>NC_064643.1:641291085-646091085 GCF_023864345.2 Schistocerca serialis cubense
TCTTCAATCCTCTGAGTCGATTTGTAAAGGGAACTACAGCCCAAGTCGACGCCGAATCAAGATACAACTTGGAATATTTCTTATACACAAATCATTGTTAGACTTGGAAGAAGCGATAAATAACAGGTAAAAAACCAAGATTGACTGAGGACTGGACCTCTGTCTTTTGGGGTCGTATTCTGACACTAGCTTATCCACTTACAGACTAAACCACACTATTAGCGTCTTGGATGTAGTTACATTCCCTTCTCTCTGCTTAAGTAAAGTTACATTTTGGTATTTGTTTTTAACTGATTTGTGTAGTCTTTTGAAATTATAGATTACTTTGATTGTTGCCATTAGTGCGACCGACAAGAAAATGGAGTTCTCTAAGAACAATTGCAATTAAAATGCTTCAGGGACTAACAGGATGCAGGCAGCACATTGTGCAGTGTACTGATTTCAGTTTATGTTAAAAATATTAATTTCAGAATAGCTTTGAAGGATTCGTTATGTCTACTATTACGAAACATTTCGTCACAGGCGGGCAATCGGAAACTTTCTTGACTAAAGACAGTTACAGTTCGTCATTGCTATCGATGTGAGGCAGGAGTCTTACTATCCACGCTATAGTTATGTAAGGTGTAGAAACGACGAAAATGTAAATAGAATGATGGAAAAAATTATGGTCGTGGATTGCTCTTAAATAATGGAGGCATTGACGCCTAATTGAAGGGAAGAATGCAGTTGAAAACAAGTAAATATGCACAGGATTGGAGTACAGCGAATTCTTTGTTGGGGGCAGGAGGAACGTATGTTTAAAGGCTGGCACGGTCCAAATACAGACAATTAAAAAACAAAATACTCGATCTAATTATGTGAATACTGAAAGGATGTAGTACTGAAGCTATTGATTATCGATAAAACTGCGGTTCTTTCAAAGGGACAAATGGTTTATGTATATCGAGTAGTAAACGCATAAGAAAACAGAAAACGCACGCGGTAAATGATCAGAGTCATTCAGATACGACCAGTGCCTTATCAGCATTACACATACTATCCTGACTGTTGCGTAGCAGAGATAGTATCACTCCAGTCTCTATAATGTAAACCGCTTTCTATTCTTCTGACGTAACACCGCTTAGATATTAGTACGACAACTTTCTGGTTCTCTGAATTTTCTTATATTGCCCGAATGACATATTGGCACAGGTGTACACGTGCCTGGAACTTTGTTTCAGTTCTACGTCTTCGAAACGGAGGTGACTTTATTAGTTCTAAAAAGAAAACAGTATTGAGAGAAGGTTATAAGAGTACAGTATCAGGCGATACACATACCTTGATAGACAGATCTGCTCGTTTAGTCCGTGCGCCTTCCCAAAAAGTTCTTGGTCGAGTTACACGTTAAAAAGCGACCCATTAAAAAAAAAGGATTTGTTTTTGAATGGGGCACTTTTGGATGCTTTCGTTAATGCGAAGTGGTGTGTTTGAGCAATACTAGGGATCGTGCGTGGTATGCTGTCGTGAATGGCCATGTATCAGATATGCAGGTCTCATGAAACATGTAGGTCGCCGGGTGTATGAAGTATAGAATTAAAGGGCTTTTTAAATAGAGGATTAATACCTGAGGCTTCAGAGATATACGACAGGAAGTATGAGTGACTCAAGGAAAGTAATACGTGTCACGAGACAAGCACGTGAGCGGATGTATTGCATTCCACTACTACGAGATTAAAGTACAGTCACTAAAGTGCTAAACGTTGTTGCTGTCGAGAGAGCAGTTCTAGTACATGTATCATCAGATAATACATTGCGATCAATTATTTAACTCATTCCAGAATGAAAGGTGAAATATGGCAGAGATAAAACAGTGTGACGCCTATAAAAAAAGTGGGGTTGGCTTCAACTGTGAACTCAATAAATACAGTACTTGTACAAAATAGTCATTTCAGAAAATCTATCAGCTGAAATGTAATGAAGTGAACTATCGTCAATATTAGGCACGTCGCGGTATATCGAAACAAGTTCACTTATATCTAGTTAGACATAACCGACAATCAGTTAACCTCTGCCATCTAGATAGTCCAATGCTATTTCTATGACCTTGTAATCAGTAAACTGGTTGACAGGGTTGCAGGGTCTGTGGATGAACCTTCGATTAGAATATTTTGATAACGAACAGATGACGTTTACTCTTGGCCTGACTGTAATATCTTTTGTTAAACTCTAAACCCCGCCCTACTCTTTCTCTCTCTCTCTCTCTCTCTCTCTTACACACACACACACACACACCGCCAAAACCATGACGGAAAAACTTACGATTTCTCCGTATACATGAACAAGCTAACTACGTTTCAGTTAGTAAGGGAGAAAAATTAGGAAAGGCACAGCAGATGGTACATTAACATATTATAGTACTAACGATTTTTTCTTTAAGCACACAAGTATTGTGAGAAAGAATGGCTTATACTTCACAATACAGCACCCATGAACCACTATGTGTAATGATTTTACCTAAGCGATTGTTCATCTTCAGTCGCTCATATTTACTTTGCCCTAGAGGTGCATACATATACAGGATGTCCCAGAAATGTTGCAAGAAACTTTGAGGAGGTGTAAAGGGTGTCTTGAGGAACAAATTGCGGATGCAAACTTGTGTCCAGAAACTCTGTTCAGGGACGCTTCAGAGTGTGGAAGTTAAAGGCGGTGTCTCCTGCCACTAGGCAACCCCTTCTGCAGCAAATGTGACTTCGTATGCTCACGGGCAGAAGGCGGAACGTCCCGCAATGTTGTTCATTAATTAGTGATCGCGACTGATTGCCACGATCACCACTCAAGAAGAGGGACCTAGCTACAGCGTAGAAAGGCCTTGTCTACTATGAAAGCGATACTCTGTTGTCTCGGTTTCGGATACAGGTCTCCATCTGCAGTTAATTTTCCCAGAACCCTCTAAAACCTCCAATGTTTTTCAGTGTACAGCAGAAAAATAAATTGCAGATGGAAGCTCGTGTGAGAAATCGTTATCCACGAGGCAATAGAGTATCACATTAGCGATCTTTGAATAACAGTCAACATTGCTAGACGTTCCACCTACAGTCCATCAGCAAAGTCACGTTTACTGCCGAAGGGGTGGCATAGCGACAGGAGCCAGCGCGCCTATAACTTCTACGCAATGTACTCGTTTCCACACACACAGGTCCCTAGCTTCGATCTGTTCCTCAAGACACCCTCTACAGCCCCTCGAAGTTTGTCGCAACATTTCTGGAATACTCTGTCCGTACATACTGTGCTTGACTGGAAGTCATCTGATTAACATGCTGATGCCCAAACTGTGTGAATCCACTTCAGTAGCAAACCAAAGTAAAATTTAAAACTTGTCGACATGGAAGCATCAAACTCAACTAGCCGATACAAATGCACTGCAAGTTACTGAGATTTACCATAGCGCCCTAATAGAGCTACAATACAATTAATGTTCACTAGAGAGGACTTAAACCATACAGAAATCGAATGTTCACCACAGCAGAAGTATGTCTCACCAGATGGATACCAAGGCCTGTAGCAGTCAGTGGGAACGAGCAAGCAAATGTGGCGGATAAGGAATCTGCAGGGAAAAAGAATGTAACAGCCATCTCAAGGCTGTCCTTCGCTGTTGATTAGAAATCCATAACCCTGTAGGAGGAGCGTCGGGAACTCTAGAACTGTGACAGTGAAACCAACCATCCGGCTGCACCTCATGGCGGTCACTCCGACTGGACCACTTATGCTGTTTGATTCTGCATAAGGCGCAGGCCATCAAGGCACGAAATCATACTCCTGGTTTCCGCTGTCTGCAACGCTTGCAGCGTGAGAGCCATGTGCCATTACATTTAAAAGGATTACGTTGACAACGGGGCAGCTGTAAATCTGAGTGAGGATATGTTCTCGTCTTTATGTGAACATCAGAGTGCGACCTGACTTTTAAAACTTTGTCAACAACAGAAGTTCAGGTGTACGTGTCAACGTCACAAGCATAAGATGAAGAGACAGAGAAAGTATATGAGTATACAGAACTGGTGTATAACGGGAAATTATAATATAATATTCACAGTGAATTGGAATAGGATAACTGTTATGGAAGAATATGAGCTGGAAAGCATGTATGGAAAACTAACTGACTTCTGCAGTAAGTTTCTGCTAGTAATACAAATACACCTTTTAAAAGTCACAAGATCCAGGAAGAAGATTCCAACTGGATTACATCACAGTCGAATAGATATTCCGAAATCAGACAGTGGGTTGTAAGATGTACTGAGGAGCAGATACAGACTCAGATGTGAATTTAGTAAAGATGAAGAGAGACTGAAGTTTAAGAGAAACGTCTGGAAGAACCGTTGTGCAACGAAGTCTAATACTGAGGTAGTGACAAATGATGATGTTCGTTTGAAGTTCCGTAAGGCTTTAGATACCCCACTCTGACTACCAAAACATGTATTTCAGTTGAGGGGGATGCCCATCACTACCGCAGTAACTATTTCAGTTGAAGGGGGATTCACATCCTCAAAAAGGACATTCACATGAGTTGGACAGACAAACGCACGTTCTAAGACGATAAATGCGAAGAAACGTTGGGTGACACAAGTAAAACTTCAATATTGATCGGCGGAAGAAGGAATTACAAAATTTTCAGGCAAAGATCGGAATACAGCAGTACGATTCATTTAGGAACGAAATAAACAAGAAATGCAGGGAGGCCAAGACCAAATGGCTGCCGGACAAATGCGAAGAAAATGAAGAAGAAGTACATGTAATTATTCGCAGTTGCGAATATGGACTACTATCAACTGTACAATGGAATGACGACAATGAAAATTTGTATCCATCCATGACTCGAGCCCGGTTTTCCCTCTTTTCGCGAGCGGTCGCCTTACCACTTGGCTATCCGAGCGCGACGCAGGGGCAGGGGGGGGGGGGGGGCAGATGCTAACTTCCAAATATCGTCAACCATGTGCCAACAACCTGTACTCATACCCCCATTATCTATATTTCCGTACAGGGTAAAGATTTTACTTGAAAGTCACTTGCCCAGTGTCGGCAGATAAAAACGATATTGCAGTGTCTATTTTATTACGAATTACAATGCAAAGTTTCTTCGGACAGGCATACATGTAAAAGTCCAACGGGAATTACAGTGTTACACACAGAGGAGAGATCGGGGAGGTGGAAAGAGTACATTGAAAGCCTTTCCGAGAGAGAGGCCTTGTGTGATACGTGATAGAAGATACAAAGGATCAAGTATCAGAGCACGAGTTTAACAGTTGAAAACGTCGTAGAACGGGAACAGTACATTTATGGGTTTGGGTTGCTATTCAGAATATTATGTACTCACTCCCCACTATAAGTCCCAGAACTTTATGAAGTGAGTTTCCGAACACCCTGTATAAACTGGTGTAGGTCTGTTCGTTGCAAGAATATGAAATATCAGACTGCGTGTCACAGGAATGCTCTTTCCTGAACCAGTGTTGATTCTTCCACAAGTGAGTTTTCCTCCAGGATGCTTGTAATATTCAATGATCTCAATACATTGTTCGATTTGATTAGTTTCAAAAATTTTAACTCTGACTTTGTAGATGTTGGTGATTTTCACAGTGGTTGGCGCCTCCAGAATCAGGAGAGTGAGCAGTCAAAGACTCTTTTGTCTATTAAAGTTTTCTATCATCAGTTTTAGGAACTGACACATTACACGTTTTCAGTTTGTGTGCATTTGTTTGTGTGTTTGTGTGCGTGCGCCTGCACAAGTCCGTACGATTTTGCGTTTTGAGTTGAGCATCTTATATCTGTCCTACTGGAAGCGTTTACGACGTATTATTTTTCAACGGTAGTCGTTCTATAACAGTACTCGCACCAAAGACGTCTCAGTGGTGTCGCAAATACGTCGGTCGTAATCATTGTCATCATTCTCGTGGAAAGCGTTTATACAGAGTGGTGGGAAATTCCCGTTACAGGCTTCTAGGGCTTGTAGAAGGGAGTGAGCACATCGTATTTTGAAAAGGAACCCATTTCCAGAAACGTCATCCAGCGAGACTACAGTGCGTCAAAGTTACTGGCGCGGGCGTCTGTAAATGTACGTATACACCTGGTGAGTCCGTGATGATGTTACAGACTTTCTAGGATGGTGGAGATCGATAAATGTATTAATTTGAAGTAAGGATCCCTCTACCGGAAACGAAGGAGTCGAAAGTTATAAACGAAAGCCGTTCTGATACCTCTGACAGTTGAATACATGTACCAGTTCTTGTGTTGCGAATAGTGTAGGGTTGGTAACTTTCAGTGGTGGTAGTGTGGACAAAAACGAGAAAAAATATCCAATAAACGTGGGCTCTAAATTGCATACCTGAGGAGGTATGACCATTCGTTCATCTTCGCTAACGTGAAACACATCTTCTCTACTGAGCAAGTGTTCATAGCTGTTAAGGTACGCACATTAGAACCCACGTTTATTGGGCATTTTTTCTCGTTTTTGTCCACACTACCACCACTGAAAGTTACCAACCCTACACTCTTCGCAACACAAGAACTGGTATATGTATTTAACTGTCAGAGGTATCAGAACGGTTTTCGTTTGTAACTTTCGACTCATTCGTTTCCGGTACAGGTATCCTTACATCAAATTAATACATTTATCGTTCTCCATCATCCTAGAAAGTCTGTAACATCATCACGGAATCACCCCGTATACGTAACGTGTATCCACAGGACATGTGGTCTGTAATTGAAGAAGTGTCATGATGATCTCTCCATTGGCAAAAGATTCCGGAATAGTCCCCCATCCGGATCTCCGAGAGAGGACTGCCAAGGGGGAGGTTACCATGAGAAAAAGATTGAATAATCAACGAAAGGATAACGTTCTACGAGTCGGGGCGTGGAATGTCAGAAGCTTGAACGTGGTAGGGAAACTGGAAAATCTGAAAAGGGAAATGCAAAGGCTCAATCTAGATATAGTAGGGGTCAGTGAAGTGAAGTGGAAAGAAGACAAGGATTTCTGGTCAGATGAGTATCGGGTAATATCAACAGCAGCAGAAAAATGGTATAACAGGTGTAGGATTCGTTATGAATAGGAAGGTAGGACAGAGGGTGTGTTACTGTGAACAGTTCAGTGACCGGATTGTTCTAATCAGAATCGACAGCAGACCAGCACCGACAACGATAGTTCAGGTATACATGCCGACGTCGCAAGCTGAAGATGAACAGATAGAGAAAGTGTATGAGGATATTGATAGGGTAATGCAGTATGTAAAGGGGGACGAAAATCTAATAGTCATGGGCGACTGGAATGCAGTTGTAGGGGAAGGAGTAGAAGAAAAGGTTACAGGAGAATATGGGCTTGGGAAAAAGAATGAAAGAGGAGAAAGGCTAATTGAGTTCTGTAACACGTTTCAGCTAGTAATAGCGAATACCCTGTTCAAGAATCACAAGAGGAGGAGGTATACTTGGAAAAGGCCGGGAGATACGGGAAGATTTCAATTAGATTACATCATGGTCAGACAGAGATTCCGAAATCAGATACTGGATTGTAAGGCGTACCCAGGAGCAGATATAGACTCAGATCACAATATAGTAGTGATGAAGAGTAGGCTGAAGTTCAAGACATTAGTCAGGAAGAATCAATACGCAAAGAAGTGGGATATGGAAGTACTAAGGAATGACATACGTTTGAAGTTCTCTAACGCTATAGATACAGCAATAAGGAATAGCGTAGTAGGCAGTACAGCTGAAGAGGAATGGACATTTGTAAAAAGGGCCATCACAGAAGTTGGGAAGGAAAACATAGGTACAAAGAAGGTAGCTGCGAAGAAACCATGGGTAACAGAAGAAATACTTCAATTGATTGATGAAAGGAGGAAGTACAAACACGTTCCGGGAAAATCAGGAATACAGAAATACAAGTCGCTGAGGAATGAAATAAATAGGAAGTGCAGGGAAGCTAAGACGAAATGGCTGCAGGGAAAACGTGAAGACATCGAAAAAGATATGATTGTCGGAAGGACAGACTCAGCATACAGGAAAGTCAAAACAACCTTTGGTGACATTAAAAGCAACGGCGGTAACATTACGAGTGCAACGGGAATTCCACTGTTAAATGCAGAGGAGAGAGGAGATAGTTGGAAAGAATACATTGAAAGCCTCTATGAGGGTGAAGATTTGTCTGATGTGATAGAAAAAGAAACAGGAGTCGATTTAGAAGAGATAGGGGATCCAGTATTAGAATCGGAATTTAAAAGAGCTTTGGAGGACTTACGGTCCACTAAGGCAGAAGGGATAGATAACATTCCATCAGAATTTCTAAAATCATTGGGGGAAGTGGCAACAAAACGACTATTCACGTTGGTGTGTAGAATATATGAGTCTGGCGACATACCATCTGACTTTCGGAAAAGCATCATCCACACAATTCCGAAGACGGCAAGAGCTGACAAGTGCGAGAATTATCGCACAATCAGCTTAGCAGCTCATGCATCGAAGCTGCTTACAAGAATAATATACAGAAGAATGGAAAAGAAAATTGAGAATGCGCTAGGTGACGATCAGTTTGGCTTTAGGAAGAGTAAAGGGACGAGAGAGGCAATTCTGATGTTACGGCTAATAATGGAAGCAAGGCTAAAGAAATATCAAGACACTTTCATAGGATTTGTTGACCTGGAAAAAGCGTTCGACAGTATAAAATGGTGCAAACTGTTCGAGATTCTGAAAAAAGTAGGGGTAAGCTATAGGGAGAGACGGGTCATATACAATATGTACAACAACCAAGAGGGAATAATAAGAGTGGACGATCAAGAACGAAGTGCTCGTATTAAGAAGGGTGTAAGACAAGGCTGTGGCCTTTCGCCCCTACTCTTCAATGATCGAGGAAGCAATGATGGAAATAAAAGAAAGGTTCAGGAGTGGAATTAAAATACAAAGTGAAAGGATATCAATGATACGATTCGCTGATGACATTGCTATCCTGAGTGAAAGTGAAGAAGAATTAAATGATCTGCTGAACGGAATGAACAGTCTAATGAGTACACAGTATGGTTTGAGAGTAAATCGGAGAAAGACGAAGGTAATGAGAAGTAGTAGAAATGAGAACAGCGAGAAACTTAATATCAGGATTGATAGTCACGAAGTCAATGAAGTTAAGGAATTCTGCTACCTAGGCAGTAAAATAACCAATGACGGACGGAGCAAGGAGGACATCAAAAGCAGGCTCGCTATGGCAAAAAAGGCATTTCTGGCCAAGAGAAGTCTACTAATATCAAATACCGGCCTTAATTTGAGGAAGAAATTTCTGAGCATGTGCGTCTGGAGTACAGCATTGTATGGTAGTGAAACATGGACTGTGGGAAAACCGGAACAGAAGCGAATCGAAGCATTTGAGATGTGGTGCTATAGGCGAATGTTGAAAATTAGGTGGACTGATAAGGTAAGGAATGAGGAGGTTCCACGCAGAATCGGAGAGGAAAGGAATATGTGGAAAACACTTATAAGGAGAAGGGACAGGATGATAGGACATCTGCTAAGACATGAGGGAATGACTTCCATTGTACTACAGGGAGCTGTAGAGGGCAAAAACTGTAGAGGAAGATAGAGATTGGAATACGTCAAGCAAATAATTGAGGACGTAGGTTGCAAGTGCTACTCTGAGATGAAGAGGTTAGCACAGGAAAGGAATTCGTGGCGCGGGCCGCATCAAACCAGTCAGTAGACTGATGAAAAAAAAAAAAAAAAAAAAAAGACAGAAACAAACGTACACGTACATTTACAGACCCCCGCGCCTATAACTTTGACGCTCTATAGTCTCTTTGGATGACGTTTCTGGACATGGGTTCCTTTTCAAAATACGATGTACTCACTCCCCTCTACAAGTCCTAGAAGTCTGTAACGAGAGTTTCCGACGACAATGTATTTTTCTGAATCACGGTAGATGGCTGTACGCATCCAGTACCAATATCCGGCTCAACTGTTGCTCTTCCTCCAACCTGTAATGCACAAGTCTGCAGTACCAAGCATTCTTCACTGCTTTCCACGACTACCACTTTGTTACTCGTGACACTACCACGAAACGAATAACCAAAAATACGCAGCGGAGAAGCGTTGGCACCGAGCGAAGCGTGCACACAGGCAGGTGCTATGAGGCAGATTTACGGAACCGACGTTATGGCTGCCCTCCTGTATTTACTCACCTACAAGCGGCCGGCGACAGTTAATTAAGAAACCTTAGCGTCACCATTGCGCCTGGCAGAGGCGCCAGTGGCCAGTTAATGGATGTGTTGTGGGCCCTCCTATCCCTTCCCCTTCCCATTGGACTAATTAAATATTAGGCGGTGCGTGCGCGGGCCGTAATTGCGGTCGTAAATCGGGCCGTCGCGGCGCTCGGTCGGCCGCTCTCTGCCGTGCGTGGCTGGAGCGAGGCGGGGAGATGGCGGGCGCAGATTGCCGCGCTGGACCCGGCTGGCTGGCTGGGCTGGGCTGGGCACGAGCCACAAGGACAGCCGACCGCGGCGCAGCGCACGCACGGCCGGCGCCCCGACAGCTGCCGCCAGCCGCGCGGCCGGGCAGGTTCAAATGGTTCAAATGACTCTGAGCACTATGGGACTTAACATCTATGGTCATCAGTCCCCTACGGCCGGGCAGGGACCACTCGTCACGAGGGCCCACACAAACTAAATAAACTGAGGTGACAAAGATCACGGGACACCGCATAATGTCGCAGCCGACGTCCTTTCGCCGGGCGTAGTGCACAACCGCGGTATGGCGTGGACTCAAGAAGTCGTTGGAAGTCTCGGGCAGAAATATTGAGCCATACTGCCTCTATAGCCTGCCGAAATTGGGAAAGTGCTGCCCGTGCAGGATTTTTTGTTCGAATTACACTACTGGCCATTAAAATTGCTACAACAAGAGGAAATGCAGATGATAAACGGGTATTCATTGGACAAATGTATTATAGTAGAAGTGAAATGTGATTACATTTTCATGCAGTTTGGGTGCATAGATCCTGAAAAATCAGTACCCAGAACAACCACCTCAGCCCGCAATAACGGCCTTGATACGCCTGGGCATTGAGTCGAACAGAGCTTGGATGGCTTGTACAGGTACAGCTGCCCATGCAGCTTCAACACGATAGCACAGTTCATCAAAAGTAGTGAGTGGCGTATTGTGACGAGCCAGTTGCTCGGCCACCATTGACCAGACGTTTTCAATTGGTGAGAGATCTGGAGAATGTGCTGGCCAGGGCAGCAGTCGAACATTTTCTGTATCCTGAATGGCACGGACAGGAACTGCAACATGCGGTCGTGGATTATCCTGCTGAAATGTAGGGTATCGCAGGGATCAAAAAAATGGTTCAAATGGCTCTGAGCACTATGGGACTCAACATCTTAGGTCATAAGTTCCCTAGAACTTAGAACTACTTGAACCTAACTAACCTAAGGACATCACACACACTCATGCCCGAGGCAGGATTCGAACCTGCGACCGTAGCAGCCTCGCGGTTCCGTACTGCAGCGCCAGAACCGCACGGCGACCGCGGCCGGCTCGCAGGGATCGAATGAAGGGTAGAGCGACGGGTCGTAACAAGTCTGAATGTTCGATGTGCCGTCAATGCGAACATGAGGCGACCGAGACGCGTAACCAGTGCCACCCCACACCATAACGCCGGGTGATACGCCTGTATGGCGATGACGAATACACGCTTCCAATGTGCGTTCACCGCGATGTCGCCAAACACGGATGGGATCATCATGATGCTGTAAACATAACCGGGATTGATCCGAAAAAATGGTGTTTTGCCATTCGTGCACCCACGTTCGTGGTTGAGTACACTATCGCAGGCGCTCCTGTCTGTGATGCAGCGTCAAGGGTAACCGCAGCCATGGTCTCCGAGCTGAAAGTCCATGCTGCTGTAAACGTCGCAACTGTTCGTGCAGATGGTAGTTGTCTTGCAAACGTCGCCATCTGTTGACTCAGGGATCGACACGTGGCTGCACGATCCGTTACAGCCATGCGGATAAGATGCCTGTCATCTCGACAGCTAGTGATACGAGGCCATTGGGATCCAGCACGGCGTTCCGTATTACCCTCCTGAACCATCGATTCCATATTCTGCTAACAGTCATTGGATCTCGACCAACGCGAGCAGCAATGTCGCGATACGATAAACCGCAATCGCGATAGGCTACAATCCGACCTTTATCAAAGTCGGAAATGTGATGGTACGCATTTCTCCTCCTTACACGAGGCATCACAAGAACATTTCGCCAGGCAACGCCGGTCAACTGCTGTTTGTGTATGAGAAATCGGTTGGAAACTTTCCTCATGTCAACACGTTGTAGGTGTCGCCACCGACGCCAGCCTCGTGTGAATGCTCTGAGAAGCTAATCATTTGTATATCACAGCATCTTCTTCCTGTCTGTTAAATTTCGCGTCTGTAGCACGTCATCTTCGTGGTGTAGCAATTTTAATGGCCAGTAGTGTATTTTCCCTCACTGTGGTAACGCATAAATTCGTTGTATGTCCCACATCGACTTCTGCGTTTATTTCACGCCGGTAGCACTGTCAATTCTACGAAAAGGCCTCTGCTCTTGGTCGTTGAGCAAAGTCTATCGACCACTGAGTTGTCCGTGATGATAGGTAGCGCCCGCAGAACACTCTTGACGCTACAGGTTTCGGAATATTGAATTCCATAACGAATTCCGAAATGGAATGTCCCAGGCGTCTACCTTCAATTATTATCACGCGTTCGAAGTCTTCCTTCCCACCGTGCGATCATAATCCACGTCAGAAACCTTTTCCCAAAAATCATCTCAGTACAAATGACAGCTCCGCCAATGCGCTGCCCTCATGTAACTTGTGTAGGTGTGTAGGTCTATTAACGCCATCTGCATATGTGCATATCTCTATCACCTTACTGTACACTGGAGGTCATTAAAACGACAACATCACGAAATCGAAGCATGCAACACTCGTCAGACTAGCGCGATGTGTACTACATTCTTGGCAGTGCAGTTGACAAGCATTTCAGTGCAACCGCACAATGCAGATCAGAGTAACATCATCTACAGTTCTGGCCAAATTAATATGATCACTTAAGCAAATTACGAAAATCATGGCCGGCCGGAATGACCGAGCGGTTCTAGGCACTACAGTCTGAAACCGCGCGACCACTACGGTCGCAGGTTCGAATCCCGCGTCGGTCATGGATGTGTGTGATGTCCTTAGGTTAATTATGTTTAAGTAGTTCTAAGTTCTAGGGGACTGATGGCCTCAGAAGTTAAGTCCCAAAGTGCCCAGAGCCATTTGAAGCATTTGAGCCATGAAAATCGTGGATAATTCTTTAAATAAAAGTTTTATTGACTTTTATCATGTCAAATACAGGGCTATTACAAATGATTGAAGCGATTTCATAAATTCACTGTAGCTCCATTCATTGACATATGGTCACGACACACTACAGATACGTAGAAAAACTCATAAAGTTTTGTTCGGCTGAAGCCGCACTTCAGGTTTCTGCCGGCAGAGCGCTCGAGAGCGCAGTGAGACAAAATGCCGACAGGAGCCGAGAAAGCGTATGTCGTGCTTGAAATGCACTCACATCAGTCGTTCATAACAGTGCAACGACACTTCAGGACGAAGTTCAACAAAGATCCACCAACTGCTAACTCCATTCGGCGATGGTAGGCGCAGTTTAAAGCTTCTGGATGCCTCTGTAAGGGGAAATCAACGGGTCGGCCTGCAGTGAGCGATGAAACGGTTGAACGCGTGCGGGCAAGTGTCACGCATAGTGGTGTGAAAGATTCAGTGTTTAAATCTCCCCTACCAAGAAACGTTCCAGAACTGCGAGCTCGCATCAACAATGCTTTCGAACTCATTGATGGGGACATGCTGCGCCGATTGTGGGAGGAACTTGATTATCGGCTTGATGTCTGCCGAATCACTAAAGGGGCCCATATCGAACATTTGTGAATGCCTAAAAAAACTTTTTGAGTTTTTGTATGTGTGTGCAAAGCATTGTGAAAATATCTCAAATAATAAAGTTATTGTAGAGCTGTGAAATCGCTTCAATCATTTGTAATAGCCCTGTACGTCTGGGCTACTACAAACAAATGTGTCAGAATAGAGCTAACCACACAACAAGTGGATTTAATGTCCTTTATGATTTAGTGAAACCACCATTTCCAGAAATCTCAGCCTGCAGTCTGCAGGGCATGCTGTGTATGCATCGCAACGACTTGTCCTTCATATGTTGACCGTGATTCCGGGGAAATATGATCCTTTCAATCAAATTTATTTTAATTGTGACTTGGTCTTTACCGCTTCCGTTTTTAGCAACTCCCAAACATTGTCGGGGTTGAGGTCAAGAGAACTGCCTGGGCGCTTATTATATGTAAGATTTTGCTATTCATGTCATGTTTTACAGACTTCGGTGTGTGGCAAAGAGCATCGCCCTGCATGAAAATTGGTTTCCCTCGTTTTCTGAACCAATCTCGTCTTTGCGAAAGCAGACGCGCCCATAGAATTTCGGTGTGTTGGTGCTGTATGATTGTTTCTTGAATGACGGAGAGTCTCCCCAGTCCCTTACCGCAAGTTAAGGACAATATCATGTCTGAGGTAGGATGCTTGAGAATCTTTACGACACAACTTTCACGGTATTTTTATGATACCTTTCTCCTGATTGACTATGTCTTGTTCACCAAAATTTAAACGGTGCTTTCGCCAGTGAAACTTGCCTGTGAAACAAATTGTTACCGTCTAAAATGAAAATAGAATAATTTTAGAAGACAAAGATAAATATTTAAAAAATAAATAATTAACTTTCGTCATTCACAACGAAATGTCTGAACTTTTTAGGCCAATCCAGTCATTGTTTCGTGTTCTTGGCGTTTGGTCTGGCTTTACGATCAGGTCTGCAACTTCCGTAGCCCAAGTGAGTCATTTCTCTGCGACATTTTCTGATAGAAGCGCCTGAACCTTAAAATTTCTTTACGATTCGGATGGAATTTGTTGCCATCCTATCTCCCAATACTATCTTTTGCAACTACCACATGAATCCATTCGTTTGGATGTCAAGGATTCATTAACCGCAACAGATTGTTAATTTTAGCTACTGAAATTTTAGATATGCCACATTTTTTGCTACTTTTCGTTGTGACAGATTGGTTTCAGTCAAGATTTAAATATTAGTTACAAGTTTTAGCTAATGCCATGTCTGAAAATACTTAGTGCCTTTCACTGATGGTGGTGATATGATAATTATGACAACACAACGCACAGTCCTCTAACGGCGAAAATCTCCGACCCAGCCGGGAATCGAACCCGGTCCCCTTGGTGTGACAGACCGCCGCGCTGACCGCTTTTTTAATTCTTTGTTGATCTCATTTTGTTCTATTCTGTTCGTTGTATATGTTTGGGGCGGACGTCTCATGACACCCGTTCAGGTTGTTCGTTGATCGGTTCATTCAGTTTTTTTATTACAGAGGGTAGCTAACCCTCTGACCGAACACGCTGAACTACCGTGCCGACGACCACTCGGCTATCGGAGCGAACTTCGGAGGAGGAAGTTGGTGATTTTAATTTCGTGAGAAGATCCCGCCACAACGAAAAATGCCTTTGTTTTAATGATGTTGACCCCAAATCCTGTATCATATCCGTGACACTCTCTCCTCTATTTCTCGACAGTATAAAACGTGCTGCTCTTCTTTAGCACTTTCTCAATGTACTCCGTTAATCCTATGTGGTAAGGATCCCCCACCGTGTAGCAGTACTCCAAAAGAGGAGGGAAAGCGTGGAGTGGTAGATCTGACGCATGTTGTGAGTGTTCTGCCTATAAATCGGAGTCTTTGGTTCGCCTCCCCCACAACATTTTCTGTTTTTGTGATAAGTTCCTATGGGACCAATCTGCTAACGTCATCAGTCCCTTGGCTCACACATTTAATCCAACTTAAACTAAGTTACGCTAAGTACAACACGCACACTCATCGCCGAAGGAGGAATCGAAACTCCGACGGGGTAAGAAGCGCGAACTGTGCTCTTTCCAATTTAAGCTGACGTAATTGTAATTCCTCGGTATTTAGTTGAATTTGCGGCTTTCAGAATTGACTGATTTATCGTGTAACGGAAGTTTAATGGAATACTTTTAGCACTCATGTGTATGACTTTCCACTTTTCATTATTCAGGGCCAAATGTCAGTTTTTGCAACATACACGTATCTTATCTGAATCGTTTTACAATTGGTTTTGATCTTCCGATGACTTTAGTAGACGATAAATGACAGCCTCGTCTTCAAATGTTTCTCTCTACCACGCCTCCCATGAGACCCGCACTCTCTCATTGGGAATGTGAATCTCACAGGAGGCGTGCCCGAGATAAATCCCTGCAGTCGTGCTATCCTCTGTGTCCTCGGTGGCTCAGATGGATAGAGCGTCTGCCGCGTAAGCAGGAGATCCCTGGTTCGAGTCCCGGTCGGAACACACTGTCCTTGTTGACTTATATCAACGCCTGTATCCGGCTGGGGTTATTCATTTCATTGTATTTTCTTTCTGACGAACAGCATGGTCACCGATGGTATCTGTTCTTTGGAACATACTCGCTTTCCAGGAAGATGGATAGGCAAGACTGGCCCAATACCTTGGCCTCCATGAAGCGCAGAATTACCCCACTGGACTTTTTCTTTTGGGTTCACATAAAAAAATGTTGCGTACAGTGAAAAGATCAGAGACATCAATCATTTACGGGAAAGAACCGTCGTGGCGGTTGGGACAGTTACACCTGAAATGTTGGTGAATGCGTGGCGAGGAGTGGAATATCGTCTCGATGTGTGCAGAGCAACAAATGGATCCCACGTTGACGTCTACTAACATTATACAAAACTTGAAGGAATTCTCTTTCATGATATGTACTCATTGACGTAATTCTTCATTAATTCCCCCGTTATTCTTATAACGAGAGAGTTCCTTTCCAAACACCCTGTACTTTTGTTACCGCGTCACGTGTCTGCAACGCCACGAGGTAGTATCCAACATTGCGGTGGGTAGTGGTCATAATGTTTTGGCTTTTAGGGCGTATGGCATCAATTTATTGAGTATTTTTGAACGTGATGTTTATCCTTCCGCATTCGGGAGGACGACGGTTCAATCCTGCGTCTGGCCATCCTGATTTAGGTTTTCCGTGATTTCCCTAAATCACTCCAGGCAAATGCCGGGATGGTTCCTCTGAACGGGCACGGCCGACTTCCTTCCCAATCCTTCCCTAATCCGATGAGACCGATGACCACGCTGTCTGGTCTCCTTCCCCAAAAACAACCAACCAACTTTATCCTTCCATATTTGGTTCATGATAGCAACGTCTACTAACTAAGATGCAAACCGTGTAAACGAGTCAGCATGGATGCACTGTCTGGGAAGACTAAGGGAGACGTATTGCATTCGGGACCATTTGTTCACTCTTTCATGTTTCTCATTCGCAGATGTTAATAATCATCACCAGCATCATATAACACAGTCGCGGCATTTTCAATTAGAAGAAACCTAATATCACAATTATTATCGGCATTTGACAAACACTGCTGGATAAAGGTCTCGTCTAGACTTCAGCAGTGGGCATCCATGTTGTGGCTGCGTGTTTTTTAACGTCATTCTTCCAGTATGGTCATTTTCGCGGTCTTTTTTTAAATTTTAATGTCTATCTAGAAACTTACGAGTATATGCTCAATTAATATTACGTGTCCCACTCGAAATCCCCCCCCCCCCACTCTCGATCCTGCTTTTCATTCTAATTACAGCTGTAATTACGTCTTGCACGCCCTTGAGTTTCCTGATCCTCTTGCCTGTTTTCGTGTTTCTCCTAGATATATTCCTATTTGTCCTAGTAATTCCCAAAACGTATCATTCCACAGATCGTATCACATCTCTCAGTCTCTCAGCGTGAAAATCACTCAGGATTAGGTTGGGACCGCTGGGTGTATATCTCTGCCAGAATATAAGAAAAAGTATTTACCACACAGCAAACCGTGTAAAAAACAAAACATTGTGACGGGAGCTCGGTGTTTACCTAACTGAATGTAGAATAGACAAATTCATCGACGTGTGGTAGGAACATGTACGAAACATGGGGCACGCACTACTTTCTTAGTGTTACCTCATAGACTGGCAGGCAGGATAGAGTGAAAGGGTCTTTCATTTATCAGAAGTGTAGGTCTGCTTGCCGTAACTCAGAACTAATGATACTCACTGATTGTGAAATATCTGTTCCAGAAATATGTGAAACCTGGATTACAAACTATATTTAATTTGCAGAAAGCTTCCAGAAATTTTACTCATACGGTTTGTTTGTTTTGTGACCACTCAGGCACTGCCCTCAAGCACCCTTAAATTCAAAAAACCCGTCAACTTGTTCTACCATTCCAGTGATAATTTGTACAATTTTCCAACCGATGTATTCATAGTATATCATTTAGATGGTTTTATATTTGCGCTATGAGGTCTCCTTTCAAAATTCTCTATCAGGAACTTCCACTCGTTACTGCAGTTTATCTGCAGTAGATGTAAGCAATACAACATCAGCAAAATTGAGGTGCTTCACATATGCTCTATTTAGACCATATTCCTTCTCCGTTTACCCAGTTCAAGGATATTCACTCACATTTCTTTTCCGTTTAAGAGCTGTATAAGTAGCGTGTATTGTAAACTTTACAAATGGAAGGAAAACTTTCCCCTGGTTGGCTGTTTTTCAGTAAAATCTCGGCCAGACCTTTTAGGGCGTGTGCCCTATTTACCTCTTTGCCGGAACGGCCGTTTCTTCTGAAGGCAGTTCTTTATTTATCGAGTTGTCCTGCAAGTATTGGGGTTCACATATTTTTTCACCTGGGTCCACCACTTCTTTTGATTTCTCCTCTTTTCTGCTTGGGATCCTGATTGGATTTTTAATAGAGGTATCTACGCGTGCAACTGCCTCTGTAGATCAGTTTTCAGTGCAGCTGACTGGGATGCGGGGGGGGGTGGGGGGGGGGTGGAGGGGGTCCGGGTTCGACTAACTGAGGAACTTCCTGACGGAGTAGCAGCGGTTCCAAGATCAAGAATCCAGACAATGATCGGGGAGAGCGGCGTCGGCGTGCTGACCGCAAGGCCCTGCATGCCGCATCCTGTAACACTATCAGCAGAGAATGACGCAGCAGGAGGTCGGGTCCTTATGGCCCGTCTGTAGCCAGAATGCATAACTTTAGCTATCTTTGAGTGTTCGATTTCTGTATGCTTTATACCTTAAAGTTCCAATAGGTTTTCTAAGCATTTGTGGAATAAAAAAAGAAATTTGATCTCCTTGTTCTTTTTTTTGATAATGAACTTTAAATTACAACAAATATCATTTAGATAGTTCAGAGAGATTTTTTTCTCCGTGGGGCCATGCAAAGAAGGTATCATCAGTGTACCGAAACCAGCATAGGGGTTCGTCCTTCGCCGCCTGGAAGGCTGCTTCTTTAATAGTTTCTTGTATAAATTCGTTAGAACTGTGCTGAGTGAGTTGCCCATAGCCATAACAGGTTGCTCATAGGATTTGTTGCCCCACTGAAAGTATGTTGGTTTGTGATAATGTTTGAAGTAATCTGCCACATCCTATGCAAAAATCCTTTCCAAATGTGACGTCACCTCATTAAGAGGAACCTTACTAAACATTGATACAGCTGACTATAACACAACTTGGAGTCAACCTGAGTGATGTCAGCTTTTCGATAAAATGAACAGAATCTTAAATATTAGTGTCAGTTTTGCTATAAATAGCTGTAGGGGTGTGGCTAAATGTCTGCCGATTCCATAGGTTGGACAATCAATAGTACCCCCACTTTTGGTAAACGATAAAATTTGGCCGGCAATATTTCTAATTTGATGAGACACTTCTTGTCCTATGTTACATTATCCGTTATCCTAAGAATAGAATTTGTGAGACCTCCCTTAAGGTCGCTGTATCTTCATGGTTCTAATATGTCCTCAATTTCACTGCAGTAGTCTTCTTTCATTAATACCATCGTAGCAGTCACTTACCTGCTGGAAGGAAACGTCTTTGTCATAATTTAATTCTCGGAGAGTAGCAACATAACGGAAGATGAGATGAAAGATAGAGCACAGACTTCAACCAGAAGTCTGCCCTCAGGCGGAACAGCCGTCAATGAGAACCAAAGTTACTGTCAACAGAAACTTTTTTCGAGACTCCTATCAGCAGAAATCTTCTTCCATTCTTCGGGTGCTTTACGGGTTAGAGGGTAAGTTGGACTATAGACATTCGGAGAGTGCTTGCTGTTTATCAGATTATCTCACTGCTCAAATGGCTCAAATGGCTCTGAGCACTATGGGACTTAACAGCTGTGGTCATCAGTCCCCTAGAACTTAGAACTACGTAAACCTAACTAACCTAAGGACATCACACACATCCATGCCCGAGGCAGGATTCGAACCTGCGACCGTAGCAGTCGCGCGGTTCCGGACTGAGCACCTGAACCGCTAGACCACCGCGGCCGGCCTATCTCACTGCTTCAGGTTCTGTGTGGAGAAGTGAGAAGGCTATCAGACGGAGCCACACATACTTATTGCGCAGGATCTGCCTAGAAGGAAGGGAAAGTGAGCACTTCCTACCCTTAAACACGTTTGTGAAATGTCGTCAGGTTGCATTATAAATTATTTCTTGGATCAAAGCGTTATGTGGAAAGGGACTCACATTCAGAGCATTTTTCTGAAGACATGTGTTCATGCACTGAGGCCATTACACTATTAGTTGCGTCGAATAGTCGCGTAGTTAGAGGCGCCATGTCACGGATTGAGTGGCCCTTCCCGCCGGAGCTTCGAGTCCTCCCTCGGGCGTGTGTGTGTGTGTGTGTTGTTCTTAGCATAAGTTAGTTTAAGTAGTGTATAAGTCTAGGGACGGATGACCTCAGCAGTTTGGTCCGTTAGGAATTCACACACACACACACACACACACACACACACACACACACACATTACACTATTGTGGTTTTTCTCCATCAATGCGCATTTTACAGAGAGGAGAGGAGTAGGTAGAGAACTCTGTTTCGCTGCACTATACCCCAGTCTATGAGGCTGGATCCCTTCACACTAATCAAAGGTCATTGTAGGTTGCGCCGTACACTTAGGTCACACCGTAGGACGGAGACTCTCCAACATCTCTCATCACCCACAAAAACAGAATCCAACACTGAATACAACACGCATTCACCACATTCAACAAATAGTTGAAGTCAGGACGTAATTCACTTCGTAAAGAATAGATCTTTGACTACAACAAAAGGAAGGTTTCGGATGTTGGCGGCTAAATATTTAGAAGACTTCAGAACAACATGTCCACGCTATATTATGTTTGGTTATTTCCTAAACGTTGGTGTAACACTAATTATGAATATGGCTGTTTTTCTTCTGATACAGCAAGCAGCATCTCTCCAAACGATGAGAGAGAAAAGTTTTTCAGGCTAGGTTTGAAGTGAGTAATTTTTTGCCTTCCCCGAGGTGCCACTGTTACCCTTCAGAATCGAAGCACTGGCTCGCAAATGCGTCGACCAAATCACTTACCGGTACCGTCTCGGATCAGAAGCCGCGGTGAGAATCAGAGCGTTGGAAATCGAAGTATTGAGTAAGGCGGTCTCCAGTGTAGAGAGAGATATGTCACGCGCGATGCCGAGGAGAGGGGGTGGGGTGGGGGTAGTGTGGAGGTGCGATAAAATCGGAACGGCTACCAAGGCCCACGCAGATGCCGCCCAGATAGCGGCCGTGTCGAAACAGCGTGCGTTTCAGGGCAGAAACACTTGCAGGGTACAAGCCTCTGCTCAATGGGCTGGTACGCGCGCCTCCGCATTCACATCCGGCAGCGGTTGCCAGCCCCGCAAGAGCCATAAATATTGCCTCCCGTGCGCTTATGAGTCGCCACCGGTGCCAAAACTAGGGGCGGAGGGGGGGCGGAGGGAGGCGGTCAGATCTTGATACGGCTTGGCGTGGCTCGGATCACGGCCAGAGCGGCCCCGCATATTGCCCGGTGTAGCTACATGTGTGTGTGTGTGTGTGTGTGTGTGTGAGCTGACTGCGGCCTTCTGCGCCGAGGCTGAGGCTGCGGTGTGGAGTCTGCATGCGGAAGCCGCCACAGGCGCTGAGGAGGGAGAGGGGGAGGGGGGGGGGTTGTTTGGAGCAAAAAGACCTGCTGTCCAGTCCTCGACCCGCTTCGGCTGTCATTGCGATTTTCCTGCACCGTGCAAACCGCCTGTTCCCTCCACACGACAAGAAAGTGTAGCAACGAAAGGAATTCGACGCACACTGTTCGTGGCAGTGTAATTTCTAAGCAGTCTCCCAGACACTACATCATATCTCACCGTATGGAATGTGCTGCTGTGGCTAGTCTCTGGCACCTTGTGCTGTTACTAGATCCGCTCATATACACGCACGCACACACACACACACACACACACACAAACGTTCTGACTGATACAGCACCAAGTTAATTATCTGTATAAATAACCGTTACTCTAAAAAAACTCAAAATAAAATAATCATTTACTGCTAAATAAATAATCAAGTGCGTTTCCACCAGGAACAGCGTGCTCCACGATCGTATTAATGAGATACAAGTCTGGAAGGAAGGCAGCATCGCCCGTAAAGTTTTTTTTAATATGTTTACTGCAGATCGTTTTCAGCTACTGTTTATAGCTGCACTGGAGATAGCTACACAGCAGCAGACATCTATCTGCAATAAACAGATAGAAAAAATTTACGACCGACGCTGCCCTTCCTTCTGCCTTACAGTTACAGTGTCTTGAGATCTTGATAGGGGGTGCCTTTCATTGTATGACTTACCAGAAAAAGCTTGTAAGTTACTGAGATTGTTCCAATAACGATGCGCATATAGGAAGATCAAATCGTTAAGAAAAATATTTACAGATGATTTCCTCTTGGCATCTGGGTCTCAACAGAAATAATATAACATAATTCGAATGATCATACAAAAACTTTAGCTTTGTATCATAAAATCACCTGTGAGCCTTCGAAACAACAAAGTGTGCTTACGAAATTCACCACTAGCTTTAATACCTGTTTGCTACAGAATTATTGAAAAATGGCTCTGAGCACTATGAGACTTAACATCTGAGGTCATCAGTCCCATAGAACTCAGAACTACTTAAACCTAACTGACCTGAGGACATTACACACATCCATGCCCGAGGCAGGGTTCGAACCTGCGACCGTAGCGATCGCGCGGTTCCAGACTGAAGTGCCTAGAACCGCTCGGCCACACCAGTTGGCACAGAGTTCTTGAATATATCCTAAGTTCGAATACGATAAACTTTCTTGAGATGGAAAAGCTTTCGTCCACCGATCAGCACGGTTTTAGATAGCATCGCTCGTGTGAAACTCAGCTTGCCCATTTCTCATATGAGATCCTACGAACGACGGATGAAGGGTAACATATTCCTAGATTCCCGTAAAGAAATTGACACGGTTCCACACTGCCGACTGATAACAGAGGTCAAGTATACGGAATAGGTTCGCAGGTAGGTGAGTTTCACGAAGACTTCTTAAGTAAAAGACCTCAGAATGTTGTCCTCGACGGCTAGTGTTCACGAGAGACTAGAGTATCGTCAGGATTGCCCCCGGGGAGTGTGACAGGACCGCTGTTATTTTCTATGTACGGTACATAAATGATCTGGCGTACAGAATAAGCAGCAGTCTGCAGCTATTTGCTGATGGTGCTGTGGTGTTTTGGAAGGTGTCGTTGTTGAATGACTGTAGGAGGACACATAATGACTTAGACAAAATTTGTAGTTGGGGTGATGAATGGCAGCTAACTCTATAAAGTAGAAAAATGTAAGTTAACGCAGATGAGTAGGAAAAAGACCCACAATACTCGAGTACAGCATTAGTAATGTACTGCTTGACGCAGTCACATCGATTAAATATCGAGGCATAATGTTACAAATATGGAATGGAATGGGCATGTAAGGACTGTATTAGAGAAGGCGAATGTTAGTCTCCAGTTAGTGGAAGAATTTTACTGCTACACACTGTTGAGTACTGCTCAAGTGCTGGAATGAGCACCAGGTCGGATTAAAGGAAGACATCGAAGCAGTTCAGAGGCGGATGCCAAATTTGTTACCGGTAGATCTGATGAACACGCAAGTATTACTTAGATGCTTCGGGAACTCAAATGGGAATCAACGGAGAGTTTCACTATTGAGAAAGTTTAGAGAACCAGGATTTTAACCTGACTGCACATCGATTCTACTGCGGCGAACGTACATTTCGCATAAGGACCACGAAGATAAGATTAGAGAGATTAAGGCTCGTACGGAAGCATGTAGACAGTCGATATTTCCTCGCTCTATTTCCGAGTGGAACCGAAAAGTGAGTGACTAGTGGTGGTATCTTCTGCCTTACGGTGGCTTGCGAATGTATATGTAGATGTAGATTTCCGTATATGCAGTGGAGTACAAACTGAAGTGAAAAAAGTTGGTGACAGGTTTTTCATTGAAAATGAGTCAAGCAAAACATTTTTATGAATATTATATATTGTGACTTGGCAAGACAGCCAAGTCACAATGAGAGGAAGCCGAAAGGCACGCGTTAAGCTGACGCAGATTGGCGTGAGGTCTGGAACAGTTAAAGGAATTAATAGTAGTAAATAAAGTACGTAGTTGATGTAATACTTCACTTTAATCCACAATTGTAGAACATCTCTCTTGACGGTACATGTTATAACCACAATGTAAAATAATATCAAATGCTATGGCGCCTTGCTAGGTCGTAGCAAATGACGTAGCTGAAGGTTATGCTAGCTATCGTCTCGGCAAATGAGAGCGTAGTTGTCAGTGATCCATCTCTGGCTGAGTCGGCTGTACAACTGGGGCGAGTGCTAGTACGTCTCTCTAGACCTGCCGTGTGGTGGCGCTCGGTCTGCAATCACTGACAGTGGCGACACACGGGTCCGACGTATACTAACGGGCCGCGTCCGATTTAAAAGCTACCACCTAGCAAGTGTGGTGTCTGGCGGTGACACCACATTATGCGTTTATTTATTGACCAGTTTTTATCGCTCAACACGTGAAGGTAGGCCGAGACGAAAACGAACCCAACATAGCGAGTTCTATGTCCTTAAGCCTTCTTCTGAGACTTTCAGGAGGAAGGATGCAATTCTTGAGGGTATTTTTGCTCTGTCGTTGCAACTACAAAAATGCGTGATTTTTTTCCACTAGATGCGTTTCGCTTTATTGAGGTAGAGCATCATCGCTGGTCTGTAATTAAGTTTTTACATTTTGATTTGATTTTAGATAGATATAGAGTTCGTTAAGTATATGTTGATTTGTACTTACGGTGATTTTCACTTGATTTCTCGCTTACATCGGGAAATGCCACTTGGTAGCACATCGTTGTTTTTCTGCGTTAGACACTGATAAATGGCTCTGAGCACTATGGGACTTAACATCTATGGTCATCAGTCCCCTAGAACTTTGAACTACTTAAACCTAACTAACCTAAGGACATCACACAACACCCAGTCATCACGAGGCAGAGAAAATCCCTGACCCCGCCGGGAATCGAATCCAGGAACCCGGGCGCGGGAAGCGAGAACGCTACCGCACGACCACGAGCTGCGGACTATACACTGATAATTTTGGTGTAATTTTTAGTTGTTCTGCAGCACTATGTATTTCACAACACACTTTTATTCACACCACTGTCTTTTGTTTGTTTTTGTACTTTTAAGTATGTGTTGTAGTTTGTGTTTTGTAGTGATGCGAGCATAACCTTTCCACTACTTTGTCTTCGACCTGCAACTTCCTTTTAATTACATTATTGTATACGTGTAATTCTGTTGAGTTATGTTTCTGTGTGTTTATATACTGTTTAAGAGTAAGGAAGGAATAGTGATGCAGGGATTTTTTCGGCGTGGGAGAGGGAGAAACCATGATGGGTGGACGTAAGTGTATAGCAGCGTGATGGAGTGTGAGCTAGAAGAGAAGGTGAGGAGCAAGAAGGGAATGAAATTGTGAGTGGGGTGGGGGGAGGGGGGGGGGAAGGAACTTATGGGAGAGTGACAGGGGGTTAAGGATGGAAAAGGCTCTTTTCTTTTTCATGTAATTCCTACAGTTATTTTATTTAGAGTCTGATTTCCAATACTGTATTTGCGTCTAGTGTTATCCATGTGAAAGAGTGAGAACTTTTTCGAAACATCAGCGACACGTGTAGCTGAGGCGGCATGTGGCTATCAGTTCCGGTATTCCCATAGGCGGATGTGAGAAACCACCTAAAAACCACAATCACACCGGTCCTCGTCGAAAATCCGCCGGGCGGATTCGATCCGGCGTCGACGTCCCTCCCCGAATCGCGGAAGCGGCGTGACTCCCAAAATCCCGCAAGCAGCGTGTTAACGCACCCGACGTGGGGCATCCACGTGTGTTCGCAGCATTTCATTACGGTTGAATGCGACATTACACTTGGTCCACATACTACCAGAATTTCGTGGTCAGTCTGTGCGAAGTTTAGAATTTTTGGACCCAAGAATCAGACTGTCTTACGGTTTTCCACTCTGGGGTGCTTTTCCAGTTGCCGTACCATTTCATTCCACACTGTGATGCATCCGTTAATCGCATGACAGCTTAACTGTGTCTGCAGGGATCCCGTGGCATGTGCTCTCTTCTAACAGTGCGAGACTCACAGCGTTGGATGGGTGAGCTACTTTCTTGGATTGCCATCGTATTCTGTTCTTCGTTTTCTCTTTTTACATCACTGAAATGCAGAAACGCTATACATGTCTCTGGCAAGCTACGTGTCCCGTTGTAAAAAGTATATTTGGAACTCACTTTCATTATTCTCTTAATAGCAGTTTTTTGAGTGTGCGATATCTCAGTATAGTGTAAATTGTTGTAATAGCTGCATGAAATGTAACTGGTATACGAGAGAAAGAGAGAGACTGATATATCAATACTCGGAGAGTCGAGCAGAGTTTGTGTGTGTGTGTGTGTGTGTGTGTGTGAGAGAGAGAGAGAGAGAGAGAGAGAGAGAGAGAGAGAGAGAGAGAGAGAATGTTCGCATGAAAACAGAAATAGTAGCGGGTCGCTAGTGTATCGGAATGAAATGTTTGCTACATATTGCTGGACACTTAAATTTCCTATAATGTATGGAATTAATATTACTACCTACATAGTGTGAGTAAGGTATCAAACATCTAAGTATTTTGAACCTAGGAAAATGCTGCGGACCGTATTGACAATGTATAGGTGGATAATGCGTGATTTTTATTTTGTTGAACAGAATTCTCTGCTTTGACGCGAGTTGCAGATCCTGGAGTGTTTCATATTTCTTTATTTACGAGCTAATGAGACTTTGCATAGGAGTGGTCATAGAAACAGTCAAACAGTTTTCTGTATGTTATCCGCCAGACTGTGGCACATGTGACGAAAGCAGACGAACACCATATTTATGTTCGCGAGATGACGTGATTTTATGAATTTGACGATAATTAATGTATTATGTGTGGCAGAAATGTAGTATGGAAACGCCAAAAATATTACTACGCCTAAAACGGTGCAGGAAACATATTGCCATTCTAGATGTCTTCCAGTTGCCTCGGAATGGATAAATGGACGTCTTGTGTGGTGTTCAGTGGATTCTTACACCATTGTTCTGCAAAACACTGGGAAGTCCAGGTAACTATGATGGAGGTGGATAACGACCACGTACCCTTCTCTCCAAAGCAGACCACAAACACTCAACAATATTCAGATTTGGTGGCTGTTGTGGCCAGGCGATGTGCGAAGGTTCAGGAGTCGAAATTTCTGGTTGTTCATGTAATGAGGAAGGACTGAGCAAGGGAAATTCAGGAAACGTATCTGGCTGAGGCGAGGATAACCTGAACTTGTTGGTAGGTTTACCGTTGGAGGTTCTGTGTTGTACGTTCGCGACGATCCTCGCTGAGGGTCGATCGATAGGCGAGATGAATGGCGATGCAGAAAAAGGTCTGCCCAACTCCTACGTTAGTGGTGGAAGGTGCCTTAATGCCATTCCTCTCTGATAAAAAACACCCCATTCGTTTCAAATCGGATAGGGAGTAAAAAACCTCTGTTATATGGTAAAAAAAGTAAGAAACAAACTCTTCTTCCAGATGCTGTCTTAAAACAGAAGGCGTACCTAGCTTAGCAATGGCAGCAGCAGTTGGAGTAAGATCAGTTTTCTTTCTTGAAGTCTGCAGGGTGAATCGAGGTATAAGTTTTCGGGTTCCCATTTTCTTCGCCCTCACAGCAGTCATGGCTTCAGCCATCTTGAGTGGACTTCAACCAAAATTATAATAATACAAATTGGTCCAAATATGGGTTAGCCCATAATTAGTACCTTCATAGTAGCCCATATTTGGACCACACTGTGGTTGCTGCAAAATGGCCCTAACGGTCATTACGAAATACGGTCGAACAAATTGCATCAGAGTTAAGTCAAACTCTGAAGAAAATGGTTAAGCACTTACCTGTCGACAGAGTGCAATCCATAGAATCGAGGTTTTCACCCGCAAAATCTCACTGCAGCAAAACAATATGCGTTCGCACAACCAATTGTTTACAGTCATCCTCGGAGGTTGTAGTGGACAGACTTACACGCGCTACGGCCAGGTAGCGGCACTTTCTGCCCCCCCCCCCCCCCCCCCCCCCTCAGGCCTCCTAACCCAATATAGTCCACTGCCCATATTTGGACCTTCTTCTCCACACATTAATGTAGGGTGTGTCCAAGTGTCGACTTGAACTCTGCTGTTGATAGTTGAGGTGTCTGAAAGTTTGCGGAGGATTGGCCCATTCTTCTTCAAGAGGTGAAACCGGTCGAGGTAGTGATGTTGGACGGTGAAGTCAGTCAGGAGGGAAGTCGACGTTCTGACTCATCCCAGAGATGTTCGATTGCGTTCAGGTGTGGCATGTAGGCAGATCAGCCCATTTCAGGAATGGTGTTCCCCAGAGACCACTGCTTCACAGATTCTGCTTTTTGGCAGGGTGGATTCAACCGCCATCTCCTAGCTGTTACTCTATCGTACGCAATTTGTAGTGCTGTAAAATGTGGTCATATCCTTCTGCATTTATGATGATGCAAGCGCAAGCAGTTCCACCATATTTTCACAAAGTACAGCGTGAATCATCGCACCAAATCACTCGTTTGCCGTCATTTACTGTCCAACGGCGTCACTTTTTACGCCGCCTCAAGCATCGCTCTGCATTAACTACAGGACTGCCTGGTTCACGAGGACCTGCTCGACCACTGTAAGCCATTCTTTGTAACTCCATACGCACAGTCACAGTGCTAGTTGGACTGCTGATAGCACCAGAAACTCACATGTGACTTCTCCTAAAGATTTCATGCTATTTTTCACAACCACCTGCTATGATACAAATGGTGTTTTGGACGCGGCTGGCAAGCTGCGGTGTACTGGCCGAACCAAGCCGACAAGGATCAGCCATCTCGAGGTCCGATGGGTCGCAGCGAGCCGATGAATAGGTGGGTTGGGTATCTAGCGCGCCAGTAAGAGTGACCCGCTTGGATTTCCTTGGAGGGTAAGCGGTAAGACTGAGCCACCACGTCGTTGTGGAACCTATGCAACATGGGGAGATTCTGACTGTTTCAAAAACTAAAGTTTCATGAATTCACTAGAACCACTGAAACCACTTCCAGAGAAGCTATAGAAAATCTGATGACAGTAGTTTTTCCTAAAGGATGGGGCTACTCCACGCCCACACCAACGTGGTGACCAAATCAAAAGTTCTACTGTCATGCCCGTATAACATGTTAGTTTTCAAGTCGTGAGTCACAAGTTGCGGGCGGTGATGTTGTCCATGCGTCTGGGTAGGATTTCTCATTGACATGGTTCATCAGGAGACAGAAAGTGGACGAGAGCGATCGAAGGGTAGCGGTTTGTAAGGGCAGAGGAAAAAAAGTGCCAAGGCCATCGCCAAGGGAGAAAAACCTCTGCGGCAGTAGGACGGGTAGTAAGGACAGTAGCGGCTTGCAAGCTGCGACAGTGCACTCAGTGTGTGGTTGTGTTAGTGCGAGGTACCGTGCATCGTTACCTTTGTCGTTTCGGGTGCTCGTTGTAGGGCCTGCTGCAGCTGCTGCGTCCCTGTAACAGTTCAAGATGGTCATACATTAGTGGGCGATCGGTCATAGATCGGCTCACAGAGTAGGCGGTGTGTGGGCTGGTTTGCGAGCTGTGTACAGTACGGTATCGTTGCGATTGCCTGTTTTTCGACGGATCGAGCATCTGGGGTTGCCGGTAGTAGCTGTGTTGCAGGGGCTCGCCAGTACTGTCGTGTTAGCGTGCTATGGACCATAGATGTTTAGTTTCCTGCTAATAATGTCTTTGGCCTATTATGTTTCCATCTACGGTTGTGGTCGTAGTTACCCAGAGAAAGGGTAAACGGGTTACGCGAGTGTCTCGTGTTTCTTTACAGTCGTGTGGAGAGTTTTTGGACTACCTGAAAGATGGTATGTAGCCGAAATTCCCGATGAAAATCCGCTCTGCGTGTTTAGTGCGGAGCGTTGCTTATGATTCTGAGCATTTTGTTCTGTATGAGCTGCAGACGGTGCAGGCGTGTGGGCGCAGCGTATCCCCAGACGGGAGCAGCATACGTAATCAGAGCTCTGATAAGTGTCATGTACATGGACTTAGACACCCTCCTATTCAGTGTGCTACGCCTGTTAAGCATAGGGTAGAGTTGTTTGAGCCTCGCGTTTGCTTCGTTGGTCACGTGTTTAATGTAGTCTCCCCAGAGTAGTTTCCGGTCCTGCCGAACACCGAGGTATTTGACCTTTTCACGGAAACGTATTGGGCGTGCATGTTGTGTTATTGGGTTGCAGTGTTGATGTTTGCGCAGTAGTTTCGGTCTTCTAGTGAACAGAACGACTTCGCACTTGTCGACGCTTACTCTAACACGCCATTTCACCAGCCAAGGCTCTGCCGCTCTGAGTGCAGTCTGTAGTCGTGAGTTAATGTTAACGGCTTCCAATCTTGTGCGAGGATGCCAGTGTCATACGCGTAGATTTCCAGAGTCGTGTTACGTATAGCTGGGAGGTCGTTAATGTAGAGGTTAAACAGTATGGGCCCTATGATGCTTCCTTGGGGTACTCCAGCCTGGACTTGACCAGCAAGTCGGTGTTGAAACTCCTGTCCGTGAGATATGAGTGTATGAGACGTACGAGCCCGTCAGGGAACCCTGCGTCGCTGAATTTTCGTATGAGGCCGTTGTGCCACCGACGATCGAAGGCCTTTTCGATGTCCAGGAACACCGCCCCAGTTGCTTATATATATATATATATATATATATATATATATATATATATATAGTACTATTTTCACTGCTATCGGTCATAGATCGGCTCACAGTGTAGGGGGTGTGTGTGGCTGGTTTATATATATACAACAAATATTACGAAAATTATTAATACTTTTGTGCATAAGAGTTTATAACAAAAGCAACAAATAACACAGATATACTACATACACATGTGGTACGTGGTTGAATAGTTGTTGAAATCATCATCTGTAAAATGAGCGTATTTGACATACCGATAAACAGATCAACTAATTGTTATAAATAAAGTATTTCATTTATTACTACACAGTGCCAAAGCAAAAAGTTCCCCGCAATTACATGGAAAGGTTAGATTCTGCAAGAATTGTTTGTACCCTTGGTTTGCTTGTTTACGTTTATTTAATAAGAAATTTGCAAATTAAAGTGACGAGTTAACGATATGTGTGTTTGTATGTGATATGTGCCCATTATAGTACACACTGGCGAGGCAAAACCTTACGATCACGTGCTTAGCAGCTTGTTGGTTCACGTTTGCAACGCATTGTATCACCGATTCTGCAATCATCGATTCTACAGTTCTTTGGTAGATTTGGGGAGCCATGTGGCACAAGGTGTCTACACACAAGTAATCTAATTCCCGTAAATAAATGGCCTCTGATTTTAAACGCGGTGATGGCACTCCATAGCGACCCAGATGGGAGCCATCGGGTTCACATCAGGCAAATTTGGTGGCCAAGATATTAACGTGATTTCACTGCCATGCTCCACGAACTACTGTAGCACTATTCTGGCTTCGAGACATGGATAATTATACTCCTGAAAGACATCGTCTTCAGGAAAGGCATCAAGCATGAAGAGATGCAGGTGGGCCACAGGTGACCGGCTGTCATCGATTATTACCACAGGTCCCAAGCAAGTGCAGGGGAATGTCTCCCATAGCATAATACTGTTCCCACCAGCCTGCGACCGTGGCTCGCTAGGGTAATACCCCATCCATCTTTGGTCGGCTTACATACTTTTCTTACTGCGTCACATGCCGCAACGCCACCATAAGGCATCCAACCTTGCAATTAGCAGTGGCCGTAATGTTTGTGTTATCAGCGTGTATTTTTTGTATAATCGGTTACTTACTCATCTAAACAAATGTTCAGTATAGGCTTAACTCTTATAGAAGATATAATTCAGTTTTTATAGGAGCCAGTGTTCCAATTGTTGGACAAGTCTATGGATCAATTGGCAGTATCTCCAGCGCCACGTAATTTTCTTAGCAATAAATAATTCGAATTTAGCAAGCAGAGGATAAGCCTCTATTATCAAAGGATAGTGCATATTCAAAATACTAGCTCCTTTGGGTGTAGGGCGTGTTGAAAGCAGACGACTCACTGTTTAAATATCTTTATTCAGACAATCGATCTTTTCATAGGTTTACCACTTAATAAAATTAATCTATACTTAATAATGAAATAAATTAATGGGCTTGTATACATTCGCGCAAGGGAATTCATCCTATGAAGCGGTGATTGGGATGTGTGAGATAAATCACTAGCAGTAGGCGTGAAATTAATTCCAACTGGACTGACAATTTATTCTACGCAGACAATTAGAGAAACATTACATATTTACATAAATACATAATGGTGGCTCGTGTGTGCTTTACACAGCTAAGTGGGTGTACAAATTAAACAAATACCTTGGCTCATGAGTTTATAAGTCGGTGGGTACTCGTAAGCACGCACACCTTTCACATCTACGCTAATATGACGCAGAAGAAGGAAAAGACACTAGAAGCATTACAACATGCACCACACCACATGCAGTCGGCAAATTTCGCTCCACCGGCCTACATACCGTAAAAGTGAGTGAAAATTATGACACGAAAAGCTATTCTGATTGTCAATAGAGACCTAACGATTCAAAGAAATACGGATATGCATAACACAGCTCAGAAAAGAACGACGTGGCCTAAGAAGTTATCTTGCAAAGTAAACCACGAACATTCCCCATTTCCGTACAAATAAAGGAGGGAAACAAGAAACTGCAAATGTAAAATAAACTGCATGTTAAAACAATCACAACCTCAAGAACACAACAGCCGCATCCGATGATTCAGTCGCCAAAAGCAATACCACCCAGAGAAAAATTATGAGATGTACAGAAATACATAAACTATATAATTTGGGCTAGAATGGAATTTAATTTGAAGCCTATCGGTAAAACAAGGAAATGGAAAACGATGAGTTGAAGGCTTATTCGTTTTTCGAGCACGTGGTCCAGGTCAAACAAAGCCAGCCCAAAAGAAAAATGAAAATCTCGAAAATCGGTTAATGTGTTGAAGTAATTACCCAAATAAATAAATTACCGCGAAATAATTTCAAGTGGAAAGAGATTCTGAGAACAGAAGGCCCTCTAAACCACTGAGAAACACGTGGGCTGGAACAAACAAAGGTACCTATACTACACGGATAGAAAATACAAAACAGAGATGAAATTTACAGAACAGAATAATAAAACACTACTACAAGAATCGTCAGAACACGCACTTACACACTGAATAACACGAATTCTAACTGACGTCAAATATAGCTCGTACACCACGCTTCCACTATCCTAAGTTCCGGCTGAACAAAGTAACTGCCTTAAAATCGAACAATTACAAAAACTCTAAGATCCAAAGCTTTAAAAGGAATGAACGAGAACTTCAGCTAGACTGAAACTTACACAAAGCTTTATTTCAAAAGAACCTGAAATAAAGTCATAATAGTAAATATAATTCCAGCCACCGAAATTTAATATTCAAGCAATAGAAATTAAAATAACAACATCATCCTCAGTAACCAAGCTCAACTATAACAACTAACTCCTACGAATAACCTCGCTCACTAAAATGCAAGGAATGAGTGAAGATCACCCTTGCAAAATCGGGATCCATACAGGTAGCGGAAGTGGTCAGAGATAACCCTTTCCGCACTCTGCCAACATATGCACAATAGCGCGTATACAAGAGTTGGCTAAACTGCCGGAGTAGCAGACAGGAAGTTTATCCACAACAAAACACTGTAGAAACTCAGCACACTGACACGTTCACTCACTCTGTCATTCAAAGAGGATAGGGATAGGATAGAAACGTAGAAATACAATATTAAGACACCCTAATCAAAGGTGAGGAAGGTATAGGGAACACAGACACTTACTGTATGTGTCCATATACATGTAAGACCGATGCAAAACAGACATGGTTTAAGCAGATGTCATTTCAAAAAGTGTATACAACAATCGCTGATAAGAACATAATCAGCTGCGGACTCTTTCTCAAAGCATGGTTCACTAAAGGAACTGAAAGGTGCTAAAGAGCTGGAAATGAAGTTAAAGTTCAGTGCAACATTATGAAATGTCTCGTGTAAAGATCTTTCGAGACGTTACTAGAGCAACTTATGGAGTAACCGGCAAGAGGGAACGAAGACTGGTGATGCCGTTCCGATTCATTCATTGTACAAGATATAACTTGAAGTTAGTTATATGATGAAATGATATTCAAGTGTAATTATTTAAAAATATGTAATGTATCTATTGGGGATATTTAAAAGTTGTAAGAACTGATGTCTGAAAGAAACTTCTTAGAAAGTTGAAGAAGGAGCAATCAGAGGAGGTGTAGTTGTTTTGTGTTTCATAGTTGGTTGTGTAACGTTGGTAAAGCATTAGGGGGCAGTGAGGCTCACGTGTGTTAAGTGATAGCGTGGTGTGCTGCTCTATTGGACTCGGTCATTTTCAGGTCAACAGTTTGCTACTTTGGAAATGTGTAATCGTTAAGTGCCAGTATAGATATTTGTCATTGATCTGCGGTTTAAAATCTCGGTTATTGTAAACAGACTTGTGTTCAGACTGACGATTTGATTCCCAGCAGAATGCCAGTGGCACAAGTCAAACGTTACCTGTGCACTTTCTGCTTGCCGTCATAGCACTGATGTTTCAAATCATATTTGTTTCCAATGTGTATAATATTAGCCTCCATAATCCCACCATCTGATATAACTTATTTTCTCGTGAAAAATAAAGATGTGACTGAATCTTAATATTGTTGTCAGGATACGTAATATGCTAACGAAGTACTCCTATATCATTTGTTTAATATTTAACATTTATTTGCGCTTTGCAATATATTCATTGACTGTTCCTTAGGCTGGCCTTTCGTGCTTTCATTAGGGCAGAAGACAACCGCACACAACCGGATCTCTAGTTTAGCAGTGGAGACACTAAATTAATATATGGCTGTGTGCTGGCGCTCCGGTCGTTAGGTAGCAACAGATTGGTTTCATTTATTTGTTGACATAGCGCGCTTATCATGGAACATGGAGTACGTTGCATAGTTTACACAATGTTCTAAGGCCCCTTTGCGTCAGTACAGGATGTCTGTCTGATCTTAGTTTAGCTGCGGTAGTTCCCTCTCAGTACCCTCACACTTCAAGAGGAATATAATAATTCGAATCCCAAAGAAAACAGTTGTTGACAGACGTGAAAATTATCAAACTATCAGTTTAATAAGCCACGGCTGCAAAATACTAACACAAATTCTTTACAGACGAATGGAAAAACTGGTAGAAGCCGACCTCGGGGAAGATCAGTTTGGATTCCGTAGAAATTTTGGAACACGTGAGGCAATACAGACCCTATGGCTTATCTTAGAAGCTAGGTTAAGAAAAGGAAAACCTAAGTTTATAGCATTTGTAGACTTAGAGAAAACTTTTGACAATGTTGACTGGAATACTCTCTTTCAAATTCTGAAGGTGACAGGGTTAAAATACAGGGGGCGAAAGGCTATTTACAAATTGTACAGAAACCAGATGTCAGTTATGAGTCCAGGGGCATGAAAGGGAAGCAGTGATTGGGAAGGGAGTGAGACAGGGTTGTGGCCTATCCCCGATGGTAGTCAGTCTGTGTATTGAGCAAGCAGTAAAGGAAACAAAAGAAATATTCGGAGTTGCAATTAAAATCCATGGAGAAGAAATAAAAATTTTGAGGTTCACCGATGACATTGTAATTATGTCAGAGACAGCAAAGGACCTGGAAGAGCAGTTGAACGGAATGGACAGTGTCTTGAAAGGAGGGTATAAGATGAACATCAACAAAAGCAAAACGAGGATAATGGAATGTAGTCGAATTCAATCGGGTGATACTGCGGGAATTAGATTAGGAAATGAGACGCTTAAAGTAGTAAACGAGATTTGCTATTTGCGGAGCAAAATAACTGATGATGGTCGAAGTAGAGAGGACATAAAATGTAGACTGGCAATGGCAAGGAAAGCGTTTCTGAAGAAGAAGAATTTGTTAACATCGAGTATAGATTTAAGTGTCAGGAAGTCGTTTCTGAAAGTATTTGCATGGAGTGTAGCCATGTACGGAAGTGAAACGTGGGCGACAAATAGTTTGGACAAGAAGAGAATAGTAGCTTTTGAAATGTTGTGCTACAGAGGAATGCTGAAGATTAGACAGATAGATCACATAACTAATGAGGAGGTATTGAATATAATTGGAGAGAAGAGAAATTTGTGGCACAATTTGACTAGAAGGTGGGATCGGTTGGTAGGGCATATCCTGAGGCATCAAGGGATCACCAATTTAGTATTGGAGGGCAGCGTGGAGGGTAACAATCGTAGAGGGAGACCAAGAGATGAATACACTAAACAGATTCAGAAGGATGTAGGTTGCAGTAGGTACTGGGAGATGAAGAACGTTGCACAGGATAGAGTAGCAGGGAGAGCTGCATCAAACCAGTCTCTGGACTGAAGACCACAACAACAACAGTTACCTCTCGTTTCTATTTCACAATCACGTCAAGACCAGTGGATCTGTCCATTCTTAGCAGGGTTCAGATGTCCCAGATGGATTTGTTACTCAGGTGATCTCCAGTGACTGGACGAAGTTCAGAGTCATTAAGATTTCTTAACCTATAGGGCCTACCCTGATCGACCCACTCAGTTGTTACTGCTTCTCTTTTGACAACAAATACTCCCCGCATTCTTGTATATTGGTGGTTGTGTCTCTTTCATGACACACAGTGGTTAATTCCGCATTACACATTGGTGCCCGGATACTTCTGATTAATCTCGTAGTCTCTGCAAGTCACTGTGATATACATTGCAGAGGGTACTTCCCGTTGTAACATCTATTACAGCCCCTCACCTTCCATTCACGTACGGAGCGGGGGAAGAATGATGGCCCAGCGCTTGTGTACGGGCTGTAATCTTGTCCTCGCCACCACCACCGGGGCGATGCGTAGGGATTTGTGGTATATCCCTACATTCATAATCTAAAGCTGGTTCTTTAAAGATTCTAATTAACCTTTCCAGCGATATGTTATATTGCATGCGGGCAACCGATCCCAAATGTCCACATTTTCATATGAAGGCAACAAACAACGTTCTCACTGTAGGAAGTTTATTAAAAGCACGGCCGGTTTCACGCTAATTTAGGTGCATCCTCATGTGATCTAAACAGGGATTATAAACGAAGAATTTTACATTTTTCTTTTTACACAGGCTTAGTGAATATTGTTACTTGGAGTAGAATACATTCGGACATTAGGTACTTATATAAATATCTCTACAGCATTATATAACGCTTTTCTAGAACAGATTAAACGAGGTGTTCCTAAAACAAAATATAACGGTTATTTGGTGCGGAGAGAGTGAGATAAGTCCTTCAAAGAGTGTGAAATTGTATATAAGCACAAATAAAAACATACCATAGTATCAGAGGGGAATCGATGCTGGTTCGGTCATAAGGAACACTGGACTAGCTAGAGCCCTATGCAAGCTACCACGAGGAAATCTTCATTGATCGTGTTACCCGAAAACCCAAAGAGATGGCGCTACTTAAAGTGGGGCTAGTGCACCAAACGGAGAAGCGTGAAAGAGGCGGAGGAGATGCACGTAACACAAATTACAATTTAAATGAACGGTTGTATAAAACATGGACGATCATGTGGATGGAAAACTAATGCTGTTAATCCCGCATGACAGAGACTAATAATATTTGTAAAGGATGTTATTCCACTCAGTGTGAGTGGACTGACAGTCAGAATTTCCTAAAATATTCCTATGTCATTGTTCTATTTGTGTTTTCAAGGAAAGCTCGGGAGATATTTTTAAGGCTTCTACAATACTGAGCGTGTTATTCTTCAGATATATGATCTGCATTCTCCCGTGTATGTCTGGGACCTGTTGCCCTGTGTCACGTAAATATACATTCAGTTGCTTGGTTGATATCGGGGAGGGGACCAAACCGCCAGGTCGTCTGTCCCATCGGATTAAGGAAGGATGGGGAAGGAAGTCGGCCGTGTCCTTTCAAAGCAACGATCCTGGCATTTGCCTGAAGTGATTTGGGGAAATCACGGAAAACCTAAATCAGGATAGCCGGACGCGGGTTTGAACCGTCGTCCTTTCGAATGCGAATCCAGGGCACCACCTCACTCGGTAAATACACACTTATTGATAGTACTGATACTGAATTCGCGCAATTGGTATGCTCTCGAAACCGAGTTGAAAAGCACCTGCCAGTTTGGGCTGTATATGGGGCATCACACTGCTGACAAGAGATGCACTGCAACCAGATAGCTTAAACCTATCACGAAGCGTACTTTCCTTGTGTCTAAAGTTTTGGCCGTTGTCCTTAGGGATATTATAAGCCCGGGATAGGTTTTTTTGGAACCAGGCATTTTCCTATTCTACCAGAAACATCTCCAAAGAAAGGAATCCTGTGGTACTTCCTTCTAGTGGAAGCTGTTTTATCGGTTGTGGCAAGAGAGCTGACGATCTGTGATTGGAATGGAAGTTACGTTGCATTGCGATTGCTATTTAGCCTTCGTACTACAACCCTGTTAATGTTACTTATTACAAGGTTGCCGTAACCAATCGAGGCTGCTGTAAACTGTATTGTCTGAAGCTCATGTTAAAAAGCCTCTGTAGATAATGTGACACTATGCAGCCTGTGCAGAAGTGCCCCCTGGACAGTTTCAGTCTAAACTTGTCAGCAAGGTCGTTAATACACGACATGAAGAGCGAGGGTCCCCAACACTCTTCACTGGGGCACATCACTAGTTACTTCTACATCTATAGATCTTCAAGCGTGTGCCATTTAAGTTTCTTCTAAATCTCCTCGACATTTTCTCATCGGCTAAACAAACCTATGACTAATCATGCCGCTCTTCTTTGTATACGTTCAATATGCCCTGTCAGTCCTTTTTAGTACAGATAGACAGATCTGAGCGACATTTTAGTATTGTTCTAAGGAGTGTTTTGTAAGCAATCTCCTTTTTAAACTGATTACATTACTATTAACTGTGAACCGCAGTCTAAAACCTGATTTACCTCCATTGAGCCTATGTAATCATTCCATTTCATACCGCTACAGAATTTTTACATCCGAGTATCTGTCTGAATTGGCTGTTTCAATCTGTAACTCAGTGCTACTTTAGTCACTGGATATTAATTTTTTCCCATTTTGTGAAATACACAATTTTATATTTTGGAACATTTAAAGCAAGTTGCCAATCTTTGCACCACGTTGAAATCTTATCGCGGTCTGACTGAATTTTTTTCAGCTTTTTCAAGACAGAACTTCGTTATAGATAACTGCATCATCTAGTCTGAGGTTACTATTAAACTTGTCAGCAAGGTAGTTAATATACAAGACGAACAGCGAGGGTTCCAACACACTTACCTGGGGCACATCGCTAGTCACTTCTACACCTATCGATGACACTCCATCGAAGATAATATGCTGCAATCACGCTAGCAAGAATTCCTCAACGCAGTCACAAATATCGCTTGTTAGGCCTTCACAGAAGAAGACGAAGTAATTGTTCCTGAATTCGAATCGAGAACAGCTGCTAACATGAGTAAGTTAGACGCACGTATCCTCCGAGTTTAAAGGAACTTAAATCACGTAACAAAAGCAAGTCTTCCTGTACAGATTGTATACCAATTTGGTTCGTTTCAGAGTATGCTGAAGCAGTAGCTCCATATTTAACAACCACACACAACCACTCACTCGACGGAAGATCCGTTCACAAAGACTGGAAAGTTGCACAGGTGACAACAATATTCAAGAAAGGTAATACGAGTAATCCACTAAATCACAGTCTCATATCATTAACGTCGATATGGAGCAGTATTTTGGTGCCTATGTAGTCTTCCAACGCTATGAATTACCTCGAAGAGAACGGTCTATTCACACATAGTCAACATGGAATTACAAACCACCGTTCCTGCGAAACACAACTAGCTCTTTAATCACACTAATTGTTGCGTTCTACCGACAAAGGATTTCAAAGTGATTCCGTATTTATAGACCTCCAGAAGGCTTTTCACGCTATACTTCACAGGCGGCTTGTAATCAAATTGCTTGTGCTTGCGGAATATCGTCTCATTTTTGCGACTGGATTCGTGATTTCCTGCCAGAGATGTCATAGTTTGTAGTAAGCGACGGAAAGTCATCGATTAAAACAGAAGTGGTTCCTGGGGTTCTGCAAGGTCGTGTTATAGCACTCTGTTGTTCTTTATCTATATAACGGTTTAGGAGAGAATCTGTGCAGCCATTTTAGGTTTTCACAGATGATGCTGTCGTCTATCGTCTAGTGAAGCCTCAGAAAATCAAAACAAACTGCATAACGATTTAGATAGGATAACTGTATGGTGCGAAATTTGACAATTCACTCCAAATAACAAAAGGTGTTAGGTCATCCACAGGAGTGCTAAAAGTAATCCGTTAAACTTCGGTTACACTATAAATCAGTCAGATCTAAAGGCCATAAATTCAACCAAATATCCAGGAATAATAATTAAGAACAACTGAAACTGGGATGAACACACAAAAATTGTTATGGGAAGGCAAACCAAAGACTGCTTTTCATTGACAGAACACGTAGAAGATGCAGTAGATTTGCTAAAGAGACTGCTTACATTACTCCTGTCCGTCCTCTTTTGGAGTACTGATATGCAGTGTGGAATCCTTACCAGGTAGGATTAACGGTATACATCGAGAAAGTTCAAAGAACGGCAGTACGTTTTCTGTTATGGAGAAGTAGGGGAGAGACTGTCACGTATAATATACAAGATTTACAGTTGACGTTAATAAAATGAAGCGTTTTTCGTTGCGACGGGATCTTGTTCCGAAATTTGCATTAGGAACTTTCTCCTCTGAATATGAAAACATTTTGTTGAAGGCGACCTACTTAGGAAGAAACAATTATCAAAATGAAATAAGGGAAATCAGAGCTCGGACGGAAAGATATAGGTGTTCGTTTTTCTCTGCGCAGGGTTCGACAGTTGAATAACAGAGGATTATTGTAAAGGTGTTTCGATGTACCTTCTGCCAGGAACTTAAGTGCGATTTGCGGCGTAGTCACGTAGATCTAGACGACTGTCTTTTCTATAATAACCGTAAAATGCTTTTGGAAGTTAATAAATACGGCGTCTTCCTGACCGCCTTGATCCACGCCTTTCAGGATGCCAGGTGAGAAAAATTCGAACTGGGTTTCACAATGTCGATGTTTCCGGAATCCAAGCATGTTGACAGGGAGGAGGTCATTCTGTCGGAGATACCCCATCACGCTCTTTACAATTTTGGACCACCATAAAGCTACCCCTCCAGAAAATGAAAGATATTCAAATAGTTTTTAATGTAACTTCATCGTAATCGACTTAATCAAGAGTGAGTCCTTCAATAAATGTAATTCTGTAGTAACTAGATTCAAATATACATGTTCTCATGGTTAACCAATTAATTCCTCTGTCGCTGCTGTTTGTCGATTTTACTTTTTCATTCTGTTACCCATTTCATGTATTTTTAAGTGTTTTGGACGCTGTGGTCCGGCATGTATGTGTTCAGTTATGTTAGCCAGTTTTATTTGTTTGTGTGTTCCAGACAGTAAAATGTGCACGTTCGTGGCGTCCACCTTTAGGTTTCAGATTCCAACCAGTCAGAATAAAGTAGGCTATTGCTCACTAGCGCAAGGTCTAAATAAAGTGGGAATTTTAGATCACAGATATGTACAATGACAGGAGATTATGTTTATGTTCTGGAACATCGTATTTCAAGGTTACTTACTTCTGCAATTATCCTTAGTTAATATTAAGATTTATTCGGCTTATTTAAAAAAACATTCACTGGAATTTTTTTTATAATTTGCTTCACTAATTCCTAACGTGACTTTTGTACTAACTTTGATATCGAAACAGGTTTTTCAATATGTCAAGTGACTAAATATTATTCAATTACGGTTCTGATTTAAATAATTAGGCTCATTCACATTCAAAATTCGACAGGTCATGTTATCAGAGTCATATTCGTACAGTAGGTGGGTAGAAGTCATCAATAAAGGTGCATTGTGAACGTGTACGCAGGGATAAGTTGCGATCAGATTATTGGGAGTTATGTAAATCCACACTAACATGATCTATCGACGTCATACAGGCCTACTATAAAAGATTCATTCGTTTTCAGGGCTCTATGTTTCAAAAATTATTACACCAACAAATATGACTGCTGCATGGATAGAACCGTAAATTCAACAAGTTCGCATTTTGTACTCTACGAATATTTTGTTTATGCTCCTTTTGTCACACGACAGACGTCCAAGCGGTAGTTAAGTTCGTTTCGTACCATATGTAGCAACATCCTGTCAATGGTCATTACTGTAGCACTGATGTGTTCTCTGTGCTATTCCATTGTTCTTGACGGTTGGGCTAGGTAATCACGGTCCTTAATATATCCCCAAAGGAAAAGAGGTGGTGGAAACATCCACAACTGCATGGTAAGAGGTACTCGTCCTAGTCTTCTCACAGAAGATAAACTGAGGAAACAGTTTCGTCTTATTTCGTAAGGATATTCAGTGTCCCACACTCTCGCATAATCTTCTGGTTTTAACTTTTGCACAAGCTGCAGACGGTACGCTTTGAGATGTGGCCGCCGTTGCTATATCTTCCACACAGTTTGCTGCGGTGTTTTGAAGTTCGTGGCTTGTACGGACAATTGATTGTTTTGGACTGTGTTCGAAACGATCCCTGGCTCTCTCCAGGGATGGGTCTGCACTTGATCGACTGGTCCTTTTCTGTTTACAGAGACGACGAGTGCCCCTACTCGATACTAACACACAATGGTTCAAATGGCTATGAGCACTATGGGACTTAACTTCTGAGGTCATCAGTCCCCTAGAACTTAGAACTTCTTAAACCTAACTAACCTAAGGATATCACACACATCGATGCCTCGAGGCAGGATTCGAACCTGCGACCGTAGCGGTCGCAAGGTTCCAGACTGTAGTGCCTAGAACAGCTCGGCCACTCCGGCCGGCTAACACACGATGCTCGGCTTATATGGCAGTTCTTTTCCCTAATTCCTTCTGAATGCACGTTGCACTGTGGTGCCAGAAAATCATCCCGCCTATTTCGAAACATAAAAGCTCTTACCTTGCTTTGATTTCATTTTGTCAAAAAATGGTTTAAATGGCTCTGAGGACTATGGGACTTAACATCTGAGGTCATCAGTCCCCTAGGCTTAGAACTACGTAAACCTAACTACCCTAAGGACATCACACACATCCATGCCCGAGGCAGGATTCAAACCTGCGACCGTAGCAGCCGCGTCGTTCTGGACTGAAGCGTCTAGAAACGCTCGGCCACCGCGGCCGGCTTCATTTTGTCATTCACTGCACCCGTAACGGCACCTAGTGGGCACAAAGCAAAGTTGGTGAGTTGGCGAGTCTATTCACACATCAGTCATATTTGTAAATGTAGTAGTTTGGAAAATATAGAATAGTGCAGAAGAATAAATCATTGGTAGTAGCCCTATTTTTCTCAAATTTGTTAGCCCTACTGCACTGATTTGTGACGACTGAACGAATAACCTCTGGCCCACTTTAAAACATACCTGCATCACCGTCGCAAACACAAATCCATCGACTGGTTGATAATTTTGACGCAACACAGCGTTCAGACCATAAATTACTGGACACATTTGCCCCTTTGACAAATGATTAATATACAGTCTGGCGGAAAAACACTGAAGTGACAAAGGTCGTTTGGTACAATCCTAAGTGGCGTCGGACCTTCTTTTGACTGTCACTGTGCAGCAACTGGACTTGGTATGGAGTCAACAAATCGTTGGAAGTCCCCTGCAGAAATATTGAGCTATTCTGCTTCTGCAGCCGCCTGTGATTGCGAGTGTTGCTGGCGCAGGATTTTGTACATGAACTGACCTCTCGATAGTGTCCCCTAAATGTTCGATGGGACGTCGGGCGACGTAGGAGGCCAAACCATTCGCTCATTGTCTACAGTGTTCTTCAAACTAGTCGGAAACATTGGTGGCCCGGTGACATGGAGCATTGCCGTCCATAAAAAAATCCATCGTTGTTTGATAACATGACGTCCATGAATAGCTGTAAATAGTCTCCAACTAGCCGAACTTTATCATTTCCAGTCAACGATCGATTCAGCTGAACCAGAAGATCCACACCGTTCTATATCAACGCAGTCGATACCATTTTGGAGCCACCACCAGCTTGCACAGTTCCTTTTCGACAACTGTTGTCCATGGCTTCGTGGAGCATGCGCGACACTCGAACCCTACCAGCAGCTCGTACCGATTGAAATCGGTACTCACCTAATCATGAAGTGAGGACTTATCTATCCAGACCACAGCTTCCCAGTCATCTAGGGTCCAACCGACACGGTCACGAGCCCAAAAGAGTCACAGAAGGCAATGTCGTGCTACTGCCAAAGACACACGCGTTGCAGTCTGCTGCAATAGCTCATTAACGCCACATTTCGCCGCACTGTCTTAACAGATACGTTCGTCTTACGTCCCACAGTGATTTTTGCGGTTATTTCACGCAGTGTTACTTATCTGTTACCATTGATAACTGTACGCAAACGCCGCTCTTGTCTGTCGTTAAGTGAAACCATCGGCCATTGCGTTTTCCGTGGCGAGAGATAATGACTGAAATTTGATATTCTCGGCGCACTCTTGACACTGTGGATATCGAAATACTGAATTCCCTAACGACAGAATGTTTCACGTCCATCCCCAACTGTCATTTCGCGTTCGAAGTATTTTAATTCCCGTCGTGCTCCCATAATCACACCGGAAACCATTTCACGTGAACCACGTGAGGACAAATTATAGCTCCGCAAATGGAGTCCCCTTTTATACTTTGTGACGCGATACTGCCGCCATCGGCATGTGTTCACATAATTTCACATTCTGGAAAAAAAAGACCTGAGCAACGATTGTAAGAAGAAGAACGGCACCAAAAATGGAACAGAAACATAACATATGGAAAAACGTTCACGCAGCCTGTGAGCCAGAGCTATTTATAGCCTGTAGGTACATTCTCACAAAATTTAAACTAAATACTAAAAATACACACATAGTCCAGGTCACTGAAGATGCCTTGCAGAGAATAAACACACGAATCGTACCTGAGTTAAGTGCTTGCTCATACCTGGTATAACAGGACAGACGTATGGCACGAAAATTGTGTTTCATTCAGTTGTAGTTAGACGGTCCAAAAGTAAAAATTATCACTATGCCGTAGTATTACACGCAAATGAGGAAGACAGGACTACGAAACTGGAACAGTCATACATATAATTTATATGTATAGCTCACATTTCGTATGTCTTAGTGTTGGAGCCGGATACAGCCTAAGATGTAGCTTGAGTCAGTGAAACACCGTTTAGGAAGTGACATACCCACGTCATCTGATAACTACTTACAGCTCTACCAGTTTTGTTCGGTCATTTAATGTGGTCGACAAAAACGTGCAGCAGAAAGTGGTTTGCAGCGTCTGTTTTACATGTCTATTACTTCCGATATACCCACAAAGTTGAGATGGATCTCTTCCTGAGAAAGGGGGCGTTACGTACAATAACGCTTTCAACATAATGAACGGTTGCCAAAGAGCATTTCGGACGGAGTCTGAAACAGACGAAACAATCCTCTACATCATACTTGTATTCGTGTTATTCACCACGGGTTTCCTAGGCACTGTGCTGCGCTTCGTGTGTGTGTGTTTTGTTTCTCTTTTTCTCGTAGTAAGCATTTGCCTTTACTGGCACTAACCAGTCGGGTAGACAAGTTGTGACAAGTAATTACAGAGAATGCTGACACTTCATTATGCAACAGAAGTAAATAGTTAATCATGTACCTTGTTTATCTGCATAAATGCTTAAGAGAAACAAGTTGGTCGGACAGAAAGGCAGCGAATATAAATAACTACAGAGCTGTGAACACTCAGTTTTTACTTGCTACTTTGTTTGCAAACGTTTAGTTTACTGAGAAGCCTTTTGGTTTGTTGATGATGTTTGTTTGTGGGGCGCTCAAATGAGCGTTCATCAGTCCAATTTTTTCACAGTCCAATCTAACCACTGTCAGAAATGATGATGACGAAATGATGAAATGCTGATAGTTTGTGAATACCATTTTGGGTTAGCTGGTGTTCAGCTACTGTACTGTTCTGATAACAAAAGAACTTACTCAGTTTCCGAAAAATAATGACGTTAAAACTGCGACACGGCAATAATACCAACACAGAAAGAATAAGTGGTTTAAAAAAATTACCAGTGAAATTATACGGAATGTGGTAGCTAAGGCAGGTCACCTGAAATACCTAGAGAATGAATAAATAAGTATAACGAGGTGTTGTTTTTACCAAGCTGCAGCTGACCATAATGCGAATTTCCTGCTGCTCACAAGTAATTTTTATCGTTTGTAGTCGCCGAATTTCACCAACTTGTTTTCTTTTTTTCCTTTTCCCTTTCTTGCTTGTGGAACTATACGTTTTTTCTGTGACATTTCAAAGAAGCTCCGAAGAGAACTTCAACGACATAACACGTATGGGACTTGATGAAATAGTATCGAGATAACAGTGCCGCAAACCATTGTCCTGCCGTCAGGAGCAGAGGAGTCACAAATGTCTGTCCTGTTATACCAGGTATGAGCAAGCACTTAACTCAGGCACAATTCGTGTGTTTATTATCACGGTTGTCATGCTAAGTGCTCAAAATATTGACCTTAAGCATTGCTGCGCGCTCTCAAGTGATCATGGAGAAACAATACTGCACTTTGAACCACATCTGGAGTTAACGTCAGCACAGGTCCAAGTTGAAAGGCATGTCATGCTTTCGTGAGTCCTCGATGTCTCCTACATTTCTTGTCTTAATCACATAATAATTTCCTTCGTAAATCTGAAATTGAAAGTTCTTTCCATGACGCACATCACATTGGGTTATCTAGGACTGCATGAACTGAAGATAACCAACTTCATGTCTGTTTGGCTTTTATGATTAGTCCAAGTAAGATGAAAAACCACAGAGTTCCCAGAAAGAACATGTTGCTCAATCCAAAGCGTTTTATAGCGGCAGATACCTAGGTTGCTGGAAGATGATCCAGACAGGTGGCTACAATTTCGTGAAATTATGCTAGGATGTTATCCTATTGGCCAGATTTATTAGCATCAAGACAGGTGGCTACAATTTCGTGAAATTATGCTAGGATGTTATCCTATTGGCCAGATTTATTAGCATCTCATTCAACTTGTCCGGACATGTATCCGACACAACTGTACTTCTTGGTACATAGAAAACCAGCTGTTGTTTTGGAGCAACAGCTAAATCAACCCAGTGTAAATGTATGGGCTGCATTACCGCCACTTGGTGTAATTTGGCAGTGGTTTGTGGGCTGAAATCACACTGGAGATAAGTACAGGGTGGGGGAGGGAGTTATCCCCTATTTTAAGTTGTGCGAAGAAAGAGGGTACAGTAGAAGAGTGGGGATGGGCTCCGAGATCCCAGTGGTGGTGGATGTCCACATTGGTACGGCTGTTAGTTGCAAATATTGCGTGCTCGAACGAACGACGTGTTTTTGCTGTCGAAAACTAATTTTCCGAAAACCGGTCTATAGCTGCCGTACAGCGTGCTATGTGCACTCAATGTCAAAATCTACTCCCCACCCTCTCGAAAGAGTGTTCTCGACCATAAAACGATTCTGAGAACTTTCGTCGATGTGGCAGTGCGAGGAAAAAGAGAGTTGGAGCTGAGGGAACCGTCAGAAAACCCGAAAACATTGAGGTTATAAGGACGCCAGTGCTGCAGTCCCCTAAACGTTGTCTCTCACACCATGCGTCGTCGCTTGCACTCTAGCAATACTATACGGCGGATTCTTCACGAAAACCTATAATTTCATCTGAATAAAATGGTGATCACTCAAGAACTGCCAAAACAGGACCGGTAAAATGGACGACAAGCCTGAGAACACTTGACTGAAAATGATCCTCAAGACGCGCACACTTTCACATTTATGGATGTTTTAATAAACGGAATAAGCGTTATTGGAGTTGCGTAAATCCTGGGGAAATTCATGAGACCTCTCCACAGCCATCAGGATAACAATTTGACGTGCAACCAGTGCTGAGGAAAACAATGGGCCTTTTTCTTAACCACAATTTCAACAAATGCATATGAGGCTCGTTTCGTTACGGCACGATGGAGCCATGGGCTACACTGCTCGACATCCGATGAGTGTTTTGAGGGAAACCACTGCCGGTCGTGTGACCTCACGGTGCGGTGACATTCCATGGCCTGCATGCTCGCCTGATTTAAGTGCATGCGACTTATTTCTTTGGGGCTGTCCCAAAACTATAGTTTATAAGCATCACCCAAAGATCCTGGGATCCTTGAACGATGCTGTAACCCTTAAATCTCGGCGTAGTCCATAACAGATGCTTCATCGAGTGATGCAGAGCTTTGGAAACCTGCTGCAGCTGTGTGTTGACAACGAGAGACGTCAGTTGCTGGCTTCATGTTCAGAACTTAATAAAACTGAAATTCCAACTGTACATTATTGTAGTAGTAAATGAATGTTTACTCGCATTTTTAATTTATCTTTTATAAACTTTTGTAGTTGGGGATAATTCCCTGCCTCACCCTGTACTTGGCTCAGTTTGAAGAGGTTACATCAGGAATCATCATGCATATGGACAACTATGATCAGTTCTATTTCCAGCATGCTAGAGCTCCTGTCCATTATGCATTAGCTTGTAGGAAGAACTTTGATAACGTTTTCAAAGGAGGGGTGCTTGCACATCGTGCTGCAATTCCCACTACTCTTCCGCAGCATTATCCCACTGGATCTTTTCTTTGGGATATGATGAAATACGAAGTACATGGAAGGAAGCTCTTGAAGAGCTGACTGGCTACATTTACGACGTCATCCTAAATCTGGACAACAATATTCAGTTGTGTGTGCACGTCGCTGTGTAACGGGTAGACATCAACATTGAATTAGTGAATAAGGGATACTGTTTTAATATTTAAAACAAGTGATATGTACTGTAATTTGTTGGTAGGCCTGTATAATGATAAAATAACCGAAATTAACGTACGTTACCTAAGGTAAATAACTGTGCAGTGAAAATTGTGCCACTGGGGATGGGCAAAATGTGGAAACACAGAGACAAATGTAGACTTGAACGTAAATGCAGATGCTAGACAAACCTGCGGGTCGCGCTGTTGTATTTGACCATGAACAGCACCTGTGACGTGTCCTCAACACGGCGAAGGTTCAGTCGTGGTGAGAACAGTGTTCTGTGTAGCTGTGATGCATTATGTCGGAGGTAAGTGAGATCGGACGTGGGCAAGTTGTTAGTGCTGGTATGGTGAGTGCTCCCACAACCAATGGAGCGAAGATTTTGGTGTTTCAATGGGCACCATACTGAAGATTTATACCCTATCAGGGAAACCAGAGAAACCTCACTTGAAACGTCAACGTGGACGAAGATTGTGTGAGTGATAGCGACAGATGATCATTGAAGAGCACTGTGACTAATAACACTAGTCAATAGATGTTTAGCATCCGGGATGTAGTCCGTTAACTAGCATGGCTTTTGGTGTGTAGAATCCGAATATACCTTTCAAAATATTCTAGCGCGTACCATTTCTGAGTTTTTAAAGGTTTTTTTATTTTTCGTATGCAGTATTTCGCTTTTTGCTGTTCTTCTCTTTTGATGTTTAATTGTTTGTTTTTGATTTGCAGAGGTGAGCTGCAAGATGTACAAATCGTCAGTAAATGGTTGGTATGGTAATCCAGTGGTGTGAAAGAGATCCTCAGTGAGTGTTTACTGTGAAAGATAGTGCAAAGTTTTAGTGTTTAAACTTACACTAACAAAAATTATGATTAGTAAATCTCGTTGATGTCCAGACCACCCCAACAACTTTTGTTATGTGTTTGGAAAATTCACTCCAAAAGCCCAAAGAAACCCAGTCACTGATTTGGTTAAGAAGGCATATAAATTGTATTTTGACTGTCCTGTTGGTAATCAAAATAAAAATTTTGCACCTCACATTGCCTTCATAACCTGTACTACAAAGTTAACCGAGTGGTTGAAAGGAAAACGCTGAGCCATGCCATCAGCTGTTCCGATGGTGTGCTGTGAGCCTGATTACTATTACTCAGACTGTTACTTCTGTAATTTCTATTTCGGGACATTCAAGCAAAACTGGACATAAAATAAAGTATCCAAATGTATCTTCGGTGCATTTGTCTGTGCTCCATGATGAGGGGTTGCCTGTTCCTGTCTATAGCTTAAAAGCCAGAGAACCAGACACTATGTCAAGCGAATCAGAAAGTATTGAACATATAGAAGAGTACTAGTAGTAATAGTAGTAGTAGTAGTAGTAGTAGTAGGTTTATTGATCTGTAGATCACTTTTTACAAGTATATAGGACATGCCAAAGTATTTACAAGATTAACCAATTTAAAATAAGCTAATTCGTATAAACCTATATTTACAGACTTCCAGTTAGAGACAGTCATTAGATTTACTCCTGGTATACAATACTTTCCTTTACAAATAACTTATTAAATAATGTAATGCCTCATTGTTCATTCATATCTCACTATCAGTCACTGTGACACACTATACACACATTGTTTCATTACACTTCACTCACTACACACACACACACACAGACACACACACATACACACACACACGCACACACACACACACACACACACACTGGTGAACTCTGGGCCATTTTCTGTACTTACTGCAGCTTCCCATTTGCTTTCCTGAAAAACTGAGTCAACATCCCTCTATAATGAGTGACATGTTGAGCTCAGAAAGAGAAAGAGGAAGAGGTATAAGTATTGTGCTATGCATAGCATGGGGGCAAGTATTTCTAGAAAGGAAGAAAGGAAAAAAATAAAGTGAAAGTTTAATGTGGAATTTTGGATGTTTTATAATCATTATTATTATTATTTATTTGCATAACATTTTTTTATCAAACCCCTACTCTGTTTTATCTAAATAATCCTTCAATGTGTGAAATGTATTGCATAACAGATACTTTTTAGCTGCCTTTTTAAAAAGTGCATATTTGCAATTTCTTTAATCTCTCTTGGTAATTTATTGTACTGTTTTATTCCTTGGTAGAAAATACTGTTTTGAGTTTCATGTTTATTTTTTCTTGGTAAATGTAAGTTGAGTGTATCTCTTGTTGCATGGTCGTGGACAGAGCTGTTTGTGGAGTAATTACCAATGTTATTCTTTATGTGTACTACTGACTGGTAAATCAGTTCACATGGAGCTGGTAAAATCCCCAGTGTTTTGAACACGTCTTTATAATGAGCTCGACTATTATTTTTGGTTATTATTCTTATGACTCTTTTCTGGAGTTTGAAAATTGTGTTCATATTTTGTGCATTTGTTCCACAACAAGAATGCCAAAGCTAAGAATTGAGTGTACATATAAATAATATATAACCAAAAGACACTGCATGTTACATGCTGGTGATAGGATTCTAAGGGCATAACATGTTGATGACATTGTGTTTGCAAGTACCTTTGAGTGTTTATACCACTTCAGCTGAGAATCAATATTCATTCCTAGCAATTTTGCATTTGTTACACAGTCTGTAGAGGTACCATCTAGATTTAATTCAACGCTGTCGTTTTCTCTCTTGAGACTGAAATTCATTGCATTAGTTTTCTTTATGTTCAATGTAACTTTATTGCTTATTGACCAATCATAAACTTCCTCGAGAGTTTCATTTGCTTTCTAAGCAAGGAGGTCTCTTGTTTTCTTAGTGACTATAATAGTTCTGTCATCAGTGAAGAGCATTTTTTCAACATGAGTAATACTACTGAGAAAGTAATTGATGTATTTCAGGAATAGTATTGAACCTAATATGCTACCTTGCAGAAACCCTATATTAATGTATTTTAGTCCTGATAAGTGTTTTACTTGATGTTTAGATCTATTTGAAGTATGTCTTATCTCTGCTCTTTGTACCCTATCTGCTAGGTATGGTCGAAACTAGTCGTTAGCCTCTTATTCCTAAGGCTTCTAATTTATTTCATAAAATCTTGTGGGTGACTGTAGCAAAAGTCTTAGAAAGATCCAAAAATATGCCTGTGACACATTCATCTTTATCAAGAGCATCAAAGACAACCTTAGTGAATTCTACTATGGTTGACTGTATTTTTGCCACTTTGGAAACCAAACTGTGATTCGCTTAAAAGATTGTATCTATTCAGGTAACTCATTAATATGTCTTTCATAATTGCTTCTATTATTTTTCAGAATGCTGACAGCTGGGAAATGGGCTGGTGATTTTCTGAGTCTTCTGTATTACCTTTCTTAAGGAAAGGTACAACTTTTGCTTCTTTTAAGTGCTCTGGAAATGTCCCTGATGTGAAGGATTCATTTATTATATTTGTTAAGGGGCCTTGTATTACCACTATGCATTGTTTCAATGCACGTTGGTACTTCAACTAAGCCTACTGACTTTTTATTTTTTAGTTTTTGAACAGTTTTATTGACTTCATTCACTGCAGTTGGAAGTAACATCATTGTATTTAGTGCAACATTATTTACAGGTGTTACATTTGTTTTAGGGAATTTTTGCTGTAACTTCTCTGCATTACTTGAAAAATGCTCGTTTACATAGTTTGCTAAGTGTTGTGGATCATTTATTACCTTATCCCTTTCCCTTAGCAGTATGTTATCCTGCGTTTATTTGCTCTCCCCGTTTCCATTTTTATAACATCCCAGATTGATTTGCTTTTATTCTCTGCATTATATATTATTTTGTCGTTAAATGACTTTTCTTGCAGTGATTAGCATCTTCCTATAGGTATTTTTCTATCTGTGATAGAAATTTAAGAATTCTGGGTCACTGCGAATCTTTTTCAGGGAACTAAGGTGTTTGAGTGTTTGGGAGGACTTCTTAATACCAGCTGTTATCCATCTGCTTTTGTGAGATGTTGATACAGACATGCATACTTTTGGAAATCCCTTTTCAAAGTTCAATTTAAACAATGTGGAGGATTTAGAGAATTTCATATTCACACTGGTTTCCTTATACACTTCATCCCAGCTTTGTTTTTCTATTTCTTTTGAAAAACCTTTATTTTGATTTCTGATAGATGTCGTTTGTAGGTTTGTAGTTTAGGGAATGATTCAGTGCCTGCTTTTACTGTTGTTATTTGATAGAGATGGTCTGATAGTTTGAGATCTTTTAAGGCTATATCACATTTTTCCCTGTCGATATTTGTGGCCATATGATCAATTACTGATGCAGTCATTGTAGTAACCCTTGTTCCACTATTGACCAATAGAGACATGCCAAAACTTTGAAGGATGTTTATGAAGGTACTGCTGGCTTCATTTATGATGTTAGTGTTGATGTTAATGTCCCCACACATAATTATGTAGACCTTTGTACTTGAGAGTTATCTAGAACTTCTGTTAATTTATTGAAAAGAAGTGTCCACACTACCACTGGGAGAGCTATACAGGCACCATATGATTAATTTCTTGGTGATATCAAGCCCTGTTAATTCAATAGCTGATATTTCAAAGTGTTTGTGTTCACTTTCTGTACTGAGATAACGTCTTGATTTGAACTGTGTTCCCTTTTGATATTAATGTATGATCCTCCTTGAAGTGGTTCTGCAGTAAGAGTTTGCCCTTTCATTCCAATGATAATACTACATGTTGGATTTCTGTGTATCTACATCAGTGCTCATTAATACAAACTACTGCGCAGTTCAAAGATTGGAGCTCAACTTGTAATAGTTGTATTTTATTTTTTATTGATTGCATGTTTTGATGAAGGATTGTCAAATCTGTGAAATTCCCCATGTTACTCTTTCCAATGGATTGTTTTTCTTTGTGACATCTAGTACGTGTTTTATTTGAAGTGTTAAAATCTGTCTTGTGAGTGGTTGCTTCAGTATTTTTTAAACTGTTGTAGATACTGCTTAGGCATGGGAAACTGTTGTCTGGATTTATCCTTAAAAAGGCCTACTTTTCCTTCCTATGACAACAGGTATTTGACCATGTGTGGCCTGAGATCCACCCCCTACACTTTCATGAATCAGCTGTACCAATCTTCCCTTCCCAGTCCTGTTTAGGTGTAGGCGATGCCTAGTGGAACCCTATCTGTTGATAGTCCTGATGGGCACCAGAGAAACATAAGCGAAGTTGGCTGTCCTCAGAGCCATCTCTAACCTCACATTGATTCGACTCACGGCTACATCAAGGTGTGATCTATCATGACGCCGGAACAGCTCAACAAAGTATACGTTGGAGCCATGAGTCAGGGAAGCTATCTTGTCCAAGGCACCACCTATGTCATATGCCCCATCCCTGTCCAAACTGTTTCCCACCCAGCCCACTATCACTACATGGCCCTCTTTTGGACATAAAGACACTAGTTCCTCTAACACATGACTCAGCCCTGCATTTGGCTTGAAGATACTGGTGGCCTGGTACGCTGCCCCTAATCTTTCTTGTAACTGAGGGCTTACACTTCCCCCATGGCTACTACCTAGCAGCAGTACTTTCTTCTTCCTAACGCTTTGTACATTACTAGGCTTCTTGGGCCGGTTGAAGTGTGCTGCACATTTCCTGCTCCTCGTTCTACCCGAGGCTCTTCTCCACTTAACTCTGGCAGTGGTAGATACCTGTTTTTGGTGTTGATGATAAAACTGTCAGATCGCGTTCTCTTTCTTCCTATCCCCCTACCAGCTGCCAGTCCCCAACCACCATCCTCCCCCCTATCTCCCTTCATTCTTATGAGTTTCTTCATTGCTTCGTCCAACTGTGCCTGAAGGGCACAGATTTTCCTTTCCTGTTCCCCAATCAAAATGTTCCTACTGCATACTCTGCAGTTCCAGGAGAGAGCCTCTTCTGTTCTCTCAACATTCTCCCCACTGCATCACCCACCAGTGAAAATATTTCCTTCAAGATTGGCAACAAACCCCTCTACTCACTACCCTATAACACCTCCCACATTTCTCGCTCATGGTCAGTATCAGAAGAAAAATTAAGTTTAAAGAATGTTTTAAATTTGTCAAGGACGCGATGAGTGTGAACATAAAACGACACAAATGGCTTGTGTGAGGTGGTTGTTGTTTTTGTACTGATTTAGAGATACAGCGACAGAAGAATGAATTTGTAATTACTTTGCTTTTAGAGAATCTACATTATCAGGAGTGTTTGGTCAAGTTTTTAAACGTTTACAACTCGTAAAATTTAGGCCTAGATCACGCCTGTCTAACGAGTAAGCAATACGAAATTCGTTAGTTGAATATGATTTAAAAACGTTTAATTACGATTTTATTGCGACAATAGACACTCATGAAACTAGTAGCTGTCTTTTTTTAAAGAATTTTGCACTATCAAGAAAAGTTGAATAGAATTTTTTGTGTTTATGTCACGCAAAACTTCGGGGTAGCCACGATTATCGGTACTTCAGCTAAAGAACAATTTTTTCAGTAACAAGCTCTGCTGGGATGCTAATATTCAGTTGTGTGACGGACACTACAGCAAGTATACAAAACAAAGAAAATTTAAATTTTACACTGTTTCCTCGTAAATAAGTTCTTTTAGCGGACGAAGGAAATACCTGTGATCTCATTCGGCGACCATCTGCCGTCAATATTATGACACCTCGCCTCAGCTCTTTAATCAAAAGGAATTGTACGATTTCGTTCACGATCGAAAACTTTCGAAACATCAAGCTGAACTCTCCGGGTCAAGACTGCAGCAGCGGAACCTTCTAGCTCCAGGGACTAAAATTTCTTGTTTCCTAACAAGAGGTGCTTCCTTCGCTCAATATCTGCAGCTGGAGACATACGCGCCCCTACTGGAGCTGTATGGGGGTGCGCATGTGCAAGATGGCAGGCGCACACTTGGCTGATGGCGCATGCTTGGCTGATGGCGAATTGCTAAACACATAACACGACTCGCTGCGACAATAATTTGTAAAGCAAATTTCAGTTTCCGTTGATAGTTTCTCTCAAGAAAAGTCCACAGTTACTGTTCAGTCAAATTTTAAAATCATTTAATACCCATACAAACTACCAGTTGCTTTTGCAGTTGTGTAAGTGTTAACAATGGATGTTGTTGTTGAGGTCTTCAGTCCTGAGACTGGTTTGATGCAACTCTCCATGCTACTCTATCCTGTGCAAGTTTCTTCATCTCCCACTACCTACTGCAGCCTACATCCTTCTGAATCTGCTTAGTGTATTCATCTCTTGGTCTCCCTCTACGATTTGTACCCTCCACACTGCCCTCCAGTACTAAATTGGTGATCCCTTGATGCCTCAGAACATGTCATACCAACCGATCCCTTCTTCTAGTCAAGTTGTGCCACAAACACCTCATCTCCCCAATTCTATTCAATACCTCCTCATTAGTTATGTGATCTACCCATCTAATCTTCAGCATTCTTCTGTAGCACCACATTTCGAAAGCTTCTATTCTCTTCTTGTCTAAACTATTTATCGTCCATGTTTCACTTCCATACATGGCTACACTCCATACAAATACTTTCAGAAACGCCTTCCTGACACTTAATTCAATACTCGATGTTAACAAATTTCTCTTCTTCAGAAACGCTTTCCTTGCCATTGCCGGTCTACATTTTATATCCTCTCTACTTCGACCATCATCAGTTATTTTCCTCCCCAAATACCAAAACTCCTTTACTACTTTAAGTGTCTCATTTCCTAATCTAATTCCCACAGCATCACCCAATTTAATTCGACTACATTCCATTATCCTCGTTTTGCTTTTGTTGATGTTCATCTTATACCCTCCTTTCAAGACACTGTCCATTCCTTTCAACTGCTCTTCCAAGTCTTCTGCTGTCTCTGACAGAATTACAATGTCATCGGCTAACCTCAGAGTTTTAATTTCTTCCCCATGGATATTAATACCTACTCCAAATTTTTCTTTTGCTTCCTTTACTGCTTGCTCAATATACAGATTGAATAACAACGGGGAGAGGCTACAACCCTGTCTCACTCCATTCCCAACCACTGCTTCCCTTTCATGTCCCTCGACTCTTATAACTGGCATCTGGTTTCTGTACAAATTGTAAATAGCCTTTAGCTCCCTGTATTTTACCCCTGCCATCTTCAGTATTTGAAAGAGAGTATTCCAGTCAACATTGTCAAAAGCTTTCTCTAAGTCTACAAATGCTAGAAACGTAGGTTTGCCTTTCCTTAATCTTTCTTCTAAGATAAGTCGTAAGATCAATATTGCCTCACGTGTTCAAGTATTTCTACGGAATCCAAACTGATCTTTCCCGAGGTCGGCTTCTACCAGTTTTCCCATTTGTCTGTAAAGAATTCGCGTTAGTATTTTGAAGCTGTGACTGTAATTTTCACATCTGTCAACACCTGCTTTCTTTGGGATTGGAATTGTTATATTCTTCTTCAAGTCTGAGGGTCTTTCGCCTGTCTCATACATCTTGCTCACCAGATGGTAGAGTTTTGTCAGGACTGGCTCTCCCAAGGCTGTCAGTAGTTCTAATGGAATGTTGTCTACTCCTGGGGCCTTGTTTCGACTTAGGTCTTCCAGTGCTCTGTCAAACTCTTCACGCAGTATCATATCTCCGATTTCATCTTCATCTACATCCTCTTCCATTTCCATAATATTGACCTTAAGAACATCGCCCGTGTATAGACCCTCTATATACTCCTTCCACCTTTCTGCTTTCCCTTCTTTGCTTAGAACTGGGTTTCCATCTGAGCTCTTGATATTCATGCAAGTGATTCTCTTTTCTCCAAAGGTCTCTTTAATTTTCCTGTAGGCAGTATCTATCTTACCCCTCGTAAGATAAGACTCTACATCCTTACATTTGTCCTCTAGCCATCCCTGCTTAGCCATTTGCACTTCCTGTCGATCTAATTTTTCAGATGTTTGTATTCTTTTTTGCCTGCTTCACTTGCTGCATTTTTGTATTTTCTCCTTTCATCAATTAAATTCAGTATCTCTTCTGTTACCCAAGGATTTCTACTAGCCCTCGTCTTTTTACCTACTTGATCCACTGCTGCCTTCACTATTGCATTCCTCAAAGCTACCCATTCTTCTTCTACTGTATTTCTTTCCCCCATTTCTGTCAATTGTTCCCTTATGCTCTGCCTGAGACTCTGTACATCCTCTGGTTCTTACAGTTTATCCAAGTCCCATCTCCTTAAATTCCCACCTTTTTGCAGTTTCTTCAGTTTTAATCTACAGTTCATAACCAATAGATTGTGGTCCACATCTGCCCCTGGAAATCTCTTACAATTTAAAATCTGGTTCCTAAATCTCTGTCTTACCATTATATAATCTATTTGAAACCTTCTAGTATCTCGAGGGTTCTTCCATGTATACAACCTTCTTTCATGATTCTTAAACCAAGTGTTAGCTATGATTAAGTTATGCTCTATGCAAAATTCTACCAGGCGATTTCCTCTTTCATTTCTTAGCCCCAGTCCATATTCACCTACTACGTTTCCTTCTCTTCCTTTTCCTACTGTCGAATTCCAGTCACCCATGACTATTAAATTTTCCCTTCAATACCTGAATAATTTCTTTTATCTCATCTACATTTCATCAATTTATTCATCATCTGCAGAGCTAGTTGGCATATAAACTTGTACTACTGTAGTAGGGGTGGGCTTCGTGTCTATCTTGGCCACAATAATGCGTTCACTATGCTGATGGTGGTAGCTTACCCGCACTCCTATTTTTTTATTCATTATTAAACCTACTCCTGCGTTACCCCTATTTGATTTTGTATTTATAACCCTGAAATCACCTGACCAAAAGTCTTGTTCATCCTGCCACCGAACTTCACTAATTCCCACTATACCTAACTTTAACCTACCCATTTCCCTTTTTAAATTTTCTAACCTATCTGACCGTTTAAGGGATATGACATTCCACGCTCCGATCCGTAGAATTCCAGTTTTCTTTCTCCTGATAACGACGTCCTCTTGAGTAGTCCCCGCCCGGAGATCCAAATGGGGGACTATTTTATCTCCGGAATATTTTACCCACTAGGACGCCATCGTCATTTATCCATACAGTAAAGCTGCATGCCCTCGGGAAAATGGATATAAAACTAAATTAATGTTCGTTATGTTCAAAGTAAAAAATAAGCACCAAAATGAAACTTGCTAACTTTGTAAGAGAAGTTATCCCAAATATTTACTATCAGTGGATGGTCGCAAAGTGCCATTACCCCTGATCAGTAACCAACATAAACCCCAAAACTTGAATTAAAAACGTGAACAACAGATGTCTAGAGAAGCTTTCTTCAAAGCCAACCGCGTAGAGATGTTCAGGAGAGGAAATCCACTATTACCCATGGAGGTCTACAACACTGGGCCCTCCAAACCGCAACTCAAATGAACGTTATGCTTTCAAGTTATCTTAGAACTGCTGAAACAGATTGAAGAAATCATACAGTAGAGGAAGTCGCAAAACAACAATGTGTACCTCAAGTAAAAGTGTAGAGCAGATATCATTAATTCATTGCTGACTTGAAGCCAAAGCTGCTGTTATCCCCACATCTGATGCGCCCAACGCTGACCAGTCAGGTTTCGTGAAAGAACTGTGAGCAAACTGCAGTTTATCACTTCGAGACGAAAAGATAGTGTGGTGTTTAATCTATTAATGCTATGACATATTCATATACAACAATGACAACGATAAGTATGAGTGGATTATAGTTTTCGCAGGTGTATATCTGTCTTCAGAGACCTCAAGGCATATTAGGACCAAAAATACAAACAGGACTGTTTAGTGGCATAAATTTTAGAATCGACCTATCACACAGTTGCAGGAATTAATTCATTGCTTTTGCTTGACTATTGGCCTGGGCATATCGATATCTCTGTCTTTCAGCAGGACGACGAAAAGACCGTTGATATTATTCGTATTCCACCCAGAACAAGCCGTGAGACTTGCGATATACAATTTCTTCAAGTGTGGGAAGTATTTTTAAGGAAATTTTCGGACAACATAGTTTCCAACTGCTCCGTGTCATTCGAGGTTTATCAGGAGAACTCTTAAATTCTTAAATTTCAGTCATTTGTGCATTGTCAGTTCGCGCTGGCACATTTTACGAAATGCTGTCACAATAAGCAGAGAAACGGTCGGGACCATTGCTTCAATTATGTCTAAATAAAACTAGTAATTATTGAGCCTTTATTGAAAGCATTAATTTTTGTTTTGTGGGCAGCGCCTGGTGTAAGGCAAATGTCTCGTTAGTCATTAGGCTAATTATGACAACTATTGATAATAAACAAGGAACTCGTTGTTACTAAAATATACATTATTCGAAAATAATCACAGTATGCTGCGTTTCGGCGGGGCCCCGCAATTTGCAGCGATCGGGTAGACCATCCACGACTGTCACACCTGACATGTTGCAGCGAGCTGATGTCATTCGCGAGGACAGATTCGGCTCTTGACGCTGCATCTGTCAATCAGCAAAGGAAGTTGAACAGTGAAGCACTGGCTGCGCCACCTGGACAAGGATTGGTACCGACAGGGCATACACACCCTTGTTTCGCGCTGGAGGAAGGCTTCAGAATGGGATGGAGAACACATGGAAAAATAGGGTGTGTAGATAAATCACCATTCATTTGTGAGTGTAGTTCCCATTGCGTTCACTAAAGAATTGTTGAAGAAACAAAATGGGGTGCATTACTTTCTGGGCAACCCTTGTACCTTCCACCACACATCATAAGGTCGCTTGTGGAGTATAGAAGCAGATATTTCTCAGAATACATCGATTGCCATTTAAATAAATATTCATTTGTCGTACTCTGTTTTAGAGGAATTTGTTGCCATTTAAATGAATATTCATTTGTAGTTATTCATTTGTAGTACTCTGCTTTACAGTAATTCGGATGCGTTTAGATACATACTGAACGACGAGTTTTCCGTTGTGAACACAGCCATTCATGTCCACGCAATACCTTTAAACGAGTTGCGTTGAACATTTTACTTTCTCACTGGAGAGGTCATGATTGCAGCAGAGGACAAATTATGCAGGGCATGGTCCTCGGTTCTACTCTGTTTGAAACTTTGTCGTCCCTGGAATTTCCACTCCAGCTTTGTCATAGTTTCCCTCTTAATCGTGCCGCAGACATAAATTTCACTGCGCCGCCTTTCAGTGACCAGCATGAACAGAAATATACATCATCTTAAGCTTAGATCTCAGATACAATCCCAGTTTCCCCTTCGCCGTTAGCTATCTGTTATTATATGCAACTCTGACGACTAGGCAGAACGTTATTGCTGTATTCGTGACTCGTCTCTGCATCAGCTGCGGGCAGTTTTCTCGCGTCGCTTAGCAACACAGCCCCTTAGTAGAGCGGTAGGATTTCTCTGAAAACGTGCTGCAGTATATTCTCGGGCCGAGTACCCGATATACGTACATTCAGACAATAGTGAGCAGCACACGACGAACTGGCGTAGCAGCGGTATAAACGAGTCAAGTTTGTATTTTACACACCGCTTCAAGGGCCACAGTCAACGTCTTATATAGGATATTTTCTTATCGTATTATTCAGACTCGGACCACATTAATGGTATGATGATTAGCAGTGATGATCTGGATCTGTTACATAATGATTCGTCTACAGTACCATGTATATATATGTAAGAAATAAGTCCAGTTAGTAGTGATCGCCTCGAAAGTAACGTTGTCACATCACCTGATGATGCCTTAGTAAGAAATCGGCACTGATTGTGACATCATTTGTGTGTCCCGATACTGAAAATTGCATTCAAAGAATTACCGTGTAGCGTGTTAAGTTTTAACAGCGAAGAAGAAGCTCGATTCTGTGAAAAAGAGATTTTTTCATGAATTTACCTGATGTAAACGCGCAGTATTCACAGTATCGAATGGAACATGTAAAAGGTGTCAATCAGTCAGCCTCCCGTATGATCGTGTAGTTTTGATTTATCAAATTCGGCAGAGAATCTTTTCTCTGCCCGCTTTAGGTTTATGTAGTCGATGGCTGGAAGGCTAAACTGAGTGTGCTTATTCATTTTACTACAATTGATAGTCATCACAACATGTACTCACAATCACCTACTCTAAAAATGAATGATCGCTCGGTTTGAATGAAGGTGGGCCTAATTACAAACGTATTCTACTAGGTAAATTCAGGCGGGAATTCTTGGTTTAACTTTACAATAGTTGCCTGGAAAGGCAGTTGAATGTAATCCCCGAAGATAGCTCCGGTGGCGACAGTGTGTGGCAACTCTTTTAAATGGAATAAACAACTTCGGTGACTAACCTACGAGATCTGAATATCTTGCTCACGTTTTGGACGTCATGGCACCTTATGTCATTTGTCAGAGTTGACTACAATGGTAACTGTTAACGAGGTTCCTATTCCGCATTTATCCTATTAAATAATTAATTATGGGTGCTTTCAACATCGTGTTACTAGTATACTGGTGTGTTTCAGAAGGCGTTTGTTGCTGCCTTTCAAAATTTGGATAATCGTAATTTTGTCCTAATTTATCTCAAAGCCTACAGCTTGTCCACTTACTCCACAGATGCTAAGAAGTGGCACACCACGAGTTCCTCTCTGATGCCAGCCTCTTCATCTTATGGTAACATTAACACTCAGTGTCCCCAATTATTTGAAATATTCCAATCCCTGTTCTCGCCCACAGTTTTTGCTGTCTTCCCACTAATTCGAATGTAGTTATTCACTCGTGTCCTGAATCAAGTACTATCGTCCTATCCCTTCATACCGTCAGCGTTTTTCGGCTACTCCTTTGCTCGCTGTCAGCCTCCGTCAGTGTTTTTCGTATACTCCTTTCGTCGCTGTCCACCTCCGTAGCCGAGTGGTCATCGAGGATACGGGTTTAGTTCCCGGGAGAACTGGAAAGGTGTCGACTCAGCTTCGTGTTGCAGCCACTTGAATGAAAAGCGGCTGCTCCAAGGTATACTAAGGTGACAACGGCCGCGAGAGCAGTGTGCAGACTCCACGACCCTGTTAATGCAGCATCCAAATGACGACACTGGCTGAGGATGTCACGATGGTCGGTCGGTCTCCACTGGCCCATCTATGGCCACAGCGACGGAGCTTTCTTCACTGATTCTGCCGATAACTTCATCATGCCATACTCTAAGTCTACTTAATTCCCAGCATCCTTCTGTAACGCTTCATCTCAAATACTTCGATTCTCTTCTTTTCCGAACCTCTCAGTATCCATGATTCACTTCGACACAATACAGTGCTGTGATCCAGACGTACATTCACAGATATTTCTTATTGAAATTAAGGTTTATGTGTTTAACATTGGAATTGTTTCAGGTAAGAATGCTCCATTTGCTTGTGCTAGTGTGCTTCCTATATCCTGTCTTCGTCCAACAAGCTTTACTTGCTTCCAAGATAACGTATTCCTTCACTCCGTGTACGAAGTGGTCCCTAATTTTGATGTTAAGTTTATTGTTAATCTCTTTTCTGTTATTTTTCAGTACTTTCGTCGTTATTTGCTTTACTTTTAAATCAAATTCTGTGTGCAATAGACAGTTGATTCTGTCCATTAGACTCAGTAATGAAACTTTCTGGCAGATTAAAACTGTGTGCCCGACCGAGACCCGAACTCGGGACCTTTGCCTTTCGCGGGCAAGTGCTCTACCATCTGAGCTACCGAAGCTCAGATGGTAGAGCACTTGCCCGCGAAAGGCAAAGGTCCCGAGTTCGTCTCGGTCGGGCACACAGTTTTAATCTGCCAGAAAGTTTCATATCAGCGCACACTCCGCTGCAGAGTGAAAATCTCATTCTGGAGACTCAGTAATGTTTCCTCACTTTTACTCAAGATGATAATATCATCAGTGAATATGATCACAGATGTCACATAACCCTAATGCTTATTCTCACTTCAAAGCCTTTCATTATTTCTCCGATGTACAGATTGAAATTAGGGGAGAAAAACTATTTCCCTACCTTTTTAAATTGAGTACTTCTCTTTTCGTCTCTTATTTTTAATGTTCTGTTGGCATTACTATGGATGTGTTAATCGAACCGTATTAATGTGCGATTTCTTATCAACGTCGAACTATTCCTTTTACACTGCGAAAAAATCGATCAAGTCAGTGACTATGGCCAGACGTTTTCTTGTGTAAAAACCGTGGTGCTCCAACGCAGTCTCGCTAGAAATCACACGTAGGAATATTTAGAGCCGTGTAAGGAACGAATGCTTGGGTGTGTAGACTCGAATGGGTGGAATTTGTTCTACTTTCTAGGCGGTCACTGCTAAATGAACGTATTTCGTAATAATTCAAATGTCTCTTTAGTGTCAGACCTCCTTCGTGGCAGTTTACGGTGCACACGTGATGTAAACTACTCGTCCATCACCATCAAGTTGATATAACTTGACATGACTTCTCACAGAGCAAGGTCACGTTTCAGAGTCGAAAATCATTCTCGTACTAATACCGTGTAACGAATAGTAGTGCTAATATTGTCGTTTCTATTTGATCGATATACGTATTCCATAAGTCATCAATGTGTGCTAAGTATAGTAAAATGTGCCACAAATGAAAAAGGGAATGGGAAAGTGTCGAATGTGGTGCAGGCACAAAACTTATACTAAGTAAAATCCTAGGAAGTCTCCCTAGCTTTACATTACATTCAGTGGACGAACAGTAACAACTGTTACCTGGCGCTGTAAGACAGTTCGTAGTTCCTTTCGTAAACAATCGTTATTTTGCTCTCATACGTCTCAAATCAAATTGCTTGGACAGGCATTCAGCGAGATGGACTATGTGCAGTGTTCAGCGTGGTCACTGGTAACCAGTCCGAGCAGATGCGACCTGCTAGGAGAAGGAACAAAGATTAGTGATGGCAGACGTGTTAAGTAAACCATTGCCTTTGGAACTGTGATTACATTACCCACTGTGCTTCAAGGAAACCAACCCTTCCACAATTTTTGTTTGGCACCCGTTATTCACATCTTGAAAAACTAGATTTTGTACTAGATTTTGTACTGAGCTTGTATGTAATGGCTGTGGATGTTCGGTATTTAACTGATTAGCTAAGAAGGAACTGCGGCTGACGATATTGTTCATGGCTTGCACAATACAACTACTTTTTCCCTACCTAACTCTGGCTGTTTCTCTCTTATCTCTCAGATTTTCACTATGCTCTTCCCCTACCTCTATATTTTTGGTCCCGCTCCGGGACAATTAAGCTGTAAACCGAGGTGATGTAGATCATAGCTTTCTCATGCTATAATTTGAAAGTACTCATCAAGATATAACTCTCGGCAGTCTGCATTAACTAATGTCTACCTTAAGTTATAGTAGGGGCAGAAGCGACTATGTTACCGTTTGCCTGTACCTTCCGCACACGCAAAGGGGTATTTAGAGCGCAATTTAGCCCGTAAAACCTGTCTGAGAGGCGTAAATGTGGAACCTAATCGCCATTCACAAAACGGGCGTGGATAACGCAAGTCGGAATGAGCAACGCTACGGGATGTTGTTTCTCCAGCTGTAGCTGAAGCCCAGACAGCGAGTTGAGGTAAGTGGTAAAGTCATTGGACTCGTTTTCGGGAGGTGAAAGGTTCAGTCACCACCCCACCTGCCACTCTGATTTAACTGTTCCGTCGTTTCTCGAAAATCACAGCAATGATGATTCCTCTGTAAATGCTCTGTCCATTTCTTGTCCTATCCTCATCCAGGTGAGCTACTGATCTCTGGTTTCGGATTCCACGAGATATTATACATGTTAATTGATTTGTAAGTCACTGCTTTGTTTAAGACATCTGTAATGCCTTTCTGCTGATCATAAAAATCTACAAAAATACACAAATAATCTGAAATTCACGCTTGTCTTGTAAAGAGTTCGTTTTGCCAATAACTTCTGTGTACGCATAATTAATTTATGGAACCAAGTCGTAGAGTGCGTCAGGGTCACAACGGGATTGTGTGGTCATTAACATTTCCAAGCGCTTTCAACAATCCCAAAGAACATCCATGGCTCATGTTTGTCTTTGATAAACAGGGATGTAAAACTCTAAGCTTCTCTTTTCAAATGCCAAAACCCGTATTTCACTATACATGCCAAACTACAAGACTCATGCCTTTATGCTGCAGCGCCGGCCGGAGTGGCCGAGCGGTTGTAGGCGCTACAGTCTGGAACCGCGCGACTGCTACGGTCACAGGTTCGAATTCTGCCTCGGGCATGGATGTATGTGATATCCTTAGGTTAGTTAAGTTTAAGTAGTTCTAAGTTCTAGGGGACTGATGACCTCAGCAGATAAGTCCCATAGTGCTCAGAGCCATTTGAACCATTTTCTTTTTATGCTGCAGCACATATGCTAATCGCTGATTTTATCTGCGTCCTTCGTGCTATGCGTATCTAAGAGAGAGTAACCTGTGTGAGGACAAGATGTAACTTCAACAGCAGTCCTTCGCATCAGGAACGACACCTTCGTCTTGAATAATCCATAGGCATAGAATTGATTGACAGTTCATACAGTAGAACAGGTGTTTAAATACAGGTTTAAGACTAGTAAAATATAAAACGAAATGAATAGTGCGCTGTAGCTGTATTTTCCTATGTCGATTAAAGACCCAAGTTGCATCTTCTGATGTTTATAAATGCTACGTGATATGGTATAGGGAGTTACAGAATGTCTCAGAGTAAGAGTTGGCGTGTCTACATGAATACTATTGGAACTATATTATTCGTCTGATTTGTTTAAAATCGTACTCCTTTTTTAAAATTATATCTCTATCATGTAAAACATTGCGAAGAAAATCTCATGTATCTAAGGTAGCGTCAAAACACGTCTATCCCACTTGCTAGTGTAACACCAAGACTTTTGTATACGTGACAAGGTGACCACATTGAGACAGTTAGTTTATGGGGTACTCTTAAAAACTCGAGGGTACATTGACAATTTAATGACATTAGAATGTGTACAGTATCCTCAAAGAACAAAGTAAATCTAATAGTCGTAAGGAAATTGCGACATGTAGAAATAAAGCTTATCACTACCAACACGAATACTTTCTAAGTGTTCCACTTCGATATGTAGAGACATATTTAATGTAACCAGGGAGAAGTAAGTGACCACAGTAGCATACCATGCATATCATTTACCAACGCAGGTTTTCTTAATGCTATTATGTCCGAATGACCGGAAGAAAGGGAATAACCTGCAACTAGAAGCCAAAAATACAGTATTATGAGTTTCAGGTTTTTAGTGAAAAGAGGTAGCACATTTTGTCAATGCAGTAACTAAGATGCTTCTCTTGTCATTGAGGCTAACGTAAATGTATACATTGAACAAAGTTCCAAATAACTATAAGTTAAAACTTCCCTAACTGGGCTTTCGAAAGTAAAGTAAAAACGGTTTCTGCAGAAAATCGATACCCACTTAAAATTTTTGCTCCTTAGAAACTAAAAACAAAACAAACAAAAAATCGAGCTGTTAATTCAATGAGCTATGAGTAGTATATTTGCTGTTACATTATTGTCATAGGAGTTAAACGGAAGTCATATTCACTGCAGAAAATAGTAAAAACAATGAAAAACAGACATCCTCATTCAAAGTGCACAGACAAAGAAGGTATGTAGTTCAAAAACCTGAAAACAAAGTGTAAAAAATACGGTATCGACGGAAACTACCTACATTAGATGCTTCTGAGCATCAACACGCGTTCACTTATACAAATTTTCACTGCCACAGGTACTTGACGTACTAATGAAAAGTATAATAAGTTCCTATCCATAGACTGAGTCTCACAGAGAAAATGTCTTCAAAATACATAGTAAAAAGTCTTTTCATATATTCAGCAGAATACACAGATATTGCAATTAATTCAGAAGCTGCATCCTTATGATTTTAATGTACGTAACCGCATTTCTGGACTGTATCATGACAATGTAATATAGCGATAAATACGTCTCTCTTGGATACCTCAATTTCACGTGATTATTAGTAGATGTCCATCCATAAATAAAACTCTTGCTGCTTGAAGGAGACAAATTGTTTCAGCATTTGTGGTACAAGTATCTGACCAGCAAGTTCTTATAACTTCACGCACAACCAAACCTCTTAAGTAATGCAGTCCCATTTGCTGATTAGTGTTAATATTAAAGGCTCAAAGCCGGCCGGAGTGGCCGTGCGGTTCTGGGCGCTACAGTCTGGAGCCATGCCTCGGGCATGGATGTGTGTGATGTCCTTAGGTTCGTTAGTTTTAATTAGTTCTAAGTTCTAGGCGACTGATGACCTCAGAAGTTAAGTCGCATAGTGCTCAGAGCCAAAGGCTGAGAGTCATGAGCAACACAGTGAAATAGGAAGTTATCATCAGAAGTGGGACAAAGCTGTAGCAACTCCACGCTGCATTGTTGCCATTTTTATTGAAGATGGTGGATCCAAGATGGTGGTCATAAATGTGGCAACGTCACACTGAAGTCATGGCGCGAAGTACCTATTTTATTGGGAAAATAGGTCAATTGAACTACCTCCACTAACGTAAACCCACCCTCTCTCTTCCAATCTCTTCCTCAATCCCATCTGGAAATTGCAGGGAAAAGGACTCAGCCTGCGCTGGGCTGCTCGATAGGACAGACATAAGTCATTATTTTGTATGCATTGTGATATATTGTTTATTTAAACAATTTGAGTTGTCATAGACAGTAAAGTCCTCCTGTGTGTTCACCTTTAGGTCTGGAGCCCAACTAACACAGTTCACAACACTGCCACTACGGGGGGCCCTACCCCCTCCACCCCGACAACTCCCGTGTCGTAACTCCAGATGGCGGCTGGGGTACAATGCAGGAAAATCGCTCAGTTCGTGCTGAGCTTACCAAGAGGATGGATGTAATTGTTTACTGTGTATTATGTGTTCAAATGGCGAGATGCCTGTGCTGGAAACAGAGCAGTGGGGCTGTAATCCCACAGCTGAGCACTGTGGACATAGCCACCTGCACGATGTTTGGAAAGCAACGATATTTGATGAATGTATGAAGAAGGTGAATATGCTTCATCAAATAATGAAGATGCAGCAGGATAAACGCGTTTACTGTAACTGTAGACCATTTGCTGAAAGTCCAATTAGTCATCCGAAGCGCAAGAGGCAAAATGTACAGCCACTCTGGCGCAATGCTCACAGCACAGTCACGGAGCAGCCGCAGAGCCCCACGCTAAGCACTTCCTGTCGTGTTAGAAACACACGCAGCCTTCTTTTTGGTGCATGGATGCCCCTTGTTGTTGATGACGAACTGCTTCAGGGGCTATTAGATCTGGTCTTTAAGCAAGGTGCAGAATATTGTCACATACATATCTTGAACATGTCACAGGAACTATAAGTACCACTGCACGAAGAGACAGAGAGTTTTGCAGATCACGCAAAAGTATTTTAAAAAATCACAAAGTAATTACTCGTTTGAATCCGAGGAATGTCACCATCACACTGGAACACACACTCTAAAAGTATCGTGGCACACTTGTGAAACCTCCGTCTTCATTCCTGAGACGCTTCACACGCTTTTTTGGGAAATAGATCACGAAACCGATATCAGCTGTAATAAGTGATTTTACACTCTGAAACGACGATATTTGGAAGTAGAAATAAATATCTCTGTAGCGCTAAACTGGACGCTTACCACTTTAGGAGTTTCAGCTGTTCGTTCGAAGGTACTGCCAAAGAGAAGAATTTCTGAGTTCTGCAGCCGCTGTGGTGTTCATCACTTCTTTTCTGAAACGCTGAGTGGCGTTTTTTATATTTCTGCTGGAGTCAGGGACGTTAAGCCTCATATTTTTTTTGTATTTCTCACTTTTCGAAGCACACTGGTGTCTAATCGCATACGGGAGAATCAGAACAATTATGTTTCTAAAAGTTCATGACATATTTCGAATCATATAACAGATCGTAAAAAAAAACACAAACAGAATTCGAAGCACTGTCCTATTGATGAGAAAAAATGGCTGGAATTTTCGGTGAATTTTAGATGGCCTGCAGCTGCTGGTCTGGAGATTTTCTAAAGCCACAACGGCGGGTGGGGGTCGGCATCCCACCTGTCCAAACCAGAGGGGGATGGTCTGCTTGGACTTGTTTCTGAAGATTCAAATAAAGAAAATATCACCTGACTCTCAGACGTCACGGAACTTTCCGTAGATACCTCGAACCTGTCTTGTTCGAGTCAGTCTGTAAAGGCTCTTGTGGCCCGCACAAAGTCTCTCTTGTGACTCTCTCACGTCATGGAACTTCTTGGGAACGGGTCTTTGTGATTGGTTCTAACTGCGTTCACCCCCCAAATTTCTGCTGCCGATGTGGATGCAGAGTACATCACTTTCTACAGATGTACAAATTACGAGACTTTCAGCGATAAAACTGTTTTTTACTGATCGAAGACAGCAATCGTACTGTACTGACAGACAAACCCTGCAAAAGTGGTCCACGAAATACGGAAACTACTGCCGAAGACACTTCCTCAATTACACTGCTCTGCTACTATCGAGCGAATTCTGAATTTTTCGGTGTGAAACCGATCTCCAACCGGGCTATACCACCACAAGCGAATGTGCCACCATTCCATATTGATTTAGTAAACAGAATTGGTATGTTGCACCATACAAAATCATCACTTTTGCATCCTGCGTATAGCTATCGGCCACCAGACATTTGTACAAAAAATGGCTCTGATCACAATGGGACTAAATTTCTGAGGTCATCAGTCCCCGAGAACTTAGAACTACTTAAACTTAGCTAGCCTAAGGACATCACACACATCCATGCCCGATGCAGGATTCGTACCTGCGACCGTAGCGGTCGCGCGGTTCCAGACTGTAGCGCCTAGAACCGCTCGGCCACTCCGGCCAGCAGACATTTGTACATATACCGCAAAGACAGACAGATCCCAAAAACAATATGCACATGCATCGTGTATATGATGATGATATTTTGTTTGTGGGGCGCTCAACTGCGCGGTCTTCAGCGGCTACACAAAGTCCCGATATTCACACAGTACAATTTTTTCGCATTGCAATCTAACCAACGTCACGAATGATGATGTTGAAATGATGAGGACAACACAAACACCCAGTCCCCAGGCAGAGGAAATCCCCCACCCGGCAGGGAATCGAACTCGGAACCCCGTGATGCAGAGACAGCAACGCTAGTCAGTTTTTTGTTTTTTCATTTTGTTAGATATAGTTCGTTGCGTTTCGTCTGGATGGACGTCACAAGACATCCGTTCAAGCTGATCGTTGATTCCTTGACTCAGCCCTCTGACCGAAACCGCTAGACCACGAGCGGCTGACATGCACCGCATATAATGGCAGCACCAGATATTTCACGCGCGGTCGGTCGGCGATCTACCGCGGCCAACAGGAGACAACTGCCCCCACACAAGTTTGCCTGATGTCGAACAGAGCGCCTCCCTCGTCCAACGGCCACTCTCCGAAGTGGTGTGCAATGGCTGGGCTGGTTCCTCGGCGCGAAATCGTTACTGTGTCTAGCCGCGACACTATGGCTTGCTGCCATGTTTTCTACAGCCATCTCCAGGCTCTGGGATTACAAGTACATATGTAGTTTTACATGGTTTGCAGAGTATCATTCCATTTACGCGATAGTTCTCGATATCAGTCACATAACAATAAGATATAACGATAGCTTGCATAGTATAATTCCATTGTGATATACCTATAGCTTGCAAAGTATAGTTCCGAAGATAAAGAGTGGAAATTATATCTCTAGAAACCCGAAACATTATTGTGGTCATTATATGGGACATGCTGGAAACCAATGAGAAACCAGAAACTTATCTCGTATGCGAAGATCTTAACGTGAAAACTCGAAACAGAGGAAACTGGTAATTCCACCGGTATTTTTTAACAGTTACTGATGTCAATGAAATAATAGATTCCAAATCATGATTCTACTTTACGAAGTCAACTAACGTGTCTCTCAGGTCTAGAGAATCAGCAAACGTCTCTTCCACATGTCATTTAGATGCACACAACATACATCGTAGCCGGCCGCAGGTGGCCGAACGGTTCTAGGCGCTTCATTCCGGAACCGCGCGACTGCTACGGTCGCAGGTTCGAATCCTGCCTTTGGCATGGATGTGTATGATGTCCTTAGGTTAGTTAGGTTTAAGTAGCTCTAAGTTCTAGGGGACTGATGACCTCAGATGTTAAGTCCCATAGTGCTCAGAGCCATTTCAACCATACATCGTAATCGATGTTCTCTCAACCCAATAAACACGGGAAATGTGTAAAATGGCAGTACAAGCAGTGAATCAATCAATTTACATGAGTGAGAATAATCGTCTAGTGCAAACACATGCCCATATTTAATATTTTCAAATTTCCACGGACAGTACTTACAACACACAGGATCACGAAGACTGCCTGACAATATTAAGTATTAGTTGGCTATTCAGCCGCCTAAGGGCGACTCGGTTTGGGCAGCTGCATTCCTGTGCCCCAGCCCATCCAGTTCGGGTGGCTCAAAACGACGGCGCCCACCGTAAGCCGGAAACGTCAATTATTCTGGCCACAGGCTACCTCTGCCACGCTCCCCGCACTCCAGGCAGAATCGTCCTAAGAAAGCAGCCAATATTTATCTCTGTAATTACAATGACATTCGATGATGATTGAAGTATCGGAAGTAATCCCTCCTGACAACTGTGGCTCTGCAAATATAAATATCTATATGCTCCTTACGCTCCTTTACAAGTAATGTCTTTCGTCCCCCTTACAGCTATCGATGCGTTGAAATTGAGTTTCCCGTGTCAGATCCATACCTTCCTTATGACAGGACATAGTCATTTTCTTTGAACATGTTGGAACACAGACCACAGTAGCCTTACACCCCAACACATACTTTATAAGCCCGTAGATCACAGAGAATCCATCACACATCCCCTACTAAGGACATTACTTCGCCAGCAACTGAATGCTGGTGACACCAAACAATATTGATCCGCGGCAGATGGACAGGTCTCATTTGTTTTTCTTGCCAGTGGTATGAGTGTGTCTTAGGAAGAGAGAATAATCATCTTACAAGCGACCAGATATTTAAAACATGATCGCAACGACTATGTTACTGTCACCCCGCATAAAACGTGGTCTTCTTTCTCGCACACAAGTATTGCCAAAAATATCCATGTTAAAAACTATACAAGGTTTGTAAATCGAGGTTAGGTAATGGTTCCGAATAAAGTGGCGGACACTGAGTACAGTCGGTGGTCGCTGGAGTGTTTATTAACAGATCGAAAGCGCATGTGCACCTCGCCGGTGGTGTAAGCTCGTAGTAAAATCATCCTTCTTAGCGAATTTGGAAAGTTATTCGGCTAAGAAACGTGGTATTAAGCCGTATTTGCAACTCCATCATGTCGCTGCTAGATATTTCTCATGCTAACAAACAGTATTTCTAACGCACTCTATCTCGATGCCATGTCAGAAGTCCTGCGAAATATCCAATGCGCTATAGGCGATGGAGGATGACGGTTGATTTAGTATGAACACATACAGTAGACGGTGTGATATGTTACGAATCACTTTTTAAAAAATTTAACGCTAGATTGAAACCGTAAGAAATGTACATTAGCTGGCATTGTTAAGTACAAGGATGATTTGGAATCTGTTATATCATTGACGCCGGTAATCGTAAAAATATACGAGCGGAACTACAAGTTTCCTCTGTTTGGAGTTTTTACGTAAAGATCCTTGCAGACGAGACAAGTTTCTAGTTACACAGTGGTTTGCGGCATCTCCCACATAATGATCACACTAATATTTCGGGTTTCTATAGATACAATTTCCACTCTTCATCTTCGGAATTACACTGTGCAAACGATCGGTATAATGCTGCTATTTGGCTGATATCAAGAGCTATCGTGTACATGGCGCTATATTCCGGCAAACCGTATGTTCTTGTAACCCCAGAGTCTGGGGATGGCTGCAGAAAGCACGGCAGCAAGCGGGGAGTGTCGGGGCCAGACAGTAACGCTCTTGTGCCGGGGAATCAGCCCAGCCTTTCTACAGCACTTCGTAGAGTGACCGCTGTCCGTTGAAGGCGCTCTATTAGCACATCAGGCAAGCGTGTGAGGGGGCAGTTGCCTGGTGACTGTAGGCCGCGCTAGATGACGGGCCGACATCGCGGGAAGTACGAGTATCTAGGGCTGCTACTATACGCGGTGCTTGAGCGTATGGTTTTGGGGATCTGTCTGTCTTGTACGAGTGCCGGTGGTCGATAGCTATATGAGGGATGCAGAAGTGATGAATTTGTGCAATTGTGTTTACTACATCGATGTGGTATTGTGGTACAATCATTTGTGGTGAAACAGTCGATTTGAGATCGGTTTCACACCGAAAAGTTCCAACTTTCCTCGACGGTAGCAGAGCAGTGTAAGTGAGGTAGTGTCTTTGGCGATAATTTCCGTATTTCATGATGTGTAGACCACTCCTGCAGCGTTTAACTGTCACTGTAGTATGACTGCTATATGTGTTTCTGAACAGTACAAAATAGTTTTGCCGCTGAAAGTCTCCTAATTTGTAATTTGTCCACCGGTAGAAAGTGGTGGATAGTGCTCCCACATCGGCAGCACCAGTTTGGGGGGGGGGGGGGTAAACTCAGTAAGAACCAATCAGAATTCTCGATTCATAGGACATTCCATGACGTCATAGAGTTAAAAGACAGCCTTCGTGCGGGGTATAGCAGCCTCTACAAACTGGTTCGAACAGGACAGGGCCGAGATATCTGCGGAAAGTTCCGTGACGTCTGAGAGTCACATGATGTCTTGAGTGTTCAGAGGCAAGTTGATGCAGACCATCCTCCTCTGCTTCGGACATGCGGGGTGCTGTCCGCCACCCACCTTAGTGACTTTAGAGCATCTACAGGCCAGCAGTTACAGGACATCTAAAGTTCATCAAAAATTGCAGCCACTTTTTCTTCGTCTGTAGGACAGTACCTCCAATTTGTGTTTTCAACTATCTGTTGTAGGATTCGGAATATGTCATGAACTTTTAGATATGTGATTGGTCTGAGTTTCCAGTCTGTGTTTAGACACCAGTATGCCTCAAGAAATGATGAAAATAAAAAGTAAGACCTTTAACGTCCCTCGCTCTAGCAGCAAATAAAAAACGCCACTCAGCGTTTCACAAAAGTGATGAACAACACAGCATGTGTCGAAATTATAAATTTTTCACTCTCCGGTGGTGCCTTTGAAAGGTCTCTGTTGGATTCCTTTCATGTTAATTTCTTAAATCTGTCGTCATTTACAGCATAAATTCCTCTTCTAAATTTACTGTGGTGTTTCTGAGTCTATCTGGGAGGAGACTGAGCAGTGGAACGTGTTACTTTTACACATAAACAAGAAAGATCTGTAACACTACTACACCATAAAACACAGTTTATATGTAATTCATGTCACACAGTCTCATACGGAATCTACATCCACTTTCTTTTATATACTGTATATGATAAGATACCGTCATCCCCCTTCCCTTCTGTGTGAAAGGATGAATGAGCAAATGTATTATTAGTTGCATGCTTGATGGTAGCAGACAAGCCTGTTTGCTAGAGAACAGTAGGACGAACGTCAGAACAGGTAGCTACGCTTTCTAAAAGCAAAGAGGTTTCTATTCTTAGTATGGTCCTATGTGTCCTTTGTCATGTTGGTATAGGAAGCTGCCTCTCAGGTCACTTCCGTTTTGTATCTGTGAAGCATCCTCGGTAGGGGCCCAGGCCAGTCTGTCTTCAGCAGGCGTCTGAAGTGGTAAGATCTCTGGCTAAGCACGTCTCTGCTAAGTCCGTAGAACAATGGATTTCTTAAGTTCAGCCTAACTGAAAATTTAATCACCTTTATTTCAGGTTTAGATCTAAAATATGTTATCTTAAATTGCAATGCAGTGTAACTCGAGTGTGAAGTTCAGAATATCTTCCAGTAATTGCTTAGTCACTACTTTGTAAGCAAAGTGGAACCATGTGTTGAGAATTTGTAACTCTAACTAAGATCATCAATCTTAAATGCGAATGTGCATGAGATTATAACGTCTCGAGTTGACAATATTTTTCAATATAGCAACTTCTCTTTACGTTCAACCCACGTGGGGTGTACTTTGTGAGACCAGTACCAAGTTCTTATACAATTGTTTGACCCATCAGGTTAATAGTAAGATGATAGTAACCAGTTCAAAGTTTTTCTTTTATAAATTGCATTTCGATGTAATTTATTTTAATTATCAAAATTATTGTGGAGTTACACTCTTTGTGTAAACCAAGTTGACCACGTGAAACATGTGGTGTAATCATCAAAGTAGTCCTCAGCTATTCTTTTCGGGAAGATTTCACAGAGAGTTAGTATGGATTTAGTATACCAGTGTATAGTAATTTCATGATGGACAGGATTGCGCTACAACCATAACTTCTTTGGGTGAAAATTGAATCGGTTGGTTGTGGTTAATTTCCTCTTGCATATGTTTCAACGTTCTTCGTGTGTTATTTTATGAATGCAGTGTTGTATGCAGTCTCCGAATCTTGGTTCCATATTTGATGTGTTCCGTAAGATTACAAACTCACGTTTTCACAATCCTAAATAAGGCACCAGTTTAGTTATGAATCAAGTATAATATGCTGAAATCTTAACGGAACAATGATCAATGTTAAAATAAATGTCCAAATATAAACTGATTTATTTCTTTTTATTTAAATTCTCTTATATATATATATATATATATATATATATATATATATATATATATCACTGGTTGTCGTAAGATGACTATTAAAAGATTATAATTAATGTTAGTCTGGTTGGGAATTTGGTAAGCTAGACTGGATACCTGGTGAAACAGTTGCTCAGTAATGCAAGGTTAACTTTGCCAGATAGCTCACAGCTTTTATCCCGTTTTTATTACCTTGAATATCAGCAGCACTTTCAGAACTACTTAACGCATCAACATTACACCTATAAAGCAACAGCTAAGACCCGAAAAGTGGTGAGCGTCCAGTTTAGCGTTACAGAGATATTTATTTTGACTTCCAAATATCGTCGTTTCGGCGTGTAAAATCACTTATTGTAGCTGTTATCAGTTTCGGGATCTATTTCCCACAAAAGCGTGTGAAGCGTCTCAGGGATGAAGACAGATGTTTCACAAGCGTGCCGCGATCTGTTTAGAGTGTATTTTCAAGTGTGGTGGGGATATTCCTCGCAATAAAGCGTGTATTTATAGTGCAGATGTAAGAACTCCTGAGGCAGTTCGTGTTCATTGACAAGGGTCTTCCGTGCTCCACAAAGAAGGTGCCACACGGCGCTGCCATGAGTCCAGCGTGAAGATTCTGGGGCAGGGAGCGTGCATGCTGGGGTGGGTGAACTTCTTGCCTCTTGCACTTTGGAAGATTGACTGGACTCTTATCAACTGATCTGTAGTTTCAGCACATGCGTTTATCAGCAAGAGTTGCGAATTATAACTTAGCCCCATCCTGCTGCATCTTCATTATTTGATGAAGTGCATTCGTCTTCTTCGTACATGCACCAAATATCATTGTTTTCCAAACATTTTTCAGGTGGCTATCGACACATTCCTCAGTTACGTGATAACTGCTAACATACCCGTTAAACTGCTCCTTCTCCAGCACAGACATCTCACCCATTGAACACATATTACACAGTAAATAATTACATCCGTCCTCTTGGGAAGCTCAGCACAAACTGAGCGTTTTTTCTGCCATTTTTCCCCGGCCGCCATGTTGAATTACGTCACAGGAGAGGAAGGGGTGGGGAAGGGGTAGGGACCACAACTCTTACTCGTGGTGGTGTTGTGAGCTAGGTCATTTGGACTCCAGACCTCAAGGTGAACACACTTGATTGAGCTACTGCCTACGACAACTCAAACTGTTTAAATAAACAATACACCACAATCCATGCAACATAAAGACATAGATCCATCCTATCAGCAGACCAGCACAAACAAGGTCGTTTTACACACAATTTCCAAGTGGGGGAGGGGAGAAGAGAAGAGAGGTGTGGAGAGGCGTGGGGGAGAGTGGGAGGTGAGGGGAGGGGGATTAGGTTAGGGTGTGGAGGTAGCCCAACTGATCTATTTTACTGCCAAAATCTGAACTTCCCACCATAACGTCAGTGCTACACTGCCACATCTATTGCCGCCATCTTGGATCCGTCATCTTGAGTAAATTTGGCAACAATGCAACAAGGTATGGCACTGGCTTTGTCCAACTGCTACCATCATCATCATCATCCACCTCACATGAATAAAACTGTGGTGGATGTACGTCCTGTATGATGGTTGTCAATCTGAATATATTCCACAGTTTCACTGACCCTAGCATGAAATGAATATAATGATGAAATGTATTGGTTGACTTCCCACTGCTTAACTGTTGGTGCCAACAACTGAGGTTTCATTTGTACAGATTTCCATTATTTCTTTGCTCAGGAATTCTGTGTTGTACCCCACTTTAGCATTGTACGTATTTTTTTCTCTTTTTTTATAGGGTTCATTGTAAATACGGCATCCATATTTTTAAAGAGCATTCGTCCAAATCAGGATATTGCCATTAGGAAAGCAGATGAAGTGCTGGGTTAAGGGTCATGTACGTTCCACAACGTGAAACGTGGAACGCTGTGTGAAAAAAAGAAAAAAAAGAGATACGTGCAAAATATGGCACACGTATGCTACTAATCAACAACGATCGATTTTTGAGATACATTTGGTACATAATGACGGAACTCCTTAGTCTTCACGTAGTTTATACACTAACTGAATATCACATTAAATTCGTGATAGATTCTATAGAAATATTGACATTATTACTGAAAAACTTGAAAATCTGCGTCATCATTTTGTCTAAATCGTACCTACAAGGAAACTGTATTGTATTCCTGCTTGCCATTGTCTTTTATCACTAATTGAAATCCATTCATAAACCAGATTACTGGTGCAGCTCATCATTTCATTTTGAAACTTTTGTTGCCACACTGTTTTAATCAGGAGACGATCACCATCTACTTAAATCGCACAAAACGCGAAATTGGCTACTATAACAAAGGATTAAGGTACGTTGGCCTCAGTTGTATAGTAACTCCTTGATTTGCCCCTCATTCAGGAGGAAGAGGGTCCTCAAAAGATAAGAGGGACTTTTTTTCTTTTTTTTTTTTGTCTAATGCTTCTATCGTAGTTTCCACACTCAATTCAAATTTTCTGCGTTTTTTCAAATTTTACTATCCACACAAAAGTCACAATACAGAAAAAAGGTCTTACTTCCTTTTCGATTGACTATTAATATCCCTATAGTAAGCAGCGTGACACCTTTGGAAAGTCAAAATTCCGGAAACATCGAACCACTTACATTAAGTGAGAAATTATATTACATTTTATACGCTAACTGAAAGTCAGCTGCAAATACCATACTTCAAACTTAAAACAGTTAAAAGGTAATAACTTTTACCTTGCGCTTCGGTGAAAATCAGTGGGTTTGAGACGCGGAAATTATAGATATATTTGCTGTCCGATTTAGCGCAATTTAGAAGTTTATTCTCATCTAGGACATACTGGTAGATCTCTGTGCACCTCATATTATAATTTATTTTAAGAAAAAGTTCAGTTTCCACAGACTGCACTGTAAGTTTATAGCGCTCATCTGTCTATAATTAAAGCTCTCTTTCTAAGTGTGCATTGTTCACACGGATCTCATTATTTTAGCAAGTTCCTGGCTTCTCTATTACTAATGAAATAAATCCGTTTTCTGGTCTGTAGGTAAATCTGAAGTTTTACAAGTTTAAAGGCACTTCTGAACACTGCGAATTTATTGTACAATTCTTCACCGTTTACTTTAATACTATGATAATTTACAGTAGCTCTAAGGCTATGAAAGGTCATCACACATTCCTTGTTCAGGACAGCGAACTTCTTAAAAGGAGATGTTTCGAAATTAAACTAATTATTTAGATAGTTTAGGCTTCTCCGATATACATTAGCAGCATCATAGCTAAACTTGTCCTGGTCTGATTTGGTAAATATCTTCAAGTTTTGAATCTTATTGAAACGAAAAATCCATCTTTTAATCAAGATTCAAGATTTTTCTTCAAGAATTCTAAAATTCCTTAAATATTTGTAGGTTGCGTTTTCCGATGTTCAAGTCGTAAAACTATTGAACTCATGAAGCTTTGTATGAAGTGCGTATAAGAATAGGGATGTGACCATTTGCCTTCTTGCTCCATGCCTTCCTGGTAAGTCCACATTAAAGGTTTGGTCTCTTGCTCCCATGAGAGAAAAGTTACGATCCAATAGCTTCCTTTAGTAAACGCACAAGAGCCGGCAACAAGGACATCCGCCATACAGGAATTTGCTGTACAGTTATTGAATATTTTTGTTGAACAGAGTCGAACATTCTATTGAGTTCAGGAGTTTTCTAAGCAGAAGAGGACCTCGTAGAGGAGAGTGAGCTTATAATATTTTGAATAGGAACCCATGGCTGGAATCTTAGTTTCCGTTCTACGACGGTTTCAGTTCAGACGTTTTACCCATCCACTTCTGCTTGAGGAATTGAATTACGCGTGAGGCAGTACAATTATTAGGCAACAATTCGGAAGGAAACATAACTGCATATCCATTTATCACACCCATTTATCACTTAAGCATATTTGTTTGTATTAACACTTACACAATACGTGTCGTCATTATTTCAAAACAAAAAAGAACCCAGCATCCTGTACGTACAGAGCAGTACCGATGTATTAGGCAATTCGGCTCGATGTGTTGTTAGACACATTATACCCAAGAAGCATCTCGAGTACACACTCTCTGTTCCATCTGGTGTATTTTTAGTTTCCAGTACTGCGGCCAGAACTCTGTCTCTAAAGCAGTCTCGTAGCAAGGCAGAGGCCATGTGACATCAGGTAACTGTCTAACGTTATGTACGTCAACCTCTCTACCCTATTAAATACCAGAACAAGCAGCTCTGAGACTTCCCTCTTTCCCTCAGCAGACTTGGACGTGTCACACATTTGAAGTGAAACAGTCGTAGAATGGAAACAGTATGTTTCCAGATATGGGCTCCTATTCAATGTATTATGTACTCACTCCCCTCTACAACTCCTAAAAATTTCTAACCCTGTATGACAGTTACAATTAGCTTCAGTTATATTACTATTTGAAGATCTAAAATTTTGAAAAACTGTGTTATGTTTTCCAGAATTCATTGTTACATCGTCTGCATCGAAACTTAATGTATTACCAACTTCCATCTAAACTATACGTAAGTTTTCCAAAAATAGCATCAGCTGCTTCGTCACCATCACCATAGAACCTTAGTAATTCCTGACTCACCCAACATGCGTCAGAAAAATATTTTATCAACTCAGAAAATCGTTTAACGTTACCTTTATTGGAGACATCTGTTGAAACAGAGAAAAATGGCCACCTTCCTATTCATTTTCTATTAGTTCTACGGAATTTGGAGCCAACACATTTTGTACCAGAATCTCACATTTTGTACGCACAATGAAGTTTTGCGCTTAACTTAGAGTCTATGTAAATTCTACTCCCTAGCTTAATACCACAGGTGGTATGTTTATGTGTAACTCAGTGATATGTAAGTGACAGTTCGGCTGCAGAAACATCACAGTCAATAGGAGAATGATTCACACTGAAAAGATTTTCAATCGATCTACATTTGAAACTAGATGCAACAGAAAGTTTATGTTATACCCTCCCTTTTTTAATTTTTTTTATTTTTTGCAAAAGATGAAGCAGGATACCCGGCACACTTTGCCGTCCTCTCATCATTACCTTTAAGTGACTAACTTTTGAACTATTCACCCTCTAACTGTTCATTACGAAATGAGCAAATCCTCATCACTTTTTCCTTTCTGGTTTGACTGAGAGTATCTTATTGTCACTACTGCAAACACTGCAACTTATTGTATTTCTACTTAATCTACTGACCATTTTGAATATCAATCAGACTTCGGAATACCGAATAATCACCGTAATATTAATAATATTTTGCTCTTGCGGAACAACGAAAGAACGAAACATGTCAATATTTCTTCACTGGGTCACCTTATAAATACAACTGACTGTGCAACGCTATTATGAAAACGAAGTCGCGGAACAGTTGAACTTTGAACCCATAGTTTTGTTGTTCTTTCGTATACTTTACAAATATTGAGCTTGGCTAGCAACCTTAAGATGATAAACTTAAGAATATGAAATTAAAAATTATGCAGTATGCTATACAAAATAAAACTGTCCATCCCTCCATACTTGTGCAGAGACACAGGACAGCTATAAAAAAGTAGGGATGATCCCTACAAAATCTGCACAGGTGGCAGCTCTAAATAAGTTAAATCACATTGTCTGAGATAGGGCGTTAAAAATATGGATTACATAATTCAAGGATCAACACAGAAAGCAGAAAGATGATCTGTTTTGTGTATGAGTTTAATTCTGCATCACGTATGCCTTTCAAAGGGGGCACCTAACCGCTAAGAAAACAAACAAATTTCTTTTCAGAATTTCAGATACTAAAACATGAATGGATTCGCAGTTTCACGCTACTCCGTAGTAATATTACGTCAAGAAACTACGGCTGCAAAGTACCTTGTTTTAGCCTTAGGCTCACCGACGTTATTGAACCTAAAGGTATTGTTCTTGCAACCCCATCGTTAAAACGTTACCTTAAAACAACTCTTAAGAATTCGCAGCTCCGCATCTACATATCTGAGATATTTTTTCATCGCAAACAAATGTGCTGTTTTTAAACTCATCTGTCAATACCCAATCTTTGTCCATGAAAGTTTTTCTTCATCTTCACACGTACCATTAACTTTATCGATTATACGCCACCTCTTAATCGTTTATGTCCCTCTTCTGCTGCTAAAGGCTCATTGCGAAATGCATCAGAGACTGGTAATAAACTTGAAGTCGATTTGCTCATTTTATCGGTGATTATACCTCTCAACGAGCTTTCTGTCCAAGTGGTACAACAGCTCGCTAAACATGTGTGATTCACGGTGCAAAAGAAAAACGTTTTCTCTGTACTCTTGCCCGTGTGCGACTCATTCCACCGCGTTCTGCGGTTGATTGGAAACGCAAACCGGACTGCTTTGGTTTGATCTTACGTTTGATAATTGGTCGTAATTGATTTATATGAAAAACGCACAGCGATAATAATTTACGTCTGCCTTAATTGCCTGGATACCGGCCGGCAACAACACTCGGGTTCCACTTTCTCCACCACTTCGGATCCCATTATAATCCTTTCGCCCCTCGCTGCAAACCAGGGTTACTTAACTGTTACTTCACAAGCCTGTTAATGCAGGGAATGAGTGAGAGAGAGAGAGAGAGAGAGAGAGATAGAGAGAGGGAGAGTGAGGGACAATTTAAAATTCCGTAAGGCAGGCACGACTGCTTTATATCAAGGTTGCTGGCAATTTATAACTGCATAAAGCATCCTCAGCGACGGCGTGTGAAGGCCGAGCTGTTTATTTCTTCCCTCTTCCCTCTCTCGCCGTTCTCCGACGCAGAATCGTAGACGTCTGGCTATTTTCATTCGGAACTCACCCATGCAAGACCAGCACAAGGACGAGCAGAGTACACTAGCCATAAATCATGAAGATTTCCGTCGGGAATTGGCTCCGTCCGTGTCGTGATAAGGATCCAGACCGTTCTCTTAGCATTCGAAGTTTGTCTTATTGCATTCTTTCTCCCCGCAGTTTAACTAGACAGGCAGACCCGAGAGATCTCCGGAGAGCAAGAGCTTCGCGCCGAAGTGGTTGTGTGCGCGCTGTCGGTAATGGACGCCGAGGTTGCTGCCTTACTTGAGGGGAAGTTCACATGAAGTTCCGGTGATCACTTTGTCTGTCAGATTTTCCAGTTCCTACTGGAACGTAGGACCTGTCTGGGGAGTCGTCGCTGCAGCTTTAGTTACTTCACCAGGCCATTTTAAACGCTGCCAGCTCCAGGTATAGAAATCACGAATGTAAGCCTAGATTTTCCTCGCTTTCAAAACGTTTTGGGCAAGGCCTTTTTTATCTAGCGGTACTCGTTTACGCCTTTAAATGTGTATTATTCATTTGCCTTGCGGCTTAACGATAACTTTTATGACGATATAAAAATCGTCCTTAAGTTATGTCGCTTAGATTTTATTTCTATTATACATCAACTAAACGTGTCAGCCACACCGCAAGGATCTTCCTTAGGAGTTGTGAATCGGTAAACGATCCAAAACGCCGTAAAAAGCTTCAAGGGAGGGTAGAAGGTTTCTTGGAACAACATGAGGATAGGAACCCTCCCCCCGGAAACGTCATCCAGCGAAGCTACATATCGACGAGATTATAGGGCCGCCGCCTGTATATATATGTATGTATATACTAGATGATTCCGTGATGATTCTACAAAACATCTCAGCGATGATAGAGAAGGGTAAATGAATCAATTTTATGTAAAATACCCTGGTCTGGAAGCGACAAAATCGAAAGTTATATGCGAAAATCATTCTGACACCACTGATGGTGAAACACATGTAGGGGTACAGTTGTTGCTGAATTTTAGGGCAGGCATCCTTAAGAGGTTGTAGTATGGATCTGATCTTAAAAAAATGTCCAATAAACATGAGCTCTTAAATGCATACCTTAAAAACAGTATGCATTTTAGAGCCCATATATACTAGACATATTTTTCTTGGTTTTGATCCATACTGCCGCCTCTGAAAGATGGCTACCGTAAAATTTAGCAACAATAGTACCAGTACACGTATTCCACTGTCGGAGATATCGCAACTATTTTCGCTTATAACTTTCGGTTCATTCGTTTCCGGACCAGTGTCCCTTACCTCAGATTGATACATTTGTCGTTCTCCATCATGCATCAAAGTTTATAACATCAAAACGCAATCATTCTGTGTATACATACATACGTACAGGCGCCTATAATTTCGACGCTCTCTGGCATCGTTGAATGTCGTTTCCGGACACGGGTTCCTCTCCTCATTTTGTTGCCCAACACATCTTCTACACCTCCCCTAAGTTTTTCGCTGCAATTTTCAAACATCCTGTGTATAATGAGGTTTCACCCTCAGTGTTTACCGACCTGAAGAACTTCCGAGGAATTTTTAAGCAGTCACTATGAAGTTAGAATTAGTGAACAGCGGCTCTAAAATATCCAATTTGAAAAAGAAATCTGGACGTAGGGACGAGCACTTTATAAAATCATCGAGATAAGGACCCAAAAGCAGGGACTTAAAAGATCCTTAACACAAAAGACTGCGAGTTAAAGGGTTAAATATGAAGAACCACATGCACAATAAAAAATTCTGTGCTGTGTGTTTCTTCAGAACAGTAATGAAACTTTCAAAAGTAAGACTGGTCGGTGTTTTGGTTTGTTCGTGTTCCAGATATAACTTAATAAATCTACGTAGCATTTAACAGCTTCATTCAGATTATTTCTATTTACTGTGTTTTAAGTATACACGTATTCTGTAAATTTGTTACAAGTTGTATTTCCACTGCCGAATGAACTGAGGACGTTGACGGAAGATGAGCAGATAGCCTTTCACGCTTTGTTCCTCACGATAAACAAAGCTACGAAATGACAAGTGGGCAGGCAGAAGGGGAATGCCCTGAGGCGAGCCTCGTTCAGTTCATCGCCTGAGAGCAACCTCGTGGCTCAGCTACACTTATAATCAACAACCTGCAAGCCGGCGGAAGGCACTTTGTGCACCGATCTCGCTTCCCCCCTCTCCTGCTACCGTCGCGCATGGACCGCAGGAAGAACGACTTAAGCTTCCGTGTCGTAGCGAACATCTTTGATTGTACGTTTTATCGCATTTTCTCGAGTTTGTACGTAAGAGGATGCAACATATCAGCTGACTCTCCTAGCAACTTGCGCTCCCGGTATTCCGACAGTAAACCACACCATAATGCAGAACGCCTCTCTTGTAGGGTCTGCCACTGGAGATGACCGAGCATCTCCGCAGACTGACGAGTAATGATCAAGTATTGGTCGAATTTCATTTTGGTATCTGCCCTACCGGCTGTTACTTTTATGTGATCTTCTACCTTAAACATCTCTATACGCATAATTTCAGTGACTGTTCTCCAATCATGTAGTCTATAATAGTGACTCCGTGTGCCTATTTATGCGGAAAATGTTACATTTACTTACGTTGTGGATCACCTGCCACTTCCTGCATCAGGTCTTCTCGCATTTCACTAAGCTTCTCTAGTGTTCCGATTTGCTTGTGTTTTCTTCTTCTTCTTCTTCCGTATCCGGATGCACCAATTATATCTTCCCTTCCCAGTAATTAGCAACGTAGGTTGCTTTGTCATTGACTTACAAAATATCGTCTTTAGTGCATGTCATAGACATATCAGGGCAAATCAATAGGTGGTCCAAGTCCTGTATTGCTTCGCATTCACACCTACCGCCATCACTGTAGCCCCATTAAAGTAGGTTTTATTTGTACCCAGTTACTCCAGTGCGCAGGCGGTTTAATGACCTCCAAGTTGTAAAAGGTAGTTGAAATCCTGCAGATCCCTCCTCAAGTAGTTCCATTGTGGAGTGTCGCGCCGTTTCTGCCCAAAGAGATAGCCGCCTTGCGACGGGCTTCGTGGCCAGCTCTTCAGTAGTTTCAATCAGTTATTTTGCTGCTCAAATAGCGAAAGGCATCTGCTACTTTCTGTCTCGTTTCCTAATCTAATTCCCTTAGTATCACCTGATTTAATTCGGCTACATTCCATTATTCTTGTTTTGCTTTTGTTGATGTTCATCAAGTTCGCCTTTCAAGAAAATGTCCATTCCGTTCAACTACTCTTTCAAGTCTTTTGCTGAACAGAATTTCAATGTCATCGGCAAACCTCGTGCTTTTTATTTCTTTTCCCTGAACAGTAATTCCTACTCCGAATTTGTCTTTGGTTTCCATTTATATACGCTGTGAAACGTAGTGGTCCTATAATAATTTATTGGGACAAGCCGCAGTTAACTTTCACGTTTGAGGGTCTCTCTCCATTGTCTGCTTGAAACTCTTCAACCCAATCACACAGCTGGTCTGATATTCCGTACTCTCTTATTCTGTTCCTTAGGCGGCATTGTGGAACCGTATTGAACGTCTTCCGGAAGTCAATGGAAAACGGCATCAACCTGGGCGCTGGTTATCTGCTGTTCTCTGGGTCTCGAAGACGAACCGAGTGAGCTGGGTTTCGCATGATCTTTTTTGCCGAACCCGTGTTGATACCATAATGGAGATTTTCAATCTCCAGAAATGTCGCAATACACGGACATAAAACATATTCCCGAATTCTGCAACAGATAGATGTCAGCGAGTAGGTCCATGTCTTTGTGCGACTATCCGACGATCGTTATTGAAAACGCTAATGGTCTGCGATTTCTCTTCAATGTGGAATCGTATTGACCTTTTCTCTGTTGAGTAGTTTCAGTTGGTTTTTTAGAACGTGGTCACTTATTTTGATGTTTGTGGTTTTAAAGTTCGTGTGACGATTTGAAGTTGGAACCATAGTATGATCTTCCCCAGTGTAACAGTTCTTGGAAAAGGCGATTAATGTTTCGGTCTTTCTCTCTCATTTTCTGTTTGGGTGCCATTATTGTCACTGAGTGTCTGGACTGTTGGCTTCTATCCGTTTAGGATTTAACGTAAGACCAAAACGTTTTAGGATTCTCTATCAAGCTGGTAGATAAAATTTTATTTTCGAATTTTCTGAACACTTCAGGCATGACTCTCCTTATTCTAATTTTGGTTTTGTTTAGTTTTTGTTTGTTTGCAAGTCTTTCACTATGTTTAAATTTGCAGTGGAGCTCGCTTTGCTATCGTAGCAACTTTATAACAAAGCTGTCGAAACATGGTGGGTCTCTCCAATTCCTCACCACGTTGCCAAAGTCATATTGTAGAATATTCTTGAACATTTATGCTCAACATTTTCGTTGTTGGAGATGAATTTTTCATGTTTACCGCTCTAGTATTCTGAAATCTGTTTTTTTCATGCTTTTAAGCAGAAATATCTTCCTACCTTTCTTTACATTTATATTTGCAGCCCTATTCAGCGATGTTGGAAAGCCCTTGTGGTTGTTTGTTCTTCACTGAGTCGAAAATTCCGGCCTGTTGGTGATCAGGAGATCTAAAATGTTACCTCCACGAATAGATTCTCTGATTAGCAGCTAAAGGTAATTTTCTGACATAGTATTTATAACAATTTCACAAAATTCGCTGTCCCTTGTACCCTTCTTAACCAATTGACTCTCTCACTCTATAGCTGGTAAGTCGAAATCTGCTCCGAATACTATAACTCTACCAGGATATTAAAGCAAAATCTTCTCCATGTTTTCCACCCAAATACTCCGCCTCTACTGCTCCTGTGTCATAAGTTCTACGAAAACATCGTATGACCATATTGCTTCTCCTATGACATTTGTCTTCACCCAAAATATATCACTTCGAAATCTGTACTAATCTCACTAGATGTTACCTATTTTTTCACAACTATAAAAATTTCCGCTTCACTAGCGTTCAACTTGCCTTTATGATAAGCATTTCAATTGGGATTTAGAATTTCGCTGCTGTTAACATCTGGCTTCAGCCAAAATTCTGTGCCTAGGGCTATGTGGGCAGTGTTACCTTTTATAAGTGGGACTAGTTCTAGAGTATTTCTATAGTCGGTTCGGCAGTTAACTAATACTATATTAATACTTTCTTTCACCGGTCTGCCATGACGAATGCTTCTATCTTTTATTAATGGGACGAATGTTACTGAATGTCCGACATCATAAGGTATCGTATCGGGTCTGTGGAGGGATTTATCTGTACTAAAAACCCACAATCCTTAGTATCCACTTCCTGCGATAGTGCACTCCTAGTCTACTGAGGGGTCCTACAGTTCTCCATCTAACAGCGGAGGTAGAGGAATCGGCATCCAATCGTCTGCACCTCTGATTTAAACCTTCCACTCTGCCGCAAATGCAGGGCTTGTTTGAGAACATTTTTGCACACAAGCGACTTATCATTGACGACTCTCTCTCCCTCTTCTCACCGAGTGAGGTGGTGCAGTGTTTAGCACACTGGATTCGCATTCGGCAGGACGACGGTTGAAACAAACGTCTAGCAATCCTGATTTATCTTTCCGGTGCTTTCCCTAAATCGCTTGAGGCAAATGCGGGATGGTTACATTGAAAGAGCGTGGCTGATTCCCATCCTTCCCTAATCCGGGCTTGAGCTCCGTCTCTAATGAACTCATTGTCGACGGGACGTTAAACAATAATCTCCTCCTCCCTGTTCTCCATCGTACACTCTCTCTCTTGTGTTTTCGCTACGCACAACTCTCGCACTCGGGCGCGCCTGGTGCCCCTATGAGCTTGGAGTTCTATACGTCCTGTATAGAGATCATGAAGTCGTGGCGCCTCTGTCACCTCTCTCCAAGTGGCACCCAAAGCGGCGGCTTGTATTGCTTGTGCCTTAAATCGGCCCTCCCAAAACCAAAAGGCTACTATCTGTTCTGGTAACGCTGCTGCAAATCGTACCTGTGCTTCCAACTGGACGCCTGGGTAGCTATCTTCACCGAAGTAGCCAGCCGCCTGTAGGAACCGAGGATGACCTCTGAAACATGGTGGCAGGTGTCATTTGTGCCGACATGAGCCTCAATTTGCAGCCGGGTACACCCCAGTGCGCTCAGTCACTATCGGCGGACCTCCCAGACCCCTCGGACGTGCCATCCCAGCAAGCAAATAAGAGTGGACAGTGGCCGTCCTTTCAGATCTGTCCGTTATTACCTTAGGGGCTCCACCACCTTCCTAATCTTGGAGGTTCCAATGACTAGCAGTCCTATCCTGTGTGCTTATACAGATCTTACAGGAAGATCGATCCAGGTCCCACAGTCCAGGTGCGTCGTGCTGACTCAGTTTCGGTCAGTAACTGAAACCTTTTTTTGGGGTGTGCGGCCCGAAACCACTTTCGCCTTCCGCCCAGATAATCACGACTCCGCCACCATTCGCCATTCGCCGTCATGTAAGTGTCGACCGGCGAGGACGAGCGAACAGAATGGTGCCGCGACATCAGGGATCCAAGGAGACGCTATGGTCACCAGAATCATCTGTCTCAGGTGGCCCAAAGCCGCACCCCAGGGCAACAGCCCGAAGCCAACAGAGCTTCCAGATGTTTACATAGAGTAACCAGTTCCCCCTATATCCATACGCAAACGGCGCAGCCCCTATCCATCTTTAGTCCATGTTCGTCTATAGCGCAGGCAAAATAACACCAACCCAAGCCGTCCCTGGATATGACTACGGCTGCAACGCTAATTCTGGGGTTCAGTACACTCCAAAGTTAGCTCACACACTGGAAACAAACTAAAATTGAAGCAAAACTTAGAAGAAGTTTTAGAGGCCGGTCAAGACAGTATAATACACAATACAATTAAGTTCTTTGCAAAAACATTTGAGGGAAAAAAACCAAACTAAATCCTGTGTGTAAACAGAAACTGCTGCTGTTTCTGGCACATCTGTTCGACTCCATGGCTACGGCGTCATTATTGTAACTTCCTTGGCTACCGCCACCGACGCCTTCAGAAACTCATTTGGAACTTTCATATAGTCGACCGTTTTTTAAGTTAATACATTTTATACATATAATTAGTGGCAGCGGCCAAAAGTCAAGAGACATCTAGTTCTACATAAGGCTTGCACAGTACGGATCGTGATACCCCAAAAAAATCAGGACATACCGAGTCTATAGGGACATCTCACCACGCTAGTGAGAACGTGTAAGAGTTTCTTGAAAAGATGACATATTAATACATATACACCGACTTCAAATGCTCAGTCGAATCTGTAAATATTCATGGTACAAAGGAAAGAATTTAGAGCTGTATATTGTGCTGTAGTTTTCTCTTTAAACACATGGAAGTATTACCTACAGCCTCTCAGTACGTTTATTCACTGATTAAATTGGGTGCCAGAAATCCATTGGAGTATGAGAATAATACTGCAACATGTAAATCTTAAAACAAAAAGCAATGTCAGCAAACTTGTATTATAGTTAACATTGGCCAAAATGGGTGAAATATTCAGTACCGACTTTTTGCCAACCTGCTCACTGAAATAAAAGTCTGACAGTAAAACTGTTTTAAAATGCAGATTAAACTTATTTCTGTACAGAACAAAAATTCTAAAGAATAATCAGTAGTTAATTACATACAGTTCCGTGGCCAGCATGTGGCAGGTTCAATACATTTTATATGAAGTGGTATGCAATTTTTTGTTTGAGTTGACGTATTACTTATGTTAATATTTGTGATGGATATCAATATGCGACATGTAACTAACTAATTAATACAACTTACTGACAGAAACAGGGGGTATTAAGGAGAATTATGACCTCTAATAAGAGCCTCACAGTCATAATAATAGTCATTGAGCTCAATATTCACCCGAAGAACAAGCGTCTAGTGACATTAGTCTGACGGGAACTTCATAAAAATATTACTTGTGAAGCTGGTAAGGCCAACGTCTTATGGAGCAGGTGAATGCAAAGTTTTACCTCCAGTGTGCTGGTGTTGGAGAAGGACATAAACCTAAATTACCCAGTAACAGAAACATGTAAATCGAGCTAAAATTTGTTCGAACACTGTTCCCTGACATATTGCGCGTTTAAATGTAGACAACGCCACAGGGAACGCTCTATCCTGACCGTTGCACTTTACCATGAAGCATGCCGTGAGGACTGTAATAATGAGACGGGTGACATTATTTTCAACGCATAATCACACTAGAAAGAATAGTAACAAACAACTTATGTGAAACGAATATAAATGAACGTGGCCATTCAATGAAGCAAAAATTTTGCCCAGGCGGAAATCGCATCTTCCAAGAGAATAATTTACCATTCATGTTATTGGAGTTGTCAGAGATCGATTTGATGAGAATAAATTGGGATAACACGTCTTTCACGGCCGAGTTAATCGTTGCATTTGACTACTACGAAATTATTCAGGTCCACCTTGAATAAATCGTTAGGGACCTGTTGCTATTCTTCGTTATCTACAGAGAAATTTTTATAGATATATAGTGAAAGATTCCATTTACAATTGGAGCTGAACACGATGTTCTCCGGCGTTTTGTGCTTTTCTTAACAGTGAATGAGTTGTGTAGCATAACATGCGTGTTCCTTTCTGGACCTTGCAAGTACATGAAGAGAAATAAAACTGTCAAGAACTATTTATGCAAAGGAACTATATCGTCCAATATTTACTTCATAATTAATTGCATATAAGTACTAATGAATTTTCTAAGTCACAAAATAACTGTTAATGGAGATATTTTGCCTATAAAATGATATGCAACACTGTCACTGGCAACCAAACTGTTTGTACTGCCTGCTACGCAAAGAGTTGTGGACTTGTAGAGAGGTGACAGAAGTCATGGGATACCGAAAAGCGCATAGTATACAGATGGCGGTAGCACAGCGTACGCAGATATAAAGGGCTTTGCATAGATGGAGCTGTCATTTGCACTTTGTTGAGTCATGTGTAAAGGTTTCCGACGTTATTGTGGTCGCAAGACGGAAATTAAGAGATTCTTAACGAGGAATGGTTGTTGAACATAGGGGCATAGGACGTTCCACTTCGGAAATCGTTAGGGAATTTAATATTCCGAGATCCACAGTGCCAAGAATGTGGCGAGAATACCAAATTTCAGGAATTACGTCTCAGCACGAACAACGCAGTGGCCGACGGCTTTCACTTAACGACCGACAGCAACTTTGTTTTCGTAGAGTTGTCAGTGCTAACAGACATGCGACAGTACGTAAAATAAAGGCAGAAATCAATGTGCGATGCACGAGAAACGTATCCATTATGACAGTGTGTCGAAATTTGTCGCTAATGTGCTACGGCGGCAGATGACCGACGCGACTGCCTTTGTTGACAGCACGGCATCGCCTGTAGCGCCACTCCCGGACTCGTGACCATACCGTTTGGATCCTCGATGACTGGGAAACCGTGGCCTAGTTAGGTGAGTCCCGACTTAAGTTGGTAAGAGCTGTTGGTAGGGTTCAGATGTGGCGCAGACACCCCGAAACCACGGATCCAGGTTGATGACAGGGCACTCTACATGCTGATGGTTATTCCAAAACAGTGTGGGCTGTTTTTACATGGAATGGACTGTGTCCATTGATCCAGCTAAACCGATAATTCAAATTTTTCGATACCATCTTTGGGGAACAGCGATCTTGCAAGCTACATAAAATTAGTGCAAGAATTGTCAAGACAGCGATGACTATTTTATTTAAAATGAGCAGTTTTGACCTAGTGTAGGGAAGCAGCCTGCTCATGCCGTATAAAATTCACATCAGTCTTTCCATTGTGTGCCAGCCTAGTCCGCTGTATATAGCTCTCACGTCATAAATGTTGCTCAATACTTTAAAAATCAAGTAAATAACCTGAAACGTTTCTAGCATGTCAGGAGTAATACTAAATCAATATGTGTTGAATACCAGTTCAATAACTTTAACCATTTTCGAAATTTGGACGTTTTTCTGTAAAAATCACTGGCGCAACAAAAAAGAGCTAGAAACTTAAAAATTTGTATTTAGATTCCTTTTGCATAATAATGTAGTAGAAACAGTATTCTGGATCTCACAAACTAAAATTTTTGTTGAAATTCATGATTTTCTGGTTTTTGTCTTAGAAATTATGGAAGCAAGATAGATTAAGTAGGCGAATAAATAAGGCTAGGATGTTTAAATTTAAGTAGAAGGGAGATCCGCTATAATCATAAAGATGTGAGAAGTTTCAATTGAATAACTATAAAACTATAGCGATAGCGTATCTCCAAAGGGCAAGTTCAGAGCTCGTCTACTGCGTGTAGTGTAATTAAATTAATTCTCTCACCCGAAATATTTGACTTAGCCACGTCAGACTTTTATTATGATTACTTACTTCTGTGCTGATTGCACATTTAAATTGAGAGCTTCATCGGCCATCAGCAAAGGAAGAAATGATTTATTCTATAATTTAAAGTGGTGCATTACTAGCCCAGCAGCTAGTCGGGAGAGCTGATTTGATCAAGCGTTCCCTTAGCCGTCCGCACCACGACTTTATATATAAGAACGCTGCGCGAGAAAAAGGTCCCAGTTCTCTCCAGACGCTGAATAGCACACCACCTGTGCCGGGATTCGCGTCGCGTCGGTATCATTGCTATAAAAGGCCTTGGATGCAGTAATAAGTTACTCGGGATACACGTAACCATGAAATCGTTTTCGAGTAAAGTGTTAATTCTGGGATGACTTTAGTGATCTATCTTCAGTTTGCGTATGTCGTATTTTCACGTGCCGTCGCGGGACAGACATTCTACCATTATTTAGCGTAGCGTTTGATGAGCATTATCATCAAATTACGGCGAGCATTCTCTTAAACATTTAATTTGAACAGTTATAGTTGCATCAGCGCATTAGACTCTGAACTGCTCTGGTAGTTAGTTGGATTGTGTGGATTCTTTTTGGTCTGTGACTTTTGGAATATAGTGAACATTTTTAGAGAATCGTTTTTGATTATGAATCCCAGACAATCTCCTAATACCTCAGAGCTATAAGCTGTAGCTATAAGTGTATTTCTCAGATGAAGTGGGCACTAGGAATTCTAATTACAGGCTTCACGTTTTGCTAATCACTTTCTGGTTGCCAATACTGTAGTTAGTGAGCCAATGTTGAGAACGGCAAAAGACTGCATAAATAATAGGAACATTTAACAACAATAATTCCACCCGCCGCCCACATATGTTGCTAATCGGCCGGGAAAAACAAAACATTTTAAATAACAATAATTCCACCCTCCGTACCACATATGGTGCTAATCGGCCGGGAATCGAATTTTTTCTACGTTACACTCTACATTTAAATAACAAAAATAAATTCCACCCGCCGCCCCACACTAGTCTTAGACCATCTTCAGAATAGCACTGTGAAAGATAGAAAACGTGCTAGTTACATAAAGAAGTCAGTGTCTTAAAATGAAGTAGCTTATTAAAGTCGAAGAGTCGTTACCCCTCAGCTGAAGTTAATGTCTGGAACACTCAACAGAGTTCAGTCGCTGAAACTTCTGCTGTTGGCTAGGTAACAGTGCGTTATATAGATCTGGTGAGGCCGTGTTTGTGCTTATGACGTCAACGTCTGCCAATGAGGAATGATTTATCTAAATTACTTACCATTTGAAAATACAGTTCATCTAAAAGTGAATAATTACAAAAAGTAGTGCCTCTAGGACTGAACAGATTGTTAAAGATAGGAGTATTATTTAAAAATTATTTCTCTTGTTTCTTGTAATAGCATCTGGTGGAAATAATTTATATACCAGTATGATATATACCAGGCCGAACCGGTCATTTTAAATGAGCTAACCCATCGCGATTTAGATTGTGTTTTCACTAATTTTATAAACCGGTGACTGACTGTAAATGGTTCTGTCCAGCTAGTTAGAAACCATTTGCAGCCTTTCATGTACTTCATGTTCCGAAACAACGATGAAATTTTGTTGATTGCAAATGTGCCATGTCACCTCTCCACAATTTTTCGTGATTGGTTTGAAGAACTTCTGGACGGCTCGAGTGAATGACTTTTCCATCTAGATCTCCCGACATGAATCCCATCTAACATTCTTGGAACAAAATCGAGAGGCCAGTTCGTGCACAAAATCCTGCGCCAGCAACACTTTCGCAGCTGTGAACGGCTATAGAGGCAGCGTACCTCATTATTTCTGCAGGGGACTTCCAGAGACTTGTTGAGTCCATGCCTCGTCGAGTTGTTACACTACATCGGGAAAAACGAGGTTCGACACGGTATTGGGAAGTATCCTACGAATTTTGTCAGCTCATTGTAAACTTCAAGCTGAAAATAATGGTCTGTAGGCAAATTACGAGGCGTATCCGTCACCAGTTTCCAAATATGTGGATGGTGGTAAGCGTAATGAACAAAAAAACTAGTCAACCGAGGACACATCACGCAAATACCGTGCAACTCCGCCTGCAGCCTTGATAATGCCCTCAATTAGGCGAGAAGGGAAATCCACAAGTATCTTGATGGATGCTATACCCAGACGAAGCGAATCATTGATGAATAAGCACCGCTACCAAATTTCGGAGATGTTGGTTGCAACGTTTCAATAGCTATTGCAAAGTGATAGCATAACTGAGCGTTCGTCAAACCAGAACCTATGCGTGGATCCCTGTGAAAACAACTTTTCTTTTGGAAGTCTCAAGTGTTCACAGCGTACTCATGATGGAGATACAGAGGAAAGTACAGCACTTGCCCACCGAAAATGTTGGAGAAACATCCTGGTCCACGTTCGCGAAAACTTGAGTGAGTAGGCCCAAGTCACAGAAGGAGCAACATTGGCACAACCTTGACAGACACGCCGTACGCCTGTACTAGACCCACCACACACTGAGTGTTAAACGCCTCATTAGGCCGTCTGCGCTCTTTCCGCGTTCCATCGTTTGGACAGAGACAATATTACTACTCCTCAGACCACACGACATGCCTACAAATAGCTACTGGTCAGTACGTAGCTTGTTTGGCACATTGAAAGAGAGTAGCTTCATGTACTGCAGTGAGCAATTTTTTTAGCGGTACTCCATTCCAAACAATCATTGCATACAGTTCCCTTCGCAATGTTTGCTGAGGAACTGATGGAGATGGTTCCACATCACTTTGGACTCAGACATTTGGGGTCTCACCTTTATCTACGATAATTATGTAGGCAGAAGCAATGAATTTAAATCTGCACCTGCGCCACGATTAATTATCGTAGTTAAAGGTGAGACTCCATATGTTCTAGGAATATGAACCGTATATGATTAGCATATCACCTACGCCTGAAATACCGTTTTTTTTCATTGTTGACGCGCTATTGCTGAGGTGCTATTCCAATATCGGAGAATATAGGCAATACTGATGAGAGTTTAGAAGGGGAGGGTTGGGGGTTGGGTTGTTTGGGGAAGACCAGACAGTGAGGTCATCGGTCTCATCGGATTAGGGAAGGACGGGGAAGAAAGTCGGCCGTGCCCTTTCAAAGGAACCATCCTGGCATTTGCCTGGAGGGAAAACCTAAATCAGGATGGCCGGACGCGGAATTGAACCGTCGTCCTCCCGAATGCTAGTTCAGTGTGCTAGCCACTGCGCCACATCGCTCGGGACTTTTAGAAGAGGAATATCAATTTGTATTGGAATTTGTATCGGGTAGGAAGACGTACTATGACAAAGAGACAGAGAGAGAGAGAGAGAGAGAGAGAGCAGCAGACCCAGGCTTGAATCCTGGCTATGGTGCAAATTTTAAATCGTTGCTGAAGCCAACATCATTATATCTTGTGTTTGTTGGACATTTTGTCGTTACCAAGGTATGACAGTCGTCTTTAGTTCCTTTCGGCTAGGATCTTTTTATGACAAAGGTTCTTACCCGTTATTACTTAGCTACGGGGGATAATCCGTTCCTTGCAGACACGTTGGTTAATCCCTGTTGATACATCAACAAAGCAGGAAACACCTTTCACATTGTGATCACGGGCACGTCCAAAGACTAGACCGTTCCTGATATTCTGGCACGTCTCTACGTCAACCCACCATACTGCTTTGATTGCTTAGAACTGTGTGGTACGTGCACAGCACTTCACTACAGTGATTTAGACAGCAGTGGAGGATCACATGACCGGTTGTAGGCAGTTCTTTACAGTGACTTGAGTGCTCTTTTAGGTGGTGACTAATATTTTATCCGGTGAGCTTGTACACAGACTGTTTCCGTGATGATGTTACAAACTTTCAAGGATGATGGAGAAGGGAAAATGTACTAATCTGAGGTAACGGACCCTAGTCAGGTGACGACCGATTATGAAATACAGAATTCGTTATCAGTAGTTCCCAGTACCACCAGATAATTTCCCTTGCTGATGGATTAGTAATGGTGCACGTGACTTTCTGTCAGAGAGACCGAAGTTCCTTAGTCTACTGTACAGTGATAGTGAATTCCAGTTACCTGCACAAGTTTCACAAGCTGCTACATTTAGAATAATATGTGTAGCCTGCAAATTTTCGAATCGCTCGGTAAGGGAAAAAAGTCACTGAGTGAATGAAAAATGACTTTATTAATTCAGTATTGTTCCCGGGTTCGATTCCCGGCGGGGTCAGGGATTTTCTCTGCCTCGTGATGGCTGGGTGTTGTGTGCTGTCCTTAGGTTAGTTAGGTTTAAGTCGTTCTAAGTTCTAGGGGACTTATGACCCCAGCAGTTGAGTCCCATAGTGCTCAGAGCCATTTGAACCATTTGAATTCAGTATTATGCTTTTCCTCGTTTGGTATCATCAGATATCCTGCAACTGTAATCAATTAGAAGACGTAGTAGCGACATGTACCAGTGGACATATTAGTTGCACATTGTAAAGGTAACAGACATGAACAGGCATGCACGATGCAATGTTTCTTCGAACTTGCATGCGTGTCCGAAGAAACAGGCACTGCTTCGACTACAGTCGTCATGAAATACGCCCTCCGAGCGCTGTTGGCAAGGGGGTGCACTCAGCCTTTGTGAGGCAAACTGAGGAGCTACTTGATTGAAAAGTGGCGGCTCCGGTCTCGTAAAACGACATACGGCCGAGAGCGCGGTGTGATGAACACATGCCGCTCCATATCCGCTTCCAGTGACGCCTGTGGACTGGGGACGACAAACCGGCCGGTCGGTACCGTTGGGCCCCTGTTCGGGCGGAGTGTAGTCAGCTGAATGAAGGAATTACGAAATGAAAATATGTGTCGTACCGGGACGCCAACCCGGATTTCCCGATTTACGTGAGCGGTCGCCTTAACCGCTTTGGCCATCCGTGAACGACTCGGCCAGATCCAAACTTCCATGTTGTTGTTCTTGCGTCACAACTTATACTCGCACATACATCACGGAATTCCCGTAAAGGGAGGACATTTTAACTGAAAGTCGCTGCCTGGTATCGGAAGATAAACACGATATTGTTGCATGTCCGAAGGAACATTGCTATGTCCTTCTTACCAACAAGCGCACTGCAATATCGTTTAATTATTACAGTATGTAAAGGTAACAGATTTGAAAAGACTCTTATGTCTGCTCATGACTGTTACCTTTACAACACGTAACTATTACATGTACCTGCTACTTCTGTTGTTTGCTCGAAGTTCAAGGATATCAGATGGTGGCAAAGGCCGAAACATGTAATACTGGATGAATAAAGTCATTCTGCATTCGGTCAATGACTTTCCCTTAGCGACAAATTCAGTAATCTGCAGACTAGATATATTTATCAACATGGTCGCATAACTTCTTCGTGGCTTTCTGTCACGGCTATGAAATTTACAGTAGTTGTTCGGAATGGCATCCCCCAGTGTCAATTCAGGCTTGGCACGAATTTCTGTAGTTACCATTGTAATACCGCGGTGTCGTTACAGCAGTGCCACAGGCAGAGAGAATTCTTGTCAGGAATCTGCACTTAATCTCCACAGGCGTCTCGAGCACAGGACTTTTCACGTGGTTCCGTAAAGAGAAATCAAGTGGGCTTAGATCAGATGAAAATGCTGGCCAAGAAACAGGACTTCCTCTGCCTAAAAACCTTTAAGAGAATTTGTGATCCAGGCGTTCACGAATCCTCAATCCAGTGTGAGATGTGGCACCATCATACTGAAACCACGTCGGTTGACGAATAACAAGTGCGTATGTTCCGGGAACATGGGTGGAATGTCTCTGATGAACACCGTGTACAATGGCGCATTTAAGAGGACAGCAAGAAGAAAGAAACGAGCCGGAGTCTGGACAGGAGGGTAATGTCGTGGCGTGTGTAACGAGGTGTGATTTCGATCAGAGCGTGGAAGTTCACAAAAAATGGTTAAAATGGCTCTGATCACTATGCGACTTAACTTCTGAGGTCATCAGTCGCCTAGAACTTAGAACTAATTAAACCTAACTAACCTAAGGACATCACACACATCCATGCCCGAGGCAGGATTCGAACCTGCGACCGTAGCGGTCGCTGGGCTCCAGGCTGTAGCGCCCAGAACCGCACGGCCACTCCGGCCGGCGTGGACGCTCACAGCCCGTCGCTGGAGTGCGAGCGTGCACGTCACGTGACTATACAGAGCTGGCACCAGCATGCATCAATCGTCCAACTCTGCCAATCGCATTGCAAACAGTGACAAAAATGGTTCAAATGGCTCTGAGCACTATGGGACTTAACATCAGAGGTCATCAGTCGCCTAGAACTTAGAACTAATTAAACCTAAATAACCTAAGGACATCACACATATCCATGCCCGAGGCAGGGCTCGAACCTGTGATCGTAGTTGTCGCGTGGTTCCAGACTGAAGCACCTAGAACCGCTCGGCCACTTAGGCCGGCCAAACAGTGAGAAGGAGGAGTCAAAAGAAGAGCAAAAAGGTGTTGTTCGTTTTCTGAGAGCGGAAGGAGTAGGCGGAACGGACATTCGTCGACGAATGTTACAAGTGTACGGCGAACACTGCATGTCCCTCGCAAGGCGTGGCACAAGTGCTTCAGGGAAGAACCAGTGTTCAAATGGTTCAAATGGCTCTGAGTACTATGGGACTTAACATCTGAGGTCATCAGTCCCCTAGACTTGGAACTACTTGAATCTAACTAACCTAAGAACATCACACACATCCATGCCCGAGGCAGGATTCAAACCTGCGACCATAGCAGCAGCGTGGTTCCGGACTGAAGCGCCTAGAACAGCTCGGCCACGGACCGGTGTCGTTAGCCGATGACGCACGGTCTGGAGCACCACACTGCATTACCGATGACATCACCCAGCTGGTGGGTGCACTCATTACCCACACCGCCAAGTGACAGTGAAAGCCATAGCCGCCGTGGTCGGATTGAGCGTCGGAAGTGTTCACACCGGCATGAAGGAACGATTGCACATACGCAAAGTGTGTGCCCAGTGGGTGCTCTACTGTCTTCAACCACACCAGGAAGCATGTTGAATGGCCCACTGTCTTGCTCATCTGCAGCGCTATGTTCGGGAAGGGAATGCGTTCCTGGCACGAGTGGTGGCTGGAGATGAGCCGTGGTGTCATCACTTCGAATCAGAATTAAAACGACAAAGTCTCCAGTGGAAGCCTCCAGGGTCACCATCACTAAAAAAAAACAAGGCCATTGACACGAGCGCAGGAAAGATTCTGCTGACGTTCTTCTTTGACCAAGATGGACCGCTTCTGATTCATTTCGTGCAGCACTGAACAACAGTGAATTTTCAGCATTACTCGAAAACCTTGACGAACGCTCGCCAAGCGATCAAATCAAAACGACCAGACAATCTCACCCGTGTGAACATTCTGCTCCAAGAAAAATGTTCAAATGAGTGTGAATTCCTAAGAGACCAAAGTGCTTAGGTCAGTGACATGACACCTCAAACCGCGCGGCCACTACTAGCGGCTCTGCTCCACGACAATGCAAAGTCTCATACGGCCAATACAGTGCGGCAATCCTGCAGAAATTCAAATTGGAGGTTCTCGGCCACCCCCTCATACAGTCCGCACCTCTCTCCCTGTGATTACGCCCCTTATACAGGCTCTGAGGGGCAAACGATTCACTTCGGACGACGACGTCCGGCTGTATGTACGGAACTGGTTAACATCGCAGCCCCGAGAATTTTATGAGAAAGCCATTCACCGCCTTGTGTCACAGTGGGACAAGTGTCTCAACAGCCTGAGTCAATACTCCTGCAACTATGCCTCTAGCTCGTTTCTTTTTGAACGCCCCTTAATCGTAATTATTGACTATGCCGGCGTACACGTTGACTGATAATCTGTGCAGATGGCTCTTCACAGCTGTAATGTGGGAAATATCATCGCTACAAACAGGACGGTTGCGACTATTTAGCACTCTGGCCTTGGTAAATAGGCTTCATCCGCGAAACGTACATGAGCAGGAAAGTTACGATCGACTGAATAGTTGCAATAACCGTCGGCTGAACACGACTCTAGGTCCGACTTCAGCAGGAATCGAAGGAGGCACTTCTTGTGGATGCTACGGCTAAAGATCCATTTCACGCAATACTCACCGCACCGTACTCTGCGAAATATTCCTCTCCAATCGTTCGAGTGCTGAAACTTCCTGGCAGATTAAAACTGCGTGCCGGACCGAGACTAGAACTCGGGACCTTTACCTTTCGCGGGCAAGTACTCTACCGAAGAAGCTACCCAAGCACGACTCACGACCCGTCCTCAGAGCTTTACTTCTGCCAGTAACTCGTCTCCTACCTTCCAAACTTTACAGAAGCTCTCCTGCGCACCTTGCAGAGCTAGCACTTCTGAAAGAAAGGATATTGCGGAGACATGGCTTAGTCACAGCCTGGGGGATGTTTCCAGAATGAGATTTTCACTCTGCAGCGGAATGTAGCCGATATGAAACTTCCTGGAAGATTAAAACTGCTTCTGTAAAGTTTGGAAGGTAGGAGACGAGGTACTGGCAGAAGTACAGCTGTGAGGACGAGGCGTGAGTCGTTCTGGGATAGCTCAGTCGGTAGAGCACTTGCTCGTGGAAGGCAAAGGTCCTGAGTTCGAGTCTCGGTCCGGCACACAGTTTTAATCTGCCAGGAAGTTTCATATCTGCGTACACTCCGCTGCAGAGTGGAAATCTCATTCTAGAATCGAGTGCTGATTGCAGGCGCCTCATTCTCCTCGAGCGAGCACTGCATCTTCGAAGTCGGGAACCAATTCACCGTCCTCCTCAGTCGTAGTACTGTGGTACCAACTGCCCTGTTGCACTTAATCGTTGGAACAGTCTAGGAAACATGGTCTGAGCCGCATGTCTTCTGTGCGGATATTTGGCACTGTCCAACAGTTCCGCTTCTCTGCTGCTTCTGTTCGATTTCCTATACACAAAAATCATTTCTGCACGTCCGGCACCGGTGCAGCACCGTTTGGTTAGTGATGATCGACTTTAGTACTTCAGCATGTAAACACAGACGGCAAAAATACAATACAGACAATGTACACCAGGATTCCTCATGTCAGTACACGGTACACCATGTGCGTTACGTGATTTATCATCCCATCCGCTATACCTAAGTGATCGTCAGGATTCCCTACCACACAGTCTTAGCAACAACTGTACCGGCACATGTATTTCGCTGAAGGGGTACCAGAACGAAATTCCCTAATAACTGTCGACTCGGTCATTTGTGGACCAGTGTCTCTTACCTCAAATCGATACAAGTACAGTTCTCCATCATCCCCGAAGGTCCGTAAAATCATCACGGAATCACCCTGTACACTTATTATCATATGGGTCTCAAAGTTTAAATGAAGAACGAAAGCAGAAATTTATAAGGAGAGCTAGTAAGAAAGTCAGACATAATTTTTCTAGATATTAGGATCAAGAAAGAACATTCAGCAGATTAAAGATCGTTATCTCTCACGTCGAATACCTTACAGGGAGAATGTTAAACGGGGAGAATGTTAAACATAAAAGTCTGTCTGAGAATGTCGGGGAGGAGTTCACAGTTGCCAAATGAGGACTTGTGATATCTGCAACAGTGAATGCGGAATGGAATTAGCACATAGACTGTGCTTCTGGTTTTGTCAATGTCACTATTACAGTGGGAGCGGCGAGGCAGGAGTAGTAGCCTAAACTAAGAAGAGAACCCATTATATCATTCACATTGTGTTAAAGTCATTCTTGATTAATCCTGAATCAGTGGCACGCAGTCGTCTGCCATCTCTCTTTATGTTTCTCCTGCAGCTTCGGCGATGTTTGACTAATGATTCGCCCTAATGGAAGCTATAGACCATCGGATTTCCTGCATGGAGGAGCCACAGAGATACTGACACAGAAATTCCGGGCTCGCGTCAAAGGGCAATTTTAAGTAATTCTGGCTTAAAGGCTACTTGTCGCTGGTGAAAGTGCATGTACTGTCAGATTACCAAGCGATGTGCGTTATGGAGTTGTTTGTTCACTTCTGTCACGCGAGACGACAGTCGTACAAAAGATGTATCTGTGAACACATAGTTAATAAGAAACTTAATTCTTCAATAAAAAGTACCCTCACAATATTTTCATTTACACTGGAAGCCGAGAGAATGGATGGCTAAAATCTGCAGTCAAACTATCTAGTGTCAGAAAGAAAGAACTTAATTGTATGCAGAGATTACAGTCAAGATTAAAAACTGCACTACAAGTAATGACAAGGAATGATAGTTCGGGTATTTTCAGATTACTAAGTGGTGTGCGTTATGCCAATGGAGAGAACATCATTGCACTTTTCTCAGTTATAGGTCTCATGTTCCGTAGATACACATTACATATGTTAAATTTGTGCCTTCCATGGCCTTCCGCATCTTCATGCCGTTTATCATTGCTGATCAACCTGCCGTTTAGGGGCAGTTTCCCATCCTAAGGCCAAGAGAGTGCCCTGAGCTTCGGTCAGCTCCTTCGCCCTCTTTGACGAGGTCGTTGGCAGAACGAGGGTGACTTCTTATGCCGGAAGTCTTCCTCCACGATTGGCATCTGCTGACAGATGATGGTTACAGTAATCGGTATAGCAAGCAGAAATCTACAGAAACCAGCATTCGAATGCTGGCTCCTGTTCTGATCAGAACCGAGGTGAAATCTTCCTACACGTCGGTCATGGACCTGAAGATGGCGCAGCAAATCGCCGAAACTTGTAGCCCAATAAAAGAATTTCGGAAACTAGACGGTTGAAAGGTGTCCGATTTGACATCCTGTATCGAACAACCGAGTGCCGCAAACATCTCTGAAAAGATGGACGTACAGAGTTTTTATTACTAGTCAAAGACGCTATCCTTAAACGGCTGGGGTAGTTTATAGTTTCCTTAAGGATGAACTGAGGAAATAAATAACATTATATTGCTGCGAAGTACAAGATGTACTACTTCTGTTGTAAGAAAGTGAAATTTGGCACCTCAGGAAGGCACTTGATGCTGCAGTCAAGAGTATATGAGCCGTTTGTATTCCCGGCGGTATCTACATGAACGGCACAGATTGTGTGTCGCAGCAAGAACCGGAGGCATTCCCAGTTGATTAAATACGGCCGCGCAGCGATGGGCAGACACTTCGATTTTTTGTACGAAGATGTTTGTCACACACTATATGTGCTTGCTATTTACGATCCGGCCGGATCCTTTGGATTTGTTTTTGTTTCATTTTGGACTGATTATACGAAGTACGTGAGATTTTCACTCTGCACTGGAGTGTGCGCTGATATGAAACTAGGTTCGCAGAAGAGCTTCTGTGAAGTTTGGAAGGTAGGAGACGAGGTACTGGCAGGTGTGAGGCTGTGAGGACGGGGCGTGATTCGTGCTTGGGTAGTTCAGTTGGTAGAGCACTTGGCCGCGAAAGTGAAAGGTTCCGAGTTCGAGTCTCGGTCCGACACACAGTTTTAATCTGCCAGGAAGTTTCAACATTGATACTGTTAATTAGTGCAATATAGGTGTAACAATATCATAGTGATGATAGGTATGTGAAAGAATAATATCATAGTGGATAAAATAATATTGGGGATTGGGCCCCACCAAACTACAAAATCAACTAAAGTGCCGACGTTTCGAACGACTTGCTGCGGTTCTCTCCAGGGCGGTTGAATGCTGCGTAACGGTGAAGGTCTTGCTTTATATAGTTTCATTTTCGGTTATCTGGTCGCTACCTACGTCATGTATCAGAGATGTCATTGGACTGTTTGAGGGGGTTGTTATCGAGGAGTGACTGTACGGTATCTATTGCCTGTGCTACCCTGGTGGGTGATCGGAAGACATCTCTAGTAGGTGATTGATAGAAGGACGCGTATCGGCTGTCCGTTGCCTGTGCCATTCTAGTAAGTGGTTAGTAGTCAAACTCTCGTTGGTGATTGGAAGGCAATTGCAAATAGGGACCTTGTAGCCAATGGGTAGTTTTTCCTGCAGGGAGGGGTTAAGGCCTCACGGCAGTTTTCTCGCGGCCGCTGTCTACACTGTTAAACCCAGTTCATGTGGTGCTGTTGGCTGCCGAACACACGACACACGCGGTCCGCGGGCTAGGATCGCTGGCAGCCAAGCCGTAGGTAACTTGTAGCTGTCCTCCTCTTATGATATATTGTATCCGGGTTACAATTAGTGGCTAGTTGTGGAAGTCGTTACACGGATATTACCACTATGTTACACACTTACACTGTGTTTTGGTGAAGTGCAAAGTGCTTTTCGAACCTTATTTGTGAAAATAAGTGTTACATTTAAGTGTGCTTCACAACATCTCACCATGATGCTGAGAATAAAAGGGCTTGCCACACGAAAACATGACAAGCTACCTGGGCTAAATAATACACAAGTGGTCCTGGAAAATCATGCACACCAGGTGTAAAGTTGAAATATAACGGAAACCCAGTTATGATGGCACAGTGATGCTGAAACATGTTTGGGAACTCGGAAAAAACGGTCTTTTGCATAACTGGTGGACCTTACATCCCACATTTTAACTGCAAACATGGTAAACACAAGGAGCTGCAAATCCAAATGATGAACGTTATACATAGTTTGAGATACCACACTTTGCATAATAAGTCACAGGTGAGCCATACGAACGATGATTTCAGATTAGTTCAAAAAATTTTCAAATGTGTGTTAAATCTTATGGGACTTAACTGCTAAGGTCATCAGTCCCTACGCTTACATCCTACTTAACCTAAATTATCCTAAGGGCAAATACACACACCCATGCCCGAGGTAGGACACGGACCTCCGCCGGGACCAGCCACACAGACCATGACTGCAGCGCCTTAGACTCAGATTAGTTCAAATGCGCCTAAGCTTCACCAAGTCCTCGTAGCTCTACTCCACACATATATCTTAACAGTTGCGTACTGGAAACTGCAGCTGGAAGACATGAGTTGCCACAGGCGCATGAGCCCGAAAAACCAGTTGCAGGATTGCCTGATATTCATCATCTCTGATGTATTTCTGCCTCTGCAGCTCATCAGCGCGAAATTTTCTGCTTCCGGAGCGAACGCGTGGAGTGCATAATGAAGGCCAAGACTCGAGACAACTTCACTCCAAGAGTGTCAACCGAGTAATCTATCCAAGAGTGCTCTGCTCCAGAATTCGGTATCATAATGTCGTAAACCTTCCTCTGCCAATCAGAAGACTAGCTCCAAAGTTTCTGTCCAACAGTAAGTTTAATAACAAAGTTACAACTCGAGGCTGGGTCCGGCACACAGTTTGGCCGAAAAAAAGCTAGTTTTACTAAGACAGGATTAAAATGTATTTTTTCCAGAGAGACTGGAGTGTTCGATTCTGGGTGATATCTCTGAACTGTGTTCCATGACATTTTTCTTTGCTGACATTAATGGCGACGTGACGCAAAGCAATGTTAATCGGAATGTTGCTGCAGCTGTGTGACAGTTGAAATTCTTTGGCCTGAGCTTGTGTGTTAAAGCAAGTTGAGAACAGTTACAAAAATTATTTTACTGATGCAACAACCCAGACAGATGGTTCGCATTTGGCGATTAACTCTTCAGCTGTCGGCAGTGGAGCTATAGCATGACAGGGAAAAAAATCGCAACACCAAAAAATAATTAATGTACGGTAATGAAATTTCGGGATTATATTTGTCTAGGAAACAGACTTAAATAATTAACATAGCAAGATGACAGGTCATTGTTAGCGCGAGATAAACCACTGGAAATGTGAAATACTGGTACAATAATAACCGGAGCAACAGCCAGAATGTTGAGTGCAAACACGCAAACGTGTGTGCATTGTGTTGTACAGGTGCCGGATATCAGTTTGTGGGATGGAGTTCGATGACTGTTGCACTTGGTTGGTCAGTACAGGGACGGTTAATGCTGGTTGTGGATGACGCTGGAGTTGTCCAATGATGTCCTACTTGTGCTCGATTGGAGACAGAGCTGGTAATCGAGCGGGCCAAGCCAACAAAAATGGTTCAAATGGCTGTGAGTACTATGGCACTTAACATCTGAGGTCATCAATCACCTACAACTACTTAAACCTAACTAACATAATGACATCACACACATTCATGCCCGGACCGAAGCCAAGCCAACATGTTGATACTCTGTAGAGCTTGTTGGGTTACAACAATGCTATATGGGCGATAGTTATCCTGTTAGAAAACACCCACTTTAATGCTGTTGGTGAATGGTAGGACAACAGAAACGGTTCAAATGGCTCTGAGCACTATGGAACTTCTGGGGGGTCATCAGTACCCTAGAACTGTTGTTGTTGATGTTGTCTTCAGTCCTGAGACTGGTTTGATGCAGCTCTCCATGCTTCTCTATCACGTGCAAGCTCCTTCATTTCCCAGTACCTACTGCAACCTACATCCTTCTGAATCTGCTTAGTGTATTCATCTCTTGGTCTCCCTCTACGATTTTTACCCTCCACGCTGCCCTCCAATGCTAAATTTGTGATCCCTTGATGCCCCAGAACATGCCCTACTAACCGGTCCCTTCTTTTTGTCAAGTTGTGCCACAAACTCCTCTTCTCCCCAATTCTATTCAATACTTCATCATTAGCTATGTGATCTACCCATCTAATCTTCAGCATTCTTCTGTAGTACCACATTTCGAAAGCTCCTATTCACTTCTTGTCCAAACTATTTATCGTCCATGTTTCACTTCCATACATGGCTACACTCCATACAAATACTTTCAGAAACGACTTCCTGACACTTAAATCTATACTCGATGTTAACAAATTTCTCTTCTTCAGAAACGATTTCCTTACCATTGCCAGTCTATATTTTATATCTTCTCTACTTAGACCATCATCAGTTATTTTGCTCCCCAAATAGCAAAACTCCTTTACTACTTTAAGCATCTCATTTCCTAATCTAATACTCTCAGAATCACCCGATTTAATTCGAATACACTCCATTATCCTCGTTTTGCTTTTGTTGATGTTCATCTTATATCCTCCTTTCAAGACACTGTCCATTCCGTTCAACTGCTCTTCCAGGTCCTTTGCTGTCTCTGATAGAATTACAATGTCATTGGCGAACCTCAAAGTTTTTATTTCTTCTCCATGGAATTTACTACCTACTCCGAATTTTTCTTTTGTTTCCTTTACTGCTTGCACAGTATACAGATTGAATAACATCGGGGATAAGCTACAACCCTGTCTCACTTCCTTCCCAATCACTGCTTCCCTTTCATGCCCCTCGACTCTTATAACTGCCATCTGGTTTCTGTACCAATTGTAAATAGGCTTTCGCTCCCTGTATTTTTCCCCTGCCATGTTTAGAATGTGAAAGAGAGTTTTCCAGTCAACATTGTCAAAAGCTTTCTCTAAGTCTACAAATGCTAGAAACGTAGGTTTGTCTTTCCTTAATCTTTCTTCTAAGATAAGTCGTATGGTCAGTATTGCCTCACGTGTTCCAATATTTCTACGGAATCCAAACTGATCTTCCCCGAGGTCGGCGTCTACCAGTTTTTCCATTCGTCTGTAAAGAATTCGAATTAGTATTTTGCAGCTGTGACTTATTAAACTGATAGTTCGGGAAATTTCACATCGGTCAACACCTGCTTTCTTTGGGATTGGAATTATTATATTCTACTTTAAGTCTGAGGGTATTTCGCCTGTCTCATACATCTTGCTCACCAGATGGTAGAGTTTTGTCAGGACTGGCTGTCCCAAGGCCGTCAGTAGTTATAATGGAATGTTGTCTACTCCCGGGGCCTTGTTTCGGACTCAGTTCTTTCAACTAAGAACTACTTAAACCTAACTAACCTAAGGACATCACACAGATCCATGTCCGAGGCAGGATTCGAACCTGCGACCGTAGTGGTCGCGCGGTTCCAGACTGTAGCGCCTAGGACGAGTGAATGATCAGACTCACGTACAACTTTGCAGCCAGGTTGCGTGAGATAATCACGAGGGTGCTCCTATCGCCATAGGAAATCCCACCCAAGATCATAACCCCACGTGTAGGTCCAGTGTATCTAGCAGGTAGGAAAATTGTTTCAGGCCCTCAACTGACCTCCTGCTAACCAACACACGGCCGTCACTGGCATCGAGGCACGACCAGCTTTCATCACAAAACACAAGAGACCTGCTCCTAGCCCTCCAATGAGCTCTCGTTTGACACCAATGAAGTAGTTTGTGGCAGTGGTATAGGTGTCAGTGGAACGCACGACAGAGAGAGTCTAGCTCGGAGCTGTACTTAAAGTAACCGATTTGTAACATTTCTTTGTGTCATTGTGGTGCCAAACGCTGCTAAAATTTCTGCTGCAGATGCAGTAACATGCGCCATTACCAAAATCTGAACACCATGTCTTCCCTCTCGGGAGCGGCACGTGGCAGCCTGGAGCCCAGTCTTCTAGCCACTGTACATTCTCGTGACCACCGCTGCCAGCAGTCACATTCAGTGGGTACATTCCTACCAAGTATTGCAGCTTCTCGTAGCCCTGTTACGCAACTGAACTCGTTCAAACTCAGTGAGCTCTTGATAATGCCGTCCTTGTCACCTTAAAGGCATTCAAAATCAGCACGTCTAATCTCAAAGGTAACCAACGCTCACGACCATTACAGGGTGTGTTTAAAGCTAACCTGGTCTGCCTCCCCATAGTGACGCAACTAGCTCAAAAATGGTTCAAATGGATCCAAGCGCTATGAGACTTAACATCTCAGGTCATCATCCCCTAGACTTAGAACTACTTAAACCTAACTAACCTAAGGACATCACACACATCCAAGTTCGAGGCAGGATTCGAACCTGCGACAGTAGCAGCAGCGCGGTTCCGGACTGAAACACCCAGAACCGCTCGGCCACAGCGGCCGGCACGAAGCAACTAGCGCCACTCTTATGCGACCAGTGAGAGGTTTGAATTGACACCATCTTTCAGATGTACAAACATACGTACAGACCTCCGTATATGTTGCACACTTTCTTATTGGCGTTGCGTTTTTTTTTCCAGTCCTGTTGTCACGTAACGTGATAATTTTGATTCAGAATAGATCAAACGAGAAAATCAAATATGTTGGTAGGAATAATGGTAAAACAATCTAAGCACTGAGTTATTTTTGTTTTCTATTCTGATACCGCTATGTTACTTTTCAAGCAGTGGGGATTAGCTTGAGATTTAAGGGGCGTTAAAAAAAGAAACCAGCAGGTGGCATAACTACAGAAACCAGTACCTCTGTGTTAGAAGTATTGACCCTGGCTGTTGAGACGCTTGTCCCACAGTGACACAATTCGGTGAATGGCTGTCTCATAAAATTCCCGGGGTTGCGATGTTAACCAGTTCCACACGTACAGCTGAACGTCATCGTCCGAGGTTAATCGTTTGCCTCTCAGAGCCGTTTTAAAGGGACCAAAAATGGCGTAATCACAGGGAGAGAGGTCCAGACTGTACAGAGGGTGGCTGAGAAACCCCAATTTGAATTTCTGCAGGAGTGCCGCGACTGTGTTGGCCGTATGAGGCTTGGCATCGTCGTGGAGCAAATGACCCGATGGGTGAGGTTGCCTGGTCGTTTTGATTTGATCGCTTGGCAAAGGGTGGTGAAGGATTGGGAGTAACGCTGGGTATTCACTGTTCTCCCGTGCTGCAGGAAGTGAATCACAAGGAATGAATTTTTGGTCCCCTTAAAAAAGCTCTGAGTGGCAAACGATTCACCTCGGACGACGATGTCTATCGCAGCCCCGGAAATTTTATGAGACACCCATTCACCACCTTGTGTCACCGTGGGACAAGAGTCTCAACAGCCAGGGTCAATACTTCTAACATACACGTACTGGTTTCTGTAGCTATGCCACTGGCTCGTTTCGTTTTGAACGCCCCTTATAGATGATAACTCTGCTGTATAATCAAGATCAGTGCCTCAAAACAAGTGAACTACTCAAAAGTTATTGCTGGAGAATCTTGTTATGTGGTGCATGAAGTTTGCTAATGCAGTCTACCTCGAATTAACGTCATAATACAGCTGAAATTCGGAACTTACGAAGAACTTAGGCGTAGGACACTAAAGAAGAGAGAATGTTAAATTGCTACTAGGCCATCGTAAATTTTACTACTCCTTATTTTATGCAAAGGAATTAATAATTTATAGTTTATGCACTAGTCAATTACAATTATATGGTTGCCAATAGCGTGTCACATAAAAAATAAATACAAAACCTCCTGTTTTACACCCTATACTCACAGTATCAGATTGGCCCGAACTGCTAATTAGTACCAACAGCAATCGTAAATTTTACGAGCGGCTAGTGATCTAGGATGAAAGTAGCACACTGACGTTCCATAGTTAAGTCTAAGTTCATTAACGTTCTCAAAAGGACGAGGGGAGACCATGAAACGAATGAGAATAAAATCTAAAAATTTGGCTACGTTATGCGGTGACACAAAAATAATTTCTTCGTTCAGTACTGCAAAGGGAAATCAACTACAAGTATGGTGTTGAATGTAGCAGACGCTAATGGACGGCATGGAAATTGGTAGCGATTAAATGTTCTCAATGTCGGTTTCAGCCGGCCGATGTGACCGAGCGGTTCTAGGTGCTTCAGTCGGGAACCGCGCTGCTGCTACGGTCGCAGGTTCGAATCCTGCCTCGGCCATGGATGTATGTAATGTCCTTAGGTTAGTCAGGTTTATGAAGTTCCAAGTCCAGGGGACTGATGACCTCAGATGTTAAGTCCCATAGCGCTCAGAGCCAGTCAATGGCGGTTTCATTGATCAAGTCAACGACGACCTCCTGTCACAGTGACAACCAATGTGCAACGAAACAGGGCTGGTCATACTAAGAACTCTAAAAATGTATGACATTGAATACCTTATGAGAATAGTAATAAATTTTACGAGTAGTTCTTCGCAGATCGTTAGGGCGTCGAAATAACGTCGGCGCTCACAGTTTTTCTTTGTCAGATTTATTGCTGTGTGCTGTGGGACGCCTTCCGGATCAGGTGAGCATGCGTATTCTGCGTAGGCAGCATCTCCATTCCCCGGGTCCTGCAGCGCAGCGCACACATACACAGACTGCGGCAGCTTCTGCCCCACCTCATGTTTATGACGCATTGTTGCTTCTGAGTACGGCAGGATGTGCAGTCCGCATCCGCTGTGTAAACAGTGCTTATATACTGCACCAGACAACATGCAGCCGTGAAATTTTACCGCCGCGCTCTCCAGGAAGGAGCCCCGCTAGGCACTAGACGGCGAACACGTCGCGTGTGACTGCCCGTGTAGTAGCTACGGCGCCTTAACGAAAATCACGAGGAACAGAGTTATGGCCTTTTAGCCGGCTGTCCTTCGTGTTATGAGCACCTCAAACTTCCTGCTTTGCCGTAAACTTTTTATTAGACAATGACGGTGCTTCTTGTGCGCCGTACTAAAAGCAGCGCTAGCTTCGTAAGAAGAGAAATCGCCCATAAACTGTAAAGTGAAAGCGAAGACTATACAGTGGATAATTTGTAGTATTACTGATCATTTAAAATCCTTAAAAGAATACTGCTTTAAGAACGAGCTCCAAACTCCATGCTGCTATTTTTAAAACTCCTATAGTATCGAAAATAAATTATAAATCTATTTCGCAAATGGTCACACAGGAATGTTTGTTTGTTATAAAAGCTTGAGCGTCTCATAGAGTAGCAACCATAGAAAACTTCGATTTCACAACCGCCAAAATGAAATTAATAGAATATACTTCAATAAATCTGTTGTCACGATAGCAGTATACATGTAACTCCAATCAATATGGAAATTTCTGTGAAAAAAGTTACCGCAGTACGCAGTGGACTCGTGCATTATACCGGGTGATCAAAAAGTCAATATAAATTTGAAAACTGAATAAACCACGGAATAATGTAGATAGAGAGGTAAAAATTGACACACATGCTTGGAATGACATGGGGTTTTATTACAACCACCCCATATTGCTAGACACATGAAAGATCTCTTGCGCGCGTCGTTTGGTGATGATCGTGTGCTCAGCCGCCACTTTCATCATGCTTGGCCTCCCAGGTCCCCAGACCTCAGTCCGTGCTATTATTGGATTTGGGGTTACCTGAATTTGCAAGTGTATCGTGATCGACCGACGTCTCTATGGATGCTGGAAGACAACATCCGACGCCAATGCCTCACCATAACTGCGGACATGCTTTACAGTGCTGTTCACAACTTTATTTCTCGACTACAGCTATTGTTGAGGAATGATGATGGACATATTGAGCATTTCCTATAAAGAACATCATCTTTGCTTTGTCTTACTTTGTTATGCTAATTATTGCTATTCTGATCAGATGAAGCGCCATCTGTCGGACGTTTTTGAACCTTAGTATTTTTTTGGTTCCAATAAAGCCCCATATCATTCCAGCATGTGTGTCAATTTGTACCTCTCTATCTGCATTATTCAGTGATTTATTCAGTTTTCAAATTTATACTGACTTTTTGATCACCCGGTATTTCTCGGACGACAAAGATACTATATACCGATACGATCCTACTCACTAGCAGGCCTATCTTTATGGAACCTTAGCGTCTGTATTATGATCAGCCTACTGTTTCTTCCCAAAACACGAAAAATGCGTGTTTGCATATTCTACCTCAGAGTGTTTAAAATAATTTGAGTTCTGTTCATTATTGAAGTGAGTTGTATTATTTTTAATTGTGGGGTACTAACCTTAAATCCGACGCGACAAAACTGACGTTCATGACTACATTTCCGGTCACATGCTGTCCTCCAGCGTAAAGTGGGAATGCCACAAAGCCGCCTAAGTCAACAGCCTCACAGAGATGTCTGACTTAGTCATTACCCCCTTCTTTCCCCGCCAAGTAGTGTGTAATGGACGAATCCATAATTACAATAGCATTTTACAACCACAGGTTTCCTGAATTAAAACCCACAGGTATGACGAAGGTATGTGATCTGGTTATTGCCGATGCGGTCTCTAATGAATTTAACATTGAACCACCATCTTCATTCGTTCCTTCCATCAGCAATAATTGACGATAGACGTTTGTCAGAGAAGCTATTATAGAACAGCGAACTCGCGGAACTTAAATGGGAGTCTTTGGAAGCAAGATGACATAGTTCTTGGAGAAATCGTTTGCGTAACTTTAGAGAGTCCGTATTCGAAGAAGGCTGTGCGGCCATTATCATGCCATCAACGTACGAGGGTCACTCCAAAATAAATGCACACTGCTTTTTTAAAACTACAGTTTTCATATTGCGTGTGTGAATGTTTTACAGAGTGTCTGACATAGTCATCACCCCCTTCTTTCCCTGCCCATGTTTTCAAACTTAGTTCAATCTGTTCCAGTGAATGGCGCCGTCACAGTATGTCTTCAAGATGGCTGCTACACTTGATGTTCGTCAGAAGCAACGTGCTGTCGTAGAATTCCTGTGCTGTTAAAACAAGACAGTCGGAAACATCCACAAGAGGGCGAAAAAGGTGTATGGAGATGCTGCTGTCGATCGCAGTACAGTTAGTCGGTGAGCAAGCAGGTTACGTGATGAAAGCGGGCACGGCAATATTGAGGATTGTCCTCACAGCGGAAGGCCTCTTACTGCACACACTCCACACAATGTGCAGAGAGTTAACGAATTGGTGACTGCTGACAGACGCATCACAGTGAACGAATTGTCACGCTACGTTGGGATAGGGGAAGGAAGTGTTGGCGTTAAAAAAGGTTTGTGCCAGGTGGGTTCCCAGGATGTTGACAGTGGCTCTCAACGAAACAAGAAAAACGGTATGCAGCGAACTTTTGAAACAGTACGAGAATGGTGGAGATGAATTTCTTGAAAGACTTGCGACAAGTGATCAATCATGCGTCCATCATTTTTCACCAGAGACGAAGAGGCAATCAATGGAGTGGCATCATGCAAATTCTCCCAACCAAAAAAAAAAAAAAAAAAAAAAAAAAAAAAAAAAAAAAAAAAAATATATATATAAAAAATAAAAAAATAAATTAATTAATAAAATTAAAAAAATCAAAACCACACCTTCTGCTGGAAAAGTCATGGCTACGGTGTTTTTCGATTCCGAATGACTTGTGGACATCATGCCAAGTGGAGCCACCATAAATTCTGATGCATATCTGACGACACTGAAGAACCTTCAAGCTCGACTGAGTCGTGTTCGACCACATTGGCAAAAGCAGGATGTCTTGCTGTTACACGACAATGCACGGCCGCGTGCTAGTCAAAAACCCATGGAAGTGATCACATAACTCGTATGGACAACACTGAAACACCCGCCTTACAGTCCTGACCTGACTCCATGTGACTATCATCTCTTTGGGAAACTGAAATACTCTCTTCGTGGAACAAGGTTTGAAGATGATGACTCCCTTGTGCACGCTGCCAAACAGTGGCTCCAACAGGTTGGTCCAGAATTTTACCTCGCGGGTATACAGGCGATGGTTCCAAGATGGCGTAAGGCAGTTGAGTGGGATGGAAATTATATGGAGAAATGAAATATTGTTCCTCAAGAATGTATCTACACACTGTAAAACTTTCAAACATGTCGTATAAAAGATGGATTTAAAAAAAATGGTATGCATTTCCTTTGGAGTGACCCTCGTACATGGTGGTTATTATTAAACACCGAGCGAAGTGGCGCAGTGGTTAGACACTGGACTCGTACTCGGGAGGACGACGGTTCAATCCCGCGTCCGGCCATCCTGATTTAGGTTTTCCGTGATTTCCCTAAATCGCTCCAAGCAAATGCTGGGATGGTTTCTTTGAAAGGGCACGGCCGACTTCCTTCCTTGTCCTTCCATAATCCGATGTGACCGATGACCTCGCTGTCTGGTCTCCTTCCCCAAACAACCCAACCCATATTATTAAACTTTTTCTATGAGATATATGTTTGTGGAAATAAATGTTTATGGAAACATTTTGAAGGACATGTGGAAGAGAAATAACGAGTAAACCATCGAAAGAAACACATTTTATTTTTTATGTGAGAGTGTATGTATGTGGTGAACTTGGTGGTTACGCACTTCGAACGATCGGGCAGTGAATCGGTTTGCTTCTACGCGAGGTCGACGGTCAATTGCATGACAAATCGTTCATGAAATGACTGTTGTCATAGCAGCGAATGCGGGATGCAATGTGCGTTCTTCAGGCACTGTAGGAGTTGTGTTACGACAGCTGAGAATTCCATGGTCCACTGTTCGAAACGAGCTGCTAACAATTGTGAAACAGTATCCGCACAAACTTCGAATCACTCACCAACCTTTGCTGCGTGACGCAGACTTTCGAGTAGACGTTGCTCTGAGGGTTCTTGCAATGGCTGAAGTTGACGACTTGTGGTTTTGGAACATTTGGTGTGGCGATGAAGGACACGTTATGTACCCTATGAACACTCGCTATTGTCGGATTTGGGAATCGTCGACGCCAACGAGCCTTCATGAAGTTCCCCTGCAGCGTGAACGCCTCACAGTGTGGTGATGCTTCGCGGCACAGTTCATGATTGGCATATTTTTATTTGAGGAACCTGGACATCCCAAGGACCAAGAACATGGATTGTGAACGTCACGTGCGAACCCGGCTCTACGGTAGGGAAACGCTTTGGGCTCAACTGATTTGGTGCATACCGGAGCTGCACCTCACATTACTCGTAATGTTACTCGGTTACTCTGTAAGACATTTGAAGAAAACCGAATCATTTGCCGATGGTGCCAAAATGCGTAACCACTAAGGTCACCGGATTTTAACCCTGTCATGGGGAAATTAAAATGTGTTTCTCTCAATGGTTTATTCGTTATTTTTCTTCCTAAAGTCCTTACAAATGTTTCCACAAGATTTCATCGTTCTACAGTCACGCGTCTTTCATCAGAGGACCCCTCAAGTAGCGAAAGTTTACTTGTAACCTGTCTATACATTTTACGGTGTGATCATGGCAGTAAGATAAGAAAACTTAGGGGGAGTAGAGATTCATTTTCCCCTCGCTCATAACGCGAATAGAATAGAATAGAATAGAAAATCAATAATTTACTGTAATGCGGCCAGCTGAGTACATATGTAGCCGTCGACGGAGACTTAAATGTTTCGCCCCAGAGGGCTGAAGTATATGTAGCGCTAATTAGCTGTCATATCCTGTTCACAAAGATGATCTTAGTACTTGTATTGTATTGTATGGAAATGGGGACCTAGAAGCCCCACACTGAACCCAGGGTTACTGTGCGGTTCGGCCCCCAGTGGATCCCTTGGGAACGTCTCACACCAACCGAGGGTAACCCAAAATGTTTGCGTGGTAGAGTAATTATGGTGTACGCATACGTGGAGACAGTGCTTGCACAGTAATCGCCGACATAGTGTAACTGAGGCGGAATAAGGGGAACCAGCCCGCATTCGCCGAGGCAGCTGGAAAACCGTCTTAAAAACCATCCATACACTGGCCGGCACACCGGACCTCGACACTAATCCGCCGGGCGGATTCGTACCGGGGACCGGAACGTCTTCCCTCTCGAAAAGCAGTGCGTTAGACCACACGGCTAACCGGGCGGGCATCTTAGTGCTTACTTGACGAAAGAGGTAAGTATAACAGCTTACTATGGCACATTGTGATGAGGTTTCGGTAGTATACCATCGTAAAAACAAGCCATTTACATTGGGAGTAAAGTCCGAGGCACTGGAAATAATTGGCTGCTCTAGAAGGAAACGAAGTTAACAGGAAACACCGCTCAACAGTGGTCCCTTTACTATCATATCGGTTTTTACATGCAGTGAAATGTTTCTTCTCTCCCTCCTGGCAGCTTCCGTGGCGTTGTGGTATGTCCTACTCGCGTCTGTGGCGCGCAAGACAAATTACGAGAATAACTGTCCCAAAGATTCACTGGGAGACGTTTGCTGGCAGACGCAGAACAATCCACCGTGCTGCTGCACTACCGAATCGGTGTTATTTACGTAATGAAATTACGTTTTGCAATAGCATTTAAAAAGTCGTAAAGCGCGTTTATACGGTGGATCTAGACTTGGAGATGGCTGGTTCAGATCGTGTCAATGAAAATAATTTCAAAGCCTAGGCTTGGCTGACTCGTGGAGTCGATGTGTGTCTACGGTTACTGATTGTTGTTGTTGTTGTGGTCTTCAGAGACTGGTTTGATGCAGCTCTCCATGCTGCTCTATCCTGTGCAAGCTTCTTCATCTCCCAGTACCTACTGCAACCTACATCCTTCTAAATCTGTTTAGTGTATTCATCTCTTGGTCTCCCTCTACGATTTTTACCCTCCACGCTGCCCTCCAATACTAAATTGGTGATCCCTTGATACCTCAGTACATGTCCTACCAATCAATCCCTTCTCCTAGTCAAGTTGTGCCACAAACTTCTCTTTTCCCCAATCCTATTCAATACCTCCTCATTAGTTATATGATCTACCCATCTAATCTTCAGCATTCTTCTGTAGCACCACATTTCGTAAGCTTCTATTCTCTTCTTGTCCAAACTAGTTATCATCCATGTTTCACTTCCATATATGGCTACGCTCCATACAAATACTTTCAGAAACGACTTCCTGACACTTAAATCTATACTCGATGTTAACAAATTTCTCTTCTTCAGAAACGCTTTCCTTGTCATTGCCAGTCTACATTTTATATCCTCTCTACTTCGACCATCATCAGTTATTTTGCTCCCCAAATAGCAAAACTCCTTTACTACTTTCAGTGTCTCATTTCCTAATCTAATTCCCTCAGCATCACCCGACTTACTTCGACTACATTCCATTATCCTCGTTTTGATTTGTTGATGTTCATCTTATATCCTCCTTTTAAGACACTATCCATTCCGTTCAACTGCTCTTCCAAGTCCTTTGCTGTCTCTGACAGAATTACAACAATGTCATCGGCAAACCTCAAAGTTGTTATTTCTTCTCCATGGAATTTACTACCTACTCCAAAGTTTTCTTTTGTTTCCTTCACTGCTTGCTCAATATACAGATTGAATAACATCGGGGAGGGGCTACAACCCTGTCACACTCCCTTCCCAACAACTGCTTAACCGATTAAATTACAAACTGCCGCGCTGTGTATGGTAGAATGTTTATAGTGCTCCGCACATGTTGATGGAGACGTTCAGATCGAAGTTTCTCTAGATGTTATTCAGTTATAGGCCCCTGTCTTGTGTCCCCATGACCAACACACCCACACAATAGAATGCATGCACTAAAAAGAGTTACACAAACGAGACAATATGAAGCGGATCTGGTCATCAGGTCAATGTGTCATGGGACGGTAGCAGTGCGGGAATTGGCTGTTTTGTGCAGGCAGGACGGGACTTCTAAGTGACATCAATAAAGAAGCTATTAAATCAAAGGTTTTGTTTCAACATTCTGTTGATAAGGCGATCAGTACACGTGGAGATACATCTTCATCCATTTTTAGATTCGTAGAGCTACTTTACGGTTGTGGCGGAGTCTCCTTTGAGCGCTACCGTCATTTTCTTCTTTTAGGCACCACCCACACCAAGCGCAATCTCATAAAAGGCCAGGACGTTCTCTCCTGGGCGGCGCGGTCGTACTTTCCAGCCTAAGAAACACAGAAAATCCTTTCCGAAGCGCGGGAAACGTCTATTAGCCCAATACTTAGGAACGATATGCAACCTGTTGCTCGACGAAAGGTCCGTTCTTGAAGACTGGAAAGTTTTACAGGTCATACCAATACTCAAGAAAGGAAATAGAAGTAAACAGCCAAATTATAGACCCAAATCAATTACTTCGATTTGCAGTGTGATTTTGAAACATATACTGTGTTGGAACATTGTGAAACGAGCTATTGACAGATAGCCAGCACCGATTCGTAAACTATCTTGTGAAACGTGTGCTATCAACAGGGAATCTCAAACTGATTCCGAGTTTCTAGACTTCCAGGAGGCTTTTTACATCGTTCCTCACAAGCAGCTTGTAATCAAATTGCGTGGCTACAGAATTTGGTCTCAGTCGCGCACCTGGGTTCATTATTTCCTGTCACAAAGGTCCCAGTTCACATTAACTGTCGGAAAGCCATCGAGCAAAACAGAAGTGATTACTGGCGTTCCTCAAGGAAGTGTTACTAGCCCTCTGCTGCTCCTAACCTGTATAAAGGCTATCTGAGCAGCCCTCGTACACTGACTGCAAATGATGCTGTTGTTATTCCGTCTTTTTAAGTCATCAGAAGTTCAAAACTAATTCCAAAATGATTTTGTCAGGACATCTGTGTGGTGTGAAAAGTGGCAGTTGTCTCTAAGTAATGAAAAGTGTGAAGTCACCGAAATGAGTACTAAGAGGAATCCAGTATGTTTCGGAGAGAATGTCACGGATATGACACGAGAGTTGGGATGGCAATCATTACATCAAAGGCGTTTCTTGTTGCGGCAGGATCCCCTCACGAATTTCAGTGACCAGGGGTCTTCTCCAAATGTGCAGATATTTTGTTGGCGCCCACTTACAGAGGGAGAAATGATAATCGTAATAAAATAAGGTAAATCAGAGCTCGCACGGAAAGATTTAAACGTTCGGTTTTCCTGTGGGCTGTTCGAGAGAGGAGCGGTAGAGAAATAGCTCGAAGATGGTTCGATGAACACTCTGCCATGTAATTAATTGTGAATTGCGGAGTAGTCACGTAAATGGGGATGTAGATTTTTCATTGCCGACACATCACTTCCAACGACCCATACCAGTTCATTATATTTGCTCTGTTAAGTAGTCTTTAACTTAGGGTCATCAGACTGGTAGATGACTGAAGACAATTTTGTACGGCTCGCAAATGCACCTAAAGATGATGAAGCATTCTACATCCACATTAATACTCTATAAAACGCCTTACAATAAGCGGCCCTTCGTTTTCTGTTTTGTTCGAGAAATGTTTGCGGCAGGAAAGACCCTGAGAAATCTTGCACGTGAGTCGATTTTCTTTACTTTTTCCACCATTGGTATTTTGTTGGCTGGCTGTTCTTGTACGTCCGGGAATTTCGGTAGTAAACTTTCCCAGAACTCTTGATGCGGCTCATGTAACATGTGCCACTGGAGTTTTATGAAATCTCCGAGGTGCTCTTGTACCTAATGAAGTCACCTGTGAAAATATTCTGCACTCTTCTTTGGATTTTCTATATTTATTCAATTAATGTGACGTAGTAATGGTCAAAAACTGTCCGCACCAAATTCAAGATTCAGTCAGACGATAGCTTTGTAAACGACCTATTCATCGCCTTGGGATTCTTACAATGAATATCGCTGGGGTTTCCGTTTTCCCTACAACTAACGTTATATATCAGCCAGCACCAGGGCGCTGCAGAGGCAGAGTTCGAAGATTTTACGTTTATTTGAGTTTCCAGTAATAATTCACCAACCAAGCATTTGACACGGTTCCCCATTGTAGGCTGTTAACGAAGGTACGAGCGTGTGGAATAAGTTCACAGATATGTGAGTGGCTCGAAGTCTTCTTATATAATAGAACCCAGTATGTCGTCCTCGACGGCGAGTGTTCATCAGAGACAGGGGTATCGTCAACAGTGCCACAGGAAAGTCCTTTAGGACCGTTCTTGTTCTCTATACACATAAATGACTTTCCTGACAGGGTGGTCAGCAATGTGCGGTTGCTTGCTGATGATGCTTCGATGTACGGTAAGGCGTCGAAGATGAGTGACTGTAGGTAGATACAAGAGGACTTAAGACAAAATTTCAAGTTGGTGTGATGAATGGCAGGTAGCCCTAAATGTGGAAACATATATGTTAATATGGATGACTAGGAAGATCAAACATGTAATGTTCGGACACAGTATTGGTAGCGTGCAGCTTGTCATAGTCAAGTCGTTTAAACATCTGGGCATAGCATTGCTAAGCGATATTTGTTGGAACGAGCATTTGAGAACTGTGGTAGGTAAGACAAATGGTCGACTTCGGTTTATTGGGAGAATTTTAGGAAAGATTGGTTCACCTATAAAGGAGTCCGCATATAGGACGTTGGAGCGAGCTGTTCTTGAGTACTGCTCGAGTGTTTGGGATCCGTACCAGGTCGGACAGAAGGGAGACATCGAAGCAGTTTAGAGGCCGGCTGCAAGATTTGCTACCGGTAAGTTCGAACAACACGTAAGTATTACGGAGATGCTTCGGGAACTCAAATGGGAATCCCTGGAGGGAAAGCGACGTTCTTCTCGAGAAATACTATTGAGAAAATTTAGAGAACCAGCATTTGAAACTGACTGCCGAACGATTCTACAGCCGCTGACATACATTGCGCTTAAGGACCACGAAGATAAGATACGGGAAATGAGGTCTCGTACGGACACATACAGACAGTCGTTTTCCGCTCGCTCTGTTTGGCGAGTGGAACAGAAAAGGAAATGCCTAGCAGTGGCTTGCAGACTACCTATGTCGATGTCGATGTAGATGTAGATGTAATCGAAAATAATGGGATTCCCATCAACTCCGGTATACTTTACATTTATTTGTCAACTGATAGTGCTTGCACCAATTGCCTATTCTCTGCATGTTTGCCTACATGTTTTTCTACGTGTTTGCCTACACTTTGCTTCAATTTTATACTGTTACGCCTTTCCCATACACAACAGCATCATCCGCAAACAGCTTTTGCCGTTATCGACTACGTAATTGTTGTGCATGAAAAATAATAATATCTCTAAAAACTCATTTGAGAAACGATTAGAATCAGAGTTACATCGGACGATTTAGTAAAAATTTGGAAACATCTGGTAAGTTCTATGGGTCCATACTGCTAAGGTCATCGGTCTCTAGGCTTACACACTACTTAATCTAACTTATACTAACTTACGCTAACGACAACACACACACCCATGCCCAAGGGAGGACTCGAAGCTCAACCGACGGACGGTGCCTAAGTCCGTACGGCTACCCCGCACGGCGACGATTTAGTGCCATTTAGAACAACGTGCTGTATTCCCTGTGCTAGAAAGACCTGAACCCAATCAAAATTCTTGGCCGATGTTCCCCTTGTTCACTACCCGTCCACAGAACTCTATCGAATGCCTTTCTAACGAAAAGTAAACAAAATATAGCAACCGCTTTCTGTATCGCTTTGTTGCTTGTGCTTGCTTAGTTGAAGAGGAGAGAGGCAAGAAGTCGGCTCTGTGAATGTATCATCTTGATGCTCTGAGTTGTTGAAGCAAAACCACGCAAAACATAAGTCAGGTTGTAAATGGATATTTTAATTCATCTCCTGTGCCGAAGTACTGGGACTTGTGAAATACAGTGTATACTATTGGATTCGCCGCTCTTTTCAAACATCCGAGACCGACTGCGATAACTTGGACTATCCCAGATCGTTTGCTTCAGATGAAAACTGCTTTGTAAAATGAAACGTAAAATAGTAAGTAACAAAAGTTGGTTCTTGTGTAACATAACAGACACTTTCAGCCACTATATGAAATTGGTTGACTTTCCCGATACTCTCCCTCCATATCGATCTGCCTGCTTGTTTTTATAAGCTTTCTTCAAGTGGTTAAAATTTTTGTAATACGTTTCACGTTTGGAAATCATATCATTTTAATAAGACAATTCCTGTTAGCATGAGTGACATAAAAGTAGATATCTGACGGGTTGCGAAACAACTCAAATCACTTAAGAAAGGCAAGTATTTCGGTCCAGATGGTATACCAGTCAGGTTCCTCTCAGAGCGTGCAGACACAATAGCGGTTTTCTTAGCAATCATATACAACAGGTCAGTTATCGAAAGGTCTGTTCCTCAAGACTGGAAAGTAGCACAGGTCACACCAATATTAAAGAAGGGAAATAGTAGTGACCCACTGAATTAGAGACCCATATCATTGACCTCTTTGCAGTAGGATTTTGGAGGATATGCTGTACTCGAACATTATGAATCACCTTGAAGAAAATGACTTATTGATACATAACCAACACTGATTCAGAAAATATCGTTCTTGTGCAACACAGCTAGCTCTTTATTCCCATGAAGTAATGAGTGCTGTCGAGAAGGGATCTCAGATCGATTCCATATTCCAAGATTTCCAGAAGGCTTTTGATACCGTTCCTCACAAGCGACTATTAATCAAATTACATGCATACGAAGTATCGTCTCAGTTGTGTGACTGGATTCGTGATTTCCTCTATATAAATTATCTAGGATATAATCTGAGCAGCCCCTTTAGATTGTTTGCAGATGAATCTGTAATTTACGGCCTAGTAAAATCATCAGACGATCAATTCCAATTACAAAATGATCTAGAGAGAATTTCTGTATGGTGCGAAAAGTGGCAATTGGCATTAAACAAAGAAAAGTACGAGGTCATCCTCATGGATACCAAAATAAATCCGATAAATTTTGGGTATACGATATATCGCGCAAATCTAAGGCCTGTCAATTCGACTAAATACCTAGGAATTACAATGACGAGCAACTTAAATTGGAAAGACCACATAGATAATATCGTGGAGAAGGCGAAACAAAGACTGAACTTTGTTGGCAGAACACTTAGAAGATACAGCAAACCCACTAAAGAGACAGCTTACGTTACACTTGTCCGTTCTCTGCTGGAATATTGCTGCACGGTATGGGATCCTTACCAGGTAGGATTGGCAGAGGACATCGAAAAAGCGCAAAGAAGGGCAGCTCGTTTCGTGTTATCGTGCAATAGGGGTGTTAGTGTCACTGATATGATACGCGAGTTGGGGTGGCAGTCACTGAAACAAGGGTGGTTTTCTTTGCGGCGAGATCTATTTGCGAAATTTCAATCACCAACTTTCTCTTCCGAATGCGTAAATATTTTGTTGACACCCACCTATGTAGGGAGAAATGATCATCATAATAAAATAAGAGAAATCAGAGCTCGAACGGAAAGATTTGGGTGTTCCTTTTTCCCACGGGCAATTCGAGAGTGGAAATTGTAGAGAGTTAGTATGAAAATGGTTCGATGAACCCTCTGCCAGGTACTTAAGTGTGAATTGCAGAGTAACCATGTAGATGTAGATGTAGAAGACATATAAGAGGTCAGAACTACCGCAGTGACGTAGTAGGTTAGTGGGGGACACTTTCCAGAAACTAGTCAAGCAGAGTCGCCTTAATTTTGACTCTTTTCAGAAAAGCTTTTTGAAGTAACGGTGCTGTTTCAACTAAAAATGAGATTAAGCCTCGATCTCGGTAACTAGTATTACTTAACAGACGATATTTTATTTACTATTTAAGAAATCGATACTGTTACATCGGTAACTACTGTAATACATTTTCCTAGAAAATATCTAATTTCTGTTTCCTAATCCTGTGGCCAAATTGATTAGTGTGATATATATCATGATACCATTCTGTTAGATTTTTATTTTGCATGTTTCTATCGATTTTTGTTTTTTATATTTTTCCAGACACTTTCGTCCGTTTCAGTCACTACACACTGGTTTGCAATACTTAAAGGCGAAGATACTTTTGTATGATGTGTGAATCCCAAGTAACATAGCTCGATGAAACTCGACTACACACAGGAAGAAGTGCTACAGTATAGCAAAGTCGCTGATAACCACGCCGTTGAGCGCCCCACAACCCCTATAGCAAAGTACATGAATGAAATACGCAATGAGACGAACACCAAAATCCCAAAGATTCGTGATGGCCTCCTGGACATTACAAAAGTTTGAGCACACTTCTTAATTAGAGATGTGACCAACACGGACGGCAGTGTATGCCGTGCAACGTCCTCGCACGCTGGCTACAGGGCTGGTAAGGAGTTCTGGTGACACGGCGCCCCATTCTTCCACCAGCACGACTGACAACCGGTGGATGGTCGTTGGTGCGTGTGGACGTGTTGGAACACCTCTCACCAATGCATCACATGCATGATGGATGAGGTTTAACTCGGGAGAGCGGGCACACCAGTCCATTCGCCAAATAGCCTCTCGTTGCAAGAGCTGCTCCACTGCGCACTTCGATGCGGTCGAGCATTGTCATCTATAAAGAGGAAGTCACAGCAGAATAACTCCCGAAAAGACGCACGTGAGGTGGCAGTACGATGTCACAATAGCATTGACCGACGAGTATACCGTGCTGAAAGACTAGGAGCTTAGTATACCAACGTAATATTATACCTCCGCACACCATGACATATTATACCTCCACACACCATAACACCTGGACCACCAAAACTGTCATGGCTCAAATGGCTCTGAGCACTATGGAACTTAACATGGGAGGTCATCAGTCCCCTAGAACAACTTAAACCTAACTAACCTAAGGACATCACACACATCCACGCCCGAGGCAGGATTCGAACCTGCGACCGTAGCGGTCACGCTGTTCCAGACTGAAGCGCCTAGAACCGCTCGGCAACAGCGGCCGGCTAAACTGTCATGTTCGACAATGTTTCCTGGGAACTGTAGTTCTTCTGTCAAGAGAGCATTCTCGCCCTGACTTCATTTTTATGGGCGAAAAGGCGCAACCCCATCAAAGCGCGCAGGTAGAGGAGCTCTTGAAATGAGACGATATTCAGTGAATGGAATGACTTGCACGTTGCGCGATTTAAATCTCATTGAGCACGTGCGGGATGTGTTGGGGAGACGTCCAGGTGCACCAGAGACCACCCATTAGTTCCGTTAGTTGTCAGCCGCTTTGGTGGAGGAATGAAATGCTCTACCAGAAGAACTCCTTAACCACCTTGTGGCCTGCGTGTGAGAACGTTTCGCGACATACACTACCGCCCGTGGTGATCCCACACCCCATTAAAAATCATCTCCCGCCTCTTGTAATGTCCAGGGGAGCCCCATAAACCAAGGTGTTTCGAGTAGAATGATTGTCCTCAAATAAAAGTGCCATTTTCCTTCGTCTCATTGCGTATTTCTTTCAGTTACTTTCTGTACTACATTGCAGCATTTCTTCCCATGTCAGTTCCATCGAGCTATGTTACTTAGCAGTGATGCATCATGCATAAACTAATTTCGTCCTTAAGTTTTGCACTTCATTGTATTACAATATTTTAAACGCGAATTTGCGAGCGAACAGAACCGATAATTTGTGGAGGACTCACAATGTCACTTACATGTACCGATTTAACTATATCACTGGCCAGAAACAGGTCTTGAAATTGCATACAAATTGATCTGATTCGTAATAGATAACGGAAGGTTTGCCTGACACCATAGGAATGACGTCATGACGCACTAGAATAGAAGCAGCAGCCTCAGCCGACATGGGGCACTTGGGTAGTAGTAACCATTCTGGGAACTGTCTTGACACGTTATCAACGAGTGTAACTAGCAGACACAATGACAGCTACAGGTCTGCATATTTCTCAAGATGGCGCTGTACTGTTTTCATTTGGCGTGAAGGTGGTAACACTGATACGCAGAGATAGCTGAACGCATCTCACTAGAGTAGCTGTTTTTATTTTGGAAGCGAACTAAACAAACATTACGCAATTTTCATTAGTTATTTGCAGTTCATGCAAACGGTCGCGAACACTCTAAACACGATGTGCAGCAAACCCCGCTGAGTCAATCACCGACGTCGGACGTGTTTGCCATCGTGTTAGGCGGAGCGCTCTACTAATGACGACTCTGAGAGAAGACATCCGAAGTTGACGACGCCACCAGTACAAATCAACTTAAACGGCAAAGTTCTTCACAGTCAGACAAATGAAGTGGCTGCAAATGTCTACCAGTTTATGAAGAAAGAAGCTGTGCTGCGAGCGCCACTGAAACTAAATCCACACTGAAATGGGTGGGCAAAGCAACTGGTGTATCGACTATTCCCGTTTGGCGAATCTCGGAAGGCCAGTTCAGACATTTTTAATCAGCACATCGCCTGTCGTGTGAAGAATAATTTCTATAATAGATAAAGGGAAATTCATTAAAAAAGTTACAACGTTTAATAAACTTCGAAGGAAATTAAAAAACCCTTCGTACAAATTCTTCACACCTTAGCGTTTCAGTGGAAGAAGACAGCAAATACCGTAAGAAGACAGCAAATACCGTAAGAGGAAAGTTCTCCAGGCACAAGTTGTTCGGTACAACTTTGTACAAAACGGTAAGGAGAGGTGGGCTACAAAGCGGTGTGGCAACTGTTGTTGTAGAAAACTTGGACAGGAGCAGGAATAATTAGCAGAAAAAGTTAACACAGTAAACGGAAGATTTACTTAACATGTATTTCTCCAAGCATATGAAAAAAAAATGGTGCAAATCGCTCTGAGCACTATGGGACTTAACTTCTGTGGTCATCAGTCCCCTAGAACTTAGAACTACTTAAACCTAACTAACCTAAAGACATCACACATATCCATGCCCGAGGCAGGATTCGAACCTGCGACCGTAGCGGTCACGCGTTTCCAGACTGAAGCGCCTAGAACAGCACGGCCACACCGGCCGGCCCAAGCATATGAAGACTCACAGGTGCGGCACAGCGGGAGCGCACCATTGGGTCTGCCAGATCCCGTGTGACCGCTATCGGCATCTGGCGGAAACTCATAATTCCGTTGCAAATTTAAAGATGCCTGTGGGTTAGTACTGATATGTGATGCTACACAAAGTAGTATCCTCATAGTAAGGTGGTGTGGCAATTCACTACAGAGTATATTGAAACCTGTTTCGTAAAGAAGCGGAATTATCGTCATTCATGCTGGTGGGAATTACCATTTTCTACTTAATGCCTAAGAAAGATTTAATCCGTCCGGGGATTATCATAACTAGATGGAAAAGGGGCTCATGGAGAGATTAAATCTGCTACCTCATGCTGTACTCATACATACCCCTCACCACAAAAAGTAAGTGACTGGTACTCCAACATCTAACACCACAAGAAGATAAATAATGCTCAGGTTAAAAGGAAAGGAAATTCCTTTCCACAAGGACATGCTGAGACACTAGTTATATTCATTGATCAAAAACAAATAAATCAGGCCACATCACATATAAAATAGACAACATTTTAACTGAACATGGTTATACAGTGTAACATCTTATCTCCATTCCATCCAGAAGTGAATCCTACAGGCTGATACAGGCAAATGGCCGACCGGTGTGGCCTAGCGGTTCTAGGCGCTTCAGTCTGGAACTGCGCGGCCGCTACGGTCGCAGGATCGAATCCTGCCTCGGGCATGCATGTATGTGATGTCCTTAGGTTAGTTAGGTTTAAGTAGTTCTAAGCTCTAGGTGACTGATGACTTCAGAAGTTAAGTCTCATAGTGCTCAGAGCCATTTGAAACATTTTTGATATGGGCAACACTCAACTATGGAATTTCTGAATGCAGTGTAACATTCAGAATGGACACATTATTAAAACTTATAGATGAACAGATTGGTTCAATAACAAAAGAAGACTGGAAGAAACGCTGTGAGCATGCAAAGAAAATTGAAGGTCCATATCTTTCAAGTGAAGGTTCACTGGAACAGGCAGTGGAGTTGATCTTAAATGTGGGAAGTGGTAGGGACTCGAATAGTAATGGTCATAGTGATGCAATCAATAGTGATTCTGGAAGTGAAGCAACTGGTACTGTCAGTGGTAGTGAAACAGACATGGCTACTGGAAAGGAATAAACGTAGGGCTGAACATTTTCTAAATGTGTTTCCTGCAGAGAAAGGGTGACAGTCAAAGATCCATAGTAATATATCAAAGAATGATCTGTATTGTTTGTAATGTGCAATTGCATCTTGTGCTGCTCTGAAAATCTGTGAACATATCCTTAACAGTGAAGCTACTGTTTAAGACCAAAGTGTACTTTTCACATGGCTTTGCTTGTAAGGTAAACCCTTTTATATTTTCTTACACGCACTTGTGCCTCCCCTACCCCTTTGTTCGTCTGCTACATTCCAATACCAGTTCCTCTCCCTTGCATTTCCCCTCCTCCACATATGAGTGTCGTTCTGTGTTTGTATGGACAGTACAAAGTATAAAACACGTTAGTCAACAAGATGCCCTGGAGCTGCAAGCTTGGACAAGGAATGACCACGGGATAAATACATCCACTGTGATTGCGGATAACGTTATTACTGGGGATATATCAAATAAACTGTAGGTGCCACTCTCCAACGTCAACAGGAACCCGCGGCGACGGAGCTCCTGGCGCGGTCGCCAGTCTGCGCGTGGCTGACCCCAGCGCCCCGCGGCCCGGCCCCACGCCCGGCCGCAGTCACGCTCCGGCGCGGACTCTGCCGGCGCCGCCTCTGCCCCGCACTCTGCTCTGCTCTCCTGTGTTCTCGCCCCGCTCTCCCTGTCTATTGTCCGCCACAGGCTGTTGCGCAAAGTCGGCTGCTGGCCCGCTCGCTGTTCACAGCTCCGTGTCCCGGCAGCGTCGCCGATAGCTCATCGAGTAATGCACCGCGAGCTGGCGCGCTCAAGCAGAACAACCTCTCTATTTATCGTACACGCAGTCACTTTCCAGGTAACCTGGGACAGGGGGTAAATGAATAATTTCGTCAACGGCGTTTGAAATTCAGAGCCAGAGAAACTGGTACACTTGCCTAATAGGGCCCGCGAGAGCAAGCAGAAGTGCCGCAGCACGACGTGGCATGGCCTCGACTAATGTTTGAAGTAGTGGTGGATGGAACTGACACTATGAATCCTGCAGGGTTGTCCATAAATCCGTAAGAGTAGCAGGGGGTGGAGATCTCTTCTGAACAGCACATTGCAAGGCAACCCAGATATGCACAATAATGTTCATATCTCAGGAAGTTGTTGGCCAGGTGAATTGTTTAAACGCAGAAGCGTGTTCCTGGAGCTACTCTATAGCAATTCGGGACGTATGGGGTGTCGCATTGTCCTACTGGAACTGTCCATGTCCGTTGGAATCCACAGTGGACATGAATGGATGCAGGTGATCAGACAGGATGCTTACGTAGGTGTCACCTGTCAGAGTCATATCCAAACGTATCGGGGGTCCCACATCACTCCAACTGCACACTCCCCCACACCGTTACACAGCCTCCACCAGCGTGAACAGTCCCCTGATGACATGTGGGGTTCATGGATTCATGAGGTTGTCTCCTTACCTGTACAGTCCACCCACTCGATATAATTTGAAACGAGACTCGTTCGACCAGGCAACACGTTTCCAGTCATCAACAGTCCAATGTCTCTGTTACCAGGCCCACGAGAAGCGTAAAGCTCTATGTCGTGAAGTCATCAAGGGTACACGAATGGACCCATGGCTTCGAAAGCTCATGTCGATGATGTTTCGTTGAATGGTTCGCAGGCTGGCACTTGTTGATGGCCCAGCATTGAAGTCTGCAGCAATTTCCGGAACGGTTGCACGTCTGTCACGTTGAACGTTTCGCTTGTGTTTTACCGGATTCATGATATTCACAGTACACCCGTGAAATGTTCGTACGGAAAATTCCCATTTCATCGCCACCTCGGAGATGCTGTGTCCCATCGCTCTTGGGCTGACTATAACACTACGTCCAAACTAACTTAGATCTTGACAACTTGCCATTGTAGCAGCAGTAACCGATCCAACAACTGCGCTAGATACTTGTCGAATATAGGGGTTGCCGACCGCAGTGCCGTATATGAAAACGCATGCCTATACAAGTTTCTTCGGCGCTTTGGTGTATAAATGATTCGTCCGTTTGCAGAGTTCTGTATTTCCAAGAATATTACAAGTACAAATATGATTGCATCATGAATATAACCGAAAATTCACCGAGTTTGCGGTATCCACCAGTTGGAGTTACGAGTATGGCGCCTTGACAAAATGGTGACAAAGCAAGAAAAGTGTTTTTGTGTTCTGGAACTTGCGAGATATTCATGCGTTACAATGTAAGGTCTTCATATGTTTTCTGCCATTGTAAATAATTCACCTTTGCTGTACTGGAACAAAGATAAACGAGCTCGCTGCACGACTAGTGAATAAGATGCTAGACTCCGTGTGTGAGTTTATCTGTGGTTCGCTTGCTCGTCTCTCAACTGCGCAGAGCTGGGCATTCTTATTTGAGGCAAAACGGCGAGCAGTTGAATTTTTACTGAAGGAGATTTGATATCTGTGAATCTGAGAGAAATTATCAGAAACTCTTTATTTTAGAAATGAAAACTTGTTTGTACAGATATGTTATTCAGTGTATTGATGTAGAAGATCTTTTAGAAGAATTTTTCAGTGTGAACAGTTCATGCGCAAGAATAAAATGTTTCTTTCTCAGAAGTATTAATTGAAGAAAATTTTTGTCTCTCAGACAACCAATAACATTTATGATTAATGTTAGTTTGGTCTCTTTCTTTTCATTATGTCACAGATGACACAATTTGTTGGAATATCTGTAATTTTTCTGTTGTGAGAATTTCATAGTTTTTATTGTCTTCTTGTGTTGTACAGTCGTTTTCGACAATAATCAGAGTTTAATTTTTCAAGAACGACTTTCTTTCAGGGACAACTCCTTCACCATTCTTAGTTAAATTTTGAATATTTTGTCATCTGTACATTGCACCTTACGCCACGCAAAACCACAGATTGTTTCTGACAAGCAAAAAACAAGTTCTGTTGTGCATAGTTCATACTCGTATTTTTCTTTCGCTGCTGCATCTACTGATTTCTATTTGCTTTCGACAATGTGCACTGATGGCCATTAAAATTGCTACACCACGAAGATGACGTGCTACAGATCTGAAATTTAACCGACAGGAAGAAGATACGGTGATATGCAAATGATTAGCTTTTGAGAACATTCACACAACGTTGGCGCCGGTGGCGACACCTACAATGTGCAGACATGAGGGAAGTTTCCAACCGATTTCTCATACACAAACAGCAGTTGACCGGTGTTGCCTGGTGAAACGTTGTTGTGATGCCTCTTGTAAGGAGGAGAAATGCGTACCATCACGTTTCCGACTCTGATAAAGGTCGGATTGTAGGAGAATATGGAATCGGTGAGTTCAGGAGGGTAATACGGAACGCCGTGCTGGATCCCAACGGCCTCGTATCACTAGCAGTGGACGTTACATTTCATATGTGTTACGATTCGTGGTTCCGCCCTTCATTCGATCCCTGCGAAACCCTACATTTCAGCAGGATAATATACGACCGCATGTTGCAGGTCCTGTACTGGCCTTTATGGATACAGAAAATGTTCGACTGTTGCCCTGGCCAGCACATTCTCCAGATCTCTCAACAGCTGAAAACGTCTGGTCAATGGTGGCCGAGCAACTGGCTCGTCGCAATACGCCAGTCACTACTCTTGATGAACTGTGGTATCATGTTGAAGCTGCATGGGCAGCTGTACCTGTACACGCCATCCATGCTCTGTTTCACTCAACGCCCAGGCGTATCAAGGCTGTTATTACGGCCAGAGGTGGTTGTTCTGGGTACTGATTTCCCAGGATCTATGCACCCAAATTACGTGAAAATATAAGCGCATGTCAGTTCTAGTATAATATATTTGTCCAATGAATACCCATTTATCATCTGCATTTCTTCTTGGTGTAGCAATTTTAATGGCCAGTAATGTGAGTACACCAGACACAAAGCAACATGCTGAGCATGAGTGAAGCTGCTTTTATTTCGGGGCAGATCTCGCCTTGTGTTTGTGTGTGGAAACTGTCCAAAGTCACAATTTACGAGTGTTGCGCTAAGCAAGCAGATTAGTTTACAGTGAATAGTGTAGATAGTCTCAAACAGTTATTTTTTTTCCGAGTAGAGTAGTATTTCATTTTTGTGAAGATTTAATGTAGAAATTGTGCATCATGTCACGCATCTTTCGTAACTGCAGTATCGAGTTTCAGTTAAATGGTTTTCACTGAGTACACAACTAGTTACTTTTGGCGTTTGATTAGATTACTTTTCATTATTTCACATTCTCTATTTCGCTAAGTTTAAAGTTTTGTTTCACAACACGGTTCATATGTGCAACATAGCACCAACCAACCATCAGTCAGTATTGCTCAGCAATTGAATACGATACCCAAATCACTCGTGAAACGAGAAGAAAGATTTTGAAAAAAAAGGAATATTGACTATTTTCATTTATAGATAAGTTTTTAAAGAAAGCATACACAGTGCAGGATTCATTCAGAAGGTACTCTGGGAAATAAGCGTAAATAAAGCATTAGGGACGCTGCTGGTCTTCGTAAACACGAAAGTACCAGTGGGTCAAGTGAACCAGATGCAGCCCTTGAGAGCTTCGTACGCAGTTCCAAAAATGTCAACGGTCGGTGCAAGTCGCGAACTTTGAGCACCGTAGAAAAAAATGTGTGGAAGATTTTGCGACGGCGGTTACATTTCAACCTCTACCGTCTGCAGCTCGTGCAACAGTTAAAACAGGAAGATTATGATCGGCACCTTCAGCTGTGCATCACAATGCAGGAAGTTTGTGAGGATGAACGTTTCCTCTCCAAGCTTCCATTTACCTGGAAAGGTTAATGTGAGAGTGTGGGGTACCGAACAACTTCATGAAATTGTGGCGCACGAAAGCGATTCGTCGAAAGTTAATGTTTTCTGTGTAATGTCACCGGCAAAGCTATACGGACCGTTTTCCTTTTGTGAGAAGACCGCGACGTTACCGCTTACCTTGTTACGTTCGAATTATGGTTGCTTGCACAACTGACCGGTGATTCTGAAAATTTCATCGTCCAACAGGACGGGACACGCCCTCATTGGAGCATCGATGTTTGTCGCCTCGCCACCTGAACGACGAATTTCGGTGTCGCTGGATTGGATGTAGTGTTCGAGTTGATGTGGCTCTGCTTCTTTGGCTCCTCAAGTATTGTGACCTAAACGTCATGTGACTTTTTCCTTTGAGCGTACATTAAAGACCGTGTTTACTTACCCCCACGGCCAAGAAAACTGGAACAGCTGGGAGAACGCATGAATGCTGATGTGATGATGAATGTTACTACGTAAGGTACGGAACGAACTTCACTACCGCGTGGAGAGCGAAACACAAACGTGCTGGGTTTATGGTTCTATTGATGCAGAAATCGTATTTTTACGAGTAATATGTTGGAAAATATAGAGCTGTGAAGATTAATGAACCACTTACAGTAGCCCTGTACGTCTGAAACGTTACTGAACCAATTAGCAAAATGCAGCAGTGGACTAGTGATGTGTGGTAAGACCGAGCTTGTTCTCTACATACATAAACTCTCTGAGGTGTAGGGTGAGCTGTAATATCCAACCCTTTGCTGATGAGGCTGTCGTGTATGTAAAATTATCGTCTTGAGGTGACTCTATGAGGATGTACGATGACGTTCATAGAATTTGTACTTGGTATGATGAAGACTGTTTTCTCTAAATGTGGAGAAAAGCAAGTTAATGCAGCTGAGCAGGAAAAAACAGTCCTATAGTGTTCGAATACAGCTTTAGTAGTGTGCTACTCGAAACAGTTAGGAGGATTAAATATCTAGGCGTAACGTTGCAAAGCGAAATTAAATGGAACAAGCACCTAAGCACGGTAGAGGGAAGGGACAGTGGTCGACTTCGGTTTATTAAGAGAATTTTTGGAATAGTGTGGTTCATGCTGTAAATAAGACTGAGCATAAAACACCAGTAGGCCTCTTCTTGAGTATAACCCCAGTCTTTGAGATCCGCACAAGGTCGGATCAAAGGAGGAGATCGAAGCAGTTCAGAAGTGTGCTGCTAGATTTGTTAGCGGTAGCTACGACCAACACGCCAGTGCTACGGATATGCTTCGTGATCTCAAACGGGTATCCATGGATGGAAGGCGACTTTCTTTTTGTGGAACGCTATATAGCAATTTTAGGGAACCGGTATTTGTGCCAAACTGCTGAATGATTCTACTGCAAAAATATGCGTCTCGTTATGGAACGCGAAGACAGCATAGGAGAAATGAGGGCTGATAGTAAAACATATACACAATCAATTTTCTCTCTCTTTGTTGGCGAGTGGCATAGGAAAGGGGATGAGAAGCAATGGTACAAGACGTCTTCCACCATGCCCGTGTGGTTGTTTTGCGCTTTTACATGTAGGTGTAGATATGGAATCATAAGACATCGAATTCACATTCGGGAATGACAGTTTCACTCTCTGTCAGGTCACTGCGTAGCTACACAGGTTACTATGTGGGTTGTTCGTTGTGACTCCAGGTACAGCTCCTGATGTACTATCTCGTAGATCCTGCCTCTGTAACGCAACGATCTGAGTCAAAAAGAAGTTCCTGAAGACATGACGGGCTGCCACCAGACTATGTCTGGAAGCGATATTAATATGCATCAATGAAACGAAATAGACGACAAATGCGTTATGCTGGGTGTTTATAGATAGTCTGATGACAAGATTTTCATCACTAAAGCACAAAACATCCTCGATCACAAATCGAGCTTAATTAGCCTAAGTATGTGATATATTGATTAGATCACTGCTAACTTCGTTGTAGGCTGTAAGCCAGCAATCAATACAAAGTGCAGCTATCCAGACCCACATCTAGCCGGCCACAAATATACCATAGCTGATTACAAGCAGACGTCTGCCTCCATGGCCGTCCTGCAGGACGAGAGCGAGCTTAGAAGGCTCTGGACGGTCCTGCACTTTGGAACAGGTGAATCTGTTCTGGCCAATGCGCAGCCTGCTTGTGTGGCGGTCATTCGAAGTTCGACAATAGTCCACTCTGGTTCGCGCGGAATTCTGGCGCTTTGACCGCTCGAGCGCAGCACAGGACCGAGAGGCCCTTGACTTGTGAGCTTACTTGTTTCGACGATGTGTGAGTGTGGTCGCTTCGGGTGCCAAACGCGGGCTGGCTCTCTCTTACCGGAGTGCGGAATCTCTCCCCTGCAGCGAAACCAGCAATTGGTTTGGACTTCTGTAACCGTCCCGCCTCTAGTAGACCGCTGGCGACTTTCCGTACTCATCATCTCGTAACCTGCTCAGCCGGCACTTTGTCTGTGCAAATTAATGTGATCTTATCTCTCACCATCCAGATGTATGATTCTCGTGGTTTCGCATATAGCTTAACGAAAATGCCAGGATGATATTTTTGAAATGCATCCGGTCGAATTCTTTCCCCAATCCCAGATTATGTTCCGTATCTGATAACCTTTCCATCGAAGATACGTTACTCCCTCATCTTCTTTATAACTGTTATAAAACCTATGATGAATTTAGCTATATCTAAATACACTCATGCTCATAAATTAAGGATAGTGCTGATACGTGGTGAAACAACGCTCTGGTGGGCGGTATGCGGGTTTAAATCACCTCGGGGTACGATCATGCGGTGCATTTGACCTGCGGCCGTCGCACGGTGGCGCTGGCAGGACTCCACAATCGCAGAGGTGTGTTGGTGCATGTCAGAGTACGGTACAGCGGCTAAGTGCGCACACGTTTTCAGACGTGCTAATGGTGACTGTGTGTTGAAAACGGCTTAAAGAACACATTTTGATGACGTTATGAGGAGTAGAATATAAGGCGACTGGAGGCTGGTCAACCACAGCAGGTCGTAGCACGGGCCCTCCGTGTGCCACAAAGTGTGATCTCAAGATTATGGCAACGATTCCAGCAGACAGTAAACGTGTCCAGGCACTTACAGTACGGGACTACCACAATGTACAACACCACAAGAAGACCGATATCTCACCATCAGTGCCCTCAGAGGGCCACGGAGTACTGCAGGTAGCCTTGCTCGGGACCTTTACCACAACCACTGGAACAGTTGTCTCCAGACACACAGTCTACAGACGACTGAACAGACATGGTTTATTCGCCCGGAGACCTGCAAGAAGTATTGCACTGATCCCTCGTCATATGAGAACCCTAAAGCCTGGTGTCAAGAACACGGTACATGGTCATTGGAACAGTGGTCCCAGGTTATGTTCACGGACGATTCCAGGTATAGTCTGAACAGTGTTTCTCGCCGGGTTTTCATCTGGCGTGAACCAGGAGCCAGATACCATCCCCTTGATGTCCTTGAAAGGAACCTGTATGGAGGTCGTGGTTTGATGGCGTGTGGTAGGATTATGATTGGTGCGCGTACACCCCTGCATGTCTTTGACAGAGGAACTGTAACAGGTCAGGTGTATCGGGACGTCATTTTGCACCAGTATGTCCGCCTTCTCAGGGGTGCAGTGGGTCCCACCTTCCTCCTGATGGATGATAACGCACGGCCCCACCGAGCTGCCAGCGTGGAATAGTAAACCCCATCGGGCATGTCTGGGATGCTCTCGGTCGACGTATCGCTGCACGTCTTCAGACCCCTTGTACACTTCAGGAGCTTCGACAGGCACTGGTGCAAGAATGCGAGGCTATACCCCAGCAGCTGCTCGACCATCTGATCGAAACTGTGCCAACCCTTTGTGCGGCGTGTGTACGTGTGCATGGTGATCATATCGCATATTGATATAGGGGTACATGTGCAGGAAATAGTGGCGTTTTGTAACACATGTGTTTCGGGACGGTTTTCTCAACTTATCACCAATACCGTGGACTTACAGATCTGTGTCATGTGTGTTCTCTATGTGCCTATGTTATTAGCGCCAGTTTTGAGTGGTGCCACGTTGTGTGGCACCACATTCTGCAATTACCCTTGGTTTATGAGCTTGAGTGTAGCAATGTGTCTTAAAAATAATGTGTAAAACTGCGTATATAACGAGATGATTAGAAATTCTGCAAACTATGCTGAAACCATTACTTCCCAACAATGCACAAAGTTGCTTTATAATTACGAAAGGTATTTAGAATCGGCAACCACTAAAACCGTATGTTTATTTTAGCATGTATTATGCCCCCTCCCCACTTCCCGTTTAGATCCTACACTGTTCCTTCACGACATTTACATAGTTTTAAAAAATGCAGCATACATAAATTAATACGTAAAAACACAAATAAAGCTTCACAGTACACATCTGCGAAATCACAATTCAAAACAAAGTTTCTAAGTAAACTGAAATCTAGAACTATCAGATAAGTTGGCATCTCTACCTACAGATGTACATTTAGCCAACAGAAGTAAATAAAATATTAGTGGCACAATATTTTGTCGTGTTTTACGTCGAGAAAAGTGTTGTGCTACGAGCCATGTGATATTAGGGCAAAAATTTGAGTGAGAAACACTTTAATAACTGAAAACTTCCATTAAAGCAGCAATAATTTTTAAAAAATTCTTTAAATAAATTTTGCCGTTCAGTATCTTTTGAAATGAACTCATTTTAGATGCAGATGCAAACCAAACTTATAAATAAGTTTCATTCCAGTTGTCTGACGATGTTTTAAATGAATGAACAGAAACACATTGTTTGGTAGTTACCAAGATGGATTTCAAATACCTTTAATTATTTGAAGCAATATATATCTCCTGCGGCTAGCATAACAGTGAGTGTGTGAACTCAGGTCATATGATATGCAGGGATGTATAAATAAATCATTTCTTTACTGCTGCAACTCTATGGAACACAAGCTATGAGTAGAAAATGTGTTTACTAGTTTTGGACCGATGGAGAAACCTCTTGAATTCTATGAGCTACGTTACGGTCGATCGTTAATCGAAGGATGGACAGCATAAGAGCAAGTACAACTGTTGCTGGCACAGGATTGGCGACTGACGCAGTCATGGATATTGCAGTACCTGACGAACAGCTCCTACAGTGTTGTTGCCATCAGTCACTAGGATTTTGGTAAATGAAAGATGTGTTTCCCAGTTTCCTACAGATAAACTGAACGATAATCAGAAGATAAAAAGTAGGAGACGAGGTACTGGCAGAAGTAAACCTGTGAGTACCGGGCGTGAGTCGTGCTTCGGTAGCTCAGTTGGTAGAGCACTTGCCCGCGAAAGGCAAAGGTCCCGAGTTCGAGTCTCGGTCGGGCACACGGTTTTAATCTGCCAGGAAGTTTCAGATAAAAAGTACGCAAAATGCTGGATATTTCACTAAAACTTGAGCAGTATCAGTACTTCCCAGAAAATGCGAGCGTGGTGCCATGATATCGATCCAAGGTCCAAGCTCCATGTTCCAAAAACAGTCGCCTCTACAAAAAGAGCATTAGGTTAACGATGGAAAAATTTTGTACACGATTCGTTCTTTAATTTTAGATTCGATTTTCTACAATTGGACGCCAATATCACACATACAGTGGTATAAAACACGTACTAACACACACATTACTTATTGGAAGAATATAAAACAGAATAATACAGCCGGCCGCGGTGGCCGAGCGGTTCTAGGCACTTCAGTCCGGAACCGCTACGGTCGCAAGTTCGAATCCTGACTCGGGCATGGATGTGTGTGATATCCTTAGGTTAGTCAGGTTTAAGTAGTTCTAAGTTCTAGGGGACTGATGACCTCAGATGTTAAGTCGCATAGTGTTCAGAGCCATTTTTAGAATAATACAACGTGGAACAACGGTAGAGCACAAATGCCACTGATAATAATATATACATCGTCATTAATATACAGTACAAGAATTCACACACTTCATGTTATAAGTCTTAACAATGGAAAAAGAAATGGGCAATGACGGTCATACCAGATTAGGAATATCCAGAAGATTACCTGGAACTATTTAGCAAAATATTGCAAAATTCAAATTTGAATCACTGGGTCAGGTAGAGAAGCCAATACCTTCTTTATATGGCCAGCTTCCGTACTACCAAATTATTTTTCATCATTTACAATTTTAGTAACACAGTGAAACAAGCCACGTTTCTCCCTGAAGTTTTCTGATGCCTCTCCCCACAGTCTGCTAAGTGACCGTTTCTGTCTATCTTTACCTCTTGGAATCCAATGAAGAATTTACTTGGTCCACCTACCGTACACTGACCATCCAGGCTATAGGAACAGCCCAACTCCACTTCGTTTTCGTTAAAGATATAATTACACGGTGCACTCAGTCTGTTCTATGCCCTATTTATTTATTTTCGTTTCTGTCCTACTATATCTCCCTATGTAATAACGATTTCCGCATTTAAAGTCCGTTTGTCACTGATATAAGAATATCATTAGCAGACGGTAGGAGTATGGCTTCGTTGCTAAACTACACAGCATTCTGTTTCACGTAATGATTATACTTTTCAGTAGCCTTATTGTAAATTATTTTCAGGCCGATTTCCTCTATTAGTTCTTACAAATGACCAGTATTGTCTGTTTGAACTATTCGCGAATTACAACTGAAAGTATCAGTTAGGTGAACCTAAGGTACTCCCGCACAGAACTAAATGAGTTTGCCAGGAGAAAGCCTCCAGCTTACATTTAAAAACATGAGAAATTTCTTTAACGTCCTTCAGATCTTTTGGATTTCTGTACACTTTCATGAGCAATCGTATGCGGAAAGGTAAACACATTCCTTCTGTTTTATATTTACTGATCTAACATTGCTGTTCCTTCTAAACAATATGATACTGCCATCAAGAAATCGCTTACTGGAGTACTGTAATACAAGTGTGGGAATCACCAGCTCTTTGAAAAGAAGGCTCCATTTGTTATGTGGATTTACATGACGTAGAGTTTGTTCTACTTCTTTCTCTCATGAATTTTATCCTGCGTAGGTTTCAGCGGGATCAGCAAATAAATCACGATTGAAGTTACGCATACTTAAAGTGGTTAAACATCCGTATTAAATGAATGAGAGGGATATCATCTATTCTTTATTTATATTTTTGTATATCTACATATTTTGGTGATATCTCGAATGCAAGTGGATGAAAAAAAGGGGCAAACGGATGTTTGGAGAGTTTACAGAGGGCGCGTTAGCAGAATGTAATTTGGAGGCCCTCTCATGTTCGAGACAAGAGTTCAATGGCATACCCAACTGTGCTGGCAGTTTCGTTTGAGGACTGACGATAATAACAAACAGTTGGCAAATTGGATGTCTTGGCAGAGATGAAAAACCCACAACGGGTCACTAGCTACACCCTGATGGTTTATTTTATCGTTTTCCGCACCGGTTTCGGAGGAGGCGCCCGACTTCGACAATAAACTATGCTTTCACGGGCGTCCTGCAGCGTGTCCGGACGACTATTAACGTCATTCTGCGGCAATTAAACTAATAAATTGCTTCCCTATGGTTGGTCTAATGAGTTGTTATGGCACAGTACAAGGTTTACGTACATGGAGCAGTCGGGGTCCATTCCTTCCACATTCATTCCTGAACTTGGTAGCAGAAGCACTGAATTACAGTATTAGCGTAAACAGAATTCAGCAAGCGTTCGAAGAAACAGTCGAGTGGTTCCATATTAGTCTCTTCTATGGCAGCAACAGATTTACAGGTCCTGAAATTATTCTTTGCATTTATTAGTAGTCCTAAAATGTTCCTTCAGTGAAATACATATCACTTTCAGAACAGAAGGTACATACGAAGGAAGGTCTTTTGCTTAAACTTTTTCTTCGATCATTACTACACTCTACGTAATTTGATTTTAATTTGAAGTGAATCGAAAAATTCATTATTCGCGGCACAGCTATTTATCAGTTGTTTTGACTTGCTTGAAGATAATTAGCTCGTATAATTTTCTCCAACCTTTACACAGTGCAATAATTTGCAACGCTAGTAATTCCGCTTTACCGCGACTGTATTATTTCCTACAAACTGCCACAGTGTTAATCCTTATTATTAACACTTATTAATAATAAGCAACTTCAGGACAGCAACAGACATCGTATGTGTGTAAAAATCCTCAGATACTATTTAAATTAACAATAACAGTTTTTAATAGTCTTAACATCCAGGTTGTTTCTGATTTGCGTAGATCTTGGTTTCACTTTAGGCCAGTACCCTACCCCGTATACACTGATCACCCAGATCATTATGACCACCTCTGGCACGGATAACAGCGGCGACGCGTCGCTGCATGGAGGTGATGAGGGAGTTGGCACCACACCCGCAGTTCTGGCCTTGTGACATGGCGCATTATCCCGTTGAAAAATGCCAATGCAGTCAGGAAACACAATTGTCATGAAGGACTGTACGTGGTGCTCCAACGAGGCCCATACAACGGGCTTAAAGTGAATCTCCTACAGCTGTTTAATAGAAGTGACCAAAACCTTATGGTTACGCGTCAAGTTTTATAAAGTTGACTTAGGACATGGCCTGTTTTAGGCAATCATTTAAATAATATTTTATGTTCTGAAGAAAACGTTATTACTAACGTTGAAACCTAGGTAAACGATAAAGTTAACCTGCAACTGTAGGCTGTATATTCTTATATAAACAATATCAGTTGCTGTCGCTGCATAAAAATGTTAAAAAATAGTGTACGATGGTCCTTGGCCGTCATGGTGCCTTCCACGAGCTCCACTGGACTCAGAAATGCCTACGGGAATGTTTCCCAGAGCATAATGGAACTGCCGCACTCTGTCCCGCAGTACAGGTGTCAAGGAGCTGTTCCACTGGAAGACGACGGATTCGCGCCCTCTCTTCGGCATGATGAAGAAGCTATGAGGATTGATCAGACCATACGACGCTCTGCCACTGCGCCAACGTCCAGTGTCGATGGTCACGTGCTCATTTCAGTCGCAGTTAGTGATATGTTAACATTGGCACATGAACGGGTCATCGGCTGCGGAGACGCATCGCTAGGAGTGTTGGGTGCATTGTGTGTTCAGACACACTTGTACTCTGCCCAGCATTAAAGTATAATGTTAGTTCCGCTACAGTTCGCCGCCTGTCCTTTTTACCAGTTTGCCCAGCTTACGACTTCCGACATTTCTGAATGAGGGCTGTCCGCCCGTCCCCACGATATCTGGACGTGGTTTCACCTTGGTTTCGCCAGGTGTTGAAGTTATTCGCCACACCACTCCTCCAACACCCGACGAGTCGTTCAGTTCCCGAAATGCTCGCGCCGAGCCTCCGGGCCATCGCAACCTGCCCTTTGTCCAACTCAGACAGATCGCGCTCCTTCCCATTCTACAAGCGGGCAACACTCTCACTGACACTACATGAGCCATACGTGTGTCTGACTAGCATTCATCCCACGCCAGGTGACGTTGCTATCGAATGGACGGGTTCATATCGATAGGAGGTCGACGGTCGTAATCTTTCTGGCTGATCGGCTTAGAAAAGAAAAACATGCAAAGGGCTTCGTAAATTAACTCAATTGCATTCTATATCGTATTTAATTTTTATCAATATTTGTACGTCACCTTTCACTTATAATGATGTCTATTTAATTGTTACAGATCGCAAGTGGTTTGTAACTAACGCGATAACATTACATCATAAGCAAAAGTTAAACGATTTTCCTTCATTAGCCTCTGTGTTACCGAAACATGTAGCTGGCAGCAAACACTTATAAATCAGCTACTTGCTATTTAGGCCTAATAAGACTAAATGATCGTTTATGAAAATGAACATGATCTCCAAGTGGCGTCCAACAAACAAAGCACAGCATCAAGTAAAAAGTAATTTAATTAATAGCTTTTAAGGAGCCAAAAAATACATCTAAGATTTGAAATTGTAATGAATCACAAAAGAATCACACTGTAATCACCTCAGATGTGACATTATGACACAAACAATATCAATACTGCTCACCAGAAATAAATATCGGCGTATCAATAATAATTTGATCCAAGATAGGAGGAAGGGCAGCATATTTCGCAAATTTTTAGTCTGCTTACTGCAGAACTATTTCACCTAATTTGTAGCTACACTGTCTGATCAAAAGTATCCGGACATCCCCAAATACATATCAGGGGCAGTTGTGCTGCCACCTACTTCCAGGTATTTCACATCAGCGACTTCAGTAGCCATTACATATCGTGAGAGAGCAGAATGGGGCGCTTCGCAGAACTCACGGACTTCGAACGGGGTCAGGCGATTGGGTGTCACTTGTGTCATACATCTGTACGCGAGATTTCCACACTCCTAGAAACATCCCGAGGTCCACTATTCCCGATGTGATATTGAAGTAGAAAAGTGAAAGGAGACGATCACCACAGAATCGTACAGGCCGACCTCGTCTGTTGACTGACAGACTGACAGACACCGCCGACAGTTGAAGAGGGCCGTAATGTGTAATAGGCACACATCTATCCAGACCATCACACAGGAATTACAAACTGCATCAGGATCCACTGCAAGTACTGCTACAGTTAGGCAGGAGGTGATAAAACTTGGATTTCATGGTCGAGCAGCTGTTCGTAAGCCACACATCACAGCGGTAAATGCCAAACGACGCCTCGCTTGGTGTAAGGAGCGTAAATAGTGAACGATAGAACAGCGGAAAAACGTTGTGTGGAGTAACGAATTACGGTACACAATGTGGCGATCAGATGGCAGGATGTGGGTATGGCGAATACCCGGTGAACGTCATCTGCCAGCGTGTGTAGTGCCAACAGTTAAATTCTGAGGCGTTGATGTTACGGTGTCGCTGTTTTTTTCATGGAGGGGGCTTGCACTCCTTGTTTTATGAGGCGCTATCACAGGACAGGCCTACATTGATGTTTTGAGCACCTTCTTGCTTCCCGCTGTAGAAGAGCAATTGGGGGATGGCGATTGCATCTCTCAACGCTATCGAGCACCTTTTTTATAGTGCACGGCCTGTGGCTGACTGGTTACACGACAATAACACCCCTGTAATAGACTGGCCTGCACAGAGTCCTGACCTGAATCCTATACAACACCTTTGGGATGTTTTGGAACACCGACTTCGTGCCAGACCTCACCGACCGTCTTCGATACCTCTTCTCAGTGCAGCACTCCGTGAATAATGGGCTGCCATACCCTAGGAAACGTCCCAGCACCTGATTGAACGTTTGCTGCGAGAGTGGAAGCTGTTAACAAGGCTAAGGGTAGGCCAACACCATACTGAATTCCAGCATTACCGATGTAGGGCGTCACGTACTTGTAAGCCATTTTCAGCCAGGTGTCTGGATACTTTTGACCACAAAGTGTATCTTCAGTGCAGTTATACCGAAGTCATGACGACTAATCCGAAATAAAATCACGCATAACAAACATTTATTGTGGTACCATTTTACTTACGATGAGTCATCATGACTTGGAAATAACTGCACAGCAGCTGAAATCAATCTGCAACAAACAGATTAAAAATTTACGAATTGTGGTGCCCTTCCTCCTATCTTGGATCTCATTAATACGGTCGTGGAGCGCGGTGTTTTTGATGAGATCAAAAGTGAATAAGAATTTGCTTTGATACACTGAGCACTAAAGTATGATACCAAAGAGGACATTGAAGACAGATCTCTAATACAGATATTACAGTGATGCTCCACCTCAAAGGAAAGGGATCTAATCATATAGACATCAGAACTTAACTTAGAAACGGAAATGTATAGTTCTATGTCATGCCAGACCCTCAACAGGTGGCAGCATGGAGGTTGTGTTCCTTGGTTACACAGAATTAAATAAGGGATCTCAGTGAGGCTGAAAAATTAATGATGAACCTTTATCAGTCAGTGAGTGTGAAAGTGATTATTAGTGGTAGTTTTATTTCGGAGCGAGCGAGAGATGAGAGTAGAAAATGCTGTTCCGGGACTTTCGTGAGTCTATAAAGAATGATATTAATAAGTCACAAATTGTCGCCTAGCTGGCGATTTTCTTGAAAATCAAGTCTTTGTGGGGGGCAAAAGCCTGCTTTAGTGTACAGGGGTACCGCTACTAAGAAATCTCGAGGTAAAAAGTCACTACAGCCTGGCCACTTATTGTCCTATAGCAGTCTTTTCAGAACTTGCTACAAACATCATACCAAAAATGGAGTAAGGCGGCAATTTTTTTCGGAGCCAAATGTTTTAATTAGGAGTAGAGAAGAGCAGAATCAAACACTTTTTAGATGGACTTCAAGAGCACACAACCTCTGGATTACAGTGGAACTGCTGTCCGGAAGCAATTTCTTGACATTTGCCTGAGTGCTGAAGCCTCAGAAGCTTAACGAAGGTTACGGGTTTTCAGCAAATGATCATTTTAATCGTCTTAATATTCGCTAGTCGAGGAAACTCGTTTAATGAAAACAATAGCGACACCTTGAAGGTACAGTCGATATAGAGACTTTAGTAATGTTAAATGTTTTAATACCTTGCTGTACATCCAGTTCAGTTACCAGGAGACTTCAAAATGGGTTACACATTATTCTGGCAGACCAAACAATTTTTGTTGGACGTTGCAGTACACAGATACGTGGCACTATATTTCATCATGGGCACCAACTGTCAGTAAACAATGGTCGGAAAGTTCCAACAGTCGTTCACCTCCTCGACAATAAAAATCCACTCCTTGGTCATGGAGCCATTCGAGAACCGCTGTGTGAACGAACGTCCTCAATGTTGGAAAACCGGCAGTTGCTGTGAATCAGTTCCTCAGTTGTTTGGACATTGTCGTCTGTGACTGATGCCCATGACCTTCCTTCCTGATAACATGACCCAGGTCTGAACGGTAGTTATTCTGAAAGTAGATTTTTACATCACCAATTACAAGTTGCGAACACATTGTACAAACGTGGCATAGACAGATATTGTACATAACAGTTAAGTGAACAGACACCATCCAACGTATTGAGTAAACTTGATTGTGCCAAACTGAATAGGGATTGAACATCAGTGTCTAGAGAGCCACGCATGGAAACTACAATGACCACGAGGTGGCAGCATATAATACAGAAGTGAAGGCAACGAATTCCAAAAAACGCACACTGAAAGGCAGTAATTACAAGTACAAATGTAAAAAAGATCATGTACATATAGTTTTATATCTTGTAACAAAAATTACAGTTAACGTAATAAAGTTGTTAGTTGATGTGGTACAAAATTTTATTACGAACGATAGATATTGCTTCAAATTGTACTTCATAACCAGCCCGTATAGTGCAAGACCTCATGTTGCACACTACTTTTTATGTAATTACTACAGCAAAAGACCTCTAACAATAGGCCAGTTCAACAATTTGTTTCGTGTTATATTTACGAGTTGCACTCTTTATTTCTTGAGTTTCATTTGTGCTATGTTCTGATACAGTTGTGTAATAATAGGCATACGAAAGCTGTAAGTTTATTTATCTTTTTATAAACATTATACACTCCTGGAAATTGAAATAAGAACACCGTGAATTCATTGTCCCAGGAAGGGGAAACTTTATTGACACATTCCTGGGGTCAGATACATCACATGATCACACTGACAGAACCACAGGCACATAGACACAGGCAACAGAGCATGCACAATGTCGGCACTAGTACAGTGTATATCCACCTTTCGCAGCAATGCAGGCTGCTATTCTCCCATGGAGACGATCGTAGAGATGCTGGATGTAGCCCTGTGGAACGGCTTGCCATGCCATTTCCACCTGGCGCCTCAGTTGGACCAGCGTTCGTGCTGGACGTGCAGACCGCGTGAGACGACGCTTCATCCAGTCCCAAACATGCTCAATGGGGGACAGATCCGGAGATCTTGCTGGCCAGGGTAGTTGACGTACACCTTCTAGAGCACGTTGGGTGGCACGGGATACATGCGGACGTGCATTGTCCTGTTGGAACAGCAAGTTCCCTTGCCGGTCTAGGAATGGTAGAACGATGGGTTCGATGACGGTTTGGATGTACCGTGCACTATTCAGTGTCCCCTCGACGATCACCAGTGGTGTACGGCCAGTGTAGGAGATCGCTCCCCACACCATGATGCCGGGTGTTGGCCCTGTGTGCCTTGGTCGTATGCAGTCCTAATTGTGGCGCTCACCTGCACGGCGCCAAACACGCATACGACCATCATTGGCACCAAGGCAGAAGCGACTCTCATCGCTGAAGACGACACTTCTCCATTCGTCCCTCCATTCACTCCTGTCGCGACACCACTGGAGGCGGGCTGCACGATGTTGGGGCGTGAGCGGAAGACGGCCTAACGGTGTGCGGGACCGTAGCCCAGCTTCATGGAGACGGTTGCGAATGGTCCTCGCCGATACCCCAGGAGCAACAGTGTCCCTAATTTGCTGGGAAGTGGCGGTGCGGTCCCCTACGGCACTGCGTAGGATCCTACGGTCTTGGCGTGCATCCGTGCGTCGCTGCGGTCCGATCCCAGGTCGACGGGCACGTGCACCTTCCGCCGACCACTGGCGACAACATCGATGTACTGTGGAGACCTCACGCCCCACGTGTTGAGCAATTCGGCTGTACGTCCACCCGGCCTCCCGCATGCCCATTATACGCCCTCGCTCAAAGTCCGTCAACTGCACATACGGTTCACGTCCACTCTGTCGCGGCATGCTACCAGTGTTAAAGACTGCGATGGAGCTCCGTATGGCACGGCAAACTGGCTGACACTGACGGCGGCGGTGCACAAATGCTGCGCAGCTAGCGCCATTCGACGGCCAACACCGCGGTTCCTGGTGTGTCCGCTGTGCCGTGAGTGTGATCATTGCTTGTACAGCCCTCTCGCAGTGTCCGGAGCAAGTATGGTGGGTCTGACACACCGGTGTCAATGTGTTCTTTTTTCCATTTCCAGGAGTGTATTTCCGTGTACACGCATTGTTATTTGGTGTCATTTTACGGTTGTATAGTAATATGGGCTTTATGACTTTTCATTACGTTAACTGTAATTCTTGCTACAAGATACAAAACTGTATGTACCTTACGTTTTCTACTGTTGTACTTGTGATGACTGCCTTTCCGTACGCGTTTTCTAGCATTCATTACCTTCGCATGCGTTTTCTAGCATTCATTACCTTCGCATGTGTATGATATGCTGCTACCCTGTGGCCACTGTGGTTCTCTTGCGTGGCCCTCCAGCCGCGATTGTTCAGTTCGTATTCAATATGGTACATTTGTTTTGACTCAGAACATTGTGCCTGTTCCCTTAATTAATAATACCTGGCTATACTACCTTTATACAATATGTTAGCAACTAGAAAATGGTTTTGCAAAAATCTGTTTTCAGAATCTGATGATGATATTTTCGAAACGCGTCATTAAAAAGAGTGGCCACAAAAATACCTGTGACTATTTTACTACTATCATAGCGTCCATAATAACTATTCCCATACTCCTATCTAGTATCAACATGGGTACAAACCTCATTCGCGATTTTACGTTGCAAGTGCAACGTCTGAACGGCCCTGGTCAAATTGTTGGTAGCATATCACTACGAGTGGACACGAACTGCATTTTCTCCATTTGCTACCGTTCTGCCACGCCGAATCTGTGTGCAGTTTAGGCGTTTTGCCAACAAGAATCATACTGTGCCATATACTTTAACTTTGGAGTACGCTTCCAGTTATCGTGCCATTGCATTCACAGACTGTGGTCCACGTGTTAACGGTACCGCAGCAGAACTATGTGTGCAGGAGACTTAGGATATGCACTTGTCTTCAGGCAATGTACCAGTCCTGTTGAGCAATGGTCTTAGCATGGGACGACATGCGTAACTTAATTATTGAAGTCTACTCGTACTTTGGTTTTACAGTGTGTTCCCCTGTAAATGTAACTGAAGATTTTGATATAACTCTTTATTAGAGCCCAAATACAACTTTTAATATATCAGTGGTGTGAGCTTCCCCACTGCCCATCATTCCTAGTAGCAGTTTTAATCACGTTTATTGCAATTAAGTAGAAGCCTGGGGTTAATTACGATAGCCAGTTGTAGGAAATGAAAGGTGACGACTATGCCATGGTCATGACAGGAATGCTATTAGTTATGTTACCAATGTAATAGGACATGACAGCGGTGGGGAAAGGATACTGGTGATGTGGCCAACTTAGGTAACCGGATTTTTGACACGTTCTCTACCAGATAGACAAAGGATAAGGATACAAGACAGAAGGTGAATACACACTCTCTAAATTATTCAACGTGACATTAATAAGGAAAAAACTGTTTCAGGAGAATCGATGATAAATGATTGTCTAAAGAATTGCTGCAGACGGAAAAGCAGTTACAGAGACCACGTAGAAGATGAATCACTGTAACGGGAATAGGCACAATTGTGATTTCTCAAGTGCAGAAGGAGAAGGAAGCTGTGTGAACCACCTAACGTCTCTCGTATCAAATTATTTGAAAATTCGAAATACTTACAAAATTATCGCAACTGTAGCAGTAGTTACAGAGGAGAAAGAGTGGTGAACATTCGGCACTATACTTTGAAACGGCTTGAGAGCTAGGAAGAGACGCGACTTGTTGGAGTGGTCGCCCTGCCATAAAGGGAAATAGAGGATCCGCCCTCGCGCTTTCGCACAGTCATTCAGCCGAGATGTGGGAAAGCTCGCCACTGTGGGCTGGGCGGAGCACAAAACGAGATAAAGGAGCGCTTAATATCTACCGGCGGGAGAAAGCCGCGGCAAAAACAAACATTGGCGAGCCGGGCCCTCGGCCTTATGTAAAAGCCTGCCTGCTTTCCCCACCGCACCGGCGGCAGGGTGGGCCTCCGCTCTGCTGTCTGCTGACGTCACCACGCATTGTCCACGGCCACCATGCATATTCAGCGCCGCCACCGCGCCTTCCTCGCACCGCCAAACTGCTTCCGGCTAGCGATGCCTGGTTGACGGAGATGGCGCGAAATAGCACAGATAGTCTCCATATCAGTTTCCAGGCGTTAAACACAACCAGGACACGAGAGCGTTCTTCCTGAATGCGCAGTCGAAATGATTATCGTCATTCAGTCATTTTATTGAAATATTTAATTACTTTTTATTGACCTAATTTTTTTAATATAGGGTTTTTAAGCAATGCACTGACGGAAAAACATCCCAACGCCAAGGAGTTGTGCGACGTAAACTAAAATTAGTGGGCCAGTTTCTGTAGCTGAAAGATGGTAGCTATTCAAATTTCGAGCCAGTTGCATAAGAGTGGCGCTAGCAACGCCGCTATGAGGATGCAAATTAAGTTTGTTTTGAGCCACTGCGGGTTCAGCTGACATTGAAGCATTGTCATGGCAATCCAGATGAAGCCTGATCACCACGAACGAAAGGTGGATGTAGCACTATGAGCGCGAGGCAAAGCAGCAGGGCAAGCAGTGGAAATATGTGGATCCATTACCGCCGGAAAAGGCGGAAACACAAATATCTGGGGTAACCTGATTACGAGGGTTTTTTGGTTTTTTGGATGTGGTACTCGTAAGGAGACAAACCGTCATAGGAGCATACTGCCGATATCTATTGACTAAGTTACGGAAGACTCTCAAGGCGAATCGTCGGTCGATACTGTTCAAGAGGGTGTTTCTGATCCATGGCAAAGTCCCGGTTCCTTCTAAGCGGTACAGAGTCACGCATGCTACTTGTGTGGGCTAGTAAATTTTGTCTCAGCACCTCACTCTGCTGATATGTCGACCAGCTACTTGTTCCTGTTTCTCGGGTGAAGAAACCATTGAGGGGCAGGCTTATCCAGATTGACAATTATATAATAGAATCCAGTGCATTGTCCTGGACGGCGACTTTTCATCTGAGACAAGGGTGTCGTTAGGTCTGCCCCAGGGAAGTGTGATAGGACCGCCATTGTGGTCTATGTACGCAAACGATCTGACGCGTGGAATGACCAGCGATGTGCGATTGTTCGCTGATGACGACGTAGGGCACGCGAAAGTCTCTTTCTTGAGTGACTGTAGGAGGATACAGGGTAATTTAGACACAGTTTCTACTTGATTTGGTGAATGGCAAATTACACTAAATGTGAAACAGAGTAAAGTAATCCAGATGAGCAGGAAAAACAATCGTGTGGTATTAGAATAGAGTATTAGTGGCGTGCTGCTTGACACAATCCCCGCAGTTAAGTATACGAGCGAAACGGTGCAAACCAATATGAAATGGAACAAGCAGCTAAGGTCGGTAGTATGGAAGACGAATGGTCAACTGGGTTCACTGGCGGAAAATTGGAAAGTGTAGCTCACCTGTAAAGGAAACAGCGTATAGAAAACCAGCGCGAGCCATTCTTGAGTACTGTTTGACTCTTTGAGATCGCCACCAGGTCTGATTACAGGAAGACGTGGAGCAATCCAGAGGCGTGCTGTTACATTTGTTACTGATAGCCTCAGTACGCACTCTAGTATTACGGAGATATTCCGTCAACTCAGAAGGGAATCCGTAAAAGGAGATGACCGTCTTTTCCTCTAAACACTATTGAGAACCGGCATTTTCGGCTGGATGCAGTACGATTCTAGTGTCGCCAACATAAATTTTGCATAAAACCCAGAAGACAAGATAAAATAAGCCTCCTACGCAGACATATAAGACACTCAGTCTATTGTACTTCGCTATATTTGGAGTGGAACAGGAAAGGAAATGAACATTAGTGGTACAGCTTACTCACCCCCATGCTCCGTATGGTTGTTTGCGAAGCATTTATGTAGATGTAGTAATTTTTGAGGAGGAACGTCTGCTGAAGTGCCAGTACGTAGATTTCTAGAACCAATGTCTCCACCGAGACATCCATTGTCAGAAAAAGTGTGTCGCACTAGAGGGCGAATCCGTAGGGCAGGACTGAAACAATCGCTACGTTCCGTGGTCGGAGCTTCACTCAATTAAAACTCAGTGACTGCCACTGGCGATAAATGCTCTGCACGCTCGACAAGTTGACCCATCGAGCAGTGGTCAGTAATTGTCTATCTGCTTGATGAGACGGCAACAACACTGCAGCTTATTCACGGCAACGTGATTGTTGTTGACAGCAATCGGGCTAATCATAAAAAGCTTCACGACACTGATCACTAAGTTCCTGCCTCTTCTTATGTATCCCTTCTAACAGTAGCAGATTTGCACCAAAATTATGTGGGATCAAAGTTGACGTTCTTCCTGAAATTGCGACATGGTGCTGATCTCTGAGACAGCTGGTCCTTGGAAGATTACAATACTCCTAAGAGTCAGTGGAGGCAGTCACAAGAAACAGATACGCACGACGAATCTTATGGATGGTTATAGATATGGTCCTACCCGGTTATATCGTTAGACATAAATGTAATTTAGCTTGTAAATGTGGCTTAAAACGTACGAGTAATGTAACTAAGAAATGTTAAACAACGTCATTAGATCTCTCAACTTTTCTTGGCGGTATTGAATGATGCCCTGATTTCGGATGTTCTGTCATTTTTATGTATACTAAAATGTATAAAATGGAAACAACAACTTGGCAGATCACCAGGAAGCATACCATGAAGGTCATTTGGGACGTATCACAAGTTGGGTGCCGGCCGCTGTGGCCGAGCGGTTCTAGGCGCTTCAGTCCGGAAGCGCTATGCTGTTACGGTCGCAGGTTCGAATCCTACCTCGGGCATGGATGCGTGTGATGTCCTTACGTTAGTTAGGTTTAAGTAGTTCTAAGTCTAGGGGACTGATGACCTCAGATATTAAGTCCAATAGTTCAAATGGCTCTGACCACTATGCGACTTAACTTCTGAGGTCATCAGTCGCCTAAAACTTGGAACTAATTAAACCTAACTAACCTAAGGACATCACACACATCCATGCCCGAGGCAGGATTCGAACCTGCGACGGTAGCGGTCGCTCAGTTCCAGACTGTAGCGCCTAGAACCGCACGGCCACTCCGGCCGGCTATGTTCCATAGTGCTTAGAGCCGTTTGAACAAGTTGAGATTGGAGAAGAAAGGAGTCAGCCATACTCTTTCGATACAACAACCATGGAATTTGCCTTAAGCGGTTTAGGATAACTTATCTGAATAACCGCTCGTAGATGCGAACCCCGCATCCCTCGAATACGAGTCCAGAGTCTTAACCAGTCCGCCATCTCAGTTTTTAACGACTTGTTATGCTGACAATTATTATACTCTTACTTATTGCTATACATACAGAATTACATTTACGAGATAAGATCTGCAAAGCATTAAAAGAGTCATTTTGGAATCCAAGGTATCACATTCACTGTATCAGAAATGAAGAATACTCAGGAACTGATGACATTAGTGTAGTGTATGCTGTCCCCAAAACTTTCCCAGTGTGTATAACTGACCCATTTTCACTCTGTCCAACTGATTTTGTATCTACATATTATATTCGTCGCTTCTTAGATTTAAATTTAAAAATGTGATTAGATTCATCGGTATACTGCTACTGTTAAAACAATCACATTTGTCCATACATACTTATGCATTTTCTTGTATTTATCCCTGTTTGAGAAAATCTGAAATCTATTAAAAGAACGTGTTTGAAGAGCCATTCTTATTTCTCCAGTTTCCCAAAAACTACCCCAGTCGCCTCTACAGGAAATGCTAGTGCGACCCAACAACAGAATGTTGTATAACACACAAATTCTTCTCGTTTGAGTGCTATGGTGATCAGTGTATAACTTTGTGGAAAAGCCTAAGAGAGATGAAAGACCACTTTCCATTAATATCGCCCCTATCAGAGCAAAAACGTACAAAATAATTATGAAGCGTTTTACAGACGGTAACATATACTGCTCTATATGTCCTAAACACAAATTTGTTGTGATCGTGGGATGTACTGATGATATATGGTGCTGGCTGAATAGTCTAAATGCCAACAAAACTAAATGAAAAATAATACTTTCCCAAAATACAGATACTCTAAGATTCACGACAGCAATTAGGTACCAGAATGAATTTTCACTCCAGAGGGAAGACCGCCCCGATTTAAAACTTCTTGGCAGGTTAAAACTATATGCCGGGCCGCGACTCGAAGCTAGGACCTCTACCGACAGAGCTATCCAAGCACGACTTCCGACCCAGCCTTTCAACAGTACTTCTGCGACTACCTCATCTCCTACACTCTGAACTTCAAAGAAGTTCTCCAGCGTATCTTGCGGAACTTGCACTCCTAGAAAAATTAATATAGTCCAGTTAAAGCTTAGCAACAGCCTTTTCTATTTTTTATTTTTTATTTTTTAGAATGAATTTTTACTCTGCAGTAGCATGTGCGCTGGTCTGAAACGTCCAGGCAGACTGAAGCTGTATGGCAGGCTGTGTCTGGAACGTGGGACCCGAACCTGGGAACTTCGCCTTTCGCGGGCAGATGCTCTACCGACTGGGATATACAGGCACGACCCACGACACGCCCTCACATGTGTACTTCCCCCAGTATCTCATATCCTACCTTTCGTTCGGTAGAGCACTTGCCCGCGAAAGGCATAGGCCCCAAGTTCGAGTCCCGGTCTGGCACTCAGTTTTAATATGCCAGGAAGTAGCAGTTATGTTTGTTTACAAGTCGTTCTAATTCCCTCCCCTTCAGTATTATGGAGAACGATACTATACATTATTTTTCTTCAGCATACCTTATTGTTTGTGCTTACTACGTTGCCTGTAAGTAAATTTGGAAGCATAGAGAACAAGAGATGTCCTATAACGTTTGCCTGGGACCAGTCGCGTATGTATTAATTTACTGGTTTCGCCAATGAAACATTCCTTTAGCTGATCGCATACTTGCGAAGATGTTCCGTACGTTAGCGTCTGTCGACACTGTGGTACGGTGTCGAATCTCATTCGAAATTTCTATGAACACGTGTCTGCACGTTCGCTTCATCACTTGACAGAGATTGTATGCAACAAGTACTAGGCGTCTATCAGACGCTCTGTGTGTAATGAATACATCTGTGTCTGCATCCATGCTCTGAAATCTACTGTCAAGTACATGAAAGAGAGTATTTCCCATTGTACCAGTTATTAGGTCTTCTTCCCGTTGCATTCAAGTATCGAGTGCGGAAAGTTGACTTCTTGAACGACTCTGTGCGCCCTGTAATTAGTATGATCTTGTCCTCACTCGTCCTTGGGGAACGATACGTAGTTGGTAGTAGTGCATTCCTAGATTCGCCTCTTAATATTGGTTCCTGAATTTTTCTAAATAGGCTTTCACTGGACAATTTACGTCCGTCTTCATGCGATGGACAGTTCAATTTTCCCAGCATCTCCCTGACGCTCTCCATTGGTCAAACAAACCTGTAACTATCTCTGCTGTCCTTTGTATACGAACAACATCCCTTGTTATTCATAGTTGATATGTGTCACAAAAACTTGAGCCACATTCTAGAATGGCTCGCATGAGCGTTAATTAGTCTCGTTAGAGAATAATTTTATTTCGTTGGTACTACACAAATGACACACACTTTTCCACCTGCCTTACGTATGACTAGGGACTATTTGATCGTTCACTTTCATGTACGAGGTGTGTTCAAAAAGAATCGGAAATTTTGTAATTTCGCATTTCATATTAGTCCGATTCGTGAGATTTTTCCTTCTTTTGTTCCCAAGATGTCTGTGAAGAAGTTGATGCTGACTAACGTTTTGTAGGCCCCAACACTTCAACAACCGATCAGAAGGTGGAAAAAGTGAAGGAAAAGATTATGAAGATCACCGAACCACAGTCAGAGAAGTTTCTGATGATGTTGGCGTACCAGCTGGCTCATGCTGTGAAATCGTTTGGGAGTCATAGACCTTGCCGTTGGTGGGGAGGCTTGCGTGCCTCAGCGATACAGATAACCGTACCGTAAGTGCAACCACTACGGAGGGCTATCTGTTGAGAGGCCAGACAAACATATGGTTCATGAAGAGGGGCAGCAGCCTTTTCAGTAGTTGCAGGGGCAACAGTCTGGATTATTGACTGATCTGCCGAACGCTTTTTCCAGGTCGACAAATCCTATGAAAGTGTCTTGATTTTTCTTTAGCCTTGCTTCCATTATTAGCCGTAACATCAGAATTGCCTCTCTCGTCCCTTTACTTTTCCTAAAGCCAAACTGATCGTCGCCTAGCGCATTCTCAATTTTCTTTTCCATTCTTCTGTATATTATTCTTGTAAGCAGCTTCGATGCATGATCTGTTAAGCTGATTGTGCGATAATGCTCGGACTTGTCAGCTCTTGCCGTCTTCGGAATTGTGTGGATGATGCTTTTCCGAAAGTCAGATGGTATATCGCCAGACTCAAATATTCTACACACCAACGTAAATAGTCGTGTTGTTGCCACTTCCCCCAACGATTTTAGAAATTCTGATGGAATGTTATCTATCCCTTCTGCCTTATTAGACCGTAAGTCCTCCAAAGCTCTTTTAAATTCCGATTCTAATACTGGATCCCCTATCTCTTCTAAATCGACTTCTGTTTCTTCTTCTATTACATCAGACAAATCTTCACCCTCATAGAGGCTTTCAATGTATTCTTTCCACCTATCTCCTCTCTCCTCTGCATTTAAGAGTGGAATTCCCGTTGCACTCTTAATGTTACCACCGTTGCTTTTAATGTCACCAAAGGTTGTTTTGACTTTCCTGTATGCTGAGTCTGTCCTTCCGACAATCATATCTTTTTCGATGTCTTCACATTTTTCCTGCAGCCATTTCGTCTTAGCTTCCCTGCACTTCCTATTTATTTCATTCCTCAGCGACTTGTATTTCTGTATTCCTGATTTTCCCGGAACATGTTTGTACTTCCTCCTTTCATCAATCAACTGAAGTATTTCTTCTGTTACCCATGGTTTCTTCGCAGCTACCTTCTTTGTACCTATGTTTTCCTTCCCAACTTCTGTGACGGCCCTTTTTGGAGATGTCCATTCCTCTTCAACTGTACTGCCTACTGCGCTATTCCTTATTGCTGTATCTATAGCGTTAGAGAACTTCAAACGTATCTCGTCATTCCTTAGTACTTCCGTATCCCACTTCTTTGCGTATTGATTCCTCCTGACTAGTGTCTTGAACTTGAGCCTACTCTTCATCACTACTATATTGTGATCTGAGTCTATATCTGCTCCTAGGTACGCCTTACAACCCAGTATCTGATTTCGGAATCTCTGTCTGACCATGATGTAATCTAATTGAAATATTCCCGTATCTCCCGGCCTTTTCCAAGAATACCTCCTCCTCTTGTGATTCTTGAACAGGGTATTCGCTATTACTAGCTGAAACTTGTTACAGAACTCAGTTAGTCTTTCTCCTCTTTCATTCCTTGTCCCAAGCCCATATTCTCCTGTGACCTTTTCTTCTACTCCTTCCCCTGCAACTGCATTCCAGTCGCCCATGACTATTAGATTTTTGTCCCCCTTTACATACTGCATTGCCCTTTCAATATCCACATACACTTTATCTGTTCATCTTCAGCTTGCGACGTCGGCATGTATACCTGAACTATCGTTGTCGGTGTTGGTCTGCTGTCGATTCTGATTAGAACAACCAGGTCACTGAACTGTTCACAGTAACACACCCTCTGCCCTACCTTCCTATTCATAACGAATCCTACACCTGTTATACCATTTTCTGCTGCTGTTGATATTACCCGATATTCATCTGACCAGAAATCCTTGTCTTCCTTCCACTTCACTTTACTGACCCCTACTATATCTAGATTGAGTCTTTGCATTTCCATTTTCAGATTTTCTAGTTTCCCTACCACGTTCAAGCTTCTGACATTCCACGCCCCGACTCGTAGAACGTTATCCTTTCGTAGATTATTCAATCTTTTTCTCATGGTAACCTCCACCTTGGCAGTCCCCTCCCGGAGATCCGAATGGGGGACTTTTCCGGAATCTTTTGCCAATGGAGAGATCATCATGACACTTCTTCAATTACGGGCCACAAGTCCTGTGGATAAACGTTACGTGTCTTTAATGCAGTGGTTTCCATTGCCTTCTGCATCCTCATGTCGTTGATCATTGCTGATTCTTCCGCCTTTAGGGGCAATTTCCCACCCCTAGGACAAGAGAGTGCCCTGAACCTCTGTCCGCTCCTCCGCCCTCTTTGACAAGGCCGTTGGCACAATGAGGCTGACTTTTTATGCCGGGAGTCTTCGGCCGCCAATGCTGATTATTTATCAAAATTTAGGCAGTGGCGGGGATCGAAACCGGGACCGAAGACGTTTAGATTATGAATCACGGGTACTAAAGAAGAATACAATAATTCCAATCCCAAAGAAAGCAGGCGTTGACAGATGTGAAAATTACCGAACTATCAGTTTAATAAGTCACGGCTGCAAAATACTAACGCGAATTCTTTACAGACGAATGGAAAAACTGGTAAAAGCCCATCTCGGGGAAGATCAGTTTGGATTCCGTAGAAATATGGAAACACGTGAGGCAATACTGACCCTACGCTTAATTAAGAAGCTAGATTAAGAAAAGGCAAACCTACGTTTCTAGCATTTGTAGACTTAGAGAAAGCTTTTGCCAATGTTGACTGGAATACTCTCTTTCAAATTCTGATGGTGGCAGGGGTAAAATACAGGGAGCGAAAGGCTATTTACAATTTGTACAGAAACCAAATGGCAGTTATAAGAGTCGAGGGTCATGAAAGGGAAGCAGTGGTTGGGAAGGAAGTGAGACAGGGTTGTAGCCTCTCCCCGATGTTGTTCAATCTGTATGTTGAGCAAGTAGTAAAGGAAACAAAACAAAAATTCTGAGTAGGTATTAAAATCCATGGAGAAGAAATAAAAACTTTGAGGTTCGCCGATGACATTGTAATTCTGTCAGAGACAGCAAAGGACTTGGAAGAGCAGTTGAACGGAATGGACAGTGTCTTGAAAGGAGGATATAAGATGAACATCAACAAAAGCAAAACGAAGATAATGGAATGTAGTCGAATTAAGTCGGGTGATGCTGAGGGAGTTAGATTAGAAAATGAGACACTTAAAGTAGTAAAGGAGTTTTGCTATTTGGGGAGCAAAATAACTGATGATGGTCGAAGTAGAGAGGATATAAAATGTAGACTGGCAATGGCAAGGAAAGCGTTTCTGAAGAAGAGAAATTTGTTAACATCGAGTATAGATTTAAGTGTCAGGAAGTCGTTTCTGAAAGTATATGTATGGAGTGTAGCCATGTATGGAAGTGAAACATGGACGCTAACTAGTTTGGACAGGAAGAGAATAGAAGCTTTCGAAATGTAGTGCTACAGAAGAATGCTGAAGATGGGTAGATTACACAACTAATGATGAGGTACTGAATAGGATTGAGGAGAAGAGGAGTTTGTGGCACAACTTGACTAGAAGACGGGATCGGTTGGTAGGACATGTTCTGAGGCATCAAGGGATCACCAATTTAGTATTGGAGGGCAGCGGGGAGGGTAAAAATCGTAGAGGGAGACCAAGAGATGAATACACTAAGCAGATTCAGAGGGATGTAGGCTGCAGTACGTACTGAGGGATGAAGAAGCTTGCACAGGATAGAGTAACGTGGAGGGCTGCATCAAACCAGTCTCAGGACTGAAGACCACAACAACAACAACGACCACAACAACAACGGGCATGGAACGCCTGACGGCAGAATTTGTAACAAAGCTGTTGAATTTCGAGCAAAACAGCGGCGAATAGAAGTTGGTCAGGAGTCGTTAAATGAAGTCAGCAACGACGCCGAACTACTGAAATGTGTCGTAACTGGTGACGTAACATAGGTGCACGGGTATGACGTCGAAACTAAGGCATAATCATCCCAGTGAAGCCATTGTGGATTGTGAAGACCGGAAAAACCTTAGCAAGTGCGGTCAGAAGTGAAAGTTTCGCTCACTTTTTTTCTTCGCTTTTAACGGCATAATGCATTATGAGTTTTTTCCAAAACGTCAGACGCTCAATAAAGAGTACTACTAAGTTCAACGACTGCTCTTCCAAGTCCTTTGCGGAAAGCAATCCGAAGAAAAACCGCCAGTATTTGGGACGAAATAATTCACGGCTTTTGCACCACGATAATACACTTGCTCACACTTCATCGCTTGCTGGTAAATTTTTGGTGAAAAACGAAGTTGTAGTGATGCCCTAGCCTCCATATTCGCCAGAAGTGGCCCCTTGTGGATTTCTTCTGTTTCCAAAAGTAAAGAGAACCTTAAAAAGCCGTCGCTTTACAAGCTCATCTGAGATTAAAAACGCATCGCTGAAAGAGCTAAGTGCTATCCCAAACATCGAGTTGCAGAAGAGTTTCGGTGACTGGAAGAAGCGCTGGCATAAGTGCATAATGTTTAATGGGGACTACTTTGACGGAGATAACATTAATGCAAACGAATAAATAAAATTATTTCCAAAAAATAAAAAATCCCCATACCTTTAAAACTTACCTCGTATACATAAATTGTTACGCCAAGCTATTTGTATGATTTTACCGATTCCATCTTTTACTTACTGTAGTCATGTAACACTACGTTACTTCGTTTGGTGAAGTGGAGAATGTTACATTTTTGAGGATTTAAAGCAAGCTGCCAGGCTTTGCACCAGTTTGAAGTATTATCAACATATGACTAAATATTTGTGCAGCTTCTTTCAGACAGTTCTTCGTTATACGTGAATTCATCATGTGCGAAAAGTCCAAAGGTGATTACTATACAACGTGAACAGCAAAGGTCCCAACTGAGTTCCCTGGGGAACACCCGAAATTATTTCTACAGCTGTCGGTGATTCTCCATCCAAGATAACATGCCGCATCCTCCCTACTCTTCATGTTAATTTTTAGAGGGAAACCTTCTGATACAAGCACTACTTTTGGTCTCAGTGTATGTCCTTAGACGTAGCCCAAGGTTCCTGTGACCGAGAAAATACTCGCCGTTACGCCTTTTGCCTCATAAGGCTGCGAGATGCGGAGGAAACGGTGGGTGCATGTAGTTTCCAGCGGCGCGGCTGCACAAAAGGACGTGAGACGGCGAAAGCGATAGGAGGCGGCTCGGTCGCGGGCGCAGGTCGCTATGGAAACGAGCGAAACCCCCAGCGGGAGCGAGCGGGATGTTCCGCGGGCAGATGCCATCTCTTAGGAACCGACCGCGAATGTGAAAGCGATGCCAAGGCGTGGGCCGAGATGCAGAATTTAAGATATTCAGCAGCGGGCTTAATCACGCGGGGATATTTGTGTCAGTTGTGGAGAAAACGGGCTCTCCCGCGCAGGTGCGCTTGCCAATGATGGACGTCTGACATCCAAGCACGTACTGTACAAAGCGGCCGGTTACTTGCTCTACCGTTCGAATGATGTTACTGCTCCGCTGCTAACAGCGTTAATGATGTGCAACGTTAGGAGGAATTCAGAACCTGAAGATGAACAAGGAGGCAACTTATCCTGTACAAAATGTCCACGGTTGACTAGATTGCTCGAAAGTGCGTAAAACAAACAATATTCAAGAGGAGGAAGAGTAAGGTAACAATAATTGGACATGGCACGAGCAAAAGCACCAGTGTCTTCTACGCTGACCAAGGATGGATGGTGATGTAACAGAGGGGCTCTGGGTCAAGACTGTCTTCACATGGAGAATGTTTGATCAGGAGAACATCCGCGACTGAGGAACATATTTACAGACTAAAAATACGCTTCAGTTGCCAGCTATTTCCTTAATTTAATTAACGATTGCTTTCGAAGCTTAAAGCTTCATCTTCAAGTGTCACCAACCACTAACCAGAAGAGGAGCTGCCAGTGCACAAGTATTACGGGTTTGGCATACTAAAATGAAAGCTACAGTTGTGAAAAATGGTGTACTCGCAAAATCATGGGAACATAAATGTGTGGCAATCAGGGCTGTGAGCCATAGGAGGTCACACGTCAAACAAACGCGTGGGACTGGAACAAAAACACTATCTTTGGGGAGGGTTCCGAACAGAAATGAATTCAGTAATGATGTAAATAAATAAGTAACTGAACTGAGGCGCAGGACAAGCAACCACAGCACTTGCCTAGACAGCACGAAACTGAATGACCAGTGCAGGCAGCCCAGAAGCCAGATGACCGCGGCGGCAGAAGCGACTGACGTCGCAGCCAGTGAAGTGGGGAACCGAAGTAAATAGCCGCAAAACAGCGGGAAACGGAGGTTGAATGATCTGTCTTCATACACAAGTGTGTTTCAAAAGATAGAATTACACAAAATAGAACTAAAAACATAAGAAAAAGGAAGGTCAGAAGCTGTAGGAGAAGGATGCTAACTGTTAGGATATTTATCCATGTATAGACTCGTCTTACAGAGTAATAACATGTAGTATAAGAAGCTTAAAAGAATAAATGCAACAGGAATAACAATGTACACATATAAGGCAGCACTTCCTGGATTGCAAAGAACTTCTACGTTAGTAGACCTTCCTCTCGTTCCCAGTTGGTGGCACATGAAGTTGAAGCTTTATGCTTCGAAACCGGTCGTGGAATAAATTAAGAAAATTACCTGCAACTGAAGCGAATTTTTCTTCTATAAATATCTTCACTTGAATTGAGCTGAGGAGTAATTCTGTCAGTATCATCAAAATTGTTATTATAGTAGGGCCGGTTACAGCGACCGTGTCTATCACCAATAGCGACAGTGATATTCCTGATGGCAATTATAGTACTTCTACCAAGGGGGTGGCGCAATGGTTAGTACACTGGACTCGCATTCTGGAGGAGGATGGTTCGAATCACCGTCCTAGGTTCCAGATTTAAGTTTCCTGCGATTTCTCTAAATCATTCCAGGGAAGTGCCAGAATGGTCCCCTTCAAAAAAGCATTGCCGATTTCTCTCCCAGGGCTTTCATGGAAACGTCTCCAACAACACCGTTGTCGACGGGACGTTAACCTGTTGTCTTAATTTTACAGTAATTTCAGTGATAATGATAACGCTAATTCTTGTTTATAAGTAATGAATTAATTACTTGTTGTGTTCTTTGCTTTGCGGTCTTTTCTTTCCTCATTCACTGTTATACAAGTTACGTAGGTTAAAAATGGTTCAGATGGCTCTAAACACTTTTTTTTCACTAGCTGCTTATATTTTATGACCCACCGTCTAATTTCGTAGCCGCTGTGACTGGGTCCGGGGTCTGGAGTGACTGAAAGTAACACCACCCCGGCTCCCGTCCCCACTCACACCGTTGCCCGTGTCCAGCCCGCCACGTGGAGGCGGGCTCTATTTGTTTAGGTCCATTTGATATATTTTTCTTTGTGCAGCATTAGAAAAACTTATAACTAATACAAAATCAAGTAAGATATTAGTAAACAAAACGAAATTAAATATTTAGAAAGAAGGAAGGAGGAGAATTGAATAGAGAAGTTATAGGTATAATATTGCCCGTCACCTGGTTGTGGGCGGCGGCCCGGGTCTTGGAATGACCCTCAAGACGCTGGCCGTCGCTCACCATGCCTTTAACGTCTACCATCCTAAAAACTAACTTAACTAGAAGAGATTATGGTACGTTAAAGCTAGAAACTAAGACTAAGACCTCCATGTCCAGCCTGCTAAACTATTTACGATATACAATAGAAAGGTAACTGATTTTGTGCTTGGCTCAAAGTTGCTAATGAAAGGGTACATGTGGTAAAAGTAAAAAGGTAATGACGCTAACGGTTTGTGTTGAGCCTACAAGGCTCCTAGTAGAGTACATCAGGCGCAAGCACCTCCCGGCCCCGCCGACAACACGACCTGAACGGTGGTTTTCCCCGATCTACCATAGGTACCCGTCGGGTTGGGCTCAAAAGAGAGGAACCACAATTAAGATCCTTCCATCCAGGCCGTGCGCCGCCTTTTACCAGGGGGCGTAGGTCCCTTGAAGAGGTGCCTAACTTTAAGCTTCAGAACAGAAGTTATTAGTTTAGTGGAGGTTAAGGTATAGGCTGTGTAGCTTGGTTGTACAAACAATTCACGCTGAGCCAATGATACTTACAATGATACGTGGTGTGGCAGTTAGCACCTTCCAGCCCCGCCAGCAACACAGCCTGAACGGTGGTTTTCCCCGATCTACCATAGGTATCCGTCGGGTTGGGCTCAAAAGAGAGCGACCACAATTAAGATCCTTCCATGCAGACTGTGCGCTGCCTCTTAACGGAAGGCGCAGGTCCCTTGAAGAGGTACCTAGCTTTAAGCTCTTATTAGACATGGAGATGCTGTTAACTATTTACATATAAGGTGCAATCTGTTTTTAGGATTGTGTGTGATTTGTGCACCTCTTGTCGGTTGTTCCACTCTGTTCTTCGAAGTTGACTTGGTTGACTCTATGGATCATCCGCGCTGGACGCTTCAATATCTGTGTTGGTGCCCTGGTCTGTATCTGTTTCTTCTTCATCGCTCGTGGTGCTAATCATATCTGTGTCCCCATGGGCATCGTGATGTCTGTTTGGACCGACTTGCCTTCGGTAGGGTCTGTTGCGCAAGTATTCTATTTGTTGGATCTTCGAGATTTCGTCCGTCAGTTTGTTGAGTTCAGTCCACCTTTCTGCGTCGCACATTATGGCATGTAGTTCGTTCTGTGTCTTCGGGCGATTTATGTGTACTGTGTGTCTTATGTTCGTGCGTTGTCCGCAGAAGAAGGGGGAACCTTCTTCCCCGCATGTGCATCTATTAGTCTGCTGCAGACTCACGCGGTACAGGTGCGTGGGATAAGGGCCATGTCCTGTGATGAAATGTACCATACCGCGGCTGGGATCGATATGTTTTAGTTTTAGTCTTTCCCGGATGTCAGGGAAGAAGTTGTATACACGGCGGCCCTTATCGCTGTTGGCCCACTCGCTCTGCCAGGTATCCACTCGCCATGCTCTGAACTGGCGTGTTGTCTCAATCGGTACACCAGTGATCTGCCGAACCTGGTCTATTCTCCCCATCCTAAGCCAGTACATTGCTGCGCGGTACGTTATGGTGATATCTATGGGGAAGATCCCCACGACGACACATAGTGCGTCATTTGATGTTGTGTTGAATGCCCCTGTTAGTCGAAGTAGAACACTTCTTTGGCCTCGACGTACAATGGTTCTGTTGGTTGAGAGATTTAATCTGTGGGCCCACGTACCGGCAGCAAAGCATAGTACTGACTCGAAGAGAGCGCAATGGTATGTTCGTGTGACTGACAGAGGGAGTCTGAATTGTTCCGAATTTAGCCTAGCTAGTTTGTGTAGTATCTTTTCTGTTTTGTTTGTGCATATTCGCATGTGTTCGTGGAAGATCAATCGTTTATCAATGTATACTCCTAGATAGCGTGTGACTGCTAGTCATTTTATATTTGTGTCCCCGATTTTGACTATTGGGTTCCTGTGCAGGATACCATTTAGCAATGTATAAGTTGTTTTGTTTCCTGCTATCTTTAATTTATTATCTGTGCACCATTGCGTTATTGTCCTAAGTGTTCCATTGGCTCTTTCTTCTAGCTGGGCACGGTTGTTTGCTGAAACTACGACGAGTAGATCATCAGCATAAGCGACAACTCCATCTGTCAAGATGTGCTCCTCTAGTAACTGTAGGAGCGATTCTATAACTATGTCCCAGAAGATGGGGCCGCAGATCGACCCTTGTGGACAGCCTTTTGTAATTCGTTTAATCACTTCCTGGTTGTCCATTTGCCAAACGACCGTTCTATCTCTGCAGTAGCCCAAGAAACTATTATACAGAGACTCTGGTACCTGCAGGTGTCTGAGCCTCTTGAACAAGGCCGGCCACCAGAGGTTGTCGAAGGCACCTGAGATGTCTATCATAATTGCAAGTGTGTATTTGGAGGGTGTGTCGTGTACTATTTGGAGTGCTCTGTTAATTGCGTCGTCTATAGATTTCCCTTCCCTGAAGCCGTATTGGTGTGGTGTCAGTCCCCGTAGCGTTCATTGTGCTTGTAGTCTTTTGCAGAGTAGTTTCTCTTGTACTTTACCGAGTGTATTGATAAGGCAAATTGGTCTGCAAGACTTGGGGTCTGAAGGGTCTTTGTCTGGAGCCTTTTTGATGATAACCGCCTTCAAGGTCTTCCACACTGCAGGCACACGGCCCAGTCTTAATGCATTGTTTAACAACGTTGAGAGAAACGGGGTGATCTGCGGTGCAATTTGTTTCAGCACCTCAGAGTGGATACCATCCGGTCCAGGCGCCTTTTTGTTTTTGAGTTCTGAGATCGTTGTCGCCACTTATTCCTGCGCAAATGGACAGGTGACGGTTGGTGTGGTGTATACTGTGTCTACCTCAGTGCTGCATGTTGTGGTGTGTCTGTGTCTGCGATGTCGTCGGGCAGGAGTTTGCTCAGCAGGAACTCCGCTGTGTGTCTCCAGCCCTTAGTCATCTCACCATCCTCCTGTCCTCAAAGCACTATCGGACTTAACATCTGAGGTCATCAGTCCCCTAAACTACTTAAACCTAACAAACCTAAGGACATCACACACATCCATGGCCGAGGCAGTATTCGAACCTGTGACCGTAGCAGCAAAGCGGTTCCGGACTGAAGCGCCTAGAGCCGCTCGGTCACAGCGGCCGGCGTTTACGTCGGCTAATGCAGTCTTCTGCAACTGCTCTGAAAGTATTATGACTTTTATTACAGTCGCTCCTAAACAACTTGAATAAATTACTTTTTATAATACAGCACAGCATGAGGGTGCAGTCGATGTTTTCACTAAAAGCCGGCCAGAGTGGCCGAGCGGTTAAAGGCGCTACAGTCTGGAACCGCACGACCGCTAGTGTCGCAGGTTCGAATCCTGCCTCGGGCATGGATGTGTGTGATGTCCTTAGGTTAGTTAGGTTTAAGTAGTTCTAAGTTCTAGGGGACTTATGACCACAGCAGTTGAGTCCCATAGTGCTCAGCGCCATTTTTTTTTTCACTTATGTTCATCCACTTTTCTGAATACGCGCCAGTTGCTATTTTTGGGACTTTGCTGTTTACGTGACAAGAGTAGTTAGCAGTAAATGGGACCCACCAACAGGCTGTAGGGCCCTAGTGTTTCATTCACAATATTTCACTTGCTGATACCAACGCAGCTCGATCGTGGATCGCAAAGTAGTTTCATGATTTAAAAAGAAGTAGTATTAGAGGCTAAATCCCTTACGCCAAGAAGCTGCATATGTTCACAGTCAGGAACTACGTTTACTAATGGGCGCTGTAGTTGTTTACTATTAAATGTGCCTTAACGTGTTAAAAAAATTATTGTTTCTGTTATTACTGCAAACTCCAGTAGGCATCATCTCTGCTAATGAAACGTTCATTACAACTCACTGCTGCGCTATTTTGTAGTGCCTGTGGAACTGCACGTCAGCAATCGCACTTCTATGAATAACCAGTCCTAGCTTCATGTCTGTGAAATAAAACAATGTTTACCAATAAATGTACTATGTATTTATGTGATGCAGCTCAATAGATTTGAACTGCGTTGCACTCAGAGGCACCCCCTTCATGTTTCCACTCCTCGCGTCACTGCATGTGCTGTGTTGATACACTAGCGGCTAGTGAACTCGAAACGTCACGGTGTGAGTTAAAACAATAAAACGTGAACTGCGTAGACGTGTAAGGGTGTCTGTGGAGCCCATTTCTATGGAGATAGTTCAACCGTACACCACATCCGTAGAGCAGCAAAGTTGGTACTTAAGCACACGCCAAAAGAAAAACGAGATACTCGCGATCGTTTCCGTAATCGCCGTAGACGGTGGGGTTTGCTGTCGATACAGCTGTTTTAAAATAACTCCGTTGAGGAGCAAATAATGAATGAAAACAACATCACGCTTTCGATTATTTCGTAAGTCTAGGAAATTGGCTATAATAACTCGAAATAATTTATAGAGTGAGCACACAGTCTCGTTCTAACGCAGTAATACTTTGTTGATTCTACGAAGCATCATACAAGGCCACATTGACAGGGGGAAGCGGTGAGCTAATCCGTGCTTATATCTGCTTACGAAAGGTGGTACTGCGCTGAGTTACATCTCTGGTTTTGTGCCAAATGGCTGTCCATCTTGCTTCTATCGCTGTTTGCAATCCCGAGACTGCTAAGCACCTAATATCCGACGTGATGTACCGTCTGTTGTCCAGCCACGAACGTTGTAGTCCGTAACAGTGCTGCTCACCGTTAGTATTGTTACGTACACCGGCATTATCTCACTCTTTTCCTCAAGGACTAGTTCAGCAACGAGTACCGCTCTCTGCCATAGATGGAGAAGGGCCTACGTGAGATCATAAGGCTGCACTTCTTAATGTGTCCGTTCAAAGACTGAGACAACGTATTAACGGAGCCCTATCACTTGCAGACTCAACACATCGTTTTAACCTAAGCAGCATCCATACAGCATCTGTCGCTGGACAGAACCACATACAGTCGATGACGATTTGCGTATGCGGTAATGAAACCCAATTCGAATGCATCGCTTTTCGTATTAAACCTGTTCTTCCACGACTCCGTAGGTTCTTCTACATTGGGATAACAGTTTATCAAAGGCTAACTTTTGGTAAACAGCTGTGTGTAACACAAGCGACATAAAATTCCATAACTCTATCGTAGACCTTCTGGATCTAAGCATCTTCAGCTGTTTGTCACCAGAGAAAGGACCTTATAGAGTAACAGATAATGCACTTCGATAATCGGCAGGTTGATAAAGATTAACAGACACATTCTTTCCTTTTACGTGTCATTTACTGGCTTCTTTCTGTTCTCCAAATATTCCATTTCCATCCTGTATCAATCTCTCCTACGAATATATGCCACCTCCAACGATGTAAATAGGAACCCAGCGCCACATATTGCATTCTTCGACTCCCTTACAGTTTTCCTCTTCTACTTGTTCAGCGTCCGTCAGACTATTTACCCCAAGACACAGCGTAAGTTCCACAAGTGTATGCCTTTTCTTGGTAATACTTTTTTGTACGTGTTTTATTCAGCTATGCTGTTACTATTTAACAGCGTCTGCATCTACCAAGAGTAAGGAGGTGATTCGGTTGTTAAGAGACTGTGTAACTTTACACACACACACACACACACACACACACATACACACACACACCCGGGCGCGGGCGAGAGAGAGTGGTCCAAAAGTCGGTAAACACCCTGATAAAATCCAAATGGAGCAGCAAACAAGGAAACAGAGCCCCTACACACGAGGTACGGGAAGGGGGAAACTTTATAGGCTATGCCACCAACATGGCGACCATCTTGAAAGCCGCCATCTTGGATTCAACTCCAAAATTGCGAATATGGTCATGAGACATATCAAACAGATAGAGAATTTCACAAGAAAAACAGTGTCGTTTTATTTTAAACATAGCTTTATTCATTCTCGGTTTATAGCCAGTTACATGTAACAGCAGTGGGATGCTCGGCAGCATGTGTGTTATGTGCCGAAGAGACATTAAGCCGATGTTACACAGTCCCGAGAGACCACCAACAGTCATAGGAATGGCTCAATATGTTGTCCATTATGTTGGATTGTTATTGTTATCCTCCGAACCCAGTCCTGATGAACTTTGACCAACACATCTGGCTGAATTTGACCGACTGCTACGGTGGCAGTTTCGAATCCTGCATGGCTGTGTGTGATGTTCTTAGGTTAGTTAGGTTTAAGTAGTCGTAAGTTCTAGGGGACTGATGACCACTGATGTTAATTCCCATAGTGCTCAGAGCCATTTGAACCATTTTTTTGAATTGACCACACGCATCAACAATGCCCTGCTTTAGATGATGCAAATCCCGTATTTTCATAGAATAAAGCAGTGCTTTGACATGACCCCAAAGATAAAAATCCAAAGACGTCAAATCTGGTGAACGTGGTAGCCACTCCACAGCAACCCTACGACCACTCCACTTTTGAGGGAGGTACGGCTAACCCCACATTCTTGTGACAGGCGACTAGTACTCCGTTGCGGACTCTTGCTACATGATGCCAACACTCTCACTATTGTTGCTTCATCGGTGGCGGATTTTGGTCTTCCAGCCTTAGGATTATCTGCGCCAGAACCTGTTGCTCGGAATTTGGCCAAAAGCTTGGCAACTGCGCTGTGAGTAATGGGCTGTCTGGTTGGGTGACGACTGTTGAAACCCTCATCAATGACCCGTGTGCTTCTTTCTCCTGATATCAAGATGATTTCAATGCGTTCAGGACATTTTGTAACCGGTAAATAAGGAAACAATGATTAAAACGTTAGCATGAGTAAATGATACCTAACAGTTAAACACATCTAACATATCAGGCATGGGATAGTCACTATGCACCGTTTCAGACTCCATTTTATGACTTTTCAGTACGTAATACGCTGCCGAGCGTCCCACTGCTGCCGCAAGTAATTGGCTATAACCCGAGAATAAATAAAGCTATGTTTAAAATAACAACGACATTGTTTTTCTTGTGAAATTCTCTATCTGTTTGATATGTCACATGACCGCATTCCCATTTCAAATTTTGGAGTTGAATCCAAGATGGCGCCTTTCAAGATGGCCGCCATGTTGGTAGCATAGCCTATAAACTTTCCCCCCTCCCGTTCCCCGTGTGTTGGGAGTCTGTTTCCTTGTTTGCTACTCCATTTGGATTTTATCAGGGTGTTTCCGGACTTTTGGACCACCCTGTATATATATATATATATATATATATATATATATATATATATATATATATATATATATATACACTCCTGGAAATTGAAATAAGAACACCGTGAATTCATTGTCCCAGGAAGGGAAAACTTTATTGACACATTCCCGGGGTCAGATACATCACATGATCACACTGACAGAACCACAGGCACATAGACACAGGCAACAGAGCATGCACAATGTCGGCACTAGTACAGTGTATATCCACCTTTCGCAGCAATGCAGGCTGCTATTCTCCCATGGAGACGATCGTAGAGATGCTGGATGTAGTCCTGTGGAACGGCTTGCCATGCCATTTCCACCTGGCGCCTCAGTTGGACCAGCGTTCGTGCTGGACGTGCAGACCGCGTGAGACGACGCTTCATCCAGTCCCAAACATGCTCAATGGGGGACAGATCCGGAGATCTTGCTGGCCAGGGTAGTTGATTTACACCTTCTAGAGCACTTTGGGTGGCACGGGATACCTGCGGACGTGCATTGTCCTGTTGGAACAGGAAGTTCCCTTGCCGGTCTAGGAATGGTAGAACGATGGGTTCGATGACGGTTTGGATGTACCGTGCACTATTCAGTGTCCCCTCGACGATCACCAGTGGTGTACGGCCAGTGTAGGAGATCGCTCCCCACACCATGATGCCGGGTGTTGGCCCTGTGTGCCTCGGTCGTATGCAGTCGTGATTGTGGCGCTCACCTGCACTGCGCCAAACACGCATACGACCATCATTGGCACCAAGGTAGAAGCGATTCTCATGGCTGAAGACGACACGTCTCCATTCGTCCTTCCATTCACGCCTGTCGCGACACCACTGGAGGCGGGCTGGACGATGTTGGGGCGTGAGCGGAAGACGGCCTAACGGTGTGCGGGACCGTAGCCCAGCTTCATGGAGACGGTTGCGAATGGTCCTCGCCGATACCCCAGGAACAACAGTGTCCCTAATTTGCTGGGAAGTGGCGGTGCGGTCCCCTACGGCACTGCGTAGGATCCTACGGTCTTGGCGTGCATCCGTGCGTCGCTGCGGTCCGGTCCCAGGTCGACGGGCACGTACACCTTCTGCCGACCACTGGCGACAACATCGATGTACTGTGGAGACCTCACGCCCTACGTGTTGAGCAATTCGGCGGTACGTCCACACGCCCTCCCGCATGCCCACTATACGCCCTCGGTCAAAGTCCGTCAACTGCACATACGGTTCACGTCCACGCTGTCGCGGCATGCTACCAGTGTTAAAGACTGCGATGGAGCTCCGTATGCCACGGCAAACTGGCTGACACTGACGGCGGCGGTGCACAAATGCTGCGCAGCTAGCGCCATTCGACGGCCAACACCGCGGTTCCTGGTGTGTCCGCTGTGCCGTGCGTGTGATCATTGCTTGTACAGCCCTCTCGCAGTGTCCGGAGCAAGTATGGTGGGTCTGACACACCGGTGTCAATGTGTTCTTTTTTCCATTTCCAGGAGTGTATATATATATATATATATATATATATATATATATATATATATATATATATATACAGGGTGGTCCAAATGTTATATATATATATATATATATATATATAAATATATATAACTGAAGAAGGTATCCTCCTTAGTTTATACAGTCCATGCGTATCGCGTAATACCAAATGAAGTATAACTGTGGTTTTAGAGCGAGAAGCAGTGGGGATCCTTTCATGTGGAGTGTGCAGTGAAATGAAAATTGAAAACTGACTTGTAGTGTTTAAATAGAGTAAAAGATTCTGAGAAACAGGAAGGTTGAGTTTTAACGTCCCATCGACAGTGATGTCATTAGCGGTAGAGCACATTCGATGATTGAAGGATGAGAAGAGAATTTGGTAGCGTCTTTTTCAAAGCAATCATCCCAGCATTCATAGTAATCAATTTAGGGAAACTACAGAAAGCCTAAATCTTGTTGTCTCATCTGCAGTCAACATCCTCGATGATCTATTGCATATATTTTAATCTTTCTCTGCCCCTATAATTTTCTTCTTGAACAGCCAAATAACGCTAACCTGCACCTTCTTCAGGCAGTGATTTATTCTCTCCAATCTGTCGCAACTGGTCTTTCTGACTTTTCCGATTGCGAGTCCAGCTGTAAAGTTTCCAATTTCCTTAGGCATTCAAGGAATGTGGTGTAAACTCTACTTCATGTTTGTTCTCTGGACATTATATAAACAATAGCCTTCAGTTGTGAATATATTACGCTCAGAAGTTCTGAGTATAAGCAATGTAATGTTTTGTCGTTAGTGACATTGTCGTAGGTGTAGCATACTGAGAGAAGCTAATGAGTGAGTGGGGTGCTGGTCATGTTACTGAGCGATTCGGAAACAGCTTGCAGAGCACAGGCATCTAAATATAGAGGATGTCGAGTTTTGGGAATATGATTTGGTACACATTAATTTGAGAAGTGAAGATTTCCAGGTAATTTTGTTGCAGCACTGCTTCCATGACGTAATTTATCGTGTGTACGGGAAACGGAGAGTTTTAGTGGAATTTTTCTTTACATGTTTAGGTTACTTACTTCGATTACTGGTTTTCATGATTACTTCGATTACTTAGATTACCCATTATTATGGCTTGCGCTGCATTTTTTTTACGTTCTTCATTTCGAGTGGTAATGAGTTTCCGTTGCCACAGGTAAACCATACAAAACAGTTAATTAGGGCCAGATTAACAACACAGTCCGAAGATTTCAAAAACATTTATAGGTAACTCTGCATTTCAGAATTGTTGTCTCATTCAGTTTAGGTAAAGTTCAATTCGGATTACATTTATTATCCAGACAGTTTTATCCCACGCAGTGCTGCGTTACATTTGTGTGTACATTATTTAATCGTTGGAATTTTATTTAACCAGTTTGCGCTGGTAAATTCACAGGAAATTTTAGTAGAAACATTTTGGTGATTTATTCTTTCTAAATTCGAATGACAATTTTACGTAGCATTTTTACACTATTAGTTTAGTATTGAAACTGCAAGTCACGCATTGATGTCGCGCACTGTAACTCTGTTCACTGTACTACCATACAATACAGAATGACTCAGGATCGTTTCTTTAGTGTAGAGTTTTGGTAAAAGCTAACTGCAATACAAGTATACAGTTACACAGTTTCAGATAGTTTGGCGACTCATTTTTATCAGGTAGCATTTCGTAAGTACAGCTTGAATTGTTCAGGATGATAACACAGACACACGAAGCTGAAGTTAGGGATCCAGTCCAGATTTATTTCCCAAAGATTTTGTCTCCAAAGAGACTGAATATTGGCATGTCCTTAGCTCCAGCCCTCGTTACTATCACGGAGCGAGGTGATGCAGGTCGACGGTTCAAATTCGCAGCCTGCCATCCAGATTTGTGTTTTCCGTGATTTCCCTCAATCGCTCCAGGCGAATTCTGGGATGATTCCTTTAAAAGGACATGACAGGTTTTCTACCGCATCCTTACAAAAACAACGGGACGTTCTGTCCGCTATTCTACAAATGTTTAGGTTAGACTATTGAACTGTTAAATACTGCTACTGCATTGGAGGGAGAGAGAAAACCTAACGCCATTGCGGATGGAATACCGATAACAGTCGATTACTGCATTGGCATTCGAAATTTTGGAGATTAAGAATACTGGACTTGTTCGAAATTGTACAAATCTGTGAAGTTGGCCCCCTTTCCCAGGGAAGGAGTGTACTTTATAATATTCACAATTTGTTTTTCCAGTCACCAGGAAGGAAACAAGAATTCGTAATTTTATGTCATCTGTGTCCAGTAGTATTCATAGCTTAGCTAAGTGCTAGTACTATGGCAAGTGTTCCTCATATGGCCGGCCGGTGTGGCCAAGCGGTTAAAGGCGCTACAGTCTGGAACCGCGCGACCGCTACGGTCGCAGGTTCGAATCCTGCCTCGGGCATGGATGTGTGTGATGTCCTTAGGTTAGTTAGGTTTAAGTAGTTCTAAGTTCTAGGGGACTGATGACCTTAGAAGTTAAGTCCCATAGTGCTCAGAGCCATTTGAACCATTTGTTCCTCATATGGAGGGAAGACTAATTGTAGAGGCTCCAGTAACTGTTTGCGGATACGAATCAATACGAATGTAAAGTTGGTTGGCGATAGTAAAACTGGCGATACATATCACTGTACTGCATGGTAGATGGCATCCTTGAGAATCTCTACTGTCGGCCGTGCATCCACTAACTGATCTGTGAGTAATGGAAGTAACCTTTCTACTGAGATCTTCTTATACTCTACGTCTAGTCTGTGTTGTACAAACATCAAGAAAAGTTTTGCATCACCCCAGTTCCCAAAACTCCTGAAGATAGACGTTGACTGTGGATCTTTTATTACAGATAAAGTCCCTTTGACTATTCAGAGATGTCACTAAACCCGCTCAAAGATGTAAACAACCATGCAGAAGCAGCTCCTATTACACGGAGGGGAACCGACAGCCGATCAGTTCCAGTCATTCCACCAGGAAGGAGGTACACGGCTCGTGTTGTCTGTAGTTCAACCACGCCTAGAGGGTCAATAACGGGGTCAGATCGCGTCTACATTGTTACTTTGTGCCAGGAAGGGTTCTCAACAAGGCAAGTGTCCATGAGTCTCGGAGTAAACCGAAGTGATGTTGTTCAGACGTGGAGGAGATATAGAGAGACAGGAACTGTCGATAGCATCCCTCGCTCAGGCCGCCCAAGGGCTACTGCTGCAGTGGATGACAGCTACCTTATGGCTCGGAGGAATCGTGACAGCAACGCCACCATGTTGAATAATGCTTTTCGTGCAACCACAGGACGTCGTGATACGACTCAAACTGTGCGCAATAGGCTGGATGATGCACAACTTCACTCCCGACACTATGCAACGCGGTATAGAAGGGCCCAACAAAATGCTGAATGGACAGCTCAGGATTGGCATTACGTTCTCTTCACTGATGCGTGTCGCATATGCCTGCAACGAAACAATCGTCGGAGACGTGTTTGAAGGCAACCCGGTCAGGCTGAACGTCTTAGACACATTGTCCAGCGAGTGCAGCAAGATGGAGGTTCCATGCTGTTTTGGGGTGGCATGATGCGGGGGCCAACGTACGCCGCTATTGGTCATGGAAGGCGCCGTAAAGGCTGTACGATACGTGAAAGCCATCCTCCGACCGATAGTGCAACCATGTTGTTGTTGTTGTGGTCTTCAGTCCTGAGTCTGGTTTGATGCAGCTCTCCATGCTACTCTATCCTGTGCAAGCTTCTTCATCTCCCAGTACCTACTGCAACCTACATCCTTCTGAATCTGCTTAGTGTATTCATCTCTTGGTCTCCCTCTACGATTTTTACCCTCCACGGTGCCCTCCAATGCTAAATTGTGATCCCTCGATGCCTCAAAACATGTCCTACCAACCGATCCCTTCTTCTAGTCAAGTTGTGCCACAAACTTCTCTTCTCACCAATCCTATTCAATACCTCCTCATTAGTTACATGATCTACCCACCTTATCTTCAGCATTCTTCTGTAGCACTACATTTCGAAAGCTTCTATTCTCTTCTTGTCCAAACTAGTTATCGTCCATGTTTCACTTCCATACATGGCTACACTCCATACAAATACTTTCAGAAACGACTTCCTGACACTTAAATCTATACTCGATGTTAACAAATTTCTCTTCTTCAGAAACGCTTTCCTTGCCATTGCCAGTCTACATTTTATATCCTCTCTACTATGACCATCATCGGTTATTTTACTCCCTAAATAGCAAAACTCCTTTACTACTTTAAGTGTCTCATTTCCTAATCTAATTCTCTCAGCATCACCCGACTTAATTTGACTACATTCCATTATCCTCGTTTTGCTTTTGTTGATGTTCATCTTATATCCTCCTTTCAAGACACTGTCCATTCCGTTCAACTTCTCTTCCAAGTCCTTTGCTGTCTCTGACAGAATTACAATGTCATCGGCGAACCTCAAAGTTTTTATTTCTTCTCCATGAATTTTAATACCTACTCCGAATTTTTCTTTTGTTTCCTTTACTGCTTGCTCAATATACAGATTGAACAACATCGGGGAAAGGCTACAACCCTGTCTCACTCCTTTCCCAACCACTGCTTCCCTTTCATGACCCTCGACTCTTATAACTGCCATCTGGTTTCTGTACAAATTGTAAATAGCCTTTCGCTCCCTGTATTTTACCCCTGCCACCTTCAGAATTTGAAAGAGAGTATTCCAGTTAACATTGTCAAAAGCTTTCTCTAAGTCTACAAATGCTAGAAACGTAGGTTTGCCTTTTCTTAATCTTTCTTCTAAGATAAGTCGTAAGGTCAGTATTGGCTCACGTGTTCCAACATTTCTACAGAATCCAAACTGATCTTCCCCGAGGTCGGCTTCTACCAGTTTTTCTATTCGTCTGTAAAGAATTCGCGTTAGTATTTTGCAGCTGTGACTTATTAAACTAATAGTTCGGTAAATTTCACATCTGTCAACACCTGCTTTCTTTGGGATTGGAATTATTATATTCTTCTTGAAGTCTGAGGGTATTTCGCCTGTCTCATATATCTTGCTCACCAGATGGTAGAGTTTCGTCAGGACTGGCTCTCCCGAGGCCATCAGTAGTTCTAATGGAATGTTGTCTACTCCGGGGGCCTTGTTTCGACTCAGGTCTTTCAGTGCTCTGTCAAACTCTTCACGCAGTATCTTATCTCCCATTTCGTCTTCATCTACATCCTCTTCCATTTCCATAATATTGTCCTCAAGTACATCGCCCTTGTATAAACCCTCTATATACTCCTTCCACCTTTCTGCCTTCCCTTCTTTGCTTAGAACTGGGTTGCCATCTGAGCTCTTGATATTCATACAAGTCGTTCTCTTCTCTCCAAAGGTCTCTTTAATTTTCCTGTAGGCAGTATCTATCTTACCCCTAGTGAGACAAACCTCTACATCCTTACATTTGTCCTCTAGCCATCCCTGCTTAGCCATTTTGCACTTCCTGTCGTTATCATTTTTGAGACGTTTGTATTCGTTTTTGCCTGCTTCATTTACTGCATTCTTATATTTTCTCCTTTTATCAATTAAATTCAATATTTCTTCTGTTACCCAAGGATTTCTATTAGCCCTCGTCTTTTTACCTACTTGATCGTCTGCTGCCTTCACTACTTCATCCCTCAGAGCTACCCATACCGGTAGCATATTGGCGAGGCATATCTTCTGGCACAACGTACTCGTAGTTTTGTAGGTGGCTTATCGGTCTGTTGTCTACGTCTGACCAGTCAAAATCGTTTTAGTTTAACGCACTTACGTTAGTTATTAACGTTCCCTTTCGTAACTCCCTGTCTTCTGTCCCAGAATTATCTATAAGTAGCGTTACCTTCTGTATTCCACACTTGTTGCACCATCACTTGTTGCGGCACGAACTATACTCCTGTGCACAAAACAATGTGCTGCGTCGAATTCATCATTTTCCTCCAACGGTTCCACGACGTTTTGTGTGTTCACGGGTAAAGGAGCATTAAAGTCCTCTCAAAGTAGCTTTTACCTGTAACGAATTGTATTTTATCCCGTGAATCTACCTTCAAGGACATTGCTAGCAGTTTAGTTGATTCCCCTTTCCAGGGAGAGGGATCTTGGGGCAGAGCGTCCTTGGTAGCTGTGTCACCTAACCGAAACTATGTTCTGCGAAGCTCCACTGTTTGCTGCCCGAGGTTGATTATGGTGTGATGTTTGTTCAGGAAATCTGGCCCTAGGATAACATTACATTCGACCCTTATTCTTTATACGACTTCCACCTCCTGGAAACTTACACCCTCAATGTGAAAGCTCAGTGGTGTACATCCTACTGAACGTACGTCATGTCCACCGATATCAATTAACTTATATCTTGGAGGGTCACATCTCGCGACCTCAGTGGAGCGTTTCCTTACGTCTCATACGTAAGCTCCAGTGTTGACTAATAGTCTACTTGTTTTACCCTTAATAGTGCGTGGCAACCAGCATTCCGCCTTTGCATGCGCTCTAATAGCATAGAATTTTAATGGGGTCGCCTGGTGGCGGTTCGGGGATTCCCCTTCCTGTATAATGGACCACTGTTTGCAAATTGCCCTGTACTACTATAATCAAGATATGTATGTCACACCCTTTGACAATTTGTACACTGTGGTTGGCTACAGTTTTTCTAAATGTGTCCCTGCCTATCGCATCTGAAACAATGAATCTCTACGGAAAATACAATTTTTTCCCCTTGCACCTCGTCGCAGCGTCTGTTTCCTCACGTGCTGCAGCATTGTTGACTGAATCAGTTAAATTCTTCGGTAATTCTGACCTAACACGGCGCGATGTTTTGGGTCGCAGTACTCGCAAAAAGTATCTAAGGCGCTATTCTCCTCTTCTTGTAGAATACACTTACTGGTTTCATCACTGGTTAACAATTGGTAAATGTTACTATTTACATTTTGTATTCTATCCACGAAGTTTTCTATTGTTTCGTTGTGTCTTTGGGACATACTGTTCAACTGCTCCCTTTAAAAACGGCAACTGTTCCAGTTTTTAAACCCTTTGAGCAAACCTTGTTTAAATTCTTCGAAAGTTAATGCATTTCGTAACTCCTCATGATATGGTACGTGCGCCTTAGCTTCCCCTATTAACCATAACTTCGTCATTTGCAACATCTGTTCATCTACCCTGGAACCAAGTTTAGCGGTTGGTAACAAATCAACAAAAAATGCTTCTATATCCTCGCTTGGCTTGTCAGAGAAGGAAACCACAAGGGTGGCTGCTGATGAATCTAGTATGGGAGGGGTCGCACTAGATGTCGTCCTATACTTGGACAATCGGTTCCTAAATTCATTATTGTCAGGCATAATTTGGGCTTCCTGATTAAGTAGGATAGAAACTCCTTGCGTCTTACTGTCCATCATTGTAATGTTCTCCTGTTTAACAATTTTCCAGTGTCAAATTTCTTTGAAGAATGAGAGCTTTACATCGTTTGTTTTTTACTCTGGGAAAGCATTACCTTAAAAGTAAAAACATGTTGGACCAATCTACATTCACCAGTGTACTGAAATACTGTCCGTTGCCTGCAGATTGTCGTCTGCTGTCTGTAGGTTGTTCATGGCCCGTCGCTGTGATGGCATCAGGAATCTCTTGTACCACAAACTCCCTACCACGAACGCCTCAAAGTAAAGTCAAGGTTATCGGACACCAAATGTAGGGGGTCGGAGTTTTGTGACACTAGATATTGAGCGTCAGTGACAGAGAGTGACAAAGATCTTTATTTTGTCAAGGATGGCGGGAGGGAAAGCGACACTTTGTGGGCTGTGGAATGGGTTCATTCGTTGGCCGAATGGTTGAGGTGGGAGTGAAACACTGGTGGTTTCACTAATCTCGGAATCGAACCAGCGACCCCCAGCTACGGCGTCGTCTGGCAGAGTTCATCAACCTCCAGGCTCACAGGTGATCCATATGGTGATGCTGCAGTCCCTTCGTCCTCACCGGCCATCTGGGTAAACACCACATGAACTTCTCTCTGGTAACATCTGGGATGGTATCTTCTGCGTTGACCTACTGGGGCGACATCTTTTGTCGAGCTGCGTAGCGCCCAAGTCTCTGCAGCAAAGTATGACGTCTTCTAACCACCGATCCCAGCCGAAGATGTTCGTCACTTCTGTCTCCCCTCAAAGGACGCCCTCACACCCATTTTCCGGAGGTATTTGTTCAGTAGAATGAAATTTTCACTCTACAGCGGAGTGTGCGCTGATATGAAACTTCCTGGCAGATTAAAACTGTGTGCCGGACCGAGACTCGAAGTCGGGACCTTTGCCTTTAGCGGGCAAGTGTTCTACCAACTCAGCTACCCAAGCACGACTTACGCCCCGTCCTCACAGCTTTAATTCCGCCACACACACACACACACACACACACACACACACACACAATAATTATATGTTATTTACGTTTTCGTATAATAATTATGTGTTATTCATGGTTGTTCAAAACATAGGTCCGGCAGAAAAATGCGTAAAGGCTTATTATATGTTAAGTGAACATTGTAAGGACTTTGACACGTTAAGCCGCAATATACGGAAGAATCAGCAGTCGAATAAGAAGGTCGACAACCAGCTGAGTTTGGGCAGCAGCACTCAGCATTTCGACAGATCAACGACCGAGCAGATGGGCAATGCTCCCAAGGAGAACAACGACCAGTGGTCAGCGGTAAGCGCTCCAGGAACTGTCATCACATTGAACTCACGTGCGTGACGCATCTGGCGATGCAGAAGGGGACGAAAGGACAATGTTCAACCACGCCAGCAGAGAGGTGGAAAAAGGAAAATCGGCACATCTGCCGACATTGGTCACGTTTCTGCCCAACGTGAGAAGCATAAATCAACGACCGAAGACTCAGTAGTCGACCTACAAATATGGTGACATTGGGGAAAACACTGCACAAATACGAAACTTTCTGGCAGATTAAACTGTATGCCGGACCGAGACTCGATCTCGGTACCTTTGCCTTTCGCGGGCAAGTGCTCTACCAACTCAGCTACCCAAGCACGACTTACGCCCCGACCTCTCAGCTTTAATTCCGCCAGTATCTCGTCTCCAACCTTCCGAACTTCACAGAAGCTCTCCTGCGAATCCTTTCTTCCAGGAGTGCTAGTTCTGCAAGGTGCACCCCGCATGGCATATCATTATTATAATTATTATTCACCTTACATTGCGAAGATGTTCTTCTAATATCGCGAAATTCATATCTCGTATTAACAATATAATCTAGAATTCCCTAAACTACATAGCAGATTGCTGCAGGCGGATTTCCTTTTTAACAGCCACTGGACTATGATTGTGCTAGATGAGTTAGCAGCAATATATCTTAAGCTCACTTGGCATAAAATCAGTCACGACCTTAAAAGAATGCACTGGCCGATTTCTAGCGCTGTAGATGCTATGGAATTAGTAAGCAGCTCAGACGCAAGTTATGGAAATAAGCTAGTTTATATGTGCTAGGTAGGTGTACGCAATCAGTGCAGTTAGATGGTCGACATGGAGACGTCACAAAATAATGGAAAGGAGCAACGTCTATGAATGTACCCATTATGACATCGTTAATGAAGCTCCACAATTTGTTGGTTTATCAACACGGACTCTTCGAAGGTCTACGAGCAGTGGTCTACCACTCGCAAATGATTAACGCGGTGCAAGAAAAGCAGCTTTCCTGTGTTGGTGCCGAAGTGCGCAGCATTTTTCGATAAGTTTACTAAACACAACTGATACGTATAACAGTGACTTTAGTCATCAATAATACACACATCAAAAAAAGTGTTGCATCACCTCGGTTCCGAGAGTTCCGGAACCTGTACAGAAATTTGGAATAGATATCAACATAAAAATCTTTTCCGCTCATGAAAACCACACATTGCTTGTTGTACCACCATACAGCGAGACCGTCAGAGGTGGTGGTCAGATTCTTGTACACACCGATACCTCTAATAACTAGTAGAACGTCCTCTTGCATTGATGTTTGCCTGCATTCGTCGTGGCATACTACCCACAAGTTCATCAACGCACTGTTAGTCCAGATTGTCTCACTCCTCAACGCTGTATTGGCGTAGATCCCTCAGAGAGGATGGTGGGTCACGCCGTCCATAAACAGCCCTTTTCAATTTATCCCAGGCATGTTCGATAGGGTTCATGCTGGCCGCTCTAGTCGATCGATGTCGTTGCCCTGAAAGAAGACATTCGCATGATGTACACGATGGGGTCGCGAATTGTCGTCCATGAAGGCGAATGCCTCGCCAATATGCTGCCGATATGGTTGCACTATCGGCCGGAGGATGGAATTCACCTATCGTACAGCCGTTATGGCGCATTCCACGACCACCAGCGGCGTACGTCGGCCCCACATAATGCCACCCCGAAACAGCACGGAACCTTCACCTTTCTGCACTCGCTGGACAGTGTGTCTAAGGCTTTCAGCCTGACCGGGTTGCTTCCAAACACGTCTCCAACGTTTGTCTGGTTAAAGGAATATGCGACACTCATCGGTGAAGAGAACGTGATACCGATTCTGAGCGGTCCATTCGACATGTTGTTGGGCCGATCTCTACCGCGCTGCATAGTGTTTGCAAAGATGGACCTCGCCATGGACGTCGGGAGTGAAGTCACGCATCATGCAGCCTATTGTGCACAGTTTGAGTCGTAACACTACTTCCTGTGGCTGTACGAAAAGTGTTGCCGTGAAGGAAAGCGCTGCGGAACCCACAGAGAGGCCCGCTAACAACAACACACGGGAGAGGACAGACACAAACAACGAAGGGCAAGTGAGCGACACCTTACGAACCACAAGCAAGAAACAACGGAGTCACAAGAAAACGTCACGAATCAACCACGTCCACTCGTACACGGTACAAAGAAACGTAAACACGCTGTCTGAGGTGAGATGTCAACAGACGCACCCAAAGATTAGACTGACTGGCTGATCGAGAGGTAGGCGCTTAAATACGTGATCGGAGACGCCGCTATTGCCCACTGGGACCACGTGTTCCACCGTGGTGCCCTCACATTAAACGTGGGCCAGGAGGCGCGCGCCGCTACGGCTTACGGCGCAATGGTGCAGAGATCTCTAGGTGTCTTCGACGTCTATGCCGTCTGTCGCGGATTCAAAACCCGCCGCAAGCGGTATCAGAAGTTGCATTATTCAATATGGTGGCGTCGCTGTCAGGGTTCCTCCTAGCCACAATCCCTAGGTAACGGTCATCAACTGCAGTAGTAGCCCTTGGACGGCCTGTGGGAGGCATGTCATTGACCGTTTCTGTCTCTCTGTATCTCCTCCATTTCCGAACAATATCGCTTTGTTTCACTCTGAGACGCCTGGACACTTGCCTTGCCGGCCGGAGTGGCCGTGCGGTTCTAGGCGCTACAGTCTGGAGCCGCGTGACCGCTACGGTCGCAGGTTCGAATCCTGCCTCGGGCATGGATGTGTGTGACGTCCTTAGGTTAGTTAGGTTTAAGTAGTTCTAATCTCTAGGGGACTGATGACCACAGCAGTTAAGTCCCATAGTGCTTAGAGCCATTTTTTGAACACTTGCCTTGTCGAGAGCCCTTCCTGGCACAAAGTAACAATGCGGACGCGATCGAACCGAGGTATTGACTGTCTAGGGATGGTTGAACTACAGACAATATGAGATGTGTACCTCCTTCCCGGTGGAATGACTGGAACTGATCGGGTGTCGGATCCCCTCCGTGCAATAGGCGCTGCTCATGCATGGTTCTTTACACCTTTGGGCGGGTTTAGTAACATCTCTGAACAGTCAAAGGGACTGTGTCTGTGATACAGTATCCACATTCTACATCTGTCTTCAGGAGTTTTGGGGACTGGGGTAATGAAAAATTTTTGTTGTTGTGTGTATATATTCTCCTTTACTGTTTACAACAGTCTGTCAACGCTGGGGTAACTTTGGATTCCGCGATTGTAGAAATCACGTGGTTTTAGGCGGGAACTCGTCGAGCCACGTTTGGAGCGCATTTTCATCCGGAATGGAAGTTCCTTGAAGGTTGTTCAATAGAGAGCAGAATAGATGAAAATGTGAAGATGGAAGATCAGGTGAGTAAGATGGTTGGTTTTCCAAGGCAACTGTTGTATGGTGCTTTCTTTCAATATAGCAGAATGTGGGCAGGCGTAATGGTGGAGCAGCATCACCTCAAGTTGCCTTCCTGGTCGTTGTCCTTGGACTGCGTCTGCAAGGATTATCAGTTGTTGAAAGTAAACGTCAGTAGGAATAGTAACACCCCGGGGACGCAATTTGTAGTACACCACGCCGTCTCTGTTCCACCAGATGGGTAACGTTACGTTTTGTGGATGCGCGCAGGTCTATGTACAAGGAGTGGCTGCTTTGTGTCGGCTCAGTCATTACTTTCTTTTCCATATGTCTACATAAAGACACTATTTATCGTCACGAGTAATGACACAAATGATACAGGATAGCAATGGTGCTGTTATTCAGTAGCCAATTAATGACGAAAAGCCAGAGATGCACATAAGGCTACTCGCAGATTTTTGTGATTTTGGCGTAGAGCATAACCAGATTTTTTAACGTTCCCAACTGCATGCAAACGTAGCCCGATAGTGTAATGGTCACATTTCATCACATTTGTCAATTATTGAGTACATTGAGGCGGAAAGTTGAGAATTAATGCGTTTAAACGATCTTAATCAAACCCTTAATGTCTTCCTGATCATGAAGAGTCACTCATGTCATATCGGTCGTCCTTGCCGTGCTCTGGCCAAAGGCGCTATCCCCACGCAAGCGCAAGTGTTTCTGGCTGCCTCCGCTGCTGTCACGCCTTTACTGAACTCAAACACAAGAATATATCGAAAATGTTCGTATTTCTCCCCATGGAACTACAGAGCTCCTCAAAACTATAAAATGCCTATGTGTAAACTCAAATAGCAGCAGTGGGTATTAATCTTTTGGATCTACAGTTCTTGTCCTTCTTTCCGTGTCTGCAGTTAGATTATAGAATATAGGTTCCGCCTTTTGCAAATATACTAGCTCACACATTAATGAAATAGCAACCATACTCAAGTCGATAAAAGCACAAAATTGCTTTATATTAAACAAAGAATTTTTTCATAAAACAGAAGCCTGCCAATGGGATCACTAATTAGGGGCATCCTAGCCAATATATCCATGAACAACCTAGAGTTTAGGAACACACACATAATAAGACCAAAAAGATACAAACTCATATACTGACACCGTTACGTCTATGACATAATGTGCTTGACTGATGAACAACACACATATATAGAGCAGCTACATAAGGAAATAAACAACTTACACCCAAAAATTCACTTTATGTTAGATGCTGAAACAGACAACACACTAAATTTTCTGGACCTCACCATACGAAAAACGAACACCACCGATGACTTCACAACATTCAGGAAACCGACAAGCACCAGCAACACCATTCACAATCCATCGGACCACCTGGTGGCAAACAACCAACCGAGCTTCAGATTCATGCTCCACAGACTGAACAGAACAGCCGTAATCAAACAGATATACACACAGGGGCTCAACACAATAAAACAGATTTCAGAGGGAAATAGTTACAAGCATCATTTGATAGAGAAATTAAACCATCAAAATTTCTAAGCAGAAAAGGAACGAAAGCACAACACACACACACACACACAAAACCTTACACAACGTAGATCAACACCACAGACAAACAATGACCACGTGCAGGACACAACAGTTCAAAAGAGATACACGACAGATAACACAACACAGAAAAAACTCAGAACAGAACACAGGAGACACCCACAGATCAATTCAAGAGCTCAGGAATACAAGAACTCACATGCAACACTTGTCAATCAGTATACATAGGACAATCATGCAGGAACTTTGAAACAAGCGTTCTAAAAAGTAACAGCAGTCATAGCACATATTGTGACGACCTAATAGCCCAAAACCAGCACCCAATTACAATAGCAACAGATTTAAAAATACTAAAATTCAACCACAGCCTATACCACAAACTGACAATAGAAGAGAACTTCCACATACGGAAGGCAATAGCAGAAGGCAAACAAGTTTTAAATGAAAACACGGCACGCTGCGAAGACACACCTTGTAACACTTCAAAGGAACTTACGGAGAAGGCAACATAAACAGCTACAGGAGCTTACATACACACACACACACACACACACACACACACACACAGAGAGAGAGAGAGAGAGAGAGAGAGAGAGAGAGACAGAGAGAGAGACAGAGAGAGAGAGAGAAAGTAATCATAATTCAAATTCGGCGCCAAACGCTCTCAGGAACATAGGAGCGCCGACGGGTTTAGGAAACACAACAACATAGTGCTCACCACGTTTTGGGAAGCAAAAAAGGCTTTTATAAAAAAATTAATTACACGAGGTACATTAATATGTGTGTGGAGTGCCACGGAAACCAAAAGAAGAAGGATCAGTCACAATAAATGTCAGTAGTAACAAATATATCCGCAAACATTTTGGAACTACAAAATAGGGTTTTTTTAAAAGTCAAGGGACATTTCAACTCGCCGATGAAATTCACATTTACATAGTATAGGTTTGCAGATGACAAACTATCGGTGCAGGGCACCATACAGTTGGTCCTGCAGAAACGTATAATATAAAACCACGATAGGAAGCAAAATGAACAAAAACTTTCTTTGGACCTCACTTTGTTAGATCAGTTACGACCTAAAATATGTTCACTTTTTACAGTTTTCAATAAACAAAACCCATTTATGATGGCACAGAGGTGCTGAAACATGTCTGAGTAAAAAGAAAAAAAACATGTGCTTGCAAAAGGGCGGAACTTACATCCTATAACGCAGCAGTGAACTACAAATACAAAATGACAGTCGGTAAATGAACCCCTAGCAATCGGAATACCGATATCCAAGACAAAAACGCTATGAATTTAATGCACCAAACCTGATAAAAAGGTCGTCACCGATGGGGAACGAGGACGGGTGTCATGCCTTGTCAGTGACAGTCGGTTTCAAACCGCCATTGCCAGCGAGTGTAGCCCCATCTCCTCCAGATTTTCATCAAACATTACCAAGTCAACTACACGGAATGGACTTCAGCGTTACTGACAGTATTATCGAAAATTTCAGTAACACTCTGACTGCAACTACAACGGATACGTATTAACACCGTAGAGCGGCAGGGGATTCTGAAACTTGCATCACAAAAAGAGCATCTGTACCGAGAAATAAACAGAGTATCCAGAATGAGATTTTCACTCTGCAGCGAAGTGAGCGCTGATATGAAATTTCCTGGCAGATTAAAACTGTGTGCCCGACCGAGACTCAAAATCGGGACCTTTGCCTTTCGCGGGTAAGTGCTCTACCATCTGAGCTACCGAAGCACGAATCACGCCCGATACTCACAGCTTTACTTCTGCCAGTACCCCGTCTCCTACCTTCCAAACTTTACAGAAGCTCTCCTGCGAACCTTGCAGAACTAGCACTCATGAAAGAAGGAATATTGCGGAGACATGGCTTAGCCACAGCCTGGGGGATGTTTCCAGAATGAGATTTTCACTCTGCAGCGGAAACATCCCCCAGGCTGTGGCTAAGCCATGTCTCCACAATATCTTTTCTTTCAGGAGTGCTAGTTCTGCAAGGTTCGCAGGAGAGCTTCTGTAAAGTTTGGAAGGTAGGAGACGAGGTACTGGCAGAAGTAAAGCTGTGAGTACCGGGCGAGAGTCGTGCTTCGGTAGCTCAGATTGGAGAGCACTTGCCCGCGAAAGGCAAAGGTCCCGAGTTCGAGTCTCGGTCGGGCACACAGTTTTAATCTGCCAGGAAGTTTCATATCAGCGCACACTCCGCTGCAGAGTGAACATCTCATTCTGGAAACATCCCCCAGGCTGTGGCTAAGCCATGTCTACGCAATATCCTTTCTTTCAGGAGTGCTAGTTCTGCAAGGTTCGCAGGAGAGCTTCTGTAAAGTTTGGAATGTGGGAGACGAGGTACTGGCAGAAGTAAAGCTGTGAGTACCGGGCGTGAGTCGTGCTTCGGTAGCTCAGATCGGAGAGCACTTGCCCGCGAAAGGCAAAGGTCCCGAGTTCGAGTCTCGGTCGGGCACACAGTTTTAATCTGCCAGGAAGTTTCATATCAGCGCACACTCCGCTGCAGAGTGAACATCTCATTCTGGAAACATCCCCCAGGCTGTGGCTAAGCCATGTCTCCGCAATATCCTTTCTTTCAGGAGTGCTAGTTCTGCAAGGTTCGCAGGAGAGCTTCTGTAAAGTTTGGAAGGTAGGAGACGAGGTACTGGCAGAAGTAAAGCTGTGAGTACCGGGCGTGAGTCGTGCTTCGGTAGCTCAGATGGGAGAGCGCTTGCCCGCGAAAGGCAAAGGTCCCGAGTTCGAGTCTCGGTTCGGCACACAGTTTTAATCTGCCAGGAAGTTTCAAACAGAGAGTAATCTCATAGGATCCAAACGAACCCCACGCTTACATATCAGCGAAAAATTGTCGATGTTCGACTTGCCCCGAAACTTAACGGACTTTCAATTTTTTGTAGACGACCACACCCATTAATCAGTGGAAGAAAAATCGATCTGAAAGTCGAGGATCCATATCGTGTGTAATAAAGTAAGCAACTTTCCTTCGTTGCAGCATGTCGTATCAGTTCAGGTGAAAGTTTGTTTAATTTCTCTCCACACCAAATAAGGATGTCATCTAGAGGTATTAATGCTTAACAGCTTCTGAGGGCTGTTGCCGGTTTCTCATCTCGTAATCAATGACCTCGGTGCTTTCAAGTGAAACAGAACGTCATGAAAGAAACTTCCGTAGATCCTGAAAACTCACTTACTTCCAGTAAGCTCGTATTAGCACCGTAGCGTACGCAGCAGCAGTATCACTGGTATTTATCTGCTCAAGGAATTCCATAGCTGGATCACCACATGGCAACCCTCCATGTGCTTCGTATCGAAATTAATAATAGATACTGGATGTACGACCAACAGCAGATGAGAGTTATCTGTCAATGGCGTGCTAAAATAACTTTCCAGGAAGGACGCAGTTATTTTAACTTGTCGCCCAGTTGTAACATTCTCAGAGCTTCTTGAAGCTAGTCAAGGTCGAAGTTTCTGTCTCTCTACCCAGCGTCGTTTTTACCTGTTTTACCTCTCTCACTAACAGGCGCCGTTAGTTTAAATTAAGTTCTTTTGCCAAGGAAACTACGCAATTATCCTTTTTCAAATAAATATGTGAGGGCTTTGCAGTCCATCTAATTGGTATAATAACTACCTAGTCACTGGGAAATATGATCATGTTATGCACACTTAATCGGTTTTCGTCTATGTATCGCAATCGCGACTTACATAACTTGTACGTATCACAACATTCGTGTCACCCACTTCGTTGGTTAACCGATAGTTAATAAGGAGTGGAAGTATGTCTGCTTATTCTATCGCCCCTGTTCTTTCGTTTGATTTTCTTACTGTCATTTAACACGCTGTCTGCACCTACATACAAGTACATACTCTGAAAACGGCTACGAAGTGTTTGGCAGAGGGTACTCAGCATGGCATCACACATTAGGGTTTGTTCGCGTTCCAGTTGCCTGTCGAGCGTGAAAAAGTAACCGCTTAAGGGCTTCTCTGTGTTCGGTAAGTAGTATACTGTAATTTTGTCTTCACGGTCACTAAGGGTGCGATACGTAAGGGGATGAAGTACATCACTAGATTCTTCACTCAATAGTGGTTCCTGGAAGCTTGTCAGTAAGCTTTCGCGGAATAATTTGCGTATATCTTCAAGAGTTGCAATTCAGTAGTTATACAATTACTCGTATATGTGTCCGAAAGAACAGACGCCACGCATATAATTGTATAGATACTCCTCAACGGTCAGTCAGATTCTTGCGGTTGCACAATATCGTTCGTAGGAATGCACTGACTTAACAAACGCCGGTTTTCAGTGATTACACTTTACCAGTATCCTGAGATGGGGGCGTAAGTTGTTTGTAAGCCGTCTCGTTTTTAGACTAACTGCATTTTTCCAGTATTCTGCCACTGAACGAAAGTTTTCCACCTGCCTGACCGGCGACTTAGTCTATGAGATAATTTCAGTTCATATCCATCTAAAATGTTATACCGACGTGTATGTATGAGTTGACAAATTCCAGTTCTGATCGCTGATATTATACTCACATGACACTTATTTTTTCGTTTCCTGAAAGGATGCTTTTACTTTTCTGTGCACTTAAAGCAAACTTTGCACCACTTTGAAATCCAGTCAAGGTCTGACTGAATATTTCTGCAGATTCTTTCAGTAGTACTTCATTATAGATAACTGCCTCATGTGCGAAAACTGTGTGGCTGCTATTAATATTGCCTACAAGGGCATTAACAAGTACATCTAGGGTCCCAAAACACTTCCCTGCGCCACGCCTAAGGTTATTGCTGGTTTTGTCGATGCCTCTCCAAAGCCAAGATAACATGCTGTGTCTTCCCTCCGTAGAAATATCCGGCTGAGTCACTAATTTTGTTTGACAGCCTGTATAATCGTAGTTTCATTTATAAAACGTCGAGTGGTAGAGAGTGAAACGCTTTCCGGAAGAAATATATGTTGAATCTATCTGATTTTCTTGATCCACTCTTTCAGGAAATCATGAGTTTTGTGGTCTAGATTGTTGCAGTGGTCACGTGAGCTGTTTTAAGCAAACTCATTCTCTTCTTCAGTTCTGAGGATGTTTGCTGGTATATAGGGTGATTCCGCGATGATGTTACAAACTGTCAAGCGTGATGGAGAAGTGTAAATGTATTAATGTGAGATAAGGGACCCTAATCCTGAAACGACCGAATTGAAAGTTATAAACGTTATTCGTTCTGTTGACTATGACAGCGGAATACATGTACTGGTACTGTTGTTGCTAAAATTGTAGGACAGACAATTTTCAGAGGTGGTATTATGGACCAAAACAAGAAAAAATATCCAGTAGAGAAGGGCTCGAAAGCGCATACCTTAAGAGCTATGAGCACTTGTTCACTAGAAGAGATTTGTTTCACAATGGCAAAGATGAAAAAGTGCTAATAGCTTTTAAGGTGTGCACTTTAGAGCCCCTGTTAACCGGAAATTATTTTTTGTTGTAGTGATTAAAATTCTTCTGGGTATTATGTCACGTCATTGCTAAAAAACTAACAACAATAATAAACTTAAACCGACGCTTCGGCCGAATTGCAACGGCCTTCCTCAGGGCACTACTGGTTTTGCATGGGGATAGGTGCTTATATTTATTACAGAAGCATGGTTTTGCATGGGGATAGGTGCTTCTATTTATTACAGAAGCACCTTTCCCCATGCGGAACCAGTCGTGCCCTGAGGAAGGCCGTTGCAATTCGGCCGAAACGTCGGTTTTAGTTTATTATTGTTGTTAGTTTTTTAGCAATGACGCAGCATAATACCCAGAAAAATTTTAATCACTATGACAGCGGCCGCGGAAGCCTACGTTCTTATATTTTTTGTTGTTTTGGTCCATACTACATCTTTCAAAAATGTGAAAACCAAAGAGTTTGAAGCAGGAAGATGTTCTCCACAAAGTCGAAGATAAACAAGTGCTCACAATTCTTAAGGTATGCAGTTTGGAACCCATGTTTACCAGCCATTTTAGTCTTGCTTTGGTCCGTACTACCATCTCTGAAAGTTTCCTAGTATGCGGTCTGAATAATAACAGTACTGATACACTTAGTCCACTGTCAGAGGTATCAGAGAGATTTTCGCTTATAACATTTGATTAGGTCGTTGCTGGACCAGGGTCCCTTGCTTTCAACTGATACATTTACCCTTCTCCATCATCTCTGGTATTTTGTGATATCAACTTCGCATATTTTGCTTTTGTCGTTCATACGTGGGCACTGTTTCTTGTCGTCTTCCAGGTGGAACAATTTTCAAAGACATTACAACTACTCCAGAGTGGTGATCCGTTGATACGCCTTAGTAATGCGGCGTGTCTCATTGATTGACACATTCACATCCTCGACACCTTGAGCTCCGTGGCATACGAAGAAAGTAGATTCATTTGCGGAGTAGTGCAAAACAGCTATGGAAGTTTTGAAAGCCTGTAGTTTAGCTGCTATTGGTGTTCTCATCAGTTTGCGCGGAGTATCGTTCCTGGCAGCACCACCGAAAGATCAGAGGTGATTGGTTCATTTCGTATTTTAAGGAAATGTTGTAGAGAAAAATTTAAGCAGCCTTTAGTCACAAGCAAAGTGAAACAGATCCTCTTACGGGAGTCATGGTCACAAAAGACGCACTGCCGCTGTAATAAAAATCTAAAGACAATATCTTTGGAAAGCACATGTAGATGGTTGCAGAATTTACTTCGCAGATTCTGCTCGATATATTTCTGACAACGACCAGTTAGAAACCTTTCTTTTTTTTTGTCTTAACGTACAATGCGCGGAATAACAAGGGGATATCAAACGCCGCGATTCACAACCGGAGACACGATGTGGAGAAGCAGATAAGCGCATGATAATTCGAAATCAATAGCCCTGAATTATGTATCGCCAGATAGCGGGGTGGCCCGTTATTATATGCAAAGTGCCCCCCCGCAGAGCGTCGTCATTATTCCACTAATGCCGACAGGCGGAGCGCGCATGCGCGTTGCGTTCGCCATGGAGCCGCGTTGCGATCGCGCCGCACCACACCGGGCCCTACGCTCTGGTATCGTCAGCGCGAAGTGAGTGAGTAACCGGTACAGCCGGGCGTGAGTCAGTGCGTGATGTTTGCCGGAACCTCCATTGTCTGCAGATGTGGGTCAGCCCTTCCGACACCGGCGAATGATTTCGGGAATCGATTTGAATCTGAGTGGGCCGCCGCTTTTCCCGCTGACTGCGCCCGGGACCTTGGCTGTTCGGCAGTTTCGTCAACTCGGGTGTCGCTCGCTCCCACGCTACCTTATACCGGTACTACGGCTCATATGACGCCTACCTAGCACTGTTACTCAGTGTGTGACCTGTACCCACTTAAGATGCCACTTACAGCAATGAAAACACTGGTTCCACTTTGGAGCACCCCAGTGAAGTCTTATACGAACACTCTTGTTCTCTATATACATAAACGATCTAGGCTGACAAGGGGACCGATTTCATTCATACTGACAGTGTATGTAGAATATGCATAAACGGGAAGACACTCAATAATTTTCGGGAAAATCGAGTTTGAAATATTTAGACGTGCTTACAGCCCTAGTATGGTCACTCGTATTCAAGGCGTCCGTAGCCGAGAGAGTAAACGCTTAGTCTCATCTACAGGAGACCTGTGGATCGAATCTCGCTGCCGGTACTTGTGTTTCCTTTTTTCATTCCCATGTAATTATAACTACAGATTTTATTACGACCGTGACTCATCGCCTGAACTGATTTCCCATATTTCTACTGTAGTTCTGAGCCACCAGAAACGACTTTCGGTTGGTGTAGGGAGAAAATCTTTATTAGTATATTAGCTTCCGAGTATTGTTGTATGGTAGTGGAACATGGACTGTGGGTAAACCGGAACAGAAGAGAATAGAAGCGAGGCACTAACGCCCCTTCTTCATGGAGAGCTGCTCGGAGATTTAGGAGGATGGTCGGTGGGTGCCGACATGATGCAGCCTGTTTCTCCAGTGCACCCCACGCATGCTCTACTGGACTGAAATAGGGAGAGCGAGCAGACCATGCCATGCGTGCAGTATCTTCGATTTCCAAGGAAACATCAACCTCTCTTGCTCTATGAGGTCGATTATTATCGTCCATCAATATGAAGTCTGGGCGATAACCGCACAGCCGGTCGCGGTGGTCGAGCGCTTCTAGGCGCTCAGTCCGGAACCGCGCGGCTGCTACGGTCGCAGGTTCGAATCCTGCCTTGGGCATGGATGTGTGTGATGTCCTTACGTTAGTTAGGTTTAAGTAGTTCTAAGTTCTAGGGGACTGATGACCACAGATGTTAAGTACCATAGTGCTCAGAGCCATTTGAACCATTTTTGATAACCGCATGGATGTGTGTGATGTCCTTAGGTTAGTTAGGTTTAAGTAGTTCTAAGTTCTAGGGGACTGATGACCACAGATGTTAAGTCCCATAGTGCTCAAAGCCATTTGAACCATTTTTGATAACCGCACTTGAGGTCCCAAGATCTCGTCACAATACCTGAAAACAGTTAAACCTTGCCAATTCACCCATACAATTTCATGATGATGTGATCATGTGGTCAACATAATCCTTCCCCACAACATTAGGGATCACCTCGATTTCGGTTTCTTTGCGTAATGTCTGACTTCCGAAATTGTGTTCCACGTTCCCTGCTCATACGAATGTGTCGAGAATCACTCTCTATATCAAATCCAGGCTTATGTGTGAAAAGAACATTGGCCCCCTGTTCGACGGTCTAGGTGGAATGCTGACGACTCCACTCTACACGTTCCTTTCTTTGAAGACGCATCAGAGGTACACATACAGCAGCTCTCCAACGATAAAAGCCGCTCTGCCGAAGCCTTCTGTACACTGTTTGTCTCGATAAAAAACGTCCTGTGGATGCTGAAAGATGAGATGCCAGCCGGCAGTTGTGGCCGAGCTGTTCTAGGCGCTTCAGTCTGGAACCGCGCGACCGCGACCGTCGAAGGTTCGAATCCTGCCTTGGGCATGGATGTGTGTGATGTCCTTAGGTTAGTAAGGTTTAAGTAGTTCTAAGTTCTAGGGGACTGATGATCTCAGAAGTTAAGTCCCATAGTGCTCAGAGCCATCAGATGCCAGGTGGCGCGCAGTACTAAGTCGGTACCGTCGTGACTTTACATGGAAATAACGGTCCTCTCTTTCTCATATCAGACGTGGTCGGTCCTGCACCGTTTCGGTCTCTGTAAATTGTTGCCATATCCGAGAAACAACAAAACGATACACATCAAGCCACCGAGTCTCATCAGTTTACGACTGTCCTCCTTTCATTCTTCTCATGGCCCTCCACCACATAGAGTCTGGTAGGCGCCTTCTTTCTGGCGTGACTGTAAACTCAGCGATTGTGGGTCTGGAATTACCAGGAAATCAAATGGTTCAAGTGGCTCTAAGTACTCTGGGACTTAACATCTGAGGTCATCAGTCCCCTAGAACTTAAAACTACTGAAACCTGACTAACCTAAGGACAACACACACATCCATGCCCGAGGCTGGATTTGAACCTGCGACCGTAGCAGCAGCGCGCTTTCAGACTAAATCGCCTAGAACCGCTCGGCCACAGCGGCCAGCACCCGGAAATCACTACCCCCTTTGATAGGTGCCCTGACGGCATCGTTCATATGGTTGTCCGTTGACCGGAATGCCATTTTCCGTGCAAAACACAACTGTGTACGGACATCTGTTGATTGTTTGTATGATTATACGGTGAATTAGACATAAGACGGGGAAATAGCGGTTCGTTTCTTTAATTTTGGACACCAGTGTAGTAAATATTAAGAGGTCATTGCACAACCTAACAATACTGTAGATACAAACACTGTAGCTTCTCCAGCACTCTCTCTCTATCTCTCTCTCTCTTTCTCTCTATCTCTCTCCCGTACGAATACACACATTCCCTCTGTCTGTCACTGTCTCGTGCTCTCTGACTTCCTCTCTTTATTTTTACTTTTTTGCTGAGGGAAAAACTACTGACTCTGCTGAACAGAGAGTTGGCGCACATTTACTACAACATACATTTAAACTGATATAGGTTAATTTAACTGCTGCAACGTGAACAAATTTGCACTTGCGGAATAGGGATTCATTATTTTTTCCTCACTAGCTTCTTATTATTGAGGATATAAGTTTCTAACCTTTTCAAGGTATTTTAATTCTTGAAACTTTTTCTATGAATATTGCTTGCCAAAAACTCGTCGTCATCATCATCATCATCATCATCATCAAACAGAAGGCAACATCCTTCTCTGTCCCTTGCGATCTTTACCATTTGGTAGTAGTTTCTGCAGTTCATTCTGCTAGCAGCATTTTGTAATATGGTTGTTCTGGGCCCGCCATAACGCAGAGGTCCCTGTCAGGCTTCCCTAACACCTCGCCAACGAGGTATATAATTTTCCACGCACACATTGTCACTACCCACTGCTGTCTTTAAAGAAAGGCACGCTAGTGTTTGATGCCACGGTGGTATCGAAAGACAGGAAGATTAGCGTTTGACCTCCCGTCGACATTGAAATCATTACAGATCGATCATAAGCCTGGAAAGTTTCAAAGTTGAGGATGAAAATCGGCCGTGCCTTTACAATGTAACCGTACAGGCATTGGCCGGGGTGATTTTGGAAATCACGGAAAAGCTTACGGACGGCAGGACGCAGATTTGAACCGTCTCCTCCCGAATACGAATCGAGTGTGCCCACCACTGCGGACGGATTCATCCAGACCACAGGGTCGGCATAGGTGAAGGCCTCGTACTTGACAGTACTGAAGGAGTCCACCCTGTCCTAGACTGAAGTAAAATATAGAAATCACAGAAAACCGAGTTCTTAATGATCGGACAGGCATTCGAATCCCGCAGCGCTACTACAAGACAAGGTGTGACATTTCCAGTCACATCGCTTAACCGTTGTATATTTTACGGAGTGAGTTATTTTAAGCAGGTGTTTCTAGTAATTAGAAGATCGCGAGCAGGACTTTATATCGATTTGAACAGTTCTCGAAGTTCAGAAGTAGCTGAATGTGTGCAGCATGAGATTGTCATTCTATCGTATAGCCAGGACAGTGTCGAGACTGAATACATTATGAATAAAAGCCTCCAAGACAAAACATAAAATGGGGAACCACTTACGTCCAGGTGACAAAGCCACGATGGATTATTGTGAATTATCAATGGATGCAATTAACAGCCAAAGGAAAAATCCCGGCACTAATTTTCTATTATGTGGTACATCTCACAAGCCTTTGTAAAAGACTACAAATTATTTTGATTGGTCGCGACTAAAAAAAGTCGTTCTTTTATTATTTAATGTACCAGTCGACAATCCCTGGTTTTATTTGTACAGTGACCGGTAATACGAGGGCTGTCCAGAAAGTAAGTTACGATTGATCGCGAAATGAAAATCACAGTGAAAATCAGAAATGTTTCATTTGTAACAGTTAGCTACACCTTTCAGCTACTTCTCTACGCAGTCGCCGTTCTGACTCAGACATTCGTCGTAGCGTTGTACCAACTTTCCAATACCCTCATCATAGAAGGCAGCCGCCAGTGCTTTCCGCCAATTCTCTACGCTGGCCTAAAGCTCGTTGTCTGTGCCAAAATGTTGTCTTCATAGGCAGCGGTTCGTTTGAGCAGAGATGAAACTCAGTGGGAGACAATTACGGGCTGTATTGTGGGTAACCAAACATTTCCAATTGAAACGATGCAGGAACATCTTCATTGCCCCTGCAGAATGAGGCTGAGAATTGTCATGAAGAAGAAACCGCACGACAGTTATGTAATGTTGGTTGCATAGCTTCAGGGGAAAATTCTCACCAGGCCCTCGTACTTGGCGGGAGACACTAATTTCTATAACGTCTTTACGCGCTCACTAAGAGCTCAGGAATGAAAAGAGCGACATAATTCTAGCTAGAGTCATACTAGAGACACTGCCCAACACATCTTTGCAAAGCTTTATCGGATTTTCGTAGTCGTTTCCATTTCGCGACCGATCGTAACTTACTTTCTGGACAGCCCTCGTAGCTGTGATCTGCAGCGATGTTGCGATGAGCGTTCCAGCAATAAAACATGATGTATTAAAATAAGGAGAAACACTATGACGCACAAGAAAAGCCTGAATCATTAAATAAATGAATGCAGTATTGATGTGTGAGAAGACCCGGGCACTGCCGAAGTGGTACGATAATCCATTAACAGTGTACGTTGCAGAAAATCTGATAGGTGAGGCTCGCGGAAGTAGCCTCCCAGAGCATAAGTGAAGTGTGTTCCTTGCCATCACCCACTTCCCACAATAGTCACAAGTGCTGCCAGAGTCTGCTGTTGTCTGCAGTGGCAAACATTGTAAGCTTGCTCATCACAGTAGCAAAACCTAGTGGAGCGCCAGCTCAGGGGAGCTGTATAAGATGTACACATCCCACACGCTGGTAGCTGCAGTACACACGTACTCGAGTTAACCACTATTGATGTAAACACTGTCTGCGGGTACGTCCAGGAGTTGTACGGACACATTTTGCACGTGTCACTCACCTCGCAACCGGAATAAAATTTGAAACGCAGTTCGTTTCAGAAGTTATTCTAAATGTCCTAGAGCCACGTCTATTAGTACTTTTGTTGTTGTTTAGGTTGACGCTGGTGAAATAACGAGTGAGTGATGCATAATTATAGCTTATTCATTAAAACGAATAAATGATAATTAATTGAAATCCTCAGCTGCCGACAGGTGTTGTTGATATACGTCGGTGGGGACAGCTGAAAATGTGTGCCCCGATCGGGATACGAACCCTGGATCTCTTGCTTACATGGCAAATGCTCTATCCATCCGAGCCACTGAGGACACAGATGAATAGCGCGACTGCAGAGACTTATCACTTGCACGCTTCCCGTGAGACCCACATTCCCAGCTGTCCACATTCTACATGCGTAATGTATCAAATAGATATTTGCCCATCCACTCTTTAATCGCGCACACTAAGGTGACGATTCCCATAAGAGTTCGGGCAACCTGTGCGCATTCAAACAAACGAAGGTCAATGACTGGGTAGCATTTAACTATATATGAAGATAGTAACTACTCTCGAAAGAACAGATACCATTGATGACCGTGAAGCTTCTCTAGAATAAATTATAATTAATTGAAACCCTCAGCTGATGATAGGTGTTGTTGATATACCTCGATGGGGGCACACATTTTCAGCTGTCCCCATCGAGGTATATGAACAACACCTGTCATCAGCTGAGGGTTTCAATTAATTATTATTTATTCTAGATAAGTTGCACGGTCATCAATGGTGTCTGTTCTTTCGAGAGCAGTTACTACCTTCATATACATTTAAAAAAGCAGCACTCCGTCTTCGGGCCACAAGTGGCCCATCGGGACCATCCGACCACCGTATCATCCTCAGATGAGGGTGCGGATAGGAGAGGTGTGTGGTCAGCACACCGCTCTCCCGGTCGTTATGATGGTTTTCTTTGACCGGAGCCGCTACTATTCGGTCGAGTAGCTCCTCAATTGGCATCACGAGGCTGAGTGCACCCCGAAAAATGGCAACAGCGCATGGCGGCCTGGATGGTCACCCATCCAAGTGCGGGCCACGCCAGACGGCGCTTAACTTCGGTGATCTCAAGGGAACCGGTGTATCTACTGTGGCAAGGCCGTTGCCACTATATACATTAAAACGAACCTAAAATCATGTACTTCGAGGGTGTGCTGAAAAGTAGTGCCTCCGATTTTTTATTTGAAAAATCTTAAAGCTTTTTAAATAAAACAAATTTTAGTAACACTGCATCTTTATTCTTCATAGCTATATTTTTATTTTTCAACAGTAGCACCCTGGCGGCGAACGCATTTCTCCCAAAGAGAAACCGGTCTGTTGATACCGTCACTGTGGAATGTTTGACTTTGTTCACAACCTCACCTGTGCTTGCACCGCTTCATCATTAACAAAGTGAAGCCTTCTAAGGTATTGTTTAAGTTTTGGAAACATGAAAGTAAGGCGTCGGACTGTTGCAGATGTCTCAGCACGCGTGTGTAGTCTGACACTGTCGTACTGAAGAAGAGGGTGCGCCAAGTGTTTTCTCAGGGATTACAGCGCGCTGTATCTCATGCACCGACATAGTTACGTTACGTACCGACGTGTTACACGCTACAATACGGACACCTTTAGCAGCAGAGGGTTGCACCTTCCGTGAGTAAAGCGAAGTCGACCGAGTAATATGAATGGCATTTAATACGAGTACTTCAGCCGATATTGAGAACAGAATAAAAATTTCAGTGCACTACTTTTCAGAAAAATGTAAGCAACGCCTTGTTGGACAAGGAGAGGGCTTAACGGCACTGATCTCATGGAAATACTCGTACATGTATGCAGTTGGAATGCGAGACGGCTGAGGGCATTGAGCCCATAAAGGAAGAAGCCACAGCCAGAGGAGAGACGTGTGGAGAATTGGGTAAATGCATCCTGTAGATTTTTCCATGCATTACGGTCCTAAATTTTTCGCATCCAAGTAGCTCCAGCAAGTTTTCTAACGTCGTTTTGCGTGGTCTTCGTCTTGATCTTTCCTTAACTCTTGCGATACAGGGAATAACACTCTTTCGTCATCATTTTTATTTCATTTTCACTGTAGCCATAGTGAAGTATTCCGTCACAGTCGATTCCTAGATGCATCTGTTTGTTTTCGTAGTGGTTCACAGCACGCATCTTAGCGAGCAATGCCTATCGATTACAATTTTACCAAGGACTCATAGTTTTGAGAAACCACTTGACTCACTTCCAATAAAAACTACACCAATAGGTGATGAGAAATGTAGCATTCTTTCAATCTACGTTAGAGTAGTAAAGAAAATGCATATCCGTGTTACTGCTTTCGTAGACTTAATCAGGATAGCAAAAACTTTATAATCGAGAATGGAGTTATCACTGATACTGTTTTCATCAGCCCGTTAGGAAGTTTTCAAATTTCTAATCGGACAAAGAGCGGAATGCGCCTTAACGGTACGTAGCTGGACATTCATTTTGCGAACGACATTGTTCAGTTTGTCTCAGGCAGCAGATAAATTTAAACAGTGAAGGAAGAACTTAACACCGCAATTTTAAAGGCTATCCTGGAAATAAATCGCAATAAGACTAAAATAACGTAGCGTTAGCTCATCGAGGACATACATTTCAACAATGAGGTCACTGAACTGTTTGATGAGTTGGTCCAAGAAAGTTCTTTGATGCATTGCAAGTTATAAGGAACGATACGGATGACAGCGTTAAGGAAGGTGAGTGAATGACAGCCACAATGACGTGTGGAAATGACTAACGGAGAATTAATCCAACAGTGAATGTGAAGTGGATGATGATTTAGTACCATGGTGAAAAGTATTACTACTCTCTCGTTGACTGCTGTACCATCGATGAAAAGCATAAATGTTTAGATGGATCATATAAAAAACCTCACAACTCGGACGTAAAGACATGGGATGACCGCTAATGGACTGCACCACCAGATCTTGTAAACTTACGGAGTAAATTAATAGGTAAATCTGTTAACGATCGCACAGAAAGTGCTATCTTGGTGTGACGACGTATCTTGAAAGTTTATTCTGACACCGGTACGGATGAGCGATGTCAGGCAGCGACAGCAGGAGCACCCCATTTCAGATTTTCCGTCACGTTTCGTCTCAGCTCCTCATCCCTCACCGTCTCGTTGGGCTTCTGGCCGCACTCGCAACAAGCAGCAAACTAGTCAACACGGAAAATATCGACCGTCTCATTCTTTCTTTCCTTCATGTCATAATACAGTTTTTTTTCAGTGTTATGACTAGTGTAAATGTTACGAGTGCGAGTAATCACGGCAAACTTGCGTCGATTTTCAACCCGGTTATTTGCTCTCTTCATTGTGGAGCGATGTTCATTTATAACACCTTACAATGCTGGAAATAGTCCGAACGCAGCAACAGAAACTACCACCTCACCGGTCGCTGTTTTGCTGTCTCTGCGGGTATAAACCAAACGGATATCTATATACTTAATATCGTTACAAAAAGTACTTCACATGTAACCGCAATACTGTCCTGTGTCTGTGGTAACAAAGTTTTACTTTTATTTTTTTCTTTATTTTTATTCATACTGTTGCAGCTCCACATCAGTCGTATCTTAGACTGACAGTAGAAAGTAGCATACTCATACGCATGAGTGTCCACTATTAAAACGGTTGCAGTGCGGTGAAGGAGACATAGGCCTTGTGACACTGAACAGAAGAGTACGTTTTTAATCATTAACGTAACTCGAGAAACCCTCCAGAAATGCACTGACAGAATTACTGCCATATTACTTGATACCACCAGTCCTATGAGACTAGATCATCCAGTAAACATTAGCACTATAAACTATGAATTAACACATATCATAACTTATTTTGTAAAAATAGGTTACTTACAAAGAATATGTAAAACATAGAAACTGTAACCAAGGCGTTTACCACTCCAGCACAGGAGTACTAGCTAATGTCTGACTTCACTCAGGGGTATTTGTCTAAGAAAGGTTTGGAACCACAGTTCTAAGGGAATGAAATGAACAGAATCGACTCAAAGGAGCAATAAAAAAGGAAAATATATGGAAAAACAGTAACAACAAAGTTTTGATAACAGAATTACCGTATACTTTATACGGACTGCCTTTAAGCTCTCCTTCATCTCTCAGTGATGCGAAGATATTACAGGGGCGATACGTGATTCGGATTCACGTTAAACTGATGGTCCCCATTCCCCGATAGACAAAGGGCTTGCAAGTTGCGAAAGTGCCGTTCAGTTGAAGGAACTTGCAAACAGGCGGCTGAACATCGCTTTTGAGGGACTCCCAGGCAGCCATACCATACGAATTTCACTTTAAAATAATCAGTGATGTTATGCCAATAACTGATAGGTTGCATACGACAGGACTAATGATGCCAACTTTTACCTCAAATATGATTAGTGGACACTTTGTTACATCTACAAATATGGAGGAACACGTGGCAGGTCATTGGAATGCCACGACTCTTTCACGCAAATTGTATATTCGGATATATTGTATAGTCCGCATGTGACAGAGTGGTGTAAGCGTTGTGTGATGAACTGTTACTGCCTGGTTTTATGGATCTGAAGACGACAATACGTATTGCCGAAGCCGGTAATCCAGTAATTCTGATCCCGGCGGTGGTTCGAGTCCTCCCTCGCACATGCGTGTGTGTGTTTTTCCTTAGGATAATTTAGGTTAAGTAGTGTGTAAGCTTAGGGACTGATGACCTTAGCAGTTAAGTCCCATAGGATTTCACACACATTTGACATTTTTGACAGTAATTCCGTTAACATAGCGATCTTGGCACCCACTGAATGATCGTGTCATGTAACCCTAATAAAGAATGGTTATAGCACCTCATGTAATGGTCTGAAGGGTTAGATGGCATTTCTAAGAAGAAATAAGGGTAGATACACCACTGAGGCAAAAATATTGTACCCGATGTCGCACATGGCCATAACGAAAAGAATAATTTTATTCTGTGGTTCAACGGGAACTTTAGTGATTATGTATTGTGTAGACTCAACCTTAAAATACACATTTTAGAGGATGTCTCGTAGGGTACGATACAAGTTTAATATGCTATAGCATCAATACTAATTGGTTACCATGTTTGGCGTATATGACACACTATCTCACAAGTTTTTAATGCCATTCAATCAATTTCGGCATTTGTGCCTCTGGTGGTACGCACACCATCCTGGCTATATTCAGTCTCTGAACACACTCGGTGCAACACATACCTTTCGCAATAGCAGCAACGATTCGGTTCGTATAACCACTGATGTAGTTGGCAAGCTTTTGGTAGGGCCTGTCCTTGACATTCACCCATAGAAAGAAGTTCATCGCTGTAATGTCAGGCGACCTAGCAGGCCAGGGAACTGGACAACCCCTGTCAATCTAGAGATCTGGAAACACCTAGTATCGATCATCTTGCGCAGTCTGAGCCCATTGTGGCGGTGCACCACATTGCTGGAAGATGACCATGTCTTCGTGGTCTGCCAGTTGTGGTGGCGCAAACAGCTCCAGCATATCAAGGTAATTGTTAGAATTAATTGTTTTTTTTCTCAGAAAGGAGTGGTCCCATGATGCGATCAACCAACAAACAATACCACACATTCACTTGAGTGCTGTCACGTACCTCTTCCGTCAAAGTATGCGGACGCTTTATGTCACAGATACAAACATTGTGTTTGCTTACTTTACCAAAATGGCTCTGAGCATTATGGGACTTAACAGCTGTGGTCATCAGTCCCCTAGAACTTAGAACTAGTTAAACCTAACTAACCTAAGGACATCACACACATCCATGCCCGAGGCAGGATTCGAACCTGCGACCGTAGCAGTCCCGCGGTTCCGGACTGAGCGCCTAGAACCGCTAGACCACCGCGGCCGGCTCACTTTACCACACATGTGGAATATTTCTTCTTCAGAAAATGGCTAGGTTGTTTAGAAAATTTCCATCCTCCTCCAAACGTTGAAGGAAGTCCACAACCAGGTGAATACATTCGGCTGGTCGTCTGGTTTCAATGTTTGCAACAGTTAAAATTAATATGGAAAAATCTGTAAACGTTCCAGGAGGAGCTGGGGCACAGACGCCCTATGGATCTGCAACTCTTGCTGCTCTCTCTGAACAGAAAGGGCAGACTTCTGCAGTGAATGTTGAAAACCAAACCGTATTCTACATCTTTATCGGCTTCACTAGGTCCAGGTCGTCGAGCATGATGCTTCGCATCAACACTTGCTGTGTGCATTAAACTGCTGTAGCACCTTGAAAATCGCGAGCTCTATCTTCTTATCTCGTGTTTTTTACTGAAAATCTCGTGCTTGTACTCTCGTTAACTTTACTATTACAGAGATCGCCTAAAATTTTTATTTTTTTTTAAAATTGGTCCTGTACGCAACAGATATCTTACTTGGTCTTTCTGCTGCCACTGCTTGATCTGCTGCATTCCATCATTTAACAAAAACATAAAAAAACCTATTATTCATGCTGAGTACAATGCATGTTCTGTATGGTGGCTTCTGCTGTTGCTGCTGCTGCTGCTTACTACAACTGCATATAATTCAAGAGAAAGGGTTTGGTCAAATCTAAACTCGATAATGATAACCCAAACAAGTAATTCCTTTTTTTTCCAAAAACTATATTTTGAAAGCGATTCTTTCTCATTCAATTAACAAAACGCTAGAAGCTCTTTGAATAATCGTTTCGTATGTAAATCTGCCTCCAGTGGCATTAAAGCAATATTACAAATTAACCAAACTCTTGAGACAGACTGAAATTCTTCTCAATTAAATACATAGTGAAAGAATTTCCTTGCAATTACAAAAAAAAACAAAACAATGACAAAATCAATACTTAATCTATTCGTCTAGCAATGGTTTCCCTTAAGAATTCAACTCCTATCATTATCAAAATTACCGTCTGCTGCTGCGCACATACACAAACCCTTTTTTTTTAAATTAATAAGCGCTGCAAATTATAAAAAAATATCAACTCAATACCAAATCCTGTGTCGCTGCTGACGGACACAGCAGTACGGCAGCTCGGCGACGACCCCTCGCCCAACACACGTGCGCACCACAGCAGGCGGTCTCCTACACTGGCTTCAAAACTGCCACTAGTTAATCCGTGCGCTGCGAAGTGCGACAACAATATCTTAAGATTCCAGAGCTTGTGTATGCACGCTGTAACCAACCTTTAAATCCTAAGAGAGTGTTGCCAACTCTCAATCTTGAGGATGGGTGCTTCCTACATGGTGTTTGAAGTCCCTTTAAACCTACATGTCCAATCTGCTCTGACTGAACCATTCCACACACTGAGCCTTTTCTTTAACCGTTGTCATTATACTTGATGCACGGGAACTTGGAACACACGCAAACAAAACTTTGCGAGTTTATCCATCACATAAACGAAACATGGTGTCCGATGTAGAATTCTGTTATGAATACACTACACAAAATCACACTAGCACATTTAACAATATTCTAAAATTAATATTTCATGCACAAAAGATAGAATAAAATTTAATCAATGCAGAACAAGAATCTGCAACGAAAACGACTGCACAAGAAAGTAGCTGTTGTAGCTGAACGACGCTACAGCTAATATCTAGCTGAATGTCAGACAAAGTGAATGTAGTGTTCACCCAAAATTCCTCTTTTGACGTCGTACACAGAGTGATGCGCCCTGTTCTACACTTGACGCTGGTTCAGAGGCGAGTCCTCAAAGTTTTCGGTCTTGTGTCTTTCATAGCAAACTGTCCCTCCACCTGTGTTCTTTCGTGCTTCACGTCACAGCTTTTTCAGACCAATGAGAGAGTTCCTTTCATCTTGTGGAAACTACCTCTGCCAATCGCAAAGGGCCTACCTTTAAACTGCGTCGTAATATCGACTCTTTCTACTCCCTCCAGTTTATTTTAGGCAAGTGGATATTTTATGCTTGCCCATGATACCTATAAGGTACACACGTACATCACGAGCATACCAAGAGCATTTCACGTGATCAGCTGCGTCGCTGGTGTGTTTGTGTCCATCTGGAAATTCCCCAGCACACTTTTCTAAAGAAGTTCTCCGTCGCAAGCATCGCTGTGCCGCTACCTGTTCCCCTCGATGTACCGCCTGGTGTGTTCATTGTCCCTCTCGCTGCGGGTCACCAGCCCCTTTTAGAAGCGTTCCGTTGCACTCAAGCCGTGACGGCACAACTCGCTCGCGTCTGCCCCCAAACTAAAACATTTCTTCCAGCAGCTTTTTTCACCTTCTGCTCAGTGACATGCAGGATTTGGGTTTGGTGTGTTAATACCATCGAATCGAGTGTCACCCCTTCGCATTACATGTTGTTCATTTTGGTAGGGAAATCTGCTCATTATCGCTGAAGTATGTCAGGTGACATTTTCATCTACTTGTTATGACATATAAAATCTAATGTAAGGTGCTAATTTGATATTCATTCAAGCTGCCACCTTACAGTAGTTCACAAAGTTTTATTACACATATTCCCAAAAACAGTTGTACAAAATCTTTTACAAACCGGCCTTCCAGTAGCCACCAATAAAAAATATAATGAAAAACTTTATACAGTCTATGTAAGGTTGTACAGAACGAGACGAGTTAATAACAAACAGTCCCAGATAAATGTAGGTGACATATAAAATTGCATACAAATTTAATAGGGATTTACTGGGACTAAATCCCCATTGGTAAAACAAGCAACAGTACAGAATATTAAATAAATTTCAAGTGAAAAAGAAAAATCCCCAACGGGTATCTTAGACCAATAGACAGATCATAAAACAACGGAATTCCACCAGTTATGTAGTGACTTATTCCACTGAACTCATTCGTGAAATCTGTTTCAAGTATAAGAGTATTAAAGCAGAAAAGACAGTTATCTTAATAGTCAGTTTAAGTTCCACGCAACAGCTCCACGGATGATCCACCCTAAAACAAGAGTGACCAAACTACTAGCAACAGGTGACACACCTTGGGACGCAGCCTGAACTCATTAACGAGAGTAATATTCAAATAATTACAAAAGAGTGAACACAAATTACGATCAGATTGATGACAAACACAACTTCAAAGGTTGATGATTCCCAACCTTTAGTAGCAGCAAACAACGAGAATCCACATAGCATACATAGGAATCAAGCATCAGGTGGTACAGTATACACACTTGCCAATGCGCAACCAACGCTCCCCCGTAGCGGTCACTCCAAGACTCGCCGACACAGCATGTGCCCCAAGCAACGGGCAAGCACCACCACTAGGGCCCCGTAGCGGAGAAGCAAGGGAACCGTAGCCGGAATCGCTGCGCTTAAATAGCGGCCAGAAGAGGATAAACCAAATAGCAAACGCGTATCCCTGAACCAACCGGATTACTGCTCCTACTCGATAAAAGAATCACTGGCGCCAGCGACTCCCCATGGCTCAGCTCTTTGGGTACAATAAGTAAAATTTCACCATTTCTTGTGCTTTCTGGTCTGCAAATTTTGGTGGCCACATGTGTACCTTCGCATTGTCGTTGTTGTGCGACAGACGCTCAAGTACGAGGGCAGTTCAATAAGTAATGCAACACATTTTTTTTTTCTCGGCCAATTTTGGTTGAAAAAACCGGAAATTTCTTGTGGAATATTTTCAAACATTCCCGCTTCGTCTCGTATAGTTTCATTGACTTCCGACAGTTGGCAGCGCTGTACGGAGCTGTTAAAATGGCGTCTGTAACGGATGTGCGTTGCAAACAACGGGCAGTGATCGAGTTTCTTTTGGCGGAAAACCAGGGCAGCTCAGATATTCATAGGCGCTTGCAGAATGTCTACGGTGATCTGGCAGTGGACAAAAGCACGGTGAGTCGTTGGGCAAAGCGTGTGTCATCATCGCCGCAAGGTCAAGCAAGACTGTCTGATCTCTCGCGTGCGGGCCGGCCGTGCACAGCTGTGACTCCTGCAATGGCGGAGCGTGCGAACACACTCGTTCGAGATGATCGACGGATCACCATCAAACAACTCAGTGCTCAACTTGACATCTCTGTTGGTAGTGCTGTCACAATTGTTCACCAGTTGGGATATTCAAAGGTTTGTTCCCGCTGGGTCCCTCGTTGTCTAACCGAACACCATAAAGAGCAAAGGAGAACCATCTGTGCGGAATTGCTTGCTCGTCATGTGGCTGAGGGTGACAATTTCTTGTCAAGGATTGTTACAGGCGATGAAACATGGGTTCATCACTTCGAACCTGAAACAAAACGGCAATCAATGGAGTGGCGCCACACCCACTCCCCTACCAAGAAAAAGTTTAAAGCCATACCCTCAGCCGGTAAAGTCATGGTTACAGTCTTCTGGGACGCTGAAGGGGTTATTCTGTTCGATGTCCTTCCCCATGGTCAAACGATCAACTCTGAAGTGTATTGTGCTACTCTTCAGAAATTGAAGAAACGACTTTAGCGTGTTCGTAGGCACAAAAATCTGAACGAACTTCTCCTTCTTCATGACAACGCAAGACCTCACACAAGTCTTCGCACCCGAGAGGAGCTCACAAAACTTCAGTGGACTGTTCTTCCTCATGCACCCTACAGCCCCGATCTCGCACCGTCGGATTTCCATATGTTTGGCCCAATGAAGGACGCAATCCGTGGGAGGCACTACGCGGACGAAGAAGAAGTTATTGATGTAGTACGACGTTGGCTCCGACATCGACCAGTGGAATGGTACCGTGCAGGCATACAGGCCCTCATTTCAAGGTGGCGTAAGGCCGTAGCATTGAATGGAGATTACGTTGAAAAATAGTGTTGTGTAGCTAAAAGATTGGGGAAAAAAATGTGTTGCATTACTTATTGAACTGCCCTCGTATAACGGAACACACGGCGTGTAGAATGTGAAATGCGTAATTTGTTGCTTAAAGTGGACCTTCATCGTCGATGTATCAGCACTTTCTGCGTGGAGCAACCGAAATTGAGTCTACTGTACATCTACACGTCGGACCATGAGCATCTCTTAGGATCGGCATTCGCCGTAAGTTTCCACGTCGGAGACCACCCAAGAGCCCGAGGAAGCAATCTACTGCTGCCCCTGACGCGTCTTCAACCCAGCGGACCGCAACGCGCGTGCCTTTTTGCTGCCGTCCGGACGCAGTCCGCATTCGTCTCGGGCACTTTGCGAGTACTGAGGGCGGCATCGGCTGCCGGCGCCGGACAATAGCCGCTCCCCGGCGCCCGAACACAAGTGCGCCATGCGTCACCATCCGGATACACGTGTAGCTCCGATTTATTACTCGCGCGGCCATAAATAATGAAGGTAAGGTCTTCGACGCGGCTGTTTGAGTTATTGCCCGGCGCTTCCACTCGGTACCATTCGTACATCGGCCCCTCCCGCCGTCGTTCCGTGTTACAAGCGCGACCGCCGCGAGTACAGCAGAACGGCAGCTAATCTCATTTGTACCCAGCCGCCGCCAACCCGCGCATATTCGTAGCGCGGCGAAAGTTTTCTTTCTCTCCGCCTCGGCTATTTATCATTGCGCGAGCAAAACACCGACTGTTTTCCCCTGTCGCGAGAAGTAAGCCACGCTCGAAGACAGAGACTGGTTTCTAGTTTCTCGAAGAGACATCCTGCTCGGGTGGCAAAGATCGCTAACCTGCGAAGCAGCTATATGAAATACGAGAAGCAATTTACTACATTCGCCTTCAAGTCGACCTAACTAGTTTTTATAAGAGAGGAAATCTCGTGCTCGTGCAAGATGAAAAGTTGTTAAAAGGTGGTATCGCTTAGTCCTATGTTAGACAGCCTATCGTTTCTTTGTGTTACATCACTGATCCCGCTGTACCAAGCAGGCGATGACCCTGTTATTAAAACCATGTTTACTGCTGTTTCCTCATTTATTCTCCCATTTCTGACGGATTCGTTTCCCCCGTTTTGCTCTTCTCGCAATTCCTTTGTAGTGTTTAAAGGATAAATGTCTTGGATATATTCTTTCCATTTTTATCTATTACTTGATTCTAGCTCATTTTTTAAAATAATTTCTCACATGTTTTAACTTAAAATTTATAGCCCTAATGTTTTCTGGAGGACCTAGACCTTGCCAAAGCCGATTTACTAAACACAGCCTTCCGAAATGCCATCACAAAAGAAGGCGAAGTAAATATTCCAGAATTCGAATCGATAACAGCTGCCAACATGAATAACGTAGAAGTAAATAGTTCAAAATGGTTCAAATGGCTCTGAGCACTATGGGACTTAACTGTTGTGGTCATCAGTCCCCTAGAACTTAGAACTACTTAAACCTAACTAACCTAAGGACATCACACACATCCATGCCCGAGGCAGGATTCGAACCTGCGACCGTAGCGGTCACGCGGTTCCAGACTGTAGCCCCTAGAACCGCACGGCCACTCCGACCGGCGAAGTAAATAGTGAAGCAACTCAAATCACTTAATAAATGCAAGTCTTCTGGTCCAGACTGTATACCAACTAGGTTCCTTTCGGAGTACGCTGATGCATTAGCTCCATACTTAACAGTCATATACAACCGTTCGCTCGACGAAGGATCCTTACCCAAAGACTGAAAAGTTGCACAGGACACACCAATATTCAAGAAAAGTGTAGGAGTAATCCACTAAATTACAGGCCCATATCGTTAACGTCGATATGCAGCAGGATTTTGGAACACATATTGTGTTCGAACATTATGAATTACCTTGAAAGAAACGGCCTATTGACACACAAAGCCGGCCGCGGTGGTCTAGCGGTTCTGGCGCTGCAGTCCGGAACCGCGGGGCTGCTAAGGTCGCAGGTTCGAATCCTGCCTCGGGCATGGGTGTGTGTGATGTCCTTAGGTTAGTTAGGTTTAATTAGTTCTAAGTTCTAGGGGACTTATGACCTAAGATGTTGAGTCCCATAGTGCTCAGAGCCATTTGAACATTTGACACACAAAAATGGTTCAAATGGCTCTGAGCACTATGCGACTCAACTTCTGAGGTCATCAGTCGCCTAGAACTTAGAACTAATTAAACCTAACTAACCTAAGGACATCACACACATCCATGCCCGAGGCAGGATTCGAACCTGCGACCGTAGCGGTCACGCGGTTCCAGACTGAAGCGCCTTTAACCGCACGGCCACACCGGCCGGCTATTGACACACAGTCGACATGGGTTTAGAAAACATCGTTCGTGTGAAACACAACTAGCTCTTTATTCACATGAAGTGCTGCGTGCTATTGACAAGCGATCTCAGATCGATTCCGTATTCCTGGATTTTCGGAAGGCTTGTGACACTGTACCACACAAGCGGGTTATTGTCATATTGAGTGCTTACGGAATATCGTCTCAGTTACGTGACTGGATTTGCGATTTCCTGTCAGAGAGGTCAGAGTTCATAGTACTTGACGGAAAGTCATCGAGTAAAACAGAAGTGATATCAGGCGTTCCACAAGGTAGTGTTATAGGCCCTTTGCTGTTACTTACGTATATAAACGATTTGGGAGACAATCTGAGCAGCCGTCTTTATCTGTTTGCAGATGAGCCTCTAGTTTATCGACTAATAAAGTCATCAGAATAGCAAAACAAACTGCAAAACGATTTAGAAAAAAAATATCTGAGTGGTGCGAAAAGTGGCAGTTGACCCTAAATAATGAGTACCAAAAGGAACTCGTTAAACTTCGGTTACACGATAAATCAGTCTAATTTAAAAGCCGTAAATTCAACTAAATTCCTAGCTATTACAATTACGAACAAATTAAATTGGAAAGAACACATAGAAAATGTTGTTGGGAAGGCTAACCAAAGGCTGCGTTTTATTGGCAGGACACGTAGAAAATGTAACAGACCTACTAAGGAAACTGTCCGCTTGTCCGTCCTCTTTTAGAATACTGCTGCGCGGTGTGGGATCCTTACCAGGTAGGACTGACGAAATACAGGTAAAAAGTTTAAAGAAAGGCAGCACGTTTTATATTATCACGAAATATGGGAGAGCGTGTCACATAAATGATGCAGGATTTGGGCTGGAAATCATTAAAAGAAAGGGGGTTTTCGTTGCGACGGAATCTACTCACGAAATTCCAATCACCAACTTTCTCCTCCGAATGCGAAAATATTTTGTTGAGACCGATCTACATAGGGCGGAACGATCACCACGATAAAATATGGGGAAATCAGAGCTCTTACGGAAGATATAGGTGTTCGTTCTTTCCGCGCGCTATACGAGATTGGAATAATAGAGAATTGTGAAGGTGGTTCGATGAACCCTCTGCCAGGCACTTAAATGTGATTTGCAGGGTATCCATGTAGATGTAGATGGAGATGTATATAAAACGTTTTAGTATTTATGGAAAGTTTCCCGAATCTTGTTGTTGAACAAGCCTACTGTTGAATGCAACAAGGCTTAAGCCTCTCCCTACATTTATATCTACACTGCAAGGCTGTTGTATTAACAGACATCTCGAATACTTGACCCGTCCGTATGAGTTAGCAAGCAGCTTTTGAGATAATATTCTCAATTGTTAAAGGTACAGGGAGACAAAGACCTAGAAAGAATGCCCTTGCCAGTACAAAATAAGTCGTACGTTGCTCCCCTTGTATTTCATTCAGACTTCTATTGCTGTTTTGTTTTCTTATTCTTCTGATATTACCAACCACTCATTCCTAATTTGCTGCAAAAAATGGTTCAAATGGGTCTGAGCACTATGGGACTTAAAATCTGAGGTATCAGTCCCCTAGAACTTAGAACTACTTAAACCTAACTAACCTAAGGACATCACACACACCTATGCCCGAGGCAGGATTCGAACCTGCGACCGTAGCAGTCGCGCGGTTCCGCACTGAAGCGCCTAGAACCGCATGGCCACACCGGCCGGCAATTTGCTGCATCCTTTTTGAGAAGGAATTTGTGAAAGGTAATTCCATGCAATACGTTGCGATCTGTAGTGTTACCCCATTCTAATCTCGTGTTTTTGGAATCATTCATATTTAGAAATAAATTTTTTTCGTTCTTTTTCTTCACCGCCAGTAGAATTGAAATAAAGTTGCTTTCTGTAGTTTCGGTTTAAAGATTCATCATTCCTATACATGACTCCTGAGATTTCTGCATTTCGGCACCTTCTATACTGACGCAAAAATTTCTCAACAGCAAAAAATAATTAATTTAGAGTAATAAAATTTAGGGAACACATTTGTCTAGGTAACTTATTTAAGTGATTAACATTGTATGATCACAGGTTAATGTAAACGTGATATAAGCTACTGCAAATGTGTAGTTCTGGTACATTAACAACCGGTGTAACCGCCATAATGTTGAATGCAAACGCACAATACTGCGTGACATGTGTTGTACAGGTGCTGGATTTATGTCAGTATTCATGATGCAGTTGCATGTCTGCAAGGACGTTTGATGGGTGCTGTGGGTGAAAGTAACGGCGAACCTGCTGGCCAGGGCAAAGTCGAACTCCCCATGTACCGAAATAGATTAAGACAGCACACAACACAAACGTATTGTTGAGCGATAACGTCACGGAGACCACAAAGGTAGGTCAAAGCCACGGTGATTAATACGTGAGGAATGTAACGGTTGCAGTCAAAATTACGGGCTATGTGAACCAGAGATGATATTGTGTCGTATCCAGTGCCACCTCATACCGCAGCATCAGCTCCTGGTTGTGTATGAGCGTGTTCGTTTACCTTAGAATCTTACAACATCGATAATACCGACTCCTGCATGAAGTATGTTCTGTGTTTAGGCCATCGCCTTAAGCAGTCGGCACATGGACTGTCCATACGAACGTTGAGCGTGTCGAGTTTCTGATGTCATAACGTTGGGGAGTCTTCCTGGACGAGCAGAGCAATATATAACATCTCAGATATTCTGAACGTGTGTTTGAACGTAGGCCAATAAGATGCAAGAGCGCCACCTATGTCACATCCACGCCATCTCTCTTCAGCACAGAGTCGCGAGATGTTATGTATTGGCTTTCAGTTGAAGCCCATATGTACACTCCTGGAAATTGAAATAAGAACACCGTGAATTCATTGTCCCAGGAAGGGGAAACTTTATTGACACATTCCTGGGGTCAGATACATCACATGATCACACTGACAGAACCACAGGCACATAGACACAGGCAACAGAGCATGCACAATGTCGGCACTAGTACAGTGTATATCCACCTTTCGCAGCAATGCAGGCTGCTATTCTCCCATGGAGACGATCGTAGAGATGCTGGATGTAGTCCTGTGGAACGGCTTGCCATGCCATTTCCACCTGGCGCCTCAGTTGGACCAGCGTTCGTGCTGGACGTGCAGACCGCGTGAGACGACGCTTCATCCAGTCCCAAACATGCTCAATGGGGGACAGATCCAGAGATCTTGCTGGCCAGGGCAGTTGACTTACACCTTCTAGAGCACGTTGGGTGGCACGGGATACATGCGGACGTGCATTGTCCTGTTGGAACAGCAAGTTCCCTTGCCGGTCTAGGAATGGTAGAACGATGGGTTCGATGACGGTTTGGATGTACCGTGCACTATTCAGTGTCCCCTCGACGATCACCAGTGGTGTACGGCCAGTGTAGGAGATCGCTCCCCACACCATGATGCCGGGTGTTGGCCCTGTGTGCCTCGGTCGTATGCAGTCCTGATTGTGGCGCTCACCTGCACGGCGCCAAACACGCATACGACCATCATTGGCACCAAGGCAGAAGCGACTCTCATCGCTGAAGACGACACGTCTCCATTCGTCCCTCCATTCACGCCTGTCGCGACACCACTGGAGGCGGGCTGCACGATGTTGGGGCGTGAGCGGAAGACGGCCTAACGGTGTGCGGGACCGTAGCCCAGCTTCATGGAGACGGTTGCGAATGGTCCTCGCCGATACCCCAGGAGCAACAGTGTCCCTAATTTGCTGGGAAGTGGCGGTGCGGTCCCCTACGGCACTGCGTAGGATCCTATGGTCTTGGCGTGCATCCGTGCGTCGCTGCGGTCCGGTCTCAGGTCGACGGGCACGTGCACCTTCCGCCGACCACTGGCGACAACATCGATGTACTGTGGAGACCTCACGCCCCACGTGTTGAGCAATTCGGCGGTACGTCCACCCGGCCTCCCGCATGCCCACTATACGCCCTCGCTCAAAGTCCGTCAACTGCACATACGGTTCACGTCCACGCTGTCGCGGCATGCTACCAGTGTTAAAGACTGCGATGGAGCTCCGTGTGCCACGGCAAACTGGCTGACACTGACGGTGGCGGTGCACAAATGCTGCGCAGCTAGCGCCATTCGACGGCCAACACCGCGGTTCCTGGTGTGTCCGCTGTGCCGTGCGTGTGATCATTGCTTGTACAGCCCTCTCGCAGTGTCTGGAGCAAGTATGGTGGGTCTGCCACACCAGTGTCAATGTGTTCTTTTTTCCATTTCCAGGAGTGTATATACGCCGTATCTAAGCACCAGAAAATTGAGGATCTCTGGAAAACGAGTCGTTAATTGTATGATTTTTTGTAGTAAAATAAATAACGGGAAACGTTATACTGATGATTAAATAATTACTGTAACTTGGTTGTTACGAATGTATGCCGTCCTGAGGCAACTGCAGAAGGAGTCTCCATTAAAAACGCACTGTTTTTGGCACAATTTGTTATAATGAAATGTCACTTAATAACATTCCTGCGACTAAAGCTTTCAAGCGATCGTAAGGTGTAAAGCACGGTTGCAGACCGTTCATGGTCGGTGTAGCGTAATGAGCGGCGTTGTAGAATTGTAAGATATCGAGTGACCTGTTGTTGGTTCGCGTCTCACTGGATCCCAACTTTCTTTATTAATTTTCTAGTTTTCTAGTAGATTCTGACACTTTCTTATTAGTCTAGTGAAAGTATATTTTATAATGCTGTATGTTACGTAAATACAAATGCTTGCTTTCTGAGGGGTGTGCTTGTTTGGCTTACTCTACAAAAAGGCTTGCACTACTTGCAGTAAGATATTTTGCACTTTCTAGTTTTATGTTTTGTATTTCATTTGTTTTAAAGATTCTGCTACTGAATAGGAACAGTGATCAACTAAGAAGACCTTAGAGTCTTACTGAAAACTTAAAATAATGACATGAGTTTAATCTTATGTGAGGAAGTGCTGTAAATTTGTATCGCGCAATTTGTTACGGAAATTTTATACGCCGATGTTCTTATTGTGTGACCGCGGTACTTCCCTTTTTGTCTTATAACATGTTCACGAGTATTGAAGTTTTTACTTATGTACGCCACAGACACAACGACCTGAGTGCCACATGGACAAGGAAGTATATATAAGAAGCTCATTTCCAAAAGGTACCAAATCCGAAAAACTGAAAATTGACATAAGTGATTTTAGAACTACTTCGAATGATCATCCATGTAATAAGAACCGTTATGTACGGCAATACGTAGCATATCCGTTGTACATTTCCCCTTAAGACTTGTGGTTAATGCTAAAGAGTACCAAATCAGTCTTATTTCGTTTCCAAGAAGTACAGAATCACAGCAGACAGTCGTTGATCTTCACACTTCCTGTCACACAGAACATGATCGTCATTTGTTTGCATGACACTGTATATTGTAAGGCGTGTCCGGCTCTTTTCTTTTTTGTTCATTGCGAGTTTTTAATTAAATTATGGATCTGACACACGAGATGAATAATGTGAAACACTAACAGAAACTGAAAATCATAGGAAAAGTGTATGTAGACCGATAAAGTGGAAGAAAAATGCCACGAAACAAAATAAGCGCGCAAAAGAGGCTAGCGTTACACCCCACACTAGCCTCAAATTACTAATGAACGTGACAGTGACTTCTCCAGTGTATTATCAACTGAAATTCAGGAGTTGAGTTATAGTTTCTAAGAGACTAAAGATTCTATTTCACAAAAGAAGTTCATTTCGCCATACACTGATGTAATTTCAACGGAGAGGTGCAGGCCCAAACAGTGAAGTGGTAAAGGTGTTGAGAACACAATTTACGTAAAATATAAAATAAAATCTCAGACAGGAGAGGTAAATGATGCTGAAATACATTTGTAAGTGTATTGAACATTGGTAAGTGGAAGGCTGAAAATGTTGCAAAGGCAGAACAGGACACAGGTGCTATTAAGAAAAGTGGGTCTAGATTATTCATTGTTTACTATTCAGGTTGGCTGGAAGTGAAAACAATGAGTAAAATATTTTGTGAAACAAAAATATTCTCACCAATTTTCTTTGGAATATTTGTAAACCTTTAAGTTAATAACAGTTCAAAATAGCCCATGAGGAGTGTAAATTGCAGAACGAAACACTGCAAATGAAGGAGTCAACTGTATTTCACTGCTTGTAGTAATATGATGTAACTCTAGAACAACAGTTACCAAACTTAACACATTTTTGTGCCTGAAATGCGAAGTATTTATTCAATACTAATCAAACTAATAAACATTTAACAGAGATACTTCACGTAATGTGTCTCAACATCTGTCTGAATATAACAATAAAGCTATGAAACATATTCTGATGGTACTGTGCTTGTTAAACGGTCTTGTCTCTCCTGTAAAATTATATTTTATGGAATTGCTACGTTTTGGAAATGACCTTTTAATGTGCGTTTTAATATAGGTGTTGTAGGTGTTTTACTCCAGTCTATTTCGTAAACAGTATCTTTCTCGAGTCAGATACAGCCGGCAACTACCACTGGAGCTCGCTGCGATCACGTATACCGCGTTGAGGCACACGATGATGATGATGATGATGATGATGATGTTTGGTTTGTGGGGCGCTCAACTGCGTGGTTATCAGCGCCCGTACAAATTCCCAACCTTTTCTCAGCCCAATCTCACAACTTTCATGAATGATGATGGAATAATGAGGACAACACAGACACGCAGTCAACTTTAGGCAGGTGAAAATCCTTGACCCCGCCGGGAATCGAACCCCATACCCCAAGGTCGGGAAGCGAGAACGCGGGCGCGAGACCACGAGCTTCGGACTGAGGCACACGAACCCTATTCACAAGTCGCCTCGTTTCTGAGAGTTCGGGAGCACGTTAAATCTGCACGCTCAACATTGATGTTCGAAAGCACTGTCTGTGTGTCGACTGCCTTAGCATCGATCACGGTTTCCTCTGAATACGTGATTCGCGCCTCGTTTGTGTCACAGGCAGAAGTGTGAAGTTTGGGAAGCAGTCAAAGCCGACATATTTTTTTTTTTCGGATGGTGGCGACAAAGTGCTGCCAATTTAGTGGCTGGACTTCCTTTGTGGATGGTCAAGGTGTGAACCTGTTGCAATCTTGATAAGGGCACTGGTCTATGTGTCAATTGGCCATTATAGCATGTAGATGAAAAGTTAGATGGATAATTACTATGAGTAATGAGTGGCACCCGGACCAACTGCCAGCGGTCAGAAGCTACTAGTCCAACATATTCTAGATGATGTGAAGTGGATCGTAGGGCTTTTATTTTATCCATGAGCTTGTGTGTGTGTGTTGGATGGCGGTTTCCTGGACGGCTGATTGATTAAACCCTTCATGTAGGTCACGGGTTCTTGCCCACCTGCGCACCCCAAGACTGAGTCGAAGACATCGATTTTGCAAAGGTTGAATGGTTGGATGTAAAATAGCAGGGAGCACTATAGCCCTGTATGCGAGGTGGCCAGTAGGGGGAAGTACACTACTGGCCATTAAAATTGCTACATCACGAAGATGACGTGCTACAGACGCGAAATTTAACCGACAGGAAGAAGACGCTGCGATATGCAAATGATTAGCTTTTCAGTGCATTCACACAAGGTTGGCGCCGGTGGCAACACCTACAACGTGCTGACATGAAGAAAGTTTCCAACCGATTTCTCATACACAAACAGCAGATGACCGGCGTTGCCTGGTGAAACGTTGTTGAGATGCCTCGTGTAAGGAGGAGAAATGCGTACCATCACGTTTCCGACTTTGATAAAGGTCGGATTGTAGCCTATCGCAATTGCGGTTTATCGTATCGCGACATTGCTGCTCGCGATGGTCGAGATCTAATGACTGCTAGCAGAATATGGAATCGGTGGGTTTAGGAGGGTAATACGGAACGCCGTGCTGGATCCCAACGGCCTCGTATCACTAGCAGGGAGATGACAGGCATCTTATCCGCATGGCTGTAACGGATCGTGCAGCCCCGTCTGGATCCCTGAGTCAACAGATGGGGACGTTTGCAAGACAACAACCGTCTGCACGAACAGTTCGACGACGTTTGCAGCAGCATGGACTATCAACTGGGAGACCATGGCTGCGGTTACCCTTGACGCTGCATCACAGACAGGAGCGCCTGCAATTGTGTATTCAACGACGAACCTGGATGCACGAATGGCAAAACGTCAATTTTTCGAATGTATCCAGGTTCTGTTTACAGCATCATGATGGTCGCATACGTGTTTGGCGACATCGCGGTGAACTCACATTGGAAGCGCGTATTTGTCATCGCCATACTGGCGTATCACCCGGCGTGATGGTATGGGGTGCCATTTGTTACACGTCTCGGTCACCTCTTGTTCGCATTGACGGCACTTTGAACAGTGGATGTTACATGTGAGATGTGTTACGACCGGTTGCTCTACCCTTCACTGGATCCCTGCGAAACCCTACATTTCAGCGGGGTAATGGACGACTGCATGCTGCAGGTCCTGTACGGGCCTTTCTGGATACAGAAAACATGCGACTGCTGCCCTGGCCAGCACATTCTCCAGATCTCCAGCCAACTGAAAACGTCTGGTCAATGGTGGCCGAGCAACTGGCTCGTCACAATACGCCAGTCACTACTGTTGATGAACTTGGTATCGTGTTGAAGCTACATGGGCAGCTGTACCTGTACACGTCATTCAAGGTTCATCAAGGCCGGTATTACGGCGAGAGGTGGTTGATCTGGGTACTGATTTCTCAGGATCTATGCACTCAAATTGCTCGAAAATGTAGTCACATAACAGTTATAATATATTTGTCCAATGAATACCCGTTTATCATCTTCATTTCATCTTGGTGTAGCAATTTTAATGGCCAGTAGTGTAATTGGCAGATGAGTTGTGAAATCTTGATCCTCTTATCCTGTTCATGCGGTCTGAAAAGTAACTTATCATCAAATGTTACCCCAAGGTACATGACTTGGTTGCTCCGTGGGATTTCCCGAGAGTGAAGAATCAGCCTCTCCCTCAAAATCGGGCGACGTCGGGTTAACATCGTTGCTCTCGTCTTGTCTGCACTCATAGACTGCTGTGGTGGCGGCAGATCGCGCACCAGCTGGCGGGGCTGCGACGTCCCCTTTCGCTGCTCCACTTGGCTGCAAGGGCGTTCCGCCGGCCGCGGACCCCTGCATATCGGCGCCGGATCGCCAGATCGCACGCGGTTAGCGCACGACACGACACGTCACGTCACGTCGCGGCGCACGCGGCGCCTTTAGTTACGACTGCGCTGCGCCAAGGCCGGCCGGCGACGCCGGGGCGCCGAGGGACGTGTAGCAGCGCACATCCGGAAGCGAGGAGCGCCGCGCCGAAGGTAACGGGCGGGCGGCAGGCTGCGGCGACGGATCCGGTTTCGTTGCAACACGACAATGGTGCAGCTCCGCGCAGCGCGCAATGGCGTCACGCTATTTTGGAAAGGAGAGCTCGCCGGCCTGGCTGCAGACAGCCATCTGGATGTGTTGCAAGGCCCGCCGTGGAGGGGCGGCGGTAGGCGAACACCTGTGCCGAGCGAGCAGAACAGAACGGCGTCCCACAGTTCGCTTCTCTAGCGGCCTTCCGATCCGCGACCGCCAGCCGAGTCCCAGCGGTACGACGTCCATTTGGGGACGCGGTAACGTGAAAGTATCGAAAGAAATGTTTCGACACCTTAAGCTAGGTCGCCGCAGAAAATTATTCCAGGGGTACCAGGGGTAAATGGGTGCTAGGACGGTCAAGACTCTAAAACGTGAGTTGGTCAGTTTCGAGAAACCGTTGTACAGTCTAACTATGGTCAGACACTTAAGGTTACAATTACCTAAACAAGATATTTAGTGGAATCATACCGAAATCACTGCTATGAAGATACTAGAATTCTGCAATAAAGAAAAATATACACCAGATTTCATGGAGGTTGAGAGGGTGGAGGGGGGTGGGGAAGACAAGTGTGCAATTCCGCTCATCCCCCTCACCTCCAACCCTAGCTGATGCATACGATTTTGAGGTATTAGCACCAGTTTCTCCATTATGTCTTTAAAATCTACTTATTACAGTCAGTAATAGTTCAACTGGACATAGCTACCAAATTTATAACCATACTAGCTGTGAAACTATCACGTAATAAGTGTATACGTGTGTGTTTTGTTGGCACTTATCACGGGATGATTATACATTTTTATATTTTTATAATTACATTTTTTTATCATTTTGCTTGGGATGGCTTTAAATATTGTGGGCTAGCATGAGACTTCCAATTAATATACCGCGATAACACTCGTACGTACATCGGCTCCCCCGAAGTACATACGATATAATATTATTCTTACGCAAACTGTAATTACTAATTTGGATCTCAGGGGCTATTGGTTACTTATGTACCAAACTACACAAAGATTAACTGAGATTTTGCTGAGCCTACTGGATAAAAATATTTTCAATCTTTCTTGTTCATTATTTGCAAGGCAAAACTGGAGAGAATCTCATCTGCCGTTAGGCGGCCAAACTCGAAACATACTGAACTCATTCAATATTCTAAATATTAACAAACGAAATCTATTTTTACTCTGTCAACTCTGAGACTATTGTAAGATCATGGGAGAGAAACCTCTCACATTTACATTTAATATTATGACATGAAATTTTAATTAAATAATACAGTCAGCGTAATGGCCCACTAAATCCTGCTAGGGGAGATAAGCTCCCTGCACTACGAAGTTCCGTAAAAACTTTGTGAATTATAATTAATGGTTGTGATCATGAGAGGTGACAACTAAGTCAATAATTCACACTTTCTACTAACAATTATAAGTATACTTTACTAAATCACAACCAAACTTACATTAAATATTATCCAACGCAACAATGGCGGACTACCTCTCGACGAAACAAAACCAGGAGAGCTGGTTCAATCAAAGCATTGTCCTTCATGGCCTATATTACACAGAGACTATACCAAAAAGCTGTGTTTTGTTAATTACATCGATATTTCGGTTTTTATAATAATAACTTATGTTCTTTACTATTTGTTATACATCGCGCAGACGTACTTAGTCTTTAGATAATTTATATTTCACACGTCTCATAGCAAAAACTTGTTTTCCCTTTCTCCAAATGTCCATTTCTGTGACGTACCGTCACAAAACCCAGCATTGGCTGGGTATTTATATATTCTAATCTTGTATTAGTCCATCTCCTCATTTCCCCCTCTTTCCGTCCATCTCTTCCTTCCCCCTCTCTTTATCGATTTCCTCTTGGCCCCCTCTCAGTCCTCCTTCCCCCTCTGTCCGCCTCCTCCTCCCCCTCTCTCTCTCTGCTGATCCACTCCCTCTTTATCCACCTCTTCTCCTTCGTCTCTCTCTGTCCATCCTCTCTGGCTTCGTCTGTCACCTCCATCCCTCCCATCCTCCGTCCCTTTCTACCACCACCCGTCTCTGCCCACCTCCTCTACCTCCACTCCATCTCCTTTTGCCCCTTTCCCTTCCCTCTCTCTGTCCATCTCCTTCTCTTCCCATTCTCTGTCCATTTCCTCCTCCCTTTCTGTCTGTTCATCTTCTTCTCATATACCTCTCTACCTGTCACTTCCTTCTCCTATCTCTGTTCACTTTCTCTTCCCCCCCATCTGTGTCTGTGTCCTCCTTTCTCCTCGCTACCTGTCCATCTCCTCGTCCTTTCCTCACTCTGCAAGATATCATGCTCAATCCAGCAGGAGGCTGCTGTTTCTTACACCTACAGTATTCATTTCTGTATTGTAGGTAATATGTGCACTCAATTAGACTGAAATCGTTCGAGGGGCTTAGGACGAGAATTTTGCCTGTGGCTTTGGCTGCATACGCAAATTTCAAATATATTTCACATATATATATAACACGTATTTGTACATGTATTTCACCTGCAAGTCTAGAGAATTTTCCTCTGCAGTTACATTTTCCCGCAGCTTAATGTTTACGTCTCCATATCTGTTGAAGTATTTGATATACAAAGATATAACTTTGCAGGTACATCCAGTGATATATCTCCCTACTCCCCGCGGGATGTATTCTAAATAGCGTTAGTAGTAAAGAAGTAACAAACTGAACGTCTTGCATGATGTGGTAGTGTTTATGACGTCGTATCTCTTGAGCTAAGTGTCGTACAATGATGTAATTTTGCTGGTACATTCACTAGTATGTGCAACTACTGCCTGCAAAGGTTTCACGAAGTTAGTAGTAAAGAAGTGAAAAAATAAAACGCCGTAGTTCATGGGGTGGTTTTACTGCACCTCCTGCGAAAATGTTGTAAGCACAAACTTCTTTCCATTCATCAATTTGTGAGAGACTTCAGCGAGAAACATTTTTATAGTGGTTTTAAATTACGTGTAAAATTTGTTGCAAGTCTCTAAGTGTTCTCATTTTTAGATACTGGACAATTTAAGTATGGGCTACACTTCTTTTCACTCCACCCGCACCCGTTCGATAGGTAGGTGGTTCGTAACCCCACAGTGATTCTTTCAAGACAGTGACGTGCGTACCAAGTTTGGGTGAAATTGGTCTATAGTTTAGGAGGAGATGCACACAGATACATACATACAAACATAGATGAATAAACACGTGCATTTATTTTTATAATTTGTGTGGATTTAAAGTGAATTCTTCCGTTTAATCAAGCTCATTGTGATAGATCGCATTCCTAAGATACGACTTCCTAGGACAGCTTTTTAAAACCGTAACTTCTTAGATATGATTATCTCAAAAATATATTGTTTCATATGATTATCTCAAAAATATATTGTTTCGATTTCCCCATTTTTCCCACGCACGTCGCTCTGTATTTACACTAATAAATTTGTAATGCTCTGTTTACTGTCTCTAAACCTTGCAAGGCGCCAGATCAATAGTTTCTCTTACTCTAGCTTTGCCTAACTCGTGGGAACGAGTTTACCTTCGCGCTAACAGGCGAGACCGTCACTTCACCTACTTAAACGGAGTGAATCGCAGCTGCATTTGATTGAGACATGCACACTGGTGATGGGTTATCGACGCTACACTGCCATAAAGCTCCTTGTTGGGGCCGAGTGGGAAAATTATACCTGTCGCTTTCCACTTGCGCGAGGTTTCTGCAATCAGACCTGGCTGTTAACTTCGGCAAGCGCTTTAAGATGGACGTTAGCCGAAGTTGATAGATTTTGCGCACAAGAAATCAAGCACTATGAAACCGTTCCTCCAGGATCACAGAGGAAAATATTATTTGGTGAGAATTTATGCTAAAATTGTCTGTGTGCATCTCATCGGAAAATTTGAACTGAACATTCACTTACTGCTGCTTGCCGTCGTTAGTATTACACGATTGTCTTCATCAGCTTTATTTATTGTGAGTGATGTCATTTTCCTTCTCTCTCTCTCTCTCTCTCTCTCTCTCTCTCTCTCTCTCTCTCTCTCTCTCTCTCTCTGGGTCGAATAAAACGGTTGCAAATTGTATTAAATCTTTTAAGCTATTACCTCATCTGGGAACCTTTTACAACCATATCGTATTTCCTCAGTTATATGAAAATTTTGGAAATGCCAATGCAGAAAATAGTTTTTGAACCACTTAACCATAACTGTTTTGTACACATTTCCTGTAATTATTAAACGTTTCAAACCATGTAAGTGGCGGAATTCCGATAGCCAGATTTTATCACTTGTTTAAACTGTTGCCTTAACTTTCTAAATCCTCATTTTAATGGTTTTTATCTTTCTGTTATAATTCCACTCTATTTGTTACTCTGACTGATTATTATTACTATTCAAAGGCCCTAGTGGGCTTGTTTTTTTGCAGTCCCAATGAAGCAGAAGCATATCGTAAATATATTGAAGTAAATGTTGTTTGCTTTATCACTTAGTAAAAGGCTTTTATTGTTTATTAGTCTTATAGATATTGTGTAACTTGAATCAAGTAAAGGATTTTTTATGATTAAAAGTGTATATAAGTGCATATAAGCTGAAATTATGTGTATGTTAACTTGGGTCGAAGACTGAACTAATAAAACTTTGTGCTAATTTCTTGATCTGAATTATTCCTGGCAACTTACCACTTCTCAGTCTCCTGCCTATCATTGTTACTTTCTTGTTACGCAAATAATTTTACCTTGCTATTGTGATGGGCCACTTTCTCAAGTCCTTTTTCATATTTGAAGTATTTCTAAAGTTTAAAACAGATTTTACACCTCATTTCAATATTATCCAGTTTATAAAAATACTGGCAAGTCTGATGCTTGGTAGAATGGCATTCAGGCTGCTTATTAAGTATTTCTTGCTCTAGTTAGGAAAATTCGAGTGGCAGAATTGGATGAGAGTCGCACAGGCCGGCTGCTTGCAAATTCTTTCTCCAGAACGCCACTTTGGCGACGTCCCCGCCTTTAACCTACCCCAGCAACCACACCAGGGAAATAGGACTTAATGTGTAACGTGGAATTCGAGTCGTTCCTGGCATAACTTCATACAGTTGAGAGATGAAGTAAATCCCTAAAGGCAGATGGGAAAATTCCAGTGTGTGATCGTAAATCGAGCCCACGACCTGAAGGTCTCTAGGCTCACACTAGACCACCAAGCCCACCACTTAAACCGTTTTAAACAGCAATACAAAAAGAATTATGTAAGTTTAAGCGCGGAAACATGGGGATTCCAAGCGAACTAACTACGAAAGAAATGCTTCCAAGGTTAGTGAAGTGCCACAAAAATTTCCGCACACTTATTTCTTTGCTGGTACGAAACGGATGGCCTTCGGGTGCTCGCGCAACCAGTTGTTGAAAGTGCTATAACTGAGTCATTTACCCACATTTTGGGGAGATACAGAAATGTTATAAATCATTAGTTGCAGCATTTGATACGGTACCTGCTATAAAGTCCTCGTATTAGTAAAGTATCAATTAAAGAGTAGCAAGTAAAAAGGTATCTGTTCTCCTGTGCCACTATACAAGGTAGTTTCAATTGCAGCGAGTTACTACCTTGCGATAGTGACTCAATAGAATCCACATTTACAGCTACACTGAGGAGCCAAAGAAACTGGTGCACCTGCCTAATACCGTGTACGACCCCCGCGAGCACGCAGAAGTGCGGCAACAAGACGTGGTATGGGCTCGACTAGTGTCTGAAGTAGTGTTAAAGGGAAGTGACACCACGAATCCTGCAGGGCTGCCAAAAATTCGTAAGAGTACAAGGGAGTGGAGATCTCTTCTGAACAGCACGTTGCAAGGCTTCCCAGGTATGCTCAATAATGTTCATGTCTGGGGAGTTCGGTGGCCAGCGAAAGTGTTGAAACTCAGAAGAGTGTTCCTGGAGCCACTCTGGACGTTTGGTGTGTCACATTGTCCTGCTAGAATTATCCAAGTCCTTCTGAATGGATGCTTACGTACGTGTCACCTATTAGGGATCCCATATCACTCAACTGCACGCGACCAATACCAGCTTGAACAGTCCCCTGCAGACATGCAGGTTCCACGGATTCATGAGGTTGTCTCCATACCCGTACACGTCCATCTGCTCGAAACAATTTGAAACGAGACTCGTCTGACCAGGCAACACGTTTCCAGTCATCGATAGTCCAATGTTGGTGCTGACAAGCCCAGATGAGGCGCAAAGCTTTGTGCCCAACAGTCAACAAGAGTACACGAGTGGGCCTTTGTCTCCAAAAGCCCGTATCGATGATGTTTCGTTGAATGGTTAGCACGCTGACACTTGTTGATGGCCCAGCATTTAAATCTGCAGCAATTAAGGAAAGGGTTGCGCTTCCGTCACGTTGAACTTTCTATTGCAAGATCTTTTTCCAGCCGTAGCGACGTCGGGGATTTGATGTCTTGCTGGATTCCTGAGATTCACGGTACACTCGTGAAATGGTCGTACGGGAAAAGCCCCAGTTGATCGCTACTTCGTAGATACTGTGTCCCATCCCTCGTGTGCCGAATACAAGACCGCGTACATAGTCAATTAAATCTTGATACACTGTCATTGTAGCAGCAGTAACCGATCTAACAACTGCACCAAACACTTGTTATCTTATATAAGAGCTACCGACCGCAGAGCCGTATTCTGCCTGTTTACATACCTCTGTATTTGAATACGTATGCCTGTACCAGTTTGTTTGGTGCTTCAGCGTATATCTACTTGTTTACTCAGCAGTTCACAAGTAAGTGTTGGCCAGAGGGCTCTTAGAATCACTGTCAGACAGTTTCTCTACCGTTGCAGTGTCGAATAGCACGTCTGAAAAATGAACACCTAAATCTTTGATTTTTCCTATTTTATCACGATGGTTATTCCAGTCTACGTAAGTAGGAGTCAACCAAATATTTTCGCATTCGAAGGAGAAGGATGGTGTTTGGAAATTTCTGAAAAGATCTCTCTGAAGATAGAAGCCGTTCTGTTTTAGTGATTAGCATGCCTCTTCGCGTTCGTATCCCTGAGATTCTCTGCCCTATTTCGCGATAATACAAAAATATTATCTGCCCTTCTTTCAACTTCTCCGATGTCTGCCGTCACTCGTATCTGCTAAAGATCTCATAATGCAAAACAAAATTCTAGAAGAGGATGTACAAGCGTAGTGTTGTCAGTGTCTTCAGTAGCTTCGTTGCAATTTCTTACTGTTCTGCCAATAAAACGAATTCTTTGGTTCGCTTTCCCAGCAACATTTTCTTTTGTGGTGGGCCTAATTTAAATGTTTTGTGGTGGCAATTTGTAGGTATTAAACAAGTATTTAGCTAAAATTACAACCGTTAATATTGATTAATTTAACGTATAATCAAAATTTGATGGAATGTTTTTCAGTACTCTAGTGGAGAACCTCACACTTGTTATTGCTTAGGGTCAATCGTCAGATTTCGATTTAGATATCTTGCATAAATATTATGGGAAGTGGTTCCGAGCTCTGATGGCTTTACTACATATCATCTGCTAACAATGTTAGAGGATCGCTCTGATCGTCTCTAAATCGTTTATACAGGGTGTAACATTCATATCTGGTACCTTGGTATGTACATATGTCACTGTGTTAGCTGCTTTTCCTCTGCGTAGAAAAGTCTTCCCACTAGTACATCACGAACTTTAAGACCTCATGATGTCTGATGGTCGTAAGTGAACCAGTAAGTGGACTATGCGTGTCACTATAGACTATCTATTTTTGTCCATGTGTACACACTTCAGCACCTGACCTGCATTAGCATTAATGGCTTGCTTTTACCACACATACTTGGAGTTAATTACAAACCTACAAACGTACGACTTCTGGTAGCTACAATTATCAATCTATTAATGACGAAAATACTAATGTAATGTTGTTCAATACACTTTCCTTAGTACAGATATCTGTACTTATACTCATTACACACTGTATAGATTAAGAACAGCAGGGTACTGCAACACTTACTGGCGAACCACAGATATCACTTCTGCTTCACTAGGCCATGTCCGCCAATTACTACAAACTGCGACGTTTCCGACAGCAATATCAAGAATCTAGTCTACAGTTGAGATGATTCTCAACAATATCAAAACAACACAACAGTGGAGGAACTCTTGAGAGTTCTTAATAAGAACAGCAGAGCAAAATGATATAAAACAACTGCAGAACTCAACATTACACTTCCAATCGGAAAGCCTGAAAGAAAACGTGGTACAGATCCAAGTTTGTGAAGTATAGTCGCATTTGTGAATTACAATGCTGCTGAATCCGGGCTAATGGAGATTGCGAAGGCTGAAATAGATTAGATACATACACGAACCATAAAAATAAGTTATACATAAAAAGATCCCATCTAAAGAACATCCAGGCTCCTCACGTGTCTTCTACATTGAGGAACTTGATATGGCTTTGAATGTGCTAAAAGTAAATAAAGCTTTTGGCTTTATTGGCGTATAGCCGGAGTTTCTTAAAGGACCTAGAACAAAGCAGTATGTCATTGAATATTTCAGTGAGATTCTGAGAACTGGAAAATTATCAATGCTTTCAAACAGGCTAAGATTCCCGTTGAACAAGCTGGCTTTAGGAAACATCGGAGTTACTGCCAACAAGTCTGAACATTGACAGCTCCAGTAGATGTTGGATTTTAAAGACGTCTCAAATCAGTTGTAGGTTTTGTGAATTTTACGGCAGCTTGTGACACTGTGTGGAGGGAGGGACGGCTGTCGAAGTTTATTGAACTCATCTCATGTAAAAATCTGTTCTCTGGTAGGGGCTGTAAGGTGTTCTTATCGACAAGCTGGCGAAGGGAAGGCCTAACTAATGACCCGTCTCACGGATCAGTTCTGTCCCACATTCTGTTTAACCTCTATATCCATGACATGCCAGACACAAAAAAACTTAACTCCATCCAACCAGGTCTCGGAAGACTAACGATACTGATCGACCGCCGTGTCATCCGCAGCTCACAGGCGTCACTGGATACGGATATGGAGGGGCGTGTGGTCAGCACAGCGCTCTCCCAGTCGTTGCTAGAAATCGAAAACCCAGTATACAGACGATCTACCAATAATCTTCCAGTGTGAAGATCTTACACATTGTCAGAGTGTGCTAACAAGTGATATGAGGAATCTGAGTGATTATTTCTATAAATCGACACTTCAAACTAACTGTATTCCTTCCACATTACAAAGAAGCCCAAAGAAAGCTACAGGTGACTTTTGACGGAATCTAAGTACCCCGTAGACACAGTTCAATATATGAAAGGATTACTCTGGATCGGTCCAATACAATACATTTAAGAATTACTCTGGATCAGACTGTAGGGATGAGTATCATGTGCCTGCTGCCTCTCGGCCGTTTGACAACAGCTGTTCGCCGTTGGTTGTGTACTTAGTGCACGTCAGTCTCACGAAATTATCAGAAATGATTTTTTTATATTGGCACATTACTCTGCAGTACCATTGACCAACATGCCATTAGAAATAACAATCAAAAAAGACAAAAAACTCTTTCTTTACTGTACTTTTATTAAGTAAAATGTTCCTGCGCAACACATATAACTGCTTTGCAGGTTTTCATGACAATTGTACTGTTGGCTCAAAATGGTTCAAATGGCTCTGAGCACTATGGGACTTATCATCTGTGGTCATCAGTCCCGTAGAACTTAGAACTACTTAAACCTAACTAACCTAAAGACATCACACACATCCATGCCCGTGGCAGGATTCGAAGCTGCGACCGTAGCGGTCATGCGGTTCCAGACAGAAGCGCCTAGAACCGCACGGCCACACCGGCCGGCTGTACTGTTGGTTTTTTGCTGATACTACAACGCTAAACATTTCTCAAATGACATCTTCCTCTCAGCAGAAATTTCAGTTGTTTCTAATCTTTACCAACTGCAAATTCCTATCCAGTCACCACGTTTTCTTTCTCTATGATGTACCGTGAACCTTATAATTTTTCATAAACTTCAAGAGACGTAGGATTTCAGTAAGCAAACTAACATCGTTACTTTTCCTTAAAAATTTACGGGCCTATTTTTTTTCTTTTGTTTGACACTAATGGTTAATAAAATAGTAGAAAATCCTTAATCGTTCTTCAACATCTTCTCTTCTTGAAGTTGTGTTGGTAAATGAAAATACTGATATAACTGTTGGTGGTGTGATGGTGAGTTCAGTATACTGAAGGGCAGACAATATGTTATTTTTAACACTATACGTCTGGAGGCCGCTTATGGCACTGCTGGTGCCGGGAAGATACGGACATGATTCGTCTAAAATTCCAGTCGAATTGTGTAATACTATATGGTCGTAGTCGTCAATTGTTTCTTTGAAACAATTCACGTTACTTTCACTCGAGTGACTTAACAATTACTGGCGGGAGTAAGACGTCATCAATTTCCTTACATAATAAATACTTCTCTCCGTATGTATACAAATCATTTAGAGGAAAAATGATCCATACGAAGCTTGTACTGTGTCAGATACCAATGAGAAAAAAAAGTGTGTCCTGAAAAGCAACGTATTCCTGCTAACGGAGAAAATTCCGCAATTAGGTTTCGTTACTACACCATAAGACAGTCTTTACAGTCAATAAAGGATACCTTTGCCGTATATTTACGATAAGTATGATCAAAAGCTGATAATACCTTCGTTTTATTGAGCGAAAATGCTTAACTATCCGATTTCATACAGGCAAGTAACACATTTTCGAAAATTTGATCATTACGTCAACTACAGTCATTAAACAAATTGTACAAAGTTGAAAGTATTATTTTCAGTAATAAGTGGTCGTCAATAATTATGGAATGTTGCCTAGAAGTGAGATTTATCTTGGCGAAAATTAAAACGAGTTCCAGATTCACATATTGAGGACTAGAAACAGTGAGAGAAGTTAGTGCCCTGTAGCTTGTTGTCGAGGACGATTAACGGTTCCTTCCAACGAACTGTTATGAAAGTTTAAATATGTGCGAACAGAATTGTTCAGTTAGAAGGTTCATCTGAAATATCTGTGGGAACGTTTAACATATCGTAATATAGTTTTCACCCAGATGACTTGCGGGGAAATCCTCACTAAGCAGAGTATAGTCTTCTAATAGGTATATTATTTACAGAGATATCAGCATGAACCTCCCTTTTGCAAATAAAATATAGTAATTTCTGCTTCCAGTATCGTGGCGGTAGTAGAGACGAATTCAACGACGTCTCAAAATTGGTTCAGATGGCTGTGAGCACTATGGGACTTAACATCTGAGGTCATCAGTCCCCTAGAACGTAGAACTACTTAAACCTAACTAACCTAAGGACATCACACACGTCCATGCCCAAGGCAGGATTCAAACCTGCGACCATAGCGGTTGCGGGGTTCCAGACTGCAGCGCTTAGAACCGCTCGGCCACCCTGGCCGCCTGAAAAGAAGTGTCATGTATTTGTGTCACTTTGAAGCATAGTACAGTACTCAATAAAATTGTTCGGGCTGAGGTAAGAACGTGTAACTTACTTTTTGAAGTCCCCTCCCACACAAGTAAATGAGATTGACGTATTACATGATGTGATTTTACCCGACGTTTCACCAACATTAGGTGGTAGTGCTGTCTACTGTTCACCCTCCATTGCTGGTGGTGGATCGCAGAGTGGGTCTTTGACATGCAGCTGCTCGTGCTGATTAAGGGTCAGAAAAATCGTTGAAGAAACGTCGGCCGAAGAACCCGAGGCGAGACAACAAAGAATACTTTAACAAGTGGCCACGAAAGCCTCGACAGTTTTAAATTAGATTCACCGGAAAAATACTAAGAAGGAAGGAGACATCCCCGAATGAGGGCATTTACAATACTCCCCTCCGCCCCGTTTTCCATCACAGGTTGTCGATTTCGAGCTATTAGTATTTAGGATCCACGGAGAGACAGAAGCCAATGAACAGCTTCCCTTTTCGCCACGAACTCATATCGTCCACTCGTGAACGTCACAAGTAACATCCGTCAGTGGCAAAGACTAGGCTTGTAGTGTAGACTGTCAGAAAACCGCCAGCGAGTATTTCTAGCCGAGTCAAGAAAAGCATCACTTCCTCCTACTAACATTTCTGATAATCATCGCAACGGTAAAATTTGAGAGACTCGTACGTACACTGAGGGGTACAGAAAATCTGTTACCCGCGCTCCACCCACAAATGGAACTCAACACCCAACAACTTGCACACAACGGTTTGCACACGGCATAATTATATGAATGTAGGTGTACTAGGTAGCTTCAGTCAAATAACAACAGTTGTTACGAGGAACTGATCTGCAATTACATGAGCAGCGCCCGACCATACTGAATTCCGTTTTATGGAGATTTACCTGCGTGAGTTGGTATGAGACGAATGCTGGAATCCTTCCTTCGTGGATGGCTTAGCTTTCGATAAGACAATAGTAGATGCGTTTCTTCGTTATTGCCCAACTGTCCTAGCGCGCCACGTCTTTTGAGTTTTCCATCAGTTACGTACTTAACCACGTCTACAGATATAACTATATTATAAAGGATTTGTAAGTACCATGGTTTTAGCTAAAGTTGTTGCTGTGATTTACGAAGGGCATGCAGGAGGAGAATACAGTATGCCCTTAAACTCCTCGCTCATAACACTGTCTCCCATTACAAACTGAAATTTTTTGTGACCAATATGAGAACTTCTTATAGTTTGTACCACTGTCACCTCAGGTCATATACCATTAGTTTCATTTTAGGTAAGCTAACTCAGCTGTGTTTGACTCCAGCGAAACATTCCGTCATTGGTACCTGTGCATGTCCGGTTGAACTGTAGTTGGGTTCATTGTCAGCATGACTGACTTCATTCAAATTTCTTGAGGTACAATTTACACTGCACTGTCTATGTAGTACAGAAATTTTTATCCTATAATAAATACTGTCGCTTGCAGTACAGCTTTAAATAAGGTAATATTTCTTCTACGACTAAAATATATCACAGTTGAATGTCTTTGCAAGAAAAACGATGGGGGACCTAAAAATTACAGGCCTTTACCAATAATGGCATCATTCTGAAGTTTTTCAGTGCTAATGTGCACTAGGTTAGTGTCCCTCATTCACAAAATTTTGTTTCCACTATAGTAATTTATTATTATTTGTCACCAATCAAAGGAAACTGACTTCTGAAATCATACCATTTTGTTAGAAAGATTGAACAAAAAGACAAGTAGAGAAGTTACATTCCAACAAATGTAGACGTGGAAGATTTTTGTGCATCGAAAAGCTTCAGTCCTAGGTTCGCTGATTTTTCTCTTATGAACGAATGATTTTCAACTTAATTCACAACAAAGCAAAGTTAGCAAATTATGCAGATTGCGCAGTTACTATTACCGACTTCACCAAACGTACAGCTTTTAGATTATTGAGAGATAAAAAGGAAAATAATATAACAAATGGATTGATTTAGGTGAAATAAATTCTTGCGTAGTCTAATCTTCTGGTTATAAGCTGTGATCCTTAAAGTAGCATAAAGTAGAGATTGAACTATACGTACATTGTCGAAAAAAGATGCAGCAGCATTTCCGATTCCAAAGTTTTCTCGATGTTCTCAGTAAGTGACTCCAAGTATTTCAATAACAAATCTGAGAATATGATCTTCCATTTGACACTGCGAACTGGTTCGTCCTGTCAGCACTCGTCTGAGCACATACTCTGTGGAGGGCAGATCAAGTGACAGCGCAGTAATACACAAGAATACAACACCCTCAAGCATTGCACAGGGAAGGGTTCTACTGTTAGTGATTCAGTTGTCACGCTCATCGACGATCAGATAGCGCTCAGATGCCTGTCTGTGTATCCTCTTTTTTGCCGCTGCAGGCAGTAACTGTGTGAGTTTAGAGGAGAACTGTTTTATAACATTCATTCTAGGATACAACCAAGTGCCACAGATGAGTACGTACCCCAGTTGAACAACTTCAGCCGTCAGGATAGGGTGACATTTTGGGCCTGCGGGGGAGGGGGGTGGGCGCGATGGTCGTATCGACAGATTGCTGCAAATGTTGGACGCACTGTATCGTTGGTGTGTCACTACTTCCAGCAGCGGCCTGTGGGAGATCCCCACACCTATAGACATCCGTGTGTTGTAAACACACATCAAGATCGTTGGACTGTGCGAGTAACAGCGGCCGATCGAATATCAACGAGCGACAAAATACGGTACGGGCACGTGTTGCACCCGTCGTGCCAAACGGGACTTACGGGAACAGTCGGCTTGCAGCAGGGTTAAGATCACTTGCGATGCCGGCCAGGTGCCCACCGACGGACACCGCGACACAGCCAAGCAAGACTACTCTGCTGTCGTCTGAAGAGTGGACTGAAGAGCGGATCCAAATGGTCCAAATGGCTCTGAGCACTATGGGACTTAACATCCGAGGTCATCAGTCGCCTAGACTTAGAACTACTTAAACCTAACTAACCTTAGGACATCACACACATCCATGCCCGAGGCAGGATTCGAACCTGCGTACGTAGCGGTCGCGCGGCTCCAGACTGAAGCTGCTAGAACCGTTCGGCCACAGCGGCCGGCTGGAGAGTGGAACGGCGCTCTGTAGTCATTAGTGACGCAAGTAGTTACTCTCTGCATGCGCGTGATGGGAATATAGAGTGAATGGCAACGACCTGGTGAGCTTTCTATTCCAGAGTACAGGTTCAATCCCAGGCTTTACGGTATGGGTGCCATTAGTTACGACTAACGGTCACATCCGTAATGCAGCCAGTGCCCGGTGCATTGCACAGACTGTTATCCCAGTGCTGCTGCCATTTCTTCAACAGAAGGTGGTGGGCTTTATCAGCGGGACGATGCACGTCGACATATGGCTGCTGCGATGCGACGTGTTCTTCGTGGTGTGCAACAACTGCCCTGGCCAGCACGGCCGCCATTCTTTCGCCAACTGAACATGAAGCGGGATCTCAGTCGTTCTCCTTTACTTGCAAGAACCATTAACGACTTGGAAGAAAAGGTACGATCTATTGGAAGATGCCATTTGCCACCTTTATGATTGTTTGCTTCTGAGAATACATACCTGTGCTGCGGCCAGAGTGGGTGCGCGTGGCGGCGGGGGAGGGGGGTACTCCGTGCAGTGTGTATTGATTCCACTGTTTGGGTATCCTTAACTGTGACATTGGTGTTTCACTTGATCTGAATTTGTAATCATATACTCCTGCCGTAATGAACTACCTGTCATCCCATCTATCAGTAAAATGATCTTCGCCTTGAGGCCACTGAATTTTTTCCCCGGCAGTGTAGACGTGGCGCTACCATCTAGTAGCCGTTTCTCAGGATGATAAAGAATCTGTCTATATGAATGGACACTCATTTGTATGTGCAGCCTACAGTTTCATAAAACGCCGATGATGATGCTCTAAGGTGTAACTTCCGACGCGCCGAGAATGGTGATGTTCGTGGGGAACGATGTTTAGTTTCCGGCACAAAGTGACTTGCTGATCGAGGCACCAAATGAGTTTAGCACACTCGACTCGCATTCGAGAGAGTTCAAATCCATGGCCGATCATCGGCATTTAGGTTTTCCCTGATTTTCGAAGATCGCGTAAGGCAAATGTAGCGATGATTCGTTTGAGAAGGTCACAGTCTGTTTCCTTCGAAATCCTTTCTAAAACCGAGCCTGCGGATCTTTTCCAATCGCCTGGTTGTCGACGGGACGCTAAACTTTAAAGTCTTCCTTCCGTCACACAAGCTCGGGGAAACTTTTATATCCTGTTGAGTGACGCCTTGCACGTGCGTAGAGACTGTCACTCTTCCCTCGCTCAATACCCGAACTGAGCAGATCAGAAAGCTGTGTGTGCAGTAGCTTGGCCAGTACGCGCGTGGAGGTAGAGACGAGCAGGTGGTTCCAGGTAACTTTCTGAAGTTGAGTCTCACGATTTCCTTGCACGTCCCTGAGTTATCCGTCACTGTGCTCCGCCTTCAATGATAGCAACAGGTCAAGAAACTCTGATGCTACCCCATTTTCTCGTCTCCGTTCCACGTTTTACGATATATCGTTTTCATGAGCAGTATAACACATTACTAATTAAGTTAACCGATACTTAATTTAAAATTAATTTAAGACACGCAGATAATTTTGCTCTTCCACCCAGCAAGGTCATTATATATATGCATTTGTGAACAAAAAGACTAAGGAAGCACGAATCACTGAAGAAACAATACCATACAACAGATAATTATGAGCAGAAAATTCACAAGACTCATCAATGAGATTTCATTTGGCAAATAGCTAACCATTTGCTCTAAACGGTATACTTTAACGCATACAGTAGTTACATGCAAATTTCCCGTATCAGAAGTTGCTGCGTTGTCTCACATTCTTCCCTTGTTCGTCATCGAAGTGCGAATGCGGGGTTTCAGTTAAGTGATTAAAACACAGCGGAGTGGAACAGCTCAAGGCAGAGATCAGCATTTACATCTATATCCGTACTCTACTGATCACTGTGAGGTGCATGACAGAGGGTGTTAACGATTGTACCAGTTGTGAGAAAAATTTCCTAATATGATCAGCGTGCCTTTTGATATTTGTCATTTGTAGCACGGATAAACCGAAAGTGGTGTAGCGTGTCCGCATGTTCTACTTGTCAAGTGTGAATTCTGATCCACTGCAGACTGTTCATTCATTGAAATTTCCCACTACGCCTTCGATTACAAGTAGGTAAAACATAGCAGGTTCTATTTTGGAGTTCATCGAAGTAACTGTTCGACTTTTTGTCAAGTAATTCCTCGTTTAGAACTCTTAATAATAGGTTGGTCGCAGCTGTTTGCTACACATTATTATCTTTCAGCGGACTGTGTTTCTTCTCTTTTGATCCCTTTCGGCTACAGACATACATTTCACGGAAATGCAAACTTTTGCACATAAATGATCTCGATAGCTGTTAGAACAGACATGTCACTATATTTTAAAATCATTTAATTCGCTTTTAGCTGCTCGAGCTTCGGCACTTGCCTTTGAAGTTAAACTACAAGTGCTAAATAGGGGGTATTACAAAGTCTTTGCATCAAACGGCAGGGGAGGGAGAGGTCATGTCAAGGGGAACAACTTTCATTAAAGACAAAATGTTCGCTGACAGTTCCCGGCGTTGCTAGGTGTCCTTTTATATTCGCCGGCCCTGGGACGACGGGATTTCATAGAGCTAGCAGGGACGGACGTCTTGCGTGACTGAGTCATTTTCAACAACAACACGTTAATTATAAGAGTTTCTAAGCGGAGAAATATACTTAATAAGTCCATCAGGAACTTTAACTTTGCCGTGCCTACCATCTTTCAAACTGGGCAGACTTTTGGGTTATAAGTAACAACGCATGTGCACGCCACAGACCGTCTGTCACCTGTCGTCTCTCAGGGGCGTAACCAACGCATGGATAGTCACGGATGTAGCACGATTAATGCTGTTATCATCCCATCCCTCTCTTCCTCTCCCCCCCCTCTCCTCTTTCTCGCAGGACGGAATATGTGCTTGTGCTTGTAGAGTTATTCACGTGGAAGTGAACCAAAGTTTCCTAAATGTTTATGAATCGCATATCAGGGGCGAGACTTGTGTAGCAGCCCTATAATCACGTAGTCGAATGTGGGAAACCGCCTGAAAGCCACATCCAGGCTGGTCGGTACAGCGACCGCCATCGTTAATCTGGCGGGCAGATTCGATCTGCAGTCGGCGCACCTCCCCGTCCCGCAAGCGGTCCTTTAACACGCACGGCTCTCCGAGCGGTTTCCTTCACCCTTAGACGTTGGAAACATGCTGTATAGGGTAACTAATTCCACACGTGAAGAGCAAAGTCTTGGATGTTACACCTGTGGAAAAAAAGCAACCGAGTCACCTTTTCGGACACATATTCTGCAGTGACATTAACCTGACCACCTCCTATGTTCGACGGCAACGTTTAATGACCACTCAATGACTGCAGGTGGCAGCACTAGCGGTGAAATATATATATAAAGCGTTGGTGGGGGCTGCACTTGTTGTAATAATGCGAAAACGGAGCGATTTACCTGCCGTACAAAATGCCTTGACCACTGGCTTTACGACCAAGGTGATTGCATTTTCGAAACTCCTAAATTTGTAAGTCGTTCGCGTGTCGCCGTAGTCAAAACATGAGTGCACCGTGCCTGCCAAAATGGCGCTACCCAACTACAGCACCGAGGCAACTGTGGTGCCTGCGCGGCTGGTCCCGCCGGAGGTTCGAGTCCCCCCTTGGGCATGAGTGAGTGTATTTGTCCTTAGGATAATTTAGGTTAAGCTTGGGGACTGACGACTTTAGTAGTTAAGTCCCATACGATTTCACAAACATTTTTTTTTTTTTAACTGCGGTGCACCACTGGCCTTAGATGACAGCGGTGAAACGAAGCTGCAGAGATGCGTACGGGCGAGAATACGCGCAACTGTTGAGCAACTGACCGCCCAGGTGAACCTAGAAGCTACCAACCTTGTCTCGTCAATGACCACTCAGCGAGCATTGCTGCTAGGAGCCTCTGCAGGAGGCACCTGCTTCACGCACCCACGCTGACTGCTGTCTTTGGCTGGAAGTCGCACGTCAGTACCCCAACAGGACGTCCACTAAATGGCGACAGGTGGTCTTTTTCGATGAATCACGTTTTATGCTCCATCAGACAGGTAACCGTTGTCGTGTGCGACCCTGCAAAGATCGTGGAAGGGTCCAGACCGGAGGAGGCAGCATTATGTCCTGCAGACTGTTTTTGTGACGTGATCTCGTCATTTTGGAAGGCACAATGGTCAACGCAGTATGCAGCTATCCTTGGAGACCATGTCCAGCACCATAGGCACATTTTCTTGGCAGGATGGATCTACCACCACAATGCAACGTGTCACACAGCTCGCAGTGTAGCTGCGTGGTTCGAAGAGCACCGGAATGAATTTACTGTGCTCCTCAGCCCAGTAAAACCTCCGTATTTAAACCCACTGAGGAATAGTTCAAATGGCTCTGAGCACTATGGGACTCAACTTCTGAGGTCATCAGTCCCCTAGAACTTAGAACTACTTAAACCTAACCAACCTAAGGACATCACACATATCCATGCCCGAGACAGGATGCGAACCTGCGACCGTAGCGGTTTCACGGTTCCGGACTGTAGCGCCTAGAACCACACGGCTACTCCGGCCGGGCCACTGGGGAATCTGTGGGACCACATTGATCCGGCTGTTCGTGCCACGGATCCTCAACTTACAAGCCGCAGGTGCCCATAACACTGGAGTCGGCATGGCTGTTCATTCCTGTGGGTACTTTCCAGAACCTCACTGACTCTCTATTTGCACTCCTGCGCTGGCAACATTGGTTGTTCAGGCTTTTCACAGGTGGTTACATTAATATGAGTTGACGTGTATATGACGTGATCAAGGACAGGGAGCGCAAAAAAGCTCAATTAAACCTAGTACGGCAGTCAGTGCTGTGCAAGAGAAGTGGACGGCAACGTGTAGACGAGGCGAGTCGAGGCGAGTCGGCGGTGTAGCGGCGGTCGGCCGGAGCGGTGCGGACAGCTGTTCGTGGCGGCCCATCCATCACCAGGGGCGACAGGCAGGCTGCGCAGCGCTTCCATAACCGGCGGAAGGAAGGCTGCCCTCAGCCAGCCTGCGCCGCGCACACCGTCGACGAGTGCGTCGCCGTCGCCGGTGAAAGGCGCATGCGCGGCGGCCCGCCGGCAGTCCCACGGCCCGCGGCCTGACCCGCTGCCGCCCGCACCCAGTCGTTCGCCGAATAATGATCGCTGTTGCGGGCGGCCGCTTCTCGCCGTTTTTCAATGGCCCCGCTCTACAGAGCGGCACAGCACGCCCACCTATACCGCGCCGCATCGCAATGGTCGCAGAACCCGCTCCGCCGTTCTAGATGGACGCAAAACGAGGAGAAAGAAGAAGAAGAAGAAGAGGAAGACTCGCGGCGGCGTCCCCTCCTCCGGGAATTTCTGCTCGCAGAAGAAGGCGGAAAAATGCTCAATGTATTCGCTTTCATTATCGCTGACAAGGCCGGCACGCGAGTGAGCGAGCGAGGAACAAAGTGTTTTGTAAGAAGCACCGCGGCGCGTCGCGGCGTCGCGGCCTGGGGTCGGCCGGTCGGGTCACGACTCCCACGCCACGCAGCCGCAGACGCCGAGCGATAATTTAGCGGCTTATCTGGCCGCCGGATCGCGCCTCCAGCGCTGAGCCGATGCGTCGCCCTTAACGATACAAGCGCGGTCGGCGGTGCATTTGCAGCACTTAGGAGCCCCGCGGGCCCTAAAGGGACCACCGACAAAGCGCTTCCGATACGTCCATTCAGCGGGCGGTACTCGCAACGGAAACACTCGGCGGAAAGTGCAAGTACCGGCGATGTAGTATAAACGATTCATAGACTACTGGCCATTAAAATTGCTACACCACGAAGATGACGGGCTACAGACGCGAAATTTAACCGACAGGAAGATGATGCTGTGATATAAAAAAATTTTCAGAGCATTCACACAACGTTGGCGCCGGTGGTGACACCTACAACGTGCTGACATGAGGAGAGTTTCCAACCCATTTCTCATACACAAACAGCAGTTGACCGGCGTTGTATGGTGAAACGTTGTTGTGATTCCTCGTGTAAGGAGGAGAAATGCGTACCATCACGTTTCCGACTTCGATAAAGGTGCAAAGTGCCGCATAACTGCAATAGGGCGCAGGTCACTCCAAGCTAAAGTGACGCATATGGAAAGTGTTTCACCGGCAACACCTTCACCGAACCTTGTCAAATTGATACCCCAGTATTTCCTTGCTTGTGTGGTGATTAAAATTTGATCCATTAGCGAGCTCCTTTTCCGTGCAGAAAAAGCCATTCTTACAGGTCAAGAATGGTTTGAGTACATAACATGATGGCTGTTCGGTGTGTCCACCCGTTCCTGGAAGTTCTCATGTGGAGATCGCAACATGTGTCCAGAGGGCGTGCACGTGAAGCTTGTCGGCAACCTTGAGAAAGTTGGAGTCATTAGTTGAGAGAGCAGCTAGCTGTGGCACAACGACTCCAAATCCGGTGGTAACTAATGGACTCAGGAGAACATTGCGACAAAAAAGGTAGACACGCTTCTTTTCATGAAGATTACACCACGAGAGGAACGTGTGATTGTTCGATTGCTTCCAACAAACAGACGGATGACAACAGCTGAAATTCAGTAAGCGTTACGGGAAGAATGTCGTCACGAAACGTCCAGCACAGGTTACAGGAAGCTAGGCCGAGATCTAGATTTGTCATGCGTCGCTTACCGCCCACAGCATACCAAAGACAACATACTTCCATGGTGAAGACCCAGAGTTAACAACCGCAAAAAGTGGTATTCCGTGCTCATTTAGCTATGAGTTTCTCTTCTGTTTGTGGCGCTCAGCGCCCGTATCAGACCTGGTGAAGTGTCACAGGAATCAGTGGTCATCGACAACAGCCATACCTCCTGAAATCGTCGTGTGAGGACTGATTTGGTAATTGTTGAAGGGAGGATTAATGCCAGCTGGGGTGGCCGAGCAGTTCTAGGCGCTACAGTCTGGAACCGCGCGACTGCTACGTTCGTAGGTTTGAATCCTGCATCGAGCATGAATGTGTGTGATGTCCTTAGGTTAGGTTTAAGTGGTTCTGGGTTCTAGGGGACTGATGACCTCAGAAGTTAAGTCGCATAGTGCTCAGAGCCATTTGGAGGATTAATGGTCACCAGTATGTGGGAAAAACGGTAAACCCTATTTTCGTACCCTTCATGAGGAGAGAACCAAATGGCATTATCCAGCAGGATAATGCAAGACCATACATCGCAGTTCACAACACAAACGCATTGAGAAATGTACTGATTCTCGTGTGGCCGGCCCGAATCACTGATTCGACTCCCACAGAACAAGTCTGTTATGTACTGGAGGCATATGTCATCGCTCAAGTCGACTATCTTAATGAAATGTCAAAACATGTATTTTCCGCACGACAAAAACTTTTTCAGCATGAAAATCAAAGGCTGATTTCTTCCTCAGCCCAACGAACACAACAGTTGATTCCTTCCCAGAGGGGGTTGGGAGTCATCTCTCTTACTGATGTTGATGATGGACTTCAATTATGAATGAAATGTTTTATCATATAACACCCGTTATGTGAGGAACATATCTAACATGTTTGGTAAGTGTCGGACTGTTATTACGTGATGTAGCACTTCCCTCTTCTTCCAACGTACAAGCTTCATATGGCAGATAATACGTCTCGGGGTGCCCGAAAAGCCCATAACAATTTCTGGGACAACGTTAACTTTTGTCTCTCTATTGCAGATAATCTGAAAAACGGTGACCACAGAACAGCGTATCAGCATCGGAAGTTCGAGACTTAATTTACTTCCCTTTGCTGAGGATTAAGAACGGTTTCGTCGACGTTACCATACAGAAACTTCAACGCGAGCAACCACTAAAGGTTTGGTGAATAATTTCCAGCGAACTGGGAATGTCTGTGACAAGAAGCGTCCTGGGTGGCTATCAACGACGCAGGAAACCTAGGAGAGCATATGACAGGCTGTAGAGGAGATTCCAAAAGCGTCGACAAGTCGTCTGAGCGGGTAACACGGCATCCCACAGTCCACTGTGTCGCTAACCTTGTGCTTCATACTGAAGAAAAAGGCTTATCACATCCAGGTGCTCCATCATCTTTAGCCTGAGGATGACGCGTCATGCATGACCATGTGCCATGAATTAATTGGGACAGTAAACATAGAACATTTATTTATTGGCACATGTCCTGTTCAGCGATGCGGCTACCTTTCATAAATGTGACCTCGTCAGTCGCCACAACAGCAGGATATAGCCTGATGAACAACCACGCATCATCATGGAATTGGAATGTAACACTCCAAAGGTAAATGTGTGGCTGGGTCTCACCCAACACCGCACTTACGGCCCATTTTTTCCCCGAGGCAACAATCACGTCAACATCGTACCTACACGTGCCTGAACAATTCCTGAAGCTCCGGTTGTTTACCGAAAATATTCTGAATTCGGTGGTGTTTCAAACGACGGCCCCTATCGCACTTTGGACATACTGTCCGTAACTACGTCAATAAGACATTGCCACGACGCTGGACTGGACAAGGCTCAAGAAGGTTGTGGGCAGCTAGCTCACCTAATGCCCTTTGACTTGTTTGCATGGAGTCATATCAAGAGTCAGCTGCACAAGGGATTTGCTGAACCTGAGTGAACGCACCTCGGTAGCGGAGCATTAAATTACTCCAACAATGTTGCACTGCATGTTCAGGTACACCGTGGAGGGATGGGAACTCTGGTAGGATGTGGAGGTCATTCATGTTGAAAGGCAGTGAGGTCGTTGAATTACTATCTCTTCTTCCATTTTACATCCCTGTTCTTCATACTGTAATCATTTCATTTGAATTAAAGTGCTCCTTCCAAGAAATGCTAAGGGACTTCTCTGGCACCCTGTATTTCACTCTAGCTAATCGACCGTAACCTAACAGATTATCTGAAATTAAACATAAACATTTAATTGCTATGACTTGAGTTTGCTCTCCCTCAGACACTTATTACTTCCAACAAGCACCGGGGTAGCCCACATGAGTGCTACATTTCAAAGACACAGTGTCGTGTTCTGGATACGTCATGGCGTTATATAGTCAATCAATCAGTATTCAGTTAAATTCTCACGAGCCACTAAACAGAGACAGCATTTATTGCAGGAATGTTGGAGTCATTAGGTTTCCCTACTTCAGTCGGTAAAAACAGAAACCTTATGGGATCACTTTGTGACTGTCTCTCTGTCTGTCTGACTGTTAAGACCCTTCTTTCTAGGTACCAAGTTGAAATTAACGTAATATGCTAAGGTCTATAGTCGCTTGGCGGTGTAAGAAATTTATGCTTCTAAGGAAGTGCACTCAGAAGATGCGATCGTTTTTTGACACTAGCGAACTCACTCGTCAAAATCTACAGAATAGTTCCCGTTGATCTGGAATCGCAAAATTTGACAAAAAGTAACGTTTCACAGTACAAGTAAAGGAAAAAACCGAAAATTCTTAATTTGTAATTACATCATACAAAAAATATATTTTTCCCCACTACAAACGTATATTGCTTTCATAATTCGTCAGAAATCTCAGGAACTACTGTGGGGATTTTGATTCGGTTTTCAGTAATATGTAGAGTGACTCACGAGGAAGGTTTGTGTACATAATTTACAAATTTTTCTTGCCAATTAGCTGAGCTACGATGAGGTGACGCCCCCTCCCACTTTGAAAACGATGCCTTTGTCATATAACAGTGATAAGCGGTAGCATCGTAGGTCCTTTATGAACTGTTCATTCTACATGTAATCATTCCTTGATTATGCGTACGACACGTACAGCATCTTTAACGTTTCAACTTTATGAAATGCTGGTAATTGATGAACGATTGAAATTCTATTGTTTAGGATGAGATCCCGATAGCCCATCAAACATCCACTGTAGCATTCTACAGAACAATTCCATATTTCGCTATGGCTAGCTGTACCATTCTCTTCTTTGAAGACTTCCGTCGAATCTTAACAGTAATTGTGACAAGGTCGAGAGCAGATAAAAAGTCAACGCATCAGCAACTGCAAATTAGCATAGCATGTTATATAACTCCAAAACTCATAAATAAGTGAAAAATTAAAATAGCAAATGAAAAATTACAAGAAAGACTTATAACTTAACATGAAAACATTCTCAAAAACGTTGAAATTCTCGCGGCCGATTTCTTGCCAGTATGGAGATTCTTGACTGGTCGGGATGGATAAACTGTCTATATACATAATTAAGTTTGTATAGAACCCTCGGATCACGAGTGCTACTTGTACTCGTCCGTTGTTTTAACATACAATGTATGTCTTGAAATACCTACGAGTCTTCTTCATAACAATTCAAAGATTTTTTTATTTGCAGCGCCACTGCACCCATATCTTATCCTGCAGACGAGGTATACCAGCAGAAGCCGTTTGTATTCAGTTTGACCTCGATGCCGAAGACGCATTAAACGTCAGCGCACACCGTTAAGACCAGTAAGGAAAGTTCCCGGTAATGTTCAGATAAAGATCCCTGGTGCGAGCGCCTATTAGGTGTCCTGCGCGCACGAAGGACAGATTCCATTTGCCTGGCGTCAGAGCGGCTGCCGGCTGCCCCACAGCCCCTACCCGTCACCGTGACAGCTCCCAGTGCACTTCCGAGAGGCCGAGATCGTAGCCTTCCAAACAGGACACCTCATCCTCTTCATTTCATTCTGTTTCCCCCACAAACGTATTTTCCGAAAAAAGGAAACATGGACAGATGAAGACAGGTTTTCCCATACTACAAATTAGGATTTCTAAGTTTCCCACATCATAGCCAAATAGATCAATTGGGAAGCGCGTTATTCCTAACAAAACAAATAGGCGTTACGTCGATGACAAAGATGACAAAGATGAAAGCCAGAATGAGAATCTCATTCTGGAAACATCCCCCAGGCTGTGGCTAAGCCATGTCTCCACAGTATCCTTTCTTTCAGGAGCGCTAGTTCTGCAAGGTTCGCAGGAGAGCTTCTGTATAGTTTGGAAGGTACGAGACGAGATACTGGCAGAAGTAAAGCTGTGAGCACCGGTCGTGAGTCGTGCTTCGGTGGCTCAGATGGTAGAGCACTTGCCCGCGAAAGGCGAAGATCCCGAGTTCGAGTCTCGGTCGGGCACACAGTTTTAATCTGCCAGGAAGTTTCAAAGACGAAAGCATTCACATTTCTCTTCTTCGGGTGACTTATCAGTTCTACACATTCAAACGGTTTTTCCTCCGCCCTCCTTTCCTTCTGAACAAATACAGGCTAGAGTGAGATGTACAGAACAAACATTAACTTTCAAATCGGCTATTTTTTCTAATTTTACTAAATATATACCACTTTACACTGTATGTACTAAGTAATTTTTCTTAATATATTTTTCTTAGGTTAACCCCACCTTATGTGTAACAAAAACAACATAATGTTCACCCATTGCAGTAACATTCTAATTCACACTTCTCCACAAGTTATGGTCTTCGAGACCCAGGATAAGCATAAAGAACAGCGATAATAAAAGCCCTAGAAGGCAGCCCGGAAATATTGCGACACGTGACTTAGTGATACTGTACAGTTAGACGAGAACACTGCCACATATCCGTCCCTTCCCCCTGAATTGGCAGGGGTGTAAAATATCCGAGGATATGACAGACTGACAATCAACAAGAATCATATACGAGGCTGTAATCGTATTTGATCCCTGAATGGGACGCTAGAATCCACTGTTGCTGTGTTCACCCACACCAGGCGGTATAAGGCCATTAGTCCAACCAAGATGTGCCTCCACGGGAGAGGAATGCGTCTTGTGAGTATACCTTATAGAGCAACCATTGCAGAGGTGAAGCTATCACAAAAGCGAGTGTCCACTAACAGGTGCCCGGATACTTTAGATCAGACAGTGTACTTACAGTGTCAGTGAAAGACTGGAAATCCTTTCACTTCCTTCACGAATTCAGTAAACTGAGATATTAAAAGAAAAATTTCAACATTTTAAGAATGCAAAGGAACAATTGCGATTCTGAATGGATAATGCTCTTAATATTTTGACCCCAAGAGACACTGTAGTTTCTTTGTAAAGAAATAATTTCTAAAGCGATTCTACAGGGCCCTAAATGAGAAATACGAAACGATAGTTAACTTTTAAAATGAAAACTTTTCGGTGAAAATAGATGAGGAATGTGAAGACCAATGCATTGCTCACAATTCAGTTATGCGACATTTGGTTGATATTAACAAGAAAATATTACGTGCTATCAATCTTCGACGTTAAATTTCCCAAACTTTTCATCTGTTATTGCGAAAAGTAGCACTACAGACCTTATCAAACACTGTATCACTGCAGTCTTGTCACCGAATCAAGGATAAACTCAACTCTACCGTTTCATCATTACATTAGAATAAGTATATATTTCTTTTAAAAATAAAGTGTTACTTCAGTAATTCGATAGGTAGTGTTACACCTATTGGGGCGTTAGGTGGAACAAGCGGAATGGTTCTCGTTCCCGGCGGCTACACTTGCTGGGCATCAACTGTTAGGTCATATACAATTTTTGAAATCAGTGTAACTGTTTTATAGAAAACATCATTGAGCTATTGTCACAACATTGCAAACGTATTAGAAGAGACTAAAGCAAATTAAACAACCACATCTGTTTATCAAATATGTGTAGTTCAAGGCTCAGTTGCGCTGAGTTCCAATGTTTATTCCAACTATCTCTAAAATCTGATGCGATTTTACGTCTAACTAAGAACTGAGTATAAAAGAAAGAGCATATGTCTCTGTATTTGAATTCGTGTGTGCCGTTCGCCTGCTTTAGTTTTTCGTTGATGGTCCTCGGTATCGACGTACTGCATTGTGATACTGGCTGAAAAATGGGGGGAGGGAGGGGGGGAGGGTGGAATTTCAACACTGGCTGCTGAAAATAATGTAGCCGACAGGTACACAGTTACGTGTCACAGTCCTTTACTTTCACTGTTGACAACTCTCTCCCCCAGCCTCCCTCCCCCAAAAATAACCAGTTATATGGCCAGTGCACTATTGTTCAACTTTTGATAAGTCTCATAAATAGATTGAAAGCAAGCATCAACATACTGCAACGATAGTTTACTGTTGAATATCTACGAGCAGTAAAAGCCTAACCAGACAGTTCACAGTTCTTGCAGAATAATATGTTATGTATTGAATAGACACATTGTTTTAACACACGGCCTGTTTGTCTTACACTTGTCTCACAGTTAAGTTGATGCATTGTTGTTGACCTAACCAGCACGAGTTTCTCGTCTGAAAATTGGCTGTGGACTGATTGTCTCGGGACCAAAAATTGGGGCCTTTATACATCACCACAACAATAGGCACTGAAACTATACATTGTTTGATGTATAATTTACAGAAATTACAATTAAAATGTACCTCATTTAGTTAACTGAATAAATGGAAAAATTCGTTCTTTTTAACAGTTCCTTCTACTACAAGTGTTAAGCCGTATTATTTGTTTAAATCATGAAATTAACAGATATAGTTAGGCAAATAATACTTTTGACAAAACTGGTAATTACTTTGGAATCAATGAAGGGCTGACTATTGTTAACATGTTATCGAATAGAGTCAAATAAATACTTTAAGAATGCCAGTGGTTGTACCTCCAAATGTTTACAAATAGTACAGAATTTATATTTGTTATATATATAAGTTTATTTATAGAATTTAAGTTACGAAATAATTACTAATTTCAGTCTATAAGAAAAGTAGTAACTAGGAATAGTCAAAATAAATTAGAAAATCAATTACATATATAAAACTCAGCACAAAATTAAATCTCCTGTTATATTCTTTAAAACTGAGGGCCAATCTTTCTCTTTTATGGAAATGCAGATTATACTCACGTATGTTAACGTTACTTAGTCAGACATGAGAAAATGAATTTTAAGGGGGCAGCTGGGAAAACAAGATTGGAAGTAAAAATATCCCAGCTTGCTTCGTCACACATGGTTACAGTAATTTTTTTTCTTTTGCAGTGAGCTTGATTACGTGTTGCACAAAGGTAAATGTATTTCACTTCAAACAATGTCATTTCCGGAAATAACTGCGTAGTTCAGACGAACTTATCTAAACATTATTGCTTACATTCCACATATGAGTAGGAAGAGTTTAAAAAGATCTAAATCTACGAAGTAGCGAAAACTGCAGTGTACAGAATAACATGCCTTCTGAAGGCCGACCTAGCTCCTCTGAAATACGATAGCTGGTAATACGTAGCTTGTTCAACTGGTATGTAGCATGGGAGCACAGCGCTCATCAAACGTCGTTCTGCTGCTGTCAAGAGTATTGTTTCGCCAGTATGAACGGTCCTTTTGTTTGGAGTAGCGACGTACGAAACCGGACGCTCGGACAGCATTGATTTATCGCGATACCGCTGGCGGCACATGTGTAGCGCCGTAACACGGTAGCAGCAGACGTACTCGTATTTGCCTTTGCGCTTGTAGCCCGCAGGCCAGTAACTCACGCGGCCTCGCTCCGCAGGTGGAGACTTCGACGGGCGGTAAGAAGAGCAACCCACGAGCAGCATGCTGTACTGTCGGGAGAACAAGCGCGATGGACACGGCTCGGTGAGCACTCCAAAACAGCCCCCGGCCAAGGCGGCGCGATAACGCCGTGCCGGCACGCTCTCCACCGCCGCCGCTCTTATTGGATGTGGGGAGGAGGGGCCAGCACCGGCTCATTGCTATAAATCCCGCTTCCGTCCAGATCTCGTAACGAGCACGTCGCCTGTACGCAACCGAGAGACTCGTTGGCACCGACATGGGTCCAATTAATAGCTCACTTGTCAGGGAAGATGCAAGACCTGTGTTTATCTGTTCTCGACTGCCTACTGCGCAATTTTAGCTCGGATAGCACAAGGCAATCTTGTTGGTACAATATATGGGCTTCGTTCACTACTCACGAGCAAATCGATTATTTTATGTTACAGATCTTTCGTAAGATTGGCAGATCAGAGACAGTTCCTTCGTATAACCCGATGGGGATATGACATCGTGAAAGTCTTTAACGATAACAGTCTTCCACTTTCAAGGAAATAGGTACAACTTTTCTATTGTGACTTCCCAGCATTTGTCCTAAGCCTCTACCTCTCTCTTCTTGTAAGTTATCTGGAAACTGGTCTGGCATTTTTATCTCCACAAAAATACTGTAACGAAAAATACGAGGAATCCAGCAGAATTCCTTCAGCCTACTTTCTACGGGAGGTATTGTAGGTGCCTTTTTTAAACAAGATTACGAATTTCTGAGTAGAATATTTTCTTAATGATTTGTCTCTGTAGTATAACTTAACAAACAGATTTGACCATCTATGAAACTTGTCTCAGGCTCGGCATATGTCCTATCCGATATGACAAAACACACATTTACAGCTTATCAGAGTGTTCCATTGCGTAGGTGAGTTGAACTACTGTGAGATCTAACAGAAATTTGCGCTCACGTTGAATAGAAGGAAATGTACCGATATCCTGGCTACCCGTCACAGGTAAAAAGCCATGAGATGTCCTTCTAAAATGTTTCAGAAGGTATAATTGGAAACAGAATACAGACTTGGCATCTTACGAGTAACATAATCCTCATCTTCTTGCTGGTCGCGCATTGTAGTATCTTTCCGTTAAATTTATTATAGTTATCAATGACGCCACAACAATAACTTGCTACAATTTTTTAGATAGTGAAATAGAGCTATCTGTCAAATAAGTTGCTGAAAGATTCCACAGTTTACATATTTATTCTGACATCAGGTACTGTTTATCAGAAATATCAGCCATTGAAAAGTTAGGTCATAAATAGGGGTGCTCAGTCCGTTCAGAATATTCTGCAGTGAGATGCTTCAAAAGAAATGCTCTCAGAACTAATGAACCAGAAATAAGAGAATGAAATGAGGCGGGAATTAGTGGACATTCACTCTATCAATATGGACCAGAATTATAGTTTCTATAATAAAACTTGCATATGATATGTTAATAAATTAGGTATTTGCTACAGCTGTGTTTGAGTAGGAATCAAGAGATGAGTTGCCATCAAAATAAAAGCAACCAGTTGTCAAACATACCACGGGAAGTCACTGTTTTCCTATGAATGGATTAAATGCACATTTTAATCATCTATACGGCGTAGGAAGGGAATTCATAAAGTACTCTACCTGGAAAATCAATTCTGATTGTGGAAATACATAAGTCTCTAATAAAGAACGGTCAAATATCTATGAAGAACTGAGGAACCTACTGTAGCTTCTTACTACCAACATAACCTGCTTTGAAGTATTAGTATGGTTCTGTCCACATTTGTCTTAGCCGGGTGCAAAACATTATTTGGTTCCACAATCTGGTTCTCGGAAACTACAAATAATCTTCTGCATAAATTTCCGTGATTCTTTTAGCCCATGGAGCAGGTGCTTTTACTGTACCCTTCCGTGCGCTCCTTTGACACACTTAGCTTCAGTTCCTCATTCCAACTTCTGTCCCCCCCCCCCTCCCCCCCATCAACACCGCATTCATCATCATCTGTTACGCAGTGAATCTCCCGTGAAAGGTAGACAAGGAGAAACCTCAACACATGAGTAGCCGGTAAGTGGGCGAAATCCTGCACCAAGCAAAACCTCTGCTATTGAATGGAGAGTCGAAACCGGAGCTCTGCAGTTGACCATGAGGCGTGATCGGGAAGATTAGCTGTGAACAAAGCCGCGCTGTTCACATATCCGGGACTGAATCTCGGTGTAGCGTGTAGTACTAGTTTCCTAGTCAAGAAGTATAATTTCACACGTAAAAATACGTCATTTGGTATTTCGTTTAACGAAGCTAATGACTAAAACGAAAGAAATTTCCAAAGACGCTGCACTAATTCACGTAAAATCGTATTCACGCTGCGTTTAATTGATCTGTATGCACTGCAGGAGGGATGGTAAAATCATGAGGACGTTATAGTACGAGCAAAATTAGTGACAAAATACACACATCAAAAAACGTTTTGCACCATCTCGGTTCCGGAACCTGTACAGAAAATTCAAATAGAGATCATCATAAACATCATTTCCATCCTTTTTATTGCTCATGAAAACCACACTTTGCATTTTGTACCACAATACAGCGAGACCTTCAGGGGTGGTGGTCCGGATTGCCGTACACACCGGTACCTCTAATAACCAGTAGCAAGTCCTCTTGCATTGATGCATGCCTGTATTCGTCGTGGCATACTATCCACAAGTTCATCAAGGCACTGTTGGTCTAGGTTGTCCCACTCCTCAGCGGCGATTCGGCGTGCATCCCTGAGAGTGGTTGGTGGATCACGTTGTCAATTTAAACAGCACTTTTCGATCTATCCCAGGCATTGTCGATAGGGTTCATGCCTGGAGAACATGCTGGCCACTCTAGTCGAGCGGTGTCGTTATCCTGAAGGAAATCATTCGCAAGATGTGCACGATGGGGGTGCGAATTGTCGTCCATGAAGACGAATGCCTCGCCAATATGCTGCCGATATGTTTGCACTATCGGTAGGAGGATAGCATTCACGTATCATGTAGCCTTACGGCGCCTTCCATGACCACCAGCGGCGAAAGTCGGCCCCACATAATACCACTCAAATACAGCAGGGAACGTCCACCTTGCAGCACTCGCTGGACAATGTGTCTAAGGCGTTCAGCCTGACCGGGTTGCCTGCAAACACGTCTCCGACGATTGTCTGGTTGAAGGCATAAGCGACACTCATCAGTGAAGACAACGTGATGCCAATCCTGAGCGGTCCATTCGGCATGTTGTTGGGCCCATCTGTACCGCGCTGCATGGTGTCGTGGTTCCAAAGACGGACGTCGCCATGGACGTCGGTAGTGAAGTTGCGCATCATGTAGCGTATTGCACACAGTTTGAGTCATAACACGACGTCCTGTGGCTGCACTAAAAGCATTATTCAACTTGGTGGCGTTGCTGTCGGGGTTCCTCTGAGCCATAACCTGTAGGTAGTGGCCATCCACTTCAGTAGTAACCTTGAGCGACCTGAGCGAGGCATGTTATATACAGTTCCTGTCTCTCTGTATCTCCTCCATGTCCGAACAACATCGCTTTGGTTCACTCCGAGACGGTGGACACTTCCCTTGTCGATAGCTCTTCGTGGCACAAAGTAAGAATGCGGACGCGATCCAAGCGCCGTATTGACCGTCTAGTCATGGCTGAACTACAGACAACACGAGCCATGTAGATCCTTCCTGTTGGGATGACTGGAACTGATCGGCTGTCGGACCCCTCCGTCTAATAGGCGCTGCTCATGCATGGTTGTTTACATCTTTGGGAGGGTTTTTCTCTGGACAGTCATAGAGACTGCGTCCGTGATACAGTATCCACAGTCAAAATCTTGAGGAGTTCTGGAAACCGGGTTGATGCAAAACTATAATTTTTGCGTCTTGATCATATTAACGCCTGACTTTGGAACCGTAGCAGCATAAGCTCTCCTCCTCGTCGCATACTTCCTTTCTTACACTATTATTATCGAAAGTGTGCTGCTTAAGAATTTCCTGATGTGATAAAAGTTACTGAGGCACTAAAGCACGGGATCTGATGGTGTCGGTTCATTGCGAGAAGATGAATAGCATTTCCATATAAATACTGCGAACTTCCAGCAATGCCGTTGAAGCTATCGGCCGAAAACCTCAGCAACATTATCGTAGTTGTTACTACAGATTGATGTGTTCCTTATTATTTACTGTAATTGCTGTTACTCACTCGTTATATATGGGGGCGTATACTTCCCCAACAGTTGCTGTCTCATTGATAATTTTTTTTTCTGCATAACTGGTTCGACACGCCATATTGCTCACCCAAGTTGTGACCACTATTTTAAATATATTAAATGTAAACAGCTGTAGACTCGAATGACGGAAATGAAAATTTGTGCCAGACTCGGATTTCCCGCTTATCGGTTGCGGTCTGCTTACCACCCGTGTACCACTCACGGCCGCACCCAGACATCCATAAGTCGTCAGCCTGTACTCGAACATGCATGCATGTCCAAAGGAACTCAGCATTGTAATTCAGGTTACCACAGCCACTGCAATATCGTATGCTATTACAAATGTTCTCTTGCAATATCCACTTGCAGCAGTGACCGAAAATTTGGTCCACATTACACGGTAACTTACACTGATATCTAGAGACTATGTACTGATGCTCTTATGTCATTCCCGTCCATTCTCCGTAAGTGACAGAGGGTACTTAGTCTATCATTATTTTCTTATCTTTTTCCCTTTTTCTATTCCAGCTGCGAATGCTGGGCGAGAAGAAATTCGGTAACATTACCTAGTCTGAGATACCTGTAGGTGGAATTAATACAATTATTGGCTGTCCTAGGAACGTACGGTTTCGAAATTTTACCAGTGAACAGCATCGTGATACATAACGCCTCTCTCGAAGTGTCTGTTACTGGAGTTGGATGAACATGTCCGTGACAGATTCGAGCTTAGTAAACGAGCGCATAACGGAACTCGCCGATGTTCTATGGATCTTCTCCATTTACTCTGCCAAAAGAGTGAGTAAGGCTTCGAGTCAGGAGCGGGAAGGAGCGGCTGGTCTCCGGCAGGGATCCGCCTGGCGGACGTGCGCCGAGGTCCGGTGAGCCGGCCAGTCTGTGGATGGCTTTTAGGCGGTTTTCCATCTGCCTCGGAGAATGCGGGTTGGTTCCCCTTATTCTGCGTCAGCTACACTATGTCGGCGATTGCTGCGCAAACAAGTTCTCCATGTACACATACACCACCATTACTCTACCACGCAAATATAGGGGTTACACTCATCTGGTGTGTGACGTTCCCTGGGGGGAATGAGGGCGGGGGGGAGGAGGGGGCAACCGGGGGCCGAACCGTACAATAACCGTGTGTTCGGTGTGGGGCTGCGGAGGGGTGAAGTGGACTGCGGTAGTCGTCGTGGGGCTGTGGACCACTGCGGCTGCTGCGTGGACGGAGCCTCTCCGTCGTTTCCAGGCGTCCAGTTAACATACGATACAATACAACATACAACACGGCTTCGAAAGTGACCAACGATGCTCTAGAGTGTACACCCAGATATTTAATGGATGTGACAGTTTTCACTGATTTCATGCAATCGTTTAGTCAAACAGTAACGGGTCTTTCTACCAATATGGGATGCGTCAATCATTTGGGTCAAATTGAAACAGGCGGTAGTGGATCCACTATCGGTTATATTGATACAGGGAACCAGTTGTTGGAAATGGATATTTATTGTGTTGTGGACATACACGGTGTACAATGCATAACAACAACGTAGCTTACAGTAATTGTTCAAAGTGACGACCGCCAGTCTCAATGCATGCATGATGGCGGCGCATGAAATTGTGACGCACTCTCTCAAACATCCCTCGTGTCTGTTGTGCCAGGGGGTCCACCTAACAAGCAGGTCTTCATCGGCCTCTAAGGGAGTTTCATACACCAACGTCTTGACGTAACCCAAGACCAAAAATGTTCAGAGGTGTGAGATCCGGACCTTCCATTCCAATCCATCGATGAGCGTACTTGTTGTCCAGGTGCTCGCAGACATTAACATCGAAGTGGCTTGGGGCACCGTCGTGCTGGAACCACATCCTTTCGCGAACAACAAGGGTTACAGTCTCCAAGAACTGTGGCAGCAAATCTCGTAGGAACGTCAGGTAACATGGACCAGTGTAAGTAGGCTGTTTAGGTTTTATGTTGGCAACGCCATGTAGCGCTCTGTATGAAAATCACTGACTGTGCTGTGTGCGCTATTAAGGTAAATATATTATTTGTTCTCCATCAAAATCTTTCGTTTACTAACTATGCCTATTAGTAGTTAGTGCCTTCCGTAGTTAAAATCTTATATTTAGCTGGCAGTATTGGCACTCACTGTATTACAGCAGTTCGACTAAAGAAGATTATCGTTGATTCATGAAAGGTATAGGTTGTTGTTAGTCAGGGCCATTCTTTTGTAGGGAATATTTAAAGTCAGATTGCATTGCGCTAAAAATATTGTGTGTCAGTTTATTGATGATCAGAATAAGTAAAGAGAGAATTGTCTGAGTACATTCAGTTTTGCTCAGCTGTTTGAAAATCAAATAACGTAAGAGGTTTACTAGCACTTACAATTTTCCAAAGGGAATGTTTCATATGGCGACCCTGCCAGGATACCTCACTGGAATCTTCTGATTTTTTCTTGTAGTTTGTGTAATTACTGTAGCTATTGTTCATTGCTAGTGCATAATTGAAGAGAGAATTTCCTTTGTAGTTGTAGTTTTTCATTGTTGTACTTTAAAACAGCTGATCAAAACTGAACGTGCTCAGACATTTCTCTCTTTACTATTCTGGTCATCAATAAACTGACACACAATATTTTTAGCACAATGCAATCTGACTTTCAATAATCCCTACAAAAGAATGGCCCTGACTAGCAATAACCTATACCTCTCATGAATCACTTACCTCACAAAAATCTTTGTTACTCCAACTACTGCAATACAGTGAGCGCCAATACTGCCAGCTAAATAAAATATTCTAACTACTGAAGGCACTAACTGCTGATAGGCATAGGTAGCAAATTAAAGATTTTGTTAGAGAACAAACAATGTATTTACCTTTATATATATATATATATATATATATATATATATATATATATATATATATATATATATATATGTAAGTTCATGACATTCAGTCTTACAAATTTCGTTTTTCTGATGGACACACGTCCAGATCGTCCGCTCTCAAAACACCGCCATCTCTCTCCCCATATCCACATCCACCACTGCTGGCGGCTCACCTCCAACTGCGCAACGCTACGCGCTGGTCACATCCAACTGCCCAACACTACAATAGCGAATATTTCAACAATGCCAACCAGCCACAGACTGCACACAGCACAGCCAGTGATTTTCATACAGAGCGCTACGTGGCGTTACTAAAATAAAAACCTAAACAGCCTATGTAGAATTGTTCAAAGTGACGACCACCAGTCTCACTGCATGAATGACGGCGGCGCATGCAATTCTGCCGCACTCTCTCAAACATTCGTCGTGTCTATTGTGCCAGGAGGTCCACCTAACTAGCAGGTCTTCATCCAAATGGTTCAAATGGCTCTAAGCACTATGGAACTTAACATCTGAGGTCATCAGTCCCTTAGATTTAGAACTTCTTAAACCTAACCAACCTAAGGACATCACACACATGCATGCCCCAGGCAGGATCCGAAGCTGCGACCGTAGCAGTCACGTGGTTCCGGACTGAAGCCCTAGAACCGCTGGACCACAGCGGTCGGCTGGTCTTCATCCGCTTCATATACCAACGTCTTGATGTAACCCAAGATGAAAAATGGTCTGACGTGTGGCATCCGGCGATCGCACCGTGCATGGGACCGGACCTTCCACTCCAGTCCATCGATGAGTGTACTTGTTGTCCAGGTGCTCGCGGACATTAACATGGAGGTGGCTTGGCGCACCGTCCTTCTGAAACAACATCCTTTCACGAACAAGGGATACAGTCTCCAAGAACTGTGGCAGCAAATCTCGTAGGAACGTCAGGTAACGTGGACCAGTCAAACAGGGAAGCAGCAAATTTGTAAGTAGGCTGTTTATGTTTTCTCTATGTAAGTAGGCTGTTTATGTTTTCTCTATGTAAGTAGGCTGTTTATATTTTCTTGTTGGCAACGTTAAGTAGGCTGTTTATGTTTTCTGTATGTAAGTAGGCTGTTTATATTTTCTTGTTGGCAACGTTAAGTAGGCTGTTTAGGTTTTTTTATGGTAACGCCACCTCTGTATGAAAATCACTGGCTGTGCTGTGTGCAGTCTGTGGCTGCTTTGCATTGTTGTAATACTCGCCATTGTAGTGTTGGGCAGCGGCAGCTGGATGTGAACAGCGCGTAGCGTTGCGCAGTTGGAGGTGAGCCGCCAGCAGTGGTGGATGTGGAGAGAGAGATGGCGGAGATTTGTAATTTGTCATGAACTGATATATATATTATGACTTGTGATGATATTAAGGTAAATACATTGTTTGTTCTCTATTAATATCTTTCATTTGCTAACTATCCCTATCAGTAGTTAGTGCCTTCCATAGTTTGAATCTTTTATTTAGCTGGCAGTAGTGGCGCTCGCTGTATTGCAGTAGCTTGAGCAGCGAAGATTTTTGTGAGGTAAGTGATTTGTGAAAGGTATAGTTTAATGTTAGTCAGGGCCATTCTTTTGTAGAGAATTTTGAAAGTCAGATTGCGTTGCGCTAACAAAATATTGTGTGTCAGTTTAAGCACAGTCATGTATAAATTGTTCAAAGGGGACGTTTCATATGTCGACCCTTAGCCGAGGATACCTCACTGGAATCTTCTGATTTTTTCTTGTAGTTTGTGTAATTAGTGTAGATTTTGTTTATTGCTAGCGCGTAATTATAGAGAGAATTTCCTTTGTAGTTGTAGTTTTTCATTGTTGTACAGTAAAACAGTTGTGGCATGCATGTAGATTTGCAGCAAGTTTTTCGCAGCTACGCTTGCAATTAACTAAATATTATTTTCAGTGCTATGTTAATGTGTTCTCTTATTTTTGATCTTCAAATTGTGCTTTTCTGCGTTGTCGTGTGAAATATTGTGACAATAATGGCGTGTGAAAAACGTAATACTAGGCTCCAAAGTAAACTGAGAAATGACAGTGAAGACGAAAGCAGTGTGATAGCGCCGCAGAGTAATGAATTAACAGACATTCAAAGTAGTAATTTGGTAACTGTTCATAGGGAAATGGAGCAGGCGGCAAACAATGGCGTGGACAGTGAAACAATTAGTGAAGAGGGACGCATTATCGATCGATCGGTCGGCAACAGCTTGCCTCAGGAATCGGGAATGACAGGACACAATTTTGCGAATACTGTAGACTCAGGTTTTGGGTTCTCGCCGTTTTCTCAAATAAGTCAAGACACATTTTCTGCATGTCAAAATGTCAATGTTGCCGGTGCAAATTCACTGCCGAAAAGCACTGAGGAACATGTTTCAGACACCAGTGCATTGTTATTACAGTTAATGCAACAAATGGGACAAAGGTTACAAAAGTTAGACACAACACTTGAACAAAATCAGAAACAAATGGGACAAAATCTTAAAAAGTTAGACACAGTGGAACAAAATCTTAAAAAGTTAGACACAATGGAACAAAATCTTCAAAAGTTAGACACCACACTTGAACAAACACGTGAAGATTTAACTACTGACTTACATAAAATCGAATCGAAATGTCAAAAAGTCTGTAACGACGTAAAAACACAAATTTGTGAGCATTTTCAACCTATTTTTTCGCGGCATGAAAATGCATTACAGAATCACGAAGCAGCCATAAAAGACCTGCAAATTATTGTTCATGAAAATCATGAGACCTTGCAAGCTAAAATTGACTCAGTTGCATCTACCGATTCGGTTACGCAATTTGCAAGAACTCAGGAAAACTTAAAGGACACAGTAGACACCCTGAAAATTGGTTCAGAAAGACACATGGAGGAAATAAGTACACTATCGGAGAAAGTAGCCGAACTTTCGGATCAGGTCACTAACTTATCTACAAAGGTAGATGATGATCTGAATGACACAAGACCCGTAGCCTTCACTGACACAGAAGAGTATGAACAAATTAAGAAATTCAAACAAAATCAGAATCAAATTAATACACAACACCAAAGAGAAATCCGGGAAGTACAAGATCAGCTGACACAGGTAATAAAAGAATTACGTATTTCAGAGGACACTCGCGCTCCAATACGGGAAGAGGGACATAGAAATACGGAACAAACACAAAATAATAACACAGGACACTTCGGAAATTATGAAAGAAATTGGCAAGGCGCATTGGATTTTGAGATGGAACCGCCGAAACGAAGTAACAATGACCGACATGCGACTCGCCGACATGACGATTTTGACTATAAGCTGTTCATTACTACACGTAAATTCAAAACATTTAAGAATTCTGGCAACGACATTCATCCACAAGCATGGCTCCATCAATTCTCTCATTGTTTTCCTCCCAACTGGTCGTTAGAACACAGATTAGAATTTATGTGTGGCTACTTAGAGAATGAACCAGCTGTAAGAATGCGATCGGTCATTCACGATTGCCACAGTGAAGGAGAATTTTACCATGCCTTCCTCTCAGCATATTGGTCTCAAGCCACACAGGACCGAGTAAAACATGGCATCATAATGATGAAACATTTCGAACAATCTGAATTTTCCAGTCTTGTCAAATATTTTGAAGACATGTTGCATAAGAATCAGTATCTTTCAAACCCATACAGCCCCTCAGAACTCATCCGCATTTGCTTACTCAAATTGCCTGAACATTTACGACATATTATTTTAGCAGGACGTTGCAAAGATGACATTGAAGCTTTTCAGGGTCTGTTACAAGAATTGGAAATTGACACTGACAATCGGGGAACGCGGAAACAGGAGCACAACAATTACAGGTCACATCTGTCACAATTCCACGATGAAAGAAATAATAACCGGACACGACTGGTCTATTCTCACAACACAAATCGTGACCAAAACAGACACCACCCGTATGACAACCGTTGGCAGAGTAGTAATAATTACAGGGAAAGATCACCTCTCCGCAGTAATGATTATCACAGAGACAATCAGAAAAACAGACAATATGGGAACCAAAATAATTATTATCAAGGGAGACAGAATAACTTCAGACGCAACGGTCCAGCGCGCAGTTACGATTCAGGGAGAAATTCTCCACCACGTGACCGACAAGAAAGATACTATCAAAACTACCGACAAAACGACAGACCTGAATTCCATCAGAACTGGCGAGCTTTAAACAGAGCTGGGCCCTCTCGGCAAGGCGAATTTGTGGAAGTTAGGCCTCCTAATCCCAGTAACGACGCGCGCCAACAAAGAAACAGACAATGACTCACACCGCAGGCAGCCGCGTGCGCCGGCTGGCTCAGAGAAAAATAACATTGACGCTAACCTTGAGCAAGATTCCAGTATTCTTTACGGACGTATACCACATGATAATTGCGTTGAAGTTGAAACTCTGCGTACTAGGAAGAGTAAAGGTTTACACCACATTTCACATGTAAAACCGTTTATTGAAAGATAATCTGCTTTTTAACTTAGTCTTTGTCATAAAATTTTTCGCTTCACATTACTAATATGCTTTGTCAGACTTAGAAACTGTTACCATGCAACAATGTTTGAAGTTAAATATCCAGCCAAGAACCAAGAGAAATTATTTAAACAGAAATTACGAATGCATTGTTATTGCGAACAGACGACACAGTGTAATTGTGTGTGTACATTCTTGCTTGTTAGTTGCACGATTAGAACATTTACCAGTACTGCTAATGAGATTTTAATGCAACATTTTGGTTTACTTGAAAATACATTCCGGATTTAAAGTACTTTCTGTGAGATACCAGATGAGACAATAGTTAGTTTATGTGACAGCTACACGATTTTATCACGACGCTACTAATGAGTGACAATTTACAATGTTGATTTTGCGGTGTTTTTGTTTTATATCTGCACAGTTTTTCTGTATTATTCTGGAAAGTAAAACATGTTTTAGTAGTAACTTTTATGGTATAACAACAATGAGACAGCCTTTTTTCGTGGCACAACAATACGTTACTGTACAGTACTTTCTTCATCACGCCAATAAGCATAATAACTACGATATCTATACGCAAAGCATTTCACTTTTGTTTATCATGAGGTAAGTACATTGGCTTCTGCAGAACTTAGCTTTCGGAGGAAAATAACTACGACACTTCCACAGAGATTATCTTACAACAAGATGCACATTTAGCGCTACAGGACACGCATTTCAGTGATCAATTTTATACTTAAAACATTTATTTTTAAAGATTTTTGAATTACAAAGAAAGTTTTCCGTGATACATTTCATTCCATTGCTGTAATCTGTAACACCTGAGGGTATAATTACATTAATCCTCAGGGGGGTACACGCTTACTTTGTGTACCATGTGTGTGGCAACCACAAGGAACCCTAGCTAATATGGTATTTGCTTATACAACTTTACACATCGGTACCATATTTTTCTAACACTCAAATTACACAGCTATCTGATCATTTAACAGAGAAAGAAACTTTTTTTACTACATCTGTGACACATGTTTACGCAATTACACAGTTGGGTAACTTCACACTTATGAAACTGTATTTTGTCTGTACTGTGTGAACTCTTCATATTTTTTCGGAATCATTGTGATACTATGAGAGCTTTGAATGACGTATTTCGTATGGGGTTATGATTTTTAAAGTACGTTTGAGGCAGATGACACTTTTGACATGAGCAGAGAATTTTTTTAATTATTGGAGGAAGCTACGACGATTTTGAGATTTGACTGAGGTGTTATGATGTTATTTTTACGACGACGATGTGTATTATGCTGCTGAGGTATGTTTATGATTAATAGGCTGAGGCTATACGAGTTATTTGATTATGCTTCATATTTATAATGACGAAATATTGACGAGTGTCGATGGATACGTATATGTGTAATAAGGTAAGGAGTAATGAATAGTGATTAGGGACTCTGACTTATGGAAAAGGATGTTGGAAACCAAGAATCATACTTTAGAATTGTGAAATGTGTGTACATGTGTGTATATGCATGAATGTATTACAATGCAGACGAAAATTTTTTGGACACTGTTATATCAATAGCATTTTGTTTCTACAGATTTGCAACGCTAATTCTTGACCTGTGAAATATTTTTATGTGAGACTGTCACTGTAGCGGTAAATATTTCCGTAAAAAAGTTAAGTGGCCACCTGCACATAATGCGTCGCGGGCACCCAGCTGTGTCAGACGCCTGGAGAAAAAGCCATTATTGCGAGCCCTTTTCAGCGGCACAGGTAGAAAAAAAAGGGGACGCCATTAACCTCGCTTCCGACATTCCTTTGTAGAAAGCATCGCAAAAACGACACGGTCGAACTTGAAAACATATGATTTTTGTAATGCGTTGTGGGCACACAGCTGTGTCAAACACCTGGAGAACAAGCCATTAGGGTGTGCCTTTCATCGCTAATGCGACACCCTCGTTACTTGAAAACATATGATTACTCGCACTTTGTGCTAATTACTGAAATGCTTATGAATTGATGGGAAATATTCGTACATCTGCACACCTGATTACGACAAGCGTCTTTCTACGAGAGTTGAGAGAATTTCTACTAACTTATGAAATGTCACATGACTATTGAATGATATTTTTATGCTTTGGTTTGCGTAATTGCTTATTTCATTTGATATCTGGTTTTCAGCTGTGTTGCAGCATTGCTTTTATAAAATGAAATGCATTTGCTAATGTGAACACTTTCTGTCAACAGATCTATTAAATAATTATTTTATGATCCACATTCTTTAAAAAAGGAGCACTTGGAAAGGAAAGAACAATAAGAAGGAACTAGTAACAGTAACACATAATTTTCTTTTCAAGTACATGGTAATATTTCTTTTTACAATCAGTTGTTGTGGTGCACCACTTTAATTACATAGACATTAAGATTTGATTATACATTTCCCTTATCTGCATTGTTGTCTTTACTGTAATATTTTTTCTGCTTGCGCTATGTCATGTTTAGGTATAAGTTGCTGCTGTTTGCCAGGCATAGTGTTATTGAATTTGACTTTTGCTCATTTATGCTGCTAGCTTTGCCAATCTGTATTTTTTTGTCATTGCTGCTTGTGTTAATTGTTTTGTGCTGCTGCACTGCCTCGTCCCTTAGTTTAGCATCTGAGCTCAGTAGATTTAAGTTAGCTTAAGAGGGGGTAGACTATATGAGAAACTGACTATGGAGAATAGGTAAAGAATGCATTGCGAAGTTATATAAAAAGGATTTGGGCCCAAATGAGTATTGCACAATCAGAAATAATTATTTTGAAAGAAATATGAACAGAATACAGAAAGCATGCTTGGATAAGATTTTTTTGGTGGAAGCAAAGGTTGAAATAAGACGAAAGATCTATGGAATGAAGTTTTGGGATGGACTGCAGTACCAAATGTTACACTGAAAACGAACCCTGTCCTTTCCTTTTGTGTTATCCCAGTACGTGTTTGTGTACCCTTGTGTATTTGTTTTCTTCCTGTCTCTGTGCAGTTTCATAGAATTTTTTTCTCTTTTAATATTAAGCTACATTCACTATGATGAGGAATACTGTTATCCTCAAATATAATTGGCATTAATAATATGTTATTTACTTTGTAAAGATGTTAGACATTATTCATTCTGTTTAAATGCTCATGCGTGAAGTTGATGTTTCGCAAGTTATTCTGATCTTCTATGTATGTACTCATGTCATAATTCCTGTAACACTGACATATATGTCTATTTCTATTCTTTTGTAAAGCCTGTACTACAAATGTTATCTGTATTGTTATGTTTTTAATGATGTATTGTGTACCTTTGTTATTGTATTCTCATGTTATAAAATTGTAATTGTTACCAGTTCTTCAAATTAAGTTACATTTCACTGCACACGTTTCTGTTGGTCATAGTATATGGACAATATGTGAGAAGCAGGGACTGTTAGTGTTTGCACGTGTGTTAATAATTCAGCAAGGGACTGGATAACAGCATTGCTGGTTCTAAGGACAATTCCAAAAACTTTGTGAGTGCACAAGTGGTGGTTTATGGACTTGCTATATTCTCCGCAAGACTCTTCGATGGTGAATGTGCACCTGCACAATCGCAACAGATGGCTGCTGGCCATCTCTACAAGGACTACAGTGGGTCTGCACCTCTGGTGGCCCACCAATACCATTATCTCTACAAGGACTACAGTGGGTCTGCACCTCTGGTGGCCCACCAATATTGTAATCTCTACCAGGACTACGGTGGGTTTGCTCTGTGATGACCTACCTACCAATATTCATCAAAACTTCGACTGACTCTGCAGTGGGTTTGCTCTGTTGTGGCCCATTACCTGTCAGCATGTCAAGAGTCAGCACTGTCTTTCCGTTGGAAGGACAACGCTACTTCTTCAAGACTGCATGGAAATCCACTACTTCTCTGTGCAATTTCTTTTACTAATGAGACTTTGTGAAAAAAAACTGTAATTACTATTATGACGAATGATGAGGACTGTCTTTATGGACTGTGAGAAAATTTTAGCTTTTGACCAACATTGTATCAATAAGTGTGTGCATTTGATTTCTTTGTTATTGTAATTATGAAAAATTTTATCAAATCATTATTGGCCACTGCCCAAAAAAAAATTTGTAAAATTTTTGTGGGGAGCATGGGGGCTATGTAAGTAGGCTGTTTATGTTTTCTCTATGTAAGTAGGCTGTTTATGTTTTCTCTATGTAAGTAGGCTGTTTATAATTTCTTGTTGGCAACGTTAAGTAGGCTGTTTATGTTTTCTCTATGTAAGTAGGCTGTTTATATTTTCTTGTTGGCAACGTTAAGTAGGCTGTTTAGGTTTTTTTATGGTAACGCCACCTCTGTATGAAAATCACTGGCTGTGCTGTGTGCAGTCTGTGGCTGCTTTGCATTGTTGTAATACTCGCCATTGTAGTGTTGGGCAGCGGCAGCTGGATGTGAACAGCGCGTAGCGTTGCGCAGTTAGAGGTGAGCCGCCAGCAGTGGTGGATGTGGAGAGAGAGATGGCGGAGATTTGTAATTTGTCATGAACTGATATATATATTATGACTTGTGATGATATTAAGGTAAATACATTGTTTCTTCTCTATTAATATCTTTCATTTGCTAACTATCCCTATCAGTAGTTAGTGCCTTCCATAGTTTGAATCTTTTATTTAGCTGGCAGTAGTGGCGCTCGCTGTATTGCAGTAGCTTGAGCAGCGAAGATTTTTGTGAGGTAAGTGATTTGTGAAAGGTATAGTTTAATGTTAGTCAGGGCCATTCTTTTGTAGAGAATTTTGAAAGTCAGATTGCGTTGCGCTAACAAAATATTGTGTGTCAGTTTAAGCACAGTCATGTATAAATTGTTCAAAGGGGAAGTTTCAAATTAGGTGGTCATGGACAATGCGCTGTACCTCCACAGCAAATTAAATATGCATTCCGACCATTGGCTCCCTTTATCAATGTAAAGGGTTGCGGACACACTATCACCTGTTTCAGGTTGCAGAAGATTTGAGACCGGCTGTGTACGTGGAACGCAGTATATTGGTTATGCCTTGTGCCCGTCTGGTAGAGTCACTTACTGGAATTTGACGTGAATTGCACAACACTACAATGGCAGTATTGCACAGTGGAAAAGCGCGTTACCCACCGCCTTACGTCAGGCGGGGAAATTGTGGGCGGCGCCGTAATTCCGCCGCGCCCGAGGCGGCACCAATCGCCTCGATTCGAGATGGAGTCGGCCGCGATGCACCTTTGGAGGGCGGCGCGGCACGCGCTGGCATGTGGACATTCAGACCGGCCCCGACGGCCCGCGCAGCCTTCGGCCCCGCGGATTTCAGGAGAGGCGAGCGCCGAGGCGGGCAGGAAGCGGGTCAAGGAGAGCGGCGCGGGCATTCCTGGCGCGAAGATCCCGGCGAGGCGCGGCGCGGCGCGGCGAGGCGCATGCGCGGCCGGGGTAATCGCCGCGTCACGAGCGCCGCACGCCATGGCTCACACTGCGATCGGCGCGCCGATTAACGCTAAGCGACCGTTACTCGCAATCACTTTCGCCAGATAGTGTTTGCCGATAAAGTGGATTCGCGTTATTAGTAAACACTTCGTTCTGTGCGAGTGGACCTGTCAGGTAACGTGACCTCACCGAAGCGAGAAAAAGAAAGAAAGATCTGTTTGCATTCCGTGCTCAGTGCGAGAAATAGGAGGAGAGAAATAAAACTGCACAGATGAGGTTCGTGTTTGAAGTTATTTTGAGAGACACGATTTGTTGAGGGACGAGAAAAGACACGCAGTCAGTTTCTACCATTTTATGCGCTCGTGTTCGGTAAGGTTACTTGAATGAAGTAGAATTAAATAAGTCGATGTAGAGATAATTAGATTAGCGAAAGGAGAAGACGGCTGTTACTATTCGGCCTGCAAAATAACTGGGAATACTGGAAGGTAGGACATGAGATACTGGCTGTGAGGAGAGGTCGGCAGTCGCGCTTGGGAAGCTCAATCGGTAGCCTGCCACCGAAAGGTGGCGGTTCTGAGTTCGATCTCCATCCGGCGCACAGTTTTAATCTAACAAGAAGTTTCAAAGCAACTGAGGATAGTCGAAATGAAGGCTATATAAACTACAGAACTACAGACTGTCAATGTCAATAAAAGCATTTCCGATAAAACAGAAATCTGTAAGCCTCTACTATTAATATGATGCAAAGGCTTTTCTGAAATAAAACATTGTCAGGGTGTAGCATTATGTATAAGTGGATTTTAGACAATATGCAGGTGGAACAAGAAGAGAACAGAAGATTTCGCAATCCACTTCAAATGGTTCAAATGGCTCTGAGTACTATGGGACTTAACATGTATGGTCATCAGTCCCCTAGAACTTAGAACTACTTAAACCTAACTAACCTAAGGACATCACACAACACCCAGTCATCACGAGGCAGAGAAAAATCCCTTACCCCGCCGGGAATCGAACCCGGGAACCCGGGCGTGGGAAGCGAGAACGCTACCGCACGACCACGAGCTGCGGACCGCAATCCAGTGTTGTAGAAAAATACTGAATATAGATGATATTTACTTATTTATTTACAAGTCAAGTTTCGTAGGACCAAATTGAGTAGCAAAGGTCATGGAACGTGTCAGTACATTAAATTACAACATAAAAGTAATAACAGATAAAAATAATATGTTTATGAACCCAGAAAAAGTGAAGCCATAAGTTTCAGAACACGCAATCAACAATGTAACCTAAGAATCATCTTAATTTTTCAAGGAACTTCTCAAGAGAACGGAAGGAGTGACCCATGAACAAACTCTTCATTTTCGAATGAAAGCGCGTGGACTACTGCTAAGATTTTTGAATTCTTGTGTTAGCTTATTGAAAATGGATGAAGGAGTATACTGCACACCTTTCCGCACAAGAGTTAAGGAAGTCCGATCCAAATGCAGGTTGGATTTCTGCCGAGTATTAACTGAGTCAACGCTGCTTATTCTTGGGAATAAACTGATATTGATAACAAGAAACGACAGTAAAGAATATATATATTGAGAAGCCAATCTCAAAATACCCAAACCAGTGAACAGGGGTCGACAAGAGGTTTGCAGACTTACACCACTTATTGCCCGATCCGCCGCTTTCTGAGCCAAAAATATCCTTCCAGAATGGGAAGAGTTAGTCCAAAATATAATACCACATGACATAAGCGAATGAAAATAAGCAAAGTAGACTAATTTTCGTGTCGAACAATCACTAGTTCAGATACCGTTAGAATAGGAAAATGGCAGCACTGAGACTTTGAACAAGATGCTGAATGTGGGCTTTCAACAATTTACTATCTATCTAAACAGCTAGAAATTTGAAATGTTCAGTTTGACTTATCATATACCCATTCTATGAAATTAAAACGTCGGGTTTTGTTCAGTTTTGTGTTACAAACTGAGTCTTACTGTTATTTAGCCTTAGTTTCTTTTTCTACAAGTTATTGACTTAGATCATGAACTGCATTATTTGAAACCGAGCGAATGTTGCAACTACCAACCGAGTGCCAACAGCAAACAGAAATATTGTAGAGTTACCTGTAGTACTAGAGGGCATGTCGTTTATATACATAAGGAATAGGAGTGTCCCCAACACTGATCCCTGCCCCCCCCCCCTTTCCATTTGACGGTACTCCACTCAGACCCCACATAACAGCCATTCTCAACACTTTGAATAATGACATTCCGCGTCTTTTATTAAAGTAAGAGGTGACGCAATTGTGAGCTTCTCCCCGCATTCCGTAATGGCCCAACTTCTGGAGCTATATTTTGTGATCAACACAATCAAAAGCCTTAGTTAAAGGCCGGCCGAGGTGGCCGAGCGGTTCTAGGCGATATAGTCTGGAACCACGTGACCGCTACGGCCGCAGGTTCGAATCCTGCCTCGGGCATGGACGTGTGTGATGTGCTTAGGTTAGTTAGATTTAAGTAGTTCTCGGGGACTGATGACTTCAGAAGTTAAGTCCCATAGTGTTCGGAGCCATTTGAACCATTTTTGAACCTTAGTTAAACCAGTCGGATAATTACTGAAGGGATGTTGACTGGGATGCTGAGAAAAAGAAATATACGGCAGAAGTTAAATAAAAGAAGGGGCAAATTGACAGAATACACCTACGCAAAGAAAGGAGTAGTTAATATGGTAACAGAGAAAAATGGAGGGATAAAAGATGTTGAAGAAAACCACGGAGCAACCTGGTGCAAATTGATGTGAGCTGTAGCCGTTATGCAAGGGTGGAGAGACTTGCACAGGACTGACAAGCGTGTAAGGCTGCATCAAACCAGTCTTCTAAACCTCCGAAAGCAGCCATCCAGTCGTCAAATGCTATTTCGCTTTTTGTGAAGTTCTGATATGCTGAGCTGATTAAATTTAACTCAGTTTCTCGGTCTCCGAACTCAACTGATACGATTCCAGTATAACGAAAAGAATCGAAAATATTAAAAAAAATACGATATTAAAGTGTGGTTTGTAAATACAAAGACGAAGAGACCACAAAACGGATATGTTTGGTTTATGTTCCAGTAACCATTTACGACAGGTATCGTAAAGACAAGTTATTTTATTTATTTATTCATTTTGAATCATCACCTTCTGAGTGGTCTGTTGCGTCCTGCCACGAATTCCGCTCCTATGTCTACCTTTCCATATCAGAACAGCACTTGTAAACTACGCCCTCAGTTGTTTGCTGACTGTGTTCCAATCTCCGTCTTCCTCTACAACCTTTAACCTCTCCAGCTCCCTCTAGTACCATGCACGTTCATCTCTGATGTCTTAAAAGATGCCATATCATACTGTTCATTTTTCTTGTTAGTGTTTCCCAAGTATAACTTTCCAAACCAAATCTGTTAAGAACATCCTCATTCCTAATCAGTCCGCATGATTTTCGACATTCGTATATAGCAACAAATCTAAGTTGCTTCGATTCTCTTCTGTTCCGGTTTCCCCACATTCCATGTTTACCTTTCATACGATGCTGTGCTCCAAACGTAAATTCTCAGAAATTTATTGCTGAAATTCAGGATTATGTGGATAGTAGTAGACTTTTCGTGACCATGAGTACCCTTTTTGTCTGCGTTAGTCTGTATTTTTTGTCCTCTTTGCTCCGTCCACAATGTTCTATGTGGCTGTCTAGGTAACAGAATACCTTAACTACGTCTACTTCGTGATCTCCAAATCTGATGTTAAGCGTCTCGCTCTCCTCATTTCTGCTACTTGCATTACTTTCGTCTTTCTTCGATTACTCTCAATCCATATTCTGTACGCACTGGACAAATCCTATATTTCGTTTTCACATTCACTGAGGATATAATGACGTCAGTGAATCTTATCGTTGATATATTTTCACCTTGAATTTTAAACCCACTCTTGTATTTTTCTTTTAGTTCCGTCACTGGCTCTTCGATGTATAAATTGAACGGTACGGGTGAAAGACTGAATCCCTTATGATATCGAGTACTTTGTTCTTGGCCTTCCAGTTTTATTGCTATCTGTTACTTCTTGTATATATTGTATATTACCCGCCTTTCCGTGCAGCTTATCCCTATTTTTCTCAGAATTTCGAATATGTTGCACTGTTTGACACTGTCGAACGCTTTTTCTAAGACGACAACTCCTATGAACGTCTCTTGATTTTTCTGCAGTATTGCTTCCATTGTCAACCACAACGTCAGAACTGCCTCTCTGGTGCCTTTACCTTTCCTAAAGCCAGGCTGATCGTCATTTGACACATCCTCTTCTCCGTTTCCCTGTATTTTATTTTTGTCAACAACTTGGACGCGTGAGCTGTTAAGCTGATTGTGCTATAATTCTCGCACTTGTCTGCTTTTACTATCTTCAGAATTATATGTATGACGTTTATCCGATAGTCTGATGGTATACAGTCGTCTCAGACATTCTATACACAACGTGAGTAGTCGTTTTGTTGCCATTTCCCTCAGTGATTTTAGAAATTGTGATGGAGTGTTATCTATGCCTTCAGCCTTACTTGATTTTCAGTCTTCCAAAGCTCTTCTAAATTCTGATCTAATACTGTCGCCACCCATTTCTTCTTCCATCACGTCATTAGACAAGAGCTCCCCCTCATAGAACAAATCCTTCCGACAGTCATTTCTTTTTCGATTTCTTCATTTTTTCGTGTAGCCATTTCGCCTTAGCTTCCCTGCGCTTCCTATTTATTTCATTCCTAAGTGACTCATGTTTCTGTATTCCTGAAATTTCGTAACCTCCTCTTCGACTGAACTGCCTTCTGATCTAGTCACTGGCGCAGTGTCTATAGCCTCAGCGTATCTCTTCATTGCTTACTACTTTCGTGTCCCACGTTCTTTGTGCACTGATTCTTTGTGACTAGTCTCCTAGACAGTTCATCATTTCTAAACTGTGATCTGAGTCTATATTTATGCCTTACAACCAAATAACTGATTTTAGAGTCTCTGCCTGACCATGGTGTAATCTAACTGGAATCTTCACATACTTCCTGGTACTTCCAAGTAGATCACCTCCTCTTGTGATTCTCTGAACAGAATATTTGCTGTTACTGGTTAAAATTTATTGCGGAACTCAAGTTTTAATTATCACCTCCAAAAATAAAGTTTCGACATTAATTTCGAGTTTGTTCGCAGGTGGATGGCTGCACTCCTTGTACACCCTGAAACCAAAAAAAAAAAAAAAAAAAAAAAAATAAAGATGGCGCCGCTCATTTGTAAAATGGAGTACCGCGCGATAGTTATTTTTACCTTTGCTCCATTTGTGAGTGGAGCGGGAAAGGGAATGGCTGGTAATGATACAAGGTTCCCGCGACGCACAGCATGTCGGCTTGCGGAGTAAGTATGTAGATGTATGTTGTGTCAGTCCAGTCCAACGGCTAAAAATATCAGCTTCTCCTTTATCACGTGAACTTCATACGTAAAGTACGTATATAGCTTGAGCATTCTATCACAATAGTCCGATTTCGCAACTAGAAGTAGACAGATTACAATTAGTTTTAGCAAGCGAATAGCGCACAAAAGTAGCTGTTCTGTTGTACTCTCGTGAATTAAATTCTACAAAAGAATACTTCTCGAATTGGAAAGATAAATAACTAAAACGTAACAAAGTTCTCCGTTTTTCTAGTATAGACTGACATTTCAGTGAAGATGCGCATCTCAAGCAGAGTTAAGCCGCATACCCCAACGTGTTGTGAGGTACGAAAAACTAACGACAATGCGCGAACAGTATCAGCCGGAACTATTATTACGAATGCCGCCAAATCTCATAATTCCTGATGATAATAATTAGCTGAAAATTGGAAGCCGTTTGAATTAATTCTAAATGCCACCGCACGCTGTGTAAACGCTTCGGTCGCCCAAGTTGTTGTCCATTGTTGGCAACCTGAGTCCCGTGGCCTCCTTTATCGTCCGCCTGCACAAGAAGAAATTCATTATGCAGTTCAATTATTGTAAGAACGCGGGGAAGTTAAATTGTGTCTTTTATATCCGAGTAAATGTGGAACGACAGGCCAATTATGCAAACGACAGAGCCATTCACCCGTCAGAGAGCTTTTTGCCTGCGGACACAAGCAAACTGCCGTCCGCCTTACCCACAGAGCGACCAGCACAATTGTAGCTCTTCTCTTTGTGCCTTCATCTCGATTTAGGTAGTTGCAGTGACTCAGCCAGTTCTGGACCGAGGTTAACCAATGACATACGTTACTTAGTGGGAACTAGAAAGCTTGAAGAGGATGATTTCGATTAAAGATTCAACATATTTTCCGTAGACCATAGTGCATGCAGTTCATTTCGTCATTTTATCGTGAAGCTCGTTATCAGAAACCTATCCATGCGCAAGCCATACGATACTTCCGTTATTATCGTCAAGAGGTATAATCTGTGTGGTATATTCTGTTGTCATAACTACTTGACAGAGATAAAATATGCTAGCTGCTTCTTCTAGGACAATCAGGGGTTCTGATGTACGGAGATCGAATTGGTAATTACGAGAGCAGCTGGGTGCATTGCGTACCAAGCAGACTTTTCCAAGATTAGTTTCGATTCTGTTGCGAAGTGTGTGCAGCTTTCAAACATCCTGGCTGATTGAAACTGCGTGCTGGATGGAATCTCGAAACTGGGACCTTTGCCTTCGTGGACGAGAGCTCTGCCGACTGCGCTACACAAGGACGATTCAGGATCCGCATTCACAGCTTTACTTCCGCCATTAACTCATCCAATACGTTCCATACTTCACAGAAATTCTGCTGGATAGCTCAGTCGGTAAAGCAGTTTGGTCGAGAAAAGCGAAGGTACCGGTTTCGAGATCTGATCCGGCACACAGTCTTGTCTTGACCTCCATCTTTAGAAATTTCCTTTCTGTGGCGGACACACGTCTAGATCGTCCGCTCCCAAAACTCTGGCGTCTCTCTACCCACATCCACCACTGCTGGCGGCTCACCTCCAACTGCACCACGCTACGCGCTGTTCACATCCAACTGCCCAACACTACAATAGCAAATATTCCAACAATGCCAACCAGCCACAGACTGCACACAGCACAGTCAGTGATTTTCATACAGAGCGCTACGTGGCGTTGCCAACTTGAAAACCTAAACAGCCTACTTACAAGGTTACAATATTGTTCCACGCCTTTCTTTACTGCGATTTCGATTTCATGTCCTTTGCTCTTGTAACTGCAATACGGTTTCTGCAAAAGTCTGTAACAATTATCCCTACCACCTCCAAAATTTCGGAGACTGTTGTTGTCCAGTCAACATTTTCAAAAACTTTCTCTAAATCTATAAATATGTCTTTCCGGAAAATTTCCTATGAGACCAGGTGTGCCGTCTTGAAGAAAGTCTTTTTTATGCTTTCGCCATCCAGGACTCTTCTTACGTGTTTTTTCATCCAGCTGGCAAGCAAGACTTGTACGAGTACAATTTTCGCCACTGTTTTTTTTTTTTTTTTTTTTTTTTTTTTTTTATCCTTTGGAGGGCAGTGAGCAAGAAGACTCCATCGCGCTCTCCGGAAAGTGCTGACCATAAACTTTCCAAAATACTAAATTGACTTTATCTCTATAGTACATGGCTTTGTTTATTATTTGTTTTCTGGTGTGCAGTGTTATTTGTGCATCACGCACAGTAAAATATTAGCACAAGAAACCAGTCGGATGTTTCTCAGAACGTTTCAGGTATTGCTGTGAGATCAGTTTTCACATTTTCATTACATCAGAATTAAAAAAAAAAAAAAAAAAAAAAAAAAAAAAAACAACTAGGCACCTAGCTTTTCCGTAGTTAATTCTTCAGGTGACATGTAATGTATACCTCCGATATTATGGTAGTGGAGCAATTTAATCACCGATTCTCTAATACTGTATAGCAGTGTTCCTTAATGTTTCGGTTCTGGTGGCAGTTCTGACACTTTCTACAGGTGGATTATGTTGAAGAGAAGTACCGTTAGGCTAGAATGTAGACTCCCGTACGTTGACCGCTTTGAATGGAGGTGCAGACGTCTTATAAACCTTCACTAACTATGGAGGACGTTTTAACGTCTATAACCAATAACTCTGCGACATAACGATAAAGCAGTTTTCTCTTTCAACTGTTGCGTATCGACTGCATTCGGTCAAAAAATACGACAGAGCGGAAGTGAGCTGCAACACAGTCAGCCGCAGGTGGGCGGGAGTCTTCTGCGGGTAGCCAGCTGGGCGCGGTGTAGCAACAGCCGACGCTGCACTACGCTAACGGAAGAACGGAAGCCTTTCCTCACTTGCCACCTAGGGAGTGTTTAGAGCGTGCTTTGAGCCCTAAACGAAAATAGTCTGGAGTGTAGAAGTACTCAGGCACTGGTGTACTAAATGATTCTCGTCTCAATATCACAGCCTACACCATGAACCTGTTACCCCTGTAGCCACATCCCGGAATTGCCTAACCATATGCTTCCAATGAATGCATGTATAACATTTTACTGTAACTGATGTCGCACATGGCGCTCTGTGACCCTAAAGTTACTGTGCACATCTGGCAGGCACTGACCAATAGTGACTTCCAGTACCTCTAAAACTAGACAAATCCACTGGTTCTCTACTTGCAATAAAATCTATCGCTTTGAAACAAATAACACTCTCCCACGCCTGCGGCTGGCTCTGTTTCAACTCACTTCCACTGTAGCGTATTTTCTGAACGAAAACGGTCGATACGCTAGAGAGCAGTACAACCTCAACAAGATAACGTTAAACGTCTCATCCCTGAGGTCGAAGTGTCACGTTACCGCGCAACATTTACCAACAGGTCGTTTCAGTCTTCATCACTAAGATAGATGTATTGCAGGAATGCTGTTTTCTTCCGACCTGACTTTACGCAGCTGTTTATAGGGGGACCTACAGTTTAACGTGGATTCCGAAAACGGAGAAATTACGCTGTTCACACAAACACTGCCAGAAGAGACAAATGACACGAAAAATCATAAGACTGGCCAAGGATCAAAACCGAGGCTTCTGAATTTACAGTCTGGCACTTTGAATGGTAAAAGAAGGGACCCACAAAGTTTATTTTAGACCAATATCCCTAACATCGTTTGCATCGGAATTCTTGAAGATATTCTAAGTTCGAACATAAAACATTTCGCTGACACAGAGAAGGTTATGTCTGTAAAAAAATCTGCGGTTTTTAAAAAGCTCCTGTGCAACTCAGCTTTTCTCTCTCGGTATCCTGCGAACCATGGATCAACGGCAACTCGGAGAGTCCATATTCCTGAATTTCCAGAAAGCGTTTCACATTAAGCTCAACTGGTAACAGTTACCAAAAAGTCGAGCGATATGAAATGATATGGGTACATAAAATCAGTAGTGGGGAAGGAGAATAGTAGACTTCGGTTTATTCTAGAAAAGTGCAGCTCATCTATAAAGGAGGCTACATAGAAAACACTTGTGCAACCCATTCTTGAGTACTGCTGGAGTGTTTGGGATCGTCAACAGGCCGGAAAAAAAAGAAAACCTCGAATAAATTGAGAGGCGAACTTCTAGATTTGTTATCAGTAGATGTGATCTACACACGAGTATTGCGAAGATGCTCCGTGAATTCAAATGGGAATCCTTTGACGGAGGAAGATCTTTTTTTCGCACAACACTATTGAGAAAATTTGGAGAAACGTAGTTTACAGCTGACTAGACAGTGATTCTTCTGCCGTGAACTAATATTTCGCGTTAAGGACCGCGACGACAGGATAAGAGAAATTAGTGATCGTACGGAGGCATATAGACAGTTGTTTTTCCTTCGCTTCATTTTCGAGTGGAACAGGAGAGTAAATGGCTGGAAGTGGTAGAAGGTACCATCCGCCAGGCACCACACGGTTGCTTGCGGAGTATTTACGTAGATGAATGTGTAGATGTTTTATATTGTCGGTATGTATCGTTGATTAACTGCAACACCTCTTCAGTCTTGACTCGGCCAGTCCACCAGATCGTTAAAACTCTCCAGACACTTCCAAATTTCACGTATTTCCCCGCTATGTTTCGCAGCTACGAAGAGCTGTGATCCAAATACAGCTTTTCTTGAGTGTTTCAATGATTTGAAATTTTGTGTTTCTTCTTGTCAACAGTTGTTTCTTTTGATAAAAAGTCCTCTTTCCTTCAGTCTTAACTATTATGTCTTTCTAGCACCATCATTTGTATCCATTCTTCATGCGAAGTAGCAATATTCATCATAGACTCTTTGTTGAATCTTTTACCATAGAAATTAAGGGAGAAAATGTTTGGTGGCCGTTATACACACAACCGCACACTTGTATCAATAGGATTCTTATTTACATAAACAGGAAGTAAGTTAACATTAAAAGTCCATATGTCGTGGTACAAGCTCTTCACTAATGGTCCTTCCGCAGCTCTGGATCACGGGGTCCCGGTTTCGATTCCCAGTCGGATATGGGATTTTGTCATCTCGGGGAGTGGGTGTTTGTATTGTCCTCATCATTTCGTCATCATCCTCAATATTCGTGACAGTGGCTCAATTGGACTGTGAATAAAAAAGGGTGCTGTGTTAAATTGGGTCTGTGTGTGGGCAGTGATGACTGCGCAGTTAAGGGCCCCACAAACCAAACGTCATTACCTCACTGCTGGTGGAGTACAAGTCCCACTAAGTGATGAATGACAGATGTCAAATTAGGATAGTGACAGAGCGACTGAAACTGAGACTGACACTGACTGAGGCCGTCCGGTCAGCGACGGTGATCAAAATACTTGTGGTAGAGAGGGCGTTGGTGGCGCGTTGCTTGCGAGTCTGTCTTTGGCCTCTCTCCTGACAGGCGTGCTTGATCCAGCACCTACTATCGATCTTCCAGTGTGCTGGCGACAGCTTACGCCAGCACACTCTTATTCAAGATGATTATTTAGCTACCCACAATGTCAACACTAGCTAGCACAAGTCCTGTTTAACTATAGATGCAGTTCATTTCACGTCATTACAACAATTAAAAAATCCAAACAAAACAGAAAATAAGCTACTGTCAAATGTCAACGTCAACCCAGCCTAGTACTTCTCGCCTTGCTCACGTACTTGTAGGTGCTGCGCGAGCAGTTCTTCCATCGGCTGTATCATGCAGGAATCTACGTGAAGCAGAAGTAGCGAGTCCCGTAACCGCGGTAACCGCTGCGGTAAGAAGCGCAGGTGTATCTGGCAAGTCGAGCCACTGATGGCACGTAGCAGCCGGCTCGGCTGACACGGGCAGCCGCATGTCGGCAGCCGGGAGGCACGCACTCCCCCGTGTTAACGCAGCACGGGGCACGGAGACGCGACGGCTGGGCGGCTGCTGCAGTCTGCAGGCGCGAGTGTCGCTCCGGGTGGAATGTGTGTGCTGTGCCGCAACTGTGGCGGCGAGACGGGGCGGGAGCTGTAAAGAGACAAGACTCGGCTGCTGCTGGACCGTTTCCTACAAGGGAACTCCAGCTCAGACGAATTGTACCAACTGAAAAGGCTTTTCCTGTAGGCAGGTGCATCTTCTCAACCACACATCTTTATAATTTGTGAAGTTTAGCGAATCCAGTGACTACAGAACGAAAAGACATAGGAGAAACAATATCGTGGAACGTACAATAATGATCATAGATTCTCAAGAGTCGTAATGTAACACCAGAGCTCCATAGGTCTACGTACATATTTCTTTTTTCTTTTTTGTCTGTTCTGCCTTCTCTCATTGTAAATATTGTTTGATTTTATTGATAGCACAAGAGTGTTCGCTTTTTCCTTTGAAAAAACTTTGAAGTCATGGTTTGATTCTATCCAATGTAGTGTATCTATCATTTAAATTCTTTGTCTCATTTGGAGGGAACAAAACTTAATGTATATAATTGTAATTTTGTATAATAATTTTTTATAGAAATACCAATATGTGCAAACTATATGCTTTGTTTAAAGCAACTACTAGCTGTTATGTAAAGATTGATCCTCAATAAGGGCTTTTAGTTACTTTGTATGTAAAAGGTGGTGTGGTTCCCCTCGGGAACGGAACTTTGTAGCTCGCGCAAAATGTGGTTGGCATGGATAGAAAGGTGGAAGGGAGAGTTAGTCGGGGACAAGCTACCAAATTGTCGACTCTTCATGTAAAAGTTGAGTATTGTACTGGTGCGGAGAGAGGCTTTTCGTGCCGTTTCAAAAACGTGTCAATGCCGTGGATGGATCGGTAAAGAGCTGGAACTATTCTGGAATTGGTATCTATCATCGCCACCAACAAATGTCAGAGTCAGCATTTCTGCCTGAAAATCCACCCACCAATATGCACTCGCCACCATGTCGTGCAATCACCGAAAAGGAACCAAGGACTTGTGGAAAGGTACAGTGAAGCATCAGCTCATGTAGATGTTTTATTTGTTTTCAGTTGTAAGGTAAACAAAAAGACTATTTATGAGAACTTACCTTGGTTTATCCTCTGTCGCATTTCCACTTAGGGTCCTTCCCACGCTAAAGTGATTACCGAGTGTCCTTACTGAAAGAACATTAAAGCCCAGTGTTTTACTAATTAATGCCTTTTGAACACAGTAGAAAGAAAGTTAAAGTTCATGTGGCAAAAGAGTGTGTTAAACTAAATAATGTTTGCTGAAAGTAAATATGCAATTAAAACTGCTTATTAAAAGTTTGTGGGCTTGCTAAGAAACTAAAGTGAAAACTAGAATTTAAAGTAATAAAGCAGTAGAATTAGGTCTTGAAACAATTTGCTGTCATTTCAAAGCTAATAGAATACTTACTCATACTGAAGCTACAAAATTTTGTCCAGTAAAGGAATAATACAGCTTGTTGTCCACTGTACCAGGTGTGTCAATGCCTGATGTTTTATGTTAACTTGTGTCTTACTGCAGTAACAGGTCCAACTACTGATGGAAGTTTCATGGTTATGTTTGCTAAAATAAGGGTCACATGTGTATAGGAAAGTGCATATCATTAGTGTAATAGGACCTACAGTTTGTTTATTGTGCTCACTAGTAGGAAACAATTTGATAGATAGACCATTTGTTATGATTACAGTAAATGCTTTCAGTCACAGATCAATGAGAAAGTGTTTGTCAGTCCATTTCATTTGCATTTTATTCTAAATAGAAAGGTATTTAGCTGAGAGATTCTTAACCTATGTCCAATTTATCATTCTATGGTGAATATTAATAGTAATATTGTTGATACCATCCTGTTTGACTAAGCACTGAAGACAATAGTGTGTGTCAGTATCTGTTGTACTTAGGCAAATAGTTTGTTCTACTCTAACTGCCAGCTCCAACCTTAACGTTAAAATATGCAGGTGCCAGAGTTCATTGCACTCTCGTATGACAAAGTATAAGCTGTATTTGCCATTGAAGTTACTTATTTTCAGTTTCTTGATCAAGAATGTTACTCATTCTTATGCCTGATTAGGCTGGCGACCGTTTTTATTATCATTTGGACAGTGTGGATAGGTAAATTATTGTTTGTTACTGTTTAAATACTTTCACTTCCGATAAGTCACATCCGTTAGGTATATCACGGTCAACAAAATTCCTTTCGAAGGGTAACACGGCACTGTTACTTTTACCATAATAGGTTTAACAAAAATAATTTCACTATACGAACTGCCTCCAGCTTGGAGGTTATGGTATATCTGTAGCAGACGGTAGTGTTATAGTAAGTGAGGTATTATTTGGTAAAAGCTAAATATATTCTCGAAACAATATACACTGCCTGAAAAAAATGTAAAGCACCCAGAAGACATGGACGGATGTCATAGTAACTATTTACACGTACACATCATCGCCGGGTATGTTAAACATCTGCATCAATATATTACTCTAATTGTTTAGATAAGAAATCTACTCACCAAGCGGCGGCGGAATACAAACATAAAAGACCGTTGTAATTGGCAAACTATCGGAGCCAGTGGCTCCTTCTTCAGGCATAAGGGTTGAAGGGGAAGGAAGAGGGGTTAAGGAAAAGAACTGGAGAGGTCTAGGAAAAGGGGTGATTCCGGTAAAGTCACCCAGAACCGCGTGTCAGGGGAAAATTGCCGTACGGGATGAAAAGATAGACTGATGGTTTGGGAGTGCATCGGACGAGATTTGAAAACCTGAGAGCTTAAAGGTGGAAGACAGGGTAACATGCAGACAGAGATTACTGCTTTAACATCATGCATGAGTTAATAAGAGTGAAAAGCTAAGTGCATTGTATGTAACAGAGTTTGGGAGGGGGGGGGGGGGGGCGTGAAAAATAGACGGGAAAGAAAACGAAAGATGTAGAAAACTAAAACGGAGTGAAGCAAAAAGTAGTTACAGTGAAGAAATGCCGAGACGGAAGAAATTAACGTAAATTAAGACCAGGGGGCTGGCAAGAACCAAGGACATGTTGTAATGCTAGTTCCCACCTGCAGAGTTCTGACAGTTCTGCGGGGTTCTTGTTTTTGTTGTTTTATATGATTACTCTGCCATTCACAATTAAGGGCCTGGAAGGAAGTGCATCAAGCAATCTTCAAGCTAGTTCTCTACCGTTCTATTCTCGAACGATGCGCTGCAACAAAGATTTCTTTAATCTTTCTGTGCGAGTGGAGCCCCAAGTGAAAATTTCTACCGATACCGGGTATCGAACCTGCGTCTCTTAGTTAATAAGCCACCTGGACACAGCGGTTTGCCCTGGCACGCCTCTCTCCTCGGCCCAAATTCTCACTGTCGTCCCATTATTTGAATTACCGAGTGAGAATTTGGATCGAGGTGCTACGGTCACAGGTTAGAATCCTGCCTCGGGCATAGATGTGTGTGATGTCCTGAAGTTAGTTAGGTTTAAGTAGTTCTAAGTCTAGGGGATTGATGACCTCAGATGTTAAGTCCCATAGTGCTCAGAGCCATTTGAACCATTTTTTTTTTTTTTTTTTTTTTTTTTTGATCGAGGAGGAAGGCATGACACGACCATCTGTGCTGTTCCAAGGTGACTTAGTGGCTAACGCACCTGCCTAGTAAGCAGGAGACTACGGTTCGATTCTCGGCCTTGCAACAGGCTTCAGTCTGTAGACACAAAATAATATTTATATGAGACGAGTAAAGTCTCTGGAATTGTCTCATTTCATTTGCGTTAGTACCTATACCTGCGTTTCAAGCTGGATCCGTCATTTACGTTCGATGCTGAGGTTCTATTGCAGAACATGGAGAGCCTCGGAAGTTCTGTTTGTGTCTAAGGGGGGAATTTCAAATAAACTGGGCCGGCAGTGAGAACTTTTATAGAGATAGTATGACTCTGCCAGAACTGTGGCTTAGTTACACCATATTTCAAGTATGTGCGACGATGCTATGCTGATTTTGTGTGTATTTTGTGACGATGCCGCTATGGTATTTACTACCGTAGGTCATGTTATAAATCAGATCTGAAGATGGTCGTTGCTGACCAAAACTTTTAGTCTAAGGACCAAAAGTTCCGTGGTCATTGGCGGGAATTAAAGAAATTCACTACACAAACTGCTACTTCTCCCGTCTTATTGCTACAGAAGCTGGCTTCCATGCAGCACTGAGGAAAAACCCTTATCTCGATTTATAAGATTCGCCGACGCTTGTATATCGTCTGCCTCCTTAATAATGCCGTCGCAGTGGCCATTCACGTCTTTCCGAAATCGAAAATGCACTTTTCCTTTCAGCTGTGGCCGGCTAGTACAGTGTATTTACATTTCACCCTTAGCTAAAATAAGCATATTCTGGTGTGGAGTTTCAGCTACTACAATTTCCCACAGGGACACATGATATTAGTAGCTCTCTCCCGGATTACTGACTTAGTGCAAACGATAAGATAACGACGTGACATGTAATTGCATCACTGACGCGTTTCGTAGTACCTGCTTCAAGTGTACTGAGGCAAAACGTTCGTCTAAATCGAGAGAAGGACTTGGTGTGCTCCCACCACATTTCTTCGTCTTCTGATGTTCCAAATGGCTCTGAGCACTATGGGACTTAACTTCTGAGGTCATGAGTCCCCTAGAACTTAGAACTACTTAAACCTAACCAACCTAAGGACATCACACACATCCATGCCCGAGGCAGGATTTGGTTCCTGACTGTAGCGCCTATAACCGCTCCGCCACTCCGGCCGGCTCGTCTTCTGAAAACTTAGAGTGAGGTAACAGCGGGTGGGGACTCGATTACCCTCACAGGGGACGGAGAGCAGCGCTACTGTGGGTACCGAGAGATGAAGCCACGATCGAGAGCAGAGGCAGAACGCAGCAGAGCGGAGCAGCCGTTGTGCGGCCAAAATTGCAGCCACTTTGCGTCGCTTCACGAAGCATATTGCCCGGCATTCTCGCGGTAATTCTGGCCGTGTGAGAGTTCTTCTGGGACCGCAGGTAGCATTTCGTTAACTTTATGGCGGGCATCCCTCCGACACAGGAGGCCTTACAGCGCACAAAGTGAACAGCGGGAAAAAGAAAATCCATAAGAAGAGCTTAGGTTTCCGCGATACGACTAGGAGATGAACGTTTTCCTCGTGTACCAGTACACGTGTGTGGTGTCTGCAGCACATAAAACTGATTTACCACGGATATGAAATACCGGGTGTCCGACCAGAACCGGAATAGCTAATATGAGGCACCTATGTAGAGAGAATGGGAGAACCAGCGGTTATTGACCTCGCTATGCAATACCATTTGGGTAGTGACGGAATGTGTAATGGAGTTCAGTGGCTCGGGTAGTTTACTAAATGTTGTCAGGAAGTTATTTATTTCAAGTTTCTCCTACCAGTCACTTTTTATTTTATGCTTAATCTGACATATTGCAATGCGTTTCGAACATGTTTTGTTCATTTTCAAGCGTTTGTACATACATACATACATCGAGAAATGTTACTTAAAAATAAACAGTCTTAAACTAGATTAATTTAGAACACTTTGTTTTTTACTGAAGTCTTAAACTAGATTAATCTAGAACACTTAGTTTTTTACTGTAGCTACAGTAGCTGCAGTAAAAGACAAAGTGTTCTAGATTAATCTAGTTTAAGACTGTTTACTTTTAAGTACCATTTATCAATGTATCTATGTATGAACAAACGCTTGAAGATGAACAAAACATGTTCGAAACACGTTACATTGTGTTAGATTAAGCATAAAATAAGAAGTGACTGGTAGCAGAAACTTGAAATAAATAATTTTCCCATACAGTCACGGTTCACAAACATAGCCCTTATGGCTGAAAATAATTATAGAGAAGTGGTGGGCTGTACAAGTCACTGGAAGGTGTCTATGTTCTAACGATACAGATGGGAGGTTTATAACAGCGAAACTGTGTTTTTTGTTTAAGACTTGGCTCCTGCATTGAAATAGTATTTTATTGCAATGGCAAATTCTGAACAAACACTCCAGTTATAAAAAGATAAAGTCCCGTTATTATAATAGTTTCTGGGCATTTAATAGTTTCTGGGAATTTATGACTTTCGGCAGGATATGTAGACTACATAGCGTGCATATTTTTGAAAACACTTCTTAATTTTTCTGATATGTGTGCATCGCTTTGAGATGGTTTACTTAACAATACATTCGATTTATTCTATCATGCTATTTTACTTAAAGTTCGCGACTATGTTGTCAGTGCGATCAAGGAAACCTATATATATAAATAAAAAAATCGTTATTTTGTCATATTTACAACATAGGAAAACAATCAAAATGTGATTTTAAAGTAAGAACATATTAAAATGACTAAAGCCTGTAAAATTAAATGTGAATAGCCACGCGGGGTAGCCGTACGGTCTAGGGGGTCTTGTCACGGTTCGCGCTGACCCCTCTCGTTGGAGGTTCGAGTCGTCCCTCGGGCGTGGGTGTGTGTGTGTCGCCCCTAGCGTAAATTAGTTTAAGTTAGTGTAAGTAGTGCGTAAGCCTAGGGACCGATGACCTCAGCAGTTTGGTCCCATAGTCCTTACCACAAAATTCCGAAAAAAGTTTTGAACGTCAGTATTTTAATTGTTTAATGAGTTTACTTTCCTTGTCTTTACGTCAAAATTGATGAGTTGCAAGTCTGTGACAAGTAGTGCTAAACCAGGAGAGCTCGCGGCGTGTAAAAATTCTTATACGGAGCTCGTGAAGAGATGAACGTTAAGTCCTTCTAGTACAAAATTTTTGTGTATACGATGTACAGCAAAGTGTGAAATGTAATATATGGAAGAGTTAGGCTGCTAGACGTTTGAGTTCCAGCACTGGAATGATAACCCGATTCCATGGCTTTTTCGATGTTTCACTTGCGTTCCTGGGACCCAGAAGAGGAAATTTCGACATGAGCTATAATACTGCAGCCAAAATAATCAGGTAAATACATAACTACAAATTATTTGTGCTAGCTCTTTGTAAATAAATGTGCAAACATGTGTTTAGCAAATATGCGACGGTAGTTGGAAAGTTGTTATTAGTAAATGGATAAATCGTGAATCAGTACATAAATTTAAAATTTCATCTGTACAAAATGCATTTAACGGTCTGCAACTCCAGCGGTATCGAGTCATTCTTAGAGTCTGTGGGCGATAATATCTGTGTAGCAGATATGTTCCGCTATCGACCGGCCCCGAATCGTAATGTGTGGATGGGAAGCAGGGGTACCACTTCATGGAAACCATGAAACACCAATCAAAGACAGGAACTTCTTGACGGATTCAGTGGTAATTTCACAAAGAGCAAAGACGTTCTATTAAGTCTCTCCCACTCCCGAAAAGCATCATAATCAGTGGGAAAATGCACTAGTAAGTGTACTGATCTGAAAGAGGACTACATCAAAACTTTAGCATGTTTTCCAGATAAAAATATGTTACATGTTACGCCGAGAAATTTTATCCTCGCTCAGTAGCACAGTTTTTTAGTGACTACGTGGAAGAAAACATGGAAGTAACTTGACTATTGCCGCCTAAATTAAAAAAGAAATTTAAGATTAGATGAATGTAGACATGACAGGATCTGAAAATAAAAAGAGAACTTTAGAGTAGAACTGATGCATAATTTTGTTTTACAAGCATATTTAACGGGAACTTCTTTTGTGTCTTCTAGTTTCTTGGAACCAGTACACTAGCTATATCCAACGCATAGCGCACCATATATCCCCCTTTTCATGCTTCTTGTTGCACGATGGCTGAGAAATGACCGTAGATAAACATCAGTGAACAAACACCGACGATTACGCTGAAATATGGCAGCTGACACGGGTATCTGTCACGTCAATCGATTACGTAAGCCTAACGGTATAAAATGCCTTAAAGACGACAAACGCCGCTAAGAGGTAGTAAAACGACAACCAGCATTCGTCTGGAGACTGGAATGAAGGTGGCGCCATGTCACGGCCTGTGCAACGCTACTACTGGCAAGAGACACCGAACGGTACTTTCTGTCGCACTCAGTGAGAATTAAACAAAAACAAAGGCGTCGTATTGATGGTCGTTCACAAATAAACATCGTAGTACCTCCTCATCCAGTAGGCTCTAAATGAGGTTACTTGAAAAAATTTCGTACAGTGTCTCTGGTAACATGATTCACCTGGAGTAAATTATATGTAAGTGGCAGACAATGAACATTTAGCACACGAATTGTCCTAATGTTTCAGGACTATACCTTCATTGGATGTGGTCTTAATAGTATAATTAGCAGACGAAGGCCATGACGCTATGTTTGTTTATTAGCCTCCTAGGGCCCGCTGGTCTAGGGTAAAAGCGGTCACGGGGTCGAATTCCGGTCAGACCACGGAAATTTTCCGTCTGCCTTGAATCTAGCCTCCACCTGTCAACGATCTGAGAAGTCGCCGGTAACGACACGTGGTTCCGATTCCACGTGAAGTTAAGGACCGCTTTTCTTGGTTGGGCAAAATTGGTACCTTGGAGACACGCAAGTTGTTGAAGTGGCGTCCACTCGAAACACATCCATCCGCCATGGAGCCATACACACTTATCAGTTTTTATTAGTGTCCAGTATAAAACAAAAACATATACCAGATCCACTTCAGTATGGCTGCCGTAAGTGTTGCCAGCACACTATTACTCAGAAGCGAATAAATACGGCGTTTATCTAAAGATGTCAAAACAAACGACCACCGGTTGCTCCAATCACTTCGCCGGAAACTCCCCATCTTCAGTTGAAGGCAGCCTTTTTTTTTTTTCTTTTATTGTCGTTTGCGAGGCCATGCTCATGGCGCCAACCAAGCACCTTCCTCTTTTTCAGAATTTTATTCTGGCTGTTGCGGGTCTGCATCTTAAATCCTCTATGCTTGAGCCAACATCATTTATTTTGCTACTCGAATAACAAACCTCATCTACAACCTTTAGCGTCTCATTTCCTAAAACAATTACCTCAGCGTCACTTGATTTAGTTTACTACAATCCCTTATATTTTTTTTTACTTTTGTTGGTGTTCATCTTATAATCTGTTTTCAGAATACTGAAGTCCTTTGGCGTACCGGTATGTGTTTGAATTACAGTGTCATCGGCAAAATTCAAGCCTCTCACATTTTCCCCTGAAATTTATTTTCCTTTCCAAGTTTCTCTTTTTTGTTTCCTTCCCAAATTGTCCAATGTATAGATATAATAACATATCAGATAGGCTACAACCCTGTCTCACTCCCTTCCCAGCTATGGCATCCCTTTCATGTCCTTTACTTTTATATCTGTAGTTTGATTTCTGTATAAGCTGCAAACAACCAATCGTTCCATATTATCCCTGCTACCTTTAAAATTTCAAAGACTGTAGACCAATTCACAATGTCAAACGCTTCCTCCAAATCTACATATGCCATAATCATAGATCTGCCTTTCTTCAACCTATCTCCTAGACTTAAGTCCTATGGTAGGTACTGACTCGCGTGTTCCTACATTGCTCCGGAACCCAAACTGATCTTGCACGCGGTGGGTTCTTTTGCAAGTAATTCGTGTTAAAATTTCCAAAAATCAGATACTAAACTAATGGTTTGGTAGTATTCACACTTGTCAGCGCCTCACCTCTTTGGAATTAGAATTACTACATTCTTTCCGAAGACTGTATTTCACCTGTCTCATACATTTCGCGCTCTAGTGGAATAGTTTTGTCACAGCTGGGTCATCCAAGTATCCCAATAATTCTGAGGGAATATCATCTACTGTAGGAACTTTTCTTAGGGAGCGTCACAGTATCATACCTCCCATCTCATTTACATCTACTTCCTGTTCTCTTTTTACAGTACTGTCATGAAGTTTCTTTCCCTTCTGTGCACCTCTAAGTATTCATTCCATCTTTCAGCTGTCCGTTCTGTGCCGTATCATACCTCCCAACTCATTTACATCTACTTCCTGTTCTCTTTTTACACTACTGTCATGAAGTTTGTTTCCCTTCTGTACACCTCTAAGTATTCATTCCACCTTTCAGCTGTCCCGTCTGTGCATAGTACATCTGCCTCTTCATCTGAGCTCTTTGTCTTTATACAACTGACATTCTTTCGTCCTAAAGTCTCTACAGTTTTCCTATAGATGGCATTTATATTTTTTCTAGGTTTATATGCTTCTACTGCCTTGCATTTATCCTCTAGCTATTAGTGTTAAGTCGGTTTCTGCATTCAGTTAATCTCATTTCTTAAACGTCTGAATTCCCTTTTTCTGCTTCATTTGCTGCATTTTTTCATTTTCTCCTTTCATAAATTAAATTCAGTATCTACTTTATTATCCAGGATTTTCTATTAGGCTTTGTCTTTAAACCTATAAATCATCTGCTGCTTCCTTATGTTGCATGTCAAAGCTACCCATTCGTCTTCAATAGTATCCCTTTCCTGTGTTACAATCCCGCGTTGCCTAATGTTTCCTCTTAAACTGTCTATACAGTTTAGTTCCTTCCATTTATACTGGTCCCATCTCCTTAATTTGCTACGTTTTTTCAAGTTCTTCCGTTTTAATTTGCATTCATAACCAATAAATTGTGGTCAGAATCCACATCTGCCTCTTCCACACATGATCATGAATTTCATTCCAAGTGTTAACGATGATTAGATAATGCTCTATGCAGCATTCTACCAGGTGGCTTCGTCTTTAATTCCATTCCCTCACTCTTACTATTTTTCATTCCCTTACTATTCCTGCATCGAACTCCAATCAACAATTAAAATTATTTTGTTTCTCCCTTAACTCTCTGAACAATCTCATCATATACTCATTCAATCTCTTTGCGATCTGCAGAACTAGCTGACAGATAAACTTGTGCTACTGTAGTCGACGTTGGCTTCTTGTCTGTCTTAGCTACAGTAATGCGCTCACTATGCCTTTCATAGTATATTACCAGCATTCAGGTTTTCTTATTCATTATTAGAGCCAGTTTTTTGTTACCCCTATTTGATTTTGTATTTGTAAGTTTGTACTCACCTGGCGAGGAGTCCTGTTCTTCCTGCCACCGCACTTACATAGTTCCCACTATATCTAACGTCACCCCACCCATTTCCCTTTTTCACTTTTCTAACCTGCCTAACCGATTTTCGGATCTAAAATTTGTTTTTCCTTACGACGAAATACGTCTGTGTAGGTCCCATCTGGAGTTCCGAATGGGAGACTATTTTACCTCCAGAAGATTTTACCAAAGAGGATGCCTTCATCATCAAACCGTACTGTAGAGTAGCATGCCCTCCGGAAAATAACGGCTGCAGTTACCCATTGCGTTCAGCCTTTCGTAGTACCAGCACAGCAAAGCCATGTTGGCTTATTTTACAAAGCAAGATGTATCTTCTATACCAAGAGTCCTCAAAGTGCTGGGCGCGCCTCCCTGGGGGCGGATTGCGGCGAGGGGTGTGTGTGTGTGTGGGGGGGGGGTGCTTTTATTGAAATAGTACATATCTATATTTCATATAATTTAAGAAAAAGACTTGCAGTGAACATACACTATGTGATCAAAAGTTTCCAGACACTGGCTGAAAATTACTTACAAGCTCATGGTGCCTTACATTGGTAATGCTGGAATTCAGTATGGTTTTGGCCCACCCTTACCCTTGATGACAGCTTCCACGCTCACAGGCATACGTTCAATCAGGTGCTGGAAGGTTTCTTGGGAAATGGCAGCCCATTCTTCACGGATTGCTGCACCGAGGAGGGACAGTTGGAAGCATGAAAGTGCTTAAAACATCAATGTAGACCTGTGTTCTGATAGTGGAACGCAAAATGACAAGGGGTGCAAGCCCCTCCATGAAAAACACAGCCACACCATAACACCACCGCCTCAGAATTTTACTGTTGGCACTACACACGCTCCTGATTTAGGTTTTCCGTGATTTCCCTAAATCACTCCAGGCAAATGCCGGGATGGTTCCTCTGAAAGGGCACGGCTGACTTCCTTCCCCATCCTTCCCTAATCCGATGAGACCGATGACCACGCTGTCTGGTCTCCTTCCCCAAACCAACCAACCAACCAACTACACACGCTGGCAGATGACGTTCACCGGGCATTCGCCATACCCACACCCCGCCATCGGATCGCCACATTATATACCGTGATTCGTCACTCCACACAACGTTTTTCCACTGTTCAATGGTCCAACGTTTACGCTCCTTCCACCAAATGAGGCGTCGTTGGCATATACTGGCGTGATGTGTGGCTCATGAGCTGCCGGTCGTCAATGAAATCCAAGTTTTGTTACCTCCCGTCCAACTGTCATAGTACTTTTTTTTTTGCAGTGAATCCTGTGTGACGATCGGGATAGATGGCTGCCTATTACACGTTACGGCCCTCTTCAACTGTCGGTGGTCTCTGTCAGCCAACAGACGAGGTGGGCCTGCACGCTTTTGTGCTGTACGTGTCCATTCACGTTTCCACTTCACTATCACATCGGGAACAGTGGACCTATGGATGTTTAGGAGTGTTAAAATTTCGCGTGCAGACGTATGACACAAGTAACACCCAATCACCTGACCAAGTTCGAAGTCCATGAGTTTCGCTGAGCGCCCCATTCTGCTCTCTCACGATGTCTAACGACTACTGAGGTCGCTGATATGGAGTACCTGGCAGTAGGTTGCAGCACAATGCACCTAATATGAAAAACGTATGTTTTTGTGGGTGTCCGGATACTTTTCACCACATAGTGTATGTTGCTTGATTCAGATTCTCATTTCCATGAACCAAGGAGGCTCCTCCACCCTTAATTTGCTGTCTTACTTTACAGGAATTAACCAGTAGGTTCCGTCAGCAGGAATGCTGAGAAAAGTCGAAATCAATAGTTCATCACATAGCCCCGTCACCGATCACCAGCAGGGTTAGCTACTTACCAAACATTTAACAATCACTAATGACAATAAGCCAACTTGACAATGTGACCGCCACTTCCTTGCAAAAATGGCTACAAGGATAGAATGTTAATCATAGCCATTGTGACTGTCCACTCGATTTCTGCCAGTCTCCCGGAGTCAGTTCGAGGATATTAAGATAGTTAAAAGTGGCTTTCCAGTGCATGTTAAGTGGAAGTACTTAACCAGCAATGTGTTCTCTGTGTGAAGATCTTAACCGACGATAGCGTGGAGCCTGTAAACCTAACAAGACACCTGCAAATGAAACATCAAAACAATATAAGTGCCGGCCGCGGTGGTCTAGCGGTTCTAGGCGCTCAGTCCAGAACCGCGCGACTGCTACGGTCGCAGGTTCGAATCCTGCCTCGGGCATGGATGAGTGTGACGTCCTTAGGTTAGTTAGGTTTAAGTAGTTCTAAGTTCTAGGGGGCTGATGACCACAGATGTTCAGTCCCATAGTGCACAGAGCCATTTTGTACAATATAAGTAAACAGATAGAATGCTGTAAGCGCAATTAGCAACAACTAAAAGGAAAAGTCAGATTCGAGAAAAGTAGACAGCAGTTCGTTAGAAAGCCAACAGAGCGTCCCTAAACTGCAGAATCCAAATGACCAAGAGTGAGAAATGACTTCTTCCGGCAGTCATCAAAACGTGCGAAATCATGGATGGAGAAAGACTTGGCGAGAGTCTCAAATCGACACCACCCTCAGATGATAAAAAATCAGTTGCTGTCACCTCCTCATGGTAGTACAAAATTCGTCCTGGAGCTTCATGACAGTACTGATATCTGAAATTTTTTCGGCTTCACGTTTTTGCATGCTACTATTATGAAAATGAAATGCACGAGTACTGTCTGTTTTGTAAATCTCTGGGAGGGAGTGCCATAGGCGATGATATTTTCTTTTTTGTTATTTCCTTTTTCTTGGTAACAATCTGTCATTTAGGGATGGTGTTGATATTTTTAACTATGGGACGGCAGCATTTATTTGAACTAAAAGCGGTTTCATGGCGAGAGTGTGTTCTGTTTCTCCTTCTGTAAAATTCACACTTTATATACGAGGGCTATCCACAAAGTACATTACGTTTTGGAATTAAAAATAAATAAAGTATTGGAAAATTATTTTATTATAAGCAAATGAAAGCCACACTTAAATACTACTTTTCTACATAGTTGCCATTTAAATTAACGCACTTATCGTAGCGATGGACGACCTTGGAAATTCCTTCGTCGTAAAATTCGGCCGCCTGCGCCTTCAACCACGTGGTTACCTCTTCTTGATGCTGTGCGTCGTCATCAAAACGCTGCATAGCCAACCACTTCTTCATTGCTGGGAATAAGTGGAAGTCGCTCGGTGCCAGGTCGGGACTGTACGGCGGCTGAGGAAACAACTCCCACTTAAAAGATTCGAGAACTTCACGAGTAGCATTTGCCGTGTGGGCCCAGGCGTTGTCGTGAATCAGCAAGATCTTTGTGCCCAACTTTCCCCTGCGCTTGTTTTGTATTGCTCTTCTGAGGATGTGCAAAGTTTGGCAATACCTTTGATAGTTTATTGTAGTGCCTCTTTCCAGGAAACCCACAAAAATCACACCATTTCTGTCCCAAAAGACAGTCATTACGTGGTTGAAGGCGCAGGTGGCCGAATTTTACGACGAAGGAATTTCCAAGCTCGTCCATCGCTACGATAAGTGCCTTAATTTAAATGGCAACTACGTAGAAAAGTAGTATTTAAGTGTGGCTTTCATCTGTATATAATAAAAAAATTCCAATACTTTATTTATTTTTTATTTCAAAACGTAATGTACTTTGTGGTTCAAATGGTTCTGAGCACTATGGGACTCAACTGCTGAGGTCATTAGTCCCCTAGAACTTAGAACTAGTTAAACCTAACTAACCTAAGGACATCACAAACATCCATGCCCGAGGCAGGATTCGAACCTGCGACCGCAGCGGTCTTGCGGTTCCAGACTGTAGCGCCTTTAACCGTACGGCCACTTCGGCCGGCTGTACTTTGTGGACAGCCCCCGTATTACACTGGGAAGCATTGGCTTCTAAAGTGGTCTAACCGGAAGTCAACAAAATGCTGAAAGATGCAGCCACTGTTGTAAATTTGCTGGAAGTAGGCTATTTTCCATTCTTTGCAAAGAGATGGATCCTATTCATAATTCGCTTCTATTGCACAAGAAGGTGGTATGGTGGTCAAGTTCTTCGTCTCACTGCGGAGCTGAAAGATTAACTTCATCTTTTCCTACTGAGTAGGAGGCCTCCACACGCGGATCAGTTTCTGGATGAAAAATGTTTTCTGCTATTGTACTATCTGGCCGACGCTTCTGACAAACTGAATGATCATACCGTTCCACTTCAAGGCCGCAATTGTAATATCGTCTTTGTAAGTGAGAAAGTACTTGTGACTAAGAGAAAACTTGTGCTTTGGAAAACCCAGATAGAGGAGGGTAATAGCGAGGTGTTTTTCTGTCTGAATGATTTCGTGAAGTATGTGGATGTAGGTACAATTAGTAGAACTGGCGTAGTACATTTCGAAAATCTTCGTCAACAATCCTAGGATAAATTTCCAGAACCTGCATCTGAGAATGACTGAATCCACAATTCATTCGATGCGTTCATAACAGACCAGTTTTTAATAGTAGAACAAGATGAGCTAATAGAATTCTCAAGTGATAGAACACTTTGAGATGGATTTAAATAGAATTCCCTTGTAATATTTTTGGTGCTGACCTGTAATGAGTATCCCAGTTTAGCAAGGAGGGAGGAGGGCGTGTTATAATCCGTAGTACCAACTTGCTCGTGTGAGTCGACATTTTCCGCAATGGCATTAAAACAGGACGAAACGTCGGTCTCGAGAAGAGTTGCTGTTTCAAAGATGCAACCAAGACTGGATCTGCTTTCTTCACAAATTCAAGCACATATCTCGTACTAAATCAGCAAATGTCAGCAAATTTCAAATTCTGAAACCGTGTGCGTGTTTACTCTTCTTTATTTCCTTTTGGAATTTAACAGTTTCTAAATTTGCATTTAAATGTCGACTGTTGTCCTATCGGCATCTGTACGTCGCGAGTTTTCAAATATTAAAACATTGTAAAGAACAGAATGCAGTATAGATGGAAACAGTGGAACTGTAACTAACTGTCAAATTTGTGAACTAATTTTTAAAGGAAAATGTATGCAGTGTAATATATGCAGTGAAATACACATTATTTCTCTGTTCCAATAACTGCATTCGCAGCCGCGGTAGCCTATAAACTAGTAGCAATAGTTAACTTTCACGACCATTGCAACTACAGAAAAGACCGCGACGCCTCTTCAGAAAACACGAGTTGGTCTGGTGTCTACACAGACACCCCTCCGTTGTGATTGCACTTACAGCATCGTTCGTGCACGCAAGTCAACTCACGTCCACAAGACCGTTGGTTCATGGGTGGAATCAGCTTCTACTACGTGAAAATTTTTGTTTATGGTCGTCAAAGAGCCTACCTGAAGCAGTGCATTAGAATGGGAGCGAGTGCTCGCACTGAATCTTTGGCTGACAAAAAGAACACAGACCACAACAGAATTATACCACAAACTGAGACTTTTGCACGTTGAATTACTAAATAAATTTAGTTTAAATGTTGTCAGAAGAGGGTTATTAATAATTAATTATTAATAACTTGAGGCGAAAATTGTATGGGAAAACGTAACTTACATTTATTTCGTTGTACACAAGTATAACTTCTAAATAGTTATTGTAATATTAGCAGCAACTGAGGATCGCCTTGTCGTCGTAATTAATCATTAAACCGCTAGAAGATTCAATGAAAGTACGATATATCTACACAGTACGGTACAGAAAACATATTTGTGACATCCGAGCATCTTCAAGCTTCACAAAATTATCTTCAACAGCAGAGGTTAACTGCAGAAGTTAACTTGATGTCATTGGTTCACATCCTAAACCGTTCGGTTTAACTTTAAAATTCAGACTTACGGATCTTTGGATTTTTTTTATAACCCATGGTCAAACAGTGAGGACGATCTCCTATTTTACATAATTCTTTTCTTTTCGTTAAGCTGCCACGAGTTATGTTTTTTGGAGCACCAAGTTTTCTGGGGGGTTTATTTTATTTTTTCTCTGTCTACAGAGACAAAGCTTTCGCTGAAAAGCGAAATAATATAATTACAGTTTTGCCGTTTAGCATTCTGTTACTAACATGTACTTTAGTTAATCATAATGTATTAAAATGTATAAATATCACGCACATTTTGTAAAGGAATGTTGAATGAATACCAAGTAAGGCTACATATTGTGGACAGGGGTTTATCGATAACGGTATACGACCGTCACAGCTCAGCTCCTTGCTATGCAAATCTTAGAGAGGCAGCTCTCCTAACGCCACAGAATTGTACACCGTAAGACAAAGAGTGTGATACATTTCTCATTTCATATCCCCAATAGACCTGACAAGTTGTTTCGATCAACCATACTTCCATTGCCCGAGGTTCCTAAAAGAAAAATGATTCGATACACTCTGGTTTATACATTACCGCAAAATATTGGGCTTGTTTTTGAGTACCAGGTAAGCAGTTAATCAAACAGCGAACTTTAATCGTAGTTGCAAACGTCAATTAGTTCCGCAGTTTGAAAACCCCTCAGCTAACATGATAGATCTGACGCACTGCGCTGCGTGTCTCCGCATTCCTGCAGTGACACAGTGACGCTCGCAGACTCCAGATTGCAACGTTAATTGGAGTTCCTGCAAATCTGTAAATTCGATCTATGAGCTACATATTGAGAATACTTTCTGGTTATCTAAAGAACTAACAGGCCACTTCATAAAGCTAGGCATTTCTGATAGATTATTACGTATTGACTAGACCGGTTCTTCTGGCTCCGTGTTCCCAACAACATAATTCAAAACACGTTATCCTTCAGTGCATTTGAAGGCGATACCTCGAAATAATGAGCCGTACAACTTATCATCAGGGTTCTCGACGTGTCTCTCGCGATATCCTAAGCAAAGAGAGGGACTCTAATTTAATACTCTGTCGACGTACGTGTCCTTAACGACGGAGCAGTAGATGAATGAACAAATACAGTGGACGTGGCCGGTCGGGCCCTTGCTGAAGATACTACCGGTCGCATGTATTTTCTGAAAATCTCGTAAAACCTACACCAGAAATAGTGGAGGGGAATTTGAGGCTTGCTCCTAGCGAATATGTATTCACTACCTTATCCACTGCAGAATACTGCTCTGGTAGGGAAAGAAAACCTCTTTGAGAGGTGGGTGAATTTTATTTCTTCGGAACTACAACAGACTTAGAAGGTGTTTTAGTTAGGACGGCGCAACGCAAATGGTTTCTACAGAGCACGTACAGACTTTGAAACAAGAAAAGGAATCATGAGAGGCTAAGTTTGGAACACTGCTCTCTATGGCTGTGAAATATGAACAAGGAGATATCGGTAAATGTGGTAGGTATATCAATCAAGTCTCACTTCATGTTTGCCAGCTTCTGTATTTTTCATTGGACATTGTCTACACTACTAGAAAGTCAGTTCATTTCTATGTTATAGGAAAAGAAGGCAATTAAGAATTATAAAGTTATTATTGGTGTAAATAATTAAGTTATTCATCAAGTGGGCCTTATTAAAGCCATGATTCCTTAATAAGGCTTAGTTCAAATGGCTCTGAGCACTATGGTATTTAACATCTGAGGTCGTCAGTCCCCTAGAACTTAGAACTACTAAAACCTAACTAACCTAAGGGCATCACACACATCCATGCCCGAGACAGGATTCGAACCAGCGACCGTAGCAGCAAATAAGGCTTAGTGGGTACACTTAGTAAGTCTCAGTGGGTGCACTCAATGAGGCCCACGTTCTAAAATTGTTATGGAAGTAGAAAACGAAAGACGACTGGTTAAACGTTTTTACATTATTGCAACGAAATAATCTAATTATAAAAGACTTATTTTAGTACAAAATTAGCAGTGCTCATGAACACAAAATTCCTTGGCATTAACAAAAAGAAAAACTGAAGGAATCAATGCAGATACAAAATAAAGTAGGAAAATTTTTGTTGCACTGATTATGAAATGATCAGTTGTCAAATTGTAGGTCATCCTCGGAATCATGACAGATAATAGCTTCATCATCTTTGGAACATGATCCCACAAATTCTCCATGAAAATATTCTTTGCACGTCATGAATAGCATATCTAAAACCCAGGTCTTAACAGACTTCCTAGGTTTTCTAGTTCAATTATTGACTACTTCCATAGTACTAATAATTTCGCAGATTTAGTTGCACATTTCAGAGAGTTTTCCAGGGATGTATGACACGTAGCATTTTACTTAAAAATTACTCCATACATTTGATAAAGTCATGCCCTACGGTAGGTGATCAACCGTGCCACTCAAAAGAAGCAACACAGAGAGGAGGGAAATGAATCACAGCTGAAACGATTTACTAGCACCGTCCACTAATTATTAGCATAAGGTTCAATGATTTCTGCCATCTTCCAAGGTCACGCTCTTACTATCAGAACTACGAGCAGAGTACATCATTTGACACCAGGCCTCGTTTGATGCACCAACCTTATTTAAATTAGATGCTTCTGAAATGTGGTATTATCGAAGGAGGAAGATCAAAATGGTTCAAATGGCTCTGAGCACTATGGGACTCAACTGCTGTGGTCATAAGTCCCCTAGAACTTAGAACTACTTAAACCTAACTAACCTAAGGACATCACACACAGCCATGCCCAAGGCAGGATTCGAACCTGCGACCGTAGCGGTCGTGCGGTTCCAGACTGTAGCGCCTTTAACCGCTCGGCCACTCCGGCCGGCGGAGGAGGATCAAAATGTAGATGTCTTGCAAGCAGCAAACGAGAAAAAAATTCAATTACAACAGGAATCGTCGCAGAAAACTGTAGTTGAAGGGCTAGTGGAAGGGAAGACACCCAGAAAGAGGCCTAGGTGTAAATAGACTATTACTATAAGGCAGGTCATTGATGTAGCGAATTTAGAATTCTTGTTGAAATGGAATAGATGGCTGGCAACAGTTTGGAGTTGAATCTACATCAAATTAGCCCCAAGTTTTAAGGCTGAGAACACAATAACGGATTTGCAAAGAATGGAAAGAGCAGAAAATACACATAATCGGTATTTTCATCAACAGTAACAATTAAATTTCTAGGAAAAGATGACAGTAAAAGAATGGTCGTATATTTGAGTGAAAAACACACAAACGGTGTGGCGTAGGTTATCATGTTGTTGAGAAAATATTCTCACAATTTGAACGATCACGCTGTAATTAAGAACAAAGATTAATAACGCTTAAGGTATGCTTTATTACTGCATTTAGCACTATATAACGTAGCACTGCAGTGATACGATTTGATGTAGAGTAATTGTGAGAGACAATGTTATAAACTGAAATATGCACTATGCAATCAGGTGAGCGCCTTACAGTAGCTGTAGAAACGGACGCTACGTTGGGGAGGGTCGTCATTGTCACAGAGATACGGAAGAAGGTGACACAGATGGAGAAGCTTCACTGGACTGGAAATAACAAACAACCAGTTGCAAAATACAGGGTTATTAAACCTTGGCCATAGTTTCGATAGTTTTAAAACTGTCTTCTTCAGAAGGTATTCTACGTACCTATATCCAACGTGGGGGTCGTTGACTGTGTCTAGTACATGTGCGTCTCATCCAGGCACATGTACTAGACAGAGTTAACGACTCCAATGTTGGATATCAATAATATCTTATTCCATGTTCAACACCGTTAGAGAGAAATAATTTTAAAACTCTCGAAAACATGGTCAAAGTTCAATAAACCTGTGTTTTGCAACTAGTTTCCTGTTATTTCCAATCCATCCAATGCATCCTCCGTTGCTGAAGAACAGCCATCTTCAAAATCTTAACAGATGCAGCAGCAACTGCAGGCGCGTCCCAGGAAGGCGGACTGAGACCCTTGCTGTTCATGTTATATGTTAATGACTTTCCAGGCTACGTGTAAATCATAATGCTATCAGTAATTCAGTACTAATAGAAAAAAGCTGCACAGATATGCAGTCGGGTCTTGATCAGATTTCGAAGTGGCATAGTGACTGGCAACTTGCTTTATACGGTCATAAATGTGAAACTGTGTCTGTCACGAAAAGCAGAAAAGAAGAATTCTATGACTATATCAATCAGTCACAACTGTGAACAGTTAACTCATCCAAACTAAATTGGTTGTAACAATTTGCAGTGATAGATGGCTTCAAATGGCTCTGAGCACTGTGGGACTTAACATCTGAGGTCATCAGTCCCCTAGAACTTAGAACTAATTAAACCTAACTAACCTAAGGACATCACACACATCCATGCCCGAGGCAGTATTCGAACCTGCGACCGTAGCAGTCGCGCGGTTCCGGACTGAAGCGCTCAGAACCGCTCGGCCACCATCGGCCGGCACAGTGATAGAAAATGGAATGATATACCTGTATGAGATCAGTCTTAAGTAAAGCAAGGGGCATTGCAGGATACTGGCAAAATGTAATCAGTCTAGGAAAACACGTGTTTCACCCATCCTAGAATATGCACTCAAATGTGTGGTACCCATACGAAAGAGAAGCAACAACATGGGATATTGAGCACGTAGAAGAATGGGCAGAACAAGTTCGTTTGACCCACGGTAGAGCGTCACGGGAATGTTAGATGCCTCGCAAAATCCTCCTTACAATGTTTCAACAATTGGCTGTGAGTGACGAATCTACGAATACACTACCTTGCAAGTATATCTCCTGTACGTACCGAGATGACAAAAATAGAAGTGTCTGAAGAAAATCATTTTTATAGCCATCAGGTGTACACATTCAACTTTATTTTTTACCGATTTCTATTTTTACAATCATTACTGCTCGAAGAAAAGCAGTGCATCCGATGGATCTTCCAATGACTATGGCCTTAGAAACAAAAACCGCTAAAGAACAAAGTTCACTATGTACAGCTGGTAGTTATAAAATTCTTTTCTTTCAAGCATTTAACGGCTGTATAGTAATTACAGAGAGCACAGGAGGTATTTAATCAGTCTTCCAGCACTTGGCTGGCGAATGGAACGAGACGAGACCCTAATAAGTGGTACAACCGAACGTACCCCCTGTTGGGAACTTCACAGTTGTTTGCGGATTATGGTTGTAGTTGTAGATGTAGATTCAGACATAGCGCCACCAATAACTACGTGCTCGCCCTAGTAAGTGATCCATTCGGGAGAACGACGGTTCAAACCTGCGTCCGGCCATTCAGATTTAGGTTTTTCGTAATTTTTCTAAATCGCTCCAGGCAAATGCCGAAATAGTTCATTTGAAAGGGCACGGCCGATTTCCTTCCCCATCCTTGACGAAATCCGTGCTTGTACTCCGTCTGTAATGACTCTGATGTCGACGGGACGTTAAACCCCATCTTCCTCCATTACTTAGGGACTGCCAAGGCACGGCTAAGCAGGTACTCCCTGAACACATATTTGCGGAGACACGCAGCTTGCTAATAAGGCTACAAGATGACGACCCACGTACAGCTCCTCCGTAACATCACGATGTGGCTCGCGTATTGGGTGAGGATCTAGCTCTGAATAACCGGTATTGTTTGGTCTCGGACATAACAGGTTTTTTTTACTAATAACTGAGTAAAGAAAACCGAAATAACAATCAGCCATGGCAGCGGTACTAAAATTTATCATTTTTAAATATTTTTTTAAAAAAAGGAGTAATTTTTATTCATAAACTCTGCATTGGTTTAAAATATTGCGTTATTATAGAAAATAGGAAAATTGATCAGTGTTGTTTTAATAGCAATGCCGACAGAAACGAGCAACAAACGCAAGGCAGAAAAATTGGTACAGCACTGCTGAGACAATGACGTCCCTGTTGCCGCGTGTCGTGGTTTAAGGTACGCGTCTACGTGCAGTGGGCAAGACCTGCCACCGCGTGGTCTATAGGGTAGTTTCTTGCTGTCGTCGCCGGGAATCCGTTGATTGCAAAACGGCGCCAACCCTAGTCTGGAATTATTTTTATGAATTGACGTAGCAGTGAAGTACCATGCTTCATATACTTTGAAAGATTAAATGTTTGTCTGCAATTTGTATGAAATAATAGAAGAGGGAGGAAATTATGGTAAAGTAATAAATTAGAAATTTAACAACAATTCATTCATAGTACACAACAAATACAGAAAGTGACTGATCTGCTGCCTATGTCTAGATTTTGTGCCTTTATCTGCTTGTAGCCCTTGAAAACGGACAAATGACGAGGGTAATCCCAAAAGTAAGGTCCCCTATTTTTTTTACAGGTACAGAACTCTGTTTGTGTGGCATTTGGTCATACTGTTACGAACAGTGGTTCACGCGCTGTGTGTGAACATCCGCATGGCGCGCTGACGCGCTCAGTCTTGGCTTGGCCGTTGAGAATGGAGCTCCCATTCGATGTTACCACCAAGTGCGAATTACGGGCAGTTATTCGGTTTTTGAACGCAAAGGGCACTGCGCCGATTGAAATGCATCGCCAACTGACGGAAGTGTATGGTGAGTCGTGCATGGATGTCAAAAATGTTCATAAGTGGTGTAGAGAGTTTGTAGCTGGTCGGACCGAAATTCACGACGAACAAAGAAGCGGGAGACCGTCAGTTTCTGAGGACACAGTGTTGAGGGTTGAGCAAAGCATGTGTGAAGATCGGCGGATCACCCTGGATGATCTCTGCACGTTGGTTCCTGAGGTTTCCCGAAGCACCGCTCACAGAATTTTAACGGAAACATTGAACTACCGGAAAGTGTGCGCAAGATGGGTGCCACGCATGCTGACTGAGGACCACATGCGGCAACGAGTTGATGCTTCCCGCGCATTTCTTCACCGCCTTGCAGCCGAACAGGACAACTTTCTGGACTCAGTTGTCACGGGTGACGAAACCTGGGCATACCACTTTACACATGAGACCAAGCAACAATCACGCCAATGGCGGCATCATTCTTCGTCAAAGCTGCGGAAATTCAAACAAACACAGTCTGCCCGTAAAGTCATGACAACTGTTTTTCGGGAAAGGGGTATTGTTGGTCGACTTTATGCCCACTGGGACCACAATTAACGCTGACAGGTACTGAGAGACTCTGATAAAACTCAGACGGGCAATTCAGAACCGAAGAAGAGGAATGTTGAGCAAGGGCGTACACATTCTCCATGATAACGCTCGCCCACACATCGCTCAGCAAACCGTTGCTCTCCTGCAACAGTTTCAGTGGAAAATAATCACCCACCCACCCTATAGTCCTGACCTGGTGCCCAGTGACTATCACCTGTTCCCTAGGTCAAAAGAACATTTGGCCGGAAAGGGATTCAGCTCCGAAGATGAGGTGAAAGAAGAGGTTCAAAACTTTCTGAACAGCATGGCGGCGAGCTGGTATCACATGGGCATACAAAAACTGCTACAGTGTCTACAAAAATGCGTCGACAGAAATGCAGATTATGTCGAAAAATAGCTAAATGTTCAGGCTGTAAACTGATGTAAACCGTTGTTGAAATAAACAGGTCTATGTTCTTATAAAAAAAGTAGGATAACTTACTTTTGGGATTACCCTCATATTACAAATAACAGAGTTCTTCGAGCTCAGTTTTCCACTTTTACTACTCACTATCCATAACGGACAAATAGTTGTATGATGCCCGACTACAACATGATTTTTGAGCAGAGTTTGAAAAAATTAGAATGAATAGGACAATACCACTGATTTTTTGTAGTCTTCAACCACTTACCACTTTTCGAGTAAAGCTGCGTACGATGGACGGACTATGGTTTCTTTTATTTGCCTATTTAGTTTAATAATTTGCTTCTACGTATCCTGAAACTAACAGAGTCAAATTTTTCAGGCTTTGTTCGATTTCTACGTTTATTACAGGAAATAACAGGAATAAAAAACCGAAAATCTGTTATCTCAGGAAGCTAAATTTGAGCGGTTTTAGCAGTCAGATTAAACTGGCTTCCAAACAAGAAACAAACAAAAAAAACATTAAAAAACCATGTAGGCGAAAGCGGGTTGCTTCTGCGATAACCGCCATCACTGAAGTGAAATCAGTGAAGAGGTTCTCATTAAGCGGTAAGTACGGCAGCCGCCGCGAAATCCGACTCGTAGCGGGCGCGCCAGCTTGCTGCTGTCCGCCTGACGGATGGCGCGTGGCGGGCAGAACGTGGCCCACCCCCGCTTCCGCCTCCGCGGGCCACGGGACCTCATTTAATTACAGCCTCCGCAGCGGCTTTTCTTCATCCCAGTCGCCGCCGGCTCATTTGCAGGCGGCGAGTAATGCGTTTCGCCCGCCTGCCGTGCACACGTCCTCAGGGCCACGGGCAGGAGGCTCATTTGCAGTCTTCGCCTGGGGTCACTATTAACAGTCATGCACCTAGCTCCACAGCTTCACCGTTATTATTCAGCCGTTGCGTTATGACGAAGTTAACTAAAATGTTCCCTCACTTTTCTATTTGTCTAGGAGAATATTTCCTTTCACTACGTTCGTTATTGCAACGTGGATCACTTGCTAATAATTAGGATCGGCTAAGTAAGTAGCGGTAACAATCATACGCTGATACTGTTCAATAGTTGCCCAGCGGGAACTGTTTTTCTCTCTGACGTATGATGCACGATAAAAACACACGTATAGATTCATTACTTCTAATGCTTTATATGTCCTCCTGTTCTGTTCTTGTGCTTTCTCCACATTTCACACTTACTGGTGTACGCCAGAAAAACAGCCAACGTAGAAATATAGTGTCAGCTCATATACTTGTAGTACAGTGTTCGAGTTAAGTACATATGACTCTCTCTCTCTCTCTCTCTCTCTCTCTCTCTCTCTCTCTCTCTCTCTCTCTCCCCTTCCCCCCACCCCCCTTCCACTGCGGTCCACGGGCCGATACATAAAAGTGATTTTCAGGCAAATTTGCATATTTGCCCCGCTTCTTGCAACAGCCTGTTACAAGCACACCATATCTTCCTTCACAAGTGGTTTAAAGCATCTATATTTAATAATTATTCCAAATACACTGAGCAAGTGAAATGTTTCTTCCATCTTGACCTTAGAACTTTCGTGATAGTACATGAAGTTCCACTCACGGCCGTGGTGCTCGAGACAAATTACGCGACGTATTGCTCCTCAGATTTCCTCGGAAATGTTTAACGACAGACATGGATTAATCTTCTGCACTGATACATTATTAAGTACCCTATAAATAAGAGTCACAAACCCACGAGCCTGACTTAAACTGTCGCTGCTCTATACAGCACTAATATATACGTAAATGTGCAGCGTAACTGCTTTGCAGAAAGACTCCCATATTCGACTAGTAGATTTGAAAACACGCATCGCAAACAGTCAGTACACTGCACTCAGCTGGTTTCTAGCTTTTCCCGCCGGTAATCTCGTAACATCAAAGAGGAATATAGTTTGAAGCCAACTAGTCGAAAGATACCAAAGTCCATGTAACAAGTGTATTGTATTGTCTGCTGTAAGACGTGGCCGAACCCGTGTCATGCATCAGACACCACCGCCAGCTCGTTAACGGCTCAGCGCTTTGGTATGTGGACTCATCGTACAGAATGCTTGCTCGCTCACTGAAGCGCAACAGTCGCCTGTACAATCGGAAAACCGGTAGCTTCAGTGGAATTCCAAGACTTCGTATGGGAACGCACATGGTGCTTCCGTCAAGGCTTTCCGCAGGCAGAACAATTTTATTGAGCACTCAGGATCACTCACCCCCTCTGAATGAACGCTCTGACGACTGATCACCCACCACGCAATACATTCCACACTTTTCGAACTTCACCTCCTCCCCAAGGGAATCACGATTCGCTTCTTACTGCATCCAAATGTGCTCTTCAGTTACCAATCGATTTTGCGAGCTCCCAGAAACTCCACGGAAATTGTTTTGCATACAGGATTTTCAGTCAGTCAAAGTCAGTAGCAAAATGAAGGCCTTTTGAAGATCTGACATTCTGGCAAACGGAATTATGTGACCTTATAAATGTTTATATTAAAATTTATGCCAAAATCGTTGATAGTTCCAATGTTTGTATGACCGGTTTCGGCAACCGAATGCGATCTTCAGATATGATTAGTTCACTAGCAGCTTCGTCACGATGTATGGCAATTCCAGTTACGCAGTCTGAATGTAATGAAGTCGTCTACATATTTTAGACGACTTCATGATGTTGAGAGTGCATAATTGAATCGTTATGTCACGACAAAGTTGTTAATGGAATAATCACGTCTGAACATGATAGTCACTTGCCGAAATCGATAATCTGAATTAAGCATTCTTGTCTTGATAAATTATTGTGTAAAATGTAGAAATTTTCGTTTTCTATTTGCTACTCACAGTGATAAAACTTGTCTGCAAACTAGTGTCTTCTGCCAGGCCTTTTCGCAGCTTTATTTCCAACAGATGCAGGAAAACACCTGCTATCGCTCGGATATCTTTCATCCTGCCAGGATACCGGACCCTGACCAGAACCCGTTTAGGAAAATTTCTCCAGACCAACCCATCACCTCCAGGCCCATGCCCCGAGATACTGGAAACCGACTCTGGCTTCCACAATAGCTGCCAGGAATGATATGTCTTTTAAATAACAAAGTCTAAATGAATCTCGGTATACAAGAAACAATTAGCATACGATGCAGTAGTGGCTCAGATTTTCTGTCGTGCCTTGAGGATATCGAGACTCAGCAGAGTGCTGAAACGATAGCTGAAATGTGTGGTGCGGTAGACAGGTTAGACACTGAGGTCACTGAGGACGGAGCACCAGCTCAATCGGACACATCTATCCCGTCACTGTGCTAACAAATATAATCTCTAAACTATATAGTCATAGAGTTGTTTGCCGGCCGCGGTGGTCTCGCGGTTAAGGCGCTCAGTCCGGAACCGCGCGACTGCTACGGTCGCAGGTTCGAATCCTGCCTCGGGCATGGATGTGTGTGATGTCCTTAGGTTAGTTAGGTTTAAGTAGTTCTAAGTTCTAGGGGACTGATGACCACAGAAGTTAAGTCCCATAGTGCTCAGAGCCATTTGAACCATAGAGTTGTTTATTTTCTAAAGTCGAAAGTTGACATGTATGCAAATAAAGTGCGTTGACACTGCCGCAAACGTTTTAAAATATGACAGCGTATCCCGTTTGCTGCGTACTGTGTACCTCGAACACGTCTAACCGGACTATTAATTTTCACTGCGGACATACGCAACTATACAGGCAATGACTCTCTGAAGATTTTTACGGACGTTACATTTATATGACGGTAAAGTATCACTATGAAATGCAGGAAGGCTTACAAACCGTCAGAAGGGGAGAGTGTTGTGCTTGGAAGTTAGTGTACCTAACAATACATCATACATCATGATCGATTTTAGAATCACGTGAAGCAACGTGCACTAGATACGATCATAAGCCATTTCCGGCGTTTTATACTCTTTTTGTTGATGTGAGACATGAAGTTGCGTATTTTTTGCACAGGGTTTGTAAATACTAGGACAAAGAAAAAAGATCAATCACGTAAGAATTATCCGAATATTACGGAAATCGGTATATGTGTGGGATATGTACAGACAAACAAAGGATTACAAAAAAATGGCTCTGAGCACTGTGGGACTTAACTGCTGAGGTCATCAGTCCCCTAGAACTTAGAACTACTTGAACCTAACTAACCTAAGGACAACACACACATCCATGCCCGAGGCAGGACTCGAACCTGCGACCGTAGTGGTCGCGCGGCTCCAGACTGTAGCGATTAGTACCGCTAGACCACTCCGGCCGGCCAAAGGATTAAAATTTCAGAAAAACTGAATGACTGACTCAAGACAGAGAGCTTCCCAAATTGGCCCTTTGCAAGCAAATACTCGACTGGGCACTGACTGACAGGGTTGTGGTATGTCCTCCCGAGGGACATCGTGCCAAATCCTGTCCGAGTGGCGCGTCAGATCGTCAGAATCCCGAACTGGTTGGAGGGCCCTGGCCACAGTGCTCCAAACGTTCCCAGTTGGAAAGAGATCCGGCAAACCTGTAGACCAAGCTGCAGTTTGGCAAGCACGAAGAGAAATAGAAAAAAATCTTGCAATGTGAGGGCGGGCATTATCACACTGAAATGTAAGCCCTGGATGGCTTGCAATGATGGACAACAAAACGGAGCGTAGAATATCGACGAAGTACCGCTGTGATGTAAGGGTATCGCAGATGGCAACCAGAGAGGTCCTGCTACGGAAAGAAGTGAGTGGCATCCCAGACCACCAGTCCTGCTTGTCGGGCCGCATGGCGGGTGACATCCAGGTTGGTACCCCACCGCTGCCCAAGGCTTCTCCGGACACATATTCGCTGTTAATCGAGGCTCAGATCAAAGCCGGAATCATTGCTGAAGACAATTCTACCCCAGTCACCAAGATTCCAGACCGAATAATTGCTCGCATAAGAACCAGAGATGGACCAACGCGTTACTGAATTGCTCGGTTTGTGAAGCCCTTTGTCTTCGATAAATCGTCAATTTTTTTTGAAGTCGTAATCATTTTTACCTCTACATGTACATCACATCTACCGATCTCCGTCACATGTGGGTAATTACTTCGTGGTGTGTAGTTTTTTGTCTTAGAGTATATTTAAGTGTTGTATGGTACATCAAAGCTAATTTTGGATATTAACAATTCCTTAGTTCCAGAGTAGAACGTTGAGTAAAATTTTGTAATTACATAGCATATGAATGTTCGAGCCTTTCTCTTTCAGTCGTGCACCATCTTGTACCTTGAAACGGAAGGTCTTTTTACCCTGTGACACTAAATATTTCCGAAAGGATTGACCTTCTTTAATGTCTTAACAATTTTCTCGAAACTGAAGTCTGTGTTAGTTGTCAAGAGTTTGAGTCTCAAACTGTTTTTGACATGTAACTGGTTTTTGATAGTACTTCTTCTTAATTTAATTTCATTTACTGACTACTGGCATGTAGTAGAGTAACAATATAACAGGTAGATTGTTAAATACAGTACTGACAAGATTTTCTGGATTGCAACACTTTTAAATTTGTAAAGAATATTTGTTCCTAGGTACATGACCATGTTGTACGTTGGAATAGTTTTACACATATAAATTAAAATTTCACCCTGAAATTGGAACGATCATGTAGGTACTGCTGTGTGGAAAGCAAACCAAACACTGCGATTAACTGGCAGAACACTTAGAAAACGTACGAGGTCTACTAAAGAGACTGCTTAAACTACGCTTGACCAGACTTTTCTGAAGTGTTGCGGTGTGATGTGCATCAGATAGAATTGAAGTAGACCATAGAAAAAAATCAGAGAAGGGCAGTTCGTTTTATAGTATCGTGAAATAAGGGAGAGAGTGCCACGAATACGGTATACGAATAGGGGGTGAAAATCATTAAAGCAAGCCGGCCGATGTGGCCGTGCGGTTAAAGGCGCTGCAGTCTGGAACTGCAAGACCGCTACGGTCGCAGGTTCGAATCCTGCCTCGGGCATGGATATTTGTGATGTCCTTAGGTTAGTTAGGTTTAACTAGTTCTAAGTTCTAGGGGACTAATGACCTCAGCAGTTGAGTCCCATAGTGCTCAGAGCCATTTGAACCATTAAAGCAAAGGCGCTTTTCGATGCGGCAGTTCGTTCCCATGAAATTTCAACCACCAACTCTCTCCTCAGAGTGTGAAAACATCTGTTGGCGCCCACCTACACGTGGAGAAATGATCGTCGTAATAAAATAAGAGAAATCCGAGCTCGCACGGAAAGATGTAAGTGTTCGTTATTCCCGCACGGCGCAGGAGAGTGTAACGATAAAGAAGTAGCTTGAAGGTGGTTTGATGAAACCTCTGCCTGCCACTTAATTGTGAATTGCAGATTAATCACGTAGATGTAGATGTTGATGTAGATGGAAAAACCTTACTTGTCTGAAATAATTTTTGTAATTTCATAAAAAGTGTTCCGCAGGAATGAAGTGCATGCCATCATTTAAAACGGATTAAGAAAATGTAGACTTCTATTGCATGTCTGGCTAGGTCTGAAAAATGATCCAAGGTACAACACTCTCCTCTGACGCTCTACTGAAATAAGTATAGCTTAATGCAGTACGCACACAAATCAAAATGCTCTATAACGTTCGAATACACGGCATCTAATACGTCATTGGATTCACTCTGGAAGAAATATATTCCTTGGAAATACGACGCACCTCGATGCGGCCTCTAGTACGTCACTGGATTTAGTCACACCCTCAGTTACCTGGGAAAATATATTACTTCAAAATAGTACAGTTTTACCTCCTACAACGACGCACCCTGATGTTACAGATCTTAATGACATCTTACAAGAGTTGTTAAGACGAAGTAATTCACACTATATGACGTTAGGGGTTTAAAATGGGAGAAAAATTGAGATCTGACGATTCAGTGGCATTGTGCCTAGCAGTGTAGTGACGTGTTACGTAGTAATCAAATGTAAGGGTCACCTTCGCAGCACTGCTCTGAAAGGGTGGACCCGAGTCGATGACCTCTGAAGTGGCGGTAACAGCCTCTTGTGGCAGGTTTCATGAGGCCGGCGGCAGCTGCCACGTTTGTAACGTTACCGTAGCCACAGTGAGCTTCATGGTTTCGAGTAATGTCAGCCGGATCGAAACTCGGGAGATGCTGCTGACCTCTAGGGCTTATCTTTGGATACGAGCCTAATAAACAGAAAAAACCAGGGAGGAACGATGCAGTATGGTTCTCCCATCTTGAACTCGGCAGTTATCGCAACTACCTCAACAGAATAATGCCAGTAGCTATTATTGAGAAAGAGGCTCGTAGGATTTTTGCTCTTAACATAGGATCCAGTTAGCAACTAATAGGCGGCAGCGGTGGCCGTGCGGTTCTGGCGCTGCAGTCCGGAACCGCGGGACTGCTACGGTCGCAGGTTCGAATCCTGCCTCGGGCATGGGTGTGTGTAATGTCCTTAGGTTAGGTAGGTTTAAGTAGTTCTAAGTTCTAGGGCACTTATGACCTAAGATGTTGAGTCCCATAGTGCTCAGAGCCATTTTTAGCAACTAATAAATACACGATACCCTCCGTTGCAAAATTTACCTTTATTGTAATTTTAACTAACATGAAAGCCATAAAAACACCAAACATGGAGGCAAAACGAACGCATCTAAAGGCTACTTAAAATGGCTCAAATGGCTCTGAGCGCTATGGGACTTTACATCTGAGGTCATCGGTCCCCTAGAACTTAGAACTACTTAAACCTAACCAACCTAAGGACATTACACACATCCATGCCCGAGGCAGGATTCGAACCTGCGACCGTTGCGGTGGCGCGGTTCCAGACTATAGCGCCTAGAACCGCTCGGCCACACCGGCCGGCAAAAGCTACTTAAAAAAGGAATAAAATCACTTAAATTTGTTTCCACAAGAGGAGAATACAACGTCCCAATTCGGACCACGCTAACACATTTTACTAACATTAAACATAACAAGATAAATAATCATACATGTGACGAGAACAAATGAATAACACTATCAATCTTTACAGATGAGAATACGACTATATCCACGAAGGTTCGCACCCTGGCAAGGGAGATACCTAACTTCAACATATAAAGTGATTACAGTAAGGCCTAATTCCACTCGACAAACGTAATAACGATATAAGCAAGACAAATGTACTGAAGGAGGATAGCCGGATGTGCCGTAGTAAAAAGGGCCACTGTCAACCCCGTCAGGACACGACCCCTGTGAACACGTCAGTTTCAGCTACCTGCAACATAGACTGAGTCATCTGTAGCTTCTTAAAAATAATTAACATGAAAAGGCACAAAGCGTAACACACTAATAAAATATAAACGACTACTTCACAGAACTAGCTCCTCTTTAGACAAAGCAAACAGCAGAATATTAATAACACGTAAAATACTTCCAACCTATAACAAACTAAGGTACCACGTAATAGAATATCGTCTTGAGCTCATAGAATACTCAGTTTGACTTGCCTGTTTATAGGTCTTACAACTCAACAGTGTCAGCTTAAGCAAACCCGCGAATACAAAACTCGAAATATGACAGGAATAATGATTGAAGCCACTGACAATGCTAGGCTGCCACAGAGAGGAGACAATAGTAATTTACAGCGGCACACAACCGACCTTACATCTCCAATTTTGTATAATCAGAATAAACAATTTTGTTTATAATAATTACTTACAGTACCATGACAACCTCCAAATAACACTTACTACCCAAGGTAGGTGCTGGTATGGAAAGGCACCTTTAGTAATACAAAATTCGAGGGTATTCACTTATTGGAAGGGTTTCAACTTTACATCCCTTTCCACATAGCTCTCTGTTTACACACTTCTATAACTTCTGAAACTAAAGACGGGCATATAAATGCACATATAACTGATACAGATTTATGCAGAATAATACTGTACCTTAGTATGGCGCAAATGGCTTCATTTGCTTTACACGTGAGATATCTTCACCATTCAGTAATTCCGAAATGTATTCAACAACGCGTGAGAGCAAGACGTCGTCGTGGTATCAACTATTTACTTCACATATTTTGCTGCAGAGACAAAAGGCAGACGAAGCGTTGCCACATGCAACAGCGGCAAGCATCACACGTTTCCTCCGTCACGCCACAGACGCATCTCAATTTCAATGGCCAGTAACAAGAACCTATACATGCCCTCGCAGCAGAAAAGCCCCAAAACACAACAGTGCAGCACCGCGATACCAAACCCGAGGTCCCATCAAGTCACTGCCGGGACCTCTCGCTGACCCTGCCCATAGTGTACAGGCGTCATACCACAGGCCTCATGGTAAACGTCAACAAGCCTCCCCCGACCCTGCGAATCCACCCGCTGTCTCTCTTCTCCCTCCGTTAACCACCCGACCACCGGCCTGAATCGCTAAAGGCAAAGATGGTGACCTTATAATCGATGGCAGCGATGCCACTGTAAGTTCGAGAACACTGGCGCCAGCCGCGCCACGGCTCAGAGGCAGTAGACAGATAGACTGGTGGGGTAAATGAAGCCTTCTAATCGGCCATTTTTCATCGCTTTCTTGGTAGACGAAGAAGGGACATTTCGAACGGCAGGATCGGTCACTTGGCTTGCTAATCCGAATGGAGAAGAACTTACTTCAAGACTGACGACAAAGTGTGAAGTATAGGCTCTGGCCTAAGGCTCTGGTTTACCCGATTTTGGCAGTGAGAGCTGCAGATTCGTCATGTTGATGTGTGTTTTCATTAAACCTCTGAATATATTAATCGACATCACCTTTAGAATGTTTAATACATCGTATTTTTAGTTGAATTTGTCTTTGCCCCAAAGACGTGATTACTCCTGTAACGTAGAAATTTATTTAATGAGCGTCACAATAAATGTATATTTTGCAGAAAATGTTCTCAATCTGGCATGTATCCCAGTTGTGACGCTTATATATGTCATTGTCTAAACTGTTTCAGGGCTGGCTCCCACAGCAAACTACCTCCCCTCTCACATAACGCATGAAAAGCTCTTGGAAGGGGCCGCGAAAAATAAATGTGTTTTCTGTACACAGCATTAAGCTAGATGTTTATAGGCGTGTTTTCAATTTTACGGTAATAACGCATTTTTTATTAATATGATTCACTTTAAAACCATTTCCGCGTATTCAACTCACGTAAGAGCGAACGTTACGTGCTACATTTTGCTCGATTTTAAATCATGGAATGTCGACTTCTTATAAACATTATTGGACAAATTTCGTTTTAATTTTATTCATTTATCTACCTATGTGCAAAGTTTGAGCCGATTCATACACGTTTAAAGTACAAAAGAACGTTTATTTTGCACCTAAGATCCAAACGAAGGAGGGTTTTTGCAAATGGTTAAAACTTGTCTTATAACAAGATCCGATATACCGGTGGACCGAATGTGATCCATCAGTCTCACTACAGTACCGAGTTATTGAAGAGTGACTGTTTCTGCAAGTAAAATCCAAGCGGTGCCCATACAAATGATACCATTAGCTCAGCATTTATTTGAGCTCCAGTAATATCATTTGCAAAAGGAATAAATCGATTCACACAATTTGCCTTGGTGCTAGCTCCGGTTCGCCGTTCAAACTTTTGTGTAATATAGGCCCCACTGTAACATAGCTACAGTAAGGCAAATAGTAGGATGGTTTTACTAATGGCAGCCGGTCCTGGCTAAACGAAAATTTTTTAACCAAGTTCCCACCTCAAATAGGAACCGAGTACAATAACCACCCCTTCCAAACCTCAAATCTGCGAACGACTTTTTCATACGTATTTCTTAGTATTCACTTATGAAATGAATTGTTTTATTTAATAGTTAGCAAGTGCCGCCGTCATGCTGCAACCGATAATAACGTTTATCTGTCTCAAGAAGTGAAATAAACTGTACAACGGTGTCTTAATAAACAGCACTGTTTATTTTAGTTGCAAAGAAAATAGGGTCGCTCGACGAGGCGATACGGCACAGCGCATTCCAATTTTCTGGTGATTTTTCTGTGGATTTTCGACTTCTTGAATTTCGAATATTCACTTATCCATTTAGACGAAAACACTCTTCATCAGTCCAAAAAAGAGGTGTCAGTTCTGCGATTCCATGGATGTCAAAAAATACCGGAAAGGCTATACATTATCAGCTGCCGAGAATTCTTCTGGGTTCTATGGCCGTAGTCCATGGAACTCTTCAATCCCTGACGTTTCGTCCAAAGCTACGTTGGACATCCTCGGAGGTACTCCTGCTTATGCTGAGTCTTGCCGACTATACATTATGCTAGATTAGGGTGTAGAATAGTAAGTAAGCTAGATGCTTTTCTTCCTGCGGCGCACTCAGTTCCCAACACTACGAACCTCATATGGACGAAGTTTTGGTTTCTGCTTCGACTTCTGAGCACTACCTCGCAACATCTGAGGCCGGACAGGTACTAGTCTCTTCACGCGTTTCGAATGTGAACGCAGCATCTTATCCCTCACGTCAGCCAGCTCAGCGCCCATTTAAATGACCAGTCTTCCGTTTCTTGTCTGCAACTAATTCGCTTCCCCAGAAACTGGTGATTAATCTTATTATTGTAGAATAGTTCGGCATTTCGGCATCTGTTTAATCATCTCCAAATGCATCACAACACGTGCATGCCAACGAATGGCAGAAAGTACTGTACAGCAATGGCTAATCGAACGACTGCTGTGTAATTCCAGTTTACGGACACGTTCATTTTTATGTGCACGACTGTTCGATAGCACTGTATTTATTTATTTATTAAGTCGTTTCTGTCGCTTCAGTCGTCAGATCAAAAATTATAACTTGTAGCACATCGCTCAGTGAAAGCCTGAATCCATACAGATTGTAAAAAAGGATATATATATATGTTCCACACACCCTCCTAAACCACTGGACCGATTTGAACCAAACAGAAACGCTGTCGGGGTAAGAGCCAGGCACGTGTAGGAAATGTGGCGGTGGGGTGAAAAAGTAGTGTAGCCCACGACGCGTTAATATGCATACTTTAGTCATCCAGTATTTGAGAATGAGAGTACTTAGAGATTTGGAACAAATTTTACACATAATTTCACACTTCTGCGAAACTTTTCTTCTCTGACGACCCCCACAGAATGATGGAAGGAAAGATGTTAAGAAGTTTATTGATTACTAGATGTTCGCTGTTCGTGCAGTAAAAGAGCCGCATGAAACACGACGTTTTAATTTATTACTCCTTTACACCTAACTGTATTCGTGACTCATTTTGCAGACAGTATTTACATATACCACTGAACGTATCAGAAGAACTATCTCATTGTACGACACTTACACCAGGGGATATGACGCCACGAACACTGAGATTCACGAGAAACTGCCGCAACATGCATGGCGTTTTAATTAATTGCTTCTTTAATACTAACGCTGTGCACAACATGTTCCGCTGACAGTAGCCACATATAATCGTGGATGTACCTGCAAACTTACATCACCGAGCAGCACATAGTTCAGGAAATACGATTTCATAAACATTGAGCTGTGTGAAAATGAAGCTGCAGAGCGAAATTTGTTAGAGATACAGGAGAAATATGTGTACAAATATGTATCAGATATTTAAAATATATGTGAAATATATTTGAGATGTTTGTATTTGGTCAAAGCCACAGAAAAATAACTCAACCCAAATCCATGGAATTATTTGAATCAAATTAGGTGCACATATTAGTTACGATCTGGGAAGAAATATTGTAGGGGTAAGAATCACCAACCTGCTATTGGGCTGTGATAACGTGGAGAGAGAACGGAGGAGATGGGTGGTTAGTGGGGGTATGCGAGGACATGGACAGAGATAGGAGCAAGAGGAGATAGACAGAGATGGGAGGTAGCGAAATGGACAGAGAGAGGGGAGAGGTGAAGATGGATAGCGAAAGGAAAGAGGAGGAAATGGACAGAGACAGAGGGAAGAAGAGTTAGGCAGAGAGAGAATGGTGGAGGAGATGAACAGGGAAAAGGGGAAAGAGGAGATGGATAAAGAGAGTGGAGAGAGGGTGATACACAGGAAGGGAAAGGGAGGAGATGAAAAGGAAGAGGAGGAGAGAGTGGGGACAGGATTAGATAGAAATAGGGAGGAGAAGGATATTGACAGAGGACGAAATAGGAGATGTAGAGATGTGGAGGAGGTGATTAACAGAGAAAGGGAGAGGAGGAGATGTACAGAGAGACGGGCAAGGGGAGGTGGACAAAGAGTGTGGGTGGAGGAGTTGGATAGAGAGTGGGGGTGGAGGAGATCTACAGAGGAAGGGGGAAGGAGGAGATGACCAATTGAAAACTGGAGAAAGCATACACGCAGGCAACTGATTCTGAACGTTGTTTTACAATTTCTAAGTTTTGACCCTTTAATATTTTTGTGGGATCTAAAATTTAAAAACCTCTCTCACACCGGCCTGATTTAGCTTCACTGATCAGGATGGTAAAAAATATGGGTATATTAAGGGAATTTTCATTCACAAAGCAGGCTTATCACATTCACACAGTTCAGAACTGTTCTATCCTGATTAAATTGAGCTTAACTTAAGTTCAATAAGGCAGTGGAGCAATTTCGAAGTCTCGGTGCGACGAAAATTGTCAGTCCATCTCCTGAAAACATTTGTAATAATTATTAACTTTCGGTGATCACATGGGGAAGACCGGAGATCTGCTGGTAAGACCGTGTTAGCCCATTTATTGAAAGTAAAAAACTGGATATTTTGAGCGTACAAAACGGCAGGTTCGTCCAGTGTAAATCAGACGTTCCCCACTGATCCTGTGCAACACAGCGCAGTAAGCAGACACTGTCAATAATAATCAGTTAAATAATACGCGAACACACTTACTTTAGTTTAGTTCATGTATTAAATTCCTTCTCATACAGAATCTCATAAAGATGGCGAGTAGCTCAACAATAGATACATATACATCTTCGTTCTTTCACGGCTAATCGGCAAGATCTGAATCATTCTTCTTTCATAAGAGAAACATAGATAACAGAGAAGCTATTCCATGGAGTAAATGCACGCTCCAAGGAATAATAGGGCTTGAAACTACTTTGCATTGATAATCATCGTATATTAAAGTTTAGGAATCGGTAAGATAAGAAGAGATATTTCGAGATATGTACTGAGTTATATAATTTATAAAATTTCTGAAAATACCGCGGAGAGACCGCTGCAAGAGACATTACATCCCGATGCCGTCAGTAGCCGAAACGACGTAGTAAGTAAGGAAATGTGTTCAGGCATGTTGCCAGTTTCCTTCGAAGATAAAGTTCTCCTAGGTCGGTTAATAGCCGTTATCGCATACTTATGCAAATAATTCTAGTCATGATATTGTAATCGTCACTTATTAAAAATGATGGTTCGATAATATTCGCATGCGTCGGCAGCCGCCTTGTTTGCAATGGGACTTATTAAGTTCTGCTCGTAGCCTGTGGGTACTTCTTTTGCATTTCAGCTGCACCCTGTGCGTCTCTAGCCTGTGCCCCTGTTACGGACTGTGCGCAGCCCGCCGCCCGTTGCCCACGAGGTGGCGCCCGCACACGCCGAGGTGTTTGCGCAAGCGCCCTGCGACCTGGGCGTCGCATCGCATCGCGGGCCCGCGCTCTGTTGCCGCCGCGGTCGCCTCGGCCCCCGGCCCGGGTTTCGCCACAGGGAGAGCGCCCTGGGCGGCGGCCGTGCTTTCACCGCGGAGGACACGCCGGGGGCGGAGGTCGCCGCAGCCGCCGCCGCCGCCGCCGCCCAGCCCCGCACGACGCAGCGCAGCGCCTCCCACAGCCGCTGGCCGCTTTCGCCGCCTGCGTCCCTTCCGTCCGGCCGCAAACACGCAGCTTCCAGATTTAAGGCAACGACCATGCAATTTTCTCGTGGTCGCACACACTTCTCGAACGTCTTGAGTTCTACATATATTTTATTTTTCTCCTTTCTACGTTACGACCTTCTAGTGATCAAATTCATATTTCAGTTCTTGTCTTTTGTTGTTTTTCTTTCCTTTTCTTCCGCTATTTCAATATTTTTTCACGGTTTCTTTTTCCATTCTTTACACCACTCTGAAAATGTTTTCTTTCCCTTCCTCCCTTTCAAACCTTTCATATTTTGATTTTTTCCTCCTAATCATCCCCTATTCTTTATTTACTTTGTTCCTTTGGTGGTCTTTCTACACCTCTTGAGCCCACATGATTGTTTACGTATCTGTATTCCTACAGGGGCAACGCGGTTAATGGTGCAAGGCCCCAGTTGCCTGTTGCCTATACATCGTGTTGGACGGTGTAAGTAGGCTGTTTAGGTTTTTATGTTGGTAACGCCACGTAGCGCTCTGTATGAATATCACTGACTGTACTGTGTGCGGTCTGTGGCTCGTTTGCACAACAACAACATGTTGTTGTTGTGGTCTTTAGTCCTGGGACTGGTATGATGCAGCTCTCCATGCTACTCTATCCTATGCAAGCTTCTTCTTCTCCCAGTACCTGCTGCAACCTACATCCTTCTGAATCTGCTTAGTGTATTCGTCTCTTGGTCTCCCTCTACGATTTTTACCGTCCATGCTGCCCTCCAGTACTAAATTGGTGATCCGTTGATGCCTCAGAACATGTCCTACCAACCGATCCCTTCTTCTAGTCAAGTTGTGCCACAAATTTCTAATCTCCCCAATTCTATTCAATACCTCCTCATTTGTTACGTGATCTACCCATCTAATCTTCAGCATTCTTCTGCAGCACCACATTTCGAAAGCTTCTATTCTCTTCTTGTCCAAACTATTTACCGTCCATGTTTCACTTCCATACATGGCTACACTCCATACAAATACTTTCAGAAACGTCTTCCTGACACTTAAATCAATACTCGATGTTAACAAATTTCTCCTCTTCAGAAACGCTTTCCTTGCCATTGCCAGTCTACATTGTATATCCCCTCTACTTCGACCATCATCAGTTATTTTGCTCCCCCAATAGCAAAACTTCTTTACTACTTTAAGTGTCTCATTTCCTAATCTAATTCCCTCAGCATCACCCGACTTAATTCGACTACACTCCATTATCCTCGTTTTGGTTTTGTTGATGTTCATCTTATATCCTCCTTTCCAGACCCTATCCATTCCGTTCAACTGCTTTTCCAAGTCCTTTGCTGTCTCTGACAGAATTACAATGTCATCGGCGAACCTCAAAGTTTTTATTTCTTATCCATGGATTTTAATACCTATTCTGAACTTTTCTTTCGTTAGCTTTACTGCTTGCTCAATATACAGATTGAATAGCATCGGGGAGAGGCTACAACCCTGTCTCACTCCTTTCCCAACCACTGCTTCCCTTTCATGTCCCTCGACTCTTATAACTGCCATCTGGTTTCTGTACAAATTGTAAATAGCCTTTCGCCCCTGTATTTTACTCCTGTCGCCTTTAGAATTTGAAAGAGAGCATTCCAGTCAACATTGTCAAAAGCTTTCTCTAGGTCTACAAATGCTACAAACGTAGGTTTGCCTTTCCTTAATCGCTCTTCTAAGATAAGTCGTAGGGTCAGTAATGCCTCACGTGTTCCAACATTTCTACGGAATCCAAACTGATCTTCCCCGAGGTCGGCTTCTGCCAGTTTTTCCATTCGTCTGTAAAGAATTCGCGTTAGTATTTTGCAGCTGTGACTTATTAAACCGATAGTTCGGAATTTTCACATCTGTCAACACCTGCTTTCTTTGGGGATTGGAATTATGATATTCTTCTTGAAGTCTGAGAGAATTTCGCCTGTCTCATACATCTTGCTCACCAGATGCTAGAATTTTGTCAGGACTGGCTCTCCCAAGGCTGTCAGTAGTTCTAACGGAATGTTGTCTACTCCCGGGGCCTTGTTTCGACTTAGGTCTTTCAGTGCTCTGTCAAACTCTTCACGCAGTATCATATCTCCCATTTCATCTTCATCTACCTCTTCTTCCATTTCCATAATATTGTCCTCAAGAACATCGCCCCTGTATAGACCCTCTATATACTCCTTCCACCTTTCTGCTTTCCCTTCTTTGCTTAGAACTGCGTTTCCGTCTGAGCTCTTGATATTCACGCAAGTGGTTCTTTTTTCTGCAAAGGTCTCTTTAATTTTCCTGTAGGCAATATCTATCTTACCCCTTATCAGATAAGCCTCTACATCCTTATAATTGTCCTCTAGCCATCCCTGCTTAGCCATTTTGAACTTCCTGTCGATCTCATTTTTGAGACGTTTGTATTCCTTTTTGCCTGCTTCACGTGCTGCATTTGTGTATTTTCTCCTTTCATCAATTAAATTCAGTATTGAAACACGTATGTAACGTAGCAGCGATGGCGAGGCATTGCAGCGTCTCTGACCAGAGAGTATGCGCTTGACCGCGTGAGTGTTGCGAGCAGTTCGCTAGTTGTCGCTATGCAGAGCAGTACTCTGTCAGTTGTCGTTGCGAGTCAGTAGCTCTGTTCAGTTACGTGCAGTACGCTTGTAGTCGTCATGCAGAGCGGTCGGTCAGTGGTAGCAGCCCAGTGCGGTTGTGTGATGTAGGCTGTCGGCATTCTGGTCAAGAGGCTGAATGAGGTATACTGTTACTTAAGATAATCATCAGATAATGTAAAGTTTATTTATTGTAATTAATCTCCAACAAGTCCCCCCAATAATAATTTTGATTTCAAAAGCAATTTTACAAAAGATTTTATTTAATTGAAGTAACTATTTCGTTCCACTTCCCTTAAACAAAAGTTTCAGTTTTCAGTTAAATAATAAAAAAAAAAGGGAATATTATTATTTGCAATGCAGTTCCTCCAAGCCGTGCGCAAGAATAAGAGCAGAAATTTGACTTGCAGTTACAATGAGGTAAGAGTTTAATTCTGATTTGCACAGGGCCAAAGACCGATATTTCGGTTTAATTGGAATTTCTTATCACTGAATAGACTTCATTATTTTTGTGAACATCTTATATTTGAGTCAGATTGCTAATTTTATTTGATTGTCATTGTCAGTAGATTCCATTGTGGGGAAGTTACACTTAGCGCAATATCCATTAGCATTTCTAAATAATATTGGCATTTCTTTAAATTTTGGTGGAGAGGTTACACTTAGCGCAATGTCCATTAGCATTTAAAATAATATCTTTTAAATCATTGTGGGGAGGTTACAGTATCTCTTCTGTTACCCAAGGATTTCTATTAGCCCTCGTCTTTTTACCTACTTGATCCTCTGCTGCCTTCACTATTTCATTCCTCAAAGCTACCCATTCTTCTTCTACTGTACTTCTTTCTCACATTCCTGTCAATTGATCCCTTATGCTCTCCCTGAAACTCTGTACAACCTCTGGTTCTTTCAGTTTATCCAGGTCACATCTCCTTATATTCCCACCTTTTTGCAGCTTCTTCAGTTTTAATCTACAGTTCGTAACCAATAGGTTGTGGTCAGAGTCCACATCTGCACCTGGAAATGTCTTACAATTTAAAATCTAGTTGCTAAATCTCTGTCTTACCACTATATAATCTATCTGAAACCTGTCAGTATCTCCAGGCATCTGCCATGTATACAACCTTCTTTTATGATTTATGAACCAATTGTTAGCTATGATTAAGTAGTGCTCTGTGCAAAAATTTCTACCAGGCGGCTTCCTCTTTCATTTCTTAGTCCCAATCCATATTCACCTACTTTGTTTCCTTCTCTTCCTTTTCCTACTGTCGAATTCCAGTCACCCATGACTATTAAATTTTCATCTCCCTTCACTTTCTGAATAATTTCTTTTATCTCATCATACATTTCATCAATATCTTCATCATCTGCAGAGCTAGTTGGCATATAAACTTGTACTACTGTAGTAGGCGTGGGCTTTGTGTCTATCTTGGCCACAATAATGCGTTCACTATGCTGTTTGTAGTAGCTTACCCGCACTCCTATTTTTTATTCATTATTAAACCAACTCCTGCATTACCCCTATTTGATTTTGTATTTATAACCCTGTATTCACCCGACCAAAAGTCTTGTTCCTCCTGCCACCGAACTTCAATAAATCCCACTATATCTAACTTTAACCTATCCATTTCCCTTTTTAAATTTTCTAACCTACCTGCCCGATTAGAGGATCTGACATTGCATTCTCCTATCCGTTGAACGCCATTTTTCTTTCTCCTGAAAACGATGTCCTCTTCAGTAGCCCCGCCCAGAGATCCGCATGGGGGACTATTTTACCTCCGGAATATTTTATCCAAGAGGACGCCATCATCATTTAATCATACAGTTAAGCTGCATGCCCTCGGGAAAAATTACAGCTGTAGTTTCCCCGTGCTTTCAGCCGTTCGCAGTACCAAAACAGCAAGGCTGTTTTGGTTAGTGTTACAGGGCCAGATCAGTCGGTCATCCAGACTGTTGCCCCTGCAACTACTGAAAAGGCTGCTGCCCCTCTTCAGTAACAACACGTTTGTCTGGCCTCTCAACAGATACCCCTCCGTTGTGGTTGCACCTACGGTACGGCTATCTGTATCGTTGAGGCACGCAAGCCTCCCCACCAACGGAAAGGTCCATGGTTCATGCGGGGGAACAACAACATATTCATCCACTATTTGGAAAGAAAGCACTTAGCGTCTTCTAACAAACTTTACACATACTTTCAAATCTATAAGATACTTCTTCTCGCTGACAAACTGCACAATTTTTTGAAATATCAGATATAAAATTGGTTCTTTCTTTTAATTATTTTATGAACTATGCAGTGCCCTGAGATAAGAACGATAAGTCCAGAGCAAATGTTTAACAAATGTCACTCGTATTTTGTAGAACATCTAGGAAAGCTATAACACCCCCGTAATAAACACTTCAGTAAGGTGATGACGTTGGAAAATAACAGTCTTGTACCCCACCCTCGCGGCGACTCAGGCTTCACTGAGACGTCGCCATGGACACCGCACCGTCGCTGACATAAACTCCTGCCAGTGCCAGGTGGCCCTTGCAACATGTCCAGCAGTGGCCTCAACCAGGGCGCCAGGGCACTGTTTAGGGACCAGCGTCGGCAGCGCTACTGCAATTCTTACCCAACAAATCTATCAGCGCCTTGCAATTCTCCCACGCATCTCCAACACACAGCGTGGCTATCGTCCTAATCGGAGATCAACATTCTTACCTTATCCATACTCTTGTCAACTAAATAAACGAAATATGCCATATACGTCACCCTCGATGTCCAAGATCAAATCTTTAGAAGTATCTGGTCTCCTACCTTCGAAACTATACAGCAGCTCATTCTGGAAACATCCCCCAGGCTGTGCGTAAGCCACGTCTCCACAATATCCTTTCTTTCAGGTGTGCTAGTTCTGCAAGGTTCGCAGGAGAGCTTCCGTAAAGTTTGGAAGGTAGGAGACGAGATACTGGCAGAAGTAAAGCTGTGAGGACGGGGCTTGAGTCGTGCTTGGGTAGCTCAGATGGTAGAGCACTTGCCCGCGAAAGGCAAAGTTCCCGACTTCGAGTCTCGGTCTGGAACACAGTTTTAATCTGCCAGGAAGTTTCAAGCGGGGTAGTGTTTGCAGAGTAGTCCCACATCCACAATCGCTATGTATACAGTAGTAGGCGGTGCAGTATTACACAGCGAAGACGCTTACAGATTCTCCGCTGTGTAGAGCCACAGGAAGAATGGAAGCAGCAGAGTCGAAAACTGATGTGGCCCAATGGCTTAATGTGAATCGATCTGTTCTTTCTCGGATGAGGCGATAGTTTATATTATCCCGATGACCAGGACAGGGCCGACCACGTGTGACATCAAAAAGCGTGTACCGTCATTTGGCTGTAAGGGTGCGACGATACCGCCTTAGTGCCATTCTGCGTCGGCCATCTGGCCTCGTAGCATTACCTGGGCGTATTCTATCGAGGCAAACGGTACGAGGGCTGTCCAGAGAGTAAGTTACGATTGATCGCCAAATGAAAATCACTGTGAAAATCAGAAATGTTTCATTTGTAACAGTTAGCTACACCTTTCAGCTACTTCTCTACGTAGTCGCCGCTCTGACTCAGACATTCGTCGTAGCGTTGTGCCAACTTTCCAATACCCTCATCATAGAATGCAGCCGCCAGTGCTTTCCGCCAATTCTCTACGCTGGCCTAAAGCTCGTTGTCTGTGCCAAAATGTTGTCTTAATAGCCAGCGGTTCGTTTGAGCAGAGATGAAACTCAGTGGGAGACAATTACGGGCTGTATTGTGGGTAACCAAACATTTCCAATTGAAACGATGCAGCAACATCTTCATTACCCCTGCAGAATGAGGCTGAGAATTGTCTTGAAGACGAAACCGCACAACAGTTATGTAATGTTGGTTGCATAGCTTCAGGGGAAAATTCTCACCAGGCCCTCGTACTTGGCGGGAGACACTAATTTCTATAACGTCTTTACGCGCTCACTAAGAGCTCAGGAATGAAAAGATCGACATAATTCTACCTAGAGTCATACTAGAGACACGGCCCAACACATCTTTGCAAAGCTTTATCGGATTTTCATAGTCGTTTCCATTTAGCGACCGATCGTAACTTACTTTCTGGACAGCCCTCGTATATACAAGGCTTGTGCAGAGGTCCTTTATTGTTCAAGACCTGCTGTCTGTTTATCTCTAGCGTGGTTTCGCAGAAGGGAACGTCTAGAGTGGAGCCGTCAACATGCCACCTGGATGGTCGAAAGGAGGGCCAATGTTCTTTTCGCAGATGTGTCCCTAAGTATGGGGAGTCATTCTCGACGGATTCGCATCTGCACGGCTCGTGGAACAAGATTTCGGGACCAAAACATTGTGGAAAGAGACTGACATCGAGGAGGATCCCTAATGTTGTGGGCAGGGACTATGTTGACCATTCGAACACCTCTTCATGAAATTGTATGGGTGAATCAGCAAGGTTTAACTGTTGTCAGGTATTGTGACGAGATATTGGCACCTCATGTGCGCTTGTCGCCAGGCGCTGTGGGCCCAGACTTCGTATTGATAGACGATAATGCTTGACCTCATAGAGCACAGTTGATTTGTTTGTGGGAACGGAAGATACTGCACGCATGGCGTGGCCTGCTCGCTCTCCAGATTTGAATCCCATAGAGCAAGTCTGGGATGCCCTAGGGAGACGGGTCGCTTAACGTCAGCATCCACCAACCACTCTCCAAGTCTTGTGGGCAGCACTGCGGGATCAGTGGGCGTTATTCTTTCAACATGAGATTGATGACGTCATTCACAGCATGTCCCGTCGTTGTCAGGCCTGCACTGGTGCCAAAGGTGGTCACACTTCATACTGAGCACATTAATCAGTTGTCAGAACGTGTGCGCATATCCGTTAGGTTGGAAAAAACTAAGAACATTTTTGTCTACTGCTATGCGTGTTACAGTTGATTACGTTCTATATTCGTTACATCATTTTTACTTTACTATCACCTGTTTATACTGCTTTGTCGCAAAATAAAGGGTTCTTTGCAAAAATTGTGTTCGTTGCTTTAATTTTGGACACCAGTATAGTTAAACTTTGGCTATTTCGGCCATTGCAAACGGAAAACTATTTACCATATGGGTACCCAGCTTCATAGGAATGATGTTCATACTATGCGCCGAGGGATTTGCGTTGTTGGTAGCGCAGTGCCATGATTTGCCGTTTGGCGCCTGTAGGGTTGAAAGATAAGTGTCAGTGTACATTGCAGCTGCAGAGAATCAACAGCAGTCTGGGCAAGATGAGCAGGGCTTTACCCATAAAGCTGTTTTATCAAAACGACAGCTACAGTCCTGTGGCTTTTCGCGAGTATGGACGCATGAAAGAAATACGGAGGGCCCCGGTTTCCACTCCGGGGTTGAACAACATTATTCGGAAGTTCGAATTAACTGGCGATTTGGAAATTGCACCTAGGAGACGCCGACGGCCAATGGCACCACAAATTGTTTAAACAATTATTGTTGCCATGGCTGACAGTGCTTAAGGCAATGTGCAATCTTCAAGGAGTGCACGCTCTATGTCACGACTGCTAAACATCGAATGATCCACTGTTGCTTCGGGCACCAGCGCAGCAATCTCTTATGCGGCTCCAAGCTGTCGTGGATGCCGAGGGGCGTCGCATTGAGCAACGTTTGTCGACTGTGACGTAAACATGCGACGCAGATAACAAACGTTACCCTCTCATGTAGAAATTAAAATGTTTTTCTTATTTTAACGGTTTTTTGATTATTTCTCTTACTTATGGCCCTATAAATGTTTCCACAAAGTTTTGTTGTCTTACGATGATTTTTTTGTCATGGAGGCCCTCTCAAGTAGTAAAACTTTAATTGTAACCACACTGTACATTTCAGTTTTAGTAATGGACATTTAATCATGACGGTAAGCTTCATTTACAGGCCGCAGTATGAAATTGCTCAGTAAGAGAATTTCATTCAAGCTCTAGAAACTTGAGACACATTGGCTGAAGAACGTCCCTACTTTCTTTTAGCTGACTTATTGAGAACTGGAAGTATGGCACATCTGTAAATGTTTGTAAAATAGTAATTTATTACGTCATGTTAAATACATATATGACGTTAGTATTAGCTGTTTCGGCAAGTAGTTGCAATCTTCAGATGCAATTTACCCACTAAAAAGCTTTGTGCAGATATATAAAAATACAATAGGCATTTCAAACGTCATGAAAACGTCTCAAATATTTCAGATAATGTGAATACAGGGTGACTTAGTTGCTCCTACCGATTGCGTTTTAAGCAATCGACAATTCTATATCTGGCCTCCAAAAACAACACGCTAGATTTTCAAATTCTCTTGCTCGTTCCGTGCTAGATATTAGTCCTACACGAAAAAAAAAACTGACAGGACATTTTCATACGAAATTTAATATAGTTAAATTTTGTACAAGTTACGTTATCGCTGGAGACCACGTTTTTCGAGTTATTCAAGATAAACGTATAGAAGTGGCCTTGGAACGCACTACTACCCACGCTCATCCGTCCCCAGGCAGGATTTCGTGTGTGTTGACCGTGGCACTCCCTACAACCAATGCACAGAAATTTCCGACTACGCGAAAACGATTGCCGATATTCGAGGTTTTTTTATCTCTATTTATCGGGATATTACACCATCATCATAATCACCTATTTCCTTAGCATTATCGATTTAAACGTGCTCCTGAGAGTAATGAAAGAAAAAGCTACGTCCTTAATCGTTACGCTAAATCTAATTCCGTTGACAGTTCGATCCAATCTTAACCCTTACGAACACAGTAGTTTCGTAGAATAGAACTATGTAATTGTTTATTTCACGCTGTTAAAATTCCCAAAATTGTTAGTTAAAATTAACAGAAATGTTAGTTTTACAGTTCGTAAGGAGTCTGCTAAGACGGTGGTGTAACAAGGCCATTGAATGGTCGAAAGTGGGAGATAATTCGTGCAGTCGCAAATATTTTTACAGTGATAGAGGAGTGCCTTGAATAACATACGGGAAACCCTGAAGGTTGGGACTGGGATGCGTTATAAGGTCACTTTTGTACATTTTATCGTGAGTAACTAGAAAACTACCGCATCTAACGTAAGCCTATACAATATTTTACGCATTAAAATTCCTACAACAGTATCTTGTCAATTTTTTCTCTAGGGATAGTAATTCACGCGCAGCGAGCGAGAGAATATCAAAACCTCGCTCATGGTTTTTGAAAGGCAGGCACTGAATTGCGGGTTGCATAAAACGACATCGCTAGGGGCAGCTGAATCGCCTTGTATATCGTCACATGATAACAACATACACTACTGGCCTTTAAAATTGCTACACCTTGAAGATGAAGTGTTACAGACGCGAAATTTAACCGACAGGAAGAAGATGCTGTGATACGCAAATTATTAGCTTTTCAGAGCATTTTCACAAGGTTGGCGCAGGTGGCGACACGTACAACGTGCTGACATGAGGAAAGTTTCCAACCGATTTCTCATACACAAACAGCAGTTGACGGCGTTGCCTGGTGAAACGTTGTTGTGATGCCCCGTGTAAGGAGGAGAAATGGGTACCATCACGTTTCCGACTTTGATAAAGGTCGGATTGTAGCCTATCGCGATTGCTGTTTGTCGTATCGGGACATAGCTGCTCGCGTTGGTCAAGATCCAATAACTGTTAGCAGAATATGGAGTCGGTGGGTTCAGGAGGGTAATACGGAACTCTGTACTGGATCCCAACGGCCTCGTATCACCAGCAGTCGAGATGACAGGCATCTTATCCACATGACTGTAATGGATCGTACAGCCACGTCTCGATCCCTGAGTCAACAGATGCGGACGTCTGCAAGACAACAACCATCTGCACGAACAGATCGACGACGTTTGCAGCAGCATGGACTATCAGCTCGGAGACCATGGCTTCGGTTACCATTGACGCTGCATCACAGACAGGAGCGCCTGCGATGGTGTACTCGACGTCGAACCTGGGTGCACGAATGGCAAAACGTCATTCTTTCGGCTGAATCCCGGTTCTGTTTACACCATCATCATGGTCGCATCCGTGTTTGGAAACATCGCGGTGAACGCACAATGGAAGCGTGTATTCGTCATCGCCATACTGGCGTTATCACCCGGCGTGATGGTGTGGGGTGCCATTGGTTACACGTCTCGGTCACCTCTTGATCTCAATGACGGCACTTTGAACAGTGGACGTTACATTTCAGATGTGCTACGATGCGTCGACGGCCAATTGCACCGCAAACTGTTGAAAAATTTATCGTTGCCAGGGCTGAGAATACAAAACGCAATGTGCAATCTTTAAGGAATGCACGATCTATGTGACGACTGCTAAACATCCCATGATCCACTGTTGTTTCGGGCAGCAGTGCAGCAAATCCAAGCTGTCGTGTATGCCGAGGGCCGTCGCATTGAGCAACGTTTGTCGCCTGTGACGTAAACATGCGACGCAGATAACAAACGTTAACCCCTCATGTAGAATTTAAAATGTGTTTTTATTTTAATGGTTTATTGGTTATTTCTCATACTTATGTCCCTATAAATGTTTCCACAAAGTTTTGTTGTCTTACGATGATTTTTTGTCATGGAGGCCTTCTCAAGTAGTAAAACTTTAATTGTAACCACGCTGTACATTTCAGTTTTAGTAATGGACATTTAATCATGGCGGTAAGCTTCATTTACATGCCGTAGCATGCAAAACCATTTTAGGTTTGAAATTGCTCAGTAAGAGAATTTCATTCAAGCTCTAGAAACATGAGACACATTGGCTGAAGAACGTCCCTACTTTCTTTTAACTGACATATTGCGAACTGGAAGTATCACACTTCTGTAAATGTTTGTAAAATAGTAATTCATTACGTCTTGTTAAAGACATATATAACGTTAGTATTAGCTGCTTCGGCAAGTAGTTGCAATCTTCAGATGTAATTAATCCGCTAAAAAGCTTCGTACAGATATATAAAAATACAATAGTCATTTTGAACGTCACGAAGACGTCTCAACTATTTCATTGAATGTGAATACAGGTTGACTTACTTGCTCCTACCGACTGCGTTTTACGGAACCGGCAATTCTACATCTGCCCTCCAAAAACAACGCGCTAGATTTTCAAATTCTCTTGCTCGCTCTGTGCTAAATATTATTCCTACAGAAAAAAACGAACAGGACCTTTTCGTACCAGATTTAATATAGTTAAATTCTGTACAAGTTACGTTATCGCTGGAGACCACGTTCTTCGAGTTATTCTTGATAAACGTATAGAAGTGTCCTTGGAACGCACTATTACCCACACTCATCTGTCCCCAGGCAGGATTTCTAGTGTGTTGACTGTGGCACTCCCTGTAACCAATGCACAGAAATTTCCGACTACGCGAAAACGATTGCCGATATTCGATGTTTTTTGATCTCTATTGATTGGGGTATTACACCACCATCATAGTCGGCTATTTTGTTAACATCATCGGTTTAAACGTGCTCGTGAGAGTCATGAAAGAAAAAACTACGTACGTAATCATCACGCTAAAACTAATTCCGTTGACCGTTCGATCCAAACTTAACCCTTACGAGGACAGTACTTTCGTAGTAAGAAGCCCTAACGAATAGAACTATGTAACTGTTTATTTCATGCTGTTAAAATTCACAAAATTGTTAGGAAAACTTTACAGAAACGTTAGTTTTGCAGTTCGTAAGGACTCTGCTAAGACGATAGTGTAACAAGGTCATTGAATGGTAGATAGTGGCAGATAATTTGTGCAGTCGAAAATATTTTTACAGTGGTTGAGGAGTGCCGAGAATAACATGTGGGAAACCTTGACAGGTTGGGACTGGTATGCGTTTTAAGGTCACTTCTGTACATTTTATGGTAACTCGAAAACTACCGCATCTAACGTAAGGCTGAACAATATTTTACGCATTAAAATTCCCACAACAGTATCTTGTTTATTTGTTCTGTAGGGCTAGTAGTTCGCGCGTAGCGAGGGAGAGAATGTCAAAACCGCGCTCATGATTTTTGTATGGCAGACATAGAATTGCGGGTTGCATTAAACGACATCGGTAGGGCAGCTGAACCGCCCTGTATATCGTCACATGATAACAAAATACTATTGGCCATTAAAATTGCTGCTCCACGAAGGTGACGTGCTACAGACGCGAAATTTAACCGACAGGAAGAAGATGCTGCGATATGCAATGATTAGCTTTTCAGAGCATTCACACACGGTTGCCGCCGGTGGCGACACCTACAACGTGGTGACATGAGGAAAGTTACTGTTGTGGGTTGACAGGAGAGCCAACCCAGGAATATTAGAGGAAGCCGAAAGGCACGCGTTTTAGCTCACGCAGGCTGGCGTGAGGTCTGGAACAGGAAAGGGAAATTAGACTTTAGAAAAAACGGACGTAGCTGGAGGAATACTTAACTTTAGTCCATTAATGGTGAACGTCGGTCTTGCCGTTACATGATTCACAATATTAATAGCAACTGATAATGGCGCCTTGCTAGGTCGTAGCAAATGACGTAGCTGAAGGCTATGCTAACTATCGTCTCGGCAACTGAGAGCGTATTTTGTCAGTGAACCATCGCTAGCAAAGTCGGTTGTACAACTGGGGCGAGTGCTACGAAGTCTTCTAGACCTGCCGTGTGGCGGCGCTCGGTCTGCAATCACTGATAGTGGCGACACGCGGGTCCGACGTATACTAACGGGCCGCGGCCGATTTAAAGGCTACCACCTAGCAAGTGTGGTGTCTGGCGGTGACACCACAGTTACCAACCGATTTATCATACACATACAGCAGTTGACCGGCGTTGCCTGTTGAAACGTTGTTGTGATGCCTCGTGTAAGGAGGAGAAATGCGTATCATCACGTTTCCGAATTTGATAAAGGTCAGATTGTAGCTTGTCGTGATTGCGGTTTATCGTATCGCGACATTGCTGCTCGCGTCGGTCGAGATCCAATGACTGTTAGCAGAATATGGAATCGGTGGGTTCAGGAGGGTAATACGGAACTCCGTACTGGATTCCAACGGCCTCGTATCACTAGCAGTCGAAATGACAGGCATCTTATACACATGGCTGTAATGGATCGTGCAGCCACGTCTCGATCCCTGAGTCAACACATGGGGACGTCTGCGAGACAACAACCATCTGCACGAACAGTTCGACGACGTTTGCAGCAGCATGGACTATCAGCTCGTAGACCATCGCTGCGGTTACCCTTGACGCTGCATCACAGACAGGAGCGCCTGCGATAGTGTACTCAACGACGAACCTGGGTGCACGAATGGCAAAACGTCATTTTTCTCGGATGAATCCAGGTTCTGTTTACAGGACCATGATGGTCGCGTCCGTGTTTGGCGACAGCAAGGTGGACGCACATTGGAAGCGAGTATTCGTCATCGCCATACTGGAGTATCACCCGGCGTGATGCTATGGGGTGCCATTGGTTACACGTCTCGGTCACCTCTTGGTCTCATTGACGGCACTTTGAACGGTGGACGTTACGACCCGTGGCTCTACCCTTCATTCGATCCCTGCGAAACCCTACATTTCAGCAAGATAATGCACGACCGCATGTTGCAGGTCCTGTACGGGCCTTTCTGTATACAGAAAATGTCGACTGCTGCCCTGGCCAGCACATTCTCCAGATCTCTCACCAATTGAAAACGTCTGGTCAATGGTGTCCGAGCAACTGGCTCGTCACAATACGCCAGTCACTACTCTTGATGAACTGTGGTATCGTGTTGAAGTTGCATGGGCATCTGTACCTGTACACGCCATCCAAGCTCTGTTTGACTCAATGCCCAGGCGTATCAAGGCCGTTATTACGGCCAGTGGTGGTTGTTCTGGGTACTGATTTCTCAAGATCTATGCACCCAAATTGCGTGAAAATGTAATCACATGTCAGTTCTAGTATAATATATTTGTCCAATGATTACCCGTTTATGGTCCGCATTTCTTCTTGGTGTAGCAATTTTAATGGCCAGTAGTATATATTTCTAAGAAGCTTTTCAGTGGATTAATTACAACTGAAGATGGTAACTATTTGCCGAAGCATATAATTTGAATGATGAGCGATATCGACGTAATAAATTATTATGCAAGGGGCGTTCAGAAAGTAAGCTCCGATCGGTCGCGAAATGGAAACGACTATGAAAATCCGAGAAAGCTTTGCACAGATGTGTTGGGTAGTGTCTCTAGTATAACCCCAGTTAGCATCACGTCGCTCTTCTCATTTCTGAGCTCGCAGTGAGTGCGTAAAGATGTCTAGAAAATAGTGTCTGCCGCCAAGTACGAGGGCCTGGTGAGAAATTTCGCCTGAAGCTATGCAGCCAACATTACATAACTGTCGTGCTGTTTCGTCTTCATGACAATTCTCAGCCGCATTCTGCAGGGGCAATGAAGATGCTCCTGCATCGTTTTCAAATGGAAATGTTAGATTACCCACAATACAGTCCGCAATTGTCTCCCCCTGAGTTTCATCTCTGGTCACATGAACCGCTGTCTTTGAAGACAACATTTTGACACAGACAACGAGGTGTAGGCCAGCGTGGAGAATTGGCGGAAAGCGCTGGCGGCTGCCTTCTATGATGAGGCTATTGAAAAGTTGGTACAACGCTATGACAAAAGTGTAAGTCAGAACGGCGACTACGTAGAGAAGTAGCTGAAAGGTGTAGCTAATTGTTACAAGTAAAACATTTCTGATGTTCACTGTGGTTTCAATTTGGCAATCAATCGGAGCTTACTTTCTGAAGAGGTCTCGTAATTCTAAATTATCTCCGCCGCAGGTGTTTGAAGTGGGACAGCTAAGGGAGCTGTTAGTGGAAAATAAGTCCTCACGAGTCCCTCAGCTGTTTTTGCGGCCAGCGAGATGGAGTTGTCACGGGGCGTCCAAATACGGCGGCCGCCGCAGTGCGTGTCGGCGGCGCTCCCGCACGTCCGCCGCCGAGCCCCACGTCCAGTCCCCACGTCGCGCGGGCGCCGGCCGCGGGGAGCTGTCAGCGCGGCCTGCCGGGGCGCCGCCTCACAGCCGCCCGGCAGAGCATCGCTCGAATACTAACGGCCCGCCGCGGGCTCGCACGCCGGTCACGCGCCGCGCGCCGTTTACCCGCAATAACGCGTCTTATACCGGGAGAGCCAGCTCCAGTTTCCGCCACCGCGCCCGCCACACGCGGCAGCGTTCAGAGTCGGAGGAACGCTCGGCCGTGAAATCAGGCGTAATAGACTTCGTGTCATGCCGCGGGTACAGCACTCGTGCGCATTTGCTACGAGTTTTAACCACACGAAACAGGCTGTACACGATAAGGTTCAAAAATCTCCCGCCATCAAAATGGTATAATGGTATACGACTAGACGACTGACGCCATAGACAAAATCAGCGAGACAGCAGTAGTACTGGTATCAGATGAGACTACAGCGGCACAGGCGAAGACAGATCGACGTAGAATTTACATTACTAAACGGCTGACACTCGTCACAGTCCCATTTTCAAATGGCCCATCAACGTCTTCCAGGAGCAATAAAAATTTGGAAATATGATTTTCAGTATTTCACGCAGTCAAGGACCGAATTTAAAAATATAAAATGGTTACCAGCATAAACTTCAAAGTTTACAACATAGCCACTACTGGCTTCAGCAACAGCATAAACGTTCATTCCATACTTATGAGGCTTATTTGCATGTGAACACAGGAGCTCACACGACCTCGGAATGGTCATATGCGTTCATCAATTGTCAGTTTTTCTGAGGGACGATATGCCTGGCTACCTCGCTGCTTCAAATTCTTATAATAAGTTAAAGTTTTATAAAGTGGGTGAAATCCATCTTCACCTGATTTTTTCTGTTTGGAATTGTCAACAAGATGCAAGCACGACAGTATCTTAGCATAACGCAAATGACTCATAACTTGGGGACAGAAAATACAACTATGAACTGGATTAGTGCTCCAGTGGTCCACAATTTTTGGCTTTCTTGAAATACACATGTGGAAAAGCATATCCAAGAAACGCCTCATCTCACTTGTAATCACTGGCTTCCAGGAACTCAAAACTGAATTAGGTTTCACGTTATTTCCTCTTCTTTTCTTCTGGATTGTTTGTGAGGCATACAAATTTGTCTGTATCTTGAATTCTTTTACGTCGCTGTTAGTAAGGATCACTTTATTGCAATACAGTACAGAACTTGAGTCATCAATATTCACTAGAATGTGACTGGGTGTAGTGTTGACAGGCAGCCGCTGGATTTGAAGAAACACCTTCAACATCATTCGCGTCTGCATCTGAAGACAAGCTGTCGTTGTTCTCGATCTCTAAAAGGAATATCACATTACATGTAACTACATATATCTCTTACAGAAGACATGTTCAGCAGAAATGTGTGTACTGCACAACTACGAGCAGTGATATGCCGTTGAAAATTCGGGAATACGTACCTTCAAACACACCATTGTATTCAGAATCGTCAGAATCACTCTCTAAATTATCCAGAGGGCCACTATCACTAATTAAATCCGCCATTTCTGCGCCTGATAAAAGTCGCCGACAGATGATTATGAACAAGAAATAACCCAACGAAGTAAGGAAGACATTTAACGCAAAGATAAGTTTTCACATGAATTACGGAGCTGTAAACAACACTGCTGTGCCATCTATGGACGCATTTTGTTGCTAAACATCTGTAGAACGCATAACGCTAGCGAAACCCATAGAAATAACGTTGCAGTGTTTTGTATTACATTAAATGTAGCGGCCCGTAAATTTTGCGGGTGTGGTGATTTTCGCGCGTTCCTAGGCCCGTAAATCTACTCATTAAGAGTTATAATCCTAAGTTGTGGGTTTGACGCAGTAACATAAGCAATACAGTTAGAAACTGTGTATATGTCTCGAGGCAGCGTAGCTCAAATCGTGCAAATTCCCCAGCCGATAATCATCCACCAGTTGAGAACCAGAACACTTAGTGACTTTCAACAAATCCGTACATATTCACAATCCATACAAATTACAAAAATTGGTGTGCATATGTATGTCTGTACGACGGTGATTCTGAAAGGAAGGTTCGATCGATAGCAAAATGGAAATACAGTGAAAATCAAAAATGTTTTATTTGCAACATTTCGCTACACCTTTCAGCTACTTCTCTACATAGTCGGCGCTCCGACTTAGACATTTATCGAAGCATTCTACCAACCCTCCAATAACCTTGTCATAGAGCGCAGCCGCCTGTCCTTTCCGCCACTTCTCTACGCTCGTCTACAGCTTGTTGCCTCCGTAGCCGTAGCGGATATGAAAATCAGAGGGATCCAAATGGAAGCTGTATAGTGGGTGACCAAACACTTCCCATTAAACTCTGCAGGAGCATCTTCATTGCCCCTGCAGTGTGCAGCCGAGACCTGTCGAGAAGAACGAAATGCGTAACAGTTCCGTTGTGAGGGCTGCATGAACTCAGACGAAATCTCTCATAGGCACTCATACATGACGGGAGACATTGTTTTCTAAGCGTGTTTACGTGCTCACAACTGAAAAGAGCGACGTAACGCAATCGACTGGTATACTAGAGACACTGTTCAACGTATCTATGCAAAGCTTCATCGGATTTTCACTGTGGTTTGCATTTCGTGACCTGTCGGACCTTACTTTCCAAACAGCCGTCGTACATATATATGTATGCATGTATGTATATTCCACATCTCCTCCTAAACCACTCCACTGATTTCAGGCAAACTTGGTAGGCATACACATATCATTTATTATCTGCAAACAATCCCTGTGACAGTAAGAACCACCTGTCTTTCAAAAGTCTGAGGGTGGGGGTGAGAAAGTGACTTGCAAAAAACTTGACACATAATTTCAAACCTTTACCAAACTTTTTCTGCCCGCAATCCCTACTAAATGATGCAAAGAAAAAAGTTGGTCGCTTGCTACGTTTTCGCTGTTTATTCACTTGAATTCCGGCATGAAGCATGACCTTTTACTTTCTAGTTTCTTTACCACTAACTCTATTCGCAACAAATTTCGCTGGCATTAACACATACGTCGCTGAAGGTGCCGACAAAAATATATTATTGTACGACACACAGTTCAGGAGATACTACGCCATAACCACCGAACTATGTGAAAATGGAAAACAGATGGAATGTGAGAAACAGGTGGAATGTGTGTACCTGTGGAATATGAGGGTTGGGTCTTAAATAGTGGCAACTATTTATTCACAACCGATAAAAAAGAGTTACATGTTTGCACCTGTTCTTGTCCTTCAGAGTAGTCACTATCTTTGCGTAGAACAGATTGCCAGCGATGTGGAAGGCGTAGTATACCGTTAGCAGAGACTGTTCTGTCGATGGTGCGAATGGAGAGGCCTACTGCCTGTCGAATCTCTGGTACAGTTCTGAAGCAATGCCACGAAGTGGTTCGTTCATCTTCGGACTCAAATCAAAGTCACAAGAACTTAGGTCCGGGGAGTATGGTGGATGGTACAGTGCTTCCCAGCCCCATCGACAGAACAGAGCAGCCACATCTTGCGCTGTATGCGCCCGAGCACTTTCGTGCAAAACATGGGTGGGTTGCGCAGAAAGTTCAAATGGCTCTGAGCACTATGGGACTTAGCTTCTGAGGTCACCAGTCCCCTAGAACTTAGAACTACTTAAACCTAACTAACCTAAGGACATCACACACATCCATGCCCGAGGCAGGATTCGAACCAACGACCGTAGCGGTCACGCGGTTCCAGACTGTAGTGCCTAGAACCGCTCGGGTACTCCGGTTGGCGCGCAGAAACTCTCGCCGCTTCTTTCGCAAAGCTGGTCGCAAGTGATGCTCCAAAAACGAACAGTAACACTGTGCATCGACGGTCTGCCGTGGAGGAACGTAATGCGTTGGAATAGCACCATCACAGTCGTACAAGAAAATCACAATTACTTTCACCACACTGGGGCTCTGACGCACTTGCAGGGCAGGGGTAAAATACTGGGAGCGAAAGGGTATTTACAATTTGTACAGAAACCAGATGGCAGTTATAAGAGTCGAGGGGTATGAAAGGGAAGCAGTGGTTGGGAAGGCAGTAAGACAGGGTTGTAGCCTATTCCCGATGTTATTCAATCTGTATATGGGGCAAGCAATAAAGAAAACAAAAGAAAAATTCGGAATAGGTATTAAAATCCATGGAGAAGAAACAAAAACCTTGACGTTCGACGATGACATTGTAATTCTGTCAGATTGGATTGGATTGGATTGTTTGGAGAAGAGACCAAACATCGAGGTCATCGGTCTCATCGGATTAGGGAAGGAAGTCGGCCGTGCCCTTTCAAAGGAACCATCCCAGCATTTCCCTGGAGCGCTTTAGGGAAATCACGAAAAACCTAAATCAGGATGGCCGGACGCGGGATTGAACCGTCGTCCTCCCGAGTGCGAGTCCAGTGTGCTACCACTGCGCCACCTCGCTCGGTATTCTGTCAGAGACAGCAAAGGAATTGGAAGAGCAGTTGAAAGGAATGGACAATGTCTTGAAAGGAGGGTATAAGATGAACATCAACAAAAGCAAAACGAGTATAATGGAATATAGTCGAATAAAGTCGGGTGATGCTGAGGGAATTAGATTAGGAAATGAGATACATAAAGTAGTAAAGGAGTTTTGCTATTTGGGGAGCAAAATAACTGATGATGGTCGAAGTAGAGAGGATATAAAATGTAGACTGGCAATGTTAAGGAAAGCGTTTCTGAAGAAGAGAAATTTGTTAACATCGAGTATTGATTTAAGTGTCAAGAAGTGGTTTCTGAAGGTATTTGTATGGAGTGTAGCCATGTTTGCAAGTGAAACATGGACGATAAATAGTTTAGACAAGAAGAGAATAGAAGCTTTCGAAATGTGGTGCTACAGAAGAATGCTGAAGATTAGATGGGTAGATCACATAACTAATGAGGATGTACAGAATAGAAATGGGGAGAAGAGGAGCTTGTGACACAACTTAACTAGAAAAAGGCATCGGTTGGTAGGACGTGTTCTGAGAAATCGAGGGATCACCAATCTAGTATTGGAGGGCAGCGTGGAGGGTAAAAATCGTAGAGGGAGACCAAGAGATGAATACACTAAGGAGATTCAGGAGGATGTAGGATGCAGTAGGTACTGGGAGATGAAGAAGCTTGCACAGGATAGAGTAGCATGGAGAGCTGTATCAAACCAGTCTCAGGACTGAAGACAACAACAATAACAACATGATGAGGTAAAAGAAATTATTCAGGTAGGGAAGGGAGACGAAAATTTCATAGTCATGGGTGACTGGAATTCGAGAGTAGGAAAAGGAAGAGAAGGAAACGTAGTAGGGGAATATGGATTGGGCTAAGAAATGAAAGAGGAAGCCGCCTGGTAGAATTTCGCACAGAGCATAACTTAATCATAGCTAACACTTGGTTCCTAAATCATAAAAGAAGGTTGTATACATGGCAGAACCCTGGAGATACTGGAGATACTAGAAGCTTTCAGATAGATTATATAATGGTAAGACAGAGATTTAGGAACCAGGTTTTAAATTGTAAGACATTTCCAGGGGCAGATGTTGCCTCTGACCACAATCTGTTGATTATGAACTGTAGATTAAAACTGAAGAAACTGCAAAAAGATGGGAATTTAAGGAGATGGGGCCTGGATAAACTGAAAGAACCAGAGGTTGTACAGAGTTTCCGGGAGAGCATAAGGGAACAATTGACAGGAATGGGGGAAAGAAATACAGTAGAAGATGAATGGGTAGCTTTGAGGAATGAAATAGTGAAGGCAGCAGAGGATCAAGTAAGTAAAAAGACGAGAGCTAGCAGAAATCCTTGGGTAGCAGAAGAGATACTGAATTTATTTGATGAAAGGAGAAAATACAAAAATGCAGTAAGTGAAGCAGACAAAAAGGAATACAAACGTCTCAAAAATGAGATCAACAGGAAGTGCAAAATGGCTAAGCAGGGATGGGTAGAGGACAAATGTAAGGATATAGAGGCTTATCTCACGAAGGGTAAGATAGATACTGCCTACAGGAAAATTAAAGAGACCTTTGGAGAAAAGAGAACCACTTGCATGAATATCAAAAGCTCAGATGGAAACCCAGTTATAAGCAAAGAAGGGAAAGCAGAAAGGTGGGAGGAGTATATAGAGGGTCTATACAAGGGCGATGTACTTGAGGACAATTTATGGAAATGGAAGAGGATGTAGATGAAGATGAAATGGGAGATATGATACTGCGTGAAGAGTTTGACAGAGCACTGAAAGACATGAGTCGAAACAAGGCCCTGGGAGTAGACAACATTCCATTGGAACTACTGACGGCCTTGGGAGAGCCAGTCCTGACAAAACTCTAACATCTGGTGAGCAAGATGCATGAGACAGGCTAAATACCCTCAGACTTCAAGAAGAATATAATAATCCCAATCCCAAAGAAAGCAGGTGTTGACAGATGTGAAAATTACCGAACTATCAGTTTAATAAGTCACAGCTGCAAAATACTAACGCGAATTCTTTACAGGCGAGTGGAAAAACTGGTAGAAGCCAACCTCGGGGAAGATCAGTTTTTATTCCGTAGAAATTTTGGAACGCGTGAGGCAATACTGACCCTAGGACTTATCTTAAAAGAAAGATTAAGGAAAGGCAAACCTAAGTTTCTTGCATTTGTAGACTTAGAGAAAGGTTTGACAACGTTGACTTTTTACAATTCGCACAAAAACCAGATGGCAGTTACAAGAGTCGAGGGGCATGAAAGGGTAGCAGTGGTTGGGAAGAGAGTGAGACAGGGTTGTAGCCTCTCCCCGATGTTATTCAATCTGTATATTGAGCAAGCAGTAAAGGAAACAAAAGAAAAATTCGGAGTAGGTATTAAAATCCATGGAGAAAAAATAAAAACCCTGTCGTTCGCCGATGACATTGTAATTCTATCAGAGACAGCAAAGGACTTGCAAGAGCAGTTGAACGGAATGGACAGTGTCTTGAAAGGAGGGTATAAGATGAACATCAACAAAAGCAAAACTAGGGTAATGGAATGTAGCCGAATTAAGTCGGGTGATGCTGAGGGAATTAGATTAGGAAATGAGACACTTAAAGTAGTAAAGGAGTTTTGCTATTTGGGGAGCAAAATAACTGATGATGGTCGAAGTAGAGAGGATATAAAATGTAGACTGGCAATGGCAAGGAAAGCGTTTCTGAAGAAGAGAAATTTGTTAACATCGAGTATTCATTTAAGTGTCAGGAAGTAGTTTCTGAAAGTATTTGTATGGAGTGTAGCCATTTATGCAAATGTACATGGACGATAAATAGTTTAGACAAGAAGAGAATAGAAGCTTTCGAAATGTGGTGCTACGGAAGAATGCTGAAGATTAGATGGGTAGATCACATAACTAATGAGGAGGTATTGAACAGAATCGGGGACAAGAGGGGTTTGTGGCACAACTTGACTACAAGAAGGGATCGGTTGGTAGGACATGTTCTGAGACATCGAGGGATCATCAGTTTAGTATTGGAGGGCAGCGTGGAGGGTAAAAATCGTAGAGGGAGACCAAGAGAAGAATACACTAAGCAGATTCAGAAGGATGTAGGCTGCAGTAGATACTGGGAGATGAAGAAGCTTGCACAGGGTAGAGTAGCATGGAGAGCTGCAACAAACCAGTCTCAGGACTGAAGACCACAACAACGACAACAGCGTCTCCACAGCAGTGTTGCCAATATTTAAGTTCCAACCTACGTATGATTAACTCTATGTGAAATATATCTGACATGTTCGTACACGAGTAAAGACATGGGTAAAAGGCTTGTCTTTAAATTTTGGAACGATTTCACCCAATTTCTGTGTACATAGAACTTACGAAATGGAAGGAAATACTGTGGGGAAGGAACCATCAGCTTCCTATTGGAATAGGGTGATAAAGTGGAGAGAAAATGGCGGACAAACAGAGGGGGGGGGGGGGGTGAGGAGATCGTCAGAGAGTGAGTAGGAGGAAGAGGCGCACAGAAAGAGGGGAAAGGAGGAGATGGACCAATAGAATACTGGAATAAATACATACCTGGGCAACGCTGGGTATTCAGTTAGTTTATACACAATTTTAGACCATTACGACATGTTTACTTCCTGCCTGCTACCCGCTCCCCATACCCTATCTCCTCTCACAAAATGATAAAAGGACAAAAAGGTTATCGCTTACTGCTTTGTCACTGTTCTTGCAGTAAAACTGCAGCATCAGGTATGACATAGGCTAGCACCCTCTGTGCCAGGCCTATTTTTCGTACCCGTCCCTAGAAACCAGGCAGTTTTGTCAATATTTAGACAATCACTGCATCAAATCTACTTTCTAGATTGTGTGCAAATTTGGTACCATTTTGAAGCTGCACTTTTCGTCTTTAATTCTGTGGAGAAGAAACTACTTTTGAATGTACAGTTTTAAGGTACAGTTATAGAAATCACATAGGTGTTTTTAAGAATTTAGAAGTCATACGGATAAGAGAATGCAACTGTTATTTATTTTTAACTAATATTATGGCACTACATATTATCTTTCTGACAGTCAACAATAAATACATCCAAATTTCACACATACGCAGAGGGTAAAAAATGTAGTCGGAGACAGCGATTGAAATAGGAAAATAATTGAGGACGTAAGTGGTTTTTTGAGATGATAACGTAGCCAATATTAAAAAAATTTGGCGAAGATATACAGCGCAGTTATTTTTTGTATATTCCGACCACCACATGTTCGCTTCAGGAAGGGACGCTTTTCGTTTTCATACAAGCAGTTGTATTCATAAAACATAAACTGAAGGAATTCACACTGCAGATTTTATCTATCTTTCAGCTATCCTACATGCTAATCCCCCTAACATATGATAATAAGACTGAATACCTCAAGTCGTGTGAATAAATGAATTAACAAAAATATGATAATAGTATACGTCGTGCAATAGCACAAGTACATGTGCGTCCTAGCTCCGCAGATGATGTCGAGACTGAGGAAACGTACGATGAGATAAAAGAAATCATTCAAATAGTTAAATGAGACGAAAATTTAGTTGTGATAGGGGTCTAAGATTTTTCAGTAGGAAAGAACTAAACTGAACAACAGCAGTAGAAGATGGACTCGGGGAGAGGGGTGAAAGGGGAAGTCGCCTGGTAGATTTAAATATCATGGAAGTAGGTCATATACGTGTAAGAAACCTGGAGATACCGAAAATGTGATATCTGACTGCAATTTATTGATTGTGAGCTATAGATTACAACTCAAGAATATAAAGAAAAACTGGAAATTATGGAATTGGGATACGGATAACAACAACAGATGGTTCAGAGTTTTAATGGGACCATAAGTAAACGATTGACTGAAAGTGGGTTACGATTACAGTCACAGACAAAAGTGTAACGTACAGAGATGAAACAACGAAGTTACCAGGGGCTTAAATAGGCAAAAAGAGAAGATGCGGCAGATATCCTCGGATAACAAGAGGTGTTGAATTTAACTCAGGATAGAGAAAGCATAAAATTAAAAAAAAGAGGAAGTACAAGGGCATACAGGCGTCTAAGAAAAGAGATTTACATGAAATGGAAACTGACAAAGCAGGAATTATAACAAAATAATAAGCAACGAGTTGCATAAAAGAAATTTCATTTCTTAACCGGTTTCGGGCACTTTGTGACCTTCTTCGGAGGGTTACATCTATCGCATTATTTGCGAATGTCAACAATAAGATGCATACAGCAAAATGCAGTGGTCATTATGTGCGTAGCGCCTGCAGAAAAACAGTACTAATAAGGGAAACAACAAGGGCAGACATCATACCTGTTCTCGCATGATATGTGCACTTGTTGTTTCGCTCCTTTATACTCTTTTTGTATAGACACTATGAACCAAATGACCACGGTATTTTGCAGTATGCATCTTATTGCTGACACTTTCAAATAATGCAAAGAAGGACACTATAGTTACTAGGGATGGATAAAGTAATAAGCAGGAATTGTTGGGCAAAAAGTGCATCAACCTAGTCCTCGGACCCAAGACCACGTTCACTCTGAACTCAGGAAAAGTAATCATCTTTCCTTCAGTCTATTCTTCTTCCTGCAACTCCTATGTGAGCTTGAAACTAGTTTTGTATTTTCCCTCCAATCCTTCAGCAGTTTCTAGTTGTTCCCTTAGTTTGATATAGTCTCTATGTGCATATTTCATTGGATCACTAACACTTACGTCAAGCGAAGCCACTCTTACGCAGCGGCGGTCGAGTACGTTCCACCCGCTGACCTCATCCAGAACTTGCACAACATCCATTCCTTCAGCATTTACCACTGCAAATGAAGTCGTTATCTGTAACGAGCTCATTACTGCCATTACTCGTGATTTCTCTGGCCACACGTCACTTCTGTCAGGGAGAAATTACGTATTTGCAACGCTGTTTTCAAGAGAAGGATACGGAAGTTGAGAATAAAAGCCATTAATTGTAGCATGTCTATCGGTCAACAAGTTCAGACAGCCAATGAATTCAGCGAACGTCTTAATTTCCACACTGCTCTGTCGGGAGACTGTTACTTTACTCTTATTACATTAATGTACCACTTAACCTGCTATTTGTGTGCTCGACAAGCAGTACACAACGTTTTTGTGTACAATGTTTACAGAAACGGTCTCGCATCCTGTTTGACGTAAATGGCTCAATGCCCTATCTCATTATATCAGATCCACTGCGCAGATCATCAGCTTTCGCTGCTGTGGTCTTAGATAGAAAATTCCTTCTGGTGTCTTCGCTGAAAGATGCTACAACCTAATAGGCGTTGGCATCACACGAAACTGAAAAACAAATCTCCTCCATGGACGAGTTTGTTGATCCATGTTCATGAGATGTGATCCGATCCAGATACAGCTGATTGTATTCCCAATGCTGGAAAACATTTAATCGCTAGTGCGAAGCTACAGCACTTAAACATGCTCTGCTATCGCTAGGGTCAATCCCTGTATAAAAGGGTTGTTCAGAAAGTAAATTCCGATCAGTTGCGAAATGGACACCACAGGGAAAACCCGATTAAGCTTTGCGCAGATGTGTTGTGCAGTGTGTCTAGTACGACCGTCGATCGCATCAAGACGCTGTTTTCAGTTGTGAGCGCACTGTGAGCGAGGTGCCTAGAAGAACGATGTCGCCCGCCAAGTAGGAGGGCCCACTGAAAGGCTTCGCCTTAATGAATGCAGCCCACCTAACACAACTGTCACGCACTTCTTCTTCATGGCAGTCCTCAACCGCACTCTGCAGGGGCAGTGAAGACGCTCCTGCAGCCTTTTCGATGCGAAGTGTTCGATCACCCACAACACAGCCCTAATTGGCTCGTCCTGAGTATCATCTCCGTTCAGATGAAACGCTGGATACGAAGACAACACTTGGGAGCAGGCTAAGCGCTCTAGACCAGCGTAGAGAATTATCCGAAAGCACAGGCGGCTACTTTCTATGACGATGGTGTTGGAAATTTGGTATAACGCTCCCCAGAATGTCTACATCGGAGCGGCGACTATGTAGAGAAGTATCTGGAAAGTGTAGCTAACTCTTGAAAATAAAATGTTTCTGATTTTCACTGTGGTTTCTATTTATCGACCGATCGGAACTTACATTCTGGACAACCCTCGTATATGAATCCACAAGACACCCCCAGGAAGCAGAACAGATAAGCTTGATATGTACACACAGGGCATAGAAGCAAGAATAAGGCCAAGAGGAAGTAGTGGCTAATCTCCAACAACGTAAAAATCGTACCTATTATGGGAAATATTAGCATGAGGTTGGCACACGCAAAGAAACTCGTGAAACGAGCTACAATCGGGACAAAGCACGCGGATGTACTTGTAATTTGTTGCTTTTGAACTTAAACACATCAGATTGCAGTTTAGTTGGCGTCTTAAAGAAGTTTCGATGATACGATTAGGACTCCACGACGGTGTGTATGTTGCATTGCACTCAGACTTTATTGTTATATGTAAACATTAGCAGGAGGTGGGAAACTAGTTTAATTATGTTTTCCTATTTCTAACGGAAAATTACTGATCCATTTAGTGACTGGTAAATTTGGAAGGAAAATCATTTAAAAACAGGAATTTCGCAGTTCATCCTTCTGTTACCATACGCCAACCGCTTGGAGAGCTGCTTGGAGGTTGCATTTTTTGTCCCTAATGTTTGTCGTAGACTGTGGGGACACGTGGTAGCTTTGACTGGTGCCACTCAGTCAGAAGACTAAGCATTTGTATTTTGGCTGGCAGGCCTTATTCAGTCTAAGCAGGGAGCGCATCGAGCGCACGTGATTCAGAAGACACTTGTGTTTTCGAGATGGTTCCGCGGAACCGACAAGTTTCAGCAGTATGGTGAGAGCTCAGCAAGCTACAAGTATTCGTGTCGTATTTATGTGGTTGGAATTCACGTGTGCTTTAGGATTATGTGGAATTGTGTCGTTTTGTGACTGCATTTTGCAGTCCAACTTGACGTAGAAAGTGTTATCCCTCTATTTCTGGTCTTTTGTCTCATCTGACTGCATGATGACCGGTACCCATTTCTAAATTTACCATCCGTAAATTCAGGTGATTTATAAAGATTTCCTCTCACTCGCAAGATCGTCTTTTAGAGTCTCGTAATCATATTTTTAATTTAGCTTGAGCTATTAAATCCAGTAGCAGATGTTTAGCAGCTTGATCTGGATTTTTCATTTATCCACGACAGATAACCTTACGCATTTTACTTTTCAAACATTATATTGAATTTTTCAAACGTTGTTCTTCGATAATTTATTATCACCTCTACCTAAGTCCACGAATTCTACGACGTGTCCCATATTTCTACATGTGAATGCGTAAGATTTGCTTCATTAAAACGTGCTCCATTTACTCTCTTTGCAGTTAATAAAAGGATAATGGAGCATTAGCCTGCAACTCTTGCAATTAGCTTCCGTAAGAACTTTGCAGTGATTCAGTTAAGGTGGTGTTAGTGCAGTGCAGGGAGACATTCGGTGGCAGGGATGGTGTCATCGAAACTTGTTTCTTCCACCATGCAAGCTCATGGTTGTTCACATTATTAGGTAAAATCACAAATGAAAAACACGTCTACAGCAGCATCTACAGCTATGTCGAAATTCACGCTTTAGTGCCAGGCAGAGTGCTCCTCGAATCACTTTCACACTATTGCTCTTCCGTTCCGCTGTCGAACAGCGTGCGCGAAAAATGAACACTGATATCTTTCTGTGCCAGCTCCGATTTCTCTTACTTTATTACGCGGGTGTCAACAAAATCTTTTCGCATCGAAGGAGAAATTTGGAGCATGAAATTTGTGAAACGGTCTCACCGCAACAAAGAACGCCACCTTTCTTTCTGACATGTCTGAAAGAACAGACACCACGCATTCATATAATTTGATATGCCTAGCTAGGCAATGGGTCCACCAACTTCTATGCACATGCACAAATAGTCTGATTTCCTGTGAGAATCTCAGAGAGCGAACATGGAGGTAATGGACGGAGACTGCGCATAGGTGGCGCTCGATGGGAATGTGGATCGGCCGTGAGGGGTGTCGAGATCGTCCGCGCGGTTGCGATAAAGTTGTGTCCCACATGGCGTAGTGGTTACCGGTCGTGCCTGCTAACCGGAGATCTCGGGTTCGAATTCCGGACCGGTACACATTTCCGTTCGTAGTTGCTGATTCCGCGTAATGTCCCAACGCAGCTGGCAGCAGTGATCCCTCCCTTTCCTTTCCTTTCTTCCCCTTTCCACCTTCCATTTACATATAATGTACACTATGTGATCAAAAGTATCCGGACACCCCCAAAAACACACGTTTTTCATATTAGATGCGTTGTGTTGTCACCTACTGCCAGCGACCCCAGTAGTCATTGGACATCGTGAGAGAGCAGAACGGGGCGCTCTGCGGAAATCACGGACTTCGAAATTGGTCAGCTGACTGGGTGTCACGCGTGTCATACGTCTGTACGCGAGATTTCTACACTCCTAAACATTCTTAGGTCCACTGTTTCCAATGTGATAGTGAAGTAGAAACGTGAAGGGACGCGTATAGCACAAAAGCGTTGACTGACAGAGACCGCCGACAGCTGAAGAGGGTCGTAATGTGTAATAGGCAGACATCTATCCAGGCTAGCACACAGGAATTACAAACTGCATCATGATCCACTGCAAGTACTATGACACTTAGGCTGGAAGTGAGAAAAGTTGGATTTCATGGTCGAGCGGCTGTTCATAAGCCACACATCACGCCGTTAAATGCCAAACGACGCCTCGCTTGGTGTAAGGGGCGTGAACATTGGACGATTGAATAGTGGAGAAACGTTCTGTGGAGTGACGAATCACGGTACACAATGTGGCGACCCGATGGCAGGGTGTGGGTATGGAGAAAGTCGGGTGAACGTCATCTGCCAGTGTGTGTAGTGACAGCAGTAAAATTCGGAGGCGGTTGTGTTATGGTATGGTCGTGTTTTTCATGGAGGGGCCTTGCACTCCTTGTTGTTTTGCGTGGCACTATCACAGCACAGGCCTACATTGATGTTTTAAGCACCTTCTTGCTTTCCACTGTTGAAGAGCAATTCTGGGATCGCAGTTGCATCTTGCAACGCGATCGCGCGCGTATTCATAATGCACGGCCTATGGCGGAGTGGTTACACGCCAACAACATGCCTGTAATGGACTGGCCTGCAGGGAGTCTTGACCTGAAAATTATAGATAGCTTCGGGATGTTTTGGAACGCCGACTTCGTGCCAGGCCTCACGGACCGAGATCGATACCTCTCCTCAGTGCAGCACTCCGTGAAGAATCGGCTGCCATTCCCCATGAAACCTTCCAGCTCCTGAATGACCATATGCATGCGACAGTGGAAGCTGTCATCAAGGCTAGAGGTGGGCCAACACCATACTGAATTCCAGCATTACCCATGGAGGGCGCCACGAACTTGTAAGTAATTTTCAGCCAAGTGTTCGGATACTTTTGATCACATAGTGTATAACAGCTGCGTAAGGAGGAGACACCACGCATTCATATAGTTGAACATATAATTATAGAAAAGGACGCCTTTGTTTTAGTAATATCCACCCCGACCTGTGTATCACGCCGGTGACACTCTCTCTCCTATTTCGCGATAATACGAAACGACTCCGTCTCCTTCGAGCTTTTTCTATGTCCTCCGTCAAATCAGTCTGGTAAGGATCCAGTATGGCACAGCAGTACTCTAGCAGAGAACGGACAAGTCTTGTGTAGGCAATTTCTGTAGTGGATTTGGTGCATCTTCTAAGTTTACTGCCAATATAACGCAGTCGTTGATTCGTGTTACCCACAAAATTATCTATGTGATTGTTCCATTGTAAACTGCTCGTATAATTACTATCCCCCGATATTAGGTGTCTTTATCGATTTTTGTGATTTTCGTGTAACCGAAATTTAATTCGTTTTATTACTTACGTGGATTACCTCACACTTTTCATTATTTAGGGTCAATTTCAACTTTCCGTACCATACAGATACCTTGTCTAAATCATTTGGCATTTGGTTTTGATGTTCTAATTAAAAAAATGACAGCATCATCTACAATCAGTCTAAGATGGCTATTTAGATTGTCTTCTAAATCATTTATACAGATCAGGAACATCAGAGGGCCTATAACACCTCCTTCAGGAGGGCCACATATTACTTCTGCTTTTGTCGAAGACTTTCCGTCAGTTATTACGAACTGTAACCTCTCTGACAAAAAATCTCTAATCCAGTCGCAGAACTCGGGCGATATCCCATAGGTATGCAATTTTACTAGAAATTTCTTGTGAGCAACGGTATCAGAAGCCTTCGGGAAATCTATAAATATGGAACCAATTTGGGATCCCCTATCAGAAGCACAGGAGGAACGGTGAAACTATCGAGAGAATACGCATGGACATTAGGAGGAGTCTCTGGAAGTCAGTAAGGAGGTTATAGCAGCAGACTAATGTATGTAGTACATTGTGTCATCATATACTGAAAGATATGAGATTATAAGCCTGTCGCGTGAGTGTGGCACAAAAGTTGATATTTGAGGACCAGGAACAAAAAGGGTTCATTATTGTAACCGGCTGTTAACATCAACTGCTAACGTTTGCTTGTAGCCCCTGCTTTACTTCATCTCAGATGAGGCCTGGTGCTATTTTTAAAGTTATGTGAACCCCCACAATTGCAGATACTGGTCGCAGGACAAGCCACGTATTCTGCACGAAGAACCTTCCACTCAGAGAAGACAGGTATTACGGGTGCGTTGTCCAGCTGATGCATTATTAGGCCCATATTTCTCAATTACACCTTAAGCAGTGCCAGGTATGTAGAGGTCTTCGACTCTTTCTAAGCACAATTAGCATATGCAGAGAAGCTGTATGCAGTATTCCAACAAGTGGAGCAACCGCTCACACATCCAACCAAAGTATGGACCACGTCACCAACGTGTTTGTTGAAGATAGACTTGTCAGTAGAGGCCTCGGGCGTCCAAAGTCTCCTGAGTTGATATTGCGTATTTTTGTTTATGGGGCACACTGAAAAGCACACTGACAATTCTCGCGCAATAGAAGATCTTAAAAGGAGCGTTACTAGAGAAATTAACATCACGGGCGTAGAATTACAGTGTGTTTCTGGTAACGTCATAATACGAAGTCAGCTATTCCTGGATGTTCAAGACCACAACTTCCTGCGTTTCTTATAAACAGGTTACTACATGATTTTTTATCGTTACTACTATCTTTTTTTTAGTTAGTTCATTATTACTTGTATCTAGAGCGTGAGGCGTACCTGTTTTATGTGGGACACCGCGCACTTGTGTTGTACAAGAACGATATTTTTTTTTAATCCGCACTGACTGTGGCAACGGATCATTTTCTTAGAGGTAATTCGTATTGTTGAAGTACAACACACGTTCCAAAACCCTCTTTCAAAAACTGAGCCTAAAAGGCACAATTTATTACACTCTCAGACAGTGCAGTACGATATTTGCAGTTAGTTCAAGTGTTCAAATGTTTGTGAAATCTTATGGGACTTAACTGCTAAAGTGATCAGTCTCTAAGCTTACACACTATTTAAACTAAATTATCCTAAGGACAAACACACACAACCATGCCCGAGGGAGGACTCGAACCTCTGCTGGGACCAGCCGCACAGTCTATGTTGCAGTCAGTGTACTAGTATAATAGTGTAAATTTCATCTGTGTTACTTTCGAGTAATCGTCCTTTTTGTTGCGCTTTGTAAACGTTTCGTGATTTCTAAAATTTCATAATAGTAGTTGAATGCGTTATTAATGGGCCAAATTCTGTATACATGGGTATATGCAGAACAAAAACAAAGTATTGTATGAACAATCAGATTCAGTTTCAGTAGGAGTGGCAGAATTTCAAGGCGGAAAGATGAAGAGCCTTGCACGGGATAGACAGCTTGTCGAGCTGCATCAAAGAAGTCTTCGGGCTGAGTACCACAACAACAATCTGCTGACGAACTACTTCCGGCCAACAAGCATATATTAACAAATTTTGTTGACTTTTCAGCTCGGTGCAAGGTTCGTTGCATTAGTTCAAAAAGGTGAAGCACGGTTTGGAGGCAGTTGAAGGGCAGATTGAGACGTTAAACGCAATCGGGTTTCCTAATCTCGTCAAAGTAAGCAGTAACTGCAGCAGGTGGTTGCACAAATGAAGGTACTCGGAGAAAGGTGTTGATGGTGAGAGCTGTCGATAGCTGTTAACGGCAGCCGGGGAGCCGGCGACGGCAGTTAATCCGCCGGCAGCTGCGCGGAGGGGGCGACCCCTCTCCCTCCCCCTAGGCAGTAGCTGCCCACACGCCTCGTACAGCGGCGGCGGCAGCCCGCGGCTACAGACGGTAGCGGCTCATTACGCCACGGCACAGCCATCACCCGCAGCGGCCATTAGCGGAGGGGCCCATCACGGCAGGGGGCACGAGCACACGGCACAGTAATTGCGGCGCCGCCACCGGACGGGGGCGTGTGAAAGTCCGCAGCGACGGCGCGGCTCGCTTCAGGTTGCGCGTATAGCAGAGTGAGTGGGGCACATGTGATAAGGGACGGTACAGTCCACACATCCTTTCCCGACGTTTCGGAACGGGAGACATGTCGACCCTAGCCACCGCATGGTACCCTTGTAAACAGTACACGAACCTTAACCCATGCATCTGGATCGCATGACTCTGATGCATACACCTTTTTCTAAACTAAATCGTCAAAGAAACTGATATAGGCATGCGAAGTCAAGTACAGAGATATGTGGACGGGCAGAATACGGCGCTGCGGTTGGCAAAGCCAATGTAAGACGACAAGTGTTTGGCGCAGTTGTTCGATCAGTTACTACTGCTGCTACAATGGAAGTGAGTTTGAGCATGGTGTTATGGTCGGCACACGAGCGATGGGGCACAGCATCTCCGAGGCAGCGATTCAGTGGGGATTTTCCCGTACGACCATTTCACGAGTGTACCGCGAATATCAGGAAACCGGTAAAACATCAAATCTCGGACATCGCTACGGTCGGAGAAAGGTCCTGCAAGACGGAGATCAACGACGGCAGAAGAGAACGGTTAAAGGTGACAGAAGAGCAACCCTTCCGCAAATTGCTGCAGATTTCAATGTTGCGCCAGAAACAAACGTCAGCGTGTGGAACACTCAACGAATTATCATCGGTATGTGCTTTCGGAGCGGAAGGACCACAACTGCACAACACAAAAATGTACACTTTGCCTGTAGAGAAATTTACAATAAGTACAAATATTTCTACGATGGGCGAAAAAGTACAGATAAATTATGTCGGCTGTGTACATATCCGTTGTGAAAGTGAATAACACATAAACCAATGAGTGAGAAAATGGAATTAATGGTTATTAATTTTTTGAAATAGTCAATAGCCATTTCCTTGCAAACTGGTATTCAAATACAGAGATATGGGAACAAGCAGAATACGGCGCTGCGGTCGGCAACGCCTATATAAGATAAAAAGTGTCTGGCGCAGTTCTTAGATCGGTTACTGCTGCTGCAATGGCAGTTTACCCAGATTTCAGTGAATTTGAACATGGTGTTATCGTCGGCGCACGAGGAATAGGAAACGGCATCTCCGAGGTAGCGATGAAGTGAGAATTTTCCCGCACGATCGTTTCACGAGTGTACCGTGAATGTCAGGAATCTGGTAAAACGTCAAATCTCCAACATCGCAGCAGCCTGGAAAAGATCCTGCAAAAACGGGACTAACGACGACTGATGAGAATCGTTCAAGGTGACAGAAGTGCAACCCTTCCGCAAATTGCTGCAGATTTCAATGTTGGGCCATCAACTGTCAGAGTGTGAACTATTCAACGAAACAAGATCGTCCGAGCCGAAGGCCCACTCGTGTGCCCTTGATGACTGCACAACACAAAGTTGTACGCCTCGCCTGGGCCCATCAACACCGACATTGGACAGTTGATGACTGGAAACATGTTGCCTGGTTGGACGAATCTCGTTTGAGATTGTATAGAGCTCATGGACGTGTACTGGAATGCAGACAACCTCATGAATCGTTGGACCCTGCATGTCAGCAGGGGAGTGTTGAAACTGGTGAAGGCTCTGTAATGGTGTGGAGCGTGTGCAGTTGGAGGGATATGGGACCCCTGATGCGTCTAGATACGACTCTGACAGGTGACACCCACGTATGCATCCTGTCCGATCACCTGCATCCATTCATGTCCACTGTGCATTCCAACGGACTTGTGCAATTCCAGCAGGAAAATGCGACCCCCCCCCCCCCCCCAGGTCCAGAACTGCTACAGAGTAGCTACAGGAACACCCCGCTGAGTTTAAATACTTCCGCTGGCCACAAAACTCCTGAGACATGAACATTATTGAGCATACCTAGGACGCCTTGCAACTCGCTGTTCAGAAGAGATCTCCAGCCCCACGTACTACTACGGGTTTATGGACCGCCCTGCCGGAGTCGTGGTGTCAGTTCTCTCCAGCACTACTTCAGACATTAGTCGAGTTCATACCACGTCGTGTTGCGGCACTTCTGCGTGCTCGCCGGCGCCCTACAATATTAGGCAGGTATGCCAGAGTCTTTGGCTCTAAAGTTCACAAGCGGGGACATGAGATGTCCAGAACATACAGTCCTGTTCTGTGGTAAATACACACAGATCAGGGACACAATACAAGCACACAACGTTTCCACAGAGCGCCAACAATACTATGAGCTACGAAATTAAATAGAATGGACCCGATTAAACACACTAACAAACAAGATTTCAAAGGCAATACACGAAGAATAGCTACGCACATGAGCGTAGGTCGAAAGACAAGACAATATGAGGCCGGATAACAGATTCCATAGAGTGGATAACGACACGAAAGGCAACACAGAGAGCAATACGCAGACAATGCAAACGACAGCACTTTATATAATTAGACCGCCACTCAACTTAGACATTAATTTAACTCAAAAAATGTTCAAATGTGTGTGAAATCTTATGGGGCTTAACTGCTAAGGTCATCAGTCCCTAAGCTTACACACTACTTAACCTAAATTATCCTAAGGACAAACACGCACACCCATGCCCGAGGGAGGACTCGAACCTCCGCCGAGACCAGATTAATTTAACTGTGTTTATATTTAGTAACAATGTATGTAGTAATAGAAGCAGTGTCATCGAGTAAACCATAAGTAGTATCCGGCGTTCCCCAAGGTAGTATTATAGGCCCTCTGTTGTTCCTGATCTATATTACCGACATAGGACACAAAAAATGTGTGTCAAATCTTATAGGACTTAACTGCTAAGGTCACCAGTCCCTAATCTTACACACTCCTTAACCTAAATTATCGTAAGGACAAACACACACACCCATGCCCGAGGAGGACGCGAACCTCCGCCGCGACCAACCGCACAGTCCACGACTGCAGCGCCATAGACCGCTCGGCTAATCCCGCGTGGCCATAGGAGACAATCTGAGTAGTCGTCTTAGACTGTTTACAGATGATGCTGCCATTTACTGTCTTGTAAAGTCATGACCAAAACGAATTGCAAAATGACTTAGAGAAGATACCTGTATGGTGCGAAAAGTGGCAATTGAACCTGGATAAAGAAAAGTGTGTAGTTATTCACATGAGTACTAAAAGAGGTCCGTTAAATTTCGATTACGCGGTAAGTCACACAAATCTTAAGGCTGTAAATTCAACTAAATACGAGGGCCGTTCAGAAAGTAACCTCCGGTTGATTTAAAAAAATACACCAAGTTAAATAAAAATACACTCCTGGAAATGGAAAAAAGAACACATTGACACCGGTGTGTCAGACCCACCATACTTGCTCCGGACACTGCGAGAGGGCTGTACAAGCAATGATCACACGCACGGCACAGCGGACACACCAGGAACCGCGGTGTTGGCCGTCGAATGGCGCTAACTGCGCAGCATTTGTGCACCGCCGCCGTCAGTGTCAGCCAGTTTGCCGTGGCATACGGAGCTCCATCGCAGTCTTTAACACTGGTAGCATGCCGCGACAGCATGGACGTGAACCGTATGTGCAGTTGACGGACTTTGAGCGCGGGCGTATAGTGGGCATGCGGGAGGCCGGGTGGACGCACCGCCGAATTGCTCAACACGTGGGGCGTGAGGTCTCCACAGTACATCGATGTTGTCGCCAGTGGTCAGCAGAAGGTGCACGTGCCCGTCGACCTGGGACCGCACCGCAGCGACGCACGGATGCATGCCAAGACCGTAGGATCCTATGCAGTGCCGTAGGGGACCGCACCGCCACTTCCCAGCAAATTAGGGACACTGTTGCTCCTGAGGTATCGGCGAGGACCATTCGCAACCGTCTCCATGAAGCTGGGCTACGGTCCCGCACACCGTTAGGCCATCTTCCGCTCACGCCCCAACATCGTGCAGCCCGCCTCCAGTGGTGTCGCGACAGGCGTGAATGGAGGGACGAATGGAGACGTGTCGTCTTCAGCGATGAGAGTCGCTTCTGCCTTGGTGCCAATGATGGTCGTATGCGTGTTTGGCGCCATGCAGGTGAGCGCCACAATCAGGACTGCATACGACCGAGGCACACAGGGCCAACACCCGGCATCATGGTGTGGGGAGCGATCTCCTACACTGGCCGTACACCACTGGTGATCGTCGAGGGGACACTGAATAGTGCACGGTACATGCAAACCGTCATCGAACCCATCGTTCTACCATTCCTAGACCGGCAAGGGAACTTGCTGTTCCAACAGGACAATGCACGTCCGCATGTATCCCGTGCCACCCAACGTGCTCTAGAAGGTGTAAGTCAACTACCCTGGCCAGCAAGATCTCCGGATCTGTCACCCATTGAGCATGTTTGGGACTGGATGAAGCGTCGTCTCACGCGGTCTGCACGTCCAGCACGAACGCTGGTCCAACTGAGGCGCCAGGTGGAAATGGCATGGCAAGCCGTTCCACAGGACTACATCCAGCATCTCTACGATCGTCTCCATGGGAGAATAGCAGCCTGCATTGCTGCGAAAGGTGGATATACACTGTACTAGTGCCGACATTGTGCATGCTCTGTTGCCTGTGTCTATGTGCCTGTGGTTCTGTCAGTGTGATCATGTGATGTATCTGACGCCAGGAATGTGTCAATAAAGTTTCCCCTTCCTGGGACAATGAATTCACGGTGTTCTTATTTCAATTTCCAGGAGTGTATTTTAATATATAAATCTTACAACTACATCTTTGCACTATTTTTCTACATAGTCTCCATAGCGATTGAGGCACTTATCGTATCTCTTCACAAGCTTTGAAATTCCTTCTGCATAAAAATCAGCCGCTTGTGCCTGGAGCCAGCCTGTGACCGCATCTTTGAGCTCTTCGTCGTCATCAAACCACTGTGACCCGAGCCATTTCTTCAAATGCATGAAGAGGTGATAATCACTTGGCGCCAGGTCTGGGCTGTAAGGTGGATGGTTGATAACGTCCCACTTGAAGGACTCAAGAAGGGCCGTTGTTCTGCGAGCAGAGTAAGGACGGGCGTTATCGTGCAAAAAAACGATACCGGAAGTCAGCATACCACGGCGTTTGTTCTGTATAGCCCGTCGAAACTTTTTTATTCTTTCACAGTAAACGTCTTGATTAATGGTCGTACCACGTTCCATGAATTCAACCAACAACACCCCTTTGGCATCCCAAAACACCGTTGCCATCAATTTTCTGGCAGAAAAATCTTGCGAGGCTTTTCTTGGTTTGGTAGGCGAATTTGAATGTGCCCACATCTTTGATTGTTCTTTTGTCTCAGGGTTCACATACTTAATCCAGATTTCGTCACCGGTCACGATTCTGTTTAACAATGGTTCTCCTTTGTCCTCATAACGTGACAGAAAGTCTAATGCAGAGGCCATTCTTTGAGTTTTGTGGTGGTCGGTAAGAATTTTGGGCACGCATCGTGCACAGAACTTACGGTAACCCAATCTTGCTGTCACTATCTCGTGCAAGAGAGTCTTAGAAATCTGTGGAAAACCAGTAGACAACTCCGACATTGAGAAACGTCGATTTTCACGAACTTTTGCATCAACTGTCTGAACGAGTTCGTCAGTCACCAATGATGGTCTACCACTCCTCTCTTCATCATGAACGTTTTCTCGTCCACTTTTAAATAAACGTACCCATTCACGGACAACTCCTTCACTCATAACTCTTGGTCCGTACACGGCACAAAGCTCACGATGAATAGCTGCTGCAGAATATCCTTTGGCTGTAAAAAACCTTATGACAGCACGCACTTCACATTTGGCGGGGTTTTCTATTGCAGCACACATTTCAAACTGCCACAAAAACTAAACTAGCGCAGGTACGACGTTCACTCGACCACGGCTTGATGCCGACTGACCTGTTGAGTGCGTGAACGCACAGATGGCGTCGCTACTCCCCCCACAACCCGCACTGTGACCAATCGGAGGTTACTTTCTGAACCGCCCTCGTACTTAGGGATTACAGTTACAAATAACTTAAATTGGAACGATCACATACATAATGTTGTGGTTAGAGTAAACCAAAGACTGCGATTCATTGGCAGAACACTTCAAAGGTGCAACAGATGTACTAAAAAGAATGCTGACACTACACTTGTCCGCGCTATTCTGGAGTATTGCTGTGCGGTGTGGGATCCGTATCAGGTGGGACAGACGGATGATATTGAGAAAGTTCAAAGAAGGTCGACTTGTTTTGTATTATCGAGAAATAGGGGAGATAGTGCCACAGACATGATACGTGAATTGGAGTGGCAATCATCAAAACAAAGGTGGTTTTCGTTGCGACGGGATCTTCTCATGAAATTTCAATCAAAAGTTTTCTCCGAGTGCGAAAACATTCTTTTGGCATCCATGTACATAGGGAGAAATTATCATCACGATAAAATAAGAGAAATCAGGGCTCGCACAGAAAAATTTTGGTGCTCGTTCTTCCAGCGCGCCGTTCGAGAGTGGAACGCACTTTATTGCGAAGAAGCAGAGTAATCACGTAGATATGCCCGCCCGGTTGGCCGTGCGGTCTAACGCACAGCTTACCGGGCGGGAAGAAGCGCCTGGTCCCCGGCACGAATCCGCCCGGCGGATTTGTGTCGAGGTCCGGTGAACCGGCCAGTCTGTGGATGGTTTTTAGGCAGTTTTCCATCTGCCTCGGTGAATGCGGGCTGGTTCCCCTTATTCCGCCTCAGTTACACTATGTCGGCGATTGCTGCGCAAACAAGTTCTCCACGTACGCGTACACCACCATTACTCTACCACGCAAAACATAGGGGTTGTCTGGTGTGAGACATTCCCTGGGGGGTCCACTGGGGGCCGAACCGCACAGTAACACTGGGTTCGGTGTTGGGCGGGAGAGGGGTGAAGTGGACTGTGGTAGTCGTCGTGGGGTTGTGGACCACTGCGGCTGCGGTGGAGACGGAGCCTCTCCGTCGTTTCTAGGTCCCCAGTTAACATACAATACAATACAATCACGTAAATGTAGACGTAGATGTATATCTGGCAGCTGGCACTATAATTCTGTGAAAGTAACTAGATAAATAACTAGGGGTATTTTAATATAAATTAGCCTTAAAAGTGCCGGCGTATTGTCGTGAATTCCCTGCGGCAGCGGACACTTTAAACTTGTAAATATGTATACAGACACAACAGTTACGATAAAGGAATATAGTTTAAGGACTACCCTACTTATTAATATGCAAGATGGGAGTAAGTGGCTCGAAGCCACATACCGATGTATTCACCCTCAGACATCTAGGTGGCAGGACTAGCATCTGTAACTCTTCCCCATAGTTCTTTGTTCCTTCCCAAATTAAAAAAAAAACTGTATTTACTTTTCCAATTCATGTATTGTATATCTATCAAGTGGGACGCTAATAAAGAAACAAAGCGAAGAAACAACAGAAGCGATGGGTCGATGAAAATAAGCAGCAAGAGAAAAAAGAGGAGAGCGTTTCAAGCCTCCGTGGCGCCAGCGAAATTTCTTGTACATTTCCCGTGATTCCTCTAAATCTGTTATGGCAAATATCAAGGACTAGAACGATTTCATATCTTCGCAAATCCGAGCTTCGTCTCTAACGATGTAGTTGTAGACAGGATGTCTCTTCTTCTTTCTGCGTGTTTTCTACTTCATGCGGAGTCATTCGTATCCGTTTCCATCTTCTTCTTTCCTGCGAGCCCTCTTCTTGTATGGCCCTGTCCTGCATCGCATGCCTCTCTTCATCGTTGCAATCTAGCCGGGATCTTTCTCTTTTCCTGTGTCGCAGAGGTCTCCATTGCCTTATTTTAAAGGACGACCTTTCCTCTGGGATTCTTCTAAGATATCCATACACTATTTGATGAAAAATATCCGGACACCTGGCTGAAAATTACTTACAAGGTCGTGCTGTCCTCCATCGGTAATACTGGAATTTTTTAGGGAAGACGTGGAAAAAGATCTAAGAAGGACAGTTCGTTTTGTATCGTCGCGGAATGGGGGAGGGAGTATGACGGTTATGATAAGCGGCTTCAGTGGCAACCGTTAAAACAAAGGCGTTTTTCATTGCGGCTGGATATTTTTACGAAATTTCAGTCAATTTATTTCACTTCTGAATGATAAAGCATTTTGTTAACTCCCACTTACACAGGTAGAAATGAACATCGTATTAATGTAAGAGAAATCCGAGCTCGTACATAGTCTGAAAGTGGTCCCAATGGACCGGATTTAACGCCTTTACCTTTCGCTCGGACTAACCGCCATCTTCATTAAATGGGTTATATTAAATATCCTGTTGTGTTCTCTACTGTTCCCTTGACATTCGCCGGGCTCTGCAGTAGATAGGCCGATATCGCTATCTTTTCTTTTGAGAAGTCATCATTTTATACAATATCTCACTTAATTTTTTCAAAGATGTCAGTATTTGTAAGGAAACTTTATTTTTATCCAAGGTTTCAGATCGTTTGTATCTTTGAAGATTTTACATTCTTTCGTCGTGTAATGCACAAAGTTTGCCCAAATGAAAAGGAGACTACAGTTATATGTAAAGACATTTTTGTAATGATATTACAATTATTGTTCATACGGAACACATAATTGTCAGTGGCATTGGCACGCTGATCCCAGCGGCTAGTAAGGGTGTTCATGGCTTCAGTGTAGAAACTCCTGTGTTGCTCACACAGATCCAGTTTTCCATTTTGTCCTGCACTTCTTTGTCACAGGTGAATCTCTGACCTTTCAGAGATCGTTTTAAAGGGCCGAAGACATGCGAGTGTCATTGTGAAATATCGAGGCTGCACGGATGTCCCAGGACTTTCCATCGAAATTTCTGGAGGAGGTCGAGGGTCTTCTTGGACACATATCCCCCCTCATAACGCCGAAATCACCGAAATATTGTGCTCCGTGCAAGACCCCTCTCTCAGCACATCTCTTTCAACCTGCGATAATTTTATGAAGCATGCTCCCCGCTCTTTGTGCTGATCGTGAGGAATCCGTGATGCAAAGATCTGTGGAAACAAATAGAAGTGAGTAAATTGTTGCGAAGCCGTTAACTCCGCTTGTGTTACTGGGAATACCACCACAGCCATCCCGGTAAACACAGTCACCCACTGGGATCACATATAATGCTGCTATACCTAAGGTCTGCATTTCGATTGGGCATAGGTACCTTATAGAAGCTGTCGGCAGCTAATCCAAATTTGCATTTTCAAGGCAGGGTAATTGTTAACACGTGAAAGAAACTCAGTGCATTTGTTTATCTGACTTGCTCCGTTGGAAAAAAACTTCCGTTTCAAGGCGCACGGATGACGAAGTATACATTAACAGTCTACAGTTTATGTTACTAGTTTTAAGAATATACATAATTTAACTCACCAGAAATTTCTGTAACTGAAGAGTTAACAATAACCTCAACATGGCTTTAATGTATTGTATAGCACGAACTCGTAATATTTACAAACGGTGTACAAAACACAACCTCATGTCTCACAACAACAAATATTGCAGAAAGTGCCGGAAACTGCTTATGGCAATCTCTAGTATCTCTCTTTTCATGTGATTCTGAAATTGGTCACTAGACTGGAACACCGACCACGAATATACACTGTACTTCAGGCACTAGAACCTCTCTCCTACTTGAAGCCTGGCACGTGTTCCATGCAGTAATCGTCTATCATTATTTTGGAACATACTATATCTTTATACTTAAAGGTTATTAATTTTTTAAAAAAAAAAGAAAGAAGGTATTATCAGTCAATAAGTAGGTCAGATCAGGTGTGAGTTGGAACCTAGCGTGGCAATTGTGCCTATTCTTTACAAAAATTGAGTAATCAGTTATCTTCTCTTTGTGACTGCGGAGAACCACAAACTATAATATCAAAGAAATTTAGATACTGCTCTTTATAAGTCGATATCTGGTTTGCTTAGTAACCCTCTCAGCAGCAAATACAGTAGAATTTAAGGTCATATTAGTATTGAAAAAAAGTCCAATTGTTATTGCGTTTTCACCACTCCCTCAAAAGGTCATCGATCTAAATATTATGTAGCAGATATACAGCAATCTTATCATAGCCCTTCATTAATAGTAGCTACTGGATACAATACCGCCGGAAGTGATATGATAAGGACTTCGAAGTGCTGCAGTTAGGTAGCTCGTATACACTTCCCTTTATCTCTTGAGACATTTCTGACGTAGAAAGTACCATCAGTCACAATGGTACAGTGGTAACCTACCACTGGAGCTGAATCGCCAGAGAAATACCTTTGCTTCGCAGTTGCTATAGAAGTTAAGATGTTAATAAAGTCGCGGAGGAACCCAGGCAATGCGACAACAGTTAAGTGAACAGAAGACTGCCTTACAACCATGTATTGGGATAGCGTCTACAAGAACAGGCCGACCTAGTACGAAGAATGGGATTTATCACAACCTTTGACTCTAGTTAAATATCTCTACTCTGTTGGCGTTACTTCAGTATTAGGGTGATGTATTTTTCCAACAAGACACTTTTCGTGCCGTCTCAGGGAGTGAAAACGATGTTACATCTGCTCTCTGACTTATTACTGACACGTGACAGTTTGTGCTCGACCGGGACCGGAACTCGGATTTCTCGCTTATCGCGTGCAGTAGCCTTGATCAACTTTTTTTTTTTACATTTTGCTCTTCATTGCTCTGATCATTTGGTCTGAGCGGACGTCACTTGACACCCCTTCAAATTCATCGTTGAATACGTCACCGGTTTTTTTATTTCTTTTTTAAAGAGGGCAGTCAGCCATCTGACAGAACACTTTGGGATACCGTACCGGCAGCACTTCGGCTATCCGTTCACGCCTCCCGCACCGCATCATACTTCCATGTTCACGTCCCGTAGTGCTCGCACACTTTTCGACCGCATAGGGAGGGTCAGTGTATGTGTAGTTCAATGCAAATTTTCCTCAGGCATACATGCTGACGCTAATTATGATGGTTACATGTCCATCTCGAACCAAAGTGCTGCAGAACTTTGGAGGTAAATGTCCCCCTCCCCAAATACAGCTTCTCTGTAGGGACCGTGAATCGATTAATGGAGATGCAATGTAAAAGCATCTAACTCTCTGGGTTCGGTAATGGACGATCGTTCAACAGAATACACACGCAAGTTTTCCCTACGAGGTGATATAATTCGTCTGGAGGCTATTTAAAATACAAGTGTTGTTGTTCCGTCGGCGCTTTAATGATGCAATGAAGACACAAACAAGCAGCGAGAGAGTTTCCGCACAGTTTGCTAATGACGTCACTCTTTTCCATAATATTTTTGCAGGATGAAGATTTACATATCTGTCCACACCAGTAAGTATCTGTAATTCAGGTCTCTAAGGAATCTTCCCAAGAGCTTGCTCCGTAAGAGGGTCCCACATTTATAAAAGAGAGAACGAGTTGGCCGTGTCTGCAACTCATGCGCTCATTACGTGTCTGTCGTAAGCGCCGGGCACATTATGGAGTACACGAACATAAGGGTACATTCGTATGCAAAGTACGTTAGCAAAAATTACACGCGGACGTTTGTTGCAATAAGAAACGGGCTTATAGCATGACCGAGATAAGACAGTAATCGAGTAGCAAATTGAGAACGGAGGCGTTTGTTTAATTTATGTACGCTTACCAGCAGACAGCCGTTCATAAACAGTACAGTACATGGCGTCAAGGGATTACAGTCAGGCCAACTGCAACGGCCGACACGAATTTCAAAATACATTTGCCCTGTTATTCCCAGTACGAGAAACGCTTGCAATTATGCATTTCGCTGTACTGTGCTGTTGAAGCAGTAACTGTTGTCGTAACTTGTGTCAGAGCTGAGCGAGTACTTGGTCGGAAAACAATGTGCTCACTCAGTGACATACCAGTTACAGCTGGTTGTGACGATTGCCTTAAATGTAATGAACTCGGCAGATCATCGCCTTCTTCTGGGTTCCTAATGAGCAGGCTGAATTTTTTCTTTTCATGCTAAAATTATTCAGCCGAAATTCTACAAGGTTTCCTCGAATAGCGTCAAGCCCGATTAATTTCCAGCCTTTACAAAAAATTAAGTATCTGTCTATAATTTACCGATTATTATTTCTTTTGAATTATACTGAACTCCCAAAATACAATAAGAATTTACTAGGACCAATGTTATACAAACTAAACGTGATTTCTAAAACTTACAATGTGTGTGTCTTTTCAATGACTGCATTTTATCTATTGACCATCAATTTTTGCTTCATGGTTGGATGCTACGTGGGTATAACTGCCTAAACACCGCTTCAATCCATACTTAGATCGTAGTTCTTCCTGAACTAATGAATACTGAAGCGTTCTCAAGGTGTAACGGCGTTTATCATTTAGGTTTTCCTAATGAAACGGCAGTATTAAGGTAAATTTCTGTCAACACTAATTGCCCAGGTTTCTAATGTTGGACCCCATTCCTTCTATATCTGCAGGGAGAATCAGGTTTATTAAACTTTTCTAAATGCCCTATAAATTGATTAATATCACTCTATTTTTGATAATGTCATATGATTGTAATATTACATAATACTGTATGCAATATGCAGTTCCTTACTTGCTTACACTATTTGTATCATCGAACCTCTGAAATGGATTTGGCGTACCAGTTTTTTGCTCCTGCTAATCTGAATGATTCGTGGTAGTTAGATTGCCTCATATAATTCTTCAGCATTACACGTCCTTGTATATTTTCATATGCTGTAGTTCTTACCAAATGGTCACTTTGTTTTTATCATGTGACATTGTCGTATCATGTGGCACTGCGATAGCATCACGGGACTGTTGTGTAGGATGATATTGTATATGTTTATGTGCATTTTCATAGGTGCGTCGTTTTTGGCAGATGGTCACTTTTTTTTATCATGCGACATTATAATATGATATGGCATTATAATAGTACCATGTGACTGTTGTATAAGATTGTACTGAAAAAAATTCTTATACGATTGTATCTTCTTTTATTGTGTTTATTTTATTGTAATTTGAGTGCGTGTGGGTCTTTCTGTGACTGTATTATAGTGTACAGATATTCTGTAATTTGTTCTTTCATGTACGATCTTTGACTCCTGTGTGTTAGTCTAGTGGGTCCTGTTGCGCCTGAGCAATGATGCTGTGCACCTACTGCTCTTAAATGTTTCCATGTCTTCAACGTTGTTTTCTGCCTGGTTAATCCTACATTGCGGCTTTAAGTATCAATTTTCTTAGGTCAGCAGTGGTGTATACTTTCATTATTAAATAGCATGTATTAAGTATATTTAACATTTCCGACTAATAATTCTCATGAAAACGTAATTTGTTTTGAAATTCACAGTTCTCACTTAGGTTACATTTTCCTGCTAGCACTGTGAAGATGGTCCAGGATGGAAACCGGTAGCGAGTAAATGTACAGTGAGACACCACAGTGTGAATCCCGTATTTTTTCAAGTTTTCATCTCAGAATAGCTCTTACAACCTAAGTCCTCAATTATTTGTTGGATGTATCCCAATCTCTGTCTTTCTCTACGATTTCTACCCTCTACAGCTCCATCTAATACTATACAAGTTATTCCCTAGTATCTTAACAGATAACCTGTCATCCTGTCCCTTCGTCTAGTCAATGTTTTCCATGTATTCCTTTCCTCGGCGATTCTCCGGAGAGCTGCTTCATTCCTTCCCTTATCAGTCCACCTACTTTTCAACATTCTTCTGCAGTACCACATCTCAGATGCTTCTGTTCCGGTATTTCCACAGTCCATGTCTCACTGCCATACAATGCTGCGCTCCAAACGTACATTCTCAAAAATTTCTTCCTCAAATCAGGGCCTATGTTTCATAGTAGTAGACGTCTCTTCGCCAGGAATATCCTTTTTGCCACTGTTAGTCTGCTTTTTATGTCGTCTTTGGTACCTCGGTAGTAGAATTTCGTAACTCCACATACTTAGTGATCACCAATTCAGACGTTTCTCGTTGTTCTCATTTCTGTTCATTAGTTTCGCTATTCTTAGTTTCATTCTCAATCCATATTCCGTACTCATTACACTATTCATTCCTTTCAGCAGGTACTGCAATCCCTCTTCATTTTCACAGAGAACGCCAATGTCATCTGCGACTCTTACCAATGATAACCTTTCACCTTCACTTTTAATCCTCCATATTGCTTCTTCGACGTCCTGTCATTTCATTTTAATCCGAGTACTTCGTTCTTGGTCTTACGCTCTTATGGTTCCCGTCTTTCCCTATAGCTTACCCACATTTCCCTCCGGATTTTGAACATCTTGCTTCATTTTACATTGTCAAACGCTTTTTCCAGGTCGACAAATCCTATGAAAATTACTTGACTTTTCTTCCGTTGTGCTTCAGTTATCTAAACCCAAACTGGTCGTCATTTAATATAATTTTCTTTTCCAGTGCTGTGTATATTATTCTTGCCAGCAACTGGATGCATGAGCTGTTGAGATGACTGTGGGATTATTCTCGCACTTATCAGCTTTTGAAATCTTGGGAAGTGACTTTATTTATGTGATTCCTGAATTTTCCTGAATATTTTTTTTACTTTCTTCTTCCGTCAATTTATTCTATTGCCATTAGTTTCTTCGAAGTTCCCTTTCTTGTATCTACGTTTTTTCTCTCCAACCGCCGTGACTGCTCTTTTTAGAGATGGCCATTCCTCTTCAGCTGACCTGCCTTCTGAGTGTTCATTATCAAGGTATCTACAGCCTCAGAGAACTTCAAGCGTATCTCTTTATTCCTTAGTACTTCCACATTCCAATTCTTTGCGCATTGGTTCTTGCTGCCTAGTCTCTTGAAATACAGCCTACACTTCATCATTCAAATTGTGATCTGAGTCTATATCTGCCGCTGGGTTAGCATTACAATCCAATGTCTAATTTCGGAATCTCTACCTGACCATAATATAATTTAACTGATATCTTCCGGTATCTCGCGGCGTTTTTCAAGTATATTTTCTACTCTTTGTGAGTCTTGAACAGAGCATTCACTGTTATCATTTGAAATGTATTGCAGAACTCAATTAGTCTTTCTTCTCTTTCATTTTTTCTGCCAAGTGACAGAATCTATGTTCTCCCATAACCCCTTCTCCTATTCCTTCCCCTAAAACCGCATTCCAACCCCCATCATTATTAAATTTTCCTTTCCTTTTGAGCACTGAATTACCCGTTTAGTACCCTTACATATTTTCTCTCATATTCTGCTTGCAAAGTCGGCATGTATATCTGAATTATTGGTGTCGGTGCTGGCTTGCTGTCGATTGTGATTAGAACAACCCTACCACTGAACACAGCAGCTCACTCTCTGTCCTACCTTCCTATTGATACCGAATCCTACTGCTATTATCCCGTTTTCTGCTGCTGTTGATATCACCCTATACTCATCTGACCAGAAATCCTGGTCTTCACTGACACTCACTGTATCTAGATTGAACCTTAGCATTTCTCTTGTTAGATTTTGTAGCTTCCCAATCATGTTCAGACTCGTAGAGCATGATACTTTAGTTGGTTACCCAGTCTGTTTTGTCATGGTCACCTTCTCCTTCGCAGTCTCCTCCAGGAGCTCCGAATAGGAGACAATTTGGGAATCTTTCGCTAATGGAGAGATCATCATGACATTTTTTCTGTTACAGCACACGTTAATGTGTTCTTAATGTAGTGGTTTCCATAGCCTTCTGAATCCTCATGCCGTCGATCATTGACGATTCTTCCTCCTTTTAGGGATAGTTACCCACCACAAGGGCAACAGGCTGCCCTGAACCTCTGTCCGCTTCTCCGCCCTCTATAAGAAGGTCGTTGGCAGAGTGAGGGTGAATTCTTAAGCCGAAAGTCTTCGGCCGCCATTGTCATGAAGTCTTCGTTTGCTACCACAGGTCCCGTGGTGGGGAGTATGTCAGGAAAGTATACAAGCGGAGCAGAGACGAATGACGAAGCTTTTTAGAGACGAAACGGCTGCAAAATTGGTAAATCCACTAATATAAGTGACACTGACAGAGGGCAGAAAGTTACGGACCAGAGCCTGGGAATTAGCGCTTCGGAAACTATGATGTCGGTCAGCTGTTTGAGTTGCTACTGTCCGTGAGCGTCTCCAGAAAGTGCAAGTGTTTCGAAGCACACCGTTCGGCAAACATGGTGGAAAATGGCGCTCCACAGCAGACGATCCCTACGAGTTCTTATGTTGACGCACTAACATCGTCAATTGCGACTGCAACGGGCACAGCATCACCAGGACCGGACCGAGGATCAATGAAAACTTGTTGCCTGATCGAATGAATGAACAGGTGGATCCAACAGCAGGAGGATGGTCGTGTGCGGATACGCCGATACCCCGCTACAAGAAACATGCGCCACACAGTGGGGCCTGTGGTAGCAAACGAGGGATCCATGACAGTCGTGCACAGAGAGCACAATATCACAGACAACCTGCATCCTATCATTCTTATAGTCTTACCTGAAGACGATATTATCTTCCAGTGGGATTATTGTCCGTTTTATAAGGCCAGAACAGTGCTACAATGACTTGAGGGTCATGACAACTAACTCTCGTTGGTGTCTGGGTCACCAAATTGGCCTGATCTGAACCCGTTGGAAAAATCTCTGGGCTGCTGTCAACCCCTGCTCCGCGCCAACAAATCCCGGCCCGTAATCCACGGAACTTGCGTGACTTGTGCGTAGATATCTGGTACTACATACCTCCGACAACTTAACAACAGTTTGTCGAATCGGGGCTAAGCAGACTTGCTGCTCTTCTGAGTTCCAGATTTGGACTACCTTGCTATTAAACAAGTTTTGTGTTATAGGTATGCGTTTACACCGAAATAAATATTAGATTTATGAGGCCTTAGCTAATTTTTCACGACTGCGTCGTCGCATTGCGCGGGCGTCTGTTTTTGCGAGGAGGAGGGGGAAACAATGCCTCGAGCTATGCACATTCCTACGTATTGTGGAGGTTGTAGCAGCTGGCTCGTGACCTGCGAATCGGAAGACGCGTTGTGGAAACTATGGAAATACTTGTCGTTATCGATTGAGGATCGAGTGAGACATAACATGTGGAATGTATGGTTGATAACAGCAGTTCTTGATATTCACTGGAATAAGGGATACAGCTAGTAAAAGAATGAAAGTGTAGGAAAATTCTGGCAATGAATGTAGGTCGAAATTCCTAACAGACGGAAAGAAAACTTTTTAAACTTTGGACAACACCTTTTGAAACCTGTCTCGTGTAGTTTTCCATAAATCACATAGTTTCAAAACAGATTCCAGTTATATTGAGCATTACAAAAGGAAGGAATGAAACGAAGTGCTTTAGAGTAACATTGGTCCCATCACATGTCAATAATTTAACTTATACTCTTAGTTAAATTTCATTGACACGAAGAGGACACGATTACCTGTGAGTAAGATGGGCTATTATTCACTTTGACTCGCAGAAAAATGTCAGCGTGGTGCAATGTCTTCCAGTGTATCCTTAATATAGCCAAAGTTCTGTTGCCTTTTACAATAAATAAAGCGCAGTAATTTTTTATACACGACTATCGAATCACATCTGGAGACAGTCATGCTACGGAATTGAGAGAAACAATATGTCAAGATCTGAAATGGAAGGATCTCGACAGTTCAGCTGTGCCTAAGGCAAATTAATTGATAGGTTATTGTGGATTGCGGTAAAGACATGTTAGCACCTGCATTAGAATAGTGTTAATGTGTGTGTATTCATATTACGTCGGAATCATTACGGGTATGGGCCATACTGAAACACAGGCTCCACTACCGTAAAAATATATCGCACAATTCAAACACACAGACCTCCAAGAAAGACATTAAATGCCTTTCAGTGTCGTACTTATACATCCGTATATACTTACAAATTTCCAAGACGTGGCAAAATATATACTCATCTCCCACTTTGACTGTGATTACTGACTGACTTATATCTTAATTTAATTTTAAAATTGACACTATAGAACTCTCTTACTATTCACTTAAAGAGTTCCAATCGCTTTGAAGGGTTTTAAGTAATTCATGTTCAGTACTTGTGTTGTTGTTGTTGGTGGTGGTGGTGGTGTTGGTAATGGTGCTGGCGGTGTTATCATTGTGGTCTTCAGCCTGACGACTGATCTGATGGAGTTCTCCACGCTGTATTCTGTGCAAGTCTTCTCATCTCCGAATAACTGCGTCAACCTGCATGCATTTGCCACTATGCTGATGAGTCATTGATGTTTCAAAATGTGTTCTACCAACCGATCCTTTCATTTGGTCAAGTTATGCCACAAATTTCTTTTCTCCCTAATTCTGTTCAGTACTTCCTCATTAATTACGCGATCCACTCATCTAATTGTCAGCATTCGTCTGTAGCACCACATTACAACGGCTTGTGTTCCCTACTTGTCTGAACCGTTTGTTGCTCAAGTTTTAGTTCCGCACAAGGCTACTCTCCAAACAAATGCCTTCAGAAAAGCTTTAGTAACACTTAAATTTATATTCGCTGTAAGCAAATTACTCTTCTTCAGAAGACCTTTTCTTGCTATTACCGTCCCGGCGGAGGTTCGAGCCCTCCCTCGGGCATGGGTGTGTGTGTTTGTCCTTAGTGTACTTTAGGTTAAGCAGTGTGTAAGATTAGGGACTGATGACCTTAGCAGTTAAGTCCTGTAAGATTTCACACACATTTGAACATTTTTCTTGCGATTTCCAGTCTACATTTTGTATCCTCTCTACTTCGGCCAACATCAGCTTTTTTACTACCCAAATAGCAAAATTCATCTACTACTTCTAGTGCGAAATTTACTCATCTATTCCCTCAGCATATTTAATTCGACTACATTTCGTTACAATTGCTTTTCTTTCGTTGATGTTCATGGTATAACATCTTCTCAACACGCTGTCCGTTTCGTTCAAGTCCTCTTGCAGTTGCTAATTTTGATTTAAGCCATTTTCAAGAGTGCAATAAAAAGTATTTCAAGCATCATAACCATAGCATTTTTTCGGAGCTGTCTGTGTACAACTTGGAACAACCACGTATAAATGGAGCCGACCGCTGTGGCCGAGCGGTTCTAGCCGCTTCAGTCTGGAACCGCGCTGCTGTTATGGTCACAGATTCGAATCCTGCCTCGGGCGTGGATGTGTGTGGTGTCCTTAGATTAGTTAGGTTTTAGTAGTTCTAAGTCTAGGGGACTGATGACCTCAGACGTTAAGTCCCATAGTGCTTAGAGCCATTTGCATATTTTTTTTTTTTTTTTTTTTGTATAAATGGAACAAAACATCACATCATCAAGATGAGACTGTAATGTCGTATAAGCGACAACAATAAAAATGAATAATAGTGAAAGACGGTTATTACCCGTAAAATATCTAATCTCACGAAATTCCCCACAGTACTAGTTCTCAGTCCAGCGTTCAAACATCGCGCCTAGGAACTAGTACTACTGGGCATTTCGTGGGAGTAAATTTATTGATTAGTGGCCAAACGTAATGGGGAGGTACTTGGTGTGATATGGGTCGTCGACTGGTGAAGCCTATGCGGTGTATTTGTCTCCGCACATTCCTAGTAGGGAAGAGTTCCTGCCCGCGCGGATTCAAATCCTCTGCGAACAGACTCCATTAGATAATTCATCACCTCATATGAGTCTGTAGAGGCAACATAGCGTCCGTTCGTGAAACACTTGTAGTCATTCAGGGTGGCAGCTTCAGCGTACGGAAACACGATCTCTGTGATACGGATATACAGGACGTTTCAAAATATTTATATAAAACGTCTAGAGGTGGTAGATTACGTCATGTAGAAGAACTTTTGTTAGAGACGAAATTGTAGCTGACGATTCCCTGCGACGTAAGGCTTCTTTGTAGCCGGTTATGCCCCTGGGAGACAGCAGGATGTAGGCACTCCGCAGCATGCGTATGTCATGTGTTTTGCCCATAATCCAGTCATCTGCTCCATGTGAAAGGCGATAGACTGAGCAAAATGTAAGTTCCTGATTCGCTTCTAGAGTGTCTTTCTCCGCTTACAGGCACTCATTCACGAGGCTTTCTCGGTGAAAATCATTCTCTCAAATTACTGGAGTAAGTAGTATGCGGACGCTTCATATATGATGAGTAGACCTTGATGATTCGGCGGTATCTCGCCGTCCCAAGGCAGTAAATTCGATAAAAATATCCCTAGTGTCACCGGAAAGCGATCTATCACCACTAGACGTATGTTAATAAAACGTTGAAATACCTTCTGCCGGCCGGTGTGGCCGAGCGGTTCTAGGCGCTTCAGTCTAGAATCGCGCGACCGCTATGGTCGCAGCTTCGAATCCTGCCTCGGGCATGGATGTATCTGATGTCCTCAAGTTAGTTAGGTTTAAGTAGTTCTAAGTTCTAGGGGACTGATGACCTCAGATGTTAAGACCCGTAGTGCTCAGAGCCATTTGAGCCATTTTTTGAAACACTTTCTAGTTTTGGACCTTGGAAAGCCAATTGTTGTGTAACCTCAAACATTCTATCCCCACATGTCTTGCGTCAATTATAGTAGCACGTTCAAGGTCGATTAATTCGCGGCGTGCTGCAGTTTTGCAAGATACCTGTGTGTAACAGACTACGCAGATATCGTATCGACAATCCAGTCATATTGCGCATCTAGCTATAAAGTTCTGGCGACATACGCGGAACATCTTGAAATGGGACAACCATACTCGTGACTTACGACAACTCATTTTATTTATTTTAGTTACTAATGATCGCCATACGTCGTTCCATTTCAGATGATTCCATGTTTACTATCTACGTTGTATGTTCACTAGGACGATGTGTCACAAAAAATACCGTCACTAAGCTGTTTACTATACGTTTTTCTGTCCACTTGAAAATTATTTAAAACAGAAATCGGTTGATCGTGTATAAATAAATCTGCGTTTGTAAATAAATCCAGCGCTGGTTCAAAATGGGTCAAATGGCTCTGAGCACTATGCGACTTAATTTCTGAGGTCATCAGTCGCCTAGAACTTAGAACCAATTAAACCTAACTAACCTAAGGACATCATACACATCCATGGCCGAGGCAGGATTTGAACCTGCGACCGTAGTGGTTGCTCGGTTCCAGACTGCAGCGCCTAGAACCGCACGGCCACTCCGGCCGGCCTCCAGCGCTGGTGGGAGATGAATATGATGTTACAAAAATTGCTATGGAGCCCAGTATACAGAAACTTGTTTCAGTCCGTGGCTTACAGTCCAGAAAATAAGGCTACTCTTTAGCACTATGCATGTAACACCCCTGATACAGTTAAGATAGTACGAGACAAATAACAGTTTATACAGTTCCGCATATGCAGATACATACTCATTCTTGGTACATTCCAGTTAGAGGACACCTTAGTAAATGAAACAGTAAGAAGTTGCTTATGCCGTTCACTTTACAGTGATGTGAAGAATATGCACAGTGCAATCGTCGTGAATCACGGATATTTAAAAAGAAAGAAGAAAGATATTTAGAACGTTTTGAAATGTGACTATGGAGAAGAATGCGTACTGTGAAGTGGATTGTCAGACTTAAGAATGAAGAAGTAGTGAGGAAAATAGAGGAAGCAAGAAAATTATTAGAAGTGATCAGAAAGAGAAAACTTGCCCGGATAGCTGTGCGTGTTAAAGCGCCGCCTGCGGGAAGGTGAGGTGCGCTGGCGCTGGATCGATTCCGCCCTGCGGGTTAACAATGAGGGCCGGTGTGCCGGCCAGCCTGGATGTGGCTTTTAGGCTGTTTCCCACATCCTACAAGGTGAATACCGGACTCATATCTAAGTCCCGCCTCAGTTACACGATTGACAAACAATAAGAAAACTTTCGCTCGCTTTCATATGAGTAACACTACACGCATACAGTTGGGAATACACATATTACTTACTCCCTGTGGAGGTAATGGAGTTGTGACAGGAAGAAGATCCAGTGACCCCTTCAACTAATCCCTAGATAACGATGTCGGCTCTTCAACGATGTGGGTAAAGGTACAAGAAAAACAAAAAGAAGAGCAGAAACAGAAGAAAAAATTTTGACTGAGACAGACACTGTGTAGGAACTGTCTGCAACAAAGAACTATACTCGTAGTTTGATAAGCAGGATGAATAAGAGGCAGAGGTAGGAAGAGAATTGGAACGGCGAACGACGTTACAAACGAATGAATGTACAAACGGATGAAGGAATATGCTCAGAACAGAACACGATGGAAAACCCGTCATATGAGGGGCATTCAAAAAGAAACGAGCTGGAGGCATAATGAAAGAAACCAGTATATGTATGTTAGAAGTATTGACCCTGGGTGTTGGGACACTTGCCAACTGTGACACAAGGCGGTGAATGGATGTTTCATAAGATTCTGCTATGTTAACCAATTCAGCACGTACAGCTAGACGTCGTCGTCCGAGGTGAATCGTTTGATGTTCTTCTTTGACCGAGATGGCCCCCTTCTGATTCACTTCCTGCAACACGGGACAACAGTGAAAGCCCAGCGTTACTCGCAACCTTGACCGCCCTTGGCCAAGCGATCAATTCATATCGACCAGGCAATCTCACTCGTGGGGTCATTCAGCTCCACGACAACGCAAAGCCTCACACGGCCAACACAGTCGCGGCACTTCTCCAGAAATTCAAATGTGAGGTTCTCGGCCACCTTCCATACAGTCCGGACCTCTCTCCCTGTGATAACGCCGATTTTGGTCTCCTTAAAAACGCTCTGAGAGGGAAACGATTCACCTCGGACGACGACGTCTAGCTGTACGTGCGGAACTGGTTAACATCGCAGCCCCGGGGATTTTACGAGACAGCCATTCACCGCCTAAGCGGTTAAAGGCGCTACAGTCTGGAACCGCAGGTTCGAATCCTGCCTCTGGCTTGGATGTGTGTGATGTCCTTAGGTTAGTTAGGTTTAAGTAGTTCTAAGTTCTAGGGGACTGATGACCTTAGAAGTTAAGTGCCATAGTGCTCAGAGCCATTTGAACCATTCACCGCCTTGTGTCACCGTAGGACAAGTGTCTCAACAGCCTGGGTCAGTACTTCTAACATACAGGCACTGGTTTCTGCAAATATGCCTGCAGCTCGTTTCTGTTTTGAACGCCCCTTATAACACAGGTAATCTGAAGAAGAAGGAGAATTCTCTTTAATACGTGTATTTATAAATAGGTGTGGGGCACTAAGCATTGGCGAGTATGTGTCTGGCACCGAGAACAGAACGTGAAGTTTGCAGAGAGCCAGAGGCGAACAGTATCATGCAGTCAGTATGCGGTTAGCATCACAATGTAAACTTCCCTGAGCCGGTTCGTCTTCAGCAGTTAAAATATGAAAATGGATTGTGAGCTCGCTACAGTCATTTTGTCATCTGTTACTTATTGCATAGTAGGTAAAGTCTAAAATTAATACGTTGCCATTCTTTAAAAAAACTTTCGTTGAACCACACTTCAATTAGATAAAGTGCTTATCTGCGATTTATTAATTGTCTGAACTCATGAATACAAGTTTAATCATCGAAACGTTACGAAGCGACGATACATATTACAATAAATACAGTGTTACGTAGTTATTTAACAACTGTTCACCAAATCCAACAAACGGAGGAGGATGATCACAGACTTCGGAGGTGTAATTACAGATCAGTAACGCTTCGAAAATCAAACCCTGCGAGGCCGCTCGCTGGTGACACTATCGAATATAGCAAAGACGTAGCGCCAGAGGCCTGAAACGAAATGGAACAAAGTCTGATCAGCACTGACGCTTCCTGCAACAGCTGGGCGTTGACACTCAACATAAATAAATGCAACGTATTGAGTACAGTAAGCGGAAATATTTATTTCATTATACAGTTGTCGATCAATCAGTGGAAACGTTAATAAATGGGTTCAAGTAAACTTCTTGACAAATCTATTGTTACACGACGACATAAAATTAACTACAGGAAAGCGGATAAAAAGCAGATATTCAATGGTGAAGCCGTAAGGAAACGTAATTCATTAACTAAAGAGGTAATTTACGAAATTCCCGTTCCACCGATTCAGCATTTCAGTTTGCGATTTGTATCAGGCATTGAGCATCACAAAATCGTCATAACAGGAAATATCAGAAACTTGCGAGCTCATCTGGTGCCTACCAAGGGTCACACTTGCTGCGCACCATTTGCGAATGGCTGAAGAAAGCAGGGAAATGCTTTCGACTAATTTCGTAAAGAAAGTGTCAGACTATCAAAGTTCTATATCCGATCTCTAGTGGCTTGTGTGATTCTTCATTCACTTGGTTATTTGTTTCCATTCTTCCATGACTTTGTAATGCAAAAGATGTCCAATTGAAGCGTGGTTCTGAGTCCACATTAAGCTGTATATCTCTGTTTTATTGGCTGGACAAGTGATTTCAAAGGTTGCAATGGCATACCGCCACCAATAGGTGTGTTATGTCCCGTGTAGCGAGATGACAGTGCCCACGAAAATCCCTCTGAATGAGCGTGGAGAACCTCGACACAGTGCGCTCGAGACAGCCGAGAGTGTCAACCTTACTGGCGAGCAGAGAGTTCAAAGGCACGATCAGTGGCAAACACGGAAACTGTAAGAGGTCGACGGCACGCGAAATTTAACGTTTATGTACAGCGAGCGTAGGCTGAGAACTGGTACACAAAATCCAGGTTCGTGCTAGCACGTGACTAACTTCGGAGTCCGTGTAACACAACCAGTGTATGTGACAACCACTGCGCTTACGGTGGAGTCTCGGATCATTCTGACTCTCGACTGCGAACAACTCCTCGTGTGATATACATGAGCCTGGTGGGGATATCAGAAGGACAATGCTCTTCAGAGCACCGTAGAGTTCATACCAACTTTCGGGTTGATAACTGCTAAACCGCTAAGTATATTTGACAACAATCCGTGAAGTGGCTTGAGGACAAAAGATATGAGAGTTCTTGTCGAAGACTGTGAGTGATGCTTAGCATGCAAAAACACATTCCTCCCCAGAACTAACGTTGAAAGGAGTCTAGTCCACTTTCCACTCCATTATGTCAGACGTTGTTACAGTACGCTCGATGGATTTCCACGTCACTGAGCTATATGGCAAATATATCATTGGACGCCGCGCGGTGTACTCACATCTTTGACTTAAAAATTTGACTGTGGTTCAGAGATCTTTGGCAGCGTGTTTCTGGCCACGTACGGATAGGAAAGACGGGGCACTTTACATCTTGGTCTAGTCGAAAATGGTTGGTGGGGTATCTCCTGTAATGCAGAGCCGCAGGGCACAAGACAGTTTCAAATATCACCTACGTAACAATTTTACTTTGTTTATTTAACAATTTTACAGCAAGGAATTTAATCTGACGCGTCGTTTCGTTACAACATTAAGGTAACTCTACTGTATGAACTCCAAAGAGGCAGCCCGTAACCGACTTCTTCGACCAAACTCATTCGAGAGGAATATCTCGCACAACTCTCTGGGCTAGGAGGCAGCTGGGCGGGAGACAGATACTAAACTGTATGAAATAAACTGAGCTGACGAAAGTCATACGATAGTGATATGTACATACACAGGGTGTTCAAAAAGTCTCTCCGCAGTTCCCTGTGATTGTTAGACGCGCGTGCCGTATGATTGTTCGCCTGCCTGGGTTACTTCCCTTCAAGTGGACTCTCCCAACATTCCACTGTTTCGTTTATCTCAGCCAGTGAAAGTAGTATCGTTGGTGCGTGTCGTTATGTGTTGACGTGAACGTTTAAGTTTAGTTTCTTTGTTCGTTTGTTTCGTTTTTGTCACTGTTAAAATGCTAACCATTGAAGAACGTGTGCTTTTAGTCGAACAAGTGTTCAAAGCTGGCGGTAAACACACAGTTTCAGTTGGTCAAACATTTAATTCAGTTTTCCCGGAGACAACATTCTCACATCGCGATACCGTGCGAGATTTTACTAACAAGTTTCGAAGTACGGGTTCCGTGACAGATGCTCCGAGAACTGGCCCGTCCTACCGTTTTGTCTGAAGATAAACTACTCGATATTTACGATAAAATGTCCATGAGTCCGAACAAGACAGTAATAAAACTCGTCCAGGCAATCGATGTTATTCTCTGCCTCGTGATGACTGGTTGTTGTGTGATGTCCTTAGGTTAGTTAGGTTTAAGTAGTTCTAAGTTCTAGGGGACTGATGACCATAGATGTTAAGTCCCATAGTGCTCAGAGCCATTTTTTAAAATCGATGTTAGTGTCGGAACGGCCCACACAGCTGTAAGGAAAAAATTAAAACTTTTCCGATACAAAGTGACAGTCGTGCAAGAACTGAAAAATACTTATCATGGTAAGAGACTGCATTATTGTCAATGGTTCAAAAGTTTCGTTCAACAAAATGGGAGGGATATTCTTAATGAAACGTGGTTTCATTTGTTGGGGTACATGAACTCGCAATATTTTCGTATGTGGAGTACTGCAAATCCATTGTGTATTCATGAGGAACCATTTCATTCTGTGAAAATAGGAGTTTGGATTGCAATTTCTAGACGTCGGATTTTGGGTCCCATATTTTTCAACGAAACAATAAACGCACAACGGTACTGCAGCGACATTCTGTACCCATTCATAGGAGAGCTTGTGTTAAGTGAAATACAGAACGGTTATTTTCAAGAAGATGGTGCAACCGCCCATATAGCTCGCGTGTCAGTGTCACTGCTTGCTGATATTTTTGGTGATCGCATAATTTCGCAGGGACTTTGGCCTGCACGATCGCCTGACCTAACACCACCTGATCTTTTCTTCTGCGGTGCAGCGAAAGCAACTGTTTATAAAAACCGTCCAAAATCCATCGATGAATTGAAAACTGCAATATCCACTTTCAGTGCTTCTGTTAAAGAAGAAATGTTACAGCTTGTGTTTGGAAACATGATTAGACGAATTTAATTGTGTATTGAACAACAGGGGGAACACTTTAAGCATTTGATGTGAAAATCTGTAAATAAAAATGAATATTCACTAAATTAATAACTTGTATTTCACTGAGTTTCATTTCGGTATTCTCACTGCGGCATACGGCAAGCGCGGCTAACAATCATACGACACTGAAGAGAGACTTTTTGAACACCCCGTACAATGACGTTGGTATCGTGTACACAGGGTCTAAAGCGGCAGTGCATTGACGGAGCTGTCATTTTTACTCAGGTGATTTGTTTGAAAATGTTTCCGAAGTGGTCATGGCCTTTCGTCGGGAATTGACAGACTTCGAACGCGGAATGGTAGTAGGAGTGGACTCATGGGACATCCCATTTCTGAAACCGTTAGGGAACACTGAATACCGATGTGGCACCATGTCTTCTCTAGAGATGTCCTGGTACTGCGTACAGCACCGTGATGGGCATATCACTGCATGGAGACTCTGAGAACGAACGTTGCCGGATTGCATTCGTCATCGGCGTATGGCGCCGGGACGGAACGTGATGGTATAGTTGACACCAGACTTGATGAGGCCAATGACAGTGCCCTAAATTCGAGGTCTCTGTGTTCATATCATTCGGCATGTAGCGTTTTCTTACGGACAGTAAGGGGACCACACTCTAACCACGGAATACACCTGCACAGCTTGACACTACTCCCTCAGAACTTAACTGCTGGCTTTACCAATGACGGCGGGTAACGTTATCCATGTATTGACCAAGTCCAAACCCGTCCATTGGGTTGCCACAAGGTTTAGCGTGAGTCATCATTCCAAATCACTCGTTCCCAATCACCCACTGCTCAGTGACGTCGCCATTTACACCACCTCAAGCATCGCTTAGCGCTGCCTACAGAAAAATGAGGCTTGCGAGGAGCTGATCGAGCACTGTACCCCCTTCTCCGTAACTCCGCACGCACAGGTGGACTTGTGACAGCACTTAGGAAGTCACGGGTGATTACTTTCGCTGGCTTCAAGTGATTTTATGTAACCACCATCCGCAGTGGTCGGCGGTTCATGTACGTCAGTACTTCAGGTCTGCCGGGACTTGCCTTAACTGTGGTTATTCCTTTGAGTTTGCACTTCACATTCACATCACCAATAGTAGACTTGGGAAGCTTAAAACAAGTCGAAATGTCCCTGATGGCTTTGTTACTCAGGTGACAATGAGCTGTCCTGACCGACGCGTACTGCTATTACTACTTGTCTACTGACAGTCCTTGGTTAGCGATATGCACCTACACAATGGCGGTAGTGTTGCGCACAAAAGGCGTTAAAGGGCTGTCCATTGACGGAGCTGTCCTTTGTACTCACGTGATTCGCGCGAAAAAGTTTCCGACGTGATTACTCTAGGACGCATGAAGGGGATTGACGGGCTTTGAACGCGGAATTGTAGTTCGAGCTAGACACATGGGACATACCAGATCGAAAATCGTTAGGCACATCAATAGGCCGAGATGGAGAGCGTCAAGACAGTTCCAAGAATACCATATTTCAGGCAATTCCTCTCACCACAGATGACAACGCAGTGGCCGACGACATTCAGTTAACGACCGAGAGCACAGGTGTTTGCGCAGAGTTGTCAGTGTTAACAGACAAACAGCACTGCATGAAATAACCACAGAAATCAATGTGGAGCGTACGGCTAACGTCTCCGTTAGGACAGTATTAAGAAATTTGGCTTCAATGAGCTGTGGCAGCAAACGACAGACTCAAGTAGCTTTGCTAACAGCAGGACATCGCCTGTAGCGCCTCTCCTTGGCTCGTGGCCACATCCGTTGGACGCTAGACGACACTGGGAAACCGTGGCTTGGTCAGATGAATCCCGACTGCAGTTGGTAAGAGATGATTGTACAGTTCGAGTATGGCGTGGACACCACGAATTCATGGAGCCTAGTTCTCAACAAATGGAGCGGATCGAGTGGTCCAACTGAACCGATCATTGACAGGGGAGCCGGCCGGGGGGCCGAGCGGTTCTAGGCGCTACAATCTGGAACCGTGCGACCGCTACGGTCGCAGGTTCGAATCCTGCCTCGGTCATGGACGTGTGTGATGTACTTAGGTTAGTTAGGTTTAAGTAGTTCTAAGTTCTAGGGGACTGATGACCTCAGTAGTTAAGTTCAAATCGTTCAAATTGCTCTGAGCACTATGGGACTTTACTTCTGAGGTCATCAGTTCCCTAGAACTTAGAACTACTTAAACCTAACAAACCTAAGGACATTACAAACATCCATGGCCGAGGTAGGATTCAAACCTGCGACCGTAGAGGTTGGGCGGTTCCAGACTGCAGCGCCTAGAACCGCTCGGCCACCCCTGCCAGCAGAAGTTAAGTCCCATACTGCTCAGAGCCATTTGAACCATTTTGAGGCCACTGGGAGACCACTTGCAGTCATTCATGGGCATCAAGTTCCCAAAAAAAAAAACGAATTTCTGTGGATGACAATGCGCCATGTCATTAGGATACAATTGTTTTTGATTGGTTTGAAGAAGGTTCTGGACGGTTCGAGAGTCCGACATGAATGCTATCGAAGATTTATGTTCGTGCCCAAAATCGTGCATCAGCAAGGCTTTTGCAGTTATGGAAGGTTATAGAGGCAGCGCCCGCATCTCGTGGTCGTGCGGTAGCGTTCTCGCTTCCCACGCCCGGGTTCCCGGGTTCGATTCCCGGCGGGGTCAGGGATTTTATCTGCCTCGTGATGGCTGGGTGTTGTGTGCTGTCCTTAGGTTAGTTAGGTTTAAGTAGTTCTAAGTTCTAGGGGACTGATGACCATAGATGTTAAGTCCCATAGTGCTCAGAGCCATTTGAACCATTTTATAGAGGCAGCATGGGTCACTATTTCTGCAAGAGACGTCCGACGACTTGTTGCGTCCGTGCCACGTCGAGTTACTGCACCACGCCTAGGGAAAGGACATCCACTGCGACATTGGAGGGTACCACATGACTTCTGTCATCTCAGAGGTCAACCTCTAGTGACATCTAGTGGTCATTTCCACATCCCACCGTGGTGTCCGCTTATTTTTGATCAAATAGAGTAGGTAAATAACCTCAAATGTGGTCTTACGTCGTGAAAACGAGAAAAGATTTTTAGGAGAAGGAATCTGACGGCTGCAAAAAGTGATGAGGTGGGAGCGGAGGCGTGCGATTGCGCGTCTTAAATTCGTCGTCGTGCCGACTGGTAGCACGGGCCGCCCTACCACGCGTGGAGTCGTGCAGGCGTAACTGGCCATTGAACGACGCAGAAAGGGCCTCGTTGCAACAGCAAAGCTTCGCGCACGAGTGCAGCGGCCAGTGCTGTGACCGGTGGCCGGCACACACACACACACACACACACACACACACACACACGGCTCACTGGGTCAATCTCAACTAATGGCGGGTAATTGCCGGTACACAGCTGTACCCGTACCGCCTGGGCGCTACCAGCGGTTCGCCGCTCCTTATTTAGGTTAATTGGAATTTCATTAATCCGCTTTCTTGCCGCTGCTCTCCGCGAGTCCTCACAGACCTATAAATTACGCCGCGACGTGGATTGATTAAAAGTGCGGCGAGCTGGCGAGGCGCCTCTTTTTCCGCGCCGGACATTCCTGCGGTATGAAATGTGGAGACCCGCGCGCAGCTGAGCCGCGCCGTGCCCTTCCCTTCGCCGCGCGCACAATGACGACCGGGGGCGCAGCATCCGGGTCCGCGGCTCGGCGCTGCTTTCGCAATGCCCCACACTGCCGCCGCGACCACTGGCGGTGCTGCGCCGCTGTGCCCGCATCGCTTCCGATCCGAGGTCGCCGGCCGGGGCGAGCGGGAACAGCGGCAAGTGTCGACTATACGTGTTGTTGTTGTTGTTGTTGTGGTCTTCAGTCCTGAGACTGGTTTGATGCAGCTCTCCATGCTACTCTATCCTGTGCAAGCTTCTTCATCTCCCAGTACCTACTGCAACCTACATCCTTCTGAATCTGCTTAGTGTATAGATCTCTTGGTCTCCCCCTACGATTTTTACCCTCCACGCTGCCCTCCAATGCTAAATTTGTGATCCCTTGATGCCTCAAAACATGTCCTACCAACCGATCCCTTCTTCTAGTCAAGTTGTGCCACAAACTCCTCTTCTCCCCAATCCTATTCAATACCTCCTCATTAGTTACGTGATCTACCCACCTTATCTTCAGCATTCTTCTGTAGCACCACATTTCGAAAGCTTCTATTCTCCAGTAAAGCTGCATGTCCTCGGGAGAAATTACGGCTGTAGTTTCCCCTTGCTTTCAGCCGTTCGCAGTACCAGCACAGCAAGGTCGTTTTGGTTAATGTTACAAGGCCAGATCAGTCAATCATCCAGACTGTTGCCCCTGCAACTACTGAAAAGGCTGCTGCCCCTCTTCAGGAACCACATGTTTGTCTGGCCTCTCAACAGATACCCCTCCGTTGTGGTTGCACCTACTGTAAGTCCATCAATATCGCTGAGGCACGCAAGCCTCCCCACCAACGGCAAGGTCCATGGTTCATGGGTGGGGGGGGGGGGGGGGGACTATACGTGAGCGACTGAAAAGTGTACTGGGCTGAAGAAGCGAAGTTCGAAAATGGAATGGACGAACTGTCCCCAAATTTGCCTCCAGAGACTTTGGGAAACCGTGGGAACCTCAAATCGGCATGAACAAGCGAAGATTTAAACCTTCGCCATGCCTACAATCGTGTGCATATAAGATGGAGGCTGCGTGATGCTTTCTGCGCGGAGGGACGGAGAATACTTTGCAGGAACACAGTAATATCAGAAATTCAGTCCGCCTTCATACAAAATACCTTGTTATTAGTTTATTTCTTTATTATTCAAAAATGGTTCAAATGGCTCTGAGCACTATGGGACTTAACTGCTGAGGTCATCAGTCCCCTAGAACTTAGAACTACTTAAACCTAGCTAACCTAAGGACATCACACATATCCATGCCCGAGGCAGGTTCAAATAGTTCAAATGGCTCTGAGCACTATGCGACTTAACTTCTGAGGTCATCAGTCGCCTAGATCTTAAAACTAATTAAACCTAACTAACCTAAGGACATCACACACATCCATGCGCGAGCCAGGATTCGAAGCTGCGACCGTAGCGGTCGCTCAGTTCCAGACTGTAGCGCCTAGAACCGCATGGCCACTCCGGCTGGCACCCGAGGGAGGATTCGAACCTGCTACCGTAGAGGTCGCGCGGCTCCAGTCTGTAGCGCCTAGAACCGCTCGGTCACTCCGGCCGGCCCCTTATTATTCCAAACTATTTTCGGCGACGAGTATCACCATCATGAGTGGGGCTTTTTAATCTGAAAACATGCAGAAAATAGCACGGCTATACAAACACAGTAAAACACTATTACATTTTTACAATCCGTCTTTTGAAATATAGTTTTCTATTGATACTTTCACACTACCTTATGTTAGCTGACATACGAAGTTCACCTTTTGGTATTTGTTTACTAACAGCCGCTCACATGGTTGCAGATGGCAACAGAAAAAAAGAGCACAGAAAATATGTCACAAACAGCGCCAATAATTGCTTAAAACATGCTGTAACATACAATAAATAAGGTAGTATGAAAGTATCAACAGAAAACTATATTTCAAAAGACGAATTGTAAAAATGTAATAATGTTTTACTGTGTTTGTATAACCATGCAATTTTCTGCATGTTTTAGATTAAAAAACCCCACTCATGATGGTGATACTTGTCAACGAAAACAGCTTGGAATAATAAAGAAATAAACGAATATCAAGATGTTTTGCATCAAGGCGGACTCAGTTTCTGATATTACTGTTTTTCTATGCGAATACGGACCAATGGGAGAGTTCCAAGGTAATATTATTATTAATACTTTGCAGCATCGGCAGTATGTACCCTGTCTTTGTTCAACGCTTCACACCGCAGCTATTGCGTGCGCAGGACCCGTTGCTCCCGAAACCAGGTAGGTCAGCAGGTTAATACAACCCACTGTATTCGAACTAGCCCAATCGCCAGCAGGTAATATCCCCGAGAACTCCCAGCAGTTTGAGGGCTCTTGTGTCAGTCTATGGCAGATCATTTTGCAGAGCACATGTCCACCGACACGCTTGCAGTTTCGGTAAGAAGAATCAGACGAAAAAATATTGCTTCTGGGAGGTAACACCTTTTGGTTTCGAAAATTGTTGAAAAGTGGAGTAGTGCGATTGACTTACAACATTACAGAATGCAGAAGATTTATTTAAACAGTTTCTACTGAGGAGCTGGATGTTGTGGAGATTCAAGAAGACCAAAATCACGTGGAACTACCTTGTACGAAAATTCAAGGGCAAAAATTAAATCGGAATCTGAAGAGAAAAGCCGCAGAAGATATTTGCGAAGTACCATCAAATATGATTTAAAATTTGTTAAAAGGACAAGATACGCCAGAAATATCAATCAGAGTGTCGCTGGTTTTTGTACATTTATTTACAAAGGTAGGCGGAAAATTCTGCCAAAATTGTCAACAAGTGTTGAAGAGCTTCATGGCTGGTTCAAATGGCTCTGAGCACTATGGGACTTAACGTCTGAGGTCATCAGTCCCCTAGAACTACTTAAACCTAACTAACCTAAGGACATCACACACATCCATGCCCGAGGCAGGATTCGAACCTGCGACCGGAGCAGTCGCCCGGTTCCGGACTGTAGTGCCTAGAGGTTCATGACGTTATCAACACGCTAAATGTGGACTGCAGATGGGACAAATTTATTGCTAGAAATTAATTTTATGAAACAAGCTGTAACTTTATTTTGAATCTGAAAACTTTAAAATACCTACTTAGTGTGACACAATATACGTTAATGGAACATTCGGGTGTTGCATACAGTTTTTTGTCAGCTGTTTACTGTACTCGGGCTTGGACATAATATTCCAATGGCGTTTTCTTTATTGAACGACAAGGAAACTTCGTTGTATCAAGGTCTCTTTCGAACGGTTGCCGATCAGTGTAATGTTATAGGTCTAAAATATTCACCGTCAACAAAATAATCAGACTTTGGAGATAGCATAATTAAAGCTGCGAGTGAAGTCTGGCTGATATAAGAATGCAAGGATGCAAATTTCATTTAACCTAGAGCTGTTCTGTATTACGAACACTGGGACCTGCACGTGACTGGTACACAAGAAATAAAATTGGAAGGTTTCTGTCTGTTATATTTGACAAAAAGTTTTGGATGGCGCTGAGTCACAGTCTGTATAGTCTTCCAATGACAGATTCATGTAGTGACCTCAAGAGTAAAAGTAGATAAATTGAAGTCCATACAGGGAATAAATTGGACAAACACTCCAAGAATTCTTTAAATATTTGTATAGTTCAATAATCAATAAGATACACAAACTACGACTATTGTTAATAATGACATTCTCGTCATACCGCCCTGTGAATGGTACGCTTAAGGAACTGAATGTGTAAAGAAGGGACACTTTGTAGACGTAGTTTGGCTATTCCTATATATCTCAGTTTATTGATGAGGTAGATAATTGTTTTCCTAGTATAAATAGTGCATTTGACTTCCAATCAAAAAGCTTGATATCATCAAAGAAAACAATGGGGTTGGGATGTAGTTGTGTTTTACCGGAAATGGTTAACGCTGGAATCCAAGCGATGCATAAGAAGGTTTAAAAATTATGTTCAAAGTGTTTTCAGATTAAGAAAAATGGCCTGACTTTGAACAAAGCTATAAATTTTCTACTACAACAGGAAAACTCACTGCAGTGTACCAGATATTAACTAAAATTATCCAGAAACTTTGTAAAAAATCTGATTTTATTCAGGAAAAGGAAAAATTTGATCTTTGAAGTGGATACTGCGCAACTGATGATCTGCATAGAGTGAACTAAATTATCAAAGAGAGCAACGAGTACCAGTTAAGACTATGTCTGGGATTAAAATATTTTGCGAAAAGTTTTGAGTAAGAAGCAAGTAAACCAGCGAGTGTAGAGAGAGTTTCGATTAAACGCGTGCTTGTATGATGAATAAAGTGTTCATATAAGTACTATAGCTTCTTTCAAATTTTGGGATGTCGAGAATTGAGAAAGGAGTCAGGCAAGGCGATTACGTATCAATGGTTGTTTTAGACCCTTAAAGAAAAACGGATTAACAGAACTTACCTGGACCGCATCTGCTTTCCTGGTTTCATTCCACTATTTGTTTCTAATGTAGATCTACATCAACAAGGAAAAAAAGTAAGTAACTGAGTAATTTTGAATGGAGGGGTCAAAATCAATTATTATACGACAGAAATCGAAAATAAAAGAGTAGATTTTTGTTCAGCTTTTGTGTTTACGGCAGATGGTTGTTCAAGATTTGGGTAACTGTCATTTTTTGCAAACATGCTACTAACAAGATATTTTCTGTCATGCTTTTCTTTAAATTCTGCAAACAGTTTTGGAAGACGGCAACGACGGAATGGAAAGAGTGCACCTAAGACATAATTCGGTACTTTCGGTAAACTAAATAGGAATTTCACAACTGATGCCTCTGAAACATAAAGTTTACAGTCACTGTGTTGTTTTGACTTACGGTAGTGAGGCCTGGATTTTTAGTGGAGTAATCATTCAACAGCTGTGCGTTGCTCGGTCAGCATTGGAGAGAGCCAATAGAACCGTGCCCGGAAACAAACACTTGTCGAGATCTGGGCTGCTTTACTTGTGTTTATAAAGGTCAATCCTAACTGGTATAGACTATCATTCTGATGAGGCTCACAGCTCATTTCTTACTGCTTGAGTTTGTCTCTGTGCTTTGTCTTCACCACTGACAACTCTCTGCTATTTCTGCCATTCCGTATGTAGTTGTTCTAGGTTGTTGTAGCATTAGAACAGGATCACTCATTCCATGGAGTGTGAACGAAGTGAATCGTCAGAAGGGTTCCTACTATTCCAAGTGGAAAATAGCTGATGCGTTATTCTGCCATGTGTTACGCCGCTATGAAAATAATGGAAACTTTATGAAGTAGTAAGGCACAGGCGCAGCAAAAGTGGTACACCGCCACAGTCAGAGCCACTGTCAGGGAGACAAAATGCTGTAAACCACTGACAGCTAATCAAGGCCAAAAGGAGGAAGTAAACGCCCGGGTGGGGCCTTTATTGGCTGTTCAGGGAGTTTCAAGAAGGATTTTGTTCATTAAAAGGACCTTCAGTGGAAGCAGGAGAAAGAATTACTGACAGGGGAAACTCTTCTAATAGTGTGGAAAAGTGGTACGTAAATGGCACCCGGAGGCAGTCTTGACAGTAGCAAGTGAGCGAAGCAGCGAGAGAATTAGCTTGTGAGTCTCACAGTCGGATCTGCGATCATCACCAGGAAGCAGCTGAGTCTTTGGAAACAATCACTGCAAAGTGACAATTTGATAATGCTGCAGTAAACTATGAGAAGATGGCGAACGTCCGACGGAGGCACTGATTGTTCGATACATATCCAGACACTGCTCTTATATTGGGTTCTTTATTTGTTTAGTAAAGGACAACCTCTGTGGAGTTTGTCTTTAGAAGTAGCAAAGAGTTCAAATGGTTCAAATGGCTCTGAGCACTATGGGACTCAACATCTTAGGTCATAAGTCCCCTAGAACTCAGAACTACTTAAACCTAACTAACCTAAGGACATCAGACACACCCATGCCCGAGGCAGGATTCGAACCTGCAACCGTAGCAGTCCCGCGGTTCCGGACTGCAGCGCCAGAACCGCTAGACCACCGCGGCCGGCGTAGCAAAGAGTAATAGTATCTCTGTGCAACAGAATATACAAAGGAACAAGTGCCACCTTACGCATGTATCCTAGTGTGTAGCTCCATGAGTTCCATTCAGGAGTACTTGTTAGTTTGCTGTGTATACAAAGGAACGAGCACTATCTCGCACTCATCTCTTATCTCGATTCGAGTATTTGGTGATAAAGGTAGTACTCATGAACGGGGAGTTGCTAGAGTGGTAGAGTGTAATCGTCGAAGAATGAAGAGCCATTGTAAGACACTCCCCAGAATAAGTTTGAATTACTCAAATTTAAAATATTCTTCCGTTTGATTTTTGAGTGTGTGCATCCTTAATCACTTCTGCAAACTTCTCCTCTCCGTTCCAACATCACCTCATCCAAGTATCCTAGGAGACCTTCTCCTTCTCACTTCATTAAAGGTAAATTAGCAGATCTCAGTCCACAGTGTAGTTAACATCCTGACTGCCACGCAGACCACACCTTCCTACAAGGCTGGTGGGACGTGACAGTACTGCGAATGTACTCTAAAGCAGAACGCTCAACTTCCACAGTTGCAATTTATTTACTGACGAGGCAAAATTGTAACAGTAGTAGACAATAAATTATTGGCATAAAAACGTGTGGGTTGTTGCAAATCATCCAGCGATCGTGGAAGCAATGCATCAGGTTCAATGTGTGGACAGGAACTGTGGGCAGCAGACGCCTAGGCCATACAGTTTGACGTACAATATAACAGGTGTTCTTTACCACCAGATTACACCAGCAAAATTGCGCGCACTATTGAAGAACTTAACCGTTACACAAAAACGACGATTGTAATTTATGCACGACAGGGCGTTTCCTACACGTTGTGCGTCGGTAAATAGTACAAACGGTTAATGAGCCACGGATAGGTCGAAGATTTCCAGACGAAAGGCCTCCTCGTTCACGAAGGCTTAATGTTTTACGCTTTAGGCTATGGCGAGATTTGAATCCATTGGTATACGCCACATCTTTTGACAACGTGCACACGTTACAGAGCATTTTCCGATATATATGACCAAATCCGAGGCCGGTGGTGAGATGGCATGAGTTTTGATTCTGTGTAGAGGAGATTTGAAGGATGTGTGAGAAGGCATGCTAACAACATTCAGCACTTTTGTAGTGTCAACAGACAGATGGCAGTCATACGACGGAATGACACAATTCTCAATACATACTTCTTTTGGACATGTGTTTGTTGGAATTTGTTTTAAGGTTTGACAAGTGCTGCCACCTATAAGAGTATTAGTTTTTTTTATCACCTTGTATGCAGAAGAGAAGTTTTGTGCAACCATTCTTTGTCCAAGTGCAGATGTAGTTTTGGACAAATGCTACGGCGTTTGTGTGTTGATCCTGACCTAAAACATTTGTTTTTATTGCAACCGCCAGCATTTATATACTGTAACTGGAGATACTGGCAGGTTTCGGGATAGCTTATATAATGGTAAAACAGAGATTTAGGAACCTGGTTTTAAATTGTAAGACATTTCCAGGGGCAGATGTGTACTCTGACCACAATCTGTTGGTTATGAACTGTAGACTAAAACTGAAGAAACTACAAAAAGGAAGGAATTTAAGAAGTTGGGATCTGGATAAACTGAAAGAACCATAGGCTGAACAGAGTTTCAAAGAGAGCGTTAGGGAACGATTGCCAAGAACAGGGGAAAGAGATACAGTAGAAGAAGAATGGGTAGCTTTGAGAGATGAAATAGTGAAGACCGCACAGAAACAAGTTAGTAAAAAGACGAGGACTAGTAAAAACACTTTGGCAACAGAAGACATATTGAATTTAACTGATGAAATGAGAAATCATAAAAATTAAGTAAATGAAGCAGGCAAAAAGGAATACAAGAGTCTCAAAAATTAGGTCGACCGGAAGTGCAAAATGACTAAGCAGGGATGGCTAGAGGACAAATGTAAGGATGTAGAAGTATATATAACTATGGGTAAGATTGGTGCCGCCTACAGGAATAATAAAGATACCTTTCGAGAAAAGAGAACCACATGTACGAATATCAATAGCTCTGACGGAAAACCTGTCCTAAGCATAAAAGGGAAAGCAGAAAGGGGAAGGAGTTTATAAGAGGTCTGTACAAGGGCAATGTACTTGAGGGTAATAGTACGGAAATGGAAGACGTCGTAGATGATGATGAGATGGGAGATATGATGCTGCGTGAAGAATATGACAGAGCACTGTATGACCTAAGTCGAAACAAGGCCCCGGGAGTAGACAACATTTCGTTAGAACTACTGTTAGCCTTGGGAAAGCCAACCATGACAAAACTCTGCCATCTGATGAGCAAGATGTATGAGACAGCGAAATACCCTCAGACTTCAAGAAGAATATAATAATTCCAACTCCAAAGAAAGCAGGTGTTGACAGGTGTGAAAATTATCGAACTATCAGTTTAATAAGTCACTACTGCCAAATAATAACTCGAATTCTGTACAGAAGAATGGAAAAACTGCTTGAAGCCGACCTTGGGGAAGATCAGTTTGAATTCCGTAGGAATGTTGGAACACGTGAGGCAACACTGACCCTACGATTTATCTTGGAATGTAGGTTAAGGAAAGGCAAACCTACGATTCTAGCATTCGTAGACTTACAGCAAGCTTTTGACAGTGTTGCTCGGAATACTCTCTTTCAAATTCTGAAGGTGGCAGGGATAAAATACGGGGAGCGAAAGGCTATTTACAATTTGTACAGAAGCCAGATGGTACTTATAAGAGTCGAGGGGCATTACAGCAAAGCAATGGTTGGGAAGGGAGTGAGACAGGGAATTAAAGTCCACGGAGAAGAAATAGATACTTTGAGGTTTGCTGATGGCATTGTAATTCCGTCGGAGACACCAAAGGACTTGGAAGAGCAGTTGAACGGAATAGAAATTGTCTTGAAAGGATGATAAAAGGTGGACAGCAACAAGAGTAAAACGATGATAATGGAATCAAATCGAATTAAATCAGGTGATGCTGAGGGAATTTGAGTAGGAAATCAGACACTTAAGGTAGTAGATGGGTTTTGGTATTTGGGGAGCAAAAGAAGTGATGATGGTCGAAGTAGAGAGGATATAAAATGTAGTCTGGCAGTGGCATGGGAAGCGCTTCTGAAGAAGAGAAATTTGTTAACATCGAGTATAGATTTAAGTGTCAGGAAGTCTTTCTTGAAAGTATTTGTATGAAGTGTAGACGTGTATGGAAGTGAAACATGGACGACAAATAATTTAGACAATAAGAGAACAGAGGCTTTCGAAATGTAAGGAAGAATGCTGAAGATTAGATGGATAGGTCACGTAACTAACGAGGAGGTACTGAATAGAATTGGGAAGAAGAGGAATGTGTGGTACAACTTGACTAGAAAAAGGAATCGGTTAGTGGGACACGTTCTGAGCCATAAAGGGATCACCAATTTAGTACTGCAGGGTAGCGTGAAGAGTAAAAATCGTAGAAGGAGACCAAGAGATGAATACACTAAGTAGATGCAGAAGGATGTACGTTGCAGTAGGTACTTGGAGATGAAGAGGCTTGCACAGGGTAGGGTAGCATGGAGGTGCATCAAACCAGTCTCTGGACTGCAGACCACAACAACGAGGGGCAATCAAACGCAGACCATGTACTGAGCATAGCGATGACGTTGGTGACACTGGTAGGTGTGCATATAGAAGTGCTCTCTGCTGGGAATCAAGAAGGAACAGTGAGAAAGTTCACCATTGTGCCATTTGGCTGTTAGACGTGCTCCACCTGAAGTCAGCGAGTCGTCTTTAAGTCGAACTTCACTGCAGAGGCCGGGAAAGAGGAAAGCAATGACTGAGGAAAGTGTGTCACGAAATGAAACTTATTCGCGAAATTCATTCATTCAGTCTATGGCTAACATAGTATTTCATGTGCACTAGTATCTGCGTGGAATAAACTACTTCGAGAAGGGAGGGTGTCATTGACAGCAGTCGGCCAGGACAGTTTCAATGTGTCTTTATCCATTTTGTCATTGCTGCAGTGGGTCCTGCCGTCAGAAGTGACGGACGGCGGATGGTGGAAGACATTCGGCTCATGTTTGGCTTAGTCACGGTATAGTTCACGGCATCAAGACACTGCAGCTGAAGTTCCGGAAGACGTGTGTACAGTGAGTTCCCTGTAGCCTGAAGGGGGGCAGAAGTTGAACAAAATGTTGACATCACTGCAGCACCTAGAATGGTACAACGACGAACAGTATCGTTTTCCTGTCCCACATTGTCGCAGGAGATGAAACGTAGGGTCATTTTTTTAAGCCGGACAGCAAGCGTCGGAGGCAACTCATGGTTCACCCCCAACCGCAAAAATCCAAAGCCGCGCACACCAGGTGCGGCAACGTTGGGATTACATTTTTCTTCGACTGCATCTGTCCGCACTGCTCACTCACTTCTGGAACACAGCGCCACAATTAACTCACAGCGGTACGTGGAGACTTCGCAAAAACTGATGTGTGTCATCAAGTCCAAATGCCCAGGAATGTTGACGGACAGCATCATCGCGTTGCCAACGGTGTTTCGACTACGCTGCAGACGCTTCGCTGGGTGCCCTTACACATCGTCTATACAGTCCCGCTCCCTCCCCATGCGATTCCGAGGTTTTTGTAGTACTGTAGAAAGACATTCGCGGCGTTGGTTTCCTCCGGACGAAGAGGTACACGCCTGGGTGCGATCATTGTTCCATAAGCAACAGAAAACGTTTTACGATGAAGACATTCATCGTCTCGTCTCACAATGGGATACATGTACTAACAGATATGGCGATTCCTATTAAAATAATAAACAGTTTAGTTACATTTTTTCCGCGTGTCTCGTTTGCTTTGACTGTGCCTTATAGTAAATTTCATACTTTCCTCCAGATGCCTGCAAAATCCGGTACCGCCACTGCCAGGAAGCATTAGTTGTAATTCGTAGAGTGCTTAAGAAAGGATATGGCGGCACAAATGTTTCCGTGGAATCGATGGTGCGAGTCAGTGAATTGGCTTACGAGCCGTACGCATTGCCTTGCTACGTTAGGTCACGCCTGGCTGAGCACAGTGCCGTTTGCTGGGGCGTTGGTTCGGGTCGCCAGGCGATAGCCTCAGCTAATGGCGTCGTAAACAGCGACACATGGCCACGGGAATCCCCCCGTGTGTCTGCTGGAGGCGGGGGGCGTCGCGAGATAAACACGCCGCAGTGGACGTCTCCGCATTAAGTACCTGCTTCCCTCCTAAATACCGCAGCTCGGTCGGCGCATTTACCCTGGTGGCCGTGTACCCATCAGAGCTCATCCTGGTTCTCCTACGTATTCTGGGAATTATAAATCACCGCGAATCCTACTACTAACACAAGGTGCTTTCATTTTTTTTCTTCTTTTTTTATGTATGTGGTGTCTATTCATTTGGACATGTCCGAAAGAATAGACACCATTTTGATCCAGCAGCCGCTATGGATTAAGACACAAAGGAATTACAGACATTTACTGCAAATGGGTATTGACTGAAATCAATGGGAAAAGTTGAAAATTTGTACCGAACCGGGCTTCGAACACGGGTCTCCCGCTTACTAGGCAGGAGCTCTCACCACTATGCCATCCGGACGCAGTGGTCATCGCAACTACGCCGACTACCCTGGCACGCCTTCCGTCAGACCCAAATTCGCAACTTACCCACACACTATTAAAATAGTGGCCCTTGCCCATTATTTCGCCGATTCCCTCAAGAATTCGAGCCTGGCGTGTGCAAATGCCGCGTCTAATGAGGATACTGGGCAAGGGGCACTACATCAGCAATGTGTGGATAAGTTTAGAATTTGGGCCTGGCGGAAGGCCTACTAGTATAGTCCGTGCAGTTGCAGTAACAACTGTGTCCGGATGGCTTAGGGGTCGGAGCATAGTAAGCAGAACACCTGGGTTCGAATTCCAGTCCGACGTAAATTTTCAAATTTTCCCACTGCTTTCAGTCAATGCCCATCTGCAGCCAGTGTCCGTATTTCTGAGTGTCTTTTTTATTTGCCTCTAATGACATTCGTTTCCACTTTATTGCTGCATCCCGTGTGCAAAAAAAATTTACTTTGAAATTTTAAAGCACACTTGAGAAAATGAACTCGAATCGCTAAGAGGAAATACAGGAAATCCAGTTTGAGCATCTTAAAGTAAACGATAGCATTGCAGAACAGGTAGTTCAGAATTTCGATTTACCAATATTTGTTTTAGTTGCAGGCTAACCGTAATTGTTTCCAAGAGTTTTCGGTCATAAAAATACACTGAAGAGACAAAGGACGAGCACGCAGAAGTGCCGCAACACGACGTGGCATGGACTCGACTAATGTCTGGAGTACTGCTGGAGGGAACTGACACCAAGAATCCTGCAGGGCTGCCCATAAATCCGTAAGAATACGAGGGCCGGTGATCTCTTCCGAACAGCACGTTGCAAGGAATCCCAGATATGCTCAATAATGTTCATCTCTGGGGAGTTTGGTGCCCAGTGGAAGTGTTTCAACTCAGCAGAGTTTCCCTGAAGCCATTCTGTAGCAAATCGGATGTGTGGGGTGTCGCACTGTCCCGCTAGAATTGCCCAAGTCCGTCGGAATCTACAGTGTACATGAATGCAAGCAGGTGATGAGGCAGCATGCTTACGTACGTGTCACCTGCCAGAGTCGCACGTAGACGTATCAGGGGTCCCGTACCACCCCATCTGCACACGCCTCACACCACTATAGAGCCTCCACCAGCTTGAACAGTCCCCTGCTGACATGCAGCGTCCATGGATTCATGAGGTTGTCTCCATACCTGTTCACGTCTATCCGCTCGATGCAATTTGAAACGAGATTCGTTCGACCTGGCAACACGTTTCCAGTCATCAACTGTCCAGTGTCGGTGTTGACGGGCCCAGACGAGGCGTAAAGCTTGCTGTTGTTCAGTCATCAAGGGCACACGAGTGGCCCTCGGCTCCGGTACCCCATGTCGATGTTGTTTCGTTGAATAGTTCGCAACCTGACAGACGATGGCCCAGCACTGAAATCTGCAGCAATTTGCGGAAGAGTTGCACTTCTGTCACGTTGAACGTTTCTCTTCAGTCGTCGTTAGTCCCGTTTCGCAGGATCATTTCCAGGCTGCTGCGATGTCGGAGATTTTATGTTTTACCAGGTTCCTGACATTCACGGAACACTCGTGAAACGATCGTACGCCAGAATTCCCACTTCATCGCTACCTCGGAGACGCCGTGCCCCATTGCTCGTGCGCCGACTATAACACCACGATCAAACTCACTTCAATCTTGGTAACCTGCCGTTGTAGCAGCAGTAACCGATCTAACAACTGCGCCAGACACTTTTTGTCTTATATGGGCGTTGCCGACCGCAGCGCCGTATTCTGCGTATTCACATATCTCTGTATTTGAATACGCATGCCTATACAAGTTTCTTTGGCGCTTCAGTGTAGAATGAATGCAAGGAAATCGCTATTGAATATTTGAAATAAGTAATGACCATTAATTCCATTTTCTCGCTCATTGGTTTAAGTGTTATTCATTTTCACAACGGCCATGTACATAGCCAACATTATTTATCTGTACTTTTTCGCCCATCGTAGAAATATTTGTAGTCATTGTAAATTTCGCTAATCGTTCATTTTATCTACATGTCCTGTATATTTGTGCATGCAACTATTAACGTTTTGTCCGACTGGTTTGCTATTCACTTCTGCAGTAATTCTTTAATTATTTTTAAGACTATTTTGGTGCTGTCTTTAATTTTTTTCTCACATGATATCCTGCGAACCATGGATGAAGGGCAAAGGCCTATCTCCATAGTCGTAGATTTCCCAAACCCATCTCACACGGTCCGTCACTGCAGACTATCAACGAAGTGCCTAGCATGTGTAATAGGTTCCCAAATATCTGGGTGGCTCGAAGACTTCCTAAGTAATAGAACCCAGTGTATTGTCCATGAGGTCAGGTGTTTATCAGAGACAAGGATAACGTCAGGAGTGACACAGGGAAGCGTGACAGGAGGGCTATTATTCGATGTACTCATAGATGATATGACGGACAGGGTGAGCAGAATTGTATGGCTGTTAGCCGATGATGCTGTGGTGTAGGGGAAGATGTCGTTGATAGACCGAAGGGGGGTATAAGATAACTGGCACAAAATTTCTAGTTATTGTGAATGTCAGGTAGCTTTAAATGCAGAAAAATATAAATGTGTGTGAAGTCCGAAGGGACCAAACTGCTGAGGTCATCGGTCCCTAGACTTACACACTACTGAAACTAACTTATGCTAAGAACAACACACACACCCATGCCCGAGGGAGGACTCGAACCTCCGGTGGAAGGGGCCGCGGAATGTATGGCGCCTCAAACCACGCGGCCAATCCGCACGACTAGAAAAATATAAATTAATGCAAATGTATAGGAGAAAACAATCCATTAATGTTTGAGTACATCACCAGTTGTGTGCTGCTTGACACAACCGTATTAGTTAAATACGTAGGCGTAACGTAGCAAAGCGATGTGAAATGGAACGAACATGTAAGGACAGTGATGGGGAAGGTGAGTCGTCGACTTCGGTTTATTGGGAGTATTTTAGGAAAGTGTGATTCGCCTGTAAAGGAGACCGATCCCAAACTCGTCGGATTACAGGAACGAAGCAGTTCAGAGGCGCTCTGCTCGAGTTGTTACCGTTGGTTCATTCAGCATGCGAGTATTACGAAGATGCTTCGTGAGCTGAAATGGGTATCTCTGGAGGGAAGACGACGTTCTTTTCGAGAAACACTATTGAGGAAATTTATATAACCGGCATTTGAAGTTGACTGGGGAACGATACTACTGCAGCCAACGTACATATCGCCCGAGGACCACGAAGATAAGACAAATTATTGCTCACATGCAGGCATATAGATAGTCTTTTTGCCCTCGCTTTGTTTTCGAGTGGCACAAGAAAGGAAATGACTGGAAGTGGTACAAGGTTCCTTCCGCAATGGACCGTAGGGTGACCCCTGGGGTGGCTGCAAAGTCGTTGACTGTTCCTCGCAAATATTGCGCGTAAAAGTTAATTCCGTCACAGGGAATATTCTATATCTCTAGATGTATGGAAGAGTTCACTGATCCGTAAGTAGGAAAATGAAGGCGTGCGAGTTAATGTAAAGTATCTAAATAACGTTCACATTGGTGACGACGTTGTAGTATTAACTGCACTGAAGTAATCGCAAAACTTAATAGAGAAATTAAAATTCAGGTAAACAGGTAAACATGTTTATTTTAGTTGATAAGCTTTTCCGGTCTATAACTTGGACCATCTTCATGCCATAAGCACCATGAGGGCGCCTGGTAGCAGTGAACGGAGCAAGATCAATAAACATCTGTTGCTGTCAAGACTGTTTTAGTGAATTTTAATATCTTACACCGATCGATATTCACTCACCATTGAAAGCATGGCTTCTAAAAGTTTAATAGAGAAAGTTCCAAAATAAACTCGAAATGCATTTATTACAAGACTAAAACAATGTATGATTAACACATGTAAAATAAGAGAGCACCAATCATCTACATTAACAATGGAGCCTTAGAACCAGCTCACGATGTAACAGTGAAAAGTGGCCTATTGAGCCTTTGATAAGGTAATCAGAGTTTCCAGATTGATGATACCGATGTGACAAGGATGATTTACAATCAATGTGCACTAGCTTCTGTCGTATACGTCAGTGCGAAATGGACTTTTCATCAGAAAACCATTCAAAAACTGTTGTCTATTTAATAAGTAACGGGGAAGTATGTGGCAATTAGTAGGAGGACAAGAAAACAAACTAAGGAATCAGAAAAGGAACGAGAGTGGAAGACAAAATTATGACCGGAACGAGTGTAAAACGGAGGTGTAGTGAATGTCAAATTTATTATAGATTAAGCAAGAAAGTTCTTTGGTGGAGTCCAAGAGATAACAGATGAAGGAGACGACGAACTAATAGAAAAGTGTATGGCTGGTGAGAGTAATGACGACGAAGTGTTGGAACCTCCCTTCCGCTCGTGGAGCACCCACGCAGAAATGCGCTTCGGCAAACTCGGCTGTGTACGGTGATGAATGAAACAGCTAAGCACATGTGAAATAAATGAAAAAATGCCATAGGACGGATTTTTTAAATCTCTTCGATTAGTGGAACACTGTGCAATGTCCAGTTTCACCGTAGAAACGCTGGTTTGTTTCTGTAGTATGTTTTTAATGCAGCATTGTTTAAGCGAGTTTATTCGCAGCACAAATGTCAGTGTTATGTAGACAGTGGTTTTGTTTCTGGTCAAATGCATACTTACCACGATAGGAAGAAACTGTAGATGCTTGTAACAAATATAAAAACAGTCATCTCACTCGAACACACACACACACACACACACACACACACACACACACACACACACACACACATATACATATATATATATATATATATATATATATATATATATATATATATATATATATATATATATATATATATATATACAACGGGACTTAAAAAATAAGTTACATATCACAATGGCAGGCCAAGTAACATTTATTGAATACTTCAGTACACATAAAATTACACCAATATATGACACTAGTTCTCAATATCGTCGCCAAGTCTCTGTAAGCAACGGTCAGAAAGTTCCTCCAATCATTCAGTTTCTCGACGCATTCCTTGGTCACAGAGTCATTCAACAACCGCTGTTTGAACGTCTTCACTGTTGGAAAAAATCCGGCCGAAGTGGCCGAGCGGTTCTAGACGCTACAGTCTGGCACTGCGCGACCGCTACGGTCGCAGGTTCGAATCCTGCCTCGGGCATGGATGTTTGTGAAGTCCTTAGGTTAGTGAGGTTTAAGTAGTTCTAAGTTCTAGGGGACTGATGACTTCAGATGTTACGTTCCATAGTGCTCAGAGCCATTTTTTTTGTTGGAAAAAATGTTTGCCAAACCAGTTTTCGTTTAGCTTGCCAAAAAGACGCTTCTCACTGATTAGATTTAGATTAGATTCAGTTTTAGTTCCATAGACCAAAAAATGAAATACTTCCCCTGGGTGTGGAACAAGTCAGAAAATATAATATAAAAAACATAAAACATCTGAATATAATACACACTACCCTTATCATTTGTCAGGAAATTGTCAAAACAGGTGAATAAATTACAATAAACTGCTAATATTTACAGAATTAATACACTGTCAGAATTAAACATAGTTATGTACTTTTAATACATTCATAGTACATAAAATAACTGATTTTGACTGCTACTGCCAAGTGCTCTCTAAAGTGAAATCTAACACTTATTTTTACTTAAGCTGGTCGAACAGAAACTTAGAGATGTATTATTTGCAACAAATTTCATTAGTGAATAAATACATTGCAGTTGTTAGAATACAAAGTTCCTTGAACAGGTTTCTACATGATGTTGTTGAATGTGCACCACAAATTAGTCTTATTACATGCTTTTGCAAGCTACAAACTTTTGCCCAGAATATGACCCCATATGAAATAATAGAACGAAAGTAAGCAAAGTATGAGAGTTGTTTTACATTTATATCTTCTACATCTGACATCATTATCACTGCAAAAGCAAATTTGTTAGGCGCCTCAGCAATTCTGTGGTATGCTCTTCCCAACTGTATTTAATATCTAGTAATAATTACAGAAATTTTACACTGTCAACCTGTTCTATCTGCGTGTCTTCATATGTTAAACACATGCTGGAAGGAAATGTCTTTCTGAACTCCATACTGTGAGTTCAAAGTTAAATGAGAGTGAATTTGCTTTAAACCATACATTAACATCAGTGAAAATTTGACTATCAGTCCTCTCTAATACTGTCCTTGACTTGCTGCTTACTGCAATGTTTGTATCACCTGCAAACAAAACAAACTTAGCATATGGCAATGTGACACACGGGCGGTCATTAATGTACACAAGAAAATGCAACGGACCCGAGTTGGAACCTTGAGGAACACCACATGTAATTAATTTCCAGTCACATGAAGACTGATTGCTTATTTCACAGATATTTCGCAACGAAACGCTTTGTTTCCTGTTAGTTAGATAAGACTCAAAACATTTGGCAGCACTGCCAGTGACACCATAATATTCTAATTTACTTAAGAGAATGCCGTGAAAGATCTGAATTTCTGCATCGACGCCACCCACGCCTCAAATTCGCTACGGCTGGACACGATATTGGATTTTGTCCATATGTTGTCAGAATTTCACGGTAAACCTGCTTGCAGTTTAAATGGTTTTCCTGCAAGAATAGTAGTGACTCGTCTACTTCAAATCTGGAGTTCGTTTCCAGTTGCGCGCCACTCCACTTCCACGTTGTGAGGCACCTGTTATCTGTGTCGCAGAACAGCGCCTGCAGGAATCCCGGGCCATGTACTCACTTCTGACGATGGAACACTATTCCGCGACGGCTTTAGCATTTGACGACATGTGTAACTTTTTTTCTGCAGTCGCTAAATACGCGCGATGTTTCCGTAGGAATTTGGAAAAATGTAACAGGAAATAGAGAATGCTCCACTGAACAATCTGAGGTAGGGAACGTCGTGTCGGAGAAGCCAGCTTAAGGAAATACGAAAGTAAACTTGTCTACCTCTTCGTCTAGCATTACTGTTTTCCATATTATTTACAGCTAACATGCGTACAAGTTTCCGCGTACTGTGCTGTTTATTTACATATACATTCTTTATTTCCTTCAAGGAAACAAGAAGGACGAGCCTGATTACTAGGAAGTCTATCTGACCGTGTGAATGGCCACCTGTACTTAAGGTTCGTGCAAAGAGCTCTACCTGAGTTGTTGGGGAACGTATCCTTGGCTGCTCGTTTTATTTGTTCATGAGATCCAGAAAATATTAGATTCAGGCTCCCAGGTAGATGCTATTTTTCTTGACTTCTGGAAGGTGTTCGATACAGTTCCGCACTGTCGCCTGATATACAAAGTAAGAGCCTACGGAATATCAGACCAGCTGTGTGGCTGGATTGAAGAGCTTTTAGCAAACAGAACACAGCATGTTGTTATCAATGGAGAGACGTCTACAGACGTTAAAGTAACCTCTGGCGTGCCACAGGGGAGTGTTATGGGACCATTGCTTTTCACAATATATATAAATGACCTAGTAGATAGTGTCGGAAGTTCCATGCGGCTTTTCGCGGATGATGCTGTAGTATACAGAGAAGTTGCAGCATTAGAAAATTGTAGCAAAATGCAGGAAGATCTGCAGCGGATAGGCACTTGGTGCAGGGAGTGGCAACTGACCCTTAACATAGACAAATGTAATGTATTGCGAATACATAGAAAGAAGGATCCTTTATTGTATGATTATAAGATAGCGGAACAAACACTGGTAGCAGTTACTTCTGTAAAATATCTGGGAGTATGCGTGCGGAACGATTTGAAGTGGAATGATCATATAAAATTAATTGTTGGTAAGGCGGGTGCCAAGTTGAGATTCATTGGGAGAGTCCTTAGGAAATGTAGTCCATCAACAAGGAGGTGGGTTGCAAAACACTCGTTCGACCAATACTTGAGTATTGCTCATCAGTGTGGGATCCGTACCAGATCGGGTTGACGGAAGCGATAGAGAAGATCCAAAGAAGAGCGGCGCGTTTCGTCACAGGGTTATTTGGTAACCGTGATAGCGTTACGGAGATGTTTAACAAACTCAAGTGGCAGACTCTGCAAGAGAGGCGCTCTGTATCGCGGTGTAGCTTGCTCGCCAGGTTTCGAGAGGGTGCGTTTCTGGATGAGGTATCGAATATATTGCTTCCCCCTACTTATACCTCACGAGGAGATCACGAATGTAAAATTAGAGAGATTAGAGCGCGCACGGAGGCTTTCAGACAGTCGTTCTTCCCGCGAAGCATACGCGACTGGAACAGGAAAGGGAGGTAATGACGGTGGCACGTAAAGTGCCGTCCGCCACACACCGTTGGGTGGCTTGCGGAGTATAAATGTAGATGTAGATGTAGAGGATATGGATATAACGTGACGGTGCCTCGCCTCGCTTCAGTGTGGATGTCCGCAACCATCTCAGTGCTGTGTTTCCTGGTCGCTGGATTGGAATGTGAGGTTCTATTCCATGGCCTGACAGGTCGGATGATCTGAATACCCTTGACTATCTCCTATGGGGATATTTAAAGTCACTTGTGTTTGTGGCTCCAGTGGACAAGGAGATGGAATTAGCTGCCAGAATTGTAGCTGCGTGTGATGTGATTCTAAACACACCAGGGATATTTGTCAGGGTGCGTTAGAATCTTCTTCGTCGATGTCAACCTTGCATGGAGGTTGATGGCCGTCAGTTTCAGCATATTTTGTAAGACACAGTACAAAAATATCAATGATGGTATTTGCTGTTAACTGTAACTTATGTAAATAAAAAGTACACAGCAACGTGGTTTTATTTATCTTATCTCCTTAAACTTGCTTCCCTACCTCAAATTGTTCTGTGGAGCATCCTCTACTTCCTATTGAATTTATGCACGCTGTTACGGGGACCTCCTGTATATGAATATAAATAAATATTTATACCGTACCCAGTCACCCCAAAAAGTTTCTAGGCTGAATCAGCGAAAAATAGAGAGAAGTTAATGTGGTGCTTGTGGTGGTTCAAGTGTTCTGCATGGTCTCCTCCCACTTGAGCACAGAATGTCCATACAACCATGCGAAACTGTCAGAAAAGTGCTTCTTTGGCATGTTCGTCGCACTAACTCGGTTATGTCGTCAACGCGTTGGCACTTAATGTAAATTTCTGCGATTTAGCGTCTTGTGGTAGGTTCATATTCATAGCACCATGTGCTGTCTCCTGTTTTGATTTTTTATAGAAAAGAACTGCCCACGCTTTGCACTTCAATCAAGTTGTAGCCTGTGTCCATGCATCGTTGTTCTTTTTCGGGAGTCAAGACGTGTGTCGCTAAATTTTGTGCACAATTTTCTATTAAACTTCCGAAGAACGGTTAAACACATGATTTCGAGACATTGCTCCATTGCTATTTGTGACACAAGAACGTTGGTACGCTACGGCCACACGTCCACTATTTAACGCCGCCTGCTCATAACCGCCTGCTCGAACGCATGTCATTTGTGCACAGTCGTTAGTTCGTGGTTCCACTGTACTTAATGCGCTGACGTCGCTTAGGCGCTATCAACAAAATCTGCCTCGAGAGTTTTTGGAGTTGACGGTGTATAGTTTGATCCTCCTAAGACCCATGAGATGCGTTTTCTCTCGTATTTCGGCAGATGTTTCCAATTTAGTGTTTGCAACGTGTAGCCGGAGTCAGCCCAAAGAAATACTGTTCATCACGTGTTTCATCCGATGCCAAGTGTTGACGGAAACTGTCGGTTTGTTTCCTGATAGAAACAAAATCATTTTTAAGGCGGAGTCTTACGTGGCTATTCGATAGAGCTGACCTATCTGCCGCATGAGCATAAAACTCCGCTGTAAAAATCATTTTATCCATGTCGGAAAATAAACGACGCCCCGTGTCGACGCTGGGCGTCGCATGAAAGACGTGATGAGCAGTATTTCTTTGGGCTGACTCTAGCTACATGTTGCAAACACTCAACTGGCAATAGCTGCCGAAATACCACAGAAATTGCGCATGACGACTGTTGGGAGAGACATCCATCATGCACACTATTCAAAAAAATTAGGGGAACACGTGTATAAATGGCCAGTACGCTAAATCTGTTTTGATACAGACGTTAGCCGGCCGGAGTGGCTGTGCGGTTCTAGACGCTACAGTCTGGAGCAGAGCAACCGCTACGGTCGCAGGTTCGAATCCTGCCTCGGGCATGGATGTGTGTGTGATGTCCTTAGGTTAGTTAGGTTTAACTAGTTCTAAGTTCTAGGCGACTGATGACCTCAGAAGTAAAGTCGCATAGTGCTCAGAGCCATTTGAACCATTTTTGATACAGACGTTACCTGTGGTGTTATTGCACAGCTTCGGATCTCCGCTTTCAATGTAGGAAACAACTAAAACATAGCTCCTCTATTAGCTGTGTTGAGCATTATAGCATCAGCTGGCACCTCAGAGGGAAGTGAGTACGTGTCCCAATGTTTTCCAGTGAGGTACAGTTATGGCAGTTGTCATTCGTTATATTCATCCATGCACATGCAATGCGACATCTTAAAGCAGTGCAGGTTTGATCCAAAAAGGGTGGATTTCCGGTGCTGCTGCTGCAGATACCAATGCCTCTGCGTGTGTAATCCATAGGTTGTGGACACGCTACAGGGAAACGGGTCAGTACACAACTTGTCCAACTCGCACAAGGTCGCCGACATATGACCCCACGTGAAGACCGATATCTGGCCAACGCAGCGTTTGCGGAGTCGCACGGATACTATCAGAGCACTGCAAGACGGTCACAGAAGGGCCACTGGAGCCGCTGTGTCCGTTCAGACTGTAATGAACACGTTACGAGAAAGAACTGGAAAACTCAGCCGCCCTGTAGAGTACCCCCCTGACAAGACTACTTCTTCCTCCTCGATTTCAATTCTGGCTTCTTCATATCAAGTGGCAACTTCGTCACTGGTGAAAAGTGTTAGAAAAATCCAGATATCTTATGACGCAAGGTGGTGGCTGTGTTCGAATGCGGAGATTCTTGGTGGGCGCTGCCTTCAAATGTTGTCCAGGAAATAGACAAATTTCCAATAATCTATGATTTTGTGTGGGGACATCAGTGTTGACAGCCATACGGATCTTGTCGTTGTCCATGCTAGCCTTACTGCGCGGCAATACGTCTGACAGTCACTTTTGGTCCATGTGGTGGCTACTAAGTACGTAGGTGGCCCCGAATTCCTTCTAATGCCGCAGAGGGCGTCACCAGGGATGTTTTGCGAAGTCTGGACACTGACGTAAGGGAATGGCCGGCGGTGAGTCCCGACGTAAAACGTACCATGCATGTATGGGTCATGGTTGACAAACGTGTTCGTGGTCCTCCTGTTCCACCACAGACTCACCAAGAACTGTCATGGGTTATCACTGAAGAACAACTGCCACAGGGTCACACAGACATACACTATGTGATCAAAAGTATCCGGACTCTTGGCTGAAAATGTCTTACCAGTTCGCAGCGCACTCCATTGGTACTGCAGGAATTCAATATGACGCTTGCCCACGCTTAGCCTTGATGGCAGCTTCCACTCTCGCAGGCATACGTTCAGTCAGGTGCTGGAAGGTTTCTTGGGGAATGGCAGCCCATTCTTCACGGAGTGCTGCACTGAGGACGGGTATCGTTGTCGGTCGGTGAGGTCTGGGACGAAGTAGGGGTTTCAAAACATCCCAAAAATGTTCTATAGGATTCAGGTCAGCACTCTGTGCAGGCCATTCCATTACAGGGATGTTATCGTCGTATAACCACTTCGCCACAGACCGTACATTATGAACAGGTGCTCGATCGTGTTGAAAGATGTAATTGCCATCGCCGAATTGCTCTTCAACAGTGGGAAGCAAGAAGGCGATTAAAACATCAATCTAGGCCTGAGCCGCGATAGTGCCACGCAAAACAAGGGCTGAAACCCCCCTCGATGAAAAACACGACCACACCATAACCCGAATTTTACTGTTGGCACTATACACACTGGCAGACGACGTTGACTCGACATTCGCCATACCCACACCCTGCCATCGGATAGCCACATTGTGTACCGTGATTCGTCACTCCAGACAACGTTTTTCCACTGTTCAATCGTCCAGTGTTTATGCTCCTTGCACCAATCGAGGCGTCGTTTGGCATTTACTGGCCTCTGATATGTGGCTTATGAGCAGCCACTCGACAGTGAAATCCAAGTTTTCTCATCTCCCGCCTAACTGTCATAATACTTGCAGTGGATCCTGATGCAGTTTGGAATTCCCGTGTGATGGTCTGGATAGATGTCTACCTATTACACATTACGACCCCCTTCAACTGTCGGCGATCTCCGTCAGTCAAAGACGAGTTCGGCCTATACGCTTTTGTGTTGTACGTGTTCCTTCGCGTTTCCACTTCACTATCACATCGGAAACAGTGGACCTAAGAATGTTTAGGAGTGTGGAAATCTCGCGTACAGACATCTGACACAAGTGACACGCTATCACCTGACCACGTTCGAAGTCCGTGAGTTCCGCGGAGCGTCCCTTCTGCTTTCTCACGATGTCTAATGACTACTGAACTCGCTGCTTTGGAGTACCTGGCAATAGGTGGAAGCACAATGCACCTAATATGGAAATCGTATTTTTCGGTGGTGTCCGGATACTTTTGATCACATAGTGTATATGGAACATGCCAGGCATACATGGAGCATGCCATAGGTGTCACGCAGTGATAAACGCTTACGGAGGGCATACACCTTATAGAAGCTGTCAAAGTCTCTCGAAAAACACCCAGGACGACGGATCAATGATTTCTTTCAACTTCGTTTTTGATCTCTGTCGGGCATGGCACTTCTTTTAATGTAAGTGATGTAGGATGTACTAATGTTTTGCTATGTGGTTTATTTGTGACAGATAAAGGTATAATTTAGTAATGTACTCAGGCCGCAGCGATTTTTCATTGGAGTGTGATGATGAGGTCTTCCCGTACTCCTTGACAGAGCGTAGGGGACGATCGGGACAGCTGCACCGCTGTACTAGGCAAGGTCCTAGCGGAGGTGGTTTGCCATTGCCTTCCTCCCTCCGTAATGGGGATGAATGATGATGATGAAGACGACACAACAACACCCTGTCATCTCGAGGCAGGAAAATTTCCTGACCCCGCCGTTAATCGAACTGGTTTACGCCGCGCGCGAGCTGCGGACAGTGGAGTGTAGCAGATGCCCAAACCCATGTTCTCCTAATTCTTTAAAGCAGTGTATATTAAGGTCATATGGACAACAGAGTGACACGGACTGCTGTGGATGCTGGGAGACAGCAGCTTTGGCGTGGTCTGCAACAGTCATGAGTTCCGTACTCCTTAAGTCATTGTTGAATTTGTGGTCTCTATGATTGTTGGCTGGTTGCTGATAATACAGCCTTGTTCGCTGTTGGTGTCACTTTCGTACCTACAGTATAAATTAGACAGTGTGACTGAGGGTTAGTTGCTATAATGTTTTCTTTTTTTTAATTTTGTAGAGGCTTTACGTATGTAGAATATTATTAAAAATGGCGCATGAAATTTGTGGAACGGTGTAGAGATGTCACAAAATCAGCGAACGACAGTTTAAGCAACGCTGGAGTAGGATCAGGAATGGAAGAGTCTGAACAGATCTCTGGAGGTACTTTGGACTGTCAGTCGGTCACTAGCTTGGACAATGGTACTGTATCGCCGCCATATGCAGCGTTGTCAAAATCGGTGAACGGCTGTCTAGCAACTGAGCAATGAATGAAAGAATCTAATGCAGAAAGGCCGCAAGATAGCCATTGCGTATAGTGTGTGCTAGGCGGAGACAATCTGCGGCACTACCACACTGGATCACAGTCTGTCAGGTAGTGCGTGGCCACGTGTGCTGCCGGGACAGATGCCGCCGGATGTTCAGCAGGGGCGAGACCGGCGGGGCGGCGCCGTTGTGCCCCGGGCCAGTGTGACGGCCGCTTCGTCACGGCAGGCGCCGCCCACGTCGTGAGTGGGCGGGCCCCGTCTACGGCCGCGTCACGTCTGTCCGCGGTCCGGGCGGCGCGACACGCCGCGCTTACCCCACACAGGTTTCATAATGATTCGCCGCGCTGCGTAACTGTCGCAACTCTCGCTTAGCTCAGCCGTGCGTAGCAGTCGTTTCGTGGGACAACCGTCAGCATTTCCGAGCCTTCACGACAATATATCTTATTTCACCGCACTTGAAGTATAGTTTGACTCATCCGCGATTAGTTAGCTAATTAAGCTGTTTTGAACGACGAGCGTCGTTTAATAAGTACGTTTTTTGTCTGGCAGTTTAGGTTGAAAAATTACTGCATTTATTGTGGGACGTCGTGGAATATTCCCGCGTCATCTCCTGTAGTTTCATGAAGTTCCGACAGGTGGCGGCGCTACACGTCGCCCTCAAAAGGTGTCTGTAACGGAGGTGCATTCCACGCAGAGACATCTCACTGAGATTCTTTTGGCAGAAAACCAGAGCGTGGCAGATATTCATAGGTGCTGCTAGAATATCTACGGAGACCTGGCAGTGAACAAAAGCACCGTCTGTCGTTGGGCGAACGTCTGTCCTGACCGCAACAAGGTCGCGCAAACCTGCCCGGTCGCACGCAGCTGGGGCTCCTGCAATGTTGGAACGCGCGGACACTCTCACTTGAGGTGATCGAGGGATCAGAATCAGACATCTCGCTGCATAACTGGACGTCTATTTTGATAGTGATGATTCACTCGTCCACCAGTTGGAGTACTACCAGTAGTCTCAGTAAAGTGACATAAAGCCGCAGCATTGAACGGAGACTATGTTGAAAAATAGGGTTTTGCAGCCAAAAGATTATAAAATAATATGGCGTATTTATTCTGAATAAAACCAACCTACTTTCACACAAAAATGTGTTGCATTTCTTATTGTACGCCTCTCGCATTTAAAGTCTGCATCCAGGACGACTAAATTAGTTGTGGTTGATGCTAGAGCTGTGAGCGTTTTGGAAAGATAAAAAATTCACCTCTCCGTTCATAAATCGTGAATTTGTTTAAGACACACGATTTGTTTCAAGCTATCATCATCCATCTTCAGGAACGTAACATCTGTATATGTTCATCTTCTCTACTTTGCGATTTCGACAGCTCCTACTACACATACATAATACAGTTGGAAGGCGATACAGGCTCTACTTCCAGTAATAGAGAGTTGAGACATAGGAAATTTACATCGTATAACAGAGTTCCTGTGTGTAAAGTGGCAATACAAGCCGTACCCACTTTCCCAAAGTGTGTCGTTGTAAGCGATGATTTGTATTGCTGATAATAGCACTAAGTTTCTATTTAGTCTTGAATCGAAATATTACTTTTAGGCTAGTTTCAAAGCTTCAGAGAAGGGAGCGTCATTCTCCTTGTTAATTTTGTGACTTGCTTATTCATTTATTCATTGTATGTACTGAGCCGTCCGCAGTGACCGAGCGGTTCTAGGCGCTACAGTCTCGAACCGCGCGACTGCTACGGTCGCAGGTTCGAATCTTGTTCTAAGTTCTAGGGGACTGATGACCTCAGAAGTTAAGTCCGATAGTGCTCAGAGCCATTTGTATGTACTGAAGAAATGTAACGCGACATTTCGCAACTCGACACACAAAGAAAAGCTGTGTGGATGACGTGGACAACAATGTGCCAACTTCTAGAACGTCCTTGCGGAACCGCTACATAGAAAATGATGGGATACAAGTTTTGGAAAATAGACTCGAACGAAAAAGAGGACTAGCGTCGCGGACAGCAGACAGGAAAATACCGGGTGGTTATAAATAAAGTGCAGATATTCACAGAAGTCCAATGCAGGCTTTAATTATGATAGCGAGAGTTGGTTGATATTCTAATGCGTTAATGTGAAATCGACTTACGCCGAATAAAATGTTTGTTCCACTTTTGGCCACCAAGTACAAATCTGGCGCTTTGAATGCAGGAAACACGTACAGAAATGTTTCCACGTGTAATGGATTAGGAACGGGACGTGGGCAGAAAACGTCAGACAAGTGAGAAAGACATAATGCTGATTTTATTATTAACCACCGTTTACACAGTTTTTTCAGTATGAGCGTCGGAGACGTCGACGGGATGCTGTATCCGTAAAAGGTAGTGAGCACCAGTTTCTCGAAGCAGTTCCGGTGGAATCTGAGCAGCGTTTTCCTGTATAATGGCCTTGAGACCAGGTAGAGACCGGAAGTATCCCTAGTGAAAGCGTTCTTTCAGATATCCGTTCTCTTGGAGATAACACGGTCGAGGAAGGTTGCATTAAGCAGTTCTTTCAGTGGCTGAGCGACATGGCATGGTGCCTCATCTTGCACGAAAACAGTGTATTTTCCACACAGATACCCTCTTCCGAAGCAGGAACCATATGCTGCACAAGGAAGTCTCGATAACGTCCAGACCCCACGGTACACCTGACAGGCCCTCTGGGTGTACCCTCTTCAAAGAAGAACGGACCGAGATTAAAGCTGCTTTTGAATCCACACCACACGGTCATATACAGCGAGTGCAATGGCTCTTCGTGCACAAGAAGTGGTTCAACATTATAACAATAACCGGCAGTTCTGTGTATTCACTGCACTCTCTGGTGTAAAATGGGCCTCGTCACTTCATGGAATATTGCTCAGCCACGTGTCAGAAACCGAAGAGCAAATTTCAGTTGCTGCATAGTCTGGTTCTTGTACCGGTACCAATAGAAAATAGACCGCAATACTTTGCGTACTGTTGACCATGGGACACCCAATTCTTGTGACACTGCACGAACCACTAGTACTGCTCGGGGCACGTACTGTATGGCCAGTTACGGTAACAGTAACCTCATCGATACCTTCCACCGCGATAGGACGCCTTCGTCTTTCAGGTGCCACGCCATGCTCGCTCGAGTTTACCAGTTTCATTATCATCTTCTCTGAATCATTTAATGACACAGAGTCTCTCATCAGACCTTCAGTCGGAGATACTCTCTCAATACAGAGCTGTAATTGTTGCCGTTTACATAAAACAGTTCCGCTAATAGCGCACCATATCTATTCTCGTCAGCTATACACGTTATAGCTTGTCCAATGACAGCGTGAATATCATACCGTCATACAAACTGTGTACAGCCCCACATTTGTACCTGGTAGCCAAAAGTGGAGCTATTGTTTTCCAGCGTTAACCGATTTGGTTCAAATGGTTCAAATGGCTGTGACCACTATGGGACTTAACAGCTGAGGTCATCAGTCTCCTAGTACTTCGAATTACTTAAACCTAATTAACTTAAGGACATCACACACATCCATGTCCGAGGCAGTATTCGAATCTGCGACCGTAGCGGTCTCGCTGTTCCAGACTGACGCGCCTAGAACCGCACGGCCACACCGGTCGGCACTTCACCGATTTCCCATTAACGCAATAGCGTATCTACCACGTTTTGCTGTCATACGATAATTACAACCCACTGTGGATTTCCTTGAGTAGCTGTGTTTAAATTATAACCAACCGGTAAATACGCGGAGAATAAAGGAATGAGGGATCATTCTAGTGAGGATACGGCCACAAATATAACTGCACTGACTTCGACAACGGCAAATTGTTATGGCTAGGCGCTTGACTAGATGCTAGGCATCTCGCAAAAGGTGGAGCTGGTCGTCTGTTCGCGTGCTGCTGTAATGGGCATCTAGGGAAAGTGGTTCAAGGACGGTGAAATCACTTGTCAGCGACAGTGTTGTGGACGTCCACGCCTCATCACAGGAAGTGCACATCAGAGGCTTGACACCACTTTGTAAAGCAGGACAGCGGCGACATTTGACAAATCCGGCGACCCAGTACACAGCATTCAAGACACACTGTAGCACATGGGGCTCTGCGTGTTCCATTACTGAACAAACGACATCGTCAATTACAATTGCAGTTGACACACGACCATCCAGATTGGACTGTGGATCAACGGGGACGTGTCGCCTGGTTTGATGACTCACTTTTCTTGTTACACCAGCTCGATGGTCGTATCGGGTCCTCGAAATATGCATTGTGCTATGGACACAGGGTGGTGGGAGCAGCATTATGCCATCGGGGACATTTTGGCATCCGAGCAAGCTGTTCGAGTAATCGAAGGCACCGTGACAGTTGTGCACTGTGTGAAAATTAGTGTGGATAATCAGCCTCCCTTCAAGCTCGATGTCTTCCCTGAAGGTGATAGTGTCATCCATCAGCATAACTGTCCATGTTATGAGGCCAGAATCGTGCTGCTGTGGTTTGATTAGCTCAATAGGGAACCATATTGATGTTTTGGCAACCAGGTTCACTTGATCTGAACCAGATAGAACAGATCTGTGTCGCTACTGGCACTAGTTCCGCTCTCAAACACCATGGGCCATAATTTACGAGCATTGCGAAACCTGTGTGTAAATATCTGGGTGCCACATAACTCGGGAAACCTATCAACGACTTGCCGAATCCATGCCAAGCAGAATCGCTGCTGTACTACGTTCGAAAGATAAACTAACATGCTGTTACACAGACGGTAATGGTGTTTTGGTCATTTGTGTCGACCGTGTCTTTAAAATGTATGGCCAAAGAAACCTCTCCACTAACAGTCCTATCTCTATCAAAATCCCTATCCCATAACTACTCCTATCCGATACTTACCAGGAGCAGTCACAACACCATCCCCATACATGGACGTGAAAGAGGAGCTAACCAGTGTAGCTACCACATTTCTCTCAAAATCTCAACAAACGCTTACTGTAGTAGTTTTAGATGCAGGGTGTCACTCTTATCGAAATTATATGGCATGCTGTCCAGTGCCACCCCAGAATTCACGATTTGTGTTCTCCTTATATACTGAACTTATCGAATATCTGTCTCCATGAACTGAGGTAGTTTTGCATGACATGAAAATGGAAACGAGCGTATGGCAAAGGTTGGCCGGAATGCCCCATCAGGGGAAGTTCCGTCGCTAAGTGCAAGTCTTATTTCAGTCGACGCCATATTGGGCGACTTGCGCGCCGGTGATGATGAGGACAACACAACACCCAGTCCACGAGCGGAGAAAATCTCCAACCCGGCCGGGAATCGAACCCGGGCCCACTGCACGGGAGACAAGCACTTTACCACCCAGCTAAGCAGGCGGACTTTGAATGACAAATTTTGTCCATCTAACTTCTAGGAGGGTGGTAATCATGTGCTGTGTAATTGCATAAACACCTTTGAAGAACACGTTTTTTCTAAAGTGTTACTAAATCCTATAAAACCAGTGTTCATATACTATAATGTTCTTCAGTAAATTATCTGCTGTAGACAGCAGCTTACCACCAGGTTTTATTCACAATAACGATGTCAAAGAGCTCGTCTCAATAATTTCGACTCTGTCGACGGAGGTAAACAGATATTCAGGTTACGACGGAGGAAAAGCAGAAGTTAAATAATACACTTAGAAAGCGAGCACAGTGGTGACGCTAATACAGGAAAGTGTACTAGGGTGGCTAGGGGAAAGCTGAACAAGTGGCGGAGGGCAGAATGCATAACAGAGTGAAAGGCGATAACGTGAAGCGGCCTATCGGAGGCTCCAAGGCTGACTCTACGACCCGGGAACTGGATCGCAGGTCGAGGATGGTCAAGGTAGCTGTGGGGAGGTCACACGTGAGAAAATGGCGTGGGAGCAGGAACATTCAGAGGAGAACGCAGGGAAGGAAATCCTCACTAACATCATCTACACCTCAAGGATGGTAAGTATCTCGTCTTCGCTGTGTAGCTTTGCGTCTTTTTGTAAATGTTTATATGGGTGTGAAAGCAAGTTCTGGCACTCCCTGCTTTGACTAGCCGCTATGCCGTGCACCGACAGCCGGGACAGAGCCCAGATTTCTAGGCAGTGTGTGGTGGAGTGCGGACGTGCGGAGCCGCTGATGCTGCCCAGGCCGTTAAGGACCCCTTTGGCTCTGTTCTAATGGGAAAAAAGGAAGATCAGAGTTTAACTTCCTGGAGCCAGCGCAGTCCTTAGAGATGGAGCAAGAGCTCGGATAACGAAAGGACGGGGAAGGAAATAAGCCATGTTCTTTCAAGGAAATCATCCCGACATTCACCTGGAGCTGTTTAGGCAAATCATGGGAAACCCAGATCAGGATGGCCTGACGCGCATGTGAACAGTTGTCGTCCAGAATGCGAGCCCAGTGGAGAAAGCTGTTTGCCAGCGTCTAGCTTCCCCCAAACCATCTCTCATCCGTCACAAAAACAACACAAATTCGACGCTTCACGCCACACACGGGCACTCGTAAACACTTTTACATTTCGAAAAGTTTAAGAAAAGTTAAAAAATTTCATAGAGCAAAAGTGTCCAGTCCGTAGACATAAAGAAAACATTCCAAATTAAAAAACCGACTCTAGCCAAATATATTATTTACATTTGAGCTCAGCCACTGAGTAGTCTGCATTTGTATTCGATCATAGTGCAGTCTTTCTTGGGCCTAACGGCTTAAATTTCTGTCATGGGCTGTATCTTTCAAAATTTATATATATATATATATATATATATATATATATATATATATTTTTTTTTTTTTTTTTTTTTTTTGAAGGTAGTACTACCTACGTCGATACAGCAAGCAGCCGTGTGCTCTGAAATACAGACTGCTTTCATCCACATCCCTAACATTTAATCGTCATTCAAGGTCTAGTATCGTTTGATGTATTCATTTCTGAAGAGTGCTTCACCATCTCAAAATACTCAGTGTAGGGATCCTGTGATGTCAGTACGCATCGTTCAAAAACTTGTTCAAATGGCTCGAAGCACTTTGAGACTTAACATCTGAGGTCATCAGTCCCCTACACTTAGAACTACTTAAACCTAACTAACCTCGGGAGATCACACACATCCATACCCGAGGCAGGATTCGAACCTGCGACTGTAGCAGCAGCGCGGTTGCGGACTGAAGCGCTTAGAACCGCTCGGCCACAGTGGCCGGCTGTACTCACCGTAAGGCAGGTAAAACAGGCCGTCCCAAACACATCCTGAATGAATAAATGTATCATGGTCAGGTTTTTCCAAGCTGTAACAGACAACACGGCGAATTCCCTGACGTTCTGAAGTAATTTTTGTCGTTTATAGTTGCCAAATCACGACATCGACTTACTTTTTTGTGTAATGGAACTACGTACTTCTTCTGTCACATTTGATACGAGCTAAGAGAACTTCAACGACCTAACATGTATGTGACTTGATGAAATAATATCCAGATAACAGCACCCCAGACCACCGTCTCACCGCGAGGAGAAGAAGTTCCACAGACTTCTGCCCTATTACACCAAATACTTGCAGATACGTAACTTTTTCCCTGCGTGCTTCAAGCCCTTCAGTATGTGTTTTGCTGATGTATCAATTAGATAACTTGGTCGTAAGGCTATTGAGACATTCGCAATGTATACGACAGTCAGAAAAGCGCATATCGTCTGTGGCGAATGTCGGCAAACTACTAGAGTAGCGGTGCGGTTGTATGCTGAAGAACTTCCAGATCATACTAAGCTGTCCCCATCTGTCTTTGCAAACATTATAAAAAAGTTCTAGAAACAAATGTGTGGTAAATAACATACTAATTTTCATTTTAAACCAACAGCGTCACTATTTATACAGTTGCTGACAGGGCCGCGAAATGTTTAAAATATTTAAAAAACAACATATGGTTGAAAAAGAGGAGCAGCCGATGAAACAAATGAAATTAGCATTGTAGTAACAGTAACACAAAATGTAAATAGCACTAAGATGCATCTAGGAAGTAATAGAGAGATCAACCAAACGACTGTTCTGCGAACGCTACATTCCATCGCATTTCATCCTCTTCACATTCCGCTGCATCCACAGCTTCATGACAATGACTTCCAAAATTGATTACCGTTCTCCGAACGTTATCTACGAAAAGTGCTAAGCGATGCGGCGTATCTACGCAAAATTATGTTTAAGGAAGAATCATCGTTTAAAAATCATCGGCAAGTCGATCTGCGCAATATGCACTAACCTACGCTGACTCAAGGAACTGGATAAAAACATCGCTCTTCATCCATCAATGTTTGGTGAGTGTTTTTCAAGACCCACATCGTTGGTCCCCTTTTTATCGATGGGGATCTCAGTTAACTCAAGTATCTCGAGTTGCTAAGATGTGCTGCTTCCGGAGTTACTCGAAGAGATCCCACTGGACGTGGCAGACAGTGTGGCACCAGTGTGACGGATGACAGTCCCATTTCGCAGATGTAGGGACAGACCCTCTTAATAAAACATTTGGAGAGCACTGCAACGGTAGTTCAGGAAACGCAGCCGGCCGGAATGGCCGTGCGGTTCTAGGCGCTACAGTCTGGAGCCGAGTGACCGCTACGCTCGCAGGTTCTAATCCTGCCTCGGGCATGAATGTGTGTGATGTCCTTAGGTAAGTTAGATTTAATTAGTTCTAGGTTCTAGGTGACTGATGAACTCAGAAGTTAAGTCGCATAGTTCTCAGAGCCATTTGAACCATTTGAACCAGGAAATGCAAATTTGTCCACACACTCACCAAAGCTAACACTACGATACTTTTATCTGTGGCGGAAATTAAAACAAGAGGTCTCTTAGGAAACATCGACGGTTTCTGAAGGCATGAAATGCCTTATAACACGGGCCTGTGCTACCGTTAACTCCAGATGAAACTCATTGCGCAGTATTGTTTTTCCAGAATCTATTTGTAACGTGTGGAAAAGCTCAAGGTCAACATTTTGAGCACTTGGTATGACAGTCGTGATAATAAGCACACGACTCATACCTGAGATACGTGTTTCCTTTGATTTGGTATTGTATGGAAGACATTTCTGTAACCTTTTCTGCTGACGGTGGAGAGGTGATTTGCGGCGCTGTTACCTTGATACTTTTTGATCAAGTCCCATACGCGTTTTGTCGTTGAAGTTCTCTTAGAAGCTATTTCCAAATCCCACAGAAAAGTGTGTGTAGTTCTATTATGAAAAAGAACAGAAAGGTGTTTCCGTAATTCGGCGAGTATAAACGACAAAAATTACTTGCAAACGTCAGGAAATTAACCGTATGGTCCGTTATAACTTTTCGAAAACCGCACATCGAAATACTTGTTCATTCTCCGTATATTTAGGGTGGCCTGTATCAGCTGCCGCACCCTTATATTTTAACGCAAGTGTTTGAGAGACTTTGTATCTTCTCGACTTTGTATCTTCACTGATGTGTGAAATGATGGCATGAGGCATTACATGGTCAGTCTCCCTCTCAGATCGGAGAGGACACCCTGCGGCGACTCCAGCAATAGCGTATCAGCTACAGCAAACGCCTGTGGGGAGCAAGATGGGCGCCTCTGCTCTCCTCACAAGAGCCGACGTGTTATATTAGGCTGCAGCGTAATCTAGCAAGCGATGAGGAAACGTAATTACTGTTCGAAACCCAATGACTGCTTCGGAGATGAACACCGCGCTGATTGGCAGCCGACTGTATTTTCTCCTCGCTTCGCTACCTGTCCAAGTAATGAAAGTGAGTGGAGGCAGAACACGCAAATGCATAGGCTCCATTTACATCTGCCGCCAGCAGCACCTTACGTGAGCTATTATTAACGACGTATTGATGCGGATGTCAGCCGAGAGTAATCCATGGGAATTATCCTGCACAAATCAAGGCCTCCTCCGGCCCTGACAGCAATTTTGAGACGGGAAGCGCAAACACACGCTCTCTCGTGTGGCTGAGTGCTGCCCGCGTCCGCCAGTGCCGCTGACCACTGGCATCGCCTACTCGATGACGTCAGCAGGTGGATGGTATTTGACCACAAGGTTCTCATTTGTGTAACTACTCAGCTATCGGCCTCTACGGAGATTTCAATCGTGAGCCACCTGGCGGAATTTTTGGAGAGAGTGCAGTGAAAGGAGACGATGAATAGGCGTTCCTGAGTAAATTTGTGATCTTGTGCAGCGGTCAAGCTGAGAGAGTTGCGAAGGTGTTTTGCTTGGCAGAAAATCTGCAAATTATACTTTTTTACGTCTTTTGTTGTACACCCGTGAAACAGGAAAGTAGTGAATGTTTCCACAACGTATGTTCATCGCAGTACCAACATGACATATTCCGACAAACAATTCCCGAAATCTGGCAGCTCACTTTCATCGAAGAACTGTCCAGTTATCAGTTAATTATTCTTCCTCTAAATGATTTGATCGTAGAGACACAGTGTAAATCCCGACTGGATTGCGAAAGAAACAGGCTGCTTCTTTTTCGAAAGAATCATCCCAACATATGATTCAAACAACTGAGGTACGTAACCGAATATCAAAATCTCGAAAGCCGAACGAATATCTAAAGCCTGTACCACCTTCTTAGGTTCGTACACATTTCAGCACGGAAGCTAGTGTGTCACTTCTGAAGGCAAATCAGCTGAAAGGCAAAACAAGTTATCCATACGATAACAATGCATATAATCGAAATGATACAATCTTGCGCTCTTTCCATCCCGACTTCCTCTTTTCTTTTCATGTTGATTAATAGCTCCATAGGTCACAGAAAATACAAGCCATTTCACTCTACGATCTCGATTACTTTCTCCTCATTAATATCCTATTGGAAAGTTGTCTTGGTATACTGAACTTTGTCCTTTATGCACATCGTTTAAAAGAAATGTGAATAATTTTACTGAATCATCATATGAAGATATGCGTGAGGAAACTACAAAATAAAGCTTTCAGAGTGAAACTATACAGCGAAAAGTGAGTGAAGAAGATAATAAAACGATGTAATGACGGAAGAGAGAAAAAGAATAACAAGTAAAGAGGAATGACGAAAACTAAAATAATGTTGAAATTGGGACAAAAAATAATGACTGGTTCACTCCTGGACAAGTAGAAGACGCCTATAATAAACTGAGAGGTAATCCACCTCTCTGACAACGGGGGAAACCCTGTCTTGAATGTAACGTGGACTTGGATCAGAAGCCGGTTACAGGTGTGTCTCTCTTTAACACATACGGCCAAAACGGAGTAGGAGAGAGAGGAAGATTTTGAGCTATGCATAGCTCCAACCAAGACGTTGAGTTCATCAAATCTTGTACTGAACTTAAGGAATCATGATACGTGTTTGATACACTAAGAGTGGTGTTGTGGCTACCAGTGGCTAAGGAAAAGAAGAAGAACACAGAGGATGTGAAAAAGGCATCTGTTACCCGGTCTCGTGCACCATAAACGAGCATATCAAGAGCTAACAAGATCAAACAACTGAACGATAGACACGTGTGCAATGCAAGAATTCGTGACTAGCTCCGATCTTCTGTAATTATCACCACTTGTGCCACGTTGAGCTACATCACAGCAGTAGATACTCGGCAAGACTAATGAATGAATTAGTTTTAGTTTAATGTCACGTGTAATTTTGTAAATTACGCATTTGCACGAGTGACTAATTTTATTCACATTGTGCCAGTATGTTTTGCACAGTTCAGACTCTCATCCACGTTTATTTTGTGATCTGTTAATGTGTTTTGGTTGTGTAGCAAACAACAAATGCCGTAAACAGTTAGTGTCAATTTAATTAAAAGTATCTATGTGCCTTATTGTTCTAATACATATTACTCTGGGTCGTTAAACACTCCAGCTTCTGGAATTTCTAAAACTACAATTTGTTTCTAATTGTACAAAGCTTGAGGTAATGTTGTAAAGTTGGCTGAAGTCCCTAAGCAGAATATTTTTAAATGATCAATCAATACTATTTTGTCCATGATGGTTTCAGAATACGACGATTGTTCTCGTAGATAACGCAGAACAAAAAACTGAGTCAGCCACACTTCTTCAACCAATGATTGATTTCACCCAACTATTTTCGGACTTGAGTCCATTGTTAGACGTCACCGCGGATTTTTTTTACAATAGGAGAAAATGTGAAATTCGGACAAGAAATTCTAGCTGCTCTCTGACCACGGGCTCAGGCTCGAAAACTAGTTGCGCGAATTGAATCATTCGTTCAAGAAATGTAGCTGGTTCCAGTTTTTTCTTCAATGATATTTAATAACCAATAGACCGAAAGAAAAATTTCAGGCAACACATGCACACTGAATGAGTAGTAAATGTGAGGCTGTTGCTCGTGCACGGAAATAATTTTCAAAAATTCCCACCAACGTTTCTGGCTCTAACTTGATCAACAATACACAATCGTCTGTAATATTACTATTGTACATAGTAATATATATATGTCTTTAGGCATTTCATGTTCAGTGTGGATGCATCCTCGCCCGAACTCTTCCTGGAAATATGCTAAATGCTGCGAGCAATAAGGATGCTAGACAGGGGGCTCTATGCAAGTAGTGTGCGACAAGTTGGATGTTACGGATGGCGGGATGCGTGCTCGGACAGTCGAAACGTTTAAGACGATCGCTCGCGTAAAGTGGGAAGTCTGGGTTAAGAGTCCTGGCGTGGCACAAATTTTCACTTGTCACCATTGAATTATTTCACTGAGCTGATGCGGCTGACGTGGGAATTTACCATTCATCAAGTCTGTAATGCGTCTACAACGGAGTACAATTTTTAACATATCATGACCGATTTTGGTGCACTCTTTGTTACAGAAAATTGCAAATGTGCACTAATATACATAAAGCAGGAAGGAGTTCTGGAAAACCGAATGTATCCATAAACAACAATTTCGCATGAGGTGACACCCTAATTGGAAGAAATTTATCGCCGTTAATGGAGATTTATAAGGGACAGCCACAGATAGCTGTGCGGCGTTCTTCACAAAGAACTGGAGAGCAGCCTTTGAGAAATAGTGTTGGACTGTGTGGTAGAATATTCATCAGTAGGGACCCGTACACCTGCTGCTGACATGGAAATTTCAGGAATACTATGCGTATGTAGGAATTCAGCGTTTAGCGACCATAGACACTTGTGCTTTCGACTGTGTCAATTACTTAAAAACGGACAAGCTTTCGGTCCATATACAGCCGTGCTAGCGTCTCTGACGTCACAGTTGCGCAGTCCAGCTCCGTATGAGGTAACGTTTTGGTTGAAAGACTTCCGGTGGCCGGGTACCAAGCTGCTCTTAGCTACAGACTGCCGTCCTTTTTTAATGTAGCTGTCAGAAATTTATACATCCATCGCTTCTTTTATAACGCCATCGCAAGAAACATTTGCCCGTTTAACAATATATGTACCATCGAGTGCAATTCGGTGTCCATTCTGCTGAGTATGTTCTGCTACCGCTGATTTCTCAGGACACCATAGACAGAAACACGGTCTGGCCAACACAAAACTGTTGACACCCACACGATATTTTGTATATTACTGGCGTTCTGAGGTCTACATCATCTTCCACAGCCCTCATGAGTTGTGGAACGTTTGCTGGAGGCTTGAACAGTGAATTGATTTATTGATTTTATGACTCATTAAGAAGCGGATAGTGTCTCTTCTTGGTGAGAACGGCAAAACTGCAAGCTCCTTAGTGTCCCCCTCGGGTGGCTTTCCGCTTATGAGTATTCGTTGAACAAGTCTTCCAAATTTGACTGTTGTTGCAGGCGTTTTCTTCATCTTTTACCGCAAATGGTTCATTACTTTCGCAGGTTTCCAGCTTCTGAAAGGCTTCCGCTCGATGCACCAAGGTCCTCAGAAGAGAATGTTTCTATGCTGATTGCTGGTAGCTGTGCAGATACCGGGCCGTTAGGGTAAGTTTCGGTAAGCACTGTGGTTGTGATATCCATTTGGCTTTCGGCTGAAGAGGACGTCAAGGGACAGCAAGGTATTGTCCGTCTCTATCGAGAAGTTGGGGTGTCATAGACGTTGTCGATTTTGTTGAAGAACTATCCCAACTTATCACATCTATGAGGCCAGAAAATGCATGTGTCGTCGAAGTAACCGTAGAAACAAGCGCCGGCCGGTGTGGACGAGCGGTTCTAGACGCTTCAGTCTGGAACCGCGCGACCGCTACGGTAGCAGGTTCGAATCCTGCCTCGGGCATGGTTGTGTGTGATGTCCTTAGGTTAGTTAGGTTTAAGTAGTTCTACGTTCTAGGGGACTGATGACCTCAGATGTTAAGTCCCATAGTGCTCAGAGCCATTTGAACCATTTTTTTAGAAACAAGCAGGCTTTGCAGGAGATATTTCCCGAGTCATCTGCATAAAGTACGCCATAAACAGGTTGGCTACTAAGGAACCTAATGGGCTTCTCATCACAGCGCCCTCGATCTGCTTAAAATATTCTCAATCATACAGAACATGACATCAGAGTATGCTTAACACTTTCGCTGCGGCTGACGCTTATAAGCGTCACAACAAGCCACGAGTCACTACGGCTGATGCTTATAAGTGTCCGCGCTCACTGTCGTATTACTCAGTCTAGTTGCAGCGCCTAAGCTAGTATCAAAGCGTGTAAACTTTTGTTTTGTATGGTCATTTACCGAACGTATATTGTTCGTAATGGTGGTTAATGTACCGACACCTGGACCTTCCAATGTGAAAAGGAGCAGGAAAAGTGGTAAATTGTCAGAGGAAGCCGGCAGGTGTGGCCGAGCGGTTCTAGGCGCTTCAGTCTGGAACCGCGCGACCGCTACGGTTGCAGGTTCGAGTCCCGCCTCGGGCATGGATGTGTGTGATGTCCTTAGGTTAGTTAGATTTAAGTAGTTCTAAGTTCTAGGGGACTGATGACCTCAGATATTAAGTCCCATAGTGCTCAGAGCCATTTGAACCATTTTGACAGAGGAACAGCTACTTAGTGTACTAAACGATAGTGATTTTCTGTGTAGTGAGGACGAGCCATACCACGGAGATTGTCATTTAGAGGCTGCAGAAGAATTGCAGAGTGATGATAGCGTGGAAGCACAGTTTTAGAATCTGTTTCGTGACAGTTCCGCTACTAAATTGACGACCTCTATCAGAGTCAATCTTAAAAATGCGCATTTGAAGTAAATATAATTTCAAATGAATCCAGTTTCCTTTTCCCTTTTTTTCCTTCATAAGAATTTGCGTTTTGGAATCCAAATTTTTCCTGAATGTGGTGGATTTGTTGCTTCTTTGAACTGTATTTTTTGTTACATTATCAACAAATCACGAACATTTGAATGACGCCTGTGACCCCTATAGGTGTCAGACAGCAAACAGACTTTAACACATGACCACGATACAGGCGAAGCTTATTTGAAGTAATGTAACTAAGGTGTCATCATTAAGTCAGTACAGAACATGTTCCTACAGATCTTACAAGGTCTTGACGTCAGCCTATAGCTCAGGTGTGCTTAGGAGCGTCGGCTCCGAGCGGGACCTGCCGTTTCAGTGTTACCGGCCCGCACCCGTCCATTGCCGGGCCGCACTGGAGAGCTGCGCGTCTGCACCGATGCCGCAGCGAAAGTGTTAAATACCTGATGGGGCACCTGTATCGTAAACAATGTTTGGAAGTAAGGGGGCAGACTGATTCTGAACACATAGTTCTGTCCTGTCAATGTGTAACTTAGTAATGGATTACTTAGTAATGCAAAATTTTAATTCTGATTGTTTATATCAATAAAATTTTACATGTTAAGCTTACGACATCGTTACGTCAACTTGCTCATTTTGCGATCCTCTGCCATCTGTAAACACATCAAAACTTTCGACAGTTGATACAAGTTTATTTAAGAGTTAATGAATGGTATGAGGATATCAGCCAATCAGTTGCAGGTATAAATGTTTGTTAACAACCCTTGACCATGGTTTCAACAACTGTAAAATTGTCTTCTGAACAAGTATAGGGCCTACTGAGGAAATTTTTTTCACATCGTAGTTAAAAAAGAATTACCAAGCTTTAAAGGATGTACAAAACCCCTGGATTAAAAACAGAATAAATAAAAAATTACTTACACGTAAAGTCAAATATTGGCGAAGACAAATTTCTGAGCAAGGCAGCTTATGTAAAGTAATATCTTATACATGACCATTAGCAAAACCAAATAAAATGTGTTAAAAAACACCGCATGGGAATTTTTTGTTTATTATAATTTTTATCCAGTAGTTTTTCACATCCTTTTTATGTACATTCATCACACCTTGATAATTCCTTTTAAATAAAATGTGAAAAAAATGTCCTCTATAGCTCCATGTACTTTTGGAGAATACAATTTTACAATTGTTGAAACTCTGGTTGTTAATAAAAGTTTATATCTGCAACTGCCTGGCTGATTTTCTTAAAACATTCAATTACATTCGCCTTTCATGAACAGCCGGTATGTTCGAAATTTTAATTGTGAATTGTTTATGTCAATAAAATTCTTGAAGTTCGGCCTGCGACATCGTTAGTTCAGCTTAATTTTATGATCCTCTGCCATCCATACAACTTTGCATCTAACAGTTCTGAACAACTTTTGCACATACGCAGCGTATTCGATAGAACAGGTGTGAAGAAGCTGCATTCGAGCGCTGTCGGGAGTTGGGACTGCTTCCTCGTGAGTTGCCGTCCGATCGGCTGTGGCGGCGGAGGTATCGCGTCCGAGATAGTGGTGTGTCGGATCAGAAGTCCCCAGTCGGCGAGAGGCTGGAGGCAGAAGATTGCTGCGGCAATGGGGCCGAGGACGGCCCGCCTCTGCAAGGACGGCACGTACAGCCGCGGGCGCCTGCGGCGGACGGCCGCCGGCAACCCCCACCCTGTGGCGGAGTCGGCAGAAAACTGCACCCGTCAGAAACCGAACCACAGGCAGCCGGCGCAGTGGCGAACTGGCACTGCTGTTGCCACGGCGGATGGAACTGTGCTGTGTGGCACGTGACGGGTGTAATATATCTTGACGGGTGTAACATATTTGATACAAAACTTCGCCGGGGCAGGTATCAGTCTCTTCATTACATGTCACAGTGCGGTATCGATAAGTTCATTTAATATTTGTGTGCAAAAGTTTCGACAGGTACTTATAGATTTACACTACTGGCCATTAAAATTCCTGCACCGAGAAGAAATGCAGATGATAAAAGAGTATTCATTGGACAAATATATTATACTAGAACTGACATGTGATTACATTTTCACGCAATTTGGGTGCATATATTCTGAGAAATCAGTAACCAGAACAACCACCTCTGGCCGTAATAACGGCCTTGATACGCCTGGGCATTGAGTCAAACAGAGCTTGGATGGCGTGTACAAGTACAGCTGCCCACGCAGCTTCAACACGATACCACAGTTCATCAAGAGCAGTGACTGGCGTATTGTGACGAGCCAGTTGCTCGGACACCATTGACCAGACGTTTCCAATTGGTGAGAGGTCTGGAGAATGTGCTGGCCAGGGCAGCAGTCGAACACTTTCTGTATCCATAAAGGCCCGTACAGGACCTGCAACATGCGGTCGTGCATTATCCTGCTGAAATGTTCGGTTTCGCAGGGATCGAATGAAGGGTAGAGCCACGGATCTTAACACATCTGAAATGTAACATCCACTGTTTCAAGTGCCGTCAATGCGAAGAAGAGGTGACCGAGACGTGTAACCAGTGGCACTCCATACCATCACGCCGGGTAATACGCAAGTATGGCGAAGACGAATACACGCTTCCAATGTGCGTTCACCGCGATGTCGCCAAACACGGATGCGACCATCGTGATGCAGTAAACAGAACCTGGATTCATCCGAAAAAATGACTTTTTGCTATACCTGCACCCAGGTTCGTCGTTGAGTACACCATCCCAGGCGCTACTGTCTGTGACGCAGCGTCAAGGGTAACCGCAGCCATGGTCACCGAGCTGATAGTCCATGCTGCTGCAAACGTCGTCGAACTGTTCGTGAAGATGGTTGTTGTCTTGCAAACGTCCCCATCTGTTGACTCAGGGATCGAGACGTGGCTGCACGGTCTGTTACAGCCATGCGGATAAGATGCCCGTCATATCGACTGCTGGTGATACGAGGCCGTTGGGATCCAGCACGGCGTTCTGTATTACCCTCCTGAATCCACCGATTCCATACTCTGCTAACAGTCATTGGATATCGACCAACGCGAGCAGCAATGTCGCGATACGATAAACCGCAATCGTGATAGGCTACAATCAGACCTTTATCAAAGTCGGAAACGTGATGGTACGCATTTCTCCTCCTTACACGAGGCATCACAACAACGTTTCACCGTGCAACGCCGGTCAACCTGTTGGAAACTTTCCTCATGTCAGCATGTTGAAGGTGCAGCCGCCGACGCCAACCATGCGTGAATGCTCTGAAAAGCTAATCATTTGCACATCACAGCATCTTCTTTCTCTCGGTTCAATTTCTCGTCCGTAGCACGTCATCTTCGTGGTGTAGCAATTGTAATGGCCATTAGTGTATTTTTTAAGTTTGATTAGATAAAGATTATGCGTATGATGCAGCTGTTAATATTGTTTGTGGTTACAGTGTAAAAATAAAATGTTTCAAAATGATAATTTCATTTGAATAAAGTTAATGGTTATAAATCCACGTTATTGTGACAATATTAGGCAAAACTTAAATGAAAATTATTATTGTTTGTCAATTCAGAAAAATCGTATACCACTATCTTAGTATGTACGTTATTTCTCCGACGTATCGAGTGTTTGGCGGGATTGCTTGTAACGTAATTGTATCACAGAAAGTGATAAGGAAAGTTGTGGCAGAGCACGCAGAGTACAAGGATGAGCTAGAATGCAGTTACATAATATATGATGTCATTTCACCAAGAACTTAAGAATAAATGGAAGGATTCTTCAGAATGGGAAGTTGCAAACTTATTTAAAGATACTGCAAGAACGGAATGAATAAAGTGCAACCCTTCCACAAATTGCTGCAGATTTCAAAGCTGAGACATCAACAAGTGTCAGCGTGCGAACTATTCAACGAAACATTATCGATATGAGCTTTCGGAACCGAAGTCCCACTCGCGTACCCTTGACTGCACGTCCCAAAGTTTTACGCCTCGGCTGGGGCCGACATTGGACTGTTAACGACTGGAAACATGTTGCCTGGTCGGACGAGTCTCGTTTCAAACTATATCGAGTGGTTGGACGTGTTCGGGTATGGAGACAACCACACGATTTCTTAGAACCTGCATGTCAGCAAGAGACTGTTTAAGCTAGTGGAGGCTCTTTAATGGTGTGGGGCGTGTGCAGTTGGAGTGATATGAGACCCCTGATACATCTAGATACGACTCTGATAGGTGACACGTTTGTAAGCATCCTGTCTGATCACCTGCAACCATTCGTGCCCATTGTGCATTCCGAATGACTTGGGCAATTCCAGCAGAACAATGCGACACTCCACACGTCCAGAATTGCTACAAAGTGGCTCCAGGTACACTCTTCTGAGTTTAAACGCTTCCGCTGGCCACCAAACTGCCCAGAGATTAACATTATTGAGCATATATGGGATGCCCTGCAATGGTGCTGTTCAGAAGAGACATCTACCCCCTCGTACTCTTACGGATTTATGGACAACCCTGCAGGATTCACGGTGTCAATTCCCTCCAGCACTACTTCAGACATTAGTCGACTCCATTCCACGTCGTGCTCATGGGGTCCTACACGATATTAGGCAGGTGTACTAGTTTCTTTGGATTTTCAGTGTATGTACATACTGAAGTGTTGTAGTGCTAGTGTTCATCTGTTGCTATCATCCATGATCAGATGGCATTCAGGAGTCCTGGCTTCACCTCTTGTACTTTGAATCTGTAGGCAGTAACAGTGCTGAGTTTAGAGGTGAACAATGTTCGCAGCATTCAGTCTCGGGTATAGCTATGTCCCGCCAACGAGTACGTGCTTCTGTTGAACAGGTTCTGCCATTTGAACGGAGTCGCATTGTGGACCTGCGGGAAGTTGGACGAACGCATCGGCTGACTGCTGCACATGACGGGCTAAATGTATGGGTGGTGTGTCGCTGCTTTCAACAGTGGTCTGAAAAACATTCCCGCACCTAGGGATCAGTTCTGGACGTCCGCATATTACAGACGCAAGTCAAGATGCACATACCGCACGAGCAGTGGTGGCCGGCCAAACATCATCCAGGGACAAAATCCGCCACATATTGCACCTGCAGTGTCATCACGGGGCATTGAAAATCGCCTGCTTGCAGCAGGATTAAGACCACGTGTGCCTCTGCCCAGGCTATTACTGACACCGACACAGCCAAGCCAAGGACGGCTGCTCTGGTAATGTGAAAGAGTTTGCTGAAAAGTAAAATAGTGCTCTGTTGTCTTTGCTGATGACGGTAGGTTCAGTCTGTATGTGAATGATGGACGTACGCGCCTATGGCGTAGACTTTGTGAGCTGGTAATTCCAGAGTGCAAACATCCACGACACAGAGGTCCCATTCCAGGCTAGATGGTGTACAGGGCCACGAGTTACAACTCGCCGTCACACCTGGTGTTTCTGCAGGGTAAAGTAACAAGAGGCTGCCACTGCCATTTCTTTGCACCTGGGAACTCTGTTCTCCGGGCCACTTTTAAACGAGTCGATACTCAGCATGGAGGGAGATTTTTGTTGTCACATGTCATATTCATATCCTCGATGTCAGTTCTGTGAATCATCGAGACCACCTTGAGTTGATAGCTTCTCAGTTATTTGTCCCAACAATACTTGAACCTATTATCATGTTCGATTATCGTTAAACCTGTGGCAACCCATTCAGTTTCTACTGTTCACTTGCTGCTGTACAGGCACTGTGTTTTCCAAAATTAGAATTATTTCAGAGCCGTAATTACTGTTTTCTTGTGTTCCGGAATTATACTTCAGCTCCAGTGATTACTGCATCATTACCATACAAGCACTTTTCTTTTGTCTACTTCTGCAATATTCTCGACGTTCGGTCTTGGAGAATGTAGAGCCCCGTTGTGTCTGGACGTGTTCTCCACCGTCAGTCACTATGCTTTACGTACACTTAGGTTGCTTATAAGTAGAATTTAAGCCGTACTGCGAGTAACAATACGTATTTTGGCAACCACGGTAAAATGAATCACTTAAACCCGACTGAACCGTGACTTTCTTTTCCCAAAGTCCTAAGTCGACCGGGACTGCATGCAGGTTCCTACTCCGAATTCAAGAAGCGAACTGTTGAGTCGTCTTAATGGAAACCTACGAAGATATTACAGATTAGTGGATTAATTTAAAAGGAATGCCGCAATGATAGGCGAATTGAGCTCCATCTGCTCTGTATGTAAACAAGCCTAGCAAGTGCTATCAGGCGCCAAGCGAAACGTTTTCTGTCTGATGTGTATTCCGTGAGGAAACCGGCGATTAGTCTCCAGCTGCTGATTTACCGTAGTTCCACGGTAAGGGGTCCGCTCTCCACTATAAGTAGTTAGTAGCTAGTTCGTAAATCTGCACGTTAACTTGATTCGACTCTCAATCTGTCATGTATCACCCTCAAGGATCTTTCGTTACTGAATTTCAGTTGACGGTGTCCAGATACTACCATAATTTCACTGATAACGGCAAAGAAATTCATGTGGAGTGTTCCGCTTCGATTCCCGATGGATACCCACGATTTCCTGCTGCAGCGTAGTCTTGGGTTACACTTTTTTTCTTGAAAATGGTTACAAAGCCAAAACTGCCCATTAGTGAAAAAAATCACTAAAAGGGTATTTTGATCCAAGTTACAACAGCCATTGTGGAAGATTATTGTCATTCAAGACATGTCAAACAGTGAGGTCCTCGCCAGGGTCCTGGTGAAAGTGAATTGCCACCGCTGGCTATTGGCCGTAGCCGAGTTTTTGAAATGCGTAATTAGCTCTGCTGATTGACCAATGATCTTCTTTCGTTTTCTCCTTCTGATTTCACTACTGCCCTTACCTTTAGTTGTTATCTTGTTGCCTAGGTATTTTCTTATGCGTTCTCCCATTCAAGACACTTTTGCTTATATACGAATACTAAAACTAATGTTTTGGTTTTTATTTTGTTTAATTGTAGACTGTAGTCCCTTCCTAATATCGTTTTCCGCTTCGTCTAGTACGTATTCCAGTTGTACCTCATTGTCTGCTCCTACTTCCGTCATCTGCATCACGTCTATTGTCTCTCTCTCTCTCTCTCTCTCTCTCTCTCCTGTTGCAACTTTATTCCTGCTGTCTCACAGTACTGACTGATGTTTGTGTCAATAGCAGGCATACTCTACTTGCACATATCCTTGTTTATGAAAGTTGCTCATGCCGTCCAAATTTTTCTGAGCAGTTTCCTCTTCATAGAATGCGAGAAAATTCCACTGTCATTGTATTTTAGTTCTATTTCTCCCTTCGTACCAAGCCCTTTGTGTGGTCAAGCACCCGTCTCATCATATATTTCATTTCAGATTCCATAAGCTTTTGTTTCGTTTAGTGATAGATGCTGTGAAAGAAAAGAACAACGCTGGATAAAACTGATTAACAAGTTTTTGTATTTCGTTATTTTATCCATTGCGAATGAGACGATTCTGGGATTTTTCTGGAATGCAGGCTGTATTCAGATGACACCAGTCAATCGTATTTATCGTGTGACCGTTTTCAACTCACGGAAATTTGGAAATTTGTGGTAAGGTCTTATGGGACCAAACTGAAGAGGTCATCGGTCCCTAAGCTTACACACTACTTAATCTAACTTGAACTAACTTACGCTAAGGACAACAAACACACCCAACACACAGAACTCGAACCTCCGACTGGGGTAGCCACGCGGAGAGTGACAAATCGCCTCAGAACGCTCGGCTACCCCGTGCGGTTTCAACTCATGAACTAAGACCAGGCAGACTTCATCATACCATCACTGGTAGAACGCCCAAAAGTCTCCTTAATTTCGACAATCCCGAATAGTGTACTTATAGATTTATTGTTGATGCAGTAATTATACTGCCCAGAAGGTAAAACAGTTTAATGGAGTCCGTATACATCCACGAACCATGGGGCCTTGCAGTTAGTGGGATGGCTTGCGTGCCTTAGAGATACAGATAGTTGTACCGAAGATGCAAGCACAACGGAGGTCAAACAAACGTGTGGCGCCTGAAAGGGGCAGCAGCCTTTTCAGTAGTTGCAGTGACAACAATCTGGATGCTTGACTGTTCTGGCCTTGTAACACAAGCAAAGCAGCCCTGCTGTGCTGGTACTGCGAACGGCTGAAAGCAAGGGGAAACGAGAGCCGTAATTTTTCCCGATGGCATGCAACTCTACTGTATGCTTAAACGATGGTGGCGTACTCTTGGGTAAAATATTCCGGAGGTAGCATAGTTCCCCATTTGGATTTCCCGGAGGGGCTACTCAGGAGGATGCCCTCATCATGAGAAACATAACTGGCATTTTACGGATCAGAGCGTGAAATGTTTCATCCCTTAACGGGGCAGGTCGGTTACAAAAAAAGAAAATGGGTAGGTTGAAGTTAGGTATATTGCGGATTAGTCAAGCTTAGTGGCAGGAGTAACAGAACTTCTGGGCAGGTGAATACAAGATTATGCATAAAAAATCAAATAGGAATCATGCTCGTGTGGGTTTAATAATGAATTAGAAAATAGGAATGTGGATAAGCAACTACTAACAACACAGTGAACGCATAACCATAACCAAGTTAAGCACGAAACCCATACGTACCACTGTAGTACATGTATATATGCCAACTTGCTCCGCAGATGAAGAGGTTGAAGAAATGTGTGACGAAATAAAAGAAGTTATCCAGATAGTTAAAGGAGGCGAAAATTTAATTGTGTTGGGGGACTGGAATTTGATAGTAGGAAATGGAAGAAAAGGAAAAGTTTTAGGTGAATGTGGACTCGGGGAAAGGAATGAAAGAGGAAGCCGACTGGTAAAATTTTGCACAGAGTATGATTTAATCATCGATAACAGTTGATTTAAGAAACATAAATTAAAGTTGTATATTTGGAAGAGACATGGAAATAATGAAAAATTTCAGATTGATTATATAATCGTTAGGCAGAGATTTAAGATTCAGATTTTAAATTGTAAGGCATTTCCAGGGGTAGATGTAGACTCTGACCACAATTTATTGGTTATGAACTATAGGTTCAAAATGGCTCTGAGTACTATGGGACTTAACATCTGTGGTCATCAGTCCCCTAGAACTTAGAACTACTTAAACCTAACTAACCTAAGGACATAACACACATCCATGCCCGAGGCAGGATTCGAACCTGCGACCGTAGCGGTCACGCGGTTCGAGACTGAAGCGCCTAGAACCGCACGGCCACACCGGCCGGCGAACTATAGGTTAAACTGAAGAAACTGCATAAAGGTTGTTCAGGGTTTCAGAGGGAGCATTAGACAACAAATGACTAAAACAGTAGAAAACGAATGGGTAGATTCAAGGGATGAAATAGTGAAGGCAGCAGAGGATGAAACAGGTGTAAAGACAAGGCCTTTAATGCCTTTGAAGATAAACACTGATTTGTCCTGTCGCTAATTTTGCCTAAATATATCTGCTATTAAGTTGTGGCACTTGGGGCGACTGTAATTTAGTTCTTACGGTGTAGCGTGGTTATCTGATTGTCTTTAGTAATACGTTTGATTTGTTACATTTCCACATCTGTAACCACTTTCTATGCCCAGGCTCCCAACCGTTGCAGTACTCAAGGGGCGGTAGCGAGATTGTACAGTAACGTCCAAAGGCCTTCTCACCACCTCTTTTTTGGTCATGATGTATATTTATTTATACTCCATATGTCATTTCTTTCTTTTCAGATGGCGGACACAAGAACGTACGGTGTGGAAGAAAGTGTTTTGGCAAGAGCATGGGGGTCAAGAACGTGCTCACACCAGAAAGCCATGAGAGATGTGCAGCGGGATGTTGCAGCACGATTGCATAAATAAGCGATACTGCGACAGCAACAAATACTTTTCAAAACCGGATCCATTTTGGATGGAAAGAGAACAGATCGACCATCAACAAGCATCAAATATGTCCAGCAGTGGGGGATTCCGTGACCAGATCTACGCTAAAATTATTGTGGAAAAGATCTGCTGGGCTTGAAATCCCAAAACGACTAAGCTGCCGCACATGAAAAAAGATCTAGATTTAAAATCCTTTATGCCAAAATTCGTAAATCAGTTGAGTGATGAGGACGTGTGGCGAAAACGTGAAGCTTGCACAAGATTACTCGAAGTGTTTATGACGCTCCCACAGTGGGGCAAAGATTTTTTCTCAGACTATTCTGCAGTTTATCCATCTTGTAGGAATAGGGGTATTCTTTTCTGTAGCAAGGAAAACCAACGTTATCACGAACAGTTAGAGGAAAATTCCCCACATGTTATGGCCTGGGCTGTAATGTCCAGTAGGCACCTAATAGGGCCCTATTTAATTGATAGCGCTGTAACTCAACATTCTTACTTACAAATGTTGCGTGAATTATTTTTGAGCTCCAGAGGGTGAACATTCTTGGTGACAGTTGACTTCAAAATTGGAGCTCCCGTCCACTACGCACTCCGTGTTCGAGATTTCTTGGTTGAACTGTTACCCCAGAGGTGGAGAGAGAGAGAAAGATGACCAGTGCATCTGCTAGCGTCGATCGAGTGGCCTCTATGGAGCCCGGATCTGATATCATGCGACAGTTCCCTGTGAGGAATAATTAGCAGTGTGTCCAGAAACAACGGTACCAGACAATTCACAAATTGAAGCAAGCTGCTAGGGAGGCTTTCAGAGAAGTCATACTACCTAAGCATCGGATATTTTCACACAGGATCTGGTGCCACGTTTTTTTCTGCCGTGATAATGATGGAGACCGTACTCATGTTCTGGATCGATAAAAATTCTGGTATGACACGTTAGAAATAAATACACACCGAGATCAAAAGAGAGGAGAGCGCCAAGACTTTAGAACCAGACTGTAGAACACCTAAAGGACTGATTCGACCCTCTTAACACTTATATATTTTCATTAATCCAGTCTCGAAACGTTTTGGACTGACGGAGTATAACGGCTTCCATTATCAGAACATACTGTGACCGGCTGGAACCATGATGGGACCAGTAACACGGGCAAGAGTCTCTTGATTAAATGGTTTAGTACAGTTCACGCAAAATCTCTGAAAAACCTGGCTCATCACCTCTATTCGTAGCCACGCTCAAGGCACGAAAGAAACCAGCCGTCCCGCTCTCGAGAGAAGAACTCGCTCTGGCGCTCCCGTGGCGGTGGTGAGGCCGTCAACTACGGCAGCAAGTGACAGAGGCCCCAGTATCGGCGGCAGCGCCATACTGCTGGATGACTGGCCACGCCCGGTCGCACTACATCTACATCTACATTTATACTCCGCAAGCCACCCAACGGTGTGTGGCGGAGGGCACTTTAGGTGTCACTGTCATTACCTCCCTTTACTGTTCCAGTCGCGTATGGTTCGCGGGAAGAACGACTGCCGGAAAGCCTCCGTGCGCGCTCGAATCTCTCTAATTTTACATTCGTGATCTCCTCGTGAGGTATAAGTAGGGGGAAGCAATATATTCGATACCTCATCCAGAAACGCACCCTCTCTAAACCTGGACAGCAAGCTACACCGCGATGCAGAGCGCCTCTATTGCAGAGTCTGCCACTTGAGTTTGCTAAACATCTCCGTAACGCTATCATCCTTACCAGATAACTCTGTGACGAAACGCGCCGCTCTTCTTTGGATTTGTCTATCTCCTCTGTCAACCCGACATGGTACGGATCCCACATTGATGAACAATACTCAACTATTGGTGGAACGAGTGTTTTGTAAGCCACCTCCTTTGTTGATGGACTACATTTTCTAAGGACTCTTCCAATGAATCTCAACCTGGCACCTGCCTTACCAACAATTACTTTTATATGATCATTCCACTTCAGATCGTTCCGTACGCATACTCCCAGATATTTTACAGAAGTAACTGCTACCAGTGTTTGTTCCGCTATCATATAATCATACAATAAAGGATCCTCCTTTCTATGTATTCGCAACACATTCCATTTGTCTATGTTGAGGGTAAGTTGCCACTCCCTGCACCAAGTGCCTATCCGCTGCAGATCTTCCTGCATTTCGCTGCAATTTTCTAATGCTGCAACTTCTCTGCATACTTCAGCATCATCCGCGAAAAGCCGCATGGAACTTCCGACACTATCTACTAGGTCATTTATCTATATTGTGAAAAGCAATGGTCCCATAACACTCCCCTGTGGCACGCCAGAGGTTACTTTAACGTCTGTAGACGTCTCTCCATTGAGAACAGTATGCTGTGTTCTGTTTGCTAAAAACTCTTCAATCCAGCCACACAGCTGGTCTGATATTCCGTGGGCTCTTACTTTGTTTATCAGGCGACAGTGCAGAACAGTATCGAACGCCTTCCGGAAGTTAAGGAAAATGGCATCTACCTGGGAGCCTGTATCTAATATTTTCTGGGTCTCATAAACAAATAAAACGAGTTGCGTCTCACACGATCGCTGTTTCCGGAATCCATGTTGATTCCTACAGAGTATATTCTGGGTTTCCAGAAATGATATGATACAAGAGCAAAAAACACGTTCTTAAATTCTACAACAGATCGACGTCAGAGATATAGGTCTGTAGTTTTACGCATCTGCTCGACCACCCTTCTTGAAGACTGGGACTACCTGTGCTCGTTTCCAATCATTTGGAACCCTCCGTTCCTCTAGAGACTTGCAGTACACGGCTGCTAGAAGGGGGGCAAGTTCTTTCGCGTACTCTGTGTAGAATCGGATTGGTATCCCGTCATGTCCAGTGGACTTTCCTGTGTTGAATGATTTCAGTTGCTTTTCTATTACTTGGACACTCATTTCAATGTCAGCCATTTTTTCGTTCGTGCGAGGATTTAGAGAATGAACTGCAGTGCGGTCTTCCTCTGTGAAACAGCTTTGGAAACAGGTGTTTAGTATTTCAGCTTTACGCGTGTCATCCTCTGTTACAACGCCATTATCATCCCAGAGTGTCTGGATATGTTGTTTCGATCCGCTTACTGATTTAACGTAAGACCAGAAATTCCTAGGATTTTCTGTCAAGTCGGTACACAGAGTTTTTCTTTCGAATTCACTGGACGCTTCACGCGTAGCCCTCCTTACGGTAAACCGAGCGAGGTGGCGAAGTGGTTAGACACTGGACTCGCATTCGGGAGGACGACGGTTCAATGCCGCGTCCAGCCATCCTGATTTAGGTTTTCCGTGATTTCCCTAAATCACTCCAGGCAAATGCCGGGATGGTTCCTTTGAAAGGGCACGGCCGACTTCCTTCCCCTTCTTTGCCTAATCCAATGAGACCGATGACCTCGCTGTCTGGTCTCCTTCCCCAAACAACCCAACCAACCTTACGCTAACTTTCACATCGTTTAGCTTCTGTTTGTCTGAGAGGTTTTGGCTGCGTTTAAACTTGCAGTGAAGCTCTCTTTGCTTTCACAGTTGTTTCTTAACTTTGTTGTTGAACTACGGTGGGTTTCTCCCGTCCCTCACAGTTTTACTCGGCACGTACCTGTCTAAAACGCATTTTACGATTGCCTTGAACTTTTTCCATAAACACTCAACATTGTCAGTGTCGGAAAAGAAATTTTCGTTTTGATCTGTTAGGTAGTCGGAAATCTGCCTTCTATTACTTTTGCTAAACAGATAAACCTTCCTCCCTTTTTTTATATTCCTATTTACTTCCATATTCAGGGATGCTGCAACGGCCTTATGATCACCGATTCCATGTTCTGCGCTTACAGGGTCGAAAACATCAGGTCTGTTTGTTATCAGTAGGTCCAAGATGTTACCTCCACGAGTCGGTTCTCTGTTTAATTGGTCGAGGTAATTTTCGGATAGTGTACTCAGTATAATGTCACTCGATGCTCTGTCCCTACCACCCGTCCTAAACATCTGAGTGTCCCAGTCTGTATCTGGTAAACTGAAATCTCCACCTAGGACTATAACATGCTGAGAAAATTTATGTGAAATGTATTCCGTGCTGAAGCCGCAGCGAGACGCCGCCGGTGCGTCGCGGCCGCCGGCGCTCGCCGCATCTGCGATTCCTGCCGGCTGCGGCTGCGGTGCAGCCGAGGCGCGCCGGCGCAAAAACTGCGAAGCGAGGCGAGGCGAAGCGTCCCGCAGCTCGGAAGACGCGGCCGCCGGCCGGCCTGCCAGCTGGTGGCCGCCGGCGAACGCTCGCCGGCTGTGCAGCGGAAGCGGCCGTCGCGAAACCTCGCTCCGGCATTAAGTCTGACGCTACCTCCACATCCGTGCTCCGCCCTGTCTGGCGGAGACTATCTCTTTATATCGTCATATCGTTGTGGACACTTCTTACCTGGACACGGAAAATATCCCACGCACTTAAACAGCGTGAGTCTGAGAAATATACACTATGTTATCAAATGTATCCGGACACCTGGCTGAAAATACTTTACAAGATCGTCCCGCCCTCGATCGGTTATGCTGGAAATCAATATGGCGTTGGGCCACTCTTAGCCTTGATGACAGCTTCCACCCTCGCTGGCATACGTTCGGTGAAGTGCTGGGAGGTTTCTTGGGGAATTGCAGCCCATTCTTCACGGAGTGCTGCACAGAGTAGAGGTATCGATGTCGGTCGGTGAGGCCTGGCACGAAGTCGGCGTTCCAAAACATTCCAAAAAGTGTTCTATAGGATTCAGGTCAGCACTCTTTGCAGGCCAGTCCATTAGCGCGATGTTATTGTCGTGTAACCACTCCGCCGCAGGCCGTGCTCTATGAACAGGTGCTCGATCGTGAGGAAAGATGCAATCGTCATCCCCGGATTGCTCTTCAACAGTGGGAAGCAAGAAGGTACTTAAAACATCAATGAAGGCTTGCGCTGTGATAGTGCCACGCAAAACAACAAGGGGTGCAAGCTCCCTCCACGAAAACCACGACTACACCATAACACCACTACCTCTGAGTTTTACTGTTGGCACTACACCCGCTGGCAGATGACGTTTACCGGCCATTCGCCATACTCACACCCTGATATTGGATCGCCACGTTGTGTACTGTGATTCGTCCCTCCACCCAACGTTTTTCCAACGTTCGATCGTCCAATGTTTACGCTCCTTACACCAGGCGAGGCGTCGTTTGGGATTTACCGGAATGATGGGTGGCTTATGAGCAGTAGCTCAACCATGAAATCAAAGTTCTCCCACCTCCCGCCTAACTGTCACAGTACTTGCAGTGGATCCTGATGCAAATTGGAATTCTTGTATGATGGTCTGCATAGATGTCTGCCTATTACACATTACGACCGCGTGGCCCCTTCCGCTGGAGTTTCGAGTCTTCCCTCGGGCACGGTGTGTGTGTTGTTCTTAGGATAAGTTAGTTTAATACAGTTTAAGTTGTGTGTAAGTATAGAGACCGATGATCTCAGCAGTTTGCTGCCATAGGAATTCACATACATTTGGACATTAGGACCCTCTTCAACTGTTGGCGGTCTCTGTCAGTCAACAGACGAGGTCAGCCTGCACGCTTTTGTGCTGTACGTGTCCATTTACGTTTCCACTTCACTATCACATCGGGAACAGTGGACCTAGGGATATTTAGGAGTGTGGAAATCTCGCGTACAGACGTATGACACAATTGACACGTTAGAAGTCCGTGAGTTCAGCAGAGCGCCCCATTCTGGTCTCTCACGATGTCTAATGACTCTGATATGGGGTAATGGAGTACCTGGCAGTAAGTGGCAGCACAATGCATCTACTATGAAAAACATATGTTTCTGATGGTGTCCGGATACTTCTGATCACATAGAGTACCTACAGCATGACAATTATTGAACTATATGAAATGAAGTCGTTATAACTTGTGAATGGTTTGCGTTAGAACGTTGAAACTGCCCCGTTGGCCGCGGGGAATGATGGGAATTAGTATGCGCATGCGCACACGCCTTGTTGTTATCGGCCATTTGCACATGAAAATGTCACGATACAACGTGCATGAGCGTACAGCGCTCCTGAAGGCCTACTATGCCGGTAATAACAGCCCAAATGCGGCTTGAAGGAAGTTTGCGACAGAGTTCAAGATGAAGACAACCGGTCCAATGTGCTAACAACCAACAATTTCATTTTCAAGTTTGAGAGAAATGCTAATGTTCCTGATGACAATCTTCTCAACGTTGGTCGTCCAAAAGGGGTGAAAACATCGAGAAGACAAGCGCTGTGTTTGGAACCAGCCCCAGGAAATCGATCAGACGAGCTTCACAAAAGGTGGGAATCAACCAGGAGACACTGCGACAAATTGTTGTTACATCTCTTCCCATACAAAATTCACGCCCATCAACCATTAAGCCCCAAGGCCATAGAACAGCGGCTGCGCTTCTCCAATACTATCGTCCACGGAACTGACGAAAAGAACTTCGATGTGAATATGGTTTGGTTTAGCGATGAAGCTCACTTTCATTTGGATGGGATAGTCAATAAGAAAAATTGGCGCATTTGGGAGATCGCATTTCGTGATCGAGAAGTGTCTTCACCCGCAGCAGGCCGCTGTGTGGTTTGCAATGTCCAGTACGGGAATAATCGGTCCGATATTCCTTGATCACACGGCGGCTACCGAACGGTACGCGAAGGTTTTGGAAGATGATTCCATTCCTGTTATCCAAAGTGACCCTGATTTCGACAAGATGTGGTTCATGCAAGACGGAGCTCGACCCCATCGAAGCAGGAGAGCATTTGAGGAGGAGCACTTTGGGAACCGCATTCTCGCCCTGGGGTACCCAACAGGTCACTGGCATGGACCTCGACTGTCCGCCATATTCTCCGGATATCTGAACACATGCGACTCCTTTTGTGGGGTTGTATTGAAGACAAGGTGTACAGAAATAACCCCAAAACTATAGCTGAGCTGGAAACAACCATTCAGGATGCCATCGACAGAATCGATGTTCCGATACTCCAACGGCTCATCGCCAATGATGGTAGGCATAATGAATATGTCATAACCCTACTCCGAATATCTGTGGTGACGTTTACATCTTGAATAAAATGTGTGCACGACGTAGTTTGTAACTAATTTACGTTTTCTTCGTATAGTTCGATAATTGTCACCCTGCACATGCACAGGCAGGGAAGCGTAAGTCCGAACCACGTGCGATCACCAGCAGTAGGGGACGGAATTAATTCCCCATTAATGCGCATTGGTCAGTTAAGATGTTCGCACTGACTAAAACGTTAACCTGACGGCTTAAAAGATGAAGTATTCATCCCTGCACGAGATCTACAATATTTGGAAATCCCTATGAACAATTATTGACTCCAAGCAGTACACATCTTACACTGTACGAGATTAGTTTTAAGTGAAATCATCTGCTTCGGAGAACATCATCCAATACATCAAAGTCGCAGTTCTTATTCAATATACAAATATAACCAAAAGGAAGAAAAATCATGGCTGATATGGTTTGCCCCTTGTGTTTCTCCAACTGACTTTAAATATTTCAGTTAATGCTAGTTCAGCATTAATCATCAATAAATATCCTGACCTGGTGGTAAGTGAAAGACATCCGTCCATAAGTATGCATGGTAAAGAACTACCTATCACGATCATTACAAAAGCTTCATATTGCAGCAGTGGCCCTAGCATTCCATAGCTGCTGAAGTACCGTCAGTCAACTGTCGCCATTGAAGCAACCTTACCTGGATACTCATCCAATTCCTCAGGGTATTACGTGGCGTCGTTACACAAAATATCTCCTGTAGCAGTTTCATGCACATGTTAGCACAAATAAATCCCCATATTTGTACAATGGTGTGTAAAAATTAAGGAAGAAAGTACCTATTGCATAATGTGTTACTTCCACGCAACATAGTTCGATGAAACTAGAACCGTACGTAGGAAGAATTGCTGATATATAGAACAGAAGGTAACTGAAAGAAATACGCACTGAGACGAACGGAAATGTCAGTTTTATTCAAAGACGGTAAGTACACTATACTCACCGCAATTCGTGATGGTTCCCTGGACATTACAAAAGTCGTGACATGGCTCTTTATAGCGTGCATGCTCCACAAATATCAGCTCCAAATATCAGTAAAATAATTGTTAAGAATTACGAATACTACAATAAATTATTACGTAAGTAGTCCGAACAGTTGCGTGCGGACGTGGTAGTTAGCGAGTTACAAAATAGTGAAGAAAATGTTAGCTATTGTTTGAATTTACTAAATAAAATTAATCTAATAATTTAGAAATAAGTGCGAATCACCAGTACTGAAGTCATTAAGAGTGAAATGAATTATAGTCAATCTGCGTTACCTCACAGTAACGTTTACCCACACAGGCTAATTTCATTTACTAGTCCCCCCTACCCCCCTCCCGCCCCGAAAAAAAAGAAACTTACAGAACTTCAATTTTTAAGAATTTTGAACATATTTGTATTAAATAAAACAGCACATCAGCAACAGCGGAATACGAACCATTGAGCCAAAGTCTAAATTTCATAAGAATTGTGGTTTTACTTTTACTGTCCGCTTTATCAACATCATTTCATTTAAATTTAGTTTACTATCCTCTTCCATTCAAAACTATTATTATGTGCACTGACTCATATATTTAAATAAAATAGATTGACCGTCTGATTGAGAATCGTCATTGCCAAAAAAAGAACTGTGCCGTAAACCTTTGTAATTGTTCTTTCACAAGTTATCAACATTCGGGTGTATCAGCTTCGGAAAGGTACAGAATCCAAGTACGGGTATCAATGACTGCCTTACGACGTTACACAAAGTAGCCTTCTGCGAAAGTCTCATGAACAGACTAGCCTAGGGCGCTGCTTCACTCGCGTAGACGGTGTTTCCTGCACAGATTTTTTTTGTTTTTCTTTAATCGAATTTTATGTTGTTCACAAATCGCAACACCTAAGTTTTTCGCTGTAGTTAAAGCCATATGGGGATGGTCTTTTCCAAATGTACTTCTGAACCCAAAAGAGATTCTAGTAGCTGGAGTCCAGAGGCTTTGTACATCATGCGTTCTTGTGGAGATACTTCCAGAGAAACTTTCATCACCTAACGTATTTTTCTTTATATCTAACCGAGAATTGTAATACTAATTCTCATCGATTTAGCTTTAATTTGTTTAATGTAAATAAACATTTTTAAGAATTTTCATCTACGATTTCACCAATTTAATGACTGAGTTCTCGAAAACACGCATTTTTTTTTATTCCTGACAGAGGAGCGAAGTACATATTTTCGTAGCTTTAGCTTTGAAAGCGCTTTCATAATGAAATAGTTTCGTAAGACTTTTCATTGCCTATTTCAGTCCCTTAGGGATGGAATTTCGAAAAATCCATTCTAAAACGACGCCTATAGTATAAGATCAACACCTTCACCAAATATCAAGTTTCTAACCTTAGCGGTTTGGGCTGCGCGATGATGAGTCAGTGAATAAGTCAGTCGGGACATCGCCTTTTCTATATGGAGAAGATTAGCACACATAAATCCCCATACTTGTACACCGGTGTGCAAAATTTAAGGATGAAAGTAGCTGTTACGTGATAAGTTATTGCCATGTATCATAGCTCGATCAAACTTGGACCATATACAGAAAGATCTGCTGCAGTGTAATACAGACGGTAACAGAAAGAAATACGATTCACGATGGTCCCTTGCACATTAAAAAGGAGGAACATGGTCCTTAATATGGCGTGTAAACATTACGAACAGCAGTACTTGCTCTGAAACGTGCACCTATGCGTGTCCCGTGGTTGGTAAGGCATTCCATTCCTCCACTAATGCACTTGACAACTGATGGATGGTCGATGGTGCATGTGGACGTGCGGCAGTGCGTTTCTACAACGCATCCCAAACAAGCTTGATGCGATTTAAGTCGGAGTAACGGGCCGGCCTGTCCTTCCGAGGAATATTTTCCTGTTCCAAGGTCTCCTCCACATGTGCTGTTTGATGCGGTCAGGCACAGTCGTCCACAAAAATAAAGTGAGGACCGAATGCAGCGCTGAAAAGATACATATGCTGAAGGAGAACAATAACGTACATTATTGGTTGGAGATTAGCAGCAGTCGGACAAGCAAATTACCGTCCCGAGTGTAATCTGCCGTTAACAGTACGTCACAAGAGGCTGCATTTGCAGTGGTGGCGTAATCAGGAAGCATGAACTGTTGAAGAATGCTGTCGCGTTGTGTTAAGTGATGAACCGTTGTTCCGTAATACTCTGGATGACGGTCATCGGCGACTATGGTGGCGATTTGGGGAGAGGTCTTATTCTTCCAATGTTTCGGGGAGCCACAGCGGGTTACTTCCGGCCTCAAGGTGAATGACATTAGGTCACGGGTGGAACTGACTGAGGCAACTCTGGCGGCACAATGGTACGTCACGGACATTCTGCGTCCTCTTGTTACCTCTTAGAATCATTGCGCCATTTTTCAACAGGACAGTGGTAGTCCAGACGTAGCATGTGTCTCTCTGCGCTGCCTGACGTTGAGGTACTCTGTTAGCTACCAAGATCCCCTTATACGTCGGTGGAGACGGCGTCGTCGTAAATTATTGCTTCCATCATATAAACTCTATTTTCAAGGTGAATAAAAAACAGGTCACAAACAAAAATTTGACACTTTAACGCCCGACAGTTTGAGGCGGTGTTCCATGATGTTTGCAGTAAATTTTCCAGTTCAAAGCTCTATTCTGTTTCTTCCCAGTACCCCTCTTTTGCTGAAGCTTTGCAACTCAGAACTTACGCTCTCAATTCAGATTGCGCTATTAATAGTGCCTGTTTAGTGGCTGGAGGCGACATTTCAAGGCAGAAAGCGGATTCATAAAATTGTATGAGCACCCAGGTATTATTTCAAAAGTAATGGCAGCCATACAACCTTAACTCAACGGTGGGTGTGGCCGTGCGGTTCTAGGCGCTTCAGTCTGGAACCGCTTGACCGCTACGGTCGCAGGTTCGAATCCTGCCTCGGGCATGGGTGTGTGTGATGTCCCTAGGTTAGTTAGGTTTAAGTAGTTCTAAGTTCTATGGGACTGATGACCTCAGAAAGTAAGTCCCATAGCGCTCAGAGGCATTTGAACCATCTCAACACTTCATCTCATAGCAGCTGTCCAAAATAACGACTGCCAGTTCCAATGGATGCATTATAACGGACCATAAATTGTGTTCCAGTTCTCTCATACACCGCTATTGTCTGCTATAAAATGGTACAATCAGCGATGGCACGGTCTGGCATCAATTTTGATTACAAACAACTTATTAATTGCTATGGTCTTAGAGACCTTCAGTGAACTCTTTTCGTCCGCCTGCTGTTGTACAAGATAAAGTTCAGTGCCATTCTCAGTTCTGTGGAGTTCGTTCACATTTCAATTATAGTCTGTGAGATAGTAATTTTTTTATTTTTTATTTTTGACATGCTTTAATGACACAACCATAACCGATTTCGACTTACGATTGCTATCTTCAGATGTCATGGGCAGCATCTGAAAGTGGCCCTTGTCGGCTGAAATCGGTTATGATTGTGTCGTAAGAGGTGATTGTCTCAAAAATTTAAAAAAAGCTAATCATACGTCAATCCCTGTCTCCTTAAAACAAATGCAGGCTTTTTCCAAAAAATGTGTGTCATTACGAGCGGCGTAGTCCGCTAAGTATTGTGTGTGTACGCAGAATATTTAGTTGAGTATTGTGGCTGGCAAGTTGCCGTAACGTGACAGGGTAAGGCGAGTCACTGGGGACAGCGGCAGGACGGTAAGGCCAAGGTTTGGAGCAGTCCCGGTGATGGGCGACAGGTAACAGCAAGATGGCTGCTTTGAAATAACAAGGGCGCAGAAATTCAGGGGGCATGCCCGATGAGCAAGTAAGATGGCGAGTTGACTGAAAGTATGAAATGAAATCACGATATTCACTGCAAATACCAAAATTGCTTCTAGAGACGCCACGTAAAATCTAAAGACAGCTTCTGATTGGGAATAGTGAGACGAGCTAACTAAAATCATTACCACGTACATAACATTATTACCAACAAAGTTAATAACGTGTGAAACCCAAATTATTTAAATTATTTATAACGTCTACAAGTAATGATACAGATGCGCAACATATGCAGGCGACATGCCGTTATGTAGCTCTTGATGCCAGTTATGGAACGAACTAGTCTGTATTATTATTAAACATATAAGCAAATTGTTGTAGATAATTTCGTGAATTACCAGGAAACAGGTGCCAAGACCATGAATTCACCACGTGTACAAACCTGTTATCGTCAGGATGAGAATTCTATGCTATCAATCAACATGTTTATGTAATGACATTCCAACTACTTTATGTATGTAATATTGTCAATTGACTAACGTAGGGCTGCAGGACCAGTGAGTTTAAAAATGTTTTTTTGAGTAGTGTCAGCTGCAGCTCCCATGATGACTAGGAACATAAATAGAGCTCAGTGCAGCGAGAATATTGTAAAACGAAATAATAAAATTTAACCAAGAGTATTAAAGTGGATGTGAAAACACCGAAAGCTGCATGTGATCGAAATCCCTCTGACGTCCCAAGGAGAGGAAGAGACAACCAGTGCGTCCTTGACGTTGTAACCGTGTGGAAACTCTGGAAATTCGCTCTAAGCAGTAAAACGATTAATATGTAACCATGTCGTACATCATTCTATAGAGGGTGTAGTGCGCCTTAGAACCCTACTTCCACATGTATGTTTAAAATTGTGTAAATACTGCAATACCCTTCATTTAATGAACGATGGTCAGGTTTTGAATATCCATACAAACCAGAAGCGCAGTCTTTTATCCCTGCCTTTCTATAAGGCAGAAAGCAAGAAACGGAGTCCATTTATCAGTGTCAACAAGGAATAGTGTCACTGTACTAAGCAAGAACTATGGTGTTGGAGCCGTGACTAGATCGCGTCTCCTTAGTATCAAGTAGCGAAGTGGGTCCAAGTGCAAGTGGGCTGAGTGGCTGCCATCAGCCATCCTATAACACGGGGCATAGGACGTTTGTGGTACGGGACTGCTGGAGGCATATTTCAGCAGGTGTTCTCCATTTGGTCCACCAGATGCTGCGTGACCGCCATCGAACAGAAACTTTCCACTACGTTACCAACCCTGACATGCTATGGGGTAGTATTATTACGTGATACCACACTCCCCACCTTCTCCCATCCTCCTCCTTATGCTCCCCTCTCTAGCCATCTCCTCCTGCCACCTTCTCTGAATGACTCTTCTCCCTTTCCATCCCCTCCTGTCCTTCGCTCTGTCCATGCTCTTCTCTTTCCATATCAGCCTTCCCCCAATTGTGTCCACCCACACACAAAGCCCCAGCAAAACAGATCAATAAAGCAGGCAGATACTCCTTCTAGAACATATTTGTCACGCTGGGCAGCCCACACGTCAGGGTCTGAAATACTCTTCTTTTGCACCTGATGTCTAGGCTGCCTTGCACAACAGGTCGATAAGATAGGCGCTACTATTCCCATGCAACACAACTGTCGTGTTAAGCAGCCTATACGACAGGCACTGGAAAAACGCAAGTTTTTCACCGTATTTACTCTCCTATTGAAGACTTTTTTTGAGTTATCAGTATTCTGAGTGACTGGATGCAACCTGTCTCGAATTCCTCTTCTGTACCAACCTTTACGTCTCAGATTAGCAACTGCAACGTATGTCCTCAATTATTTGCTGACTGTATTCGAGTCTGTCGTTCCTCTGCAGTTTTTACCCTCTACAGCTCCCTCCTACAACATGGGTGTTAATCTCTGATGCCTTAACAGATGTCCTATCATCTTGTCCTTTCTTATTGTGAGTATTTTCTATGTATTCTTTTCCTCGCCAATCCTCTGCAGACCCTCCTAATCCTTACGCTATCAGTCCACCTAACTTTCACAGTTCGTTTGTAGCACTACATCTCAAATGTTTTGATTGTCTTCTGTTCGGGTGTTCTCACAATCCATGTTTCACTACCACATAATTCTGCACTCCAAATGTACATTCTCATAAATTTCTTCCTCAAGTGAAGGCCTATGTTTAATACCAGTAGACTTCTCTTGGCCAGGGATGCCCTTTTCTCCAGTGCTTTTCTACTTTTCATCTCGTTCTTGCACCATCTATCATGGGTTATCTTGCTGCCTAGGTAGCAGAATTCCTTAATAATCATCTTTTGGTGTTGCAGTTCTTCTTCTTATTTCTGTGCTTGCTACGAAAATAGGACGAGGAACTCTGCCTTATGCAAGACACATTTTTAGTTTTGTTTTATCCAGATACGTTTCAGCACTTTTGTGCTATCTTCAGTGGGTTACTTTTTATTTTCGTACTGTAAAATTGTTGTTAGATATTAACATATAGCGAAACTTTTGGTACATAATATTTACGACTGTGAATGAATTATTGTTGTAAAATACTATACATCATTTGTTCGTAGTTCGCAGTTGAGATATGTATTAACGACATGATGCAATGTGTGTTGTTAATAGTATTATGTCTGAAGTTCTAATTATAGCTTAGTTCGCAAAAGAGTGGATGTATGCATTAGTTTACATACCTTACAAGATGCTATTGGACATTTATGTTGGTACCTATTCTGTTACACAATCTTCAACTTCTCGTCTGCAAACAGCAAAACGTAATTTTTATTTTTCTAATTATCCTTAAGTTCGTGTATATCTTGATCCCCAGTTCTGGTGTCCAGCTTCTCGCTGTTCTCATTTCCACTACATCTGAATACTTTTGTCTTTCTCCGATTTACTCTCAAACGATATTTTGTGCGGTAGCGTTCTCGCTTCCGACGCCCGGGTTCCCGGGTTCGATTCCCGGCGGGGTCAGGGATTTTCTCTGCCTCGTGATGACTGGGTGTTGTGTGATGGCTTTAGGTTAGTTAGGTTTAAGTAGTTCTAAGTTCTAGGGGACTGATGACCATAGATGTTAAGTCCCATAGTGCTCAAAGCCATTTGAACCATTTTTTTTTTCAAACGATATTTTGTAATCATTAGTCTGTTCATTCCTTTCAGCAGGTCCTGTAATTCTTATTTACCTTCGCCGAGGATAGCAATGTCAGCAACGAATCTATCACTTACCTGATTACGCACTGAATTTTAATTCCACTCTTGAAAATTACTTTTATTTACGACATCGCTTGTTCGTTGTGTAAATTAAGTACTATAGACAAAAGATTAAATCCATATCTTACACACTTTTTAGTCCGAGCACTTAGTCCTCTTGGAGACACGAACTTATAAACCCCACAGTGCTGATACTCGTGAGATCTGCTGCTTTTGTTTCAAATTTGGTTGTAATCGATCTGGGGTTTGGCAGAAAATCCTGAAAATACAAACACAAACGCAAACACACACACACACACACACACACACACACACACACACACACACACACACACACACACAGGCAGACACGCACACTTCGGACTTAATAATTACACGTAGAGATTCTGAAATTCTGCAGATCGCTAGCGGGGCTGAATACTTTACTTTTACACAGTCAGATGAACATTTTGGTCATTAAACATCTTAACTGACCATTGTGCATTAAATGAGGCATCATTTTAGGCTGCTACTGCCAGTAATCACACCTGGATTGGACTTAATAGTCTTTGCACATCCAGGATCAGCAGGGTGCGAAATTAGACGAACTCTATTACACCTTTAATAAATCACCCCCTATAGGGAGACCACCACACCATCTGAGCTCGTGAATTTTCATTTCGTTTCTTCCTCCCATTTTGGGTGTTTATTTTTTATCAGTCAGTGTATACTACCAGGATGTAATAAATAAAGTGTCTTAAGGGAGCTGCATTTGCTGTATAATAGCGCCGACACGTCCTTCACAGCAGACTGTAACCCAAAAAGCCGATTGGTACTGTTAAGTTTTGTCCCACCCCTGCCATTCGTTTGAACTGGCAACCAAGAGGCTCATCCTCTTTCCGCGTATGAAGCAATAACTGCATGGCGGGCATTTCAAGACGACGACGAGGCTACAGAAAGATAGAGCTGTTCTTCCGTAAGGAAAGTGAAGAAATCTTTAATCTGTGTATTATCCAGCACTTTCATGGACGAAAGAAATGTGGCTTTACTCCTTGGAGTACAGGAGAAAATGGAGAACATGGAGTTTTCATTTTTTGTGAGGTAAAACCATGTCGACATGGCTGGGGCCGGGCACAGGCATGCTCTTATCTATAGCAGCCAGTAAATTCTATACTGCTAATCATTACTTTTCTGTTAATTCTGCTTGGCATCAATAAAGTCCAAATGTGTCTTCGAAGTGTGAGTTAAATTATGATAAAAAACAAAAGGCAGTAGTGTTCCCTACCATGTTTCACTAGGGTAGCACATGCTCGAGAAATTCAGCAGTGTTTCCTATCACGTTTTACAAAGATAGCACAGACTCGAGAAATTAGGCTCTGGAGAAGAAGTGATAGCATTTGCATGCATAATGCAACTATGTGCAACGTAAATTCCGTAGAGGATGATAACTTACGGGACCTCAAGACAGAATTACTTGATTTCCTACCGAAGAAGATTACAAAGGCGACTCTAGTGGCTACTATGCATATTACTGAAGACACTTTTGCAGCTTCTGTGTTTCATCGGTCTGTTATCGCAAAAGAATGATAGAAGAAAAGTTTGTTAAACACTTTAATATGGGTTCGCACTAGCAAAGCATTGATTTCGTTCATTATATTAGATGTTTCAGAAAAGCCAGCAACTGATCAGTCATGATTTAAATGATGATAGCTGCGCCAGTTATTTATCATCATTTTTAAATGCATTTGTACATTTGTTTACATGGATATTTGTCATGGTGTTTGCGTTTTCATAAATAAGTACATTTCCTCACAACGAAAAAGAAAAAAGTAATTGATAATTTAGTAGTCAATAGTGGCAAAAACACATTTTATAATTTACAACGCTATACACGTATATACACATAATGTAACCCAAATCAGTGTAACAGCTCTGTCTTTGCTCAAACTCTTTGTGAAGCTGTAGCATCGTAATATCTTTGTAGCATGTTTTGTAAACAAACAGTGTAAGTAATGATTTGCGTGTGTGTGATATTGTGTATAATGGAAGAGGCACAATACCTGTAAGCAGGCAAACAAAAATACCATTTCCAACATTAGCATTTAAATCATTCGAAGATTCATTTTACCACATTTTGCGATTGCAGACTAACTTCAAAAAGGCGATAGAGAGGCAGAAAATCACACTAGCAAACATCACCAAATATATTCGTGTAAACGAATATGCAAATGCACTTGAAAATGAGAAGAAATTCTCGAAACGCATTGTACTAAGCATCAAAAAATAAGTAATTGGTGCAGCTTTCATTGTTTCAATCAAGGAGAGCACTGGCTTGACTTTCGTCGAAGAGGATAAACGTGAATCAGAGTTCAAAACTAGAAAAAGACCATATCGAGGTTGAAATAAAGAAAATTGAAAACAAAAAGCCAACACTGCTGAGAGAATAAAAAATCAGTTTACGCTGAGAACAAAAGAGTAATTGCTGTCTCGTGCTTTAAACTGACAGAGAAAGCAATGTCAGCGTCTTCAGTTTCGCTGCATCGCTTAACTGAAAGAAAAAGTTTCACCCAATCTTACAAATAGTTTTCACAATCATGAAAATTAGATATCTCGTCAAACACATGTATTTTATCCATTTTACTGTTAGATCCAGTTCACTGTTAGGTCTTGGGATCTAAGGAGCTTTCTTCCTGTGGCCATGTACTTAGTCTTTTCAGTACCAATATGCAGCACAAACCTCGATGCCAATGGTTCCACGATCTAAATACTCCTCCTGACTTCTTTCTGTGTGCATGCTATTTATTGGGGCAATGTCACCTCCACAGGCCGGATAGGTAGTATGAACGAGGAATATAGACATCACCACCGACCTACTATGGATATAAAGCCATCCAGGCCACGGCAGCGGCACCTGGCGACGAATGACCGCTAGTCAGAGATACGCACGGTGCATTTAGTGTCAGTGAGCGTAGCGTCCGTGTGTAGAATGGAGTAGGCGCGCGATCTATCTGAGTTTGGTCGAAGGCAGATAGTGATCATCTGGAGGCTTGTCATGAGCATTCTGGAAACTGCACGACTTGTAGGGTGTTCGAGTAGTGCTGCGGTGACTTCACCACGTGGCGAAACCAAAGTGAAACCGCGTCCAAACGTTGTAGGGTTCGGCGGCCATCCCTCATTACCGATGTCGGACATCGTAGGCTGAGTAGAGTAGTAAAACAGAACAGGCGGCGAACTGTGGCGGAACTAACATCAGACTTTGATGCTGGGCAGTGACAGATGTGTCTGAACACACAGCGCACCGAACATTCCTGCCGACGGACCTCCTCAGCCGACGACCCATGTCTGTACCAATGTTAACATCACGACAACGGCAGCTACGACTGAAATGGGCACGTGACCATTGGCACTTAACGTTGGCTCAGTGACAGAGCGTAGCATGGTCTGATGAATCCCGATGCCTTCTTCATCATGCCGATGCGAAGGCACGAATTCGTCGTCATCCAGGGGAACAGCTCCTTCTCATCTGTACTGCGGGACGGAGAAAAGGCGGCGAGGGCGCCATTACGCTCTGGGAAACATTCACCTGGGCATCCATGGGATCAGCGGAGCTCGTGCAAGGCACCGTGATTGCCAAGGAGACTCGAACACGGTTGCAGACGACGTACGTCGCTTCATGACGATCATGTTTTCCGGCGGCAGTTGCATTTTTCTGCAAGACAATGAGCCGTCTCACAACGCCAGGAGTGTAATGAAGTGGTTCAAGGAACCTCCAACTGGCCGGGTCTGAATCCGATCGAAAAGATCAGGGATGTGATTGAAGGTGGCGCCAGAGCTCATCGCCCCGTCCCGCAATTTACCGAAAGTAGGTGAGCTGTATGTGGAGATGTGGTGCCAGCTCCCTCCAGCGACTTACTAACGCCTCATTGCTTCCATGTCACGACGCGTCGGCGCTGTTATCCGTGCCAAAGGTGGACAAACTAGCTTTTATATAGATGGTCATAACGTTCTGAATAACCGGTGTAGGTAATACGAATTAAAAAACAAAACTTTATGAGTTATCTTGCAACTAATTGTTATTTTCTACAACACTCTTAAAATTACTGAAATATCTCGACAGATAACTGTTTTGAACATCCTAGTGGCAAGATAATAGATATTTCAAAGGACCAAACAGGGTCTGGATAGATCGAGAAATTAGCGGTGGCTTAATCGATCAGTTGGATGACTGGTATGAAGTAATCAATCAATGAAAGGTACTATTTTTAACGTTACCTGGCAATGATCTCTTTAAAGAACCCAATTTAATTAAAAACTTGACCAAACATTCAGTCGGGCGATACCTGCTCATTTTTCATAAAATGTATGCAAAGAACCAGGATCTTCACCGGTTAGGGAAGCTCTACATACTAGCAAAGGAAAAAACGGCAAAAATGCAGCAGTAGAAAACAACAAGCAGACGCGAGAGCCTCGGTAGTTTCCTCCAGACCGTGTTAAATTTTAAACTTTATGTTAAAATTGCTGAAGACAAGGTGATTAATCATATTGCATCTGCATCGTTATGTATGGTAATGAGCAATTAACAGCAGTTACGCCATTTTATTATTACTTAGTTCCTGCACGAGAAGGATGTTAAAACTACTGTTGATTATGTTTACGAAGCTAAAAGCTGTATAATACTTAAAAAGATACTGAAGAACCCAGATTAGTAGTTACCTAACATAAAATATTGAGTCAAAGAGTGTATACGTGTGCAGTCATACCCGTGAATCATTGTGTTCTCGTAATTTAACGTTAGTGCAACGGAATAATATCATACGTGGACGCGACATTGCGTATCAGTATAGCGCTTTCACTGTTTCTCGACAGTGACGCCACGCAGCCTCAGCGAGGAACAATCCACGGTGTTGAAGGTACTTGTGTGTCCTCTTAGGTCATCTGACCACAGTCCTGTAGAGTAAATCCGGTACGCCATAATCTCATATGTCCGCTCCTTAACTCCACCTCGATCTCTAATGGTTCAAATGGCTCTGAGCACTATGCGACTTAACTTCTGAGGTCATCAGTCGCCTAGAACTCAGAACTAATTAAACCTAACTAACCTAAGGACATCACACACATCCATGCCCGAGGCAGGATTCGAACTTGCGACCGTAGCGGGCGCGCGGCTCCAGACTGTAGCGCCTAGAACCGCTCGGCCATTACGGCCGGCCACCTCGATCTCTGCCAAACACATTGACCCATCCACCTATGTGCTACTTTTGTGACATCGGTTTCACTTTGTTTCACACACTAATAAATGTACTACACCTATTTGGCACACATACTTCTGACTGGGATTTATTTTTAAGAGGTGTAATTCCACAATTCCACCCAACGTTTTCGAGACTTTTCCTTTGACTGTGAGATAAACCCAGGAATTTAGAATTTCGTCACAAAAATCCTCAATCGGAATCCTTCTGCCTCACGCCCTCACACTCACTCAACCACCAGCCCCCCTGACAAACCGCAGTACACTGGTATTTGGCGAAGAACTTTAAAAATATGGGTTCGTAATACTTCCTGCTGTCATTATAGCACATTTAGTGTGTGATGGGTGGGTCCGCTGTTTTGCTGAAGGCAACATGTTGCCAGGAGGATGCTGTTTTAGGAAAAGTAGTCGCCCATGTCGGATTAGTGGATTCCTGTATTATTCGCCACTGAGAGGTGAGAATATAGTCAGTTCATAGAGACACGCTCCATGTGTGGAGTAGCATTGTTCTCTTGAAAAGTGGCACCACGATACAACTGCAAGAGGAGTAACCCGAAAGGACGCAGAATGTGCTTAACACACCATTCTCCCGTCAGTGTTCCCCAAATCACAATCAGCCTAGACCTGAAGTCACACCCGATGGCTCTCCAAATCATAACGGAAGGAGTAACACCACTGTGCCTCTAAAAAACATTGAAAGAATGAGATCTCTCCCTAGGTCGCCGCCATTCTCGCTGACGATGGTCATACGGGGTAGTATCGAACCGCAATTCATCACTGAACACAATCCAACGCCGTTCACCAGCATTTTCATTCATGCAGCTTGTTCTCGGTACCACATCAAACGCAAACCTTTCTGCTGTGATGTAAACATCAGGCTCTGCCTTTGTGTCGGACCATAATTCCCTAGTTTTGCTACAGCTGACCTACGACCAATGGTGCCGGATCACACAATGTTGCAGACAGTCCATTACTAGTCTTCGGATGGCAAGCGCAGGTGTGAAAGGATTATGATGTGGCTAGTGCACAATAAGGCGACCCTCCCTCGTGAATGTCAGACGTGGTCGACTGGAACGAGTAGGCTTTCCCCTTACGTTCTTCTGCAATCCAATATCGCGTCACTGTCACATCTGAACGCTCCATAATCTGGATACTGTACGGTTTGTCCAGCCCGCCAAATCGAGAATCAATAGCGATCCTTTTCTAACTCCTGTCAGGTGCTGACAACGCTGTCTCAAACTAGTATGCGGCATCTCCGTATCCATCACAGTGATCATTCAACATCTGACTCTGTTCATACCTATTACGTATTTCTACCAGGCCTGGTAATAACACCAAACAGGAACAACATCAAGGTAGTCTGGTGATCGTTCTGCCTGCCACAAAGATTTGCAGCTAGTTGTCATTTAAATATCCATATTGTGTAATTGCACGAGTTGCATAGATATTCCATCACGTCTTACGGGTGCTTTTCTTTGGGTGTGTGTGTGGGGGGGGGGGGGGGGGGGAGGGAGAAGAGGGGAGGGAAGGAGTGTAAATGAAAGCGTGAATGAATACTGCCGTCTCTGACGGGCCTAGATGACCACGTATAGCTGTACGTGTGTACACTGAGAGATGGAAAAATGTAATAATCGCCATCCTCATATCCAAAAATAACGACGCTTTTGCCTCATACATATGTGTTTAACTTATGCCTATAATTCCGTTACTTTCTCCAGCACAGCGACCGTAACATCTAGCAGCAAAGGGACCGTAAAATAACGTTCATGTAACTAAAAAATGATCCTGTACTGCTTCGGAAACGAGTTAATGGTACAATAAATGGTTTTAAATTCTATAAGAGACAGGTTGCATATCATAGTTAGGTAGACCGTCGTTTCCCTTTATTTTATTACATTCTTGTGGCAGAATATACAAGGGAGATATGCTAAGGGATACAACAGAGATGAACGTAGCTGATTCCAGCTACAATTTGTGTCGCATGCTGCCATTGTTAAGACCTACATTCCAATGAACTTCGAAAATTTGCATTTAGATGCCAACTGTCCTCTTCTACAACCTTGTCCGCACGGGTAATGGACGATGTTAGACCCAGCTGAGTGCGTTCCCGTGTATTTATTTGACGCTCGAGCTTAATTCTCTGTGATACTTACCCACACAACCGCCTCTTACATACTGGCCTGCTCATTTTATTACCCGCTAATCACATCTTAAACACCTACAGTAAAAACCCACACGTCGCTGTTCACTGTACTATATAGAGGATTAAGTACCAATATTAACTGGCATTTCTGATTCCCTTTGCAAATGCAGAACGTGATAATATCGCATAATTCTGTTTACTGATGTTAATTTCACTTCGCTCGTCTTTTCTGCCTAATGTTAAGTATTGGACGTTGGCGGCAGACTGATGAACAGTCGACCTCGCAGATGTTTATGTCTAGATGTTCTGTTATCTTTTTTCGTGAAATTGTACTCTGTTTGCCGCCCGGTGTGGCCGAGCGGTTCTAGGCGCTTCTGTCAGGAACCGCGCGACCGCTATGTTCGCAGGTTCGAATCCAGCCTCGGGCATGGATGTGTGTGATGTCCTTAGGTTAGTTAGGTTTAAGTAGTTCTAAGTTCTAGGGGACTCATGACCTCAGAAGTTGTCCCATAGTGCTCAGAGCCATTTGAATCATACATCTACAGGGCTGCTTACAATTCACATTTGAGTGCTTGGCAGAGGGTTCATCAAACCACTTTAAGACTGTTTTTCTGTCGTTCCTCTCTCGAATAGCACGTGCGAAAAACGAACACCTAAATTTTGCCTGTGGGAGCTATGATTAATTTTATTACAATGGTACTCTCTCCTTATGTATGTGAGAGTCAGAAAGACATTTTTGCATGCAAAAGATATATTTGGTACTTCGTGGCAGACTGAAATCGTGTGCTAGACTGACACTCGAGTTCGGGACCTTTGCCTTTCGCGGGTATGTGCTCTACCCACTGAGCTACCCAACTTCGACTCCTGACACCTGCCCACAGCTTCAGTTCCGCCAGTACCTCGACTCCTACATTGCAAACTTCATAGAAGCTTTCCTGAATACCTTGCGGAACTAGCTGCCTTCGGAGAAAGGATTTTGCGGAGATGTGACTTAGGCACAGCCCTGGGGATGATTCCAGAAAGAAATTTTTACTTTGCAGCTGACTGTGCGCTGATATAAAACTTCCTGGCAGATTAAACCTGTCTTACTCTGCCAGGAAGTTTCATTTCAGAGCACACTCCGCTGCAGAGCGAAAATTTCATTCTGAGTTATTTGGTTTTTTAAATTTCGTGAAAGGAATTCACCGCAAGGAAATGCAGTTTTGTTTTAATGATTGCCACCCAATCTCGCTTCTCATATCAGTGACATGCCCCCCCCCCCCCCCGCCTCCCCCGCCTATTTAGCGATATTACGAAACGACTTGCCCTTCTTTCAATTTTTTCGGTGTCCTGTGTGAATCTCATCCTATCCCAGAGCAGGCACCAGAGGACGGGAAAACATAGTGTTGTGTAGAGTGGATTTGTTGCATATTCTATACGTTCTGCCAATAAAATGCTGTCTTTTGTTCACCTTCCCCACAGCATTTTCTTTGTGATGGTTCCAGTTATAGTTGTTCGCAATTGCAATCCTTCGGTTTGTAACTGAACTGACAGTCTTTGACTTTGTATGATTTATCGTGCAGCAGAATTTTGACGGAACTTGTTCAGGACTCACGTGGAGGACCTTACAGTACCACTTTTCGCACCAAGCACGCATCCTGTCTAAAGCATTTGGCTTTACGTTTTTATCTTCATATCACTTTACTAGTCGATAAATGGCGACGTCATCTGCAAGTAATCTAAGAGGGCTGCTCAAATTCTCTCCTATATCGTTGATATAGATCAGAAAGACCAGAGGGCCTATAACACTATGCTTGGGGAAGTCAGAGATTACTTCTGTCTTACTCGATGTTCTTCTGTGAGTTACTTCGACAGAAAATCACGAACTGTGCCACACAACTGCGACGTTACATGATTAGAAGCCTCTCGTCAGGAATGGTGCCAATATATAGAAATATGAACTCAGTTTGACATCCCCAGTCGATAGCACCCGCAACTTCGTGTTCAGTGTATGTTCCAAAATCCTACTGCAAAATTTATGTGAGTGATATGAGCCCGTACTGGAATGAATCGAATGAATCCATACCGGCCACAATTAAGTGGAAAGAAAGATCTCTGTGTGCTCATTTACTGCTAATTTTCAACAAATAGCGTGGTGTCAGATGATACTCCGTAATAGTCATTTGCATGGGTAAGTTAAAGGACTATTTAAAACTCCCTGAGAAAAACGTAGTCGCGGGAATTTTGGTATTTCGTCGTGAGAAGAATACTCTTTCAAATGATGGTTTGGGGAAGTATTCCATAAGCGCTCATTTGAAATACAAAGCTTTAAAGCTATTTATTTTGCCAAAAATTATTTTCGTTTACTTCTGTCCTAAATATCTAAAAAACAGTACACCCAAAAATGCCAAAAGCACTGGTGTTATAAACAAACTATTAGACTATAGCGCCACTAAACCAGCTACGTGAAGAGACGCAACTACTTAAAATTGGAAGAAAATTCGTCGCCACTATATTTATGGACGACTTGGAATGCCGCGTGAAGCAGAAACAATCAATGAAATTAAGTTGAACATACAGAACGTGCAGAACGGAAACTGTTAATTCATCTCACCAACTTTTTTAGGTCTGCCACAGTTATTGACTAAATTATAGCTCTAAAATATAGCTGTCCAGACGTCACCAAAATATTTCTTATGTCATCGCGATGTTCTGTCGCCCTTCACTTAAGAGGTTTCTCTTCACAAAATATTAAAATTTGAGAACCAGGTATCTGTATACATTTCTATGATAGATTAACAAACGTGCACATAAAACTGGAACACAATCTAAGATACTCGAGAGGGGAACGTGAATAAGACTAGCCCTTTTGTCAAACAGCCACCCAACTACAAAGGGACAGAATGGTATCACACGTGTTTGGACATTAGGGAATAGCTATCATGACAGCAGAGGGAGCTGAAGCCGGCAAAAATTACAGAGGAATAAATAACCTAGGTAGTAGCGTGTAGTTGTTACTCAGAGATGAAGAGGTTTGCATAAGACAGGTAATGGTGGCGGGTTGAATCAAATAAGTCAGAAGACTGATGACCGTAATAAAAGGAAGTGTCCCTCGGCGATCGTTAAAGCTGTTGCGGACGTGTGGCAGAGTTTCCCACGGACTAGGTGCCGCCCACCGCCGACCGCCCACCGCCCCCACCTGTTGCCACTTGCGCAACAACCCTGCTGCCGCCGCCGCCGCCGTCGCCACGGCTGTCGCTGTTGCAACGCGCGCGACGCCGCGGCCCGTGAAAGCGTCGCTTGCGGGGGCGGAGTGGGGGCGGGGCGCGGTGTCCGCCGCCGAATCAGATAGCGGCGCCGGGCGTCGTGGCGCAACGCGACGGTCCGCGCCCAATCTGGAGCACCGGCGGCGGCGTTCCGCAACGCGCCGTTGCGGCATCGCTGATACGGCCGCGGACTCGGTCACGTCGATCGAATACCTGCAGCTACAAGAATGGTCCGCCGGAAGGTGGCGAAACGAGTCGCGGATTTCGTGGGAAGAACTAAACGACGTCCTATACTCTGGACCCGTAGAGAGCACTTTAATCGGACATCGATTCTGACGCCACAGCCGCTCAGTTCTCTGCTGTACAAAGGCAGAGTGCGAATTGAGAGGTGTGCTATTTGGAAAAAAAAAAAAAAAAATGGGAAAGGAGACGCATCGCGTGGGTCGTGGTGAGAACGGAATCCGACGTTGATCCCCGCCGCCTATTGTACGGAGAGTAATTAACTGGGGAGAAAAGGAAGGGAGATTGCGGTTTAGTGCGCCGTCGACGAAGAGATCATTATAAACGGAGCACAATCTCGGATTTGGGAAGCTTGGGGAAGGAAATCTGCCGTGTCCTTTCAAAGATACTATCCCATCATTCACTTAAGCTATTTAGGGAAATCACGTAAAACCTAAACTTGTATGGCGAGATGGGAATTTGAACTGCCGTGTTCCCGAATAGGAGGACAGTGCCCCACCATTGCACCGGCTTGCTCGGTTAATGACCCTGCAGCCATCTGAAGTTCAGGACGAACACCCAACAAGACAAACAGGATGTCCGCAAGCACCACGACTTGGAAACCGGAAGGTAACAACTGCAACTGAGCACTTTCTTGCACAAGAAGCACTCGCTTCAAACAATGGTCTAGTTTAAACTTTTGACGGACGCTGTAAAGGACTGGGGTATGCACACCACGCTGGAAGACCAGTACGTGCAAATGGGGCCCCCTTCCAACATACTGCAGTACGATTAAAGACCACTACAACGTCATCTAGGGGAATGCACGATTTCTCGGGGAAATTTGCTGATAAAATCTACTCGATTCGCGTTTGACGGAACCCTTCGGCCTTCGGCAGAGGAGTTTGCAGTCGAGCGCCCGCAAACCAATGAACTGCACATGAACCAAACACATCACCTGAAGATGACGCGCTGCAGTCTGGAACCGCAAGACCGCTACGGTCGCAGGTTCGAATCCTGCCTCGGGCATGGATGTTTGTGATGTCCTTAGGTTAGTTAGGTTTAACTAGTTCCATGTTCTAGGGGACTAATGACCTCAGCAGTTGAGTCCCATAGTGCTCAGAGCCATTTTTTTTTTTTTTTTTTTTTGAAGATGACGCGCAGGAAACTCGCCGAAAAGCTGCCGCCATGTGACGCCAGCATTCTGTTCACAACCCGAGAAGAATTCACTAATCCCTCAATGACGTCTTTTGGATACCCAATGCGGGGTAATAAAAGTCTTGTAAGAACAAACCACAAAGCAACTGAAACAGTTTTTTGAAACTACCTTCTGAGACTGAACGTTGAGAGACGTCCTTTGTGATGTCAGCCTTCAGCTACTTATTTAGAGCTGGGAAAGCACGAAACTTATTGGAGTATGAAAATTCCAATATCCTGTGTTATTCACAGAGATATAGAGTTCAGACAATAATATAGACTTCATTATGAGGTGATATTTTGGAGAAAACTACAGCCACTCCATAAAAATACTCTCAGTCTACTGACTATCAACGAAGTTATCTAGAAGAAAAACAGTAATCGTCGAAGTAATTCGTACGTGGTATTGATGAGCAGAAGAGTTTTTCATTTGAAGATCATTACATTGCTCCCATTCTGGCTGTAGAGCAAACATGATGAATGACGACGGGAATATTAAGATTTAACTTTCAATCGACTCCAGGGGCGTTAGAGATTGAGCACAAGATTGACTAGGTCCGACGAAGGGAGTCGACTGTGTTCTTTTCAAAGAATTCACCCCAAGGTTCATGTTAACCAGTTATCAGTCAAGGAAACTGACAAAAGATACAAACCTAGATATCCAAATGAGGATCTGAATACCGTACATACAGGATGCGAGTCCAGAGTGTTAGCCACATGCAGAGCACCAAAATAAGTGTATAACAAGAAGAAGAAACTATTTATTTCCCACGTCTCATTAAACGGACTACATAATTTTTACAGTTCGCCTCTTATGCAATTTACAGATAAGATGTTGAGGAAACTTCACTAGTTGTTTACTATCGCAAAACTTACCTGGCTGTCTGGAGTGAAGGCTGAAGATATTCCGTGAAACGGGCCAGAACGTTGACGAGTCACACAGAGCCATGTGTACGAGGAGCAACAAGGAGCAGTCATGGTTGCGACTTCTGTGAATCAGCTCTGTGACAGAAGGTGGAGAATGAGCATACGATGAATTATTTCAAGTATTCACGAAGGCGACAAAGGAGGCTAAAAGACAGTGGGAATAATCATTGATCGTATGGCTCAAAATAACAATATCCAAAACATACTGTACGAGTTATTCGTAGGGGAACTGGATTTAGCTCTACGTTTTGTCATTTATCCTTCAGATATGGAAGAAAGGACATAAAGTATAATACAGGAAAAAGTTACACAACTTTTAATCCATATGATAAGAAGAAACTGGAGGAAGAAGTGAGCTGATATGTCAGTAGTATGGCAAAGCATTATCAGGCTCACTTCGTTTACATTTATTACATCGATTCCGGCTCACTTCGCTTACACATGTGATTTCAGCTAACCTACATTACTGATTCACAAATACACACGCTGCATAATCTGCCACCTCCCTCTCCTCTCCTCAAAACACAAAACAGAGCCTAGTATCGTAGACGGGACTGAAAGTCGTAATAAAGGCGTGCGACCATAATAATCACTGTGATGAAAATGGCTTTAAAATAGCTGTCACAGCTGGTTTCTCGCCACCTAGCGTCAACGTGCTTCCTTCTGTGCGACTACCTGCGAGCCATGTCACTCGACTGTAAGCAACATACATGTTTGGTGATAAAGTTATTTACCGAGTGCACTACAAAACTTTATGTTGTTTACGACCTTCATTGACATTCTTGTCATAGTTGTATATTCATTCTGTACTAAACTGTATGTATTTTGTTTTAAATATCTTTCTTGTTCAATCATGCTGTAGCGTCGGACCTCTTTTAAGGCAGGTGTGTAAATTTGCAAGATAGTAAAAAAAATTCTGTTACCAATTTGTCATCAGGTCATCTGATGATGGGCAGAGCCTAAAACGCGTAATGGATAATAAATGGGTTCACAAATAAACTGTGACTATTATTTCACGGCCAACCAGCTATTTCCATCATAGAGCTTAGTATTTTAGTCACCATTAAAAATACTATGTATTCCTATATCAGACGTGTATCCAAACGTCCTGAAGTACTTCTTTGTTGTGGTCTAATGTCCAAAGATTGGTTTCAAGCAGTTCTCCACGCTACTCTAGCCTCTGCAGACCTCTTCATCTCCAAGTAACTAACGCAACCTAATCCTTCTGAATCTGCTTAGTGTATTCATCTCTTGGTCTGCATCTCCGATTTTTACCCTCCACGCTGCCCTCCAATACTAAACTGGTGATCCCTTGATACCTCAGAACGTGTCCTACCAACCGATCCCTTCTTCTAGTCCGGTAATACCACAAATTTCTCTTCTTCCCAATACTATTCGGTACCTCCTCATTAGTTACATGATACACCCATCTAATCTTCAGCATTCTTCTGCAGCACCACATTTCAAAAGCTTCTATTCTCTTCTTGTCTAAAATGTTTACGTCCACGTACACTTCCATGCATGGCTACACTCCATACAAATACTTCCAGAAAAGACCTCCTAACACTTAATTTTATACTCGATGGTAACAAATTTCTCTTCTTCAGAAACTCTTTCCTTGCCTTCGCTAGTCTACATTTTATATCCTCTCTACTTCGTCCATTATCAGTTATTTTCCTGCACAAATAGCAAAACTCATCTACTACTTTAAGTGCCTCATTCCTTAATCTAATTCCATCAGCTTCACCTGATTTAATTCGACTACATTCCATTATCTTCGTTTTGCTTTTGTTGATGTTCAATTTATAACCTCTTTCAAGACACTGTCCATTCCGTTCAACTGCTCTTCCATGCCCTTTGCTGTCTCTGACAGAATTACAATGTTATCGGCAAACATCAAGGTTTTATTTCTTCTCCTTGGATTTTAGTTCCTATTCCAAATTTTTCTTTTGTTTCCTTTACTGCTTGCTCAATATACAGACTGAATAACATCGGGGATAGTCTACATCCCTGTGTCTCTCCGTTTTCAACCACTGCTTCCGTTTCGTGCTCTTAGACTCCCATAACTGCCATCTGGCTACTGTACAAATTGTACATAGCCTTTCGCTCCCTGTATTTCACCCCTGTCACCTTCAGAATTTGAAAGAGAAATATTTATCGAATAATATTTCACATATTTGAAAAATTATCTCAATTGCCTAAAATGATAACAATGTTTGCAACTACGTTTTCAGTACCAACTTCAAAAAGTCGTTCATGGACTGAACAGGCAGACGCATCGTTAAATTTCATTGGAAACAATACATCAATCGAAATGGATTATTAGAACAAGTATTTAACATACTCTGAATACATAGTTTAAAACCAATATTTGATTATGGAATGTAATTGACAGATTATTAATGTATAGTTGTAGAATATGGGTTTATCTTTGAATGTTATTCTGCAAAACTTCAGAAACGTGAAATAAAATGAACTAGTTGTTTAAGCTCCTGTTGCTTGCCATCACAAACAGGTGGTAACGTTCGCAGTTCGATCTGAACATGACGCTTGGTTTAAGACACAACAGAGCCACAAGTTAATTATTTTTCACATCTATGGTGCTTTTCAAGTGTCACAGTGTTCTTTCCAAATCCAAGATACCTGCAAACACACATCTGCAACACAAAAAAGTGCAATGTTTACAGGAAGTAGTGAAATGTTATTTTACACCTACGAAAATATTCGTTAAATTAGTGCTTAAAAGATGATTATCAACACTAAAGTAGGTACTCCTATGCTGTTTCCATGTTAAACAGTAACAAATAGCATGATAAACTAACAGTTGACATTGATGCACTATTTTATGCACTGGAAAAATGTAATAGAGGTACTGATTGACATTTATTGCTTTTATTACAAAGTACTTAGGCTTACTACAGGTTGTGCAATAACAGTTTAAGGTGAAGGTTGCAATATGTACCAGCCGGATCGTCTAAACGTTTATAGACTGTATTTCCTACAATCAACTATTAAATAGCATCAGCATCTAATAAAAATACAGGATGTGAAAGCTCACACACACAATATAGCCAAACGACAAAGAAACTTAGAAAACACCATATTAAGGAGGGAAGAAGGGAGGAAGGAAAGTGTTTTGAAGACTTTATTTCAATGTAGCATTTAAACTGCATATTTTTTAGTAATGAACAACCAGAACTTTTCCTGTGTTTAGACACATAGCAACCAAAATCGATGACAGAAACGACACATTTCTAAAGAAGATGACGGTACAAGACAGAGTCGATATCTCGAAGGTGAACCCTTTGACAACTTTATTTATCATTTATTGTGTACAAAGACGCAGATGAAGTTTGCTTGCCATGTTCTGTCATGAATTTCAACTGTCACTACAAGCATTTAATACAATTTGTGATATTTGTACTTCTCTCTTTCTCGACGAAAAATCGATACCCAAGGACTAGGATTGGAATGTTGCGCAAGTCACACCAATACACAAAAGAGGAAATAGAAGTAACGTTACATACATACCTTCGTCACAAGGAGACGCTAATGTTTGTGATGACCACATAATATATCGTTTGTAATATTCGATAGAAATGCGTATATTCCCGTTATAAGTAAGAGCGGAGGTTAGGATTTAGCGTTAATCTGACAACGAGATGAAATATGGGAGCAAAAAGAAAGAACTTACAACAAAAAACCAAGATGGTAGTTCAGGTGATATTTCTGTCTGTTTCGTAAACTCTGTATGTCCATAATCCACAACTGAAGACGTAAACCACTTCCTAATTATTACCTTCCAAAACATTAGACACCTCCAGCATCCTACATCCTAAGCTGCATTTGTGTCCCTACGACCTCCTCTTGTCTTCCACTGCGAGCTCTTCATCGCTCTGCTCATATCCTAGTCTTGATGGCTTCAAATCCTGGCCTCCGTCATAATCCGTTCCGCCCCCCACTCCCCTCTTACTGTCAGCAGACCCTTTAAAATCTTGCCGCTTATGATCCTCATCGCCTCACTCTGATGGTTGCTGCTGGTACTTCTGCTCCTGTATAGTCACTGTCATTACACCTGCCTTCAAATTGCATTAACATTAACTAACAGCAGAAACAGGGATAATGTATCACATACAGTACCTCCACCAGCACCAGCGCCTGAATCACCACCTCCAAGCCGGCCGCGGTGGTCTTGCGGTTCTAGGCGCGCAGTCCGGAACCGTGCGACTGCTACGGTCGCAGGTTCGAATCCTGCCTCGGGCATGGATGTGTGTGATGTCCTTAGGTTAGTTAGGTTTAAGTAGTTCTAAGTTCTAGGGGACTGATGACCACAGCAGTTGAGTCCCATAGTGCTCCGAGCCATTTATTTGAACCACCTCCAAAACAACATGGTACTTCATCATTAGCGCCTGACAATCAGAAAATCAATATTTATGACGCATATCTGTGTGTCAGTCAGAACATTATGATCACTACTTTTTTTAATAATAATCTTTAGTTCAGATCAATAATATTGTGAAGTCTTGTAAGTAAACTGTGAAGTTAATGCCGATGTGCTACACCAGTCGCCGCCGACCCACCCCCAAAGAGTATGAAATTACAACAAGAATGTTAAATACCGAGCATTAGATAAAGATAAGGAATTGATGACTGTCGTAGTGAACATGAAGAAGAAGGAGGAGGAGGAGGGGAGGAAGGAGAGGAGGAAGTAGAAGAAATAAAATGGAAGAATCAGAAGTTGCTTAACTTTACAAATAAACTGGTAAACAGGCCTTCACAGAAACTTCCTTGCAGATTAAAACTGTGTGCCCGACAGAGACTCGAACTCGGGACCTTTGCCTTTCCCGGGCAAGTGCTCTACCATCTGAGCTACCGAAGCACGACTCACGCCCTGTCCTCACAGCTTTACTTCTGCCAGTATCTCGTCTCCTACCTTCCAAACTTTACAGAAGCTTCTGTAATGTTTGGAAGGTAGGAGACGAGATACTGGCAGAAGTAAAGCTGTGAGGACCGGGCGTGAGTCGTGCTTCGGTAGCTCAGATGAGCCGGCACGGTAGCTCAACGTGTTCGGGCAGAGGGTTAGTTGCCCTCTGTAATAAAAAAAACTGAGTTAATTGATCAACAAAGAACTTAAACGGATGTCCTACGACGTCCGCCCCGAGCAGATGCAACGAACAAAAGGAGATTTTTTTTTTAAAAAAATGATAGAGCGCTTGCCCTCGAAAGGCAAAGGTCCCGAGTTCGAGTCTCGGTCGGGCACACAATTTTAATCTGCCAGGAAGCTTCATATCAGCGCACACTCCGCTGCAGAGTGAAAATCTCATTCAGGCCTTCACAGTCATGTATCACAGTCGGGAGAGTGTGTCGGAATTTCCCGGGCGTGTTTATTTACATTTTTTATTTGTATTTCATTGATTACTTTTATCTGTGTTATCTGAAATCGGTAAATTTGTACGCACGTAAGTGTTTTACACTTACAGTTTCTGTTTTACAGGTAGTATGCCCAGAGAAATTAAAATGAATGTCAAACCAGAGGAACAAGGAATGGAGACAGTTGGAGGACAGTGAGTACGGGAAAGTAACTGCTTTTCTTGGCGTGGTTGGTGGAAGGATGTACGAAAGGTACAAATTGTTTTAGTGAAGGACATTAATAATTAACTGGCGATATGCTAAGTGACTTGACGTGAGCGCAGACCACTATTCAAAAGCGTATTCGTGGAGTGCTACAATTACGTGAAGAATGTTATGGCTTCGATATTCTGTTATATAAACAGTGCTGTGGAAGGAGGAATCTATACAGTGGAACCTAGCTATAACAACATTCAAAGGACCTTGAAAATTCTGTTGTTATAAATGACTGTCGTCGTAACCGAGATTCGAATTTTCAGTCTCTTTTGGTGGCTGGAAAAGAACGAATTTATTTAACCTTGTTTCATTTTACGTAACGTATTCACTCTTAGGCCAGATGAATACAGTGTATATAGTAGTGTGTCAGGTACTCACCAGACTTCACTACTTAGGAGTGAAGTAGCAGTTATTTTACTCTGCTGTCTATTTGCCCAATACACACTTTCTGAATTAAGTTCTGTATTCATTATTTCATTTTCATTTTCACTGCTCCCTCCTCTAGCTTCATGGAACATGTTCACAGTTCTATGGCTTATAAAGCGTCACTCAACGTAGGGATAGGCGCTTTATTTCTTTCTTCTTTCTCTTCTTCTTCATTTCCCTCGCTCACTTGATGGTCACTGTGATTCTTATTCTTCATCATATTTGCAATTCCGTCTTCAGTTTGTGCTTCGGTTGTAACAAGGACATCATCTATTGTCGTACACATTTAGCAGTCACGATGATTGAGAATATCAGAGTCGATATCTGGCAGCAATGCAGATAGCGTCAAATCACCATTCTCATCGAATGTGTCTTCAGTTTCTGCGGGATTTATTCCTTCTGTTGGATTCCCGGATGACGGAAACAATTCTTAATGGTTTGGGCTGTGACCCGGCTCAAAGCCCTGGTAATGCATCCGAACGCATCCATTAGTGTAACAGTATTACCCTGCTTTTCCTTAATGCATTGTATCACTTCAGTAATATAAGCTCACCATAGTGGCGTTTCAGGCTCCTAATTAGTCCTTCGTCCATGGGCTTCGATAAGCACGTGGTATTTGTAGGAAGAAAAACAAGCTTAATATTCTCGAGACCAAAGAGTGTAGGATGTGCTGGACAGTTGTCAACAAGAGCCAGAATCCTCCTTTTCCGATTACTAAGCTCCAGACCCCAACAACTTATTTCAGCTTAAAAGAGTTCGGATATCATCCAAGACTTTTTATTAGCATTGTAGCGCACTGGTAAAATTTTTACATGCTTAAAACACTTAGCATATCTTGGTTTATCTATCGCGATCAATTTTTTCTTCTCAGTTCCATCTGCGTTAACACAAACCACAAGTCATTCGTTCTCCGGATGACTTGCCACCAACACATTTTTCCCCTTGACTGTTAGAGTTTTGTCAGGGGTCAATTTAAAAAAAAATACCAGTCTCATCTGCATAGAAGATGTCACATATTCTTCACGAATGATAGGAGACACGGTACCGCGACATTGTTGGATTGTTTCAGTACTCACACTGTTGGCTTCACCGGTGACTTTGCCATGACGGTGCTTGAGTCTGTCAATCCAGGCACTGCTGCATACAAACTCCTCATCTTCTAATTTCTTGGGAAAGTCTTCTGCTTTCATCATAAAGCGAGTTCCAGTAATGGGTACACTAACGCTTCTCTGTTGCTTTAAGCACTTAAGCAGCGCCTCACCCACTTCCCTCCGTTCAGCCTCTCGTAACCGCTTAATTTTATATTCATTTTGTTCAAACGCAGTAACAATTGCATCCTTGTTCTTCCAAATCGTTAGGATGGTGGACTTTACGAGGCCTAATTGACGACACACGTCAACCTTTCTAGATCCATTCTCGATATCATGAACCACTTTCACTTTTTCTTCCACCGAACTTGTTTTTTGCTGGGCATGCTGCTCTAAAATGAGTGCACTTCGAAACACAGTTATAGGAACTAGCATCATTCTTACTGTTGACGAGTTGTATAATTGTCACCACCAGCGTAGTTTGAATGTGCTAGGGTAACAATGAGGTCAGGTCAGGAGTCTATACTACACCTAATGTTGACAGAATGGCAGAGAGAAGAATATCCCAATATCCCAGGTTGTCATATTATAACAACAGTACATTGATTCTTCGAAAATCTTGTTCCTAACTGAACCTGAAAATGATATTAATTATGAGGTACCCGTATATACATTTGTCCTTTTAAGCAAGGATGGGAAGTATGTTTCTTACAAGGAATATGGCCGTCCCACAGAAAACAGAAAATACGACGTTGTAGCTGAGATGGCGTTGTAACCGATGTCTTTACAAGAAAATTCAACTGTAAACGGTGAGGATATTATACAGGGTGATTCAAAAAGAATACCACAACTTTATGAATTTAAAACTCTGCAACGACAAAAGGCAGAGCTAAGCACTATCTGTCGGCGAATTAAGGGAGCTATAAAGTTTTATTTAGTTGTACATTTGTTCGCTTGAGGCGCTGTTGACTAGGTGTCAGCGTCAGTTGATGCTAAGATGGCGACCGCTCAACAGAAAGCTTTTTGTGTTATTGAGTACGGCAGAAGTGAATCGACGACAGTTGTTCAGCGTGCATTTCGAACGAAGTATGGTGTTAAACCTCCTAAAAGGGGGTGTATTAAACGTTGGTATAAACAGTTTACAGAGAATGGGTGTTTGTGCAAAGGGAAAAGTTCTGGACGGCCGAGAACGAGTGACAGAGCACTTCATCACTGGCCTCCAAGAAGCCCTGATCTTACCCCCTGCGATTTTTTCTTATGGGGGTATGTTAAGGATATGGTGTTTCGGCCACCTCTCCCAGCCACCATTGATGATTTGAAACGAGAAATAACAGCAGCTATCCAAACTGTTACGCCTGATATGCTCCAGAGAGTGTGGAACGAGTTGGAGTATCGGGTTGATATTGCTCGTGTGTCTGGATGGGGCCATATTGAACATCTCTGAACTTGTTTTTGAGTGAAAGAAAACCTTTTTAAATACTCTTTGTAATGATGTATAACAGAAGGTTATATTATGTTTCTTTCATTAAATACACATTTTTAAAGTTGTGGTATTCTTTTTGAATCACCCTGTACATTTGATTTTGTTATGGTTAATAATCCATACATGACAGGCCTTTTGCTTAAATATAAACTGAGCGTACGATTTTACATGGAAAAAAAACGCTGTCTGTGAGGAATAAATCTCCATCCCGTCGGAACATCCCACCGTAAATATATCTACTTACAGTGACTTTCCAGGAACTGCTGTATTACTGTGCACCGTGAAATAAAAATTTCGCGGCACTTTTTAATTCCCAACCGCCAAGTGCGCTGTGCCAGCCTGTGTCCGGCACTATATTCCGACCAGAGGGGAAGCAGGACGTGTCCCAGAGTATTTCATATCTGCCAGAGTCATTGGCTCTGAGAGTTAGTCGCCGAAAAGCGGGGTCCGCACAGACGCTAGAGACTGGCAGTGGTCTGTCGCTTACCCGATGAACTTGGGGCCTGCAGTACGGAGTAGAAGTGGACGCATCAACGTGAGCAAAACGGCGGACAAGCATTGGGTTCGGCGTGAGGTCAGACATGGCGCGTAGGCCTGTGAAACTCCCTGTGTGTGTAATGTTGCCCTCACCCAGAATGCTAATTAAGATCTCTTAAGATCCAAGCTATAAATTAGTGTGCACAACTTTGGTGGATACCAGTAACGCAAATTGTTAAATGCCCCTAGCTATGGATCCTAAAGTGGAGGTTTGAGTAGATAAGTTATTTACTATCGATTATAGTCCTATAACATAAAGCCTCTCGATTAACACAGTACTTTATCCAATAAACATAATTACTCACACAGGTCATTAATGGAATGTGAAATACTTTGCTAATTCTTGTGATCTGGATATTACTCGTGAATCTTGTTAGTGACAAGCGAAAAACAGTTACTGTCGACCAAATAGAAACCGAAAAAACTCATTCATTCACACAGAAAAGCTTGAGCTGAGACAGTTGTCATACTGATTTCTGATAGTGCGGAGCAAGAAAATGGCCTATCACGTCGGTGCTGCTAATTATACTCACTTTAATTATTCACCACCAGCAGCGTAGATAGCCGCCGTTGTTCGAACTGTTCTCCGGCGCCTCTGGCCATGGACTCTGATCCCCTCCCTTTCGCATCCATCCACCAACCTTAAATATTTACTACAGAATCTTATGTCGAGCTGACTCATCCCTGAAAACCGTCTGTGCCCACCAATAGCTGAAAATGCATACACCGCCACTCAGTAGCAGTGTTCCTGCAACCTCACAAAATCCCACCAAAACAGCGCGTCCTTATTGAAGGCCAATTGGATTACACAATAGTCTCCTACATATAAAAACTGTCATTTCAGCTCCGCTTCGTGCCTTCGCTGACAATTTTATCAATGGCGCATTTTCCCGGTCAGCGACTGGCCTTGCATCAGAGCTTCTCTGAAATTAGAAAGCTGCTCACAAGGCCAGGCCATTATTTTCAGCAAACCATAAAAGTGATCTGCTATCCTCTTCGCGTGGCCCTGGTATCCTGACTTCCGTCAAAATAAACACCTGATGCTCCAGCCTAGCCTGAAGGAAAAAATTCCCCTCCTTTCGATACATTCTCTGCCCTGTGAGTCCCAAATCCAGTGCGCTGTGTCTTCACAGATACGCATAAATCATCTAGAAAACATGAGATCTTCGTACATCCATATTTAAGCTGGATGAAGGTGGGACACAGCTGGTATAATTACTGCAGCTGTACTTAAGATTTTTTATTTACTTCGCTACTGGTTTCGGCATTGCGTCAACGCCATCTTCAGGACCGTACACTTTGATGAAATCAGTTGTGTGTGGCTCAGTCTAGAAGTCCACGGTGAGATCAACACGTGCTCCACGTGTTCATGTACATAGACAATTATAGCGTATCACAACTCTCTGGGGTACTGCTTACGATACCCCTGTCTCTGATGAACACTCGCCGTCGTGGAGAACGTAATAGGTTCTATTACTTCGGAAGTCTTCCAGTCACTCACACTCCACGTATTCATTACTACACAGATTGTCGCTATTATTATTACTATTTTTAATGTTCTTGTTATTATTTATTGCTCACGTGCTACACGAATTATAATGCTGACTCACTGAGAATGTCTCTTTAACAATAAGGAAGAGCCTGAAGGCTCTAAACCGTGCCAGGTGTACAATATGCATAAACAAGCAAATAAATACGGTTTGTAGTGAGCGATAATTGCGTTAGGTTCAAGCCACGAAATAAAATGCAATTTGTACTCATTTTCACTAAATGACTTCAAAAATCATTTCCCACACAGCTGACAGCTGAAAGGCGTCAGACACACTCCACACTACTTTATATCTCTTCGTCCCAAAGCGGAGCAACGACAGTTGCAACGACAGTGAAAGTGAGTACAGTGAAACAGCATTTCATTTGTGAAACAAGTAAAGCCGGCTGTTCGGCGCAAATCTCTTCATTCTTCCACCCATCCTTCTCATTATTGAGCCCTAAGTATTACAGTCTTTTTTTCTGCTACGATTTTTCGCTTCTGTTGCTTTCTACATTGCTCAGTTAAGTTTTACATCAAGCTTTAACAAATGTCTCCTGAAATTGTTTCTCCAGGGATCAGAGTTCTGCATGGGTTTGTCTTTTCGGCTTCCTTCCACTAATCTCTGCAGTACCTCTACGTTTAGCTCATTACCATTACGTTTAATTTAAATTACGTAGTGGAGAAAAATCCTCAAAAGTTCATAAGCCACGCCCGTCTACGTACATGACTGTAGGCGTCACACCGTAAAATCTAGTTGACTGACTGCCACATAAAATGTGATCACATTTCTAAACTGCATGTTATTGCAGTACGTTCACGTTCCAGTTTGTTTGAACTAGAAATATCCAGCCATAAAGACTTGTCCTGTTAAATCGTGTGTACTGTTGGAATTCTTTAAAATGCTGTAATAGGGAAGTAATTGTAGCGAAAGAAAAAGTGGAATTCCTACAAGAATTATTTTTCTACATGAACAACTGAAGGTAATGTCGCCAGTGCTTTTCCAAGTTTTCTATTCGTACCTACAATTAGCTACGCAGGACACATTATGGATCAGTCTAAGCTCTCAGTTTTTATACTGTGCGGGCTGGTTTCACAGTTTAAATTTACATAACCAGGTGCATTCATTAGACGTTCAGAGAATGGAAAAAGCTATTTTGCTCAAGATGTATCACATATCGCAGGTGAAGTATATGAAAACAGGAACTCTATGATTGATAGACTATTTTGTTCGAGTTCGTTTAAAATCGGAATTGTACGCATTTTGCGGCTATAAAGAGAAAATAAGTTTTATTGTTCTTTTGCATAAGTAGTAACACTAGCGATAAATTTCTACCAGGTAATCGTAGTAGCTTAGTTAAGAAATTTAGAAGGAAATACGCATTTCTGTTTAAAATAATCGCGTTTGCTGTATGAAAATCAATTTATAAGCATGGATTTATTCTACGACGCAGTGTCGGAAAGATCAGTTAGCATCTGTACTTCACTCGTACAGACGTTTTTACTCCGCAATCAGCGGAAGTAATTAGGTGTCTGACAAAACACGAATCTGAGTTTAGTCCTTTGAATACCAAGAGCAAGAGAGCTCCTGTCAACTATTGGAGTGCGTGAGATTTATTCAGGAATAATTATTCCCGCTGTTATTGGTCACTTGAAGCGCCAGCGGCTGAGTGGCTCTCAGGAACATGCTTTAGCTGTTAGGATCCAATAAGACGAGTGTGGGCCGCGGCGCCCTTTAGTTGATTGCTCATTCTATTCTGGCGGCTGACAGTGCCAGCATAGAGGTAGTTCTTGTCATATGGCCCGACGGTGCGGCTGGGTGGAGCAGAAAGCGGAATGTGAAAGGACGGCGCCATTACTAATGGACTGCACAGACAGAGGCTGTCAGCTGGGTTTGTTGTCTGGGGCTGAGCTTGCATTACGTCACACTCCCAGAGCTTTGCTGTCTCCGATAGGGCCTGTCAGAAGTTAGTAAGCAGACAAGTTACTCTGCGTGACTCTCATGTCGAATGTTTCAGTATTCCACAAGAATTTAACTTCATGAAGTACCGTGAAATGACTACACAACCGTGATAACAGACTGAAAACATGGGGCCATGGCGGGAAGCGAATACCAGTACGTAGGGAGGTCAGGAACTAGTTAAACCAAAGGATTGGTATTCGAAAGAAAGAAAAAAAATCTACCGAGCGAGCTGCTGCACTGGTTAGCACATTGCACTCGCGTTCGAGAGGACGAAGGTTCAAATCTGCGTTCGGACGTCCTGATTTAGCTTTTCCGAGATTTCCCTAAATAGCTTCGGGCAAATGCGGGGATGGTTTCAAAAATGTTCAAATGTGTGTGAATTCCCAAGGGACCAAATTGCTGAGGTCATCGATCCCTAGACTTACACACTACTTTAACTTAAACTAACCTATGCTAAGAATTTTGTATCCCGCCTGGAAAGTGGCGCGTGGTGCTCCTGAAAACTGAAGGGTAGGCCGAATGTAGAAAGCTAGGAGGAGCAGGTGAGGTAGAACACTTGGTACTGCAATTAAAAGTGGTTTTACTATATCACCACACAATGGTTCAAATGGCTCTGAGCACTATGGGACTTAACATCTGAGGTTATCAGTCCCCTAGAACTTAGCACTACTTAAACCTAACTAACCTAAGGACGTCACACACATCCATGCCCGAGGCAGGATTCGAACCTGCGACCGTAGCAGTCGCGCGGTTCCCGACTGTAGCGCCTAGAACCGCTCCGCCACTTCGGCCGGCACTACACAATGACTTGAATGCATCAATAGTACTTAATTGGGCTGAGATGAGCACGTAGGTGCGAAGATGTACATCGAGTTGCAAAGGTAAAATCTGTAGTGGCTCGCCCACTATGAAATAGAAACAATGTTGCTTGGTTGTCGACTCGGAATCAAATGGGCAGAATATGGAGCGGCGCTCGTAGAGCTGCACAGCGCCGGCTAGAGGGCGCTGACGTCGGTGTCGGTGTCGTAGTGCCAACCTGAGAACTTGCACCTACGCTGTGGCATCGTAGCTATCGATACCACAAAGAACAACACACACACCCATGTCCGAGGGAGGACTCGAACCTCCGGTGGGAGGGGCCGCGCAGTCCGTGACATGACGCCTCAAACCGCGCGGCTGGGGATTGTTCCTTCGAAAGGCCACGGTCGATTTAGTTTCCCATCCTTCTGTAATCCGAGCTTGTACTTCGTCTGTAATGACGTCACTGGCGACGGGACGTTAAACACTAATACCCCCCTCTTCCCCCTCCTCGAAAGAAACGGCGGTTAGATTCCTTGCTAGCCGTACCTGGTTTCGTTAGGTTATTTCGGGCGAATGGTTCCTTCAATAAATTCCTGCCCTAGTGATGCTCGTCCGAACTAGAGACCTTCAACAGCGATCTCTACGTTGAGGAACCTCAGAATGTCATTCCGTGCTCTAGTTCGGAAGAACACTGCCTCCAAAAGGCACCGATGCGGATTCAGTTCCAATTTGAACAAGCTTTTTAATCTGTCGGGTTGTTTCCATACAGCTTATTCATCACTGCAGAAGACTCATTGTGGATCCGTAGTCCCGACATGTGTAACTCGCATTTGTTGTTTGGAGGCGTTAAGCTCCCGCTGCTACTGCGCCCCCCTCCGCTCCCTCCATGTTTCTCCCGGCTTCGAGCGGTACTAGGCGCTACAGTCTGGAACCGCGCGGCCTCTACGGCCGCAGATTCGAATACTGCCTCGGGCATGGATATGTGCGATGTCGCCGGCCGGTGTGTCCGAACGGTTCTAGGCGCTACAGTGTGGAACCGCGCGACCGCTACGGTCGCAGGTTCGAATCCTGCCTCGGGCATGGATGTGTATGATGTCCTTAGGTTAGTTAGGTTGAAGTAGTTCTAAGTTCTAGGGGACTGATGACCTCAGAAGTTAAGTCCCATAGTGCTCAGAGCCATTTGAACCATTTCTCCGGGCTTTCCTCGGCGCCACCATGGCCAACCATGGTGCTACTTGAGCGAGAAAGACCCCTTGGATTTCCCCTTCGCGTTTCCTGTCATTCTATATTCAGAAACAACCACGCATGAGCTTTCACTACCAATTTCACCGTGCAGTTACGCACTACACTTACAGGTCCGAGGAAAAGTAGTCACTTCCACTAATAAATGTCGGAGAAAGCTTAGGTCCTTAAGCCCATTGCTGAATGTTAGAGCTTCTTTTTTCCTCCTCTGGCGTAATACATTACGACGGTTTGCGTAACATGAGAGCAGGTCTAGCAACGGCTGCCCAGCACCGCCGCGGTGGCTCCTTTGGGCGCGGTGCAGACAGGGTACCGCGGCCCGGGTGCCTCTCGATGACCCGCAGCGCTGCCTACGGCTCGAGCAGAACCCACTCTGCTTGTTAGACAGGCTCCCTCGCCATATGGCAGACGGAGGAACGTGCGTTTCGGCAATTAATTAGACAGCGGCGGCGCCTCAGCTGCAGCTGCAGCTGCCACTGGTCTTGTCGGCATAGGTACCGGTACAGCCGCACAGCACATTCTCACGTGCGCAGTGGACGCCGAAACTTGCCGCTGCGTGCACTGACCGCGTCAAACTAGGACACAGGAGAGTCGAAAAATTCTGAGCTAGTAGGTCTGTGTCGTGTTATTTGCACAGGACACTCACGTTACGTCATCGCCCAGGAGCAGGCCAACAACCACGTGCAGCTCACCTGCAGCGTCCGAATTCAGAGTCGCAACGCAGCCGAAGTCAGTAACGCACGTTTTCAGATTTATTTATTTTTTTGTTTCTCCTGACTGGTTTGTTGTGGCCCGCCATGAATTGCTCTCCTGTGTCAACCTCTTAATCTCACAGTAGCAGGTGCAAAATACGTTCTCAGTTGCTTACTGGATGTATTCCAATCTCTCCCTTCCTCTACAGTTTTTACCCTCTGCAGCTCCTTCTAGTATGATTTGAGTTTTCCCTGATACCAGATGTCCTAACATCCTGTCCCTTTTCATTGTCAGTGTTTTCCCCATGTTTCTTTCCTCCCCGATTCTCCGGAGAATCTCTTCATTTCTTGCCTTGTCAGCCCACCTAGTTTGCAACATTCTTCTATAGAACCACATTTCAAATGCTTCGATTCTCTTCTTTTCTGCTCTTCCCATGTTTCACTACATACAATTTTGCGGTCCAAACATACATTCTCAGAAATTTCTTCCTCAAATTAATACCTGTGTATGATAATAGTAGACTTCTCTTGCTCAAGAATGCCCTTTCTGTCAGCGCTAGTCTGCTTTTGACGCCCTCCTTACTCCGTCCGTCATTGCTTATTTTGCTGCCTTGCTAGCAGAATTCTTTAGCTTCATCTAATTAGTGATCACAAATTCTAATGTTAGCTTTCTCGCTGTTCTCATTTCTGCTACTTCTCGTATTTTCGTATTTCTTCGACTCACTCTCAGTCGTTACTCATTAAACTGTTCATTCCATTCAACACATCCTGTAATTCTTCCTCACTTTTACTGAAGATAGAAATGTCATCAGTGAATCTTATCATTGTTATTCTTTCAGCTCGAACTTTAATCCTATTCTTGAACCTTAATTTAATATCTCTCATCGCTCCTTCGATGTATAGATTGAACAGTAGGCGCGAAAGATTACATCCCTGTCTTACAACCACTTAAATACGAGCACTTCGTTCTTATTTTTCCAGTTTTCTTGTTGCCTCTTGTTTCTTGTAGAGTGAATATCGTATATTACACGTCTTTCCCTACAGCTTACCCGTATTTCTCTCAGAATTTTGAACCATTTGACTCTGTTGGACACTTTTTACAAGTCGGCTAATACTGCGAACATGTCTTGTCCAGAAGTAGCGCATCGAAGTCCCAGCGGTAGAATAATTTTCGTAAGTGTGATTCCTCAGGAGAGGTCGTGTCGCATAGTTCCTGACTCCTAATTTTCTTCACTTAATAGCAAACTCCTCGGTTTTACTAAGCCTGCCGCAAAGGTGCCCGTATTCTTCAAGGAGAAACTTTCCTGGCGAGGCATCGACGGCATGCTAAGAGCAAATCCCCTCCAAACAGATCTCCACGTAGACTGGATATAACATCCCGTCAACATGAGGTAATTAGAGACGGAAAACAAGCTCAGGTCGAGTCAAGGATGGGGAAGGAAATCGGTCATGTCCTTTCAAATAAACTATCCCGGAATTTGGCTGGAGCGATTTAGGAAAATCGCGGGAAACCTAGATCTGGATGGCCAGATGCGGACTCGAACTGCCGTCCTCCCGAATGTGAGTCAGTACATTATGACCAACACTTTGAAATGCACAGCCTTCAAGAATTCATGAGAGGCAAATAACATGGTCGCATTAAACTTATTTCGTCAAATAAATCGTCAACGTGAGTAATTGCCAGAACAAGCATACACTAAAACAGTACCCTAATGTTTAAAAGACAAAACATATCTTCCCTTATTCTCTGCTTGGTGACAAGAGGTCAGTTTCCTCTCACAGTCAACATGTCCGCACCAGTCGTGACTCACAGAAATTACACAACTTCCGAAATGTCTTATGATTCCACTATGACGTGCGTCCACCATTACAATTCTGAAGGGCGATAGAGTGCCCCACCACATGAACGGTATCAATTCTGGCAGGGATGATTCACGTCTCTGAATACAACCATCGCATAGTGCTCGGAGCTGTTCCACCAGGACTAATAGACAGTGTGGACACGTTACTCTAGAGACCAGCAGCAAGGGCACACCGCACAGCCCATAGTCCGCCTAAGTTCCCTGTCACATCGTAACTGTCCGCCACTGAATCCTTAAGCGTGTGCCTTCTAGTGTGTGATAACACAATGGGTAAGAAGAATTCTGTGTTTCCAACTATTCTATACCGTTTCACAAATGAAACTGTCTAAGAGTTTGTCGAAGTCTATGAAAGCTAAGTATATTACTTGGCTAAATTATTTTTGCTTTTCGATGACATAACATAAAAGGAATATTGCATCACTCGCGGGACGACATGTTCTAAAATCCATTTGTTGTTCCACTAAATTTCTGGCACGCAGCAGTGTAAATTCCCCTTATTCTTCTAATGTTTCGAACATATACCGTCCAGATAAGTTCAGAATGGGACGAAAGACACACAATGAAGATGGCCGAAGGGAATACGGCCGAAATATTAGAAGAAAGAGTGGAATTTATGCGTCTGAGAGCGTCATATTTAATAGAACTATCATTGCGTAGCGAAAACTCCCTTTGTTGCTCTTAAACTACATTTTCTACTGTTGTTTTCACTTTGTTTCTAAGAATTCTGGTACATCGTTTGTGATTTGTATCAAGAAAACTTTACTTATGCGGTTAATACAATCTGTCTCTCCACCTACCCCCCATATTTAGTTCAGTTCTGATTTTTTTTTTTTTTTGCTAATATCCTGCTTGTAACACACGTTCAATTGTGTACAGTCTTATCTCCTTCTTAATTAGTACATACCGGTCTTGTCTAAGCCCGTTGATTTCTGATTTCTCATACCTTTCATTGATGTGGCCAGCTCCTCCACAGTTACACCTTTTTACACGATTTTATGAAATACATTATCCCTTCATCTGAATACTTGCATCATTCCAAAGATCTTTTCAACGAGCTATCCATAATTTTCCTCCGATACTGTTTACATGGGTGGCGTTTTTTATTTATTTATTTTTTTTTTTTTTCGCGCCGCGTGATTTGAGGCACCATGTCACGGATGGCGCAGCTCCGAGTCCTCTCTTGGGCATGTGTGTGTGTGTATGTGTGTGTGTGTGTGTGTGTGTTGTTCTTAGCATAAGTTAGTTTAAGTAGCGTGTAAGTCTAGGGACCGATGACCTCAGCAGTTTGGCCCCTACAGAATTCACACGCATTTGAACAGTTATTTGATTTCTGTTTTTCGATGGTTCAAATTCCTCACCGGCCGCCCAGATCTAAGTTTTCCGGTTTCCCTACATTTCTTAAGGTAGATGCCAGGTTGGTTCCTTCCCTGCACCACCGCACCCTCGACGGCCTTGCCGCAGTGGATACGCCGGTTCCCGTGAGATCACCGAAGTTAAGCGCTGTCGGGCGTGGTCGGCACTTCGGGGTGTACTCAGCCTCATGAGGCCAACTGCGGAGCTAATCGACCGAATAGTATCGGCTCCGGTCAAGAATACCATCATAACGACCGGGAGAGCGGTGTGCTGACCCCACGCCCCTCCTATCCGCGTCCTCCACTGAGAATGACACGGCGGTCGGATGGTCCCGGTAGGCCACTCGTGTCCTGAAGACGGAGTGCACCACCGCACCCTAACCTATCTTCCATCTCTAGTGACACCGTCGTCGACGGGGTATAAAGCCCTAATCTTCCTTCCCCTTTCGTTTAATGTCTTCAGGATTTCGGTTGCTACTATTTTCTGTCCAAAAATACTATCTTCCACGTCGTTACTGTAGCACTCCGAAGGTTGTTGCTAGTTGAACGTAATTTGCATTCTTTTGCATTATTCTTAATTTTACTGTTGCTTGGTGTAGAGTTCGTGTGGAAAATCATGTTTACCTTTTGCCTCTTTGATTAACGGGGACAAACAGTTTACGATTCGTTTAAATCTTTTTTTACTGTAGTTTACTTTGTTTCCTTTAGTTTCTTTTGTTGTTTCCTTTCTGGATTTTGAAGATTTCGCCTTTGTACATACTTGTACACAAAGTCGTGCTAATTTTGTACCTCGACAGTGTCTACAGACAATCGAACAGTTTTGTTAACAGACAATTGAGACTTTCTTATCTATCGACATAGTTTTGCAACAAAATCGCAAAACTTTTGGCTCCCGCCCAAAGTGGGTGACGTAAGAAAATACTTTGCCAAAGTCGAGCAACATTTTGTGATGTGTATGGATTGGTACATAGCCTTCAGTTACTCTCTTTGTGCCGTGGGAACAGTTCGTCTGTGTTTTACTATTTTTGTTTTTCCTATTGTTAAACATCGCTATCAAGATGTGGCCAACGTAGAAAGTTTTGCGCCGGACTGAGGATTTTCCGGGGCAACTTGCCTGTGGGAAGTTAGTAATTCTTAATATAAAATATCGCAACAACAAGTATTTGCTTATCAAACATGCTGGCATAAAAAATTGCTATGAGTATCATTAAGTGATGTTGGGAAAAAACATGCTGTTTCCAATTTCCAAAGTAGAATGTAAATTACTACCGAATAGAGGCCCCTCTGCAAACAATTCACGTTTCCACCAAAGTCTGCTCTTTCGATTTTTTTCACTTTCCATTATCATCACTATACAAGGCACGATCCCAGCAAGGTCAACCAAATTTAGCAAATATCGCGGAACAAGGCATTCAAGTGTGTACACGAGGCAAATTATGAAGACTGTCTATGTACACTGACTAGCTACGTGTCTGTAGACAGTCCGCATACAATGATTATAGGAAATCGCTCGATATTGTATGCAGGTGTATCTTTCCTTTTGACGACTCATCTGGAACAATGCTGTAAATGTTACGCAGCTTCAACTCCTCGACTAACTAATCTTATTTCCGAAAGACTAAAACGATAACCCCGTCACTCCTATCAATTGCCGGTTGTCTATTTTACGACTTCCAAGGGCATCAAAATTTGACTTTCAATATTTCACCCAAATTGAAAAATTTAAAATGCTGTCACAGTCTACTCATTAACAGATGTAATCATACGATAAAGGTTTAACACAATAAGTCAATTGTTAAGGTCGCAAAACGTGTAGAATTCTTGAGGCAGCGTAACTCATAATGCGCAACTTACTAAGACTATGTTCACCCAGTATTTGAGAATGAGAATCATAATATTATTCCATATTGTCTCACTATATTAGTGTAAACAGGCCTCTATTTCTGTTCGAAGAATCATCTGTTTGTTTAAAGTCCTTAAAAGAGACCAAGTTCGTTATTAGATCTTTCTGAATGTTGCAAATATTTTCTTAAAAAATTCCTACGACGTTAAACGTAGAGGCCTAAACAATTTTCACAGTTAAGTCACCAAAAAAAGTAATAGATATATTTCATTAAAAGCCCATTACTTCCCGAAGATTCTGTTAAAAACCAAAGATTCATTTAATTTGTATATAGACCTAAAAGAAATAACATCACTGTTTCTCTTTTGACAGTTAACTGTCATAGTTCTTTCATTCACGCACTGGTAGTTTTTATATACGTCTCTCGAGCTTGATTTATAGAGAACCTAACTCCTTTACTTCTTTCACAATTTAACGTGATAATCTTTTAATCTTCCCTTAGCCTCAGTAACTACAGGAAAACTGTCATGAGTTACATGTTTGAAATTTCACTCGTCTATTGCTCTTGAGTGAGTGTAGTTTTTGTTTTTGCAAGATGGATTGAGGATCGAGAGCAAATAATATTTAACTGTGGTTATTAGCCAACACTTCAACCAACAACGTGGAGGATTATTTCAATTCAAGTCTACTGACAAGTTTTAATTCATGCAGCGCACGTTCAATAATTTTGAGTGAAAAAATTGTTCCATGTTCTCAATAGGCGATAAATTAAAATCAACAAGCGACCAAAGAGAGAGATTGTGTCATTGCATTGTGAACAAAGCTTCGTACTCTGTAGACAAAGTGACTGGGAGCATTGCCACATTAAAGCATTGGCGTACGAGGGTTCTAGAGCACGAATTCAAAGGTGGGCTCAATTTCCCACAAGTAGTGTATGCTGCTAGCGATACGGACAGTACGTAATAGCTTTGGATCCGTTGTCGATATTCAAGTCACGGATCTCCACATGGATGCCTCTTATCTCGTATGACAGGCCAGGAAATACATAGCCACCATTCCAGCCGAAGATAAGCGGGACATGTCCAGTAACGACATTACGTGTTACCTACCAACATGCTGTTTGCTGAGTTCGTGTGAATATTGTTATCTCAGACGTCAACGATTCGGAGTCATCTTGTGGCGGGAAGTTTAGGAACGTATTCTGTGTTAGCAACGGATATTCTGACAGAAAATTCAATGAATTAACACCATCGCTCACGATTACAACGATCTGTTTGTACACACAACAACAAACATCATCTCTACAAAGTTACAAAGTCACATTCCTCCATTGACAGTGCATTCCGACAACTTGTCGTACAAATACACTATGTTCGGAATCACTATATATTCTTTATAATCTGGTATGAAATTATTATTCTTTGGCTTGCACATCTGTTACTGTCATGTCGATCACCATATGTGCACAGTACACAAACAATTGGCATCTAGGCTGTTTATATACTTCAGCTCTAAGCGCAGCTAAACTGTGGATCTAGGTGGAGAATACTGTCATAAACACTGTGGGAAGATATCACTCAGGTCTTTAAGTTGATACTCTGAAATTTAGAAGTTATGAATCGTGTCGAGCAGTTGCGGTAAATACTAATTTTGTATCTGTGCGAGTGATTTGTAAGTGTTGGTCTGACACTTTAAATTATATCCTTACACATTAAGTTACTATTTTTAACATTAGTCTCATCATCGTTCGATAATTTCCTACAGTGTTAAAACATTCTCTTCTTACACAAAAGTTCTGGAAAGAGAAAGTGGAGACGAAATCGGAATTTCTCGATCGGACTCTAATCGCTTTTGGCCCCAGCATTCTAAAAATGACTTTGTTGATATTTTCGAAAACTTGTGAAAGCTAAAAGCTAAATATTCTCAATTCTGCTCCCATAACAGTCTCCAAAGTCATGAAATTTTTCTGTTATTTTGTTCCTATACCAAAGAAGGCAGCAGCTACAAAATGCGAACAGTACCGAACTCTAAGCCTAATATCACATGCATCAAAAATTCTCATAAAAATAGTTCTGAAGAGAATTGAAAAGAAGGTGGAGGATACGCTCAGTGAAGATCAGTTTGGCTTCAGAAGGGGATTGGGAACAAGGGAGGCGATTCTGGCACTGAGACTCGTTATCGAAAAGCAATTACAGAAAACTAAACCAACTTATATTGCCTTTGTAGACATGGAAAAGGCGTTTGATAACGTTATCTGGCAAGAGATGTTCAGAGTGCTCAGGAAAAGTGGAATAAGTACAAAGACATCCATGTGATATTCAGCTTCTATAAGAATGAGGTGGCAGTGATTAGGAACTGTCACAAGGAACAAGAAGAAAATATTAGAAAAGGGGTAAGGCAAGGATGTGCCCTCTCGCCTCTTATGTTCAATGCTTACATCAAGGAAGCTATAGACCAAGTTCGAGAAACTACTGAAGTGGGGATCAAAATTAATGGGCAGAAGATAGACATGCTACGTTATGCAGATAATATTGCTACAGTCACGAAGACAAAAGAAGATCTAGAGGAAGTCTTCAGAACGACGGAAAAAATTCTATGCAGTCTGTATGGAATTAGAATAAACAAGAAAAAGACTAAAGTGATGGTATGCAGTACAGGAGCAAAATATGAACCATTGAGAATGAGAATTGGAAGAGTGGAGCTGGAAGTGATAGAGGAATTTACTTACCTGGGAAGCAAAATCACAAGAGATGATAAAAGCCGGAAAGAAATTGCGACTAGAATACAAAAGGCCGAAATTGCGTTTAATCGGAGAAGAAACTTACTCAACAACAACAACATCAGTCTGAAAATAAGGAAACCTATCATGAAAGGTTTCATTTGGAGTGTGGCCCTATGCAGGTGTGAAACTTGGACGATTGGAAGAGAAGAGAGAAGACGGCTAGAGGCACTGGAGATGTGGTGCTATAGAAGGATGATGAAGATCAGTTGGAGAAACAAAGCAACAAATGAAGAGGTGATTGGAAGAGTAGAGGAAACCAGATCTCTGTGGAGGCCCATCCAAACAAGAAGAGACAAACTTTTAGGACATATGCTACGAGACAGTAACATCATTGGAACAATAGCACAAGGAGCTATTAAGGGAAGGAATAGGTGGGGGCGACCACGGATATCATACATGCAACAGATCATGAATGACGTTGGATGCAAGACATACGTGGAAATGAAGAGGAAGGCGGACAGAAGAGAGGAATGGCGCTCTGCTGCAAACCAACCTCAGTGTTGAACACTAAAAGAAGAAAGCTTACCAACGTCCGTATATAATGTTCTTACTTTTCTGCTACTTGCGACCAGTCTTTGCTCACAGATCTGCACCCACTGATCGTCTGCTACACCTGCTACATTAGTTTATCTTTCCTAGGATCTCTGAGATGAGAGAGGCCTCGACCAGTGAGAACTAAGGGAGCCGAGGCGACCCACGTGGTGTGCAGGTTTGAGGAAAAACAGTGTTATTCTTCCTGTAGTTCTACTTCAGCAGGACTGGAGTGCCTTTGCTTGTGTGTGATTGGGTGGGCTTTTGCGCGAGAGCCGGCCGGAGTGGCCGAGCGGTTCTAGGCACTTCAGTCCGGAACCGCGCGACCGCTACGGTCGCAGGTTCGAATCCTGCCTCGGGCATGGATGTGTGTGATGTCCTTAGGTTAGTTAGGTTTAATTAGTTCTAAGTTCTAGGGGACTGATGACCTCAGAAGTTAAGTCCCATAGTGCTCAGAGCCATTTGAACCTTTTTTTTTTTTTTTTTTTTTTGCGTGAGGCCGCATTGCATTATACAGAGGGTAATAGCTCAAAGCAGGTTACAGTCTGTACACAATATTTCTCAAGATGTCTACTAATGAGTTTCCTTATTTACACCTTGGTGAGGCATATCAATAAAACCAGTATACCTTGTTTTCTAAAGCAAAATTAGTAGCAGTGTGATATTCGCGGTTATTATTAACGTAGGGCAGCTCCCGTTCTGTTTACATGCTGTATTTTTTCGTGAATGAGTTTAGCACGCCGGTATTTCATTCACCAAAGGGTTTTACACTTTGTATATTTGACGGCTATCCAACAAAAGTAGCTATCTGTGTGGTAGTGGCGCGCGTACTACGTGATCCGTATAACGTCAATCATGCTATCCTATATAAAAACATTTGTGTCCATAAGGAGCTGATAAGTCACAAGTCACAGTAAAATCTCGTATCTGCATTTATACGTTGGTGTTTCATCCTTTCACGATGGTGGCAGTGAGAAACCATGAGGCCTTGCACTAATGCCCCTGGATGACGATAACGCCGGCCGTAGTGGACGAGCGGTTCTAGGCACTTCAGTCTGGAACTGCGCGACCGCTACGGTCGCAGGTTCGAATCCTGCCTCGGGCATGGATGTGTGTGCTGTCCTTAGGTTAGTTAGGTTTAAGTAGTTCCAAGTTCTAGGGGACTGATGACCTCAGATGTTAAGTCCCATAGTGCTCAGAGACATTTGAACCATTTTTTTTAATATTTTTTTGGCCTTAATAATCTGTTTTCAGAAACCAGAAGGTAAATTTCTCTAAAGAATTCCAGACCGGCAGATGTCGCCGAACTGACACAATGTTTTGTATTACGAACTGCTAACAGTCAAATGCTATAACTTTTAACTGAAACCACCACATGACTGCTGCTGCAGATATAGGCTTTTTAATTACATACACAATGTAGCCGGATTGACGTAATCCTCTTCTAGTAAAACAGTAAAAGTGACCTAAACAACATTGTCTGAAGAGGGATATGTTTCTCAATATGCCTCTGGCGGCGAATTAGTACTACGGGCCGCATTTGAAAAAAAAAAGTTTCATTTCCCGATCCAGCCATCTAGATTTAGGTTTCCCTTGGTTTCCTTAATCCTTTTGAGGCAAATGTGAGAACAGTTCCCCAGGAAAAATGACAGCTCCGGTTTCCCTCAACAGCTTGTGCCCTTATATCCTGATGTCGTCGATGGGAAGATGAATGCTAATCTTCCTCAATCCGTAGTAATATCCATGTTTTATTGGTGCATTTCTATACATATTGCGGTTTCTGGTGTTTTAATGTTCGTTATTTTGGGTGTCAAGGTACCTATTCTGGCGATTTTGCCGAGTGGGATATCGTTATAATGGTAGAATCACTTTCTCATTGTCGTCATAGAATGACACGATACAGGCCTCGAAAAATATGTCATAATATTTATAGGGAAGAAAATAGGATCCTCAGTATGATTTAATATCTGCAGTTAGATATTTTTATTTTCACTGCGCACTTAACCCAGTATAGCACTATTTAAGCTACCTATGTCTACCATTTATTACTGAATATTCTGGTCATTCTTTGCATACATAAGCAATGTTACATCGGAATTAAAATATAATCCGCTCACTGTTATTTCAAGAAATTGTTGCAGAACATGTACCGCTGTATGACGCCAAATTGCAAACGAGACTGACTTGTGTCTCTCGAAGCGACAGAATCCGTTTAGCGTGGCTAATTCAAGCGAAAAGTCTCTCCCTGATTTATCAGATATCCCTGACACTAATTCCGCAAAGTCGACTTGCAGTTCAGGTTTTCCAGGGGCCAAATTAAAGGCGGCAGATTAGATTCTTCTGGGAAGATGAAACGGCCAAAGAGCCAGCATAATGGCTTCTCTGCGTTCCCCTCTACGCCGGAGGTCAAACGAAATGAAGAACCACTATCATTTTAAGTCCACACACCGCAAGCGTGGAAAATCTGGCTTAAGAGAATGACTAATTTAGTGCTAAGTCCGTGTCGGATTGGTGTAGATGCGGCCAGCGATGCGCGCACGTACGGTGCCATTCACTTTGGAAAGTAAATATTACAGTAACTAAGCATTACCGAGATTGAAGATTGGTGTGCTCACAAACGCGATTATATGTCCAAGGGTGCTATGAATGAGTAAATTCTGCCCCTTCGAAGGAAGATATTGACAGCAGCACTAATTTTTATCTAGATCTTGTAATGAATTTTATTAAGGATTTTTCAGATCCTTTCAGAAACAGACCAATACCCCACACAACTTTTTAATTAATGTTACTGGCTTTTGGTGTACGTATTGTGCTGTCAGTGTCATATTAGGCTACATCTGCGGCACATTTGATGAATATAAGAAATGGATTCTAGTGCATACCAACAGCTCATAGCACTTAGTGAACGTTTATCCTGTGTAGGTCACAAAGTTTTCGCAAAAGAAAATCATCCTCATGACTGTTGCTAGACCTCGTTTGACGTTTCTCAATTCACTAAACCACAATCTTCTGAGAAGAGGGGAATCGGCTGTACATCACTGTTCTGACGCCGCCTACGGCATCGTGTTTCTTCCCCGGACTTCTTTTCGAGCGTTTTATGGTCTCCCTATTAGTCAATCAGCGATCAAATGCATTTAAATCGGGATAAGTGTGCCTTGAGCGTTGGGTTCCTTTGCGAGAAGGAGCATATAGTCGTTATGTTGGAGGTTTTGGTGCGAAGGAACCACAGAAAGTTCACCAGTGATGCAGCTCATCCACCTCCTGAATTACGTATTTAAGATGCATGGTATTATGCTTCCGTATCACTGAGGTCTGTAGATCTTCTAGTACGCCTACACTTACTGTCAGATGGTATAAAGATTATTTACTCCAAGAAAAATTTTGGAAATTTGTGGTAAGCTGCTATGAGATATAACTGTTGAGGCCATCGGTCCCTAGGGTTACATACTACTTAATCTAACTTAAAATAACTTAACTAAGGACAACACACACACACCCATGCCCGAGGGAGGATTCGAACCTCCTACGGGTGGAGCCGCGCGAACCGTAGCAAGGTGCCCCAGACCGCGCGGCTAACCCGAACGGCAGTCTAAGGATAATGATCAACAACTGTGAAGTTTGTGCGATGGTCTCTCAGCCCTTGGGAAACGCCGACGTGTTCTGGGAGAGCCAGTACGATGACTTCCTTTCGATATCAGGACGAGTGGAGCCGTTACCCACCTGTGACTAGTAAGTTTGTCTCCGAGATCTCGTTGAATATTTGTCATATTTGGTCACTTGATATACACTGTTGTCCTGAACATGTTATTGTTTTACTTTCCTTTTTTGGGGTGTAGGTGGTTGTTAGAATAACTTGGAACATGAGAAAGAGGTGTTTCGGAGTGGTGGTTAGTTTGCTACACTAAATAGAAAGCAAACATTCCTGTTCAGGTGCTGTTGCTATTCAGCCGTACGTGGTTCGTTTCAAGGGACAAAGAAAAACTGGTCCGTAGAGCCTCCGGTAGCTCGTTTACTTTCCGAACGATGATGGGTCAGTAGTTTTAACTGACCGCAACATATATTTATACGCTTTCTATACATACGGATTCGCAATTAAGAAGTTTTGGGAAGGGAGTTTAATGCTGGCATTCGTCATTTATCCAATGGAAATCTGCCGAAAAACTCAGTAGGAAACAGGATTAATATATACACTCATTTATGTATTGGTTATTTCTCCTCTATGTCGAACAATCTTACCACAAACACGTCACAAACCTTACGACCTGAAATTTTCTGCAACACTATGTGAACTACGCCTTTAAGTATAGATTAACAGTTTTGTGTCCACGCTCCACAGCTTTACACCTGACTTGTTGCCCAGGAGAAAATAAAATAAGCGTTAATGGCATGCTCTAGTCAAACGTACTTGGAGGTACTAACCAACCTAAAAACATACAAATTGTAATAGGTATAATTAATAGTCTGAAAATGGTTCGTCTTCAGTTACCAACAGAAATATCAGCACATACCCGTACACTGGTCACACCCTGTGTGTATGAATATTTACAAGGTGTCTGTCCTAAGTGTTGTCAGGCGCATTTTCGCAGATGTCTACAATTTCGTGTTTGCAATGTGTAGCTGGAGTCAGCCAAAAAAAAAAAAAAAATAAATAAATAAAATCACTCATGTATCTTATTTGACACCTATTGTCTTCGGAAAGCGTCGACTTGTTTCTCATTACAAACAAAATTATTTTTAAACCGAAATTTTACTTGCCCACTCAATAGAGCGGTCCCAGATCAGTCTAGGGTGATCTTTATTTTGTCGGTGTGTATTAACAGGGACAACAGAACACGATGAACAACGAGTACTGCAGCAGCGAGTGAGCAGCACTGCTGTGTGACGGTAGCAGACATCGCGGGCCAGAGCTGTCCTCTCGCTTCTGCAGTACTCGTTATTCCTCGTGTTTTACCGTCCCTGTTAATACATATCGGTAAAATGAATATTCCGCTAGATTAATCTGGGACCGCTGTAACGAATGGGCACGTAAAATTCCGCTTTAAAAATCATTTTGTTTGTAATGTGACACAAACCGTCTCTCTCCGTTGACACTCGACGCCACAAGAAGGACGTGATCATCATTATTTGTATGGGTTTACTCCAGCTACACACTGCAAAAGCGAAATTTCGATATCTCCCGAAACTCCACAAGAAAAGACACTCGATACGTATACAGGGTGTTCCTTGGGTGACACTAGGCAAACTTTAATACCCGCTGGGCCTGGAACGACGAGATTTCAACGAACTAGCATTGTCTGCTAACTGGGTGTGCTGTATACTATCTATCCAAGTAAGTGATAGTGATTTTCTACAAGAAAGCTTAAGAATGTGTCTCTGAGCGGAGAAAGATATTTTAGAAGGGAATCATGAACATTAAATGGCTCGACGTACATTTTTTCACGTGGAGCAATGGTCTCCATATTGAGTACGCACACACAGAGTCCCTGCGCCTTGCCGCCTCTCAGTAGTCTAAGCAATACAGGAGGACGCCTAACGCCGGAGAAAATGTTGCGTGTGACAAAAGTTGTTCGCCGTGATGTAATCTATTACTACTAGGCGTTTGACCCAAAGCATTCGAAACATGTCTGTGTGTTTCCTGCGTGATTATTCTTGTGTAGCACTGTTCTTCTGGAATTATTTCACTTTTATGCTGTTGTAATCCCAAAATACACTACTGGCCATTAAAATTGCTACACCACGAAGATGACGTGCTACAGACACGAAATTTAACTGACAGGAAGAAGATGCTGTGATATGCAAATGATTAGCTTTTCAGAGCATTCACACAAGGTTGGCGTCGGTGGCGACACCTACAACATGCTGACATGAGGAAAGTTTCCAACCGATTTCTCATCCACAAACAGCAGTTGACTGGCGTTGCCTGGTGAAACGTTGTTGTGATGCCTCGTATAAGGAGGAGAAATGCGTACCAACAGGTTTCCGACTTTGATAAAGGTCGGATTGTAGCGTACCGCGATTGCGGTTTACCGTATCGCGACTTTGCTGATCGCGTTGGTCGAGATCCAATGACTGTTAGCAGAATATGGAATCTGTGGGTTCAGAAGGGTAATACGGAACGCCGTGCTGGATCCCAACGGCCTCGTATCACTAGTAGTCGAGATGACAGGCATCTTATCCGCATGGCTGTAACGGATCGTGCAGCCACGCCTCAATCCCTGAGTCAACATATGGGGACGTTTGCAAGACAACAACCATCTGCACAAACAGCTCGACGACGTTTGCAGCAGTATGGGCTATCAGCTCGTAGACCGTGGCTGCGGTTACCCTTGATGCTGCATCACAGAGAGGAGCGCCTGCGATGGTGTGCTGTATGACGAACCTCGGTGCACGAATTGCAAAACGTCATTTTCTCGAATGAATCCAGGTTGCGTTTACAGCATCATTATGGCCGCATCCGTGTTTGGCGACATCGCGGTGAACGCGTATTGGAAGCGTGTATTCGTCATCGCCATACTGGCGTATCACCCGGCATGATGGTATGGGGTGCCATTCGTTACACGTCTCGGTCACCTCTTGTTCACATTGACGGCACTTTGAACAGTGGACGTTACATTTCAGATGTGTTGCGACCCGTGGCTATACCCTTCATTCGATCCCTGTGAAACCCTACATTTCAGCAGGATAATGCACGACCGCATATTGCAGGTCCTGTACGGGCCTTTCTGGATACAGAAAATGTTCGACTGCTGCCCTGGCCAGCACATTCTCCAGATCTCTTACCAATTGAAAACGTCTGGTCAATGGTGCTGAAGCAACTGGCTCGTCACAATACGCCAGTCACTACTCTTGATGAACTGTGGTATCGTGTTGAAGCTGCATGGGCAGCTGTACCTGTACACGCCATCCAAGCTCTGTTTGACTCAATGCCCAGGCGTATCAAGGCTAGAGGTGGTTGTTCAGGGTACTGATTTCTCAGAATCTATGCACCCAAATTGCGCAAAAATGTAATCACATGTCAGTTCTAGTATATTTGTCCAATGAATACCCGTTTATCATCTGCATTTCTCCTTGGTGTAGCAATTTTAATGGCCAGTAGTGTAGTTAGTCAAAATTACGTTTCTTTATTGATCTTCTATTTCTTGATGAGTTATACAACGACCGCAAATTTTCTCCAAAGAGAAGTGACACAGACGCCTGTACCAATCGTTCAAAATGTAACAAGAACAAGGAACATGTTTGTCAAGTTCAAGTTGCTGTTTCGCACGATAATATAGCTTACATGAACTCGCACATGCTATTTTGGTCGTTGGCTCGTGAGGTCATCCATTTTTACCGCATCCACCATAAATAAAACCACATATTACTCGTAGGAGCTAAGTAGTAGGAGTTTTTTGTGGTAAGCTTGCCAGTAGATAGATGCCGCTGGCAGTTAACATGCCCGCCAAGAGGTTTTGCGATCGATTTAGAAGTGCTGAGCTATCCAGTCTGCTTCACTAAAGATCTTGCATCCACATCTCTGCATACCACTACGAACTGTATGCAGATGACACGTCCCATTGTCCCAATTACTAGCGTTTCTCCCTGTTCAATTTACGTATGGAGCGCGTGAAGGTTTAGTGGCACGGTTTAGTCTAATATTCTCTGCGAAAGCAATACGTGTCGGACTTTACAATGTAACTGAATTCATCAATTACACATGCATTTTGTGGCTTCGTTTTAACGAGTCGACAGGATGTTAAACTCTAATCTTCCTCCCTTCCTTTCACGTGACGATTTGCGTCTGCCTTGAAGCGTCTGGCAGTTCAGTTTTTCAGCACTTCCGCGACATCCTCTTGTGGGTCAAACAAACGTGTGCACGTGCTGTCCTTCGTTGTATATCTTCAATGTCCACTCTTACTCCTCTTTGGTTTGGGTCCCACGGGTCCCACACACTTACAATCGTCGTCGTCGTCGTCGTCGTCGGCTGATACTCGTATCCGAGTTTTCATTTCTCTCCTGAGATTTCCTTTGTCACGGTTCAGGCGTGGAAGTGTCGTTGATGGCTTAGCAATCCAATCCTAGCGTGGAACAGGCGGCCACAGACATTACAGCTGATGGAAGGTGGAGGACGTGGCTGAGCCTGGAGGAGTTTACGTCTCTGGCGTTTGTCATTCTCCATTCTTCGACGTTCCAGCTCAATGTTTTGAAGAGCATTTGAGGTAACTGAGCGCCAGCGACTTCGGTCTTCTGCTATTGTGGACCAGTTACTCGGATCGATGTTCAAGTTTTTCAGATTTTTCTTGTACTGATCCTTATAACGTTTGAGAGGGGCACCTCGTGGCCTTTTACCTGTGCTCACTTCGCTGTACAGCATTTGGCGTGGAAGTCTGTCATTTTTCATCCGCTGGACATGTCCGACCCATCTGAGTTGATGCCCAATGATAAGAGCTTCCATGCTATGCATTTTTGCTTTCTCTAGAACAGCCGTGTTGGATATGAAGTCATCCCATTTCAGGTTCATGATATATCTTAGCTTCTGTTGGTTGAAGCGTTCTAGTTTCTTCAGATCGCAGCGATATAACGTCCAGGTTTCGCAACCATATAGCAGGGTGGAAATGACTACAGCTTTGTACACCATCAGTTTGGTGTACATCTACATCTACATCTACATTGATACTCCGCAAGCCACCCAACGGTGTGTGGCGGAGGGCACTTTACGTGCCACTGTCATTACCTCCCTTTCCTGTTCCAGTCGCGTATGGTTCGCGGGAAGAACGACTGTCTGAAAGCCTCCGTGCGCGCTCTAATCTCTCTAATTTTACATTCGTGATCTCCTCGGGAAGTATAAGTAGGGGGAAGCAATATATTCGATACCTCATCCAGAAACGCACCCTCTCGAAACCTGGCGAGCAAGCTACACCGCGATGCAGAGCGCCTCTCTTGCAGAGTCTGCCACTTGAGTTTATTAAACATCTCCGTAACGCTATCACGGTTACCAAATAACCCAGTGACGAAACGCGCCGCTCTTCTTTGGATCTTCTCTATCTCCTCCGTCAACCCGACCTGGTACGGATCCCACACTGACGAGCAATACTCAAGTATAGGTCGAACGAGTGTTTTGTAAGCCACCTCCTTTGTTGATGGACTACATTTTCTAAGCACTCTCCCAATGAATCTCAACCTGGTACCCGCCTTACCAACAATTAGTTTTATATGATCATTCCACTTCAAATCGTTCCGTACGCATACTCCCAGATATTTTACAGAAGTAACTGCTACCAGTGTTTGTTCCGCTATCATATAATCATACAATAAAGTATCCTTCTTTCTATGTATTCGCAATACATTACATTTGTCTATGTTAAGGGTCAGTTGCCACTCCCTGCACCAAGTGCCTATCCGCTGCAGATCTTCCTGTATTTCGCTACAATTTTCTAATGCAGCAACTTCTCTGTATACTACAGCATCATCCGCGAAAAGCCGCATGGAACTTCCGACACTATCTACTAAGTCATTTATATATATTGTGAAAAGCAATGGTCCCATAACACTCCCCTGTGGCACGCCAGAGGTTACTTTAACGTCTGTAGACGTCTCTCCATTGATAACAACATGCTGTGTTCTGTTTGCTAAAAACTCTTCAATCCAGCCACACAGCTGGTCTGATATTCCGTAGGCTCTTACTTTGTTTATCAGGCGACAGTGCGGAACTGTATCGAACGCCTTCCGGAAGTCAAGAAAAATAGCATCTACCTGGGAGCCTGTATCTAATATTTTCTGGGTCTCATGAACAAATAAGGCGAGTTGGGTCTCACACGATCGCTGTTTCCGGAATCCATGTTGATTCCTACATAGTAGATTCTGGGTTTCCAGAAATGACATGATACGCGAGCAAAAAACATGTTCTAAAATTCTACAAGAGATCGACGTAAGAGATATAGGTCTATAGTTTTGCGCATCTGCTCGACGACCCTTCTTGAAGACTGGGACTATCTGTGCTCTTTTCCAATCATTTGGAACCCTCCGTTCCTCTAGAGACTTGCGGTACACGGCTGTTAGAAGGGGGGCAAGTTCTTTCGCGTACTCTGTGTAGAATCGAATTGGTATCCCGTCAGGTCCAGTGGACTTTCCTCTATTGAGTGATTCCAGTTGCTTTTCTATTCCTTGGACACTTATTTCGATGTCAGCCATTTTTTCGTTTGTGCGAGGATTTAGAGAAGGAACTGCAGTGCGGTCTTCCTCTGTGAAGCAGCTTTGGAAAAAGGTGTTTAGTATTTCAGCTTTACGCGTGTCATCCTCTGTTTCAATGCCATCATCATCCCGTAGTGTCTGGATATGCTGTTTCGAGCCACTTACTGATTTAACGTAAGACCAGAACTTCCTAGGATTTTCTGTCAAGTCGGTACATAGAATTTTACTTTCGAATTCAATGAACGCTTCACGCATAGCCCTCCTTACGCTAACTTTGACATCGTTTAGCTTCTGTTTGTCTGAGAGGTTTTGGCTGCGTTTAAACTTGGAGTGGAGCTCTCTTTGCTTTCGCAGTAGTTTCCTAACTTTGTTGTTGTACCACGGTGGGTTTTTCCCGTCCCTCACAGTTTTACTCGGCACGTACCTGTCTAAAACGCATTTTACGATTGCCTTGAACTTTTTCCATAAACACTCAACATTGTCAGTGTCGGAACAGAAATTTTCGTTTTGATCTGTTAGGTAGTCTGAAATCTGCCTTCTATTACTCTTGCTAAACAGATAAACCTTCCTCCCTTTTTTTTATATTCCTATTAACTTCCATATTCAGGGATGCTGCAACGGCCTTATGATCACTGATTCCCTGCTCTGTACATACAGATTCGAAAAGTTCGGGTCTGTTTGTTATCAGTAGGTCCAATATGTTATCTCCACGAGTCGGTTCTCTGTTTAATTGCTCGAGGTAATTTTCGGATAGTGCACTCAGTATAATGTCACTCGATGCTCTGTCCCTACCACCCGTCCTAAACATCTGAGTGTCCCAGTCTATATCTGGTAAATTGAAATCTCCACCTAAGACTATAACATGCTGAGAAAATTTATGTGAAATGTATTCCAAATTTTCTCTCAGTTGTTCTGCCACTAATGCTGCTGAGTCGGGAGGTCGGTAAAAGGAGCCAATTATTAACCTAGTTCGGTTGTTTAGTGTAACCTCCACCCATAATAATTCACAGGAACTATCCACTTCTACTTCACTACAGGATAAACTACTACTAACAGCGATGAACACTCCACCACCGGTTGCATGCAATCTATCCTTTCTAAACACCGTCTGTACCTTTGTAAAAATTTCGGCAGAATTTATCTCTGGCTTAAGCCAGCTTTCTGTACCTATAACGATTTCAGCTTCGGTGCTTTCTATCAGCGCTTGAAGTTCCGGTACTTTACCAACGCAGCTTCGACAGTTGACAATTAGAATACCGATTGCTGCTTGTTCCTCGCATGTCCTGACTTTGCCCCGCACCCGTTGAGGCTGTTGCCCTTTCTGTACTTGCCCAAGGCCATCTAACCTAAAAAACCGCCCAGCCCACGCCACACAACCCCTGCTACCCGTGTAGCCGCTTGTTGCGTGTAGTGGACTCCTGACCTATCCAGCGGAACCCGAAACCCCACCACCCTATGGCGCAAGTCGAGGAATCTGCAGCCCACACGGTCGCAGAACCGTCTCAGCCTCTGATTCAGACCCTCCACTCGGCTCTGTACCAAAGGTCCGCAGTCAGTCCTGTCGACGATGCTGCAGATGGTGAGCTCTGCTTTCATCCCGCTAGCGAGACTGGCAGTCTTCACCAAATCAGATAGCCGCCGGAAGCCAGAGAGGATTTCCTCGGATCCATAGCGACACACATCATTGGTGCCGACATGAGCGACCACCTGCAGATGGGTGCACCCTGTACCCTTCATGGCATCCGGAAGGACCCTTTCCACATCTGGAATGACTCCCCCCGGTATGCACACGGAGTGCACATTGGTTTTCTTCCCCTCTCTTGCTGCCATTTCCCTAAGGGGCCCCATTACGCGCCTGACGTTGGAGCTCCCAACTACCAGTAAGCCCACCCTCTGCGACTGCCCGGATCTTGCAGACTGAGGGGCAACCTCTGGAACAGGACAAGCAGCCATGTCAGGCCGAAGATCAGTATCAGCCTGAGACAGAGCCTGAAACCGGTTCGTCAGACAAACTGGAGAGGCTTTCCGTTCAGCCCTCCGGAATGTCTTTCGCCCCCTGCCACACCTTGAAACGACCTCCCACTCTACCACAGGTGAGGGATCAGCCTCAATGCGGGCAGTATCCCGGGCAACCACAGTCGTAGTCCGATCAGGGGATGCGTGGGACGAGCTGGCCGTCCCCGACAAACCCACATCCCGACCCCCACAGTGATGCCCATTGGCAACAGCCTCAAGCTGTGTGACCGAAGCCAACACTGCCTGAAGCTGGGAGCGAAGGGATGCCAACTCAGCCTGCATCCGAACACAGCAGTTGCAGTCCCTATCCATGCTAAGAACTGTTTTGCTAAGAACGTCTGAACTAATCTACAGAGAGCGCAAACAAATCGACAAAATTTAAACGGTTATTAAAATACAAGATTGCCTAGTAAATGCAGTAATGCTGCTACTTGCGCACTGCTGACACTGCTCGGCGGCGGAAGGAGACTAAGCGAAATTACACTATTCAGGTACTAAAACACGATGCTACACTCTCAAATACTATAATACGCCCGAAATTTATGAATTAAACAATGCAAGAACCAAAAACACGCAAAGAAATTAAGAATTAAACTATGTAACAAATGAGTGAGCTAGGAGTAAACGACTTGCTGCTCAGCTGCTTATCCAACGGCGGCAGGGAGCACACTGACTGCGACCAACCGACACTGGCCGTTCAAAACAAAACAGTAGACAAACGACTACGCGAATTTACACTATTCAGGTACTAAAAACGCGATGCTACAACTCTCAAATACTATAATACGCTCGAAATTTATGAATTAAACAATGCAAGTACCAAAAACACGCAAAGAAATTAAGAATTAAACTATGTAACAAATGAGTGAGCTAGGAGTATACGACTTGCTGCTGCAGCTGCTTATCCAACGGCGGCAGGGAGCACACTGACTGCGACCAACCGACACTGGCCGTTCAAAACAAAACAGTAGACAAACGACTACGCGAATTTACACTATTCAGGTACTAAAACGCGATGCTACAACTCTCAAATACTATAATACGCTCGAAATTTATGAATTAAACAATGCAAGTACCAAAAACACGCAAAGAAATTAAGAATTAAACTATGTAACAAATGAGTGAGCTAGGAGTATACGACTTGCTGCTGCAGCTGCTTATCCAACGGCGGCAGGGAGCACACTGACTGCGACCAACCGACACTGGCCGTTCAAAACAAAACAGTAGACAAACGACTACGCGAATTTACACTATTCCGGTACTAAAACGCGATGCTACAACTCTCAAATACTATAATACGCTCGAAATTTATGAATTAAACAATGCAAGTACCAAAAACACGCAAAGAAATTAAGAATTAAACTATGTAACAAATGAGTGAGCTAGGAGTATACGACTTGCTGCTGCAGCTGCTTATCCAACGGCGGCAGGGAGCACACTGACTGCGACCAACCGACACTGGCCGTTCAAAACAAAACAGTAGACAAACGACTACGCGAATTTACACTATTCCGGTACTAAAACGCGATGCTACAACTCTCAAATACTATAATACGCTCGAAATTTATGAATTAAACAATGCAAGTACCAAAAACACGCAAAGAAATTAAGAATTAAACTATGTAACAAATGAGTGAGCTAGGAGTATACGACTTGCTGCTGCAGCTGCTTATCCAACGGCGGCAGGGAGCACACTGACTGCGACCAACCGACACTGGCCGTTCAAAACAAAACAGTAGACAAACGACTACGCGAATTTACACTATTCCGGTACTAAAACGCGATGCTACAACTCTCAAATACTATAATACGCTCGAAATTTATGAATTAAACAATGCAAGTACCAAAAACACGCAAAGAAATTAAGAATTAAACTATGTAACAAATGAGTGAGCTAGGAGTATACGACTTGCTGCTGCAGCTGCTTATCCAACGGCGGCAGGGAGCACACAGTGTTAGGTCTTTATTCAGGAAGACACGCTTTGTAAGACGACCAAATGCTACATGTGCAGCACGTAATCTATTCTCCACATCTTTTCCAGATGAGCAGTTGGATGACAGTATGCTTCCCAGGTAGAGGAAATGGTCCACTTGTTCCAAGAGTGTATCATAGATGGATATGCTGAAGTCAGGAACGGAGGAGCCAGGAGTTGGCTGCGCCATCACCTTTGTCTTTGGAATATTGATGGAGAGACCAAATCGTTCGTACGCCCTGCTGAAGGAATCAACTGACAGCTGCAACTCTGCAGGTGAATGAGCTGGAGAGGCATTGTCATCAGCATACTGCAGCTCTGTCACACGAGTGGTACTGGTGAACCTTTTTGAATGGAGTCTGGACTGGTTGAATAATCCTCCATCAAACCTGTACTTTAGTTCTATTCCTGCATTGTTTACGGTTGTCTCGTAAAGCATAGCTGCCAGACACAATGCAAATAATGTAGGTGCAAGAACGCATCCTTGTTTAAGCCCACTTGTTATTGGGAATTCACCAGTCATTTCATTCTGGCAGAGGACCTGTCCAGTCATGTCAACGTGGAGAGCTTCAATCAGGTCAACAAAATGTTCAGGGCAGCCGAAGCGTTTTAAGACCATCCACATGGCTTCTCTGGGAACTGTATCAAAGGCCTTTTCTAGATCGTAGAAAACAAGTAGTAAAGGCTTTTGCTGTTCTCTGCACTTCTCCTGTAGTTGTCGTGCACAGAAGATCATGTCAATTGTCCCTCTTGAAGGTCGAAACGCGTATTGAGACTCAGGTAGTATAGTCTCTGAAAGTGGCTGGAGGCGATTTAAAAGGATTCTTGCAAAAATTTTTCCAGTGACAGAGAGTAGAGATATTCCCCGGTAGTTACCACAGACGCTTCTGTCGCCCTTTTTGAAGATGGTGACAATTGTGGAGTTCTTCAAGTCAGCTGGTACCTTGCGGGTTTCCCACATTAATATAATAAGTGAGAAGAGTCTAGTTTTTAGAGGCAAGCCGCCACCCTCACTAAGCTCCATCGGGATGCTGTCAGGTCCAGGGGCCTTCCCAGGTTTCACACTCTTGAGTGCCTTGCAAAATTCTTGAAAAGTTGGAGGATCAGCCAGCCAGGGTTTTGGAGGGTGCTGTGGGACATTTTTGAGAAAATCTCCAGCGGCAGTAGAAGGGCTGTTTAACAGTGAGTTGAAGTGCTCTTTCCAACGATTTAAGATGTCCTGACTTTCAGTAAGAATGGTGGAGTTGTCAGCAGCTTTCAGTGCTCCTGATGAGGAGCGGGTAGGTCCATACAGCTCTTTAATACCATCGTAAAAGCCACGCAGGTTCCTTGCATCAGAAATATTTTGGAGTTCTGTGGCTTTCTGTTGCCACCATTTGTTCTTGATTACTCGTATTTCACTTTGACATTTCTGCTTGAGTTCTTGAAAGTGTGCTTTCTTTTCTGCGCAGGATGGATCTTGAGCAAGGGATAGGTAAGCATCCCGCTTTGCATTGATGATGGCTTGGATTTCTCCGTGGTTGTCATCAAACCAGTCACTTCTTTTCCGTGCACTACAACCAACAACATTCTCAGCAGTTTCTTTGATGATGTTCTTTAATGTGGTCCATTCTTGTTCGACGTCATCTGTGGTTGCTGGAGCTTTGTTAAGTTGTTCAGACAGTATGTGTTGGAAGTGTGAGCGAACGTTTTTGTTGTTCAGGTTGCTTATGTTGAATTTTCTGCGTGGTGGGTTTGAAAAGTGGGATCGTGGCTTGCGATACTTTGGTACTCTCAAACGGCTGACTAAAAGTCTATGGTCCGTCCAGCACTCATCGATGTTTAGTGCTGCTTTTGTGATGAGAATGTCTTTCTTGTCACGCTGTCGCGTAATAACGTAGTCTATAAGATGCCAATGTTTGGAGCGTGGGTGCATCCATGTGGTCTTATAGCGGTTACGCAAACGGAATTGGGTATTGGAGATGAAAAGCTCGTGCTCAGCACATAGACCAAGAAGTAGCAACCCGTTTGCATTGCAGTTTCCCACCCCTTGTTTACCCATGACATCTCTACAAAAACGGTTGTCCCTTCCCACTCTGGCATTGAAATCACCAAGTAAAATTAATTTATCTTGAATGGATATTTTAGAGAGAGTACTGTTCAGTTGGTGGTAGAACTAATTCTTTGTGTCTTCATCACTGTCTAAAGTAGGAGCATATGCAGAGACGAAGGTGATGAATCTGTCTGAACCAATGGGTACTCTAAGAGTCATCAGTCTTTCATTAATTGAGACAGGTGTAAGTCGAAGATCTTTCACTATTTTCGTTTTTACGGCAAATTCTGCACCATGGATGCGTGGTTCTCCTGCATCCTTTCCCTTCCAGAAGATGGTGTACCCTGAACGTACCTCACTAATGTGTCCCTCACCTGAGAGTCTTGTCTCACTCAAGGCAGCTATATCTAGACGGGCTAGTTCTTGGGTGATAAGAGCGGTTCTTCTCTCTGGTCTGTAATTGTTCACGTCCAGGAGGGTCCTGAAATTCCATGTCCCTATTGTCATAATCATTTCATTCTTCTTTTGTTTACGTCCGCAGTATAAGGAGTGACCTACTGGGTGCGGATTCCCAGCCCGGTTCAAGTGTGACTTCCGATGTTTAGCCCACATTTTCTAGGGCCTTCCCCATTCAGGGTGGGCAGCGGTCATCCTAAATAGGCCTGCCCAGTCGCAGATGGAGGACCGGATTCCCGAGTAGTCACACGGGTTCTCAGGAAGGCGACCATCACACACCTGCCGCCAGTGTGCAGGTCCAGACTAGTAGCTTCCAGCCTCACCCGGAGCCTGCTACCATCGTCCTTATCCCATCGCCATTGGTCTTTAGAGAAAATGACAGGAGAAATTGCCATTTACGTGAATTTCTTTAAGGTGGATTACAGCTTGCGAGGAAGTGACCCACACACTATAATTCTGGAACAATTCATCACGGCACATATGCATGTGACATGTGACTTCAGGTACCAGAACTGCAACGAACTGCCGCGAGCTCAATGATGGCTGAGCGGCGCCTTTACAGCCAGTTCGTCTGGCATGACCTCTTCCGCCTCCACGATCTTTGAGAACCTGAGATATAAGATTCTTCTTCCGCTCGCTTCGCCGTTGGGTCGAAGGGTAGATAATAGATACTAGAGAGGAAAGTGAAAGACACCCTTGGGCCTCGGAAACCTAATACCGTTGGGGTCGAAGAAACCAAGAGTTGGCCGAGGGGGGCCGGATAGGAAAGGAAACAGGAGAAGCCTGACACAAGTAAGTGGAAGTAATGCCAGGCTTAGCTAAGGGCCCGTGTGGTTGCCACCCACATACTCCCAAGGCGGGAGCCCCCTGCGGACACACACTTACAATAGTCTAGGATGATCCATTCAGATGCTGTGTAAGCATTGTCCTTTGTTGATTGATTATATTTGTCTAGTGGCTTGCTGCCACTGGGCTAATCCACTGCCAGTCTACGTCTACATCTACATCTACATGGATACTCTGCAAATCACATTTAGTTGCCTGGCAGAGGGTTCATCTCACCAGCTTCACAATTCTCTGTTATTCCAATCTCGTGTAGCGCGGAAAGAACGAACACTTCTATCTTTCCGTAAGGGCTCTCATTTACCTTATTTTATCGTGTTGATCGTTTCTCCCTATGTAGGTTGGTGTCAACAAAACATTTTCGCAATCTGAGGAGAAAGTAGGTGATTGGAATCTCGTGAGAAGATTCCGTCGCAACCAAAAACGCCTTTCTTTTAATGATGTCCAGCCCATATCCCGTATCATTTCAGTGACACTCTCTCCCACATTTCGCGATAATACAAAGCGTGCTACCCTTCTTTGAACTTTTTCAATGTACTTCGTCAGTCCTATCTTGTAAGGATCCTACACCGCGAAGTAGTATTCTAAAAGAGGACGGACGAGCGTAGTGTAGGCAATCTCCTTAGTAGATCTGTTAAATTTTCTAAGTGTCCTGCCAATAAAACGCAGTCTTTGGTCAGCCTTCTCCACAACATCTTCTCTGGATAGGCGTTAGTTCACTTTCATTGCATCAGCCCACCCCATCAGATTACAGCATGCAATGCAGACAGATGCTACGATACCCGGCAGGAGGCAGTAACAAGGCGGATCCCTTCAGGTGACCGTAACTCATTCGTGATCGCTAAATGTTTTTCCATACTGCTCTTGTCTACCGCGGTTATAGTAGTTATAGCCGTGACAGAATTCTCCTTGGAAATTTAATAACACAAAATGGTACTAAGAAGAGAAGACAGTAATGTGAACAGCTGACAATGGCCACACAGCTCTCTGCGTCGCCTTGAGCGGCACGCTCGCGGTTCCATCGAATGTAATTGGCTATTCGCGGTGCAAGGTAGCAAGGCGCCAAACTCGACCTTGGCATGAATTGGCAACATGCCGTTGAGCAGCGTTACGCGTTTCTTTTTCTGCTCGCACTTTCAGTGGTCTGAAACAAGTACACGCAGTTCTTTTCCATACTAAACGCGCTTGAATTCGCACTGGAAATATCCGCATTTCCGGTACCAGCACGTCACTTCTTTGCCCGAAGGTGGTCAATGGAGGGAGTGTTTTTCCAATGCATATAGGCAGACATTAAGCTTGTTTAAATTGTATATTGCGCTTCACAACTTTTGCGTCCGTTCAGTGGACAAGTACTTGCAACACGGTGGCCACAGATAGAAAATGATACACTATATATACTGATAGATCAGAATAATGGGAAGAATTGTGGAAGTAGATGTCTGAGAAGATGATACAATTAAGGGCTATTGGCCATTTGCCTGAAAATACATGGTTCTCATGTTACAGACTGTCCATCTCGTATAAAGTAGCACGTTTCTCAATTCATTCTACCGGTCAACACACTGCCGTGTGGGCTACAGAAAGGTTGCAAATGTTCCCCGAGAATTGTGAGACTCGGTTGCACGCCAGCATCGTGGACTGCCTCACTCGCTAACTCGTCTAGCTTGAAGGGGGAAACCAGATGGCGCTATGGTCGGCCCGTTAGCTGGCGCTTCCATAGGTCAAACGGATATCTAGTGCGTTCTTTCAAATAGGAACCCCCATTTTTATTACATATTCGTGTAGTACGTAAAGAAATATGAATGGTTTAGTAGGACCATTTCTTTCGTTTTGTGATAGATGGTGCTGTAATAGTCACAAACGTATAAGTACGCCGTATCACGTAACATTCCGCCAGTGTGGACGGTATTTGCTTCATGATACATTACCCGTGTTAAAGTGGACCGTTTACCAATTGCGGAAAAGGTCGATATCCTGTTGATGTATGGCTGTTGCAATCAAAATGCCCAACGGGCGTGTGTTATGTATGCTGCTCGGTACCCTGGACGAAATCATCCAAGTGTCCGCACCGTTCGCCGGATAGTTACGTTATTTAAGGAAACAGGAAGTGTTCAGCCACATGTGAAACGTCAACCACGACCTACAACAAATGATGATGCCCAAGCAGGTGTTTTAGCTGCTGTCGCGGCTAATCCGCACATCAGTAGCAGACAAATGGCGCGAGAATCGGGAATCTCAAAAACGTCGGAGTTGAGAATGCTACATCAACACCGATTACACCCGTACCATATTTCTATGCACCAGGAATTGCATGGCGACGACTTTGAACGTCGAGCACAGATCTGCCACTGGGCACAAGAGAAATTACGGGACGATGACAGACTTTTTGCACGCGTTCTGTTTAGCGATGAAGCGTCATTCATCAACAGCGGTAACGTAAACCGGCATAATATGCACTATTGGGCAACGGAAAATCCACAATGGCTGCGACAAGTGGAACATCAGCGAGCTTGGCGGGTTAATGTGTGGTGCGGCATTATGGGAGGAAGGATAATTGGCCCCCGTTTTATCGATGGCAATCTAAATGGTGAAATGTATGCTGATTTCCTACGTAATGTTCTACCGATGTAAAAAATGTAAATGCCGTGTGACTAGGGCCTCCCGTCTGGTAGACCGTTAGCCTGGTGCAAGTCTTTCCGATGTTACTACAAGATGTTTCATGCATGACAGAATGGCAATGTACTTCCAACATGATGGATGTCCGGCACATAGTTCGCGTGCCGTTGAAGCGGTATTGAATAGCATATTTCATGACAGGTGGATTGGTCGTTCACCGGTTCTGACATCCCCGGATTTCTTTCTGTGGGGAAAGCTGAAGGATATTTGCTAACGTGATCCACCGATAACGCCTGATAACATACGTCAGCGCATTGTCAATGCATGTACGAACATTACGGAAGGCGAACTACTCGCTGTTGAGAGGAATGTCGTTACACGTATTGCCAAATGCATTGAGGTTGTCGGACATCATTTTTAGCATTTAATGCATTAATGTGGTATTTACAGATAATCACGCTGTAACAGCATGTGTTCTCAGAAATGATAAGTTCACAAAGGTACATGTATCACATTGGAACAACCGAAATAAAATGTTCAAACGTACCTACATTCTGTAATTTAATTTAAAAAACCTACCTCTTACCAACTGTTCCTCTAAAATTGTGAGCCATATGTTTGTGACTATAACAGCACCATCTATCACAAAGCGAAAAAAGTGGTCCAACTAAAACATTCACATTTCTTTACGTACCACACGAATATGTAATAAAAATGGGGTTCCTATTTAAAAAAACGCAGTTGATATCCGTTTGATCTATGGCAGCGCCATCTAGCAGGCGCCGGCCGTGGTGGTCTAGCGGTTCTGGCGCTGCAGTCCGGAACCGCGGGACTGCTACGGTCGCAGGTTCGAATCCTGCCTCGGGCATGGGTGTGTGTGATGTCCTTAGGTTAGTTAGGTTTAAGTAGTTCTAAGTTCTAGGGGACTTATGACCTAAGATGTTGAGTCCCATAGTGCTCAGAGCCATTTGAACCATCTAGCAGGCCAACCATAGCGCCATCTGGTTTCCCCCTTCAAGCTAGACAAGTTTCGTTCTTTGTAGTTTTTTCGTTTGACGCTTATTTCGTGTGAAATTTGGCCCGGTGACGATCAATGAACCACCGTGTGTATATATATGCCTTCACATTCCTCCACAGGTAGAAGGACGCACAGTTAGTGAAACGGTGACGATGCAGGCCACTCACCTAAACAGCTTACGTCATCGAGACGCCATTTCTTGCCAGATGGTGGTGCGTTCGCACTATACCGACTGTCAACTTAACTTCTCGTCCGATAGCCGAGTACGGAATAGCTACATTATCAGTGAAATCATTTATTTCACAATTTCATTGACCTGACATGTTTGAGAGCAATGTTCATTGGAATACTTCTGCAGTTCTTATATTTACGCATGTATCCCAATGTATGCCACTACGACAGCAGTGCTATTTAAATAGCTCACGGGTAAGTTAGTCTTCTAGAGCAGCAGTAATACAGGAAGTTTGACAATTCCTGTTGCTGCCTTCTATAGAAGTAGATTTGGCATACAAAATTTTGACAGGGAACCCACGTCCGGAAATGTAATGTTTGGATGTAACACCAATCTGAAGGTCGGCTAACTTTTAATTGTTCAGCTTCGCCTATGCCAAAAGCTGATACAAATCAACTCTGACAAGTGTGCCCTACCGGAGCCCAAGGCACGGGCAATCTTTTGAGCAGTTGTCGTTGGGTTCTCTTCTACATGACGAAGGGCGTCTTCTTCGAAACAGAGAGCGCGTGGAGCACCTCAGCTAACCCTTCTGGTCGCCAACGTAGTACTGTCTCGCAGTCATTGCTGTAGTCGTACGAAAATGGTGTGTGATGTCACAATTACAACAGCGCCTGCCTAAGGCGCCCTCGTCTCAGTTGGAGAGCGCGTCGTGAAGCGGGAGATTGGAGTGTGACGCGGTCATCGAACGTATTCTGTATCCAAACGATATATTTTTGGATATGGATTACTCCTCAAAATTTTATTTTCTAAAGGCCCCCCTACAACCCCTAGAAGTCTGTAATAGGAATTCCGAAACACCCTGTGCATTTAAATTAGTCGTACACAGCATATACCCACACGGGTTGACTGTGCAGTTTCGAGGTAATGAATAAGCACTTGAAAATGGCATATTGCTGGAATCAGAAATCAGTTGATCGTGTGAAATAATTGACTGTGATCGCAATACAGATAAGATAGAAAATGAACTGCCTCTTAATAAATTTGGGGCTGTGGCACCCGATATGACACAAAATGGTAAAAATTAGATCACAGGTACCCACAGTACCACATAAAGTCGGAATGTAGCATCTCCAGGAAGGAAATAGCAATGAATTCAATCGAATTTATTAATGCATAAAGCAAAATTAATAACGGAGATTCTTGACAACGGTCATCTGATAAATTTTACTCGTCGTTGGACGTTTAAAAACAAAAATAATCCGCCGAGAAAATACGAGTTTACGAACAGGACATCATACCTTATAAAACAGGTGACTCTCGCCCATTTGATTTATCCTTTGCGTCTTATATTCTTTGAAACTACCACATAACGTAAAACAATTGTGTCTACACTGGTAAGACAAAACGTCATCACCGCCTGGGTAATAGCATGTTGGTCCACATCTGGAACGCAATGCAGCAACGATACTGTTGCTCGGCTAATCCTGCGCGGCAGCAACGATACTGCGTGGCGTGAAACTGGACCGTATGTTACTGGATCCGACAAGTCACTGGTATGTTTCCGTAGTTACGTGGCACGGGATGTCTACGGACATTGCACGCAATTACGGACCGGAGGTTTGTGGGCAGCACGGATATGGCGCACGATAACGTCCCAGAAGTATCCCATCGGGCTTAAATCAGCCGAATTTGGTTGCCAAGACATCAACGTGAGATTACTATTATGCTCCTCAAATCACTGTACCACGATTCTCGCCTTGTGGAGCGGACAGTTACCGTGCTGGAAGACACCGTCACAGTCTAGAGAGACGTCAAGCATCATGCGATGCAAGAGGTCCATATTAAGGTTCACGTAGTACACAGCTGTCGTATTGCCTTCGGTTGTTACCACATGTCCCATTATGCCTAGGTAAAAAACCCCATAGTACCATACCGCCCCCACCGTCCTGTGTCCGTGGCGAGCTGTGTGTTTCTAGCAGCCGTTCACGTGGATTGACTGCGTGTCGGACCACGACTTTCGAACTCGTGTAACACGAAACATGATTCATTCCACCAGGCTACACGTTTCCAGTGACTTACAGTCCAATCTCGAAGGCCATGCCCAATGTAGTCGTAACTGATGATGTCACTGCGTCACTGTGGGAACACGTAGTGGTCGTATGTTGCGGAGCCCTTGTTCAACAATGTGCTCCAAAAGGTGTGATCCGAAGCACTTGGGCCTGCATCACCATTGTACTCGATCGACAGATTTGCCACAGATCTGCGCCTATCCTGCTTGACGCTGTTAAGCCTCCGATCTGCGTGTCCTGTGAGGAGACATCGACATCCAACACCTTGTCCCTTTCAGCAGCCTTCACCCACTTTCGACAGATGATCACGACAGTAGCTCGTGAACAGCCAAGCAACTTCTTCCTTTACAGGATGCTCGTTCCCAGAAGCGGGGTCATAAAAGTCTGTCCTTTTCCAGATTTGCTTACGTCAGTGGATTACCCTGTTAGCTGCTCGTATCGTCCCAGAATGATTCCCCATTCTGTCTCCGGTCTGCTTATATACTTATCTTACAGCGTCACGAGCCTCAGTTTCGTGGTGAACAGTGAGCATAATACGAGGGCGAGCTGAAAAGTAATGCCTCCGAATTTTTTGCTCTCTTCTCAGTTGCATGTCATGCATATTACTGCGTCAACTTTCCCGCTTCACTGACACAAGTTGCAACCGTCTGCCGCTAGAGGGCTCCGAGTTGTTGCGTGTAACATGGCGGCGTGTAACGTAACTGTGGCGTGCGTGAGAGAGCCTGCTGCAATCGAGTTTCAGAAAGCACGAATTCGAAGAGTTCGTCCACACATCGAGCACTCTCTCTTTCAGCTTGACAATGCCAAGAGAAGTGCGTATCGCAACAGTCAGACATCCGGGGTTCTTTCTAATCGATCATTCCAAACACAGTCCCAACTTCGCCCCATCGGATTTACAGAACACCTTCGAGGACTCCACTTTGATAGTGATGAGGTGGTACAAGCAAAGTTGAGGTTGTGGCTCCGTCAAGAAAGTCAAACGTTCTACAGTGACTGTATCAACAAACTGTTCTCTCGTTGGCCGGCCGCGGTGGTCTCGCGGTTCTAGGCGCGCAGTCCGGAACCGCGCGACTGCTGCGGTCGCAGGTTCGAATCCTGCCTCGGGCATGGATGTGTGTGATGTCCTTAGGTTAGTTAGGTTTAAGTAGTTCTAAGTTCCAGGGGACTGATGACCACAGCTGTTAAGTCCCATAGTGCTCAGAGCCATTTGAACCATTTTTTTTTGTTCTCTCGCTGGGTGATATGCGTTCGTCGCCAGTGTGACTATATTGAGAAATATATATGTAGACATGAAGAATAAACGTGTTGAGTGTTAAATAGTTTGTTTTATTTAAAAAGCTTCAGTAGTGTTCTCATACAAAATTCGCAGGCATTACGTTTCAGCGCGCCCTCGTATTTTGGCTCAATGGTATATGTCCCCCACGGGAGCACAGTTTTTAATTATTGAAACAATATTCTGAGTAAAATACTTCTCAGTATTTTTGCATTATTTACGCGTAATGTAGGAGCTTTAGTTGATGTTGTACATTTCTTTCATAGAACACTAACAAAGTGTTATAATGCAGCGTTCGCAATGTCACAAAAATAAAGAAACAAGTAAAATAATAATTAAGAAGACACAAATGCATAAAATTAGTTATTGAAAGGTGATTAAGAGCGGCCAGAACTTTTTTTTTTTTTTTGCCGTCAACGGACGGCTGCAACCCGCTATCTTACTTACTTCCACAGGAAATTTGACGCCGACGTTCCACGCCGTTGCGTTCCGACGACGGTTGGTGTGAACGCCGTCATTCTAAATACAGTGCGGAATGTTTTCACGTGCTGTGGCGTGACATCTGCTGCGAATCGAGATGATAAGACGTTGTGGAGTTGCCTTCACATAAGCACCATTAAGCAGCAGTGACCAAGAAATATAGTATTAGTGCTGGAATGGAAAGAAGGAAATGTGAATATATACTATGTGATCAAAAGTATCCGGAAACCCCCAAAAACATACGTCTTTCATATTTGGTGTGTTGTGCTGCCACCTACTGCCAGGTACTCCATATCAGAGACCTCAGTAGTCATTAGACATCGTGAGAGAGCAGAATGGGGCGCTCCGTGGAACTCACGGACTTCGAAGGTGGTCAGGTGATTGGGTGGCACTTATGTCATACGTCTGTACGCGAGATTTCCACACTCCTAAACATCACTAAGTCCACTGTTTCCGATGTGATAGTGAAGTGGAAGCGTGAAGAGACATGTACAGCACAAAAGCGTACAGGCCGACCTCGTCTGTTGACTGACAGAGACCGCCGACAGTTGAAGAGGATCGTAATATGTAATGGATCTCCTTTTGGCCAGCTGTGTCGAATCGGACAGTATCCAGTTTTGTGCGCCATTCGAATTGGCAGTGCCACGACGTTGGATAGCATGGAGAGGTAGAAGCAAGTATACTCATCGTGAAGGGTCCAGTCGGTCTCGACTGACCACCGCAAATGGGGTACACAGTAATGTGCACCAGGCACATCGTAACCCCTTCACATCTGCGACTGCCATACGAGATCAAGTAATGGACTCCCTGCAACACTGTGTCCTCCAGTACCATCAATCGCAGACGATCAGCTGCCGAACTAGGCAAATACCGCCCCAAACGTAGGATTTAGTTAGCACCACAACACAAACGGCTGCGTCTGTAGGGATGCAGTGACTGGGTTGGTTGGTTGGTTTGTTTGGGCAAGAGGACCAGACAGCGAGGTCATCGGTCTCATCGGATTCGGGAAGGATGGGGAAGGAAGTCGGCCGTGCCCTTTCAAAGGAACTATCCCGCCATTTGCCTGGAGCGACCGTGACTGGGAGGTATGGACTACTGAAGAATGGCATCGCATTGTGTTCAGCGGTGAATCACTGTTCTGCTCTACCCCACATGACCATTGCCGGTGATATTGTCGGCGATCTGCGGAGGTTCCAAATATTTTGGAGAGCGAAGAGGCACAGCGGTGTGGGGACCGTCCAGGTATGACTTCAGTTAATGGCTAGAGACTAAGGAAACTCTGACAGCACAATGGTAGTGCAGCATCATGTGTTACCCTTTGAGCGACAGTATCGTGGTATCAAGAATGAAATTTTCGCTCTGCAGTGGAGTGTGCACTGATATGAAACTTGCAGATAAAAGCTGTGTGCCAGACCGAGACCCGAACTCGGGACCTTCGACACTCGCGGGATCATGGCATCTTTTTTCTATCGTACAATGCGCTTACACACACATCACGTGTCTTCATGAGCTGTCTGTATAATGCTGAGGTGCTTCTTTGGTCAACAGAGTCTCGAGGTCTTTATCTAATGGAGAGAATGTGGAACCAGGTCGGACATCAACCCAGTCCTAGTGCCTGTAACTACACTTCTGGAAATTGAAATAAGAACACCGTGAATTCATTGTCCCAGGAAGGGGAAACTTTATTGACACATTCCTGGGGTCAGATACATCACATGATCACACTGACAGAACCACAGGCACATAGACACAGGCAACAGAGCATGCACAATGTCGGCACTAGTACAGTGTATATCCACCTTTCGCAGCAATGCAGGCTGCTATTCTCCCATGGAGACGATCGTAGAGATGCTGGATGTAGTCTTGTGGAGCGGCTTGCCATGCCATTTCCACCTGGCGCCTCAGTTGGACCAGCGTTCGTGCTGGACGTGCAGACCCCGTGAGACGACGCTTCATCCAGTCCCAAACATGCTCAATGGGGGACAGATCCGGAGATCTTGCTGGCCAGGGTAGTTGACGTACACCTTCCAGAGCACGTTGGGTGGCACGGGATACATGCGGACGTGCATTGTCCTGTTGGAACAGCAAGTTCCCTTGCCGGTCTAGGAATGGTAGAACGATGGGTTCGATGACGGTTTGGATGTACCGTGCACTATTCAGTGTCCCCTCGACGATCACCAGTGGTGTACGGCCAGTGTAGGAGATCGCTCCCCACACCATGATGCCGGGTGTTGGCCCTGTGTGCCTCAGTCGTATGCAGTCCTGATTGTGGCGCTCACCTGCACGGCACCAAACACGCATACGACCATCATTGGCACCAAGGCAGAAGCGACTCTCATCGCTGAAGACGACACGTCTCCATTCGTCCCTCCATTCACGCCTGTCGCGACACCACTGGAGGCGGGCTGCACGATGTTGGGGCGCGAGCGGAAGACGGCCTAACGGTGTGCGGGACCGTAGGCCAGCTTCATGGAGACGGTTGCGAATGGTCCTCGCCGATACCCCAGGAGCAACAGTGTCCCTAATTTGCTGGGAAGTGGCGGTGCGGTCCCCTACGGCACTGCGTAGGATCCTACGGTCTTGGCGTGCATCCGTGCGTCGCTGCGGTCCGGTCCCAGGTCGACGGGCACGTGCACCTTCCGCCGACCACTGGCGACAACATCGATGTACTGTGGAGACCTCACGCCCCACGTGTTGAGCAATTCGGCGGTACGTCCACCCGGCTTCCCGCATGCCCACTATACGCCCTCGCTCAAAGTCCGTCAACTGCACATACGGTTCACGTCCACGCTGTCGCGGCATGCTACCAGTGTTAAAGACTGCGATGGAGCTCCGTATGCCACGGCAAACTGGCTGACACTGACGGCGGCGGTGCACAAATGCTGCGCAGCTAGCGCCATTCGACGGTCAACACCGCGGTTCCTGGTGTGTCCGCTGTGCCGTGCGTGTGATCATCGCTTGTACAGCCCTCTCGCAGTGTCCGGAGCAAGTATGGTGGGTCTGACACACCGGTGTCAATGTGTTCTTTTTTCCATTTCCAGGAGTGTAGTATATCAAGGACCAGATACAGTAATTGTGGACCAACTTGCTTCTGTAGGGCATACAGAATGGCTTGTGACACTCTTGCCAACCGATTCTTTGTGTGCATTCAGTCAATAGTGGATACAACATCATACCAACTAATGGACTCGTACTGCCAAGATCTTGTGAATACGATTCAAAATTGTAATCACTGAAATAACATTACGTACACTTTCAATTCTTGAAGTACGATTTAGTTTCCTCCCCTTGTGGGTGGCACACTTTTTTCCTCTGGTAACGTGTGTATACTAACATTTGTGCCGTATATGGAGGTTGGAGTGGAAGAGAAAAGGAAAAGAGGTTTTATAACAATTTATGTCAAGACTACACACATATTTTCTGACAGTTTCGGAACCTGTACAGAAAATTGGAATAGAAATCAACATAAACATCATTTCCGCCCTTTTAATTGCTAATGAAAACCACACATTGCACGTTGTACCACCATACAGCGAGACCTTCAGAGTTGGTGGTCCAGATTGCTGCACACACCGGTGCCTCTAACACCTAGTAGCACGACCTCTTGCCTTGATGCATGCCTGTATTCGTCTACAACTATCAACAAGTTCATCAAGGCTTTGTTGGTCAAGATGGTCCAACTCCTCAAGGGTGATTCGGCATAGATCCCTCAGAGTGGTTGGTGGGTCGCGTCGTCCATAAACAGCCTTTTTAAATCCATCCCAGATACTTTCGATAAGGTTCATGTCTGGAGAACATGCTGGCCACTCTAGTCGAGCGATGTCGTTATCCTGAAGGATGTCATTCACAAGATGTGCACGATAGGGCGCGAATTGTCGTCCATGAAGACGAATGCCTCGCCAGTATGCTGCCGATGTGTTTGCACTATCGGTCGGAGGATGGCATTCACGTATCGTACAGCTGTTGCGGCGCATTCCATGACCATCAGCGGCGTACGTCGGCCCCACATAATGCCACCCAAAAACAGCAGGGAACCTCCACCTTGCTGCACTCGCTGGACAGTGTGCCTAAGGCGTTCAAGCTGGGCGGCTTGCCTCCAAAAACGTCTCCGGCGATTGTCTGGTTGAAGGCATATGCGACACTCATCGGTGAAGAGAACCTGATACCAATCCTGAGATGTCCATTCGGCATGTTGTTGGGTCCATCTGTACCGCGCTTCATGGTGTCATGTTTGCAAAGATGGACCTCGCCATGGACGTCGGGAGTGAAGCTGCGCATCATGAAGCCTCTTGCGCACAGTTTGAGTCGTAACACGGCATCCTGTGACTGCACGATAAGCATTATTCAACATGGTGGCGTTGATGTCAGGGTTCCTCAGAGCCATAATTCGTAGAGTAACGGTCATCCACTGCAGTAATAGCCCTTGGGCGGCCTGAGAGAGGCATGTTATCGACAGTTACTGTCTCTCTGTATCTCTTCCATGTCTGAACAACATCGCTTTGGTTTACTCTGAGACGCCTGGACACTTCCGTTGTTGAGAGCCCTTCCTGGCACAAAGTAACAATTCGGACGCGATAGAACCGCAGTATTGACCATCTTGGCATGTTTGAACTGCAGATAACACGAGCCGCGTCCTCCTTCCTGGTGGAATGACTATAACTGATCGGCTGTCAGACCCGCTCCGTCAATAGGCGCTGCTCACGCATGGTTGCTTACATCTTTGGGCGGGTTTAGTGACATCTCTGAACAGTTAAAGAGACTGTGTCTATGATACAATGTCCACAGTCAACGTCTATCTTCAGAAGTTCTGTGAACCGGGACGATGCAAAAAATTTTTGATGTGTGTGATAATTTAAAAAATTCCTGTATTTTAACCTATATGGTGATTTATTTCCTTCTGCTGTGTAACAGAGGTCAGTGATAATTTTTTAACAAGACAACACCATATAGTAACCTAATAGTAATGTAAACTGCCTTGTATCTCTGTCAGAGGGTTGGGATATTAGTTATTAGATGCAATTTGTGGCATGATTCTAGGATTCGCTGCTGCTACTTAACATGACTGATACTTGGCGGTACAGTTCGTGTAGGAAGCCTCTGGACTGACGAAAAGTGCGCCCTACAGCCAGTAGAGACAGCTAGCAGCCAGCTGTGACGAGAGGGGCAAGGTGTGGTGTTCCGAGCAAGGTCACGTGTAGCAGAGCAGTCAAACTGCCTTCCTGAGATTGATGGCGGCTTGACTTTATGGCCATACGTCACGTCATCGCCAGGCCGCAGAACAGCACGCAGCTGGGCCTCTCTCCAGCCATGCAGCAGCGCTGTAATGAGTTGTAGGTGGCAGCGGCACTGCGGTACGGCCAACGCTGCTCTGCACGCTGGGCCCTTCCGAGAAAGTTACCCCTGGAAGAGAGCAGGTATCAGACAATGCCCCAAACAGAGTTGGACCTCTAACTCAAGTACAGATTCGAAAAAATTAACATCACTATTTTCATAGTGACTAATGATGAATAATAGTTCCTAATGTTCAAACAAATAAGTCAAAATTTTTTGTAGTTTTGATTAAACCAAGAAATAGTGAATCAATGCGACAAATAGTACCACATATTTCTAATAATCCGTTTTATTTTATGTTTTCCGACAGGTGGCGGCTCTGTACATAACCTTCAAAATGGCGTATGTAACTGATTTGCGTTAAAAGAAGAGAGCTGTCATTGAGTTTATTTTGTTGGAAAACCAGAGCATTGCAGTATTCATAAGTCCTTTCAGAGTGTCGACGGAGACCTGGCAATGGAGAAACTCACGGTAAGTCCTTGGCCGGGCATGAATGTCACACAAACCTGTCCGATCTCCCGCGTCACAGCAATGTTGGAACGTGTGGACACTCTCATTCGAGGAGATCGACGGATCACAATCAAACACCTCGCTGCACAACTGGACGTCTCCGTTGATGCTGCTGATACAATCGTCCACCAGTTTCGGTACACATAGGATTGTGCCAGCTGGCTTCCTCGCCGCCTTACAGAAGACCAGAAAGAGCAAAGTACGACCATTGGTACGGTATTGTTTGCGTGTTACGAGGCTGATCATGACAGCTGTTTGTCTAATATCGTCACGGGCTGTGAAACATTGGTTCATCACGTCGAACGAGAAACAAAGAGAAATTCATGAAGTGGCGCCACACCACCTCTCCTCCGAATAAAAAGTTCAAAGTCGCACCCTCAGCCAGTGAAGTCATGGCGACGGTCTTCTGGGACTCTCGAGGAGTTATTCTGTTTAGCCGGACGGTGTGGCAGAGCGGTTCTAGGCGCTTCGTTCTGGAACCGCGCTGCCGGTACGGTCGCAGGTTCGAATCCCGCCTCGGGCATGGATGTGTGTGATGTCCTTAGGCTGGTGAGGTTTAAGTAGTTTTAAGTTCTAGGGGACTGATGACCTCAGATGTTAAGTCCCATAGTGCTCAGAGCCATTTGAACAATTTTTCAAGTTATGCTGTTTGATGTCCTCCCTTATGGTGCAACGGTCAACTCTATTTTGTTACCCTCAGAAAACTGAAGAAAAGAATTTAGAGGGTTCGTCGACACAAAAATGGAAACGAACTTCTCCTTCTCCATGCCAACACAAGGCCCCACACATGTCTGCCCAGCCGAGAGGGGTTCACAAAACTTCTTTCGACTGTTCTCCCTCAACCAAGGTACAGTCCGGATCTCGCACCTTCCGACTTCTATCCGTCCGGCCCAATCAAGGTTGCACTCCACGGGAAGAACTATGTGGATGATGGGAAGATTTATGATGCAGCAGGACGTTGGTTCAGACGTCGACCAGTGTAGTGGCACCACGCGGGTACACCGGCACTCCCACTCAGCTGGCGCAGTGCCATGGCATTGAACGGAGATTATATTGAAAAATTGGGTTGTGTAGCCAAAAGAGTGGGGAACAGCATGGTGTAGGGAAATCCTCAATAAAACCAATATGCTTTCAGAAAAAAAATGTTTTATTACTTATTGAAAGCCCCTCGCAGATGACGCCACTGACGATGCAGTCTTGTGTTACCTTGATGAAAAGTGAAGTCACGTAGATCCTGAAACTAGGGCACAGGCAGCCATCGTTAACGTCACGAAAGTTACGGCTACTGTCCGAATCATCGTCTTTGCGAACCATTGGTGATCATCGGTGTAAGTTACATCCCATGGCGCTCGGTATCTTCACATATGATGTTGAGCCCACCTACCGTGACAAATCCAAACGCTCGTACTCCTCGGAGGCTCCACACACGGGCATGTCCATTGCGACGCAATATGCAGAACCAGGGCTCGCCTCAAGAGACGACGAGGTGCCTCTCCTGTGTCCAGTACTGTCGTTGGGCGCGTCTCTCTCGAGGTCCGCGTGCTGATAGTCTGTGGTACTCAAGACTTCGTCGCGCTCTTCGTGTGGATATCTTTTCTCATGGCAAACAAGTTCGTTTCACGAATGGATATACGCTACGTGAGCTGTTCCAACAATTTAGTCATGAGATATTCGTGTGGCGCCGCTGCAATCCTGAAGCCCTTGATTTCTTACTCGCATGAGAGTGGCGGGATTCCGACCAATGCTGTGAGGTGTATCAGGAACAGCAGGTTCGATAGTTCGCGATACTGTCGCCCTCGACTTCCCACACGTGCTGCTAAACGTTTCTCCTCGTAATACGATGCATAAGACTGTCTTCTCACAGACAAAACAGCAATTAAACGACACTGAACTTAGACAGACTCGCTACGTAAACATTCTCTATACAACGAATGTATAGTTTGTGTAGCCGCTGTGAAATGCTACTCACTCCCGTGCCCAATCATTTATATTTTTGGATACTTTGACGTTAGTTGTATGCTGCCTTCATGATGTGGGAATTTAAATCGCCTGGAGTGTATTAGATTAAAACTAAATGGTAAAAATAGTGATTACATTTTCAGACTACTTAAGAGTCGTTACTAAATGTCATCAAAGGAAATTATATATTGGCCCCAACAGCAACAATATTCCCTTCCAATGTGAGTCCATCATGCAGGCCAAGAGGCATAAAAATAAAAAATGGCCAGGTGCGATTAGTACTCGCGGTCTGAGGGCTCCGTAAAAACTTAAGTACATCGTTAAACTACATCTGCATCTATAATCTGTAACCCAGTGTATGATTTGAAGCGGACTGTATACTCTGCAAGCCATGGCATGATTTGAAGCGGACTGTACTTTGTCTACAAAGACACCGCTTTCCTTATCCAGTTGAGAATGGTGCGCATCGAGCGAGGTGGCGCAGTGGTTGGCAAGCTGGACTCCCATTCAAGTCCCCGTCCGCCAGTTAAGGCTGGAATGATTTCCCTAAATCGCTTAAGGCATATGCCGCGATGGTTCCTTCGATGATCGGCCGATTTGCCTCCCCATCCTTTTATAATCAGAGCTTGTGTTCCATCTCCAATGACTTTGTCGTCAACAGGTCGTTAACTATTGATCTTCGTTCCCAGTTTTGCCAACGGTCGAACGATCGTTCGTAAGCCTCCATATGAGCTCGATTTTCTCTAATTTTACCTTCATGGTCTTTTCGTGAGATATACGGTGAAAACTCGTGGAAGAACTGGCTTAAGGAATCAAAGAAGAATACATTATCACCAGTCACTGAAAAAGGTTTACCTCACCGTTTTCTGGATACAGCTCAGTAACAACACGAAAAAAGTCAGAAAATATCAAGCAGTATTTAGACAAATTTAACGCCGTGAGCAAATTATGAGATTGAAAATAACGTCAAGGTATCAAATAATCTGTGGTAATTGTGTATATGTGTGGTGACTTTTAAATTGGAAGATATAACTGTTCTAGATTCAATACACAGAACTACAAAAGAACAAAGCTTAGACCCATAAACTTCCGACATCATGAAAGACGCACCAAATGAAATACAAAATCCGAAGGAATATTCAAACCAGAAAAGTTTGGGCCATTCAGAAACAGTTTTGAGTATACAAAGGAGGCAGAATCTATAGGTCGCTCACCAACTGTATCTTTGGAGAAATAATACGATATTTCGCCAGTGAAATTCAATCGTAATAGGCTATGCGACAACTCTGTAACTGGCCCGGATATGACATTTGGTAGATACTGACGTAATGATATATTAACAAGTTTTCCAAAAAGAATTGGAAATTTGTGATAAGTTCTATGGGACCAAATTTCTGAGGTCACCGGTCCCTAGGCTTACGCACTACTTAATGACTTAAACTATCTTACGCTCTGGACAACACACACACCCACGCCCAAGGGAGGACTCGAACCTCGGTCGCGGGGGGGGGGGGATACCCGCGAGAACCGGGAAAGGCTCCTCTGAGCGCACGCCGCACGGCTACCCCGCGCGGGACAAGTTTTACAAAATAATGCTTAATGAGCCAGATTTAGCCATGCCTGTAGATTAGTGGTTAACATCCTAGGGATAATTATTGGATATCGGACGGATCATGTTAATGGCCGTGGAGGTAACACGGCTATCTTTCTCTGACATTCGATCGTACAGTCCTACCTGACTGCGGCGGCGAAGGCGGTGACAGTACCTGCCGATCACAGCAGCATCACATTGGTAGGAGCGTACCGTAGCCCACAGCGAACATTCAAATAAGAGAATCTGCCGGCCATTCTCGATCTCTATGAAAAGATTCTATTATGCGGAGATCGAAGCAAGAAGCATTTCTCTTGGAAATCCCGGTGAAACAGCCCGAAAGGCAACGACTACATGCACTGGAGGAACGCCTGGCTGCCAGGCGGCTCCACGCATATTCCCTCAAATCCAAACCAGCGGCCCGACGTTCTGGACATTCTTATGCTTGGAAACCTTCAACTCGACCCCCAGCTGAAGTCTATATATGATTTGCCATCTGACCATCACCCAGTGGTTGGAAAAATAACCAAAGCATTGGATCATGTATGCACATCAGACGGAATGGACAGTGTCTTGAAAGGAGGATATAAGATGAACATCAACAAAAGCAAAACGAGGATAATGGAATGTAGCCGAATTAAGTCGGGTAATGCTGAGGGAGTTAGATTAGGAAATGAGACTCTTAAAGTAGTAAAGGAGTTTTGCTATTTGGGGAGCAAAATAACTGATGATGGTCGAAGTAGAGAAGATATAAAATGTAGACGGGCAGTGGCAAGGAAAGCATATCTGAAGAAGAAAAATTTGACAACATCGAGTATAGACTTAAGTGTCAGGAAGTCGTTTCTGAGAGTATTTGTATTGAGCGTAGCCATGTATGGAAGTGAAACGTGGACGATAAATAGTTTGGACAAGAAGAGAATAGAAGCTTTCGAAATGTGGTGCTACAGAAGAATGCTGAAGATTAGATGGGTAGATCACGATACTAATAAGGAGGTATTGAATATAATTGGGGAGAAGAGGAGTTTGTGGCACAACTTGACAAGAAGAAGGGACCGGTTGGTAGGATATGTTCTGAGGCATCAAGGGATCACAAATGTAGCATTGGAGGGCAGCGTGGAAGGTAAAAATCGTAGAGGGAGACCAAGAGATGAATACACTAAGCAGATTCAGAAGGATGTAGGTTGCAGTAAGTACTGAGAGATGAAGAAGCTTGCACAGGATAGGGTAGCATGGAGAGCTGCATCAAGCCAGTCTCAGGACTGAAGACCACAACAACAACGACATGCACGCCAGTATGAACGACCACCAAGGCATTTGTCAACAACAATGTCTATCCTACCTCAGACGTCTCTAACACTGACCTTTTTCACGAGTCCATTGCTACGATCACTAGGAACATAATGAGGGCCTTCCGCCAAGCATCCATAACCACAAAATTCATATTCGGCACCACGACGGATTCTCGCCTTTACTCCAAGACTTGAAGGCTCCTATATGTAGAAATCGCAAACGATGGCAATGTGTCCGAAATCAGGAGGACCGACGCAAACTGAAACGTCTCGCAAGAGAACTACACTATCGTGCAGTGGAACTCAGAATAGAAGTCTAGTAGGACGAAATGTCTACGCTAACACTTCAGTGCAGGAATGAATACTGAAGGAATGTTATCGATGTTTTCGTTCTCTTAAGTTACAAATGTGTGTGAATCCCTAAGGGACCAAACTGCTGAGGTCATCGATCCGTAGATTTACACACTACTTGAACTAACTCATGCTAAGAACGACACGACACCCATGCCAGAAGGAGGACTCGAACCTCCGGTGGGAGGGGCCGCGCAGTGCGACTTAAGGTACAGTTGTCTGTGCTTGTAGCAGTTTATTTTTATTATTATTGCTCACTATAAGAGGACCAGTGCAAATTTGTTACATTATTACGAAGACTTCTGCCTCCATTTGTGTCGTAAGTAGCCATATAATGTGGAAGCATTCGATAACAGCGCTTTAGGAAGCTGTTCCAAGTTCTGCTCTCGTTGAACATGTAAATTAAGTTTTGAAAGGAGGCGTAGATGCAAACCAGATTGATGTAAAACAAGTCAAATGGGTGCCTACAGTTCGAACACGCAGGTTTAATAGACGAATGATCGATAACAATACGTTATGCACTCACTTCGTAAGGACTTACTGAAAAAATTGTGTGCTGAAACAGGAAATACGCGCGCGTTATGAGAATGTATATCCACATGATTACTCTGCAGTCTACACTTAAGTGTTTGGCAGAGGACTACAGGTATACCATTTATCTTCCTGTCTCTCAATTGTAAGTATTTGATCTATCGTTTGCAATGGTATTGACCCTCTTATCTCAAGATCGAGCTGACCTCTTCGTCTCCTCATTATCTAGTACATTCAACATTCAAACAGTTGGCCTCAACTCTTCTCTCTGTGTATACTGATCCTTCAAATACTAATTAATTATTCCTGATTTTCAGCAGATTTCATCCATTGTCTTTCCTATCAAGCACTTTTCATCTGAATATTTATCTACTCACTTAAATTTTGACGACCAACTGTAGCACCACACTCTTCGTGGAATCCTGGGTTTGTGCTCCAGATAAATAGATTCAGAAAATTTTTCATTCATTTGAGAGCAATATTTCATGCCAGAAGAAGCATAGGGCTAAGTAGAGCTTTAATTGAAAACAGACTTTTTCTCTGCGGATATGTACAAGGATATTGTATGTGAATTATAATCTTATATGAGCTATTAGTGAACTTAGGTATCATATATATGAGACATAATTTGTTGTTACATCTTCAGAGGTGTTGACGCATTGAATGCCTGCAGTCTTGGTATTGTGTAACCAGCATCTCTTGCCAATATACCAATATTAAATTTCGACAGAATTATTACATGATCACAATGACTTATCAACCGAATCTAAAATGTGGGTGTAACATATTTGGAAATATATTGTTTTGCTTCGAAACTCGTTGTGTCAGATCACAGCTTCAAATAGTGACTGGTACGTGGAGAAATGTAGTTTTCACTACAAATTTTTCTTCCTTTGGACCAACCTGCTTTCACTTTTTCCATTGTTTTGGTGAACTCGTGTAATCCCTCTTGCACTTTGTCCTGTTTGATTTCTGTTGTAAGAATTGCATGAGGCAAATTCACTAATGGACAGCGCGGTAGGTCCGGCTGTTGACCAGTTGCTCAAGGATGCATTGCTCAAGATGCATCAGCAAGAAGAGAAGCGACAAAAACGCAAGTAACATCTGCAAGAAGCTGAAGCCCCAAATTACAGCGTTGCGACACGATAACAGTTACAAACCTCGATCAGGACGGCCAGTAGAAGGCTTCATTAACGTCAGCACCAAAGTGCCAGGTGGCATGTCGAAAGTTCTGGAAGGAAAAGCGGGCGGGCAGAGCAGGTGCTGCGGGTGCGCTTCGCTGCCCCACGACCCGGCGAGGGCCCGTCCGCTCAGAGGTCTAATTCCTTCTGCCAGTATTAAATTAACCTCCGAAGCGTGCATGACCCAAAGCCAGCGCTCTCTGCTGGCCAGACGCTGCCTTGTATGTCTATCTCACAGATCTGGCTGCCAAATACCATAAAGCAGTTCTCTCTTACTGTCAGACGAGACGCACGATTTCTCATCTCCTGGTTTCCGGCATGTCTGCGCCATCCCTTTCTGTAGCCCGTTCTTCAGAAAAGCTGGCAGTTCACAAGTGCAGGCTAAGCGAAGCTACCTGTTGGACAACTAGTAATAAAGTTCTTGCTTCGACGTTTACTCGTGCTGTTCTCAGTCAGTGTCTGGATGCATCAAACGTAACTTCACTCTCGGAATAGAAATCAGCCGAGAAACAAAAAATCGTTGATAATAGATGTCTCTCACTCTCTCTCTGTTTCTGAAATGAGAGTTACGTGATAATGATGGTGCAGTGGTTTTCTGGGGGAACGTAGGTAAGGTATGAGTACTCACAATGATTTCCAGCGGATTCTAAATCACTTCTGGTAAATGGAAGTGTGGTCCCGAAAACAACAAATAACAGGCTACTTCCCCAGACACTTCTGAGCCATGCCATCGTCTCTGATGACCTAGACATCGACTGTACCTTGAAGAGTAACTTTTCGTACGAAGTGATCAATCGCTACTGGCAAATGGTGGTCCTCGACTCAGCCCCGAGGATTCTAACAATATGGTCGAGAACACGGCAGCAGAAAATGAAAAATGAACAAGCTGTAAGAATTCTCATACTTCACGCAGATTTAATGTTTTATTCCGCAGCCATTACCCTCGCGCGCTGGATATTCGTATGACCACAGTCAGAAGGTAATAAATCTATCGACTGATTGTCTTCGAGTGCATCTTCAATTACTTGTTTAGTCTCCTCTAGCTGCTGTAGTCACAGCTAGAGATGACCATCGGAAAATAATAGCAGCGTCGTGTTTCATGATGAGAAGCAATATCTATACCGGCGCTGCTGATTTACTTTAGTTAATGTAACGGGATAGTCTTTATAACCCGGTATAGCATTGAAGTCGATAACTAGTTTTGTGAAGCATCCTGAAATAAACTTCCCTCCTAATTAGACGCCGTCGTACCAGCATTTTTATTTCACATACACTGTAACATAAAACATGAGGCACCATGAAGGAATTATCAGAATGGGACGGAAATCGGTAGATGTGATGTATACAAATGCCTTGCAGTGGTCCCAATTGGAGGTCGTTCTTGCTGGTGAGTGTACATGATCCAATACTTTGGTTAGTTTTCCAAACACTGGGTGATGGTCAGATGGCAAATCATGTATAGCTTCAGATGGGGGTCGAGTTGAAGGTTGCTAACCATAACAATGCCAAGAACGTTGGGTGGCTGGTTTGAATTTGAGGAAATACGTGTGGGGTCGCTTGGCAGCCAGGCGTTCCTCCAGCGCATGTAGTCTGTTGCCTCTCAGGCTGTTTCTCCGGGACTTCCAAGCGAAATGCTTCGCGTTTAGACCTCTGTATAATAGAATCTTGTCATAGAGATTGAAGACGGCAAGCAGATTCTCTTCTTCGAATGTTCGCTGTGGGCTAAGGTGCGCTCCAACCAATGTGATGCTGCTATGATCAGAAGGTATTGTCACTGCAGTGGCCTCCATTGATGCTAGCTGAGGTAGGACTGTACGATCGAACGTCGGAGAAAGACAGCCGTGCTACCTCAACAGGTATTAGCATGATCCGTTAGATATCCAGTAATTATCCCTAGGATGGGAACCACTGTTCTGCAAGCATGCTTAAACCTGGTTCATTAAGCATTATTTTGAAAAAAAAAGTTGTTAATATATCATCACGTCAGTATGTACCAGATCATGCTGGCATGATTACAATTGTAAAAAATTGGACGATTTGTTCAGGAGAAAGAGATTCTTAAATTGAGAAAGTCAGTACCTTGTTCATTCACCTCTGACCCTTATGCAAGCAGTTATGCTGTTTGGTTTTGATTGATAAAGTTTTTTGGGCGTCCTCCAAAGGCTTATCGTCAGGAATTCTGTCCGATTGTTGCGTTAGAGCGCTCCAAACGTTATCAGTTGGGGAGAGATCCGACAACTTTGCTGGCCACAGCAGTGTTTGGCTAGCTCAAAGACAAGCAACAGAAACTCTTGCCATTTGTGGGCGGGCATTATCTTACTGACATTTAAGCCCAGGGGGCTTGCCACAAAGGCCGAGGCATAGAATATCATCGACGTAGCCCTGTGGTGAAAGAGTGTCGCGGACATCCAAACGAATCCTGCAATGAAAAGAAATGACACCCAAAACCATCAATCCTGGTTGTCTAGCCGTACGTCTGGTTGGTAACCCACCGTTGTCCGGGGTGTCTCCCGACACATCTTGGTTGGACATCGACATTCAGCTCGAAGCCCGTTTCATCACTGAGGACAGTTCTACTCTAGTCACGTATGTTATACGCCGAATGTGCCCGACATCATTGCAAACAAGCTAGTTGGTGTGCAGAGATCAGTAGTAGTCAGCGCAAGGAGCGCAGTAAACCCTCTTGTTCTGAGGCGTCTGTTTATGGCCCTTGTTGTCACTAGCTGCACGTCGGATCGGTGACAGTGATGAATACAGGGCCCTGGGTGTCTCCCTATTGACTGCTCGGTCCTCACGTTCTCTCGTCTCTCGTGGTCCACCACTTCCCCCTTGACGCTGTGTTCGGCCATGGCTCACCCATATCTGCCAGCATCGTCGAATAGTGGATTCGGTTCTATTCACATGTCGAGCGATTCGCCGATTACTCCAACCGGCTTGTTTGAGCACAACTGCACGTCCTCTCTCAAATGCTGACATCTACATATGTTGTTCACTCCCCTGTTTGCGTGGCATAGTTAGTGTCGAACTGAGAACCTGACCTATTTTAGCAAGAAACGCCATACCGCTAGAGCACGTTACTTGTTTCAATTCACTGTGCACTCGTACCTGTTCCACATTTTCCCCCGTATTTGGGTGCAACACTGCACTCGCCCCAGCAGGGAGTCATGAATTCTTTCAAACGCCCTCGGATCGTCTCTATCAGGTGGCCTAGGAGGGTAAGTTACAGGGCTCATTCGACCTGTCTAACTTGAACCATATTGGAGCAGTGGATTTTTGTCATACGTCAAAATCAAATGCGGCTGTACCTCACATTCGCTAAGCAGGCACCGTGGAAGAAATTTGTGACCAGATAAATGGGGACTTTATCCAAAAGTTTACATTTAAAATAAATTTGTAGTAAGTAGGACAACAGTTCACAATGAAGTAAGTTACTGCTCTTAACCGCATATTTTCAGTCATCTTGTGCGTGGGAACGTCTGTACTTCCGTTACTGTATGCTTTAACACGTGTCAGTTTTTACTATTAACTTTGATGCACCCCGTGTATCGAATGTTACTCGTATGTGTTCAGTTTAAACATTATCAACATTAGATTAGTGCACGTTGCAGCTACATTTTCACCTAAGTTACAAGCTCAAAAAAAAAATTTACCTGCTAAGGACGTGTTTCATTACGTGTAGCACTCTACTTTAAGATGTTGTCAAAAACTGGTCAAGAGCAGTGGCCGACAACGTGCACTGAACCAGATGCTGTCCTGCACATGTCCAGTGGGGATGGATCTGGAGATCACATTGGGCAGGGAGATTTTCGAGGACCTTGTAGAGCACAATACCTATGATTCATGGCATGATGGCGGCCAGTATTGACCAGCGGGTATGACGTACGTGACATACAGATATGACTCTACCAGGTACACATCGGTAGTCGCGGCTCTCCTTGACGGCAAAGCACTCACAAGAGGCGATCATTGACGTGAAGCCGCAATCTGATCACAAAACTTAAAACAACTTTGGAACCTTAATTTCTACCAGTTTCAGTTTTGCAGCGGAATCGGAAGCGGATTCCACTAAATTTCGGGCATTCAGCCGCGCAAATAAAATTTCCTCCAGTGATATTTCGGCCGCATATCGACCGGCCATCCTCAGAGTGAGTCACAAGGATCACGTCAAGATGCCAAGCGCGGCCTTATATGCTCCATCGAGGCGGTACTGCGCATTCGGGTCACAGATGCTGGTCGGCGGCAAGGAAATACGCTTACAAATGCGCCGCCTGTGGCGAAGGCGTACAGACAATCGATCTGCTTATCGATGTATGATCGACGGTGGTGACACGACGGTGGTGACACCATAACGACTTCTCTGCAGTTTAATTACCCCAAGAGCCGGATTCCATGCTTTGTCCAAATTAAAACCATTATCTCTATTTATTAAATTATTAGCTAATCTAATCTCTATAGCTTCCTTGAAGATAGATTCCCAAAAGGAAGATGTGGATGTTAAAATCTTCACATCACTGTAATTCATAGCATGCCCTGTATTAATACAATGTTCGGCCACAGCCGACATGTCTGGCTGTAATAAGCGTGTGTATGAAACTTCCTGGCAGATTAAAAGTGTGTGGCGGACCGAGACTCGAACTCGGGACCTTTGCCTTTCGCGGGCAAGTGCTCTACCAACTGAGCTACCCAAGCACGACTCACGCCCCGTCCTCACAGCTTTCTGCCAGTACCTCGTCTCCTACCTTCCAAACTTAATAGAAGCTCTCCCGCGAACCTTGCAGGAGTGCTAGTTCTGCAAAGTTCGCAGGAGAGCTTCTGTTAAGTTTGGAAGGTTGGAGAAGAGGTACTGGCAGAAGTAAAGCTGTGAGGACGGGGCGTGAGTCGTGCTTGGGTAGCTCAGTTGGTAGAGCACTTGCCCACGAAAGGCAAAGGTCTCGAGTTCGAGTCTCGGTCCGGCACACAGTTTTAATCTGCCAGGAAGTTTCATATCAGCTCACACTCCAATGCAGAGTGAAAATCTCATTCTGGAAGCGTGTGTATCTTCGATGCTCCACACATCTCTCATGAACGGTGCGTCTTGTTTGACCTATGTACGACTTCTCACAATTTCCGCAAGGAATCTGGCAGACAGCCGCTTCAGGGAGCTGTAAACCATCCTTCACAGTGCCGAGTAAACCTGCAATCTGCGTGGGGGTCCGGAAGATCACGGCCTATCTCATTTACTGGACAGTTGAAACCTTCCCGTCTCCTCTATATCTCTTTTGTTACGCAACCTTCCCTTCTACAATAACCTATGAAACCTTCCCTTGGAATTTCTATCTCTTGCTTAATGATAAGAAATGAAATCTTCCCTTTGAAATTAATTCTCTTTCTCAATAACAATAAGTGCAATCTTCGCATACAAATTTAAATGCTGCTTATTAAAAGTGATTGGCTGATTATTTCGACGAAACATAGAATGTGTCGTCGTCGTGGCCCTCCGTCGTTACCTGCAATAACCAAAAACTGTTCCTTACCTTTTTTACTGTTACTGGATTGCCATCTGACTGCTACATCGAACTGCGACATGAATATGCTTACTATGTTTTACTATACTCTATTAGCTGCTGGTGGGTTGTCATAATAAGTGGCTGTATGTATTACCAAAGCTGACGTTATTCTTTAATAGCTAATCTAATCTCTATACCTTCCTTGAAGATAGATTCCCAAAAGGAAGATGTGGATGTTAAAATCTTCACATCACTGTAATTAATTTGACTGAAGTTATGTAATTAATAGTTAAACTTTTTCTTGACAAAAATAAAATTTTGCAAAGTTTTACGTTGATGGTTTTTGGGATGGATTACAATCAGTAATGCAATATTGCTGGCAAAAATTAATTATATTCTGAAAACGTTTCTTCAAATATTTACTGTTGATAATGAAATGATTTTACAAACGTTCAAATGGGACTTACTTTTTACAATAATCTTACAACTAGCATTGCGCAAATATACCTTCAGTAGTCTTGAGTTTCTAAAAAAAAATAATTCAATTATATAGTTCCTCTTATGATAATAGTTAGCTGATGTGTCTATACTTCCGTTTATAATCTCTTGTAAATCATAGCATAGGCACACCGCTCCTATCAACCTCTCGGTTCAGACCTGCTACCGACTCGCTTCACATCTCGCTTACTACTGACTTCCTACGAACGCTAAAGTGCGGTCTCTCCCGCCAACAATGCTTTCTGGCGCAGACAATCCCTGCTACCATTACAAAATGTATCAATGCGCGGTCTTTCCCGCTCTTTTCTTAAAATGTATCCATATGCGGTCTCTCCCGCCCTTTTTAAAATTATATCAATGTGCGGTCTCTCCCGGCAACAATACTTTGGTGCAGACATTTCCTGCTACCACAATTATTTCCAAAATGACAAATATAAATTACTACTACTTAATCCCATTAATAAAATATAATCATCTTTCATAAATTGTGGTTTGACAACAGACAATAGAAATATACACGTCTTACACAATGTGTCCGTAGAGGGGTCTTTGTCCATTCCTTTTGTCTCCCATACGGAGTTCCCTTGCTCTCTTTTCTATGAAGTGATTGTTCCATTTCACCTCTGTATTCAAGATAGCGATGCATTGACTGTTAAGGGCACTAAGGTAACGTGTTCGTTTGTGTACGGTACGCTGTAGAGCTGAACTGAAGGGCTCTTGCCGTTGCTGTTGAGGTTAATTTATAGAGTCTAGAGCACAGAAGGAATAAAGTTGTCCCAGTTAGCTGGCGTGCCCCACAAATCCTCCTCGCGTGCAAACTCGCACTACGGGTGCCACCGCAAGCGCTACAAAAGTGTTAATGCTCGGGGCGGCGAACGCTTCTCGCGGAGCCCTCCAGATGGGAGCGGCGACTGCAAACGCGACTTAAAAGCGTTGCGAGACTGCCGTATAAACGCTACGGCACTCGCGGCTGCTTATTAAAGGCTAATTATAGGAGGCCGGCGTGGCAGATCGCATCGCGCGGGATAACTCTCGGCTTTGCCGCGCGGCCTTGGAGGGCTGCGAGCTGCAGCACGAGGCCCGAGCCGCTGCTGATGCGGAGACGAGACCCCGCCAGGACTGGGCAGCCGTCCTTCACATCAACATCTGCTGTTCACAGCCACCGCGCCACCCTACCTGTGGCCAAATTTCCACTTGAGATAATGAATGGTGGCTCTCTTTATACGGAGGTCAACGTTAATAAAACCGACAAACTGCATCTACATCTACAGCCATACTCCGCAAGCCACCTGACGGTGTGTGGCGGAGGGTACCCTGAGTACCTCTATCGGTTCTCCTTTCTATTCCAGTCTCGTATTGTTCGTGGAAAGAAGGATTGTCGGTATGCTTCTGTGTGGGCTCTAATCTCTCTGATTTTATCCTCATGGTCTCTTCGCGAGATGTACGTAGGAGGGAGCAATATACTGCTTGACTCTTCGGTGAATGTATGTTCTCGAAACTTCAACAAAAGCCCGTACCGAGCTATTCAGCGTCTCTCCTGCAGAGTCTTCGACTAGAGTTTATCTATCGTCTCCGTAACGCTTTCGCGATTACTAAATGATCCTGTAACGAAGCGCGCTGCTCTCCGTTGGATCTTCTCTATCTCTTCTATCAACCCTATCTGGCACGGATCCCACACTGCTGAGCAGTATTCAAGCAGTGGGCGAACAAGCGTACTGTAACCTACTTCCTTTGTTTTCGGATTGCATTTCCTTAGGCTTCTTCCAATGAATCTCAGTCTGGCATCTGCTTTACCGACGACCAACTTTATTTGATCATTCCTTTTCAAATCACTCCCAATGCGTACTCCCAGATAATTTATGGAATTAACTGCGTCCAGTTGCTGACCTGCTATTTTGTAGCTAAATGATAAGGGAACTATCTTTCTATGTATTCGCAGCACATTACACTTGTCTACATTGAGATTCAATTGCCATTCCCTGCACATGCGTCAATTCGCTGCAGATCCTCCTGCATTTCAGTACAATTTTTCATTGTTACAACCTCTCGATATACCATAGCATCATCCGCAAAAAGCCTCAGTGAACTTCCGATGTTATCCACAAGGTCATTTATATATATTGTGAATAGCAACGGTCCTACGACACTCCCCTGCGGCACCCTGAAATCACTCTTACTTCGGAAGAGTTCTCTTCATTGAGAATGACATGTTGCGTTCTGTTATCTAGGAACCCTTCAATCCAATCACACAAATGGTCTGATAGTCCATATGCTCTTACTTTGTTCATTAAACGACTGTGGGGAACTGTATCGAACGCCTTGCGGAAGTCAAGAAACACGGCATCTACCTGTGAACCCGTGTCTATGGCCCTCTGAGTCTCGTGGACGAATAGCGCGAGCTGGGTTTCACACGACCGTCTTTTCGAAACCCATGCTGATTCCTACAGAGTAGATTTCGAGTCTCCAGAAAAGTCATTATACTCGAACATATTACGTGTTCCAAAATTCTACAACTGATCGACGTTAGAGATATAGGTCTGCACGGACGGATTCCTCGCTACAAGTGGAGGAAGAGAGGTCTTACGAATTATGTTTCCGGAAATGAAACGTTGTAATGGTAGATGACGCTGACGAATGACAGTTCCTCTAACCACCTGCCGTGTGTTGCTTGAGTGTTGCAGCAAACAGGTAATTGTGCTTTGGCTTACACCATGTAGGTGGGCCACTTGCCTGAAGCTTGTACTAGGGTTCGTCTCAATATTCTGTAGAACCGGGTCCTGCAGGAAAGGACTCATGATCACACAAATGCCCAAAAAGGGCTTGTAATGTTGTGTGATATGGTCGGTGTCTGTGAGGATATTTGTTTCGGTACAGCCGTGCTGCTTGTCGACAGTTTCCATCTGTTCGGACGTACACAAACATCATCTCGGCTTGTGAGCACTCTGCTGCTTATGGTACGTTATATCAGTCACACAGCGTGCAACACACAAGTCACACACGGCACGTGGTCAGAGGAACTGTCATTCGTTAGCGTCATCTACCGTGGCGACGATGCATTTTCGGACACATGTTCATAGGACTTTCCCCTCACTCCATTTGTCAGTTTTATCAGTGTTCTCCCTGTATATCAACTAGCTGCAATTCCAGATGTTGCTCGGAATGTTTAATATCTGTCATACACAGTGAACAGCATATTTTACTCATTTCTTCAAGCAAATTTTCACAAACTTGATATTTTTTCTGCATGAAAAGGTGATTAGTTACGCCATCTGTTGTTGCATTTTGCAGTAAGTGTCTCATTGTGTTTTTGGAGAATTCGTATTCCGTTGTTTCAGGTCAGTTTTCTTTGTTTAAAGTAGGGCTGTGTTTAGCACTCGCAACAGTTACGTCACAGTTCGCGAAATCTCGAGTTCTCTTCGAGCTTTTCATCGGCCTGAGATCTATTGACTTTCTACATCTACATCTATATCCACGTGATTACTCTGCTATTCATAATAAAGTGCCTGGCACAGGGTTCAATGAACCACCTTCAAGCTGTCTCCCTACCGTTCCACTCTCGAACGGCACGCGGGAAAAACGAGCACTCAAATTTTTCCGTGCGAGCCCTGATTTCTCTTATTTTATCGTGTGATCATTGCTCCCTATGTAGGTAGGTGGCAACAGAATGTTTTTGCAATCGGAGGAGAAAACTGATGATTGAAATTTCATGAGAAGATCCCGTAGCAACGAAAAACGCCCTTGTTTTAATGATTGCCACTCCAATTCATGTATCATGTCTGTGACACTATCTCCCGTATTTCACGATAATACATAACGAGCTGCCCTTCTTTGTACTTTTTCGATGTCATCCGTCTGTCCCATCTGATGCAGATCCCACACCGCGGAGCAATACTCCAGAATAGCGTGGTGTAAGCAGTCTCTTTAGTAGACCTGTTGCACCTTCTAAGTGTTCTGCCAATGAATCGCAGTCTTTGGTTTGCTCTACCCACAATATTATCTATGTGATCATTCCAATTTACATTATTTGTAATTGTAATCCCTAAGTATTTAGTTGAATTTACAGCCTTCAGATTTGTGTGACTTACCGCGTATTCGAAATTTAACTGATTTCTTTTAGTACTCATGTGAATAACTTCACTCTTTTCCTTATTCAGGGTCAATTGCCACTTTTCGCACCATACAGATATCTTATCTAAATCATTTTGCCAGTCGTTTTGATCATCTGATGACTTTACAAGACGGCAAATGACAGCATTATCTGCAAACAATCAAAGACGGCTACTCAGATTGTCTCCTATGTCATTAATACCGATCAGGAACAATAGAGGGCGTGTAACACTTTCGTTGGTAGTAGCATTTGTGTGGCACTGTGGATTTTAGTACTAAAAATAAATGTGAAACTCGATTTAAAATAACTTCTACGACGTAAATAATATGTAACAACGAAGGCTAATCAATAAATAATATTTTCAAACGCGTTTCTGAGAAATTCTCTAGCTTTCGGTCGTCCCGCGATCTAGTGACATCTAATAGTTATATCTCCAAGAAGGATATTACCGCTATAATTTATTCTCGCGATACGAATTACAGTCAATTTACTCCGATGTGTTTTGTTTGTTAGGGATTTAATTTTTAATTAATTTTCTTCATTGTTTCATCTGAATGTAGATTTTTGAAGTATAAAGGCCAAGAACTATGAAGCAAAATGGTCAAATACTTATCGGGATGTTTGGTAAGGTTTCTCCTTCATATACTTTATGTATATATTTATAGATTGTGTACATTACAAAATATGGCCTAATGCGGCAAAATATCATTACGGAATCATATCGAAATTTGAAATAAATCAGCCAACAACTTTTAGAGATTTTTGGTAACAGCTTTTCTACTTTATATATTACGTGCATATATTTTCACGTCAGATTACGAAGTATTATGTAGACCGTGATCTTCCTCTTGACTTCAAGGTAAAGTGTGGAAAATTCCATCGAGATCGGAATAAAACTGTAGATTTGTATGAATTACAAACAAACAGGCATTCTCCTTTATACACACAGGTGAATGTAAGATAGTGCGTATTGGCGTATTGCCTGCGGGCTCTCGTCGAGATTTATGACGGTCTCGCTGCGGTTCTCACCTTGTTACCTGCAGCGGTAGTTCGCTGCAGCACAGGAATCTATCCTTTTATCTCCAGGCTTTTTCTTTTGCCTTGTTAAAATTATTGACATGCTCCTTAATTTCAGTGGCTTCTCTGAGGAAAAGAGTTTGGTAGCTCGTCTCAACAATGAGAAACTGCGCACCGGTGAATTTTGCTACGCGAACTAGGTCACATAGCGCGTGCTCCACAGTACCATATTTTTTTACTCCTGTCACAGCCTGCAATACTATTTATGTTCGTAGATCCTGGTACTGATAGATAGTCCAGTCATTCCAATATAGACTTTTAAACATCTAGAAGGTATACGGTATTCTCCCGAGATTGCGAGCGGGTTCCTTTTCGTACTTCGCCGACCTCAGGCTGTCTCTGTATTGTAGGTGACGAAATCGGCCGTGGCAGAACATGCACTGTGCGAGACCGACCACTTCATAACATTCGCCGACACGCAGGTTCTCGCTGTGAAGGATAGCTAATACTACCGCTTGTTTAGGGAAGTCATTTAAATTGAGAAGAATACCAATAGCTTTAACAACAAAGGAGAAGTAGTCTCAGGATGAACGGACCCAGGGTCCCCATGCTTCAGTTAGGAATGGGAGAACAGCAGCAGGAATGACCAGGGACAGGCTTTCATACATTCGCATGACAAAGTATATGTAATCTCCGGCCGTGGGCTCGACTCTAATCCGTCTCGAGCAATGGTTGGTGAACCTTTGACGATGCGATTCATTCGGGTGAAATCCCAGGAGAAAAACATTAAACACACGTCGGCAGAGGATCCAGAGACGAAAGCCAAGAGCTAATACAACAGTCTCAACGATTTTGTATTATGACTATTATTACGAGAAAGGATCCGATGTTAATGGATAATGAGATCAGCAGTGAATATATGGGGCGCTACACATAGTTTGTAAATACAGGGGCGTGATGAAAAGTAATACCTCCGATTTTTCCGTGTGAAAACTCTTAAAGATTTTAAATAAAACAAACGTTGTTAACATTTCACATCTTTATTCTTCGTGTCTACATATTTAATTCCCTAGCCACCCTGGCGACAAACAGACGTCTCCGAACGGGATACCAGATTTTCGACACCGTCACTTAGAATCTCTGACTTTGTTGATGGATCCACAAGTGCATCTCTGTTTCCACCTGTTCATCAATATCAAAGTGGAGTCCTTGAAGGTGTTCTTTAAGTTTTGGAAACAGATGAAAATCGGATGGGGCCAAGTCAAGACTGTACGGAAGACCATTCGATAACAGTGACTCCAGTGACTTTTTTCGTTTACAAATGTATAGCCATGGTGTTCCTTTAATCATTGACAAAGGTCTTCTTAGGCACTTGTGGGTTTTATTGTTCTGAAGAAGGTGTAGTTATCTACGCCGAAACCTAGGTAAACACTAGGTGCTTTTTTCGCAGTCGAGGCGGGTTTCTAGTTTTTTAATATATTATCCAACGATTGCTGACGCGCTGCAATGTTGAAGGTTCTCCAATGTCGTTTATCTGTGCATTTGCTATAACGGCTGCTGTAATCTCGGCAGGCAATGTCTGCGTTGACTAACGTTTAATGTCCCTGCATAATGGTAATATTTATTACCTCTAAAAATACAATACTTAACTTAGTAGTCTGTACAATATAAGTTAACAATACCTTTCTAAAGAATCAGATACTAAATAATTAATGATAAATTAAAATAAAAATAACTAATTTACGATGCAAAACCATAACTGCAAGCAGTAAACTGCTTTTAAAATTTCCACCAGTGCATAAACTTATTGGTGCCTTTCAGTCTGCGACTACCTAGTTATGTCTCAAGTTTTGCCCGTATGGACAGGAAAAACATTCAACACTTACAGTCACATGCTACCTTCTATACATATGAAATTAGACGATTTATTAAAATCTGGGGTGTGGAAATGCAATGGAAGATTTAGATTTGTTGCGAGAATTTTGCGAAAGTAAACCGCGTTTGTTGGGAAAACTCCGTACAAAGTGCTAGTGAGCCAGTTACAGGAGAACTGCAGCAGCATTTGTATTTCTTGTCAAAGAGGCGTGATACAGACATGGAACGAATTGTGAAACTGAGGAACTACTACCAGGGTCGTCAATGGTCTGACACCAAACTGTGACAGAGCTACTCCATGAAATCAAATCCGAATGTTTTGGAGGCAGGCTAACCTTCCCGGTAAATTTGAGAAATGGTATTTTAGGCAGACTGTGACAGCCATATCGACAGCATCACACGTCTTGCGTGTGTACAATAGGCTTGAGGTAAGAGAGATTAGAGTGCTTACGGAACCGTGACTACATTCATGATTCCCTCACGCAACAAGCAAATGCAACTGGGCAGAACATCGCTAATAATTGTGCGAAACATTCTCCTCCACGCATTGTGCAGTCGCTTGAGTAACATTTACACTATCTGCCGTAGAAGTAGCGTGCGGGTTTGAATTTTTTAAAACTTTTTAAAATGAAAAGTCATGTAATTATTTCCTGCTGCGATATTACGTACAAATGCGAAAACACTAGAGCGAAAAGTTGTATCTTCCAAACCGTCATTCGTGGTCTTACAAAGAGCTGCTCTTCGCAGAACATTGTTCATAACTTTAAGAGGAATTGCTCGCTTACGAATCTCGGCCCCTACATTGGTTTTCAGCTGCTCGATGGTTGCTGGTTTGTTGTACTTACCTTCTCTGAGTCGACCACAAAGGAAAAAAAAATTCGGAGTAATGATGTCTGGGGAACATGATGGCGAATTGAAATCACCCAACTTGAGGGTTCGAACCGAACGACGACTTCACGTTTTTAGCCGATCGAAGACTGAATAATGTTGCCGAAAGCTTGTTAGCTGACGGAGAAGCGTAGTCGGATGAGAACAGTTGCGCACATTGAAGTACCGACAGTATTCTCTTTGACTGAAGATAATCGATCTTTGTTTTTCAAAAGAAAGTGAAATCAGTTTCGTGCGCTCTTTAGGACTCAGTCTCTTTAAGGTGTTTCTTCCGAATGCACTCCTCACTTTTGAAAAAGAAATAATTACATTAACAAATTAAAAACGTTATGAGGCATTGCAGCCCACTAGCGACTTCTGCGGCACCATTTACGTAGATGTAAATTTTACTTGTATAATTTCTGTGCCACCACATATGTATATAGATATAGATTTTTATTGTATCATTTAGGCACTGAACTACGCAGCTCACTTTTCCATAACAAAGGTGAAGAATATTACTAATCTGTCATTAATTTATATCTGCTGTTAACTGGCTGATCAGACGATACCACTCTAGATGAAAGTAAAGAAAAATTACAATTAACGCCCTAAAATATTATTCAGTTATCCAGGAAATATTCAATGCCCGCCCCCCAATAAACTTACTGCGACTGCGTAGCTTTCACGCCTCGGAGTGGTATTTGTGGAGACTCAGACTAACAAACGGTTCGTAAAAAGGAGCACGAATATTTTTCAGCAGATGAGAGGCAACGTCTGGATGGTTAACTGATCAGGCCTTGTAATACTGATCAACGTGGCCATGTTATATTGGTACTCAGAACAGCTGAAATCAAGCGGAAACTGCAACCGACACATTTCCAGTGCACATGCTGCGCTACCGTACGGTCTGATGATGGCGGCATTGTTATGTAAGTAAAGCAGCCCCCATTAGCATCTCCAGGTGGGCACTACTCACGAGGATGTTGTCTCCATCATAAACAAAACTGACTCTCTACATGACAGAGCGCGAAATGTTAGACCACTTATTCAATAGGTAGGTCAGAGAATTTACAAAAGACAGATGAACAGACTTAAGTTATAAATACTGGTTGTTAGTGAAGTGCGTTGGCAGGAAGGTCAGGTGACTATAAGTTTATCAAAACAGAACCATGCAGGGGTAATGCACAAGTAGGTCTAATAGTAGTTCAGAAAACTGGAATGAAGGTGAACTATTACGAATAGCATAGAGAACGCATTATCGTAGATAAAATAGACCCCAATTTAACATACAACACGGCAGCACAAGTTTATATATCTACATCTCCGCAGATAATGGAGAGAATGAAAGGACGTGTGAAGGAATAAAAGAAATTATTCATATCATTGAATGAGACTAAAGTTTAACTTTCATATCAGTATTCGGCAATAGCAAAAAGACAAGGAAAAATGGATCATGGAATGAGGGAAGGAATGAAAGGAGAAGACCCCCCACCCGGAGAATTTTGCACGTGCTTGGATAGCTCAGTAGTTACAGCACTTTCCTGTGAAAGGTAAAGGTCCCAGAAAAGTTCCAAATCGTGATTTGAAGCCGTGTTGACTATTAATCGACAGTGACTGTATCAAAAATATGAGAAGGTTTTCAAATACCGCTACCATTCACAAAATACGTTGATAACTAAATTATTTATTTAGCAACGTATTTCGAGGAATATACCTAATCATGAGGCTACATTGGCATTGCAAAACATTTAACACATGTTTGTACAGATATTAAAGCTTGTTTAAATTACTGCTGTGATCTTCCTGTGAAGAGATAGATAGAGAGATAGATAGAGAGAGAGAGAGAGAGAGAGAGAGAGAGAGATAGAGAGAGAGAGAGAGGGAGAGAAGGATAACCCAGAAAGGAACGATGTCACTTTGCCTGTTGGTCTTCAGCTCACAAGAAAATTTGTAAAACGATCACTCACTTTGTTCTTGTGGCGTGGCAGTATTCTTGTCATGTGTTGAGGCATCGTTATTTCCATCCTTCTTTTGGACTCCTTCACCACAGACGTACTTCATAACAGTGTTTTTAAAGCACGATACACAAAACAAAGCAGCAGTGCAGAAACACAAGATGACAGTGAAAAAGGGCTAGTTTCGATTTGACTATCGATATGTCGATCCTGGTGTTGTCAGTAGCAATGTCTTCCGCGTGTCTTCTACTCGTATTACTGATGCTGCTTGGCGTAATACTATACAAAATGACAACAAATGCAACAGTTTTATAATACAAGTGACAGTATAAAAACTGTTTATTTCAGAATTACAAAGACATTTCTAGGGTCTATAATACGTATATCATTGGTGCAATGTACGTACTATTCTAAGAGTACTGAATTGAAATTCGTACAGAAGTGAGAATATTATTTAATCTGTCATTTTATTTAGGATCTCGTTTTTCGACTTAAGAAATGCAAATATTCATGCATGGCCAATGACAACACTAGGATCGACATATCTATTATCAGATCGAACCTAGTCTTGTTTTGACCACCATCTTGTGTTTCTGCAGTGCTGCTTTATCTTGTTTATCGTACTTCAAAAACACCTTTGTGAAGTTTGTGTGTGGTGAAGAAATCCAAAAGAACAATGAAAATAACGATGTCTCAATACATCACAGGAAAACTGCCACGCCACAAGAATAGAGTGAGTGATCGTTTTATAAAATATTAATGTGAACAGAAGACCAATACACAAAGTGAAATAGCTTCTTACTAGGTTATCCTTCTCTCTTTCCATAGGATGATCACAGCTGTCATTTAAAGAAGCTTTAATATATGTGCAAACACATGTTAAATGTTTTTGTACTGCCAATATAGCCCGATGATGTGGTATAATCCTGTCGCTAAATAAATAATTCAGTTGTCAATAAATTTTGTAACTGGTAGCGGTATTTGAAAACCTTCTCATAAAGTTCCAAATCAGCGCGCTCTCTACTACAGAGTGAAAATTTGTTCTAAATTAGTGTCTTTCGTGCTTAGTGTTGTTACCAGTCCTGTTTAAAGGGGCCTGATATGTGACGGATGTTAAATAATCACTGGACGACATGGAGATGCGGCACAGTCGTGGAGACAACGTTTTCAATAGTTGACCGATTTTGGAAAGAAACTATATAAATGTTCAGCACGTAGCCATATTTACAAATTAACTCGCAGTGTCAACGTAAAATGGCACGTTTCACACGATTAAGATTTATCGTCCAAATGATCCATGAAACGTGAAACTAGCCAACCTCATTATGGATCTCCATTTAGCCGGCTGGTCGAATAGTGCAGTATCCAGATTTATTGGGCATTCTGGCGGGTCAGTGAAACGATGCTGGACAGAATTGGGAACTTGACCGTAGGTGGACGCGTTGTCAGAGTTCTAGTCGATCACGTCCGATCACCAACAGGGAGGATCGCTGTAGTGCGCACCAAGTGTATCCTTCATATCTGCACCTGTCATCCAAGAACAAGTAGACTGCTGAAACACTGTCATTCCACGCCAAAGGAGTGAGAATAGCAGCAAACGGACTAGATAATTGCCGTCGCATAGTAATATTATTGGATTTGAGCTAATTTGCATGTGAGGTATTTGTCATTAAAGAAAAGGACAGCCAACGAGCTGTAGTTCGCAAAGATGCTAAACATCACAGCGCGAGAGTAAACAGATGAAATACATATTTCTTTTAATGTGCGCTTATACCAAAACGCGGTCCAGCGTTTAAACACTCTAAATAAACACAGATATTTAAAATCATTGCCTCAGCGCTTGATAGCAAGAAGCTCCGAAACAGAAGAAAGAACAATCTATCTTTTGTTAAAAAATATTCTAGAGACTTCATAATCCCTTCTACTTTTGGTCGCCGACATGTTAAGACGTACTACATAGCATTGCTACAAGTTGTATTTTTATTTTGTGTAAAAACTGTGTGAAACGACGAACAAACATTTCGGTAACTCGGGTGAGGGTACAATGTACTTACGCACACGCAAGGACATTTAATTTTTAAGAAGGAACGGACTGACAAAGAAGTGATTATTGGACTGCGCCATGCACAAAATAAATATCAGATGTACGTCATGCATTTATTGTGTATTTGTCAATGTTTAGCCGTTTAATCCCAATTTGTTCAAAATATATTAATATTTTACGATGCAGTAATTTTCTTATTCTTTTCTTTCACTAACCAAAAATGATGTTCAAATTGTATATGAGCTTTGTTACAGGTTCGCTCTTTATCGCGGTGTCTCGATTGTATTTGGGAGACCACTAATGTGTTCAACATCCGATCTGTTAATCTTTCTCTTACGAAATTCCACTAATTTACTTTCATTTCCATTTTTATATTCAAATAGGTCCCTTAGGTATTTTCATCGAAGATTCTGATTGCGTGAAGGCAATCCGGGTCGAAAGGTCAGTTATTCGCGTAATCAATCCGTACGTCTCCTGAACACAATCGAGAACCGACGCATCGATGATCAATTAATAATCTCTCTCTCTTTTAAAGTGGTACTAAAAAACGGCCACACAGGATAGCGTAAGTACGCAATCTGGTGTTAGGTTGCATTTTGACAGTAAATATTACCAACAAACAGTGACAGCATCACTGTTATTAATAAGCAAGTTCCTAACGCCAGACCATGTGTAGGTTGCCGTTAACACAGCTACACAAACGGTTGTGTTTGGAGTGGTGTCCGGTGAAGGAAGCAAGGACGTCGTATTGAGTTCGTGGATTATTTGAGATTCTGCACTATGACGGATGACCATCGTCAGCGAATGTGACAATACCTGAAGAGGGTTCTCATTCTTCCAATGTTTTGGAGAGGCATACCGATGTTGCTCCTCCTGTCCTCATGGTTTGGAGAGCCATCGTGTATGACTTCAGATCACTTTTGATAGTGACTGAGGAGCTCTGACGGCATAATGGTACGTTAGGGATATTGGGCGTCGTCATGTCCTACCTCTCATGTGACAGTATCGTGATGCTATTTTTCAACAGGACAGCGCCCGTACACATATGTAACGTGTCTCTATGGAGTGTCTGCGTGATACTGAGGTACTTCAGTGGTCTGGAAGATGTCCCTGACAGAACAGCTCGGACGTCAACTCCCCCTGTCCCAGTATCCAAGATACCAAGGACCTGTTACAACAGTTGTGGGCCGGTTTGCAAACGGTTCTGCGACATTATTCCGAAACGAACCAAACCAGGCATCCAGGCCAGAGTTGATGCAATGTCTTACTGATAACTGGGCTAATATTGTCAAGTTATTTGGAAATTTGACTATTTTTAATCACTGAAATAACATCATATACGCTCTCAAACCGTGAATTTATATTTCTTTTCGCCCTCCCCTTCTGGGTGCTTTGCTTTTCTTTCGTTGTGCACTGTAATTTATGTCTACACAGAGTCAGGAAAACATATGAAACAAAATATATCGTATCTATGCGTTTAGCGATATGATGAACTATCAGTAACTTTTGTATGCGACAGAACCTGCGAAGCCAGTTTTATCACGTAAACAAATTTGTAAAGGCGCTTGCAAGAGGTCCATGTAAAGAACAAATGTAGCTTCGCTGTTCTGTGGCTAGACTAAGCCCAGATGACGTGTTACCTTCCAAACGATCTGTCACTTTGATGCTATCCTGGATACTTTCTACTATAATTATTTCTTGTACGGTTGTCTTTCTTTAACTGCAGCGGGCCTGCTCTGCAATGCTACCAACTTTTGACTTCTCCGTCTGCAGAGGGCAGAGGGTTGGAAGAGAGCCTCGAAGTATTCAAACTACTACATAGCTCCTCCGTATTTCGTTGCTCCGATATAACTATTAAAACGTTGGGTGAAGATATCTCTTATTGATTAGTACGCCAGAACAACATACCCGAACAGACTCTTAGAGCAGAACAGAATGAAATGACACTTCTCTCAAGCTGCTTCTAACTGTTTTCCAGGGCGTTGTCATTGTCGGCAGCGCCTCTTGTTCTCTGCCTTTCGAAACACCGCCAAGGCGCGACCCCAAAGCGTAAGCAAATCCTTCACAGCGGGTGGAGACGCTAAATCACCGTCGCGCCTTGTTGACGTTCTGTGCTCCCACGTCTCGCTGCGCCCCGACTCTGTACATCCGCCAACTCAGCGCGCGCACAATGGAACCTTCTCTACAAGCTAACTGCTTAAAGAACGCTCTCACACACGTCTTTCAGCTGATTGCGAGGAAGAGATGAAACATGTCTCTTTTAGTGGATGATCAACATCTTCCACAAGAGTAACAGCTGCTTAGAGGTTCAATTGTTCAGAAAGTTTCGTAAAATCGAACAAATGTCTGCAGAACGAAGGATTCGTCCTGCAGGCAGCCGCGAGGGAGCTCTTTCCCTGCTATGCCCTTTCTGTCTTGTAATCTATGTCCTAGTACATTTATTTTTTGACTGTAAGCCGTTAACCTCTACTTTTTTTTATAGATCTTAAGAATACTACCAGTACTGCTGAAACGAGTACTGCAGTAACTGTGTTTACATAGCGATCTCGGAAAATAGATTGGCTTTCGAAAGAAGACTACAGATCGCCTCCTGGACTTGTAAGTAGGCTGTTTAGGTTCTTATGTTGGAAACCTCACCTAGCGCTCTGTATGAAAATCACTGACTGTGCTGTGTGCAGTCTGTGGCTGGCTTGCATTGTTGGAATATTCTAGTGTTGGGCTGTTGGATCTGAACATTGGATGTGAGCCGCCAGCAGTGGTGGATGTGGGGAGAGAAATGGCGGAGTTTTGAGAGCGGATGATCTGGACGTGTGTCCATCAGAAAGAGTAAATTTGTAAGACTGGATGTCATGAACTGAGATATATATATATATATATATATATATATATATATATATATATATATATTGAACACTATTAAGGTAAATACATTGTCTGTTCTCTATCAGAATCTTTCATTTGCTAACTATGCCTATTAGTAGTTACTGACTTCAGTAGTTAGAATCTTTTATTTAGCTGGCAGTATTGGCGCTCGCTGTATTGCAGTAGTTCAAGTAACGAAGATTTTTGTGAGGTAAATGATTCATGAAAGGTATAGGTTATTGTTAGTCAGGGCCATTCTTTTGTAGGGATTTTTGAAAGTCAGATTGCGTTGCGCTAAAAATATTGTGTGTCAGTTTAGTGTTGATCAGAATAGGTAAAGAGCGAAATGTCTGAGTACGTTCAGTTCTGCTCAGCTGTTTGAGAATCAAATAATGTAAGAGGTTTATGAGCACAGTCATTCATAAATTTTTCTAAGGGGACGTTTCACACTGACTGATTATGTCATGTAGCCATAAACCTACTAGTTGTTGTGACGAGAAGAAATTTCTCGGACAGTGGGACGGTCGGATGCGAGTGGGTAGAGGAGCCGAGGGGGCAGCGGCGCTTTCTCCCGTACGCAGCTCTGCGCGGCCACGCCGCCCGTCACGGAGCGCCGCTTTGAGCCAATTAATCCTGGCGGCCAGGCGGGGCGGCGCGCCTCCCCGGCCGGTGTCTGGAAATGAAAACTCGCGGCCCGGCCGCAATTTAGACGCGGGCTCGCTTCTGCCACACCGGCTGGCTGGCACGGCCCGTGACAGGCTCGTTCCCATAAGACACGCTCGCGCAACGGGCCGGCGCCGGCTGCGGGAAAATTCTAGAGTAAGCGGTCACGCCGCCGGCGAACTCAATTTAGCGGTAATGCGGCGCGGGGCGCGGGGCGGAGGGTGCTTGGTGCTGGCTGCCGCTCGGCCGCGCTTTCACTTTCGCCGGCAGGCGGAGGAGGCTCGCCTTGGCGCTGGGCTGTCCCGTCCCGTCCCGTCGCATCACCTCCGCCTCCACCTCCAGCTCCAGGCCGGCTCCAGGGACGGCAGACGACCCGGAACTGGCCTGGCCGCTCCAGCTGACCCCGCGGCCCCGAGTCACGCTCTGCTCTGCGCTGCACCGCCGCGCCGCGCCGCGCCTCGCTTCGCTTTTGTCTTCCGCACTCTGCCCTCCCGCCTCAGCTCGCACGCCCACTATTACGACCCTTTTACACGAGCGAATTTCTTGCACTGCTCGTGGCAAGTGAGTTTACAACAACTCCCTCTAGCATATTATCAGGTACGTTATTCCAACAGCAACCAGCCACAAGCGAGGTTCAAAATAACTTTATTTACATCAAACCATCACCGGTTTATTACAAACCCGTTATCAGATGGTTCTTAGAGATTTCCTTGCTGTCCTGCTCGACAAACAAAAAATCAATATAATAAAATAAATAATCAAGACATCCTGATTTGCACAGAAAAAATTTCAGTGTAAGTGAAACACTTTACTAATAAGTTATATCTTGAACCTCTTCCTAGATACACTTTCCAGTACATCTACTATGTTACGACTTATCTCATATAAACTGAATCTACCTTAAAATAATCAAAATAGAATAATCGATAATGACAGCGACGGGCAATGTGTACACACCTCAGAGCCAATGTCAGTTAAAAAAAATGGCTCTGAGCACTATGGAACTTAACATCTGATGTCATCAGTCCCCTAGAACTACTTAAACCTAACTAACCTAAGGACATCACACACATCCTTGCCCGAGGCAGGATTCGAACCTGCGACCATAGCAGTCTCGCGGTTCCGGACTGAAGCGCCTAGAACCGCTCGGCCACGACGGCCGGCTCAATGTCAGTTAAATTAAATAAATCAAATTACTATCAAATCCACCTTCATCAACAGTATTTCACCATCAAATCCGTTATAAACAAAAATCTATTGTAATCTACCTCATCTTAACTATAAGCTGCTGGTGTCTCGATTGATGCTGGTTGCTGGATGTTTGCACCAAGACAAACAAAACGTTTTCAATCACATTTCGGTAAACCTAAGAGTTTTTTTTCTCTTTTCCACCTTCACATAAACATTCTTAAAGTGATTTCAAAATTAATGAACCACGAAATGTGGCGAAAACTTGTTCCACATTTCTGTGCGATAAATTCATTCTGTATTTTCATCATGCATTTTGTAGTTAACACATTTTTGCACCGTAACTAGCGCTAAACATGCGTGTTACATAACCAACATTTTGTAAAGTATAAGACCGAAATAAAACACTTTTTTTTTACTCCGTGTCGATCATTTGAAGTTCATGTTCACGCTGATTCTATTCAATGTTCAACAGAAATATACACCACGCAACTTCTCGCCTCATTGAAGTTTTATAACTTTAAAATCATTTCATGAATATTTCTGTGAAAGTTTGAAAGAGAAAAGGATCTCTCTTAAATTAGCCAAAATGTGGGCGAAAACTTCTGGTTCATCTACGTGCGCACAACCAGTAACGATTACAAAACGAGACATTAGCAGGAAAGCAAAGAAATCTGTTCAAAATGGCTCTGAGCACTGTGGGACTTAACTTCTAAGGTCATCAGTCCCCTAGAACTTAGAACTACTTAAACGTAGCTAACCTAAGGACATCACACACATCCATGCCCGAGGCAAGATTCGAACCTGCGACTGTAGCAGTCGCCCGGTTCCGGACTGAAGCGTCTAGAACCGCTCTACCACCGCGGCCGGCTTACATACCTCATACCTCATACCACCGTTGGGTGGCTTGCGGAGTATAAATGTAGATGTAGATGAACTCTGCTACTACACCCACAGTTATTACTATATCAGCTTTCGACATCATAGCGTGTAGAGCATTATTCCGGTACAGAAACCAAAACAGGACAAATGGTCGATAGTGTACACACGTCGGTGTCAAAAACTACATGCGTTGCCCGTGCTTCCTGCTGCGTATTATGACACCTGGACGGTAGAAGTGATGTTACACGGGATCGTCCGACTCACTACCAGTACTACTCCTCGTAAGTAACTCGAATGAATTTGCATCCAACGAATATATCCAACAGACACACTATGTGATCAAAAAGTCAGACATCTATTACTGCACGTTAATATGCAATGTGGCCACCCTTCGCCTTTCTGGCGACTTGATTTGTGCTGGGGACACTTTCAGGTCGGGCCACTGGGCAGGTCAGTATTGTCGAATGTTATTATCCATAACATTCCCTCACAGATGCTGCCTTATGAGAGAGTGCATTCTCATGATCATTCAGTCGTCACCTCCGAACTAGTCTTCTACTGTACACAGCACAAAATGTTATAGAATGTGTTCATATTCTTCCGACCCAGCGAGGTGGCGCAGTGATTAGCACACTGGACTCGCGTTCGAGAGGACGACGGTTCAATTACGCGTCCGGCCATCCTGTTATAGTTTTTCCGTGATTTCCCTAAATCGCTCCAAGCAAATGCATGGTTCCTTTGAAAGGGCACGGTCGACTTCCTTCCCCGTTCTTCCCTAATTCGATGAGATCGATGAGGTCGCTGTCTGGTCTGCTCCCCAAAAACAACAACATATCCTTCCGAATTTGGCGTTTTCTTAAGCGCAGTATGGGGGACCACACTATAACTGCAAAAAATACCTCCATAGAATAGCATCACCTCGTGCATCACTCTTGGCACTAGACACGGAGGCAGGTAACATCATCGAATCATTTGCCAAACCCAAACATTTCCGTTGGATTAGCACAGGGTATAGCGTGATTCATCACTTCAAATCACTGAATTCCTAATTATCCGCTGGCCACTGGCGTCGGTCGTTACATCTCGAGGGTTGCTTTGCCTTGGCTACTGAAATGTGTAGCTTATGAGGAGCTGCTCTAACACTGTACCCCATTCTCTGAAAGTCCTTTCGGACAGTCACTGAACTGCTGGTAGCACTTTGGAACTCACGAGTGATTCATCCCACTGGTTTCATGTCGTCTGCTTTGGTTGAAAATAAGACCAAGGCGGTTTGGATTTTAAGATTTTATGAGATGTCTAACTTGCTCCCCTAACTACTGTGGTGAAGGTTTCCATGTGTCATCAAAGTGGCTGTCTCATCTTGGCTTTTTGTAAGTGATCAGCGAGAGCAGTTTCCTAATTTCTTTTTTTTTTTTACTTTTAACCCACAGTTCAGTTAAAATTTTAGTACCAAATTTTAACATTTACTAAGTCACAAAGTTTTAGTCTTTCATGATTGGATATGGATGGAAATGTGAAAATGAATGAAAGTAGGGGGGACTGATAGTAATTTCAAATGACATAATATTTTAGGCATTTTGAGCCTTAACTCTTGTAACTTAACCGCTGGTGTACTTCTCTCTATCTGATTGGATCTTCCTAAAACTATCAAAACTTCTCAGAAATGATTGCCAAACAAACTAGTTCCTAATTTAAACTCGAGTACTGTGCAAAACTCTGACTATATTGAATTATACGAAGACAAAGCCTTAATGTGATTTTTGGAAACGAATGCTCCAAATCAGCTGCAATAAGGTAATGTGATTTTAATATTGTGCACCGACAGGCCTGTATCGGCTTATTGCGCTTATCAAGTGACGTCTAGTTGGAAGTGACATCCATGTTTCATTTATAGTAAAGTCTTTCTGTCATGTCTCGGTAAGTATAATAGTTCTTGTAGTTACGAAACGTAAAAATACGGCTTTTTTCAGATTTTTGACAGTTCAGTTTTGACAGTTCTTCACTGTGATGCTGTATGTTCACAAAGTATCAGAGTAAAGATGTGTCAAAACTGATTTTCAAAATATCTGACAAAAACGTATTTTTACGTTTCGTAACTACAAGAACTACTGTACTTACCGAGACGTGAGAGACAGACTTTTCTATACACCTAACATAGTCGCGTGTCATGTAAAGTATTAAAAAACTTATTACCTTATTGCAGCTAGTTTGTAGCATTCATTTCCATAATGTCTTATACCGACGTATACTATGCTGCAGGCCCAACACAACGTAAAAAATTAGTGTGATTTGCCCAGCAGTGAGTATAAAATTCAAGCTAAATGTTTATATAAAATGTAATGCTACCCTCGATGTAACCTAACTTCTGAAATAAAGGCGCAACTGAACTTGCAAAGAAATTCTTGGCCCTAAATAGTATTTCTACTCACTTTGTGCCTTAGTAAACATTTTTTGCAGGTTTCTCGAATGAAGCGCACATCATACAGCAGCAAAGCAGCACTGAAAACTACGATTGAAAATTTTGCACTACAGACTGTAATGCACGTCCGTACATAATAAACTGAATGAAGGGTGGCAATTGTAATTGGTATTAATAATTCAATATTCAAACGAGACTTTATACCAAAAACTTTATAAATCAACTGAATGTTCCCTATAGTACAACATAAGATGACTTCAAGAAATAATTTTGAAAGGGAGAGTCTCAAATCTTTCTATCAGAGCAGTCCACATAACAGTCCTACTAGCTGAGCTTTGTTACTACAATCTTAAGAACAAAAACAATGCTAAGCATTTGGGTGCTTACCTCATTCTTTCAACACTCCAGTATAACTTACAAATAATCTCCTTAGCTTCTTTCTCCATAATTATATAAAAAGTATTCACACTCCAATTCTTTCAATCTCATATCACACTTATTAAGGGAAATTCCTCACCATTGTTCAAAATACTTCTGCTACTCAACACTGCTCAACTTAGAACTACAGCTTTGCTAGCGCTCTCAGGCAGAGGCGGCATAGCAACACGAAGATATTGTAACAATAGTCAAAGATTACTCAGTTATATGATTTTTCTCTGTGTGAGTTATGCAAATCGACATTTATGTAAGAAACAGAATTTAAAGACTGACCAAAATAATATGCATACTCCTCACTCGTTTAAGCACACCCGTCTGGGGCCACAAATGCTTTTAACGACCTCGCTGTTGGGCCCCCTAAATTCCCAAATAAGCAAACTCTGAAAAAATTGCGTGCCTGTGAAGTGCCGTCTCAACAGCTCACAGTTCGTGGTAAATTACTTGCAGGTTATAACGTCTCTTACCATTTAGCAAAATCATAGTATGGTCAAAATTAATTACAAAATAATTTAGACAAGATATCTGCTTGTTGCGAAAAGTGGCAATCGACCCTGAGCAATAAAAAGTGCGAGGTCAGCCAAGCAAGTTCTACAATGATTTTAGTCACACAATAACAAATTTGAAGCTTTTCGAATGAACTAAATACTCAGGTTTGTTTTTGAAAGGAGTCCGCCTTGAGCAAAACACGTTTTTCTCCTATTTCCCAAACATGTGTCGCTGACGTTTCGGCATCATCGGGGAGCATTTATTTTCTTTATTATTACCACAAGCTGTGGTTTTCTTGAGTTTCTATGTTTTTATTGCAGTTGGTTTCTTTCATAGTTCGTCATTTTTCTCTGATTTCCCGATTATCTTCACTGTGAAGGCATGCACTGTGCTAATAGCTGTCACTGTGAACGAAAACAAGTGCAATAAAAAACATATACACTCAGAAAAACAACAGCATGCGGTGATAAGAAAGGAAATAAAAACCCACATTCGTGAAGCTGGTACTTCAGCTAAACACGTCTGGGAAATAGAAGAAAAAACAAAAACGTGTTTCGCTCTAAGTGGACTCCCTCCAGAAACAAATATGTTTGTAAGCAAACACGGCCAAATGGGCTTTAATCCCAAGTTTATTAAATCCTAAGGATTACAGTTACAAACAACTTAACGTGGGAACCATCACATAGAAATTGTTGATAAGGTGAATAGAAGACTGTGTTTTATTAGCGACAGACCTGGAAAGCGCAACAAAGGTACTAAAGAGACTGCCTACACTACGCTTGTCCGTCCTCTTCTGGACTACTGATGCGCTATACGAGATCCTTGCCGTATTGAATTGACGGACGACAACGAAAAAATTCAGAAAGAACAGCGCGTTTAGTATAAAGGTAAAGTAAGGAGTTTTTATCACCGAAATGATAAGGAAGATGAGATGACTGTGATTAAGGCAAGGGCTATTTTCGTTGCGAAAAAATGTCAATCACTAATTTTATTTGTTTTAGTGCTTCATAATAACGCTGTGTACTAGGAAAAACGATTTCATTCAAATTGACGCCTACAGTGGAAGCGTACGAGCCAAAACATTTCGTTGACTGCTACCTAGATCCAGACAAATGACTATTGCGATGAAATAGGTGAAATCACACTGAAATATGTAGATGTTTGTTTTTCCCATGTGCTGTTCGAGATTGGAACTCTAGAGAGATGGTCAAAAGTGGCTCTACCCACCCTCTGGGAAATACTAAAGTGTGAACTACACAATAGTCGTATACATGTAGATACAACGACAGGCTCAGTGAACCATTAAATATAATAAAAGTTTATTAAAGACCAAAGCAAATTTCTAAGATGATTTCCTTGACAATTGTCCGAGGGTAAATTCTCCTAAACTGCTGTGAACTGAAAGAAGACGAGAAGGTTCGTCCAAATATTTCAAAATAACATTTATTTACTGAGAGAGTGTAGGCATATATCACATCAAACAGTATTTAGAAGATAATATATAGTGACTTTGTACTTCATATTCGGGGTCTCTATTTTTTTTTTTTTTTTATAAGTGGCAAACAATATGCAAAACTTTTTTCCGCAGTAAAATTGATGTTTTTCATTAAAACTGTTTTGGATTTATTTATGTTCATATTGTTACAGTGTTGCCTCTTCTTCGTACAGATATTGTAAAATGCAAATAACTTTTTGCTTTCAGTTGTTTTATGTCTCTTGTAGTATAACACAAGAAGAAAATTACAAGGAATAGTCAAATGAAAATGAAACAGATGGAAGGAAAGTAATTTAACTATTAATTATTTCAGAAGTAATCACCATAACATTTAATATATTTAACCCGATGTGGCAAATAAGCCTACGGAATCAAGACTGCATCCAGGTGTGCACCCCACATACAAAGCAAGTCAATGGTCATGATTGTCTTCCCGCAGGGCTCCAAAGACATGGAAATCTCGTGGAGAGTATAATGGATCACCCTCCTCTTAACATTACCTTTTTTCTAGATAACCGATACCATTTATACTATATTACTAAATTTATTTACAGACTGATTTAGAAAATAACGATATATTTTAGCGATAATTTTTCTTTCGCAAAGAAAGTTTTCAAACTCTTTTGCTTTATAAACTCTATGGAATAATGTGAGTACTGCAGAATGTATGTAGTGGTGGGCATGCCTCTTACGGAAGCAGACGTTTTCCAAGTTTACCACCAACAATGTAATTACTGTTTATTTTTTAATGTGTAAAATGTAAAAACTGTGTGATGATGAAAGATCTGACAAAGATTAAAATTCAAGAATAATACAGACAAATCTTCATCATTTATTTAGTCATGAAGAACTTACCAAATTTCGGCTGCAAGAATGTACCCCTAGATAAGACTTTGAGCCGTGGACAACGACAACGAGATAACGAAAATAAGTAAGAAATTGTTCTTTTGTATATCTTACGCCTCTCGAAGCTTTCAAAATTTGTGCAAAGAATGAGAATTTTAATAGTCATGATGGGAGGGTAAGATTACAAGAGAAATCAGGTCTGTATGGAGGAAGTGTAAAGAACAGGCCCACATGTTATTCGCCTATGTTGTACAAGTTTCGCTGCGTTTCGCTGGGAAACCCTTACACAGCCTCCATACTGTCCCGATCTCTCCTCATGTGATTTCCATATTTTTAGAGCGCTGAAAGATATTCATAGCGGTCCATTTGTTTCGGACGAAGGGGCGCACGATCATGGTTCCGTAGGCTCACTTGCTTCACAAAGGGTTCAATGTATTAACGGTCGTTGACATCACTTTTGAAATAACGAACACTTTACTTACTGAAACCAGAATGAGATTTTCACTCTGCAGCGGAGTGTGCGCTGATATGAAACTTCCTGGCAGATTAAAACTGTGTGCCCGACCGAGACTCGAACTCGGGACCTTTGCCTTTCGCGGGCAAGTGCTCTACCAACTGAGCTACCGAAGCACGACTCACGCCCGGTACTCACAGCTTTACTTCTGCCAGTACCTCATCTCCTACCTTCCTGCAAGTTTCGCAGGAGAGCTTCTGTAAAGTTTGGAAGGTAGGAGATGAGGTACTGGCAGAAGTAAAGCTGTGAGTACCGGGCGTGAGTCGTGCTTCGGTAGCTCAGTTGGTAGAGCACTTGCCCGCGAAAGGCAAAGGTCCCGAGTTCGAGTCTCGGTCGGGCACACAGTTTTAATCTGCCAGGAAGTTTCACTTTACTTACTATTTCCATCTGTCCCATCTTCATTTCACAATCCCTTATGTTGTGTTCTAACTCAACCGTCGCGGTGTGCCACGAAGACAAAGCAAACAATAAAATATTAGAAAGCACAAAACCTATATGGCAAGAGCAAAGGAGGAGAGAATAGGTTAACGGCTGACGACAAATACGATGCTGTCGTACTCGACTCTGCGCAGGCGCAGTCTCCAGAATACTCACGGTTTTAGATACCTGCGCTCGGCGCAACCAGTTAATGACTGACGTCGTTGGCGGTTGATTTACGCTGGCATGTGACTCCAACCCGTCCTGATTTGCAGATTTTGACCAGAATGTCGCTCTAGCTTACAAAGCTTTTAATCGGCACGTAATCCACTCCGATTGTTACGTAAACTGTTTGTGGATACGGCAGCTTCATGCTGGTAACCCTTTTATTTCCCCTTACGTTTCGGCCGACTAGGGAGCATTCGCTATTTCTTTTCCTCCAGTATTGTCTCATGTTTTCAACTCGTCTCTTTTTCTCTTCCTAATTCTACCTCGGAATCCTAAATTTAACCCGTTCCTTCTCAACATATTCCTCGCTGCTACTTCTGCTTTTACGTTGTTTTCTAAGTGTTCGCATTTCTCGGATCTAGCTTGTTGGTACTTTCTTTTTCCATATAGCCCGGAGGTATGTGTTAATCAGTCAGGACTCGCACGCATTAGCAAGCGGCTTCCGGGATTCGGGTAGACGAGCCGGTCCCGGATCAAATCCACTTGGGGGATATGATTTTTAAGATTGTTTTTCACCTGAATATCTCGCTGGTCATCACTCTTTAGATGTGACGAAATAATATCTGCCCTTCCTCCTTGAGGTTTATTTCAACTTTTCTGTGTATCGAAACGTTTTATCGTTGCGTCTTAATTTCCCGACTTCCTTGCTTCTTCACCGACTTGATATTTTCCTCACGATTCCCCTCTCTAACACTTTCAGTTTCTCTCATTTCTACAGCAGTGCTAGGCATTCACCGTTGTAATGCATTATTTTTAGATCTTTGATAAACACATTTAATTGTCAATTTTTATGGCCCACGCCCTTCCCATTTCATTTACGGCAAGTTTCCTAACTCATTTTGTTGAATTATCTGTTATAACTACACGAATTTTGTGATTATTTCTGTCCGATCACCATCTGTATGTAAAAGTTTCGCGACACATTTTTTTTTCCTTTCTGATCTACCTTTGTGTAGTCGAAGTCACAGCTACAAGTACCTCGTGAAATATTTTCAGCCTAACGTGGATATGACGTTGGTAAAGCTGGTAAAGTGTTGGCATTCTCGCAGGAGCTTATCCTAGATCCCTGGAGCAACGAAAGATGCCATTCAGTTGCAGAAAGGACAGGTCGTTCCCACTACTAAAAGAGTCGTCAGACAGACACCCATATTTATTGGGCTTCACCGCTGATGACTACCGGTTGTAGACTTATGGAACATATTTTATACTTACTTATTATGAAGATTTAGAGAACTACAATCTTCTCTATAAAATCCAGGTTGGATTCAGGAAATAGATATCTTGGTAAAAAAATTGGCTCTGTTCATCCACAAGATCCACAGTTTCGTAGACAGCTACACACAGATTGCCCCCGCGTTTCTTAATTTTCGATGGATGTTCAATACAATTCCAAACTGCAGGTAACAAAATTTGAGCTGACCGGGTGTCAGACCAAGCATGTGACTGGATTCAGTACTTCCCTGCGGATATAGGTCAACGCATCGTTCTTAATGGGACGAAACCGACAGATGTGAAGGTAACTTCGGGATTAGAGTAGTGTTAAAAGACTGTTACAGCTTAAAAGTTCTGTTAATTATCTGGTAGATTACGCTGAAGGTTACGTAAGGCTATTTGCAGATGATACTGTTGCCCACAGGAAGGTTACAACGACAGGAGACTACAGTGAAATGGAAGAAGACTTGCACAGGACGGATGGTTGGTGCACTTACTGGCAGTTGATCCTCAACGCAGATAAATCAAACGTATTGGCGAAGAGTTGCACTGCTGTTCGATTACACGATTGGCGATAAACTGTAAACAGCAACCGCCGGTAAATACCACGGAGTTGACATCTGGAGTGGTGTAAAGTGAAATGACAAAAATAAATAAATAGTAGGAAAAGCAGATCCAAAGTCGAGAGCCTTTATTAGAATCTTAAGGAAATGTAGATCTAAGTAATCCAAGAAGGAAATGGCTTACGAAACACTTGTCTGGGTGATTCTTGATTACTGATCATCATTTTGGTTCCCATTGTTAGTTGGTTCAATGCTAAAGATGAAGAAGATCCAACGAAGAGCGGTACATTTCACCACGGGATCTTTTAGAAGACGCGCGAGCGTTGCAGAGATAACCAACAAATTCCAATGACAGAGGCGTCGTGCATCTCGGAGAGGTTACCTGCTTAAATTCCGAGAGCGTACGTTTCAAGAAGAATGTAGCAACGTCTTTCTCTCACATAAGCCTACGTCTCGCAGAATGATAACGACGAGAAAAATTAGTAAAATTAGACGTCATACTGAGAATTAAGGATAGGCATTTTTCCCACGTGCCTGTCTTGAATGGAACAGGGAAAGCGGGAGTGGGGTGATGGGAGGAGAGAAGTTCACTCTGCCGCAAGTATCACAGCCTTTACCAGTCTGATGAAAATAATCCGGACACCTGTTACTGTGTGACAGCTTGAACTCTCGTGGGGACGCTTCCAGTAAGGCATCTGAATGTCTGTGGAGGATGCAGCCCATTCTTCCTCAAGAACCCGAACCAGAGAGAGAAGTGATGTTGGACGCTGGGCTGCTGAGCGAAATCGACGTTCTAACTCACGCCGAAAGCGTTGCATTGCGTTCAGATTGAGACTCAAGAGAGGCCCCTGGATTTCACTAATATTACTGTACACGAACCAGTCTCTCACACTTGCTGGCTTACGACATGTTGCGTTGTAATGGAAATATAATCATCGCCTCTGAACTCGTCCCCCGACCACCTGCAAACTCCCCCCGACGATACAAGCACAACTTTGAAATCGTATTAACTGACTAATTAATTAATTACCTCACTCCTCCTCCTCCTGGGAAATCTCACAGGCCTCCCTCCCACATCCCAAACCCTCCCCTCACCCACCTGGAAATTGGCAGTAAAAGGACTCTGTCGACGTAGGAGAGGAGGGAATTCACCACAGGAAATTCAGTTACATAGCAGAGGATATACTGTTTATTTGTAAAATTCAATTCGTATGTGCTGGATCACTCTTGCTCATCATTTTTTGCTGTACTGAAAGATGCAGGACTTGTAAATTTCATCGCAAAGAAATAATCAGATCGATCACTTTTTTACGATCGTGCAAAGAATACCGTCACGAAATCGAAATCAATGTAACTCACCGCACATAATTGCACAGTTAAAAATCTTTTGCACCGACCACAGGGACAGACAGTCGGCCAGAACATTGAGAAATCAGGGCTTGCACCGAAAAATTTAGGTGCTCGTTTTTCCTGCGCGCCGTTCGAGAGTGGAACGATAGAGAGACAGCTTGAAGGTGGTTCACTGAACCCTCTGCCAGGCACTTTATTGTGATTAGCAGAGTAATCACGTAGATGTAGATTTAGACTCTTCGATGGCTGCAGCACGCTCTGGTGTCCGAGAGACCGCACTACACCAGTCCGGGCCCCGTGACCGGAGTCGACTGCTGCACCGTCAGCCAGCTTGTGCAGGGCGCAGACCGGAAGTCGCGGTATTGCTCGAACAAAGCGTAAGGTGGCGATAAGCCTTCGACATTGGTACTTGAGACATTCCTGTGGAAACACATGTGCTCGATCTCTCTCTCCCTACCTCCCTTCCAAAAAATGTTCAAATGTGTCCGAAATCTTATGGGAGTTAACTGCTAAGGTCACCAGTCCCAAAGCTTACACACTATTTAACCTAAATTATCCTGAGGATATACACACACATCCATGTCAAGGGACGACTCGAACCTCCGCCGGGACCAGCCACACAGTCCATGACTGCAGCGCCTTTGACCGCTCGGCTAATCCCGCGCGGCCCTTCCCTCCCTCTCTCTCTCTCCTCCTCTCTCTCCCCCCTCCCTCCCTCCCCCTTCTCTCTGTTTCAAGTGGTCGCTTCCTGTTTGTGTGAATCAAAGTATGCAAACATACACAGAGAAAGATGCCCCCCCCCCCTCCCCCTCCCGTCCACCATTCCATCGCTCTCCCCTGTCCCCTCGCCACTCATGCAGACCTGACGTTCGTAGTCGGTACATCACACATCACTTTTTTCTCACGCTTCTACTACTGTGGAAACCTGTAGCTTACAGGACAAAGACATTAGAGAAGAAGCAGGTAGCTTCTGTCGTGTAGCATACTAACCCCACCTCTGTTCTGAATAAATCAGCGAAGATGTGTTAAACCCCCAGCTGAGAATATCTTGGAAATATTCCCTCACCCTCTCACATTGATTGATTAATTAATTAAATCGATACCCTTTCTTTGTGTCAGTTTTTACCTTCCATATTATCGGTGGTTACTAGGACTGATATATTTTTTAGGATTCGATCCTGCAATTCCCCAGCTTCCAAACCCTTCTGGATTTTTCCCTTCCCTCTGAAAGGTGGATATGGGCCAGTTATGTCTTTTGGTAGTACGTCTGTTACGTTGGATACAGCTGAGAATTTTAAATTTCACCTCAGTTGCATACTATGTAATTAAATAATCTGCAGAGGGGTTGGACTGATGTGTGTGCTCTCAGCACCACTACTTGAAACAATAAATTAATCAAGCAAGACTCTAACATTGCTCTGGATTTTTAAAGCACTACAGAGTTCTTAAATTGGTTCTCTTCACTACATTCAGAATGAGGAGAAGGGCCTACTGCATGATAGGCTTGAGACCACAGCAAATACAACTGCAAGACAGAGTCCACTGTGATGAACTGAGAAGCACTAGAAACGACATACTTAAACCATGTCCAATCTGTAGCAGTGGTTGTCATTCCTAGATGTCAGAGATCGCTCAAATATTCCCACAACCCATGCGCTCATATCCCGATGTCCAGCACACCTATCATCTCATACACCACCCCCTCCACCAATGCAGTGATTCTAAGTTAGTGAGGTGATGCAAACACTGAGTATAAATTTGCTTGAGGCTTGTCCTGTTTAAAGAGTTTGTGCAGCATGGCATGTAAGTCTAGTGTCAAACACTGCTGCTGTACGTTTGTGTCTTTCCTTGTAAGACCCATTTTCTGTTGCTGACGATCATTTTATAGGACTGATGCGGGCATAGTATAATTTATGAAGCATAATCGGATGTGAACAGTGGGCACTATAGACCTCCTGAAAGCTAAATTGTGCACGTATCACAAAGAATCTAGTTTTTCTTTGATGTAGATGGCAGTAGTTTTATAATCATAAAGTTTGTCACTGTAGAGAGTGGGATGGAAAACTTGCAGAGTGGATGTATGTAAGATGTTGGACATATATCCATTGCAGCAGAAAAAGGGCGTTGCATTCTGTATGATTAACATTTCGCAAACCACATGGTTCCCAAATTACAGTGTGTTTAAGTGCACAATCTAGTTTTTCTTTGATGTAGATGGAAGTAGGTTTATAATCATAAAGTTCGGAGTGTGTATGTGTTTATTGTCTATGACCATTTCTCTATTGCCAGGACCTTCTTGGTACTGACACCAAACACTAGAACCATCAAGAATGGAGGGAATTTTCTGCTGAAAGACATGAATGCAACCTTAGGGACGTAGATCTCCTTCGGACTAAAGTATCTGTATTTAGTTTGGAAACGCACTGCAATGCAGTAGCAAAATGCTCGTCCTTCTTCCAGTTCCGGCATTTCCTACTTAAGCTGCATGGAGGGTGGGGCAGAGACTGAAGAACAGTTGCAAGGTACATGGGAACTGTCTAAAACCACGCTGGAGTTTTGCTGTGTGGGGTCCTTAGCAAATAGGTTCGAAAAAGTGACTCGTTTCAAGATATGAGAGTGCCACCAATATGATTGACGCAAGTATGTGATTCAATGGAGAGACTTGATTCCAAATCCAGACAGTATTTCTACCAGAAGGTGTAACATTATAGATCTGAAAAGCTAGTACATTTGTCACAGGATTTTGTATATTTCTTAAGAGTTCAATCTAGCTTTGCATTTTTTAAAGTGATTCCTCACATAGCAGACCATCTACCATATGTGATCATTCTCAATCGGCAGTCATCCTCCCTGGCCTATAACCTCGTGGATGTATCGCAGAACCTCTCTTATACTGTCTACATGGTATTGAGATAGAATGCCTTGTTAGCGTGGGAAATATCTAGCAGTGGCACGAGGGAGTTGAAAATATACACTTATTAGCACGTTTGTTAGCCGAATCACTTTCTAAAATCGGCGAGAAGGGTGATTTTATTACGAACTTACATCGCGGCGACGTGCACCCGTACTTTGTTAATACACACCCCACGATCACTGTCTATGTTGAGTTCCGCGATATATGTGTGGAACAGCACTTCATTCAGCATTATCAAGCACGCACAGTTTTCAGCATGAATATTATTAGTGATTCTTGTGTGTGCCTGTAGGACCACGACCATTTTTTTATGCAGGGTGAGACTAACATTGTCTTTGCGATCATGTTTTAAATAGGTGGTCTCTTATAAGACGACTATGTCTCTCTTCCTCAGACACACTGGTACTACTCGCAAGAAAAACAAGTGTAGCATATCCATCCATCACGAACTCTCCCTCAGTATTGTTTGGTGTCACCAGCATTCAGTTATTGGCGAAGTATTATACTTAATAGAGGATGTGTGATAGATTAGCTATGATTGTCAGGTCTATAAAATATGTGTTGAGATGTAAAGTTACTGTGGTCAGTGTTCCAATATGTGCAAAGAAAATGAATATCTCCGGTCGTAAGTGGGATGTGGATTTGAAGACTTCGATTTCAACACACTGATAGCCGTAATGGGGCATGAAAGCTTTCTTGTGGAAAATTATGTCTAGTCATAAGGAGGATACAGATGTTGATATTTCAACGTGAGATTCGTCCCAGAGCCACAGACGTTAGGAGGAGATATTTCTGATACTTCGCTCAGTGCTGAATAACACAGGTTTGTCGCTACGATCGTAATATTTAACTGTAGTTACGCAGATAAGAAAGTGGTTGGTTTCCTAGGAAAGCTCTACCTGGAGTGCTTTAAAAACCCAATCGCAATGTCAGATTCCTGACTGATCAATTTATTGTTTCGAGTAGTGGTACCGAGGGCATACATAACAATCCAACCCCTCCGCAGATTGTTTAAGACACAGCATGCAATTCATTTGAAATCTGAAATTCTCAGCTACCTCCAATGTAATGGACTTCCTACCAAATGATCTAACTGTACCCGTATCCACCAATAGGAAGCAAGATAATAGTCCAGAAGTTGCAGGATCGTATCGTGTCAAATATACCAGTCATAGTCACACACAGCGTATTGTTTTAATTAATTAACCCATCAGTCTGACAGGGTGAGGGAATATTTCTTAGACATCCACAGCTGGGGGTTTACCAGGTAACTAGTACTCTGTTCAGGACAAAGTTGGAGTTAGTGTGGCACATGACAGGCACTACCGACTTGTTGTCTATTGTCTTTGTTCTATCAGCTACAGGTTTCCACAATAGTGGAAGTGTGAGAAGAAAGGGAATTACCGACTACCAACACCAGGTATGCATGAGTGGCGAGGGGCAGGGGAGGGAATAAATTAAGTTAAACTCCACAGGAAGATGGCTGGAATCTTAGCCGCCTTGAATACACACACGTTGTTGCTCGCGGGAATGTCCCAAAAGCGACAACCAGGACCAAACAAAGAAATGTAAACAGTCGAGGCTCGGTAGTAGGTTAAGTGAGGACTCAACTTTCATGTCCAAGCACTCGCAAGCAGCTTCTCACACTCCAATCGTGCGTGTACACCGCCAGCGGCCCCGGCCAGAGTATGCCCGACGGAGACTTCCTTGCTGCTCCACGCCAACTCACCAACTAGTCACACACTGCCCAGCCGGAAACTATATCCGCCACACCAAAAATAGTACAGCAGTACTAGTATCGATACACGCTGCTGCTGCGACTCGTGGAGAGGACAGCAACATTATCGCGATAATCGCAGGAGAAATAAAACTACAGGATTGCAACCAAGGTTTAACCGAAGACAAGCATGACGCGAGCCAGTCACGGCTCAGTTACCTGTACTAAATCTTTTTATTACAGAATCACCATACACATTGGGTTCAAGTGTTAACTGGTGACGTTGGAAAATCCTCTGTAATTAGGAAGATCCTGACAATGCATTCACAAACTAAATGAAATTAATGGTGAGAAACACGAACACATGACAACCTTTCAAAAGCGTTCCAAAATGGGAAAAGAACTCCTATCTTAACTTACAATACAATAATGCCAAAACAATTTATCCTCCAAGATATTACACTCACCACACTTCAATATGCCCTATTGTCTATGCTATTTTAGCTGGACAGTTACGTATATTTAGCGATACCTTTCTCGACTTTTAAGCCCTATCAACACACACGCGATACGCGGCTAGCATGGACATGAGGGAATGAGAAGAAAATACGTAACACAACTCCAATCTCCAATAGAACTGACGTGCACACACAAGTCAGTGACTCTCTTACCGAGCGCCTGAGAAACGCGATAGTTACCGTGCTTTGTGGGCGGCTGCTGTGGTCGGCAGTGGCCTATGATGACGACGGCGCGTCGACGATGTGCGGACCTGTAAACCTCAATACTATTCTGGCTTTGACTGTATCAGCATTCGGAAACTGACCTGAGTTTTCGTGAGGAGAAAAACTGTGTTTTTCCCTAGCTAAACTATTCGCAACGTACACTCGCTGTGGCTTAGCGCCATGTACACCTCTGTCCTCTGTAATTGTTCTGCAGAAAAAAATTAACTAGGGTCGAAATCCGTAATCTCCACTCCGGAGACATTACGAGATTTTCGATCCCTGAGAAAGCAAGTTGAAACGTCCCCTTAGAAAAATTTATGAGTTACTGTGCTGATAAACCTCTTACATTATTTGATTTTCAAACAGCTGAGAGAAACTGAACATACTCAGACATTTCTCTCTTTACTTATTCTGATCAACACTAAACTGACAAACAATACTTTTAGCGCAACGCAGTCTGACTTTCAATAATCCCTACAAAAGAATGGCCCTGACTAGCAATAACCTTTAGCTTTAATGAATCAATTATCTCACAAAAATTTTCTTTACTCGAATTAGTGCAATACAGCGAGCGCCTCTACTGCCAACTAAATAAAAGATTCTAACTACTGAAGTCACTAACTACTGATAGACATACTTAGCAAATGAAAGATTTTGATAAAGAACAAACAATGTATTTACCTTAATAGAGTTCAAAAGACATAATATATATATCAGTTCATGACATCTAGTCTTACAAATTTTCTCTCTCTGATGGACACACGTCCAGATCATCCGCTCTCAAAACTCCGCCATCTCTTTCCCCTCATCGACCACTGCTGGCGGCTCACCTCCAACTGCACAACGCTACGCGCTGTTCAGATGCAACTGCCCAACACTACAATAGCGACTATTTCAACAATGCCAACCAGCCACAGACTTCACACAGCACAGTCAGTGATTTTCATATAGAGCGCTACGTGGCGTTACCAACATAAAAACCTAAACAGCCTACTTACAAAGTGTCCTCTAAAAAGCTCTTCTAGGCTGACAGAGTTCACGACTACACACGGGCCTTGTCTGAAAAGACTTCCTCTCTCGAAATCCGTTCCTTGTTTTACTTCTCTCGACGGCTGTGAACCCCCTGTGTGCACTTCAGATCAAAGTGATTGCAATATTGCCTGACTATTAACATGCAGATTGGGGAATGCTTGTTAGTATCGAGTTGCTGTTGTTGTATCGAGTTCACGTCGGCCACGTATGAATGATTACTCTCGGTACTATGCAAAGTATTATCCCTTTACTTGAAGTAGGGCATGCATGGTAGCAAACTCCTCGGTTTGATGAGTAGATTACGTTTCCACATTTAAAATAGTATGTTAAGGGCCAAAATTATGCCGCCGCCTTACAAGTTGGCACGTCAGCCAATGATATACAAGAGCGGATATTCTCTGAGTTCTTTCGTTGTAAGCGTGGGCGGTAAAAAGAGCTGTTAGATATATAAAATGATCGGACGCACGACATTATCCAGCCAAGTAAGTGCGTCGTGATGAGGCAGTTGGTGTGGCGCACAGTGCAGAGGCAGTGTCGACGAAATACGCGGCCGCTTAGCTTTCAGGTAGCTCGTTAAAGCAGCCGTGGCCGTGGACACGCAAAACTTTTATCTGCCCCTGCAATTGGCTCGTTATGGCGGCCGGCTGGTTCCAGCAGGTCCTTTTACGGGCGCAGAGCTGGCGTGATGGCGGGCGCGCGTGGCCCGGCGCGCGGCAATTGATACGTCCTCGTTACGCGGGACGCGGCCCGTAAAAATGCCGACACTACTCGAGACACGGCCGGCGATCAGGCGGAGCGCGGCCCGCTTTTCGGCTGTCGGCGCGCAGATGGCTATCCACGTTTGTTTACTGCCGCGGCGCCTAATGGGAGCGCGTAGCCGTCGGCCAGCAGGCCGTCGCAAGTCGCACACCGCTCATTTGTTTCTGCGGTTCGCAAAGTCCCCTCGAAATGAGTGCTACTATATTTACCTTGTGAAGTGGTTCAGCTCCGGGTGTGCCAAACAGCTCACTAGAGGCGAGCGAGCCTGGCCCCAGTAGCACCGCTAAAGTCGCCGATATTTCACTCTTAGCCCGTTATATGTGCTAGTAAGGGACTACTCAGGTTCAACCAGCACTGTGACACATACTAACACAACTACTGTCCCTGCCACAAAAAGAGACTAAAACTGTGTAACGCATCAGATGTGGCGCGCCAACTGTAGAATGTATGTCGGCCGCACAATTCGAACGGCCGTGGCTCCACTCGAACCCCGGCAGGGCCAAGAAGTCAGCGAGTAGAGTATCAGAGGGCGTCACCGACGACTGCACCAAAATCCCAATCGTCACGTGCAGGTAGCGTCGGCGTGCACCGGTCGAGACTATGTTGTGCTTCGACGACCTAGCCAAGCAGCCAATCAGAAAGATGTAATACTCCGTAAATTGAGGATTTAAGCTCGTGCCAGGGCAGCAGAAGGCATCGCCTCCAGAGGCAGTTGGAAGCGACAGCGACCTGGAGTCGTTCCAACAAAATTTCCCTCAATGACGTCAAAACTATGGCTGTCTACTGCACTAGACGGCGTCCCATCCTCGGCCACATCATCACTATTGCAGGCGTGGGTCCCGTGGTCCCCTGATACCAAATACCTAGGTGCCTGGATGGATAACAAACTGCTCTTCCATCGACAAGCAGAATACGTCACCCAAAAAGGATCAAGCTGGTAAAAGCGTTGTAACCAATGTTCACCAGCAAGGAACTGAACCTCGACACCAAGCACCATTTGTACCGGATGGTTGTCCACCCTTCCCAAATCTATGCCTCCACTGCGTGGGCTACAATTAGTGTCTCCAGGATGGAAACCCTCCAGCGCCTGTAGAATAAGGTGCTTCAGTAGAGCCAGCATGCCCCTCCCCTCATGAGGGTAGGTACCGTCCACAAGGAAAGACATCCATGTGAGAGAAGGCAAGGCATATCTATGCCAAAGTGGAAGCCCTAGGCGACACGGTGGCTGGCTTGCTAAACATTGGCACCACGACACCCTGGCGTTGGTGCCGACACCATGTTCCTCTCACCATCCTTGAGGACCCAGATTCCGACCACGGCTAACGATAGCCTTGCTACGGCCACTAATGAAGCGTTAATGTTGACTTGACCACTAGATGTGTGTCGACCATCTTTAACCACCAACATTGATACCTAATGTAGTTGTTAGCTATGTTATCTCTTGCCTTCAACCTGAACTTCCACCGTCGGAGGGTCGTATGCGACTTCAAATATCACCGCCACACCTTCAACGTGCATTTCAGTGATGTATTTGGAATGACATCAGTGTCGAATGGAACAGATTTACCATCCACCAAGACAGTAAGACCATGATCCACCAGTGAATCTGTATTCTACCTTCCCCCAAAAAAAGCAGAAGACAGTGACACCACTAGCCCGAAACCAATGAACTTCACCAGAGCCGCCGCCGCTGTCACAGTCGAGTAAGTAGTCTACTGCCGCTCTTCAGCCAAGGCGTCGGGCCACCGGCATCGCACTCAGCTATTTCGGTGCCTCTGGACACTGTCATCATTTTAGTGCTTTTAGCTAGGAATATTAAGGTTATCATTACTCGTGCTCAGCACGACTTACTGTTCATGACGAGTGTACCCCACAGTGGCTTGTCAGATCTTGAACTTTTGTTCTACCAGTAACATCGTCTGGGAAGGGACTTGACTATTTGTTTTCCCATTACCGACGTTTGTTATGACTGTGTTGTTTATTAGAGTGTTCGAGAATAGCTCTGCTTGCCACAGAAAATTTTCTGAAGAAGTGTTCAATTTCTATGGTGTTAAGTGATTAGTTTTGGAAGACACTTCAAGAAGCATTTATCCCTGTTCTTCATAGTTAGCTAAAGGCTCAGAACTTACTAAATTAAACATAATGGTGCCAATAATCGTTGTTCTAGTTTACATTTCATGTGTCATTTATTTCAGACATATTAAAATCATTCGAGCCAGCGCCTTGGAGTCAGCCTGCCGGCGCTAGGGCACGCCAGAGTCTTCTTCCAGTATCCGGTGGTAGCGGACTTTGTCCAGCTTGGACATCATCGGTCTGTCTTTCCATAGATTCAGGTGGCTACCATTAAACTATATTCTGAGTGCTACAGTGCAGGCTGTATTCATCGCAGGTGGTTGAAATACCATAGTATGTTCATTAACCGGTGCTCTCGCAGAGTATGCTGAAGAAAGTATAATTGAATATTCTGCCACCAAGTGAAAATATGGCGCTGTAATCAGACGGAATGTGAAGTGTTTCCTGTTTTATGGAATTTCAACATTTTCTTGATGTTACGACCAGCCATTTTTTTATTTCATGAAGAGGTTATTCAGGTCAGTCGCAGTTGCAGTACTTATTTTTTTTGGAGGCTTGTTTGGAACCGACTGGTTCATTTGCAGGCCTGACCTTCTGAGGCTGCAATGAAAGTGCCCGATCTTAATGACAACCTTCTGAAACTGGCACTACAGGCATCACCTAGTGTCGGTGGATACATACGCTCATAATAAGAATAAAAATCAAACTCTTTTGATTTTGGCATGCTGTTCGTCGCTTGGCGAAGACTGTTGATTTCTTTTGCGAAGTGACATTAGGTGTAAAGCGTTAAGAAGGGTTAAGTTTTCTGTACGAAACTTTATGACTATTGACAACTGCTGGTACGTTTGTGTTATCAGAATGGCAACAATAACAGCGTTGCGTTGCAGAAATATTGCTCGTAGAAACAGATGCGAAGAGTCCAATTGTCAGTAAAGGGACTAAAGAAGATTTGAAGAAACTGGTGAATTAGGTGGCTAAGCTGGGAGGGGGAGGCGGCCATTCCCATGACAGTGCTGTTGCTAGAGCCGACTGTGGAGCATCTCTCTCCCCTGGTCAACAGTTCAAAAGATATTGCGGGGCATTTTGCACTGGTATCCCTACAAGATCCAGAATGTGCACCAAATGAAGTCACAAGCTAGGTTACAACGCCGTGACTTTACCATTCGTTTTGTTGGCACAGTTGGTGATAGATGACACGTGGTTGACGATTTTTTTATTGACAGGCGAGACACATTTTTCTCTGTACGGAGCCGTGAAATCACAGAACTGTCTCATATGAGGTTCTACTTGGCCACATATTGTGCAGGAACATCCGCTACCCTAAGCTTACGTGATTGTGTGGTGTGGTTTGACAATCTCCTTTATTCTTGGTCCGTCTTTCTTCGAGAAGATGATATCTTGCAAGGCTGTCAAGTGTGCAGTTGCAAGGACGCATCTACATCCACGCCACCATTTTCATGCAAGATGGGGAGACACCACATGTCCCTTTCCAGGTGAAAGATTTGCTTCGAGAAACCTTCGGTAATGACTGCGTCACCTCAAGGGAATTTCAAGATGTGTGGCCTTCCAGATTTCGCGACCTAAATCCATGTGTATCGGGACGCTTCCTGATCTGAAGGTTATCATAAGACGACATGTTACTCTTATCACATTACTGCGAGCAACTGTCGACCATACCGTGTTACAGATGCAGCTCGTCGCTGAGTTGGGAGACCATGTTGAGTATGTGTTGTAACTTGCAACTCTATCCTCATAAACGCGCCTCAACCACCGTTATCACATTGTGACAAAATAAAACACCTGCAGCCGTCCGTATAATTTTCTTTTATTTTTTTGCAGAACAGCAGCGGCTGGTGCGGACTACAGAGGCGAAATCCGGCAAGCGGCGCCGTATGCTGCAGGGCTGGCTGCTCCCGGCAGTCGGAAAAGCGCGCAGGCGCTGAACCCAAGACCCCTAGTATGAGCCGAGAGTGCCTGATCAAGGCGCACTTTAACACATCTTCTCCTTGGAGGCACTAGCCCGCCACCTGGCTCCATCGTGGGCCATATGATACGATAGCGAGCACGGAAAATGACACAGCGTCGGCAGTGGTCGAAGACAAGGTACTGCTAGTGGCTGAGGGGCTTCTTCGCCAAGAAGATTCTAGTGCGTGTCAGCAGGATTTTTAAGGCACCTCTCGTGCTACTTTCCACAGGTTGCAAAGTCGGGATGGAGGTTGCTTCCGCAACATAGTTGCAGAAGTTTCATTAATCAGTAGAGCACTTTTACGGGAGTACTGGACATATCCTGATACTACATGGTCCAGTCACATTAATTGACCAACGCCTATGTTTGAAGTGAACGTACAGCAACCATTCGCAGAGTGCAGGTGGCAGCACTAGCAGTGGAGAGCATATATATATCAGGGGGAAGTGGATAACAGTGCAGTCACTGTCGTAATGTGGAAAAGGAACCATTTGTCTGACGTCCAAAACGCACTGATCATTGGCCTTCGGGACAAGGGTGGAAGCGTTTCGGAAACAGCTAAGATTTAAGCTGACCACGTGCCACTGTAGTTACAGTATACCGTGCATGGTAACACGAAGCTATCCAAAACTGCCCCTGAGGTTACTGACAGGGCAGAATGATGGCTGCGGAGATGTGTATGGGCGAATAAATGTGCAATTGTTGAGCACCTGACCGCCTATATTAATCAAGGGACTACCAAAAGTGTCTCCTCAATGACCGTACAGTGGAAGTTGCTGCGTACTGGCTTCCACAGCGGGCGCCTGGTTCATGGACACGTGCTGACTGCTGTTCATCTTCTACAAAAGCAGCAAGTCTCACACGAGTACCGCAGCTGTACCTCCACTAATCGGCGACGGGTGGCCTTCTTAGATGGGTCAAGTCACTTTTCTTGCCGTTGGTGTGTCAGCCCTGCAACAATCTTCAGAAGGGTAGGCACGAAGAAGGAAGAATATCATCTAGGGGAATGTTTTCGTCGCATTTCCTAGTTGATCTGCTCATTCTGGTAGGTACTGTGGATCAGCACAATTTATACTCCTGTCAATAGCGATCACGTCCACTCCTATAGGCAGTTTGTTTTTCCCTCGGCACGATGACATCTATCAGCGGTACAATGCAACGCATGTGCATGTGCGTGTATGGGAGTGGTTCGAAGAACAGCAGGATCAGTATACCGTACTTCCCTGGATGCTAAACTGACCGGTAATAAACCCAACCAAGGATCTGTTGGACCACCTCGATAGAGGTGTTCACCCGGTGATCTTGAACCGAAATCCTAGCGTAGCTGGCCACAGCACTTGAGTTGAAGCGGCTCCAAATCCCTGTTGGTACCTTCCAGAACGTCACTGACTCTCTTCCTGAACGTCAGGCAATGGTCCACGCACAGAAAGGTGGTTATTCAGGCTTTTGACGGGTGGTCGCATAAATGTGTTTGGTACGTGTACTATATCTGAACAACAACAACAACAGGATCATTCCATTTAGATACTCACGCGTCTATTTTACAAAGATGGGACCGTTAGTTGGCTGTGGCCGTATGCGAGGTGTTCGGGAGTTCCCTTTACAAACTTCTAGGGTATGGAGAGGGAAGTAAGCATATAATATTTAGAATAGGAACCCATTTCCAGATACGTGTCATTTCTGTTCATCGACGGTTTCAGTTGAGATGTTCAACTCATTCACTTCTGCTTGGAGGATTGAATTAGGCGTGACGTACTACATTTATTAGGTAACAGTTCGAAAGGAAACACAACGAAACATTCATTTATCACTTACCCACATTTTTTTCTGTTAACATTTGAATAATACGTGTTTCCATTACTCCAGAACAAAAAGAACGCAGCGTACTGTAGGTACAGAACAGTACTGATGCATTACAATAGCGGCTTTATGTGCTTAAGTAATAAATGGAAGTTTTTCATGCTTTCTTTCCAATTGCTATCTAATAATTGTACGGCATCACGCCTCAGTTTCTCATGCAATAATGGATGAGTCAAACATCTGAAATGAAGCCGTCGTAGAACGGAAACTGTACGTTTCATGATATTGGTACCTACAGCATATTTTGACACGATTCAGAAGCGATGGCGTGATGTATTGTCTTCTGATGTTGCAGTTTGCCTGCAGGGTCCTGTAGGTGGACAGAAGGATGCACGTAATGACAGGTTCCTGATACATTCATCTGAGAGAAGCGGTGTCACGTATAATGGACACAAAACGAGCATCATTTCTTCCCATTTAATCCAAATAGTGTTACTCATCAACCAGGAGCTATTTTTCCAAGCTTCTAGCGTTCAGTGGCGGTGTGTCCGCACGTTTGCCTATTTACGTGCAAAGAGGCGCTCGTGTGAGGCGGTGTCTCCTGCTTGCCAGGAGAGAAGAACTGCTCCCAGACTGTGTGACTGATGATCGGTTGTTGTTGTCCAGTATCCAGCATTGACGAGTGTTGCCCTTATCTCCTCGACGTTCAACTGTGACCCCTGTCGATCAACACGGTTTTCCACAGGGGTATATATATATATATATATATATATATATATATATATATATATATATATATATAGGGTGAGTCAACTAACATTACCGCTGGATATATTTCATAAAGCACATCAAATACTGACAAATCTATTCCACAGACCGAACGTGAGGAGAGGGGCTAGTGTAATTGGTTAATACAAACCATAAAAAAATGTTCGGAAGTATGTTTTTTAACACAAACCTACGTTTTTTTTAAATGGAACCACGTTAGTTTTGTTAGCACATCTGAACATATAAACAAATACGTAATCAGTGCCGTTTGTTGCATTGTAAAATGTTAATTACATCCGGAGATATTGTAACCTAAAGTTGACGCTTGAGTACCACTCCTCCGCTGTTCGATCGTGTGTATCGGAGAGCACCGAATTACGTAGGGATCCAACGGGAACGGTGATGTACCTTAGGTACAGAAGAGACTGGAACAGCACATTACGTCCACATGCTAACACGCACATGTACATTACCATGAGGGGTGAGGTACACGTTCACACGTGGTTTCCGTTTTCAATTACGGAGTAGAATAGAGTGTGTCCCGACATGTCAGGCCAATAGATGTTCAATGTGGTGGCCATCATTTGCTGCACACAATTACAATCTCTGGCGTAATGAATATCGTACACGCCGCAGTACATCTGGTGTAATGTTGCCGTAGGCTGCCACAATACGTTGTTTCATATCCTCTGGGGTTGTAGGCACATCACGGTACACATTCTCCTTTAACGTATCCCACAGAAAGAAGTCCAGAGGTGTAAGATCAGGAGAACGGGCTGGCCAATTTATGCGTCCTCCACGTCCTATGAAACGCCCGTCGAACATCCTGTCAAGGGTCAGCCAAGTGTTTACTGCGGAATGTGCTGGTGCACCATCATTCTGATACCACATACGTCGACGCGTTTCCAGTGGGACACCGAGCGAGGTGGCGCAGTGGTTAGCACACTGGACTCACATTCGGGAGGACGACGGTTCAATCCCGTCTCCGGCCATCCTGATTTAGGTTTTCCGTGATTTCCCTAAATCGTTTCAGGCGAATGCCGAGATGGTTCCTTTGAAAGGGCACGGCCGATTTCCTTCCCAATCCTTCCCTAACCCGAGCTTTCGCTCCGTCTCTAATGACCTCGTTGTCGACGGGACGTTAAACACTAACCACCACCACCACCACCACCAGTGGGACATTTCCGAGCAACGTTGGGAGATCATTCTGTGGAAACGCGATGTATGTTGCAGCTGATTGGGCCCCTGCAATGAAGTGAGGACCAATGAGGTGGTCACCAATGATTCCGCACCATACATTTACAGTCCACGGTCGCTGTCGCTCTACCTGTCTACCTGGGCCACCGAGGATTGTCCACGGACCAGTAATGAATGTTCCGTAGATTCACTGACCCGTGGTTTGTGAAACCCGTTTCATCGGTAAACAGGTAGAACTGCAACGCATTCTCTGTTAATGCCCTTTGACAGAATTTCACGCGATGATTAAAGTCATCACCATGTAATTGCTGATGTAGTGACACATGAAACGGGTGAAAGCGGTGACGATGCAGTATGCGCATGACACTACTTTGACTCAGTCCACCGGCTCTCGCAATGTCCCGTGTACTCATGTGTGGGTTCATGGCAACAGCAGCTAACACACCAACTGCACCCGCTTCTCCTGTGACGGGCCTGTTACGGACCCGTTTGCGTGCTACGACCATACCTGTTGCATACAGTTGGCGGTAGATGTTTTGCAATGTGGGGCACGTCGGATGCTCTCTGTCCGGGTACCGTTCTGCATACACCCTGCAGGCTTCAGCTGCATTTCGTCGACACTCGCCATAGATGAGTATCATCTCCGCCTTTTCAGAGTTCGAATACACCATGCTCACAGTTCCTACAACACTACACTATCATAGACGTCTGGTAACACGGTGTACCAGAGTTGGTCTGCGCGCGGAGACGAATGCAGAATAACAATAGCAGCAAGCGCTACATGCGGGCACTGCGACAGCTAGCCCAAACCACAACAGTGCACTACAGCCACACTCGAAAACACGGTCGTAATCGTAAACATGTCCCTGCAGATGCTGCTCGCCGACCGTGGCCCGTGTTTGTTACAACACGCAACTGAACGTCGGAGATTTCAAGCGTCAACTTTAGGTTACAATATCTCCGGATGTAATTAACATTTTACAATGCAACAAACGGCACTGATTACGTATTTGTTTATATGTTCAGATGTGCTAACAAAACTAACGTGGCTCCATTTAAAAAAACGTAGGTTTGTGTTAAAAAACATACTTCCCTGCATTTTTGTATGGTTTGTATTAAACAATTACATTAGCACCTCTCCTCAGGTTCGGCCTGTGGAATCGGTTCGTCAGTATTTGATGTGGTTTACGAAATATATCCAGCGGTAACGTTAGGTGACTCACCCTATATATATATAAATAAATAAATATATATATAACGTGCCCTCTCAAGTGTCTGAAGCAGGTCATACGTTGGATACCGATGTGCAGGTAAGCGGCTACAAGTCGCAAAATTATTTGATTCGTTTCCCTGGTGGCAAGACAGATGCTTAAAACGCTGGGGATCTAGTCAAGTGATTCAATCAGTAAGCGACATATGTCTTTTATTTGTTCTTTAATTACAACTGTCACTCTTCTCTCTGCAGGCGATGGATACGTTGACCAACAGTGAACATCCTTGACTAAAAGCACTTTTAAAAATTATTAGTTCTAATAATTTAATGCTAAAGCTAATGGTCTATACTGAGTAATTTAACAATATATATTTAATGATGCTAATCTATATATATATAAAAGAAAGTCATGTTAGTTACACTATTTATAGCTCAAGAACGGCTGGACTGATTTGGCTGAAAATTGGTGGAGAGCTAGCTTAGAACCAGCAGACGGACATAGGATACTTTTTATCCCATTCGACCGCTATAAAACGTAGTATAACAAAAACGCATCTGACATGGAATAACAAAACGCAAATGACAACTAAACATCTATGGTTAAGTATCAGTACATATCATTAATTAAAAATTTAAAGAAATGTGAAGGAACTTCAGCTGACAACAAACATGAGAGATGCATTGCTTAATGATACATCTGCTGAAGATTTCTCTGAGCATTTGCTGACTAACGGTAATGGTCGAGTACCTGTCGAAGAATCGAGCGGATTGATTTCATTTCCTCATAATTTCTGTAACTTTGTCTCATCGAAGGACGAACTTATCAACACAGTATTCCCAAACATCGTTACTAACTAAAAAAGAAACGAATGGCTGAGTGAGCGAGATAAGAATAAAGATGCAGGTGACCTAAACTACATAATTCAGAATGAGATCATTGGTAAAATGCATTCATTCAAATCTGTTGACTGTGTAAGGAACGAAGATGAAGCCACCAACTATCCAATTGAATTCTTAAACTCCTTGGATGTGCCTGGCTTACCACCGCACAATTTGCGCCTAAACGTTGGCTCCGCAGTAATCATATTCCGAAACATAAACCAACCAAAACTGTGCAACGGTACGCCTTTGGTGGTAAGTAAATTGATGAACAATGTTATTTACGCGACGATACTCAAACGAAAATTCGAAGGTGAGGAAGTTCTCATTCCGAGGATCTCGACGATCCCAACCGATATGCCATTTGAGTTTAAAAGACTTCAATTTCCGATCCATCTTGCATTCGCCATGACCATTAACAAACCACTAGGCCAATCCTCGAAAGTTTGTGGTTTAAATCTGGAATATCTATGTTTTTCACATAGTCAATTATACGTGGCGTGTTCACGGGTCGGAAGACCATCTGCGTTGTTTGTTCTTGCGCCTTATAATAATATAAAAAATGCCGTATATCACAAGGTACTTAATTGAAGAGCGGGAGCTATGCACCAAAAAACATAAAGAATAAAGAATCACTAAAATTCTTAATTTTTTATTTGTATTTCCTAATAAAAAATTGAACTTAACATCCAAAATCTGATTATTTATTGGCTTTAAGGCGGAACAGAGTTCACTGGGTCAGCTAGTTATAGATAGATTGAAATGAAAATAATTTACGAAACAAAAACATAAACCAATGTGGACAGTCATAGTCAATATTTTCACTAATGTCGAAGTCTATTGCAGCCCTTCAGTTTTCGGCTATCTCGTCATGTCTGAAGTTTTTCGTGCATCGAGGTGAAAACGACGTCTACACTCGCATCTATATTTTCTACACATATTGTCACTGAATTATGCCATTCGTATTATCCAGTAAAGATCTGTGCGGGTTACATACATATTCTTATTTTCTTATTACTTATCTACATTACACTTAATATTATTGTTTTGGTTATTTAATATTACAGCATTTATTTTGGACTAAGCTACACCAAGAGTCGTCACAATTCCGTGGAGTGACTGTAACACTGTCGTATTACTAACTGGGAAAATAAATAACTTATGCCACTTACCTGTTTTTTTATTCATTTGCATTCATGCACGTTTCGTGGTTACCGACTTTTGCAACACTTAATACCTCAGAATCGGCACACTGATATTTACTTATGCCTTTGCCGTTACTGGTGCCTATCTGATTACTCACCTCCTCTATTCTCTTAACATTCTTGAACTGTTTCTCTCTTACTGTTGTTAATACCTATTCTAAACTTGTTTAGTTCATTCCTAGATTGTCTAAGTTTCCCTGATTAATTATTGAATTTAGCCCAGAGGAGTTTCCTGCGTACAACCTGGCTTTCTCTTGGAGTGGGGGTCTGAAAATAACACGTGTTGATGATTCTAATCTACTACAGTCACCCAATGCTGACATTATCTTTCCTGTTCGAAGCACGGGCCGCGTTATATCATGAAAATAGCCACTCTCCTTCTGGGGATGGTAAGGTTAATTTGTAGTCTCCTTCTGATCTTTAGAGCGACACTTCGCAATCGGTGTCCCGTATTTCTGCTGTCCCAATACCGCCATTCATCAAGTTCCCAGCGTCTAAGACGTGACTCATTACTTATTCTGCGGTCCGTTATCTGTTGTACTTTATCTGAGTTATCTGGCCGTAACCAATCTGTTGCGGCAAGATACCTTACTCAAATGTCAGCGGGCTATGTGCCTAGAATTTCATGCTACACCTCTGATGCGGCGATACATGAAAACGCAAGTGCCTTCGCAATCTTATAGTACTCAGACAGACCCCAGCGTCAGTCATCCACAACTCGACCAAGTGAGCTGATACAGTGCCTTGTGCCCACCTTACCCCGATTATAACGCACTGACCATTACATGTCTGATGAAACCCCTGTGACGTGACACCTCCTACTCTCTATAACACAACACTTCCTCCTAATCCGTCTGGTCAGTGTAGGAGAACAACGGGGATATTTCAGTACGGGAATAACAGCCATTTCAGTTTGTGAGTCCATACAGTATTGCAATCGAATGGAAACTGGATAAAGGTGGCATTCGAAACCCTCTGTTACGTTTAGTCATTTGAAGGAACCAAATGTCGTGTTGTCTCGCAGTCAAGTTTTACGTGGTTTTGAGACCTTCCTCATATAAGGTAACTTCTCATGTCGTCCACTTACACTCATGCTCATAAATTACGGATAACTGCAGAATGTGTTGCCACTCAACGTGGCACTACACAAATCTGGTGCTAATAGCATAGGCACATAGGGAACACACACGGCACAGATCTCCAAGTCCACGGTATTGGTGATAAGTTAAGAAAACTGTCCCGAAACACATGTGTTACAAAACGCCACTGCACATATGGAACACACACGGCACAGATATCCAAGTCCACGGTATTGGTGATAAGTTAAGAAAACTGTCCCGAAACACATGTACTACAAGACGCCACTGATTCCTGCGCATCTACCCCGACGTCAATGTGGGATATGATCGCCATGCACACGTACACAGGCCGCACAACGGGTTGGCACACTCTGGATCAGGTGGTCGAGCAGCTGCTGGGGTATAGCCTCCCATTCTTGCACCAGTGCCTGTCGGAGCTCCAGAAGTGTCGTAGGGGTTTAAAGACGTGCAGTGATTCGTCGACCGAGAGCATCCCAGAGGTGCTCGATGGGGTTTAGGTCTGGAGAACAGGCAGGCCACTCCATTCGCCTGATATCTTGTGTTTCAAGGTATTCCTCCGCGCTGGCAGCTCAGTGGGGCCGTGCGTTATCATCAATCAGGAGGAAGGTGGGATCCACTGCACGCCTGAAAAGGCGGACATACTGATGCAAAATGACATCCCGACACACCTGACCTGTTACAGTTCCTCTGTCAAAGACATGCAGGGGTGTACGTGCACCAATCATAATCCCACCCCACACCATCAAACCACGACCCCCATACAGATCCCCTTCAAGGACATTAAGGGGTTGGTATCTGGTTCCTGGTTCACGCCAGATGAAAACCCGGTGAGAATCATTGTTCAGATTATACCTGAACTCGTCCGTGACCATAACCTGGGACCACTGTTCCAATTACCATGTACTGTGCTCTTGACACCAGGCTTTACGGGCTCTCCCGTGACCAGGGGTCAGTGGAATGCACCATGCAGATCTCCGAGAGGATAAACCATGTCTGTTCAGTCGTCTGTAGACTGTGTGTCTCGAGACAACTATTCCAGTGGCTGCGGCAAGGTCCCGAGCAAGGCTACCTTCAGTACTCCGTGGCCGTCTACGGGCACTGATGGTGAGGTATTGGTCTTCTTGTGGTGTTGTACACTGTGGACGTCCCGTACTGTAGCGCCTGGACACGCTTCCTGTCTGCTGGAATCGTTGCCATAATCTCGAGATCACACTTTGAGGCACACGGAGGACCCGTTCTACGACCTGCTGTGTCTGACCAGCCTCCAATAGTCCTAGTATTCTACCCCCCATAACGTCATCAATATGTGTTCTTTGAGCCATTTCCAACACACAGTCACCATTAGCTCGTCTGAAAACGTCTGCACACTTACTCGCTGTACCGTACTATGACATGCGCGAACTCACCTCTGCGTATGTGGACTGCTGCCATAGCCACCGTGCGACGACCGCACGTCAAATGCACCGCATGGTCATACTCCGAGGAGATTTAAACCCGCAAACCACCCACCATAGCATTGTTTCACCGTATATCAGCATTATCGTTAATTTATGAGCATGAGTGAATTACAGGCTTACACAGGAAGGTAGGGTTTTCTAACAAATTTGCGTTGAAAGAGTGCTTACTTAGCAACAAATTCTCAACTCGACGAATGCTTCAGCGGAGACCGTCGCCAGCTAACAGTTTTCTGGAGTGGTGTCAGGACGGGCACAATTGCCAACCAGTGGCCAATATACCCCTTTTTCTTTCGTTTTTATTGTTATTTATGCAAACAAATATAATAAACGATGAATCTTAATAAATAATAATAATAAATAAAATCAATAAGTAACAGCAAATATAATAATTATCTCTTAATAACAAATAATGACTATTATACAATAATCAAAATAATGAAATCTTTCCATACATTGGTAGAGTAGACATACTAGCGCAAATGGCATCCTCGTGACACTAAGAGAGTAATGAAAGCAGTGATGGCTTTCAAAACTACCGCATCCACCTACTGAGTTATAAGGGGCACGTTGGGTAGGAGAGTTTTGAGGAGACTCTGCTACTGACAGAAAGATGGTATTTGGAGGGTTTCAGTCCATTTTTATCACTAAACAAGAAAAGGAAGTTTAGACCACCTCTACTTTACGCAACCATCGTGGGATCTGCGGTGCGCAATATTTGAACTGGCCGAGTGGAATAAACTTCCTAATAATTTTAAGAAGGAGACCAGAATGGCTGGAGAAGAGTTAATTCCTGGTTTCCGGAAACGTTTCCAGTACTGAGCTCAATGTCAAACGCCCAGGACGTGCAACATGCGTCAACGAACAGTGCGAGCCCATTGGTCAGGACGAAAAAAGCTATTTGTGTGAAAACTCTGCCTGTTTTGAATCACTTTAATTTACTTTTTCACGGTATTAATAACGAATTCTTTCTTTAAAAATTGTTGTTATATCACGTAATTAATTTTTTATTCTCAGCATAAATTTACATTGTAAGTAAGTTTTCTTTCTCCCAGTAAACTCTCTAAAAGTTAAAACTGTTCTTCTCAGTTTATTTGGCTCTTTCCCTTTTTAGCTACGTGTCCATTATTCTCTACCCAATGAGGCACAATGGTTGGATAGTTTTCGGATTATTGGTTATTTGTGTATTTTGATTTTGTCCAACGAGAATGAAAAAAAAAAAAGCGGGCGCGTATGAAGATAGTCTGTCTGTACACCCTGTGATCTTGACTTTTGTAGACTGATTTGAGCTTATTAAAAAAAATCATCAAATCTGACGATGTCAGTTATACGCATTACTCTCTTACACATACGATGTTAACGGATCCTCATCAACGGTATTAACAGTATTTCTGTCGGCTGGAGATTTTCTTTACAGTATTTTCGGGTAAAGAGAAGATATAAAATTATTATTAAATAAATTTGCTTAGCGTGCACCACCACGAGTCCTATGTTTTAAATATTGTAGGATGATGTTTGTAGTTGTACTTGTGTAAAAGTACTCTGGTTATATGAGATCTTCTGGCCCGTCTCCACGGTCAAAGTCACTAATGCATGTTACCAAGGTGGCCTTAGACACTTACAGAGCCATTTTAAATCTTGGTCATAGAACTTGTCCTCACTGGGAAGTAATCGACAAAACATGGTGTTGTGTATATAATTGGACTAGATTTGACCCTCTAACTTTGACATAAGAAACGCAAATAATGCTGCACAGTATACGTATATTGATCAGAGGCATCTAAAATAAAGTGGTGCAAGCATAACAGGAAAAAATTTCTTCCAAGTAGGTAGCCGTCCAAATGGTCAGGAGCTCCCACTAAAATGCTTTTTTTCCTCTTCTTTCTCATATTTCTATGTTTTGAGCCTGTTTTAACACAATATTTTGTTTCTAAAAACAGTTATATGTAAGAAAAGAAGTACAGTTTACAAGTATAAGTGCTTACGGAGTACGACTTCGCAAAAGTAAATTTGTGAAATGAAGTGAAATCGGAAAAATGTCGAAGTCAATTAGATAAAATAAGGATTTACTGCATAAACATGGAAGTTAGAGCACTGCTAGTCAATGAAGTCAGAAAGCACAAGGAAACAACAAGGAAAGGTCGTGTTCTGTGAAAATTCTGAAGAAAGTAAAGCATTAGAGCCCTCAAAGAAAAAAAGATCGGTAGAAAGACCGAGGAGAAAGTGGTGAAACCTGAAAAGGCAGAACAATAAGAATATGTTCAAGCAAAAAGATAAGAATAAAACAGAATAAAAAGGAGTTCGCCAGTGTCAAAAGGTTGGAAACCACAGCTCCAGAGGCGTCCAGTCTTACTTAACCAGGGTCACGTTTCTCTGAGGTCTGGTCCCCAGTTCTCAATGCACTTGGTCAAAATCCGAAACTGGAAGTCATATAACATAAATAAGTTTCTAGTAGGTGATGCGAAAACCCAGCACCAGTAATCTGCAAGTAATTATCACGTCCCCTTTGTGCTCCCCTTCCACGTTCCTAGACAGAATGTAACAAAGTTAAAAATACTTCCATCACGGTTTGTTTATTGAATGTTGACCAAACATGGAAGGACGTACACACTGCAAGTATGTTAAGAGTAGGGTGACTATATTTACAGACACAAAAGTACGATCCACCAGTTTTGGAACATAATACTACTACATCGAACACATCAGTTTCATTTTCTTGTTGTAGTTGAATAATAGAACATGCAACAAGTGTAACGGTCATTCAATTAAAACCTTAACATTCTGAATATGGTGAAAGAAATTATAATTCATTTCGTAAGCGTTTTACAGATTCTGGTTTAAGTCTGTAGTTTTCATGGATCCACACATCGTTCACTATAGAAAGTGCTTGTTCTTTTGGAGCATTTGTAGCTGGGAGACATAGGATAAACTCTCTAAGGTTGTCAACATTCCCATAATCAACATTTAATATACAATTTTTTTAAAAATATTTCAACCCATCTTAAATGAGTTAGTTTGTGAATTTCATTCAACTCCTTTACAATAGCATTAATAACAGAATCTCTGACGTTTGAAATTTCATCAAAAAGGTTTGTGTCATGAATTTTCTTTCCATAGTATTTAAGTCGAAACCTACATAACATCACACCACTCCCAAACAGAAGTCAGATTAGTCCAACACAGTATTTCCAGCTAAGAAAGACGAGAAGTCCGTTGATCCAGGTATTGTATACAACTGGAATAAAATGCTTCCATATGGCTTTTATAATGAGAAACACTAACTGAGCCTTCGCCGTACAGAATTTTAGTTTTGTGTCTATTATTAAGGACATAAATAAGTGGCCAAATCTATTTTAAAGCTTTTCCTTCAGATCACGAATTATTTTACAAGCATCTATCGTAGTAACATGCTGTCTCTCTTTATAACAGTGTGAAAGAGGAGTGCCTGAGTATGTACAAAATGCAATCACACTTCTGATACAAGTGTATCAACAAACTTTTTCATTATAATAGAGCATTTGGTTTGAGACACCAAATACTTCAGTACTGGATATACTTTCAATACTCCAACACCTCTTCGGAATTCACCTTTTCCTGCTGCAACTAAGCACTCTAGAATAATAAGTTTCTATAAAACTGCAAAGTTCTTGCAAGGAGGCCTGACTACGGTCTACACGTAAAAATTAGAGTAAAGTTTATGAAATACTCTTTCAAGACAAATTAGAAGACAGTCTACAGCAGTCTGTACTGTATTGTTAATGATATGGGCACTGTAACTTATTCCAACTAATGGTCTCTCAAGGTTTTTTTTTTGAATGATGGAGTAAACATTATTGTCCCTCGGAAGAAAGTTTTAAGAGACACGATGGACACTTCAGAGTTATCAGCGAACTTATGCTTCTTTGATTGCATGTGTTTAGACATTTCACTTAGTTCCCCGTTTGCTGCTGAGAACACAACAGAACATTCTGTGCAGCGAACATCATTCTCGGATTTATTTTTAAAGACTACAAATTCAGTGTTCAGCACATATTTTCCTTTCACTTTCGGCATGATGACAACTCGACCAAACACCACTCCACAGTTGAGGTATTAATGAATTGCATCAGCTGTATGATTACTGATTTCCGTTGAATAAGACGATTGTCGGATTTCCCAGGATGGTTCACAGGATACTACCGAAAGGTAGGATGTTTTAAAATTTTGTAGCCCCTGCGAAATGCAGGATGTACCCGACTTAAAGAGACAGTTGAGATATACTCGCCTATCAAGTACTCTTTGCTCTCCTCCACGAGGTTAGAACCGACAACAACAAAGCAACAGCAACAATTAATAGTATCAATAGAGGAATAGGATTTCGTACTTTCAGTGACCGAACCACAGTGGTTGAAATAGTTCCTGTGGAGGCCTCTTGTTCTAGATGGTTTATGCAAGAGGGCAAGAGGGGGGGGGAAGGGGAAGCGGGGCATTATATTAGCAACAGAAGAGAAGAAAACTGGTACTTCTAACGGAACATGAGCCTCATGCACTGCTGGGAATGTGAGATGTTGATTATTTAGCAGGAGAGCAAAATATTCGATAAAAAAGGATGCTTTGGATACGATAGAAGCTTCTACTACTCTCTAGAAAGAATAATATGTATTTTCACATGCATTAGATATTGGTACAGAGTGATTGTTAGCGTTTAGTTTAACCTCATTCGCCCCTAACAAGACAAAAATTTAAGACTTTATGGAGATACCATACCGAAATACGCCGCCTCAGATTGCACTGATTTCCCGTTCTCACGCTCTCAAAAGGAATTCTCCACTGTCGAGAAAGAAGCCCAACAGAGAGAAACTCGTTAATTTTGTGTGTTAATGTGTCGGAAGTTCAGGGTTTCTGTTGTTTTATGTGAAGAATGGGGTAATAAATGAAAACATGACATGTGGCGACGATGAACTGATGTTACCGAAAAATAGTGCAGGGAGTCGTAACTGTCAGCCGGCACAAACATCCCTCAGAGGAGGAGCATGATCGACAGACCTTGGAAGCATGTCTCACAAAACTTGTTGGAAATTAATCATATACTAACGTTTCTGATATTATTATGTAAATGCCACAGTGCTACAAGTCACATGTCTCGTCATTTTAACAGCACCACCACAATGCATATATTCGTCATAAATACTCAGTCACACTTTTAGAAGTATATTGACGTCCACACCTATACTACAGAAAAAGGTGACCTCTATCACCCGCTGTGAATGCTTTCAGTGGCTCTGAAAGGAGTTTGGCATGCAGCAACAAAATTTTTTGATAATTTTCCCAGTAATATAAAATGTCTCACAGGTAGAAAAGCAAGTTTCAAACTTAACCTAAAATGATATCTCCTGGACAATTCTTCTGTTCCAGGACGAATTCTCATTTAAAAATAGTTTTTAAGAGACGATACAACAGGAGAAAAGAGTTGATCAGTTGGAATTTTTTAAAGGCTTCCCCTCACAACAAACAATGATCCCTGACTGACAGCAGTAGTTAGTTATACGGCTGCTGCTACGCGCGATACGACATACAATTAGAAACACCTGCCAACTCAGTCAAAAAATTATGAGACAAACTTGGCAGGCGTCTCTGAAAGCACATAAGTAGAAAAACAAGATTAAAGAATGCTTCATACTACGTTCAATGTAAAAGTGGCTTTTTGTCAACAATATGCGCGTTTAGGCATATAAGTAATTCTGACAACGACGAAAAGACAATCACAGCAGTTTCTAGCAACAAGCAACAACTGAAATTGTCACCTGATCTGAAGATAGTAAGAGCGGGATAAAGTCAAAATCACGGCGTGATGCTTCTGAAGTGGGTCGCTTTTGTATTGCATGTTCTATGTTTACTTGTAAGTAACAAAAATACTCAGATATCCGTAAAGGGACGTCAGTTGTTTTTCTTCAAATGGTTCAAATGGCTCTGAGCACTATGGGACTCAACTGCTGAGGTCATTAGTCCCCTAGAACTTAGAACTAGTTAAACCTGACTAACCTAAGGACATCACAAACATCCAAGCCCGAGGCAGGATTCGAACCTGCGACCGTAGAGGTCTTGCGGTTCCAGACTGCAGCGCCTTTAACCGCACGGCCACTTCGGCCGGCTTAGTTGTTTTTCTGTTCTGCATCATTTATGTTCACCTTTTTGTGTTGGAACATGTGTCTCTACGTCAAACGCTGTTGTTTCAAAGTGTCATGTCTCGTAAGTTGCTGACCTTTCTCTAACGCATATGCTACAAAATTCGTTTTATTCCTGAATGTCTACCACTCTTCATGTCAGTAAGTCGCCAATGAAGTCCAAAATAGAAGTCAATTTGAAACCTTCATATACGTTATGGGATGCAGCTGACCTTGATTCCAGTAAACTGATTACGAAATAAACGCAAAGAAGTATTTTATAGTGCTGTATTAAACGAATAAAAAGTAATACTCATAAATACTAGATTAGTTACTAGGAATCAAGTTTCAATGAATGACAGCCACACGAAATTTCCACTTGATTTCTTACTTGCTCATGTATCTCGAGAACAGTGGGAGTTTATTTCGATTCTCCATTTGCAGCCTGGTAACATATCCTGTGACACGATCTTCGTTCCATATTACTTTCAGGTATACTTTCCTATTTTGTATGAGAAATGAACATATTTAAAATGATTTTCCACGCTTAAAGATGTAAGTACCCTGCTATAAATGTATAATTCGAACGCTCCCGGTTTTATGAAAGCGTGCTTGGAGGCTACTGTTGAAAGAGATGGGACTGCCAGTGCAAGTAGTGTAGATAAACCCTGATTTAAAGAAGTTATGCCTTGTTATTAACAAATTCATGACCCAATGAACAATTTCGTAACACACTCTGATATGAAAAAATGAGTAAGATATTAGCTTAGTTCTCGGGTTCGATTCCCGGTGGGGTCAGGGATTTTCTCTGCCTCGTGATGACTGGGTGTTGTGTGATGTCCTTAGGTTAGTTAGGTTTAAGTCGTTCTAAGTTCTGGGGGACTGATGACCATAGCTGTTAAGTCCCATAGTGCTCAGAGCCATTTGAACAATTTTTTTATTAGCTTAGTAACTCAAATTTAGAAAAAAACGCTCAGTTTGTAAAAGGCAGGCACCGTTTGTATAACTGAACATTAACCAGTGTGCAAGTCCCTAGTAAGAGAATGTAATTGCTACGAAATTATACTTGCACGCAATGCAAAGGGGATCTTGGCCCCTGTTTGTAATCACTGTATGTAGATAAGGGAATGACTAAGGACTGATAATAGTTCTGCAAGTTACTTGAATGACATGGTTCGAAAGAGCTGAACTTACGAGAACTATTACGGATTACAATGCTCCTGTGCAAGTTAATTCGAGGACACGGACGTAAACCGTAGAAGATCTTTCACAGCAACTCTACATCCGTCATTTGACGACAAAACTTACCTTCACATCTGAATATTTATGTACAGACAACAGAGCATTTATCATCATTAGTTTTGGAAAACTATGTGAAGCCCGAATTACTTCATCATCTACACTATCTGCAATCATTAATAGGCAGAAGGAGGTGCCTTACAGTATGTGTGCACAAGATGGTGTCAGGCAAAAGCTGCTCCCCAAATATATGTAAATATTCAATAAAAAACTAAGGAAAGTTGAAATGAGTAACAGCAAATGCAATTAAATCACTTATATCGATTTCAAACTAAGTAAACACACATGGAACATGTAAAGAATCTCAGTAATCACACAGATTCTGATATATGTGCAAGATTTCCAGTAAAAAATAGAATGATCCAAATTTCATAATAGAATGACGAAACTGAGTGTATAATACTTTGGGCTGAATAACCAGAGAACGATCCCGTAACCAGCTTCAAGCTCGCGAGAACAACAAAGAGTCGGAAACTTTGCAGCAACTCGCTCCTAACTAACAACCTCCATTCGCAAATCATCACAAGATTACCTCTCGGAATTAATGAAAAATAAATGTGCGATACAAGTACTACACGAATCTGACTGCAACACCGCGCTTCTGGGCAACCACTTGGAATAACACCATGACCAGATCTGCCGACTGCTGGTGTCGTCTCCGATCTGCATCTACTCATCACCGGTCTCTGATTGGCTGGAAGCGCACCGAAACCACCAGAGTTAACGCACTTCCTCCGCAATGGTTAGAGAGACATGAAAATGAGCGTTCACTACAAATCGATACTGGTTACAGAATGTCCTTGAAAAATGTTAACAAAGACTAGTCCATATATTACTGAAACTATTGAGGAATTGTAAGTGCTGTTTATCATGCAACTTTCAAGCTGGCACCCAATTAGTGGTATATTTATCAACTGAATTACTTAGTTGAAGAATCGAGGATGGAAATTAACTCAGTTACGATGGTATTACACGATGTGTCACCAGCGACAACTGTTTATAAATGCTAAACCTGCTATATATTAGTATGTTGCGAGTTTATTTCTCTACAGTTGTCGATGATATTATCTCATACGTAATACTGCACCTTCATTGACTTCATTTACATGACACATTCGTTTCATTTCAGCGAATGTCATTCACTTGATGTATACTTGTTTAGCTACAGTAAACCATGATCTTCGCCCAATTCCGTTCCACCAGTGTTGTTACACCCAACACACCCCGTGGAAGAATCTCTAGTAGTTTGTGTTCGCAAATCACAACTGAAACAGCAGTGATAATAAACGTTAGAATCTGGCGTAGAGGCGTGCTCATGTAGCGTAATGGGTATTACTACTCTTAGAAAAAATAAGAAACTTCATGTTTGGGTGGGAATAATTTTCATTTTACTCCGATCGACGAATGATGGCGATTCGCGCAGGTCGAGGCACCGACGGGGGTGGCATTGTTGACGATTCCAAGCGACAGTTGCGGTACGCCCATGAGCGTGGTTTCCGCTTGAAGAAAGCGTGTATCCTGCAACTTATGTCTTTCCCTTGCTTATACGGAACTTATCACTTACCACCACTATCAGTGATGAAAAATAACAAATAGAATATAAATTCAATAAACAACTCGCTACAATCACGTTTAATTCGCGCATTAGCTACGGCATTCAGAGCAGAGCGCTCAGAACACTACCGACAGCACATTGACTGTTGGAGAATGCGTGACATGCCTAAACTCGACCGCCGTCGTTGGGTGACTCCAAGTATAGTCTTGTTAGACTCCTAATGGGTTGTTGTTTGACACCGCACAAGAACAATGAGGCAAGCCCATACATTGCATGTTCACGTAAATGATTGTAGACCAACAAATCTTCTACTCCACTACGGTCAAGAGCTGTTAATAAAGTTCTCAAGAAAATCTCCATTACCAGCTGAAGTGGAAAGTTGCACGCTTAGAAATAAACAAACGTGAAACGTCGAGGGTGATGACGTCGCACTTTTCTTCCACGGAAGGAAAGAAACGTTTCCGTGTGAGCTGAAACCAACTTCGACGCCACGCAGTTTTGATAGTTAATTCTGTTTAGCATCCTCCAATTGAGAAACAAGTCTATGTGAAATGACGCAGAGATTCTCGAAATGAACTGTGGTGAGGAACTGCAAAGAATTACGGAAAAACTTCAGTTACGTATCAGATTCAACTAATTCTACGAACTAGTTACCAAGCTGACCAACATTTATGTTCCCACTAGAATTTTTACGTTATTTGACCATGAACTCATACTTTCTGATTGTGGAATACATGAGGAACGATTTTTTAAAAGTTAGATTAAATAAAAAACAAGGATGTGAAAGATTATTTACCGTCTTATTATCTCCCAGGTTTACTCGACGTGATTGATTAATAGCGTGCTCCATATCTTCTGCTGAGTTGTTTCCATTATCTGCACAATATTTCGACGACATGATGTAAGCAGTTAGGTTGGATTCCAGGCATCGAGTACACATAACAGCAGAACTCGCAGCGCCTGGTCGGTCGCCGAAATATTGTGCATAAAATGGAAACAACAACTCGGCAGAACATCCAGAAGCATACTATTATTTAACTTCAAATCCGTTTAGAAATGCCATTTCTGATGTCCTGATCTCCCGTGGGGTCGTTTACGATTGTACACACACACATACACACACATTCATTCATACATTTTCCTGTCCCTCGCCATACATGCCTGTTAATGAAAGAGTGTTCCATTAAACAGAAAAATGCGAGAAACTGTTTTTCATGTCGTTTAGTACTAACAGAAATTGGTAATAAAATATCGTCTGTGGTAAAGTATTTACGCATCTTTACGGTTGCGCAAGGTACTGCTTGGAAATGCTGCTTGGCAGCATGTAGCTTCAGTAAATAGAAACAGGAACAAAACTACTCTCCCGGTGCAAATTATGAAGTTCTTATGAGTATATTTCTCTTCCCGTGGCTACGTCTCCTTCTACGTTACCCATAAGCCACGCGCCCAGTGAGCGTGCGAGTTAGGTGTAAATTAGAGGATCGGTGGAAGGATATTTATATAACGCCTTAATCGAACCAGACAGTTTCCGCAGGTGCACTGCTAGCAGTATCGAATCTCAGCACATTCACAATATTGCTCATGTTGTATCACGAGAAAACGAGTAAAGGGACGTTGTGCTTGAGTCACTGGACTCACAACAGGGTGGAGTGGATTTCAAACACTCGTCCGCTCAACCAGATGTAAGTTTTCTGTCATTTATATAATTTATTTAAGACCAGTACGGGGATGGTTACTCTGAAAAGGATGCGGATACATTTTTATGTAATTAGCGTTGAAATAACGTGTGGCATCAAACGGAAAGCTTAGCCCGTTGTCCACCTTATGGTGGACCGAAAACGCACGTAATATATCCCTGAACTTGATCTACTGGACTTCAATGTATTTGGGTGCAACTGACATACTGTCTGCAGGTTTAGCACATGTACTGGAACTCTGAAAGATATCTAAATTACCGTGGCATGGACCAGTTTGAGTATAAAGATTTGAGAATACCTCAGGTTGCTAAATGTAAGCCTCGTTCCTCATAGAAAAGTTTATGTTCAGTAGCATAGTATCACTAACTGTTCACAAAAGAAAGGCGAATCAAAGATTCATCACGATTGCAATCAAATCAAAACGAACTGTTACTGTGAAACATTTCCGTGGGAGAAAAATTAGACACGCACTGTGCATACACAAAAATGCTTCGTCACACTTTCAGTTCATGTAGTGAGAATGACCGAAAATTGGTGAAATTCGGACGTATACCGAGGTATTGAAAATCATCCTTTCAGCACCCCATCCGGTAAATCGATAGGAATTAGGCATATAGTAATACACTATGCAGCGTCTGTCACACATGTAAGGCTACTTGTGTAAAATAAATATATGTGAACATTCAACACAAGTCGTGTTCTTTGCTGAGCGTCGTGAAGGATGAGTCAAACGTCGCAGATTGGGTCAGAATGCTGAGAAAGTAGCCATAAGTACAAAAATACTGCTGTATCACATAATGAAAATTCAGATGCAGAGAATGACGAAAAGGAGGCAAATGTTGGTGAGAAAAAAGATAACGAAGTAAATGAAGAAGAAGAAACATAGGAGGTAAGAGATTAAGAAGACATAAAACTTCCAGTTTTTGTTACTAATGTGTATTTAGTGTAATAAAGACAGTAATACAGCCACTTCTGTAAGAAATTTTACCATGAAAATTATAAAAGTTCACAAAACAGTTCTTGTCCACTTCACAAATTTTTTTCCAGATTGTTTTCGTCGTATTTGATCGGCCATTTTGAACTCCTGAATTATGATAGAAAAATCGTTATTATAAGGTAAGGCCATCATGGAGCCGATTTTGCAATTTTGGCCAGGTTTTCGTGATTCTGGCCTACTGTGCGCTGCCATCCCGGACGATTATGAGCATTTCTTAGCTCCTGTTGAAGAGATAGACTAGAGTTCTTGATTTGATCAGTCCACCCGCTCGCTGTTTTCCCCGCGGGCTTGTGCCTTCCGTCTTTCCTTTCTAGATTTTTTTTTTTTTTTACTTTCTCCATCTCTTATCACAAATAAGGCCAAAAAACTGTAGAGTTTTTTGGTTGGCAGGAAATGAAAGACACCTGGAGATATTAATTTGCTTAATAATGGACATGCCCATTCCTTTTTCGGTCAATTTTATGCGCAGTATCGTGCATCAGCACCAGAGCTCAAAGCGTTAGTACAATGCTTTCTCAGGCCTTGAGTGTCCTATTTCACAAACATGAAAGAAGTCGAAGAATACGAGTCTCTCAACGAGCTGGATTCTTGTACTGTTAGTATCGCCCTGTTGTGCCAGAAGTTGGTGAGCGTCTTCATAGTCACTCACCCTAGCGTGATAAGTCTTCTTATCTCATCTTCATAATTTCTTGGGTCGCAGATGGTTCATCCAAGACAGAATGGAGGACTTCCAGATTACTTAATCGACTTGTGAGTTGAAATTGTGCTCCTTGATCAGCTGTCATGGGTTTGGACGTGCGGAGACTGATATCTAATCCATATAACCGACTTTACTATTTGTCAGTAGCACAGAAAATTTGTCCTCTCTGATGATTAAATGAACTGTCTCTTCATCAAATCGGAGTTTATTAATATTTCCTCCACCAATTGGGATGTCTTTATTCCATCCATCAAAAGCTTTCCTAATGAAACATTCGGGATAGATGTAGTACGGATGGTGGAGATAGGACACAACGTTGACGTACCAGCGGTTGTCATCACAGTTCCGAGGTGATTTTTGCACCGACTCCTGTTCGTGTAAAAAATAAATGAGAGAGCTATTCTGCTTCAAGGTAAACCGTCTTCTTCCACACGTTATGTTAGCTTCCATTTACTACAGAATCGTTAAAAATACGCACTGCAATGATTTTAGCGTCATCTGAAATGGAACAAATCCCTGCCAGCATCGTAAAGGACAAGAAAATGTAAAATGCGGCCGTAAGAGGACGATGCACAATATGGAAATAGGTCATAGCGCTTTGTTATATTGGAGTGAAGGATGGAAGGCGAGAGATTGAAGTCCCGCCGACGTAGCGATATTATAGGATTCAGTTGAGCAAGGATAGTTAGGGAATAAGCAGTGGCTTCCATGGAAAAAAAAAACTTTTTATGCGCCACAAGTAATTTAAAGAAATTATGAAAAACTACAAGTATGGTTGAATATGGATGTGAACGAGATTCATCTCAGGAAAGAATTCAGTATTACAGTCACTTCATCACCTCACACATTGCGACTGTAGTGAGCTGAGAAAAAGAATACAGTCGAGCAATTATTAAAGTGTCTCAAAAGCCAGGTATCTTTTCCTCACTACCAGACTCCTCAGTCTCATAGCGACTCTTAACTGTACTTCAGCCTGCTTCACAAATGTGAAATATTTCGGAGGAGGCAAAAAATAGCTTAGAACATTCCTTCATATGTCGAATAGCCGCGGGAGGCCATCTGCGTACACACCGCTGAAACTGTGATGTTTATCTAACGACCTCTCATTATGGCCCATGTCTCAATGTCATGGATTAAACAGTTTATTTGATAGCCTAAACACATTTGTATATGACGATGGGACATAGATTCCACAGTCAGTTACCAACTCAAAACAATGGAATACACAGTGAGGCAACGAGGTAGTGTTGTGGAATGATCACCAGGACACGATACGGGATATGCATTACGGAAAGGCTTGTCGTAAATCTAAAGAAAGCTCGTCTACAACTAATTCTTGTAGTAGGAACGATGTTGCGTAAAGCCTACCATATGCTAAAAGGACACATCATTTTGTGGATGTACCGTGTTCCGACGCCTTGCGCATGTTTGGTACTGTACTGAGGCCATGCTTCAACATATTCACCTTCAAAACTTAAGCTACCAATACCTGTAATCAGCGATACATTTCATCACAAATTAGAGCGGATGGACGTTTCTGCACGTATCATCTGCACATATTTGAAGGTTAAATACCAATCACAGCAGATGACTCAATTTGCAACCGTTTTCTCGTTGTGGTATATCTTTGTCGACTTAATACTGATTTGTGAAACAACTAGTTTGTATACTAATCCGAATGTTAAGCATACATTTATGACGTGAAGAGTTGCTAATTCCTATATTTATGGTTTTTGTAAAGGTAGTTTGAAGTATGAAATGAAGTCGTAATTTCTATTTCACTTAACCATTTCATATAATTTATGTTTTACGTACATGAAAATCTTCAAAGGTAAAAATCAAGTACAGATCCAGATAAAAAATTATACGAATTAATCTCAAAGCTTCGACAAGTAACGTTTCATACGTACGTATCGGGTTTCCTAGTATTATGTATCACTAGGTAACGGTGACCCCAAGACCGGATGCAATACGATTCCGGTGATTTTTTAAGATATTATGGTATTGTATCACAATGTCCACTAATATACACCATTTCCAATAATAGATATCGTTCTTGTCTTTGAAGTTTATTAAATTCAGATATGCAGACTCCTAACTAAGGTACGAGCATATGGGATTGGTTCCCAAGTATGTGAGTGGCTCGAAGACTTCTAAAGTAATAGAACCCAGTACGTTGTCCTCGATGGTGAGTGTTCATCGGAGGTGAGGGTATCATCTGGAGTGCCCCAGGGAAGTGTGGTAGGTCCGCTGTTGTTTTCTATCTACGTAAATGATATTTTGGATAGGGTGGATATCAATGTGCGGCTGTTTGCTGATGATGTTGTGGTGTACGGGAAGGTATCGTCGTTGATTGACTGTAGGAGGATACAAGATGACTTGGACAGGATTTGTGATTGGTGTAAAGAATGGCAGCTAACTCTAAGTATAGATAAATGTAAATTAATGCTGATGAATAGGAAAAAGAATCTCGTAATGTTTGAATACTCCATTAGTAGTGTAGCGCTTGACACAGTCACGTCGATTAAATATTTGGGCGTAACATCGCAGAGCGATATGAAGTGGGATAAGCATGTAATGGCAGTTGTGGGGAAGGCGGATAGTCGTCTTCGGTTCATTGGTAGAATTTTGGGAAGATGTGGTTCATCTGTAAAGGAGACCGCTAATAAAATAATAATACGACCTATTCTTGAGTACTGCTCGAGTGTTTGGGATGCCTATCAGGTCGGATTGAGGGAGGACATAGAAGCAATTCAGAGGCGGGCTGCTGGATTTGTTACTGGTAGGTTTGATCATCACGCGAGTGTTACGGAAATGCTAACTGGCGCAATGCCACGTATTAAGTATTTAAGGTGTACCTTTTACCAAGAGGCATACCGTTACACTAAGTGCCTCACATGTGCCAAGAATGTTGCTTAAATCTCATCTTTGTTTATAGCATCAGTCTCTAGAGGAAAGGAGGCGTTCATTTCGTGAATTGCTACTGAGGAAATTTAGAGAACCGGCATTTGAGGCTGACTGCAGTACAATTTTACTGCCGCCCACTTACATTTCGCAGAAAGACCACAAATATAACATAAGAGAGTTTAGGTCTCGAACAGAGGCATATAGGCAGTTCTGTTTGGGAGTGGAACAGGGAGAGAAGATGCTAGTTGTGGTACGAGGTACCCTCCGCCATGCACCGTATGGTGGATTGCGGAGTATGTATGTAGATGTAGATGTAGATAATAATATAATAACGAGAAACAGAAGTATACATTAAACAAGGAGAGATGATACATCCAGAGGAATACCCAATAATACCTGCAGATTGAATGCGCAGCACAATAGAGGTAAGCCAGTTCTCTTAACAGGATAGAAGCTGAAATATACATCAAACGTGTCTGGAGCCTCGTACCACCAATTACCCGAGGCACAGATTTAGAACTTAGTGAATGCTAGACAGGAAACCTCGTCTGTGAGAATCATAAATGATGCTCGCTTAGACGCCATACCAAAGGCAGATTTATCTGCATGTAGCAAAAACAAACCTCTAACTGGCGCAATGCCAGTATGAAGTATTTAAGGCGTACCTTTTACCAAGAGACATACCGTTACACTGTGTGCCTCACATGTGCCAAGAATGTTGTTGTAAATCTCATCTTTGTTTATAGCTTCAGAAAACCGTGCAGCCTTCAGCCCGTTGGGGAGAAAACAAATTAATCGGAATTCTTTCCAAGCGTTGTAGGTGGTGGTAATGCAAAGTAATAGAACGTCCAGATTTCGGGAGAAGTTAGTTTCAACTGTGTTCTCACAGTCTAATAAAGAAATAAAACCGGTTGCACAAGCCATCTCGTGATTATTTTTCCAAGACATCGTCTTCTGGCACGTGAGGAATGATTTTAATTAGAAGAACCTACCACCCACATAAGAAATTTTGTGACGCTGTACAGTTATAGACAATTACTAGAAAATTCTTGTAAATCTGAACACTTCTACAACGCTCCAGCCCTGTAACTTTGTCAGAACTATGCTTCACTATTTAAATATTGACTGTATTAATGATATTCAAAGCACTGTACGAAATATTTTACGGAATAATGCAGATTTTTGAGGGGATCCGTAAAATCCTAACTCATTACCGAGAAGGCTCTCACAGCGTCGATAAAATACTGAAAGTGTTAGGAATGAAAGACGAAAGACAATAAGAAGACCCTCGTTAGTAATATTGTGGCACTGTTCACGGTGAATGTTATTCCGTTTTTAGCTCCAATAGATAAAAGAAATCGCGGAGCCGAAATGGGTCATTATAGCAACAGATGGGCTACAAATACAAAGGCTCATTGATGACAATACACTTACGACAGAAAATGAGAAAGACTTATATCTACGCTTGACACTGACAAAGCAACAATTAAGAAGCGATATAGTGGGAAATAATAGATAACTGGAAAACTGAGGGATCAAGAGAGGAAGATTCGAAAGAACACATAACACAGATCACCAAAAACATGGCGTGGAACGTAGATATAATAAAGCTTGAAAGGCTGCAAATGGAGTATATCTGGAAATTGGCCTGAAATATCTGTTTGTTACCCTGATGGGGAGTGTCAAACATAACCACTCAGATTCGGTAGATACATAAGAGTCAAACATTCGCAGGTTCGTACAAAATAACACATCAGTCATAAGTAGGTAGCGTCTACTTTTGTTATGGTTTTCAAGCAGAGTGGTCACACTCCCTCCCTCGGAACACTTTAGTGTTTGCAGCAGACGCAGTGCCCATCACATTGTTCCCCAATTCTTCAGACTGCAGGGACTATACAAGATTTTTATGAAATCTGACTCGCTAAAGTGACAGCGTATTAACACTCAGCAATACGATGGGACAACACTGTACATCTTCATAACAAAGGCAGACGGTGGCCGAACTGGAGCAGTGTGCCACTTCGGTTAACTTTCTCTGCATATTAGAGTTCTGGACCATTTAACGAAGTGAGTGGGCTGCCTTCGTTAAAAGAGCACAAAACAGAACCGACACTTACTTAACCTCGATTTTAATGTATTCATAAAACATTCCTAAAGATAGGACAAACAACGCACAAAAAAAAACGCCAGCATAGAGAAAGCTAGACTGCAGTCCTATTTATACTCTTCTCCACAAACTTGGTTCATGGACTGACCACTATGGACAAGCTGTAGACGGCACATAATGCCTACGATAAGGATGCGCTTCATTCACATCGACGCACCTTGGTACTTAAGGCCGATAGACGTCTGACACCCTTCATCTGGTTCGAATGGTTCAATATTAGAATATGATTTTATCACCTGTTATTCTCATACACTGTATGACACTGTAACCCTCACGTATAACTGAGTATCTTCTCCCTCGGAAGGTGTCTGCATGCTGTGTAGCAGTGCCAAATCTACGCATTGTTTACTCTTTCCCTTGTGGAATCAATCGTAAAGCCTTAAGATTATCTAGCAATTTACTTTCAAGAATAATAGTGCAAGCTTTACCCTTTTTCATCAAAAAATTTACGGAACAGAATTCGTTGCTAGTTCCTAGGATTTTTTATGATGGTCTGTTGCCATGTGCTGTGGTTATCAGTCTGTTGAATCAGATGTGTCACCTACTGTCTAAGGTGCTGGATGCAGGGTATGACAACAAACTGTAATACATACAAATAAATAAATAAAATTGACATAAGACGAAAGCGAGTCCAGTGTCACAGCTACAGCGTCTCCTCGTTGATCTTTCTCAACTGCTACAAATCGTCAACAACTAAGTACTTTTACCGTTCATTTCTGACTTCTTCCGAAGCATTTTCTTCCACAACTTTGGCTGATCACTAATGGACTCAGCTCCTGTTGCAACAGATTCCCCAAACGTTTCCGCGGGGCGACATCTTAATGAATCTAAAAGTACATGAAACGCACACCTTCTCCAAGGAAAAAGATACAGCTTAATCTGAAGCAATTTGAGCTCAGCGTCTGCGCGTATCCGGTAGCGAGGAACGCCGAGCGACGGCATTGCAGGATGATGTATCGCTTCTTACGCTACGATCGGTAACGGATATCACAACTCCACAGACCGTAACAAGCCGTCTGATTGAGCTGTTGGTCCGGTTCTTAATTAACAGCGTCATGGATGACTTGACCAGCGATGAGCGTACATCCAGGTGTCTGCAGTAATTTACGTCTCTCGCCGAGCCACTCTATCTGTCTGTGACAGTGAATCATCATCCTTTTAAAGAAACACACACCCTCTGCATCTCAACGTTAGAACACTAAAAGCGTGAAAGAACCTTGTCTCTAATATATTTTTTCCTAATTAAACTGAAACAATTAAAGGACATTGATGACGCGGTTGAGGTAGAAATGGGAGTCGATATGGAAGACATAGGGGAACAATCTAGGTGTAAATAACATGCCTTCGGAATTTCAGCAATTACTAGGTGAAGTGGCAACCATATGACTTTTCAAATTGGTGTGTAGGATCTGTGAGTCTCAAGAATTACCATCAGACTTTCGGAAAAATATTAGCCACAAAATCCCAAAGAGAGCAAGGGCAGGGAAGTGAGAGATCTACCGCACATTCAGCTTAAGAACTCATGGATATAAATTGCAGACAAGATTAATATGGAGGAGAATGAAAAAGTAAACTGAAGATCTCTTACAGGACGCTCAGTGAGGTCTTCGGAAAGTAGGGGGACCAGAGCAGCACTTCTGAAGTTGGGATTGACAATGGAAGCACGATTTAAGCCAAGTTCTTAGAATTTTTCCACCTGGAAAATGCGTTCGACAGTGTAAAATGGTGCAAGATGTTCGAAATTCTGCGAAAAATGTGAGTGAGCTATAGAAAAAGACGGATAATAAACAATATGTAAAAACACCAAGAGGAAACAATAGAAATGGAAGACCAAGAATGAAGCGCTCAGATTAGTAAGGACTCAACGGCAGAGATGCAATCTTTCGTCTCTACCGTTCAATCTATAGATCGAAGGAGAAATGACGGAAACAAAAGATTGCTGTGCTGTCTGAAGAAAACCATATAGGCATTTGCTTGGAGCGATTTAGCGAATTCACGGAAAAACTAAATGTGCAGGTCCGGTCAAGGATTTCAACCGTTGTCCTCCCGACTGCAGTTCCACTGTGTTAACCACTGCACCATGTCTGAGAAATTAGCACTATGTCGGCGAGGTTAGCACTATATTTGAGGGCTAGCACCATACCATAGGAGTTGGTACCACAAGCCAGAAACTACAAGCCATAGCTGAGAAGCTACTACCACCATCACCACCAGAACCACGTCTGAATAGAAAGCACTCTGACTGAGACTCATTGTCTGCACTATATTTGATCAAATTACACACCCACCTCCGAACAATGCCCGACTGTTCACTCATATAATACTAATGCCGAATTCATTTACATGGAGTCTTAAACCTGAGTCATTCCTTTGACCTCCCCCCATCCCTCCCCCCCCCCCCCCCCCCCGCACGACATCTTAGTCGATAGGATATGGAGACAAATAAATAAATGAAATCACTGTTGGTGGCACGCAACGAACAGAGGGTTCTCCATAAATGGACTATGCGAGGTGTAGCTGTATCATTTTCAGACAGGTTTTATTTGAATTAAATCACAAATGTTTGCCACATTAGGTAAGGATCTACTTAGTTGGTCACTCGATTTCTCACAACCTGTCGAATGATAATATGTCGTTTTAACCTTCAGGACTTGCATCATTTCGCAAGTCAAGGACTGCCAGGCGCTTCCAACCGGTTCCGACAGGCGGAGGTCAAATTGAGGCAATTTGTAAATAATTTAGATTGCACTTGGGTCCTCAGTCTCATATTCAAAAGAAAACTGATTATCAGTTTATTTGCTATTGGTCAATTTAGATTTTTTTTTAAAGATTGTGAGGCAACATTCAAATAGCCGCCAGGCAACACGTCGCTACAAATATGGCATACAGACCAATTCATCAGCTCACACATGGAACCACTTATGGACATTAACATGATCTGTATCAAATAGGAATGGAATGCTTATAATCGGTGCTCTTTTTCTGGGGGAACACTAGGGGACGCGTACCCTTAAACATTTCTGCCTGCATGGTGGTGAACTAGGAGTTTTCCAATGACTTATATCGGATTTACTTCATTTTTTCATGTTGTTAATCGCAATATGAACGGCGCCAGTGCAGTCTGTGGTGCGAAGAACGATGCATTCAACTGTTTGGAACGTATCGAACCCCAGCACGCAAGCGTTCTCTAAAATATAATCGCAGGCAGCCATCAGTGAATCTACTTTCTTGGTCTGTGATGCTTCGAGAATTTTGGTATTATTTGAGAGACAGGGAACTGCCGGCATCCTTCCTCTTCTCAAAGCAGCGAAAAGTGTTCCCATATCTAGTTGTGGACATGAATGTGGATTTTGCAAATTAATCTCATTATCACAGTTACAAGAGCGCCATTCCATACTTAAACTGTTAGGAATCTAATGTTCGTTAAATTGGTCTGTCCTCCGCTGCAGTTGTCTGAACATATGGGTTTATAAACGCTTTTGGTTTATGGAAGGTAAACTTCTTCCTTCTGATACCAAGAGTAAAGTAAGGATGCTTGAAAATTACAGTGGCCCTGAACTGATGTCGATTTCGAAACTGGTAACATTAATTCCAACATTCTTGTATATTTATAGTTAAATAAATAATCAGCTATATGGAAAACATCGGTAATTGTCGCTGCGTTACGTCTAGTGTGACAGACTTGATTTTTAGAAGAAGAGTACAGCTGATAATGCAAATGGGATAACCAAAAAAACAGTACAACTTATTTAACATCCAGTCACCAAATATCCACATCGTTCCATGTACGAACATCAGCTTACTCTCTTATTCCGGTGAGAATATGTTGATATTTTAGTATGGAACGATGTGGAGCCTCAGTGCTTATATTTTACGTGGTTCTCCCACATGTATCACAAACATTCTTTCCTATTTGATGTAGGTCACATTAATATCTTTAAGTCGTTCTAACGTGGGTTGATGGATGGATTTGTAAGTCACGCATGTTGCGACGTGTTTCATAGAGATTATCTGAATATTCCTTGATAATGAGCAATAACATGGAATTGGCCAATATAAAATAAACCGGAAACTAATACAACCCATAACGGACAAGGCTCTCTTTTGAAAAATTATTAAATCATACATAAAAGGAGAATAATCAAGCAACAATCATCAAAATGGAGGAGAAATGTTAATGTGTAGTAACAAAAGAGCGAAGCATCTTCTGTAATGATAGGTTGGTCCACTCATTTCCCGTCATTTGGCTGTTACAGTCCATGTAGGTCGAGTCAGAAACATCTGTAGCTGAAAACAGACTTGAATTTTACAAAGGACGTGTAGTAGTGAGGCTTTGAATGGAGTATTATGCCAAACCAGTGGAAATGTGACAAAAGATTGTGTTCACCTAGCTTTGCTGTTGATTTTATAGGAAAACGTCAATCGAAACAGCTAAAGCATTGGAAAGCACAAGAAAAGAGAACCATTTCATCAGCAAATCTGGAATTTTAGTTATATTTTAATATAGTTTCCTGAAGCACGTAGATCTGTAACGAAGAATTAGAATTGTGGAAAAATATTCACAATATAAATTCAGATGCTCTGTTTATAACTTCCACACTGGTATACTATCTGTAATGCATATGTCTCACGATTTCTGAATCATTACAGCACCTACAACGACGTGAATATTTTTGACACCTACATTTTATGTGCTATACTACTACTTCAACAAGATTTCAGGTGTGTTTTTCTTCTCACGTTTACCATGTGAACACACTTCAAGGACTAATGTAACGAGTTAGTCTGCTACGTTCTCTGTCTTCAGTTCAAAATTTCGAATGGGTTTTCACACAAAAGATAAAGAAAAAGATGATTTGTCGACGACATCTAGCCGAAGAAATTAGGAACTGATCTCTAATTGAGTTATGAGTTGGACAAGGGTGAGGAAATAAATCTGGTGCGGCATAGTTAAGGAACCCATTTTACGACTTCATACCTTCCCAGATTTTGTACCTAGTGTCTTACATTTCATTTTAAGCCGAAAAATTTTATACGTATGGCTTTGTTACTTATTCTCTGCTTAAAATGTTGCCAGTCGTAATCTCCAGTGAAACATGGAACAGAAACGACTGTACGCATTTGTACACCACAGTGGGAAATAAAGACACCCTGATGTTCTTTTATCCATTTTAGTTTGCATCAGCACGTTTTCATCAATTCTGGATAGTCACGTTTTACACTTGACAGTACTGGGTAGATATAGAAGGTGTACCGCCAATACTCAATTTTTTGCCTCTAACATCTGTGCATATTAACGTATAATCCATGCACTCTGACATCCTCAAATCGAATGGCACTATGAGAATATTCTGACCATGGATCTTATTAGAGTTACGCGTTGTCGTTTCGTAGCCTGTGTTTTCGTAAGTGGTCTAGCGGTTTGATATATCGTCTTTCCCCAGCTGATGATTTCTCGGCACATTTATTTAAAAGCGAGACTTATGGCAAGTTATAAATCTGTGACATCTGTCGTTTCATGGTCTGTTCAGTAGCTGTTGATTAATGAACAGTGTTAGGAAAAAAAGCTCTATCGACTCTGTAGATGGAGAACGCACTTTGAAAGCCATTCAGCCTCAATGCGAAAGTAAATTGCAGCTGTCAGGATGTAGGCCGTTGCAGCAACAGTCGCCGGCGAGCGCAACTGCCCGAGGCATGACCATTTCTTCACTTCTGACCCTCAGGCAGATTTATTCTTTGTTGATCCGCATTTGCTATGTAAACGAGCCTAAAACGCTACACGTGTAGTGCTCCATCGGCTAATCTCGGCAACATACACATTATTTCATCCGTGACAGCTAGTCCAACAAGTCACTGTCTTTTCGCACTGCGCAGGCATCCCATACCAGACACAAATAACAATGTTACATTTTTTCCTTTTTACTTTGTTTTTATTATTTCATAAAACAGACTTTACTTTCTTTGCGATATCTGAATTTCACTTCTTCTCAACTAACGTGTATTCCAACACACATGGAAGAAATATTATCTTGTTTTGCTTGTTAGGGTCCAGATTCCATATCTACGAAAACCTTTGCACTGCAGTCATTTAAGTTAATCAGAAAATGAGCAATGTCTTCCGTCTGGTGTCTCCAAGATTTTCTTTGTCGTGCTTTAAATGTAAATTTTTTGGGCTTTCCGCAAATAAAATATGTAAGTAATCTCCACTCTACGTACAAAAGTTTGCAGATTTTCTATTTCGGTTGTTAATAATTAACTTACTGAAAATTCTACAATTCGCAATTTTTCATTTTGTCGTTAGGACATTCAAAACGGTGTTCCAGCTCCTCTTTCATAAGAACTAGTGGAAGCTGTCCTCCGATTCGCTTACAGATATGGAGCTATCTGAATAACTAAATAAGTAAAGCGAGAAAGGAACCTTTCTATAGTGTAAAAAAAATTAGTGTACTTACTTGCTTTTAAAAGTGATAAAAATACTTTACACAGGTTATAAAGTAACAGCCTATCAACCCAGAACACTACGGATAGGAAATAATACTCCTCATTTTTGGTTACTGTAGGCCTACGTGAAGTTACTGGAAAATATAATTTCGTTGACATCAAATTTAAAATTTGTTTCCTGGACATCTTTTGTGGTGTGTAGCCTTGTACGGAAGTGAAATATGGACAATAAGCAGTTCGGACGTGAATAGAGTAGAAGCTCTTGAAAAGTGGTTTTACGTAAAAGGGAGGAGGATACTGGAGATGGAGCACAAGCGCGGACTGTCTCAAGGATGGGGAAGGAATTGCTCTGTACTGTTTCAAAGCAACCATCAAGGCAATTGTCTGAAGCGATTTGAGGAAGTCACGAGAAACGTAATGGCCGGAGGCGGAATTGAACCGTCGTCCTCCCGAATGCGAGTCCAATGTGCTAACCACCGCTCCACCTCGCTCACTCTGTGGTGTTACAGAAGAATACTGAATATTCGGCGGAGTAGGTTGAATAACTAATGAGGAGGAACTGACAGAATCGGGAGAAATCAAATTTGTGGCACAACTTGACTAAAACAAGGGAAATAAATCGACACACGTAAGGCATCAAGGAGTACGCAATATGATAATGGATGGAAGACTTGAAGGCCAAAATTGAAGAGGGAGACAAAAGCCTGGGTGTAGTAAACTAGAGCAAACGGGTTCATGTTGCAGAAATTATACTGCTTGTAAGAGGAAGAGGCTTTCTCAGGATAGAGTAGCGTCGAGAGCGCCATCAAACCAGCCCTCGGAATGAAGATCTCAATAGCAACAATGTGTAACACTCTTCCCACGTCTACACCACGTCCTCAGTAGTAGAACATGATTGCATTATAGCGAAACAGCCTACCGACGCAAAAGCTGGAGATTTGACAGATATGCCTGGTCTTTACGATTATTTTTATGCCAGTAACTACTCATCGCCACGCGCACTCCAGGGGCGATATGCGACCATGTCTGTTGCATAACAAGCCATAATCTCTAAAAACTATGCTGTCGACTGTAACGCTGATTGTTTTTTACTACTTTTACGTGTCACATTCCTCCACCAACATCTGGAGATGTTAGAGGTGTCTTACCCTCTCAGTAGTTCTTCTTAGGAAGTAAACCATGTTCTTGTTGATGAGCTCTTCAGTCCGAAGAATGATTTGCTGCAGCAGCTCTCCAGCTCTCCATGCTACTCTATCCTGTGCAAGCCTCTTCGTTTCCGGATAACTGCAGCCTACATCCTTCTGAATCTGTTTACCATATTGATCACTCGGTCTCTTTCTACAAATTTAACCCCCTCACTTCCCTCCAGTACAAAATTGATCCCTTCATGTCTTACAATGTGTCATATCAACCGATCCCTTATCTAGTCACGTTGTGCCACAAATTCCTTTTCTCCCCAGTTCTGTTCATTACCTCCTCATAAGTTACATGATCTACCCATCTAATCTTCAGCATTCTTCTGTAGCACCGCATTTCGAAATCTTCTGTTTTCTTCTTGTCTAAACAGTCTACCGTCCATATTTCGCTTCTATACACGGCTACGCTCCATACAAATACTCGCAGTAAAAACTATATTCGATGTTAACAAGTCTCTCTTCTTCAGAAAGGCCTTTCTTATCATTGTAAGACAACATTCATAATCTCTCTATTTTGGCCATCATCACCATTATCAGTTATTTTGCTGCGCGAATAGCAAAACTCATGTACTACTTCAAGTCGCTCATTTGCTAATCTAATTCCCACAGCATATGATCTGAGTCGACTACATTCCATTTTCTTTGTTTTGATTTTGTTGATGTTCATCTGACATGCATTTGAGAGACTGCCCATTCCGTTCAGCTGCTCTTTTAAGTCCTTTGCTCTCTCTGACAGAATTACAACGTCATCAGCAAATCTCAAAGTTCTTATTTCTTCAGCCTGGATTTTAATTCCAACTCCAATTTTTTCTTTGGTTTCCTTTACTGCTTGCTCATTGTACAGATCGAATACAATAGGGGATAGCCTACAGCCCTGTCTCACTCCCCTCTCAACCAATCCTTTCATTCCTCTGGACTCTTATAATTGTCGCCTGGTTTCTGTGCACGTTGTAAATAGTCTTTCGCTCCTTGTATTTTATCCCTGCAGCATACAGAAATTTAAAGAGTGTATCCCAATCAACACTGACAAAAGCTTTCACTTAACCCATCTTTTAAGGTAAATCATAAGGTCAGTATTGCCTGAAATGTTCCAACATTTCTCCGGAACCCAAACTGATGTTTTCCGAGGTCGGCTTCTACCAGTTTTTCAATTCCTGGGGAAAGAATTCGTGTTTGTATTTTGGAACCATGACTTATAGCCCGGTAATATTTATACCTGTCAGCACCAGCTTTCTTTGGAATTAGCATTATTATATTCTTGTTGATATCTCAGGGAATTTCTACCGTCTCTTACATCTTGCAAAGAAGATGGAACAGCTCTGTCGTGGCTATCTCATAGTTTTGTCATGGTTTCTCGGCCAAGGCTATCAGTAGTTCTACGGAATGTCGTCTGCTCCATGTGCCTCCGTTCAACTTAGGCCTTTCAGTGTTGTGCTAAATTCTTCTCATTGTGTCATATCTTGCATCTCATCTTCATCTGCGTCCTCTTCCATTTCTATAATATTGCCCTCAAATACATCTCCCTAGTATAGACCCTCTATTTACTCCTTCCACGTTTCAGCTTTCCCATCTTTTGTTAGAGCTAGTTTTCCATCTGAGCTCTTGATAGTCGTACAGCTGCTTCTCTTTCCTCCAAAGACCTCTTTCATTTTCCTGTAAGCGGTATCCACCTTTCCCCTAGTGATATATGCTTCTAAATCGTTACATTTAGCATCTAGCCATTCCCACTCAACCATCTTTCACTTCCTGTAAATCTCATTTTTTAGCGGTTTGTATTCCCTTTCACCTGCTTGATTTATTGCAATTTTATATTTTCTCGTTTCATCAGTCAAATTGGGTATCTCCTGTGTTATCCAAGAATTTCTACTAGGCCTTGTCTTTTTACATAATTGATCCTCTGCTGCCTTCACAACTTCATCTCTCAAAACTACCAAAAATGGCTCTGAGTACTATGGGACTTAACATCTATGGTCATCAGTCTCCTAGAACTTAGAACTAGTTAAACCTAACTAACCTTAGGACAGCACACAACACCCAGTCATCACGAGGCAGTGAAAATCACTGACCCCACCGGGAATCGAACGCGGGAACCCGGGCGTGGGAAGCAAGAACGCTACCGCACGACCACGAGCTGCGGACTGAAAACTTCCCATTCGTCTTCTACTGTAATTGTTTCCTCTTTCTAGTGGACCGTTGACTAATGCTTCCTCTGAAACTTTCACCAATTTATCTTTCTTTCTACTTATCCAGGTCGCATCTTCTTAATTTCTTATCTTTTTACAGTTTCTTCAGTTTTAATCTACAGTTGGGCACAGTCCACATCTGCAATTGGAAATGTGATACAATTTGATACCTGGTTCTGAAATCTCTGCCTTACCGTTACATAATTAGTCTGAAACCTTTCGTTGTAAACTATAGACGTTTGAAACACTGAAACGGAACGAGTCCGTCCAGAGTTATGCTTACATGTCACTTTTTTTTACCACATACCAGATAGAGGGTTACGGATGTTCTACCTCCGCAGTATTTGTCTTCGTGTACTAAGTCATATTTGTCTGTGTTTGGTTGTCATTGCTCAAGGCTTCCCACAACTGTGCTGGAACGAAAACTAATCCACATACATATACACTCATCCACACAAGAACAACGACAACAAATTTGAGAACCACGCACATAAATCATTTTTATGCTGATAAATAATCTTGTAATTTACCATTTGAGATAATAGTTAAAATGAAGGCAGCCTTAGAAATCCTTATGTAGGCCTTAACTTAGCTTCGTGGACATAGTTTGTCGGTTTATTCACAACATGCTCCATTATATATATATATATATATATATATATATATATATATATATATATATATATATAGTGTGTGTGTAGTGTGGTGTAGTGCAACGTCTGTGTTGATGATGATGACGATGATGTGGAGCAGGAGGAGGAGGAGAAGGAGGAGGAGGAGGAGGAGGAAAAGGTGAGAAGGGATATGATAAAACTTGATGCTGGCTCGTAGCCTACCCCTTGTGAATAGCACTACGTAGATCGCCAAGCTTAACGTATCCACCGAAGGATGGATCACCATCATCGGTGTCAGATGCCCTCACTTCATGAGACACTGCAAGACAGGTTTGCCATTTAAACCAGAACATTGACGCAAAGTCAGGTGATCAGGAATCTAACGTCACTACCTCTCCTCCCCTTGCCGGACAAATATTGACAGTGAAAACTTTTTCCACCTTCAGGATTCGAACCGGCTTTTTTTAATGAACCGCTGCGGGAGCAGGACGACAGGTAGGGCAGGGGTCGACACCCGAAGCCTGGCCATCCCGCCGCCACGCCCAAGCAACGTGTTCGAGTTCGAGGATCGAAGGGTCAGGAAGAGGATGTAGTGGGTTTGTCGATGTTGTTTTATTTATTTATTTCTTTAATTTTTATAACATTTTTAATTTTTTTAATTTAATTTAATTTTATTTTATTTTATTTTATTTTTGTTATTTGTTTTTCATTTTGTATTGTATTTATAGATTTATTTTTGTTTCATTACAAAGAAAGATCCTACAACTGCCGCAGCCGAGCGTCCGAGTCGTCTTCTCGTCTGTTGGGAGGCGTTCACCCCTGTTACGTCCTTAGAGGATCAATATGCTCCAGGGTTCTTCTCCATTTTCAGTGTCTCATACCCGGAACGCCCCAGTGAGCAGGAGGATTCGCAAATAATGAACCTAAATAATTTGCGAAACGAGTTCTGGACTTCGGGTGGCGGCTGAAAGCTGCATGTGTCGTCATCAGTAGGGACCAAAACTCGAGTGTGCCTTTGGGAGCATCGCAAAATATGTAGTAAACGGCCACGACTTTTAGCCAGTTAGCGGCGTTCGTTCTGGTTGATGGAAAGTATACGCCGACGGGGCGCAATACATCATCAGGGGAGATAGACTCCGGCAATCGCCGCAAGAGTAACGCCAGCATGCGCTGCGTCAGTAGCCAGCACTCGCTGGTCGCGGCACACGTCTGACGGTGTGCATCCGAGTCAGCGACTGAGCATGTCGGACACAAGGGGCTGTCCGTCAGATGTATGGAATGTAGCCCCTGACGAGTAGCGAACTTCCCATTCACAACCACGTACCACAATGAACGCACCGTCGTAGGTAGAAAAGGCGTGTGTACCGCTCGCCACACCGTGTTCCAGGCAACTTCAGGATGTCTGTGGGTGACCGTATTTACAGATTGCTGCTGTTGATAGAGGCGATAATAGTCTTTTGTGCTGGGCTTCCGTGTCGTCGGAAGTTCTGACCGTAAGTAGCTGAAGTCAATCAAGAACTCTCTGATGTGAGCGAGTGCCGATGAAATGTGTCCTACAGAAACCGGGGGATGCAGAGAGTGTGGTGCCACTTCCGCTATCAGGGTGCCCGTCAGAGTGGCGTGGGCAGAGGTCCACGTGCGACGCATCGTGTTGAGATAAAGCGATCGCACACGGTTATATACATGAAGTAAACCGATACCGCCCGCCCGCTGCGGCAGTGTCAGGGTGGCGTATCGGACTTTAAAAACCAGACCGGTGCTTACGAAATGTCCATATGCTGCTTGAAATCTGTCGGCCATCGTACCCGTCAAGGGAAGGATATGCGCAAAATAGTTCAGTTTTGAGACAAGAGAGGTGTTGACATAACGTGTTCTGAGGAGCATATCCAAGCGACGTAGTTTGTTGTCCTGCAGCAGAGCACGTGTCTAGTGTAGAAGCCGGCGGTACGTAGTCGCCGCCGTGCGGCGGACATTGCTATAGAATTGCACTCCTAAACACTTGAGTACGGGCAGCTTGTCAAAGGGCACCGCCGTTGGGTGGGAAAGCCCCCCTCCGACATCCATGTATTTTGTCTTCTTCTCGTTGATGACGCTCCCAGCGACCGCCCCGTACTGGCGTAGCCACTGTAGCGCCATATGCATTTCATCCTCTGATCTGGTCAGGAACACCACGTCATCGGCGAATGCACCACAACGAAAGGTCACGTCCCGTAAGGAGATACCAGTTAATCGCTGCAGTAGACCATGTAAAGCTAGTTCAAGCGCTGCACCAAATAATATACCCGACAGGGGGCACCCTTGTCGCACTGACCGTCCAACAACAATGTGACCAGACTGATAACCGTTGACCATCATGCGGGAGCGCGCTCCGTGGACCAGTCGAAGGACCACCTGTGCAGACTCCGGAGAGAGGCCCATGTGTTGCAAAACTGCGCGTAAGAAGCCGTGGTCGACGCTGTCGAATGCGTGGTCAAAATCTACGGCGACAAGGGCGCCTCGTATTTTGCAGGCCGCCGTCAAAGCAATTACGTCGCGGTATGCTCCTAACGCTGTATGAATGTTGCTGACACCACCTAAACATGTCTGATCGGTGTGGATGGCGTTCCCTATAGCGGTGTGGAGACGCGCGCGGAGGGTACGGGCGAAGATCTTGTAGTCGTTGTTGAGGAGTGTGAGTGGGCGAAAGTCCTGCCACCTACAACCACCATTCGGTTTCGGTACTGGGATCAAGATGCCTTCTGTGAATTCTGTGGGGACAGTGAAATCAGGGCGGATCAGGTCTTGAAACATTTGGAGCCACTTGTCGCCCATAAGGTCGTAAAAAGTGCGGTATAATTCCAGGGGTAAACCGTCCGGTCCAGGCGACTTGTTCGGTGCTCCACGTGCCAAGGCCGATGTCAGTTCGTCGGGTGTAATGGGCAACAGCAGACTATCATCGGGTGCCACGTCCCGAGGGGCGGGAAAATTGTGCAACAGCTCGTTATAATCGAGTACATTTCGCGGATCTTCCATGTACAAGGTCCCATAGTGTCTGGCGAACGTGTGCGCGATGTCCGTTTGTGTCACTGCGAGGCCGCCCCCCTTCCTACGTGTTTACCGCCGTAATGAGCTGACGTTTGCGGTGGCGCCTCTCGCGCACAATGTGATACACTGACGCCGTTTCGTTGGGGATTCAGTCTCGCACTCGCGCACGGATGCGGACACCTTCTAGCTGCTCTGTCCTGATGCGAAGTAGACGAGCTTTGATGCTTTGTACGGACATCTGACGTTCGGGAGACGGCGGTTGCGTTGCCAGCTCACGTAAAGCTGTATAGCAAAATTCCAATGTTGCCCTTTGCCAGTTCGATCTGTCACGCCCGTACGCCATCAAGGTCTTTCGGAGTGCAGGTTTGACACATCCCAACCACCACAGCAACGTGTAAGCATACATGGGCAGCCGCCTGATGCATCGACGCCACGCGTCAGTGACTGCTCGCCGACACGCTTCCTCGTGTAGGAGGGACACGTTCAGCGTCCACGGGCCCCTGCTGCGTCTTGTGAGTTGTCGGGGTAAGGTGACAGTGCAGATGTACGCGAGATGGTCCGTGAAGGCCGTCGGCCAGAGTTCTGCATCACGGGTTGCTGTGCGGAGGGCACGCGAGACGTATATCCGGTCCAGACGACTGGCAGAATGGCTGGTAAAGTGCGTATATCCACTCTGGGTCCCATGATGTAAGAGCCATGTGTCGTGCAGCGCGAGGTCACGTATCAATGCTTGTAGAGCCGGGCATGGGACGTAATGCGGTATCTGGTCCTCGGGCCGCAGAACACTGTTAAAATCGCCGCCCACTATGTAATGGTCCATATTTCCTTGCAAAAGTGGGGCTACCTCCTCCGAATAGAAGACATGCCTGTCACAACGGTGCGAATTACCGGAGGGAGCGTAGACGTTAACGAGGCGGACTGCGCCAAGTGTGAGTGCGATGCCTCGCCCGTTCGGCAAGTACGTCACGTCCGTCGCGTCTATGCCATATCGGAGAACGATGGCCGTCCCTCCTGCGCCATCACCTAAGGGTAGGCTGTAGGTGGTGTAGCCATACAGGTCTAAACGCAGCTCGGGACGGACCTCCTGGAGAAGGGCAACGTCCAAGTCTGCCGCTCTGATCATGTCGTGTAACATATGGGTCTTGACAGTAGAGTGGACACCATTTACTTTGACTGTTCCCACACGGTATGACTGAGACATATCAAGTGGCGGAGGCAGTGTGCCGGTGCAAGCCCACAGTGATCACACACACCACACAACCATCCATCTGCATGCTGTTCATTACTGTGCCGTATGAGTCCCTGACTGGCAGAGCTCTCCGGGCTCAATGTCAGCCATGGGCTCTGGTGGAGATATCGATGTTTGCTGTGCATCATCAGCCTCCATATCGTCTGCCCAATCACCAAGAGACGATTGTGATGTCATTGGTGGCTGGTCGCTTTCACAGGAGCCCACATTTTGGGAGTTGACGCAATGCGCCTCGTTTTCTGGGCCACTAAATTCAGGCACCTTCTGGTGAATGATGTCACTGGAGTCCGTTGCAATTGTGGACGAGTCAACGAAGTCGATGTCTTCCGCCGGCTTCACATCCCTGTCCTGTTCTTCAGCTGACAATCGCCTCTTCTTGTGTCGCTTGGGTGATTTTTGCTTTCGGGTCCGAGATTCGACATCCACCGGAGGCCGGGGCTCGACACAGTCTCGGTCGCTAGGAACCCCTGTGTCCGATCCCGACAGTGACGGTGGCTGTGTGCCCACTACGCTGCGGTGGGCAGAGGCTGTAGGAACCTCTGCACCGTTGGGCTGCGGCGTCGTCGACGGCGCTGACTCTCCAACGGAGCTGGATGCGGCTTGAGGAGGTAGCAGGTTTTGATCATCCATCACATCATGTCGTGCCACATATGTTAGCGGGAGAGAGGTCATAGTGGATCGTTGGGGTAGTTCATTGCGGGGCACCTGAACGAGGCGGCGCTGCAGACACTCAGTTCTAACATGGCCCTCCTGGCCGCAGCCCGAGCAGATCCTCGGTTGTCCGTTTCGAATGTGTTCCATTTCTCCTCTGTGTGGCTCAGAACTGTGCCGTATGGCCGCAGCGCATCAACGACTAGGTTGGCAGGAACTTCGAACGGTAGTTCAAAGATGCGCACGGTACGCACCCCCAGACCAGCATGGTCAACTCCTACCACGCTCACATTACCGTCTGCGTGACAGAAGCGAAAGCCGTTTGCAGATCGTTGGAGTAATCTGTCGCACGCCGCTTCGTCAATCAGTTTGAAGTACTCTGTGCTGGTTACAATAGACAGATGAATGCCTATCAGTCCTTGTGGTTCTATGTGCATGATGTCTCGAAGAAACCGTTCAATTTCATGGGTCTTTGGTCTCGTGTACGATGCGTTGAACGTTAGTTTGATTGTAGCTTTTCGATATGAGAACGCCATGGCGGGTCGATACAGGTTCTATAAGGCAATACAACGACGCGACCGCGAGTTAACGGGTAAACAACATCACCGGCCGAGCACTGCCCGGCGCGCCGAGCCCGTCCGCACGGTATCACGGCTGAAAGCCGACTGCAACTTCGGCCGTGGAGTTGGGTTTGGTGTTCGTAGTGTCCAGTAACGTTCCTCTGTAAATGCGTGCGCATACTTTCCATACGTCGTACCAAACTGTACAGCCAAGATGCTACGCGGAGTGGCCGCGCGGTTTGAGGCGCCAGCTCACGGATTGCGCTGTCCCTCCCACCGGGGGTTCGAGTCCTCCCTCGGACATGGGTGTTTGTGTGTTTTTCTTAGGATAAATTAATTTAAGTTTAAGTAGTGCGTAAGTCTAGGGACCGATGACCTGAGTAGTTTGGTCCCTTAGGAATTCACACACATTTAAACATTTTTTGAGCCCAGATTTGAATGCATTTGTGATAAGATGTACCCACAGAATACTTCTCCACACGTAGAACGGTGAGTTTCGCTTCGTACAATACTGTCAGCAGTAGCGTCATCAACAACAACCCTCCGTCTCCCTCTCTCTCTCCACCCAATGTATTTTCTCACTCAGCCACATTTTAGATTTAGGACAAATTACACTACTGGCCATTAAAATTGCCACACCACGAAGATGAGTGCTACAGACGCGAAATTTAACCGACAGAAAGAAGATGCTGTGATATGCAAATTATTAGCTTTTCAGAGCATTCACACAAGGTTGGCGCCGGTGGCGACACCTACGACGTGCTGACATGAGGAAAGTTTCCAACAGATTTCTCATACACAAACAGCAGTTGACCGGCGTTGCCGGGTTAAATGTTGTTGTGATGCCTCCTGTAAGGAGCAGAAATGCGTACCATCACGTTTCCGACTTTGATAAAGGTCGGATTGTAGCCTATCGCGATTGCGGTTTATCGTATAGCGACATTACTGCTCGCGTTGGTCGAGATCGAATGACTGTTAGCAGAATATGGAATCCGTGGGTTCAGGATGGTAATACGGAACGCCGTGCTGTATCCCAACGGCTTCGTATCACTAGCAGTCGAGATGACAGGCATCTTATCCGCATGGCTCTAACGGATCGTGCAGCCACGTCTCGATCCCTGAGTCAGCAGATGAGGACGTTTGCAAGACAACAACCATCTGCACGAACAGTTCGACGACGTTTGCAGCAGCATGGACTATCAGCTCGGAGACCATGGCTGCGGTTACCCTTGACGCTGCATCACAGACAGGAGCGCCTGCGATGGTGTACTCAATGACGAACCTGGGTGCACGAATGGCAAAACGTCATTTTTCGGATGAATCCAGGTTCTGTTTACGGCATAATGATGGTCATACTCGTGTTTGGCGACATCACAGTAAACACACTTTGGAAGCGTGTATTCCTCATCGCCATATTGGCGTGTCACCCGGCGTGATGGTATGGGGTGCCATTGGTTACACGTGTCTGTCACCTCTTGTTCGCATTGACGGCACTTTGAACAGTGGACGTTACATTTCAGATGTGTTACGACCGTTGGCTCTACCCTTCATTCGATCCCTGCGAAACCCTACATTTCAGCAGGATAATGCACGACCGCATGTTGCAGGTCCTGTACGGGTCCTTCTGGATACAGAAAATGTTCGACTGCTGCCCTGTCCAGCACATTCTCCAGATGTCTCATCAATTGAAAACGTCTGGTCAATGGTGGCCGAGCAACTGGCGTGTCACAATACGCCAGTCACTACTCTTGATGAACTGTGGTATCGTGTTGAAGCTGCATGGGCAGCTGTACCCGTACACGCCATCCAAGCTCTGTCTGACTCAATGCCCAGACGTGTCGAGGCCGTTATTACAGCCAGAGGTGGTGGTTTTGGGTACTGATTTCTCAGGATCTATGCACCCAAATTGCGTGAAAATGTAATCACCTGTCAGTTCCAGTATAATATGTTTGTCCAATGAATACCCGTTTATCATCTGCATTTCTTCTTGGTGTAGCAATTTTAATGGTCAGCAGTGTAACTTGTTACTAGCATCACAGTCAAAGGAACTACCTGTGCGAATAAGAAAGCTGTGTCCGTCTAACTCGTGTGTATCGTTTGGATCGTATATAGGAGTTCCACCGGTGGCGGGGTTACTTGGGGTCAACGCCTCGCGACCTGTTTCTGCTTCCACGCCCCTAATAAATCGCGGCAAGTCAGAAGCAATGCAGTGGGACGGCCGCATCCTCGTCCATTCGTCACGCTCAGGGCGGCGGCTGCAGCAGCTGCGGTCGCGGGCCGCGCCCCACTGCCGGCCCGGCAGGTCAGCACGCCGACCTGGGTTCGGCTCCAGCGACGCCCGGCCCGGCAGATGGGCCGCGCCGAGAGGCCGCCCAACCGGTCATTAAATTCGCCTTAACTGAATAAACACGCCAGATAAACGCACGCACACACACACAGCTAGAGCAGAGAGAGAGAGAAAGAGAGAGATGGGCGCCCGGCAGGTTAGCCTCTTATCCGCCCCTGGCGATCTCGGCCGCCTGCCTCCCACGTACCGTACAGGCACCGAAATTAAAACTGTGTGCGGAAGACCAATTACCGGACAAGTTTTTGCGGCGATGGAGCTAAAGATACCGCCAAGTGCCGTGATATACCGCCTTAAGTACTGCCCCTGCGAAACGGCATTGCTAACTTAAAGCCGTTCCTTACACTTGAACAGCCCAAATAAAAAGAAGAACAGTTAACGTCACCTGAAAAAAACTACTATGCACCTGCTAATGCTGAAATATTTCTCCCCATAATTATTAAGGACGTCATTTTCATTTAATATATTTTCATCGCATTTCTCTTTCATAATTTAGTCGACGTAGATCGTGATGTGCAGTTTTTATGGATTAATGCATCATGACAATATTACGGCCTATGACTGTAGATGCTCTAGATCTTGTTCTGGTAAGTATCGGGGCAATCGCCTAGAGCAATTAAAGGAAATCACGTGAAAATTGACTTTTCAGAACTACTCTATCGTCGTTCCGGAAGTGTGCTGCATTATTCTGCTTCAAAACATGAAAACAAAAGCACCGAAATATTTGTTTCACTCTCAAAGAAACTACACTGCTGGAAGAAATGCATAAAAAATGCAAATGCTCAAGGATGAGGTAATTTTATTGACAGTTGAGGCAACAGGTAGTTAATCATTGTAGGAGTATCAGCCCCGATAGCTGAGTGGTCAGCGTGACGGATTGCCGTCCTACGAGCCCGGGTTCGTTTCCCGGCTGAGTCGGGAATTTTCTCTGCTCAGGGACTGGGTCTTGTGGTGTGTTCGTCATCATTTCATCCCCATCCGGCGCGCAGGTCGCCCAATGTGGCGCCGAATGTTAAAAGACCTGCACCAAGGCGGCCGGACCTGCCCCGTAAGGGGCCTCCCGACCAATGACGCCAAACGCTCATTTCCATTATAGGAGTGTATGATAATAAATCAAGATTAATTGAAATACATGTTTCACAGTAATGGGTACCCAAACAGTCGATTCAACATACAGTGAACACCCTTCTGCCAGGAACACAGGCGGGTATTCTCACATGCAAACCACTGTAAGGGTACCGACTGCCATCCAGCGATACATTTTCCGAAGCGTCTTGCGCCTTTTGAGCAATTCGCCGGTGATTATTGCAGGCCATGGAGAACATGTTCCATTTGCGACAGGTCTGGGAATCTAACTGGGCAGGACAGTTATTGCACACCATGAAGAGCGCGATGTATACCAGCGGCCGTACTCTGCTGAAAGGCACGTCATCTTTCTGTAGAACAAATGGCAGTAACACGGAGATAACAGCCTTTACAACGTAACAGGCACTGGTAACTTTACCGTGAAGAAAAACCAAATGTGACGGCGAGCTGTACCTAATGGCCACCCTCACCATCAAGCCTGGGGTGGCACCTGTATATCGTGGGCGATTGCTGTCTGGAATAGACAGCTCCCACCAGGTCTAAAGCATACACGTGTACTTCCATCACTCACATACAGCACGAAACCTACTCTCGTCACTGAAGGCCAAAGAGCGCCTTTCTACATGCGAGTCAGCTCTCTCATACCAGAGTAGCCGTGCCCGTCTGTTGCATTCTGGCCACAGGCACACTCGATCTTAATCCTACTACGAGCAGACGCTTTCCAAAGGTCCACGATGACACAACGGCACGTGCCCGGATTTCGTCCCTGGATGATGTTCGGTTGACTACTGTTTTTCGCGCAATGTGTCGATGTTGACATGCACGTGTGCAACGCGGGCGTCCGAAACCTGGTCTGTAGTTGTGGGAATGTTCCACGGACCACAGTCGAAAGCGGCGACACACCACCGATGCGTTGTGGCCGCCGTGTGAAGCAGTGCTTCCCGCAGGCCTCCCGTTCAAATGGCTGAAGCTGTTCAGCAGGAGTACTTCTCGTTGGCTGGCATTAGTTGCACCCTAAAATGAATGTTAGGAACACTGTTCGCCTGCGAACTCGGCACGATTCCTCCCCGCAGAGTCAAAATAGACGGCGCACAGAAAGGCCATCTGATGGCCGATGATTATGACAAATCAACTGCTAACACTACCATCCCGCAGTATGCACATCTTATAATTCGCTGCCACTGAATACAGTCCTAGAGGGTGCTGCATTTTTTTCCGGCAGTGTAACAATATCATAAAAACTTGCACAAGTCTTCAGGTAACGAATCACACTTCTTAAAGACAGTCAGGGCGAAAAAATATATACTCAATTAAATTTTCTGTTGGAGGTGCAGACACTGTAGTTTAAAACAATCCTTAAAATATATGAAGATAGTAACTGTTCTCCAAAGAACAGATACAATTGATGACCATGCAGCTTCTCTAGAATAAATGACAATTAATTGAAACCCTCAGCTGCCGAGAGCTGTCCCCATCGAGGTATATCAACAACACCTGTCGGCAGGTATATAAAGGCTACCCAGCCATTGACCTTTGTCTGTGCAAATGCGCACAGGTTGCCTGAACGGGAATGTGGGTCTCAGACCTGGGGTTCGAGTCCCGGTGGGGGCACATATTTTCAGCTGTCCCTATCGAGGTATATGAATAACACCTGTCGGCTGCTGACGGTTTCAATTAATTATCAGTCCTTAAAATGTTACATATGAGTTCCTATGAACACTAAAACAACAACAAATGTATGTGTCATTTGTACATGTTATTACATGGGGGGTAAGTACATGTTTGTGGTAATTGGTATCTTAATGTAGTATCCTCATCACCACTGTAGAATCATGTACCGTAGGAAGCAAGGGAGAAGATATTATGATGGGTGGCCAGTATTCTCTTTCTACAATACAAATGCACACGTGGATTAACATGGTCCTTTATTTACATGACCAGATAGCTACGACTTAACTTTAATAGACTCCATGTGTTGTGGTACAATCTCATCAGTAACAGTCCTCTTGCAAACAATACCGGTAATATTGCTACGGTCACAATTCTGGTACCTATGTGCTAGCACAGTCTGTGCTGAACGATGCCACTGTGCGAATGAATGACAGACACCAAAGAGGAGTAGTGAGTGGAGTCAGTGAGCTAGTGACTGAGACCCTCCGAATATTTTCTCCAGTCCGCAGCTCGTGGTCGTGCGGTAGCGTTCTCGCTTCCCGCGCCCGGGTTCCCGGGTTCGATTCCCGGCGGGGTCAGGGATTTTCTCTGCCTCGTGATGACTGGGTGTTGTGTGCTGTCCTTAGGTTAGTTAGGTTTAAATAGTTCTAAGTTCTAGGGGACTGATGACCATAGATGTTAAGTCCCATAGTGCTCAGAGCTATTTGAACCATTTTTTTGTTTTCTCCATGGTCGCAATTGCGCCGTGAAGGAGACCTGTCGTTACGGAGTACATGTTTTGCAACCAGGCATCCATACTTCAGCGCCCAGTCTGCTGTCCAAGTGAAAATAAACGTTAACATACTACTCATAGAAGCTGTAAGCTATTAATTCTGTACAATGTCCTCAGTCACCAACAGAAATATCTGCACTTATACCCCTAACATCCTATCTTCTTCTTTTGCTTGTGCCCTTGTCCCGCATCTACGCTGGGTCGGCATGGTTACTATTGGATTTAGCAAGGTTAATTTAAGGGATGGCCGGAGGCTCTTCCCGTCGGCACCCCGTACCTCTCAGGACGGAACAAGTGTACCCCCAGCTGTCTGCATCTACTGTAAGCCATGAAATAGTGCGAAGATTTTTGAGATGTCTGCGAGTTGTGTCATTGAGGTGGGACATGGGTACCAGCCCAGTATTCACCCAGTGGGATGTGGAAAACCATCTAAAAACACATCCAGGCATTCAGGCTGGCCAGGACACCGACCCACGTCGTAAATCCACTGGGCTGATTCGATCTGGGGCCGGCACGCCTGCCCGAGTCCCCTTAAATTATATATATATATATATATTTATATATATATATATATATGTGTGTGTGTGTGTGTGTGTGTGTGTGTGTGTGTGTGTGTGCTCCTTACTGACAGGCGTTGTCCACTTAACATTGTAGTTACGATGGTGCAGAGAACATCAGGTAGTAAATTATATAATGTGTTTGTGGTAAGACTGTTAGATGCAGAGGAAAAAAATCTAACACATTGAAGTTGGTACATGTCAAGTGCCAAAGATCACAATATGTATACTTATACCCCTAACATTCTGTATATATGCAGTGTGTTACAAAACGATGCTGACAAATTTCGAAGTGTTGTAGAGGGTGTCTTGAGGATCGGACTGTGGGTAGGGGTCCATGTACGAAACCGCTATCCAATGACGCTACGCTGCGTTACAGGCGCCGGTGCCTGCTACTAGGGCACCCCTTCGGCAGCAAAAGCTAGTTTATACGCTGACGGACCATAAGAGGAATGCCTCGCAATGTTGTTCGTTATGCAGTAATCGTGACTTATTGTTACTAACGCCATTGGAGAAGATGGAGCTAGTTGCTGAGTAGATAGGCATTCTCTTCCATCAATGGAATGCTCTGTTGCCTCGGTGGATGACGGTTTAGCACACGGTTTCCCTCCGCAGTTCATTTTTCTCCTGTAAACCGTAAAATATTGAAGATTTTAGAGGTTTTCAGCACAAAAATAAACTCTCTCCCACGGCCTGCTACAGTCCGATCCACGAGCGATGGCGGTTCACGCAGATCGAGACGCTGGCAGAGATTGCATTGTTACCGGTTCCAAGCGACAGTTGTGGTAAACGCATTCACGTGCTCTGCATTTGAAGAAAGCGTGTGTACTGCAAATGATGTCTCTCGCTTGCTTGAGGAAAATCTGTCGCTTACGACCATCATGAGCCGTGAAAATTCGCAACAGATAGAATAAAAATTCCCTGAATATCTCGCTACGATCACGTTTAATGCTTGAAATAGCTACGATAGTCACAGCAGAGTGCTCAGAGCACTACTGAACACTCGTTGGTTATTGGACAATGCGTGACGTACGAGTCCAGAACAAGCCTAAACGCGACTGCCATCGCTCGTGAGTCCAGGTATAGACCGTTAAATCTGTCCCTGGTAGAGTATGTGTGGAACCAGGTCGGACGTCAGCTCCATTTCAGCGCCAGTGTCCAGGACCAGTTGCGACAGTTGTGGCCCAGATTGCCCTAGTAGGGAGTATAACAACTTTCCCAAGCGAATCAGTGCATGCATCGGGACCAGAGGGGGATGTAACGTCATGCCGATAAGTGGGCTTATACTGCCAAGTTTTGTAAATTTGACTCGATTTTGTACTCAGTGATATCACGTAAAATACGTTGTCATCCAGGGAATTTTCACTTCGTTTCCACCTCCTCAAGTGGGTACTTCTTTTTTTTCAAGGTGGGTGCTTCTTTTTTCTTTCAGATGGTGTATATATATTAGTTTCATCAACCATGCCGTTGTCTTAATCCATTGGGACCCAACAAAGAGGTATCGTGTTCGACTTGCCAGCCATTTGCCTGTTTGTATCGTCCCATCCCAACTCCCACTCTCCCCCTCCACATTCCATTACATTTTCACTATGGTTATGAGAAAGATTTGGTAGCAGCTATTTTACTTGGCTCTCCTAGTAATTTTGACATGCATCTCTCCATTCATTGCCGAGAAACCGAGAATTCTTGCATTATTTTCACCTGTAATTCTACACTCAGTGTCGTAACTTAATTCTGGTAATAAACACCAACTATAGTATTAGAATTTCGATCAATTAAAAGAGTATGTTTGCAAGCTATATTTAGTTTACTAAAATACTCGCATAAATCTTTACTCTGCTCTAAAACACTCGAATAAATCTTTACTCTACTCTAAAATACTCGAATAAATCTTTACTCTGCTCTTTGTTTCTTTTGCTACCACCCAATGGCTGTCAACAGCTGCCAACAAGTAATTTGTACTGTCACTTCGTTACTCATTTGTACAAGTTCTTTGATATTTATGATTTAGACTGCATATTCGTATTACCAGCAAAGTTTTATGTGAATTTCTCATTAGCTAAATGAAGGTAATTGTGTCTCAGATGTCAATATACCTCTCATCAATTTCACATACTCGCATCTAAGTTCACAACATTCAGCTCTGAAGTAATTTTTGCAGTAACTTAAAATCTTTTCTTTAATTGATATATAATTTTTCCCAGGGAGCCATTAATAACAATGAATTTAAGATGGCTGTACTGCAGTATTTTGAAGACTTTTGGGTCATCAATGTTCATATTTTTCCCATAGAGCCTTTAATGACGGTGAGTTTGAGATGGTTGTATTGCAGTATTTCCAAGAGTTTTGGGTTAGCAATGTTTATATATCATCACTGTGGCACATGTTTCCCATTGGCACAATTGACAACACAAGGGAAATACTGGCTGCTCTATACGGTCACTAATAATAGTTTACTTACCTAAGCACGTAATAGTACACGTAAAATCATTGAAACTCATCAGCCACCTATATGGTTGACATGTGTAAGTAGATCAATTCTGGTCGTCTTTTAAGGTTAATTACGTCAATAATTCTATTTAACAACAAGTGTATTCAGTTACAGCAGGAATAACTGCGATCTAACAAGTAGATAGTACCTTCGTTCTGCCATTTTCTGTGTGGTTTATTATACCTCTTAATATGGAAATTTCGGAGCAACATTGACTTCACTAATGTAACAGAAGCTGCTTCATGTAGTGACGATATGGTTCGCATGTCATATGTTTATCCCCTGGAGAGTGGGTGTCCTGGAATGCGGTCTACGCCATGGAGAGGTGACACAGTATCTCTCTTTTGTTGCCTACGCGTCAGAACTTCAGGGCAGAAATGACCTCGAAATGCGGTACTCCGCGCACGCATTTAGGTACGAATGTTCGGGCCTTACCTTGACGTTAGGTGTCATGTGTGCGCTCCCACGCGATGGCACGGAGACAACTTGCTCCCACCCATAGCCGATGCACATACCGAAATTTTAAAGCACTCTCTTTTTGTATTTTCGTTGGCCTGGTCGGCAAGTCAAAATTTTCACTACACCGGACGACCACTAGTGGCGGGCCTTGAGTGGCCAATGGCAGTTTGGGTGCGCTGATCTCTCGTGCGCGCCAGAAGAGACAATTGTCTCTATTTGATAAGATGACAACCAGCCATGCGTTTTGATCGGCGGATAATAGTTTTGGCGCACTCGCTTCTTCAGTGGGAGCGCCAGGAGTCGAAAGAAAGAGATTTTGTGCTCAGTCTTTTGCGAGCTCTTCGGAGAGACACTTCTGCCAACTCTTCATTCTTCCGCGGACGGTGAGGCGAAATTCTGGATTCATACATCGATTGTGACAGGTGCTTGCTCTTTTTCCAGCCTCGTGTAGTTTAGTAAGTGCTGCTTTGCTCTGCTGGGTCCATCTAGTCCTTCTTCAGACATGTCTCACTCTTAGAGCTTTTAACCAGGTCTTTAGTCCAACCTTTGGGAACATGCTATGCCTTGCGTGTCGTTTCGCGAAACCACGGACATGGAAATTAACACCACCCTGGTCTATTTGCTCTAAGTCGTTGTACGAGGCTAATCATCTTACTGACAAGCTAGACTCTGGCCTGAAAGGGGCGGTTCTGGCAATCCGACATCTCGCTCATTGCCCGTTTTCCTTTTCTATCTGAACACCTTTACGTTTCACATAGTTTTCTCACTTGATTATCCTACATAACTTTACATAAGCTTCTTTTACTACCTGTCATTTACTATATACGGATCAGTCATTTGACATTACAAGATATTACTTATAGTACATACAACACATTTTCATTAAAATGTAATTACAAGATAAAACTGAAACAACGCATTCACACAAAAATAAAGTCCACCAAAGTGTGTGGGTGATTTATAAACCTGTCGTTTATATATCTCCTTCGAGAGATTAAAATGACAAGATATCACATGTATTAAAACATTTTCTACATCTACATCTACATTTATACTCCGCAAGCCACCCAACGGTGTGTGGCGGAGGGCACTTTACGTGCCACTGTCATTACCTCCCTTTCCTGTTCCAGTCGCGTATGGTTCGCGGGAAGAACGACTGTCTGAAAGCCTCCGTACGCGCTCTAATCTCTCTGATTTTGCATTCGTGATCTCCTCGGGAGGTATAAGTAGGGGGAAGCAATATATTCGATACCTCATCCAGAAACGCACCCCCTCGAAACCTGGCGAGCAATCTACACCGCGATGCAGAGCGCCTCTCTTGCAGAGTCTGCCACTTGACTTTATGAAACATCTCCGTAACGCTATCACGGTTACCAAATAATCCTGTGACGAAACGCGCCGCTCTTCTTTGGATCTTCTCTATCTCCTCCGTCAAACCGATCTGGTACGGATCCCACACTGATGAGCAATACTCAAGTATAGGTCGAACGAGTGTTTTGTAAGCCACCTCCTTTGTTGATGGACTACATTTTCTAAGCACTCTCCCAATGAATCTCAACCTGGTACCTGCCTTACCAACAATTAATTTTATATGATCATTCCACTTCAAATCGTTCCGCACGCATACTCCCAGATATTTTACAGAAGTAACTGCTACCAGTGTTTGTTCCGCTATCATATAATCATACAATAAAGGATCCTTCTTTCTATGTATTCGCAACACATTACATTTGTCTATGTTAAGGGACAGTTGCCACTCCCTGCACCAAGTGCCTATCCGCTGCAGATCTTCCTGCATTTCGCTACAATTTTCTAATGCTGCAACTTCTCTGACACTACAGCATCATCCGCGAACAGCCGCATGGAACTTCCGACACTATCTACTAGGACATTTATATATATTGTGAAAAGCAATGGTCCCATAACACTCCCCTGTGGCACGCCAGAGGTTACTTTAACGTCTGTAGACGTCTCTCCATTGGTAACAACATGCTGTGTTCTGTTTGCTAAAAACTCTTCAATCCAGCCACACAGCTGGTCTGATATTCCGTAGGCTCTTACTTTGTTTATCAGACGACAGTGAGGAACTGTATCGAACGCCTTCCGGAAGTCAAGAAAAATAGCATCTACCTGGGAGCCTGTATTTTACCGCTAATTTTGAAAATACTTGTATAAAAGCCGCAAAAGCCGTGAAAAAAGAATCACACGTTAAAACTGAAAGCCGCCAGCTAGAAATTGCTTTACAGTACGTATCGCTCTGCGAAGTGTGAGTCATTCGATGACGCTAAGACTACGTAGCCCAGGCTTTCGTGTGCTAGCAAAGTCAGCAGTATATCTGCCAGTAATACTTTGAATGCAGAGCATTGTCGACAGGTCAGTTGGGTTGGCCCTGAGTTTCAACAGTGCAACATGGTTTACAGCCATTTTCACGTTTGCTACCTATGCTCGCTGCCGGCGAGATACTGTTTACATCATGCTGCAGACTAATTATGTTATGAAGTTCAGACATTTTGTCTTGTGAGTGGTCTAAGATAAGCCTCCCTAAACTGCAGTTCGAAGCAGTTCTTCTGTGAACGTTGTACGATTGCGTTGCATTGACGAAATTCCGTTTTACATTACTTTCTCTCAGCTGCGATTGTGTATCCTTGTGTGCAAGCTTATATCTTTTCTTCTGTTTTCATCTTTGTCACGATATGCTAGGATCAACATCAGTGATTCAATAAGTCATCTGTCGATGAAGATTGCCTTTAACGCCACTTTCTCATTCTCTAAATAGTGTTATACCGATTAGAAACATTTTCTGGTCTTTTTAGACACGTGGTATTGTATTGTAACTCCACGTGTTCCAGTTGGGAACTTTTGTGCCTACTGTCCATCAATCTTCGTATATATAAGGAGTAGTAATTGAAGTTCATTTAATGTATCTCACGAATTATGTTCCTTCTGAAATGACTCTACAACTTTAGGGATTTTCATGCTCCAGTCTACCTGTGCTCGATTACTCTCTGTTCTCAGTTGTAGCAGGTGCGAGCACAACTTATTCTAATGACCTGCCTTCAGCAGAATTAATACTTGTACAAACTCCCTTCAGCAAACAATCAGGCGGTCAAGGTAAGTCACAGATCGCAGAGAACTTCTAGCTTCGCGCTGCAATCATGAATACATCGAGGCACTGTATTTCAGTGATTCATTATTCTTACCGATAGGTATTAGACATACAAAGAACAATCATATCGGCTTTTCACGGGTCTATTTTTACAAAAAGAGACATATATTTACTTATAGTTTGTATTAGGTCTGTTAAGGGTCTTAGTTATAATTTTGTCTTGCTCTAACACATGTTGAAAGCCAAATTCTATACAAGACTGGCTATTTTCACGCATTAGTACCTCAGTCATAATTACTATGCGTTTTAGGTAAACTAAGGGAGGAGTATCGGCTTTCAAAATTCAAGACTGCGAGTTTATAAAATTATAAGACCTGTTTCGATTGTGCTAGCAATCATCTTTTGATTTAAAAAAGACAGAAAAAAATTGTTCATGAAATACTTTAGTGAAGCTGAATTTTTTTCAGATTCCCTACAGTTTTTCATGAACAATATTTTTCTATTTATTTTGGCTCTGAAGACGACCATTAGCACCGTATTATACCGTATTGTAAACTCTCGATCTAGACAAAGGTTATTTTGAAAATTTCAGTGACATTTCCACATTCCTGGTCCTGTTCAGCCTTATAAACCGTTGAAACATTTACGATGTATTGGCAAAGTATATTGTCTAAGAGGGCGGAACGGTTGGAGAGCTGTAAAATGACATTATCTTTGAGAGCATTTTAATTAGAATCGATAACCGACAGCGAAAACGATAACTATCAAAAGAGTACTTGCTCATTTAGAGAGATCTGGGGGTAGGAATCAGACATATCTTGTTGCTGGAACCATCCCATCGTTGGCTTAGATTTGCAAATGGAAACAAAGAAATACTTTCATCTAAGCAGTTATTTCGACGGTTCAACCTCTTTCCTTCTTTCAGTGCTCCTTGCTCAACAGTAAGTATGCAGTTAAGTATGAAGAAACAAAGAAACAAGAAACCAGCAAATGAATTAACAACACAATTAAAATGATACTTAATTTTGTGAACGATAAATCAAAATATTCGTAGTATTATACAATATCTCAAAAACAGTCATAGTTTCTGTCATTAGAAGAAAGAAAACAACTCTTAAATAATCTACCTCACAATAAAGAAAATATGTTTTGACTGTGTCAAATGTCGCTAAACACTTTCCACCTTAAAGCGAATTTGTCATTAATGGCAACATATCAGATCTGAGACAAGCAAGTATTTCTAGACGCCATGTGACCCATGGTATATGACTATTTAGTGGATTCATTACGTAACTTCATGAAAGACATGGGTAACGTTTTCGTTGTTGTCTTCGTAAGAATAATAATCACCATAGCACGCAAGGTAACAGAAACATACCTGTACATCGACAAAATTCAACAATGGAAATGTAGGACAAAGCTTGATTCCTTTTTTGTGCCTGACGCAATCATTACACCTGAATAGCCGCTTAAATTGTATGAAGTAAAAACATAACTATTTTTAAAACACTGTTGAGATCGAACAAAGGTCAGACATCAATGCAGTAATAGAAACTGATCAACAATACGGTGCAAACATTTTGTCTTGAGGAAGGCGATCCATAAAACATACCGCGAAGGCTGTGGTTTAAACGTGGTCAATGAATCTTGTTCTTATATATTTACGGATGAAAAAACGGGTGTGAAACTGACGTTAGCGATAAGGAAGACATGCAGTAAAAGTGGTATTTTTAAACATAAGTTCCAAATAATGATGGACTGAACCAACTGTCACAACACTAACTGAGAAATTAAAAAAAAAAGGCGGTATTGGAATGTGCGTCTGGTTCTAGTCTGGAGACTAAGTACACTATATTTCAATACAGTACGGACGCAATGAATGCAGAAATGTGTAATTTGGTAACAAGTAGTCCCTAATGGACGTACCGGGTTAAAAAAACAAAAACAAAAAAAAAACAAAAAAACACGCAGTATTTGTTTGACACATTGAAGACATGTGTTGAAAAGCTTTTATGCCTAAACCCGTTCTTCAAATCTTAATAATAACATTCTTTTGTGAACAATATACCGATATGAAAGTATCCAACAGTAAATAATCGATAGCACAATTAATTTCAGTTATATTTAAATAATAGTGCCATTGTACTTTGAAATGTATGATCAAAGCCGCATATCAGATTAACCGTGATTAGCTTATTTATTAACTGAAACTCGATGGTGCACTTTGGAATATTTTGAGTTTGACTCAGTTCTTGAAAGCTTAATCTAAACTTGGTAACCACTTGTTGCTGTTGTGGTTGTCTTTAGTCCTGAGACTGGTTTGATGCAGCTCTCCATGCTACTCTATCCTGTGCAAGCTTCTTCATCTCCCAGTACTTACTGCAACCTACATCCTCCTGAATCTGCTTAGTGTACTCATCTCATGGTCTCCCTCTACGATTTTTACCCTCCACGCTGCCCTCCAGTGCTAAATTTGTGATCCCTTGATGCCTCAGAACATGTCCTACCAACCGGTCCCTTCTTCTTGTGAAGTTGGGCCACAAACTCCTCTTCTCCCCAATTCTATTCAATACCTCCTCATTAGTTATGTGATCTGCCCATCTAATCTTCAGAATTCTTCTGCAGCACCACATTTCGAAATCTTCTATTCTCTTCTTGTCTAAACTATTTATCGTCCATGTTTCACTTCCATACATGGGTATACTGCATACAAATACTTTCAGTAACGAGTACCTGACACTTAAATCTATACTAGATATTAACAAATTTCTCTTCTTCAGAAACGCTTTCCTTGCCATTGCCAGTCTACATTTTCTATCCTCTCTACTTCGACCATCATCAATTATTTTGCTCCCCAAATAACAAAACTCCTTTACTACTTTAAGTGTCTCATTTCCTAATCTAATTCCTCAGCATCGCCCGACTTAATTCGACTACATTACATTATCCTCGTTTTGCTTTTGTTGATGTTCATTTTCTATACTCCTTTCAAGCCACTGTCCATTCCGTTCAACAGCTCTTCCAAGTCCTTTGATGTCTCTGACAGAATTACAATGTCATCGGCGAACCTCAAAGTTTTTTTTCTTCTCCATGGACTTTAATACCTACTCCGAATTTTTCTTTTGTTTTCTTTACTGCTTGCTCAATATACAGATTCAATAACATCGGGGAGAGGCTACAACCCTGTCTCGCTCCCTTCCGAACCGCTGCTTCCCTTTCATGCCCCTCGACTCTTATAACTGCTATCTGGTTTCTGTACATATTGTAAATAGCCTTTCGCTCCCTGTATTTTACCCTTGCCACCTTTAAATTTGAAAGAGAGTATTCCAGTCAACATTGTCAAAAGCTTTCTCCAAGTCTACAAATGCTAGAAATGTAGGTTTGCCTTCCCTTAATCTATTTTCTAAGATAAGTCGTAGGGTCACTATTGCCTCATGTGTTCCAACATTTCTGCGGAATCCAAACTGATCTTCGCCGAGGTCGGCTTCTACTAGTGTCTCCATTCGTCTGTAAAGAATTCGTGTTAGTATTTTGCATCTGTGACTTATTAAACTGATAGTTCGGTAATTTTCACATCTGTCAACACCTGCTTTCTTTGGGATTGGAATTGTTATATTCTTCTTGAAGTCTGAGGATATTTCGTCTGTCTCATACATCTTGCTCACCAGATGGTAGAGTTTTGTCAGGACTGGCTCTCCCAAGGCCGTCAGTAGTTCTAATGGAATGTTGTCTACTCCCGGGCTTTGTTTCGACTCAGGTCTTTCAGTGCTCTGTCAAACTCTTCACGCAGTATTGTATCTCCCATTTCATCTTCATCTACATCTTCCTCCGTTTCCATAATATTGTGCTCAAGTACATCGCCCTTGTATAGACCCCCTATATACTCCTTCCACCTTTCTGCTTTCCCTTCTTTGCTTAGAACTGGGTTTCCATCTGAGCTCTTGATATTCATACAAGTGGCTCTCTTTTCTCCAAAGGTCTCTTTAATTTTCCTGTAGGCATTATCTATCTTACCCCTAGTGAGATAAGCCTCTATATCCTTACATTTGCCCTCTTGCCATCCCTGCTTAGCCATTTTGCACTTCCTGTCGATCTCATTTTTGAGAAGTTTGTATTCCTTTTTCCCTGCTTCATTTACTGCGTTTTTATATTTTCTCCTTTCATCAATTAAATTCAATATTTCTTCTGTTACCCAAGGATTTCTACTAGCCCTCGTCTTTTAACCTACTTGATCTTCTGCTGCCTTCACTACTTCATCCCTCAGAGCTACCCTTCTTCTTCTACTGTACTTCTTTCCCCCATTCCTGTCAATCGTTCCCTTATGCTCTCCCTGAAAGTCTGTACAACCTCTGGTTCTTTCAGTTTATCCACGTCCCACCTCCTTAAATTCCCACCTTTTTGCAGTTTCTTCAGTTTTAATCTACAGTTCATAACCAATAGATTGTGGTCAGAGTCCACATCTGCCAATGACCTGGTTCCTAAATCTCTGTCTTACCATTATATAATCTATCGGATACCTTCTAGTATCACCAGTATTCTTCCATGTATACAAACTTCTTCTATGATTCTTGAACAAAGTGTTAGCTATGATTAACTTATGCCCTGTGCAAACTTTTACCAGACGGCTTCCTCTTTCATTTCTCTCCCCCAATCCATATTTACTCACTATGTTTCCTTCTCTCCCTTTTCCTACTCTCGAATTCCAGTCACCCATGACTATTAAATTTTCGTCTCCCTTCACTAGCTGAATAATTTCTTTTATCTCATCATACATTTCATCAATTTCTCTCATCATCTGCAGAGCTAGTTGGCATATAAACTTGTACTACTGTAGTAGGCATGGGCTTCGTGCCTATCTTGGCCACAATAATGCGTTCACTATGCTGTTGGTGGTAGCTTACCCGCACTCCTATTTTTTTATTCATTATTAAACCCACTCCTGCATTACCCCTATTGGATTTTGTGTTTATAACTCTGTATTCACCTGGCCAAAAGTCTTGTTCCTCCTGACACCGAACTTCACTAATTCCCACTATATCTAACTTTAACCTATCCATTTCCCTTTTTAAATTTTCTAACCTACCTGCCCGATTAAAGGATCTGACATTCCACGCTCCGATCCGTAGAACGTCAGTTTTCTTTCTGCTGATAACGACGTCCTCTTGAGTAGTCCCCGCCCGGAGATCCGAATGGGGGACTATTTTACCCCCGGAATATTTTACCCAAGAGGATGCCATCATCATTTAACCATACAGTAAAGCTGCATGCCCTCGGGAAAAATTACGGTTGTAGTTTCCCCTTGCCTTCAGCCGTTCGCAGTACCGGAACAGCAAGGCCGTTTTGGTTAGTGTTGCAAGGCCAGATCAGTCAATCTTCGAGACTGTTGCCCCTGTAACTACTGAAAAGGCTGCTGCCCCTCTTCAGGACCCACACGTTTGTCTGGCCTCTCAACAGATACCCCTCCGTTGTGGTTGCACCTACGGTACGGCCATCTGTATCGCTGAGGCATGCAAGCCTCCCCACCAACCGCAAGGTCCATGGTTCATGGGGGTAGGGGTATCCAGTTACTGAGTATATTTTAACATGATTTGACTCATAGGCCGAATTATTAATCTGACATTTGGTACAAACCTCACAGAATGCTATTGAATTATTTAATTAACCTCTGTACGGTACATAAACTACGAAATGATATGACACTTTATGTGTACTTTATTCCAAACCACGTCACCTCCTACACTCATACGTTTTCACATCATTTTTATGTGTTAATTCAAATTTTCCGTGTTTGATGTTTTTGGCGTTAATTTTCCAAGTCGTGCTGACATGGATGCAGGCCCCGCGAGTGCCGATTGGTTTGTTTGGAACAGGATGTATGACTTGGTGAAAAAGTCCTGTGCTCGTACAGGGTGACCGATAGACAGTGAGTAATTCCTCTCCACATTCTTAATTCGACTTCTGTGGTATCCGGGTTGGGATTTTATACTAGTAATGGTTGGCACAGCTTGTAATTGTTATAAGTATCTTGATGGATTACGAGTGTGGGACACACAGGTTCTCAAACGATCCACAAAAATGTATATCGATTCCATTCCAGGTAACAATTTTTCTTATGACATATGTAACACTACCATGCTCTTTTACAGAAATAAAGATAGATATTTTATCAAACTGCCATATGGGCTTTTCTAGATTTCTTACACAGGAGGGTGAAGTGTAACAAGGCAAATTTTAACTTTATTTAATTGACAAACACAGATATGGATTCTCTCGTTCCGTACGGCCAATATCTAGCTGACAGTTTCCTGCCGGCCAAGTTGGAGTGGTTAAGGCTCTGGACCAGCAAACAGAAGTGGCTTGGATCAAGATTTCGCCCGACTGCCTACACTCATGTATTCAGTGGTCTTTCTAAATTGCCAATTTCTTGTCAGACGGTGAACTTATAGTAGAAGAGGCATGAAACTTTATTCTTTCTTCGACTAAAAGGATATGGAACGTAGTAGTTATAAAATTATCATTTACGCCAGTAGATGATGTTCACACAGTTTTCTGAGTACGTGCAAGATGACGTCACACCACAAGAATGAACTGCGACCAAATAATGTGCAGCGATTTGTCTGTCATGACATCACTGTAATGACCGTTTTCTTCCTATAGATCCCCGAGTCATTCTTCGATAGACCAACTACCCCCTCAATTTCCACACTCCACCGCTAGGTGTCTCCCTTCTGTGCAGAAACGAGACCTGTCTGAAGCAGTTTTCTTAAAGTGCACATACCTCGTGTCTTGACTGACGTTGTCCACCGATGTTTACCGAAGCCTAGGAAAATACTGTACGTGAATCTGATTTCTACCCAAAAATATGGAAATATCAGCCGTAATAATAACGAAATGGCGGAAGTCGGTCTTTCATATTTGATGTGCGCTCTTTTCAGAATGTACACAATTCATAACTGGTGCGACAGCGTGGTCCAACACACACAAATGTGTTCAAAGTGGATGTTTAGTCGAACGAATAACGAATTTACGCAACTGAATATCAAAACGCAGGCCATTTATAGTCACAGCCCATCTCTAACGGTCTGTATAACTACAGGTATGGGGCATGACTCAGTAATGAAACAAATTAACATTGGTGCTATTATTCACGCGTCGCTACACAAATCCAGTCTGGGATGCGGCCAAATAGTGCACAGGCATTTCCAGGTTATTTCTCTCGCTCGCGTCGGTGCAAATATGCATGCCTTAGCCTATGGCGCCAGCCATCGTACTGAAAACTCTCTTCAGGCTACCGAATTAACTGATTCTGTGGCCAAGCAATGAAAGGTGACAAGTCACTTAACGTAAAAAAAAAAAAAAAATAGCTCAAAGCACGCCGACATTGAAACCTTACAAAATGGAAACACACAATCAACTTCTCTCTCTCTCTCTCTTTCCTCTCTCTCTCTCTCTCTCTCTCTCTCTCTCTCTGTTTCTCTCTCTCTCTCTCTCTCTCTCTCTCTCTCTCTCTCTCTCCACTCTCCCTCCATCTCCATCAATTTACCAGATTGATAACTTTCATATTATTCTCTCGCTACAACAACGAATTTCGACGCTATTCAAATTCCATAGGCAACAGGTGGCCGATAAAATATGTCCCATTAACCTTTTTCCAATGGCAAATAGACAAAGGGAACAAATGCTAATAATTTAAATGCTTTAACTAAATACCACCAGTTCCGTTCGCTTTCTTTTCGTTGCCTTAATAGATGAAAACGCGTTTAAAAAATTCCGTTCATGGCCTGTTCCAGACAAGCTTCGTGACTCCACTGCTCGCAAGAGGAACGTAAAATACGGAAACCAGTTTTTTCTTTTCTTGTGCTCTGAAGGTTATCCTCATTAACTCGGTTTAACTGCAGTCCAGCAGAGCTTATACTAACAAACACCGGCACTACCGGCGTGTAGCGTCATTTAGCCGTGTAGTGCATCTCGTTAACCCTACAAACATCATTTCATTTCGCTCCTCTCGCCACGACGTTCTGCGTTTCTGCAATCGCTGTCTGTCTAACGGCATTAAAACTGCGACCTGCGGGACCCTCGTTAAATCACGGCGAACGGGTTCATCAAGGAGCAGACTCCTCGTCGGAGTGCAGAACCCTGTTGGCTGCGGAGTGGTCGTAGGGAAGACGTGACTCGGGGATTTTACACTGGTCGAGATGAAACTCACCGGTGAGTCGCAACGGTGTTACGACACGAGCCACTTTGGATCCCAGAAACGATCGACAACTCTCGATCGAGTCTTCATCGATTGAAAGTCAGATGAGACGAGTAAATCCCAATTGAACATGACCTAGCTGTGGCTCAGCAACGAATTTCCTTTGAACAGCTCTTTCATCGGAGAGCGATGCAGGGGGGGGGGGGGGGGGGGGCGATCACAAGGTCATTTCTCGAGTGTAAGCCTGAACATCAGTTTTTCCGCATCATCGCAATCAAGACATGTACTAGAGACCAGGAGACGATTGGTGAAGGAAACTATGGATCAGCATGTTCATAAGGAAAACCATCCATTACATGGGCACGTTCCAGCAACCCCAAGATTGAGGTCCGGAAAAAGATTCCTCTAGACCACATCCGTCTGGCAACAGCAGCTACAACATGGAAACAGTTGTGGGTTTCTCGACCTGAGACCTGCTGTCTTCCTTCGGAAACGCTCCCACCTGTACACGGACGGAGCGGGATCTTGTGGAGACTACACATCCACCGTAGTTCTGGAGTTGGGAGATCCTGGAGTAATCTCTATAAGCGACACTTAACTGTGGATATCACCAGCTGTCACTGAGGAGCATCTTGCAGAGGAGATCTACTTGCAACTCGGAACGCAACTGAAGTTGCAAGATATCAATCAACAGTAGTGTAGCTTGATAATTATTTATTTTATTTGCTTCTAATGGTAATTATCATGTACTGGATTATTTTTCTGGTTAACGACCTTGCCACAGTGGTAATGACGGTTCCCGTCTGATCACCGAAGTTAACCGCTGTCTGGCAAGGCTCTCACTTGGAAGTGTGACCATTCGGTCTGCCGAGCGCTGTTGGCAAGCGGGATGCACTCAGCCCTTGTGAGGCGAACTGAGGAGCTACTTGAGTGAGAAGTAGCAGCTCCGGTCTCGGAAACTGACATACGGTAGGGAGAGCGGTGTGCTGACCACGTGCCGCTCCGTATGCTCGTCCAGTGACGCCTGCGGACTGAGGAAGACGCGGTGGCTGGTCAGTATCTTTGCGTCTTCATGGCTTGTTCGTGCGGAGTTTTGTTTAGTTTAGTTTTTTTCTGGCTGGAATTAATAAATAACTAATAACCAAAGATATTTGCTAAACGATTTAGATTATTGCAATTGTGCTTTCACCCAGATGAAATGATAGCAAATGCGTACTGATCCGAGTACAGACTCTTGTTGTATCCATACTTCACACAGAAATATCAGTATCAAATTTGGTTTTTCCATGCAAGTTCATAATGTCATCGGTTGATAGGTCATTCTAGTTTGATGCTGCTAAGAGAGACTGATCACAAATCGTAAATGACGGTTCAAACAAAACGTAAGCTTCCTCATTTTTTTAAAAAAAAGGAAAGAATTTTCAGCTATTTGACTGTAAGTACTGTTCATTTGTTTCACACATTCATAGCCGCTGTATTTAGGCCTTGACGTGTCACATAGTGAGGTCACATGTAAGGTAAAGTTCCAACATGCATCTGCAAATGGCTATAAATCCGATATCACATATGGCACTGATATATGTTTGAATTGCACGCGTTTTGTGCAAGAACGACTAAGACGCAAGGTATCACACTGTCACGTCGTAGTCAGGATCAGCGTCAAAGGTCGTCGGTGAGGTGCATTACATAGACCCGCAACCACGAACATCAACGTGCAGCCAGGACACAACTGACCTTCTGAACGAATATTCCAGAATACCGGCATTTATACAAACATTATAAACATAAGATATTCCAGAAACCTCTCAGAAATGATAAATGCTAAACAATTGCTGTTATCGGGTTTAAACGGGCGACACGCAGCACGCCGGGCTGCGACGCTAACGTCTACATCACAATGTTTGCACCATGGGCCGTTGCAGTGTTACACAATCTAAAATAAAACAAAGTGCACTTAGCCCCGAAATCGAGTTGTTGAAATCGAGTATTCTAGTTCAAAGCCTTATCCACTTAACTAACTGGGGAGCCCAGCTACACAGTCTGTAACGTAAATATTTGTCTCCTTGTTATTATTGTTGCTAAACATTCCCTTCATTTGACGTCCATTTTTAACCGAAAATATATGCAGGACGCAATTTTGTTAGAGATATTTTTATACTGTTAGTATGCAAGGGATCGCGCTGTGGCGTCCGAAAGCGAGAATATATGTATACTGTATGTTTCTTAACCTCAATGGTAGACCCGAGGAAAACAAATTTTCCTTGAATTGAGAGGATATATGTTACCTAAAACGCTATTAGACATTTTACATTTTTTACGACGCAATAAGGACGTAAGTTATGACTGTAAAAAATTAAGCCGATATCTTTACAGAAGAATCGTTAAATTGGCAATAGTTCACCTCGGAGGAAGGCAGGAATACGAGAAGTGATACTGACCCTTCGACCTAGAAAACAGACAGCAGAAAGGCAAAACCTACATTTATGGCATCTGTAGATTTGGAGAATCCTTGGGACAATGTTTGACAGGAATAGGTTCTTCTAAATTCTAGTGCTGGCAAGGACAAAATATAGAGAGTGTAAGCTTTCACGGAAACCAGGCGACAGTTACAAGAGACAAAGGACGTGAAATAGCTCCATCCATAAGGAAGCAACAAAGTAAACCGAAGAGAAAATTAGAAAGGGGATCGAATTTATCAACGAATAAATAAAAGAATTAAGGTTTTCTGACGACATTGTATTTTAGTCCGAGACGGCCAATGACAAGGAAGATCGGCAGAATGCAATGAGTATTTTCTTCAAAATAAATCGTTAGATCAATCCCAACTAAAGATGAAAAAGATTACGCTGGGCACTACATTAGGAAATATTACTGTAGAACAGGTTTGCTGTCTGATTAGGAATGTAACAGACGATGGCTGAAGTAGAGAGGGAACAAAGTGCAGACTTAAAATAGGAAGAAAGGCGTTTCCGAAAAGGAGAAATTTGTTAACCTCTGATGTAAATTTAAGGTTTATGAACTCTTTTCTGCGAGTGTTTGCTTGTAGTGTAGATTATGAGAAAATGAAATGTTGACAGTAAGCAAAATAGATACGAAGAGAATAAAGATTTTGAAATGTGGTGGGGAAGATTGCTGGAGATTAAATGGATAGATAGAATAAGTAGGAGGTATTGAGCCGTGGAATAATTAACTACATGAAAGGGTCAGTTGATACGACAGACCTTGCGGCGCCAAGGAATAGTCTGTTTGGTTACAGAGAGATGTATGGGGGTTGGGGGTGGGTATAAATTGTAGAGGGAGACCTAGGCACGAACACAGTAAGCAGTTTCAAATGGATGTAGGTTGTAGCAGGTATTCGGAGATGGAGAACATGGCGATCACTATGCAACCATTCATTGGACTTAAGACCAAAAAACCAACAATAACAACGACGACTAGGAAAGTCCAATCTCACCGAACCAAGTATTTGTAATGTAATGGAAATTGTGCAGAGAAATGAAGCTCAGCGCCGCGCGTCATGGTGATGTGACACTCATATGTAACAGCTTTGAAGTCGACAGTATGTTTCAGCACGATAACGACCGAGCGTATGACACTAAGCGCATCAGAAGTAACAGCGCGCACGGCCTACGCTGGCATCTACTGACCTACAGTGGCAGCGATGAGCGGCTGCTGGGGTCCCTGCAATCTACTGGAAACGTCCTCACAGAGCCGGAAGCCGCGCCGAGGGCAGGCGCAGCCCTCGGCGCCTGCGATTGCGCAACCCTGCAGCCACCACGGCCGCGGCAAGCGCCCAGTCTTCAAAGCCGGTAATTTATCGTTGCCTTCGGATGGACAGGTACCTCCGTGAGTTCAGCTACGAGTTCCCACTGCTCAAACGGGACGGACTATAAATCACTAATCGGCAGTCAGTTAAACCTGTGTTTATTTTTTTCTCATTATTCGCTTAGGGTAAACTTGCGAAGTTTACATACGTATATAATATATGCATATAGTGTTAGATTACAGACGACTGTTTAGTAAACAATGTATACTTACATTCATTGCCATTTTTTTACTCCTGTTCTCCTGAACTACATCTTTAAAAGGTATTAAATGACCTTCTACCAAAGCATAAAAATCACGGGACTGAAAAACATTTGTCAGGGCTGTTAGTGCACGACTGATTTTCTGTCCCAACTTGTGTACCATTGCACTGTAACAATTTCCATCAACATCGGTGACAACATTGTGAGTGAACGAGCTGTTTACAACACAGCCGGGAAAGTTCTGGGCGAACCGTTAGACGAAGCGAAAGAGTAGGCCTTTCCAGATTTGTTTATTTATTAAGCGTATATTGTTAACGGTAGTCGCATTTAAAGTAGAACGCAACTGATTCTATACATGTCAACATCCATTCTGTCTACTGCTCAAAACATTTCTGCTGTTTGTTTTCCATTAAGCTGCGCAAGAGACCCGCCATCTTTCCCTTCCGATTTTCGCATCTTTTTATGTTGCCCTTAATCGCCATTCTTTGTGTGGAACACTTAGCTTTTCCAGACTTTTACTTGGTTTCAAAGTAATCAAATAATCACGGGAACCCCAAGAACCAAAAGCCAACAGCCTTGCCGCAGTGGTAACACCGGTTCGCGTCAGATCACCGAAGTTAAGCGCTGTTGGGCTGGGCAAGAACTTGGATGGGTGACCATCCGGTGTGCCCAGCGCTGTTGGCAAGCGGGGTGCACTCATCCCTTGCGAGGCAAAACTGAGAAGTAAACTGACATACGACCGGGAGAGCTGACCACATGCCCGTCCATATCGGCATCCAGTGACGCCTGTGGGCTGAGGATGACACGGCGGCCAGTCGGTACCGTTGGGCTTTCGTGGCATATTCGGACGGAGTTTAGTTTAGTTTAAGACTCAGAATGAATTTCGAGAGGAAGCTAAATTTTACAGCAACTGCAGAACCGAATAGTTGTGATTCCAGAATGAATCCTTCACTCTCTACATGAGTGTGCGAAGTTTAGAAATCCCCTGGGAGAATAATTCTGCGTGCCGGACCGGGACTCGAACCGAAGAGATTTTTTTCAAAAGACTGTCAGACGAAAATGGAACACACTTCCCCATTTACCATTTCATATGCAGTCGGTGGATACGTGTACTAATGACATGGGTACACCATTAAAGGCGAAGTATTGGTTTATTCACTGGGTCTCATATCCTTAAAAAATGGGTCTTGTATGCTTACCTTCTGATTTTTCACACAGAGCTTCTGCGTTTCTCATGAAGAGCCCACTATTTAAGTCTTTCGGTTAGTAATAAGAATGGGATGGGCTTTCCAGCGTCTTAGCGAGAATTTCAAGATGAGTCCTTCCAAAAGGCCAGTTCCACTTGATTGTGCTCTTCGTGCCCTGCTTAGTTTGATCTCTGTCTGTAACGACCTTGACCTTGGCGGGACATTAAATACTGAAATATATTGGAGAAAACTGATCTCCAGGCGTCCCCAGCAGGAGAAGTTCGGGTGCCAAGTTGTAAGTAAGTCTTTTGAACTGATGCTACACTGGTCTACGTGTGTGTCGATTATGATGACGATGATGATGAAATAAACCTAGCGGGGAAAATTCCCAACCCGGTCCGGAATCGAATACTGGCCCGCTTCATGGCAGTCAGATGCGCTCGCGACTTAGCTGAGGAGGCGGACGATACTGGATGGTAACTTCTGTAATAAGTGCTGAAACGAGTGAGACAGATACCACTTGTATTTGTCGAAATATTCCATTAATTTATGATCCACACAGAATGCATAATTTTACAGACTTGAAAGCGTGATACGACTCCATACGACAGGAAATCAAATAGGACTGTTTATTTTACTTTATTTGGCCTCACGTTTTACAGCCCGGTAAACATTCTTCTGTACGAATCTAGTTTCTTCATGTTATTTAATGTACAATCGACGAAGAATGAGCACATGACACCAGCAAACAGTTTACAGCTATCCGCGGAACGTGTTGTCCAGTGAAACGCTGCGGAGATGAATCGCGATTTTCTCCTTGTAACACGGGTGCTGCCAGTATCCATGCTTATGCTGTATCATAATGTGACTAGAGAGTGACAATGAAACATTTAGCAGCGCGCCGTACCAATAGTAAAACTAAACGACAGAAGTGACATCGAAAGAACGTCAGCACAACAGGTCTTGCAGCAGTCATCAAGAAAAGTTACACATGCAGAAGTAAATATAAATGAGAAATTATTTTTCATACAACAAGTGTCTTATGAATCTGACAGATTGATACTGTAGACAAGTTGGTCGAGAGGATAACAGTTCTTTTTTTTTCGAAATCTGTAAAGTAGAGATGCTCACTGAACAAACACAAATGCTTTCAGTATCCAGAAGGCGCAAAGTAGCAGCTCTTGAATTTGGTCACAGAGCGTTTCTTTGCGCTCTGATGTGTGCGCAGCCGGAAGAACGACACACGTAGAAAGAAATTTTCCGTAGTCTCGACGTAAGACCGTGGCGACTACTGCATCTGCACGAATCGGTTTCTCTTTGACTGAGGTAAGAAGCCCACTGTGAAAGCAGCAGTAACTGTTTAGTTTATATTTATTTTATTTTTGGTGACGCTTTGTTACGCTGCCGACCTCTTCTGCCCGCACTGTTTTAACTAGCACTTCAACCGAGGCAGGCGAGTATCGCTGTTGTGAGGAAATGAACTGCAGGTTACCACGAGTGTACTGCGGCAGATGGTTTGGTGGCCTTACAGAAGGATCTGCCTACTCGGCGAGGACAGAGAAGGACGAGGCACTCTAGTTTCCCCATTGCGCGATGGCAAAGCGGTATGGTGGCACTCAGACTGTGAGTCCTTAGTAGAAACATTTTCTTACCAGAATGTCCTGTTTAGGGTCATAATTGGATAAGTAAGCAGATAACTCTCAAATTTTTGGATTTATTAAATCAGTGCTGGCTGCAGAAAAATATCTCTTTCATTTCGGAAAGAAGACATGGTCGGAGGAAATCATAACACTCAAGATCTATAAAGTAGCGCTAGCGTGTGTTAGTGTATCCTGCACCTTGCCTTTTGAAATCTTGGTTGGAATGACAGGCTTAGGTGTGGCGTGACCCATGGTGTGGGTTAGGCTGGGAGGCAAAAATTTGGTCCTGAGTTGGCGAAGCCAACAAATGTGAATACGAGTTTAGGGGTGTGGTGAGAGCCCGATTTTAAGTTCGCATTGTCTTAAATGCATGTTTCGTTACCAAAACTAAAACCGCAACTTAAACAAAAAACACGATTTCACATATTAGACACAGCATCGTCAAGTATTTTGGTGTGTATGAAATACATCTAAGATGTCACATATTCCTACAAGAGTCAGAATTGGTCAAAACTAGAAGAAAAGTAACTATAATGATATGTTCTGAAGCCGACACCTGTGGACGTGTGGGACTTTCAACATCCACAGTTCATTGCCTGCGTTTTGTTTATATACACTCCTGGAAATGGAAAAAAGAACACATTGACACCGGTGTGTCAGACCCACCATACTTGCTCCGGACACTGCGAGAGGGCTGTACAAGCAATGATCACACGCACGGCACAGCGGACACACCAGGAACCGCGGTGTTGGCCGTCGAATGGCGCTAGCTGCGCAGCATTTGTGCACCGCCGCCGTCAGTGTCAGCCAGTTTGCCGTGGCATACGGAGCTCCATCGCAGTCTTTTTAACACTGGTAGCATGCCGCGACAGCGAGGACGTGAACCGTATGTGCAGTTGACGGACTTTGAGCCAGGGCGTATAGTGGGCATGCGGGAGGCCGGGTGGACGTACCGCCGAATTGCTCAACACGTGGGGCGTGAGGTCTCCACAGTACATCGATGTTGTCGCCAGTGGTCGGCGGAAGGTGCACGTGGCCGTCGACCTGGGACCGGACCGCAGCGACGCACGGATGCACGCCAAGACCGTAGGATCCTACGCAGTGCCGTAGGGGACCGCACCGCCACTTCCCAGCAAATTAGGGACACTGTTGCTCCTGGGGTATCGGCGAGGACCATTCGCACCGTCTCCATGAAGCTGGGCTACGGTCCCGCACACCGTTAGGCCGTCTTCCGCTCACGCCCCAACATCGTGCAGCCCGCCTCCAGTGGTGTCGCGACAGGCGTGAATGGAGGGACGAATGGAGACGTGTCGTCTTCAGCGATGAGAGTCGCTTCTGCCTTGGTGCCAATGATGGTCGTATGCGTGTTTGACGCCGTGCAGGTGAGCGCCACAATCAGGACTGCATACGACCGAGGCACACAGGGCCAACACCCGGCATCATGGTGTGGGGAGCGATCTCCTACACTGGCCGTACACCACTGGTGATCGTCGAGGGGACACTGAATAGTGCACGGTACATCCAAACCGTCATCGAACCCATCGGTCTACCATTCCTAGACCGGCAAGGGAACTTGCTGTTCCAACAGGACAATGCACGTCCGCATGTATCCCGTGCCACCCAACGTGCTCTAGAAGGTGTAAGTCAACTACCCTGGCCAGCAAGATCTCCGGATCTGTCCCCCATTGAGCATGTTTGGGACTGGATGAAGCGTCGTCTCACGCGGTCTGCATGTCCAGCACGAACGCTGGTCCAACTGAGGCGCCAGGTGGAAATGGCATGGCAAGCCGTTCCACAGGACTACATCCAGCATCTCTACGATCGTCTCCATGGGAGAATAGCAGCCTGCATTGCTGCGAAAGGTGGATATACACTGTACTAGTGCCGACATTGTGCATGCTCTGTTGCCTGTGTCTATGTGCCTGTGGTTCTGTCAGTGTGATTATGTGATGTATCTGACCCCAGGAATGTGTCAATAAAGTTTCCCCTTCCTGGGACAATGAATTCACGGTGTTCTTATTTCAATTTCCAGGAGTGTATGAGGCAAGATTCATAAGACATGGCATAGTAAATTACCACAGTTAGTAACTGTGGTCACATGTAAATACTGCAGCAATCATAGAGGTGGCCCATTAGGTTAACTTCAGCGTCAGTGTCTGGGACGGATGTGTCGGTGACGGACTTACAGGACCAGACACGTTTACCAAACAGATTAACACGTGCTGTGTATCTCCTATTCCTGCGTAGTTAATGACTAACGGTATTGGAGAACGTCATCCATGCAAGAAGATTACGACTGTGTTCAGTTAACTTATGGGAACGCAGCTGGATGACGTCGTCGATAATTGCCAGTATTTCGACAGAATGCCACCATCTCATATGCGGTTTTCTTTGAAAATGATAGGGTGCTCGCCTTTGTAAATATCGGCGGTCCTCGACAGCGTCACACGGAGTAAGGTGTCTGAACACTGCGTACGTCGGGAGAAACGCGGATCTCACAAGGACTTTGGCTTATGTACGACAGGCAACACACCATTTTCTACTGATTGTGCGACAGTCCCTTAACTGAATGTTTCGTGGGCGATGGAGTGATCTAGGATGTCCGGTGTCATGGTCTCCCACTTAGCGGACATGAATGCGTTGGATTTCTGTCTATAGGGACACTTAAAGGTATTGGTGTATTTCCAACCCATCAACAATGTGCAGACGTTACTGAACAGTTTGACCAATGTGATGCAATCTGAATGGAGCTAGGTGTATTTGAAAAGCATATTCACAGCAAGAAGGATTGAAGGATATGTCAGGCAGGACGCGTGGTAACTCACATGCAGCACTGCACGTAGTGTCTACTTCTATGTAACAGACAGATAGGAAAGAGAGGGTAGACTGACCCATATCTTAACGAGTGTTGATTCCCGGACGTATGATTATTTGAACTTTTCTTCTAGTTTTGACCAACATTATCTCCTGCAGGAATATCTAACACTATTTTTTAAACGCCTTGTTTGAGATGAAGCAACTTTGAAAAATTATTCAATGTAGGAGTACTACAAAACTCTGACCATAGAATAATTTAAAATATTATAACTGAGGACCGATTGGTATTATAAACGGAAAATCCAATGTCATGAAACTACATCAGACAGCTCAGAAATATAGAGAACTCATTCAAAAGCTAGAAGTCTACGTCGTAGAGTACGTATTTAAAAGCCATCGATAACCTTAGAAAGAGAAGAAACTGCACTGATAATGTCTTCGGATTAAAGAAGGTAGCAGCAAATACAAAGAATTCGATCAAAAACTGCACTTCAATCTCATAAATTATTTAAAGACTTGGGATAACTTAACGAATGCAATGTGGAAAGTAGTGATACATTTCTTAAAAATTGTTCAAATGCCTCTGAGCACTATGGGACTTAACATCTGAGGACATCAGTTCCCTAGAACTTAGAATTACTTAAACCTAACAAACCTATGGACAACTCACAGCCGCGCTGGATTAGCCGAGCGGTCTCAGGCGCTGCAGTCCTGGATTGTGCCGCTGGTCCCGGCGGAGGTTCGAGTCCTCCCTTGGGCATAGGTGTGTGTCTTTGTCCTTAGGTTAATTTAGGTTAAGTAGTGTGTAAGCTTAGGGACTGATGACCTTAGCAGTTAAGTCCTATAAGATTTCACACACATTTGAACATTTTGACATCACACACATCCATTTCCGATGCAGGATTCGAACCTGAGACCGTAGCAGCAACGCGTTTCCGCACTGAAGCTCCTAGAACCGCTCGGCCACCGGGCCCGTGGCACATTTCTCTTCCGCCTCTTCGTGTGGTCTTCTGTTACTGTAGTTCAGGTCCTTCTAGCACAAATTCAATCTGCCTGACACAAATTAGTGCAGGAGTAATCGGAAAACTTGTAGACAATTCACATCCAGAGTTTTCATGATAGACTGTTACGTCTGTTGTACCATTCTTTCAGCAGAATTAACTAATTTGTGTCTCAAGAGAGATGGTCTCCCACTACATTTCACATCATGCCGTCCGTATAATTATTGCACCCGCCTTCATCTCATCTACTCCATTAGTAATTGACGAATGTCAATGATTGCAGTTCCCGTGCACTCGTGACTGTAACACCGACGACCTTACGAATTTCCTTAAACATTGCCTTCAGCCAGTCTCAAGCGTCTCGGGTTACACTATTCATTGCCTGCACTGCCTTGCGACTGCACTGCTTCTGCAGAGTGAACTGCAAACTTTATTTACTTTCAACGAACATCTCTACTTTCAAACTTCCACCTCGCACTCGCTGCAAATTAGGCCCAGTAGGTGCCCGCTATGGACAGGGAAGACCGCTATGATGCCTTCGCAAGAAGCTACCAGTCACGCTTAGAAAACCTGGGGCTGCCGACCGTGTTTCATTTGTAACTACTGCAGCAAGAAGCGTCGCCTGCACTTTGCCTTACGTTGAGTGATTGCGCGACGCGGGGAGCCATAGCCCCTGCAGCGGTGCGTCTTGACACTAGGATGGCGATTATCGCCAGATATGGATTACACCGGTTGTTTTAGTCTTTAGTTTGACCTGCACGTTAATACCGCTCAAAGTAGCCTGTTGCTAAACAACAGATTTTCGATTTTTTATTGCTAATACTTCCAGTAATAAACGTGGGGTTAAACAAAGCCTGAAAAATTATAACGAAGGTAAAGATGTCGGAGATCATGGTCGATATGGGATTGAGGCTGCGGTAGAAATCGGTCTCATAGTCTCCAGCAAAGACTACGAAGGTGAAGAAAATAAGCGTGGTGGCAGCGAGAGCGAAAGGTCGCAAGTTGATGACTTCCTGCATCGTCGCTTTTGGATACTATCAATTCTTCACCCTAAGGCAACCTCAAAATTAAGGCATACGGTCCTCTTGGAGGAACTTCCACAACTGTGCATCGTACTGGAGGTTGAAAATACCGCTACAGTTGTAAAGTTCTTTTACACTACTGGCCATTAAAATTGCTACACCAAGAAGAAATGTAGATGATAAACGGGTATTCATTGGCCAAATACATTATACTAGAAGTGACATGTGATTACATTTTCACGCAATTTGGGTGCATAGATCCTGAGAGATCAGTACCCGGAACAAACACCTCTTGCTTGATACGCCTGGGCATTGAGTCAAACAGAGCTTGGATAGCGTGTACAGGTACAACTGCCCGTGCAGCTTCAACACGATACCACAGTTCATCAAGAGTAGTGACTGGCGTATTGTGATGAGCCAGTTGCTCGGCCACCGTTAACCAGACGTTTTCAATTGGTGAGAGATCTGGAGAATGTGCTGGCCAGGGCAGCAGTCGAACATTTTCTGTATCCAGAAAGGCCCGTACAGGACCTGCAACATGCGGTCGTGCATTATTCTGCTGAAATGTAGGGTTTCGAAGGGATCGAATGAAGGGTAGAGCCACGGGTCTTAACACATTTGAAATGTAACGTCCACTGTCAAAAGTGCCGTCGATGCGAACAAGAGATCACCGAGACGTGTAACCAATGGCACCCCATACCATCAGGCCGGGTGATACGCCAGTATGGCGATGATGAATACACGCTTCCAATGTGCGTGTGCCCAAACACGGATGCGACCATCATGATGCCGTAAACTGAACCTGGATTCATCCGAAAATATTACGTTCTGCCATTCGTGCACCCAGATTCGTCGTTGAGTAAACCATCGCAGGCGCTCCTGTCTGTGATGCAGCGTCAAGGATAACCACAGCCACGGTCTCCGAGCTGATAGTCCATGCTCCTGTAAACGTCGTCGATCTGTTCGTGCAGATGGTTGTTGTCTTGCAAACGTCCCCATCTGTTGACTGGGGGATCGAGACGTGGCTCCACGATTCGTTACAGCCATGCGGATAAGACGCCTGTCATCTCGACTGCTAGTGATTCGAGGCCGTTGGGATCCAGCACGGCGTTCCGTATTACCCTCCTGAACCCACCTATGCCATATTCTGCTAACAGTCATTGTATCTCGACCAACGCGAGCAGCAATGTCGCGATATGATAAACCGCAATCGTGATAGGCTACAATCCGACCTTTATCAAAGTCGGAAACGTGATGGTACGCATTTCTCCTCCTTACACGAGGCATCACAACAACCAGGCAACGCCGGTCAACTGCTGTTTGTGTACGAGAAATCGGTTGGAAACTTTGCTCATGTCAGCACGTTGTAGGTGTCGCCACCGGCGCCTACCTTGTGTGAATGCTGTGAAAAGCTTATAATTTGCATACCACTGCATCTTCTTCTTGTCGATTAAATTTCGCGTCTCTAGCACATCATCTTCGTGGTGTGGCAATTTTAATGGCCAGTAGTGTATTATCACATGACCGGTTTCGGGCCCTTATATGCCCATCTTCGGTTGCTGTGACCTCCGAGCGCCGCGGTAGACGTGTACTAGGCACCGTGTGCTACCTACGAGCACGATATTCAGTCAGTTCTATGCACTAACGTCCACACATTCTGATAGCGAGGTAAATAACCACTACTAAGAGTTACAGAAATTGATAAACGACGGCATTTTTCATAAAAGGATGATAATAGGAGATTTTCATGCGAAAGTAAAGCAAAAACTAAATAGAGATTCGGTCATAATACTAGAAATTACAGTTCATAATGTGGAATAATTTGTTTTTACCATATTCTCACAGAAGAAATAAAGCATAAAACTGTCTTTGCATGGACCAAATGAAAATAAAAATAAAACTGACTGCATTTTTCAAACAACTGAGAAATTTTATAGGACCTACGGTCCCAAACCACTTCTGAATTGCGAGTGATCACAGACCCGGAAGATGTGAAGTAAACATAGATTTGAATCGAACTGATGAAGAAAGATAGCATAAAAGTGAATTTCGAGAATTTATCTGAAAACAGTGAGTACTGCCTGCCAGCAACGGTTTCGGTGCACTAGATAGTGCAAATCATATTGGCGTAGACGAAATCATTCGTAGTTTAATAATGATACTTGTTTAAACAGACTACAAAAAGACCAAACGAAAAGAAAATCTCAAGTGGAACAAGACCAGTACTGAACAGGAAACTAGTTTCAGAAAGGCTCTAATGGGAACATGATGGAATTTTCCGGATGAATCAAAGTTATTCGGAGATAGCTTCGTGAGTACAACTTAAGGGACAGAGTTGAAAACAATGGAAGTATGAAAAAAGCCATACAGATATTTATGTTGGGTGAGAATCACATTTCCATAGTTATGAGAGTAACAAACAACAAAGACAAAGCTGAACTTACCTGCCCAAATGTCTTCAATGTTTGCATAATTCAAGAGGAGAATCAGTGATACAGATACCTAACAACGAAAATAGTGACATTGTGGAAGCAGCGTGAGATGAGGTGTTGGAGCCATTTGAGGAATGAGAGGAGGTTGAGCGACAGGGGATGTTGATGTTTCAACGGGAATGGAGAAGGCTACTGGAAAAGTGTCTTAAGTGTCTAAGTGCCTTAAGAGTGAAATATCACTCCAAAGGTAGAGCAATACTGCAATTATTCTTGTTCACCAGTAAGAGAGAGAGTAATTATCAACTGTGTATAAGCAGTTCAGCAAAATGATCATCAGTGGCACACGTGTACAGGCAAAACCTCCTTTCATCGCGGAAGATCGCGGCGTGTCACTCCATCTTCCAAGTGATCCTCTGGCGGCACCAGTCGAGCCGCGCCCATCCGCGCCCATCGATACTGTGACGTGTGTGTGGAAGACGGGCTACAGCGCTGCGTGCCCGAAGTCCCACTGATAGTAACCGGTTCGCAACAGTTCGTGTTGACACGTCTGGGCCCAATACCCCTCTTATCTGTGCCGTGATAGCTGTACGATCTGCCACTGTTGCCCTTAAAATACGACTATCCTGGTGGGCATTTGTGCTTAGTGGACATCCAGGATCTCGTCTAAGGATGTGAGAATGTCCACGTGACCACTCATATCTTCATCGTTGCACAACTGACTAGTGCGTCCAGCTTGTGTGGCAGTTCTTCGAAAGTACCATTCCGCTACTCGGAAGGCCGCAATTTGATCCCGTTCAGACAAGCTCAATTGGCTGAAGGAAGCACGAGTGCGTCTCTGTAGCATTGCTGCCTGATTGCTTCACTCTTTTGTGCCACACTGATACCTCTGGCTCTGAGCATTCTCTATTAAAGGATAGACAAATATGGCGCTCTGGTACTTGCGCCGCTATGCTGTCTGTTGGAGGACGGCGTTGAAACCATCATCAGTATATCCCCATCCCAAAGGTGGAATATGCTGTCAGCGGATCAAAATCGACATTGCGACGTCTATGGTGTCAAGCGACAGTTCATTGGAGGTGAGGGTGGAGGGCTGTTGCGTTTTCTGATGAAAGCTGATCCTGCCTCGGTGTCAGTGACGACCTCGTGTTGATTAGAAGGAGGCCAGTTGAGGGAATGCATCCAACCTGTCTGCATGCTGGACACACTGGACCTACACCTGGAGTTATGGGCTAGGCTGCGATTTCCTATGACAGCAGTAGCATTCTCGTGGTATTTCCAGGTGTAATTTTTTTTTCCTGCAGTTTATTGTCAAATAAATCCAGCTAGCCTTGTAATCGTAGACGCACTGTCCACCTGCAGGGATGTATCATAAAACCATGGAAAATTATAGAATATTTCAATAACGTCCAAATAACCATAATAGGGTAATGAACGGTTGTGTAATTTGGCCTTAAAACAACAGCCTATCATCGACGAGGGCGTAGAAGATTGTGTGACAAGCGAATGTGTTTGGGTGTATCTAGCAGTATGGGGTTGTCTTGATCACTCAGTTTGTAACGGTGTTGGAGGCAGCAAATTCAGCGATTTTGCGTGAAAAAAAGAGTTTAGAATTTAATTTCTGTTTTCGTTTTTTACCAATGGATATGAATAAAATCGACTGTTTGCTGCAAAAATGTAAACTCCGTCCACAGGCCCTGGCAGACCATCGACACCGACCGACCGCTGTGTCATCTTCTGCCAATGGCGTAATTGGATCCCGTATGAACGGACCTGGGGTCTGCATACCGTTCTCCCGGCCGCTGTCGGTTTTCGTGACCTGGAGCCGCTGCTACCACTTCAAGTGGCTCCTCAGCTGGCAGACAGAAAGAAAATCGCAACACCGACAAGAAGTTGGGTGGCATAAACGTATATTCAAATTTCGCCCAGTCGCGTAAGAGTGGCTTTAGGAGTGTCACTATGCGGCTGCAAATCAGGTTTGCTTTAAATACACGATGTAAGGTTCGTGAGCGTTAGTTATGTTTAAGATTGGATGTGGTGAGATGATGTTAGTTAAGAAAGTCTTAAAGGCGACAAAGGAACCATTTACAACCAACACCACACTGAGTGTGAACAAGATCGTGTAACAGGACTCCGAGAAGCTGGGTGTTCCTTCTACAGTACTGCAAAGAGACGTGGCTGGAATGTAGCCACGGTACATGTTTGCTGGCAGCGGTGGTCACGAGAATGTACGGTCGCAAGAAGACTGGGCTCCAGGCGTCCACGTGGCACAACCGAGAGAGACCAGAGTCTCTTCGTATGGCTCTGGCGCATCGTACTGCATCTACAGCAACAATATGAGCTTCACTTGGCACCACAGTCACGCAAGGAACTGTTACAAATTGGTTACTTCAATATCAGCTGCGAGCTTTTAGCGTGCATTTCACTGACCCCAAACTACCGCCAATTGCGACGTCTATGGTGTCAAGCGACAGTTCATTGGAGGTGAGGGTGGAGGGCTGTTGCGTTTTCTGATGAAAGCTGATCCTGCCTCGGTGTCAGTGACGACCTCGTGTTGATTAGAAGGAGGCCAGTTGAGGGAATGCATCCAACCTGTCTGCATGCTGGACACACTGGACCTACACCTGGAGTTATGGGCTAGGCTGCGATTTCCTATGACAGCAGTAGCATTCTCGTGGTTATTCCACGCACTGTGACTGTAACATTGTACGTCAGTCCAGTGAATCGACTTATTCTGCTGCCATTTATGAAGAGCATTCAGGGGGTGTTTTCCAACAGGATAACGCTCGTCCATATACCGCTGTTGCAACCCAATACGCTTTACTGAGTGTCGACATGCTGCATTGGCCTCCTCGATCACCAGATCTGTCACCATGGCACATTATCGGACAAGAACTCCAGCGTCATTCACAAACAGCATTAACCGTCCCTGTGTACGTCCGACCACGTGCAGCACGCATGCAACTCCATCCCACAAACTGACATCCGGCATCTGCACAACACAGTGTACGCACGTTTGTATGCTTGCATTCACCGTTCTAGTGGCTACACTGGATATTAATGTACAGGCATTTCACATTTGCAATAGCGTATCTCGCACTTACATTAGCCTGTGATCCTGCAATGTTACGTAAATACATTACCTATAGAAATGTTTTCCCGAAATTTCATTGTTGTTGTTGTTGTTGTTGTGGCCTTCAGTCCTGAGACTGGTTTGATGAGCTCTCCGTGTTGCTCTATCCTGTGCAAGCTTCTTCATCTCACAGTACTTACTGCAACCTACGTCCTTCTGAATCTGCTTAGTGTATTCATCTCTTGGTCTCCCTCTATGATTTTTACCCTCCACACTGCTCTCCAATGCTAAATTTGTGATCCCTTGATGCCTCAGAACATGTCCTACCAACCGGTCCCTTCTTCTTGTCAAGTTGTGCCACAAACTCCTCTTCTCTCCAATTCTATTCAATACCTCCTCATTAGTTATGTGATCTACCCATCTCATTACTCTACCCATTTCATTACTCTACATTAATTATTTTTTGGTGTTGGGACATTTTTTCCGTCAGTGTGTTCACCTGCGACACTTCAAGGGTTAAACCTGTCTGTGATGCACAACAACTCTCCTTTTATCCCGCGTCTTCCAACATCTCCGTGACGCTGTCACGCCTAGTAAACCAACAGATGAAGAAATGCACCCCTCTTGTTTGGGTCTTCTCTATTTGTTCCATTAAAACCTCCCAAACTGAAGAGCTGTACTCAAGAGTGTTGAGACGAATGTTTTGTCCGCTGCATCTTTCGTTGGTGAATTACCATATGATTACTGTCAGATACTTTACGAATGTTGTTGTATCCAGTGATTTATTATCAATTGCGTAATTTAAGAATAACGTGTTTTCTACCTACTTATGCAGTTTATATAAGATTTATTATTGTTGACGGTGTACTGCTAATACCAGCACCATAGGCCGAACCTCTGCAGATCTTCCTCCATTTTCTTACTGTTTTCTATCTGCGACTAATCACACAGAGATTTCTAAGTTGTCCATCAGACGGTGTGTATATGTCGTGAACATCAACAGTCCTGTAAGACTGGCTTGAGGCACTCATCAGACTACTTTCACATCAGACTACTTTCACATCAGACTATTTAGCCCTATTAAAAACAATGTGTTGAGTTCTACTTTCTAGAAACGTCCAAATCCAAAGCTAGTCCGAAATTCGATAGGTCTGTATTTTCTTGCCTAAAGGACAGCGCTGAACTGAAGACTGGACATCATGAACTAAGTACGAAAACTGAGTTCTGAGTTATTAATTTCTGTTAGTTTTATCTAAAATATTTTGATAAAAAAAAAGTCAACCAATTTGTATAACTACTGCAGAAAGATTTTAAATTTCCTTCTTCTTATGAATGAAAAGTAACAATTTGCACGGGTAAATGTAGAAATAGCAACCACAATGCTTTTATCAGCAAGAAGCTTTGTTGGTTAATTTTTGTAATAACAGCACAGAAGTACAATATTATGTGATAAATGATCTATAAGCTCTACGTATATTTTTAAAGGATAAAAAGCAATTTTAACTGATTAATTCTGATAAAAACGCTGTATTGTTTTCTCTAAAACACAGCAGCATCTTCCTTCTTCTCAGGTGACAAACTATTTTCACACGTTGTAATGGTAAAAATAAGTCCATGATTATATTAATGGTAGTACAGTTTTTGAGAACCCTGCAGATGCTCCAGATGCCATGTGCTTCAGTTTCATTAAATAATGCTCCTGCCTTGAGAGCTATGAGTGCGCCGTTCTTCTCTTCTTCCGCTGAGGTGACAAATTACTTTCGTTGGTTGCAATGACAAAGCCAAGTCCTTTATTACATTTGTGATAATGCCGTTCTTGAGAACCTTGCAAATGCTCTATGATTCAATTTCATTAAACAGTCTTCTTGTCTTGAGGAGTCCGACTGGAGCTTACTCAGTTCGGCGCATCTGAAATATTTAATTTTACTGTGGTCGTGTAGGAATCGGACGTTTTTTCTGAAGTCAAAGAGGCACTGACGGTAGAGCATGGTAACTACAAAGGGATAGCTCGATGTCTAATTCTTCATACGGTTAGCGAGGTCACTGCCTAACTGACATTTTTCAGCACTTTTTACATTTCTCAGTCTGGGCTAAATATGCATCAAACGACTAAATAAATGGCCAAAGAACAAAAATTTACACCATAACACTTGGCCTTATATTTCATATAAATCCAGAACAATGTCATAATTTTTCCCCTTATTGTTTTGTTATCGGACCAGACAAAAAGTTTCCATTTCTTCATAAATTCAAAATGACGAAGTTCCTTAAAGAGGAGCAAACAATTACATTACGCGTCGGTCACTGGCACCCTCGTACTACAAAAACATGAGCCTATTTTTGCTGTCAGCATCATGGGACTGTTACATGAAACCTGAAAAGAATAGAATATTTGACGTGGATTAGAGAAGGAGAGACAGAGCTTTTCCTAGATACGTAGATCACATAGATTCTTCACTGTTAGAGAGCTGACAATGGAATGGTCCAATCCGATATGTCGAAACATACCCCGAAATTTTTCATATCGGAAGAATATATCGAGTGAACTGCAATGTCAAAATTTTAGCTGTTAAGGGACTCTGCAAGTATTTAAATAAACAGCGAAGTTACTCGTATCTCCCGTACGAAGTGCCACTTATAATAAAGGTTTGTAAGCCCTTATTGTCCGCAGCTCGCGGTCTCGCGGTAGCATTCTCGCTTCCCGACCACGGGGTCCCGGGTTCGATTCTCGGCGGGGTTAGGAATTTTCACCTGCCTCGAGATGTCTTGGTGTTGTTGTGTCGTCTTCATCATCATCATTCATCCCCCATTACGGTCGAAGGAACGCAATGAAAAACCATCTCCCCGAGGACCTCGCCTAGTACGGCGGTGCGGATCTCCTGCATCGATCCCTACTCTATGTCGAGGAGTATGTGACTTTATCGTCATCAAGCTCTTCCTGCCGAGAGAGAGAGAACCAGCAAGTAAACAGACGCAGCTACGAAAACACAACAGAACGAAATCCAGCGTGCAAAAAAATGGCTCTGAGCACTATGGGACTCAACATCTGAGGTCATCAGTCCCCTAGAACTTAGAACTACTTAAACCTAAATAACCTAAGTAAATCACACACGTCCATGCCTCAGGTAGAATTCGAACCTGCGACCGTAGAGGTCGCGCGGTTCCAGACTGAAGCTCTAGAACCGCTCAGCCACAACGGCCGGCTCCAGCGTGCATTTTAAGCACTTAAACCACACCGAAAATGCCTCAAATCATTAACTATCTGAATAACTTGTAGTTCATATCGACAAACTGTTGTAATGTAATTGTTATACACGTGACCAGTACAAGAAAGAAAACCTAGGCAATGTATGAGGTTACGATGCAGACGACTTCCATCAACTGACACTTTAATTCGCAGTCACAAAACATTTTATAATAATTGCTGTAGCACAGTTCTTATGATAATTTGTTAAATAATGTAAATTTTGCTAAAATGAAACAGTTCCTTGTTTATTCCTTGTAGTCGTCACAAAAGTTCGAAGTGTCTCTTGACGAAAACAAACATTTAAAAAAAAATGGCCCTGAGCACTATGGGACTTAACATCTATGGTCATCAGTCCCTTAGAACTTCTTAAACCTAACTAACCTAAGGACATCACACAACACCCAGTCATCACGAGGCAAAGAAAATCCCTGACCCCGCCGGGAATCGAACCCGGGATCCCGGGCGTGGGAAGCGAAAACGCTACCGCACGACCACGAGCTGCGGACCAAACATTTTCCTGACACCCGATACACCTGATAAAGGAAAAACCAAGACGTTCAGGCACTCCCTTGTAATTACTAGTTTCATTTAGACGAAGTTGCGATGGAGGCCAGAATGGTCGTGGCCGTTGTTCTGCATACTATGCTGCGTATCAGCCGAACTTGTGCAAACTGACAAAATGTGGTGACACCAGCTAACATTGCACAAAAGATCCGCTGACAAACCTGAAATGACAAAGAACTATAGGAAATTGTAGGGTCTGACAATTTTCTAAAAAACGCCTCATACTGTACAAATATTTCTTTATCGAGAGACTGAAATGCACAATTAGTTTTGCATGAAATCCAAATTATATTAATAGCCTTTCCGTCGTCCTCCTAAAGGCAGAACGATTGTTAACTTCAGGCCAAGAGTCCAACAAAAGCAATGAATTACACTCCTCGAAATGGAAAAAAGAACACATTGACACCGGTGTGTCAGACCCACCATACTTGCTCCGGACACTGCGAGAGGGCTGTACAAGCAATGATCACACGCACGGCACAGCGGACACACCAGGAACCGCGGTGTTGGCCGTCGAATGGCGCTAGCTGCGCAGCATTTGTGCACCGCCGCCGTCAGTGTCAGCCAGTTTGCCGTGGCATACGGAGCTCCATCGCAGTCTTTAACACTGGTAGCATGCCGCGACAGCGTGGACGTGAACCGTATGTGCAGTTGACGGACTTTGAGCGAGGGCGTATAGTGGGCATGCGGGAGGCCGGGTGGACGTACCGCCGAATTGCTCAACACGTGGGGCGTGAGGTCTCCACAGTACATCGATGTTGTCGCCAGTGGTCGGCGGAAGGTGCACGTGCCCGTCGACCTGGGACCGGACCGCAGCAACGCACGGATGCACGCCAAGACCGTAGGATCCTACGCAGTGCCGTAGGGGACCGCACCGCCACTTCCCAGCAAATTAGGGACACTGTTGCTCCTGGGGTATCGGCGAGGACCATATGCAACCGTCTCCATGTAGCTGGGCTACGGTCCCGCACACCGTTAGGCCGTCTTCCGCTCACGCCCCAACATCGTGCAGCCCGCCTCCAGTGGTGTCGCGACAGGCGTGAATGGAGGGACGAATGGAGACGTGTCGTCTTCAGCGATGAGAATCGCTTCTGCCTTGGTGCCAATGATGGTCGTATGCGTGTTTGGCGCCGTGCAGATGAGCGCCACAATCAGGACTGCATACGACCGAGGCACACAGGGCCAACACCCAGCATCATGGTGTGGGGAGCGATCTCCTACACTGGCCGTACACCACTGGTGATCGTCGAGGGGACACTGAATAGCGCACGGTACATCCAAACCGTCATCGAACCCATCGTTCTACCATTCCTAGACCGGCAAGGGAACTTGCTGTTCCAACAGGACAATGCACGTCCGCATGTATCCCGTGCCACCCAACGTGCTCTAGAAGGTGTAAGTCAACTACCCTGGCCAGCAAGATCTCCGGATCTGTCCCCCATTGAGCATGTTTGGGACTGGATGAAGCGTCGTCTCACGCGGTCTGCACGTCCAGCACGAACGCTGGTCCAACTGAGGCGCCAGGTGGAAATGGCATGGCAAGCCGTTCCACAGGACTACATCCAGCATCTCTACGATCGTCTCCATGGGAGAATAGCAGCCTGCATTGCTGCGAAAGGTGGATATACACTGTACTAGTGCCGACATTGTGCATGCTCTGTTGCCTGTGTCTATGTGCCTGTGGTTCTGTCAGTGTGATCATGTGATGTATCTGACCCCAGGAATGTGTCAATAAAGTTTCCCCTTCCTGGGACAATGAATTCACGGTGTTCTTATTTCAATTTCCAGGAGTGTATTTTCAGCAACTAGTGAGAAGACGGATGTAATACTAAAACTTATTCCGTCCCATTTTCCCAGGTTTTGCTATGTCGATTACGAGGTTTTTGCAACTAAACAGTCGTTCATCAAAATTTTGGTCTTAATTTGCCCTGACTTTCCTGAATAAAGGTATATATCTGCGGAAAAAATTACCCAACTGACACTTAATACTCGATATCATGTTCGTCGTTGACTGTAGAAATTATTTATTTTACAATTGCAGTTCCAACCTTTGGCCCATTTTCAAGTGATACAGCAAAATATATTAGTTCGGCACATGTCTTTTACAGTACCACTTGAAAATGGCCCAAAGGCGGAAATCGCAGTTGTGAAATAAATAATTTCTACAGTCAACGGCGAATATGATGCCTTGTAAAAAATTCTACTTGACTGTGAACCCCGACCATGGGAAGTTAATCACTATCGCTGGTCCTGTTGCAGACGAATGTATAGTAGCGTTCATCGACTGCACAAGCGACTTCTTCATTTGGATCAAAACGACAAAGCTCGGCCTGCACAGAGTTCTTGCACGAAACATGTCTGATTGCCTTTAGAGACAGTATTTTGGGAGGTAACAAGAATTTTCATCTTCACGTCAGCTACGAATTTCTCTTTAGTATCACCTGTTTTAGTATCACACGTTTACTTGTGGCTTTCTTTTCCGTATATATCCTAAATCTGTTGAACTCGGTCGAAGGCACATGGAAATCAATAATGTTAATCTCACTTGCGCTTCCGAGAGCCCGGTCTTCTAGATCTCCCTCGGCAACAGTGCACTTCGTTCTCACTAGCATTTCTAAATCTTCTGGATATTTTTTCTTTCATACTTCTGTGAGTTTCGTTTTGACGCATATTTCGTACTTTGTGTAAATCTTTTTTCCATTTGTACAATTCATGTTGAAGTTTCACGAAACGAAACCGGCTTTGCACAAAACTTGTAAATAAGCGTTTTCACCGTCCTTCGTTTAACTAAGAATTTATAGCGTCTTCCTTTTTTACTGAATGTTATTACAGTACAGGTTTTCTTTAGGGATTTGTAGGTACTATATTTTTATTATGGACTTAAACTATCACAACAATCATTGTTCGAGCCACAGTTCACGTAACAGACCAAGTTATTGCTGTCTCGACTAACGTTTGTACAATTTTACGCGAAACGTCACAATCATTCGAATGAATGTCCAATAAATTAACTAAGCAGTCATAGATACGTAGTTCTTCAAGAGAGGTAGGTGATTTTGCATTTTGCTACATATTTCATATTTGCAAGGTACAAAACATTAAATGGATTGTAAATTAATGTGAAACTCTGGAACCTTCACGAAGACAGATGCTATTAGCAAGCGTATATGAATAAATCACAAAGAACATTAGTTCAATTTTATCTCAATTGTTAACACTTAGATATACCGCAAAGGCAGCTTTTCTGTGGTATATCTCTAAAGCAGTTTTTTTTCTTGTTTATAACCAGGTCCTGCTAAAATCTCTGATGACAGCAGTTCACACTTGTGCGTGGCTGATGGACTGAAATTTGTGAGAGAAATTTTGTAAAGGTTCGATAGTAAAATTACAAATTATCTTACAAATTATCTTGGAGTCTTGCGAAAAACAGCAACAATCTGAAGGTGCAATCAATACATTTTAATCCAAATAGCACGGGTGGAATTCACACTGTTATTATTGTCGCAGATAACACACACAGTGAAGAGGAAAACCTAGGTAGTACTTGGGCCTCTTTAAACTCAACAGCGGACCGCATTTGAAGTTGTTGGCGATGGGACTAAGGTTGTTCTTTGAGTATACCTCAACTTTTTTTTTAAATTTTGGTTCTCAGGCTATTATTCATGTCCAATCTTGAACTGTATCGAATGCCTTCAGGAAGTCATGGGAGACGGCATCAATACGGGCGTCATTATCTACTAAGTTGCTCATCTGATCGATGGACGGAGTTGCACGAGGTATGAGTTCATATAACACATGTTGATTCTTACAGAAAAGGGTGTCTTGCTCCAGAATGGTCATACCAGAGCACATAGTACTGCACCAGATTGACGTTAGTGATATGGGTCTACTGTCATGTGCATTTGTTAAATGATTGCCGTGATTTAGTGGCATATGGCACAGCTGAAGTCCCACATGCCCGGCAGATCGCACTAGGGTTTGTGATAAGAACCAAGTCTTTCGCGACGCCACTGTTGTATAAAACATTCTCAGACTTCTTGCCGCATCAGTTCAGAGTAAAACGTCGAGTTTTCGACGATTACCTCCATCGTTTTCGTCAGGAGTAATTGACTGTCAAAACTGCTGCTGTGGTTGACTTATGTAGCCCATAGACGGCTTTTCATTCGTCGGTATTTACGTGAAACTGTCGCAGATGGTGTCAAAATCTGCGCTGGTGTCGTCAACTCTACCACCATAGAGTAAACATTGCGATGAGTAACTCTGGCTCTTCCAGGCATCAAGAGCTTGCTTCCATGCACCCTAAGACTATATCTGCTGTCACGGTTGAAGATATTCCCACACATTCTTATTTTTACAGCCTCTTTAATTACAGAGTCCCAGTATGTGGAAGCCTGGGACAAAACTTTTGTTTCGTCAAACAATATTTTATGTTTGTTTGAGAGGTTGTGCTCAGCAACTGCAGATTTCTCCAGTTCTCTATTTTTAAAATGTCGCTGAAGTTCTTCACAGCAGTCGAAAACGGTGCGGTTGGACTGACTGATGTAACTGCTTCCACACTCACAAGGGATGTTGCACAACAGACGGATCCTGAGGCGGGGCTGTCCTTAACAGGCCTAGCATCTCCTTTATCTTTTTGGAGATAAAAAAATACATCTTATACATCATCTCAGGACTCTGTCTTTTGCCGGATGCGGAGCGGCAGAAAGGAGGGAATGCAATCGATGGTTCACCATGTGAATGTTCAACATTTTCACGTTTCCCTTTCTTGGAGAACCATGGTTTCATATCACGTGACCAAAAGCAGTTCTTTCGGAACACGTGCTTTAGATGATTAATCAGAAACCGTCTATTGGCTATATAAGGGCACCATAGCAGCAGTTTTGACAGTCGATTGCTCCTGACGAAGACGAAGGAGGTAATCGTCGAAAGCTCGAGGTTTTACCCTGAATTAATGCGACAGGAAGTCCGAGAATGTTACATACAGGCCTTGCGATGTTTCCGTTCTGGGGAAGAGAGACTGCAAGGTAGCAAAGCAGCCGACCACCCCCCCACTATGAGTCAAGGAGTAGACGAGGCATATCGAAGGAGTATGGCGTGAACAAGTGGAGCAGCCACAGCTTGAAGGCAGCACTGGCGCCAGACGAAGGTGTGCCAACCATTGTCTTTGTCCCAGAGTGGCTGATTGCATAATTTGTCCCCAGTCTTGGAACATGGACCTGGGGAGACGAGCAGCGGTTGACGGGGTGGCAACGTAATCGGACGGTTTTGTCTTGTTGTCCGACGATATTTTGCCTGAGTGACTTGCAGCCTCGGAGTGAGCGCCTGGGAAGAGGGGGCGGTTGGCTCCTGGCTACCTATGATTTTGGCCAAGTACGTATGTACGGAGGACGATGTTGCCGCTGGAGAGACGCCTGAATAGCCGACTGGTGGTTGGCGGCTGACAGTACGAGCATGCTGTCCCAAAAGCTGAAAGTAAGGGACGCCCAGTATTGTATTTGCGTCCGGAAGTGTGCTCATTGCTGTTTTTGGAAAGCACGTATCGGGGCGGCACCTTGGGCTCTATGTGTGTCATATACACAGTGCTTTATAATAGCCACTGTAAGTTGTTTTCAAGCCTGCTCGCTATACTGCCGCTCTTGTACTTGAAGGAAATACAGCGGGCACTAGCGCTACGTAGGTCGTATATATGGGCCGCGGGTCCGTGCAGAGTTGTCCATGTTCTTACACTGCCCGTAGCTAACTTTGTGTGTGACTGGTTGATTATCTCCTGGTTAACCTCATATCTTGCAGACCTTTCAGCGTTAATGGCACAAACAAACTTTGTATATCTGATTTAATGATGCTTTTGCGCAGGGAAGATGCACTTGTTTGGTATTAAATTAGTAATCGTGGTTATTGGTAATTTTTAGAACATTTCTCGTGGAAACAAAACACCGGTCTGGCTAAAATACTTTAAAAATAGTTTTTGAAACGGCATGGACTCCAACAAACTACTGTTTGTAATGGTTACCGTTTCCGGGCACAATGTGACCATCTTCACACCATTTATACCGAGATACAACTATGGAATTGATTTTGAGGGAAGCCTGAAATACTAGTCGACTAATTTCAGATTCTTTTCTGTACTTGGTTAGTAAGTAGGCGGATTTATCTAATTTTTGAGTGCTGAATTCACTGATAAAACCATTTTTTCCCTATAACGTCGCATCTCCTATGTATAAAGCAGAATCAAATACAGTACTCGAACGCTGAAAGAATTAAAACAAACAAGAAATATATATTTAGAACTTCCCTTTACTTTTTATTCTTATTTTTCTTTTTATATCCATTTCCGTGGGATGTCTTCATGATTGTATGCAACTATGTTCATTATATTTGAAACTCTTGGCTACTTTTTATTCATGACTACCTTATGAGTCCCATGTTGTGTTACGACAATTACTGTCTTAGTGGCTGTTTTGATGTAATGTGACGATCGTGCTATTTTCCCACTGTTCGTTTTCGTTTCTCTTTTTACTTCTCTAAATAAATATTTTGATTTTTAGTTTATCGCTATTTTATGAATATTTTACGACTGTAAAAATTATATTTACAGTATCTTTTAAATTTTTACTGCTTATGTGTTTGTTTTACATTTATGACTATATAGATGGGTCCATGATTAATTGTATCACGGCAACGTACTCTATATTTCCGTACATCTGACATTATGTACGTCTATTTTATAGAATTTCATGCAATATTCATGAATGTAAACAACTATGTTCGCAGTATCTTTCAAATTTTGGTTGCTTGCTCTTTTTATTTTTTGTTTAGACTTATTTGAAGAATCCGTGATATTTTGCGTCGTTCCTTTGATGTAACCAGTTTTTCCATGAAACGGATATTATGCAGCCCACGCTCATTTTAGTTGTTATTTTGATTTTGTTGGTTACTTGGCCACTGTCATCTGGGGATCTGCGATACTTTGCTATGGTTGTCTTACTTGCTTGACAGCGTTTTGTAACAACTGATAAGTGTCGAAACTCTGAGCCTTTTTTTTTTTTTTTTTATATATATTTACTGGTATACGATCTACGGGTGTTCGGCAGATTCACACAGATGGCTGTCACTGATCTCACAAAAAAATGGCTCTGAACACTATGGGACTTAACATCTAAGGTCATCAGTCCCCTAGAATTTAGAACTACTTAAACCTAACTAACCTAAGGACATCACACATTCATGCCCGAGGCAGGATTCGAAACCGTAGCAGTTGCGCGGTTCCAGACTGAAGCGCCTAGAACCGCTCGGTCACAATGGCCGGCTACAGTTCTCACACCCATTATTATTGGTGAACTCCTATATTTATTTATTTTTTCAGATAATGATGAAAGGTTGTTTACAGCAGTTACTTCACGTTCTGCAACGTATCTGTTTCTTGATTTTTTATTTGGTTTTGTGTAACTATTTTGTGACACGTATTTTATATCCTGTATGCCTGATTGGCTATTGATGACGTGCTTCGGTATGTGGTGAGCGGAGAATCGCGTACTTAAGCAACAACTACGTTGCTCTCCTTAGCAGTTGTTGTTCGTGGAGTCACAACACCTGCTCCCTTCACCGTCAGTGTCTACCACCGTGGCTACAGTTTTTCTTTTACTTTTTGTTATATAGCGTGTATTTCATATGTTACTACTACTATCAGGCTTCCCTCTTAATCCATTCTGTATTTATATTTCAGTATAAATATTCTGAAGATTGCGCCATTCTGACTGAAACCGGTAACGATTGCAAATAAATATTTTATTACGGTCAAGACTACTTTTAATCCATTTTTAAACCATGGTTATGTTGTTTATTATAATTCTCATTTCGTCTATCATTTCTCAGGGCTTATAAGCACGACATTTTATTCTGTGCATTTGATTGTTAGAATCTACTCTAATTAAAATTGCTGTTCTGGTATACTGAGCACTGATCTTTTGATACAAAATTTTATTTATTCATGGCGAAGTGTAATTCTTTGGCTTGGCCTAGTGTACATAAATTGTGTTGCCTTTGGTATTAATGATGTTCTCCTTTTATTCTGTAGACGTTATTCTTTTCTTTTGTATTTTCATTATTCAACGACCTGTTCCCTTGATGATGTATTAAATGACAACCCTTTAATCCTTTTCCTAAATATCTGACTCGGAATTTGCTGTTATTGTGTTTTGCTTAGATGTTTAAAAGAAAATTCTGTGTTTGTAGTGAACTGTATCGCTTGTTGCAGATAGTATTTTGTGATTCAGTTACGAATACATTGTGTGTTTTGACAATAAATATTTACGGCCACAAAAACGCAGCCACTTTCACACCTCAGCCTGTTTTGCTGTCAGTCTTGTCGTACGACGACCTTTCCCTAAATCGGGAATGATTGCATTGATTTAGAAGCTTCACTTTTTCACATCGCCAAGGGACCGTAGACCTTAATATGTGAACTAAATTTCAACTTAATACGTCTATCCGTTCCTGGGAAAAAGGGTTTTGAACAGTCGGACAGAGAGACAGACGGGCGGACAACGATGTGCTACTGTAAGGGTATCGTTTCTACCGAGTGAGCTACGGAACCCTTAAAACAGTACCCGTCTTTTGTTTGACACGAGCTTTAGAAGTTAAAAACGTAGGTTTCTTCAAAATCTAGGCTAAGGGCAAGAACTTTTCCAGTAGGCGTATACAGTAAGAGATATAACAACAACTCTGTAAGTATTTTGTTACTCTATCATCCAGTTCTTTGTTACATCACGCGAAACAGGTGACATGTCATCACATGTAAACGTAACAGAATTGGACATGTAAGAGGCGAACAAAAAGTTTCCATTTGAGGGCACTGCTACACGATAAATGATACCTAGCGCGAATCCGACGCGAGTATCTTAGCACCGACAAGGGATCAGTCTGACTTTCGTGTCTTTCCGACGTGATTGCGGCAAATGCAGAAATTTGAATAGGGTCAACTTGCTGATATTATTTTCTTGGTTGACGAAGGACAAACACTGGTAGGCATCCATCAGAGAAAGGATAATTTGTATGGAATAGCGCGTCTGTCTTAAACCACCATTTTAGAATTGTGCGTCAAGTTCCGTGCAAGAAAATTGATGCTAACCCTATTCATAGATCACCGTGGTCCATTGCTTATTGATTTCGAGGAACCTCGTGCCTCCCTCACTGGGGAACAATACAATACAACGCTGGAGCAGTTACGGTGAGCAATTTAGGTGAAACGTCCGAAAACTGCAGCATGGGATGTTGCTTCTTCATCACAACGCGGGTGCCCATATCATAAATTTCCTAACGCTCTAGTTCCGCCAACTGAAGTGACACTTGAGCATACGCGCTGTAGTCCTGATCTCTCTCCATGCGATTGCCACGTTTTCGGTCCCTTAATAAAGATCTTGAAGGGGCGATGAATCCTGTCGGACGAGAAAGTTCAGCAGGCAGTTACGGACGTCTTCAGCAACGAGAAACAGTGTTTTAGCAAACGGATTAATTCAAGCTGTGCTCTGTGGAACTACTGCCTCACTTTTCTGTCTCTCTTTCCAAGCATTTATCCCGACTGTCGGGGTCTGCTGTTACGATCAACCGGATTTGCTGTGTTAATTTTAAGGGGTGGCCGGATGCCCTTCCTGCCACCACCCCGTACCCCCCGGGACGGAGTGGGTGTACCCCAACTGTCTGCATCTAGTGTAATCCATGGAATAGTGCGAACGTGTTTCAAATGCTACGGTAGATATACACTCTAACAAAAAGACAAACTGACGTTTAACAGCTGTAACAAAATAACCTATGTCTTGACTGGAACGAATGTAACTTTTATTTTTACTTTAGTATTGGCAAGCCAGAGACCATGTGACAATTTAAGCTTTTTCATCTTCTCACTACATCTTTCTTTCTATTTCTTCAGTTCGCTTCGCAAACAATGTCTTACTACATTTGTCTTTGAATCATTCTAAGTCTAACACTTTCAGTCTGAAAATATCTCTTTCTGCTGCTTCTTCTGCTTATATATTGCGTCATTATTTATCTTTTTTTGAGCTGCAAATGCTCATTGTTTGAATATTTTCAACAAATCATACCCCAGAAAGGTGAACAGCTTATCAAGAATTTTAATTTCTTAGGTAACTGAAATTAACAGTCTTCCTATTGAACCAGCTTAATTTCTGTGACGTTAATTCCTCGTAGAAGGACTACGCATGACGATTCCATTACCAGAGACTGATCTTTCAGATACACTGTAAGAATGAAACAAAATTATACCGTGAGTGCAATTCCTGTTTACGATTTATCGTTTTGTAGTTTCAACATTCATCAAATGTCCGTCATTGATGCAATATTTTGTACTTACACTAAATATGTAGGCAATAAAGCAGCGAATAAAGTTGTTAGTTACTTGCACAATTACGTTAATCCAAAAGTAAGGGTTCTCATAATATTCTGTTATTCGTGCTCAGGAGAGAACAAGAAGTATATAGTGTTTATACCTACACTATCTCGCTTATGCCATTAAGAAATTAGATAGTGTCAAAATAGTATTAAGGAGGCTCTTTTACACCGAAAGACTGGTCTGATGCTTTTCAAACGGCAAGAATGAATCAGAGACCTTAAATAGTCATTCCCGTTCAACAAAAAATTGAACGAGTTTGGACGACCTCCTTAAAAGCAACTTATAAAACGACGGATTACTAGAAGACGCAGCGGCTCAGAGAAACTCTGGTTGTAAAGGAAGGTCAGCTGTTCAAGTACTTGATTACTTACAATGGAACCTGGACACCAGTGGATTTGGAGCATGCTGATAGACGCCCAGGGACCTCGCAGGGACCAAAGAAATTCTTAAGGTCTCATCGAGCATGTATTCGTAAGTTTTTTGTGCTGTGAAACTTTTTGTAAGGTAAACGCGACTGTTTTGCAACTAGCTAATTGTAGGGGAGTATTTTCAGAGCTCCTGCCTATACCTTATGAAAAATATGCAGACATTCAAGAACTTAAACAGTTGTATGTTCAAGACGCAAGAAGTTTCTATAACAGTCTACCACTTAACGAACCAAAATTAACGTCCAACAAAAAGAACAGTCCAGTGTTAAACAACACAACAAAGGGACGAAACCCTACTAAAAAGTGAACGATTTACCAGGTTCTTTTCGTATTAAAGATGCACTTCCTTTGCATGTTTGTCTTTTTTATCATATAATTTCATTTATTTCTTCGAATGTACATCCTACACAGCCAGTAAATTTGGCGTCACAATTATATTGGTTACACTCGATTGAAGTGAAAAATCAGATTGACCCAACAAATAATTGAGGATGCTGGGTGTAAGTCCTTCGATGGCACAGGAGAGGAATTCATGTTGGGCAGCATCCAACTAGGCAGAAGACTGATGACACCAGAAAGAAAACCTTATCGGACTGTGCCCATGTACAATCAATTATAAACGTTAAAAAACTAGAGAGATGGTGAGTAACAGGCGCCGTAAGAGTAGAGAAAACCTAAAATAAAATTAAAATTTATCTTAAATAGCCAGGTCTCATATCTGTAACTTCACAGACACAGTATCAAAAGCAAAATACATGGACGAAATTTGGAAGCTCTTTTGAATGAAGATAGGCGTAAGTGGAAGTAATTACTTAACTCCAGTCCTCTTCAAGTGTGTATTGGAAAAATCGTAAGCATCTGAAATAAAAATTAAATAAATATAAAGTATCTCCCATATAACTGGGAGAAAAGATACGATTTAGGAAGTTAACTGCCTGGTATTTGGAGACGATTTTGCTGCACTGCCTGAAGAGCCAGCAGATGCAGAAATACAAATCAATTTCTTGAAACAGATAGCAGGAGAACAGGCTTAAAAATCATTGCAGAGGAAACCAAGTTCCTCATGTCTACGGGCAGACATTGGTGAAACATAGTGAAGAAGTTCAAGTACCTGGAAGCGACAATTAAGAAAATGGGTTACAGCCGGCCGGTGTGGCAGAGCGGCTCTAGGCGCTTCAGTCTGGAACCGCGCGACCGCTACGGTCGCAGGTTCGAATCCTGCCTGGGGCATGGATGTGTGTGATGTCAAAAAATGGCTCTGAGCAGTATGGGACTTAACTTTTGAGGTCATCAGTCCCCTATAACTTAGAACTACTTAAACCTAACTAACCTAAGGACGTCACACACATCCATGCCCGAGGCAGGATTCGAACCTGCGACCGCAGCGGTCGCGCTGTTCCTGACTGTAGCGCCTAGAACCGCTCAGCCACTCCGGCCGGCAGGATGAGCCACGTTCAGGTCTGCCATCGACGAGCAGAACCCCAGAAAAGATCAAGAAAGTGCGACAGATGCCTTCAAAAGATCGGCGACGGGCTCTCAGATTGATTGGGCATTAGCAAGGACACAGAGCACACCACCGTCCGCGATGAGTTGGATAAGCAGAAGCCCTGCTTCCGATTTGTGCCGCACAACCTCACAGACGAGCAGAAAGCAAAACGGATGAAAACTTCTTGTGATTTCATTTCCATGTGTGACCAGTATCCATTGCTTCTGAACACCATCGTCACGGGATATGAGACCTGATGCTACCAGTTCGATCCGGAATCAAAACGGCAATCGACGTCTTCCCCGTTACCAAAACAAAGCTGTCTGCGAAAATCCATGGTGAAAATACTATTGACCGCCTTCTTCTACAACAACGGCATCATCCACAAGGAAGGTGTCTTTGACGGCCAAACCATTAATGCTGCATTTTACCTGTCCGTTCTGCTACAGCTTATCCGGCGGGTTCGGTCAGAGTTGCACAGGACTGGAAAATGGACAATGCCCCTATACACTGCGCGATCCGTGTGCGCCATTTCGTGACACAGAAGATGTTAACTATTCTTGAACACACTCTCCATACTCCACTGACCTGCCTCCTGCGGACTTCTTCGTGTTTGGTTCAAATGGCTCTGAGCACTATGGGACTTAATATCTGAGGTCATAGGTCCCCCAGCACTTAGAACTACTTAAACCTAACTAACCTAAGGACATCACACACATACATGCCCGAGGCAGGATTCGAACCTGCAACCGTAGCAGCTATGCGGTTCCGGACTGAAGCGCATAGAACCGCTCGGCCACAACGGCCAGGTCTTCCTGCTTCCCCGTTTGAAGGCGACCATGAAAGGTCAACGTTGTGCGGGCGTGAATGCCATCAAATATCGTTTGACAACCGTTCTGCGATCGATTCCACAGGAGTACTTTGCTGATAGTTTCCAGAAGCCGTACGAACGTTGTCAAAAGTGTGTTGTAGCAGGTGGCGTCTCTTTCGAAGGGCAGTAAAGAACATTTGTTTGCTTCGTTTGTTTTGTTTGTCGTCTGATACCATTTATCGAAATTTTTCGACACACCACGTATGAAATTATCGAAACAATCGGAGCAATAAAGGAGGGACGACTGATATTTTATGCTCTTCCACACAGGATGAATGACTCCAGTCTGACGACTTTAAAAGTACTGCTGCGAAAATAAATCAACAACCGATGGCTGGCCATCAGAATATGCCAAAAAAACATTTCCTAATGAAATGGACCTATCCCGCTCCTTCCTTGGGTCCTTCATATATTCTCTCATTCGTCAGTGTTTTCCGCATGTTCCTGCCGCCGATTCTGCGGAGAAGCTCCTCATTTCTTATACGGCCACCTAACTTTCAACACCCTTCTACAACACCACATACCAAACGCTTCGATTCATTTCTTTTCTGGTTTTCCTACTGACCACGATTTCCTTCCGCGCAGCGCTATTCTCCAGACGTACGACCTCAGAAATGTGGGTTGGGGAAGGGAATGGAAGGAAGCGGTTCCCCCGTTATGCAACCGGACACGCGGCTGCAGACGGCTGCGTCTGCCCGGCGAGCCGGACTGGACGGAGATGCGTAGCGGCCTCCGTGAGAACAGATGAGCGAGCGTCGAGCAGGGTGGGGAGGGGGAGTGAGGGGGGGGGGGAGCCGCGTTCGCCTTGGGCCCCACTGGCCGGCTTGCCGCCCGGTCACGACTGCTGTCGAGCCGCTGCTTTTTATTTGCCAAATTAGCATTATTAGCGGCTGTCCACAGCGAGGCCGCGCCGGACCTCTCTCAAGACGCCCCCGCACCCGCCGGAGCGGCCGCGCGTCTCAGCGGCTCAAGCCGTCGGCACACGGGACGAGGCAGCTTAAGCCGTCGGCACACGGACCGTGCAGCTGAACGTTGAGCGTTGAGCGTTGAGCGTGCCGAGTTTCTGACGTCGGGAGCCTTTCCGAACGTGCAGAGCAATATCTAGCACGTCAGAAAGTCTGAGGATGCGTCTGAGCGTTGACCAATGAGATGGCACAACAATTTGTTGTAACTAAATTTCAATTAGCAACATATCTACGGGTAAGATTTTCAACAAGTGCTAACATGCTATGATTGAGTATCAATAGTGTGTTGTTGCCTTAACGAAGTTAGCAGCGTCACTGATCCGTATGAAGTAGATGTTTTTTTCCTAATAATAGCGTTTTTATTAGGTTCTGATACTTTATTATTAGTTTAATATAAGTAAATCCTATAACATTTGATCTTAGGTAAATATGAGTTCGCCGGCCAGTGTGGCCGAGCGGTTATAGGTGCTACAGTCTGGAACCGCGCACCCGCTACGGTCGCAGGTTCGAATCCTGCCTCGGACATGGATGTGTGATGTCCTTAGGTTAGTTAGGTTTAAGTAGTTCTAATATAAGTTCATCTTTTTTTGAGGGGTGACTTTGTTCGATTGGCTTAATCTATAGGACCACTTGCACTATTCGTATAAAGATATTTTGCTTCTTTTTCTATTACGCTTCGTAATTCACGTGTTGCAAAGATTCTGCTACTGGGTAGGAATAGTGATCAAATAAGGCTGACCTTGGGGTTTTACTAAAATGTGGGAATGGTGAAATAATGTTTATCTTATGTGGAGAAGTATTGCAAATTTGTATCGCACTGTTTGTAATGGAACTTTTATAAGCCTGTGTCCTTACTGATTGGACATGATATTTTCCTTTTCGTGGACGATGGAGGAAATGTGTGTTTTAATAGAGCTAACGTGGGAATTTTACGATCGCCCGTTTCGTAAACAGTGTGATTTACGAACTAGAAACTGCCGCTGGAGTGCGTTGTGAACGCGTATACCTCGTTGGAACCCACGTATCGTATGCACAAGTCGCATCATTCCTGAGCGTTGAGCACCACGTTGAACTTAGAACGCTCAAGGTTGACGCTCGACAGCACGGCCCGTGTGCCGACGGCTTTACACTGACGTCCTCGCAGACGGGATATCCCGTGTCACGAAACACAGCGCGGTCGGCACATGGCACGAGATGGTTAAAGTGGCGGTTGTCAGCTTTATTTGGTTCGTAAACCGTACAATAGGTTCACAAAAATGGATGCGCTTAGAATTCCTACATTAGCTTTATTAAAACGAATATTTACTTTCCTAACCATATGCTAGGCATGTTGTGTCTATGGTATACATCAATAAAATCTTTAATAACCGTGAACGTCTAATAAGACACAAATGAAAGATACATATCCATTCAGGAAAGACATCGCTTATAGAAGTTAACCAAATCCAACGAACTCACCCCTCACAGAGAGCGCACTTATTTTTACATGACATCAAGTATTACACAAGTTATTTCTGTTCACCTCATACGAAACTCCCACAACATTTTAGAAAACGCGGTGAAAACAAATTTAGGGACAGTGGGACGCTGACCCGTATCCGATTTTTCCTCGCCTCCGTACCGCGTTACCTCTACATCTACTTACATATTCCGCAGTCCTCCATACGGTGCGTGGTGGAGGATACCTCATACCATAACTAGCATCTTCTCTCCCTGTTCCACTCCCATACAGAACGAGGGAAAAATGACTGCCTATATGCCTCTGTACGAGCCCTAATCTCTCTTATCTTTGTGGTCTTTCCGCGAAATATAAGTTGGTACCAGTATAATTGTACTGTAGTCAGTTCTCTAAATTTCCTCAGTAACGATTCACCAAAAGAACGCCTCCTTTCCTCCAGGGATTCTCGCCCGAGTTCCTGAAGCATTTCCGTAACACTCGCGTGATGATCAAACCTACCAGTAACAAATCCAGCAGGCCGCCTCTGAATTGCTTCTATGGCCTTCCTCAATCCGACCTCATAGGGATCCCAAACGCTCGAGCAGCACTCAAGAATAGGTCGTATTAGTGTTTTATAAGCGGTCTCCTTTACAGATGAACCACATCTTCCCAAAATTCTACCAATGAACCGAAGACGACTATCCGCCTTCCCCACAACTGCCATTACATGCTTGTCCCACTTCATATCGCTCTGCAATGTTACGCCCAAATATTTAATCGACGTGACTGTGACAAGCGCTACACTAGTAATGGAGTCTTCAAATATTACGGGATTCATTTTTCTATTCATCTGCATTAATTTCAATTTATCTATATTTAGAGTTAGCTGCCATTCTTTACGCCAATCACAAATCCTGTCCAAGTCATCTAGTATCCTCCTACAGTCACTCAACGACGACACCTTCCCGTACACCACAGCATCATCAGCAAACAGCCGCACATTGCTATCCAACCTATCCAAAAGATCATTTATGTAGATAGAAAACAACAGCGGACCTACCAGACTTCCCTGGGGCACTCCAGATGATACCCTCACCTCCGATGAACACTCACCATCGAGGACAACGTACTGGGTTCTATTACTTAAGAAGTCTTCGAGCCACTCACATATTTGGGAACCAATCCCATATGCTGGTACCTTAGTTAGGAGTCCGCAGTGGGGCACCGAGTCAAACGCTTTCAGGAAGTCAAGGAATATGGCATCCGTCTGATACCCTTTATCCATGGTTCGCAAGATATCATGTGAAAAAACCATCTACCCTCTGTTGAAAGTGTTTGTATTAGCATGGTTCTCTGCACTTAAATACCCTAAATGTGGTTGTTGTTGTTGTGGTCTTCAGTCCTGAGAATGGTTTGATGCAGCTCTCCATGCTACCCTATCCTGTGCAAGTTTCTTCATCTCCCAGTACCTACTGCAACCTACATCCTTCTGAATCTACTTAGTGTATTCATCTCTTGGTCTCCCTCTACGATTTTTACCCTCCACGCTGCCCTCCAATGCTAAATCTGTGATCCCTTGATGCCTCAGAACATGTCCTACCAACCGGTCCCTTCTTCTCGTCAAGTTGTGCCACAAATTCCTTTTCTCCCTAATTCTATTCAATACTTCCTCATTAGTTATGTGATCTACCCATCTAATCTTCAGCATTCTTCTGTAGCACCACATTTCGAAAGCTTCTATTCTCATCCTGTCCAAACTATTTATCGTCCATGTTTCACTTTCATACATGGCTACACTCCATACAAATACTTTCAGAAACGACCCCTAAATGTTATTAGCATTTAATTGCAACAAATCCTAACAAGAACGACTCTTCCGTCTAACCAAAATACCCAGGAATGGGAGACAACCTTTTTTCTCTAATTCCACAGTAAATCGAATCTTCTCATGAATGGAGTTAAGATGACGTGAAAACTCCAGTAACTAATCTTCTCTGGGGTGCACACTACGAAAGTGTCATCCATTTGTCTCCAAAAAACAGTTGGTTTAGAAACCGCTGATTGAAGTGCTCTTTCCTCAAAATCCTCCATAAAGAAGTTAGCCAGGGCTGCCCACGGCGACACTCTTTCTTCAACCTACTTTATGTTTAACCAAGAAGACTTTGAACAGACTAACGGCGTCGATAAAGAGGAGAACGCGCCAGCAGAGTCACTGGATTTTGTCCAGACGGAGACGCCAAGATACTCCGATAGCTGCAGCGAGCGGCAACGCTGAAGACAGCTGATCCTTGCAGTTCCACCAGCGAGGGCGCTGCCGCCGGGCGGTAGCGGTCATCGTGACTCTGATACATGCCTAGCAATACTACCAGCGCGCTGTATAAGGCGGAGCGGAGAATATCTTCGTCAAAATGTCCCCCTTTTAGCGCATTTTATATGTATCGCTTACTTCTTTTTATTGAATGCATCACTCGGCTGGAGAGCGGCGGATTGTGCCGCTGTCAGCCCCGAATGAAATCACAAAAAAAAGTCGTCGTCAGTCTTCGATGGCTCGCCTGAAGATGACTGGCAGGTGTCCAGTTGAAATATCGTCGAATGAAGTTTACGATGACCAGATGCAATTCTGAAATCTCTTCGAACATTTAATTCGCCGGGAAAATTTTAAATTTCACATCATTTCTCTCACATATAGTCCATTGTCATTTCTCTCTCCATCAGAAATACGAAGAAAATATATTCACAAGCTCTCGAGTGCTCACAGCATAGCAAGACGTTGAATACTAGATTAACTGTTGTCTCTACAATGCTACCAAAACATGCTGTCCGACGCAAGCACATGCGTACACCGTTACCCGAAGTAAAACAGAGGGTGCATCACTTATCAACAGACTCCCATCCATACTTTGCTATTCTGTTCCCATTTGGTGCATGGGAGCAAAGATTATCGCTACCTCTTTGTACAGGGCCAAATTCCCTCTCCTTAATGTTTACTTCGCTGGTGAATTTCGAGGGTATACTTCTCTTTAGTGAAAAGAACCTTGCTTATAACATCTGCCACGGGAGTTTGCGAGTCTCCTTATACTGCACTGTATGTTCAGTTTATCTGAAGACTTTGAAATATCTCGAAAACGACAAATTGCATCCAAATATTTTATAATCAAAGTTTGTTCCTCTCGAAGAGGGACAAAAAAATGGTTCAAATGGCTCTGAGCACTATGGGACTTAACATCTATGGCCATCAGTCCGCTAGAACTTAGAACTACTTAAACCTAACTAACCTAAGGACATCACACAACACCCAGTGTTCACGAGGCAGAGAAAATCCCTGACCCCGCCGGGAATCGAACCCGGGAACCCGGGCGCGGGAAGGAAGAGGGACAGCCATGGATACCAAACTCAAACCCCACCTTACGCCACGTGTGGGGGCAGGGGGTGGGAGTGGCAAATCTTAAATGGCAACCCCCATTTTTACTGTAGATTCGAATTCTATGCTAAAGAACGTAACGTTTGTCTGAAACATTTTTTCATTGCGTCATGATACTGTAATCGGAAAAATCAAAATGGGTAGAAAATCGTATGTTGAAAAGAATGCTATCCAATGCCACTTGAATTAACAACCCCCCCCCCCCCTCCCCCCCACTTTCACGCTGCGACGGTAGTACAGACAATTACTACATATCTTTGAATGGGATTTTTCTGATTACAGTGACAACTGTCGGGAAAAAACAATATTTTTGTAGCAAAACTTATTTTTTTCTTAGAATCCGAATTTGCAATAAAATATGGGGGCTCCCATTTAAGATTTCCAAGTTTTCTCCGCACCCCACACACAAGGCGGGGTGCCCGGTCGAGTTTGGTATCACTGGATGTCCCCTTCCGAGATGAACGAATTTTAACTATTAATTGCTTAGATGCGATGTCTAGATTTCGGGATATTCAATGTATTCAAATAAATTGAACAACCTGTAGAATTCATTTGTTGCGATAATTACATATACACATTTACGAAGTGTCTCAGACCAACGAACAATAAATATAGTCACAAGTTTGTCGAACCAAATTTACACTAGCATTCTTAACGGGTGCATCAATTTCACTTCCTTACGAGTCTCACCACAAATGTCAGCCTGGCATCTGCCTTCATCACACCTAGCTTTATTCGGTCGTTACCTCTTACACCGCTCCGAATAAATACTCCTACATACTTGACTGTTGTCATTGATTCTAGAGATTCATGAAACGATATCGTGCCTGTCGACGTATATACCTGTACTACATTGTATTTGCTTATTTTCATGGTCAATTGACAACTTTTGCACTAAGCGCTTATCAAAAATGGTTCAAATGGCTCTGAGCACTATGGGACTCAACATCTTAGGTCATAAGTCCCCTAGAACTTAGAACTACTTAAACCTAACTAACCTAAGGACATCACACACACCCATGCCCGAGGCAGGATTCGAACCTGCGACCGTAGCAGCCCCGCGGTTCCTGACTGCAGCGCCAGAACCGCTAGACCACCGCGGCCGGCTTAAGCGCTTATCACCTTCATATTTTTCTAGAGCGCATTTCTAACGATCCGATACATCTGTATATAACTGCATTTCCTGTGAATAGTTTTAATCAGCCGAAAACACTTTCTGCCATGTTTTTAAATATAGAATCAAGCGGCTATTACAAGTCACCTAATATGCATCTAGAACGAGTAAGTATGGGAAAGTGTGGTTTTAGCTAAGTTACAGGGGACAATTTGACGAGTTTTCTGACGTAAACAAATAACTTTTAGCGTTTGCCGTTACCGCATTATTACGTCGACTTCCGTTCTGAATAGAACGATTACACTATCTGGCAAAAAAACCTGAAGCACCCAAAAGACATTGTCTGATGTTACTTTGTTCTGATTATAACTTCGTATATTTACGTAGCATCGGTGGGTATGTATATGATTAGGGTTAACGTTCCCTGTGACAGGTAGAATGACCACCAGAGTATAATAGTGTTATATATGTGATTTCTGTTCTTTCGGGCATGTCGTCTTAGATAATGTCTGTTAATGTTTATAAGGTCTTTTTCTTACATGGTTATTCGTAAATACTTGTGGCACTCTAGAAGACGAATGTGCTACAACTGCAAGAAGAAAACAAAGAAAAATCTTCTACAGATACAGATCGTGCCCAAGTTTTCTTTCGCACTTAACAACTGCTGGTTTAAAGCGCGGTACTACGCCCTCGAATTACTTACAGTCTAATGCATTGTTACGGTTCAGTAGAGTTTACGTATCAGATACCAGTCAAAACAATCAGTGATCAGCGCAAAAAATTCAGCGAGAGTGATAGCCCGTCCACTGGAAATAAGAACGAAAGGATCTCGAACGAGAGCGTTGACCACAGATCTTCATATGAAACAACCTCAGGCACCACATCCCCAGGATCATCAGCTTGGTTCTTCACTTTCGCAAAGATACCGAAACTGAGACTAGAGAAATATCGATCTTCACAGAAATTGGGTACGTGACCTATTTATATGTCGTGGGGCTGACATAGTTTATCACAATAACATACGCATTTGGTGAGCGAGGAATACTCACGTGACCATTGAACTTAATGGTTACTCCTAAAGTGATTATATATCCTAATATGGAATCTTTTCAAGTATGTATTCTTATTGTCTAGGAAAAAAGAACTTATACTGATAGCATACACCTGAAGATGCACCAACAGTACCTGATGACACAATTATGAGACTGTAGCATTCATTCATTCGGCATTAATAGCGCTCTATGTCAGTTTGATCCTCTAGATGTCGAACTGCCGCAGCGTTGAAGTGGACATGCTTCTCATGCGATCGTTTAGTCTCCATGATCAGCAGGTGGAATTACAAACGATCGACCTGCTTACTATACAGTCCTTCCTCATCAGTCTCAACGGTCTCCTGAACAAACTTTTATTTAATGTCCTCGGGCTATAGAATATTGTATGTTCGTGCCTTTAATGATGCATCATTGGGAACAGCGAGGGAAGGAACGTTAATGGAATTACTGTCAGCGGCCCATAATGCGTTCGGACGAGTACCGGTAGTTAGTTAGTTTTACGTTCCATGGATCATTTGCATGATAAATCGTGATGATGGAGAACGAGACAGTTGACATTCACATCGCAAATTATTCTGTAAACATGGTTACATGCTGACCATTGGTAAATGTCTTTTTTTTTTAATATACAGAAGTTAGTTAGTAATTGTTTTGGCGTAACCACAAGCGCCAGAACGAAGAGTAAGAACGCAAGACCAGTCAAGGCTGTGAGGAAACGCCATCCAATAGCCCGCCGACAAGGACCGCGCCGTGCCAGGAGCGCCCTCTGCAAGAAGTGAATACAAACTCCGCTCCTGCCAGCCTGGGCCGCTCACATCGGCTCAGATTGGCTCAGTATACGGACATTAGTGGACGGCTGTAGACCGGCACTCGCAGAACACATTGTAACGATCCGTGTCAACTGCTTGCTTGTACTTTGTCTATGTCGAAGATTATTACTGTTTGCAAGTCACCTGTGATACCGATGTAACTCCAAAGTTAATTATTGTCCATCTGCTTTGTAGAAATCAAACTACTAATGTTATTTTCTTGAATTGTTGCATAGCATTTCGAGAACGCAGCATCCCTTAGGCACCCTATACGAGACGAATGGGAAAGACTCAACAGTAATTCCTACTCTCGCCACCTTACAATTATAGAATTACAATAATAGAAATTCTTCTACGGAATAGAAGGTTTTGTCATAGGGAAACTTTTTCTGGCTTTTTTTTCTTTTTTCTTTTTTTTTTTTTTTTGTCTGTTAGACATTTTATATCAGTAAAAGTTAGTCCGAGAACAATGGGCCCGAGATACACACATCAGTCACCATACGTATGAGCAAGGTGAAGCAGATTGAATTAGACGCTGTTTACCTTCAGCAAGCCAAATACCCAGGTACACGCCTGTTGCATCGAATAAGGCCTGCAAGCCATGAATTTCTACCAACTGCTTTATCATGTATCGTAACCGTACTCAGACTCCACGGATGTACTTGTGAACGTTCCTATAAGACGATTGTAATTACTTCTATAAAATACACTTATATGGCGTTTGCTTTAAATCGCATTTTTCTGAAGGAAAAACATTACGTTTATCGCTGTCAGTCATTTTTTGCATTAGGTGCATATCCCTCCAGATGATTTCTTCATGGTATTGCATTCTTTATCATCTATCAGGAGCGTACATGTAGAAGTTTTCCTTCATTGTTAAGGATGCGGTGACGTAATATTAGCATCGCCGCACAAGTACCTCTGACAATTTGCGCGATTCTGCCCGTCTAATTTCCTGTGAAGACCAGCGCGTGAAGCCAACTTGTGAGCTCCAAGAAGGCGAGCAGTAGTAACGGCCCCAGAACGGAGCCCTGCGGCAGTCCGCTCGCGGCGGTCCGCAATTGTTATTTGCGCTGCGCGCCGGCCTTGGCGTCCTGATTTATACGGCGCGGCGGCGGAGCGGCGGCTGCCCATCCGTCGCCACACGCATTGTGCGCGCACGCCCGCCTTGGACCGAGGCACTGCGAAGTGTTCGGCTGGCGCGTTCCTGTGTATTTTAAGCGGCAGCACTCGACAGTATCCCGGTGACCATTTCATTGCTGCCCGAGAACAGTGGGTCCTAGACGTACACACCAGTCGCCGTACGTACGACTAAGGTAAACAATAACTTTGTCTTGGAAATGTTTCATTTGGTCCGTGTTCGGACAGCAAACGGTAATATGGGAATTATGAGTCCGCCTTAACGCAAACACGTTTTGTTATTTATTTACTTATATCCCAATAATATTCAGAACAAACAACATAGTTCAAAATAGGCCAAGACCCGACAAAAGAGCCTCAGGCAAATTCAGCAGTGCTGGAATGTACCAACTCACATGTAACTTCTGTCAGCCCTAATACGTACGACAAACAAGCAGAAATTTCCGGACAAGATGCACGGAACACATGGGAGCTCTAAACCGTGATAGCACACAGAACACCTAATGAAGAAAAACCATAACCCCCACTAATATCGAAAGTGATCTACACATCCTGAAACACAGCAACAGTCTACACCGACAACTAAGAAAAGAAGAAAATTACTACATACAAGAGGCTATAGTATAAGGGAAAAACGTAATAAATGAAAACACAACGCTTTGCAACAACACACGTTTTACCGCTCTGAGAAAACTGACCCAGGACAAAGAACAGAAAGCACACAGGCAAAAGAACCACACACACATAGAGATATAAATAAGGAACAGAAGTTGTCAGAATTCCCCATACAGTTTTCATAACCTTCTCGCAACATGCGACACACGCGAACACCCAGATGGTGTAATGTTTCGCATCATAATTAAAGTGCGAGTGTTTTGCTTTTCTGTGTATAAAAGCAGCTGGAAGCCGTCCAATGAATGTGAGTGCACAACATACTAAGTAACAGCCTAGTACACACCAAAACTGCATTCACAACAGTATCGCAACCCTAATATTATAACGCTGACATGTGTTAGCTTATGTTTTAGTATTTGTTTACAAACAGCCGTTCACACAGTTGCAGATGCTATGACGTATGCAGAGAAAAACGACAACAGAAGAAGCACTGAAAATTTGCCGCAAACAGCGACAACAACTTTTAAAAACATGCTATAACGTAGAGTAACCAAGGTAGTATGAAAACATCCACAGATAACTGTATTCAGAAACCAAACAGTGGAAATGTAACAATGTGTTACAGTGATTGTATAACGATGCTATTTTCTGCATGTTTTGGATTTAAAGAACCCCCTGATAATGGCGATATTTGTCGCTGAAACTAGTTTGGGGTGTAAATAAGTAAATAAATAACAAAAAGTGTTCTGCATTAGTCGGACTCGCAACCCCTATATTGTTGAGTAAGGTGAAACTTGATTTGCTCAGTGAATAAGCTGCTGTGTCCTCTCAGCAAGCTAAATACCAAGGTACATTCGTTCATCGAGACAGTAACATTTAATTCGCAAAACTTTTTTTATTAGATTATTAATATTTTATAGCTTAATAAGGGCGTCAGTCACATGTCATCGTCGTCAGACGAGGTTTTCAAAGCTGCTAACATCTCTTGTGTCTCGGTTGTAATCTCACATCTCTTACGAGTATCACACTGGTAGTTTTCGCGCATCATGGCTTCTTCAACTTCCATATTCAAATACCGTCTTACGAGTCTTCTTTTTCCCCTTACATGACAGGCTCCACTCTATCACTGTGTTGTGGTACTCGTCCAAAGGTATACCTAAGCCACCTTGTCTCTAAAATATTGATTCCATTTCCGATTCTCTCTCTCTCTCTCTTACTTCTGCATTTCTTATTATCCGTTCTCTTTATTCCAAAAGAGTACATGCAGTAACACGTTTCCACTGCTGCTATTTAATTTCTCAATTGTGTATAGTTGCCCTTATTGCTACCACATAGCTATTTAAATTTTCAGCTATTGTTTTATATATTCATCTCCAGGTATTCACAGGTACGTTTTTATTCCCTACCACATTATGTAGTAGTTTTATTGCTGCCCTACCTGAGATACCTCTGATCACAATTTATGCTTCACTTCCCTCTTTAATTGCTGTTGATTCTCGTTCCTTTCGTATATCACAGTATTTTTGTTATTTTCTTATTATCCAGAAGCCAGTGAGATTGCCTTAATTATAGTGTATTTTATCTTTTTTTCATTCCGCTCCCAGACTATGCTCTCTAGATTTGAGCAAATATGTAATGCACATCATCTTCATCTGGTGCTGCTCTCACCTGATAATTTGTAAACTAAGAGCTACATAAAGCAACTTCTCCAGCAGAAATTTCGTTGCCATGGCTCAGCCTTCTGAATTTTTTTCTCAAACTCATTATTTTACTGTTCGAAAATAGTGCTTTCAGACATGCCAAAATCTCCTGAAAATTTCTTTAGCTGCAATCAGGATACTTCTCCATTACTCCAATAGACGCTACGAACAGTGCCTAAAGCCAATGACAAGCTACAATGTTGCTATGGTGATGCTAACTGCGGTAAGAACTTGCTGTATTTATTTAATTAAACGAAAAGTATGTAGCATAATTCCTGGTACAAGGAAAATCTCTTGTCTTCAGCATACAATGCACTGGTGCAGCACAGCTTAATGTAAGTAACACGTGTTTTTTTAATACTGTGTACGGTGATGGTAATTTCGTGTGGCTCGGAGGGTTCTTCTAAGTAGACACCACCCCGGCAACTTGCCCGCCGCTAACCTTCCCCACGAATCCTGCCAGTGAAAGGACGCCTGCACTTTAACGCGGAATTCGGACCACATGTCATTCCAGGCGTATCGTCACATCATCAAAAGGTGAAGCCTAGGTTAAAAGAAGACTAAAAATGTATGTAGCCCGATCTAGATTCGATTGTCAGACTTTCCGATTCTCAGGGACGCACTCTACAGTTTTTTTATTTTTGTACGGTCATCTTTTTTTCCTGTTTTAACTAATTCTTTTTTGCTCACCCCACTATCCCTCAACTGCCAAAAATACGAAAAAATACAACCCATATTGAGAAAAGGAAAAGAAAGAGCGGGATTCGATCCAGAGGTCCACCGACCACAAAGTGTCAAACTCTTGACAATTTTTCCTCTATATTATACACTGAAGAGCCAAAGAAACTGGTGCACACTCCTAACATTTGGTAGGGCTCCCGCTAGCACGCAGAAGTGCCACAACACGACGTGGCATGGACTCGATTAATGTCTGAAGTTGTGCTGGAAGGAATTGACACCATGAATCGTGCAGGGCTGTCCATAAAACCTTAACAGTACGAGGGGATGGAGATCTCTTCTGAACACCACAAATCAAGGCAACCCAGATATGCTCAATAATGTTCGTGTCTGGGGAATTTGACGGCCAGCGGAAGTGCTTAAACTGTGTTCCTGGAGCCACTCTGTAACAATTCTGGACGTGTGGGGTGTCGCACTGTCCTGATGGAATTTCCCAAGTCCGACGGAATGCACGATGGGCATAAATGGATGCAACTGATCAAACAGGATACCTACGTACGTGTCCCCCCCATGAACCATGGACCTTGCCGTTGGTGGGGAGGCTTGCGTGCCTCAGCGATACAGATAGCCGTACCGTAGGTGCAACCACAACGGAGGGGTATCTGTTGAGAGGCCAGACAAACGTGTGGTTCCTGAAGAGGGGCAGCAGCCTTTTCAGTAGTTGCAAGGGCAACAGTCTGGACGATTGACTGATCTGGCCTTGTAACATTAACCAAAACGGCCTTGCTGTGCTGGTACTGCGAACGGCTGAAAGCAAGGGGAAACTACAGCTGTAATTTTTCCCGAGGGCATGCAGCTTTACTGTATGATTACATGATGATGGCGTCCTCTTGGGTAAAATATTCCGGAGGTAAAATAGTCCCCCATTCGGATCTCCGGGCGGGGACTACTCAAGAGGATGTCGTTATCAGGAGAAAGAAAACTGGCATTCTACGGATCGGAGCGTGGAATGTCAGATCCCTTAATCGGGCAGGTAGGTTAGAAAATTTAAAAAGGGAAATGGATAGGTTGAAGTTAGATATAGTGGGAATTAGTGAAGTTCGGTGGCAGGAGGAACAAGACTTCTGGTCAGGTGACTACAGGGTTATAAACACAAAATCAAATAGGGGTAATGCAGGAGTAGGTTTAATAATGAATAGGAAAATAGGAATGCGGGTAAGCTACTACAAACAGCATAGTGAACGCATTATTGTGGCCAAGATAGATACGAAGCCCACACCTACTACAGTAGTACAAGTTTATATGCCAACTAGCTCTGCAGATGACGAAGAAATTGAAGAAATGTATGATGAAATAAAAGAAATTATTCAGATTGTGAAGGGAGACGAAAATTTAATAGTCATGGGTGACTGGAATTCGAGTGTAGGAAAAGGGAGAGAAGGAAACATAGTAGGTGAATATGGATTGGGGGACAGAAATGAAAGAGGAAGTCGCCTGGTAGAATTTTGCACAGAGCACAACATAATCATAACTAACACTTGGTTTAAGAATCATGAAAGAAGGTTGTATACATGGAAGAACCCTGGAGATACTAAAAGGTATCAGATAGATTATATAATGGTAAGACAGAGATTTAGGAACCAGGTTTTAAATTGTAAGACATTTCCAGGGGCAGATGTGGACTCTGACCACAATCTATTGGTTATGACCTGTAGATTAAAACTGAAGAAACTGCAAAAAGGTGGGAATTTAAGGAGATGGGACCTGGATAAACTAAAAGAACCAGAGGTTGTACAGAGATTCAGGGAGAGCATAAGGGAGCAATTGACAGGAATGGGGGAAATAAATACAGTAGAAGAAGAATGGGTAGCTTTGAGGGATGAAGTAGTGAAGGCAGCAGTGGATCAAGTAGGTAAAAAGACAAGGGCTAGTAGAAATCCTTGGGTAACAGAAGAAATATTGAATTTAATTGATGAAAGGAGAAAATATAAAAATGCAGTAAGTGAAACAGGCAAAAAGGAATACAAACGTCTCAAAAATGAGATCGACAGGAAGTGCAAAATGGCTAAGCAGGGATGGCTAGAGGACAAATGTAAGGATGTAGAGGCCTATCTCACTAGGGGTAAGATAGATACCGCCTACAGGAAAATTAAAGAGACCTTTGGAGATAAGAGAACGACTTGTATGAATATCAAGAGCTCAGATGGAAATCCAGTTCTAAGCAAAGAAGGGAAAGCAGAAAGGTGGAAGGAGTATATAGAGGATCTATACAAGGGCGATGTACTTGAGGACAATATTATGGAAATGGAAGAGGATGTAGATGAAGATGAAATGGGAGATATGATACTGCGTGAAGAGTTTGACAGAGCACTGAAAGACCTGAGTCGAAACAAGGCCCCCGGAGTAGACAATATTCCATTGGAACTACTGACGGCCGTGGGAGAGCCAGTCCTGACAAAACTCTACCATCTGGTGAGCAAGATGTATGAAACAGGCGAAATACCCACAGACTTCAAGAAGAATATAATAATTCCAATCCCAAAGAAAGCAGGTGTTGACAGATGTGAAAATTACCGAACTATCAGTTTAATAAGTCACAGCTGCAAAATACTAACACGAATTCTTTACAGACGAATGGAAAAACTAGTAGAAGCCAACCTCGGGGAAGATCAGTTTGGATTCCGTAGAATCACTGGAACACGTGAGGCAATACTGACCTTACGACTTATCTTAGAAGAAAGATTAAGGAAAGGCAAGCCTACGTTTCTAGCATTTGTAGACTTAGAGAAAGCTTTTGACAATGTTGACTGGAATACTCTCTTTCAAATTCTAAAGGTGGCAGGGGTAAAATACAGGGAGCGAAAGGCTATTTACAATTTGTACAGAAACCAGATGGCAGTTATAAGAGTCGAGGGACATGAAAGGGAAGCAGTGGTTGGGAAGGGAGTAAGACAGGGTTGTAGCCTCTCCCCGATGTTGTTCAATCTCTATATTGAGCAAGCAGTAAAGGAAACAAAAGAAAAATTCGGAGTAGGTATTAAAATTCATGGAGTAGAAATGAAAACTTTGAGGTTCGCCGATGACATTGTAATTCTGTCAGAGACAGCAAAGGACTTGGAAGAGCAGTTGAATGGAATGGACAGTGTCTTGAAAGGAGGATATAAGATGAACATCAACAAAAGCAAAACAAGGATAATGGAATGTAGTCTAATTAAGTCGGGTGATGCTGAGGGAATTAGATTAGGAAATGAGGCACTTAAAGTAGTAAAGGAGTTTTGCTATTTGGGGAGCAAAATAACTGATGATGGTCGAAGTAGAGAGGATATAAAATGTAGGCTGGCAATGGCAAGGAAAGCGTTTCTGAAGAAGAGAAATCTGTTAACATCCAGTATTGATTTAAGTGTCAGGAAGTCATTTCTGAAAGTATTTGTATGGAGTGTAGCCATGTATGGAAGTGAAACATGGACGATAAATAGTTTGGACAAGAAGAGAATAGAAGCTTTCGAAATGTGGTGCTACAGAAGAATGCTGAAGATTAGATGGGTAGAGCACATAACTAATGAGGAAGTATTGAATAGGATTGGGGAGAAGAGAAGTTTGTGGCACAACTTGACCAGAAGAAGGGATCGGTTGGTAGGACATGTTCTGAGGCATCAAGGGATCACCAATTTAGTATTGGAGGGGAGCGTGGAGGGTAAAAATCGTAGAGGGAGACCAAGAGATGAATACACTAAGCAGATTCAGAAGGATGTAGGCTGCAGTAGGTACTGGGAGATGAAAAAGCTTGCACAGGATAGAGTAGCATGGAGAGCTGCATCAAACCAGTCTCAGGACTGAAGACTACAACAACAACAACGTACGTGTCACCTGTCACAGTCGTATCTAGACGTATCAGGGATCCCATATCATTCCAAGTGCACACGTCCCACACCATTACAGAGCATCCACAAGTTGAATAGTCCCCTGCTGACATGCACAGTAAATGGATTCATGAGGTTGTCTCCATACCCACACACGTCCATCCGCTCGATGCAAAACTAGACTCGTTCGACCAGGGAATATGTTTTCAGTCATAAACAGTCCAATGTCGGTGTTGACGGGCCCACGGTGGCGTAAATCTTTTGTGTCGTGCAGTCATCAACGGTGCACGAGTGGGCGTTCGGCTTCGAAAGCCCATATCGATGATGTTCCCTTGAATGATTCTCACGCTGACGTTTGTTGATGGCCCAGTACTGAAATCTCCAGCAATTTGCGGAAGGGTTGCACTTCTGTCACGTGGAACGATTCTGTTCAGTCATCGTTGGTTCCGTTCTTGTAGGATCTTTTTCCGGCCGCAGATATGTCGGACATTTGATGTTTTACCGGATTACTGATATTCACGGTACACTAGTGAAATGGTCGTGCGGGAAAATCCCCACTTCATCGCTATCTCGGAGATGCTGCGTCCCATCGCTCGTGCGCTGACTATAACCACGTTCAAACTTATTTAAATCTTGATAATCTCTCATTGTAGCATCAATAATCGATCTAACAACTGCGCCAGACACTTGTCTTATATAAGCGTTGCCGACCGCAGCGCCGCATTCTGCCTGTTTACACATCTCCGTGTTTGAATACGCATGCCTATACTAGTTTCTTTGGTGCTTCAGTGTAGAACATAACCGGCGAAACAGTTTTTCAAAGACAGAAACAAGAAATATCATACACCCCGAAAGGGTGACTCGACATCTTTACCGTGTAAGGGCAACATCCACTGACCACCTTAACCAACATCCAGTCTGCTAAACGGGAGATTTAGAATGTTAACAAAACTATCCTGAATCGGGGCACCTGGGCAGCTTCCTAGTATGCAGTAAGCCTGTGCTGCTGAAATGTCAAAAAACTGTCAAACCCTCCCCACGCTGGCAACATCAAAATGTACAAAATGAGCAATTAAATACATCACGTAATTACCCTTCAGTTACGGAAAGGAGGAGGAATCCGGCAGCAGGATAATTTCGATGATGTAAGAATCGACAGAAGTCCTGGTGAGGAAAGCAAGAGATTCTCCAACCAGAGCCAGTTCGCGGTGGCAGAGGCGGTGTTGGGGGGAGAGGGGGTGGGATTTATTTGGGGGAGGGGACCCAACAGCGAGGTCATCGATCCCGTCGGATTAGGGAAGGATGGGCAAGGAAGTCAGCGGTGCCCCTTCTAAGGAACCATCCCGGCATTTGCCTAAAACGATTTAAGGAAGTTACGGGAAACCTAAATCAGGGTGGCCGGACGCAGATTTGAACCGTCGTCCTCCCGCATGCGAGTGCAGTGGAGCCAGTTCGCCAGGTGATCACTGCAGGTAAATCGATGTGAAAGCTTCTCCAGTGGAGCCAGTTCGTCAGGTGTTCGATGTGAAAGCTTGTTCAAGGAACCACACCGACAACATGTAGCCGTTTCACCAAGTCCAATTCGCTGTAGACGTTAATTAGTAGATAATAAGTTATTAATGACTCTGACCAAGAGGAAGCCACTTCCGTCGTGTGAATCGGGAGACTGATTTTGGTCCACACAACCTTCCAACGAACAAGTGGTGATAACATTCAATGGGATTGGGGCAGACCACGCCGTCCCCTCGAGCAAGCAGGAACTGAGTTGTGACCACTTGCCGCCTCCAGGCGTCCGCCGCCAAGCAGCTCACCGCAACATACTCGTAGAATTCTCGAACGTGACACGGGGTGAAATGAATACGACCCACCTCAGCGGGCGAAGCAAGACTCACTGCCTGTAAGAGAGTCAAGAGTTGCGACGAAACGATCTACTGACACACAGCCAACACGGATTGAGAAAACATCGTTCTTGTGAAACATACCTCTTTACTCACACCGAGCGAGGTTGCGCAGTGGACTCGCATTCGGCCATCCTGATTTAGGCCATCCTGATTTAGTTTCTCTATGACGTCTCTAAAGCGATTCGAGAAAATGCTGGGATGTTTCTTTTGAAAGGGTACGGCCGACTTCCTTCCCCATCCTTCCCTGATCCTATGGGACTGATTACTACGCTGTTTGGTCCCCTTTCCACAAATAAATCAACCAAACGACCTTTACTCACATGAAGTGTTGAGTGCTATTGACAAGGGATTTTAAATTGATTCCGTATTTCTAGATTTCCAGAAGACTTTAGACACAGTACCTCACAAGCGGCTTGTAGTCAAATTCGTGCTTATGGAAAATATGTTACGTGACTGGATTCGTGATTTCCTGTCAGAGAGGTCACAGTTCGTAGTAACTGACAGAAAGTCATCAAGTAAAACAGAGGTCTTTTCTGGCGTTCCCCAGGGTGTTGTTAAAGGCCCTCTGCTGTTTGTTATCTACATAAACGATTTAGGAGACAATCTGAGAAGCTGCCTTAGGTTTCTTAGGCTTTTAGAAGATGATGCTGTCGTTTATCGTCTAATAAAGTCATCAGAAGATCAAACCAAATCGCAAAACGATTTAGAAAACATATTTGTATGGTGCTAAAACTAGGAATTAACCTTATATAATGAAAAGTGTGAAGTCAATCACATGAGTGCTGAAAGAAATCTGTTAAATACACAATAAATCACTCAAAACAATTCTACTAAATACCTAGGAATTACAATTACGAACAACTTAAATTGCAAAAAACACATAGAAAACGTTGTGGGGGAAGGCGAACCAAAGACTGCGTTTTGTTGGCAGAACGCTTAGAAGATGCAATATATCTACCAATGAAACTGCCAAAACTACGCTTGTCCGCCCCCTTTTGGATTAATGCTGCACGATGTGGGGTCCCTACCAGATAGGATTAACGGAGTACATCGACAAAGGTAAAAAAAGAGCAGCACGTTTTGTATTAGAGAGAAGTAGGGGAGAGAGTGTCACTGACGTGATACAGGGTTTGGAGTGAACATTATTAAAGGAAGGGCGTTTTTCGTTGCGGCGGAATCTTCTGACGAAATTTCAATTACCAACTTTCTCCTTCGAATTTGAAATTATTTTGTTGACGCCCACCTCCATAGCGAGAAACGATAGCCATAACAAAATAAGGAAAATCAGAGCTCGCACGGAAAGATACATGTGTTCGTTTTTCCACCCGCTGTTCGTGAGTGGAATAACAGAGAATTGTCGTAAAAGTGGTTCAATTAACCCTCTGCTAGGCACTTAAGTATGATTTGCGTTGAGTATCCACGTAGATGTAAATGTACGCAATTCACTGGTATCAATCAGCATCATGCGTCGGGCATACAATGCAGACTCCTTGTGTGTGATATATGAAAGAGGCAAGCCTCCTTCCGTGCGTGGCTCCGTCAGAATCCCGTAACGTACTTTAAATATCTGACCTTTCCATATAAATGGGTAAGATAGTTGCTCCAATTTCTTCGTTACCATTTTGGGAAGGGGGAAGATCTGCAGGATATAATATGCCTTACACAAAATATAGGTTTCCGATATTCGTACTTTTTAGAAAATGGTAAGCGAGCGTCCTTCATGTTCTAGTACGGCACCCTGAATTTTATCAGTAACTGGTTTCCAGTTCAAAGGCTCCATGCTCGATGGCAACGATCAAAGGTCACTCCCAAAGATGTACGCTGTTACATAAAATGTTTGTGAATTCCTAAGGGAACAATCTGCTGACGTCATCGGTCCCTAGACTTACACACTAGTTAAACTAACATATGCTCAGAACAACACCACCCCAATGCCCGAGATAGGACTTGAACCTCCGCAGGGAGGGGCAGCGCAGTCTGTGACATGGCGCCTCAGACCGCGTGGCCACTCCGCGCGGCGCTGATCCACAAAACGTGCCCAAGAAACGACAGTGATCTCGAAGCCGCATAGGTTGAGGAACTGGAATTTGTCAGCACTCTCCTGAAGTACGACAAAAACCATCAATCATCACTTTTCACAAGAGAACTTCCTCTCTTCGACGAAAGAGGACTGCCACATCATCAGCATACGCCCTAACTGTGACGTTCTCCTTGAGAGTTTTAAACCGAACAGCCTGTCAGCAACCTGTCACAATGACAGTTCAAGAAACAGTTCAAGAAAAGACGTAGAGTGCGGACTGCCGTGAGGCACTCGCAGACAGAAAACAACAGTTGGCGTTAGTTTCAAATGGTTCTGAGCGCTATGGGACTTAACACCTGAGGTCATCAGTCCCCTAGAACTTAGAACTACTTAAACCTAATTAACCTAAGGACATCACACACCCATGCCCGAGGTAAGATTCGAACCTGCGGTCGTAGCGGTAGCGCAGTTCCAGACTGAAGCGCCTAGAACCGCTCGGTTACGACGGCCGGCGCAGGTGGCGTCAGCCGTTCATTGACCACCACTGACACTGCAATTTTCTTGTACAATTTAGAAAGGACGACACCTGAAGAAGCGGAGAAGCCATCGCTATACCACCAAGCTCGACGTTTCTCAAGACGGTATGGAACGTTATCGTAATATCTGTACATTGTCGTGTCTGGTGCGTAGCGTAGGAGATTGGCATTGTCATCTTGCGCCCGAGGTAAGAGTTAGGATTATTCTGATGTGCCGTGACAGTAGACTCATTGGCGAAAATTTATCCGACAATAAAATGGTAGCAAGAACTAACAGTGTAGGAACCTCGGGCCGAAAGCTGGGCCGGCTGCTGTGGCCGAAAGGTTCTAAGCGCTTCAGTCCGGAACCGCGCTGCTGCTACGGTCACAGGTTCGAATCCTGCCTCGGGTATGGATGTGTGTGATGTCCTTAGGTTAGTTAGGTTCAAGTAGTTCTAGGTCTGGGGGACTGATGACCTCAGATGTTAAGTCCCATAGTGCTCAGAGCCACTTGAACCATTTTTGAACCGAAAGCTGGAGGACAACCGTAGCGTGTTGTAGTGCCAGACACCAGAATATTACATCGAAAGGTTTCTCAGGAAAATTCGAATACTCAGATTCAAACGATAACAGAGAGCGTTCCTCTGGCTGCATAACATGTGTGTATTCTATTTCTCGTAGAAAAGCTGTAGTCTTCCCCAGGTGTGGTGTCTTAAGGCCGTTCTGGCTAACTGTTCTGGGTATTTATTTATTTGGCGTCATAAGTAAGGTTTGCTGTCTAAAGGTAATGGTAAACGGTGCTGACCACTAACAGAAAGAAAGGTTTACTATAAAATAAGTGTTTATTGTTACGCAACTAGTGGAATATTCATCACGAAGCAAATAAAAACTTATTTATATGTAATTAAATTAAATTAAAACTGCAAAATTCATTAGACGTTTTATCCCTGACCGCGTTACGCTTCTATTGGATCAAGAATAGCAACAAAATAAAAGAAGAAGCTGTGGAAGACTTACAAGCAGTAATATAACTATCCTGTCTAGAAGTCGCAACAGTACAAGACGGCTGATGGGAGGAAATACTAGGAGGAGAGTGAGTAAAACGAGAAAGTGTTCTACAAGAAATGAAACTATTTGCTGCTGAATATCTAAAATTGTGAGTCCTGTAATTGGCACGTTTTACGACAGCTGAGTGAGATTCTGCAGTGTGGCCAGTGCCGAAGCCGGGTAAAGAGATAAGAGAACAATTGGTATTGTAGTGCTGCGGGGTAGTGAAGATTACGTGAAGAGAGAGAGAGAGAGAGAGAGAGAGAGAGAGAGAGAGAGAGAGAGAGAGTGAGAGAGAGAGAGGGAGACGTAGGGAGGGAGAATGCTATAAATGCCAAAGAAATAAATACAAGTAATATTGTTAACAGAAGAAAAGAAAAGATGGCGCAGTAATTAAAAGGGAGAAAGAGTGGACTAACGAAATATTACGCACACATTATTTAGACTTATGTACACCTATATATAGTAACACCAGACGAAAATAAATGGAAAACAACAGCAAGCCGGACAACATGTCATAGTGATCCGAATTACATAGTGTAGAATTTCAGTAACACATAGTAACCATTTCTTAAGCTTGATTTTAAAAAAGGAGTTAAGTAGGGAGGTATTGTTTTCCTGAGCCTACTTTATTTCTCAAAAGTAATCCTGTTGACTGCAACAGTGTCTAAGTCTCATTATTAGTTTATTGACAGAAAGGAATAAGCAGCAGTGCACGCAGGAATTACTCTGGAGGTTTTAATTCTTCTGTCAACCAACATGAACCATTTGTTAATTTCGAGAGCGCCCTTACCTATTTTACGTCGTATAATGGTTACAGAACTGTTCAGATTCAGTTATTATCTTCTCCATATAGGGTCACACACCATTCGATGTAATTTAGAGACAGGAAGTGACTACGAAAACAATGCTTTTTGCTTCTTATTCACGACACTGAATATCAGATATGGACTGAAGAACACTATGACTGCCTTGCAAATAAGCATTGCATGCGCGAGCATTCAAGGTGACGTCTTTTTTCATCCTACCTTTAACACAGAGGGAGCATGCTGATATCCTAAGAAGAGAACCTTATACGATTATTGTTATCAGACATTCGCTAAATTTGTAACACGCTGCCCAAAAAGATCTAACGAAACGGATGGTTTGAAATTAATTGCGGACGAGAATATATGTATGTATTGTCTTTTCTCATGTCGACATTTAGTGATCCCTTCTCTGGTGCCGTGTTAGGTAAGAATAACAATGATGTAGAAAACGTTTTATGACTGTTAGCAATGCAAAATTAGAATTCTTGCATCCTTTAGCTCTGTTTGTGAAATGAATTTTATAGGTCAGTTTTCGTTCTGTAAGTTTGTATAGCAATCACCCATCGAATTTGCGTCTAGACAACATCGTGTAGCCGTGAATCATAGAGTCGGACGTTTATAGCTCACAATACGTCCTTCTTTTCATAGGAACTCATACAAAAGTATTTGGAATGTGATTTTACACAGGGACGTAGAAACTTAAGTGGACAGAGAATGGCTACATTAAAGGAGGTAAATATGTGCGTGCAAGTAAAACTGTTAACGTAAGAACGGAAAAGCTGTTTCAGTTCCAGCGTCAGGTAATCTAGCAATGAGGAACAGCAAAAAAGCTCCAAATTTTCTAGGGTTGGCAGACACCTTCTTTGTTCGGAATGGTTATCCCTCCAGTACTACTCAAATATGTAACTTAGTTTACACATAGACAATGAAATAATTTCAAATTACATATAATCAAAGCGTATTTCCTATATGCCGAGCTATTTCTGAGCTATACCGTAACACTTCGATGACTTTCAGCTGAAAGGGGTATGGATGTCTTTGCGAAACAGTTCATGAAAACGTAACAAAATTTATCTCTTATCGTCTCTGAGACCTACACTGGTTAAACCAGTTTGTGGATAGAACTATCGCGTTGGTTCGAAGCGGAGTCCTGTGTCTGGAAAGACTTACGGACATAAGATAAAATAAAAGGCAATTTCACGCACCCGAATTCATCTTCTAGCCGGTGACAACTGGAACTGCCTCAGATCAAATAATGTAATTTAAAAAGCTGTCAGTGTGCGACATGCATGCAAGTAGAAACAGTGCCAATGTTATTTATTAGAATTTGTGACATCGTGAACCATGCTTATCATCCACAGTGTGACGTAACAAATGTCACCGGACTCTTCAACAGCGTAGTTTTACGACAAATACTTGACCCGCTTTCGAACAACGGCACGTATTCGCAGGTGAAGGTGAGATCGTACATGGGCAACTACGCCCAGAGACAGTGGTTGCGTCTGACTCGTAACTCGTATATTCCCGGGGGCAGAATTGGATACAAAACCAACGAACGATCTGAACAACGGCACAATGAAAAACAATAACCCAAACAAACTATTTGTCTTCACGAATGCACCCTCTGTGCAAGCATATCCACTGAATGTGTCTCGTTTGAGATACTGCAGTGTAGTGCCAGAGAAACGGAGAAGCGGATCGCCGTAGATGGATGAAAACTGGATGGAGCTGAGGTTGTCAGACAATCGTTAATTTTTGTTGCACATAAATTTAATATCTGGAAAGAATGTGGAAACACCATGGAACTTATGTGCATGCTTTAGTGTCGTGTTTCCGAGTCGGTGGTGAGCAATAATGAGTACTGATAGATGTACGTCGTCGGATACGAATGTCAGATGGCTCGAAAGTAAAAGAAAGAGATAGTTTTATACTTTTCCTACTGATTTTGCTGAAAATCTGTTGTTGTGGAGGTCGACATTTCTCGGCCTCAGAACTCAACTATTGGAATTCAGTGCTGCAACGTGAGGACATCATTAATAAACTAGCGTCAGTGCTCACCCCGTACCTTGTTTGCTGGATATCTGCATCGAAATTTTAAAACAAGCACAGAACTTATTAATTCAGTTGGGAGTGACTGTCCAAAACCTTCGCTCTGCAGTATAAGTTCAGTGGCCAATCACGTTCTTTATGCGCTACTGAGTTCATGTGACGGCTTAAATTCGTACCAGGCATATTGTAAACTTGAGTCTGCCACCCAAAGTGATGACTCCTATATTGGATCGTTACCTCCTTAGTTGAAGGGAACTATGCAGGGTAGTCCAAAGATAGTGACCGGGCCAAATATCTCACGAAATAAGCCTTAAACGAAAAAACTACAAAGAACGAAACTCGTCTAGTATGAATGGGGCAACCAGATGGCGCTATGGTTGGCCCGCTTGAAGGCGCTGCCATAGGTCAAACGGACATCAAATGCGTTTTTTTAAATAGGTACCCCCCTTTTTTATTACATATTCGTGCAGTACGTAAAGAAATATCAATGTTTTAATGGACAACTTTTTTCGCTTTGTGGTAGATGGCACTGTAATAGTCACAAACGTATAAGTACGTGGTATCACGTAACATTCCACCAGTGCGGACAGTATTTTGTTCGTGATACATTACCCGTGTTAAAATGCACCGTTTACCAATTGCGGAAAAGGTCGATATCGTGTTGATGTATGGCTGTTGTCATCAAAATGCCCAACGGGCAAGTGCTATGTACGCTGCTCGGTATCCTGGACAACATCAACCAAGTGTCCGCACCGTTCGCCGGATAGTTACGTTATTTAAGAAAACAGGAAGTGTTCAGCCACATGCGAAACGTCAACCACGACCTGCAACAAATTTTGATGCCCAAGTAGGTGTTTTAGCTGCTGTCGCGGCTAATCCGCACATCAGTAGCAGACGAATTGCGCGAGAATCGGGAATCTCAAAAACGTCGGTGTGGAGAATTCTACAGCAACATCGATTGCACCCGTACCATATTTCTATGCATCAGGAATTGCAATGCGACGGCTTTGAACGTCGTGCACAGTTCTGCCACTGGGCGCAATATAAATTACGGGACGATGACAGATATTTTGAACGCGTTCTATTTAGCGCCGAAGCGTCATTCACCAACAGCGGTGACGTAATCCGGCATAATATGCACTATTCGGCAACGGAAAATCCACGATGGCTGCGACAAGTAGAACTTCAGCGACCTTGGCTGGTTAATGTATGGTGCGGAATCATCGGAGGAAGGATAATTGGCCCCCATTTTATCGATGGCAATCTAAATGGTGCATTGTATGCTGATTTCCTACGTAATGTTCTACCGATGTTTACTACAAGATGTTTCACTGCATGACGGAATGGCGATGTACTTCCAACATGATGGATGTCCGGCACATAGCTCGCGTGCGGTTGAAGCGGTATTGAGTAGCATATTTCATGACAGGTGGATTGGTCGTTGAAGCACCATATCATGGCCCGCACGTTCTGCGGACGTGACGTCCCCGGATTTCTTTCTGTGGCGAAAGTTGAAGGATATTTGCTATCGTGATCCACCGAAAACGCCTGACAACATGCGTCAACGCATTGTCAATGCATGTGCAAACATTACGGAAGGCGAGCTACTCGCTGTTGAGAGGAATGTCGTTACACGTTTGCCAAATGCATTGAGGTTGACGGACATCATTTTGAGCATTTATTGAATTAATGTGGTATGTACAGCTAATCACGCTGTAACAGCATGCGTCCTCAGAAATGATAAGTTCACAAAGGTATATATATCACATTGGAACAACCGAGATAAAATGTTCAAACGTACCTACGTTCTGTATTTTAATTTAAAAAACCTACCTGTTACCAACTGTTGGTCTAAAATTGTGAGCCATATTTTTGTGACTATTACAGCGCCATCCATCACAAAGCGAAAAAAGTGGTCCAACTAAAACATTCAAATTTCTTTACGTAGTACACGACTATGTAATAAAATATGGGATTCCTATTTTAAAAAAAACGCAGTTTATATCCGTTTGACCTATGGCAGCGTCATCTAGCGGGCCAACCATAGCGCCATCTGGTTTCCCCCTTCAAGCTAGACAAGTTTCGTTCTGTGTTGTTTTTTCGTTTGAGGCTTATTTCGTGAGATCAATGGACCACCCTGTATAAATGTCTTGATGAACATGTATACTCTCTGAAGACCTCTCAAATGCCTAACATGAAATGCGTGGTTTTTAAAGTAAAATTAGAAATCAGACACATGCCTCACGAATTAATCGTGCCTTTTCGACCTCATACCTGATAGCATTACCAGCAGTAAGCCGCGTAACGTCGTGAGTTAGTGCGCAACAACATTCGTTCCAATACAGCCCGCGGTATTGGAGCCGGGCGCTGTGAAAGAGACCGCCACTAGTGTCTTAGCCGATGAGTCTTGTACACGTGCTACTACGGTAGCATGAGAACGGTCCTGTGTCACTTCTTTGCGAGCGTACATTCTCGACCTGTAAGAACCTAAATAAATGATATTAAATACTATTCGAACATTTTCAAAATCGGTACACTACCTTTTGACATTCAGGAGAAGATTGCAGCATCCAGATTCCAACATAGAAACTATCATAGTTACAGAGACAGAAAAAACTGCTGAAAAAGTCAAAAAGTGACCATTAGGGAACTAAATTCAGTTTGGAAATATAATAGTTGATCTTATGGTATAATAAACTCTCAGTGTGCAGAATTAATTAATTGAGATTTTCATATTAAACCTTTAATTATTTTTCGTTTTCGTAATATAAAAATCACACAAAATTATTATTGGTGTCTAAGATTGTTGTGGGAGTATATGTGAGCAAATGAGAGTGTGTTCGTGGGGCATTCGTCAAATTTTCATGTTGCATTATATACTGGTCTTAAGTAACTTGCAAGAGTTACGGAACCCTATCATGGGAAAATGCCCATAGGGAATTTACCGACTTTGCTGATGACGTATATCTAGGTGTGATTGCTATTGTAACAGAGCAGCCAGAATGTCAGATGGAGTATTATCTGTATCTAAATGATATTTCCAGATTTATTGTCTTTTCGTTTTAGTTTATCAAACATTACTTCACTATTTGTATATCAGAATGACGTAGATGCGCCTGTATGTAAGGATTGGTGCAGGACAGTTTTGGAGCGAGTATGATCATGAGCGAGCATTCTGATTGGCAGCGAGTATGGTTAGCCAATCAGAACTGAGACGGTTCCCGCTCGTTACCTGATAGCTATACTGGGAGTGAGGCTGAAGGAAGGGAGTCGGTCACCAGCTTCAGTCACAGAAGGACATGTTAAACGTGATGTTTCTCATTGTGTGTAAAATGAAGGAATATTGAGTTCCTCGTGTTTGATACGTATCGTGACTAGTGCTGATGTAGTTACGGACAGTTTTGTGAAGTTTGGAAGTTCTAGAATTGTTTTGTTGGACAGATATTCGTGTGTGAAAATTGGGCCTTCATATTAACCATGAAGCATGTTTCAGTATTCAGCCACTGAGCATTTATGGCGAGCAGTTTTTTTTTTTTCAAAATCTATAAGAAGGAATGAATGTATTAACTCAGATTAGGGACCGATGACCTCTGCAGTTTGGTCCCTTTAAACCTCAAACCAACCAACTCAGATTAGTGGTGAAATTAATGACTGTGAAAACATTGTTTAACTCGGGTCAGGTTTGGACAGATTTCTGGCTCTGTGTGTACGAAATGAATGTATGAAATGTGAACTTGATAAAAGTAACCAACAGTTTAAATGTGGACTGAATAGTACTGTTCCTTTGGCTATAAGAACAAACAAACGTTTTCTTCCTGGACATTTCGGACATTGTTTTCCGGAAGCCAATCCATTATTTTACTTCCCGATAAGTTTTTTAATAACAGTTTTTCTACAGAACTTTATTTCGTTACTAGAGTTGCGCGGCCTCAGTAATTGTAGGTATTAGCTGGTGTTTTTTATCAACGCAGCTTTTTACATCATCTTGTAAGTATTTGCCGAGTGAAGAGACATCGAGCAGTGGGCGTTCTGAGGTAGGTGAATTCTAATTTGCAGCCTGCACACGAAAATACCCACACCACCTCAGCCTGAAGTTACAGCTAGTAATGCCGAAAATTAAGTTGATAAATTCACAATTAGAATAACTCAAAGGCAAAGCCGTAACGATTAAAATAGGTTAAAAGCAGGTTCTTTCGCTTGCAGAACATAACTGTTATCGGGTGCAAACATCTGTCACTTGTACGTGCGTCCATTTTTATATCAGCAAATAAGCGCACAAATTGAGAGTTCATTACACTCTTTAGCATACTGTCCCACCATAATGGAACAGAGTTCTTTAAATGTATTGAAACTGTGCACCATAGTTTATATGAAATATTACTGAATGGTTCCCACCTGAAGATTTTTGCACATGCAGGATGATAATTTCCACTGTTTTCAAACTTTTGGGATTGATCGGTGAGAGGATACGGAAAAAAGGTCTAATGTACGGAAGTGCATAGTTTCCATGCTATAGACAATTTATTCAATCATACTTTTTTACAGAGACTGCCGTGTAATACGCGCTGTACCACGCAGCCACAGTCACTGTATGTACGGTTTCCTCCTAGAAGGTGGTACTGTTCCTCATAAGTAATGCCCCAGCACCCTCTCCTGCCATTGTAACTGGTAATGTTGTGTCCGATTCACTTCTCTTGCTTACTCACCTCGTAGGGGATGTGACACAGCATTCTACACAATAGTTCCGTATTCGATTCGAGAGCTTTCCGACATTATGTTTACTTACGGAAAGGCAAATGGTAATGGGCGGTGGGCAGCAAGGTTGTATCAGGAGACCCATCCCCGCCGACAAAAACCACAGTATTTAATGTTTGCAACAGTGTTTCGCCGTTTGTTTGAGACAGAGTCGTTTCAGGAAGATGGAAATCACGAAGGACACACCCGAAATGTTCGGACGTCAGAGTTGGAGGAAAATGTAGTTATCACTGTGAAAGGCGACCGACGTGTCAGTGCCAGGCAATTGGCCCGCCAGTACAGGGTAAGCCAGATGGCCGTGTGGAACATTCTCCATGACAATTGTTACTTCCCTTATCACTTACAGCGTGTGCGGGCTTACTAGCGACAGACTATCCATATCGGGAGCAGTTTTGTCACTGATTCCTTCACCATGTAACCACGACTCCGGGATCTGTATCATTCATCCTATTCACAGATGAGGCCACCTTTACGCAGAGTCGTAACAGTCATGTGTGCAATAGTATGCAGAGCCCCCACGGTATGGTGACAGCGAATCATCAGCATCGGTGCAGCCGGAATGTGTGGGTCGGGATAATTGGCGACCGTATTTTGGGACCAGTCTGTCCATCTGCTTGGCCTGCTCGTCCACTGTATCTCAACCCGTGCTGTTTCTGGTTACGGGGCCATCTCAAAAATATCGTGTATGCAGAGCCCATTCCAGATGGGGAGACACTGGAGCAGCTTATTCATGCTGCCTTTGACACTATTCGAATGCAGCCTGGCCGATGTCAAAGTGTGAGACAGAACGTGCTACGCCGCGTACACGCAGGTGTTGAGGTACGTCGGAACGAGTTCAACGCAACTGTAGCTGCTTGGTACAGCGTCTATTAGAAGGCAATCTCTGTAATAATGCATTACTGAATAAATTTTCTCAAGGATGGAAACCATGCATCTCCGGACTTAGGTTCATCAAACCTTTTGTGTTCCGCATCCTCTCATTGATCAATTCCTAGAGTTTGTACACTGTGGAAGAATTCACCCTTTATACATAGAGTGTCTCTCATAAGACTCGTCAGGCATATTTTCTCTGGTGTTTCGACAGATACTTGCAATTTCGCTTTTGCAATACGTTGCCGGAGTCAGTGTAAACAAATCCTGGTCATCACGTCTTTCATACGATGCCCAGCGTCGACAGGAAGTGCCGGTTTGTTTATCATTAGAAATAAAACAGTTTTTAAAGCGAAATTTTACGTACTCATTCGATAGTTGTTGTGGTTTTCAGTTCAGACACTCGTCTGATGCAGCTCTCCATGCTACTCTATCCTGTGCAAGCTTCTTCATCTACCAGTACTTACTGCAACCTATATCCTTCTGAATCTGCTTAGTGTATTCATCTCTTGGTCTCCCTCTGCGATTTTTACCCTCCACGCTGCCTCCCACTACTAAATTGGTCATCCCTTGATGCCTCAGAACATGTCCTACCAACCAATCCCTTCTTCTAGTCAAGTTGTGCCACAAATTTCTCTTCTCCCCAATTCTATTCACTACCTCCTCATTAGTTACTTGATCTATCCATCTAATCTTCAGCATTCTTCTGTAACCGAGCGAGGTGGCGCAGTGGTTAGCACACTGGACTCGCCTTCGGGAGGACGACGGTTCAATCCCGTCTCCCACCATCCTGATTTGGGTTTTCCGTGATTTCCCTAAATCGTTTCAGGCAAATGCCGGGATGGTTCCTTTGAAAGGGCACGGCCGATTTCCTTCCCAATCCTTCCCTAACCCGAGCTTGGGCTCCGTCTCTAATGACCTCGTTGTCGACGGGACGTTAAACACTAACCACCTACCTACCATTCTTCTGTAGCACCACATTTCGAAAGCTTCTGTTCTCTTCTTGTTCAAACGATTTATCGTCGATGTTTCACTTCCATACATGGCTACACTCCATACAAATACTTTCAGAAACGACTTCCTGACACTTAAATCTATACTCGATGTTAACGAATTTCTTTTCTTCAGGAACGCTTTCTTGCCATTGCTAGTCTACATTTTACGTCCTCTCTGCTTCGATCATCATCAGTTATTTGGCTCTCCAAGTACCAAAACTCATCTACTACTTTAAGTGTCTCATTTCCTAATCCAATTCCCTCAGCATCACCAGACTTAATTCAACTGCATTCCATTATCCCCATTCGATATAGTGGTTCCAACTTAGTTCACTGCGTTATTCGTTTTATCGATGTGTTTGAACTGAAACAGTAAAACACGAAGAATGAATAATAACCCAGCGCTGCTGCATGACGGTAGCAAGCGGCGCGGGTCGGGGCGGTGCTGTAGCTCCTGGAGTACTGGATAATCTTCTACTGTCCTTGTTAATACACATCGAAAAAAAGAAATATCACATTACACTAACTTTGGACCACTCTGTCTGCTTCTCAAGTAAAATTCGGCTTTAAAAATTTTCTGTTTGTATCGGGAAACAAACCAACGCTTCCTGTCGACGCTGGACGTCGCAGGAATGATGTGATGACCAGTCTTGGTTTGGACTGACTCCAGCAACATATTGCAAAATAAAAACCGCAAGTATCTGCCAAGACACTGGAGAAAAGGAGCCTGGTGAATGGGGACTTAAATTCCATCTTGTGTATACAGGGTCATTATAGTTAAAGTTGAACTTTCAAAACGCTGTAGAGATAACACCAAATTACAACGGAATATTATCGGAGGAAGGGGCAAACGTATGGCAGAAGAAAAAATGGTGCGAAAATTTATCAATAGATGGCGCTGTATGTGTTTGAATACGTAAATGAAAATACCTGTCATGCGGGCGACCCATTGAAAGTGGTATAAACACGCCGTGTACATGGTTTTTTCCTCCTTTCGCGTCTGCGACGTTCGCCATGACTGTCTCATTACAGGATCGCGCTCTGCTCGTAAAGCTGTATTACAAGAATGGTAACTGTGCATACGTCACTCTGCAGAAGTTCCGGACACTGAATGGTCTGAGAAAAGGCGTTGGTCCGATGACTGCCGTGGGTCTGGAGAAAATGATTCGGAAATTCGAAAATACGGGTTCTTTTGGCGTGCAGCCTGGTAGAGGGAGGAAACGAATTGATCCGACGTCAGTGGAAGCTGTGGCCACGGCAGTGCAGGAGGAGACGAGTGGTGACGTGCAAACGGGTAGTGCACGGAGAACTGCCCCAACATTGGACATACCAGTGAGCACGGTGCGTAAAATCCTACAAAACATCCTTCTCTGCTATCCATTCAAAATTGCCCATGTGCACGAGTTGCTTCCTGTTGACCTGCCAGGAAGAGAGACTTTTGCTTTAGAATTTCTTGTTCGCATGTAAGTGAACAATGATTGGCCGTCGAAGATTTTGTGGACAGACGAAGACCACTTCCATCTCACAAATTGTCAATACACAGAATTGTTGGATATGGACAACGTAAAAACCACACGCAAATCAACCAGCACCACTTCATCCTGGTAAGGTCACTGTATGGTGCGGATTTACTGCATCATTTATCGTAGGGCCACATATTTCCGAAGAGACATATGATTCCGGTCCTGTTACCTGTACCATGACTGGTAAGCGCTAAGGGTGTCTTTTGCGCAACCACGTCATTCCAGCTCTGCAACAGCGTAGATGTGTGGATGGGATCATTTTTATGCAAGATGGCGCACCTCTGCACATTCCAAATCCTGTTAAGCAGCAGCTGAAACGCCATTTCGGAAATGCTAGAACTATCAGCCGCCATTTCCTTACAGGATGGCCGTTCCGCTCACCTGACTGTGGGGCTATCTGAAAGATGTGCATTGCGCACCACATTCTGAACGTGACCCCTGATGCACTTCTCAGATGTGGAACATGGAGTTTATCGATTTCAGTTTGTTGCAGAAAATGGTGAACACCATATTGAACATGTTTTGCGCCAGTCACACGGAAATTAATAACACGATTAGATTTTGGTTGATGCTTTCTATGCCCTTTTTTGGCCTCAGGACAGTTAAAAACCGATATGATTGATGCTCTTTATGCGGGGTTTGGCCTCAGGACAATTAAAAACCGATTGTTACCATCCGATGTGATATAACCTTGCCGTGGTGGATGGGCTTACGTAACTAACAGTATCACACCTGTACATCCACGCACACTGAGTAGTACAGTTTGTTTAACATCAAACGTACACCTTAGGCATTGTTGTATGATTCATTTGTCGTTTGTATTCGACCACTATTAAATTATGATCCTTATAGCGCCATCTATTCCTACATTTTGTAAATATTCGTTTTTCTTCTGCCGTACGTTTTCCGCCTTCTCCGATAATTTTCCATTGCAATTTTACGTTACTGGGTGACTAGTGGTGTTATTTCTACAGCGGTTTGAAAGTTAAACTTTAATTAGAATCACCCGTTATATATATGCGAAAATCCTCAACTGGGAACCATTCAGTACTATAGTATTCCCTATAAACTGTACTGCACAATTTCAATGCATTTAAGGAACGGTATTCGATTTTGATGAGACAGTATGCTAAAAGTCTAATGAACTGTCAATATGTGCACTTAGCGGATAGTGTGACAGATGTTTACTACCGTTAACAATTATGTACTTCACGCGAAGGAACCTTCCTTTAACCTATTATAATGGCTTCGGTGACTTGAAGATGGTCGGTTGACCGAACTGTTTGACTGTAAATAAATACACATTACAGCAGCCTTTGGTCATACCGTGATGCAATACGCTGTCGTTCCTTCCCGTTCATTGGAAAATACCTTTATCCTCCTTAATGTGCTGTGCACTATGTGACTGAAACTCTGCCACTGAAGCCAGTTCCATCCTTCGACGGAGTCCTTCCTGAGATCATCCAGTGAATGAGAAGGTTCCCTGCGAAGATAAACTCAGAAGTGGCCTCTAGAACGCTCAGACATAGACTACTAGTGCCGGTAGAGTCCCGGCTTCAGGGAGAAGGTTCCCCTAAGTGTGCTGTTTTCTTGAAAGACCAACTTTGAACCGAAATGTTGACTGTAGGGTTGGATAATAGGTTGGAAGACGCTCTACCGATAGTACACAGTCTTCACGTTTTTTCTCCCGAAAGACATTGAATGTTCGAAGGTAGCATATTGGACTCGCATGTAGGAGGTTGATGGTTCGAATCCGCGTCTGGCTATCCTAATAAAGGTGATTTCTCTAAAACGCTCCAGGCATGTGCAGGGATGGCTTCTTTCAGATGGCATGGCCAACTTCACTCCCTGTTCTTGAAACAGTGCGAGCTTGTACTCTTGCTCTAATAACCTCGATGTCAAAAGGACGTTAACCCCAAATCGGCTCTCTCCTTTTTCGGTGGCTACCAGAACCGTCTGACTGCTTAAGTGCACCACTTCCTTCTGAGCCCACATAAACGCATGGCTCAGACGTGGACTGGTTCATGGCTGCCTCCACACCTTTGTATGGCGATCATGAAGTGGCAGACAAATCCTGCACTTATCAGTGAAGGAAACCCGACGCCACTGAGACAGAGTCCGTTCTGGGTGTCTCGTTGCTCACCTTTTCCGGCCAGCACGGTGGTGGGCGTTTGTGCTCTTGTTCGTAAATAAATGTAAGTGTCCTATGGGTCGGGCCTCCCATGGGGTAGATCGGTCGTCTGATGCAATGCTTTTTAGTTGAAAGCACTTCGGCGATTTGTGTGTCGATGAGGACGTGATGTTGATGAGGACAACACCCACTCCCCGAGTGGAGAAAAATCTCTGACCCAAACGGGAATCAAACCTGGGCCCCTCACATGGCATTCTGTCACGGTGACCAATCAGCTATGGAGGCGGCAGTGTTGGTACGTAATGGACTCCTACATGCCAGACTGATCATATAGGAATGGATGTGTACCGTCTGAGTCTACGCAGCCCTACCATTACTTGCAAAAGGGCGCACGTGTTGATTTTTGCAGTTCCACTCTCGTTTTCTATTGTGTGGGACACAGTCTGAAAGTCGCGGTCGCCAGATAACGTTTTTGACCGCAAGTGGTATACTACGAGAGAGATCTTGTAACCTTCCCGCAAAAATAAAAGAAAATATTCAAATGTTAAATGGGAATAGAGCCAAGTGTAACGTTCCCACAAAAATATGAAAATGAAAATAATTGAATAAGTATTGCAAATAGTGCCAAATGTTAGCTTCCCACAGTAATAAAAGTCAATGATAATAAAAATGTGCAAAAATGTTAAGTCCCCACAAAATTAACGTTAAGATCAACCTGATAAATTTTATAAGGGTAGCTGTGCTAACCTTAGGCCCTTTGCAATAATCAACCGTATAAAATTGATTCTGGGAGGAAAAGCAAAGGAAATATTGTTTCAACTGTAATGATTATTTTCTTAAAAAGATTGCTTTGAGAACAAAATTATTATTGGGGCAATTCTTGAACAAATAAATTATAGTTAACATACATTACATTATCAGATGTGCGCAATGCTGCTTCATTACCTTATTTAACAATATACCTCGTCCCGAACCTTGACCAGAGACCCATGTCGACGCCCGCCGACTCTTCACACACAACTCCGACTGTCTCGTGCGCGCTACTAACAATGACTGAACTACATGCTCTCGCGACTCGCTACGTACAACAACTGTCTCGCAACTGAACTGAACTCTCGCGCGATCAAGCGCAGACTAGCAACGATAAATAACTCTCTGGTCAGAGATTCTGTCATGCCTCGCCATCGCTGCTACTGAATACATACGTGTTTCATAACCCTCCACTGGGGGGGCCAAAAATTTGGCAGCGATTGTGAGTCATTTGGACTTGCCATGAGCAACAAATTTTTTCGTAACTAATTAACTTTACAATTACAGCATATATACAGATATAAAACATGAAGTAAATGTGGTGCACATGCGTCGAGTACAAAACATATTAGACAATGACAAAATGTGAGTACAAAAGAAATGACATAAGTGCACACGCACTGAAAAACTCTTTAGCATTTTCACAACAAATAAACATAATGGCAAAAATCATGTTGATAAGTGACATAATTGCACATGTGCTGCAGTTCAGCAAATCGAAAAGAAGTATTTATCAGCGTAGCCAAGACACTGAAATGTCGTAGTAATATCCCTTGTTTTCACTTTGGCAGTACATTAGGTACACCAAACAGTGGGACCATAATAACGTCTCCATCGCACACGGTGGTAGACAGCATGTCGTGTCAACACCACGGTCTTACAAAGCACATCAACGTAGAATTAGCGCAAAAACCAAATATAGTGCTCCATGATCAGGAGGATGTACAGGACAAATGGATATTGCAGTAATTCAGGGTAGCGAGGTCAGAAGGTGAAGGACATTAAGTTACATACTAGTCTTCATTAGGGGTTACATTAGTAGTTTGCGGCATTCATAGCCCAGTTATTGAACATTTCTGTACCATGTATGTAGTATTACAGAAAAATGTTCATTAATTGTTTTACATAGAATATTTGCACCCATTCTCTAATTACAAATCATCAGAAGTCATTACTTAAAACAGGAGGTAGTCAATAATAATGTTGACACTCAATCATTGGTCATCCCAATACAGTCATCATTTCTCAGTTACAAAGCATTATTAATTATTAGCATTCCAGTTACAAAACATTATTAATTAATCATTTGTCATTTCAATATAGTAATAATCAGTAGCCTTCGTTTCCTAATTACAAAGCATTATTAAATAATCGCATTCTTTTCGTAGTTACAAAGCATAATGAATAGCATTCATTTTCTAGTTACAATGGATAATCAGTAGCATTCTTTTCCTAGTTACAAAGCATTATTAGTGGCATTCTTTTCCTTGTTACAAAGCACTGGTCATCTCAATACAGTATTTAGTAGTATTTTCCTAGTTACAAAGCATTATTAATTAATAGTATTCATTTTCCAGTTACAAAGCATTATTAATCATTTGTCATGTCAATATAGTAATAATCAGTAGCCTTCTTTTCCTAGTTACAAAGCAGTATTAAATAATCGCATTTTTTTCCCAGTTACAAAGCATAGTGAATAGCATTCAGTTTCTAGTTACAAAGCACAATTAGTAGCATTCTTTTCCTAGTTACAAAGCATTGGTCATCTCAATACAGTAATTAGTAGTATTTTCCTAGTTACAAAGCATTATTAATTAATAGTACTCATTTTCCAGTTACAGAGCATTATTAATCATTTGTCATTTCAATATAGTAATAATCAGCAGCCTTCTTTTCCTAATTACAAAGCATTATTAAATAATCGCATTCTTTTCCCAGTTACAAAGCATTGGTCATCTCAATACAGTAATTAGTAAAATTTTCCTAGTTACAAAGCATTATTAGTAGTTCTTTCTAGTTACAAAGCATTGGTCATCTCTATATAGTAATGAGTAGTATTTTCCTAGTTACAAAGCATTATTAGTAGTTCTTTCTAGTTACAAAGCATTGGTCATCTCAATACAGTAATCAGTAGTATTTTTTTTTATGTGACATATTATTCGTAGCTGATCAGCATTACTCAGAACTCTCTTAAACTGGTATCATTATTTGGGACTGGTAACACATTTTTTTTTTTTTTAGCAATGCATTGCGTTGGGTAATTATAGGGGAAAGCAAGAGAGAAAAATTTGCTTCTGGGTTGTTGGTGTAAATGAAAATGTGTAACGTCATTCGTCATGAGTCAGCTGTGGCAAGATTATGAAACAAGTAGAGTATATGTAATCACATTCATAGATGACATAGATTTAATGAACAACTGCTTATAGCACATTAATTTCATAAACAATTTCTCCTGCGAAAATATACAAAAAATGGATTATTAAGCTGAAAGAAGAAGCGCATTTATGCTGAAAAGTAGTGAACTTCGAATTAACAGGTAGTGAAATGTGTATAAAAATGTGTTCCATAGCTGTCCTTTCCAAAATCTTCCGTCATTATATTATGCAATATAACACCTGCTGTCAAAGCGAACTGCAACAAATACTTAAATAACTATATAGCATAAATGCATAACTTCAACAATATCCTCATCTGTAAAGAAAAAAACTTCATTATCCATCACTTCATTACTTATATTATCATAACTCCATTATTATCATCACCTGTAGAGAAAAACGTCATTATCCATAGTAGCATATTCTTCATCATTATTCATCAGCATTCATTATCATCTGCAAAAAATCACTTCATTACTCACTACATAACTATTCCTTATCTCTAGCATATTTCGTCACTAAAACTAAGATGTGTAGTTCTGTCTGACAGCCTGCATCAATCGCTTCGTATTCTGAAAGAAAAAATTAGTTAAGACTGCTATTCTCCTATGTGTATTGTATATTCTTGTTAATGCTTGTTAATTCTGATCCATTTACTCTTCCTCATAAGATTTTTGCATCTTCTTTCGTTTATTCCGTAGGTGAAATTCCCATTTCTGTTTAATTTATTTCCTTTACACGTTATTTCCTTCTGAAAATGACGAACAAAGATTAATGTCTTGCATTTAAATCATATACCCATTAAATAATGACTGGTTTATGGTAACATAATTAAGCATACAGCATAACATGACAGAAAACGTAACATGTGAAAAACATTGAGAGTGTTCATATGCAAAAATGTACACAGAATATCACAATACAGCAGCAAAAAAAAATGTAAAACAGTCACGATGTTGAGATATCATAGGGCAAAAAATGTCAAAGTCAACTAGTGTTTGCTATATCTTAACCATTTCATAGTGCATACAAACAAACATGAAAACAATCGTACATACATAAAAAAAATGGAAAATGTGCACGATCTGATGTGTAACGACAAGAAAAGCGACCTGCTAACCTTACCTTGCCGGGCACTTGCCAAGAAAAAATACGAAAATCATCAGTAAATAGTCACATAAATATAATTGCATAAGTGGTCATAAAATGTGTAGGTTCATCTGAAAAAATATGCACGGTCTGATGTGTAACGACAAGAAGAGCGACCTGATAACCTTACCTTGCCAGGCACTTGCCAAGAAAAAATACGATAATCATCAGTAATTGTTCATGTGAATATAATTGCATAAGTGATCATAAAACTAGCAAAATGGCATTATAGCATGTTAAATCATAAAGTGTCTTCATTCAATAAAAGGTTTGATGTTTGACCAGTGGTGAGTGCCTTTGGAATTTCTGGTTCTCAAAGTTTCGACGTGTACAACATTGGGGTGAAGAATGCCGCTAATTCGATATGGACCCGCGTATAGAAGCTCAAATTTACTGCACCTACCTTTTCCTTTGTTGGATAAATAGTGTGTACGTACTAATATCTTCTGTCCAATGTGAAAGTCACGGCGTGTACAAACCTGTTTTTGCTGTCTTCTCCGGCGCTCTGCGGCACGTTTGATGTTGTTCAGCGCAATGTCGATTATTTCGTGGTGTCGTAATCGACGAGATGTAGGAAAGTTTACTAATTCTGTAATTTTGTTAGGTGGTTCAACATTTTTCAGTATAACAGACGGAGATAGCATAGTAGATTCATTTGGTATGGAATTAATTACATCCTGGAATGAGTGTATGTGTGTGTCCCAATCAATATGTCTTTTGTGGCAGTATATTCTACACAGTTTACCAATTTCTTTCATTAATCGTTCACAAGGGTTCGAAGAAGCATGGTACCTGGATATATAGATCGGAGAAATGTGATCCATTGTCGGAAATTACTTTCATCACATGCCCTACATGAAATAGAAAATGTTTTACAAATGCTTTCGAAACGGTTTTAGCTGTAGCTTTGCGTAACGGAGTGAAAGTAACAAATTTTGAAGTGAGTTCAACAGCGACGAAAATGTAGCAAAAACATCTATTAGTTCTGGGAATCGGACCAAAAATGTCTACAGCGGCCATATGTCTTAATTTAACAGGTACAATGGGATATAATGGAGGAATATGTGAAGATGTGTCTGACTTCGCTTTCTGACAGATTTTACATGACGCTAAAACTCGTCGTATACGTTTCTCCATGTTGGCAAAATAACAGTTTTGTCTCAGTATAAGAAAACATTTTCTAGCTCCGTAATGTGCGTAACTTAAATGAGTATACCATATTAATTTGTTAACCAGTTCGTCAGGAATGCATAATAACCAATTGTTGTCAGGCTGAGAACGGCGAAACAGAATGTCATTGCGTACAGTGTAATGGTTTCTAATCGTAACATTATTCCTATCATGCCAGAGGTGTTTAATTTCTTTCCACACGTTGTCTTTATTTTGCTCTTTTGCTATGTCCTGTAATGACGACGAAATAAAATTTTCAAATGCAACTTGTTGAATGTACATGACGCTGAAATTTGCTTTGCAGAGGTTGGTTGCGATGTCTTGCTGATTGTTGCTGAGAGAACGAGATAGTGCGTCTGCTATAATATTTTGTGTGCCGGGAATGTGAACTACTGTAAAATTAAATTCCTGTAAATAAAGCTTCCATCGGCTTAATCTGCCGTGAGTAAATTTAGCCGAAAGTAAAAATTGTATCGCTCTGTGGTCTGTGTAAACGGTGGTATGTCTGCCATGAAAGTGCCTAAATCTCGTAAAAGCCCATACAACACATAATGTTTCCAATTCTGTAACGGAATAATTTCGCTCTGCAGGTGATAGAATGCGACTTGCAAATGCGATGTTTTTGATCACGGTAGAGCCATCTTCTTCAATTTCCTAAAAAATATGTACACCTAAAGCGGTGTTGGAACTGTCGGTGGCAATGGAAAAATGTCTGCTAAGATCTGTGTGCGATAAAAGTGGTGTATTCAACAAAGCATGTTTCAAATAACATTCTCGTGAACGAAATTCTGCGTGTCAAAAGTATTGCTTACGTTACTGGAATATGCAATCTGTGCTGTATCTGGTTAAATTCTATCGTACGTGTTATTATTTACGGGAGGATGCTGTGGCATTTCGACTATTTGAACTGCTCTGTTATTTCTTCCTGATGTATTACGCTATAGATGACACCTATTGTCTGGTTCGTTCATGATAACATGTTGTTGCTGATGTTCTTGCTGCTGAAAAGATCGACTGTTATTAAACGTACGCTGAAAATTGTGCTCATTAATTTTACGTCTGTCATGATAGTCATTTCTATACGGCGCAGTGCGATACGAGTTGAAATAGTGTGTTTTCTGTACGTAGTTATTTCCTTGCTGCTGTGCGTTACTTTTTGTTGTAGCTGAGACTATACGTGCACGCGGCGAAACATTAAAGTTAGGTTGACCTTGTAGTCTACATTGTTGGTTACGTATACTAAGCGGCTGACTTTCATGTTGTGGTGAAAAACATCGATTGTTACCAAAAGATGCGTTTGCTGTTAATTTTACACATACTGATGATTAAATTTTTGTCTGATATTAAAGTTCTCGTGGTTCTGGAGTACCTAATGAAAATTGTCACTTTCGGTAAAAAAAATTGTCACATCGGGTTTTCATTACATTTTTCTTAAATCTAAGTAGAGCAATAGTTAAAGAGCTATTTTGATAGATATAAAGGATAGTAGAAGAGAAGGCAGCAGTGCAGAAAACTAAAGATGAAACAGCACTACTACAGCTCGGGGCCATATGCACGCTGCGGCACATATTCATTACAGCGTAATGAATTGCCTGTGGTCAATTACGCGCTGCAAACAAATTTTAGCTTTTGTGTTACAGGCAATGCCAGTGAAAATTCAAAAACAAATTGCTGTATCCATGCTAATTCAAGTTTTTGCATTACACGAAATGTTGGTAAAAATTCAAGAGCAAATTGTCGTATCCAGTTCAAAGCTAGTTTCTGCTTTACAGACCAAGGTGGTGAAAGTACAAAAATAAATCGACGTATCCAGTTCAAAGCGTGTACCTGTGTTCTATCATTATTAAATTCCTTAGATTTTCTTATAGATAAAAATTGCTCGTAATCTACGTTATCGTCTCTGAATTTGAGAACACGTTCAAGTTTGTGTGAGAATCTGTTTGTCTGTGTCATTTCGGATTTCAAGTTGCGTAGCTTTTCAGATTTTAAGTCGCGTAGCTTTTCGGATTTTAAGTCGCGTAGTCTCTGTAAATTGCTCAAATTATACGCGCCGCGTGAGTCTGACAAATGTTCACAAAGTGGCGTCTGCTGTGATGTGTTAAACCCTGAAACATTTTTTAACTCTATTACCTCTTGCTGTAAACTTGACAATTTTCTACGTAATGTGTTATTAGTTAAATCGATCTCATTGATTGTCTGTTGTAGATTTTGAAATTCCGATGTTTGATTAAATGAAACCGGTGAAGTATCGTCTGATTTGCTGTCATTATTACTTTCAATAATATCAATACGACTGGCCAATTCATCATATTTTTCAGTCAGTATTTTTGCCTGATCATCGTTTTTACTGTCAGAGGCATTAATCTGTTTTTGTAATTTACGTGTGGTTTGGTTCAATTTTTTAACGTCAGCTTTGACGACATCGGAATCCTGTGTTAGTTCTAATTGTTCGAATCTGTCTGTCACTGTCTGAATATCTGCTGTGTGTGTATCTGTTTTTGATTTAAGATCAGAAATTTCATCACGTAATTCTATGTTCAACTGTTTGATGGTATTAATTTCATCGGACACTGTAGCAATATTGTTGTCTACGTATGTTTTTGCCTTCGCAAACATTTTACGGTTGTCTTCTTGTCTCTGAGCAGTGATTGTTTCCATGACTTGACGTTTTACTTTATTTTGATCCTGAATAAATTTGCGGAAACGCGTATCACTGTTTTGTATGTGGTGATTAAAACGTTCGTCAATCTGAGTGTTTTGTTGGTCGAATTTCGCGTCTATCTCTGCATCCATTGTGCGCGAAAGTTCTGCTGTCATTGCTTTAAACTCGTCGCGTAATTGTGTAGCTTTTTCAGAGCATTGTTTACTGACTCCGCTAATTTCCTCTCTAAGTGTTTCTGTTGTAGCTGTTTGCATATCCCTTCACTCTTGAGCAACCGATCTAATTTCTTCGCTACTTTTTCTTGAACAAGCCTCAATTTCCTCACGTAACTGTTCCTTAGTATCATGACACTGCGCGGCAACGACTCTAATTTGTTCACTAAGCTGTCTGGAATTGTTGTCTAATTTTTCATTTTAATGTTGTTTGAGATTTTCGTTATCTTGTTTGTTCTGTTCTCCAAGTTGTCTGTGATTTTTGTCTTGTCTTTCATTCTGATGTTTGAAATTTTCATTAAGTTGTTGTAGCAATATTGCCATAATTTGATCCAAGCCATTATTACCTACTCTATTCACTGTGCTGTTTAATTGTGGATCTGGAATTGTCTCGCTTTCTGTAACCATTTGGTTATTCTGAGATTTACAAAAAGGTTTGCCAGTTGAATGTACACTGTCGGTCACTATTTTGGAATTAAATGGATCCGTCGTACTTTCAGTACACTGTCCATTTTCATTAGAAAAATTTGTCTGTGCGTTACTTGAATTTTCCAAACCGGGTGTGTTAAGCTGGGCAGCGCTCATTACAATAGGGCGCCCCGCGTTATCAATTGTCGTCAAATTAACGGAGGACACAATTGAGTTCGTTTGTTCATCATTAAGATAAAAATTTTCATGAGTGGTTGGAACGCACTGATTGTCAGTGAACGCAGGATTGTCGTCATTACACTGCGTGTCACAAGTACTATCGATGAAGTTGTTTAAGTCGGTAATTTCATTCATAATACCTCGCGATACACTGTTCACAGTCTTTCGCGGCATTTTTACAATAGTCACAATTATTCACAAATGAAATAAGCACCTTGCAAAAAGCAACAAACACAAATACAACAGAGCAACGAATAGCCGATGACCTGAGGAAAGAAAGTCATAAAATTAGTAAAAGCGTTGCGCCAAATGCTAATTATATTAAGTAAGTAAGAGCAAATATCTGACTACTTTTCAGAAGATTCTCTAAGAAATACGATCCTGGACCGGATGTCGCCAAGTGTAACCTCCCCGCAAAAATAAAAGATAATTTTAAAACTGTGAATATTCATTGTGCTAAGTGTAACCTCCCCGCAAAAGTAAAAGAAAATATTCAAATGTTAAATGGGAATAGAGCCAAGTGTAACGTTCCCACAAAAATATGAAAATGAAAATAATTGAATAAGTATTGCAAATAGTGCCAAATGTTAGCTTCCCACAGTAATAAAAGTCAATGATAATAAAAATGTGCAAAAATGTTAAGTCCCCACAAAATTAACGTTAAGATCAACCTGATAAATTTTATAAGGGTAGCTGTGCTAACCTTAGGCCCTTTGCAATAATCAACCGTATAAAATTGATTCTGGGAGGAAAAGCAAAGGAAATATTGTTTCAACTGTAATGATTATTTTCTTAAAAAGATTGCTTTGAGAACAAAATTATTATTGGGGCAATTCTTGAACAAATAAATTATAGTTAACATACATTACTTTATCAGATGTGCGCAATGCTGCTTCATTACCTTATTTAACAATATACCTCGTTCCGAACCTTGACCAGAGACCCATGTCGACGCCCGCCGACTCCTCACACACAACTCCGACTGTCTCGTGCGCGCTACTAGCACTGACTGAACTACATGCTCTCGCGACTCGCTACGTACAACAACTGTCTCGCAACTGAACTGAACTCTCGCGCGGTCAAGCGCAGACTAGCAACGATAAATAACTCTCTGGTCAGAGATTCTGTCATGCCTCGCCATCGCTGCTACTGAATACATACGTGTTTCAATCTTCAACAGTTTTTGTCTCCCGATAGCCACTGAATGTTTGAAGGGTGAGAAACATCTCATGCTGAGGATCATTCCTGGGGTGAAGTGACGATTTACGCACAGTCTAAGAATGAAACGACGCTTCGACTCATGCCGGCAGCTTGAACAGCGTTGAGAAACTGCGTTGTCCCATTCAGGACTGGACACACAGTGAACTCTCTACTGAACTGCACTAAAAAATGCAGGTTTATTTGTAATACCACTGTGCAGGTGAATGTACGTGACGATCTTCTGTGATCAAAAAGAGTATTGAAAAAGAGCTTTTCGATAAATAAATATAAAAACACACGCACAAATTTTGAAATTAATTAGAGTAGTGCAAAATTTATTTAGAATAGTTTATTACTGTCAGTGACCATACACTCAAAATAAAAAAAAGAAAGAAAGATTAAAGTTTAATGTTCCTTTGGCGACGAGGTCATTAAGGACGCAGAACAGTTGCGGATAGTGGAAAGATAGGAAAGCAGATCGACCACGCCATTTCCTAGCATCCTTAAGCGATTTAGAGAATCGCAGAAAACCCAATCTGGTTTGTCGGACGGATGTTTGAACCGCTACCATCCACTCGAACTGGCTGCTGGGTAACTGGGTTATGCCATTCATAAATAGGAAATCCTGTAGAAATTCTAACTAGAGAAGCTATTAACAGGTATTTGTTTAAAATAGTAGTTACGATACGAAGGCGAATGAGTTTCGATAGCTACGAGACATACACTCAATATTGTTAGGTTAAAGCAAAGCTTTTAAAAGTACCTCTTGGAAACGTGGAGATCAATATTTTATTTCATTTTCAGTTCATCTTACTCAATTTGACTACGCATGCAGCTGCGTTCTTTTAATACTTACTAATTCATATGCAGGCAATGTCAGAACATACAAGGAGACAACTGTCGAACTATACGAAGCAAAACGTAAATTAGTTACAAACTACGGCGTGCACACACTTGATTCAACATGTAAAAGTCACTACAGATGTTCGGATTTAGGTTATGACATGTTCGATATGCCTGCGATCATTGGCGATGATGTGGCGCAGACGAATAGTAAAATTCTGCATGACCCGCTGAAGTGTGGGAACATCGGTGCTGTCGATGACCTCCTGGATGGCTGTTTTCAGTTCAGCAATGGTTGTGATGTTATCGCTGTACACCTTATCTTTATTGTAGCTCCACAAAAAGGAACCGCATGTGTTCATATGCGGAGAACATGGCGGCCAGTCGTGGACCATGCCAGTGGTCTCTGGGTTCCCAAAGTGCTCCTCCAGGACAGAAAACACTCTCCTGCTTCGATGGGGTCGAGCTCCGTCTTGCATGTCACATTTTGTCGAAAACAGGGTCACTTTGGGTAATGGGGAGGAAGTCATCTTTCAAAACCTTCACGTACCGTTTGGTAGTCACAGTGTCATCAAGGAATATCCCACCTATTATTCTGTGACTGGGCATTGCACATCACACAGACACCCGCTGAGAGTGAATTACCTCTCTATCACGAAATGCGGATTTTCAATCCCCTAAATGTGCCAATTTTGCTTACTGACGAATGCATCCAGATGAAAGTGGGCTTCGTCGCAAAACCAAACCAAACAATTCCCATCATGCCCCAGGCCAACTGTGCAGTTTGAAAGTCCTAATGCGAACCGTTCAGAAGTTATGACGATTTTATTTCATATAGTTCAATAACTGTCACCCTGTATATGTGACGTATTTTCTTTCGGACAAGTCCAAAAGAAGAGACACCAGATGTATAACTAAGTGAGGACGACCGATTGATCACTTCAGTGTGGATGCAAGCTATGCCCGAACTCTCACAGGAATAGGCGAAATGCTGCGAGTAATGAAGATAATGAGCAATGGGCACTACACAGTTGTGTGTAGAAAAGTTGAAAATTTGTGTCTGACAGGCGGCATGCCAGGGTAGTCCGAGCAGTTGCGATGACCACTGTGTCCGAATGGCGCAGTGGTCAGCGCAGCTGGTCAGTAAGCAGGAAACCTGGGTTCGAATACCGGTCCAGTACAAATTTTCAACTATTCTTATTGATTTAAATCAGTGCCCACTGGCAGCTAATATCGTTAATTCCTTCGTGTCTTCAATGTTAGAATAATTAAATCTCATTCTCAGGACACCAGTAACTGAACTTACAAGCACAATGCTGATCATAAACTAAAGCTTTTGCGTGTCTCAAGGCAGCGATAGACCACTAGCGTCATTTGCGGTTCAGCTTGGGATACCAGATGGTGGAAGTCAGTATGAGGCAGCACATGCTGCTGCACCTTTTTTTTTTTCAATTTCATTTTGTTCGCTTCTGTTCGTTGCATCTGCTCGGGGCGGACGTCGTAAGACATCCGTTTAAGTTCTTTGTTGATTGATTAACTCAGTTTTTTATTACAGAGGGCAGCTAACCCTCTGACCGAACACGCTGAGCTACCGTGCCGGCGCACCTCATACTTGGAAGAACAGCCTGTGTAAAATATCTCATTTATTTTTATTCCTTCATTTATAGGTTTTAACCTTTTCTGTATTACTTAAAAACAAGTTGTTATCATATGTATTTTACTTGCATATACCAAGAGTTAACACTATTTCTTACATCAGCAACTGGCGAATCACCACTTACTATTATAAAATAACATAATACTTTTTTAATTGAATTTATTACTATTATCTGTCAAGATACTAATATTAAATTACAATTAGGTCAACTTCCTAGTGTATTACAGCACTGAATCATCTTCGTCTCGTCCTTAGTTACTCAACGAGCGACCGGGACCCGGATTCACCGTGCCAGCTACATTATATGGCAGTAATGAGCTACCTCCGCAGTTCCAGATATTATTTTTCTGTTCTATTAGATATTACATCATCGAGTGTACACAGGATTTGATATGTAGCCTGTCAGGGTTAACAAGGAATAGTATCATGTTCTGTTTTCCTAACTGTCTTCCGTAGGTTTCCGCTGCCTCTAAAGAGCAGGACACCCAAATAACATACACTCAGCTCTTCCCAGAACGGGCACCACACTCATGCCATTCCGCGTCTCGTTTGCCTAGCCTGTGTAATTACACTCCTGGAAATTGAAATAAGAACACCGTGAATTCATTGTCCCAGGAAGGGGAAACTTTATTGACACATTCCTGGGGTCAGATACATCACATGATCACACTGACAGAACCACAGGCACATAGACACAGGCAACAGAGCATGCACAATGTCGGCACTAGTACAGTGTATATCCACCTCTCGCAGCAATGCAGGCTGCTATTCTCCCATGGAGACGATCGTAGAGATGCTGGATGTAGTCCTGTGGAACGGCTTGCCATGCCATTTCCACCTGCCGCCTCAGTTGGACCAGCGTTCGTGCTGGACGTGCAGACCGCGTGAGACGACGCTTCATCCAGTCCCAAACATGCTCAATGGGGGACAGATCCGGAGATCTTGCTGGCCAGGGTAGTTGACTTACACCTTCTAGAGCACATTGGGTGGCACTGGATACATGCGGACGTGCATTGTCCTGTTGGAACAGCAAGTTCCCTTGCCGGTCTAGGAATGGTAGAACGATGGGTTCGATGACGGTTTGGATGCACCGTGCACTATTCAGTGTCCCCTCGACGATCACCAGTGGTGTACGGCCAGTGTAGGAGATCGCTCCCCACACCATGATGCCGGGTGTTGGCCCTGTGTGCCTCGGTCGTATGCAGTCCTGATTGTGGCGCTCACATGCACGGCGCCAAACACGCATACGACCATAATTGGCACCAAGGCAGAAGCGACTCTCATCGCTGAAGACGACACGTCTCCATTCGTCCCTCCACTCACGCCTGTCGCGACACCACTGGAGGCGGGCTGCACGATGTTGGGGCGTGAGCGGAAGACGGCCTAACGGTGTGCGGGACCGTAGCCCAGCTTCATGGAGACGGTTGTGAATGGTCCTCGCCGATACCCCAGGAGCAGCAGTGTCCCTAATTTGCTGGGAAGTGGCGGTGCGGTCCCCTACGGCACTGCGTAGGATCCTACGGTCTTGGCGTGCATCCGTGCGTCGCTGCGGTCCGGTCCCAGGTCGACGGGCACGTGCACCTTCCGCCGACCACTGGCGACAACATCGATGTACTGTGGAGACCTCACACCCCACGTGTTGAGCAATTCGGCGGTACGTCCACCCGGCCTCCCGCATGCCCACTATACGCCCTCGCTCAAAGTCCGTCAACTGCACATACGGTTCATGTCCACGCTGTCGCGGCATGCTACCAGTGTTAAAGACTGCGATGGAGCTCCGTATGCCACGGCAAACTGGCTGACACTGACGGCGGCGGTGCACAAATGCTGCGCAGCTAGCGCCATTCGACGGCCAACACCGCGGTACCTGGTGTGTCCGCTGTGCCGTGCGTGTGATCATTGCTTGTACAGCCCTCTCGCAGTGTCCGGAGCAAGTATGGTGGGTCTGACACACCGGTGTCAATGTGTTCTTTTTTCCATTTCCAGGAGTGTATAAGTGATATGGCCCATGGCCTGTAGGAAGGTGTACTAGACGCTTAGTTGGACTGGAATGTTTTATTTTTAACCTTTGCCTCTCATTTGGAATAATTTATGAAAGTTGTCTAGCAGTAGCAGAGGAGTTCCATTGCGTTTGCCGTATGTTCAGCACTTCCTCTCTAATATCTCCATTGCTTCCAAAGGACGTCCACGTAATATCCCGTATCTTATCAAAATTTCTTTTCTGAAGCCAATAGTTAGCTGCATTTAGCCAAATTAACAAATCTAACAGACAGAGCCCCATGATAATTAGTAACTCATCTTACATCTCCAGATTTCTGGTGTTTTACCGGATACTAGTGTCGTTCATGCGCACTATTCTGATAGTCTTCATCAGGAGCTACCTGAGGATTTCAGGCAGCCCCTGACGAAAATAACGAGTCGCGTCGTCGGAATATTGTGCACGGACGACGTTGAATCCGCCAGAACACTCGGTACCTCAAGAAGTCAGGAGATTACCGGGAAAGCCTGAAGAATTACACAAACCTATTTCTTGGCGAAGTGCCAAAGTTGCTTACAGATTTTATTAGTATGTTCCTTCGACCTGTACTCACAGCCACGGTAGACCTATTGGCCTATAAAATAGATCCATAAACTAGCACAGGTGCAGGAAGACTTCCATGATTCAGCCTGACTGTTTGAGGAGGAAGATGGAACCTTGCTTGTCAAATGCTTACCAATTTAAAGAACACAGTCATGGCTTTTTCACGAACTTGCTCTATGTGAGACATGCAGTGCTAACTCTGATCCAGATAAAATCCTGAGTACTTGCATACAGTTGCTATCTGCACGGCAGAGTCGATTATTCTTAGTGTTAGGTTTCGGATCAATTTGCTTTTTAGCAACATAAAATGGCCGAGCGGTTCTAGGAGCTTCAGTCCGGAACTGCGCTGCCGCTACGGTCACAGGTTCGAATCCTGCCTCGGGCATGGATGTGTGTGATGTCCATAGGTTAGTTAGGTTTAAGTAGTCCTAAGTCTATGGGACTGATGACATCAGATGTTAAGTCCCATAGTGTTTGGAGTCATTTTGAACAATATAAAATTAGATTTATGCACTGCTACAACAAATTCGGTTGTGTTGCAGTATTCTGTAAGAATGTCTATGACTGTGCGGCATCTGTTCTCTAATTGGTGACTCCTGTTACCTTTTACGAAGTTCAGAGGGTCATCAGGCATAACCAACAGCACCCAACTGGCTGCTTCCTCCTGCAGGGACTGCAGCAGCAGCTCCACGTTCACGTCCCAGAGGACGAGGCCGCATACTGAGCTCTGGGGACTTCCTTTGTTACTCCTTGGTTACAGTCTCTCTCGAGGACGCCCTACCGCTCGATGCCTACAATACACTGAGGTAACAAAAGTCATGGGATGCCTCCTAACACTGTATTGGACCTCCTTTTCCCGGTGTAGTGCAGCAGCTCGACGTGACAGGGGCTCAACGAGTCGACGGAAGACCCTGCGGAATACTGAGCCACGTTGCCTCTATAGCCGTGCATAATTGCAGTAGTGTTGACGGTGCAGGATTTTGTGCACGAACTGACCTCTCGATTTTGTCCGATTAATAGTTCGCTAGGATTCATGTTGGGCGATCTAATGGTCCAGGATGTTCTTCAAACCAATGGTGAACAATTGTGGCCTGGTGACATGGCGCATTGTCATCCATAAAAATTACATCGTTGTCAGGGAACATGAAGTCCATTAATGGCTGCAGATGGTCAATGATCGTTTGAGCTGGACCAGAATACCCAGCCCATTCCACGTAAAACACAGCTCACACCATTTTGGAGCTACCAGCAGCTTGCACACTGCCTTACCGCAACTTCGGTCCACGGCTTCGTGGGGCCTGCACCACACGCGAATCCTAACATCAGCTTTTACCAACTTAAATCGGGATTCACCGGAACAGGCCTCAATTTACCAGTCGTCTAGAGTCCAACCGATAACGTTATGAGCCCAGGAGAGGCGCCCATGGAAGGCGCTGCAGCGATATCGTGGTGTAAGCAAAGTCACTCGGGTCGTCTGTTGCCATAGCCCATTAACGCCAGATGTCGGCGCACTCTCCTAACGGATACGTTCGTCGTACGTCCCACATTGATTTCTGCGGTTATTTCACACTGCGTTACTTGTCTGTTAGTACCGACAACGCAAAAGCAGCTACTCTGCGTCGTTAAGTGAAGGCAGTCGGCCACTGCTTTGTCCGTGGTGAGAGGCAATGCCTGTGATTTTATATTCTCGGCACACTATTGAAAAATGTTCAAATGTGTGTGAATTGCTAAGGCATCAAACTGCTGAGGACATCGATCCCTAGACTTACACCCTACTTAAACTAACTATGTCAAGAGCAGCAGACACACCAATGCCCGAAGGAGGACTCTAACCTCCGTGGGGAGGCGGTGATGGGTTGGGGGGGGGGTGGGGGGGGGGGGGTTGGGCGGGGGGGGGGGGGGGGAGCGGCCGCACAATCAGTAGCTTGGCGCCTCTAACTGCGCGGCCACTCCGTGCAGCACACTCCTGACTGTGGGTCTCGGTGTACTGCATCTCCTAACGATTTTCGAAATGCAGTGTCTCTTGCGTCTAGCTCCAACTACCATTCCGCTTTGAAAGTCTGTTGATTCACGTCGTCCAGCCATAATCACGTCGAACGGCTCTTCACGTGAATCACCTGCGTATAAAAGACGCCCATGCCAATGCACTGCCCTTTTATATCTTGCGTACGTGATAACACCGCCATATGTATACTATCCCACTACTTTTTTCTTTTTTTTTTCACCTCAGTACATCTCTCAGACAGCCGTGTAGCGATCCAGGACAGCCGGTCGGAGTGGCCGAGCGGTTCTAGGCGCTTCAGTCTGGAACCGCGCGACCGCTACGGTCGCAGGTTCGAATACTGCCTCGGGCATGGATGTGTGTGATGTCCTTAGGTTAGTTCGGTTTAAGTAGTTCTAAGTTCTAGGGGACTGATGACCTCAGATGTTAAGTCCCATAGTGCTCAGAGCCATTTGAACCATTTAAATCCCATAGTGCTGGGAGCCATTTGAACCTTCTTTTTGATCCAGGACTCTGCATCTCCCGCAATCGGGAGAAAAGTGCAGGCCACCACAGGCTGTCGTAAGTCCTGCTGTCTCACCATGACATCCAAAACACAACTGCAGGTTGACGAGAGCGTAAGTTCGGCAGCCAGGTGTAGGGCATTCTGTGCCGATCCCCCCTGTCGGAACTCTAACTGCCATCAACGCATGATACTCCGTTGCCTGCAACGAAACAGTTTTTAAAATGTCTTCCCCAAGGTGTCTAGGAGGTATACAGGCTGATAAGACTATGCCTACTACGATGAATATAGGAAAAACAAAAAGAGACCAGCAGTGGAAGGTCGGCGGAATATCACAACAATGCTTACTCGAGGAGAAACTGTCATAATTTGGTAGCTTCTTTGTACATCACAAAGACTGGAGCAGAGGTGTTCAAAGATGTTGTAGTCTGTACAGCCCAGAACTGGGCGTTTGCTAGACGCAGCTAGCTTACTGCAGATCCAGAGGAAAATAAGGAAGAACCTCGTGGCCCAACGGGGCGCGCGAGGCCGCCGCAGCACACAGCAGGCAGCAATAGCCCGCGGGCAATCGAGGCGCTGCAGCGCAGTGGAAACGGACAAGTCGGGGATATCACCCCTCGCTCTTTCTAGTGTCTTGCAAGGCAAATTGAGGCAGCGAAAATCTAAGCGATCGGATAAAGATTTGGCACCATCTTGAAACTCAAGCTATTGAAAGCTTACGCAGACAAAATAGAGCAGAAAACTTGTCGAAACTTTTCGACGACGCTATTACTCGAGAATAGTATTACTGTAATTTTTCATGTCTTCATTTTGCCTTAAGGAATACATTGCATCATTGACCATAGAGCGAGCAATAACTATTACTGTACAGAGTTCAAATGGTTCAAATGGCTCTGAGCACTATGCGACTTAACTTCTGAGGTCATCAGTCGCCTAGAACTTAGAACTAATTAAACCTAACTAACCTAAGGACACCACACACATCCATGCCCGAGGCAGGATTCGAACCTGTACAGAGTTAACATACAACTTTGAGCTAACGTAAACTGACAGAGTAAGTTCAGTATTGTGGATAGGACAGTACAATAAGGCAAGCTAATTACAGTCATTATTAAATTACACTCAAGTCTATTCTTAGAATAGTTTCCCAATACAAGCTGAAGTGTGAAATCAAAATTTGTATTAAGGCTGGGATGCGAACTCGGGTTTCCCGCTCACTAGCCACATCCGCTAACCACTACGCTACACTGACACAGGGGCTCTGCATCACTGCATGGACTACCCTAACACACATCCCTCATCCATCCAAATTCCCATTGACGCCTCAGCCCAATTGGTATTCTCCCTAAAGTCGAATTTGGTGTTCATGGGAATCTGGATTGAGGAGAGAACGTGCTAAGTTAGTCCATGCAGTGCTACAAAGCCACTGTGTGGAGGCGTCGTGCTGGTTAGCGCATCATCATACTGAGCGGGACACTAGGGTTCGAATCCCGGTCTTGGTGAAAATTTCCATTCATCGCTTCAGTCTGCTGAGTCGCTGCAGTCATCGTAGATGTTTAGGACTTGAAACTATCTCTGGAACCACTTACTTCCATTAGAATAGTTCTATTTGGAACATCTTTTTTGGTATAATTTGAGTCTACACATACAAAGACAAATTCTAAAATAAAAAAGTATGCTGAAGTGCAAAAACTTGACTCTTCATATACAAATATAAACGAGTATACAGGGTGGTCCGCAGATCATGACCGGGCCAAATATCTCACGAAATAAGCCTCAAACGAAAAAGCTACAAAGAACGAAACTTGTCTAACATGAAGGGGAAACCAGATGGCGCTATGGATGGTACGTTAGATGGCGCTGCCACAGGATAAATGGATATCAACTGCGTTTCTTTTAAGTAGGAACCCCCATTTTTCTTATATATTCGTGTAGTACGTCAAGAAATACGAATGTTTTAGTAGGACCACTTTTTTCGCTTTGTGATAGATGGCGCTGTAATAGTCACAAACTTTTAAGTACGTGGTATCACGTAACATTCCACCAGTGTGGACGGTATTTGCTTCGTGATACATTACCCGTGTTAAAATGCACCGTTTACCAATTGCGGAAAAGGTCGATATCGTGTTGATGTATGGCTGTTGTGATCAAAATACCCAACGGGCGTGTGCTACGTATGCTAGGTATCCTGGACGACTTCATCCAAGTATCCGGACCGTTCGCCGGACAGTTACGTTATTTAGGGACACAGGAAGTGTTCAGCCACATGTGAAACGTCAACCACGACATGATGATACCCAAGTAGGTGTTTTAGCTGCTGTCGCGGCTAATCCGCACATCAATGTCAGAGATATTGCGCAAGAATCGGGAATCTCAAAAACGTCGGTGTTGAGAATGCTACATCAACATCTATTGGAGCCGTGCCATATTCCAAGCACCAGGAACTGCATGGCGACGACTCTGAACGTCGTGTACATTTCTGCCACTGGGCACAAGAGAAATTACGGGACGATGACAGATTTCTCGCACCCGTTCTTTTTAGCGACGAAGCGTCTTTATCCAACAGCGGTAACCTAAACCGGCATAATACGCACTATTGGGCAACGGAAAATCCACGATGGCTTCGACATGTGGAACATCAGCGACCTTGTCGGGTTAATGTATTGTGCGGCATTATGGGAGGAAGGATAATTGGCCCTCATTTTATCGATGGCATTCTAAATGGTGCAATGTATGCTGATTTCCTACGTAATGTATTACTAGAAGATGTTTCACTGCATGACAGAATGGCGATGTACTTCGAACATGATGGATGTCCGGCACATAGCTCGCGTGCAGTTGAAGCGGTACTGAATAGCATATTTCATGACAGGTGGATTGGTCGTCGAAGCACCATACCGCGGCCCGCACGTTCACCGGATCTGAGGTCCCCGGATTTCTTTCTGTGGGAAAGTTGAAGGATATTTGCTATCGTGATCGACCGACAACGCCTTACATCACGCGTCAGCTCACTGTCAATGCATGTGCGAACATTACGGAAGGCGAACTACTCCGAATGTCGTTAGACATATTGCCAAATGCAATGAGGTTGAGGGACATCATTTTGAGCATTTATTGCAGTAATGTGGTATTTACAGGTAATCATGCTGTAAGAGCATGCGTTTTCAGAAATGATAAGTTCACAAAGGTACATGTATCACATTGGATGAACCGAGGTAAAATGTTCAAACGTACCTACGTTCTGTATTTTAATTTAAAAAACGTACCTGTTACCAACTGTTCGTCTAAAATTGTGAGCCATAAGTTTGTGACTGTTACAGCGCCATCTATCAAAAAGCGAAAAAAGTGGCCCAACTAAAACATTCATATTTCTTTACGTGCTACACGAATATGAAATAAAAAAGGGGGTTCCTATTTTAAAAAACGCAGTTGATGTCCATTTGACGTATGGCAGCGCCATCTAGCGGTCCAACCATATCGCCATCTGGTTTCCCCCTTCGAGCTAGACAAGTTTCGTTCTTTGTAGTTTTTTTGTTTGACTCTTATTTCGTGAGATATTTGGCCCGGTCACGATCAATGGACCACCCTGTATACGCATTTCCCAACAACTGGCATATTCCATAAGATTACTTGAGGGAAGTGTATTTACGTACATATCACTCTGTATATGTACATCAGCTTCTTTTTAGTATTCCACCATCAAATCGTCCTTATTTACTCCGAATCTTAAGAGTAAGGAGCCTACACTATTAGCTACTGGAAAACCACTTTCATCTGGTTTCCTGAACCGTACTTGTTCTGCTTCCTTGTGCTTTGTACATGCCGATATTTTATGACTCAGACCGGCAGAGTCTGTTTGACCCTAATCACTGCAATTTGCCAAGAATGTCTTCACCGTGAGAAAAAGTGCGGGAATGCTCAGTTCGCATCGAAAGTTGCTCTATGCGTTCTATATTATTACCTCATGATATAAGGTTTTGCTAAAGTAATTTTGACACAAAAGTGTGTAACATAATTTCGGTTTGTATTGGCTCTTCTCTTTCTCAAAAGGCCTCAGTTTTCATATGCATGATCGACGAGAATAATCATGACTCTTATTCGATGGTCTATAAATTGCTAAGATTTATTATTTTATCGATCTCCTGCGGACAGTTTTTTTCTTTTCTCTTTGTTTCCCAGACACTCCACACTGGCCGAAGGCAAGTATTTAAAACAACTAACAGATAGTACAGAAGCTGCCTCATCTGTAGAATCAATTCCAAGTTTTTGTCGGTAACAATTCCGGAATGCCGCTTTATACAGATGGCTTACAGTACTGAGATAGCAGAACCAGTTTAGCGCATGGGCTAATTTTCCCTGTTCTCCTTAATTTTACATGGACTGAAGTCCTCGGTATAATTTCAGAGTGACGCGCTGTTCAGTTGAAGGGATGAGAAAAAGTATAGTTTAACGGCATGTCAATGACAAGGTGATTACAGACTGTGCACAAGCTCCGGCAGTCGAAGTATAGGGAAGGTGACAGGTCGTGGCCTTCGCGAACTGAGAAACTATCGCCTTAAGTGATACAATAAAACCACGCTGCTCACTTGAAGAAAGCGGTACCTCTAAGGCCGCAACATCACTTTCACTCGTGTAGCTACTGTAGAAGTTTTCACCCGATATAGTTGCAAGATGCAACTATATCGTCATCTCAGTCGAGAAGGCGTCGATACTATAATAGAACAGCTAAAGGTATTGAGTCTGAGTGGAATAATCCAGATATTCTAGTGGTATATAGATCAGACAAAGAATGAGAAAATGATAGAAACGTCCATCGTATATGCGCAATGAAACGACCACAATAGAGCAAAGGCAACTCAAATCAAAAATTTTACTGTAAAGACCTTCGATAATACTTTTATAGGACTTGCATCCTCCTCATATCGGCGGACGTGCGTTACTCTTAATCAGTTCATATTGAGCGTAGGACGCTATGATTACAGATGCTGTGGTAAGGCTGACGAGGATCTGTTTGTCATGTACCACAGGTGTAAGAAGCTACAGGTATTCGGTTCCGTCAGAAAGCTCCACGATGTGAAAGGAAACATTCTACGAGCAGGAAAATCTATGGAGCTGCAGATAACTTTGCTGGTACCACTGGACGTCGGCCAGTGGAACGCAGACGTGCAGAAGTGGCTAGTTACCCAGCCTAACGGCTCATCATCAGATTAAACACGCGCAAAAGTTCATTAACGGCATCTGCATCATCTCAGTATCTAGCAACTAGTATGCAGCGATAGTTCGCGTGCCAGCATATCTTCGTTTTTGCACCTGTGTGTCAGCCGGGTTGTCTATAGTAATCACGTCTGATGGGTGATCGTTCTTTTCGAAGATTGTTGGTGGCTACTTTTACTTATTCTTTAACTGAAACACTTCACTGGCGGAGATTCCCGATCTTATCCTACTGATTCGGTACTGCACCATTACTTTTAACGGACAATCAAAAAGTTTCCATTCGAGGGTGCTGCTGCAGCTTACATGGCATGTAGCGCTAATCCGATGCGGGTATATAAGCACCGACATACACGCAAGAGGTCAGCGAAGATTCATGTCTTTCCGGCGTGTATGCGGTAAATGCGGAAATGTGAACTATGTCGACGTTATTACCAAATGCGTACAAGCACTTCTCTTGGCTGCCGAAGGATAAACACAGATGAACACCCATCGGCGAATGAAGAATGTGTGTCGGGCAGCATGTCCATCGCAAACCACCATTACATAATGCTGCATTAAGGGCTGCTGCTGCCTCATGTCAACGCACGTCCTCCTATTGCGAAGGTAGCCCTGAAGTAACGACAACTAAAGTGGGAGACACTCGATCAACCGCCCATAATCCTGGTCTCTCCCCATGCGATTATCACGCCTTCGGTTCCTTGAAAAAGGCCTTGAAGCGTCGAGATTCCCATCATACGAACAGGCAGTTACGGACTTTTTCACAAAGCAGGACACGGTGTTTTAGCAAACGGGTACCCTCAACCTGATGCGTAGGTTGGATCATAACCTGAATGCACACGGAGATTTTTCCTGATTGTCATACACGTTCTGCTACGTACGGCCTTAGAACTGAAACTATTGTGGTTCAAAATGGCTCTGAGCACTATGGGACTTAACATCTATGGTCATCAGTCCCCTAGCACGTAGAACTACTTAAACCTAACTAACCTAAGGACATCACACAACACCCAGTCATCATGAGGCAGAGAAAATCCCTGACCCCACCGGGAATCGAACCCGACCCGGGCGTGGGAAGCGAGAACGCTACCGCACGACCACGAGCTGCGGGCAAACTTTTTTATCGCCCATTATACAAAAGTATATTCTATCGTCAAAAAATGATATAATGCTTAAACAAATGGCAGTTTACTTTTCTTACGAGTAGAAAATAAGTGACAACATGATTCCAAAAATCATAGAGCTGGGTTCTTGTTGTGGAATTTGTATTTATGGCATCCTTCACATAAGACAAGGGTTCTTGTGAAAAGTGAATCATCAACAAGTAGTTTTAATTTCCACATTTTGTCAGTACTGATCACTATTAGATATTTAAAACTTCTTGTTAATAAGCAAAAGTCCTATCTTCGACTCCTCTGTTGTTCGACTCTGGTTACGTGAAAGAATTTCCAAATACGGAAAACGGGTTCTCAGGTTGGAGAACGGCAATGGCATACTGTACCGTGTAGAACACTAGCTACGGTAAATACTAGGCTTTAAAAAGGTAGTGACAGCGCCTGCAATAAAGCGGTAACTCACATCTATTCTTCGTGCAGAAGGCACGAACAGAGTCATGTGAAACAAGCACTATGGGCTACACAGGAACATCAACTGAAAAATAAAGTAATTAATATGATTTATCTGACAGGACGAGACAGAGAAAATTTATCGCAAGGATCGCTGTCACAAGAAAGAATCGTAGCTTGGTCTCTCAGTTCTTCTCCCAGATGTGGTTCGCATCTTGTAATGAAACAGTGACAAATGTAAAGTATACTAAATTCATCATCTTATGATATTACAATTTTAAAATACCTCCTTAGCGAAAAATGTGGGTACACGTTGATCACATTATTTCTAAAGATAAGGTATTATTTAAGTTTGTAGATGATTTATTCTTATCTTAAATCTGCCTATTGCTTTAACTTTATTTTTTTTTACGAACATGCAATGATTTATACTTAATTCACTATCTCTCTCTGTCTCCCTCTTTTTGTCTCCCTCTCTCTCTCTCTTACTCCTGTAAACACACAAACACATTATATATATATATATATATATATATAATGTATATATATATATATATATATATATATATATATATATAGGGTTATTACAAATGATTGAAGCGATTTCACAGCACTACAATAACTTTATTATTTGAGATATTTTCACAATGCTTTGCACACACATACAAAAACTCAAAAAGTTTTTTTAGGCATTCACAAATGTTCGATATGTGCCCCTTTAGTGATTCGGTAGACATCAATCCGATAATCGAGTTCCTCCCACACTCGGCGCAGCGTGTCCCCATCAATGAGTTCGAAAGCATCGTTGATGCGAGCTCGCAGTTCTGGCATGTTTCTTGGTAGAGGAGGTTTAAACACTGAATCTTTCCCATAACCCCACAGAAAGAAATCGCATGGGGTTAAGTCGGGACAGCGTGTAGGCCATGACAAAAACTGCCGATCGTGATCTCCACCACGACCGATCCATCGGTTTTCCAATCTCCTGTTTAAGAAATGCCGAACATCATGATGGAAGTGCGGTGGAGCACCATCCTGTTGAAAGATGAAGTCGGCGCTGTCGGTCTCCAGTTGTGGCATGAGCCAATTTTCCAGCATGTCCAGATACACGTGTCCTGTAAAGTTTTTTTCGCAGAAGAAAAAGGGGCTGTAAACTTTAAACCGTGAGATTGCACAAAACATGTTAACTTTTGGTGAATTGCAAATTTGCTGCACGAATACGTGAGGATTCTCTACCGCCCAGATTCGCACATTGTGTCTGTTCACTTCACCATTAAGAAAAAATGTTGCTTCTTCACTGAAAACAAGTTTCGCACTGAACGCTTTCTCTTCCATGAGCTGTTGCAACCGCGCCGAAAATTCAAAGCGTTTGACTTTGTTATCGGGTGTCAGGGCTTGTAGCAATTGTAAACGGTAAGGCTTCTGCTTTAGCCTTTTCCGTAAGATTTTCCAAACCGTCGGCTGTGGTACGTTTAGCTGCCTGCTTGCTTTATTTGTCGACTTCCGTGGGCTACGCGTGAAACTTGCCCGCACGCGTTCAACCGTTTCTTCGGTCACTGCAGGCCGACCCGTTGATTTCCCCTTACAGAGGCATCCAGAAGCTTGAAACTGCGCATACCATCGCCGAATGGAGTTAGCAGTTGGTGTATCTTTGTTGAACTTCGTCCTGAAGTGTCGTTGCACTGTTATGACTGACTGATGTGAGTGCATTTCAAGCACGACATACGCTTTCTCGGCTCCTGTCGCCATTTTGTCTCACTGCGCTCTCGAGCGCTCTGGCGGCAGAAACCTGAAGTGCGGCTTCAGCCGAACAAAACTTTATGGGTTTTTCTACGTCTTTGTAGTGTGTCGTGACCATATGTCAATGAATGGAGCTACAGTGAATTTATGAAATCGCTTCAATCATTTGTAATAGCCCTATATATATATATATATATATATATATATATATATATATATAGAGAGAGAGAGAGAGAGAGAGAGAGAGAGAGAGAGAGAGACAGTGGAGGGACAGAGGGAGATAGTGAATTAAGTATAAATCATTTTGTGTATGTAAAAAGTAAATAAAGTTAAAGCAATAGGCAGATTTAAGATAAGAATAAATAATTTACACACGTAAATAATGTCGTATCTTTAGAAATAATGTGGTCAACGTGTGCCCACATTTTTCGCTAAGGAGGTATTTTAAAATTGTAATATCAGAAGATGATGACAACTAAATACTTCTTTGAAGTAAAAGGAAGAAGTTATCAAGCAAATATAATTTCAGTTTGTGCTTAAAGCTAATTTTATTGTCAATGGGTGTATGTCAAAGATTTTTATGGTGAACACTGACCCTTTTTTATGCAATACAAAGGCTCAGTGACGGATAGTATTACAAGCACGAATGTTATTATCGTATTTAAACTATGAGCGACTGTTAACGTACTTCACAAGGGAATAAATGTAGTGTTAGGCTGCTGTTAACCTGTGTAACTGGTTGGTTGGAGGGGGGTTGAAGGGACCAGACTACAAAGGCCATCGGTCCCTTGTGTAACTGTTTGAACCTGTGCAGAAGAGGTTATTTTTTATTTATTTTTTTTTTTTTTCAGTTAGCCTGAGACCATGTTAGAGCTTTACATCGGATCGGGAACTGGGGAACTGTAAATGCCAAAATGTAATACTATTTTATTTATTTATCGTATGATGATACAGAGCTTGGATCAAATACATTATTTTAAGAGTATACAGTGTAAGAAATGACAATCAAAATACATGTACAGAATCAAATGTTCAAAGTATTATGCCAAATTATCTACACATTACACAAGTTCTTTATAAGTCCAATCTGTTGCTTCATTTGAGTCCTACAGCTGATGCATGGTGGATGTCATTTATTGATCCCCCAAAGGCACTTTCGGGAATTCACCAACAATGTGGTTAATTGTCTGCAGGGCAGCTCCGCAGTCACAATCTGGAGATGTTGCCCAGCCCCATTTGTGCTTTAGATACCCGCAGTTCCCTTGTCCTGTTCGGATGCGGTTGATGGTTCTCCACTGGAGTCTGGGGAGTGTGAAACCTGGAACTCGCTTGGAAGGCTTTTCAACCAGATGACCGTTGAACACTGACGATTCTTCCCACTGACTTCTCCATACTTCGTTGATGTTAAAGTCGGAGGCTTCAAGATGTCGTGCAGTTCGCCAATGTGGTTTTCTTGACTTCAGACGCTGATGTTCTGCTATTAATATATCGCTGTTTACGGGTAGCTGGGGATTCTTCTGAATGTTTCTCCAGGTCTACAGGAGAGCATCTGATCTTTATAGTGCTGGAGGTTGGATGTTACTTAAGACCGGTAGCCATGCAGTTTGAGTGCTACGTATGCAGCCTGTGATAAGTCGCATTGTCTGGTTGAGTTGCGCATCTATCTTGCTACAGTGAGCACTGTTCATCCAAGTTGGACAACAGTATTCAGCGACAGAGTATGATAGTGCCAAAGCAGTTGATCTTAGGGTTTGAGCGCTGCAACCCCAGGAGGTACCAGCAAGCTTCTGAATGATATTATTACGGGTCTTCACTTTTGCGGCCACGTTGGAGAGATGTTGTCGGAAAGTTAGGGACCTATCGAGTGTTATTCCGGGGTACTTCGGTGTGCTGAAGTACTTCAAGATTTGGTCTCGGAGTTTAACTTCTGGTTTATACTCAGAGTGTCTGTTCCGTAGGTGGAACGCTGAAGTAACAGTTTTCTGAGGGTTTAGGCGGAGGCATCATTTCCTGAAGTATGTGTCCAGGACTTTCATGCCGGCAGTTAATGTGCTTTCAGCAGTGGTGAAACTGGAGCTCTGGGTTACCGAACAGATGTCATCAGCATATATGAATTTCCTTGAGGTTGTGGTTGGCAGGACATATATGTATAAATTGAAAAGGAGAGGGGCCAATACAGATTCCTGAGGTAGTCTGTCACTTACTTTGAAGACTTTGCTTCTGTCGTTATCAGAGTAAATCAGGAAAAGCCTGTTGCTTAGCATGTTGCTAAGTAGGTTTGTGAGTTTCCGACACAAATTTTTAAAGAAGGCCTTGTCGCCATACGGTGTTGTGGGCGGCTGATAGATCCAAGAAAGCAGCTATGCTTACGCATTTCTTCTCATATCCATTTTCAATATAGGTTGTTAATGCAAACACTTGGTCATTGCAGCTTTTACCACGCCCGAATCCAGCTTGCTCTATGGGTATTTGTTTATTAATCGTTTCATAGATCCTGTTGTAGATGAGTCGTTCAAGTAGTTTGTAAGTAACGCTTAACAGGGCTATTGGGCGGTAACTTTCTACTTTTGTTGGGCCTTTGTTCGGTTTAAGGGTTGCCATTAGCTTGCTTTTCTTGAATAATGGTGGGAGATTTCCAGTGGAGGGAATGTCTGAGAAGAAGTCAGAAAGCCATTTGATAGTTGCTGGTCCACAGTGTGTGAGAAGTTCGGGGTACATCCCATCGAATCCAGCTGCCTTACCGACTTTCATGTCTTTTTCTTTTTTTTTTTTTTTTTTGAGCAAACAACCAAATATTTAATACTAAACATTGTTTACCAAGCTCCTTAATTTCTTTGCTTAGTTGTGGCATTGTTATGTTAGCTACGGAACACTGGTATATGTGAGCTTCCGTGAGGATCAAGGATATGTATCAGTCCTTCCAGGAGGTTGCTAGCCCAAACTGGACATCAGACATTGTCAGATTAAATAGGTGGGCATTTCGATGTGGGAGAAAAAGTTCTTCATAGCCTGCAATATCCGCACGATACAGTCTGCGACTTATTGTTTGTGTTTTCTGTCCATATTTCGCTCAGTACTGGGACAACGTCTCTCTCCAGATACTTAGCTTCTGTCTGTAACCTTTCAACGGCTGTTCTGAATAATGCTTTCTTCACGATGGAGAAAGTTTTGCCATTCGACAAAAATCCTAGCCGACGCGAGTTACAAGGTGTTGCCGAATGACTGGGTCGTCGAAGGTATTTTTCAGAACATTCAAACTTGTCTGTCATCCAAGATAGTGTCCAAATCTTCCAGCAGCTGTCGTCAAATGAACAGATCAGCACCGGATAAAAATAACTGGATAGCTTTGAAAGCAAAGAGAAGAGAGTTATTAGAAGACCATTTCTCATAAGCTGTTTATGACTTTCACCCTCGACCCTCTAGGAAGCCCTCGGGCAGTTTGGTGTCGACAAACAGCACCACAGACTGCTGTAAGCCGGTGGTTGTGTCGGGAAGCCCCCAGCCAAACCAGTCATCATCGGCTGTTTGGAGACAGAGAAGCGAGGGGTGTGAGTCGCTGTGTCAGGCGGCGTAACGCGGCGCTCGTGCAGCCACGCGCGTAAAGCACGCCGACTTTCTCCCTCGTGAAAGCCAGTGCCGGCGGTGTGGTCGCCACTTCGCGCGCCTCCGATGCAACAGGTAGTCGCTATCGGTGCATCCCAATGGGAAGAGACGTGCCTCAGCAATTACTGTAGCGTTAGCAGTGCTAACACCTTTCACTTGCATTCTGCAGGCTGCGCTGCCATTGGGAAGGCCGAGTGACAGCACCATCTCTCTCCTTCAGCCGCGAATTGAGCGTGTGTCATCTGACAACTCTTTAAACGTGTTGTTTCAAGACATCACCGAACGAAAGATCACACACCGAGAATCATGCGCTACTGGCCATTAAAATTGCTACACCAACAAGAAATGCAGATGATAAACGGGTATTCATTGGATACATATATTATACTAGAGCTGACATGTGATTACATTTTCACGCAATTTGGGTGCATAGATCCTGAGAAATCAGTACCCAGAACAACCACCTCTGGCCGTAATAACGGCCGTGATACGCCTGGGCATTGAGTCAAACAGCTTGGATGGCGTGTACAGGTACAGCAGCCCATGCAGCTTCAACACGAAACCACAGTTCATCATGAGTAGTGACTGGCGTATTGTGACGAGCCAGTTGCTCGGCCACCATTGACCAGACTTTTCAGATCTGGAGTATGTGCTGGCCAGGGCAAAAGTCGAACATTTTCTCTATCCAGAAAGGCCCGTACAGGACCTGAAACATTCGGTCGTGCATTATCCTGCTGAAATGTAGGATTTCGCAGGAATCGAATGAAGGGTAGAGCCACTCGTCGTAACACATCTGAAATGTAACGTCCACTATTCAAAGTGCCGTCAGTGCGAACAAGAGGTGACAGAGACGTGTAACCAATGGCACCCCATACCATCACGCCTGGTGATACGCCAGTATGGCAATGACGAATGCACGCTTCCAATGTGCGTTCACCGTAATGTCGCCAAACACGGACGCGATCATCATAATGCTGTAAACGCAACCTGGATTCATCCGAAAAAATGACGTTTTGCCATTCGTACATCCAGGTTCGTCGTTGGGTACACCATCGCAGGCGCTCCTGTCTGTGATGCAGCGTCAACGGTAACCGCAGCCATGGTTTCCGAGCTGATAGTCAATGCTGCTGCAAACGTCGTCGAACTGTTCGTGCAGATAGTTGTTGTCTTGCAAACGTCCCCATCTGTTGACTCAGGGATCGAGACGTGGCTGCACGATCCGTTACGGCCATGCGGATAAGATGCCTGTCATCTCGACTGCTAGTGATACGAGGCCGTTGGGATCCAGCACGGCGTTCCGTACTATCCTCCTGAACCCACCGATTCCATATTCTGCTAACAGTCATTGGATCTCGACCAACGCGAGCAGCAATGTCATGATACGATAAACCGCAATCAGGATAGGCTACAATCCGACCTTTATCAAAGTCGGAAACGTGATGTTACGCATTTCTCCTCCTTATACGAGGCATCACAACAACGTTTCACCAGACAACGCCGGCCAACTGCTGCTTGTGTATGAGAAATCGGTTGGAAACGTTCCTCGCGTCAGCACGTTGTAGATGTCACCAGCGGCGCCAACCTTGTGTGAATGCTCTGAAAAGCTAATGATTTACATATCACAGCATCTTCTTCCTGTCGGTTAAATTTCGCGTCTGTAGCACGTCATGTTCGTGGTGTAGCAATTTTAATGGCGAGTAGCCTTTTTTCCCACGGAATACGTTGTTCTTGATCCATCGTCTACGGGTTATGTACAATGGGCGAGCCGTATTAATCGCCGTACACAGTGTATTGTAACGAGTTAGTCACCGCGTGCAGCTATTAAAAGCCAATTTAAACTGGTAGGCACTTCCACTCTGTGCATTTGCTTCACTGCAGAGCGAGCCAGCGGTGGTGATGTCACATCAAAACACCACAAATTCTCGGAAGTGACCAGCGAGATGGCCAGAACATGGTGTAGGTGGGCTTCTGGGAGCAGCAAGGACGCACACCGCTTCTTCCGGGGATAGGTAGAATAGAATGTGTGTCAAACACTGTCTCACCAAACAAGAAAGCAGAGATAGTTAGAATTATACACCAACAATCAGAATTAAGTTTGGCTGGCAGGAGAGGATGTACTGGCGGAAGTAAAGTTGCGAGGGCGGATCGCGCTTGGATAGCTTAGCCCTTAGAGTATTTTCCCACAAAAGACGAAGATAACAGGCTCGATTCCTGGTCCGACACGTAGTTTAAATCTGCGAGAGAGTTTCAATTACAATTAAAGGACATAAGAGGGAAATAGTGGATTAAGACAGAGACAGGATTAACTGACAAAAAAGCAAGAACTTAATGTAAGCAAATACTAAAAGTATGCAGCGTGTGGGAGTGGCCACCCTGTAATTGCCTTGCTCGTTTCATGATGTGCTTACCTACGAGAACGTGGCATCTGCCCAGCATTCGTTTTCACCTCTAGATATGATAAAATTCGCTTCTGGCAGAGCACCCCAGTAGTACGGTTTCAGAAAACGGAAATCCACTGAGGACGCGATAAGTCACTCAATGAATGTTGTGAACACTTCAGACGTCATGTATGTTATATGCATAAAGATTCATGCAATTGAGGCGTTTCATAACTTGTTATGGCCTGTCCTGTTCAAAAGACTGAAACAGATGGACTGATCGATGAGCCACTATAACAGTCTACGAGATTATTGCATAGACAGGCAGGTGGAGTTAGAATATCCTGGTAAGACAATTGTGAAAGACGTCACCAAAGGCTACCCAAAGGACACTGTCGTTCAGAGGTCTGGAATGTTGGAAAAGGGCCATTACTGAATCACCTTCAGAGTATAACAAACACTATAGACTGCATCACCTACGCAGACGATCTGAAGATATCTGTTAACACAGGGGGTGAATTAGAGGAAAACTGTGCGGTAGTTCTTGAAAGACTCAGCAACTGGTGCATAGAAAACAAACTAACGACCGAAGTGCGCAAAACAGTTTATACGTTACTAAAAGGAACGTTTTCAAGAATGAGAAATTGCACAATCAGAATAAATGACCAAACTGTGAAAAGGAAAGAAGTCTATAGGTACCCTGGAATTAACATCGATAAAAAGCAAAACTCCCACTCACATGTAGAAGTCGTCTGCCACAGAGACGTTCAAATCCTAAATAAAGTGCCAAGAATTTGCGAAATGAATTTTTAGTTGTCCTAAATGCAATAAGAACGTACCACAACGCAATCTTACTCGCGGTTGTGAGCTACGAGTGGAGCGTTTGTGTTCATAGAGCCAGGAAGGTAAGGACAGCACAGGCTGTAGTCGCGCACATAGGAGTGTGCTCCTGCGCCTAACAGGTGCACACAGAACAACGTCAGCTGAGGCCTTTCTGGTGATATAAGGCTTGCTAAGTCTAGACCTAGCAGTAAGAAAGGGAGGTGCACAATACTGGCTCAAAAAGGGCGAATATGATAAGGCAAAGGTGCTAACGGCCACAAGAGCCGCATCGAATAAGGAAATAAAAGCATGCACTGACAGAGATTGGCAGGACAGAAATAGGAAGGAGATCCCACCAGTTCCTTCCTAATGTAACAGCAAGAGCAAAAAGAACATACTTCCTCCCGACCAAGCGAGTTATGCATTAATTCCCGGGACATGCTCCGTATCCCAGCTAATTACTAAAACTACGACAGCGCACCACAGATAATTGTGAATGTGGAGCAATCGGCACCCCGGATCACATCTCTGGGAATGTGCCATTAAACGAGATATTACAGACCAGGGCAGCAATGCTTTTGGAAATGCAAAATTTTATAAGAAGAAAAAATGAGGCACTGTGGCATAAGCTGAGCTCGCTGACACCTAAGATATCAGTTTCTGAACTGCAAGCCTGTATGGCTGTGAGACAACCAAGAAGAGACCATACACTATGGTAACGAGATGAGCTACGACAAACTTCTGGAAGCATTGAGGAGACGAGCCTAGGAGAGAACCAGGAAGGACTTCCTGAGACTCTTACAGCCGTCTCCCAGCCTCTATACCTTGGTATACCTAGGATGGGACAGCAGCGTAGCTCCTGTGAATCCCAAGTTGCACCTCAGCGCACCAGAGTCTAACCATCTCGACAAATGAGAGATCCAGCTTGGTTCCGATACAAGTTAAGGTAGTTAAGTGTTGTGTAGTGTAGTACTGTGTAGTGTAGTAGCGTAGTGTTGTTTAATAGTGTAGACCACAATAATCTGTGTGCCAGATGGTCAAACCTTAATGTGTAGACTTTCATTACTTTAATTTTTTTAGTTATTATTAACATTTTTCTTCTAATGTAGATATTCCATGTAGAATTTTCCCATTAACCAGCATATCACTTAGTTATTAGCAACACACATGAAATTATGTTAAAATATTATATGACATTTTTGGCAGTTCATGTGCAACATTCGGTCTGTTCTTTTTATGAAGATAACAGACTACAATAAAATGGCAAATAAATAAATAAACAATGGATTCTGTCAGAGAATGGACGGCACTCACTTTGGAAGTCTTCTGCTATACAAACCTTTCACGTTATTTATTCATGTGTGTTTCGATAAATACTCAGCTGTGAAAGAACCTTAGCCACTTACAGGTCTGCTAGAGTAGTTTATCTTGGATGGGTATTGCAAGGCATTTCTTAAGCAAGTCGCCTAAATTCTGAGGCGAGAAAGCCAATAGAAAAGCTTGGCGGGTAAAATCCGTTAGCAATATACACTGTTCTTGTTCAAATGTTCAAATGTGTGTGAAATCTCATGGGACTTAACTGCTAAGGTCATCAGTCCCTAAGCTTACACACTGCTTAACCTAAATTATCCTAAAGACAAACACACACACACCCATGCCCGAGGAAGGACTCGAACCTCCGCCGGGATCAGCCGCACAGTCCATGACTGCAGCACCCTAGACCGCTCGGCTAATCACTGTTCTTTCACATGGTTATGTGAGCACGTGAAAATCTGTTTGCCATAGAAGCGCTGTCTTGTAACAAACAAATGTGCATGTTGGAGCTACATCGTTCTGAACTAAGGACAAATGGTTGCTTGCTTCCGTTTGTTTAGTTCTGTTTTGTGGAATATCATATTTATTTACGTGACATACGAGCACTGTTTAGCTGTTTTCAGTATGGGAAATGTTTGTTCTTTATTCAAAGTTTCGTTAAAACACGTTTGAATCAAATCCAATTCCTGTTCACTCATCTCAGCTTCCCAGTTGATTATCTCAGTGCTTTCCCACTTATTAAATAATATCATTGGCGTTAATAGGATTGTTCAGACGTACGTTACGTGTGAAGACCACGCGAAGTTTTACTCCGTCTTTTTAAACATATACTTCATTCTAAAACCGTTGTTTTCGGACATCATTTCACAGTAACAGTTACTCCCTCAACCCCGCTGTTTATCATCACCAATTACCACCTGCAAGAGTTTGAATATGTGTTTAGAAACAGAAGTGCAGTTCAGCTGCTGCCTGCTTGGTGTTTGCTGTTGTGCTTTCGAGAAATGTGCAACAATGTTGTCAACACGCAAGGAAGCGGAATTCTTGATTTGGGCTAGATAATTATTTTACTTCATTTGCACATTTAATATAAAGAGAATTAGCATTCAGATCATTTACAGTTCAGTTCAAATTAGGTTCTATATAGTCAAAGGTTAGCATACGAGTTTAAGCTGGATAACAATTTGTGGGTACAAAGTTTGGCAATACGTAGACTTTTACAGGGTGGAAGCTAAAGTTGGGCTAAATTTCAGAGAGGTACAAATATAGAGAGGACGTTACATGTAGTATAAGAACATTTAGCATTGTACTTGATAAAGGCATAAAGGCCGAAATCTAGACAGTGCAGAAGATGAATACAGTAATACCCAGTCAAATAGTGGTTAATTCTTTAAAAAAATATTGCATGACTGTGACTCAACACCGTCGAAAACTTTTTACTTCCATTGATTGTTGAGGGTGTTTGCTTTCAGACATTTCATCTACATCTACATCAACATACATACTCCACAATCCACCATACGGTGCGTGGCGGAGGGTACCTCGTACCACAACTAGCATCTTCTCTCCCTGTTCCACTCACAAACCGAACAATGGAAAAATGACTGCCTATATGCCTCTGTACGAGCCCTAATCTCTCTTAACTTATCTTTGTGGTCTTTCCGCGAAATGTAAGTTGGCGGCAGTAAAATTGTACTGCAGTCAGCCTCAAATGCATGTTCTCTAAATTTCCTCAGTAGCGATTCACGAAAAGAACGCCTCCTTTCCTCTAGAGACTCCCACCCGAGTTCCTGAAGCATTTCCGTAACACTCACGTGGTGATCAAACCTACCAGCAACAAATCTAGCAGCCCGTCTCTGAATTACTTCTATGTCCTCCCTCAATCCCACCTGATAGGGATCCCAAACGCTCGAACAGTACTCAAGAATAGGTCGTATTAGTGTTTTATAAGCGGTCTCCTCTACAGGTGAACCATATCTTCCCAAAATTCAACCAATGAGCCGAAGACGACTATCCGCCTTCCCCACAACTGCCATTACATGCGTGTCCCACTTTATATCGCTCTGCAATGTTACGCCCAAATATTTAATCGACGTGACTGTGTCAAGCGCTACACGCCCAACTACCCTCTGTCCGATGGAACATAAAACGTGATTCATCTGAAAAGGCAGCCTGGCGCCACACAGTGTCAGTTTGCTGTACTGGCGTGCAAAGTCCAGCCTTCATCGCCGCTGGACAGCAGTCAGCATGTGTGGACGAATCAGGCGCCTGCTTCGGAGGCCGCTACACAACAACGATCGCTGAACCGTCGTTTAGGTGACACTGTTGGCAGCACTTCATTCCTGTGGGCAGTCAGTTGCTCAACAGTTGCATATCCCTGCAGCCGTCGTTCGCTCCTGTCATTTACGTCCCATGGTGATCTATAGTTGCACCGGCGCCGATTTCCGGTAGCACCATTTTGCCATGCACGGTATACCTTAACAGCGGCGACACACGAACTGTTTGCAAACATAGTCGTTTCGGAAATGCTTCCACTTATGGCCCGAAAGCCACTAATCGCACCTTTTCCGCGTTTCGAGCACGACTGCACTGTTTTCCGTATCCCCCGACTTACTTACATACCCTCCACTGCAAGAGCTTCCATCTACATCTACATGATTACTCTGCAATTCACATTTAAGTGCTTGGCGGAGGGTTCATCGAACCACAATCATACTATCTCCCTACCATTCCACTCCAGAACAGCGCGCGGGAAAAACGAACACCTAAACCTTTCTGTTCGAGCTCTGATTTCTCTTGTTTTATTTTGATGATCATTCCTACCTATGTAGGTTGGGCTCAACAAAACATTTTCGCATTCGGAAGAGAAAGTTGGTAACTGAAATTTCGTAAATAGATCTTGCCGCGACGAAAAGCGTCTTTGCTTTAATGACTTCCATCCCAACTCGCGTATCATATCTGCCACACTCTCTCCCCTATTACGTGATAATACAAAACGAGCTGCCCTTTTTTGCACCCTTTCGATGTCCTCCGTCAATCCCACCTGGTAAGGATCCCACACCGCGCAGCAATATTCTAACAGAGGACGAACGAGTGTAGTGTAAGCTGTCTCTTTAATGGACTTGTTGCATCTTCTAAGTGCCCTGCCAATGAAACGCAACCTTTGGCTTGCCTTCCCCACAATATTATCTATATGGTCTTTCCAACTGAAGTTGTTCGTAATTTTAACACCCAGGTACTTAGTTGAATTGACAGCCTTGAGAATTGTACTATTTATCGAGTAATCGAATTCCAACGGATTTCTTTTGGAACTCATGTGGATCACCTCACACTTTTCGTTATTTAGCGTCAACTGTCACCTGCCACACCATACAGCAATCTTTTCTAAATCTCTTTGCAACTGATAATGGTCTTCGGATGACCTTACTAGACGATAAATTACAGCATCATCTGCGAACAACCTAAGAGAACTGCTCAGATTGTCACCCAGGTCATTTATACAGGGTGTTACAGAAAGGTACGGCCAAACTTTCAGGAAACATTCCCCACACACAAAGAAAGAAAATATGTTATGTGGACATGTGTCCGGAAACGCTTACTTTCCATGTTAGAGCTCATTTTATTACTTCTCTTCAAATCACATTAATCGTGGAATGGAAACACACAGCAACAGAACGTACCAGCGTGACTTCAAACACTTTGTTACAGGAAATGTTCAAAATGTCCTCCGTTAGCGAGGATACATGCATCCACCCTCCGTCGCATGGAATCTCTGATGCACTGATGGAGCCCTGGAGAATGGCGTATTGTATCACAGCCGTCCACAATACGAGCACGAAGCACGAAGAGTCTCTACATTTGGTACCGGGGTTGCGTACACAAGAGCTTTCAAATGCCCCCATAAATGAAATTCAAGAGGGTTGAGGTCAGGAGAGCGTGGAGGCCATGGAATTGGTCCGCCTCTACTAATCCATCAGTCACCGAATCTGTTGTCGAAAGGCGTACGAACACTTCGATTGAAATGTGTAGGAGCTCCAGAGTGCATGAACCACATGTTGTGTCGTACTTATAAAGGCACATTTTCTAGCAGCACAGGTAGAGTATCCCGTATGAAATCATGATAACGTGCTCCATTGAGCGTAGGTGGAAGAACATGGGGCCCAATCAAGACATCACCAACAATGCCTGCCCAAACGTTCACAGATAATTTGTGTTGATGACGTGATTGCACAATTGCGTGCGGATTTCGTCAGCCCACACACGTTGATTGTGAAAATTTACAATTTGATCGCGTTGGAATGAAGCCTCATCCGTAAAGAGAACATTTGCACTGAAATGAGGATTGACACATTGTTGGATGAACCAATCGCAGAAGTGTACCCGTGGAGGCCAATCAGCTGCTGACAGTGCCCGCACAAGCTGTACATGGTACGGAAACAACTGGTCCTCCCGTGCCACTCTCCATACAGTGACGTGGTCAACATTACCTTGTACAGCAGCAACTTCTCTGACGCTGACATTAGGGTTATCGTCAATTGCACAAAGAATTGCCTCGTCCACTGCAGGTGTCCTCATCGTTCTAGGTCTTCTCCAGTCGCGACTCATAGGCTGGAATGTTCCGTGCTCCTAAGACGCCGATCAATTGCTTCGAACGTCTTCCTGTCTGGACACCTTCGTTCTGGAAATCTGTCTCGATACAAACGTACCGCGCCACGGCTATTGCCCCGTGCTAATCCATACATCAAATGGGCATCTGCCAACTCCGCATTTGTAAACATTGCACTGACTGCAAAACCACGTTCGTGCCGGCCGGGGTGGCCTCGCGGTTCTAGGCGCTACAGTCTGGAACCGAGCGACCGCTGCGGTCGCAGGTTCGAATCCTGCCTCGGGTATGGATGTGTGTGATGTTCTTAGATTAGTTAGGTTTAAGTAGTTCTAAGTTCTAGAGGATTGATGACCTCAGAAGTTAAGTCCCATAGTGCTCAGAGCCAACCACGTTCGTGATGAACACTAACCTGTTGATGCTACGTACTGATGTGCTTGATGCTATTACTGTAGATCAATGAGTCGCATGTCAACACAAGCACCGAAGTATACATTACCTTCCCTCATTTGGGCCAACTGGCGGTGAATCGAGGAAGTACAGTACATACTGACGAAAGTAAAATGAGCTCTAACATGGAAATTAAGCGTTTCCGGACACATGTCCACATAACATCTTTTCTTTATTTGCGTGCGAGGAGTGAGGAATGTTTCCTGAAAGTTTGGCCGTACCTTTTTGTAACACCCTGTATAGATCAGTAACAGCTGAGATCCCAGGATGCTTCCCTGGGAAACACCTGATATCACTTCAGTTTTACTCGATGATTTGCCGTCTATTACTACGAACTGCGACCTTTCTGACAGGAAATCACGAATCCAGTCTCGCAACTGAGACGATACCCCATAGGCCCGCAGCTTGATTAGAAGTCGCTTGTGAGGACCTGCCGTCTGTAAGCGGTTACTGCACATTGACGTCGATCATAGGCGGTGTCCATGTTAATGGGACTGGACCGCATATGAGACCCTTCTGTTCCTGTTTTTGACACCACATTGCCTAAGAACAGAACACATTTTATATCGTACTACACGATTAGAAACCTCCCCCACATCCTAATAAACAGGCGTACGCACACTGATGGCCTGTAGGAACCGGAGGTCAAGGGAGCGCGCACGCGTGGGAGTCTGCGGAGATTCCGCAGGTGGCCCCGGCGCAGATCGCTAACAATGGAGGCCTTCGCATCCAGCGCGAGGCGTCACGACCCGCCGTTACGTCAGCGCGGTGCAGCCCGGCGCTGTGGTCAGCTGCACGTCGACGTCCATCCAACAGACTCGCCTCACCCCCACCTCTGCTCGCCGTGTGGTTGCCCAACGCCGTGGAGTGGCCGGCCGCACTCCGCTCGCCTGCGGGGAGACAGCCGAACGCAACGGCAGCAATTAGAGGAGCGGAGAGGAGAGGCACGTCGTGGGAATTTTGCACGCTCGGCTGGCCGCGCCGCACTGCGCCGGTAGTTGTTCTTTCTCACGGGCGCCGCTGGTCGGTGGCTGGCAGCAACTGGGTCACGGAGACGATTTCTTGCGCCCTGTCGTCCTGCAGCCTGCCTAGCAGCCACCCATTCTGCCCTTTGCCCTTGCTTGGTTACGAGAGTCTGGCTGTTTCCTAAAAAAAAGTCGATTCTAGGAAAACAGTGTTTCCCAAACAAACAGCGAAGAAAGTGTGTTGCTCAAAGCTGAACTGCCAAGCATAATAAATTTTACTTTCGAAAAATTTTTGGGTGTGAGGTCCGCCAGTTATGCAAAACACAGTTTTTCTCAGTACCCAAACATGTTTCGGCACCACTGTGCCATCATCAGTGGGTTTTCGTTTTTTTATTTATTCTGCAATGTGAACATTTTGTTAAATGATTATAAAATTATGTGCATTTTTACTTCAAACAACAGATCATTTCTTTTTGTAAATACCTTTACATTTGGTGTGCATGAGCTTTCTGGATCACTTTTGTGTTAATTACTACAGGTATCTTGTCATCTGCAACCAAACGATGTCGATGAGAAAGATTTTTGCTGGAAGTTAACCTATCTTCTAGAATGTAATTTAGTTTTTCGCGATGTTTTCGCGCCTATTTTCGTATTTACTTATGTTTTCGTGTGGCAAGCGCTTTCATTCTCCACATCATGCTGAACTGTTGTCATACATACGTAACTGTTGTGGAAAATACTTGTTACAGTTACGTATTTTTCACTGCAAACACAGCCAATACAAGGAGCTGCATATCAGAAGATGGATATTTACTTTCGAACCTTCTCTGTGGTCGCGATGTCCCTCGATTTCATAAATGTGGTTGCCAGTGTATGCGTGTAGCAGGTGGAACAGCGACGGAAAAGGTGATAAATAATAGATATTGTTAGTGTGAGTTCCAAATCAAATCTGTTATTATAATTTAATTAGTGGTGGATCTATATTTCCACATACATATACAAGGCGTCTCTGAAATGTTGCGACAGACTCCGAGTAGTTGCAGGGCGTCTCTTGGGGAACAAATAGAAAACAGGAACCCGCGTCTTGAAACGTCATCCGATGGCGCTACAGAGCGTGAAAGTCACAGACACAGACTCCTACCATTAAGTCACCCCTTCGGCAGCAAACGTGACTTTGTACGTTGACAGACTGTTGGCGGAATGTCTCGCAATGTTCTTTGTTATGCAGTGATCCCGAGTGATTCCTACGGTCGGCAGTGGAGAAGATGGAGGTAGCTGCTGCCTAGGAAGGCCTTGTCTCCTTTGAATGTGATGCTGTGTTACCTGGGTGGATGATGGCGTATGACACTGGTTTCCACCAGCAGCTTATTTTTCTCTGGGGATCCTCTAAGCTCTCCAATGGTTTGGCCGGAGTGGCCGTGCGGTTCTAGGCGCTACAGTCTGGAGCCGAGCGACCGCTCCGGTCGCAGGTTCGAATCCTGCCTCGAGCATGGATGTGTGTGATGTCCTTAGGTTAGTTAGGTTTAATTAGTTCTAAGTTCTAGGTGACTGATGACCCCAGAAGTTAAGTCGCATAGGCTCAGGAGAAAAAGAAACCGCAGATGGAAACCCGTGTCCGAAACCGTTATCCATCGAGTCAACAGAGCATCAAATTCGTGGCAGACAACGCCTTGCTATGCAGCAACTACCTCCATCTTCTCCACTGGCAATCTTTGCTATGAGACGCGATCACTGAATAACAAAACAATATTGCGAGATGTTCCGCCAGAAGTCCGTCAGCGTACGAAGTCATGTTTTCTGCCTAGTGGCGAGCGGTGGCGCCAATGACTTGGACACGCTGTAGCGTTGTTGGATGACGTTCCCAGACAGGGGTCCCTGACCTCGATTTCTTCCTGAAGACAAATGTCTCTGAGCACTATGGGACTTAACTTCTGAGGTCATCAGTCCCCTAGAACTTAGAACTACTTAAACCTAACCAACCTAAGGACATCTCACACATCCATGCCCGAGGCAGGATTCGAACCTGCGACCGTAGCGCCTAGGACCGCCCGGTCACCCCGGCTGGCTCCTGAAGACACCCTCTACAGCCATACGAAGTTCGTCGCAACATTTCTGGGACTCCCTGTGTACAAACCTCCATACACGTTCGCCAAGCCACAAACTGCGCATGGCGGCGGGTACTTTTATCGCTGGTAGTCATCCCCAATAATGTTCCACTCGCAAATGGAGCAAGAGGTAAATGACTGTTCGAGTGCCTTTCTGTGAACCCATATCTCTCGAACTTATTCCTTACGTCCTATCACGAGACTGGCTTTCCCCTCTGGTGGAGGAAGAACAAAGAAACAAGGCAACACAACACAGGAAACGGATGCGCGCGCGCGCTTGTGTGTGTGTGTCTGTGTGTGTGTGTGTGTGTGTGTGTGTGTGTGTGCGTGTAGTTCTCAGCTACCGGCCGTCTTTCCGACTAGAGACGGTTGGTATTCCCGTTACTCTAGTTATTTGGCTTTCCGAATGCACGTCATTTGATCTGAGACTTGTAACTCTTTATGTAGTATTTGTTGGTGCCGACCGTTGAACCCAGGCATTTGTTTCCTTCTGTACCTCGTCTTATCCCAGGGCTTGCACACTCACTTCGTCACTCCTGTGCTGTTGCGTGTTTACTGAGAAACTACGCCGATCAACGTTTCTCGGTAGAAACGCAGCACAAAATGCAATATGAGGTGGGTACGCCAGCCGACGGAATAAGACTGCGCGCAGAAGGAAGCGTGTATGCGGAGTTTAGCTGCACCAGCAGAATGTGAAGAGGACTGAACGTAAAGTAAGACGGAGGCTGTTCAGACTGAAGGTTTTTCTGTTTTTTGCATTGTTAATTTTTTAAGATTCTTGTATATTTTACGTGAAAACGAGGAAATGATCTCGAAATACGTCGTCTTGTAAAGTTTTCTAACACTCTGGATATTTAAATCGTGGCCTTACAATGCACCAAGAGCTGCTGGTCACAAACACTGCCATTTTATTCACGTCGCACACCTTTCCAGCTATAGAACTTCATTTGGTTTAGAATACTTAGTCAAATGGAACCATATATCATACACATGGTCAAAATCAAAAGTTACTGAATATGGAAACGCGCATTCTACGTGGACACCTGGCGCATTCTGTTGCTGCGATGCCTGCGGCACCAAGCGTCCATACAAAAAAATCTCCATCCCTGGAAACAGACGGTGCTCTGGATACAATGTTTTGGACGACACCGCTGACAGGCGACTCTCAACTTCATTGAAAAAGCTGAGTATATCATGTAGGTGAATAAGAGGAATATTAAAAATTTGTTACTAATTTTACTACAGAAATATGAATGAAAAATGAAATTAAGTAAGCATTATAGCAACAAGTCACAACACTGGCAGACTTAAATTAAGAAGACGATATTGAAGCAGTTAAGTCTAAGTTCATTTAATTTCAGTACCTTTATAGCATTGAGCCTGTCTAGCTGTTCCGAGGTATCTCCTTTTCTGTTCTGGTATCTTCACCCACCAAATTTTTTGGAAGAAAGTTTGCCAAGGGGGCAGAGTTAATAATATGCAGTGACTTACGGAGATAATAAGTCACAACATCAATTTTCTTTTATGAATGATGTATGTTCAGCCACCATAGCTACAGCGTTATCATCAGTTAATAAACACTCTTTCCTGAAGGTCTTTGGAGCTACATGGGTCGTTTTGCGAGATGGTGGCGATCCGTGGTGGTACCCTTGCAACCTAAGAGTTACAAGATACGCCCGTGATTCCTGCTGGAGTCTCCAAGACGGCAGCAAAGAAATCCTCCGCGATGGCAGCAACAATTGCGAGCGGATGCCACGCCTTCCTCCACCTAGCACTGCCGAGAACACTCTACTGACTGCTTCTGCCATCCCGTACCTCGTCCATACGCAGTTTCGTATCTGTGCGTCAGTTTTCACAATACAAGAAAATGAATTCACCTCTCAAGTTTTCCACACATGACACGCTTTTTGTATCATTTCAGCGACTCTCACTTAGTGTCATATTGTCTGCTGTGGAAAAGACTGGAAAGAGTCCATTTTCCATGCCCTTCAATAGTATTATTCCACAATTGAGAAAACAGTATTATGTCAAAATGTAGCAGAATCTTACAGTGTAACTTACGATCTTCTCAGGAATTTTATGTGACTGATCCTAATTTAAACAGTATTTCACTACTCCTGGATGGCTGTAAATGGTTTGAACTGTCATCTTCCGGAATATGGGTCCAGTGTCTAACCATTGCGCCATATTTTTTATTACTAAAATGTTTATTTACATTTTCGGATAGAGATACAGCTATTACTTCAAACAGTTCTTACACACTTAAAACCATGCAGCCACATGGTTCGTGTAGAATCAGGACCACGAAACATCTACGAGAAGGTCTATGGCCAAACATTTCATGTCAGTCTACGTATCTGTCTTGTCACTGAGAAAGCAAGTATGTTTTAAGAAAAGCAATTGAGAGCATATGTTAACTCTTGAAAGGTTCACACCATTATCTGTAAATAAATTTACATTGTATGGAACTACATAACAAAATATGGACTGGAGATCATTCAGTTCCTTTAGGGAATGAGCAGAAAAACGCAAGGTCATTGGAATCTATAAGTCCTCTTCTATAATAGTATCATACGGTCCCTTAGGAAGCGAAAAGAAAAGAAAAGAACAAGAAAAAACATGTTTAGCAGTTGAAACGTCCCCTTAGAACAATTCTACATGACTGTGCTTAACCTGACACACAATATTTTGTTAGCGCAACGCAATCTGACTTTCAAAATTCCCTACAAAAGAATGGCCCTGACTAACATTAAACTATACCTTTCACAAATCACTTACCTCACAAAAATCTTCGCTGCTCAAGCTACTGCAATACAGCGAGCGCCACTACTGCCAGCTAAATAAAAGATTCAAACTATGGAAGGCACTAACTACTGATAGGGATAGTTAGCAAATGAAAGATATTAATGGAGAACAAACAATGTATTTACCTTGATATCATCATATATAAATATAGCAGTTCTTGAAAAATTTCAAAACTCCGCCATCTCTCTCCCCACATCCACCACTGCTGGCGGCTCACCTCCAACTGTGCAACGCTACGCGCTGTTCACATCCAGCTGCCGCTGCCCAACACTACAATGGCAGACAACAATGCAAACTAGCCACAGACTGCACACAGCACAGCCAGTGATTTTCATATTGAGCGCTACGTAACATTGCCAATAAGAAAACATAAACAGCCTACTTACATAGAGAAAACATAAACAGCCTACTTACATAGCCCCCATGCTCCCCACAAAAAATTTTACAAATTTTTTTTTGGGCAGTGGCCAATAATGATTTGATAAAATTTTTCATAATTACAATAACAAAGAAATCAAATGCACACACTTATTGATACAACGTTGGTCAAAAGCTAAAATTTTGTCACAGTCCATAAAGACAGTCCTGATCATTCATTACGGTAAAATATAGTGTTTTTCTCAAAGTCTGAGCAGTAGAAGAAAATGCACACAGAAGTAGTGGATTTCCATGCAGTCTTGAAGAAGTAGTGTTGTCCTTCCAACGGAAAGACAGTGCTGACTCTCGACATGCAGACAGGTAATGGGCCACAACAGAGCAAACCCACAGCAGAGTCAGTCGAAATTTTGAAGAGTATTGGTAGGTAGGTCATCACAGAGCAGACCCACTGTAGTCCTGGTAGAGATTGTGGTATTGGTGGGCCACCAGAGGTGTAGACCCACTGCAGTCCTTGTAGAAATAATGGCATTGGTGAGTCAGCAAAGGTGTAGACCCACTGTAGTCCTTGTAGAGATAATGGTATTGGTGGGTCATCAAAGATGCAGACCCACTGTAGTCCTTGTAGAGATGGCCAGCAGCCATCTGTTGTGACTGTGCAGGTGCACAATCACCATTGAAGAGTCTTGCGGATAATATAGCAAGTCCATAAACCACCACTTGTGCACTCACAACGTTTTTGGAATTGTCCTTAGAACCAGCAATGCTGTTATCCAGTCCCTTGCTGAATTAGTAACACATGTGCAAACACTAACAGTCCCTACTTCTCACATATTGTCCATATACTATGACCAACAGAAACGTGTGCAGTGAAATGTAACTAACAAGTTAATAATATCATGAACTGGTGACAATTACAATTTTATAACATAAGAATACAATAACAAAGGTACAAAATACATCATTAAAAACATAACAATACAGATAACATTTGTAGTACAGGCTTTACAAAAGAACAGAAATAGACATATACGTCAGTGTTACAGGAATTATGACATAAGTACATACATAAAAGATCAGAATAACTTTCGAAACATCAACTTCACACATGAGCATTAAACAGAACGGAATTAATAATGTCTAACATCTTTACAAAGTAAATAACATATTATTAATGCCAATTGTATTTGAGGATAACAGTATTCCTCATCATAGTGAATGTAACTTAGTATTAGAAGAGAAAAAATTTCTATGAAACAGTACACAGAGACAGGAAGAAAACAAATACACAAGGGTACACATACACATAGTGGGATAACACCAATAGGAAAGGACAGGGTTCGTTTTCTGTGTAGCATTTGGTACTGCAGTCCAACCCAAAACTTCATATATCTTTCCTCTTATTTCATCCTTTGTTTCCACCAAAAAAATTCTATCTAAGCATGCTTTCTGTATTTATATGTTCACACATTTCTTACCTCAACATTTATTTCCAAGAAAATCCTACCTAAACCTGTTTTCTCAATGCATTTCTTCCAATTCATCGCAACTCATTCTCTTAGAGGCTACCCCCTCTTAAGCTAACTTAAATCTACTGAGCTCAGATGCTAAACTAAGGGACGAGGCAATGCAGCATCACATAACAAATCAACACAAACAGCAATGCAAACTAGCCACAGACTGCACACAGCACAGCCAGTGATTTTCATATTGAGCGCTACGTAACATTGCCAATAAGAAAACATAAACAGCCTACTTACATAGAGAAAACATAAACAGCCTACTTACACAGTCAGAAACATCAGAACAACTTTTAGTTCTACTCAGTCCCAAAACTGCTCCTCAAAGTCGGTGTGAAACGTTTCATTACCTAATATTTACATTCACTATTGATGTTTTATTAGAGAAATTGTGCCTGTGTTTCACATACTCACTTGACTTCCACTTCCCTCAATGCATAACAAAGAGCCATTACAACGCCATAAATACCACTCTGCCTCAGATTACCATTACTTTCTATTGCACAGTCTCATTAAGGATTCATCCTGTGGATCTGGCGGTTCGTCCGCCCAGGATACAATGGTTTGTTCTACAACCTTTCTTTTTTTCGTGGTATTCTTTGACATGCAGCAAAGATAGTGGCACGATGTCATCGTCCTTCTTTTATCTTTTATGTGTTTTTGACGTTAGGGACAGTAGTTTGGATTTCATTTCAAAGCTTATGCGCTGATTGCCTTGTCTGTTTTGAAAAAGGTGCTGTTGCTGTTTCGCACCTTCGCAATGCAGATTTTGGTAACTGTCGCGATGTAAAAAAAAATATTTTAACTTTTAATGGGGCATCCTCCTCTAGCATTACTTTTCCTGAACAGTAGTTGTCGATACCAGTATTATTTTTCGAATTTTGGACAGGTTAATATTATCAGTCGCTTTTCTGAAAAACGTTCCCATAATTTTATACACAGTATCTTATATTTCAAGGAAAAAATCTATGAAAATGAATAACTTTATAAAACATTTTAGTCTCGAGCCTATAATTGATAACTACTAATTCTCAATGTAGAATTAAAGTTTTAATTTTTTTAGAAGTTTTTGAAATTAGGAACTATTGGCACACTCAAAAGTTCTATTATTAATTACGCAATACTGTACTGGTTACTATGTTTATTTCTGGATTCATTTATGAAATAATAATCGATAGTAATAATGTAGTGGAAACTAGTAGAAATTCATTTGTTAAGAAAAATTAAAAACCCTTTGGAATATGATTATTTCCGTTTAGTGTAATAGTCCTAAGCGTGCTTCTGATGTGATCGGATGTATTTTTGTGTTTTGTGCCAACAGTGTAATTTCGGCTTTGTTAATGTGAAAAATCAAAGGACTGTATGATATATTAATATTTGAGAAAATATATTAATGTAAAAACAAAAATTCTGCAAGAACAACTTCAGATTTATTTAGATCAATCCAACGTGTCCAAACGTGACATTTTTAGCTTCAAGAGTCAGACCCCTAGACAAGAAGAACTGGAGCCAACTCAACATGAAAAGCTAAGTAAACTACAAAGTTTAGATGCCTGTTGGAAAGGGGGAGGGGAGGGGGCGGCGAGATTACAAACTGCATCCATTGCTTAATGCTAACATAGGTCCAAGACTCGTCATCGCATTTCTTTCCTCCGTGCTCAGAATAGCTATTTTCACTATGTTTCAATTTTGGTTTCCTTTCATTAATGCTTGCTGCCAACTCTATTTTCTCTCCCACAACCATGGTCGTTTTCTGATGTTCCTCATCGTGTATTTTATGAGTGACGCAGATAGCAGCCCTGTTGATTGACTTACTTTGTTTGCCAGCATTTTCGCTCACCGTTTCGCTCCTTAGCTGTTGGGCAAAAGCTTCTGGAACGTCCTTATTCTGATTTGTCCCACATCGAGGCCACAATGTAGTCACAGTGCGGTCAGTCCACGATAACAGGACGGCTGCATGTATCATTGCTCCTGACTGACTGTTTCAATTGGACACTGAGCTGTGCGTTTACGGCCACAATTTTCCCTGAGATGTTCAGTGGAATTGGGTTTGTAGGTACACGACTGTCATTTAACTTGCTATGCCATTAGTTTTCGGTCCTCTGATACCATAAACTGTTCCGTGTAAGCTACGGACTTCTTTGACTTATTCGGGCGACATTTCAAAGAATAAATTAGAGGGTCTCACAGAGACAATATCAGCGTGAGTTATTAAGATAATGCTGCCAGATCCATCATTATGCTTAAATTTTACGTTGTCACCATTGTTTCTGAGTATACGTTCACAGACTTCGCGGTTTATGCATTTTGCATATATACAGTTCACAGCGTTGATTTGAATATCTTTCACTTCCTCATCCAGCATTTTTACGTAATAAATATCAATTTCAGACAAGCGAGAGACGTAGGAGTTTCTGTATTTCTCTCAAAACTAAATAAACGCATCAAAAAAGGTTTAGCATCACACCGGCTCCCAGAACTTCTGTAGATAGGCGTTGACTGTGGATATTGTATCACAGACACAGTCCCTTTGACTGTGCAGGGATGTCACTAAACTCGCCCAAAGATGTAAATAATCCTGCATTAGGAGCGCCTATTACACGGAGGGGGGCTGACAGCCGATCAGTCCCAGTCATTCCACCAGGGAGGAGGTACACGGCTTGTGTTGTCTGCAGTTCAACCATGCCGAGACGGTCAACACCGCGGTTCAATCGCGTCTGCATTGTTACTTTGTGCCAGGAAGGGCTCTCAACAACGAAAGTGTCAAGGCGTCTCAGAGTGAACCAAAGCGATGTTGTTCGGACATGGAGGAGATACAGAGAGACAGGAACTGTCGATGACATGCATCGCTCAGGCCGCCCAAGCGCTACTATTGCAGTGGATGACTGCTATCTACGGATTATGGCTCGGAGGAATCCTGACAGCAAAGCCACCATGTTGAATAATGCTTCCTATACGGCCAAAAGACGTCGTGTTACGACTCAAACTGTGCGCAATAGGCTGCATGATGCGCAGCTTCACTCCCGACGTCCATGGTGATGTCCATCATTGAAATCATGACACCATGCAGCGGGGTACAGATGGACCCAACAACATGCTGAATGGACCGCTCAGGATTGACATCACGTTCTCTTCACCGATGAGTGTCGCATATGCCTTCAACCAGACAATCGTCGGAGTTGTGTTTGGAGGCTACCCGCCCAGGCTGAACGCTTTAGACACACTGTGCAGCGAGTGCAGCAAGGTGGAGGTTCTCTGCTGTTTTGGGGTGGCATTATGTGGGGCCGACGTACGCCCCTGGTGGTCATGGAATGCGCCGCAACAGCTGTACGATACGTGAATACCATCCTCCGACCGACAGTGCAACCATGTCGGCAGCATATTGGAGAGGCATTCGTCTTCATGGACTGTAATTCCTGCCCCCATCGTGCACATCTTGGTTCAAATGGTTCAAATGGCTCTGAGCACTATGGGACTTAACATCTGTGGTCATCAGTCCCCTAGAACTTAGAACTACTTAAACCTAACTAACCTAAGGACATCACACACATCCATGCCCGAGGCAGGATTCGAACCTGCGACCGTAGCAGTCGGCACATCTTGGGAATGACTTCCTTCAAGACAACGACATCGCTCGACTAGAGTGGCCAGCATGTTCTTCTGACATGGACCCTATCGAACATATGGATTTAAAAGTACACATGGATTTAAAAGTACTGTTTATGGACGACGTGATCCACCATCCTCTCTGAGGGATCTATGCCGAATCGCCCTTGAGGAGTAGGGCAATCTGGACCAACAGTGCCTTGATGAACTTGGGGATAGTATGCAAAGACGAATACAGGCATGCATCAAGGCAAGAGGATGTGATACTGGGTATTAGAGGTACCGCTGTGCACAGCAATCTGGACCACCACCTCTGAAGGTCTCGCTGTATGGTGGTACAACACGCAATGTGTGGTTTTCATGAGCAATAATTACAATTTTGTGTACAGGTTCCGGAACCCTCGGAAGCGAGGCGAGGCAAAATTTTTGTTGTTGTGTGTATTAAGTGTTCTCTCGAAGAAGACAGTTTAGTTCACGCTTCCCTTCAGCACAACCTTCACTTCTCAGTAAACAAGGTCACTGCTGCACGCAGCTACAGCTTACTTCCGCATGCCGCGGCATCCAGAAATGAACGACCTTGGTATGTTGCATTTCAGTATCATTTTCAATATCAGTATCAATTTCAGTATCAATGTATATTCAAAATTGGGTATAGTTAGTCTGAGTAAATAATACTGACTATGATCTAATACAGTTACTACTAGCACTACTTGTACTATGGCTGCTGCCGCCACTAATAGAGACAACAGTAGTAGAAATAACACTAATGACAATCACAATAATAACAGTAATTTTAGTGGCACATGGAAAACGAATTTTTTAGATGTTCAAAATAAATGTTTTCCAATTTGGCATGTTCTGGGGGAAGGAAATTTAGGTACACTTCAGCAGCTGAGAATACTGGGAAATGAGGTAGATATGGTCGAAAAGGAGTATGTACAAGGATGGCGCGTGCGTGCGGAGCCAATGATAATCATTGTTGTTGCTTTGCTAGACATGCCATTGACTGTCTTCTGAAGCTGGCAATGTTACTCAGTTCTCTAACAGAACGCGAAATGCTTTTCCACAGTCTGGTTCTTGCTAGTGAGAAGGACTCCAAGAAAGTGGCTGAAGATGGAGGGGCACAGACAGGATTTTGCTCTGGCCGGAACGGGTGTTTCTGCTATGTTGTTTAGACGAGGGCGTTAAAGTCGATGAGACATATGAGCGACAGTAAAGGAAACGTAGGGTATAGAAAGCTCTGCGCTAGTCTAAACGCAGCCAGAATAGCCCCGCAAATGATTGTGAAATATAGTGAAAGAGTCGAGCATCGCAGATATAACGAACAGAGGCATTAACAAGCAGCTACAGATTGCATGAGCTTTCCTGAGAAAGGGTCTTCTGAGGTCATCAGTCCCTAGAACTTAGAACTACTTAAACCTAACTAACCTAAAGACATCACACACATCCATGCCCGAGGCAGGATTCGAACCTGCGACCATAGCGGTCGCGCGGTTCCTGACTGAAGCACCTAGAACCGCTCGGTCACATCAGGTCGGCTCCTGAGAAAGTCTTTGCAGGATAACATCACTGTCGTCTGTATCTCTAAGTATAAGTGTTTGTACAAGTTTCTTTTTCATGTCAAGAGGAAGAGATTTTATAATTTAGTAGGGGACGCAGAGATGCTGATGCAAAAACTATTCTATTCCATTTTGGCGTAGTGGTATAGCAGCTTTCTATTGCTACTATTTGAAAAACAGTCGTAGATTGTAGAATGTTTTTTATTAACTTAAGAACGACGCGTTTCGCCCGGATAGCGCTTCGTCAGGTTATGTCAAAAAATCAGAAGTTTCTGCCAAAAATCATCCGTCAAAGAAGGCATGATACCATGTAAAACGTACGAAAAGTCAGCTTCGTGGGAGACAGTTTGCGGGTGACGTCCTGTTCTGCGTTGCTACGCCGTTCGTCGCCTGCACGAGGTTGCCTTTTTATCATGCTTTACGCGGTATAGTGCCTTCTTGACGGATATTTTTTGGCAAAAAAATTCTGATTTTTTAACATAACCTGATGATGCCCTATGCGGGCGAAACGCGTCGTTCTTAACTTAGGAATGAACATTCTGCAGCCTTCGACTGTTTTTTTTTTTTTAAATATATGCTGATATCTCCTTGTACAATGCAGTTACGTGATCAGTCCCATTTAGATTTACATCTAACATTACTCCAAGACTTTAACGAGAGAAAGAATTTGGTATTTATCCCATCTAGGGTTGAATACAGTAGGGATTCCCGATATTTCGGGCTACCGATCTTAGAATAAACAATCAGTATCGTTTGGGTTTTGAATGGGTTGAACTTTAACCTACATTGTCCGCGCATCTAGACGTCAGGTATGAGTGAAACTACCTCACTCCACATTGCGAGAAATTTAGTCTGCTAAGTTTGGCAGGTAAAATGTGGAAGTCTACAGTGTCGAAGGCTTTGCTGAAGTCTAAGAAGCATATGTAGTCATTTCTTGTGCATCCGAGGCAAGCTTCAGGTCATCTGTTATCTTCAATACAAGGCAGATGTGCTGCCATGTTTACGGAAATCTAATTTGTACGCTTTTAACAGGTTGTTTGAAGTTAGGTAGTGTTTAGCTTATAGGGATATCCAGGTGACGGAACACCTAATAAATTGTTTATATTCACTACAAAATGAACAGGAAAAGGTATGTGGTCTCGCAGACTGCTGTTATTAATATAACCTCATCCTGCGTTTACTGTTATTCCCACACAGAACGGCAGAGACCACCCATCACCGTAACTCGCATCTCGCTCTGCAGTCACGTGCACCGCCTCGCTCCGGGCCACGCGCCCTCGCCTAGAGCTGCCTAGCGGCCTGTCCTCCAGCCTCACACGGAGCCGATGAATAAGAGATTTACTTGGATGGCGCCGGCCGGAGACAAACAAAGGGCCGGTGGTGCGCGCCGATGCTTCAGCGCGTCAGCGGTCGCCGTTAATCGCGCCCTCCACAAAGGCGCCTTCTGCCTGGGAACAAACAGCCCGCGCTGAGATACGGGCCGGGGCCGTGTCTCAGGCAGCGGCGCCGCCGAACACGCCGTAAAACACGCGCCACCTGGCCGCGTAGCAGCCTGTTCACAGCGGCCCACCTCTGCTGGGGAATCTGTTGGGCTCCACGAATATCTAGCCACGCTGTTCGCATATGGTGCTACCTCCCTGCCTGCATTCTCAAGCTCTTCCTCAACACCTTCGAAAATCGGAGTACACTTCACAGGGACTATGGAAAGTACGTACGTATATCTGTCTTCCCCTACAGTTTTTACCCTCTACAGCTCACTCTATTACCGTGAAAATTTCTCCATGAACCCTGAACAGATGCCTTATCGGCTGGTCCCTTCTTCTCGTCACCACTTTTCATACCTTCCTTTCCTTATCTATTCGGCAACGAATATCCTCATTTGTGGCACAATCAGTAAACCTAATTCTAAATACTGTCAGAGCACCGCATCTGAAATATTTAGATTCTAGATTTTCCCTACACTTCCAGGTTCACTTCGGTACAAAGCTGTGCACAAAATATACACTCTCAGAATTTTTTCATTACATTAAGGCTAATGTTTGATACTATTAGGGTTCTTTTGGTGAGGAATGCCCTCTTTCGCGGTGCGAGTCTGCGTCTTATGTTCTCGTTCGTCCATCATACGTTATTAATACATTTTTAATATGTCACTTTCTTTTGTCATAACAGATTTAAAACTAATTTGCAGATAAGCTAGAACTTTAAATTTTAAACACAGCTTAGAAAAATGTGACAATCAATTATTAACTCGCTTTATTTTGTGTCTGTTCGATCGGATTGGGTGACAGAGCTTGGTTAATGCCAGACATCACGGCTGCTGTGCAAGACTGGCGTGTTGTGTGGGTAGAATCGGAATGTGTTCAGGGCAGTATGCAGGCAGGCAGGTGGAACTCAGTGGAGAGAGGCAAGGGGAAGGAAGAGAAGGTGGACAGAGAAGGGAGAGAAGATGTGTGTAATATATGAGACATGCATGTACAAAGAGGAGTCTGCTTCAGTTAGAAAGAATTTCACACATACATAAGACTAAAAGCAGAAACTAATTATTTAAATTAAAAAAATCTGAAACATTTATAACGAGAAACGTGGAATGCATATAACATAGTCACATAGTTGAGAAGGAGACTATTGACGCACCACATTTTTGGTTATAAATCTTACAAATATTTTCAAAGCCATTCAAAACTCAAGAGCAGAAATTTTCATGACTACCCGTATGTGGTTAGGAATCTCTAAGGGGCTAGGAGAAATTATTTTACACTTTTTAGTCCTGTATGAAAACGGTTTGTACTAAAATTTATTGTTATTAATTATTTTGTTTCCACGGTAGAAAAATCACTTCGTCAGCTTCATGGTATCATTTTTTGATATTAAGTTTGTCACGAATCTCATTTCTGATACCCCGATTACATTTGCTTACTTCGGTTTACAGTCACTCTGTAGTCTCTCCTCATTTCTCCCTCGTTTTCACTAAGGAAATCAATTTCATCAGCAAATCTTGTCGTTGATACTCATTCGCGCTCAATTTTATCGCTCTCCAGAACCCTTTGTTTAAATGATTGTATCTTCGATGTACAGTTGAACAGTAGTGGAGAAAGCCTGCATTATTGCATTATACCTTTTTTAATCCAAGCACTACATTCTTGCTATTCCATTCATCTCGACATTTTACACTTATTTTCCTGAATATTTCAGACATGCAGCACTAGCCAACATTTTCAAAAGCTTTTTAAGGTCGACAAATCCCATGGACGTGATTTGATTTTTCAGAAATCTTGTTTCTGCTTTGAAATGCAACGTAACAACCTTCTTTCCGCTGCCTTCGAAATTTCCAAAGCAAACTATTCATCGTTTAACCGTTCCTTAACTTGCTTACCCATTCTTTGTATATGATTTTTGCCAACAACTTGGATGCATGAGCTGTTAACCTGATGTTTGATAATTTCCAGACTTATCTGCCATCCTGTCGTCTGAATTGTGTGCGTGATAGTCTTCCGAAACCTTGACGGATCGTCTTCAATCTTATAGATTCTACAAACCAATTTGAACAATTATACGTCGCTATTTGTACCAGTGATTTCAGAAATGTGAAAGTAATCTTTTCTACGCCTTCTACCTTATTTGCCCTCAAATTATCCAAAGCTGTGTCAAGATCTGACTCTAATTTTGCGTCCCGTATGTGAGACCTGAGTTTCTTCCAGCACATACAATGTTCAAATTAGTTACGATAATGCAGCTGGGTGGTGTCGCCAACAACGGCCGATACTTCCACAGGAGCACACCCTGTGGAAATATCGATGGTTGTCGGCGACGCCGCCCGGCTGCATTCAAGTAAGTTATTTATACATCCTATGTGCAACTTCCATTACTTCTTCTATCACGTCATCAGACAGTTCTTCCTCTTGTACAAGCCTTCAACTCATTCTTTCCACCTATTCTGTCTCTTCTTTTCGAGTATCATCAGAATTCCACCTCTTACCTTCACTGGAGGTTGTTTTGAATTTTCTGTATGCTGAGTAAGTCCTTCTAAGGATCACGCCTTTTTTATGAGCTTCCAGTTATCCTCTGTTATCTACACATCATACCGATAGATTTGACTTTTTTTCCAAATAACCCTAACTGATCCGTCAACGACCTCTACCTCTCTTGTGATAATGTGTATCATCACATTGCACGAATATACTTCCGAATCTGTTATTAGTAATCTCTAACTGCTAACTGCTTTTACATGCTTGTTCCTTCACTGGTTTACCATTTCCTAGTTAAATGTTCGTAGACAGCGTATCAGACACAGCAAAAAGTTGTCTTTTCATCTGATAAGCGTATACAGAGTGTGTCACATATGAGCCAACCTGGAACCGGTGCAGGCTCGGTTCTCAGATGACTGCGGCCCGTTCCCATTCCTCGGACATTGGCAGGTAGCGCAACTATCTTATCTACCGAGCGTGGTGGCCCAGTGGTTGGCACACTGGACTCGCATTCGGGAGGACGACGGTTCAATCAGGCGTCCGGCCATCCTGATTTAGGTTTTCAGTGATTTCCCTAAATCGCTCCAGGCAAATGCCGGGATGGTTCCCTTGAAAGGGCACGGCCGACTTCCTTACCCGTCCTTGCCTAATCCAATGAGACCGATGACCTCGGTGTCTGGTCTCCTTCCCCGAAACAACCCAACCCAACTATCTTATATAACTTAGACGAGTTAGGAACAAACTGGGAAGAACACTTCAGAATGGTGCCTCCGTAGCGTCTCACCAAACAGCTGTGAACAAACATAAACTGAAACCTTATGAAGTAGAGGTAATGAGCTGACTAATCAATTGTCACTGGCTATTTCAATCTGTAAGACTACTGCTATCGATCGAACGCTGCCTGACAAAAACAGCAAAGCAACCAGAGGGACAGGAGTAAATGGGAGAAGCAAATGAAACAGAGCCGTGAATGTGCTCCTATTGACTCTGATCGGTGATCTGAAATCTCTGGTTTTGTTCACCAGCAACGATCATTCTGAGGTCTCACTAAGTAACAGCCTTGTGGGCTGAAGAGGATTTAAATGGCACACGCAGCTCTCTGCGGCTCGTCATTTGCTGGTTGTTGAACACGCTAAGAGAGCTCGCTCGCCGAGGGCGGAGGTCTGCTCACTGCGTTCTGATTGGCGGCTGTTTATCATCGCGAGTGTGCCGATGCCGTATAAAGACCCATTCCTCCCCTTCCCCTTCTCGTTCATGGCTTGCGGGTTCTGAGTCAGTCAGCTCCCATTTCTAGTAATTCGGCAGACGGGTGTGGCATAGATATAAATATTGAGTACCTCTTTTGCATGAAGTTGAACGATGTATGCGATTTGTGGAAGCCCCTGTTCTTTGCTGAGCCCTGGAAAGGGTAACTTGTGTTGGGTTCACACATATAGTGTGTGTAGCTCTCGCTAGTAGCCGATATGTGAGCCGTGTTTCAAATGTGGATCAGCGATCTCTGTAATCAGAATATGCCATAGCTATTTTGCAGGTAGTTGTAAAGAGAGTTACATATTGGGTGACTTGTTACATTATTACCTTTATAACTACTGAGATTATTTCTTTAAAATCTATACCTATGCCTTATTTTGAAAGTTCAGGGATTCGAAATATATACACAAAAATGTTTTGCATCACCTCGGTTCCGAGAGTTCCGGATCTTGTACAGAAAATTCGGACAGAAATCAACATAAACATAATTTCTGCCCTTTTCATTGCTCATGAAAACCAGCGAGACCTTCAGAGGTGGTGGTCCATAATGCTCTACACATCGGTACCTCTAATACCCAGTAGCACGCACGTCTTCTTGCATTGATGCATATCTGTATTCGCCGTGGCATACTACCCACAACTTCATCAAGGTACTGTTGGTCCAGACTGTCCCACTCCTCAACGGCAATTCGCCGTAGATCACTCAGAGTGGTTTGTAGGTTACGTCGTCCGTAAACAGTCCTTTTCAATCTATCCCAGACATATTCGGCAAGGTTCATGTCTGGAGAATGCTGGTCACTCTAGCCGAGCGATGTCGTTATCCTGAAGGGTGCACAAGATGTGCACGATTGGGGCGCGAACTGTCGTCCATGAAGACGAATGCCTCGCCAATATGCTGCCGATATGTTTGCACTATCGATCAGAGGATGACATTCACGTATCGTACAGCCGTTACGGCGCGTTCCATGACGGCCATCGGCGTACGTCGTCCCCCCCCCCCCCCCCCGAAAAAAAAATGCCACCCAGAAACTCCAGGGAACCTCAGCATTGCTGGACTCGCTGGACAGTGTGCCTAAGGCGTTCAGCCTGACCAGGTTGCCTCCAAACACGTCTCCGACGATTGTCTAGTTGAAGGCATATGCGACACTCATCGGTGAAGAGAACGTGATGCCAATCCTCAGCGGTCCATTCGGCATGTTGTTGGGCCCATTTGTACCACGCTGCATGGTGTCGTGGTTGAAAAGATGGACCTCGCCTTGGACGTTTGGAGTCAAGTTGCGCATCATGCAGCCTATTGCGCAGACTTTGGGTCGCAACACGAAGTCCTGTGGCTGCACCTTAAGCATTATTCAACACGGTGGCCTCGCTGTCAGGATTCCTCCGACCATAATCCGTAGGTAGCGGTCATCCACTGCAGTAGTGGCCTTTTGGCGGCCTGAGCGAGGGCATGTCATCGACAGTTCCTGTCTCTCTGCATCTCCTCCATGTCCGAACAACGTCGCTTTGTTTCACTCCGAGACACCTGGACACTTACCTTGGTGAGAGCCCTTCTTGTCACAAAGTAACAATGCGGAGGCGATCGAACCGTGGTATTGACCGTCTACAGACAACACCAGCCGTTTACCTCCTGGTGGAATGACTGGAACTGATCGGCTGTCGGAACCCCTCCGTCTAATAGGCGCTGCTGATGCACTGTTGTTTACATTCTTGGGCGGGTTTTGTGACGTCTCTGAACCGTCAAAGGGACTGTGTCTGTGATATAATATCCACAGTCAATGCCTAACTTCAGGAATTCTGGGAACTGGGGTGATGCAAAACATTTTTGGATGTGTGTATGTTTAAATTGGTATGTTAGAACTATAACTGCATTTTATTCTGAATGATTTGGCATTCAAATTGTTTTAAAACATTTGTAACAAACATGCGACCTGTAATTTTTGTGTATCATATAATTCTGATGTGTGTCTGTTTACATCATGGCCTGCTAACATCTGTTGTCTTTAGAAAAAAAGCAACCTCCCACATTCTGGAGTTATGTGGGCCAGTCGGGTAAGACCGACCGCCATGTCATCCTCTGTTAATGTCTTAATCCCATGCAGTATAGATGGGTGTGTGCTCTTGGAATCACTAGTAATCCGTAAAGTAGTTCCTCTGTTGGTATCACGAGGTTAAGAGCACCTCATACCAGTCCTCTCATCAAGTATTGCAATTCCTTCGAGTACCAGGAATAATCGAACCTTGACCTGCACCACACTGCAGTCAGCTCCGGTGACCACTCAGCTATGGGGAGGTGGGATTTTGTTGACTTACTGGATTCAAAAGATTGCCTGCATTAAATATTTTTGGAATATAAAAGAGTTTGCTTTAATTATGAGTGTAACATATTCTAACACTTGTGTTAAAAAGTCACTGTAACTGGCTTTCTAAACTCTAATCAAATACCTCTAATTTTGTGTATTCAGTGGGTTATTTTTTTAAATGAATATTTTCTATAGTGCTTCTGGTGTTAAAGTATCATTTAAAATATCTTTTTTTCTGTATGATTAACAGTCTTGAGCGCCTTTGGCACATGTTCTTGAATGTTTGCTTTATTTCAGAAATCATATTTTTTTTTAAATTGGAAAAAATAGTAATAAAAATATGAAGTATTTGGGTCTTGTACACCCAGCAGCTCACCAAATCCAGATCCTGGCTCCTTACCATTTCAGTAATAGTAGCAGATCATGGTTCTGATAGTGTGTGTTCTTACAAATAAAGAAAAATTTTGGTAGGGAATAGGTTATTTTCTTCTGGGAAAGGGTACTCCTTGTTTTGTTGGTTTCATATAACCGTCCTTCACAGTCTCTACCCATGATTTCATATCCGTCAGCACAGGTAGTTGAGTCAGGAGAACAACCGAACACCTTATCGAGCCCAGTGGTATCTTGCCAGTTCGGCAAAGTGGAACTAAGCTGCAGTTGAATTATTTTATAGCGAAGTTCGTCAGTGGCAAGGACTTGTTTTAGGCCTTCATTCACCACCTACAAAGCCTGATCACAGTGATTTAAATGTTCCTCAATGCTAAAAAATCTGCGAGCGCGAGTGGGAGATACCCTGCAGCTAGTCAATATTTGCCTGCACCTGATAAAGTGTGCTACAGCGCAAAGTGCGCGTGGCATCTAACTCACCAATGTTGTTGGCCCTGATGCAGAGTTGGTGGCTGGCTCTGAGCACTATGGGACTCAACTGCTGAGGTCATTAGTCCCCTAGAACTTAGAACTACTTAAACCTAACTAACCTAAGGACATCACAAACATCCATGCCCGAGGCAGGATTCGAACCTGCGACCGTAGCGGTCTTGCGGTTCCAGACTGCAGCGCCTTTAACCGCACGGCCACTTCGGCCGGCCCGCAGAGTTGGTGGTCCAGTGCCCCGTACAAGCATTGACTCAACTCCAGTACAATGCCTTCTGTGTCAGGACCTCTCATCACCAGCTGAATTTGATTTTTGGTCAGGTAGGATACTCGAGGACAATTCGCCTGTCTGTGAGTGGGCCTCTGGTTTCCAAGGGGTGTCGAAAGGGTTGCCTACCATCAGTTGCTAAAGCAGCAGCAGAACGCCCCTCAGCCGAATGAATGTCTAAGTCTCTGTAAAGGTACATTTTTAAAGCGCTTAAGAAATGTGTGCAGGTACGTTTTTAAAGTGCTCAATAAATGTGTGCGTGTGGCACCAATGCTGTCGCCGAACTATGAGGTCTTCGAGAGGGCCCTTTGCCGTTTTTCTCACCCACGTGTCAGTTTTACACACCCTTCCCTTTCCCCCATGATCACGCCGCAGGAGAGGACAAAACAGAAGGGCTGCAAAAGCATCCTTTGCTACTTTGAAATGCATTCAAGTTTCGTCGAGTGGTTTCCAATGGTTGTTAGTGGTTCCACCCTGAATACCAGAGCAAATCTTGCTGTCGCGCTACATTCCAAAGCGGTAGATCACTTTCAGTGTGGTTGCAGCACTACGATGTCCTGAGAGAAGGGTTGAATTGTCCGTTGGAGCGGTGTAGACGTTGTGAAGAACATGATCCTGCTGCTCATCGCACTCCAACTGTTGTTGTCGACCGCGATATGTGTGGGAATCAACGCCTCCAGTGACGGGGTGTTTTCACTGACGCCGTCTTCACCACCTCCTGAGACTCTCTTCATGTCGGTTCCGAGTGGCGGTGGTCTGACATGTTTACCTCAGCCACCCATAAGAAAACCACTTGATTTCTACGCTTGCAATTGCGGTTCTGTCCACCATGATAGAGGTGTCAAAAGAAGAGGTGAAACGTGGATAGGAGGGACTGTGACGATTTTACCACGGTGACGCTGGGCAGAACTGTGGTGAAACTTGGTGCCGTTATGACATTAACTCAACTTATATCTCACATCAACGTCTGAAGTGAGGCCTCTTTTTCGCGTTTGTCAGCATCACCTTCCTGTCTGAAGCGTCGCCGACCCTGAGGGTGAGACGTGGAAGGATGCCATGCTTGTGCACCATTATAGACGAAAAGTTGTACGCACCCCTGGGCCTAATTTCGAACTTCTGCGTTGCAATGGGAGATAAGTACGGGGTTTCCAAAAGTGACCCCGTAATTGTGTTGCACAGACTTAATATTGATTTCACCTCTAACGCCACCTTGTGGAAAAAGATGTTTACTTTGTAACATGCTGTATGGCATGACCCAGTTTGGTAACTGATCGAAGGAATGCTTACAACTAACCAGATACTGTGTATCATTTAAGTTATGTAACTCAAGTTATCTTAGAAGAAAGATTCAGGAAAGGCAAACCTACGTTTCTAGGATTTGTAGACTTAGAGAAAGCTTTTGACAATGTTGGCTGGAATACTCTCTTTCAAATTCTGAAGGTGGCAGGGGTAAAATACAGGGAGTGAAAGGCTATTTACAATTTGTCCAGAAACCAGATGGCAGTTATAAGAGTCGAGGGACATGAAAGGGAAGCAGTGGTTGGGAAGGGAGTGAGACAGGGTTGTAGCCTCTGCCCGATGCTATTCAATCTGTATATTGAGCAAGCAGTAAAGGAAACAAAAGAAAAGTTCGGAGTAGGTATTAAAATCCACGGAGAAGAAATAAAAACTTTGAGGTTCGCCGATGACATTGTAATACTGTCAGAGACAGCAAAGGACTTGGAAGAGCAGTTGAATGGAATGGATAGTGTTTGAAAGGAGGGTATAAGATGAACATCAACAAAAGCAAAACGAGGATAATGGAATGTAGTCGAGTTAACTCGGGTGATGCTGAGGGAATTAGATTAGGAAGTGAGACACTTAAAGTAGCAAATGAGTTTTGCTATTTGGGGAGCAAAATAACTGATGATGGCCGAAGTAGAGAGGTTATTAAATATAGACCGGCAATTGCAAGGAAAGCGTTTCTGAAGAAGAGAAATTTGTTAACATCGAGTACTGATTTAAGTGTCAGGAAGCCATTTCTCAAAGTATTTGTATGGAGTGTAGCGATTTATGGAAGTGAAACGTGGACGATAAAGAGTTTAGACAAGAAGAGAATAGAAGCTTTCGAAATGTGGTGCTACAGAAAAATGCTGAAGATTAGATGGGTAGATCACATAACTAATGAGGAGGTATAGAATAGAATTGGGGAGAAGGGGAGCTTGTGGTACAACTTGACTAGAAGAAGGGATCGGTTGGTATGACATGTTCTGAGACATCGAGGGATCACCAATTTAGTATTGGAGGGCAGCGTGGAGGGTAAAAATCGTAGAGGGAGACCAAGAGAGAATACAGTAAGCAGATTCACAAGGATGTAGGCTGCAGTAGGTACTGGGAGATGAAGAAGCTTGCACAGGATAGAGTAGCATGGAGAGCTGCATCAAACCAGTCTCAGGACTGAAGACCACAACAACAACTCAAGTTACTGCATCAAGGATAATTGTTCCGCACGATTTCTTATGTTTCGTACCGCAGGTCTGCTCATGATGATACCGAAACGCGTTATAAGGAGTGAAAATAAAAGAAAGATTTTGGAGACAACGACAATAGAAATTTATTAGGTTGCTACATAGGTTCATAGCATTTTTTTACAAGTTTTGTAAATACAACAGACGCACATAACAGAGACTTTACTCATCAACAACATCTTCTCCTTCACTATTTACAACAATTTGACAACGCTGAGGTAACTTTTCGATTCCACGATTGTAGAAAACAGTGATTTTGAGGCGAAGATCTCGTAGATCAATGTTCGGAGCAAATTTCCATCTAGATAGGAAGTTCCATGAAGACTGTTCAATAGAGAGCGAAAAAAGTGAAAATCTGAGGACGCAAAATCCAGTGAGTAAGATGGGTACGAAACGACTTCCCAACGCAAGTCCTGTTACGGTGTTTTCTGTCAGTCTAGCAGAATGCTGGCTGTCGTTACCGTGGAGCAGCATCACTTATGAGTCTTCCTGGTCTTTGTTCTTGGATTGCGTCTGCGAGACATCTGAGCGGCTGCCTGGAAGTGTCGGCACTGGTGGCTACACCATGGGGAAGCAGTTTGTAGCACACCACACCGTTGCTGTTCCCTAGGCGCGTAACATTATCTTTCATGGATGAGCAGACTTGTTTGTACGGAGAGTTGCTGCTTTGTTTGGGCTCAACCATTCTTTTCTTTTTCTATGTTAGCATAATGACATCTTTTATCGTCACCGTTAACGAAACAGGACAGGAATGATCTGTGTTGTTCACGAGCCAATTGATTCTAGTTGATGACGAGCAAGCAGAGATGCTCATACGGCCAATCACTGATTCTTGTGATTTTCGCTTAGAGCGTGAGGTACCCATACACCCGATGTATGAACCTTCCTCGCTGGGTGAAAATGTGGTACGACAGTGGAATGATCCAGATTCATCACATTTGCCAGTTCTCGAGTACGCAACGATGATGGTTTAATAATAAGAATTTTGGCAATAAGTTATCCAAAGCCTGCTTTTTTTTCACTTGTTAGCTCATTGTGAATTAATGTGCTCTTCCTGAACGTGGAGAGTCACTAATGTCAAAAAGATGCTCCTCAAAACGAGAAAACCATTTGATTGCCATTCTCTGTCCAGTGGCATTATCCTCCTACACGGAGCAAATGTTTCTGGCTGTCTCCGCTGCTGCCACTCCTCCAATGAATTCAATCAGAAGAATGTGTCGGAAAGGTTCCGATTTCCCCACTTCGAACTACATTTTCTAGCGTCCACAACTCCACTCACTATCCAGAATGAGATTTCCACTCTGCGGCGGAGTGTGCGCTGATATGAAACTTCCTGGCAGATTAAAACTGTGTGCCCGACCGAGACTCGAACTCGGGACCTTTGCCTTTCGCGGGCAAGTGCTCTACCAACTGAGCTACCCAAGCACGACTCACGCCCGGTACTCACAGCACACTATCTTCAAATGACAATATGTATACTCAAAACAGCAACCGTGAACTAAAAATGAAAAATGACACTCGATTAAATTCACAGCAGCCGGAACACCTACATGCAAAACAAAAACGCTTCGAACTTATGCACCCATCTAATATTAGTGCCAAACATAGACGCAAATCCTCTAAAGTACTTCTTGTCTAAAGTAATGATATATTTCATTTGGAGAAGGTAGTCAAAATACCTCGATTCTGATAACTAGGTTCATTTAAGAGGCACTGTTTAAATTACTATTAATTACTTAAAACGTTGACGAAAATGCATCGAATAATTTTGTAGTACTCTGCCTCAATGAAACTCAATTTTTGTTTCATATTCCTTAGAGCAAAGGAAAATATTTGTTATACATCACAACAACATTTCTCTCATTTTTATTTCGACATTTTTCTAGAGATTTGTTTTTGTACACCTTATCCCTTCCACCAACTTCCATTCCGATTCAGTCAGTATGTTACAAACATTATTTGCATACGACCAGAACTGGCAACTTGTGAAGGACTGTCTATGTCGTTTGGATACACTGAATTTTCTATGTAGCTAGCAATTAAGGTAGCTTACATGGATACGATACTTAGTTTGATTCATAGGACACAATGAATTCTGACGTAGAGCTTTTCTGAAGCCATGACAACGACTTCACTAACCACTGAAATAGGAGCAGAAGTCTCAACTGAAGAGGGTTTTTAGGCTGCTGTACCTTGAGTGGGAACGGTCTTGGCATGCTACTGACGTGAGTGCGAAACAGGCTCTTTGACAACTACAGATGTGCATACGTTTACAAGATGGCGCTGTTTAGTTTTTTGCTGGTGATAAATTGTTAACAATGATGCTGTGAGTTAGCCCAGCGATACTTTCTCGAGTTCTTTGCATTCTGGAAGTCAAATAGACAAACATTATGCACAGTTTTTACAATTTATTTATAGATTTTAAAAATGCATTTCAAGCTATAGACCCGCAGCCCTGGAAAACAAATGACTACAATATATGTATATCCACAGGAGTATTTGAGAATCTATGTTACTAGTGGGTGCTCGAATTAATGCAGTTCAAACTATAGGTGGATCTGAGTGTACTGGAAGTTATTTATATCAGATTTCCATTTTTTATGTGAAGGACTATCCCTCCTGTCCCTTATCTGTGAGGTATTTACGTAGCCGTAGGTGATCAGTTTTCGACTACTTCTCACGGAGGTCACTTTCGACAGTCCCGCACCGGTCCGAAACGTGAAGGTAGCGGCGTGTGATCGGCGGGTTGCTGGCACTCCACTCCCCAGGCGCCGGCACACGACGTCAAGGCGGAGGACCCGCCGAAGCCACCATGCCAGCAGCACTGAAGCTGGAGCTCGGGAAACATCTCCGTGATCGGACATGTAACTGCCCTACCCCACGTTACCCGTATGTAGAATTCTTCTGGCTTACTTAGGTGTACTGAACGCCGAGCTGTTGTTCCAGATTCAGCAACGCATCATTTCACCTGTCGCTTATTGTGTTACCACATGTAGCTCTTAGTGGCTGAAAATAATTTCATTTTTGCTAGTGGGTTGTGCTACACTCTTCCGATTAACAGAAACGGGTCCAGTTAACTGATATTTATTCGTGAGGGCCGAATGTACTTTCCTGTTGATCCGAACAGTTCGTATAGACTCTCATCATTTCGCCTGCCATCTTTCGAGTTACATACATTAGACTAAAATAAGTGATGATTTGGCATTATTTCTCCATCTCAAGTATCAATTAACTCAACGGTACATAAAATAAAAGTGTAATGCCAACTTCAAAACAAGCGGCACTTCAAAAATGGTTCAAATGGCTCTGAGCACTATCGGACTTAACATCTGAGGTCATCTGTCCCCCAGAACTAAGAACTACTTAAACCAAACTAACCTAAGGACATCACACACATCCATGCCCGAGGCACGATTCGAACCTGCGACCGTAGCAGCAGCGCGGTTCCGGACTGAAGCGCCTATAACCGCTCGGCCACGATGACACTTGGAACAACAGTGAGCCAAGGTTGACTTCCACACACACTAAATTTTAGCATTGTAATTTCTCCAACCATCGTACCATCTTCATGCGTTTGCAGTTCAACAACGTGAAGGCAGCTGTTACGAAACTTCTACGTTATAATTAATTGAAAACGGAACTGATACGACAGGTGAAGTCTTTGGTCCATCTCTGAGGACGTTGCCTTTTCTGTTGAACATTTTTTTATCACTGTATCTCGTTCTGGCACTGAAACTGGAAGCGTGTTTCATCATCTCGTTACTAGCTCCAACAGAACCTCTTATCATGACCACTGTCCCCCTATAGTGCTTGCTCCGTTACCGTAACATCTGTTCTAACATATGACACTAATGCAAATGTGTGAGAAGTGGTACCTGTTTGTCCTCAGCTGCGGCCCTGCTTGCGTCGCGTACTCCTTGAGACTTCATATAACGAGAGCTGTCACAGTCTTGACACATTGATCTTAACACTGACACTGCACGCACAAGTTACGTGGCCACTGAAAATGCCGAGAATCAAGGACTGTTGCCTGGCTTTCCAGGCCCTTGGCAGCCAACACTCAACAGACAGCTCAATGAGACTGGTTGTCGATGCACCTGTTGCCACCCTGTGACTGGAGCTCGAAATGGTAGTCTACCAGAACCGTCCTATTGGAGTCTGCCAGCAGCCCTCTGCCGTTCCCCAGTAGTTGGCTCAGTATTGGACTCTGAGCCACTCTGCACCCTGCCACAGCGCATGTCGTCGCCGCCGGCTACCCCGCACAGCAGAGAGCCACACGCAGTGCCTCAGCCGTTGCCACCGCCTCAGGTCCTGGCTACGCCAGCTCAGAGCACTGCATTCTCGGTAGCACGTGTATACTGCAGTCTGCGTCCACCACGTTCGCCCACAAAAGTGTGAATATTGCAAATCGACGCCAAACCGCCCCGGAGAAGAGGGCAAACCAGAATTGTCCAAGTTAAACTCATTAATAATAAACTGCGTATCTACACTATTCGTTTCTCTACACTTGTCCACAATGCCACTCCTGTTTCCCATGCCCCAGGTGGAGGTCGTGCTCATCCTGACACGCAAGGAGACGGTTCTCAAGAAACAGTATCGGTCATTCGCTCCCCAACCGTTGAACAAATAATAGCCAGGGGAAAAGGTTGGTTTGCGAGTAGATAAATATCAAACTCGTCTGGCACAGGCAGACTATATTGTTAAGATCCAGCGTCCTCCAATTAAGACGGTATCGTATTTATAATCAAACCCATATGTGTCTAACACTAGAATTCAAGGAGCCTCCACAGCAGCTGGAAATTTAGAGTAATCTACTCTTTAACGTACTCTTGTTAAAATATTCTGCCACATCACAATTTGCTCATTAACCGCTGTTCGGAACTCTTCACCAAAGACTTCTCCCCTCCTATAACGTTTACCCTCTCAACCACGACCATCCGTGATTATCTAAACAACACTGAGAATACCACGCAGCAGGATAACATAGCCATACTCATCATTACAGCGGAGATCAGTGACGCAGTGGGAAGTATAAGCTTTGTTCATCATTATCTAACCACACACCAGACTGTAATTATCATCACCATTCAAAATAAAACTTGTTCGCCATTCATCGTCACTTCCTAGGAAATTTACACACTGCACTTGGCAACATCAGTTAAACTACTACTACAGCTTATTGCATCAATGAGGTTTGACCACCACTGGCGACATGATCTTTGCTCGGCGATCCCTCGTCACGAACAAGGGACTGCTACCCCACCTGTGATATCAGATAAGTAAAAATTTCTTGGGAAAGGTACTCAAAATATTTTTGTTGGGATCGACAGTGGCGAAGGCTTATTCTCACTCATATTAACTACAACAGGAATTTTACTACGTGTACTTATGATTCAAACAAAACATTCACTGGTGCACAATTCCGTGTCCTTCCCACTTCAGTGAGATGGACGAGTTACGTTTCTCTGGACCCAGGGAGTACCCTGTCATTCAAATTGCGCCTCATTTTTCTTTCCGGAGGACGTGTACCCATAGACCATTCTTTTAGAAGTTTAGAAACCACGTTGGCGCACCCACATGATACACATCTCTCAACCACGCCAGCATCCCTGTTAAACGCCTGGCTGCTTCTCTCGACTTCCAGAACAATGGCAAACATGGCTACCCTCTACTCCTTGTACCTGTTGCTTCGCTGTCTTGAAAACTGCATAGAAATCAAACCACAAGTTCGATTTGTATTCAGATTTCATCAATTACCTAGAGATTTTCCACCGCATATTTTCAAGTCCAGTAAACAGTATTTTATTCTTCACCATAACTTACGTTATTACATAATAATATATTTGGTAATGAGCGTGGGCAAGGAAATGAAATATCACTACACGTCTCAAATTGCACGGCTGTATTTTAAGCCAAAAAACTTGTCCAGAGACTCTGAGGCTGTTATACCATTAGACGATCCCTGTGTTTCGCCGCCTTTGGAGTTTCTTGTAAAACTAGCAGCTTAAAGGAGCACATATCTTGCAAGTTCTTGTGAAGTTCGTACTAGAATTAAAGGAGTGAGGAGCTAGATACTTATAGAATAGAAGACGTGAGAGCAGATAGTTCAGTTGGGAAAAGCATTTTCCGAGAAAGGGGTGGTTTCAGTTTGGAGTCACGGACAGACATAGAGCTTCAATAGATTAGGAAGTTTAAAAAAAATGTCCTTGCCGTTCACTGCATTCTTTCTTTAGACACTTAATCATAAACAGATCTCGCTAAAACTCCTTGTCATGCTGTTACGGCTGGAAGCTGTTTACGGTTTTTATGAGAGTTTTCCATTTCAATACAAGTTTCAAATAACGGGCACTACGTTCTTTGTCCCGTGTAAGATGATAGATGGCAATGTGTCGCAAGGTTACTACTCCTACTACAATGTTTTATTAAAAACTTGGCAGCAACCTGCGAGTGCAAGGCTGTTCTCTGTTTGTAATATGACAGGAGAAATGAATTACGGGCCCACTATTACTCCCGTTTAAATCTGACCTCGCCATACTTGAAGCAAGTTAGGTTGGTATTCCGTCACTGTCTGAGCCGTCTCCAGACATGTCCGCGCTGCTTGTCGAGACTCAGCTCCAGTGGGACTCGTCACTGACACAATTCCACTACAGCCAATGAGATTCCAGTCCGAAGACGTAGCTGGAGATGCCCCAGGCAGCAATGTCATCCGCGGTACCATTACAGTATAGTGGTGTGTCGACGAGATTCGACGACTCGCTTTGTTGCCCTCCATTGTAAGCCATCTTGGGCTAACATTCCATGCCCACTCGCACGCCACGAGGGTTTCTGCTGCTTGTCTTCGTGCTCGTCGGATCTCTCCCCACTTCAGAACGTTTGAAGCATTACTTGCAAGGCCTCCCAACCAGTTCGGAATTTTGACGATCTAACGTGCCAGTGGGGCAGAATATAGCTCGATATCCCTCAAGAGGACATCCAACACCACTGCCAATGCCAAGCCGAATAACTTTTTGCAAAAGGGCCAAAGGTGGACCAATGCGCTATTGACTTACTAATCTTGAGAAGCTCTTTCTCTTGAATAAATCATCCAGTATTTCTGAAACTGTACTCATTTGTTTGTCTCTACATGTGCATCACATCTACAGATTTTTGTCCCATTCGGATAATTTCTTCGTGGTGCGTCGCTTTTTTTTCCCTAGACTGTACATAGACAGATAACGTTATTTCAAAGGATAGGCTTTAATTTGTTTTGCAAGCTGGGAAAACCTCTAACTTTTATTATGTTATGGGCAAGTACTCGAAATTCTACAGTCGTGGGCTTACGAGTTACAGCATGGAAGGACATGGCATAACCTGTTCTTTAATATTTCTTACATGGCCTAGTACTCCAAGCTTTTTACTTATCAAAGACTTTGGACATAATTTCATCAACTGCGTCCCTTGTTCTTTCTGGTGAAGTTGAGAGGTTCCGTGACCTCTTTTGCATGTTGCCTCTTTTTTACATCAATTTTATTATTATTTTATGTTGTTGCAAAGTGGTAACAGGCTCAATAAGGTAATTGTAATGAGAGTATTTGTACTGAGAGCTCAAAATACTTTTCACTTGATTCCTATGCATTTTGGGTTACTTTCCTGGGTGGTCTGTGCGAGGGGTGCACCGGAGGACGCAGCACACTGCGTTTCCAGTTGGGGCTGCACTTCTCTGAATACTGGGAGGGACGAACATCAATGGACTTAAGCACCTGGCGGAGTGACGGACGTCGGTCGAGTTTCGCCTGTTGTATGCAGGCCGAAACGACCTGCGTGCCCTCTGAGTGTCGCCGCAGTTTCTGTGTTTACCGTTCGGGCGCGTCCGGAACGAAGACTGCTGGCACCGACTGACTGCATTGTCCTCATGATTCTGAGAATACTTGCGGACCGTGCCCTGCTGGGCGCGACTTTCTAGCGCTGGATGGCCGGTGGTCTAGGCATGTTGTTTTTGTAGTCGGTCAAATGACAAGTTCAGTGCCCTCAGCTGAGTAGCAGAGGCATGATTGGTCAACTTAAACTGAGGCTAGTTGACGTCATAAAGCCCTGCTCGAAATTGGAGGGAATGGTCGCTATTGGCGCGAATGATGTTCTGAGGCAGTGTGGGGGAATTTTGGAATCAGAACTGAATGCTGATTCGCGGTTTTCGAGGATGGTGGGGAGTTGAGCAATGCAGGCTTCGCTCTTGCGTTGTGCGGGCGCAGGTTTTCGGGATCTGGTCTTCGTCAGAGTGGGACGGTCTTGCGACTTAGTCGCACATAGAATTCTCGGACAGCCTTCGAGGCCAGGTGTTGAAACAGAGTTTACACACCAGAAGTCGGCGCCTACATCATCAGAAAGCTGCCTACTGACGACGTGCTGCAGATGTTAGGTCTGGTACAGTATTATGCGGCTTCAGCATTGTAGGACCTGTCATTTTTATACAGAATCATTCAGCAGCACGTGCGCTCGCTTTGCTACAAGTCCACCTTGTTTGTTTCTCTATGTGATCCCATCCGAGCGCTCACTAATAATAGTGATACTGCATTATAGTCGGGATAGTAATATTTGATTCATTAGGACCTCCAGTCATTATCGTCACTCCATTCCACCACAGAGAGTAGGAGTCCCTTATTCTCGAGCCAACTCTTATTCTCATAATAGTTCACTATACCCTATCCTTTAACCTACTGTTTGTGTTGATAATCATGTGCCTTTGTGTTCTGATGTATAATAAATCTCATTGTAATATTTAAGCCGCATATCATTTCGTAGATATATGCAGAATCCCATTTCCTGTTGTTTATTATGATAAAGTTCTCTTTTTTCTTCCTGAGTAGATTAAGATTTTTATTAGATGCTTGTGAGTGTGTACTCCTTATTTTACCAACTAGCAGCGTCCACCATCATTTCCCTTCGTTACCGTTGTGCCCATAATTAATTATGTGGTAGGTAAGGAGGGGGTCGACTGCGTGTCTCGTTCTCATGCAAAATTCGTCAGAATTAAAGAAGCACAAGCTCTTCTCCACCCCGGCACCTCGCAAAGTGTATTCAATAATCTTAGTGTATCGATGTGGTGAGGTGACGTCAAGCAGCGCAGGATTGCAGTGTAGTTGTGTCAGCGGGGTGTTCTGGTCGCTATATCGGCAACAAAAGCTCCGTGAAGCGTAAATTCCCTATTATCTTATACTAACGTTTCGACAGTGCTGTGCAGCGAAAGATGCGAGGAGGCAGATAGGGGGGCGAAGGCAGGTTGCAACAGAACGTGAAAGGCGGCGAGCCCCGCTATCAGGGTCGTCGCCTGGACACAGAATATTTTAGTTTTTGGATGCTATCAGTTTCCACCTGCTGACAGCCGCCAATAAATTCGGGTGTCATTTGACCCCTCGATAGATGGTTAACGCAGATACGAACGCTGGAAAAAATTAGATACCTCCTGTGTTGTTCGCAAAACAGGGTTTGTAGAGCGTTGCTGAGCCAACTGTTTAGTCATTTCCGCGTTATTACGAAAGAATAACTATTTCTTTCCTGAAAATAGCAATTGTCTACAGTTACTACACCGTATAATAGGAAAAATATTTCACCGTTACATGTGTGACTTCTTCCAAATGAAGAACAAGGTAGAGGAACTACTAACAGAGCTCTGTCTCGAATTACTCACTGCGGCGAAGTATCATATTGAATGAAAGATGTCCGTTTTTAACCCGGAGGCACCGAAAGACTGTTTCCGAATTATCATAAAAACCGAATTCTAAGCGGAAGAACACTGTAGCATGCACTGAAGGGCCAACACAAAATAAACAGAGGAAGTCTTACCTAGCGCAAAGCCATTACCAGCAGATATATATCTCCAAATGATTGATCCTGGGTTTCAAGCTTAAATGTTCGTTTCAAAATAAATGGGTACGAAGTAATAGAACACATAAAGTACCAATAAACTGAGTTTCAGCACCACGTTTCTTTGCAAATGAACTAGTAAATTAAACTCGAAAGCCATGTATACAATAAACTGTTTCTAATTACCTAGTCGTGGACGAAACGTTAAACACTGAACTACCTCATTGTTTCCTTCCTACATCAGTATGTAACGCGTCTATTTACCCAGTTCCTGTATTTCAGAGAATTACCAAGTACTTAGTATAAACAGTTACTGTACATACATAGACTATCACAGCTGTAAATGTTCAAATGTGTGTGAAATCTTATGGGACTTAACTGCTAAGTTCATCAATCCCTAAGCTTACACACTACTTAACCTAAATTATCCTAAGGACAAACACACACACCCATGCCCGAGGGAGGACTCGAACCTCCACCGGGACCAGTCGCACAGCCCATGACTGCAGCGCCTGCGACCGCTCGGCTAATCCCGCGCGTATCCCAGCTGTACTAGCCGACGTTCACGTGAAGAAACATAGCATTAAAATCTACTTCTGTTATGGGCTCTGGATTGGCGGTACCACGAATTGCTGTCGACAGAAAGTTGCACGAATGAGGCACGAAGTTAAGAGGAGCAACCACTTAGCAAGCGGAATTGTTTTTAGTAGTCGTGACGACACAAGCAATAAATCTTACGAAAATTCCCAGAATATAACTGGTCAGGATGAACTCAAACTGGGTGAATCTATAGAATTACGCGTCAACAGTTACTGTTTATTAATGTCACAGAGGGGGCGTTCACATAGAGGCCCCACAGCAGCCTGTCTCGTTTGTCTGGACAGGTGCATGTCATATTAGGTTCAGTCTTTCTGCCAAGTGAAGAGTAATCTTCTAGGCAAGTGTCAGTACGACAAACGGTGCAATGCCACCACACGAGTAAGTTCGAACGAACTCCAAAATTTGTATGCTACATCGAGACATTTACTCTCGCACAGCCTTCAGTGTTACGACAATGATGCGTCTTTGAGTCGAACGAATACGTAAATGCCATACTGAGCAACTGCTGCACGATTGTACGTGACCATAGAAGGACAAGACCGCTATTTTGTCCACACGGTCGCAACTGACTGCAGCAATGGAATAGTGCCACTGAGAGCGAAGAGAGGAGACTTTCCAGTTGACTGGGTGAATATATCCCCCGTACTTCACTGTTTCCCAATCATGAAAGCAACATGAGTTGTATTCGTATACAGCTGCTGGGGCTGCGACAAATAATGCTTAAGACAACTCAGAGTACTGAGGACCCTGAAATGCTACTGATGTCCAATAGCGGGCGCTAATGAGGCTCGGCTCCACAGCATCTTTCTGTCAGTGGATATCTTTTGAGGCCCCTCTTCATCAAGTTGCAATACAAGGACTCGTAACAGTACGCTCGCATGTGGAATAAAACATCTATTTCCAGTAGGACGCACAAAAACGAGTGCCTATCATACACCATCATTAGTAACGGTGTTCACAGGCGTTACGTTCTTCGTGCTCTATTATCGATAATATTCAAAGAAACTGACAAGTAGAAACTTTGAAATATTGGTTCTTTCACAGGTAGTACGCCTCTGTGTACGTCAGAAACGAACCACTAAACAGGTAAAACAGTATCATGGATGAGTTGTCCGACTATGCTTCCTTGGCGCACAACCTATGTTATTTTAGTACATTTTGGATACAGCAGTTGCAGTCGTCAGAGTGGTTTGACGCAGCTCCCACTACTAATCTGCCCTGCGTAAATCTGTCAAGCTTCGAATGCTGCGTGTAGCTGGGCATCAGTCTCTGTCTACGACCTCTACAACCATTCCCCCCCCACCCCCACCCCATCCCACTCCCCTAATTCCGTTCCCTGGTAAACGAATTATTTCTTGACGCCTTACAATGTGTCCCGTCAACCTACTCCACTCAGTCCAGTTGTGCCATACAGATTTACCTTCTCGACTCAATTATGTGATTTACGTTGGTCAAAAACTGAACGAGCAAATTGTATGTGCGAAGGTTATCAGTCGACGGTATGGTAGTGTCGAATGACGCCTTCCTGAGAGACAATCTCCACTCATTCCAAATTAATAATATAAGTGTAGACCAGATGTGGCTTGAATCCAAAGAAATAGTATCGGCAGCAATTGAGAAATTTATACCAAATAAATTAACAAATGACAGAGCTGTTCCTCCTTGGTACACAAACGTGAGAACACTGTTGCAGAAACAACGAAACAAACATGCCAAATTTAGACAGACGCAAAATGCCCAGGATTGGCGATCTTTTACAGAAGCCCGAACTTTAGTGCGGACTTCAATGCGAGATGCCTATAACAGTTTCCACAACGAAACTTTGTCTTGCAACCTGGCAGAAATTCCAAAGAGATTCTGGTCGTATGTGAAGTATATTAGCGGCAAGAAACAATCAATGCCTTCTCTGCACGATAGCAATGGAGATAGTATCCAAGACAGTGCTGCCAAAGCAGACTTACTAAACACAGCCTTCCGAAATGCCTTCACAAAAGAAGACGAAGTAAATATTCCAGAATTCCAACCGAGAACAGGCTGCAACATGAGTAACGTAGAAGCAAATGTTCTCGGAGTAGTGAAGCAACTTAAATCACTCAATAAAAGCAAGTCCACTGGTCAAGAATGTATACCAATTAGGTTCCTTTCGGAGTATGCTGATGTATTAGCTCCATACTTAACAATCATATACAACCGTTCGCTCAACGAAAGATCCGTACCCAAAGACTCGAAAGCTGCACAGGTCACACCAATATTCAAGAAAGGTAGTAGGAGTAATCCTTTAAATTACAGGCCCATATCGTTAACGTCGATATGCAGCAGGATTTTGGAACATATATTGTGTTCGAACATTATGAATTACCTCGAGGAAAACGGTCTATTGACACATAGTCAACATGGGTTTAGAAAACATCGTTCCTGTGAAACACAACTAGCTCTTTATTCACATGAAGGGTTAAGTGCTATTGAATAGAGATTTCAGCTTTATTCCGTATTTCTGGATTTCCGGAAAGCTTTTGACACTGTACCACACAAGTGGCTCGTAGTGAAATTTCGTGCTTATGGAATATCGTCTCAGTAATGTGACTGGATTTGTGCTTTCCTGTCAGAGAGGTCACAGTTCGTAGTAATTGACTTAAAGTCATCGAGTAAAACAGATGTGATTTCAGGCGTTCCCCAAGGTAGTGTTGTAGCCCTTTGCTGTTCGTTATGTATATAAACGGTTTGGGAGACAATCTGAGCAGCCGCCTTCGGCTGTTTGCAGATGACGCTGTCGTTTACCGACTAATAAATTCATCAGAAGACCAAAACAAACTGCAAAATGATTTAGAAAAGATATCTGAATGGTGCGAAAAGTGTCAGTTGACCCTAAATAACGAAAAGTGTGCCGGCCGGTGTGGCCGAGCAGTTCTAGGCGCTTCAGTCTGGAACTGCGTGACCGCTACGGTCGCAGGTTCGAATTTTGCCTTTGGCATGGATGTGTGTGATGTCCTAAGGTTGGTTAGGTTTAAGTAGTTCTAAGTTGTAGGGGACTGATGACCTCAGATGATAAGTCCCATAGCGCTCAGAGCCATTTTTTAAACGAAAAGTGTGAGGTCCTCCACATGAGTGCTAAAGGGAACTGAAACTTGGGTTACACGATAAATCAGTTTAATCTAAAAGCCGTAAATTCAACTAAATACCTAGGTATTGCAATTACGAACAACTTAAATTGGAAGGAGCACAAAGAACATGTTGTGGGGAAGGCTAACCAAAGACTGCGTTTTATTGGCAGGACAATTAGAAAATGTAACGGATCTACTAAGGAGACTGCCTACACTACGCTTGTCCGTCCTCTTTTAGAATAATGCTGCGCGGTGTGGGATCCTTACCAGATAGGACACACGGAGTAGATCGAAAAAGTTCAAAGAAAGGCAGCACGTTTTGTATTATCACGAAATATGGGAGAGAGTGTCACAGAAATGATACAGGATTTGGGCTGCACATCATTAAAACAAAGGCGGTTATCGTCGAGACGGAATATTCCCACGAAATTCCAATCACCAACTTTCTCCTCCGGATGCGTAAATATTTTGTTGACACCGACCTACATATGGAGGAACGATCACGACGATAAAATAAGGGAAGTCAGAGCTCGTACGGAAATATATAGGTGTTCATTCTTTCCGCGCGCTATACGAGATTGGAATAATAGAGAAATGTGAAGGTGGTTAGATGAACCTCCTGCCAGGCACTTGAAAGTGATTTGCAGAGTATCCATGTAGTTGTAGACGAATGCTTTTCTGACACACAATAAGGCGGAATCTACCTGCTGAACGTCACCACTGCTTGGGACACGACGGGCAGGTGGCCTCAGGGTTGAGTTGTCGGGAATGAGGTGGGCTGCCTGCGGCTGAGGGCGTTCGCCGGAGGCGCGCTGAGGTGAGCCGAGTTGAGGAATGCGGGCGAGCTGGGGCAGCCGCGGTGATTCAGGCCTCAGACGCTATCTGCTAATTGAAACGGCCGTATCGCCGTTAGCACGTACGGCCGCGCCAGATAAACCCATTACGTGTTTCGCCAGAAGGCCTCTCCGCTAACGCTGCCGATCGGACGCGGGGTATTGTTGTGGCGATTTTCACAGCGAGGCCGCGAGGGCGGCTTCCCGCATCGCGCTTGCCACACGGGAAAGAGCGCCGACGGCAGTCTGCGGCTCCGTTACGTTGCGTTGTCTGCATAAGTCAGGCCCCTTTCTGTCCGTGGCGAGGCGGTAGTTGCGTTGCCCCCGCGGCCGACGCGAGACTGTGAAGTAGTACTACTTTTCTCATTCCTTTCCGCCCCTCCACCCCTTTTTTTCTGAGTTTGCGGTGTGGAAGGTAAATGTTCCAACGGCCGCGATCGATTTCACTGAACACCTCTTGTCTCTCCCACCACATCCAAATTTATTACCTCAAGACAACACCTGTTCACTTTCTCTCAGGCTAACAACAATGTTTCACTTGTAAACACAGCATGCACTGATACGGTAGATACTAACTGGCAAGATTTATTCAGTAGTTCGAGGCTCGGCCTTTCGAGAGCAAAGCTCCTCTGATGTGAACCGCAACAGGAAAAGGTACTTACAAGGGAACGGTCAGACTTGTCATGTCGAAACCTGTGTTGCTTTTTTCACCACTGTGAGTTAACATTGCAAGAAGTCTGTATGCAGAATTTTAGCTGCTGACATGACCTGGAAGTCTGTAAACAATTTTATGAAGTAAGACATTATTGTCGCATGGTTTCCGCGCTTATAACTGCCTCTTGTACAACCCTGACCTCTCTCGCTACGTTATACCAACGCCATCTAGGGACAAGGTGGCGTTAGCTACGCGCCGCTCTCTTGCCACAGCAGTCAGAGAGCTGATTCCCCCAGTGAAAGCGATTGTACGATAATTAAACATTCGTTGACAAATATGGCTGATATGTTATCTACAACATTTTTTCCAAATAGCTATGAAAGAGACACAAATAAATATACGGTTTAGAACACGTCCAAATTTTATTTCTTGTAATTACCGCAAAAATGCGAAATTTGATACAATGTTCAAAACATAAGTTTTTGAGCACCAAGAACATACAAGCAAAGACGACATATGACAGCCCTGCAAATCACAGACATTGTTAGATGTCCGTAGACAAAACTGGGTTGGTGTTAGGAATGAATCAGGCCTAGTATCAGTATATTTCGAGGAGTGCCACGAATATTTAATCAAATTCTGAAACCGTGGGGAGGAAAATTGATAATGTACTACTGATTGCAGCTTGAGAATATTGTCACAGTGATAGACAGGAAATTGCAGTGCTCTGCACACAATAATTTTCTGTGTTAGTTTTCTGTAAAATGACGGAAAAATTCTCTGTCTAAAGTCGCAAGTTCGTCATGGCGGGTGGAATCTGAAGTATCTCTACCTCTTTGTCAGGGTGGGCTCGAAATACAGCTTGTAATGAATCAGACATTTTATGACCTGACCACAAATCTACACTCCTGGAAATGGAAAAAAGAACACATTGACACCGGCGTGTCAGACCCACCATACTTGCTCCGTACACTGCGAGAGGGCTGTACAAGCAATGATCACACGCACGGCACAGCGGACACACCAGCAACCGCGGTGTTGGCCGTCGAATGGCGCTAGCTGCGCAGCATTTGTGCACCGCCGCCGTCAGTGTCAGCCAGTTTGCCGTGGCATACGGAGCTCCATCGCAGTCTTTAACACTGGTAGCATGCCGCGACAGCGTGGACGTGAACCGTATGTGCAGTTGACGGACTTTGAGCGAGGGCGTATAGTGGGCATGCGGGAGGCCGGGTGGACGTACCGCCGAATTGCTCAACACGTGGGGCGTGAGGTCTCCACAGTACATCGATGTTGTCGCCAGTGGTCGGCGGAAGGTGCACGTGCCCGTCGACCTGGGACCGGACCGCAGCGACGCACGGATGCACGCCAAGACCGTAGGATCCCACGCAGTGCCGTAGGGGACCGCACCGCCACTTCCCAGCAAATTAGGGACACTGTTGCTCCTGGGGTATCGGCGAGGACCATTCGCAACCGTCTCCATGTAGCTGGGCTACGGTCCCGCACACCGTTAGGCCGTCTTCCGCTCACGCCCCAACATCGTGCAGCCCGCCTCCAGTGGTGTCGCGACAGGCGTGAATGGAGGGACGAATGGAGACGTGTCGTCTTCAGCGATGAGAGTTGCTTCTGCCTTGGTGCCAATGATGGTCGTATGCGTGTTTGGCGCCGTGCAGGTGAGCGCCACAATCAGGACTGCATACGACCGAGGGACACAGGGCCAACACCCGGCATCATGGTGTGGGGAGCGATCTCCTACACTGGCCGTACACCACTGGTGATCGTCGAGGGGACACTGAATAGTGCACGGTACATCCAAACCGTCATCGAACCCATCGTTCTACCATTCCTAGACCGGCAAGGGAACTTGCTGTTCCAACAGAACAATGCACGTCCGCATGTATCTCGTGCCACCCAACGTGCTCTAGAAGGTGTAAGTCAACTACCCTGGCCAGCAAGATCTCCGGATCTGTCCCCCATTGAGCACGTTTGGGACTGGATGAAGCGTCGTCTCACGCGGTCTGCACGTCCAGCACGAACGCTGGTCCAACTGAGGCGCCAGGTGGAAATGGCATGGCAAGCCGTTCCACAGGACTACATCCAGCATCTCTACGATCGTCTCCATGGGAGAATAGCAGCCTGCATTGCTGCGAAAGGTGGATACACACTGTACTAGTGCCGACATTGTGCATGCTCTGTTGCCTGTGTCTATGTGCCTGTGGTTCTGTCAGTGTGATCATGTGATGTATCTGACCCCAGGAATGTGTCAATAAAGTTTCCCCTTCCTGGGACAATGAATTCACGGTGTTCTTATTTCAATTTCCAGGAGTGTAGAAGGAGAAGAGATTTGTTCCCGCAGAACGGAAGAAAAGCATGACGCATGAAAAGTGTAACGTTTTCATTTCACATTTTTCCAGACTTCGATGCGTCTACCACAAGATTGTTTTGCGTAGAACATTGTTCTTTTGACACGTGGTCCAAAACGTCCAGTTGGTCCTTGAAGACACACATATAGTTTAGGCAGCAATGAACCATCCAGACTAATTATGGGCATTATAGTGTGTGAATGGGTGAGTGCAGTCGTAGACTGCACAATCGCCTCAATATGTTTTTCCCCTTTGAATGACAGTGTCCTTTTCGCACGCATTTCTTTTTGAATACCTGACTGATCTGCATTGTACACGTACGATTCACTAAAACTAGCGATCTTATTTTGTGCATTCGTAAGAAAAGCTTCTATCATTTCGATTTGTGTCACTTCACTTTCCGACCTGTTTCTCGATACAGATTTTGTTATTTTTCTTGCCACAATTCTATGCGATCTTTTGAAGCGACTAATCCAACTTTGAGATACTGTAAATTCTTTAGCGCCTATAGCGTTGGCAATCTCGAACGCCCAATCACGCAAAGTTGTATCGCTGACACTAAATGACTGTTGTCTGGCATCGGTAAATAGCTCAAAAAGTCGCGCGTTTATCTCCGTCGCAATTTCCAGTCGACTCTTACGTCGTCCAGCGACTTCCTTTTTCCATCTATACAATTCACATCCAGAACGGACAAAGCGATACTCATTTTGAACAGTACTGATACGTAGGCGTTTCTTAGCACTTTCGTTCAACCAATACGTCACCGTTTTTCCTTTGTCTGATAAGGTAATTGTAGTTGCTGGTGTTACTTTCGGAGATAACTGATGGTACGTGGCACTATCACTCGAAGAGTCTTCATGAGTGCAACTTTCGTCGGTGTCTTTGCCGTCTGTAGATTCACACTCTGCAATATCGAGTGTTTCAGTTGTTTCTAGCCACATGTCTGCGCTATGTATATGCTCGTCTAGAAGTTTAACAACCATGTCGCACAACACATAGTCTTCACGCGTGTTTTCTGTTGATTGCTTCATTTGGCGTCTGTGGTATATCTCCATGGCAAGCAGCAAAACATTCACAGGGCTCGCCATCACCTGTGAGGGGAGATTGAATGTTCACCGTATAGTTGCTTGCGGAGTATAGATGAACATGTACAGAACATCTTTCACATCTCTAACCAGTTTCAGGACGGTGTGTTTCGAAATACGTACCAGAAATTAAAGCCGGCCGAAGTGGCCGTGCGGTTAAAGGCGCTGCAGTCTGGAACCGCAAGACCGCTACAGTCGCAGGTTCGAATCCTGCCTCGGGCATGGATGTTTGTGATGTCCTTAGGTTAGTTAGGTTTAACTAGTTCTAAGTTCTAGGGGACTAATGACCTCAGCAGTTGAGTCCCATAGTGCTCAGAGCCAACCAACCAGAAATTAAAAAATGGTTCAAATGGCTCTGAGCACTATGGGACTTAACAGCTGTGGTCATCAGTCCCCTAGAACTTAGAACTACTTAAACCTAACTAACCCAAGGACATCACACACACACATGCCCGAGGCAGGATTCGAACTTGCGACCGTAGCAGTCGCGCGGTTCCGGACTGCGCGCCTAGAACCGCGAGACCACCGCGGCCGGCCCAGAAATTAAAAGGACGTGCATGCCACAGAAACGAATATTCGTTTTACCTTTCCACCAAAACCGTGCAGCGACATTCCTCTTTAGTGAACGCCGCGATAAGACGGCCGCACTTCCCGACCATACGCACAGCGCTCGCGACTCGCCATTTCCAGGGGTGGCCAGCCGTCACTGCAAGCGCCAAGCAGGAAACACAGCCATGTTCGTGATTTTTTTTAGGTGACTTCCAGTTCATGTCAGCAGCTACAGTTTTGCATACGGACCTTTTGTACAGTTCAATAACAGTGTTAAAAAAAGCAATACATGTTTCGACATGACAAGTCTGACCATTCCCTTGCTATTGCAGACTGAAGTTCTGACTCTGCCCATGAAACGTAGTGCTGTACCACAGAACAGAGAGTATACAGAATGGAAAGTCGTCTGCAGTCCATATGCCAAAATTTAGTGCATTTGTGCCAAGCGTGCCTTATTGACATCGATTTAACAGCTGTGTTTGAAGCCTAAGACGAAAGGATACGTTTTGCGTGTATTTTATCAATTGCACATTTTAGCTGTTGGGCTTACCCAGAAGTTAATAGTTGTTTGATGTACTGTTGACGCTAGAAATATATAATGAGTGGAAGTAAGAGAAAAGACCACACAAGGAAGCAAAGAGTGGTTCCCACGAACCGGCTGATAGCAGCACATGAGAAAGATGAGTTCTCCGATATTCTTGCTGTAAACAATAATAGCTCATTAAACTGTAAAACATACTTTATGTAAATAAAGCAAAGCTACATCAACTTATGGAGTTTGTTTTTTTGTGAAATCTCTCTTTTCCTTTGAAAAATTAAAATCCAGTTTGTGTCACATTAGCACGTTCTCTTCTTACTGTGTGTAGTACTTCTCATTCATTTCTGAGAAAACTATTAAGAGAAGAAATTTGATTTTTTTTCTTGTATGTTAGTTTAGTATGACAGCTCGGTGATGAAGTGTCTGCTTTTTCGATGTTGGTCATAGTTACTGCGATATTTAATTTCCCTGCACTCTTCAACATCAAATTTGATGGGTTTGCAGTGAAGAATGTCGCTGGCTACTTTTATGTTTGCTTCATTTTAGGTTATATGTTGCTTTGTACTAAATGTAACTAACATATCCATTTTTTTAAGTTGGAAGGAAGGCCACATCTCACTGCAGCATTGACAAAATAGAAGTTACAATATTTTATTTGAGCTCGCTGCCTGACGGTGCCGCAAGAAAGTAACCCGCAGCTCAGTCGTGAGCAGTTTGTGCGAGTAGACACAGATTACCCAAATTAGTGATCGCGATTTAGTGTTGTACTTACTTATAGAAGAAAATGATGAAGAAGAGAACTTTTCACACCATTTCACACCAACGGTTGCATAATGGAAAAGCTGAAACACATCTCATATTTAGGACAAAGCTTGACAAAAATTTATTTGCGACACTTATCAATAGTCTTATTTTAATCAAATATGATTCATATTACATAGTATATCAGAGTGAACTTATAGGTCTGGGCCTAGTTCAGAACATTTGCGTAAATTAAATTTTAATGCAGCCTACTGTCTTCGTTTGAAATAATACCTATGATAACTGGAAATAAATTAGCTGACTGTGAATATCTTGGAATTAGCTGTATTAGGCATAGATATACTATTTATTAGTGATATATGAAAGTTTGAGCCATACCGGGAATGGAATCTAGAGTCACGTTTATCGGTAGCGGACGCGTTAACCATTTTGGTTATCCATGCACATAAATTTATTTCGAATTGGCTCAGATGGCTCTGAGCACTATGGGACTTAACATCTGAGGTCATCAGTCCCCTAGAACTTAGAAGTACTTAAACCTAACTAACCTAAGGACATCACACACATCCATGCCCGAGGCAGGATTCGAACCTGAAGCGCCTAGAACCGCTCTGCCACAGCGGCCAGCGTATTTCGAATTAATCTGGGACGTCTGTCAACCGTCATTAATGACTGTTCAAAAACACATGCAAGTAAATGTTTGATCGTCGGTAAAGCAGATGCCAGACTAAGATTCATTGGAAGAATCCTAAGGAAATGCAATCCGAAAACAAAGGAAGCAGGTTACAGTACGCTTGTTCGCCCACTGCTTGAATACTGCTCAGCAGTGTGGGATCCGTACCAGATTGGGTTGATAGAAGATATAGAGAAGATCCAACGGAGATCAGCGCGCTTCGTTACAGGATCATTTAGTAATCGCGAAAGCGTTACGGAGATGATAGATAAACTCCAGTGGAAGACTCTGCAGGAGAGACGCTCAGTAACTCGGTACGGGCTTTTGTCAAAGTTTCGAGAACATACCTTCACCGAAGAGTCAAGCAGTATATTGCTCCCTCCTACGTACATCTCGCGAAGAGACCATGAGGATAAAATCAGAGAGATTAGAGCCCACACAGAGGCATACCGACAATCCTTCTTTCCACGAACAATACGAGAATGGAATAGAAGGGAGAACCGATAGAGATACTCAAGGTACCCTCCGCCACACACCGTCAGGTGACTTGCGGAGTATAGATGTAGATGTAGGTGTAGATGTACTATAAGGTTGAAAACACGAGCGAAAATTCCAGTACTGATGAGAACACTGAAACATTCGCTGTGTGCCCCATAACAGCTGTTTCTGTTGTAAGTGAAGTTGATTGATCAGCTCAAAGACCCAGAAAAGAAAACTGAAGAAGCAAAATAAAACTACTGCAAGGAAGAAACCGATATTTGCAAAAAAAATTAGCTTCACTGTCATCTGAAGCTAAAGCGGTGCAGTTCACTGCTTGCACGTGTGAACAGTAATGAATTATGTGAGAAGCTATTAACTAAAAATTTATCGTAACTTGTTTCATTAGTGTTTCCTTTCTTAAAAATTTTCATTAGTCTGTTCGTCAGAAAGTCGCTTTCGAGCCATAGTAGTAAGCAGCTATCACCGTTTCGCATTTACTCGGTCTCAGAATGTCGCCAAGAGGAAAGCTTGACTTCATGCAAACCAAAGAAGCTGCCCTCTACTTTCTTTTCTGTTCTGTTCCAGCACCGAAGTGGTGAAAAACTGTCTTCCCGCTATTAATCGTCCCTTCGCAGTCAAACTGAATTCAATATAAACATACATTCAAAAGCACAACATCGATACCAGTACAGAAACGTTGAAAAACTGTCTTCTCGCTACTAATCTTCCCTTCGTAGTACTACTGTATTCAGTGTAACGTTCAAATGGCTCAAATGGCTCTGAGCACTATGGGACTTAACTTCTGAGGTCATAAGTCCCCTAGAACTTAGAACTACTTAAACCTAACTAACCTAAGGACATCACAAACATCCATGCCCGAGGCGGGATTCGAACCTGCGACCGTAGCGGTCGCGCGGCTCCAGACTGAAGCGCCTGGAACCGCTCGGCCACTCTGGCCGGCAGTGTAACGTTCGAATGCACAACTTCGACAACAGCAAAACTTTCTTAAGTCTGAATAACTTCTGATGGAAGAATTCTTACGCTACTATTTACAAAAGTATTTACTGCTGGCATCAAATATTACTAACCGACAGCCAGTGCGAGTACTTACCAGAACTTTTAAGTATATGAACTCTTACGCTTCTCATAAACGTTTAAACTACTGACAACCAATACTACCAGTAGCAGCTAAATGCGAAAACTCTGCAAATTTACAAGGGACAAATCTTTCCATAAAGAAAATATAATAAGTGCCAAAGTACTTTCGCCTATGGCAGTGCTTCTAAAATGTTTCATACTTTTAACCTGAACGTTGATTCAAAATATTAATACTTTTTTTACACTCTGCCTGACCGTGTGACTGTTTTCGGTTCGCTTCTAGGTCGCACTGTTTATGTATTCTGCGCTTAAAGATATATCCAAGTAAACTGTAGCTACATCGTGACGTAAGCAGACGACGAGTGATAGTACCATCTCAGGTTCCCCTGTTTCTGGTATAGCAACTCGCCCTTCAAATATTACGAAATTCGCTGATAAGATTAGAGATGGCTGGTAAATAAATGATGATCGCTGTGATTTGGCAGTTTGTGAAAAACTAGTCTCCGTAGCTCACTTTATGGCAGGATTTTCTGTTGGGCTGTATATTAATTTCGCACGGACCCCAGTATCATTTGTATAGCTCACTCACCAAACTTTTATTTGAACAAATAGGTAGTCGTTTAACGGTTACTAATGGCTATAAGTTGATGCACTATGCACTTACACTTCAACTCCTCGCACACGTTTTTCATTCTACAACACTGTTTGCATGAATGTCCTATTCAAATAAAGTTTTTCGTTATTTAAGTGTAGAGAATCGGATACGCACGCACTTCAGTAGTTCCTATTAATTTTTACCCTTCGATCTCCAACAGAGCAGACTCATTTTAAACTATGTTCGGCAAAACTATTTAATTTTTGGTGTCCTTTACTATATTTCTCCGCGCCTGTATAACGATTTCAGTCATCAGTCAGTCCAGTGATCAACACGATTTGAATGTTCGGCGATGAGTATGTATTAAATAACTGAGGTCATAGTACCACAAGAAACAAGAGCGTGAATTCCAAGCGAAACCAAATCCGAAAACGCGCTTTTCAGTATTTTTTCGACTGTCTTCAAAACGATCCAGATAAATTTGCTTGCGCTCCTATTTGTTACTGCGAATAAGACGTGGGTCCATTACCACAAGTTCCTTACGAAACAACAGTCGCAGTAGTGTATGGAAGTCTGTCAGCCAGCACCTAAGAGGTCAAGTGTCTGATGTATGCCAGAAAAAGTACGACTGATGTAAGTGGATTTCTTTTTACTGTTTGCCTAGCAAATGTTAAAACAATAATTGGGGAAATCTACGCAAGTTCCCTGAAATAGATGGATGTGGACACACGTAGCATAAGGCCAACCAGCAGTCTACACGAGGTTTTTGGCTTTGAGGAAACAAGGAGGTGAGGTATGAAATGGAATTTCTACCAAATTCATCGGATTTGACATCTTCTCGCGTTCGCGTTCTGCCGCATCTAAAAACTTTATGTTAGCTGTAATAGAGCGTATACAGGCTTCATAGAATCGCAACTCAGGCATGGAATCTGCTTACTGGAAAAACGAAAAGATATTTCGTGTAGCAAGTACAATATCTACTTAAAAGCACCGACATTCTCTGCTATACATAAATTTCTTAAATTTGATAACGAACTACCGTTTCAAATATCATAACTGTAACAGGTACAGATGTATTACCTAAAGTGACGTAAGAAAATTGGTGACGGATCGGTACTCGAACCCGGATTTCCAGCTTATCGCGAACGGTCGTCTTGCCGGTACTATCTTTCCCTTTTGTCATTTTTTTTATTTAGCATTCAGGATCTGTACACATCATCAAAATAACAACCAACAAAAAGTCTCCGGTGAAACCAAACAAAACATATTCCATAGAACTATCAAATGGGTCAAGTTCCGGAACAAAGACCAAACAACAATTCACGTTCTCATGCTCATGCTTAAAACAGTATCTGAAAAATTGGGGTAATACTGACGATACTGCTAATGGTACATTAAAAAGGTATGGTGTTGAAGAATCGCTCAAAACCACGAAGAAGAAAAGCGAGTATTTTCCGTATCAACAGCTACCCACAGCTCTGCAGAAGACCCACACCCCAGTCGATGTTTATCCTTGTCAAGCGTATGACACTGAGGACCCGCCAGGGTAACCGAGAGCGCTAACGCACTGCTTCCTGGACTCGGGTAGGCGCGCTGGCCCCGGATCGAACCTGCCCGGCGGATTAACGACGAGGGCCGGTGTGCCGGCCAGCCTGGATGTGATTTTTAGGCGGTTTTCCACATCACGCTAGGTGAATACCAGGCTGGTCGCCACGTTCCGCCTCAGTTACACGCGTCGCAGACATTTGAAACACGTCCGCACTGTTTCACGATTTACCCTACATGCAGAGAGCTGGGGTACACTGATTCCATCCCTGGGGGTTCAGGGTGGCGGCAAGAAGGGCATCTGGCTGCCCCTAAAACTAACCTTACCAAATCCGTTCTAACCACGGCGACCCTGCGATCGCTGCAGGACTATGGTGTATGCGAAAGAAAGAAAGAAGAAAGCGTATGACACTGAGGGCAAAGAAACCACTTAGGCTATCCGAGCAAACTTCGTGGACCGACACAAACTTCCTAATGTTAAACTGGCTCTCGTAATGCAGCTGATTACAAAGTAAACATGTTCAGCCACCAGGTGGCTGAAGTGAACGGCGTATATCAAATACGATCCCCCATTTGACTTTAATACGAAACAGTTATTCCCTCGCTTTGTAAAGGCCGCATCAGGTAATTTAAGCTACATATTCTTTACATGCAGTAAAGTTCACTGAAAAAAGTAATGTGTTCTATAATATAATATGTTTAGGCTGCAATTGTAAGATTTATGTATGGATGGGAGTAATTGTTGGACATGAAAATTGTATGGGAAATGTTAGATATACGCCGGTCACTTCAGCCACCTGGTGGCCGAATATGTTTTCTTTCTAAGGCTCCGCACGATGAGAGCCAGTTTTGACTCTGATACTGATAAAGATGATTAGCTTGGACTTCATACTGCGTATCCATAAGGTATGTAATACAACTTATGTGTCACCACAATTACTCTAAACATTGTTATTTTGTAAAAGTCTGTTCCATACATTCTAATGTTAGTTGTTTATACTACATATCTGGTGATGCTGCAAAGCGAAAGGCATTATAAGGAGTATGATTAAACGAATCTAGTGACCAAGACAAGAGCAAATTACAGTAACATTTGTGTGTGATTTGGAGATGTACAGGGTGCACAATTTTGTAGACAGGGCTGTCACCTGTAGTTCCAGCAATGACAAACCTATCGGGGAACATAGTCGATATAAGCTTAGGTGACAGATATGGCTACCTCATTCCCTAATACATCAATACATCAATTCAATGCCAGTGTTCATTAATCGTAGTGACTTGCGGTTGCCGGAGTGGCAGTCTCTCGGTAACCTATGGAAAGATGTTTGCAAAGGGTGGGAGAACTAGACAAGTTGTTGGCCAGGGCAACAGTCGATCACCCTCTGTGCCGCAGCAGGTGAGGACAGCACGAGCAACATGGGGTTTTGCGCTCTCTTGTTGAAGGCTAACGTTACGGAGGAAGAAAAGCCAGAGTCACCGGCCAAAACACTCCGAAAGTGTAGCCAGCTATGTGAACGAGAGGACGTGGCGTTGTGTAGCCAGCGGCACCCCACATATTCACAATAGTTACTGGTATCATATTGCTATGACGAATGCAGTCTGGCAGCGCTCCTTCTCCTCGAATCCTTTGCACAAGGATACGTCCATCGACATTAAATCATCATGTCATCGGTATTGTGTATCTGAATAGACCTGTAAACTTTTTAATTTCACAAAACGATGAAGATGGCCGACAGGCCGAGGCAGGATTCGAACCTGCGACTGTAGCAGCCACGTGGTTCCGGAATGAAGCGCGTAGAACCGCTCGGCCACAGCGGCCGGCGTTTACCAACAGTAAAACGTCGAGCATCTCATTTCCTCACGGAGGTTTTAGGTTCCCCCGATAAACACTTCGCAGGTGGGTGGATTGGCAGTGAAGAGCCAATCGCATGACCACCTTGCGCTCCAGACTTGACATCGCTGGATACCTTTCCCTATTAATTCATTACATAGCGTGTGTATTTTTCTCCCCTACCGAACCATTTGACCGACCAGAAAAATCGAATCTACGCTGCCGTTGCACGGGTTACACCCGATCTGCTGCAACGGAAGTGGGAATAAATTGAGTACAGGTGAGATGTATACAGAAGCAGGACTTGACTGAAAAGTCAAGTCGAAATGCACCTCTGGAAAACGCACATAGGGAAGGAGTCCAGTGTCACAATAAAGGTGACCGTTTTTTGTAGGTCAGTACGGTATGATGATGCAACGTTATGCCTTCCCACACTCGTACCACCATAACGATCATGTTCTACAATGAAGTTAAAATCTTCTGCGTTGTTAGGCCACATCAAATTTCTTCAAACAATCGACATTTCGATTCATCTAGGGATGGGTTCTCCTTCAGGATTTTGTGGTGTCCACTGTAGACCGAGGGCCAAAAAATCCTGAAGAAGATGCCAGCAGAGGGGCGAAAGGTTGGTTCTTTAACGAAAAATGTCGCGGCCTAACGAAGAAGATTTTAACTTCAGTGGGAACGGTCACGGAAGTCTGCAGAGATACATATTCGACAATGCTAGGCATAGTCTGAAATGGCAAGAGGTTGGAACGCTTAATGCACCCATGAACACTGTAGAACATGATCGTTTTTGCGAGCCAGGTGTTATGGTGTCGAAAGCATAATGTTGCTTAAGCGGACTTCCCTCCATATCTTTGAACACTGTACAGTCAACGGTCAACTTTATCGCGACATCAACTTTTTCGTGACAGTTTACACCTTCTCCACGTACTTATTTTGAGGGGTGATCTTTGCCTTGACATAATTATTATGGCTGACAATGCGAGACCGCATCGAATTTCGTAGTTGGAGTAGCTCTTGCAACGAGAGGACATTCGGCGAGTAGACCGGCCTACCCGTTCCCGCGACTGAAACGCCATCGTTGGGAAGATAAATTGCAGCACGTTCGCGTGTATCAGTGACCATCCAGCAGTTTTGAACCGCACTGGTAGAGGACTGGAACGCCCCACCACATGAACTCCTTACCAACCACGTGGCCACCATGGGACCACGTTGTAGAGCATGCGTTGCCTTCCGTGCTAATCAGACGCATTACTAAGAACCATGCCCCGCCTGTGTTAAGTCCAGGAGGCCGTCATCAATCGCCGTGTCTTGGAATAAAGGTATCGTTTATTTTCGTCTTTCTGCGAATTTCTTCATTTGCCTTCGCTGCTATGCGATAACAGTCCTTTCTAAGGGGGTCACTCCAAAAGAAATGCACACTATTTTTGTAAAAATACAGTTTTCATTCTGCATGTGTGAAAGTTTTACAGTGTATAAATACATCCTTCCCGCTTGTTTTCGAATTTAGTTCAACCTGTTCCCGTGAGTGGCGTCGTCACAGCATGTCTTCAAGATGGCTGCTACACTTTACATTCGTCAGAAGCAACGTGCTGTCACAGAATTGCTGTGCTGTGAAAACGAGACAGTGGGAAACATCCACAAGAGGTTGGAAAAGGTGTATGGAGATGCTGCTGTCGATCGGAGTACAGTTAGTCGGTGGGCAAGCAGGTTATGTGATAAAGGCGGGCGCGGCAATATTGAGGATTGTCCTCGTAGCGGCAGGCCTCGTACTGAACACACTCCAGACCATGTGCAGAGAGGTAACAAATTGGTGACCACTGACAGACGCATCACAGTGAACGAATTGTCACGCTATGTTGGGATAGGGGAAGGAAGTGTTTGCAGAATACTGAAAGTGTTGGCGTTAAAAAGGTTGTGCCAGGTAGATTCCCAGGATGTTAACAGTGTCTCACAAACAAACAAGAAAAACGGTATGCAGCGAACTTTGTGATGAATTTCTTGGAAGAACTGTGACAGATGATGGAACATGGCTCCATCATTTTTCACCAGAGTCGAAGAGGCAATCAATGGAGTGGCATCATCAAATTCACCCAAGAAAAAAAAAATTCAAAAGCACACCTTCTGCTGGAAAAGTAATGGCTACGGTGTTTTTCGATTCCGAAGGACTCTTGCTTGTGGACATCATGCCAAGTGGAACCGTCATAAATTCTGATGCATATGTGACGAGACTGAAGAAACTTCAAGCTCGACTGAGTCGTGTTCGACCACATCGGTAAAAGCACGATGTTTTGCAGTTGCACGACAATGCACGGCCACATGTCAGTCAAAAAACCATGGAAGCGATCAAAAAACTCGGATGGACAACAGTGAAACACCCGCCTTACAGTCCTGACCTGGCTCCATGTGACTATCATCTCTTTGGGAAACTGAAAGACTCTCTTCGTGAAACAAGGTTTGAAGAGGATGACTCCCTTGTGCACGCTACCAAACAGTGGCTCCAACAGGTTGGTCCAGAATTTTGCCGTGCGGGTATACAGACGGTGGTTCCAAGATGGCGTAAGGCAGTTGAGAGGGGTAGAAATTACGTGGAGAAATGAAAATATTGTTCCTAGAAGATGTATCTACTTACTGTAAAACTTTCAAACATGTTGAATAAAAGATGGATTTAAAGAAAAATAGTGTGCATTTCTTTTGGAGTGACCCTCGTACGTATGGTTCAAGTTTTATCGAACTATGTTATTTGACAGTAACACGCGATACGAAAGTTACATTCGTCCTTAAGGTTTGCCCACCATTGTATATGGCTGCGCTCTGAGGCGCTAATCGTGTGGGGCCTTAGACATCCTAAATGGTACTGAGTATCGCCATCGTGCATGCAATTCATAATTATCGTGACAGTCCTGTGATCCCTACCAATATTAACAGCAAAATCGCGGATCGATAAACCGCTTTCTCGATACGTCACGATCGTGCTGGTGCAGTCGAAGTCCGACGCGTGGTGGCTGACGTGTCCTCTTTTTACACTAAGCATAATGCGATCCTCTCGCAAACATCCAACACTGGAACGCGATTTGTGAATGAGTTCAAAAATGGCTCTGAGCACTATGGGACTCAACTGCTGTGGTCATCAGTCCCTTACAACTTAGAACTACTTAAACCTAACCAACCTAAGGACATCACATACACCCATGCCCGAGGCAGGATTCGAACCTGCGACCGTAGCAACAGCGCGGCTCCGGACTGGAGCGCCTAGAACCGCACGGCCACCGCGGCCGGTTGTGAATGAGTAACTCGCTGCGTAATCTTTCCTTATACACAACATGCAAAGTTCTTTACTGCTACCTACTTCGTGCGGTTGTGCTGAAATGCCGGTCATTTGCATATCCTAGCATGCAATACAATTCTCGCCAATTTGACGTTGGTTGCACGCCGTCTTCCTAGAGCTGCAATCTCAGTGAACGGCTGTAAGAAACTGACGTTTTTACGCCGGTGTGTTATCGCTCGTTAGTAGCCGAAGAGCTCACTCTCCATATCGAGATGGCCACCGGCAGCTGCGATACGCCTGGACGGCGAGACTGGACCGGATTCCTGGTCAGAGCAGAACAGCGCCCCGCGTGTTCTCCGCTGCTGCCGGCTCTGCCCGGCTAACAGGCAACAAGTGTTTCGCGACGGCGCGTATTGGCGATGGAAATGCTTGCAAAAATATGAAAATGGAGTCGGCCGCGGCCGGGCTTTAATTACGAGCGCCGGCCGTGATTTATCCGGACGTCACGTCACGTCCAATAGCATCAGAGGCAGCAGCGATCCGCGGCGGATACCACTGCACAGCACCGCGCCGCGTCGCCACGGAATACATTAGGCGCTACCGCGCAACGCGCCGCCGTAATAAGCGCTTAGCATACTTCCGCCGCCGGAGATTTGTGCGAATGTATTATTCATTCCGCGATACGAAATTGCCTGCGGAGTGCGCACTCTTGCGTGATGCCGCCCGCGGAATGCCGGCGTCGCCTCCTTGCAACTAATAGTCCACGCAGCGCGGCGCTCTGTCTGTCGTTGAGGGCCTGTTTTCTGCGTATAGCGTTGCCACTATGACCGTCAATAGTTGCTGAGTCAAAAAGGATTTTATATCTCTGGAATTATACAGAAATTTATTGAGATAACTAACGCATTCGGTAGATGTGTCGTTTTGCAGCAAACAACCTCAAGTTTGATTCACGTCTTGCATCAGCACCCCCCTACAACACCAGGATCACCAGCATAGTGCACAGTTAAAATGGCGTCTTTCACTGGTGGGAAGCGTGATCGCTGTGCGTTTTGGTTTCATGAAAAGAGCTCTGTTCGACGAAAATTTCGCGCCGGCCGCCGTGGCCGAGCGGTTCTAGGCGCTTCAGTCTGGAACCGCACTGCTGCTACGGTCGTAGGTTCGAATTCTGCCTCGGGCATGAATCTGTCTGATGTTCTTAGGTTAGTTAGGTTTAAGCAGATCTAAGTTCTATAGGACTGATGACCTCAGATGTTAAGTCCCATAGTGCTTAGAGCCATTTGAACCATTTTTTTGAAAATTTCGCGCTGAATACGCTGAAGGACCTCCAAGCAGGCACACAATTTACTCTTCGGACGAGAACTTTGTTGAGACGGGCTGTTCACTACGACGTAATAGACCACCAGGTCATTAGTATAGTGTTTCTAGATCTACCTAAGAACTGTTTAACTCCACAGAACGATGAAGATAACGGAGATGGACTGGTTTACTTACAGTAAGTCGGTGCACCACCTCATTTCCTCACAGAAGTTCGAGGTTTTCCCGATAACCGCTTCGTAGGTCGGTGGATTGGCCGTTTAGGGCCAGTCGCATGATATCCTTGCCCCTCCAGAACAGACATAACTGAATGCCTTTCCCTCGGGTGTCATTGCATACAATGTGTATGTTCTTCCACTACTAAACAATTTATCCGACCTGAAAAATGGAATCTACGCTGCCACTGCACAAGTTTTACCCGATTTGCTGCGACGAATGTGGGAAGAACTTCATTACCAGTGGGATGTTGGCTGCATCACAAGTGCTAGTCTCATCGAACCAAAATGACAATTGACGCTTTATCTAAAACTTGAGGTTGTTTGCTACTAAATGACATATCTACCGATTCCGTAAATTATCTAAATAAACTTCTGTATCATTCCAAAGTTGTAAAGTGGCCTTTGCCTCACCCTGTAATTTGCTCTAGTTTGGAAACCGAGAATTATGCCAGTGCATACTCATCAGTGGGTAAACCCTTAGTCAGACTGAAAGCTATGTAATTAAGAGGGTTGTCCAGAAAGTAAGTTCCGATCAGTTGCAAAATGGACACTATAGTGAAAATCTTCAGTTGTGAGCGCACTGTGAGCGAGTAAAGTGCCTATAAGAACGATGTCTACCGCCAAGTAGGAGGGCTCACTGAGAGACTTCGCCTTAATGAATGCAGCCCGCCTAACATAACTGTCACGCACTTTCTCCTTCATGGCAATTCTCAGCTGCACTCTTCAGGGGCAGTGAAGACGCTCCTAAAGCCTTTTCGATGGGAAGTGTTCGATCACCCACAATACAGCCCTAATTGGCTCGTCCTGAGTATTCTCTCTGTTCACATGAAACACTGGATACGAAGACAACTCTTTGGCGCAGGCTACGCGCTATACACCAGCATAGACAAATATCGGAAAGCACATGCGGCTGCCTTCTATGACGATGGTGTTGGAAATTTGGTATAACGCTCCGTAAAATGTCTAAGTCGGAGCGGCCACTATGTAGAGAAGTATCTGGAATGTGTAGCTAACTCTTGCAAATAAAATGTATCTGATTTTCACTGTGGTTTCCATGTAGTTGCCGATCGGAACTTATTTTATGGAGAACCCTCACAAAAGCTGTACACCTTTGTTAGTCGCTCTCTCTTTTCTGGCGTTTGGTTTGGTCATGTTATATAAACAACTGTGAAACGTATTGCTGGATCACGTCTCGCTGCAGTGGCTGACACAGCACACCTTTAATGATTTCATCTCCAGCATCAAAGACTGCGCTACGTCCGATGAGCGATTCTTCTGAATTTATTTTGACGTGAATGGTATATTCTCACGTCAGCCGATCTTTCCTGTGTGACATAATGCTAACTACGAGACTAATAATGCGTAAATAGCGATGGAGCCCACAGTGGATAGTTTATGTCTCTTCATGTTCAAGCCTCTGTATTTGTTATGCCTACAACTTCGTTGTACCAGTATAGGCATATTGGCGTGTTTGTTACGAATCAGCTGATCTGAAAGTTATAAATTAGTGTAGTGTGGAAACGTGTTTAGCTTGGACTTTGATTTGGGTGCCATTGTGAAGATCTTGCTGAGCACTACTGGGACCAAAAGTGACGCAATAAAATTATTAGTGAGGACAATAAATGAAAATCGGTATTAAACCAAAAATTGCAGTACAAAGAAGTCAGTTAACCCCTCTACATGTCCTTCCTGACACCATTTTATTTTTATTACAGACATATATGCGTCTCCCACTCCAGTCTGTTCCCTAATCTGTATGCTTGTTGTCATCCCGCATGGTAATTTTGAATGGTTTTTCGCATTAAAAATCCATGTCTCAGTTTCGTAATTAAAAGTTTTGTATGCACAGTGATTGTAAATTTTCGGTTTCAAATGTTGTGGAAACTTAGTTTCGAGAAGTCTATTTATTTTGAAGACAGACACCGAGTCAGACGTCGACACTGAAAGAAAATTTTGAAGTTTAGCGGCTGTAGTAATACTTCTCAATTTAGCAACAAATTTATTTCAGTATAATGAAATAGGAATTAAAAAACTAAATTTTTAAGCATTATAGCTTGCAGTTGTTGTTGTAGTTAATATGGTTTTCCTGCCTCTGATTGTGAATCAAAACGCGCGCGCGCGAGCGCGCGTACACACACACACACACACACACACACACACACACACACACACACACACACACACAGAGAGAGAGAGAGAGAGAGAGAGAGAGAGAGAGAGAGAGAGAGAGAGAGAGAGACATACAGATACACACCTAGTTATCTAAGCTACCACGACGAAGCGAGGAATCTGAATCACTATTAAGAAAATACTTTGTTCCAATACAAGGTTTAACAGATGGATTAAGTCGCCATGTAATGCCGATACTACATCTATGACGTTGGTAGTAATCTACAGAAGTGTGCGCGGATGAGCTAAATCTCCTATGAGTCAAGGGAGAGAGTAGGTGCTAGATATCTGAGTCCATAACTCTGGTCATAAATACTGTTTTAACGAGTTACGAAGGTTCCCCCCAAAAAACAGTCCACTTAGAATTCCAACAGTTTCTATAATTCGTCCACGTTGGAACTTCATTTTGAAAGCCACAAATGCAAAACTACATAGAATAAAGGATACTTACATGTGTAATTATTTACGCAATTGATTACATGTGCGCATAGATTCGACTCGATTCTAGGTTGCATTTCATACCGAACACATCAGGTAATCGGAGGAGATAATAAGCCAAATTAATAAGTAATCCTATTACAATAAATAGTTTATTTTCGAATACGAATGTCACAAAGATGAACTTTATGATTAGATATATTAAATACATTTTCAACATATTCAAAAAACCGTCAGACACATTCAGTGTGTCAATACAAGTACTCCATCAAATCAAATTGCTACACAAACTCTGGCAACACAGTGGTCTCCACCACACAGCACACTGCTTTGTATGATACTTTGTTTTGGAAGTGTGTGTCTGTGGCAGGTACCTAGTGCCTACAGAGTGAGTTACTGCAATATGCTCCACACAACTGGCTGTGTCCCATTAAAATCGATATGTATATACCGTCAGCTGCGTAAAAGATCACAGTGTCCAAATGATAAGTGTGAGAACTCTTAAAATGCGCCAAGTATAATATCAAACGCTTTTAGTTCTTTGATATAGTACTTATAAAGTAGACTGTTTAGATATTATGATGTTGTGTAGTTTCTGTGTCTACTCCCATAATTTCAAAAGACCAAGTGAGGTGGCACAATGGTAAGACTCAGAGCTTGCGTTCGCGAAAAATGGGTTCACATCCCGTGAATACCATCGAGATTTAGGTTTTCCGATGTTTTCATTAAGGTCTTACGGTAGATATGTCGATGCTTCTTTTGAAAAAGGACACGCTTGATATCCTTTCCCCATTCAAGATTATGCTTTGTCCCGAATGATGTGATCCTACAGGACTGCAGAGAACAATGTTAGGTGCACTCTTGGTCAATGTTGCCAATGGAAGACGCTTCCGAGTTCCGAAATTAGTACATTATACCGCTGTGGTGTAGCGAATTTCGTGTTTAAAGATTCTGTTCAATAATTTCATCATGAAGTTCGCAAGCTACGTTATTTTCTTTGGTCTTCCAGGCTTCCAACTACTTATCAGTCATTGCGACCATCAAAATGTAGATAGTATCACAAAAGCTGTTCCTGGTAGTAATGAATAATTACCTAGATTTACAAGAACTACTGACATTTTACATGCAGCATCATCGGCGTTAGTGATACGAACTTGTAACATCAGTTCACGGTACAGTGAAAGTAGATGAGCCAGAAAGTGCATTACGATTTTGTAGAAGTGATACCTAGTAAACACTATTCCAGCAGACTACCTAATCATGCGAGAACTTCAAATTATTCACAGAAGTGTATTTCGGTTTGCCCGCCGATGTTGCCGAGCGGTTCTAGGCGCTACAGTGTGGAACCGCGCGACCGCTACTGTCGCAGGTTCGAATCCTGCCTCGGGCATGGATGTGTGTGATGTCCTTAGGTTAGTTAGGTTTAAGTAGTTCTAAGTTATAGGGGACTGATGACCTCATAAGTTAAATCCCATAGTGCTCAGAGCCATTTGAACCATTTTTGTATTTCGGTTTACTTGAAAATGCATGTGTGAGTGTCGAAAGCATTTGTAATGAATTTATATTGGCCGCAACTGTTCTACATTACACTTCCGATTGCAGTACACCTTTTTATACATGGCGGCAAACCTTACCTTTTTTAAAGAAAAAGTCCAGAATAGCTGCTGTAAGCTTAATATTCCTTACGACAGCTGTTTCGGCTTGACTGCCATTCTCAAGTAACCTGAGAATACATCGTTGGAGAGATTATCTACACATATGGTAGTTGTCCCTGTGAATAATTATGTATTGTAAATATACGTTGGCACTTACGTCTTGTTTAATTTGATATCCATATGACAGTTCTATAATTAACTATCATTGTCTAATTCGTAGTGGCTGTGTGACACGTAGTAACTATAGAAGTATGGAATACGTTTCGACACTTATCTAATAGTTAGTTTATTATTAAGTACGATTCGAAATTTATTTGACAGTTCGTTTGTTATGATGCTCTATGTTCACAAAGTATAGTTAGATAAGCAACGATAATGTCATATTTCACTGGTTGGATTTTGCCTGAGTATCTTTTGTTACCCATTTGCACTCTCCCTTTTCGTGTTCCAGTAAACCAGTAAATTTTTCCAAATAACATTGATGTTTAAAGTGTGTTTCTTCGTTTAGCATTTCATGACGATAGCCTCTCGAATGCATGGGCCCTATACATCTCCAGTTCTTCAGGTCTGTTCACAGTGAGTCCTTTTGATACTCTGTGCAGTAATTTCAATGCAGCTTCAATTGTCTCGGTTGTATTGTGCTAGTTTTTTAGATGTAAACAAACGATGGTTCTGGTGTGTTCATGGAATCTGATACTAAAACTTCGGTCTTTTCGGCCGATATACAGATTATTACAACTGTCACAACTTATTATCTCATTGAACACCAAACTTGCTCACTATTATAATTTTCGTCATTAATTTTGCTGGAGCAGTGTACGTTCTTCGTCGTTCTCCAATGCTTTGAGCATTTTCAGGTGCGCTGCAGCGACAGATAAATATGCAAAGGTCTTTGGAGTTAATAGGACAGGTATACGATCTTACACATTTTTGCTGGTGGTGTTAGACAGTTTCGATCAGTTGCTCGAGATCAGACTACATTGTTTGCGAAGGGATGTATTACTCGATGGGATCTGCCACCGCACTGCTCTTTCTCGTGAGACGAACTCACCGAAAGCGATTAGCGCTTGGTTAGACTCAGTCCCCGATAAGAAGTCACTGTTGCACTCAGTGAAACAACCTGTGGTAACAACCCGATTTGTTGCACGGTGCGGTAGCAGCCGAGGCCAGCCGTTGACCACACACCACACAGGGATCCGATACGAGCGGCCACTCCCATCGCGGACTCGGGTTGAGCGCGCGCTTGCAGCCGGGTGAAAGGTGCTTGATTGATAATGACACAGCTACAACGCCGGCTCCGAAAGCGCCTTCTGTAAGCAGTTCAGTTACTTGTAAGCGCGACTGACATATGTAGGGCCCCGAATGACGTAAAATCTGATCATAGAACACGCGCTTTCACAGTCGGTTTTCCGCTTAACACGTGGACAAAATTTCTAACCTGTTACGGTCTTGTCTAAAGAACGTAATATCTCCTACCTGTCCTCTATTGGTGCGGCAAACATCTGCAGAGCGTAAGTACATCAGAGTTTGAAACACCTTTTCATAGACTCGCTTTCAAGGTGCTCCAGACGTTCACTTGAGGCGACATTCATCACGTTGTCTACGGTCTCGACTCTTTTAACTCAATGTTCCCTGTGTACTAGTCCGCTTGCAATATCAGTCTTATATTCTACGGACGTCTGGTTCACTTTATTTGTAAGGCCTTACTTCTACTTATAGAATGTGCTTCGTGTTTCTATGTTACGATATAATTTCTGTACACTGTTATGAAGTTAGTACCTTGCTCAAAAGAACAGTGGTTTCTGCAAGTCCTCTTTTAAATCTGCTGTTGCAGCGAGTGATCTTTTCTTGTGTGGTTGGAACTTACGATTACTTGAGACATTTTACTGGGACGCAGCGGCTTATTTATAGTCTTGGCAAGTAGTCCAAATGGATTAAAAGTTCACGATTAATTTGGGGGCGTCAAATTCGGAAAAATTGCTAGCTATCGATGACTGCCTCCATGATCATCGTCAGGGGCTAAGTCTGACAGTCGTGGAATTGGTGAAGTTCTCACTTTCAAAGCGAAAGGAAAGCCTTTTCCTGGCCATATTGCGTCACAGATATGGCGAATACCGACTGCCGCCCTCTACATGCACATACTACGTTTGCTCTGTCCAGCGTCTTTAGCAGCGCGCCACCTCTCACATCAGATGGTGGACAAGTCTTTCTTGCTCCATAATGTTTGGCAAACGAACGCAACCATCCAGAGCCGAGTGCATAGCCCGTTCCCCAATTGCCGTTGTTATGACTTACTCTCATTTCCACTATTTCGCTAATCACGGAGTCCGAATAGCTCGAAACCTGAACCCGAAACTCAATCTAGTCCAACATAAGCTTATGTTTAGTGATTAGACTGTGCTTCACAATTCCTGTACTTCAGGTGACGTTGATACTCAACAGGAATCGGTTATAATTTATGTACAGGGCGAGTCAGGAGGAAAGGTAGATGCTTTGATGGGTGGTAGTATTGGTGATTCTGAACAGAAGAACTTCAGACCAATCATATGGTCTTTTCTTAAACGTATCTGAAATACAGCTGTTTGAAAGTCAGTCACATGTCCGTCATCACCAACACTCACATGTGAATACAATCAAAGTAACATTAGGCTTTACTGACCAATTCAGAGCGCACATACCGTACGGCCAGTAACACAGCACCTCGTTGAAACTGTCCAGAAAGTTGGACCGATCGCTACGGAGTTATTCCTTGGATATAGAAGACACCAGATCTTACTCTGTTAGAGTACTGTTTGTGGAGTTGGCTTAAGAGCGAAGTCTACAAGCGCAGCGTGGACACAAAGGAGGATCTTTTCGCCCGTATTTTACATGCGTGTGCTCAAGTAAAGCCCCCTACTTATCAGCTCAGATCAGAAACACAGCTGCTGCCTACAAGATCTGCAAAATGCACTGCAATTGACGGTGGACATTTTTTGTAAAGAAATGTACATAATTAAACAAAACATTAGCTCACAATGTTTCAGTTAACTTTCACCTGCATTTGCCCTTTTCCCATTGTTTCATTAATTTCCGCGGAAACTGTTAAGAACAGGACATATATTCACACTACGTTTCTTGTTCAGAATCACTAATACTGTCACCCCTCAAAACAACTACCTTTCCTCCTGGCTTACTCTGCATAATGCCTCACGTAACTGGTGTTACACTCGCAATGAATACGTATTATAAATCTCTGGCACTCTCAAGTTCAGATAATCTTTAACAGTGCGCAATATGTTTTCTAAATTTTCCTGTATGGCTGAAAGACTGTCTGATTCTTTGCATCTTTAATACTCTGCCTGTCTTACTGGTTGTTGCAACGGAGAATGGAAGCGGCGCGATTTGTCGTCCATCCTGACGTGGCTGAGCGCCAACGCGTCTCGGTTTCTTCGACAGGGTTAACCTGATGTAATGGACTAAATACCGAATCCCCCAGAAAACCGTTCTCAGATGATTAATAGCGAAGCTGAGGGTGTCCTTGTCCGAAATAGCTATGTCTCTATGTATTTGGGTGCATGACACACATCTGAGTTGGATTATGGAATAATCCTAACGTTCATGCGACTTACACTGGAAGCCGCAGTCACAGTAGGCTGGGCACGTTACTTGCAGCCCGTACGGTGGTAAAGTCAAGCGACCTCTTATATGACTCTGACCTGGGTAAAACCGGCCATTGCTTATGTTATTCATGCATACTCGCCATAAATTCCACACATGTTGTTGTTGTGGTCTTCAGTCCAGAGACTGGTTTGATGCAGCTCTATCCTGTGCAAGCTTCTTCATCTCCCAGTACCTACTGCAACCTACATCCTTCCGAATCTGTTTAGTGTATTCACCTCTCGGTCTCCCTGTACGATTTTTGCTCTCCACGTTGCCCTCCAATATTAAATTGGTGATCCCTTGATGCCTCAGAAAGTGTCCAACCAACCGAACCCTTCTTCTAGTCAAGTTGTGCCACAAATTTCTCTTCTCTGCAATTCTATTCAATACCGCCTCATTAGTTATGTGATCTACCCATCTAATATTCAGCATTCTTCTGTAGCACCACAAATCGAAACCTTCTATTCTCTTCTTGTCCAAACTATTTATCGTCCACGTTTTACTTCCATACGTGGCCACACTCCATACAAATGCGTTCAGAAACGACTTCCTGACACTTAAATCTATACTTGTGTTAACAAATTTCTCTTCTTCAGAAACGCTTTCCTTGCCATTTCCTGTCTACATTTTATATCCTCTCTATTTCTACCATCATCAAGTGTTTTTCACTCCAAATAGCAAAATTCATTTACTACTTTCAGCGTATCATTTCCTAATCTAATAGCCGCATCATCACCTGATTTAATTCGACTACATTCCATTATCCTCGTTTTGCTTTTGTTGATGTTCCTCTTATATCCTCCTTTCAAGACACTGTCCATTCCTTTCAGCTGCTGTTCCAAGTCCTTTGCTGTCTTTGACAGAATAACAATGTCATCGGCGCCGGCCGGAGTGGCCGTGAGGTTCTAGGCGCTACAGTCTGGAACCGAGCGACCGCTACGGTCGCAGGTTCGAATCCTGCCTCAGGCATGGATGTGTGTGATGTCCTAAGGTTAGTTAGGTTTAATTAGTTCTAAGTTCTAGGCGACTGATGGCCTCAGAAGTTAAGTCGCATAGTGCTCAGAGTCATTTGAACCAATGTCATCGGAATTCCTACTCCGAATTTTTCTTTCGTTTCCTTTACTGCTTGCTCAATACACCGATTAACATCTGGGATAGGCTACAACCCTGTCTCACTCCCTTCCCAACCACTGCTTCACTTACATACCCTCACATATACATGTAATAATTCAATCATAGACGGAAGAACATGGTATTCAAGGACAGCTGCATACAAGATGCACCACGCTACATAAACCGACTTGTAGTACGAGGAACGTACAGTAAGTAATCCAACAGATATTTTTTGTGAAAGCATCACACACATCCATACCCAAGGCAGGATTCGAACCTGCGACAGTAGCTGTCGCGCGTTTCCAGACTGAAGCGCCTAGAACCGCTCTGCCACACAGGCCGACCCACCTATTGCAGTTTTGTTTCCAGTTCGAAGTGATGAATCCATATTTCATCACCTGTGACGATGTTCCACAAAAAGATATCAGGTTCAGCCTCTTAAGGTGCAAGCAATTCCACACAGATGGTGCTTCTTTCCTCTTTATGGTCTTCTATTAGGAGGCGACGAACCCAGTGGGCACACACCTTTCAGTGCCCCAACAAAGAAATGAGTTTGTCAGGATTACCAATACATAAGTCCAATTGTGCAGCGAGGTGTTTCATTCTACGCATCGACCACTTTAAATGAGAGTGTCCGCACGTTCCAACACAGCAGGAGTCACACAGCTGTGTGCGGCTGGCCGGCACGCGGGAGATCGGATAGGCCTGTTGCGATGATGAAAGACGCCTCGCACAACGACTCACAGTGCTTTTGTACACAGCCCGGTCTGTGTGAACATTCTGCAAGCGACTATGAACATCAACCATGCTCTAGTTTTCCACCAAAAGAAATTCAATGACAGATCTCTGCTACAAATGCACCTCCGTTACACACATCATTCTGAAGTCTACGTACAGAGTCGCCACCTGTTGGAACTTCATGAAACTGGAGAGGCTCAAACGGGAATATTCCACGATGACCCACAATAAATTCTAAATTCCATATTTTTTCAGCTGATATTGGTCGAAAAAAAAATGGAAGCATTACTTGTTGAACGCCCCTGCTACACAGGGTTTCCAAAAAAAAAAATAAAAAATAAAAAATAAAAAAATAAAAAAAAATCACAGACTACACTTAGTGTGTTATGCGGGAAGGAACACTGACCAGTTTTGGTGAAGGAACGTATTTCCGGAACCATACGGCTTGGGTGCTGGAGAGCGTCGAAGGCTGAGATGTGTATCCGTTCCTCATTACGTCGATAAACCCAACCTGAGCAGCACATCGTCCAGTCTGGATTACAAACGGGCTTCGAACTACCTCCTACGTCAAAGTAGAGCCTACATCGGCGGTGCTGAGTCTCACGCACATCAGCCAATACAGACGGTTGTCTTTGAGGTATTTCCATCGGTCCGTGGACTCGAGCTATAAGGTCCTCCGCTGACGTTACAAGTGAGCCGTACACTTTGCTCTTCGTACTACTCCACAGAAAATAGTCAGTAAGTGTCAGATCTGGCCACCATGCTGTCCATGGAACTAGTCCACCCAACCGACGTATGGGTAATTCCGCACATCGACATCAGAATGTGCTGGAACTCCGTCGTGTTGCAGTCTCATGTCAACCCGAACATTTAGTGGCACTGCATCCAATACGGTAGGCAAAACCTCTCTAATAACTGTGAGGTAGATCGGTTCTGTCAGTCTGTTTGGCAGTAAATGCGGCCCAATGATTTGGTGACGGGATATCTCTGACAAGATGTTAATGTCGACCTTCTGTTGGTGATTTTCAATCATCAGAGCACACGGGTTTTCCTTCAGCCAAACGTGTATGTTGTGAAAGTTTAATATGCCGTCCCTAGTGACGTGCGTTTATTGGTGAGGAGCATCAAGCTCGGGAAATGTGTCTGGGGTATGCATTGCTCTGAATACCGCTGCGCAAACTGCACCCGTCTTGGGAAGTCCTCCTTCCGTAAGACCTGGACTTCCTGCAGATGGTATGCATAGCGCCGGTGATGTACGGACAACACACCACACAGTACTTTTAACCGTCTGCAGAGCCTGTGCCACCTCCCGAGTGCTGGCCGTTGGGTCTTCTTCGAACATTGTCAGCACATCCTCCTCCAAGTGTAGTGTTCTACCGAGCGTGGACGACCCGCAGCAGGTTACCGTACCTGGCAGAGGACAAACAATAGACTGGGATTAATATTCGCAAGTACTCACCACGAAGTGCTGTTACTACTGTACAATGGAAACACCTCGGGCAGAAAATACCTACGCGTAACTTTCCGCCCTCTCTGAGCTTCTCTTTATGGTTGCGAACGTAGAATAATGTGCAGTACGTCTACTTCGAAATCGTTTCGCATACAATCCTGCAGCAGCTCTCCCATTGCCTTGCCGTATGCAAGACCCTGTCTGTCACTTCCGCTGCTCTGTACTGGTACATGTCGCACTACTGTCAACAATGTTAGTGCGCTGGCAGACCACGCAAGGTCCGCTGTAAGATTTGCTCAAGGGGTGTGTGGAGGAATGTAGCGCACGCGCAGGAATGTTATTAGGCTCAGGTCGTCCATCCGCAGTACACAGATGGCTAAAGGGTTGCATACATTCCGAATTCATACACCAAAACAAATCGGAAAAAATTGTCACAACTTTCGATTTGAGCGTCGACGCTCTCCAGGCGCCCAAATCTTGCATTTCCGGATGTAGGTTCCTCCTAGAAAACCAATCAGTTTGTCTTCCCGCACAACGGATTAAGCGCTCTCGGTGTTCCTGGGATATCCTGCATTCGTGCAGTGTCATATTGGACCCGTAAGAGCCTTTGCGTGTCATTTATTTTCTTTCATACCCGCTCGTGATCGAAGTTATGACGTCTGAAGCAGTAACAGAGTTCTGAAGAGCGTTGCGAAAGAGACGTCTGCCCCAAATGGTGCGAGGAATGTGATGTCAGTATGTTCAACTATTACTGAGAATCCCTGCTCGTCCGAACACAAGCCCGGATATCGGTCACAGAGCCGGCTGGGACATATTTATGATTCAATAAATGTGAAAAATGACTGGAATGTAATTCTTAAAATATTCAGCGTATTTTAATTATGAAATTCAAAGGAAGGCAGTTAAGCGCAGAAAGGTATGCTCCGAATGCAGGATTTTAGCGTCAACTTGCTATTTCAGTGTTCGATGTGAGCGGCTGTACGCGGGACTGTCCTGACCGCAGTGGCTACATCTAAATACCAAACTGGACCGAATTGAAATTAGTATCTGCAAGATTTAGAAGCGTTTCTTCAAGCTGAGACATGATCAGAGGTACCTGACAATTACACAGCAGAATGTCAGCGATTGTGTAAGGCATGTGTATCGGTGGTTTAAAAAGCTGTTGTACTGTTCTTGTAAGAGCGGAACCGTAACCTTGGGAACCAGCAGGCCGAGATCTGATTTGTACTGCTCAGATACACCTTTACCTCTTTGCTCTGTCGTATATCCGACACACCTCTGCATACATCATCTGTTACACCAACAGAATCTAATAAACACGCTAAGAAAGAAAGCTAGATCAGGACAAGAGTTTTTTATTACAGTTGTGACACTTCACCTACAATATACTTTAAATCTGTCGGAGCACTATTTCTGTTTTATGTTACTCTTACCGCCACAAAAAACAACGGCCTTGCTTGAGTAGTAACACCGGTTCCGGTCATATCACTGGAGTTGCGTGGTGTTGGGCTTGGCTAGCACTTGGGTCGGTGAACGTCCGACTCTGCCGAACGCTGTTGGCAAGCGGGGTGCACTCAGCACTTGTGAGGCCATTTGAGGAGCCACTTGTCTGAGAAGTAGCGGCTCCGGTCACGAGAACTGACAACGGCCGGAAGAGTGGTGCGCTGACAACATGCCTCTCCATGTCTGAATACAACCCAGTACGTTGTACTCGATGGTGTTTATCGGAGGTGAGGGTATCATCTGGAGTGCCCCAGAGAAGTGTGGTAGGTCGGTTGTTGTTTTCTATCTACACAAATGATCTTTTGGATAGGGTGGATAGCAATGTGCGGCTGTTTGCTGATGATGTTCTGGTGTACGGGAAGGTGTCGTCGTTGAGTGACTGTAGGAGGATACAAGATGACCTGGACAGGATTTGTGATTCGTGTAAAGAATGGCAGCTAACTCTAAATATAGATAAATCTAAATTAATGCAGATGAATGGGAAAAAGAATCCTGTAATGTCTGAATACTCCATTAGTAGTGTAGCGCTTGACACAGTCACGTCAATTAAATATTTGGGCGTAACATTGCAGAGCGATATCAAGTGGGACAAGCATGTAATGGCAGTTGTGGGGAAGGCGGATAGTCGTCTTCGGTTCATTGGCAGAGATTTGTGAAGATGTGGTTCATCTGTAAAGGAGACCGCTTATAAAACAGTAATACGACCTATTCTTGAGTACTGCTCGAGCGTTTGGGATCCCTATCAGGTCGGATTGAGGGAGGACATAGAAGCAATTCAGAGGCGGGCTGCTAGATTTGTTACTGGTAGGTTTGATCATCACGCGAGTGTTACGGAAATGCTTCAGGAACTCGGGTAGGAGTCTCTAGAGGTAAGGAGGAGTTCTTTCCGTGAATCGCTACCGAGGAAATTTAGAGAACCAGCATTTGAGGCTGACTGCAGTACAATTTTACTGCAGCAAACTTACATTTCGCGGAAAGACCACAAAGATAAGATAAGAGAGATTAGGGATCGTACAGAGGCATATAGGCAGTCATTTTTCCCTCGTTCTGTTTGGGAGTGGAACAGGGAGAGACGATGCTATTTGTGGTACGCGGTACCCTTCGCCACGCGCCGTGTGGTGGATTGCGGAGTATGTACGTAGACGTAGATCTGCATCCAATGACTTCTGTCAGCTGAATATGACAAGGCGATCAGTCATTACCATTGGCCATTCCAAGGCCTGTTTGGAAGGAGTTTAGCCCGCATCTCGTGGTCGTGCGGTAGCGTTCACGCTTCCCACGCCCGGGTTCCCGGGTTCGATTCCCGGCGGGGTCAGGGATTTTCTCTGCCTCGTGATGGCTGGGTGTTGTGTGATGTCCTTAGGTTAGTTAGGTTTAAGTAGTTCTAAGTTCTAGGGGACTGATGACCATAGATGTTAAGTCCCATAGTGCTCAGAGCCATTTTTTTGGAAGGAGTTTAGTACTGGCACTAAAACGGCTAGGACTCGAACTAAATCCCTGTAGGAACAACTGACACCATTGAAGCACGGGAATTGATGCACGACGTCTTCACAATGTTGTGCGGTTCTATAGTCATCTCACGAGTGCCAACGAAGAAGTTTTGGACGTCCACCGCTCTTTAGTGCACAGAACTAAAAGCTTTTATCGCGCGGTACCTTCGCGAGAATGGCTCTCAGAGCGAAGTTAAGGGCCAATCAGTGGTAGGTACCTTCATCCACAGTAGCTTCTAAGGTACTTTTGAATTAACTGTGCTTTGGAAAAGTAATTAATTTTTCTAGATAACTTGGTGTGAGACCGACTCTCTTTGCCTATGATTGTTGAATTCAGTAAGCAATTTTTGTATTAAACAAGATATACACAGTTTAAGCGCAGAACTCTAATTCACTGTCTCATTTTCTTAGGGGACTCTGGTAGTTTGTAGGCGCGTAAGGACGGTTGGCTCCAACAGCACTGGACTCTCTGGGCAGAGTACCACCAGACCACGTACAAGTAGCTATTCATCCTCTCCAAATCTTTTGCCTGTCCATTACTTTCCACTTCTTCACCAACACACGCACCATTTCTAAGCGTTTTGTTACGTTACACGTTCAAAAACACGTCCTGAAGATTTTATTTGATGCAGAACAACCTGATGTGTATTCAGAATTCACCATTGTAAACTGAGTTTCAACATTGATTTAGGTGGTGAAGTGATCCGGAAGCACACCAGTCTCCTAATCTGAGCTTGTGCTCCGTCTCTAATTACTTCGTCGTCAACGGGACGTTAATCTCTGCCTTTCATCCTCCTTTCCAAGTTACAGCGTGAAAAATACTAGCTTTCACACGCCTAATGTATCCCGAGACGCTACGTTCCAAGCGCTATCTGGAACGCTGTCAGTGGGACCGTGAAAGGTGTCACTGGGCACCCGATCCGACTCGCTGAGAGCTAATAAATGTCTACAGAGCACTTGCTGGTTCTGTAAAGCTCACCTCCCAGGAGACTAGTTTGGAATTCAGTCGCTGAAATAAGATTTACGTCCACGTTTTACAAACATGAGGGTAATATGGCTACCAACGCTTGATATAACAATAAAAAAGAACAGCCGGGAATTTGTTTGCGCGCAGATCGGATACATGCTGGCTTCAGCACCAGAAATGGCGCTATTAGATGCAACATAGAATTGCTACTGGGCTATACCGATCTTTACTGCCTCTAACTGCTCTCTTAAACCGGAACAATTATGCAGATGAGCGCGGATCGACTGTTATGAATTTCAACCAGCTCGCTGCAGCCTTGTATCGGACATCAGCTGACGATCTACAGACATCAGAAAATAACGAGTAATTTTAAAAAATCATCTCAGTTAGTCGTGGGACCTTACTCTTACACACCGAAAATTTTTGGACTGTTTTCAGTACACGAGTGAAAACGATTAATTTGCTTTTCAATGTCTATATTATAAGACACAAAAACAGAATGTTACTACGGATACTTTGCGCGCCTCGTATCACATATACATATCGCTACTTTTCGTGAACTATTAGAGTGAATAATCTACAGGCCAGCATGCATCTCCAGTCTTCTTCTATTCCCTAATCGGTCGCCATTATGTAAATCATCATCTCAATCACTTTTTAAAGCTTCCTTTCCTTTATCACATTCCGTAACGAACGTAGTTAATCACACTACGTTTAAACTATTTCTGGATGACTATCAAAAAGCTGCGAATAGGGAGGAACGATCGTATATACATTTTTAAGTGTATGTATCGTGAGTAATGCTCTGAATAGTCCCACATCCAGTAGGTATTACTCTTATTTTATGTATGTTCTATTATGTTGGTAACGATAACCGCAATATCATACACCTACGGACACCTTGAATTGGACAATAATTTGTGTACTGTATGTAGCCCTCTATTTTTACAACTCAGTCCAGCAATCCTGCCTATAGAGGACCACACTGGAGTCGTAAGCTATGTTGGGAGGCAGTGTTCCACATTACTCACATGTGTTGTTGCGACTGATCATCTAAACTAAACCCCTCCTGAACAGGCCAGGAAGGCACAACAGTACCGACCGGCCGCCGTGTCATCTTCAGCCCATAGACGTCACTGGATGCGGATAGCGAGGGGCATGTGGTCAACACACCTCTCTCCTGGCCGTATATCAGTTACCGAGACCGGAGGAGCTACATCTAAATCAAACAGCCCCTCAGTTTGCCTCACAAGGGCCCCTCAGTTTGCCTCACAAGGGCTGAGTGCACCCCACTTGCCAACAGCGCTCGGCAGACCGAATGGTCACCCATCCAAGTGCTAGCCCAGCCCGACAGCGCTTAACGTCGTTGATCTCACGGGAGCCGGTGTTACCACTGCGGCAAGGCCGCTGGCGCCACTGATCATCAGTGTTACCAAAGGCTGTCCTGTTATTTTCCATACATGTTCAACGTAGGACAGGATTGTGTTGGTCGGACGTTGGTCAAGGCGAAAGTAAGTGTACAAGTATTGTTCGCTAAACAAACTGAAAAGAAATGATGGCGTGGGCGACAAATACCGCGGTATTCAGTGACCACATAAGGAATACCAAGACATATACGGCCACTATAGGTTAAGGTTGTCTGCAGCGTAATGCGCATAGTTCACCGCTCGTCATTTCCTGAAATACATTCGGGTAGTTTCCACGTACTTGGCTGACGTGTTACTAGTAGACTACAGTAACTCACGGTAAGTTGCGCTCTTTATATTCATGCTCACTATATAGATTTTATTCCGTCCAGACGAAGGCTCTTTGACATCTGATTTACCTTCTAGCAATTGGACGCATGAAACTGATGTTTCTGCCGAATTGTCGGGGAACTTTCATGCTTCACTTTGCTATCGAGTGTATGCGAAAGTGTTAAATATGGATTGTGATGTCTTAGTTCACAAAATATTCATTCTTCTTATGGTGCGTGACGGCAACCAAATGTTAAATCATCGTTTGGTGCAAGGCGGCCAAAGGGATGTGTCGCCTTTGAAATCTGGACATATAAGCAAAAGGTTAGTTGACACAAGTGTAAACCGGCTACGGTGGCCGAGCGGTTTTAGGCGCTTCAATCCGGAACCACGCTGCTGCTACGGTCGCAGGTTCGAATCCTGCCTCGGGCATGGATGTGTGTGATGTCCTTAGGTTAGTTATGTTTAAGTAGTTCTAAGTCTAGGGGACTGATGACCTTAGATGGTAAGTCCCAAGTGCTTGGAGCCATTTGAACCAACACAAATGTACTTTCAATGAATGTATTTTACTCAACTTGTTGCTGGAGAATTGTTACACAGTTGGCGACGTGTGGCAGCCATGGCTACCTGTAAGCAGAGCCAAAACACGGGCGTGCGTCTATGTAAACTGAATGTTTTCCGCTAGAACTACCTGTCAATAGCTCTGTAACGTTCGGTACGAAACTAATTTCAAATTAGGAGACTGGCGCCCAGGTGCGAGCTGCTTAGTGGTCGGCGGCCTGGAGGCCTTTCATTGGTGAGATCATCTTACTGGTGGCGATGTTCAAAGCGCCGCTCGCGGTATCCGCAGGAATCTTCGTCGAGGCGGCTAGATAAGCTACATACTACAATCTTGGGAATGTGATACTCTTCTGTGTATTTAATTCTTTCTTTACCTCATAAATTTTGTATTAACAGTGAGTCATCTTAATGAATTGAAGCATTCGGGCATTCAGTGGTACTTCGTTAATAAGCTGTTACTGGATAATCCATCCGGCTGTTTTATTGAAGGTATTTAATTGACGTGATCGATTTGGAAAATATGGAATCTCTTATACAGGTAATCTTGTGGCAGTCGCTGCAACGGAGAAACGCAAGAATAATTCAGGTGTTTGAATGTTTCGGTTGAGCTGCAATGTGACAAGCGCGTCTGAAAATGAAATTGTACAATTTCGATATCATACACGTCAATTAAATACCATAAATACGGTGAATGGATTAACCCCTAGCAGTATATGAATGGTCAATATTTCAGCTGCGCGGGGTAGCCGCGCGGTCCGAGGCGTCTTGTCACGGTCCGCGCTGCTCTCCCTGTCGGAGGTTCGAGTCCTCCCTCGGCCATGCGTGTGTATGTCGTCCTTAGCGTAAGTTAGTTTAAGTTAGATTAAGTAGTGTGTAAGCTTAGGGACCGATGACCTCAGCAGTCTGTTCCCATAAGACCTTACCACAAATTTCCAATTTCAATATTTCATTCTTTTCTGATGGTTCATTTTAAAAAGTGGAAAGATGTATTTTCTTTTTTGCTCGGATGGTGTAACTGCCTATAACTGACTTTACTGAGCAGTGTTTGAAAACAGCCACAAGTCGCAGTTAATATTTTTTATTTAATAGTTTCGCTTTTCAAATGAACAACATTATTTTCGCAATATACAGTTTAAAGTTGTCTGACGGCACTAAAGATTGGGTTTAATGTTAGCCCGCGGCAGTAAAGGGTAAAGTGGCTGTACTATAGCTCTTAGGCGCTGTCAATGTCATCGGTTACTGCTGTACCTTAAATGTACTTTAAAAGTATGTTATGTACTATAGTACATCCAACTTAATTTTTAGTGGTGCCAGCCAACGTTAAATGCAATGTTGAGCGCTGTCACCCAGCTTCAAACTGTGTTTTCTGATGATGCTCTTGTTCTTTTGAAGAGCGAAACCGGTAAATAAAAAATACTAACTGTGACTTGTAGTCGTTTTCAAAACCTTAGCTTTAACTGTCGTTCCCCCTCTAGACAATGCCTGCTCTTGACATTTTTGATCAGGAATTATAATGTACACTATGTGATCAAAAGTATCCGGACACCCGGCTGAAAGTTACTTACAAGTTCGTGGCGCCCTCCATCGGTAGTGCTGCAATACAATATGCTGTTGCCCCACCCTTGCCCCGATTACATCTTCCACTCTCGCAGGCATTCGTTCAATCAGCTGCTGGAAGGTTTCATGGAGAATGGGAGCTCATTCTTCACGGAGTGCTGCACTGAGGAGAGGTAACGATGTTGGTCGGTGAATCCTGGCACGAAGTCGGCCTTTCCAAAACATCCCGAAGGTGTTCTTTAGGATTCTCGTCAGCACACTGTGCAGGCCAGTCGATTACAGAGATGTTTTGTTGTGTAACCATTCCGCCACAGGCCGTGCGCTATGAACAGGTGCTCGATCGTGTTGAAAGATGCAGTCGCAATCCCCGAATTGCTCTTCAACAGTGGGAAGCAAGAAGGTGCTTAAAACATCAATGTAGGTCTGTGCTGTGATAGTGCCACGCAAAACACTAAGTGGTGCAAGCCGCTCCATGAAACACACGACCACACCATAACGCCACTCCCTCCGTATTTTATTGTTGCCACTACACACGCTGGCAGATGACGTTCACTGGGCGTTCGCCGTACCGACACCCTGTCATCGGATCGTCACATTGTGTACCGTGACTCGTCAATCCACACAACTCCTTTCTACTGTTCAATCGTCCAATGTTTACGCTCCTAACACCAAGAGAAGCTTCGTTTGGCATTAACCGGGGTGATGTGTGGCTCATGAGCAGCCGCTTGACAATGAAACCCAAGTTTTCTCACCTCGCGCGTAATTGTTATAGTACTTGCAGTGGATCCTGATGCAGATTGGAATTCCTGTGTGATGATCTGGATAGATGTCTGCCTATTACACATTACGACCCTCTTCCACTGTCGGCGGTCTCTGTCGGTCAACAGACGAGGTCGGCCTGTACGCTTTTGTGCGGTACGTGTCCCTTCACCTTTCCACTTCACTATCACATCGAAAACAATGGACCTAGGGGTGTTTAGGAGTGTGGAAATCTCGCATACAGACGTATGACACAAGTGACACCCACTAACATGACGACGTTTGAAGTCCGTAAGTTCTGCAGAGAGCCCCATTCTACTCTCTCACGATGTCTAATGACTACTGAGTACCTGGCAGTAAGTGGGAGCACAATGCACTAAATATGAAAAAGTATGTTTTTGGGGGTGTCTGGATGCTTTTGATCACATAGTGTAGCAGTAGGGAATTTCCACAGCGAGACTAATAGGCTGAAACTGCTTCAGCAGTGAGAGATACGCGACGCCAGCTGTGATCTGGCCTGCCAACCACCCAGCCAGCCAGCCTGCCTGCCCCTGGGAGTAGACGAGCGGCTGCGACTGCCTGGGGCAACACGTCACGGCCCACTGCCCCCAGACGCCGCCGCTGCGGGCGACGCTCCGGTGTTCCAACAGGCCGTCTCTCATACGCCGCGCAGCTTCCCGCGGGTGTCAGGGAGTGCTCTTACCAGTGTTCTCCACCGACAGTGACAGAAAATTATGTATGAAAGGTGGGGAACGAGGAACTGGGAGCGGAATTTGCCAGACCAAAACTAAAATTATATCTGCTGAGGTCAGTACTGTGAACATTAACAGTTGCCAACATGCTTACAATAAGAAAACATTATCCTGCTGAACTGTAGGGTTTCGCAGGGATCGAATGAAGGGTAGAGCCACGGGCTCAAATGGCTTTGAGCACTATGGGACTTAACAGCTGTGGTCATCAGTCCCCTAGAATTTAGAACTACTTAAACCTAACTAACCTAAGGACATCACACACATCCATGCCCGAGGCAGGATTCGAACCTGCGACCGCAGCAGTCGCGCGGTGCCGGACTGAGCGCCTAGAACCGCTAGACCACCGCGGCCGGCGTAGAGCCACGGGTCGTAACACAGTAACTGACCGTACTCTAGCGTTCAGAAAACTACACTACTGGCCATTAAAAGTGCTACACCAACAAGAAATCCAGATGATAAACGGGTATTCGTTGGACAAATATACTATAACTGACATGTGATTACATTTTCGCGCAATTTGGGTGCATGGATCCTGAGAAATCAGTGCCCAGAACAATCACCTCTGGCCGTAATAACGGCCTTGACACCCCTGGGCATTAAGTCAAACAGAGCTTGCATGGAGTGTACAGGTACAGCTGCCCATGCAGCTTCAACACGATACTACAGTTCATCAAGAGTAGTAACTGGCGTATTGCGACGAGCCAGTTGCTCGGCCACCATTAACCAAACGTTTTCAATTTGTGAGGGATCTGGAGAACGTGCTGGCCAGGGCAGCAGTCGAACATTTTCTGTATCCAGAAAGGCCCGTACAGGAGCTGCAACATGCAGTCGTGCATTATCCTGCTGAAGTGTAGGGTTTCGCAGGGATCGAATGAAGGGTAGAGCCACGGGTCGTAACGCATCTGAAATGTAAGGTCCACTGTTCAAAGTGCCGTCAATGCAAACAAGAGGTGACCAACGGCACCCCATACCATCACCCCGGGTGATACGCCATTATGGCGATGACGAATACACGCTTCCAATGTGCGTTCACCACGATGTCGTCAAACACGGATTCGACCATCATGATGCTGTAAACAGAACCCGGATTCGTCCGGAAAAATGACGTTTTGCCATTCGTGCACCCAGGTTCGTCGTTGAGTGCACCATCGCAGGCGGTCCTGTCTGTGATGCGGCGTCAAGGGTAACCGCAGCCATGGTCTCCGAGCTGATAGTCTATGCTGCTGCAAACGTCGTCGAAATGTTCGTGCAGATGGTTGTCGTCTTGCAAAGGTCCCATCTGTTGACTCAGGGATCGAGACGTGGCTGCACGATCCGTTACAGCCATGCGGATAAGATGCCTCTCATCTCGAGTGCTAGTGATACGAGGCCGTTGGGATCCAGCACTGCGTTCCGTCTTACCCTCCTAAACCCACCGATTCCACATTCTGCTAACAGTCATTGGATCTCGACCAACGCGAGCAGTAATGTCGCGATACGATAAACCGCAATAGCGATAGGTTACAATCTGACCTTTATCAAAGTCGAAAATGTGATGGTACGCATTTCTCCTCCTTACATGGGCTCCACAACAACCTTTCACGAGGCAACTCCGGTCAACTGCTGTTTGTTTATGAGAAATCGGTTGGAAACTTTCCTCATGTCAGCACTGTGTGAATGCTCTGAAAAGCTAATCATTCGATAGGTTGGTTGGTTGGTTTAAAGATTAAAGGGACCAAACTGCAAAGGTCATCGGTCCCTTGTTTCATAAAAACACAGAGCACATTGAAACTATCCACCAGTCAGGCGAAGCACTAAAATAAAAATTCCGGGGGAAGAAAGGCCCCAAGGTCAATGGTAAGACAACACGGAAAACGGAGCACAGCAACAAAAACAACACATAGAAGAAAGGCAGAAGGAATTAAAACTGTACAGCAGAGGACTGTGGCTGGCTGATCACGAAAATAATAGGATGAGCCAGCCACTCTGCAACACGTTAAAACCTCCAGCCTAAAATTTTAGGGTGGAGTCGAATTACAACACAAAACTAAGTAAAATATACAGCACAAAAGAGGGTGACGCAATAAAATTAGAGTGACCTATAAAAGCCGCTTGCTCGAATAAAACTTAAAACACGATCTGCCATAGAGACATTGTCACCTATAAGAGATGATAAATCACCCAGGAGATTAAAAGTTCGCCCGAGGGCGGTTAAAAGAGGGCATTCCAACAATATATGGGCCACCGTCATGTTTGCACCACAGTGACAATGAGGGGGTCCTCTCGACGCAGCAGAGAGTGACCAATGCGGAGCCTACACAGAACAACAGAATCCCTGCGAGAGGCCCGCATGGAGGAACCCCACACAGTCGTGGTTTCCTTTACTTGCCGCAGCTTGTTGGGTGCAGACAGAGTGCGCCATTCGTCTCCCCACATCCCAAAGACCCGACGGTGCAACACCTTTCGGAGATTAGTTGCCGGGAGGCCGATCTCCAGCGTCTGTTTGCAGGTAGCCTCTTTGGCTAACTTGTCGGCGAGTTCGTTTCCCGCTATCCCAACGTGTCCCGGGGTTCATATGAACACCACCGAACGACCACGCTGTTCAGGAGCGTGAATGGACCCCTGGATGGCACCAAAAATGGGATGGCGTGGGTAGCACTGGTCAAGAGCCTGCAGACTACTGAGCGAGTCACTGTAAATGACGAAGGACTCTCCAGTGCTGGTACGAATACGCTCAAGGGCACGAAAAATGGCTGTCAGTTCTGCGGTGTAAACACTGCAGCCTTCCGACAAGGAGCGCTGGTCGACATAGTCCGCATGAGCATAAGCGTACCCCACACGGCCATCAACCATCGATCCATCGGTATAGATAACCTGCGCGTCATGGTATGCGCCTAGGAGAGCAAGGAATTGGCGGCGCAAGACTGCAGGAGGAACTGAATCTTTAGCCACTGGGAAAGTTCCAGCCGAAACTGCAGCCGACGAATACACCAAGGTGGTGTATGTGGGTGGACCTGGAAAGCAGATGGAAGAGGCAAACACTCGAGTTCGCGAAGGAGTGACCAAACACGGATCCCAATTGTATGGCCTGATCGCGGTCGCCGGTGTGGGATATGGACTGCCGCATTAGCGAAAAGGAGACTGTAGTTAGGGTGATGGGGCGAACAACGGACGTGTGCAGCATAGTTAGCTAACAGTTGTCGCCGCCGGATGCGAAGTGGAGGAACCCCAGCCTCAGCAAGTAGGCTATTAACAGCGCTGGTGCGGAATGCTCCTGTCGCCTGTCAAACCCCACAGTGGTCAACGGGGTCCAGCAGCTGCAACGCTGAGAGCGACGCCGAGCCATACGCCACACTACCATAATCCAGTCGGGACAGCACGAGGGCTTTGTAGAGCTGCAGCAGCGTTTTACGATCTGCACCCCAAGTTGTGTTGCTGAGGCAGCGGAGGGCATTCAGATGCTGCCAGCACTGACGCTTGAGCTGACGAATATGTGGAAGCCAAGTAAGCCGGGCATCGAACAGCAGTCCCAGAAAACGGTAAATGTCAACAACCCTGAGCATGGCATCCTGAAGATAGAGCTCAGGGTGGGGATGAACTGTTCGACGCCGACAAAAGTGCATAACACAAGTCTTCGCAGGGTAAAAGTAAAACCCATGGGCGAGGGCCCACGCCTGCGCCTTGCGTATGGCTCCCTGCAACCTACGTTCTGCAACACTAATGGCGGAGGGGCTGAAAAAGATGCAGAAATCGTCAGCATATAACGTAAGTGAGACAGATGACCCCACTGCTGCGGCAAGGCCATTAATGGCCACAAGGAAAAGTGGCACGCTCAATACAGAGCCCTGTGGTACGCCGTTTTCCTAGACATGAAGTGAACTATGGGATGTGCCAAGCAAAACGCGGAATGTCCGAACAGATAAAAAATTCTGAATAAAAATGGGGAGAGAGCCCCGGAGTTCCCACCCGTGCAACGTGGCGAGAATATGGTGCCGCCACGTCGTGTCATATACTCTGGAGAGGTCGAAAAAGACGGAGACGAGGTGTTGGCGCGTGGAAAAAGCAGTGCGGTTTGCAGACTCGAGAAAGACCAAAGTATCGGCGGTGGAACGGCCCTGACGGAAGCCGCTCTGCACGGAGCCAGAAGACCCCAAGATTCGAGCAGCCAACACAGCCGTCGACTCACCATACGTTCCAGTAGCTTGCACAGAGTGTTTGTCAAGCTGATGGGCCGATAGCTATCCACATTAAGCGGGTCCTTATCAGGCTTCAGCACCGGAATGATGGTACTTTCTCGCCACTGCGACGGAAAACACCATCGCCCCATATGCAGTTGAAGATGGCAAGAACACATCGCTGACAGTCCAGGGATAGGTGTTTGAGCATCTGATTGTGGATGCTATCTGGACCAGAGGCTGTATCGGGGCACTGTGCCAGGGCGCTTTGGAGTTCCCACGAACTAAATGGGCTGTTATACGCCTCAGGGTCGCGAGAAGCAAAGGAAAGCCGATTGCCTTCCTGCCGGCGTTTTAGCGCGCGAAACGCAGGCGGGTAATTCCCCGACGCAGACGCCCGAACATAGTGTTGAGCGAAATGCTCAGCGATTACATCGGCATCGGTGCATAGCGCCCCGTTGATGGAAAGCCCTGGGACACCTGTAGAGGGCTGCAATCCATAGATATGCCGAATCTTCATCCACACCTGGGAGGGTGAAGTACGGGAACCAATGGTGGAAACGTACCTCTCCCAGCATTCCCGTTTCGGCCGTTTGATGAGCCTCCGGATCTGAGCACGGAGACGTTTGAATAAAATGAGGTTCTCCAAAGACGGGTGCCGCTTATGTCGCTGAAGAGCCCGCCGACGCTCTTTAATGGCTTCAGCGACCTCCGGCGACCACCAAGGTACTGACTTTCGCTGTGGGCACCCTAACGAACGAGGAATGGTACGTTCCGCAGCAGAAACAATCGCTGTAGTCAGTGTCTGAACCGCCACATCGATGCTACCGCGGGGGAGAGAGTCAACAGTGGCAGCAGAGGAGAACACTTCCCAGTTTGCCTTGCTAAGTACCCATCTGGGCAAGCGTTCAGGGGAGCGACGCTGGGGTAGTGAAAGGAAGATGGGAAAATGGTCACTACCATACAGGTCGTCATGGACCCTCCAGGGGACCAATGGTACAAGCCCTGGGTTGCACAACGACAGATCTATGGCCGAGAACGTGGCATGCGCCACACTGAAATGTGTGGCGGCGCCGGTGTTTAAGAGGCAGAGGTCGAGTTGGGAGATGAGATTCTCGACATCTCTGCCTCGGCCAGTAATCTTCGTTCCTCCCCACAGGGGACTGTGGAAGTTAAAATCCCCCAGGAGAAGAAAAGGCGTGGGGAGTTGGGTGACAAGTGCAGTCAATCCGATCAGGGGGACTGTGCCACCAGGAGGGAGATAGACACTGCAGAAGATTATGTGCTGGGTAGTCCTTACGCGGACAGCCACAGCTTCCAATGATGTTTGATGGGGCACAGGAGCACTATATGCAGAGGTAAGAACATACACGCAGGCTCCACCTGACACACTATGGTAACTGCTACGGTTACAGTAATAGCCCCTGTATCCACGAAGGACAGGGGTCCGCATTGCCAGGAACCAGGTTTCCTGGAGGGCAATGCAGAAAGCAGGTGTCATGCTTAGAAGCTGGCGTAGCTCAGGTAGATGGCTAAAATAACCGCCACAATTCCACTGGAGGATGGTACAAAGCGTGTGCTGTAGGGGCATGAGGGCACTGAAAAGACAAATTACTTCGCAGAGTCACATGCTGCCACCGACTGAGTGGCTGACGTCGCAACTTCCATCGTTTCTGATGAGACTGCGAGATCCAGGTCATCAGGGGACGCAAAGAGCTCGACCTCATCCGCAGAGGCTGAAGTGACAGGAAGTGGTGGCGTGGGAGCCACTGGGTCCTTATTCTTTTTGGAGAGCTTCCCCTTCTCTCTCTTGTCTTTGGGAGGAGGGTGCACATGCTGGGAGGGCTTTCCTGACATATTGTCAGGAACAGAGGAAGAGCCTGAAGCCCTTCGACCAGCAGCTGGTGGCTTCTTCAGCCACTGGCTAGTGTCTTGGGAGACATTGGTAGAGTCCTTGGAAGGGTCTCCCCCAAGGGACCCCTTCTGAACGAATGAGGCCAGAGGAGGCTCTTGCATCTCCGGCTGAGTAGCCAGAGAGGGCTGTCGCTTCTCCGGCTGAGTAGCTGGAGAAGGCTGTCGCTTCTCCGGCTGAGAGGTGGGGACTGATGTCCCCAGTTGTTCGGGCCGCACTGCTCCCAAACTGGGTGTTTCGGGAGTAGTGGAAGAGAGAGTGACCCGTACCAGCAGTGGGGCAGGCGTAACTTGATTTCTCTGTGGGCCAAAGGAGAAGGGAGTCTTTGCAGGAACTGGTGGCGGCAGTGTGACGGTAGCATAACTCCTCAACATAGGTGTGGGGTTGAGTCGTTCTAGCTTCTTCTTTGCCTCTTGGTAAGTTAAACGGTCCAAGGTCTTAATTTCTTGTATCTTCCGCTCTCAGTGGTAGACTGCACAGTCTGGTGAGCAGGGCGAATGATGTTCCCACAGTTAACGCAGGTGGGAGGCGGAGCACATGGAGCATTAGGATGCGAAAGTCGTCCACAATCACGACACGTGGGGCTGGCAGTGCACCTGGAGGACATGTGTCCGAATTTCCAGCACTGGAAGCATCGCATAGGGGGTGGGACATAGGGTTTGACATCGCACTGGTAGATCATGACCTTGACCTTCTCAGGCAAGCAGTCACCCTCAAAGGCCAGGATGAAGGCACCGGTAGCGACCCTATTATCCTTGGGCCCCCTAAAGACACGACGGACAATGTGTACACCTCGTCGTGCCAGGTTCTCCCGTAGCTCGTCATCAGACTGGAGCAGATCTTTATGAAAAATAGTCCCCTGGACCAAATTTAAGGACTTATGGGGAGTGACGGTAACGGGGATGTCACCGAGCTTCTCACAGGTGAGTAATGCCCGTGACTGTGCAGATGAAGCTGCTTGTATCAGAATGGCCCCACTACTCATTTTGGAAAGAGACGCCACTTCCCCAAACTTATCTTCGAGATTGTGCACGAAGAAAAGAGGTTTAGACCCCAAAAACGAATCCCCATCAGTTCTGCTGCACACAAGGTATCGCGGTGAATACGACTCCTGTCTGTCTGCAGCCCTACGTTCCTCCCATGGTGTGGCTAGGAAAGGGAACGATTTGGGGTTACATGTCACAACGTTAAATTCCACTTTACCACGCTTAGAGACATTGGCGGTCGGAAGACCACCAGATTGAGATTTCACCTGCTTCATTGCGGGGCATCAGCCCCGATGCCACCCACTCCGACAAGGGGCTCACTCCACGGGCGCCACCCAGCCACAGCAAAGGCCACCTGGCAGGATGGCCATTGCCGGGAGTCCCGATGCCCCAGACAGACAGGCATCTACTCCTTGGCTTACGTGGGGAAGTGTCAGCTCAGGCATCGGCAGTACGATCCCTGTGTTGTCAGGGGGCTACAATCTAGAGGGTACATGACGACCCCACCACAACGGGCTGGCTACCGTGCTGGATTTTGGGACGCCATGGGTAGTCCATAGTGATCGTGGGTGCAGATGGTGACGCACTAAGGGCGTAACTTACACAATCCACCAGGTGTGTATGCCCAAACTGAGGGATGGAGGGTGCAGTTACGACGCCAAGACGATAAAGAGTGCCAAGGTCTTAGGACACAGAGGACTAATGGTGCACCACGTAAGGTGTCCTTTCCCAAAAGGCTCGTACTTCTGTTGAATTTGGAAAAATGGAGGTCAAACCCCAATGGGGACCATCACATTAAAGGCCTAAACAGTTGAGACTCCTTTTAGTCACCTCTTACGACAGGCAGGAATACCGCGGGCCTATTCTTACCCCCGAACCCGCAGGGGGGATCATTTGCATATCACAGCATCTTCTTCCTGTCGGTTAAATTTCGCGTCTGTAGCACGTCACCTTTGTGGTGTAGCAATTTTAATGGCCAGTAGTGTATCAATTAAAGCCGAGGCATCACAGCCTTACACAAAATAAACAGTACGAACGCTTTCATGGCCTTGTAATCCCCAGAAGTTTCTAATAATTAATAAAACATAAATAAACATTAATGAAACTGCTGCAGGAGGCCCTTTGTGACGTCAGGATGGCTGCTGTGAACTCCTAAAGAACCTTCGGCAGTAGAAAATATTATTTTAGTTAAATGATATATTCACTGTGTTTAACGATACGTTGCTCTCCTGCACCAGTGTTAACTGATGTTTTATTCAGCTGTGCATCAGATGCGCAGCATCCGCACACCTGGTTGATGGTTACCAAGTTTCGCTCCATAGCAGCTTGACGACTTGCCAACGGCGACTGTGATCAGCGCAAAAGTTTGGTCTCATGCTAGCTCTTGGAATGTCCTCAGTCCCACTCCGAAGTCTATAGTGACTTTTGATGACCCCTCATCGATGTAGTCGTGTGGTTGGTTAATCTCCTCCTTCGTAGCCTTGTAGTTTCAACACCTACGGGTGTCTGGGTGTTGAAAGGAATGTGGACCAAAACAGGCTCTATTGCTGGGTTCCGTGGTGAAGTTCAGTGCTGGCAGCACATTGTAGTCTCATATTGACGGAAGACAGTCAGTCTGATGGTAGGTGGCGAGCAGCATAAAGTTCATCAGCTGAAGACTATAATCACGAGTACCATCTTTGGCTAATTCAAAGACTGTGCTGGAGCAGCTAGGACATAGTTTCACTACAGTATCGTAGTCACAGAGCTGGGGCTATTATCACGAATACCTTCGAAACCAATGGTCATATGGTGAGAACTGTAAAAGTGAAATGGGTAATTTCCCAGAATAATTGCCTATCGAAGTCGCGATGTGCAAACGATAAATATCGAACAAGCGATCCTAAATCGATCACGCGACTTTAGCGGCGGGCGTTATGAGTATGTTTACGGTGGTCACTACAGCAATGACAAAAGAAGACCATTAAAAAATACTTGTAAATAATTACAAAGGAGATGACTTACCTTACTCGTCGTCGGTGTTGTCGTCATGTGAAAGTGCATGTGACGTGTACGCTACAGGAACAATTCCCTTTTTGCCATCAATTCGTGAAGGTGTGTAACTTAGAGCAACTAAGGCAACGACGGAAAACAGATAAAAATGACGATCATAAATAACTGATCATAAAGATCGCCACCAGAGTTGTGTAATGGCTTTAGGATCGCACTTTCGATATGTATCGACTGGACACCGCGAATTCGATAGGCAATCATTCTTGTAAATTATCGTGAAATGTTTAGAGGGACCAGTATAGGGTTATGATGTGAGTCTCATGTGTCCACTTTACTCTGCTATATTCACTTATCAAGCTGTTAATTGCTGTATCAGATCCTCGTTACATGTTCTTGTGGCAGAGTTGCGCTATGTCTTACGAACTAACGAATATCCTTGCCTCTCTTCCCTTTGTTTTCTGTTGCAATCTTTTTTCTACTGAATGCAAGTTTCTCACTCAATGAACAGTGTTGAAATGTGTCGAACTTAACTTGCGATATGCCACTACATTTCTTGCTTCAGCCTCTGCAAAAGAGCTTCAATAAAAGTTTCTAATTTCCTACCCCTTAGAGTTCTGTCATAACACTGACTTATCTTAACTAATGCAATCAACAGTGTAATTAACCCTTGTGAAACACATAGCAGAATGAATGAGACTACAATTTTAAGGTTAGGAAAACACAAGGTAAAATCAATCAGTTTGTTGAGTTCCAAAGCACCCAGCAAAATTAATTAAACAACAATTTAGAACCTTAGGAAAACAAAAGTAAAGTTAATCTGTTTGTCAACCTGCAAAACCCACAGCAGAACTCAATTAATCCAAGTTCACAGGCCCCTACTATAACCAGATGTAAGGCATTGCTGGGCGCCTAACACAATATCATAAACAGTTACTGCAACCACTGACGAAGCTTGACGGTCCGAACAAATTTGTCTAGGATGAGTGAAAAGACGTACAGATTGCAGAATACAGTAAAGTCGGAAGAAAATGTTCAGAAAGGTACTCACCAGTTTTAACTCCGCTGGTGGTGACAGCCAGCGCACTAGATGGAGTAGGCAATTGCCAGTTCCTCAGTCCTTTCAGCACCTGCCTGCCAACCTCCAGAGATCCCACATTTCCGCAGAAGACAATGCTGCCAGCACGTCCGCTTCCCCTTGCGAGTCTGCACAGCAGCGGCGCTGGTGCTGCCCACCCCATCCGCTCCAGCCTGTGCCATGTAAAAGCCTCACAGGCAGGCACGTCACACCATCTCATGCGTCGCCTCCGAGTCCGTTGCTGGGTAACTGCCACAGATAACAGGGGACAACAACAATCAGTATGAGCTGGCACAACTCAATGTACATTTTTGTTTATAGTTCTCTGCCAGTGCTTGCATTAAATACGGCCAGAAGAACGTACATACGTATATGCACGCTTGACAAGCATTCGCGGTCAAGCACCATGATGATGATGACGATGATGATTGTTTTGTGGTCCGCTCAAGTGCGCGGTCATCAGCGCGCTTACAAAGTCCCAATTTGTTCACAGTCCAATTTATTTCCAAGTCCAGTCTAGCCACTGTCACGAATGATGAAGCTGATGATGAAATGATGATAACACAAACATCCAGTCCCCGAACAGAGAAAATCCCCAGTCCGGCCGGGTTCGAACCCGGGACCCCGTGATCCAGAGGTAGCAACGCTAGCCACTAGACCACGAGCTACGGACGTCAAGCGCCATGCGCAAGTATTCTTGAATGTCTGTAATTTTTGCCGCAGCATTCTGACCGTTCAAAGCTACTTAAGGCTTCATCAATTTCCATTTACGCAAAATTGTGGAAGCGCACCAATGTACACATGCTTGAGCGTGTGTACCGAAAATGTACAGCCTTGTACAAGCAAACGTCTGTTCTGAAACAGTCTTCGTATCGGCACTATGTGCAGTGATGTGAAGAAAATAAATTGCAAACTGCTATAAGCATTTCATCGAGTATACGAATGTATACGCTATACTATCCATAAAATACAAAGTAACTGACCCTGTCAAAGACAAATGTCTTTATTAAGAAGATATATTCTACTAAAGCCAAGTACAGGAGGAGAAAAATACAAGGTATTTATTCATCTTGAGGGGGAAGAACTGAGATGAGTAAATCAATGAACGTGTTCCATCGGTATTTATTAAGGTTTAACAGTCTTTCTCATGTTTGTATTTTGCTTTTTAATCAATGGTGTTAAAAGTTATAGGAGTTTCAAGTGTTAAGTGAAGTTGTCTGAAAACAGGGTTGTCGTATGAGTAACGACCAAATACAGCGAACAAAAACGAACAACAACAAAAAAATGGTAGACCGCTTGCCCGCGAAAGACGAAGGTCCCTAATTCGAGTCTCCGTCCGCACACAGTTTTAAACTGCCAGGAAGTTTCGTAACAGCGCACACTCTGCTGCAAAGTGAAAATCTCATCCTGGAATAAAAGATATCTTTTTACCGTGAAGGAAATTGTTATATACGAAAGAGCAAAGTAGAAAAGAAAACTCTTTTGAATGACCATGTCTACATGACACGCATCTCACTATTCACATGAATAGACAAAATAGTAGAGTAATACGCCAACAGATGATCATGAGAACAATGTTACCCAACCAGTTTCAACTCACTCTTTCCTGATCTCCTCCAAATAACCTCCAAACGAAATATCCAATCGGCCGAACAGTCCTTTGTAAGCAAAAGTTACTTCCTTGGAGTAACAACACTTACGTAAGCAATTAAGAGACACCAAGTAAAAATTATAACGTAAGCTTTTTTTTTCTAATTTCTGAATATTCCCTACAAAATCAAAATAGTTTTATTTCAGATTAAATCCACTGAAGATTCCTTAACAAAAAAGACGAAACGCGTCTGGAACGTAAATAAATATAAATTGAAGCAAGAAAGAGGCGTTTCAATTTATAAAACGAATATTTGTTCTTAATGTAGATGAAGGCTACATGAATATACTGGATGCAACATAGCTGTCTTTGCCACTTTTGTGATAATAGTGTAGCAAACTTATATTTAACACCAATAGTACAATTTATTTTAAACTCTTCGAATGATTAAATGTTTCATCGCTGTTGCAGAAGTATTGAATTCAACAAAGTACATCGATGAATCATAGACTATCGACACTCTTCAGCACGGATTTGCTAACCTATATCGCAGCCTGTCAACGAAATTAAAATCACCCACCGTTAGACCTATTAATGCTCTACGTCAGGCAATCAGACACGAAGAGAGCATCGGCGACAGAACTATCGTCTAAGCCCAGCAAGGAGTTGTGTTTCATTTTATCATTTTCACAGCACCCGAGACGCTAGAGCTCGTACAGCCAGCTGTTGACGGATAGTTATAGAACTAGTTGTCCATTTCGGGTATCGTTAGATACGATTTACTATTGAAAGTGGATTTCCAAGTGTACTGAAAACATTTATGACTCTGTATACACATTCATTTTTCCAGAATACGACGCTGTTGAAGACTTCACGGCATAGTTCAGTTTTAACAGATTTCTTGTGTGGAATCAACCCTAATTATTCCCCCTAAGAAAATATGGTTATACAGTTCTCTTCACCACTCGTAAACAGCAGGACTGTGTTACCGTGGTTACTTGAGGCAATAGTGATTGAAGTTAAGGCGGGCGATGATGCTTATGAACTTCATTAATCATGGACGGAAGGCGTTCCAGTGACTTTCTGCTAGCGAGATGTTAGATCTGACGTAAGATTATTCCTTCCTTCTGGAGGACTACAGCAGTTCTTTATTCCACTGTACCCTCGTCAAAGCTACAACTTTTATAGAAAATCGGGAGATAACTAATTTGTTCACCTTTATAGTTTCCTTAGCGAGAAATATGTTCCGTCATTCAAGTCACACCAGTGAACAAATACTATCATGTAAATATAAAAGTCATTATGCAAAGTGATATCGAATTAAACAGACTAAAGTTACGGATATTGTTCGGAGATATTTTCAGAATATTTTGATAGAAGGGACCCACTTCAGAGTAATAGTGTGTTTGGTTTATTCGGTTTGTTACACCAGTTACCTTTGTTTCTGTACAGATACAGTGACGTCAGTGCCGCCTGCAATGACTACAGTTCTTTTGGATAACACGGATGCAGTTGTTCTTCATGTAAGTTTATCTGCACAGTTGTTTGGCCTGTGTTCAAAGCTCTTGTAACGCGCATTCTACTGGTGGGACGAATGTCGCCAGTCGCTTGTAGTATCGTACATTCTAACATGAAAGGATCCGGTTTCTAGTAGGCGCCTATTTAGAGACGCAAAAGTCCCGTGTTGTGGTCGCCGTCGCCTCGAGAACAGCTCGGCATAGCCTATTTGTGCTCCTCTTACAGTGCATTCAGTAAGTCCGTGCACGAGGTGCATATCGCCCAACTCTGCATCAGTAATATTAACGAACACCAACACTGGTGGAAAAGAAAATATTCCAAGACGGAGAGACAGAAGCGAGCAGTTGGGAAGAGTGTTGTAACCGGAGAAGGAATTTGTTTATTTCCGGCCGGATCGAAGGTTTCCTCCGCTCGAAAACTGGGTGTTGGGTTGTTATTACTTTCGTATCGTCATAATTGGCATCCCTATTCAGATGGCTGGACAGGCTTGGCCTGAATGCCAATAAATTAAAAAAAAAAAAAAGATAGCAACACACGATGTTTACTGGTGGCTGTTTGAGTCTAGTGAGCGATTTAGAATCATATGAAGGAGTGCGGGTTAGAAACCGCCATAAGCATTTTGGTAATTTTTAGTAAATTTGTTGTTGCAAGGTATGAAGTTGTCTTTTGTGCAGCTTTATAAATATTAGGTGTACTACCTATGGAAGTGCTGTAAAATGTGTTAAAGCTGTTAGGAGTGTTTTATTAATTCTTCATTTGAAGGGTTTTATGATGAGTTAAATTACGAATATTTTTAGAAGTAGTTTCGTATCGTGTGAACGATCAATCCACACTTTATCGTCACTGAGTTCCTTTAGTGTCTTTGCAGTTTCCCTTGACGTGAAAACGAATATTTGTGCTAGATTCCAGTAGCTTCTATGTCGAAATTTATTTAACTCGTAACTGGTTTTCGGTTATACTACTTCTTAATTTCACTTGCTGTTTATTGAAGTAGAGCAATAATGTAACAGATAGACTATTAGATAAGCTATCGACAAGACATTCTCGACTGCAGCGCTTTTGAATTTGTATGCAATAATTGTTTCTAGATACATGACCATTTTGTACCTGGCAATAGTTTTTGACTTTTGGAAAACCTTGCTAAATGGTTCAAATGGCTCTAAGCACTATGGGACTTAACATTTGTGGTCATCAGTCCCCTAGACATAGAACTACGTAAACCTAAGTAATCTAAGGACATTACACACGTCCATGCCCGAGGCAGGATTCAAACCTGCGACCTTAGCAGCAGGTCGGTACCGGACTGAAGCGCCTAGAACCGCTCGGCCACAGCGGCCGGCTGAAAACCTTACTAGTGAGCATTTTTATAATTTCATAAAAGACTGCAGCGTACATAAAGTGAATGCTATAATTTCAAAACTGAGTAGGGAAATACGAGGGCTATTGGGAAAGTAAGGTCAGATCGGGTGCAAAATGGAAACCACAGTGAAAATCAAGTCGTTCTTCTCAGTTCTGAGGGCACAGTGAGCGCGTAAAGTTGCTTAAATAAATAGTATCTTCCGCCACGTATGAGTGGCTGGTGAGAGATTTCATGACAATTTTCAGCCGCGCTCTGCAGGGGCATTGAAGATGCTCCTGCAGCGTTTTGGATGGAAAATGTTTCATCACTCACAAAACATCCCATAATCGGCTCCTCTTGAGTTTTACCTCTACTCGCAAGAACCGCTGGCTGTGAGGACAAAATTTGGAGACAGAGAACAAGGTGTAGACCAGCGTAGAGAATTGGCCGAAAGCACCTACGGCTGACTTCTATGACGAGCTTACTGAAATGTTGGTGCAACGCTATGACGAATACCGAAGTCGGAGCGGCGGCTACGAAGAGGAGTAACTGGAAGATGTACCTAACTTTTGCAGGTAAAATATTTTTGTTTTTCGCTATTGTTTCCATTCCACGACCGATCGGATCTTACTTTTGGAATAGCTCTCGTATATTGAACTACTACAGGGCTCGCTAGAGGCTCAATTCCGAAACGTTTTCCAAGTTACTACACTCTCCCCTACTGAATATAAACTTGACGGAGATGGGTAAAGTTGGCCACTACTGTTGTCAAAACTAAGTATCGCCTGAGAATGCAATAAGTTTGTTCCCATATAAGACACAGCGCAAACCTTCGACATTTGCACTGTTGTACAGATATTTTCAGTGTAATTCAGGTACAAAAACAGATTGGGGCGAGAAGTCAAACGAAATAACACAATAACGAGCCTCTGGTGTCTACGGTTCTGTTGCATCAAAATTCTCTGAAAATATCGCTGAATAACCTCCGACATTTTGTCTGTGGGTTTCCTGTAGGAAATCCACTGTAACAGTGAATGCTTGCGTCCACCAGAAGCGATTATCTAATTCCTGCCAAATAAATTTGACCTGTTTTGGTTTCAGTTCTGATCATTTTTAATAAGAACCACATCATTAATGACTCACGGTGTGTGAAGCTGCATATCTCACACATTTACTATTCTTAATATATTTGGTGAAAGGTAGTACAAAATCAGTCGAAGGTTGTCTCTGAAGTTTTCAGTATTACTTTTGTGAAAAATCGTACATGTACTTGTTGAACTTTAGATAGTTCCATACAGCTTAAGGTGTACATCTGTCCTTCAGTTGTGCTTTGATGGTGACAGCACAATGGCATGCCATAATATTGTTGTGTACGGTCGAACAGCTGAATGATTTTCTGATTTTAATCCGAAAGATGACTTCGATACAAGAGAATATAGAAGAAAGTACTGAAATAATAGAACTGGACCAAAAGATTCCTTTTTAATGCACACAGCGTTGATTCCGAAAGAAAACGATGGGAACGAACCATGTCACAAATGCATCCCGACTCAAAAGGGTGTTGTCTGAGAGCGCACGGTCACCCAGGCTGTTACAGAAGGGACACTGACTTAGTTTGATATGAACTGAGAAGGAAGTCGGTTGCATCTTTGAAAAACGATCCCGTCGTTCCACTGGAATGATAAGGTAAAGCCAAGGGAATCATATAACAGCATGGACTATACACTGTGACCACCGTTTCTCTCCAATGCAAGCAAAGATCGTCACACTATAAGGCTTATACTTAAGGCTAGAAGTTTTTCAAGTATGTTTCCCTGGTGTCAGCCTACCAAGCAACCATGTTGCGTGACTACATGTAACGTCATATTAGTATTCAGTGATTCTTTCACATTTACATAATGTATTTTATTCTGTTTGCTTTGGTTGAGATATAGTGATTCCCTATTAACGGGGCGTTTTCATCTTCCAATTGGCTTGTTTTTTATCGCTCCTACTCCTCCACTTGCAAAAACCGCTAGAACAATGTAGGCCTATTACGTCGTTGGAAAGCTCTAGGAACTAACATTGGCGGCTAATGTATACACTTGTAAAAAAGTCAAAACGGCTCCTATTTCACTGGAAATGGATTATACCTGAGTTTAAAATAGGTTAAGTATCGTTATCTGATCAACGCAAAGTAAACGATGTAGTTTTCTTCCGTAACGGTATCGAAACTAGTTCCTACACACGCGTTCCCCATTATTCGCGGTGTATTTGGTCGTGGTTCCGAGAAAATGAAAGCAGAAAGAAAAAGACTCACCTGAAAGGCAACCGTTTAGTCCCTACTACTTGTGCACCGCATTCCTTTCGCGGAAGGAAAAGACCACATCATGCGTTGAAGGTAATGCGACAGCTGGGGACGATCGTAATTAGCTGGGACGCTGATCAAGGACTGCCCGCTGACAGCATGAATGCCGAGGAATCCTAATCTAAACTGGTAATGGGGCGCTCTTTAACATTTTCCCTGTACGCCCGCCGCCAGCGTGCTTCGGATTCCGTGAAATCAGCGGTCTCTGCTAATTACGTACGACGTTCGCCTGGCGCAACGCAATTTTCCGTCCGAATACCGAATCTACGAGGCCTGTTTGCACTAGCGACGGCATGCGCGTTGACGAAAAAGACTAAAGCGCCGTGGCTATGAGCGTGACTGGGACTTGTGCGTAACACATAGTATAGTCTTCAGAGCAAAGAGCACGTTTCGTCTGTTAATATAACTTGCGGAATGGTTGTGATGGCCGTAAAGTATAAGCTCGAAAGCCAGCTTTTGCTGAGCGTGTCCCATGATTTTTTACCATAGAAGACTTGTATTACTAGGCAGCTAACGAGATACATCGTTTGTGGTTCGTGGTGCGTGGTCCCAGTTGCAGGTTGCCTACTTAAACGCAATAAAAACGTGATTTTCCGTGTTTCACGTAATTATTGACAGAATTTAAAAATTTAGAAAGTCGTAATAATTTACGACAAGTACTAAAATTAAAATGGCAAACCCAGACCGTTACTCATGCTTGTAGGGCCGCTTAGCTGGTGACAACCTAGTTAGTAACCCATCGCCGTTAGGGACGTCTCAGCTTTCCAGTGATTCTCTGATTAACTCCAATCGGCTTCTTTGAGCCCAACTACACATCCTCTCCTAAATGCTGACTTCTGCGTATATTGTTCATGCACCTGCCTGTGATTCATAGTTACTCTCCAACCGAGTACACGGAGTGAAATTCGTGGAGACTTTATGCCCCGGTATCGACATATGCCCTGTTTCTTGTTCTTGGCAGCGGCACGGTGGAATTGCCTTGCAGCGTCACACATTCATCCATCGGCGGCCAAATCTTACAGTTGTGCATTTTCCGTCGATACTTCCATGAATATCGATTTGTAATCAATTGCCGTATCAGGCATGACGTATTAATTTATTATTTCTTTGCTGCTAACTCTATTCGCAGTAATTTCGCAGGAAGTAACCACGAATACCACTGAATATACCGGCATAATTATATCATCGTAAGATTCACAGTTCACGAGATACGATGTCGTAAAGATTGAGATGCGTAAAAACTAGTTTTTGCTTAAAACGGAGCCCAAATTACTCACTCCATAATCATCCAGTTGTTGATAATGAGAGCACCTAGTGACTTCCAGGAAAATTTAAACATAATTTCACACCATTTCTAAACTTTTCCTTGCTTACACGCTTAATATCACACATTCAAGACATCACCTGATTTATACAGTAACCGAAAGTTAGAAGCTGTTTGATACTTTTATATGGGAGATAGATTCCTTCAAGAATTGGGGGTTTACTGATTTTGCTATAAAGGATTATATTTTTACGGATATCAATTTCCAAGTTTCTTAGATAACTTTCGGAATGTAAAGCAGCTGCTCGTTTGAGGGCTAATTATTTATTACTTCTTATCTACTTTGTGTTATAATTCGCTTTCTTTACAACAACAATGGACCGCTACATATAGAATTAAATGTGCTGAATTTTCATGTTACTATACTTGTCTGTCGATTCCATTTTTTCTGTTCAGAACATGAATTAAGTTTACATCGTCTGTAATGTTATCCTTCCTCGTTTTTAGCTTTTTCTGCTGCTATCAATCTAACATTTAGATGGCTACCTATCGTTTCCTATGGCATCTTTGTCCGCCCTCAGTCGGATCTTCCTTTGCTGTGACGGAAAAGGGGAGTCGTAGGTTTTCGTTACTTCAGATATCTTGATTTTTATGCAGGTATCACTGTACCTACTGATGTTACCACTGTTACAAAAGAAAAGTCGCTGTTATTGCTGCCACCACCTACAGCCAGCACCTCATGGGGAGATGATTCACCTCCTTACCACACCACAGCTCTCAGTGTGTCTCGGCGCTAAGAAAGAAAAACCTCGTTCTAAATATTTAACTATACTCCGATTAAAATAACTTCATAGCTGACATCTGTCACTTGCCGCTACATTGTTGCCACATCTGCTGCCGACTGCCACTCGGTTACAGACGTATACAAAAACGGCAGGTCACTTCACATATGTCCGAAAGAACATATGTCCGAAAGAACCGGCCATTGACCTCCTTCTGTGCGGATGCACACGCATTGCCCGAACTCTTACGTGACTCGGTAAGATTGTCTGCCGCGAGTAATGAGTGTAATGGGCAGGGGCACTACGAATGTAGTGTGTGGACATTAAGTTGGGAATGTGGGTCTCACGGGGAACGTCCAAGGGATAAATCCCTGCAGTAGCGCTATCCTCTGTGCCCTCGGTGGTTCAGATGGATAGAGTGTCTGCCATGTAAGCAGGGGATCCCGGGTTCGAGTCCCGGTCGGGGCACACATTTCCAACTGTCCCTGTTGATGTATATCAACGCCTGTCGGTAGCTTAAGGTCTTGATTTAATTAGTATTTCATTCTACAGAGCTGCACGGTCACCGATGGTATCTATCCTATCGGACATGTCTGAAAGAACAGATACCATCTTCATATATTCATATAATGCCAAACTTGAATGGTATGCCTCATGCATTCGGCGAGCACGTCACGTCTGTCGCTTCTATGCCATCTTGGAGATGGATGGCCGTTCCTCCTTCCCAATCACTAGATGGCAGGCTACAGGTGGTGTAGCCATAAAAGTCTAACTGCAGCTTTGGACAGACCTCCTGGAGAAGAACAATGCCCAAGTTTGCCGCTCTTATCATGTCGAGTAACATGTGGGTCTTGACAGAGGAGTGAATACCACTGGTATTGACTGTTCCTACGTGGTAGGTCTGAGACATATCAAGTAATGGAGTCCAGGCGCGGGCGCACGCCCATGGCGGGGTCAGATACCAAGAATCCACCCAGCTGCTTGATGTGCATAGCTGTGCTGTATAGTCTCCCGACAGCCGGCCAAAGTGGCCGCGCGGTTCTGGCGCTGCAGTCTGGAACCGCGAGACCGCTACGGTCGCAGGTTCGAATCCTGCCTCGGGCATGGATATGTGTGATGTCCTTAGGTTAGTTAGGTTTAACTAGTTCTAAGTTCTAGGGGACTAATGACCTCAGCAGTTGAGTCCCATAGTGCTCAGAGCCATTTGAACCATTTTTTAGTCTCCCGACAGGGAGAACCATCCTGGCTCAATGCGGGCCATGGTCGTCGTGTGCTGCAGCTGCAAGTCATCCACCTCCATGTTGCCTGCCCAATCGCCAAGAGCGGATTAGGAGATCAGTCTTGACCAGCCACTTTCATGGGAGCCCAAGTTCCAGGAGTCGACCCGATTCGCCTCGTCTTCAGGACTACCAGGAGACGTATGTGTTCCATACTGTCTGGCGCCTGCTGGTGAATGAGGCTGCTGGAATCCATTGCAGCTGCAGATTCTGCGACGGTGTCGTTGCCATCCTCCAACATCACATCCCCATCCTGTATATTTCCTTCAACTGGCAATTGTCTCTTCTTGTTTCGCTTGAGTTACTTGTGTTTGCGAGTCAACGACTCAACATCGACCGGAAGTCGGGGTTCAGAAAACCCTGCTTCCAATCCTGACAGTAAGGGCGGGCTGGTGCCCCTGGCGCCACAATGTGTAGAGGCTGCAAGAACCTCTGCACAGAGCTCATAGTGGCTTGAGGTGGTATCTGGTTTTGATCATCCATCGCATCGTGTCGTGCCGCCTCCACATTCGTTAGCGCGATGAGGTCATCGTGGATCACTGGAGAAGTTCCGCACGGGACAACTGGACGAAGTGTTGCTGCAGACACTGAGATCGGACATGGCCATCCTGGCAGCAGCCAACGTAGGTCCTCGGTTGTCCATCATAACAACAAAGCGCAGCAGCCACCAACGAAAACATGTCGTGGAACGTGCGTCGCTGGCGTACCCCATTAAACACTGGGTACATTTCAAAGGTGCTCCACTTCGATTCTGTGTGGTTCAAAGCAGCGCCCTATGGTCGCAGTGTGTCAACGATGAGGCTGGGTACGGTACACATCGCCGGACCAGCATGGTCGACCACTACCACGCTCACATTATCGCCAGCGCTGCAGAAGTGGAAGCCGTTGGTAGATTGTTGTAGGAGTTTGTCACAAACTGCCTCGTTAGCCAGGTTGAGGAATACTGTGCTGGATACAATAGACAAATGGATACCTATCATTTCTTGGGCTTCTGTGCGCATTCTCGAAGAAATCGTTCTATTTCAAGGGCCTTCGGTGTTAGGTCGATACGTTCAAAGTTAGTTTCATTGTAGCTTGTCGCTATGATGACGCCATGGCGGGTTGGTACTCTTTGCGTCAATACAACGACGCAGCACCGCGCGCTAGCGGGTAAACAAGAACACCTGCGGAGCGCTGCTCGGCCTCGCCTAGCTCATCCGTACCGTGTCACGGCTGAGAGCTGACTGATACATTTGGCAAGATTCGAACCTAACACCATCTACATGTGGGGTTTACACGATAATCATTACGCTATGCCACGGCGCTGGATAACGTAGCTAAATTTATAACTGTGGTGACTCCGTCGCAGTAATGAATTGCAGCCTTCCAGTATTCGGCTTCATGCAGTGTCGTGCGTAGCTTAATTAATGTAAACAGATCTCTGTGATTATGACACTTGTATATGTGACGCTGAATTCTTGTGCGGAAGTATGTGGTAATGCCTGGTTAATGCAGTGTGTGAAAGATGAGTGTTTCTTTACTATCATTGTGTGTGTGTGTGTGTGTGTGTGTGTGTGTGTGTGTGTGTGTGTTCGTTTCTTGTGTGGTTATCGTGTGCGAAGAAACACGAAATAAGAGTGCCACATCCACAAATCGGAATCCAAATCATCAAGAAAGAAAACCGGAAAAAAACATGATAACATGAAGTGAACTGACCAATTGTTGTCGCAGTTTGACAACGGCGAACGGTTCGGGCGTGACGTTGCGCGCTCTGGTTCGACGAAACCAGCTCCAACATCTGACACGTCAACTATCATGTAATTTTAATCGGACTATATATAAGATATGGTAGAAGATGTTACACCGAAAGACGTACGGTGCAGACCCAGGGCCGGCAAGGGTGGCCGAGCGGTTCTAGGGGCTAAAGTCTGGAACCGCGCGACGGCTACAGTCGCAGGTTCGAATCCTGCCTCGGGCATGGATGTGTGGGATGTCCTTATGTTAGTTAGGTTTCAAATGGTTCAAATGGCTCTGAGCACTATGGGACTTAACATCTGTGGTCATCAGTCCCCTAGAACTTAGAACTACTTAAACCTAACTAACCTAAGGACATCACACACATCCATGCCCGAGGCAGGATTCGAACCTGCGACCGTAGCAGTCGCGCGGTTCCGGACTGCGCGCCTAGAACCGCTAGACCACCGCGGCCGGCTCTTAGTTAGGTTTAAGTAGTTCTAAGTTCTAGGGGACTGATGACCTCAGAAGTTAGGTCCCATAGTGCTCCGAGCCATTTGAACCATTTCTTGCAGACCGAGGAAAGCAAGGCGACAACTTTTAACACTGGAACTCTTCCGATGCCAAGCGTCGAGCCAGAATGGCGAAGTAGTTTCTGAAATTCGGTGTGTAGAGAGAGCGTTACATGAATGTGAAACGTGGTTGATAGAAAAATGGAAAGAAATGAAACTGGAAGCATATGGAGAGCTGTGCTGTGGAGGGATATTTGTAAAGGGAAACGATGTTAGAGGAACCACGGACACTCAAGCTGAAACACAGATGTTACGATAATTTCTATAATTAGTGGTGAATACCAGTTAACAGCTGTACAGCGATCTTAATGCGTGTGACGATGGAGCTGACGAGGGCTATTTATTTCTGGTAAATATTGATGCCTCATGAAATGTGATGGGAAAACTGAAATAATGTGTTCGAGTGACGAAGATCTGTTTTTTGCCTCAGATAATCATTCCTACTCATATTTTCAATTTGATATCTTATACATTTCAAGTGGCTGATGTGAATTTTTGCTTTCGTAAATCGAATATAATGGTATTTGTTGCACGCTGGATGTTATAACATGCTAATCGGCCTGGCCCTTTTACTGAAACGAATTTTACGGCCTTTGTTACTTGTCTGCAGTAATATAGTCACTGTGATTGAAAAACTTTGGAGAAACATGTCCTTTGACATGATTCGATGATATTTATTAGTTAACACTTTTCGGTTTGTTCCGCTTGATTTCCCTCTTGGGAATTCGCGTCTTTCCTTTCTCTGCAGTCCTACGCGAAAAATGCACTATTTCCTAATATGTAATACTTTTACCTGACAGCTACCACGTACATGTGAGAACATTTCACCTGTAGTTTCCCACAGTGGAGGCTATGGCTCCATACTAAGGGACCGAATTTCTGTAATTTTTTTAAATAAACTGTTGTTATATTTTCTTTGTGTGAAGTGCCCAAGGACTCTTCCAGTCCCTTGTAGCCATACATCAATAAAGGTCTCCTAAAGGCATATTTTCATAGTGCTAAAATCAGTACGCAATGTATTCAGTGCCAGTCTGTTTTACTTCTCTCAATCTCTGCGCTCACAGGTATGCCAAAATGAGCCCTACATGCTCTTTAGGAACAAAATGTGCACATGTGAAGGCAGAGCCGTGTTACTTACATCGCAGCTCCTTCACAGTGCGTTGCGATATTAAGGATGCTGATAATTGATCTTTAAACTTACATACTTGTTTCACTAATATCCCTTCTATCAATAAAGCTTATTTTCCCTTATAATTTGTGATTTTGTCATCGAATTTTTAAAGAGCCACAAAATACAAACGTCTCTTACCGAACTAACTTGAGATACGGCTTTTTAACCGTATAGTTTTGTTTGTTGTAGCAGATAATTAGAGGGAAGGAAATTCTCATCATTACTCCGAAAACGTAACTGTTCCCGACGTATTAAAAAACAAGTACCAATAAAAATAAGTTAACGTTTGTCATAAATTTCTCCGTCTATTACAGTGTGTGTGTGTTTGTGTGTGTGTGTGTGTGTGTGTGTGTGTGTGTGTGTGTGTGTGTGTGTATGCGCCACTCTCAGGTCAAGGATCTCAAAGAGACCTCTGGATGCCTGCGGCCACTCTGAAGCAACTGGCTTTTCGTAACCGGAATACGCAACGACATTACATAATTTGCTGGATTTCCCAGGCCTCATCTTCCAGAACACATGTTAACAACTTAAACAGCATTCGTGCTACAGGAAAGACACGGCGAATTAGAAATTTCTCCATCTCTCTGGAGACTAGCATCTGTGTAGTTTATTCAGAAACCCACGGTACTGTGCCTCAAGCAATTGGACACACTGAACCAGAAATATAAAGTGTCCGCCAGGCATATCTTGCAGTTCAAACATTTTTCCGACATGAGTAGTTAATGTACTGTATTCTAAAAGAGCTTACAAATAAACTGCTGATCATAATTATACATACTAATTAATAGTCATATTGTGTCTTTGAAAACTTGTTACTCTTAGAGAATACTGGAATATTTAAAGTGTGAGTTTTCTCAACAAGTAAGATACCTAATACCGAAATATTTAAAGTGTGAGTTATCTCAACAAGTAAGATACCTAATCACTCAAAATGTCAATACATACTGAAGAATCATACGAAGAGAATTGACACAATTTATATGCCGCGTCAAGCGGTAAAAATCCCTGTACGACGGTCTAATTTAGGACTTCCTATAGTTTCCCTAAATTACCTTATATGAATTCTGGGCCAGTTACTTCAGCGGGATGACTACCGAGTTCCTTCTCTGATGGTTTTCCAGTTCAGTAATCTTCTTCTTCTTCTTCTTCTTCGTTAGACGGATGTGAAATATGCTTTAATTCCTATGAAACACCTCAAGGCATTGACAAAAATGAGGTGTTAGCAGATATTTCTTGTCAACTTAGGAATTCGAGTGATTGTAGAAACAGTTTAGGCGACAGTACTGTAGCTTGGAACACTTTTCATGCTTTCCCCTGCAATAAAAGTTTAATATATATGGAACAAATATCACCAAGGAGTCGTGCGAAATTCGAGTGATTGTAGAAACAATTTAGGGGACAGTACTGTAGCTTGGAACATTTTTCATGCTTTATTCCTGTAATGAAAGTTTAATATACACGGAAAAATATCACCGAGAAGGAGTTGTGCGACATAAACGAAGGTTGGCAGGCGTTTTTCTACATCTAAAAGATCATGTCTGTTAAAATTTCGCACCAGTCACATAAGAGTGTCACATAGTAGCGCCACTATGAGTATGCATATCAGATCTGATTTAAATACGCGCTATAACGGTAGTGGGCGTTAGTTATCTTTGAGATTTGACGTGGTGAGTTGATGTTAGTCAACAATACCTGTAAAGCGACTAAGACCCCGTTGTCAACACCGCACTGAGTTTGAACTTGGTCGTGTAACAGGCCTAAGAGAACCTCGTTTTTGCGACTGCGATGCTGCACGAAGACTTGGCAGGAATGTAGTCACCGTACATGATTGCTGGCAGTGGTGGTCACGACAATGTGCGGTCGCCAGAAGATCGGACTCCGCATGGCCACGTGGCACTACCGAGACGGAAGACCATCGTGTTCGGAGTACGGCTCCAGCGCATCGTACTGCATCTGCAGCAATCTGAGCACCAGTTGGCACCACGGTGACACAACGAACTGTTACAAATCGGCCACTTCAAGGACAGATCCGAGCCAGCCTACCGGTAGTGTGCATTCCACTAATTCCAAAACAACGCTACTTGTGACTTCAGGGATGTCAAGCGAGAGCTCATTGAAGGACAGGGTGGAGAACGGTTATGTTATCTGATGAAAGCTGGTTCAGCCTCGGTGCCAGTGTTGGTCGTGTGTTGGGTTAGCAGGTCAGTTGAAGGCCTGCAAACGACCTGTGTGCGTGCTATACACACCGGCCCTATACCTAGAATTATGGTCTAGGTTCCGATTGCGTATGACAGCAGGAGCATTGGTGGTTATCCTATTCACCCAGAAAGCAAGTTTGTGCGCCCGCCTGGTGATTCAACCTGCTCTGCTGCCATTCATGAACAACATTGTAGAAGGTGTTTTCCAACAGGATAAAACTCGACTACATACAGCTGTTGTATCCTAACATGCTCTACGGAGTGCTCGACATGTGCCTTGGCTTGCTCGATCACCAGATCTGCCTCAAGTCGAGCACATACGTGACATAGTGGGACGACAACTCCAGCGTCATCCACAAATAGCATTAACCATCCTTATGCTGACAGACCAAGTGCAAGAGCCATGTTACTCAATCCCACCAACTTACATCCGGCACCTGTGTAACACAATGCACGCACGTTTGCATGCTTGCATTCCACACTCTGGAGTTTACACCGATTATTAATGCAGCAGAATTTCACATTAGCAATGGCTCATCTTGCGCTTGTATTAACCTGTGTTAATCACGTAAATATGTTACGTATACCAGAAATTTCAGTATTCTACATTAATTATTTTTTGGTGTTGTGAGTTTTTTCTGTCGGTGTATTTTTAGATCATAGTTATCATATTTTATGCAGAATTTTCCTGAAATTAGAAGAATTACTATGAAAAATCAAGGTATTTCCAAATGCGAAAACGTGTCCGTAAGTTCAACATGGCCGTGTACCTAAGAAGCAATACGCTATTGAAATTTAAAATCATTGTAGTTGAGGGAATCTTTTCAATACTGTATTTAATCACCTATTTGTTACATTATTCTCTACAAAACACCAATAATACATAAGTGAAATAACATTAAACATTATCAAAAACCAGGTACATGATGAAACGTTTTGAAATAGAAGCTTTTGAAAAAATTGCTCAAATTTCCATTTTCAGGACAGAGGAAATTGTTGAGACATTACAGAAAGTCACTTCGCTTGTTTCGAGATTCAAGACGGTGCACAATCGAGAAAGTGTGGTTTAACTCTTCACATGTTGCATTAATATGTATAAAAGTTTTACTAACTATAAGATTCTGTAACTGAAAAATTAACAACATATTCCAAATGCCTTCCGTATATTATACGACTATTAAATGTGTAGAGTGCGTAATATTTAAAAATGCTACAAAAAAACAGCCTCATGTCTGACAACAACCAAAAATATAATAGATGACGCTTATGGCGGTCTCCAACGTTCATACCTTTGTGTGATTATAAAATCAAAGAACATCATATGCTCCTAGGTACAGTGCCCTCTATGTACAACACGCACCCCTACTGTGTTGTCACAACAGACCAACTACAACTTCTAGGACAATCGCTTATCATACTTGACCACGTGTAACGTTACTGATACTTTGGACTTACAGTATAAGAAATATGACTAACACCTGATTCCTGTATTAATGATAACAGTTCGTAATAGCACTGTGGACAGAACCAACGTTACTTCACAACTTAACTGAGTTGTAAAGAAGGTCAGTATATTTTATTATTTTACAGGTAATCCAACTATCGGACACGTGATCTAATACAAAATATTCATTTCGTAGAACTGCGCACCACTGGTCCATTTTCTTGAAAGTTTTAGTACCTATTCCATTTACGTCTACATGGATACTCTGCAAATCACACTTACGTGCCTGGCAGAGGGGTTCATCGAACCACCTTCACAATAATTCTCTATTATTCCAATCTCGAACAGCGCGGAAAAACGAACACGTACATCTTTCCGTGCGAGCTCTGACTTCCCTTATTTTATTATATTGATAGTTTCACCCTATGTAGGTCGTCGTCTACGAAATATTTTCGCATTTGAAGGAGAAAGTTGGTGATTGAAATTTCTTTAGAGGATTCCTCCTCAACGAAAAACGCCTTTGTTTTAATAGTGTCCATCCCAAATCCTGTACCGTCTCCGTGACACTCTCTTCCTATTTCGCGATAACAAAAAACATGCTGCTCTTCGTTGAACTTTCTCGATGTATTCCGTTAATCCTATCTCGTAAGGATCCCACACTGCGCAGCAGTGTTCTACAAGAGGACGGACAAGTGTAGTGTTGCCAGTCTCTTTAGTAGATCTGTTACATTTCCTAACTACCCTGCCAATAAAATGCAATCTTTGGCTTACCTTCCGCACGACATTTCCTATGTGTTGTTTCCAGTTTAAGTTGTTCGTAATTGCAATTCCTAGGTATTTAGTTGAATTTACGACCTTTAGATTAGACTGATTTCCGTGTAACCGAAGTTTAACGGATTCCTTTTGCACTCATGTGGATGACCTCACACTTCTCGTTATTTAGGGTGTATCGCCGATTTTCGCACCATACAGATATCTTTTCAATTTGTTTTGATCTTCTGATGACTTTACTAGTCGATAAACGACTGCGGCATGTGCAAACAACCTATCACGGCTGTTCAGATTGTCTCCCAAATCGTTTACATACATAACGAACAGCAAAGGGCCTATAACACTACATTGGGGATCGCCAGAAATCATTCTGTTTTACCCGATGACTTTCCGTCTATTACTACGAACTGTGACTTCTGTGACAGGAAATCACGAATCCTTTCACATAACAGACGAATGCCGTAAGCACGCAATTTCACTACAAGACGCTTGTGTGGTACAGTGTCAAAAGCCTTCCGGAGATCCAGAAATAAGGAATCTGTTTGAAAGCACTTGTCAATAGCACGAAACACTTCGTGTGAGTAAAGAGCTAGTTGCGTTTCACAAGATCGACGTTTTCTAATTCCGTGTTGACTGTGTGTCAATTGACCGTTTCCTTCCAGGTAATTCATAATGTTTGAACACAATATATGTTCCAAAATCCTGCTGCACATCGACGTTAACGATATGGGCCTGTAATTAAGTGTATTACTCCTACTACCTTTCTTGAATATTGGTGTGACCTGTGCAACTTCCCAGTCTTTGGGTACGGATCTTCTGTCTAGCGAATGGTTGTGTATGATTGTCAAGTATGGAGCTAATACATTAGCACACTCTGAAAGGAACCTAATTAGTATATATTCTGGATCATAAGAATTGCTTTTATTAAGTGATTTATATTGCTTCACAACTCCAAGGATATCTACTTCTAAGTTTCTCACGTTGGCAGCTGTTCTTGATTCGATTTCTGAAATGCTAACTTCGTCTTCTTTGGTGAAAGAATTTCGCTAGGTTGTGTTTAGTAACTCTGCTTTAGCAGCACCGACATCGTCAGTATTTCCATTGCTATCGCTCAGAGAAAGCATTGATTGTGTCTTGGCGCTAGCATACTGTATACACGACCAGAATCTCTTTGGATTTTCTGCCAGGTTCGAGACTAAGTCACGTTGTGGAAACTATTAAAAGCATCCAGCATTGTTTTCCGCGCTAAATTACGAGCTTCTGCAAAAAATCGCCCATCTTGCAGATTTAGCGTTCGTTTACATTAGGCATGTTTTTTTAAACAGTGTTCCAACCCGTTTTGTGTACCAACGGGTATTAGCTCCGTCGTTTGCTAATTTATTTGGTACAAACCTCTCAATTGCTGTCGATACTGTTTCCAGTTAATAGTTTATACCGGTTGGCAAGAATGAGCTCTGCCCATACTAACTCATAGGAACTATCTGCTTCAATTTCACTACAAGACAAACTACTTCTAACAGCAACAAACACGCCACCACGAGCTGTGCTTAGCCTATCCTTTCGAAATACCGTCAGGTTCTTCGCAAAATCTTCGGCTGAACTTATCTCCGGCTTCAGCCAGCCTTCAGTGCCTATGACGATTTGAGCATCAGTGGTTTCCATTGGCGCTTGGAGCTCTGGTACTTTCCAAACACAACTGTTATATCGATGGTTCCTGTATCTGTGTTCTTCCTGTGTTCGTTCTGCTCCCTTTGCGACTATTGCTCTTTTTGTGTTTCCCGAGATCCTCTAACCTAAAAAAACCGCCCAGTTCACGACATACTGCCCCTGATACCCGTGTAGCCGCCTCCTGCGTGTAGTGGACTCCTGACTTATTCAGCGGAACCCGAAACCCCACCACCCTAAGGCGCAAGTCGTGCAATCTGCAGCCTGCACAGTCGCAGAACCATCTGACCTTCTGATTCAGACCTTCCAATCGGCTCTTTACCAAAGGTCCGCAATCGGCCCTGTCGACGATGGTGCAAATGGTGAGCTCTGCTTTCATCTCGCAAACAAGACTGGCAGTCTTTGGTACTTCTGTTAGCAGCTTGAAACCAGAGAGAATCTCTTCCGATGCAAAGCGACACACATCATTGATGCCGATATGAGCCACCACCTGCAACTGGCTGCACCCTGTGCTCCTCATGGCATCCGGAAAGACCCTTTCCACATCTGGAATGACTCCACTCAGTATGCACGCGGAGTGCACATTGGCTTTCTTCCCCTCCTTGGCAGCCATGTCCCTAAGGGGCCACTTAACGCGCCTGACATTGGAGCTCCCAACCACCAATAATCTCGCCCTCTGTGACTGCCCGGATCTCGCAGGCTGAGAGGTTGCCTTTGAAGCAGGACAAGCGACTGCATCTGGCTGAGAGACAGTGGCAGCCAGACAGCACCTGGAACCTGTTTCTCACACTAACCGGGAAGTCTTTGGCCGCCTACCACGCCCCGAGGCGACCTCCCACGCGACCACGGGTGAGTGGTCATCCTCAGTGCGAGGAGTAACTGGGCTGGTCAGTGGTGCAGGGCGATCGGCTGACTCAGACGTTCTGGACGTCCACTGGAACACTACAGACCGTCCACAACAGTGATGCCCATCCACTGTATCTCCAAGATGTGTAACCGATGCCATAGCAGCCTGGAGCTGAGACCAAAGTGTCACCAACTCGGCTCGCATTCACACACAGCCGTCATAGCCCCTATCCATACTGAAGACAATGGAATACTACACTACATTACACAGAAAAACAAGGACAATCGACACGCACAATGGAACTCTGCTGTGGACACGGAGGAAAACGCAAGAGCTCTGTCAATAAATTGGATCAACACAAATAAATTAAAAAACCGAACTGCCAGAACACACAGGTGAGACTAAATAATTTGCTCCTGATTACGAAGTTGTAATATGTCTCAAAATCGGTTTAGTTTCTGACGCAAACCAAAACGAGAGAACTGTGTCCATTAAATATTAAATTAACGTGAAAACGCAAGAAAGTAAACTACCGAAGAACACAGTTGAAACTATAAATTCGGTTCTGGTTCGAAACTCGTAAAACGTCACAAAATCGGTTACTTCCCTGTGGTTGCTTGTGTCTCCGCCAGTTGCTGCTTCAACAGAAACTCTAACGTTTTATTTTCAGTACCAAAAGAACAATCAGATACATCCTTTGGATATCAACCATCCTTAGATACAATGTTACCGTAACATAAAAATGAATTCAAATTTGTCGTTGCATCAAACGTAAAGTCGTGCTGAATTTTCAATTTTTTCCCCTGTCATATCTAATTTTTTGTTGTTGTATGATGTATCATGTTATTGTAATGCTTCTAAAAATGCTCTCTTATGGTCGAATTTACTTTTTGAGCACTTCCTGGAATACTTTTCAGTTGCTAGCATTTCCTTAATATATTGCTATCGTTCTCGGGGATTGATTCCTCGACCACGTGTGCAACATCACCATTGCACCCCTGTGCGGTGTCGCTCGACTCGGGGACCGCCCGAAATTTCTGCTGCCAGTATTTGACCGGCAAGGGGAGGATCCGTGGTGAGTAAAGTTGCTCATCACTGCATTATACCTCAGTACCCGAGATTACATTACAAACCTGTCCGCAGTGTCTCACGGAGCATTGGCACGTGGCCCTGTTGATGGTGATCCGTTAGTCGTATGGGCACGTCAAATCCGGCGGTTCCGCTGGTGGTATTACAGAGTGGGCTGAGTGGTGTCACCGATTTTCATCCTCTCCCTTCAATCGTTATTACCCACGACAAACATGCACACCAGTTACAGTCACACTCAACATATTCAGTCAGACGCGGCTCTCTCACACCGCGAGAAAAGTGGCCACTGTGCTCAGAGGAAGAAGATCCTTTCCGATTGAACGTCTCAACACAACCCACGGAGTCACACAGCTAATAATTCTGACACTTTCTTTCTTAAGTTAACGTATTTCCTATACAGCTAAATATTTACGTATTCTTAATTAATAACGTTAGGGCATTAATGATGGCAACAAGATTCGAAGCGCGTACCTACCAACAGACAAGATGACAGATAATCCAGTAAGTAATTTTCGTTCATGAAATGTGGCAAACTCCGACGAAGCTACACTTTTGTTTTAGCATGAATTTCTGTGAATCACATCGACAATTCAAGCTCACTGAAGGGTTCCAACTGGTGCCGGGGCAGCATGGCTCTGCGCTCTTTGTATATGTGATGCGCAGTGCTGCACACCATTTGTATTGTCTATAAGCGAGTGAGGGAAACAACCAATGAAATGTGTTAAGATTGATTTCTGCAATAGAGGAGTAAGAGCTACTGTAGAGGAAGACCTCTAGCATGAGGTAGCGTGCAAATGACTGTTGGGAGTCATTAGCGAAAGTGGTGGCTATCAGAAATCTTGCTGTCGACTGGGGTAGATTCATGTACCGATGTCCTAGCCATGACATGAGAGTTCTTTCAGTGAGGTAGTTTCATTACATTTTTTTTAGAAATGTACATCAGTCTTCGAAGATGACGTGTAATATTTGAGACCTATTAACAAGTCTGACTCTTTCCACTGAAGGCAATGTAAACGCAGAAAATTAGATCCAAATGGGATCTTTGAGCGTGGCGAGAAGCTTGAGGCACCAACCACATCGTTTTTAAGAACTTAATGAGCATCGATAGAAATACAGGCTGCGAGATTAAAAACAGTGAATCATGATGAAGAGAACCTGTTTCTTTAATTACAGTCTATGATCACAAAGAAATGTCGTCAGACTATAGATCTCGGTCCATAATGACAATCTTCAGATCTGATTGAAACGGTACAGTCGTTTCCGCTCCATAAGCAGCAGGTTTAGCAGCTATCTCGCAATGGAAAATACAAACAGAGGCGGCTCCGCAGCAAATTTTATTGCACGATGCGGCCAGCCGCGGGTGCAACAGAACTCCGTGTGGACGGATGGAAAGAAATGTGTCAGGCTTCATAATACGTATTTATATGTGCCGTGTATTATGCATTTCTTGTACGTGAATGTGAATCTGCACATGAACTTTCCTAATCCTCCTCACAACTTTCCATAAAGCGTGGCCAAATCTCAGTTGGGAAATAGTTCTGTAGAATAGCAGTGCCAACCTCACTCCTGGGTAGGGGATCATAGAGACAGCACAGGCAGGTAAAAGTCAAAAACATTCCAGTGTCACACGATTTGGGGTGGAGAGGTTGGTCACGGCCAAGTGGTTCGACCATCCCTTCCACCGGGGGCCAGGAAGACCTCTGGGTGCCCGCGATATTCTGGGAGTGTTATAGAAGACGGGTATGTGAGCAGACGTGCCCTCAGTGCGTCTGTCACAATGTTCACGCATGGAAGAGAGGTATTTGAATATTTGTACTAATTCTTTTATTTCCAGTTTAGGATTGTGTAAGGAAATGAATGTTCTCGTTTAATTTCGGAAATTTGACCCCCTGTGGTATTGTATCTGGTCCCCAGTTTGCCCGTTATCCTCCTCACATAGTGGATGTCCTATGTAAAATATTGGGAGACTTTGGTGGTATACATTTGGCCAAGCAATTACGTCTTGCCCGTAGAAATGTGCGTGCAGATTAGTATACAGGGTGTTACAAAAAGGTACGGCCAAACTTACAGGAAACATTCCTCACACACAAATAAAGAAAAGATGTTATGTGGACATGTGTCCAGAAACACTTCATTTCCATGTTACAGCTCATTTTAGTTTCGTCAGTATGTAATGTACTTCCTCGATTCACCGCCAGTTGGCCCAATTGAAGGAAGGTAATGTTGACTTCGGTGCTCGTGTTGACATGCGACTCATTGCTCTACAGTACTAGCATCAAGCACATCAGTACGTAGCATCAACAGGTTAGTGTTCATCACGAACGTGGTTTTGCAGTCAGTGCAATGTTTACAAATTCGGAGTTGGCAGATGCCCATTTGATGTATGGATTAGCACGGGGCAATAGCCGTGGCGCGGTACGTTTGTATCGAAACAGATTTCCAGAACGAAGGTGTACCGACAGGAAGACGTTCTAAGCAATTGATCGGCGTCTTAGGGAGCACGGAACATTCCAGCCTATGACTCGCGACTGGGGAAGACCTAGAACGACGAGGACACCTGCAATGGACGAGGCAATTCTTTGTGCAGTTGACGATAACCCTAATGTCAGCGTCAGAGAAGTTGCTGCTGTATAAGGTAACGTTGACCACGTCACTGTATGGAGAGTACTACGGGAGAATCAGTTGTTTCCGTACCATGTACAGCTTGTGCAGGCACTATCAGCAGCTGATTGGCCTCCACGGGTACATTTCTGCGAATGGTTCATCCAACAATGTGTCAATCCTCATTTCAGTGCAAATGTTCTCTTTACGGATGAGGCTTAATTCCAACGTGATCAAATTGTAAATTTTCACAATCAACATGTGTGGGCTGACGAGAATCCGCACGCAATTGTGCAATCACGTCATCAACACAGATTTTCTGTGAACGTTTGGGCAGGCATTGTTGGCGATGTCTTGACTGTGCCCCATGTTCTTCTACCTACGCTCAATGGAGCACGTTATCATGATTTCATACAGGATACTCTACCTGTGCTGCTAGAACATGTGCCTTTACAAGTACGACACAACATGTGGTTCATGTACGATGGAGCTCCTGCACATTTCAGTCGAAGTGTTCGTACGCTTCTCAACAACAGATTCGGTGACCGATGGATTGGTAGAGGCGGACCAATTCCATGGCCTCCACGTTCTCCTGACCTCAACCCTCTTGACTTTCATTTATGGGGGCATTTCAAAGCTCTTGTCTACGCAATCCCGGTACCAAATGTAGAGACTCTTCGTGCTCGAATTGTGTACGGCTGTGATACAATACGCCATTCTCCAGGGCTGCATCAGCGCATCAGGGATTCCATGCGACGGAGGGTGGATGCATGTATCCTCGCTAACGGAGCACATTTTGAACATTTCCTGTAACACAGTGTTTGAAGTCACGCTTTTACGTTCTGTTGCTGTGTGTTTCCATTCCATGATTAATGTGATCTGAAGAGAAGTAATAAAATGAGCTCTAACATGGAAAGTAAGCGTTTCCGGACACATGTCAACATAACGTATTTTCTTTCTTTGTATGTGAGGAATGATTCCTGAAAGTTTGGCCGTACCTTTTTGTAACACCCTGTATAATATACCCGAGCTATGTTGTATAATTGTAATATCTGTAAACTGGAACAATTGCTGCAATCGCTGTAAAGTCGAGTGATAATGTTTAAAATAAATAGATAACCAATTGTCATCAATATTTAACAACCCTAAAAACCAAAAAGATATAGAATGCAGGGACCCACACATCAGCGTGTGAGCCCTCTGGCCCCTTGCCTAGTATCGTACAGAATAGGGCACGCTCTCCAGGTATCGCTCTCAAGCTCCCATCCCCAGTTATCCGTTGCGCAATTTTCATTCAGGGCTTGACGACATCAGCTTTCATTTTCTTATATTATTATTATACGATTAAGCAAGCGTGGCATCGACAACGGCTGGCCGGGGTAGCCGAGCGGTTCTAGGCGCTACATTCTGGAACTGCGCGACCGCTACGGTCGCAGGTTCGAATCCTGCCTCGGGCATGGATGTGTGTGATGTCCTTAGGTTAGTTAGGTTTAAATAGTTCTAAGTTATAGGGGACTGATGACCTCAGAAGTTAAGTCCCATAGTGCTCAGAGCCGTCGACAACGATAATAAACAAAATTAGCTTGGCATTGTCGATAGATATAATACAGTAATATAGTGACAGCTAGACCACATTTTCGGGAGAAACACCAAGTGAACAGCGCTACTGTTCAAAGCGAAGCATGTCATCTGTTGGAGGTGCTCTGTGAATTACGCATAGGGGAGGAACGTTACGAACGCAGTGCAGCACAGGAAAGTTGGCGTCTTACGTCGCTGTATGCCGTGAGACAGCAATACACGGCCGATCTAAGCAGGACTGACTGCGTCGACGACCGCAGTTTCGTAGCCTTGCACCATCTCTTGCACGATTCGATAATAGCTGCAGATGCTTGTGCAGTTTATCGGTAATAGGTATTACACATCACTAGAGGTCGTACAAGGGACTTAGGATAAGGTGATGATTGTGGCGCAAGCCTGTAACAAGACTATCCGCCTGCCTACGGGAAGAACGCAGCCTTTCCATTCGCCGCGGCACTGCAAGAGGCAAGGATGGTCGTGCGTTCGCCTAAGCCGCATTTTACGCGCGGCTGAAAAGAACCTGGGTCCATCCTGGAGGGAGTGGAGCGATGAAAAATCCCCCGCCCCTGTTCGGGACTGAAGTGTGAACCAGAATCGAAATGTGAGATGTAGTGCACTACCGTCTCGACAACCACGGACGTCATACAAGGAACTTGGTAGAAGAAATATTACAAACGAAGCACTTTTTCAAGTCACAAAGAAATCTTGACTATTCGCGTATTCCGACATCCTCGATCAAATTTACTTGATGTTCTCTGAATCATTTCTGTCGTATCCACACTACGCACAAAAACGTGATTTACCATCTGTGAAGGGATTTGGTAAAAATGACGTCTAAAGCAGCCCCGCATCAAGTCCAAAGCAGTCAAATCAGTGGACATTCAACAGCAAGAATGTGGTTTAACTGCTTTCCTTCGAATGTTGCTTCGAGCTGATATCGGACAGGAAGAGCAATATGCCCTGGAGCGCTGACATGTTGGTACCAAAGTCCTCACAGTGGTCTGTGATATACCTACGAAGAATTCCACAAACACTTCTTGCAGAAGAAAAAAACTGATTCTTCTGAGTCGCGGAAGGTTGTGAGGCCCGATAAAATCACTGACGATGATTCCTTATAATGCAGAGGATATGACTTGACGTCAAATGATCGAAATTTGTAAGCAATCTATAATAAAAAAAACCTACATAAGGATTATCAATATCCTATTACTGCGAGAGCTAAAAATGTGAATGAGTTATACACTGAAGCGCCAAAGAAACTGGCATAGGCATGCGTATTCAAATACAGAGATATGCAAACAGGCAAAATATGGCGCTGCGATAGGCATCGCCTATACAAAACAACAAGTGTCTGGCGCAGTTGTTAGATCGGTTACTGTTGCTATAGTGGTAGGTTATCAACATTTAAGTGAGTTTGACGTGGTGTTATAGTCGGCGGACAAGCGATGGGACACTGCATGCTCGAGGTAGCGATGAAGTGGGGATTTTCTCGTACGACCATTTAAGGAGTGTACCGTGGGCATCAAGAATCCGTTAAAACATAAAATCTCGGACAACGCTGCGGCCGGAGAAAGATACTGCAAGAACGGGACCATCGACAACTGAAATGAATCTTTCAACGTGACAGAAGTGCAACCCTTCCGCAAATTTCTGCAGATTTAAATGCTGGACCATCAGCGTCAGCGTGCGAACCATTCAACGAAACATCATCGATACGGGCTTTCGGAGCCGAAGGCCCACTCGTGTACCCTTGATGACTGCACGACACAAAGCTTTACGCCTCGCCTGGGCCCGTCAGCACCGACATTGGACTGATGATGACTGGAAATAGGTTATGTGGTCGAACGAGTCTCGTTTCAAATTGTATCGGGCTGATGGACGTGCACGGGTGTGGAAACAACCTCATGAATCCATCATAAACCCTGCATGTTAGCAGGGGAGTGTCCAGTCAGGTGGGTGCTCTGTAATGGTGTGGGCGTGTGCAGTTGGAGTGATATGGGACCCCTGATACTTCCGATACGACTCTGACAGGTGACACGTACGTAAGCACCCTGTCTGACCACCTGCATCGATTCATGTCCATTGTGAATTCTGACGGACTTGGACAATTCCAGTAGGACAATGCGAAACCCCCCGCCCATCCCCACCACGTCCAGAACTGTTACAGAGTGGCTCCAGGAGTTTAAAGACTTCCGCTGGCCACCAAACTCCCCACATATGAACATTGTTGAGCGTATCCGGGATGCCTTGCAAAGCGCTCTTCCGAAGAAATCTCCACCCCCTGGTCAGCCCTGCAGGATTCATGGTGTCAGTTTCCTCCAGCACTACTTCAGACATTAGTCGAGTTCATGCCACCTCGTATTGCGGCAATGCTGCGTACTGCGGGGGCCCTATACGATATTAGGCAGGTGTAGTAGTTTCTTTGGCTCTTCGGTGTACATCCATCGTAACATAGCATGGATCGTTTGTCGACATATTTTTTCGTAAAACTGTATCTGCTGTTTCCCCCGTGGATTTGCTGTTGTCTTCAGCTGCAGCTTTTCATTGAAGCTATGGATCTGTCATGTTTCTGTGTTTTGGCTTTCGCTTCAGTACCTCTTCGTTAGTTATCTGATCTAGTGATTTAGTCTTCAGCAGTGTTCATAGCACCACAATTCAGAAGCTTCTATTCTCTTCTTTTCTGAACTGTTTCCTCTAAAGGCTAGAAATACCTTCCCAACAGCATTCCTACGTTTAAATTTATAGCTGATGTTAACAAATCTATGTTTTTTAGAAACATATTTCTTCCTAGAAACAATCTGCATTTTATATCCCCTGTATTTCGGCCATGGATAGCTATTTTTTTCTGCCCAAATAACAAAATTCATCTACTACTTTTAACTACTCCTTTCTCCTAAACATCACCTGATTATTTAATTAGACTACATTCCATTTTCTTGTTTTATTTTGTTGACATTCCTGTTACAATCTTTTTTCAATGCAAAGTCCATTCTCTTCAACTGCTCTTCCAAGTCCGTCGCGTTTTTGATGTAATTACAATGTCTTCAGAAAATTACAGATTTTTTTCTTCGCCCTTTCCAGTTATCAGATTCGTTTCGCTTATTACTTGCTCCATGTACAGGTCAGTAACATCGGACCGGCTTCTACCAGTCTTTCCATTCTTCTTTAAATAATTTGTCAGCGCACTTAGAGATGTATAACTGGAACTGTGGATCACGGTATGTACAAGAAATTGTACAGTACGGTAGCCCCCCGTGGCCCACGTGCGTTAAAGAGCTCTAATTGAGTGTGGAGGCAGTTACTGGTTACTTGTTCCATAGATTATATTCACAGTAATGATTATTAAATAGTACATGTCAACAGAACGATCAATGAACACAAAAAATTTCTGTGTGGCATAGGAGGAGTTGTTAAGGAGAAATATCTGTAATCTACATCAGGAAACACTTCAACTGTTTGCCTGACATATTACTTCCGTCGAAATACTGTTAAAGAGTTTTATAGTTGCATACTTCACCCCTTTCTGCACATTAATTAGATTCATCAGAGGGTAATGCTGATAATTTTTGTTTCTAGTATTGTACTTATGAATATCTCTGTCAGTCTAACTGAGAAAGATCGTTGATAACAAATTTGTCAAGTGAATAAATGTACTATGTGGCTGCGGTTAAAATTCGCAGCTCTTTAAATAGAAGTCTTCGTGATGTACATTTGTAAACCATACATATAATTCTGTCTTCTTTTGCTCAATGAACACTTTTAGCCTACTAGAGGAGCTACCCCAGAACATTATCCCATGCGACATCAGTGAATGAAAATAAGCAAAATAAGTCAATGTAATCAGTACTGTATCCCCAAAGTTGTCAGTTATTGTTATGTCAGTAGCAGCAGAATAAAAATGTTTTAACAGGTTTACTACATGGTTTTGTTCATCATCATCATCATCATCATCATCATCTTCTTCTTCTTCTTCTTCTTCTTCTTCTTCTTCTTCTTCTTTCCATGTATTAGGTAAATTGCCCGTTATGGTACTCCAACTCTGTACGGTTTTCCTACATTTATTCTTCCAGTGCTTCTATAATCGAGAGCTTTTACCGGGGGGGGGGGGGGGGCTTTCTCCGCTCATAAGATCTACATGTTCCTTTAGTTTTCTTCTATTTTGATTTAATTTTCCCTTACATCCTTTCCTGTAAATTGTTTTGTGGAAAAACATTGTGAATATTTGATCGTCTCTTTATAAAGCTTGATTGTTCTTCAGATATTAGTGTCTCCACTATATTTTTAGTCTTGCATTCAGAATACTGGCATATAATTTACGGGTTGAATCCAGGGTGAGTATACATCTACGGATACTACATTTATTTAAAAAAACTCGGAAGCATACGGAGAATCATGGGAACGCTTTATTAGAAACATAGAGCGTGATTTACAAGGTAGGCTAACTATCGCTTATAAAGTAGTGAAATCATTCAACAGACCATATTATCAGAGAGAAGAAACGGGTAGATCACTATAAAAAACTATGGTACGAAAATACTGTAACTCAGACACTACCTCAACTAAATAAGATAAAGGACCTAGACGATGTTAATATGAAACAACTGACAGAATCTCTTAAAGCTACAAAGACTAGGAAAAGCGCGAGTTTAAATGATAATGCAGACTTTCTCGGCGAATCTCGATGATAAAATCTTCTCGGGCTAACATCCGAGTCAACGTGTCGTTCTCCTGCAACGTTTCAGCAAATTTCTCACTCCCCAACTTCAGGCGAAGCCTTCGAAGGTTTCGCCTGAAGATTCCAAGTAAGAAACTTGCTGAAACGATTCCTGGAAACGACGTACTGCCTCGGCTGTCGCCCCGAGAAGATTTTACCGCGGAGTTAGATGTTATTAATATGAAACTGTGGAAATAAGGAAGGCTTCTCCACACGTTTAATCGCTGGAGAAATAAGAAGGTACCAAAGGACTGGCTAAAAGCGAAAGTAATTTCTATCTTTAAAAATTGTGATAAAAATAAATGTAATTTAAATGAAGTAACCATACGATTTTTCCAGTTTAAATTTGGAATTTAAATTTTATGCTCACTAAGAACTTATAACTTTCTACCCTTTATCCTATTTGTTACAAAGAGGAGGTTAGATCTTCTTGACAGCATAAAACTAGATAATCTGTGTATTTTCAAGGCACATGTTGCAAGCATCTCTTTCAGTAGCTGCGAGTATTAGCCACAGCCTCGCAGTAGTCCATTTGCACAGAATCAGTCACTAACATTTACAAACACATCATTTACTATTTTATCTGTTGTCGCTTCTGTGCTCGGCTTCACAAAAATGCTTGTATCATCTACAAACAGAACTAATTCTGCCTCCAGGTTCAATTAAGATAGCAGATCGTTAACATAAAGCCTATGATGAGACCCTGTGGAACTACCACTGTAGCTTCTCCCCAAGAAGATTTTGTGGCGTTCTTCTTTGTGTTACTGGAACATCTCAGGGTAACTTCCTGTTTTCTGTTTCCTTAATAGAAACTAAACCAGTACTATAGACTCACACACTCGTAGGCTACGCAGACCCATATAACCATTCTTTTGCTCGATAAGATATTATAATTTATCAGTCTAAATAATTATTACATATAATAAATTATACTATTATCAATATTCATGAAATTAACATTAATTATACATTAACACTGAAATTATTAAGAACTTACAGGTGTAAGGAAAATGTAGCTGTAACCAGTATATTGATTTTTTTTCAGTATACATATTAGTGAAAGGTATTGTTTAGTTTACTATTACTATTACTGTTGCAGCTACTGTTACTATCACAGTTATTCTTTCGTCTGATATGAGTCTGAATTCTGTCTCATTTGTCATTGACTTTATGTGCTATGAGAAAAAAAATATACTAATCTTCTACTACGTTTCTTAAACGTAGCACAAGATATACCTTAAAACGACCGAATATCAGGCTCTTACGGGTATGGACAAATTGTAGCGATTTTAAGAGGCTAGACAAAGTTTGAAATATTTTTAAAAACTGAAAAATAAGTGATTTTAGATTTTTTTTCAGAATAGTAAACCACATGAAATTTACGCGACGAACTGTTATTTGGTTCCTCGCTCAATAAGATCTCTGGACCTCATACTTGTGTGCGCTAATCAGCTGTACTTAAATAAATTTTAAATGACGGTTTATAAATTTTGTGCTGGACCAGCAGGGGAAAGATGTTCAATACAAATCAGATATGTTTCCAAAACAAGCTACAAATATAGCATTTGATGCGTTGTACAGGTTCCACTCGTTTTTTGAGTAAACTCAACAGGAAAACTTTCACGTAGACTACGCAATCCTGTCTTGCCCCCCCCCCCCCCTTCATGAAAGATTGCACATCACCGTATTGTTCTCCTGTGCATACAACGAAAATACAGCGTCCTTGTGATAAGTAATAGAAAAATAAATATCTATGTAACATCAGTGACGAAGGAGAGGTGATAGTACACCAGTTCGGAAGCATTTATAAAAGGCCTCCTACCGGAAGCTGACGGTAGTGGCGGAACGACCAGTAGTATTTAGCGGCGTGGCGTGAGGCGCTTCCGGGAGGAGCACAGGTGTCCACTCGCCACCATCAGATTGGTGGGGGGCATTGTATGGAAATGCGGCCGCCAGCGCCGCATTGGCCGCCGCCAGCGCCGCAGGGCGGGGTCTACGTCTGCCCTGCTCTGCTGGCTTTCTCCCCGCGGGGCACCGCACGACGGCGCCTGCACCGTGGCCGCCCCCACACACACCTCTGTACACCCACGCCTAGGCCTAGCCATACTCACGTCTCCAGGTCAGGTACTACCACTCTGGCCCCCTACCTGTCGCAATTCAAATGAAAGTAAAGAAAGATATAATTGCTTCAGTCTACACTGTACCTTCTCACTTTCATTTTGTTGCATGACTACCGTTTCCGAAACCAAGTACCATCTACAGGTCATTCCCTGGCGCGTAGTAGTCAAACTCTGTTGCACAAGTAGGTGTGTCATTAAGCAATCATTGTACTACATAATGGGCACCAGTTGACTGAGTTTGATGACTGCGCGCCAGAATAAGGTCTGAATATAGCATTTCGTAACAAAACCGATACAACGTGACAAAATATACGGGATTTTAGGCAGAAGCTAATGATTTAGTTTCCTGTAAGTCTTGGTCGCTATTCCAAACGACCATATGACGGAGAGATGAAATTCAAGTGAAAGATGCGAGGACATTCCATTTCCTATATGCCCCCATAGTAGCTCTTGGGATGCGTAACGTTTGTTACGCTGTACAATGCTCCTTTTACGTCACAAATCTTTCTCGTGAGGCTACAGCAGGCCTACAGAAATCCTGAAGTCCTCGTTCTTAAGTGCACATTGAAATAGTAACGCACGCAGGATCCTGTCTCGACTGAGAAACCAATAACCTAAATAGAGAACGACAGAAAGAGCATTATACGAAACCAGGAGGTCCCCATTATTTGCTAGCGTATTTAAAATATCGCTAAGTGTTCTCGACAAGTGTCAGTCCACCGATTGATTTGTATTTCTCTCTTCAAGTAATATGTAACTTTATTCATCTAAGGAAATGCTTGAGCAAATGTTTCTTTTATGGAACCGTGTCCCTTCTTGTCGTTACTGAAGGCTCGTGAACGGAATTACAGGAGGACGATAGTTATCACTGTTTACAGTTGGGAAACGTGTAACATTACAAAATCTGTGCTGCTGCTGCTACAGTGTACTATCAGCTCCATGATTCGAACTTCACGTAGCGACGAAAGTGAAACTGCTATAGGTAGGCTGTCTTGGCCTAGACGATGAAGATATTTTCCGCTTTTATCTCACTGTATTCCTCCTCTGAATAGGCCTGTTAAATATAGTGAGTCATAATGAATAAAAAATGTACTTTATTATCTCGACACATAAAAAATAACTGGTCCTACAGTAAAGTAATTGCCAGTTTGAGAACGAATGTTTGCTTGAAACGTCTATTGTTTATTTCAAACAGATTTTGGAAGCGCACTTTGCTTATATTGTAGAAGTAACACATTGTTGGCCCTCTGGTAAACACCCACACTCTATATTTTAAGACCAGGCCATCACGCATTATTGAAAGGTTTTTCTTGTGGTTTCATCCTCTGCGTTCTATTTTTCATGTATCTGTTGTACTATTTGAACATTCTTTTAATTTTATTCTTTTCACATAGATGTTAACCTAGCGCAGTATAGGAAGTCCATTACGGAACTGACTAAACCATTACTACTGTCAGTACCTTACGCTGCCTGTTCTAAAGGAATCGGTGACAGCTCTAAGAGCTGGAGTCACCAAATTCGCTTTCTGGAACAAAACTTCCCTGAACACAAGCAACAGAATCACGGAGCTTATTTGTAGTTTGTAAGTGTTCAGAAATCTAGAGCCCTGTGTAAAATTGAATACGTAATGTTGTGTACGGTAAGATTTAAAGAAAAATGGGTACGTAAATGAATAAAATTAATCTGCACAAAAATAAGTGCTTAAGAAAAAATGCAATCTTGGCATTCCCTGCCGTGAACTTACCTAAGGTTTAATGTTGAAGTATTCAGACCGTACTATCGACCACATCGACTGGCGCAATACCTTTTAATCGCTGTCAATATGCCAAGGTAACTGTGTAGAAAAATACTTTTCAGTTTTAGTTTATTGAGACGGAACAAAAAGGCAGACCAATCCCACAGTTGCCTTAAATGTAAACTGCCCTAAAATATCAAATAAATCATTCAGGCAGACACTACACGCTATGAGAGGAATTAATTTTAAACGTACCGCTACAAGCCCACATTACATTATACGTAAACTCACCGTGCCTCGGATAATCTCTCGGTCACAGAAACGAGTTGGCTGCATTACCCATTCTGTGGCCAGAGGGGAAAGCGCAGTGTGCAAGTATGCAGCATTGTTCAGCGTCCTGTTTCCAGGTGCCGCACGTAGCGGGAAGGGTCCAGTTCTATCGCGGCTCATGCGAGGGCAGGAACAAAGAGTTGTCAGCTCGAGGTTGCCCCGGCCGGCGATTAATTGATCTCGGCCGGCATCGGCGAGCACGCGCACCTGTTGTTGTTCCCGTGAGGCCCCGAGCGGGCGTATTCCGCCGCTATCTGGAGTGGCCGCCGCCGCTCCACGTGGAATGTCGCCTCGGTCCACAAATCTCCAGCGGCCTACATCCGCGTGCGTCCGAGGCTCACCTTTCACCTCCTCTGTGAATGAAACCATTGAGTTTGTAGGTAGCCCGAGTTGCGACACAGTCCACTGGGCAAGAGATCCTGCTACACCGTTAGGCGGTCAAAATAGACAACGTTGATGACGATCCGGGAGTGCGCGTGTAAGTCGCATTACGGCTGTGCGAACTCTACTGGGACAGCTCAGACGTACCGTATTGTCATTTGAAAATTACTGGAAAAATAAGTGACTCCGACTTTCTACCTACCTGCAGAGTTATTAAGGAGTTTTACGTAAAAACAAGGATATAAAATGTAGACTGGCAATGGCAAGTAAAGCGTTTCTGAAGAAGAGAAATTTGTTAACATCGAGTATTGATTTAAGTGTCAGGAAGTCGTTTCTGAAAGTATTTGTATGGGGTGTAGCCATGTGTGGAAGTGAAACATGGACGATAAATAGTTTGGACAAGAAGAGAATAGAAGCTTTCGAAATGTGGTGCTACAGAAGAATGCTGAAGATTAGATGGGTAGATCACATAACTGATGAGGAGGTATTGAATAGAATTGGGGAGAAGAGGAGTTTGTGACACAACTTGACTAAAAGAAGGAATCGGTTGGTAGGACATGTTCTGAGGCATCAAGGGATCACCAGTTTAGTACTGGAGGGCAGCGTGGAGGGTAAAAATCGTAGAGGGAGACCAAGAGATGAATACACTAAGCAGATTCAGAAGAATATAGGCTGCAGTAGGTACTGGGAGATGAAGAAGCTTGCACAGGATAGAGTAGCATGGAGAGCTGCATCAAACCAGTCTCAGGACTGAAGACCACAACAACAACAACGTAAAAACAGTTGCTCCTTTGCAGCTGCGATATAGTCTTAGCGCTGCGGCAGCTGGCTACAAACAAGAAAAACGAAGTCAACCACTAGATATGTAGTGTGACAGAATCCCTAAAAACGTTTAACGCTGGCAAGTCCTTTACAGTAACAGTCTTTGTAACAACACATCTCACCGCTGCCTTTCAGCGCACCGTCGGCTTCCAGAGCACGCAATGGTCATAGATTTATAAACAGCTACATTTCTGCCAGTACCTCGTCTCCTACCTTCCAAACTTCACAGAAGCTCTTCTGCGAGGTACTGGCAGAACTGAAGCTGTGAGGACGGGTCGTGAGTCGTGCTTGGGTAGCTCAGTTGGTAGAGCACTTGTCCGCGAAAGGCAAAGGTCGCGAGTTCGAGTCTCGGTCCGGCACACAGTTTTAACCCGTCAGGAAGTTTCAATGTTTAATGTAGTTCGGCTGCTCAACAAAAACATTTGGCCAGAGTCGAGTAGACGCTTCCTGAGCCCGCCATCTAGCATGACGAAGAATTTGGTAAATTCTGGCAGTATAAGCGAGAGAAGACGCTACTACCGAGGTAGAAATAGGCGCGTTTTCAGGTAGACCTTCATGGATCTCGCTTTAACGCACGCTCCGGCAAACAATGACTTTGCACATACTCCGTTACTTGGTTTCCTGCATGGATGTTACTAATACCTCCTGAACGATGCAGTCATCATGTTCAAAGTGACCGGGTACTAAATTTACTTGAGTATTTTCGCATGTTAGTTACCAAAACATTGTTGCTGCCCTTCCCGCAGACTTTGCCGGTCAGTTTCTAGCAAATGTGTAATTGTACAGAGTACGTGTTATGCTTTAATCATCTCCAGTGTGCGATTGAGCTGCTTATCACATCGTTTGTAAAGATTTTTTCTCAACGTAGAATATTTTCTAGTAAATTGTAATCACAGTATCACATAACCGCTTGTGTGCTTCTCTCTGTCTGAATGAATCATCCTAAAACTGTGCACCAAAACTTCTCAAAAGTGATTATCGCACAATCTAATTCCTAGCATAAACTTGTGTACTGTGCAAAACTCTGAGTATATTGAATTATAGGAAGACTTAATATGATTTGTCCCACACTGTCCACAAACTGAAGCTAACTTTTTCTATAAAAAAGAAATGCTACCCTGAATGTAACCTGACTTCGGAAATAAATGCGCAGATGAACTTACAAAGAAATTAATGACCCTAAACTGTATTTCCATGTACCTCGTGTCTTGACAAACACTTTCGCAGATTTTTCAAAATCAGCACACAGCATACAGGATCAAACAAACATTAAAACCAACGACTGAAAATTCAGTACCACAAAGTGCAATGTGCGTATGTACATAACAAACTGAATGAAGGGGGTGAGAATGTTAACTGGTAAGAAATGAGATCTACCAAAATTCAAATGAAATTCTATACTCAAAAATAATACTTTAAAAATCAACTGAATGTTCGCAATGGTATTTACACAGCATGCCATTAAAAAAAAAAATATTTTAAGCAAGGGGAATCTCATCTTACTATCAGAGTAATCCATATAACAATCCTGCTATCTGAGCTTCGTTAGTACAATTTCATCAACACATAATAAGGCTACACACTTGTGTGCTGACCTCAATCTCTCAAAATTCCAGAAAAACCTCACAAATAATCTCCTTAACCTCTCTACCCATGACTGTATCAAAAAAATTCATACTCCAATTCCATCAATCTCGTGTCACACTTATAAAGAAGATTTCCTGACCATTCTTCAAAATACATCTGCTGCTCGTCAATGCTCAACTTAGAAAGTGCGTAACTTTGCCAGCACTCTCAGCCAGAGGAGATGTAGTAATAGTCAAAAATTACTCAGATACATGGTTTTGTTCAGTGTGACCGATTCATATCAATATATACGTAAGAAACAGAATTTAAAGATAGCGGGCGAAGTGGTTCGGCTGTAAGATCAGAGCTGATGCGGCAGTGTTTAAGGGCAGACATGTTGTTTGCCGTGGTCGGTGTCAGTTAAGACTCTATAAGCAATCTGTAATTTGTAAATGTGAGAGGTGGTTGGGAAGCCTCGGAGGGCAGATTTGTTGTCTGCTGCGGTCGGTGTTAGTTAAGACTTTGCTAGCAATGTATGGTTATTTGGACATATACTTTGGAACCGCCTGATACTAATTACGGAAATATGCAGTTCATTAACTTGTGACTCTAAAAAGGAATGTAATTGTGCAGTTTCTCGTGTTCTGCCAATAAAAAGCGAGTGCTATCCCGTATAAGCAAACTGATTGGAAATTTAATCATTTCTAAAATAACAGTTCCTCGCAAAGAGTTTGTTACAGCCTCAAAATTACGGACCTACGTGCTGCGCAGGGGACAACAACTGAAGAAGACTGCAGGTTAGTGAACACTTATTAGACGTTATGCATTCCACTCAGGTCGCTGGAGGCAAATAGGCACCTCACAGTTACTGCAATCTTAGTACAAATGAGATCAGTGACACGTCATCCGTGGTAACCCAGAGGAGGTATGAAGGAGAGAAACATTTTTGAGGGAAGAGGTTTATCATACGCACTCATACAATATATATCCCAATCATTCCCTCTCTAACTTTCTCTTTTTCAACTTACCGTAACCTTATTTGAGCTGTTGTTCGACTCGCCCGTCGCAGTGGGTTGCATGTCAGTTGTGTTATCAAAGAGTTCGTTCTTCATGTGAAATTCTGCAGTTTGTGATTTAGTGGTACGTTAATACTGGTAGTACCAAGTCTCGTCACCTGTGACTATTTCTTCCAGAAAATTGTTGCAATGCAATCAAATCGCGGTAGGCACCCACGTGTCGTTGTTGTTTGGGAGTTAACGCGTGCATGACAAACGTTTCACACACTTTTCTCTTCTTCAAAACATTCCGGAGAATGTTTGTTTCGCGATTTCGATTTGTAATGCAACGATGTTGACACACTATGGCCGCACGTTCATTATTTAACACTGCCTCCTCACAATTGAAGGGGAGAATTCACGTCCGTTGTTTACTGTTGTTAGTGCAAGCTGTCATCGTAGTTAAAGAAAGGAGGGAAGGAAGGTAGGAAGGAAGGAAGACGGAGCACAAGTTCGGTTTACAAAAGGATGGCGGAAGGAAATTGGTAGTACCCTGTTCAAAGGAACCATCCCGGCATTTGCCATGAGCGATTTAGACGAATCACGGAAAACTGAATCTGTTTGGCTGGATGTGTATTTGAACGAATACGATTCCGGTGTGCTTACCACTGACCCACGTCCCTCAGTGACACCATAGTTACTGCGCTGACGCCGCTTATATGCCACGAATAAAATCGGTCTCTAAACTTTGTATACAGATGGTGTCTAGGCTGGAACACTGACAAACAAAAATGAAAGACCTTGGAACTGCTCACAACCGTACGAGAATGTGAAGATGGTGTGCTAAAGTTACACAGTATGGAGGGAGCATAAAAGAATGTTAGATAAAACAGTTGGAAAGATTTGGTACAGGATAGAAAAATGTTAGATTTTAATGTCTCGTCGACATGAAGATGAGAAGAACGGGGGAAGAAATCCATTGAGACCTTGTCGATGTAAAGACACTAGTTACAATCCGATCTGACAAAACGACGGAAGAGCAAACCCGCAGATCCGCAAGAGGACCGGAGCGCCTCCACGTCAGATGAGTGTGATGTTTTTCGGCTATCAGTAGCCAGAGGCTGCGCGCACACCGCGGCCCGCTATTTGCGGCGTCACGAAGCTGCCAGCCGCCAGATATAGACAGGTGCGCCGGCGCCCTGCGGTCACGTGGTACGCGATGCGTCATCCGCGTCTGTGTCACGTCGCCAACTGCTCCTCAGCTGTCAACCAGACCACTTGTTTTCTTTCTCTCCGAACAGCAACATCGGAACATTCCTTTGCGACAACGGTGTCCCAACCAAACACAGGTGTATTGGGATTCCCAGCTGCAGCGAATTGTCTCCATCGATACATTAAAGTATAAATAAGCCCATTCTTTTATTGCTTACCGTGTGGTTCAGAATATCACCGACGAACTTAGAAGAACAATAGATTGAATAATGATGATTTTTGTTTCTAGACATACCTTCTCTACCTTGACGTATGGGGTATGAGAAGAGATGCTGCTATCCAGGGGTGTAACGCATGTAAAATAGCTAAACGGTTAAGTGCCTCGACATAACTAAGCTAATTACTATTTTCAATAAACATTATTTTCCGCTTCGTCAGCTGTTGCAGTTCCTGTCAATCGAAATGTAGCATCGTAGCTGTCATTGCTCACATACCAAGTGATCTGTAAATTCCCTTATTTTTTAATTTCAGTATAAACATGGACAATAAACAAATCCACCTACGTGAATAAAAGACTTTGAAATACCTCTCAGTTAAGCCTGGGGTCGCCAAGGTCATGTTAGCGCCCTGGTGATGGATAGGCTAGGGCTGTTTCCGACTATGCGTACTAGTACCGCACACACAATACTGTATGTAGTCTTGCTTCTAGGTTTTTATTGTAAATTAATAGTCGTTTTTCTCTAAATATGAAGCACTGGATGCAGCATAACAATTTTTACAGCCATTTATTTGTACAGTGTGTTCTAGGAGGAATGGGCAGGTTTCAGGGATGTGACAGTAACCATCATTGGAATCAAAAATGTCCAATATACATGAGCTCTAATATGCATAGCTTAAGGGGTATGAGCCGTTGTTCATTTTCGTTGCTGTAAAACACATCTCTTCTACTGAGAATGTGCTCATACCTCTTAAGATATGCATCTTTGGGGCCCATATTTATTAGATACTTTTTCTTCTTTTGGTCCATACTCTCTCCTCCCAAAATGCGGAAACCGAAGAGCTTACAATACAAGATATTTGTTTCAGAGTATCGAAGATGAAAAAGTGGTCATGGACGTTCAGGTACTCAATTTGCAGCGGAAGTTGCCCAGACTGGTATTTCAACCTACCCAGTACCATCTCCTAAGTACCTAACAGTTTGCAATTTCTTATTTTTAATCCCTTCACTGCTACATTCACTTGTTGATATTTTATCTGTGATGCCTAGCAGGTGGGAGCACTTGTACATGATGAAAAGACTGAACATTCACAGATTGTACATGAGGTTTCCACTGAAGAAAAATATTCCTGGAGCAGCTAATACACAATAGATATTAATGTACGTAATTGTAGCCAGAGGGTCTGGAAGGGTTAATCTAAAGATCTTCATGTGACGTCACGGTTGCTGGTGGTCACTCGGATCTTCGACTCTGCCATAAACTAGGGACTGTTTTCTGGGACTCAGAGGCACTCAAACCTAACGTCATCTCAGCATCCGTCTACAAGCAGGCATTATTTGTGGCTGGTCGCTGTGCACTAGAGTAATACGAACAGAGTACGCGAAAGAACTTTCCCCACTTCTATCAGTCGTGTACCGCAAGTCTCTAGAGGAACGGAAGGTTCCAAATGATTGGAAAACAGCACAGGTAGTCCCAATTTTCAAGAAGGGTCGTCGAGTAGATGCGCGAAACTATAGGCCTATATCACTGACATCGATCTGTTGTAGAATTTTAGAACATGTTTTTGCTCGCGTATCATATCATTTCTGGAAACTCAGAATCTACTCTGTAGGAATCAACATAGATTCCGGAAACAGCGATCGTGTGAGACCCAACTCGCTTTATTTGTTCATGACACCCAGAAAATATTATATACAGGCCCCCAGGTAGATGCCATTTTCCTTGATATCTGGAAGGCGTTCGATACAGTTCCGCACTGTCGCCTGATAAACAAAGTAAGAGCCTACGGAATATCCAACCAGCTGTGTGGCTGGATGGAAGAGTTTTTAGCAAACAGAACACAGCATGTTGTTCTCAATGGAGAGACGTCTATAGACATTAAAGTAACCTCTGGCGTGCCACAGGGGAGTGTTATGGGACCTAGTAGACAGTGTCGGAAGTTCCATGCGGCTTCTCACGGATGATGCTGAATTTTACAGAGAAGCTGCAGCATTAGGAAATTGCAGCGAAATGCAGGAAGATGTGCAGCGGATAGGCACTTGGTGCAGGGAGTGGCAACTGATCCTTAACATAGACAAATGTAATGTATTGCAAATACATAGAAAGAAGGATCCCTTATTGTATGATTATATGATAGCGGAACAAACACTGGTAGCAGTTACTTCTGTACAATATCTGGGAGTATTCGTACGGAACGATTTGAAGTGGAATGATCATATAAAATTAATTGTTGGTAAGGCGGGTGCCAGGTTGAGATTCATTGGGAGAGTCCTTAGAAAATGTAGTCCATCAACAAAGGAGGTGGCTTACAAAACACTCGTTCGGCCTATACTTGAGTATTGCTCATCAGTGTGGGATCCGTACCAGGTCGGGTTGACAGAGGAGATAGACAAGATCCAAAGAAGAGCGGCGCGTTTCGTCACAGGGTTATCTGGTAAGCGCGATAGTGTTACGGAGATGTATAGCAAACTCAAATAGCAGACTCTTCAAGAGAGGCACTCTGCATCGTGGTGTAGTTTGCTGTCCAGGTTTCGAGAGGGTGCGTTTCTGGATGAGGTATCGAATATATTGCTTCCTCCTACTTATACCTCCCGAGGAGATAACGAATGTAAAATTAGAGAGATTCGAGCGCGCACGGAGGCTTTCCGGCAGTCGTTCTTACCGCGAACCGTACGCGAGTGGAACAGGAAAGGGAGGTAATGACAGTGGCAAGTAAAGTGCCCTCCGCCACACACCGTTGGGTGGCTTGCGGAGTATAAATGTAGATGTAGATCTACAAGGATTGGACGAAAATGTGGAAACATAAAAAATACAAAAGTTACCATTTCTAATAGGCGCAGGAAAACCGTTGGCATTCAAAATAACTTCCAGCCGCCTCGCAGTGGATAAATAAAGATCCTGTACGGTTTCAAGGGAAGCGTACACCATCCAACCTGCAAACTAGTGGGCAGTTCAGGTGACGATGATGGAGGTGGGAAGCGACGACGCACACTTCCCTCCAAAGGCGACTGAGATCTGGTGACTGGGGTCCGGGGAGAAGCGACCCTATTGCTCACAAAACCACTCCACGAGATTCGAACTGTGCGAACAAGGGCCGAGTCGTCTTGGAACACAGAATTATCCTTGCGGAACAGACATTTTACTCTGCTAAAATGATCACATAATCCTTGGCAGTTATCCGAAATTCAAGAGAACCAACGGGCTCATGGAATATCACGACATGGCTCGCCGGACCATCGCCGAAACCCCGCCATGTTTCACTCTTAGAAGGCAAAACCCAGACAGAAGCTGGAAGCAGTGCGCAACAAGAGTCATTCGACCAAATGACTTTCTTCCATTCCTCCAAAGACCAGGTTTCACGGCTTCGGCACCACGTTTGCCTGTTACGGGAATTTGAATCGCTGACGAGTGGTTTCGCGATTCCAGCTTGACCTGAAATTCCCAGCTCATGGAAGTACCTGAGTGTTGTTTTGATGCTGATAGGACTTGAGAGTGCGACAGTCATTTCTGCACCAACTTTTGCATCTATAGTCCTCTTTATTTTTTCTCACGATCCTCTTCAATGACCATCAGTAACGATCACACAACACACACTATTGTCCGTATTGTTACTTAGCGGATAATGTTTTTCAACTTTCCTTGTATGTGGTATAAATACTTGATGCGAGGACTCTTGAATTACCAAACACTTCGAGTCTCTTGGTTACGGAAGCACCATCTATACGAGTACCAACAATTTACCCACGTTCGAATTTACGTAGCTCACTCACAACTACACATTCGCATCGAATATAATGGAGGAACCTGCAGGTTTGGCTATCATCGGCATTTATGTTCAATTATGCACTTCTCGCGGCGTCCCCCTATTTCTGTCCGACCCCTGCACACTTGGCAACTCACTGTACAGGGTACGGCGTGAGGCACACCGTAGCTATATTATCGATTATTCTAGTCTGTTCGTGTGTTGAGCGATGGAAAAGCGACTTTCTACTTGCCACTCTACGGACCATGATGCCCCGTATCTCATTCTCATGATCTCGATTAGAGATATAGGGCGATAGTAATATAGTGGTTGACCAGTATTCTTTGAAAATAAGTTATCTAAGTTTACCCTACAGGGTTTCACGAGGACTACGTCGTCTTTCGTCCAAGGATTCCCATTTACAACCATCCGAATGTTCCTTTTACTTTTCCATATCGGTTGTAACAAAGAACAAGGTTGCACCAGGGCTCTTGTACGTCACTTCTTATACAGGTGCACTGAATTTTCCCAGAAATCTTCCAACGAGTTTTATCTATTTACTGCTTATTTAGCATGAGCAGCTTAGGACGTTAAACCCCTCCCTTACATCTAACCGGGAACAACACATACAAAAAAGCTACATAAATATCACTACTAGAATAATTTGAATTATTAATCAAAAGTAGTATTGGCCAAAAGAATAGTAATAATAACAGTAACACTAATAATAATAGTAAAATAATGGTGGCACCAAGAAAGATATTGATTACTTTAGCATGTTTGAAACCTTGAAGCCTTGAGAGGAAAGGGTGAATTGAAAGTGATCATGGCAGCCAGGAAGGAAGAGAGTTTGAACAGAGAACTCACTCTGTTGACAATTCGGGGGGGGGGGGGGGGGAGAGGGAAGGGGGTGAGGCGGACGGGAATGGTTGTTGGAGGGGGCGGGGGGGGGGAATGAGGAGGGTTTACCAGAATGAGCTGCAGAAGAGATAGCCATTATGGTAGCAGGTGGCCGTTATGTGCCTTTTGAAGTCTGAAAAAATTTTAATTTCTCTCATATTTTGAGGAAGATTGTTCCAAAGTCCGGTTCCCGATAAAGAAATTGATTTAGAGAAATTTGGAAATTTGTGGTAAGTTCCAGCGGGATCAAACTGCTGAGGTCATAGGTCCCTATGCTTACGCTCTACTTAATGTAACTTAAACTAACTTACGCTACGGACAACACACACACCCATGCCCGAGGGAGGACTCGAACCTCCGACGGGGGGAGCCTCGCGGACCGTGACAAGACGCCTGTGACCACGTGACTACCCCGCGCGACTGATTTAGAGAATATGGCAGAGTCGTGTACTGATACAGAGACGATTTTACTTTGTTGAGAATGTATATTTCCGCTGTGTTGTTCAGATGAAGCGTGAGGGTTGAAGATTAATAGGAAGAAGTGCAGTGACTGAGAAGACGATACAGCAAACACACGGTACGATTATCTCTACGCATGTACGCAATTATCGATGATAACTGTTCATAGCCAAGAGTGATACGGTCGAAACAGCGTACGTCGCAGATGAATCGCACACATCATTCATCGCCAGTTCCAGCCGACGTGAGGTCTCACACGGAAGTCCTTGGAGCAAAGGGTCTGCATAATCTAGGATGGGGAGTATTATCGACTCCACGCATTCCTTTTTAACCTCGAGAGGAAACTTAAAGTCTCTCACTCGCCTTCGCTAATACTGATTTGAAGTGTTCCTCCCACTTCGTATGGCTTTTTAATATTACCCCTAAACAGCTACTCTATGTGACGTCCTCTAGATGTTCAACAGTAACCTTCTTATCGGGAACTGTATGGATTGTTCCTTTTGTTATAGGCTTTATGTTACATTTATCTATTTTTAAAGACAGCTGCTACTCATTCTAGCAATTGGAAATTTTGTCCAAAAGTTTCTTTATATCCTTACAATCAATTAATCGTATCGATTAATTATATCCTAATACTCGGTTATTCGACTAATTGTTAGGTCTCTATTTTAGGTCCACAAAACATTCCCTTAAAATTACAATTTTTTGATGAAAATGTTTGTTCTAGAAAAAGTAAAGTGGTACCGTCACACTTACGTTACATTTCTCTTCTTGTAACTAACGGTAGTTGCTTAATGTTATGAACTACGTAATTACCATTGTTCTTATTTATAGAAGAAAAATGTACCTATTCAGTATTCATTAGTAAGTTGATTAATATCGTTCTTTTTGACACAGATACTGTAATGAAAACGCTGAAGAGCGCCAGGAAGTGAACTGAGGAACAGTAATTTATGTAATGGGTCTCTAACGGCAAGCAGCTGGTGTGTCGTATGCCTTACACAACAGTATTTCAGAAAGAATAGAGGAAGCCACTATTCCCAGATATTTACGAGCCACACTATGCAGGACAGCGTAGAATGGCTCATAGTCTTGCCAGAACTGCAGACGAGACGATTTTCAGTTCATTACAGGTTCTTGTAAATATATTCGAATTTCAGAGACCAAGAGCTGGCTGTTTGGTGTTACCGTGGTAGAGCTCTGCCGAATTCTCATGAAGATCCACACGTTATCTTCTGCAGTAGCCGGCCACTGTACTTGCGATTGTTCAACATCGGCCGTTTTCTGTGTCTGCTTTTTCTGAAGAACGGTATTTAACGTAATGTAACGGCAGTAATTACTGCCAAGACCCCTTGAAAAGGGGTACAAGGCACAAATGAGTACGTCCACGCAGCTAAGATTTCGTACTGACATTCGCTACACGATAGAGCCAGGGGGTAGTGATTTCTTTCCGGAACGAAGCTGCAGACAAGTCAACACTCCGCAGGCCTTAAAACACATGAAAGAAAAACTGAAATAATTAATCGTAAGGATAATCGATCACATAAAATTAGTTGTGAAACAAATATCGGTAAAACCATAACTGATTACCTGAATGATTACGATTAATTGCAATGATCACCCATCCCTTATACGACCGTTCATAATATATCGATAAATTTTTCAGAAGATATCGATATATATCGGAGACATTGTTTCCCAGCTATATCGAGTCAAAATGGCAATGCCGATATTTTTATTTTATATATTTTTTCGCAATTTTCGGTAAACATTTGAAACTGTTCTTTTGAAATTGTAGTAAATCATACATATTTTTTTTACAGGGTGAAGTAGTCTTACTACTTTTTGAGCTTTCATGACGTCCAGTCCTTCCATTTGGCTGTGTGAAGCAAGTATAGGTGGGAAAAACAAGAAGTTCGATTGCACTGGGAGGTGTCAGTGTGAATGGAATAACGAGATTTCTGTTGCGAAGAAACAGTATACCAGTTGTGCAAAAAAAAAAAAAAAAAAATAACTTAATTAGTGTGCTATTACTTCACATCGGCATTCTTCAAATACAATTGCTGAAAATGGTTAACAAAAATCTACATGATAAAACTGGTCTTTGCAGTGGGCGGAAATGTTTGAGGAGAAATTCAAACGTAATAGACGATCGGTGCTATCAAGAGAAACTGTAACGTTTAACTTCACCACGCAATTTTGATACTGCAGCCGCTAGGTCGCTGGTATTGGCAAATACGAAAAAAAAAAAATTACGAGGCAGTCGACATGAAGTTTCCGGACAAAGCCGATACGTGGCGAAAGCGAACGACTGACACATCGGACACCTTTTATTGTAGCGCTTACGTGCTGTTACGATTTTTAACAAAGTGACTACCACCAAGCGTGAACGTGCATTGTTTTCCTTTTAATTTTTGCTCTAAAAGAGGGATGGGCATGCTGCTATCTTGTTTATGTGCACAATATTCAATAATAAATCAATACTTAAATATAGCTCTAAAACCGACATTATATTGACATTGCACAGCCGATATTTTTATAGGTCGATATGTCGATATTTCTTCCGTAGATGTATCGATCCTTTTCTTCTATATATCGAGGGCAGATAAGTACAAATTTTAAATATCGATTCATCGGTATCCCGATATTTTACAAAATATTAACAGTCCTAGTCTCAGTCAGTAGTGCTTTTGAGAGGGCTGAGTTAACACGTGGAGAGGGAGTCGCGGGATCTTAAAACCAGAAGGATTTAGCAATTCTATTCAGGGCTGTACTGAGCTCGTACGAAGGGCGTTTTTCTCTCGACCAGTTTCGGCTAAAAAATGGGGGGTTTGTTATAGGACATCGTGGAATATTTTTGCTTCAGCCCCTACAGTTCCCCGAAGTTCTGATAGGTGAGGGTGCTATACGTAGCCTTCAAAATGGTGTCGGCAACAGCAGAGCGTTCCAAGAAAATACAAGTCACTGACAGTATTTTGCTTTTCGGAAATCCGGAGCAGCGTAAAATATTCATGGACACTTGCAGAATGTCTACGGAGGCCTGGCAGTGAACAAAAGCGCGGTGAATCATTGGACAAGGCGTCAGTCACCATCGCAACAAGTCGCGCAAACTAGCTCGATGTCCCGCTTGCCGGTTGGCCGCTCACAGCTGTGACTCGTCTAATGTTGGAGCGGGTGGACACACTCGTTCAAGGTGGTTGGCGGATCACAATCATAAACTTCGCTGCGCAACTTGCATCAGGTGTGGTACTCAAAGCTGTATGCCCCCTACGGTCCTCACCACCTGACAGAAGACCGTAAAGAACCATCTGGCCGGAACTGGTTGCGCATTACGAGGCTGAGTGAAAATCTTTTGTTGAACATTGTCACAGGCGGTGAAATATGGGTTCATCACTTCGAACTGAAAGCAAATGGCACTCCACGGAGTGCCGACAAACCACCTCTCCATTGAAAAAACTCCAAATCCGCTACCTGAGCCGGTAAAGTCATGGCGACGATCTCCTGACATTCTGAAGGTGTTATTCTGTTTGATGTCCTCCCTCATGGAGCAACGATCAACTCGGAAGAGTATTGTGTTATCCGCAGGAAGCTGAAGAAACGTCTTCAACTTGTTCGTCGCCACAAAAATACAAGTGAACTTCTCCTTCTTCATGTAAACGCAAAGCCTCATCCAAGTCTACATCTACACCTACATTTATACTCCGCAAGCCACCCAACGGTGTGTGGCGGAGGGCACTTTACGTGCCACTGTCATTACCTCCCTTTCCTGTACCAGTCGCGTATGCTTCGCGGGAAGAACGACTGCCGGAAAGCCTCCGTGCGCGCTCGAATCTCTCTAATTTTACATTCGTGATCTCCTCTGGTGGTATAAGTAGGGGGAAGCAATATATTCGATACCTCATCCAGAAACGCACCCTCTCGAAACCTGGACAGCAAGCTACACAGCGATGCAGAACGCCTCTCTTGCAGAGTCTGCCACTTGAGTTTGCTAAACATCTCCGTAACGCTATCGCGGTTACCAAATAAGCCTGTAACGAAACGCGCCGCACTTCTTTGCATCTTGTCTATCTCCTCTGTCAACCCGACCTGGTACGGATCCCACACTGATGAGCAATACTCAAGTATAGGTCGAACGACTGTTTTGTAAGCCACCTCCTTTGTTGATGGACTACATTTTCTAAGGACTCTTCCAATGAATCTCAACCTGGCACCCGGCTTACCGACAAGTCTGCTCACCCGAGACGAGTTCACAAAACTTCATTGGGCTGCTCTTACTCATCCACCCTACAGCGCAAGTCTCGCACCTTCCGACATCCATCTGTTTGGCCCAGTGAAGGATGGACTCCGTGGAAGGCAGTACGTGGATGATGGGGAGGTTATTCATGCAGCAAGACGTTGGTTCAGACTTCGGCCAGTAGAATGGTATCACGCGGGTGTACAGGCTCTCGCAGCAAGGTGGCGTAACGCCGTCCCACTGAACGGAGAATATGTTGAAACATGGGATTTTGTAGCCAAGGGTGGAAGGCATAATTTGGTGTACTGGAATCTTGAATAAAACCAAGCTGCTTTTGGGAAAAATTTGTTGCATTACTTATTGAACGCCGCTCGTATCTGAAGATTAAGGAGACGACATGAATTCGAGCGTGGCCGCGTGGGATTAGCCGAGCGGTCTGGCGCCGCAGTCATGGGCTGTGCGACTGGTCCCGGCGGAGGTTCGAGTTCTCCCTCGGGATGGGTATGTGTGTTTGTCCTTAGGATAATTTAAGTTAAGTAGTGTGTAAGCTTAGGGACTGATGACCGTAGCAGGTGAGTCTCATCGGATTAAAAAAAAAAAATTTCGAGCATGTTTCGTGTATAGCAGAGCGATGGTGGCTGGACCAGATGTCAAGGCGATTCGTGTGAATAGTAAACGTTGTTAACGTGGACACAGGCTCGCGGAGTAATTTATAAACGAGGTTACTAGATTTAAAACCAGATTTTTAATGAACTAACGTAAACGGACAGTGGCCCTTCTGGGATAAATGGGCTTGGATCTGTGAGTGAGTGAGACATCGTCTTCTATTACAGAGGATCCTTGCTATCATTTGTGATTAATTGTGTGTTGTAGTTAGTTACAGACACATGACGAAGAATTAGGCGCACGGTTTATTTTGCATGTCGGACTTGGTCTGCTATAAGTCGTCTTCCCGCCTACACACCTCGCGTACTTTGCTGTACACGTCTGCACTACCAGCGAACAATATTGAGAGGAGTTGGGAAATGAGTAAGCTGTGGTGCTTTCTTTTTTCTGCCGTGGACAGAACTGTTCCGGTGGTGGCGGAAGGAGGGGGGGGGATATGGGAAGGGGGGAGGGGGAGGCCGGGGGCGCTCTGCTCGGCGGAAGGCGGCTGCCAATCTCCGGCTGCTGGTCGTTAGCTGTGGATTTCTGCGCCGCCGCCGCCGGGGCCGGAGCCACCGCGGCAGCCCGGCAGTTAACGAGCAACTAATTGCGTTTTTCTGACTCTGCGCGCCGCGTCCGCCGCGGACAATCTCCGGCGTCTATGTTTAGAGACGCCCCCGCCGCGCCAGTCACGAGACGGCGGCTCCCGGCCAGACGACGCAAGCCGACGCCGACGCCGACGCCGCTGCCAGCGGCGTGAGAGGCGCCAATCGAGAGCGACGCCCGCCTAACATGGAGAGCGCGTCAGCTGTGCGCTGACACTCCGGTGCACCGGCTGACGTCACAGCCACGGGCCAGAGGCGCACTTGGAACTTGCACCGCATCCACAGACTGCCAACCTTCCACTTCTTTCGGAACTGTATCTGAGGCTTCATAGAGGATTGTGAACCTGGTTTATGGCCCACGTGGGTTATTCGGAAAGCACAGTCCTATAGGTCGTGAAATGGAAAGCACAGTGAAAATCAAAACTGTTTTATTTGCAATAATTAGCTACACTGCTCAGCTACCTCTCTGCATGCTCACCGCTCAGACAGAAACATTTCTGCCGGCCGGAGCGGGCGATCGGTTCTAGGTGCTACAGTCTGGAAATGCGCAACCGCTACGATCGCAGCTTCGAATCCTGCCTCGGGCTTGGATGTGAGTGATGTCCTTAGGTTAGTTGGGTTTAAATACTTGGGTTAGGTTGGGTTCTTTGGCGGAAAGAGACCAAACAGCGAGCTCATCGGTCTCATCGCATTAGGGAAGGAAGTAGGCGGTGCCCTGTCAACGGAACCATCCCGGCACTTGTCTAGAGCGATTTAGGGAAATCACGGAAAACCTAAAGCAGGATGGCCGGACGCGGGATTGAACCGTTTAAGTAGTTCTAAGTTCTAGGAGACTGATGACCTCAGAAGTTAAATTCCATAGTGCTCAAAGCCATTTGAACCATTTGAACAGAGACATTTCTCATATCATTATACCAACTTCCAAGTACCCCGTCATAGAAGGCAGCCATCTGTGCTTTCTGCCAATTCTCTACGCTAATCTGCAGTTTCTTGTCTGTACCATAACGTTGTCTCAATAGCCAGCGGTTCACGTGAGCAGAGATGAAAATGAGAGGAAGCCAAGTCCAGGCTGCTTAGGAGTGGCGGATAGGGGGGAGGGGGGGGGGGTGATCAAACACATCCCACCGAAAACGCTGCAGTAGCGTTCTCTTGGCCCTGCACTGTCAGGCTGAGAACTGTCATGAAGGCGGGAATGCGTGACAGTTACGTTGTGTGGGCTGCAAGAAATCAGGTGAAACCTCTCACAGGCCCTCATACATAGAACCTCCAACGGAACTGGTATAGACATGCGTATTCAAATGTGTAAACAGGCAGAGTACGGTGCTGCGGTCGGCAACGCCTATGTTAGACGACAAGTGTCATACCCAGTTGTTAGATCGGTCACTGCTGATACAATGGAAGGTTATCAAGATTTAACTGAGTTTAAACGTGGTGATAAAAGCGGCGCACGACCGATGGGACACAGCATCTCCGAGGTAGTGATGAAGTGGGGATTTTCCCGTACGACCATTTCGCGAGACTACCGTGAATATCAGGGACCCAGTAAAACATCAAATCTCCGACATAGCTGCAGGGGGAAAAAGATCCTACAAGAACGGGATCAACGACGACTGAAGAGAATCGTCTAGCGTGACGGAAGCACAGCCAGCCGGCCGACGTGGCCGTGCGGTTCTAGGCGCTGCAGTCTGAAACCGCGAGACCGCTACGATCGCAGGTTCGAATCCTGCCTCGGGCATGGATGTGTGTGATGTCCTTAGGTTAGTTAGGTTTAACTAGTTCTAAGTTCTAGGGGACTAATAACCTCAGAAGTTGAGTACCATAGTGCTCAGAGCCATTTGAACCATTTTTTTGAAGCACAGTCCTTCCGCAAACTGCTGCAGATTTCAGTGCTGGGCCATCAACAAGTGTCAGCATGCGAACCATTCAACAAAACATTATCGATATGGGCTTTTGGAGACCAAGACCCACTCGTGTATCCCTGATGACTGTACGACACAAAGTTTTCGCCTCGCCTCGCCTCGCCTTGGCCCGTCAACACCGACATTGGACTGTTGATGACTTGAAACATGCTGGCTGGTCAGCCTAGTCTCGTTTCAGATTGTATAGAGAGGATGGACGTGTAGGGGTGTGGAGACAGCCTCATGAATCCATGGACCCTGCATGTCAGCAGAGGATTGTTCAAGCTGGAGTGATATGGGACCCCTGATACGTCTAGATACAACTCTCACAGGTGACACGTTGTAATGTTGATGCATTAAGTTGTTCTAAAAGCGGTGCTGATATTCAAGATAATATAAGCGGGTTTAAAGCAGTGAGCTATCTGGGGAAGTTAACCTTGCATTACTGAGCAACTGTTTCATCAGGTATCCAGTCTAGCTTACCAAATTCTCAACCAGACTGACATTAATTATAATCTTTTAATAGTCATCTTACGACAACTGGTGATTATATATATAAGAGATTTTAAACAAAAAGAAATAAATCAGTTTATATTTGGACATTTATTTTAACATTGATCATTATTCCGTTAAAATTTCAGGATATTAAACTTGATTCATAGCTAAACTGGTGCCTTAAATGGCTCTGAGCACTATAGGACTTAACATCTGTGGTCATCAGTCCCCTAGAACTTAGAACTACTTAAACCTAACTAACCTAAGGACATCACACACATCCATACCCGAGGCAGGATTCGAACCTGCGACCGTAGCAGTCCCGCGGTTCCGGACTGAGCGCCTAGAACCGCTAGACCACCGTGGCCGGCTACTGGTGCCTTATTTAGGATTGTGAAAATGTGAGTTTGTAATCTTACGGAACACAACAAATATGGAGCCAAGATTGGGAGACTGCATACAACACTGCATTCATAAAACAACACACGAAGAACGTTGAAACATATGCAAGAGGAAATTAACCACAACCAAACGATTCAATTTTCACCCAGAGAAGTTACGTTCGTAGCGCAATCCTGTCTGTCATGAAATTACCACACACTGGTATACTAAATTCATACTAACTCTCTGTGAAATCTTCCCGAAAAGAATAGCTGAGGGCTACTTTGATGATTACACCACATGATTCACGTGGTCAACTTGGTTTACACAAAGAGTGTAACTCCACAATAATTTTGATAGTTAAAATAAATTACATCGAAAAGCAATTTATAACAGAAAAACCTCGAACTGGTTATTATCGTCTTGCTATTAACCTGATGGGTCAAATAATTGTATAAACATGTTGTACTGGTCTCACAAAGTACACCTCACGTGGGTTGAACATAAAGAAAAGTTGCTATATTGAAAAATATTGTCAAGATGAGACGTTATAATCTCACGCACATTCGCATTTAAGATTGATGATCTTAGAGTTACGGATCATCAACACATGGTTCCACTTTACTCACAAAGTAGTGACAAAGCAACTACTGGAAGATATTCTGAACTTCACACGCGAATTACACTGTGTTGCAATTTAAGATAACATATTTTAGATCTAAACCTGAAGCAGAGACGCGCCTACCCGGAGATCTTACCACTTCAGACGCTCGCCGCGGACAGACTAGCGTGGGCACCTACTGAGGGTGCTTCACAGATACAAATGGAAGTGACCAGAGAGGCAGCTTCCTATACCAACATGACAAGGGTTGGTTCAAATGGCTCTGAGCACTATGCGACTTAACTTCTGAGGTCATCAGTCACCTAGAACTCAGAACTAATTAAACCTAACTAACCTAACGACATCACACACATCCATGCCCGGGGCAGGATTGGAACCTGCGACCGGAGCAGTCGCTCGGCTCCAGACAACATGACAAGGGACAGAGAGGACAATACTAAGAATAGAAACCTCTTTGCTTTTAGAAAACGTAGGTACTTGTTCCGACGTTGGTCCTACTGTTCTCTAGCAGACAGGCTTGTCTGCTACCATCAAGCATGCAACCAGAAATACATTTGCCCATTCATCCTTTACACAGAAGGGAAGGGAGATGACAGTATCTTATCATATACAGTATATAAAAGAAAGCGGATATAAATTCCGTATGAGACTGTGTGACATGAATTACATATAAGCTGTGTTTTAAAGTGCAGTAGTGTGACAGGTCGTTCTCGATTATGTGTAAAAGTAACACGTTACACTGCTCAGTCTCCTCCCTGATAGAGTCAGAAACACCACAGGAAATTTAGAAGTGGAATATATGCCGTAAATGACAACAGATTTAAGAAATTAACATGAAAGGAATCCAACAGAGACCTTTCAACGTACGTAAGCACCCTGTCTGATCACCTGCGTCCATTCATGTCAATTGTGCATTCTGACGGACTTTGGTAATTCCTGCAGGACAATGCGACACCCCACGCGTCCATAATTGCTAGAGAGTGGCTCCAGGAACACTCTTCTGAGTTTAAACACTTCCACTAACCACCAAACTCCGTAGACATGAACATTATTGAGTATATCTGGGATGCCTTGCAACATGCTGCTCAGAAGAGATCTCCACCCCCTCGTACTCTTACGCATTTATGGGCATCCCTACAGGATTCTCGGTGTAAATTCCCTCCAGCACTACTTCAGACATTAGTCGAGTCCATGCAACGTCTTGTTGCGACAGTTCTGCGTGCTCGCGGGGACCCTACACGATATAAGGCGGGTATACCGGTTACGTGTTCGCTATGCTCTCAGAACTGAAAAGATCGACTTGACGGACTGTTGAACACATCGATGCAAAGTTTAACCGCATTTTCATTGCAGATTCCGCAGTTTCCATTTCGCCAACGACCGGACCTTACTTTCCGAATAGCCCCCGTCAAACAGAATATTGCTAGACACTGAGAATATTATCCATTAATAATATAATCTGGATTCGTGCAATTTGGAGACAGCGAAGATTACGAAAAACGAAACTAATGTAGAGGGCGGGTGGGGGTGGGGGTGGGGGTTGGGGGGGGGGATTAGTCGGAAGTAACACCATTGATTGCTGAACTAGAACATTAACTGCGAAACTCATCTTACACGGCCTTTTAGCGATCAAGAACAGAGGATCGAGCGACGTCACAATGACAAAGTCCCTTCGATTGTGAACACAGACGCTGGATGTGAAATGATCTCAGGAACGATTGCTCGATATCTCGATCTGCTATGGCTCGATTTTGTGGTCACGTCTGGGCCACTCCCGTGATCTTCCGTAGCTTGTATGTCTGTCGACAGGATTTGAACACAACATGTGGCACGTATGGCCCGAGTAAATAATTAATCATGAATTTCTGTAGCCCAAAGGATAACAAAGTAGGATTCGACTGGACATAGGATAGGAATACAGGCTAAAGAAGAAGACAACGTCGTAAGCAGCGCAAATAATAGGTTGGATGTGAGAGGAGCTAGTCTTTGCTTTAGCTATCAATACCACTGAAGTTCATCACCATCACCACCACCACCACCACCACCATCTCATTATTATTATTATTATTATTATTATTATTATTATCATCATCTTTTGAGGTTCCACAAAGAAATGGCGGTGAAATTTAGGGTGCATTTATTCATTTCAGAATTATTTTATTATGCTGCTGATTTATTACGTACACTCCACAGGGTCCTATTAGTATCTCACAAACATCCGATACAAAATTCAGTACGAATGTGACATTTAGATGATGTTATTCAGTACAGAACAACGAACGGGATGGGTTGTGATCCAAACAGATGTAGCACTGTTGAAATATAAGTCAGAGTTAGGTTCAAGCGTGAGGCATACACGAAGCATACATTTAGTAGTTTATCTGCAGCGACCTGACTAAACCGAACGTTCGATAGGGCCTAGAGAGCACTGCGGGGTACTACGGAGGTGGCGTTTCTATTCTCCGCGAATTCGTCACTACCACGAGGTACAAAAATGTAATATTCACTGATGGGCAGAAACCTTGCATATATGTGTATAATCATCTTCCTCATTAACTCTACCCTGTTAGACGCTCCGTTTAGGATGTGGGACCGTGCACGCTCACAGCAGAACATGCGGTGGCTGGTGTTCAAAGTCTATTAGACTCATAAAAATTCTCTAACTCCGAAAATACTGGGAATTCACTGAACTCAAAAAGAGGAGATCTATGCTTTGAACATGGTTAAAAGCAACTAGCTTTACGTTGGACGACACGTTGTGGGTGATGACCAAAATCTATTAGTTACATAATAGGAACGCCATCAGAATTTAGACCAAACAAATAAATAAAATGCTGTTTGCAGATGCGAGGAAAATCGAATCTCTTCAGAAACATTCCCCCTTGTCTTTAAACTTATTCTAGTACAGAGCGCCAAACCTGAAGGACATGTCATGGAATAAAGAACGATGCGCAGAGTTCTTTCAGTCGTGTGAATTTCTACCAAAATAACGAATAATCAAGATTCGCAAATACTATACATTTTTGCAATGAACAACCGCTCTGAACTAATTGATATACCAAGCCGATCCCCCCGTCGGAGGTTCGAGTCCACCCTCGGGCATGGCTGTGTGTGTTGTCCTTAGCGTAAGTTAGTTTAAGATAGATTAAGTAGTGTATAAGTCTAGGGACCGATGACCTCAGCAGTTTGGTCCCATAGGACCAAGCCGAAACAGCTTTACAAAACCCTTTGTTCACCGTCTCAGAGCAGAGCAAACCAAGCACATCCATTACTTACAAACCCCGAAAGACCAGCCAGAAGCTATGCCTGGCAGCGCGCCGCTGCCGCAAGAGGCTCGTGGGGGAAGGAATAGGCACTTGTTGCCAATACATGCACCTTGCACCAGAGCGAAGTGTTCACTTCAGTTATTGAGCTATGTCACTGGTCTCACTCCACGACTATACTGGTGCGTGCTTCAAAACTTGCAAATTTCCCAATTATACAGTTACAAAGAGGGAAGAATGGAAGTGATAAAGGACTGCATTATGTACGTTATTCTTTACCAGGTTAGGCGATTAGGGTTGCATCGAAGTGAAAGAAAATTTAAAAACGGAAGTAACAAGTTGCTCATAACAAACCGTGTCACAAGTTGTACGAAGCATTAATGAAAGCCGTAAATACTGTCTCCTTGCACCAATTAAGGCTCTCCATCTGCTTCCGTCTTCCGTAATCTGTTTCCAGTTCTCAAAGGCTCCGACCTGCAGCAAGTCTTGCCGGTGGTCTGCTGCCTGATGGGATCCAGTGCATTGCAGTTGGTCATCTACTTTCTTCCATACTCACTATCACTCCATCGCAGTGGAATCTTTCGCTTTTCATGGCTGCAACGATGTTAAGCTCATTCCGTAGCTATTACAAGTTCTGTACTGTAATGCCTTTTCTATTTCCAGTAGTCGGATCCCAGGCTGGTGCATGTGTTTTTATGAACACCTTTCAAATATAAACAGCCGGTTAAGGTCTTGTTTTCGAGTTCTCCAGGTTCGACAACCATGTAGCGCCACTGGTGTTTTTACTGTTTTATATGACCTTGGTTTTAGTTCTTGAGATATGTTGCTAGCTAGTACTACAGGATGTAGAGAGCAGTTGCATCTGTTTACCGCATACAGTCTTTCCTTTATGTCTGCTTCAGGAAAATTGATTAAGATATTTGAATTATTTCACACGATAATATCTGGAAAAGTTCAAATGTTGAAATGAGTGTCAATTTCTAAGGGACCAAACTGCTTAGTTCATCCGTCCCCAGACTTACACATTACTTAAACTAACTTATGCCAAGAACAACACACACACCCATGCCCGAGGGAGGACTCGAACCTCCGACGGGAGGGCCTCGCAGTCAGTGACAAGGCGCCTTAACCACGCGGCCACTCCGCGCGGCTGGAGAAGTTCACTGCTAGATCTTGCGAGTTATGGAATTTTCTTCCCGTGGTCATGTTCTCAAACTTTTCAGTACTTTTTTTTTATCCCTTACCTCGATACCACTAATTCCAGGGGCTTAATAGTTCTTTTCAATTCGTCTTGTGTGCATGCTATTAGGGCATTGTCGTTTGCACAGAACAGATAGGTAATACTTTCGCTGCCGATTGGAACATCCTAAAAGTTCTCTTCGTTGAACTCTCGCTTTACGTTTACAAGTGCCATATTTAAAACGTCAAGTGATAATTTTCCGGTCTTAATCCTATTCCCAGAAAACTTTCTGTCGTTTTACTTCCTATCTTCACCTTACCTTTCACGGCGTTTAATCATATCGAAGAATCCACCTTATGTGATTTATCTGTGCAGGACAAATGCTTTTGTCATCAGTTGCGAGCGCTATCTTAGAGATCTTTTGTGATGAATGAAATGGCGCTGTCCCTACCGTCGTATAACTCACAGAAACGCATCGCCGTTGCCTTACCTGTCATGCTGAAAATTTCTCATGGAAAATAATTGCAAGCACTGCCAGCATTCGTAGCGTAGCTCCTGAGGAAATTGCAGTAGAATTGAATGGGGGAGGTTTTGTTAAGAAACAAATAGCAAATACTAGCTGTTACCACAGCTGCACTCACATAATAGTAGTTTTCATATGATGAGTGATGGTGAGTAAGCAAGCTACTGTACGCGCAATAACATCGGCTGCCTTGACATGTCTGCCTATTTCGGTTAGCATAGCTCGTGGTGTTTTCTCTATCCTAAGCTGTTACAACGCACGATGCGTCAGTACGCGCAGTGTTGCTGCCGAGCAGTGCGTGCAGACAGAGGGACACAGGAAGGAGCGCACGTCTAAGCGCTGTGCTGCTCAAGTAGCTATACATTGTGCAGCGTGTGCATTATACAACAAACAGTGTGCAAGCATGGATTAAATACATTGGAGATTGTATAAGTACTGTTTTAATTACTTTGAATCATGTCACGTGGCACTTGTTAACCAATAATTGCCTTTCCACAAGTTCAAAAGTCAAAGAGAAAATAGCTTTTTCAAAGAATAAAATTTTTTTGCCTATATTTGCGTAATATTCTTCAGATCAATAAGTATCTTGTACTACCACTTTCTAAAGCAGTTTATGATCTTCCTCAAGGCTCAAGCTATCTCCACACCAACTATCATCGAAGTGCGTTAGTCGTGAAACCGTAACAGACAAAGTTACTTTCGCAATTATAATATTAATAGGGAGAAAACTTTAAATCACGATATCTTTTTCATCCGTTATATGATTGTAATTAAATTAATGCTGATTCTGTGCCTTAGAACATGCTTAAGTTACTTCTGAAAACACTGTGAAAAAGAGTAGCGTGTTTAAACAGACAAAAGATAGATAAAACTTTATATCACCATATCTTTTTTCCCCTGATCCGATTTTGATGAACTAAAGCAGTTCCCGAAGTTAAGCTCAAGTTACCTGTGAAAATCCCATGGAAATTCGTGTAATTGTTTTGGAGAAACATGTTCAAACAAATATATTAGTAGCACAGAAGAAGATTTAAACATACACGTAGTAGACACTGGGGAGAAACAAGATGTAAGATAATGAATTCACGAACCTCAAATGTATAAAAAAAAATGCAGTACAATATGTGAAAGTATCAGATATATAATGTAAACCAGTATGGTCAAAGACAGTCATCGAAACCGAACGCTTAACATCCCTTCCAAACATCATGACACGAAGCTACGTAAAAATAACTGTACAAACTATTTACAGAACCTGTAAGTCACTTGAATTTACAGATGGTAAGTTTAGAGACGGATACCGATTGCCACGTATTCTGAAGCAACTGAAAACTGTAACAAAGATACATGATCCATGGCAAGTCCACAAGCACCGGCATAGTGGACACTATTTTACATAACTTCAGTACTAACGTGGTTCCCAATGATATGAGTTCACCCTGAACACACGCATCTTACTAGAGTTCCACCATTCTGTTGAAAGTTGGTAGTCTAACGCACCGATATCAAATCCACAAGGCAAGAAAGAGTCTGACTCGCTTCTGTTCCCATGTACTGCCCAGGTCGACAGATGGGACGAAAAGTGCGTTTGTGCTTGAACTGCATGAGGCGAACAAGAGAATTAGGTGCGCCTAACGTTCAGATTGTCTGGCACTGATCTAAGCTCTGGAATTCCTACGTAGTATACTCGCTCTTTTCTCTTTGGCAAAAGTGTTCCGCTGTCGCAGAGAGGGACGGCCAATGACTGACCACCTATGAGTTGAGATGTGATTAACATACAGCGCAGTTGCCCGATGTGTGAAAGGAGTTCACGACAAAGCGACCAAATTTCAACCATCAGTGCGTCCGATCTAATGTATAAATACACCGCGCCGCTCATAACGGCACAGTCCTATTGTGCAGCTAGTAAAAACAAATTGAACGCGCTGGACACCTAAATTCTTCTCTGTGCTGGCCAGAGCGGGTGCAGTGAAATAGCGGTACGACTTTCAGACCACAGACGCTGCATATTTTCTCAAGACGACCACTCACGATGCCTGAACAGTAGCACATATGGGCTTCCCAAGCAGTACGAATACCTTACGCTGTTCCCAGGGGTCGGCTAGCGCAGAGTGCGAGCTAAGACTATCTCAGCAAAACAAAAGACAGAGATATTTAGAGTAATACGCCGAAAATTGCAATTAAATTTTATTAGGAAGTAATTGTGGGTTCACACAGAGATAAGATTTACTGAAACAAGGAAACGGTACTATAATAAAAGCAAATACTGAAGAATAATATTAAAAAAGTATGAGACGATTGGCTGTGATTGGCTTGCGCTTCTTAAAGAAGAGCTTACTTAGAGAACGTGCCATTTACCCATGATACTGTCTCACTCCTTGCATCGACTTAGTGGCTCTCACTCCTCATGTAGGCTTGGTGGATCGCTGATGAGATGGATAGACGGAGTGGTACATACACTCACGCTCATAAGTTAAGGATAATTTCAGAACGTGGTGCCACACAACGTGGCACTACACAAAACTGGCGCTAATAGCATAGGCACAAAGGGAACAAACACGACACAGATCTGCAAGTCCACGGTATTGGCGATAAGTTAAGAAAAGCGTCCCCAAACACATGTGCTACAAAACGCCACTGTTTCCTGCGCATGTACCCCCACATCAATATGGGATATGATCACCATGCACACGTACACATGCCGCACAATGGGTTGGCATACTCTGGACCAGGAGGTCGAGCAGCTGCTGGGGTACAGCCTCCCATTCTAGCACCAGTGCCTCTCAGAGCTCCTGAAGTTTCGTAGGGGTTCGAAGACGTGCAGCGATACGTCGACCGACAGCATCCAAGACGTGCCCGATGGGGTTTAGGCCTGGAGAACAGGCAGGCCACTCCATTCTCCTGGTATCTTCTATTTCAAGGTACTTCTCCACGATGGCAGCTCGGTGGGGCCGTGCGTTATCATCCATCAGGAGGAAGGTGGGACCAACTGAACCCGTGAAAAGGTGGACATACTGGTGCAAAACGACGCCCTGATACACCTGACCTGTTACAGTTCCTCTGTCAAAGACATGCAGGGGTGTACGTGCACCAATCATAATCACATCCCACTCCATCAAACCACGACCTCCATACAGGTCGCCGGCCGAAGTGGCCGTGCGGTTAAAGGCGCTGCAGTCTGGAACCGCAAGACCGCTACGGTCGCAGGTTCGAATCCTGCCTCGGGCATGGATGTTTGTGATGTCCTTAGGTTAGTTAGGTTTAACTAGTTCTAAGTTCTAGGGGACTAATGACCTCAGCAGTTGAGTCCCATAGTGCTCAGAGCCATTTGAACCATTTGAGCCATACAGGTCCCTTTCAAGGACATTAAGGGGTCTGGTTCACGCCAGATGAAAACCCGGCGAGAATCGCTGTTCAGACTATACATGGACTCGTTCGTGAACATAACCTGGGACCACTGTTCCAATGACCGTGTACTGTGTTCTTGACACCAGGCTTTACGGGCTCTCCTGTTACGAGGGGTCAGTGGAATGCACCTTGCAGGTCTTCGAAAAATAAACCATATCTGTTCAGTCGTCTGTAGACTGTGTGTCTGGAGACAACTGTTCCAGTGGCTGCGGTAAGATACCGAGTAGGGCTACCTGCAGTACTCCGTGGCTGTCTGCAGGCACTTGTGGTGAGATATCGGTCTTCTTGTAGTGTTGTACACTATGGACGTCCCGTACTGTGACGCCTGGACAAGTTTCCTGTCTGTTGGAATCGTTGCCATATTCTTGAGATCACACTTTGTGGCACGCAGAGGGCCCGTGCTACGGCCTGCTGTGTTTCACCAGCCTCCAGTCGCTCTAGTCTTCTACCCCTCATAACGTCATCAATATGTGTTCTTTGAGCCACTTTTAACACACAGTCACCATTAGCACGTCTGCACACTTCCTCGCTGCGCCGTACTCTGACATGCACCAACACATCTCTGCGTATGTGGACTGCTGCCACTGCCACCGCATGCACCGCATGGTCATACCCCGAGGTGATTTAAACCCGCAAACCGCCCACCAGGCCGTTGTTTCACCATGTATCAGAATTATCCTTAATTTATGAGCGTGAGTGTAGTTTTCTAACTGGTAGCGGTCCTGCTGCTACAGTGTGCAACAGATTAAAGGGTCACGTTTTCGAACCCCGCAACTCCCACTCATTGTGACGCTTAAATTTGAAATCTGGCGCAAAGGTGCGTATAACCTTCTTTTGTAATGATGCCAAAACGTGATGCCCTGTGAGGTCATCCGCGGGCTCAACGACGCTCCATACAGCACGGTATCGACACTTGCGAAGAAACGGCCACAGCTCAGAACGTCATGCGACGTTTAAGGTGGGTATATGATGTCTCATTGGCACCAAATTTCACCACATTTCCGCACAGTGCCACCGTGGACGTGACCTACATTTGAGATGTCTCTGAGCAAACTGGGACTTAAGGTCATTAGTCCCCTAGAACTTAGAACTACTTAAACCTAACTAACCTAAGGACATCACACACATCCATGCCCGAAGCAGGATTCGAACCTGCGACCTTAGCGGTCGTTCGGTTCCAGACTGAAGCGCCTAGGACCGCTCGGCCACACCGGCCGGCCAGTCTTTCACAACTTTTGACACTGCGGACACCTTCGGATGTTCCATCGCTGCTCTAAGGACATTGTGGGTCTCCATACCCATCTAGTGTGATCGCACCAGTTTGGAGCGTAGCGTGGCCGCGGTTTTTGCTCTCGTGCACAGCTTGGAACAAATTCGCGTTTTTCTTTTACGAACAACTGCTGTCTGATTCTAAGGAAGTGAGCGTAAATATTTTATGAGTGCTCTAGCAATTGAGACGTGGTTATTCATTACGTGCAAACCGGTTCGTGCCACAACCGCTTAAACTCTTTCGGGATTCAAATGAACGTGCTAAAACTACAGACGTTAGTTATTTATAGCACGTCAGTGGCACTAAAGTACAGTAACCTCTCGATTTTTCGGATGTGGATAATCAGATTCACGATACTCCCCACATACTGCGATGATTTTTTTAAATAACTAAAAAAATAAGCCTGAAGACCTATGTTAGAATTGGAACGAATAATTTCTTTTCGAATGCATTATTACGCGCGTGACTCTTAATCACGCACAAAAAGGAAATAGAATGCGCCAATCTCTTATTAGAGTACGCAGGAAAAAATTCGTATGGTTTGCCTCTTCGTAAAATGAGAATCGTCGTCAGGAAAAAATTGAATGAAAAACAGAAACCGAACAAAACGGAAAAATGTGTTGTTAAGTGTACTTGTGTACATAAGTTGTCAGTTTCCAGCGAGTAGCGTTTAGGTAAGGAGTGGGCTTCCAAATATTACATAAGGCAAGGTTTGTGAATACAGTCAATAGCTGATTCAGGAAAAAGAATGTGGTTTTTGTATTTTCTTTGTTTCTCGGTGTCGGGTGCACGTAAGCGCGGTTACTAGGGAGCTAGCTTTAGCGTATAATATTCAATCTACTGCAAACTTTATTTCACGGACAAAATATTACGTCTGTATCTGATTGACAATAACACGGCCAAGTTTGAGTTTCAGAGTACACATTGTCGCGACGGTCATGTATAAATGTGTATAAATAAAGGAGTGGTAGCGTCGCATATGCTCCTTAGTGACATAGACTAAGGGAGATTTACTTCTAGATATCTCAAGGGCACACATTAAGATTATTACCTTGTAAGAATCACTGAATGTCTTCTGCAAAACAGAATATTCTGTATCAAATTGGAGGGCAGAAAAAGGTGATAGCAACGGCAGAGAAATGTGCTCGTCCAGTGTAGCGTCATGGTTTCCCTCCAATCCAACCTCTGTACCAGTGACCAACCAAATTATACGAGCAGCTTCCCGCAAGCCGACGATCTGGCCATCATAGCTGAAGGAAAGAGTTTTGAGGAGTGAGGGTGTAGAACAGAATCTGGTACACGCTCTAGGCACCATATCAGAATACTACCAGAAATATTTCCTCAAATCAAATCCCTCAAAGACACAAGTCAATGACTTCCACTTTCGCCTAAATCAAGCAAATGTCACCCTGAAATTCAAAGAGAAACCGAAATACTTGGATGTCGTATTAGACCGGTCACTGATATACAGACATCACTGTAAGAACTGTGGTGTCACCGCCAGACACCACACTTGCTAGGTGGTAGCCTTTAAATCGGCCGCGGTCCGTTAGTATAAGTCGGACCCGCGTGTCGCCACTGTCACTGATTGCAGACAGAGCGCCGCCACACGGCAGGTCTAGAGAGACGTCCTAGCACTCGTCCCAGTCGTACAGCCGACTTTGCTAGGAAAGGTTCACTGACAAATACGCTCTCATTTGCCGAGACGATAGTTAGCATAGCCTTCAGCTACGTCATTTGCTACGACCTAGCAAGGCGCCATTATCAATAGATATTTAACTTGTGATGCCTGTACCGTCAAGAGCGATGTACACCAATTATGGATTAAAGTTAAGTATTCCAACAGCTACGTACTTTATTTCCTAGACTCAAATCCTTTAACTGTTCCAGACCTCGCGCCAGCCTGCGTGAGCTTAAGCGCGTGCCTTTCGGCATCCTCGCATAGTGACTTGGCTGTCTTGCCAAGCCGCAACAGAACACCCACTATAATGTCACAGCAAGATACAACTGGAGAAAATTGGTTAACAGCGGACAAGGAGCTAGATTATAGATGTTCAGACCTATAGCCACAGCAGTATATGCTCGCTCGATGTGATTGAGACCTATACGGCCCACAGCCCAGGCATTGTGCTTCTCCATAGCAGAATATGCTCGCTCGATGTGGTTCAGATCTGTACCTGCCAAGAAGGTCAACTTCGACGAACGTCAGTCCTCATCTGGAGCTTCCTGTGTACCTGGTTGACTTGAATCCGGCAAGGGATTCTTGAACAAAGGAATTACTGAGCCTTCAAACGGCTACCCTTCATTTCAAGAGATGCTTAGCGGCGAGAGATAGAGATGGAAGATTTCGATGAGGCTAAACCGATCAGAACGTTCGTATCACCAATGAAGGCAAACCTTGCTGGTTGGGGCCTTGTAGATGAATATGACGACAGATGTGATCACAGCGAGTATCAGGATATGGAACGTCTCCTGTCCTGTGTTAAATTTCCCTGAAGATGTAGAACCAATGAATTATGGCAGGGAAGTAAGGAGGCGCTGAACGCAATCAAATTTTGGGCTGATAAACTTTGATCTCAAACGTAAAGTGCAGAAGTCGTGACGATTACAATGGCTGACACCAGTGGGGGAACCACGCGAAGTTGTATTGGGAACCAATAGCCTTTCGCAGAATCTCGTCTATCCCACTGCGATACCTACTGTAAGACTGCATCTTGCGGCATAAGTGGTTTTTCAAACGCAGCAGAGTTACGCAAGCGCTCGTTACACGTTTCCCACGGCGGCCGCTTTCGTCGTCCGTATCGATTCCGCGTGGGCAGCGGCGATAATAAGTTCTCATTCCTGGCGTCCCGCGCATTTCGCAACCGGCAGCCGTATAAAACGCGAGATTAATCCGCCGGCCGCGGACTCGCTTTCTCTTACGTCAGCGGCGGAGACGTCGTAGCCCCAGCTTCGGTGCCTCTTCAGCCGCGCGCGTGATTTACGATTCGTTTTGGGCCCCGTTTTGAATGCGTTAGCGCCTAGCGGTGTGCTTCTTTTCGCTACTGTCTCGTCTGGAGAACAAAACAGGCGGCTTCGCGACCAAGGGCCGGTGAATTCTGGCGGTCGTAACGCAACCACCTATTCGGTTTATAACCGTAATCAGGCTGAACCTGTTGCCTGTTGTGCGCAGTCAGAGAGGCAATTCCGAAAAGTCGCTCATCAGAATGCTTGCATACATGAGGCACCTACAGTGCCGTATACTGCGTACCGCGTGCAATTTGCGGGACGCTAGCGGCAGTGGGAAATCTACGCTGACCTCGGACGCAACCGGGTGAAGTAACGTCCGTAATACGCCGTACCTTATTCCATTCACAAAAAGAGGTCTCCTGAATGCGGCTGCGCAAGAATTGCTGGCACCCATACAAAATTATCCAGTTGCTTACGATTCCTGAAGAAGTGAAAGTATCATTTATTTTGGTTTCTAATACATCGCATCGTGGTCTTCCTGTATAGACTTCCGTCATCGAAATGGTAAACTCTGAAGAGACTTATATTAAAGTTAATTCTGTCGAAATAAAACTGAAATTCTCAAATACAAGTGATGACTGCATCTGTAGTTTACAAGAATATGTATTTCATGCTGAAAGTCATAGTACCAAAAGTCCGTAAGGGTAAAATGCTTTCATGCATGGTGTGTATTGTGTTGGCAGAAGAGCCAACACCGTGTTACTAGTAGAGGCCGAAATGCACGCGTTTAAGCTCACGCAGGCTGGCGTGAGGAGGGAAGGACTATACTGACGTGAGGTCTGGAACATGACAAGGAATTAGAATTCAGAAAGCGGATGTAGTTAGTTTGATATTTAACTTTAATCCATTAATGATGAACGTCGCTCTTGACGGTACATGATTCACAATATTGTCTGTTCAGAATTCATTCTAATTACTGAATATGGCGCCTTGCTAGGTCGTAGCAAATGACGTAGCTTAAGGCTATGCTAAACTGTCGTCTCTGCAAATGAGAGCGTATGTAGGCAGTGAACCATCGCTGGCAAAGTCGGCTGTACAACTTGGGCGAGTGCTAGGAAGTCTCTCTAGACTAGACCTGCCGTGTGGCGGCGCTCGGTCTGCAATCACTGATAGTGGCGACACGCGGGTCCGACGTATACTAACGGACCGCGGCCGATTTAAAGGCTACCACCTAGCAAGTGTGGTGTCTGGCGGTGACACCACAGTGTGTACAAGTGTGGAACCAAATTATGCTCGTATTTCATAAAGCTGATGAATTTATTACTTAATATTTACCTGTAATAAGAAGCTGTAATTAAATGACACGATTTTTTAAACAAGTTTTTAGTTATGTCAGTGGAAAATAATCTTTAGTATCTTCTTGGACTTAACATTGCTGAAGGTTTGTTCCGTACCTTCATAAATACTGCTAAGCACTGGGCCAAAATCGCTAATTTCTAAAACATATCTATTTTCTTATTCTTCTGTTCGTCTTGTCATTCTTCTGCGCATCATTCTAGTTCACAAAGCAGAAAGCGATGTGTCATATCAATCGCGCTATAGCAGTGAGACTTACGAGAATGCGCTGAAAAATAATGGCTCCGAATTTTTTTCTGCGAAAACTCTTAAGGCTTTTTAAATAAAACAAACCTTGAAACTTCCTGGCAGATTAAAACTGTGTGCCGGACCGAGACTCGAACTCGGGACATTTGCCTTTCGCGGGCAAGTGCTCTACCAACCGAGTTCGAGTCTCGGTCCGGCACACAGGTTTAATCTGCTAGGAAGTTTCATATCAGCGCACACTCCGCTGCAGAGTGAAAATCTCATTCTGGATTATACTAAGTAATTCCTAAATATGCGCCAGTTTCATTTGCTTGTAACCCATCACATCGTAATTCGTTGGCTTCCCTGAGCAGCATCTCTTAGTACTATTTTGCCCCAAAGCCCACAGACTTTTTTATATACAATGTTGCAGTGCCTGTGTTGTTAATGCATGCATGTCCGAAGGAAAGTTGAAAAGTTCTTCTTAAGAAAACAGGCATAGCAATATCGTATTTATCCGCCGATATCGGGGAGCAGCTTTCAATTAAAATGTCCTCCACTGTACAGGAATTACATAATGTATGTACTAACGCTGGTTGTGACGCAGGAGCGACAGCGTATGAAAGTTTGGGTCTGGCCACGAGACGCGCAGCGGTAGCCAAAGGGGTTAAGGCGAACGCTCGCGTAAAGCGGGAAATCCAGGTTTGAGTACCGGTCCAGCAGACATTCTCATCACTGTCATTCCATTACACAGCTTATGGTTGTCCATACTCGCAACTGCGAATACATTTCATGTATTACAAACTTTTATGCCTTCCTCAATCGTGCTTGGAAGTAGTTTTTCTTCTCTCACAGACTACAATTGCAATCTTCAGGAGTTGCTTCATGCGGAACAGGCGCGGAAAGGGACTCGTGGGAAACATTTACAAAAATTAGGGGCAGCATGGTGGGATACGTGGTAAGACATCAAAAAAGAATTTGCATTGTACATGATGGAGCTGTGCATGATAAAGATTATAGGCGGTGGCAGAGGTTAAAATAGACGCAAGTTCTACTCTGAGATGAAGAGGCTGATACAGTAGACGAATATGAGACGGGCTGCATTAAACCTGTGAGAAGGCTTGTGACTTAACAAGAAGGAAAAGCTGCACAGCACCCTACTATAGTCGCTCTGCCCATAGGAAAATAATTATAGTCAGTTTTTGGACACCCTTGATTTTGACAGGACACACACTGACGGATCTATTTAAAGCCACACACTGTTACGCTGTTCTCTATTTGACCCTGCTGACTACGCATTACCTAGTACCCAGAAACCAGTAAAGGGAAAGACTGGATACTCCCCAGAAGACTGGAGACATATGCAACCAGCAACATGTTAAGAGATGCAGAATACTACGATCTCCGATGTGAAGGAATCAACCAACTGCTGTTGTATTAGAACGAACACAATCTCCTTATTATTCACTGACATCCTATTCTTAGTAACGTACGGTATTATACCTAATATTACGACTGATTAAAGTCCTTTAAGAACAAATCGTATCCTTCCGTTAGCTCGTACAATTGTGACTTCATATCATTTCTCGGCGTAATTATTCGTGAGTCTCCTCGGATTTGTTGCCGGATGATAATATCAACATGATTCCGTTACCTCGTACAATTGTGACTTCATATCATTTCTCGGCGTAATTATTCGTGATAGTCTCCTCGGATTTGTTGCCGGATGATAATATCAACATGATACGATACTTCGGCGATTCATCTGTCTTGGAGATGACTGAAATATCGAATCAAATTGATTTTACGATCCGGAAACAAATCCGAGAAGGCTATGAAGTGTCTCCTTCCACTACTTTCCTCCATTTTCCTCGCCTCAGTACACAATAATACGTCTTGGGCGGCTTAGGTGAATCTTTGGAACTCACTATCGTGCAGGTCATAACATTCTGGTTTTCATATGAATCTGTACGGCTTCATAGACTTTTCCAAGCCTCAGATATGTAGATGTTTATATGGAGACTGACGCGAGGAATGGTAGTTGTACTAAGTATAGTGGTTGGTTAGAGAGATAATGCGAATCCTTCCGCAGAGCTGAAGTAATTATCATTTAGCCGCACCAAAAATTGTCCTCCCAGAAATGCGTGCATTTATAGATGCGTGCGTGTTAAAAACGGTGTGGCAGTTTTGGAACATTGGATAAATGTTAATTCCTTGTAGTTTTGATGTGTGTCTTGATATTAACGTTTTCTCCAGAACGATGTACAACAATGCCGGCGTGGTGCCAGAGGCTATTCTCTCTTCGTGTTGATTTCGTCTCCGAAAAGGTCTACTTCAAAATGATAACCCTCGCCGCATCGGGAGGTGGAGAATAAGACGTAGCTAGGTACGAAATGAAGACTTGCAACTCCCGCGTATTTTATCTTTTAAGTAAAACAAAACTGGGAGAGCGCAAATACATTCGGATTTATCGCACCATCTCAGAAGACCGACAGACACAGAGTTCGCTGAAAAAAAAAAAGATACATAAAAAATTCATAGTTTTGAGCTTCAAACATCTGTAAGCGCAGATATAATGATATCTCCCTACGATATGTTTGCCGCATCGGGACGACGCAAATATGTATTTATATGTGTAGGCCATGTAAGGAACCTACACACAAGGCCGGGATTCGAACCCACACCTTCTGTTCACTAGGCGGATGCGCTAACCACTACGCCGCACTGACACAGTGGCTTTGCACAACTGCTGACGCCTACCTCCTCAATGCAAATTCCCATTCACGCCGCAGCCCACTTGGTATGCCCCCCTAAGCTCGAACAACACCGCAGAAGGTCTCCAGTTGTATTGGAGCAGCACCTCAGCATCGAAAGAAAGGGAGAATCCTGCCTGAAACCCAGGAGTAGGGACTTTAATCAAATGAAAGTGTATGATTCCCGACAGCTTTCCAAGTCTCAAACACTTATGGTTTGTATATGCAGACTGAAGTGACGAATGAAAATTTCGTTCGAAAATGAGGTGCTGTCTCAACACAGCCTAGTGAGCAGGAGCTCTAGGCTGGAATCCCAACTTCCGTGCAAATACTTGTCGCTTCTTTCTGCATATACACACACTCTAGTTTTACTGCTTCTAGCGCCAAACCTTTCGTTCAAATCATAGTTCACTTGTTCGTCGCCGGCCGGAGTGGCCGAGCGGTTGTAGGCGCTGCAGTGTGGAACCGTGCGACCGCTACGGTCGCAGGTTAGAATTCTGCCACGGGCATGGATGTGTGTGATGTCCTTAGGTTAGTTAGGTTTAAGTAGTTCTACGTTCTAGGAGACTGATGACCTTAGAAGTTAAGTCCTATAGTGCTCAGAACCATTTGCACCGTTTCAACTTGTTCGCCAATCTGCCTCAGGAATCATCACTATTTACATTCTGTTACTGCGAACAACGTTCTGACAAATTTTACTCCGAGTATGCTGAAGTGGCAGGCGCTAGACATTCTATAACATAATTACCCCGCCCCCCAACCATTCAAGCAAATTCAACAAAGCCCTTCTCAGTCAGATAAGGTCTTAATTAATAAGCTCCAGAAAACAGCAATTACACCTCTAAGCATCGAATTAAACACATCGTGCGATAAACGTGGCTCATAATTCTGGTGCTATCAGGTGCTGCGCGTAGTTAAACGGCCATTAGAGTGCTTAACAGCGGCACCGGGTTGCATCTGGGCGTGCGATCTGAGCGCAACAGATGGCGCGGCATTAATCAGTAAGCTGATAGCGCTGGGCTCCCAGCCGGCTTCGAGGAACTGGGGTAGCCCTACTGTACCGGCGGCGGATTCTGATCCACGGATAGCAGCCACCAGCCACCGTACGGCCTCGCCTGATTTCCTCTCCCCCCCCCCCCTCCCCATCCCTCCCACCCCTCACCACACCCTGTTCCAGAAGTGCATACTTCCAGAATGCACTGGGTGGCTTTCCTATTGTTGGTACAGTACCTTGTCTACCGAACTTGTACCGAAGTGTCCTAGGCAGAGCCGCGCCGAGGGAAGGCTGTGTAGTTGGCAGGTTACCAAAGCTGCTGCTTTCTCCCTCCTCACCGTAAAGCTCAACTTACGTTCGGTAATTTATCCTACAGATTTAGCAAATATTATAATTTTATAATGTCCGAAAGAACAGACACTACATTTACATGATGTTTCACAATTCACGTTACACACTTCTAGAGATTGTAGAGAGGACTTCGTAGATCAAGTTTTTCGTGGGAACCCATGTCCTGAAACGTAATCCAACAACGCAAAAGAGCGTCAACGTTATAGGTGCCGGCGCCTGTAAATGTTCGTATATGCAGGGTCCTTGCCTTATAATGATACAAACTTTCAAGGATGATAGGGACGGATTGATCTATCAATATGAGGTTAAGGTTCCTGCGCCGGAAACGACCAGCTCGAAAGTTAACAGGTGTACTGGCATCAAATGAGCGTTAAGATACAAAAGTGTCGATAGGAAACATTTGTTGTGAACGAGCCTAAATTTTTGTTTTGTTTTGTTGGTATGACATCTATCAAAGATATTTAGTATACATCAAGTCATGGAATAAACAATATCATATCTTGTCATCGTGTTAACAATGTCGAATTTTGTACCAGAAAGTGATGATTTGCGGAAAACATTAATTTTTTGTTTTCATTCGAAAAAAAGTGCTGCAGAGTCGCATCGAATGCTTGTCGAGGCATATGGTGATCATGCTCTATCTGAAGCAACATGCAAAAGATGGTTTCAACGTTTCAGAAATAATGATTTTGATTTAAGAAATGAAGAATGTGGAAGACCACCAAAAAAGTTCGAAGACGCCGAGTTGTAAGCAATATTGTATGAAGATGATACTTTGCGACAGACGCAAATGGCAGCAATGGTAAATGTTGCACAACAAACAATTTCTGACCGTTTGAAAGCTATGAGAAATGTTCAAAAAGTGTGGAAAATGGTTGCCTCACGAATTGAATGAAAGATGAAAAACCGAAAAACCATTTGTCAAATTTTGCTTCAAAGACATGAAAGAAAATCAATTTTGCACCGAATTGTTACTGGTGATGAAAATTGGATTTATTTTAAGAATCCTAAATGGAAAAAATCATGAGTTAATCCGGGACAACTATCAACATCGACTTCAAAACCAGATCGATTCGGCAAGAAGAAAATGTTCTGTGTTTGGTGAGATCAGAAAGGTGTAGTGTATCATGAGCTTCTAAAACCCGGTGAAACTGTGAATACTAATCGCTACAGACAACAAATGATCAATTTGAACTATGCATTGATCGAAATAAAGACCAGAATGGGCCAGAAGACATGACAAAGTAATTTTTCTACACGACAACCATTTGTTTTCAGATCCTTAGGTATGAATTTTTCAGCACATGTTTACTAGATATTTTATCTTTTCTTGGTCCATACTATGCCTCTGAAAGTTGCCTACCCGGCGATCTTGGCAACAACAGTACCGGTAGATGTATTCCACTGTCAGAGAAATGAGAACTGTGTTTTCTGATAACTTTCGACTCTTTTTTTCCCGTCACAGGGACCCTTACCTCAAATTGACACATTCATTGTCTCCATTATAGATGAAAGTTTGTAACATCATTACGGAATCAGTCGTTTATACACACATTTACAGGCGGCGACGCCTGTAACTTTGACGCTATGTAACGTCGTTCGATGACGTTTCCGCACATGGGTTCCTATGTAAAACTTGATCTACAAAGTCCCCTCTACAACCTCCGGAAGTGTGTAACATGAATTGTGGAAGACCCTGCATAATTAAGGCTATGACAGCCCACGGTCTCTTCAGTGCAGATGCACACAAAACCCTAACTCTTACAGGAATTGGCGAGATGCCGTGAATAATAAGGCTAATGAGCAGGAGATGTACGTCAGTAGTGAGGAGTTGAGAAGCTGGGTCTAGCAATAGGCGTGCCTGGGTGGTCCATGCAGTTATGTTGACTACCGTATCCGGATGGCGTACTCGTCACCGCATGTACGCAGTAAGCAGAATACCCGGGTTCAAATCCCGGTCCAGCAAAAATTTCCAGCTTGCCCCATTTGATGTCAATAAGTGCCTACTGGCAGCTAACGTCTTTAATTCCTGCGTGATGCATATATACACTCAATGCTCATAAGTTATGGATAATGCTGATACATTTTGAGACAACGCTCTGGTGGGCGGTTTTCGGGTTGTAAGTAGGCGGTTTAGGTTTTTGTATTGGTAACGCCACGTAGCGCTCTGTATGAAAATCACTGACTGTGCCGTGTGCAGTCTGTGGCTGGTTTGCATTGTTGGAATTTGCTATTATACTGCTGGGCAGTTGGCTGTGAACAGCGCATTGCGCTGTGCAGTTGGAGGTGACCCGCCAGCAGTGGCGGATGTGGGGAGAGAGATGGAGGAGTTTTGAGAGCGGACGATCTGGACGTGTGTCCATCAGAGACAGTGAATTTGTAAGACTGGATGTCATGAACTGATATATACATTATGACTTTTGAACACTATTAAGGTAAATACATTGTTTGTTCTCTACGAAAATCTTTCATTTGCTAACTACGCCTATCAGTAGTTAGTGCCTTCAGTAGTTAGAATCTTTTATTTAGATGGCTGTAGTGGCGCTCGCCGTATTGCAGTAGATCGAATAACGAAGATTTTTGTGAGGTAAGTGATTCATGAAAGGTATAGGTTATTGTTAGTCAGGGCCATTATTTTGTAGGGATTTTTTAAAGTCAGATTGCGTTGCGCTAAAAATATTGTATGTCAGTTTAAGCACAGTCATTTATAATTTTTCTAACGGGACGTTTCATATGTCGACCCTTAGCCGAGGATACCTCACTGGAATCTTCTGATTATTTCTTGTACTTCGTGTAATTAGTGTAGCTATTGTTATTGCTAGTGCGCAATTATAGAGAGAATTTCCTTTGTAGTTGTAGTTTTTCATTGTTGAACAGTAAAACAGTTGTGGCATGCATGTAGATTTGCACCAAGTATTTCGCAGCTGCGCTTGCAATTAACTATATCTTATTTTCAGTGCTATGTTAATGTGTTTTCTTATTTTGCTCTTCAAATTGAGCTTTTCTGTGTTATCACGTGAAATATTGTGACAATAATGGGGTGTGAAAAACGTAATACTAGGCTCCAAAGTAAACTGAGAAATGATAGTGGAGACGAAAGCAGTGTGTTAGCGCCACCGCGTAATGAATTAACTAAAGTTAAACATAGTAATTTGGTAATTGCGCATAAGGAAATGGAGCGTGTGGCAAATAATGGTGTAGACAGCGAAACAATTAGTGAACAGGGAAGAATTATAGATCGATCGGTTGGCAACAGCTCGCCTCAGGAATCCGAAATGACAGGACACAATCTTGCAAATACTGTAGATTCAGGTTTTGCGTCCTCATCGTTTTCTCAAATAAGTCAAGAAACATTTTCTGATTTTCAAAATGCGAATATTGCCTGTTCAAATACACAGCTGAATAGCACTGAGTAACATGTTTCAGACACCACAACGTTGTTATTACAATTAATGCAACAAATGGGACAAAAGCTTCAAAAGTTAGACACAATGGAACAAAATATTCAAAAGTTAGACAAACACAGCAACAGCTTCAAAAGTTAGACTCAATGGAACAAACGCTTGAACAAACACATGAAGGTTTAACTGCTGAGTTACTTAAAATCGAATCGAAATGCCAAAAAGTCTGTAATGACGTAAAAACACAAATTTGTGAGCATTTTCAACCTATTTTTTCGCGTCATAAAAATGCATTACGGAATCACGAAGAACTGCAAACTATTCTTCATGAAAATCGCGACACCTTGCAAGCTAAAATTGACTCAGTTGCATCTACCGATTCGGTTACGCAACTTGCAAAAACTCAGGAAAACTTAAAGGACACAGTAGATACGATTTCAACACAAATGGACAATCTGAAACTTGGTTCAGAAAAACACACTGAGGAAATCAGTTCACTATCGGAAAAGGTAGCCGAACTTTCGGATCAGTTCACTAACTTATAAGCAAAGGTAGATGATGATCTGAATGACACAAGACCCGTAGCCTTCACTGACACAGAAGAGTATGAACAAATTAGAAAATTCAAACAAAATCAAAATCAAATCAATACACAGTACAAAAGAGAAATCCGGGAAGTACAAGATCAGTTGACACAGGTAATATAAGAATTACATATTTCAGAGGACACTCGCGCTCCAATACGGGAAGAGGGACATAGAAATACGGAACAGCCACAAAATAATAACACAGGGCACTTCGGAAATTATGAAACAAACTGGCAAGGTACACCGAATTTTGAGATGGAACCGCTGAAACGAAGTAACAATGATCGATATGCGACTCGCCGTCATGATGATTTTGACTATAAGCTGTTCATTACTACACGTAAATTCAAAACATTTAAGAATTCTGGCAACGACACTCATCCACAAGCTTGGATCCATCAATTCTCTTATGGTTTTCCTCCCAACTGGTCATTGTAGCACAGGATAGAATTTATGTGTGGCTACTTAGAGAATGAACAAGCTGTAAGAATGCATTCGGCAATTCACGATTGTCACAGTGAAGGACAATTTTATCATGCCTTCCTCTCAGCATATTAGTCTCAAGCTACACAAGACCGAGTAAAACATAGCATCCTAATGATGAAACATTTCGAACAATCTGAATTTTCCAGTCATGTGAAATATTTCGAAGACATGTTACATAAGATCCAATATCTTTCAAACCCATACAGCCCCTCAGAACTCATCCACATTTGCTTAATCAAATTGCCTGAACATTTACAACATACTATTTTGGCAGGACGTTGCAAAGACGACATCGAAGCTTTTCAGGGACTGTTACAAGAATTGGAAATTGACACTGACAATCGCGGGTCGCAAAAACAGGAGCACAACAATTACAGGCCACATCCGTCACAATTCCGTGATGACAGAAATAATAACTGGACACGACAAGGCTATTCTTACAATGTAAATCGTGACCAAAACAGACGCCACCTGTATGACAACCGTTGGCAGAGTAGGAATAATTACAGGGAAAGATCACCTCTCCGCAGTAATGACCATCACAGAGACAATCAGAGAAACAGATAATATGGGAAACAAAATAATTGTTATCAAAGGAGACAGAATAATTTCAGACGCAACGGTCCAGCGCACAATTACGATTCAGGGAGAAATTCTCCCCCACGTGATGGACAAGAAAGAAACTATGGACACTACCGACAAAACGATAGACCTGAATTTCATCAGAACTGGAGGGATTCAAACAGGGCAGGGCGCTCTCGAGAAGGTGAATTTGTAGAAGTTAGGTCTCCTAATCCTAATAACGATGCGCGCCAACAAAGAGACAGACAATGACTCGAACCACAGGCAGCCACGTGCGCCGGCTGGCTCAGAGAAAAATAACGTAGACGCTAACCTTGAGAAAAATTTTAGCATTCTTTACCGACATATACCGCATGATAATTGCGTTCAAGATGATTTGCTGCGTACTGAGGAAAGGTGAAGGATTACACCACATTTCACGTGTAAATCCGTTTATTGAGAGATAATGTGTTTTTTTAACTTAGTCATTGCTATAAAATTTTTCACTTCACGTTACTAGTACTCTTTGTCACACTTAGAAACTGTTAACATGCAACTATGTTTTAAAGGTAACTATCCAGTCAAGAACCTAGGGAACTTATTTAGACAAGTAATTACAAATACATTGTTATAGTGAACAGAGGACACAGTGTTACTGCGTGTGTACATTCTTGCTTGTTAGTTGCACGATTACGCAACAACTATAAGGCTTACATACTTAGAACATATACTGCTAATGAGATTTTAATACAACATTTTGGTTTACTTGAAAAGACATTCTTTATTTGAAGTACTTCCTGTGAGATTAAAAATGACTTAGTATTTGGTTTCTTTGACAGCTACACTATTATATCACGACGCTATTAATGTGTGACACAATTTACATTGTTGCTTTGTGCTGTATCTGTTTTATATCTGCACAGTTTTTCTGAATTCTTCTGGAAAGTAAAACATGTTTTAGTAGTAACTTTTGTGGTATAGTTACAATGAGACAGCCTTTTTCGTAGCACAACAACACGTTACAGTATATTACTTTCTTGATCACGGTAATGTAAGTAACAACTACGATATCTATACGCATAGCATTTCACTTTTGTTTATGATGAGGTAAGTACACTGACTTCTGCAGAACTTGGCTTTCGGAGGACGATAACTACGACACTTCCACAGAATTATCTTACAACAAGGCGCACAGTTTAGCGCTACAGTACACGTATTTGAGTGATTAATTTTGTACTTAAAACATTTATTTTTAAAGATTTTTGAATTATAAAAAATACAAAGGTTTTCCGTGATACATTTCGTTCCATTGCTGTAATCGGTAACACCTGAGGGTATAATTACATTAATCCTCAGGTGGGTGCACGCTTACTTTGTGTACCATGTGTGAGGCAAGCACAAGGATCCTTAGCTAACATGGTATTTGCTTATACAACTTTACACATCGGTACCATATTTCTCTAACACATAATTACACAGCTATCTGATCATTTAACTGAGAGAGACAAATTTTTTTTACTGCATCAGTGACACATGTTTACGCAATTACACAGTTGGATTACTTCACAATTATGAAATTGTATTTTGTCTGTACTTTGTGAACTGTTCAAATTTTTTCGGAACCATTGTGATACTATGAGGGCTTTGAATGATGTATTTGGTATAGGATCATTATTTTTAAAGTACGTTTGAGGTAGATGACACTATTGAAATGAGCAGAGAATTTTTTTTAGGTTTTGAAATTATTGCAGAAAGCAACGACGTTTTTGAGATTTGGCTGAGGCTTTATGATGTTATTATTACGATGACGATGTGTATTATGCTGCTGAGGTATGTTTATGATCAATAAGCTGATGTCAAGAGGAATTTGATTATGCTACGTATTTATTATGATGAAATATTGAAGAAGTGTCGACGAATATGTATATGTGTAATAAGGTAAGGAATAATGAGTAGTCGTTAGGGACTCTGATTTGAGAAAAAGGATGTTGGAAACCAAGAATCGTACTTTAAGAATTATGACTTGTCTGTCCATGCTGCTATTAATGAGATTTCGTTTCTACACATTTCTACTGCAATTTTTCGATCTGTGAATTTTTTTTATGTGAGACTGTCACTGTAGTGCAAACTGCTGTCGTAAATATTTCTGTAAGAAAGCTAAGTGAGCTTGACGTAATGCACTGTGGGCTCCCAGCTGCCCCAGAAGCCTGCAGAAAAAACTATTAGGTGGAGAAAAAAAGAGGCCATTAGCCTCGCTATTGACATTCCTTTGTAGAAAGCATCGCAAATACGACACGCTCATTACATGGGAACATCTGATTAATCGTACTTTGTGCTACTTACTGAAATGCTTATGAATTGATGGGAAATATTCTTAGATCTGCACACCTGATTGTGACAAGTGTCTTTCTATGAGAGTTGAGAGAATTTCTACTGACTTATGAATTGCCATATGACTACTGACTGATGTTTTTATGCTTTGCTTGACATAGATACTTATTTCATTTGATATCTGGTTTCCAGCTGTGTTGTAGCATTGGTTTTATAAAATAAAATTAAATGCATTTGCTAATGTGAACACTTTCTGTCAACTGACCTGTTAAATAATAATTTTATGATCCACATTCTTCGAGAAAGGAGCACTTGGAAAGGAAAGAACAATAAGAAGTGACTAATAACAGTAACTGCATACATAATTTTCTTTTCAACTATTTGGTAATATTTTTGTCGAATAAGATGTCATGGTGCACCACTTTAATGACATTGACATTAAGATGTGATTAGACATTTCCCTTATCTGTATTGTTGTCTTTAGTGTACTATTTTTTTTGCTTGAGTTACGTCATATTCAGGTATAAGTTATTGCATTTGCTGCTGCTGTTTGCCAGGCATAGTGCTACTGAATTTCACTTTGTATTACTCTATTCAGCCAATTTTACTACAGATTTATTTTTCTTGTTGCTGCACATAGGCTCATATTAGTTGTAATGTTGCATTTGCTTTGCTAATTCATATATACTGCTGCTTGCTTTGCCAATTTACATTTTTTGTCATTGCTGTTTGTGTTAATTGTTTTGTGCTGTTGCATTGCCTCGTCCCTTGGCATATATATCTGAGCTCAGCAGATTTAAGTTAGCTTAAGAAGGGGTAGACTATATAAGAAACTAACCTTGAAGAATAGGGAAAGCATGCATTGAGAAGTTATATGAAAAATATTTGGACAAAAATGAGTATTGTACAGTAAGAAAAATTTATTTTGAAAGAGGATACGAACAAAACAGTAGGGTTTAGGGACAACAGCATTTGATGGGATTTTTTTTTTTTTCGTTTTTGCAGGAAAGATCTATGGAATGAAGTTTTGGGTTGGACTGGTACCAAATGTTACACTGAAAACGAACCCTGTCCTTTCCTTTTGTGTTATTCCGCTATGTATTTGTGTACTCTTGTGCATTTGTGTTTTTCCTGTCTTTCTGTGTTTAGCTGGTAATAGTTATGTTGTAGAATTTTTCTAATAATATGTTATTTACTTTGTAAAGATGTTTAGACATTATTAATTCTGTTCTATTTCAAGGCTCATATGTGAAATTAATGTTTCGAAAACTACTCTCTTTATTTTATTTATTTACTTATGTCATAATTCCTGTAACACTGATGTGTATGTCTATTTCTATTCTTTTGTAAAGCCTGTATTACTACAAATGTTATCTGTATTATTATGTTTTTTAATGATGTTTTCCGTACCTTTGTGATTGTATTCTCATGTTATAAAATTGTAATTGGCACCAGTTCATCAAATTAAGCAATGTTATCTGTATTATTATGTTTTTTAATGATGTTTTCCGTACCTTTGTGATTGTATTCTCATGTTATAAAATTGTAATTGGCACCAGTTCATCAAATTAAGCAACTTGTAAGCATTCATTTCAGTGCACACATTTCTGTTGGTCATAGTATATGCGCAATAAGTGAGAAGTTAGGACTGTTATTGCTCGCACATGTGTTAATAATTCAGCAAGGGACTGGTTAACAGCATTGCTGGTTCTAACGACAATTCCAAAAACTTTGTGAGTGCACAAGTGGTGGTTATGGACTTGCTATATTGTCCGCAAGACTCTTCGATGGTGATTGGGCGCCTGCACAGACGCAACAGATGGCTGCTGGCCATCTCTACAAGGACTGCAGTGGGTCTGCAGCTTTGATGACCCACCAATACCATTATTTCTACAAAGACTGTAGTGGGCCTGCAGCTCTGTTAGCTCACCAATACCATAATATCTACCAGGACTACAGTGGGTCTGCTCTGTGATGACCTACCTACCAAATATTCTTCAACTACGACTGACTCTGATGTGGGTTTGCTCTGTTGTGGCTCATTACCAGTTTGCATGTCAAGAGTGAGCACTGTCTTCCTGTTGGAAGGACAATACTACTCCTTCAAGACTGCATGGAAATCCACAACTTCCATGCGCTTTTTTTTTTTTTTTTTTTTTTTTTTTGTTTACTGCTCCGACTTTGAGAAAAACACTGCAATTTTACTGTAATGAACGATCAGGACTGTCTTTATGGACTTTGAGAAAATTTCAGCTTTTGACAAACATTGTATCAATAAGTGTGTGCATTTGATTGCTTTGTTATTGTAATTATGAAAATTTTTTTCAAATCTGTATTGGCTACTGCCCAAAATAATTTGTAAAATATTTTGTGGGGAGCATGGGGGATACGTAAGTAGGCTGTATAGATTTTTATATTGGTAACGCCACGTAGCGCTCTGTATGAGAATCACTGACTGTGCTATGTGCAGTCTGTGGCTGGTTTGCATTGCTGGAATTTGCTATTCTAGTGTTGGGCAGTTGGCTGTGAATAGCGCGCTGCGCTGTGCAGTTGGAGGTGAGCCGCCAGCAGTGGTGGATGTGGGGAGAGAGATGGAGGAGTTTTGAGAGCAGATGATCTGAACGTGTGTCCATCAGAGACAGTAAATTTGTAAGACTGGATGTCATGAACCTATATATACATTATGACTTTTGAATACTATTAAGGTAAATACATTGTTTGTTCTCTGTCAAAATCTTTCATTTGCTGACTATGCCTATCAGTAGTTTGTGCCTTCAGTAGTTAGAATCTTTTATTTAGCTGGCAGTAGTAGCGCTCGCTGTATTGCAGTAGTTCGAGTAACGAAGATTTTTGTGAGGTAATTGATTCATGAAAGGTATAGGTTATTGTTAGTCAGGGACATTCTTTTGTAGGGATTTTTGAAAGTCAGAATGCGTTGCCCTAAAAATATTGTTTGTCAGTTTAAGCACAGTGATTTATAATTTTTCTAAGGGAACGTTTCAGGGTTTATATCACACCTCAGGGTATGACCATGCGGTGCATTTGACCTGCGGTCGTCGCACGGTGGCGCTGGCAGCAGATACGCAGAGGTGTGTTGGTGCATATCAGAGTACGGTGCAGCGAGTAAGTGTGCAGATGTTTTCAGACGTGTTAATGGTGACTGTGTGTTGAAAATGGCTCAAAGAACACACATTGATGACGTTATGAGGGGTAGAATGGTTCAAATGGCTCTGAGCACTCTGCGACTTAACTTCTTAGGCCATCAGTCGCGTAGAACTTAGAACTAATTAAACCTAACTAATCTAAGGACATCACACACATCCATGCCCGAGGAAGGATTCGAACCGTCGACTGTAGCGGTCGCTCAGTTCCAGACTGTAGCGCCTAGAACCGCACGGCCACTCTGGCCGGCGAGGGGTAGAATACTAGGGCGACTGGAGGCTAGTCAAACACAGCAGGTCGTAGCATGGGCCCTCCATGTGCCACAATGTGTGATCTCAAGATCATGGCAAAGATTCCAGCAGATAGGAAACGTGTCCAGGCGCTACGGTACAGTGTAAAACACCACAAGAAGACCGATATCTCACCATCAGTGCCCACAGACGGCCACGGAGTACTGCAGGTACCGTTGCTCGGGACCTCTCCAGACACACAGTCTATAGACGACTGAGCAGACAAGGTTTATTCTCCCGGAGACCTGCAAGGTGCATTCCACTGACCCCTGGTCACAGGAGACCCCGTAAAGCCTGGTGTCAAGAGCACAGTACATGGTCATTGGAACAGTGGTCCCAGGTTATGTTCACGGACGAGTCCAAGTATAGTCTGAACAGTGATTCTCGCCGGGTTATCATCTGGCGTGAACTACAAACCAGATACCAGCCCCTTAATGTCCTTGAAAGGGACCTGTATGGAGGTTGTAGTTTGATGGTGTGGGGTGGGATTATGATCGGTGCATGTACACCACTGCATGTCTTTGACAGAGGAACAGTAAAAGGTCAAGTTTATCGGGACGTCATTTTGCACCAGTATGTCCGCCTTTTCAGGGGTGCAGTGGGTCCCACCTTCCTCCTGATGGATGATAACGCACGGCCCCACAGATCTGCCATTGCTGAGGAGTACTTTGAAACAGAAGATATCAGGGGAATGGAGTGGCCTGCCTGTTCTCCAGTCCTAAACCCCATCGAGCACGTCTGGGATGCTTTCGGTCGACGTATCGCTGCACGTCTTCAAACCCATACGACATTTTGGAGCTCCGACAGGCACTGGTGCAGGAATGGGAGTCTATACCCGAGCAGCTGCTCGACCACCTGATCCTGAGTATGCCAACCCGTTGTCCGTCCTGTGATGCCGAGGAACTTGCGCAGGAAACAGTGGCGTTTTGTAGCACATGTGTTTCGGGACAGTTTTCTCAACTTATCACGAATACCGTGGACTTACAGATCTGTGTCGTGTGTGTTCCCTACGTCTGTATGTTATTAGCGCCAGTTTTGTGTAGTGCCACGTTGTGTGGCACCACATTCTGCAATTATCCTTAATTTATGAGCATGAGCGTAGGTCTAAATAAAAACGATGCCTTATTGAAAAATTTGTTGGTATCAGTTGCCAGGCAGAATGATCTCACGTTTCATTTGCGCCTTAAAAATGAGGGAGTATTCACCTACCGGTATTAATAGGTTGTTGTAAATCATTTGAACATTAATTACTGAAGAAGCCCAAGTTTAAGAGCAAAAACACCGGCTGGAGGGGCTAGTAAACTACAAGTACCTTCCGCCTTTTCTACTCGCTTTTTCTACTGTCGCGTCTGGGAAAATTAGAAGACTTCGGACAAAGAGCACACAGGCTTCGACACCTGCAAGGTAACCTTTGAAAACATAAATATACCATATCGCAGTAGCAGCAAGAACTTCATTGTAGAACACGAGCAAGCTGCGTGCGAGGCGAAGTACTGCCGCAGTGGTAGTCAGTCTGTTCCCTACCGACCACTAGTGGGTGTACCAGCTCTTATGGTGGGCGGTAGGCGGATGAGGGTTAAAGATATTTTCATTAGCTTTCTATAAAATTTTGACATAACGTATTTGGTAAGTAATTTTTAGTATCGCTGCAATGCTGCACTGTAATTTTATAGCGTAACAAATTTTGGGTAACTTAAATCATGTTAGCGATGGATGTCAGTTCGGTAGAAGTCGTTTCTTTATGATACGGGTACTACTCTCGTGACATGACACAGCAGAAATGACAATGTGACAAAAGCAAAGCGTGGGTTTGCTGTCGTTTGCGGAGGATAATGTTTCTTTCTCGTAAGCATAAGACGAGAACACGAGAGACAGGTGAACTAACAAACTTTCCCAGTTAATTCTTAAGCCACCTTTCTGTCTTGAACTTTTTTTTCCACATTTTTGCGTCCCCACTTCAACTGTGCCCTTGGCTGGGGGCTATTCCATCATGCCCACGGTACGGACCTGGTTGTGGGATGCTTGCCAGAAAGCCGTCAGTTATTATTGTTTGAATGTCCCATAGATGCCTTTCCTAATTACTACTCCTGTTGTTCCAAATTTACCCTTCTCATTTTCAGTGTTCTAGAGTAGCATTTCTAACTACAGTTCACTGATATATTCAGAAAACGTCTTATTTTCATGAGGTACATTGCTGGTTAATGTGTTATGATTTGACGAGAAAGAAGCGAATAATTAGGAATTAACATAATTGAAGTTTTCGGTTGTTCTTTACCTTTTGTCGTAATTCTTTCGTCGGTCACTGGAGCAAAACTCTGCTCTGTGGTCTAGTTTGGGAATTACTGCTGTAAGAGAATGTCCATGTTATAGTGTCTCCATGAATTCGATTAAATAATGAAAGCAGTCTACTGGGGCACATTTGTATGTGACACCCGAATGTGGTTTTATAAACGAGGTATTTCTTTGATGGGCTTGAAAGAACTCTATTGGGGCTCATTCGTATCTGGCACCCGATTGTGATTCTATAAGCTATTTATGTCTTTGATAGGCTTTATATCGCTGACTGTGTAAGACCGCAGACCTAGAGATACTGCTTCTAGTCTGAGATTTTCATAGTGTTTGAGTAAGAGAGTGCATGGCGCTCAGTTGTAGGTAGCTGTCTGTGAGGGGAAGTCGATGGAGTAGACAGTTTTTCTGGTGTGCTGTGTGAAGCCACCAAGTGTTACATTAATTTAGACATGCCAATATGGTTGAACTTGGAAGCATAAGTCTTCATGCAAGCAAAAATAATGGTTCTGAGCACTATGGGACTTTACATCTGTGTTCATCAGTCCCCTAGGACTTAGAACTACTTAAACCTAACTAACCTAAGGACATCACACACATCCATGCCCGAGGCAGGATTCGAACCTGCGACCGTAGCAGTCGCGCGGTTCCGGACTGCGTTCATGCAAGCAAGGTAAAGATGTTAAATAATTATGATTTCTGTTGTTGCCAGCGCGTTAGCATAGATGAGATGGCTGACAATTTGCAGTAATTGAGTAACCCCAGAATGTAAATTATTTTTGGAAACGGAACTCACGTTTTCTGTAGTGCTTTGCAAATGCTGTAAGATTACGTCGAATGAATGTATGAACCGTGGAATGGATACAAAACTCGAACTGTCATGTTGCGTGTTGTAACTCCAAATGGTGTGGTTACTCTGTGTTATTGTTAGTAAAACTTTACAAGAATTGCTTGGACAATGCAACTCCCAATACCAATAAAGAAATACAGTCACTACAAAATACATTCCGCACCTTAGGAACTGAGTCCAATTGCCCCGTTCAAAACTAGTAACTTTGGTCCCTGTGAACATAACAAATAAATTAAATTGTCTTATCTCTCGAGCAGCAACGGTAGAACGCGATATATTCTCGCCTCTCTCAAAAAAAATCTAATCACAGGCTCAGCAGCTCAGCAGTGTGCAATGCTGGCCATAATACTTTGAAATGGACATGACGCTCTTTTGCCTGATAAACAAGAACATTTAACAACATCCCACTTCTTTCAAAAATATATGACTTGGTCTGGAAGGCGGTACTGATTGTAGTGAATTACTAACACTCAGGTTTTTAGCAAAATTATATTGCAACTTAAGTTTGGCTTTTCAAAAACATTTGACAATTAAAGTTGGTCAGAAAAATACATCACAATTACCGGTTGATTCACGAACAATCAGATTTATACATCAAATATTATCTAATCTCATTAAACCAGTATATATGCAAATCATCAAATTAAATATAGCTCTGTTAACAAATCTTAGAATCGTTACAAAAGTGAAATATCCATCTAGCCTCTTTATCAAAACAGTTTAGGTATATTCTGAGTTACTCAACAATTACAAATTAGCAGTCAACTCATCTATACTAACGCTCTGGCAAAAACAAAAATCTTAATTATTTAACATCTTTACCGTGCTTGCATGAAGACTTCTGCTTCCACGTTAAACAAAATTGGCATGCCTAAATTAATCTAACACTTTGTGGCTTCACACAGCACACCACAAAAACTGCCTAGTCCATCGACTTTCGCTCACAGACAGCTACCTACAACTTAGTGCCAAGCACTCTCATACTCCAAGACTATAATAATCTCAGACCAGAAGCAATATCTCTGGGTATGCGGTCTTACACAGTCAGTGATATATAGCCTATCAAAGACATACATAGCTTATAAAATCACATTCGGGTGCCACACACAAATGTGCCCCAGTAGACTCCTTTCAATAAATATTTGCAATTCACCTTCTTTGGTTCTTCCCAACACGCTTCAAACTTTCGCAAAGTAGCTTCCCATCAAAGGCGCAAATCTACAACTTGCATATCACTACATATACTACTGCGTAACTAAAACTACATACGGCGAGCACGCAAAGATGACACTCTAACGTCATTGTATCAGTCAGAGTACAACTACCTTCTTAACACTATTTTGTGGAGAAACGTTCAGCTTCTCCAAGTAAAATTTTGTCTGTGACGATGCATGTTGAATTCCGGCAACCACGCTCCATATTGAGACTGTTGGTACTATGGCAGAACTTCTGCAAAAAAACAAAGAAGAAAAATGGGATTCCTGAAGTTACTTGGTTAATTTTACTCATTTTTCGAATTGTAGTTATTTCAGTTATCTCTTTTTCTGATTTCCTCCTCTATTTATCGATCGCAGTGAAACATATTTGATTACCAGGGACTTGTAGCGATGCCAGTAATGCGAAGCGACGGCGTGAAGCCGCCGGCAGATAAATACTCATTAGAAAGGTTACAAAGAGAGCGGTGGGCAGCACGGGGGTCGGTCCACCCGCGGCACGGCAGCAGTGGCCGACGGCCAGATAAATCGGCGACGGCTGCCCGGCGCCGCGTGTGAGGCGCGGAGCCGCGCGTAATGAGGCGGAGAGGCGTAGAGAAGAGGGATTTAGGGGGCCTCCCTGTGGCAACCGGCAGCCGCGGCGGCCGTGTGCGCGCACGCACCGCCTCACCGCCTTGGCTGCCCACTGGCTCTGCCCAGCCGAGTGTGTGGGTGGTCCGCTCTAGGCGGACGCTGCCCGCTCCTCGCCTCAGGAATGTCGCCGCAGACTCTGTAAGAGAGGCGCTCTGCATCGCGGTGTAGCCTGCTGTTCAGGTTTCGAGAGGGTGCGTTTCTGGATGAGGTATCGAATATATTGCTTCCCCCTACTTATACCACCCGAGGAGATCACGAATGTAAAATTAGAGAGATTCGAGCGCGCACGGAGGCTTTCCGGAAGTCGTTCTTCCCGCGAACCATACGCGACTGGAACAGGAAAGGGCGGTAATGATAGTGGCACGTACAGTGCCCTCCGCCACACACCTTTGGGTGGCTTGCGGAATATAAATGTAGATGTAGATGTAGATAAAGTTGAAATTTTGTGCCGATGTGGGAATCGAACAAGAGTCTCCCGCTTACTTGGCAGATGCGCTGCCCACTTACGGGAATCTGCGAACTGCCGCGACTAATGAGGGTAATGGGCAAGTGGGCAGTACGTTAGTACTGTCTGGACAACTTGAGAATTTGGGTCTGGCGGGAGGCGTGCTAGGGTAATCTCAGCAGCTGCATGGTGCAGTGGTCAGCGCATCTGCTTGTAAGCAAGAGAACTGTGTTCGAATCCCGGTCTGGCACAAAATTTCAGCTTTCCCACTGATATAAATCAATACCTAGTGGCAGCCGATGTCTGTAATTCCTTTGTGTCTCAATTCATAGAGGCTCCTGAATCAAAATGGTGTCTGTTCTCTTGGACAAATATTTATCTGATGACTGCTTGCCCCGGGTATTGCAAGCCAGCCACGGATGCCGCGACTGCTGGTTGCATGCGTCCCGCACGACCGTAATTTAGCTCCCACATTTCATTTTTTTTCTATTTTGTGGGTTTTAGACTGAAGGCCGTACAGACATATGCGCCTTGTCGGCTAGCGTCATTCGAGCAGTGAAACAAGCATCACGAGCGTAACAGTGAAGTTCGCGAACGCAACAACGGCAAGAGCGAATTCTACAATGAGTGTTTATTTAAGATTCTTATGGGCGTACAGAGTCCGCACGTACTGTTCGGAGATTGAACAGAAGTTTCCAGGTGTTCGATTTCCGAGTCGTGATGCAGTTCACAAATTAGTGAATAAATTTCGTGAAACGGGAAGTGTTCAACACAAGAAGCGAAATCAGCGACGTACAGTGCCCACAGAAGCCTGTCTGCATGACATTGCATACTGCCTGGAAAATTCCCCTAAAAAGTCTATCTGACGTCTTTCGGACAAATATCGTGCAACTCTGATCAAAGAGGTGCTAAACTGCTTGTGCTAAGTATCCGTAGTACAAGAACTTCCACCTCATGATCCAGTGCACACGTTACGTTTTGCGAATGAAACAAGTGCATGACGGTGAAATGGATCCTTACCTCATTCTGTTTACCGACGAGGCTTGGTTCCAAAACTGTCGACATTGGAGTGCAGACGGACCTGCTGTGCTTCATGAGGAACCCCTTCATGATCAGATTCAAATGGTTCAAATGGCTCGGAGCACTATGGGACTTAACATCTGTGGTTATCAGTCCCCTAGAACTTAGAACTATTTAAATCTAACTAACCTAAGGACATCACACACATCCATGCCCGAGGCGGTTCCAGACTGAAGCGACTAGAACCGCACGGCCACACCGGCCGGCCTCATGATCAGAAAATAGGGATGTGGTGAGCAGTTAGTGGTGACAAAATAATACGCTCAACTTTTTTTATCACACAGATACAAGTGAAACATACGTGCAAAACATTTTGCGACCGTTTTTTAATAAACTGAGTCAAAGAGAACGAAGCTTCGCATTTTTTCAACAGGATTCGGCTAGGGCTCACACGGCCAATGTTTCTTTGCAGGCAATTCATGATGTGTTCGATGAAAGAGTGATTGGTAACAATATCTGGCCCGCTAGATGTTCTGATTTAGCTCCGTGCGATTTTTATTTGTGGTGTGCACTGAAGGACAAAGTGTACACAACAAATCCCCACACAACACAGGAGCTCAAGCACAATACCCGTGAATCAATTAATTCAATATCTCAGAGAGAATTACATCGTGTGATTAATAATTTCTTGAGTAGATGTCAGAAATGCGTCGAAAATAATGGCAGGCAGTTGCAGCATCTCCTTTGAGTGACATGGGTGAGTATGAAATTTATTTGCTTGTATTTTAAATGCAGTCATGTACTTCAGCAGTAGACGGGCCACGCGGCATGTGATCGCCGGCCAACGGAGCGCTTGCTGCCCGCCATCTACTGCGCCGCACAGGCGGTGATCAGTTATATGGAACACCCTGTATAAAAAACGTTATGAGCAATAAAAATGTCAACGGGCTTAGCACGTTTGAAACTATTTTTAACATAATGATAAACAGGCAGGGAACAAGACTGAAATAGTTCCCAAAAAAAGTAGACTCTGTATAGAGACGATCAGGTACAGTTAACTAGAGTGAGCTTGCAGACAAGTATGTGGAAGAGATGGGTGTTGTTCGTAAACAGAAGCTACACAATCGAAAAAACGAACATCACACAAGCGTTAATCGTCAGTTTCATCCGCCACGAGCTCTCATTTGAAACGGTTTGAATATTAACCGTAATCAAGAACTGGAAGAACTGTGGTTTCTTTTAGTATCCAAACGAAACTTTTTATATATATATTTCTGCAGTGCGTGAAGAGAATGAGACACTTTCGTACAGACTGTAATGGTCTATTCAGCCCAGTCTAAGTAATGGCCCATAATTACGCCCAGCGTATGTGCTAAAGAAGAAAACGTTAATTGCGTAACGTGTAGAATTAGCGTTGGAAGTGACTCTCTGCACAAAGGGGTAGTAGTTCTTTTGTGACCGACTAAAATTGCTTGCGTTTTAGATGAATTTGCCATCCTGAGAAGGCAAGTAACTCATCCTTCACACAGTTGATGGTTGTGCAGAGATTTGCAGGATTTTCGCTTAGATGGATCTGAAGTGCGTCAGCATGTAGATGGTAGTTGCCATGTGATAGAACTTTCGAAGTATCATTAACATACACTCCTGGAAATTGAAATAAGAACGCCGTGAATTCATTGTCCCAGGAAGGGGAAACTTTATTGACACATTCCTGGGGTCAGATACATCACATGATCACACTGACAGAACCACAGGCACATAGACACAGGCAACAGAGCATGCACAATGTCGGCACTAGTACAGTGTACATCCACCTTTCGCAGCAATGCAGGCTGCTATTCTCCCATGGAGACGATCGTAGAGATGCTGGATGTAGTCCTGTGGAACGGCTTGCCATGCCATTTCCACCTGGCGCCTCAGTTGGACCAGCGTTCGTGCTGGACGTGCAGACCGCGTGAGACGACGCTTCATCCATTCCCAAACATGCTCAATGGGGGACAGATCCGGAGATCTTGCTGGCCAGGGTAGTTGACTTACACCTTCTAGAGCACGTTGGGTGGCACGGGATACATGCGGACGTGCATTGTCCTGTTGGAACAGCAAGTTCCCTTGCCGGTCTAGGAATGGTAGAACGATGGGTTCGATGACGGTTTGGATGTACCGTGCACTATTCAGTGTCCCCTCGACGATCACCAGTGGTGTACGGCCAGTGTAGGAGATCGCTCCCCACACCATGATGCCGGGTGTTGGCCCTGTGTGCCTCGGTCGTATGCAGTCCTGATTGTGGCGCTCACCTGCACGGCGCCAAACACGCATACGACCATCATTGGCACCAAGGCAGAAGCGACTCTCATCGCTGAAGACGACACGTCTCCATTCGTCCCTCCATTCACGCCTGTCGCGACACCACTGGAGGCGGGCTGCACGATGTTGGGGCGTGAGCGGAAGACGTCCTAACGGTGTGCGGGACCGTAGCCCAGCTTCGTGGAGACGGTTGCGAATGGTCCTCGCCGATACCCCAGGAGCAACAGTGTCCCTAATTTGCTGGGAAGTGGCGGTGCGGTCCCCTACGGCACTGCGTAGGATCCTACGGTCTTGGCGTGCATCCGTGCGTCGCTGCGGTCCGGTCCCAGGTCGACGGGCACGTGCACCTTCCGCCGACCACTGGCGACAACATCAATGTACTGTGGAGACCTCACGCCCCACGTGTTGAGCAATTCAGCGGTACGTCCACCCGGCCTCCCGCATGCCCACTATACGCCCTCGCTCAAAGTCCGTCAACTGCACATACGGTTCACGTCCACGCTGTCGCGGCATGCTACCAGTGTTAAAGACTGCGATGGAGCTCCGTATGCCACGGCAAACTGGCTGACACTGACGGCGGCGGTGCACAAATGCTGCGCAGCTAGCGCCATTCGACGGCCAACACCGCGGTTCCTGGTGTGTCCGCTGTGCCGTGCGTGTGATCATTGCTTGTACAGCCCTCTCGCAGTGTCCGGAGCAAGTATGGTGGGTCTGACACACCGGTGTCAATGTGTTCTTTTTTCCATTTCCAGGAGTGTATAATGAGAAAAGTAATAGATTAAAAAATGGCACTAAGCACTATGGGACATCAGTCCCCTAGAACTTAGAACTACTTAAACCTAACTAACCTAAGGACATCACGCACATCCATGCCCGAGGCAGGATTCGAACCTGCGACCGTAGCAGCAGCGCGGTTCCGGACTGTAGAGCCTAGAACCGCTCAGCCACAGCAGCCGGCAGTAATGGATCAAGTACTGATCCTTGGGTGTCCTTGAAACTGCAGGTAAATTTTGATCTTTTTCCTCCGATTATTACACACTGTTGGTTGGATATAAAGCACTTGAAGAGAAATTTTTACTTGAAACAGACAGCAGAGGATTATTGACTGGCGGGAGTATTTTGGCTTGAAAAACTCGTGGTCATAAATGAATATGTCAGTTAAAACTAAATATTGAGTAATTAATTGGTGGGAGGCACTTGTTTGTAAACTGTTTATATTCCATAAAAATAACCGTCGGCTGAATCGTTATTTGTATCGTTACCGTAAACTACAACACACAGTTTCCAAGTCGCATTTGGATGCCGAAGGTGCAGTATTACTCGTTAAAGAACTTTGCACAAATGCATTTCATGTCTCAGGCAACAGAATACTATGTCCGTAAAACCGGACAAATGTACTCGTAAAAAGTTTCGTGAGAGTTGTAGAAATTTGTCTCCATGGGTAGAGAAACGTGGCTGTTGAAGCCACACACAGAGTTGATCAACGTTCGCACATTGGAACTGGTGGATATTCTATTGAATGGAGTGAATGAACATACATAAGAAGTCCCCACCAACTTGCTTGCTCATGGAATGAATACTTCTAATAATACACTAGCCGGCCGCGGTGGTCTAGCGGTTCTAGGTGCTCATTCCGGAACCGCGCGACTGCTACGGTCGCAGGTTCGAATCCTTCCTCGGGCATGGATGTGTTTGATGTCCTTAGGTTAGTTAGGTTTAAGTAGTTCTAAGTTCTAGTAGACTGATGACCACAGATGTTAAGTCCCATAGTGCTCAGAGCCATTTGAACCATTTTTTTGAATAATACACTATGGCGCATACCGTTGCAGATGAAACATCAGCCCCATTGTAAACAAAATAAGCAATTAAGAGGACCAAATGATTATGAACACAGACTTCCGTTCTGTCTTACGTTGCAATGCATGCGCTGAACCTGCCATACGTCACTCTGAATAGTTGCCATGAGCTTGTTCTTGCTATGATGTGTGTTGGGGCACAGTCGCTCCTGGTATGGATTTTACAGTACGACGGTGACCACAGAGTCAATGTACAAACAATGGGAAGGTTATTCATTACTTGATGCCTTCTTTTCGGTACTGATGGGACAACCCACAGTTTTTAACAACCAATTGGTCATTCGATTTTTTTATTTTTTTTCGTTCTATCATTATTCTCTTTCTTTCATTCGAATGAAAGAACCGAATGAAACTAGTCTCTAGGGCCATATCACCTGTATGAATGTTTTCATACAGCTTAAATTGTGCGAAACAACTGACTGAAATGAGTGTGTCGGGTCAAAATGGTTCAAATGGCTCTGAGCACTATGGGACTTAACTTCTGAGGTCATCAGTCCCCTAGAACTTAGAACTACTTAAACCTAACTAACCTAAGTACATCACACACATCCATGCCCGAGGCAGGATTCGAACCAGCGACCGTAGCGGTCGCTTGGTTCCAGACTGTAGCACCTAGAACCGCTCGGCCACTCCGGTCAGCGATTATTTGTCGGTTGCGGCCGTTATACGAATGTTTTCACTCACGTTGAGTGATTTTATTTATACATTTTTTCAGCCTTTTTGGTTATACGTAAACCGTGACTAGGGCTGACAACATTTTTTTAGAGGTAAATTAAGTAATTTATTTCAGGGACTTTTGAATAAAAATGTTTTCTAAAAATAAAGTATTTTCAAAATGTACGTATTTACTTGCTCAAATACGAATTTTCGTACTTGTGGCATTAAAAATCAATTTCTGGTTTGTTTCGAAATTACTGACCCCGTGCTGCACTGTAAAAAATGAACAATCAATTTTAACACATTTTTTTCTTGTCTCTTTTTTGTAATTGATTTTAAACTAACTTCCAGATAAGCTAAAGACTTTAAACTTTCAACGTAGCTCAAAAAGGGATGACACTTCAATACGAAGTCGCTTTAGGGTCCGGTGTGTGGCGGAGGGTACTTTGGTTTTCGGTTCGGCACAAATTTTGCAACTGTTTGTACACTACCTTCCCAATAAGCTAAGGAAACCAAACTTTCAACTTGGCTCATAACCGAAAGACAATGCAGTACTAAATCGTTTTCTTTTCTGGTGTGTGGCGGAGAGCACGTGGTGTAGCACTGCTGTTTCCCTGTTTAACTGGTCCTGTCGCGAATGTTTCGCAGATAAAAACGATAGCTGCTAAGCTCTCGTGTGAGCTCGATTCTCTCCATTTTTTTTTTTACACTAATGTCCTTTAGCGAGATATTCTTAGGAGGAAGCAATAAATTGGTTGAATCATTTTAAGAGAAACTGAAATAAACCTGAAATTTACGACACGTGTCTGTTGTGATGGCATCAAAATGTTTGAAATCAATTGAAAAGTTTCACAGACACAAGGCTAAAAAGCAGAAAATAACTATTTGAATAAAGAAAATGTTTTAATGTCATACATCTTTCCTTTGAAATGAAAGAAGGAGTAATTCAGTCAATATGCAAAGCTGCGACGGTGACGAATGTTGTAAGAGGTCCATGATTAAGGAATTTGTTGCTAGCGCACTGGAGCAGATGTAATTTCGATGGATTGCTCATGCGCTGCCTGCGATATGTAAGCTATAAGAGAATCTCAGACCAGAGAGCAGTGTTGTCAGCAGTAGGAACTGTGTGTCAGTAGGAGTAGGTAGTAGCGAGCAGTCTGGTGTATCGTGTTGGCTGGGCCGGTCGTGGTGGAGCGATGGCGGTGCCCGAGCGTTGTAGTATAAGGTAAAAGCAGCCTCGCGCATATGTAGTATTGTTATATTAAGTCCCATGTAAATGTTTAAAAAATCTCTTAGTAATAATCTTTCTCATAAAAAGTAACTTTTGACAATCATTCATTTCAATTTAAAGAATTTACTAATTTCTCCAATCCATGGTCATCCTGATTATTGTAAAGAAAAATCAGTTGTTTCTTTTTATACATGACAAATCTATCAGCCAGCATTGCACAGGGCTGTGCAAAAAAAATTTCTTATAGGAGCAGATATATACGCGTTATCCGGTGACCATATTGAGGTAAGAATTTTCAGTTTATTCAGAATGATCTTTCAGGGCCATGACGCAGCGCTGCTGGCGTCCAAAATTCACGTTTAAATTCACAGTCAATTATTGAAAGGTTATCTATGAGTCACATTCCTTTATTGAGACATTAGTCACATTTTATTTTTGGTAGATTACGGAAATTATCTGTCGGGTGGTTACACTAAATGTCAATGTTATAATTATATTTTTTACTGTTGGGAGGTTGCGGAACTTTTCTGTTGGGAGGTTACACTTGGCGACAACCGGCCAGGATCGTATTTTTTGTGAATTTCTGAGAAGTAGTCATATATCTGCTCTTATTTACACTATTGTTAAATGTAGTTTGCATCTGGCGCAACGCATTTACTAATTTGTCACCATTTCTTTCACAGATCATCGGCAATTTATTGCTCTTTGTTGTCACTGTATTTGTTCAATTTTTGGCTTTGTCTTTGTTTGATTTTGTGCTTATCGTTGACTTGTCAAAATGCCGCGAAAAACTGCTAACAGTACATCGCGATCCGTAATGAGTGAAAAAGCCGACTTGAATAATTTGACTGATAATACTAACGACACTCAGTGTCTTAATGATAATCCTCCAGTTACATACAATCAGCGCGTGCCGACCACCAGTAATGATTTTAATCCAAATGATGAACAAACAAATTCAGTTATGTCCACACTAAATTTAACGATAATTGATGACGCCGCACGTTCCGCTACAATGAACGCTGCCCAGTTTAACAGACCTGATTTGCAGAATTTACACAGTAAGCACATAAATGTTTCTAGCGAAGATGAACAATGTACTTAAAATACGTCAGATTTGTTTGATTCCGATGTAGTGACCAACAGTGCACATTCAATTAGCAAACCTATTCTTGAATCAGACAATGACCAAATGGTTACACAAAACGTGACACTTGCAGATACACCATCACACAGCACAGAAAATAGAGTCGCTAATTTTGGCATAGATCAAGTTATGGCATTATTGCTACAACTTAATGAAAATCTCAAACAAGAAATTAATGAAAATTTCAAGCAGACGAATGAAAACCACGACAGTCGTTCAAACAAATTAATGAAAAACTTGACACGTCTATTGAACAGCTTACTGAACAGATTACAGCCGTAGCGGAGCAATGTAATGAAACTAAAAACAATTATGTGAGGAAATTAAGGCCTGTGCCAGGAATAATAGTGAAAACATACGCAATACACATGCTGCCACAACTAAATTACTTATAGATGAAATTAGTGCAGTCGCTAAACAATGTTCTGAAAACGCAACACAGTTACGCAACGAGTTTAAATTAATGTCAGCAGAACTTTCACACACTTTGGATGTGAAAGTCGACAAGAAATTTGAACAACAAAACAGCCTAATTGACGAACGTTTCAATCACCACCTACAAAACAGTGAAACGCGTTACCGTAAATTCATACAGGAACAGAACAAAGTAAAGAAACAAGTCATGGAAACAATTACTGCACAGAGACAGGAAGATAAGCGTAAAATGTTTACGAAGACAAAAACATACGTAGACAACAATATTGCTACAGTATCAGACGAAATCAGACAGCTGAACACCGAATTGCGTGATGAAATCTCCGATCTTAAAACAAAAACAGACACACACACAGTAGACTTTCAGACAGTGACCAGCAGACTTGAACAATTGGAATTAATACAGGACCCCGATGCCATTAAAGCAGACGTTAAGAAATTAAGCAAAACCACACGTAAAATCCAAAAACAAATTAATGCTTGTGACACTAAAAGTGATGATCAGGTTAAAGCATTGAATGAAAAATTTGATGAATTGGCTAGTCGTATTGAGAATATCGAAAATAACAATGACACCAAATCAGACGATACGTCACCAGTTTTGTTTAATCAAACACCCGAATTCCAAAACATACAGCAGACAATCAGTGAGATAGGTTCGTCCAATAATATATTACGTAGAAAATTGTCATCTTTACAGCAAGAAGTGACAGAGATGAAAAATGTCTCAGCCTCTATCACGACACAGCATACGCCACTCTCCGAACATCTCTCACACTCATACAGCCAGTATAATTTAGGTAATTTATAGAGAATATGTGACTCAGATTCCGAACAGTCACAGACAAACAGATTATCATACAATCCTGAACCTGTTCAGACATTTCGAGACGATAATTTTGATTACAATCACTTTCTATACGTTAGGAAATTTAAGGTGTTTAAAAATGACAGAACACTGATTCACCCTTTGGATTAGATTTAAAAATTTAGCTTTGCTCTTCCACCAACTTGGCCCGTAACACACAAACTTGAAATTATTTGCAGTTTTTTGTAAGGCGAACCGGCAACTCGTATGAGACCGATCGCGAGACAATGCTACTCGGTGGAAGAATTTCAGAATGCTTTTCTGTCAGCGTATTGGTCGAAGACGACACAGCGCGGAATCAAGGATCAATTAATTAGCTTACCGAATTATGAGAACTCAAATTTTCCCACTGTCACGCAATTTTTTGAACACATGGTACAACAAAACCAATACTTAAGTGAGCCATACAGTGAATCAGCACTTATCCAATTATGTATTTCTAAATTGTCACGATCGTTAAGAATATCACTTTTAACAGGACAGCAGAAAGAAAATATTTCGGCATTTAGAGATCTGTTACAGCTTTTGGAAGTTCAGCAATCAGATTATTCCTTCATAAACAAAAATTTTTCGCATCATAACCAAGGCCAACCAACATACAGTAATTACGATCAGCCACGCCATTTCAATAGCAAAGGTAATAGATGCTCCAGGAACGACAACCACCAGAACTTTAATAACAGACAAAATTTTAATTGTCAGTATCGTCAAAATTATCAGCAACACGAAACACATTTTGGTAACAATAGAGGTTTTTCCCCACAACAGCAACAAAACCAGCCGGTTAGCATACCTAACCAACAATGTAACGTGCAAGGTCAACCAAGCTTTAACGTTTCGCCGCCTACACGTATAGCGTCGGCTCCACTAAATAGTAACGCACCGCAAAAAGGAAATCAGTACGTACAGAAAACACATCATTTCAACTCCTATCGCAACGCGCCGTACAGCAATGACTATCATGACAGACGTAGAAGTAATGAGCACAAATTTCAGCGTACATGTAATAACAGTAGGTCTTACCAGCAGCAGAATCATCCGCAACAACAGATTATCATGAATGAACCAGACAGTCGGTATCATCCCGAACCTAATACGTCAGGAAGAAATAACAGAACAGTACAAATAGTCGAAATGCCACAGCATCCTCCTGCAAATAACAGCACGTCAGATAGAATTTGACTAGATACAGTACAGATTGGATCTTCCAGCAACGTAAGCAATACTTTTGATACTAAGACACTTGTTCACGAAAATGTTATTACTTTGACGACATCAGAGACACACTTTTGCATGAAAAACCAGTTATTCAAAAACCCATTTCCCATCCTGTCATTGAAGTGAAGATTGCATCATCCATTTTCAGCAGTAATCGATTCTTGATCACCTATGTCAGTTATAAATGAAGAAACCTTCAACGAATGTAACAAAGAGAATATTTATCCTACGGTACCATTACGCAAAACTAAAGTAAAACGAGCAGTATCTAGTAAAGGAGTAGATGTAAAATTACAGACTCACTTATCATTTTGTGTTGCAGGTCATACGTTCCACTCAAATTTTTGGATTGTTCCCTTATTGACAACAGACGTTATTTTAGGTACGAATTTTCTGGTACAACATGACGCAATTATTGACTTTCAAAATTCCTATTTAATGTTAAAGGATGAGAATGTACAACTAGCATTAGAATTTCAGCACGCTTTATCTGCAGATGAACAGGCAATTAATCGAACAGAGGTCATTCCTACATCGCGTAACACGGACTGCCTTTCCACATTGTTCACAGATACGTAAACACGCAACTATAATACACCAGACGAAGCTGCCTATGACGTTATGCAAATGATTTCTGATGAAGTAAAACAAAGCAGCGCAAATACAGACGACGAACGCACGCAACTACGCAAAATTCTTTTACAGCAAGCTCCAGTTTTTGACAACATCCCTGGTACTATTTCCGGTTTTATGTATGAATTTCAAGTTAAACAGCATCACACGTTTAAAACCAAACATTATCCTATTCCGTATATCTACAGAGAACAAGTTAAGAAAGAATTACAAGCTATGCTAGACGAAGGAATTATTGAACTGGCAGTTAGTCCGTACATAAACCCGCTCCATATTGTTAAGAAAAAGGATGGCTCACTTCGCCTCGTACTTGGTTCTCGTCATGTCAACGACATTATTATTAGTGAAATAGATCGCCCACAGACACAAGAAGAACTTCTACAGAAATTTCACGGTACTGCTGTTTATTCCACATTAGATCTGAAATCGGGATTTTGGCAAATTCAGCTCCATCCGAACTGCAGAAAGTACACAGCATTTCTCTGTTTTGGTGATTGTTATCAATTTTGCAAATTACCGTTCGGCTTAACAATTGCTTCGGCAGCATTTATTCGCGGTTTAAATACTATACTTCCGACAGAACTTAAAGGCAGAATCACAACGTATGTAAACGACATCCTTATCGCAGAAGCTAACTGGTCTGAACACAATCTGATTCTTGAACAACTGTTGCAAACTTTTCGTGCTCAAGGACTCACAGTTAATCTTAGCAAATCACACTTCGACAAAATTTCCATAAAATTTCTTGGACATGTAATTTCAGCAGAAGGCATGGCGCCTGACCCGGAAAAACTTCAAGCTTTACGTGACATTACTGTTCCTACGATGAAGAAACAACTACGCAGCTTTTTGGGTTTAATTAACTTTTTCCGTAAATGTATTCATTACTCTGCTTTAGACACCCCTAGATTATGTCAGTTGACGGGTAAAAACGCTATTTGGTCGTGGAATAGCCAAGCACAGTCTGAATTTGTCAATCTAAAACAAGCTTTGTTGAATGCACCACTTTTATCACACCCTGATCCTACCAGAAATTTTTCCATTGACACCGACAGTTCTAACACAGCTTTAGGCGTACACATTTTTCAGGAAATTGAAGAAGACGGTAATTCAGTAATTAAAAACATCGCCTTTGCAAGTCGCATTCTGTCACCTGCTGAACTCAATTATTCTGCTACAGAACTTGAAACATTATGTGTTGTATGGGCATTTACCAGATTTAGGCATTTTCTTTACGGGAGACATACTACCGTTTACACAGACCATAGAGCTATACAGTTTTTACTTTCCGCTAAATTTACACATGACAGATCAAGCAGATGGAAACTTTATTTACAGGAATTTAATTTTAAAATTGTTCAGATTCCCGGTACACAAAATGTTGTAGCAGACGCACTATCCCGTTCTCTCAGCAACAATTAGCAAGACATCGGATCCAACTTCTGCGAAGCAAATTTTAGCGTCATGTATATTCAACAAGTTGCATTCGAAAATTTCATTTCGTCATCATTACGAGATATAGCACAAGAGCAGAGCAAAGACAACGTATGGAAAGAAATTAAACACCTTTGGCAAGATAGGAATAACGTTACCATTAGAAACCGTTATACTAATACGCAAGAACATTCTGTTTCGCCGCTCTCACCCTGACAGCAACAACTGGTTACTATGTATTCCTGACGAACTTGTTAACAAATTAATTTGGTATACTCATTTAAGTTACGCACATTACGGAGCCAGAAAATGTTTTCTTATACTGAGACAGAACTGTTATTTTGCGAACATGGAGAAACGTATTCGACGAGTTTTAGCGTCATGTAAAATCTGCCAGAAAGCTAAATCAGACACGACTTCACATATTCCTCAGTTATATCCCATTATACCCGTTAAATTGAGACACATGGCCGCTGTAGACATTTTTGGACCGATTCCCAGAAGTAATAGAGGTTTTTGCTACATCTTTGTCGCTGTTGAACTCACTTCGAAATTTGTTACCTTCACTCCGTTGCGCAAAGCTACTGCTAAATCTATTTCGAATGCATTTGTAAAACATTTTTTTATTTCATGTAGGGCATGTATTGAATGTATTGTCCGACAATGGACCACAACTTCGATCTGCGATATGGACACATATGTTACGACCTAGAAACATTTCTCCGATCTATATATCCAGGTATCATGCTTCTTCGAACCCTTCTGAACGAATGATGAAAGAAACTGGTAAGCTATGTAGAATATACTGCCATAAAATATATATTGATTGGGACGCACACATACTCTCATTCCAGGATGTAATTAACTCCATACCAAATGAATCTACTATGTTATCTCCGACTGTTATATTGAAAATTGTTGAACCACCTAACAAAATTAAAGAATTAGTATCTTTTCCTACATCTCGTCGACTACGCCACCATGAAATAATTGACATTGCACTCAACAACATCAAACGTGCCGCAGTGCGCCGGAGAAGACAGCAAAAACAGGTTTGTACACGCCGTGACTTTCACATAGGACAGAAGATATTAGTATGCACACACTATTTATCCAACAGAGGAAAGAGTAGATGCAATAAATTTGGGCTTCTATACGCAGGTCCACATAGAATACGCAGCATCCCTCACCCCAATGTAGTACTTGTCGAAACTTTGAGAACCAGAAAAAGCAAGGGCAATCACCATATCTCCAATATTAAACCCTATATTGAGTGAACATACTTTATGATTTATCACACTGTAATGCCATTTCCAGATATTTATATGACCACTTACTGATGATGATCATATTTTTTTCTTGGCAAGTGCCCGGCAAGGTAAGGTTAGCAGGTTGCTTTTCTTGTCGTTATACACTCCTGGAAATTGAAATAAGAACACCGTGAATTCATTGTCCCAGGAAGGGGAAACTTTATTGACACATTCCAGGGGTCAGATACATCACATGATCACACTGACAGAACCACGGGCACATAGACACAGGCAACAGAGCATGCACAATGTCAGCACTAGTACAGTGTATATCCACCTTTCGCAGCAATGCAGGCTGCTATTCTCCCATGGAGACGATCGTAGAGATGCTGGATGTAGTCCTGTGGAACGGCTTGCCATGCCATTTCCACCTTGCGCCTCAGTTGGACCAGCGTTCGTGCTGGACGTGCAGACCGCGTGAGACGACGCTTCATCCAGTCCCAAACATGCTCAATGGGGGACAGATCCGGAGATCTTGCTGGCCAGGGTAGTTGACTTACACCTTCTAGAGCACGTTGGGTGGCACGGGAGACATGCGGACGTGCATTGTCCTGTTGGAACAGCACGTTCCCTTGCCGGTCTAGGAATGGTAGAACGATGGGTTCGATGACGGTTTGGATGTACCGTGCACTATTCAGTGTCCGCTCGACGATCACCAGTGGTGTACGGCCAGTGTAGGAGATCGCTCCCCACACCATGATGCCGGGTGTTGGCCCTGTGTGCCTCGGTCGTATGCAGTCCTGATTGTGGTGCTCACCTGCACGGCGCCAAACACGGATACGACCATCATTGGCACCAAGGCAGAAGCGACTCTCATCGCTGAAGACGACACGTCTCCATTCGTCCCTCCATTCACGCCTGTCGCGACACCACTGGAGGCGGGCTGCACGATGTTGGGGCGTGAGCGGAAGACGGCCTAACGGTGTGCGGGACCGTAGCCCAGCTTCATGGAGACGGTTGCGAATGGTCCTCGCCGATACCCCAGGAGCAACAGTGTCCCTAATTTGCTGGGAAGTGGCGGTGCGGTCCCCTACGGCACTGCGTAGGATCCTACGGTCTTGGCGAGCATCCATGCGTCGCTGCGGTCCGGTCCCAGGTCGATGGGCACGTGCACCTTCCGCCAACCACTGGCGACAACATCTATGTACTGTGGAGACCTCACGCCCCACGTGTTGAGCAATTCGGCGGTACGTCCACCCGGCCTCCCGCATGCCCACTATACGCCCTCGCTCAAAGTCCGTCAACTGCACATACGGTTCACGTCCACGCTGTCGCGGCATGCTACCAGTGTTAAAGACTGCGATGGAGCTCCGTATGCCACGGCAAACTGGCTGACACTGACGGCGGCGGTGCACAAATGCTGCGCAGCTAGCGCCATTCGACGGCCAACACCGCGGTTCCTGGTGTGTCCGCTGTGCCGTGCGTGTGATCATTGCTTGTACAGCCCTCTCGCAGTGTCCGGAGCAAGTATGGTGGGTCTGACACATCGGTGTCAATGTGTTCTTTTTTCCATTTCCAGGAGTGTATATCAGACAGTGCACATTTTCCATTTTTTATGTATATATGATGATTTTCTTATCGAAAGTAGAATTTTTCTCTGTATTCACTATGAAATCTTTAAGATGTAACAAACACCAGTTGAATTTGACGTTTTTCCTTATGATATCTCTATATCTTGACTATTCTACATTTTTTGCTACTACATTATGATACTGTGTGTACATTTTTGCACTTGAGAACTGTCTATGTTTTTGACCTAATATGTTTTCTGTCATGCTATGCTGTGTGCTTAGTTATATCAATATAAACAAGTTTTCATTTATTGGGTATATGATTTAAATGCAAGATATTAATCCATATTCATCATTTTCAGAAAGCAATGTCATGTAAAAGAAATAAATTAAAGAAACGACAGTGGTTTACTATGAACTGGGAATTTCACTTTCGGAATGAACGAAAGAAAATGCTATAACTTGTCATGAAGAGTACATGGATCAGAATTAACAAGCATTAACAAGAATATACTATACACATCGTATGATAGCAGTCTTGACTAATTATTTTTCTTTCAGAAGACGAGGCAATTATTGCAGGCTGTCAGACAGAACTACACATGTTAATTTTAGTGATGAAATATGTTAGAAGTAAGAAACTCTATACTATAGGAAGTAATGAATGATAATGAATAGTTGTATGAAGTAAATGGTAATATGAATAATGAAGTGTCTATTTTTTGCAGATGATAATAAATGATGATGAATAGCTATATGAAGAATATGGTAATATGAATAATGAAGTTTTTCTTTGCAGATGATGGTAATCATGAAGTTATGGTAATATGAATAATAAAGTTTTTCTTTGTAGATGATGATAATGATGGAGTTCATAAAATATCTATTAGTTAAGAAATGCTATGTAGTTATTTAAGTATTTGTTGCAGTTCCTTTTGACAGTATGTCTTATGTCGCATAGTATAATGACTGAATGTTTTGGGAAAGATTCCTAGAGTACACGTTTCATTACCTGTTAATTCAAAGTTCACTACTTTTCAGCATAGTATACATTTTTTCTTTCAGGTCAATAATCCATTTTCTATTTTTTCCAGGAGAATCTTTTCATGATATTAATATGCTATAAGCACTTAGTTATGAAGCCTGTTCTAATACTTGCATTTTTTTAACCAGTTGTGTGTATCATTCATGAATGTGATCACATATCCTCTACCTGTTTCATGATCTTGCTACAGTGGACTCATGACGAATGACGTTATTAATCCTTATCTCCAGCAATAAGTCAAAAACAAATATTTTCATGCCCCAGCAATTGACTATAGTTCCCAATGCAATGCATTGCTAGCACAAAAAAATTAATACCAGTACCTTCTATTATCAGTACATAACTAAATAATGCTACCAGTTAAAGATATATTTCTATTCCTAAATTTAATGCAAATTTTTCTGATGTATTGATTCCATTCTGTCTATGTTATTGGACTACAGACCTTGAGTAATAGTTACAATGTCTTACATTTTAAGTATGTCTTATGTCACTTACATGATATCATATATAAACACTAATAGCTTGTTGCTACACGCAATAACCATTGTTTTGAATGATGACTGCTGAATAATACTGACTGATGTTTTGTAATACTGTATAAATGTTATACCAATGATCACTGTAATGAGATGACTTATGATGCCAATGATTACTGATATATGAAGACTTATGCATAAATGCTATGCCAATAATTAACTCTTGTTTTGAATGATGACTTCTGAATAATGCATAAAACTGCTTTGTAACTGGCCAATGAGTGCCAATAATTACTGTAATGAGATGACATATGATGCCAATGATTACTGTAATGAGATGACTTATGAATGATGTTTTGTAACACTGCATAAATGTATGCCAATGATTACTGTGATGAGAGGACTTATGCATAAATGAATGCCAATGATTACTGTAATTAGATGACAAATGATTAATGTTCGGTAATACTCCATACATGTTACAGAAATGTTCAGTAACTAGCCAATGAGTGCCAATAATAATTCAAATCGTTTGGTATGCTAGTGTAATTCTGAATGATGAATAGCATAAGGCTTAATGTATCCTCCACCTTCTGACCTAATTACCAGCAATTATTGCAATATCCGTATGTCCTGTCCATCCTCATGATCATGGAGCACTATATTTGGTTTTTGCACTAATTCTACATTGATGTAAGAGTATGGATTCTACAAGAATGTGGTGTTGACGTATCAAGCTGTCCACCACCTTGAACGATGGAGATTTTATTATGGTCCTACTGTTTGGTGTACCTAATTTACTACCAAAATGATAACATACAATATTAATGCAACATTTCAGTGTCTTTGCTACACTGATAAATAATTCAGGAAGAGAACTTCAGATTGTCTCACTTGGTGTTGTGCTTCTGTAGAAAGATACAGACTTTCAGTGCAGCTACATGCAACCTACTGTCCTACAGCCATGATACAATCCTTCCCATTCCTATCCTAGTTCTTGTAAAATGGTAAAAATATATACAGTGCATGTGCGCTTTATGTCATTTGTTAATATGTTTTGTACTCATTGCATATACACTTTGTCATTTCTTAATACATTCTGTACTCAGTGCATGTGCGCCCTATATCATTTCTTGCTCTGTACTTACATTATTTATCAATAATATTTATATATGTATATATTCTGTGACTATCCTAGTTCTTGTAAAATGGTAAAAATATATACAGTGCGTGTGCACTTTATGTCATTTGTTAATATGTTTTGTACTCATTGCGTATACACTTTGTCATTTCTTAATATATTCTGTACTCAGTGCATGTGCGCTCTATTTCATTTCTTAATATGTTCTGTACTTACATTATTTATCAATAATATTTATATATGTATATATTCTGTGACTGTAGACTTAGTAAACTAAATAGATTATAGAAAAATTTGTTGCTCATGGCAAGTCCAATTGACTCACCATCGCTGCCAAATTTTTGCCCGCCCCGCCCCTCCCCCCCCCCCCCCCCCAGTGGAAGGTTATGTAAGAGGTCCATGTTTAAGGAATTTGTTGCTAGCGCACTGGAGCAGATGTAATTTCGATGGATTGCTCATGCGCTGCCTGCGATATGTAAGCTATAAGAGAATCTCAGACCAGAGAGCAGTGTTGTCAGCAGTAGGAACTGTGTAGCAGTAGGAGTAAGTAGTAGCGAGCAGTCTGGCGTATCGTGTTGGCTGGCTGGTCATGGTGGAGCGATGGCGGAGCCTGAGCGTTGTAGTGTAAGTTAAAAGCAGCCTCGTGCATATGTAGTATTGTTATATTAAGTCCCATGTAAATGTTTAAAAAAATCTCTTAATAATAATCTTTCTCATAAAAAGTAACTTTTGACAATCATTCATTTCAATTTAAAGAATTTACTAATTTCTCCAATCCATGGTCATCCTGATTATTGTAAAGAAAAGTCAGTTGTTTCTTTTTATACATGACAAATCTATCGGCCAGCATTGCACAGGGCTGTGCAAACAAAATTTCTTGTATGAGCAGATATATACGCGTTATACGGTGACCATATTGAGGTAAGAATTTTCAGTTTATTCAGAATGATCTTTCAGGGCCATGACGCAGCGCTGCTGACGTCCAAAATTCACCAGTTTAAATTCACAGTCAGTTATTGAAAGGTTATCTATGAGTCACATTCTTTTATTGAGACATTAATCATATTTTATTATTGGTAGGTTACGGAAATTATCTGTTGGGTGGTTACACTAAATGTCAATGTTATAATTATATTTTCTACTATTGGGAGGTTGCGGAACTTTTCTGTTGGGAGGTTACAATGTTTTCATTCAACTGCTTTCACTCGAAAAGTAAATGAATAGTAATCCAACTGACACGTAAAACTACAACCGTCTTACTCGATCCTTTTCATTTGGCTGCTCCCACAGATTTGTTTCAGTCAAAAGAATGAGTAGTTCGACCAATTGAACGATTATTTTCCAACAACGGAATGACTGTTTTCCTTCGGTTGCTCTCACAGACTGGTTGTACTCAAAACAATGAATAATTCGACCGATTCGTAAAACTACAGCCGAATACTCCGATTATTTTCCAACAACCTAATGACTGTTTTCATTCGGTTGTTTCCATCACTGCATTTTAGCGGCCCAGGAACCAGTCGTGGCGAGTAGGCAGCCCTTGACGTTCCCAGTGGGGGGCCTCACCTCAGCAGATCCAGTTCGAAGCCCGGAACCATCATAGCTGCCTGACGGCTCGTAAATCGGCGCCTTCACCTCGTGATGTATGCTGCTCGTTGAGGCTGCGGCAGCTTAGTCATACATTCGATCAACGACTGGCGCAGAGGCCGCGTCGGTCGAATGCACGACGCCAAAGGAATGCTGCTACCACCACAGGTGGAAGAATTTATATCCACTACAGCCAACAGTGTTATGACAGATGGAAGGCTCCCATCACTCGGCTGGCTGTGGAAACTCCGGGTTGTGCTACACCGTGCAGCGACCCAGTCAGCCGCTGACAGCAGAACGCCACATCGCGATGTACTGTGCCAGCTGTCTTCCAGCATCCAGATGCAGAATCACCGCGGTATCCGGACCAGTCACCACTTGTTTGGTTGCAAAGACCTGTCTGGAGTTCATTTCGCAACACGTGTAAATTGTTTACACCAGTAAAAAAAAGAAAAATCAACATTAATTTTAGATCTCTAGTTTCGTGTCTGAAAGTACTGAATTTTGAATCCCCAACTTCCATACACGCTTGACGTTAAAGAGTTTCGGACACCATTCATAGTAAGAGTAGATGTATTTTATCTGTATATTGAGCGGTTCTAGGCGCTTCAGTCCGGAACAGCGCTGCTGCTACAGTCGCAGGTTCTAATCCTGCCTCGGGCATGGATGTGTGTGATATCCTTAGGTTAACTAGGTTTAAGTAGTTCTATGTCTAGGGGACAGATGACCTCAGACGTTAAGTCCCATAGTGCTTGGAGCCATTTGAACCATTTATCTGTATATTGAGCAAACAGTAAGAGAAACTAAATTTGGAAAGGGAATTGAAGTTTAGCAAGAAGAAATAAATACCTATGAGATTTACCAATTACACTGTAATTCTGTTACACAGGAAAGAACAGTTGACTAGAGTGGATAATGTCTTGAAAGGAGGTAGTAAGGTGCACACCAACAAGTTTGAACACAGACTAATTAAAACATAAATACACGAACGTCTCACACAGCGGCAAATGAAAAGTTCTGAAATACTTGAAGTAAAACAGCAATCGGTTTACAACTGCACTGGGGGGTTTATAATCCGCTTTTGCCGTGGTCAGTGCACAACCAAGTCTATTAGCTTCGGCTGTTGCATTGTCGTAGAGGTAGGCTGTACACTAGCGGCTTAAGGCCAATGCATTTATAAAGTATCTGTCCCTTAGACCCTTATAATGTAGTACACTGGTTAACAAACTAATTTAAAAATAACGCAGCTGCATGTGATTAATAGTGTTGTCGAAGCAGAATAATTATCATTTAACACTAATAAATGTTTATTGCAAATAATTCTGACATCTGCAAATCGTGCCCTGACACAGTTTATTGTGGAGTCAAATGAAAACAAAGACAAATAATTATAAAGTAGTGCAGCAGAGCAACGTAAATTCGTACAAATATCGTTTAATATCCCATTAATCATGAAATTTGTAACCAAATACTCAAAATCAGACAGCATAGTCTTTCACTATTAACCACAACATAAATACTAGAACTTCTTATTCCAAATAATCACTATAAATCATTGTCAAATATACGAAGTCCAAGGAAAATTTAAAGTATGAGCCTGTATTCACCAAAATTATTTCAAAGATCGGGACCAGAAACAAGATAGGATTTTTTTGCTAGCCGCGGCTGCTTCAGCGCCCAGACTATCTTGACTGCACCAAGCACAGCCGCCGACACAATGTCGCTCGTAAAAGACAAAAGCCTACCCAGACGAAGGACTGGAAACCAAAGACCAAACACCGCGTATGCATTGCTGCCAGCCCTTCAACACTTTCTGTGACGTCAGACATTATTGAATCCATGTTAAATACTGAAACAATGACCGCCATTCAAAATTAACACACACACACACACACACACACACACACACACACACAAGATGTTAAAGCAATCCAGTAAGTATTACGACCATTTTCTTACCTCTGATTGCAAAACCAATACAGTATTAGATAAGTTATTAGAAAATTTCCTGAACATCCTTGCATCGGGGATTATAATTTGAAATAGTTACGTTAAATTCACAAAATATGTAGGGCCTGCCTTACGAGAGTGCGTCCTTCTACCCTCCATGCAAATGTTTTACATTTTATTATTCGCACATCCATTAAGATTTAATACAACGGCCTTGATACGCCTGGGCATTGAGTCAAACAGAGCTCGGATGGCGTGTACAGGTACAGCTGCCCATGCAGATTCAACACGATACCACAGTTCATCAAGAGTAGTGAGTGGCGTATTGTGACCATCCAGTTGCTCGGCCACTATTGACCAGAAGTTTTCAATTGGTGAGAGATCTGGAAAATGTGCTGGCCAGGGCAGCAGTTGAACATTTTCTGTATCCAGAAAGGCCCGTACAGGATCTGCAACATGCAGTCGTGCATTATCCTGCTGAAATGTAGGGTTTCGCAGGGATCGAATGAAGGGTAGAGCCACGGGTCGTAACACAACACATCTGAAATATATCGTACACTGTTCAAAGTGCCGTCAATGCGAACAAGTGGTGTCAGAGGCGTGTAACCAGTGGCACCTCATACAATCACGCCGGGTGATAAGCCAGTATGGCGATGACGAATACACGCTTCCAATGTGTGCACCGCGATATCGCGAAACACGGATGCGACCATCATGATTCTGTAAACAGAACCTGGATTCATCCGAAAAAATTACGTTATGCCATTCGTGTACCCAGGTTCGTCGTTGAGTACACCATTGCAGGCGCTCCTGTCTATAATAAAGCATCAAGGGGAACCGCAGCCATGGTCTCCAAGCTGCTCCAAATGTCGTCGAATTGTTCGTGCAGATGGTTGTTGTCTTGCAAACGTCCCTATCTGTTAACTGAGGGATCGAGACGTGGCTGCACGATCCGTTACAGCCATGCGGATAATATGCCTGTCATCTCGACTGCTAGTGATACGCGGCCGTTGGGGTCCAGCACGGCTTTCCGTATTACCCTCCTGAACCCACCGATTCCATATTCTGCTAACAGCCATTGGATCTCGACCAACGCGAGCAGCAATGTCGCGATACGATAAACCGAAATCGCGATAGGCTACAATCCGACCTTTATCGAAGTCGGAAACGTGATGGTACGCATTTCTGCTCCTTGCACGAGGCATCACAACAATGTTCACCAGGCAACGCCGGTCAACTGCTGTTTGTGTATGAGAAATCGGTTGGATACTTTCCTCATGTCAGCACGTTGTAGGTGTCATCACCGGCACCAACCTTGTGAGAATGCTCTCAAAAGCTAATCATTTGCATATCACAGCATCTTCTTCCTGTCGGTTGAATTTCGCGTCTGTAGCAAATCATCTTCGTGGTGTAGCAATTTCAATGGCCAGTAGTGTATATTATATAAAATTCTTTGCAACTTTTCATACAGATGCAGGAGTCGAAATTTAGAGCGTTTTAGTGTTTGATGAGGTTGTCAGCTTTAATTTGATAACACATATTATGTGTTCATTCTAACGGTTTAATTCTGATTAATCTCTGATTTCTAGAATACTATTCAAAATTGCAAATAATTCTAAAATTCTTAAAACTGATCTCAAAATCGCACTTTAAACCGTAATGAATTCGTCTCATGTTATGGAGTGGTTTCATTTTGTAAATTTTATAAGGTTTATAATGAATTTTCCGAAAAAATGTAATATCCATCTTATTTTGTTCAATATAGTCACCATTTTGTCCTCTCCAATCGCCTCACCCCCCCCCCCCCCCCCCCACCCTTTCTCACACTGGTGAGCTCTGCACACTCGGGCTTGCTGTAGACTACTCGAACTGTCACAACCTTTTTTTTTTTCTTTTGATAGCTTTATTAACTGCAAGAACGCGTTTCAGGCGTTGACCCATCTTCAACTTGTATAACAGATTTAGATCTCCGTGTGCACAACGTTTTTCTTAACTGTATTTTGAATGCTGCAGCTGCCTTCTATTCTGTAATTAGTGGCTCCTGTTTCTCATTTACATCCGTAGAACAAAAACTTTTATTTATTTTTTATTTTTGACCCAATCGCGTTTTTGTAATACAATCATAACCGGTTTCGGCCTTCAAAGACCATCTCAACGTTGACAATGCATGAACACTTGCTCATCAAATGCCGCCCATCGCATCTGAAGACGGCTTTTGAAGGCCGAAAAAGGCTATGACGGTATGGCAAAAAATCGACTGAGTCTAAAAAAATTGAAAAATAAGTCAGTCACCGTCTCCACAAAGGGAATGACGTTGTTACGAAAGCTCTTATGTTCACAAATGCACGACAGCAAACATGCTGCAGAAAGACAGCTACTGCGGGTACTGTCTCTGCTAGCAGTTGATACGTGACGACACGCCACTCCAGGGGATTGGGGGAGGGGGGGGGGGGGGAGGGGCGCGGGGGAGAGAGGGGGAGGATCAGACGCCCGCGCCAGAAACGACCTCCCATTTCCTATTTGAGTACCCGGTCGGATCGTCGTCGCTCAGGCCTGCTACCTGCGTACGCTGGACCACATTGGCGTTCGCATTTTCTTCTTTTTTCGGCGTCTAAATTAGTTTCGTACTTGGACAAGGTAACCAATTTTCTGGCCTGATGAACACGGAACCTCTGCCTTCGCACGTCTTACCGCGAAATGAATACCTCGTTCTGGGCGCAAAACACGGGTCGATTTTCCGCCGCAACCGCACGAACACGTCGAAAACACGGCGCACGCTACAGGGAGCAGCGCCGAACACCTCGTTTCGGCAGCGGAGTTCTCCGGAGTCTGGCGCGAGGTTACGAACGCTAGCCGCGAAGGGAAACGTGCTCCCTGGCCAGCGAGTGCGTACGTAACTGTACACGGTAACAGTCTGATCTCACTGCCAGATTGTGAACAGTTTCTTGCCGCTATGCAAATAAAGCAAGAGTCGACTTACGAAGCGGATACAACAGTCAGAGCTTTACAATCGTTAGTTACTTCACAAGATGCGTAGGACTGATGATTACACAAAAATACTGAGGCAATAGGGGACGTTGTTCAATAAAACGAGTAACATTCACTGTAGTAAACATCTCCATGGAAAGATTCAGTAACTTAATTGTCGCTTTTGTATAAGGTCAGTGTTCTTGAATGATGGAACTGTTCAAATTAATTATTGACATATGCTTTACAACATAATTTATCCCAGTAAAAATTGCTTCCCAAGCGTCTTAGAGTATAAAAGATATGGTAGATACCAAGAAATCAAAAGAAAAGAAAATCTCAAATGGAGCAAGGCAACTTCAAAGGAGAAGGGAAGAATTTCAACAAATCGACGACAGGAACATAACAGAATATGAAACTTCCTGGCAGATTAAAACTGTGTGCCCGACCGAGACTCGAACTCGGGACCTTTGCCTTCCGCGGGCAAGTGCTCTACCAACTGAGCTACCGAAGCACGACTCACGCCCGGTACTCACAGCTTTACTTCTGCCAGTACCTCGTCTCCTACCTTCCAAACTTTACAGAAGCTCTCCTGCGAACCTTGCAGAACTAGCACTCCTGAAAGAAAGGATATTGCGGAGACATGGCTTAGCCACAGCCTGGGGGATGTTTCCAGAATGAGATTTTCACTCTGCAGCGGAGTGTGCGCTGATATGAAACTTCCTGGCAGATTAAAACTGTGTGCCCGACCGAGACTCGAACTCGGGACCTTTGCCTTTCTGATAACAGAATATGTTGAATGAAACTAAACTACAATATTCGGAATGTTGTCGAAAGGATGTAACAAAGCGCAGTGAAAAATTGGTAAAAGAGAAAAAAAAAGGTTAGGTCAAGACTGCCAAGGAAACTAAACGTGAGCCGATGGAAGATGGACATTACATTTCGTCAGCACAGAAGGCACAGTAATTAATACCTTCTTCTTCTTAGGGACTCGGAGCTCCCGCGCCGATCTCAACATTTACTTTAAATCCTTCTACGTTACATTGCTTCCTGTCCATTACTTACGGCCATCTTGTTGCATTAATTAATAAATTAATTTCATTTTTCCATGTACTCCTCGGTCTTGTCCTTGATCTTTTACCAAATAAATTATCCACGAACGTTCTGGAAACCACCTGATCCTCTTTTATTCTCGTCAGATGGCCTGCCCACTGAACCCTCCTGGATCTATTATGGCCACTATTGTTACTTGTTGTGATAGCCTACAGATTTTTGTATTATGTCTTCTCTTCCAGCTTTGCGATCCATAATCGTAGTATGGACCAAAGATTTTCCTGTAAACTTTATTTTCGAATACCAGTAATTTTAACTGGTGTTCTTACATTTTAATTGAACTCCACAGGTTAGGGCTGGTCTGACGATTGTGCTATATAGCTTCATTTCAATTTTCCTTGTCAGTGTTATAGACCCTAGAAGTTTTTGTATGCACTAATATGCTATGTTAGCATTTTGGAGTCTCATTTTCACTTTTGCTTGGCTCTGATTTTGTCCGTCCATCCCTGCGACCAGAAATTTGAACTGTTCGACGCGTTCGAATCTATGTTTCTCGATTATTAGATACGATTGGTTGTCTTGTTCATCTCTGCGTCTTTGAACTGCCATGTGTTTTTTTCTGATCGTTTAATTTCAGGCCGAGTTTGGTCGCTGCTTCTACGAGCTCCACAAATAATAACTGTCAAATCTCTGTTTTAGTTTTTCCAATGAGCACAATATCATCTTAAAACTCTAAAACCTTCAGTTTATACCCTAAAACCTTCAGTATATTCCTTTGGAGGATCCCAGTAAGTAAAATTCGAATTTTCTTCAAAAGCTTACGTAGTTCAAGCGAGGTATCAGAAACGCAGACAAATAATAATTACATGCGGCTATGAATACCGCATGATATTTGCAAAGCCATTCCAGGTATGAAGAAAGTAAAGGCACCTGGAGGAAAGGAATCGGTGAAGTATTATGGATTATGATTTCTATTATATCGGAGTACGGAAGTTATATCTTTGATTGTCTCTATATAACACCTTTGGATCTATAATGTAACTTCAAATACAAAAAATGATACATGTCAGTGGTGTTAGTCTTCTCGACTACGTGTACACTATATGTAAGGAAACTCTTGTTGAAATCCGGTAATAATGCAGGGACATTTGAGCAGAAATGATGGAAGTTGGCTGAGCTGCCTACATATACAGTACTTATAACTCGTATGTTCATCATGCTGGTAGTACTACGCCAGTCTTCAGCACGCAAAGTATTTGTTGAACCAAAGATACCGTAACACTATCGACATACCTGAGGCAGGGAAGTCTTTCGCCAGAGACACACGTACGTTAGTTTGTTTGTTTTCTCCGTGAAACTGGTCGGGGATTGCGACTTCATCTTCCGTTGCGGAAAAGCATGTATAGCTCTCCGTGCCAGCGCACACTTGTTTGCTGAACTGAGATACAGTAGACTGGTTGCGGCCGCCTCAGATAGGCCGTGCTTTGGATCGATAACGAAAACCTTCGTTGTTCTTGTAGACGTTTCGAGAGGCGAACCTGTTATGTAAAAGGAGAGAGTGAATGCCGAGTTTTTTGACGATACCAACTTACTACCGCAATAGACTTGTCGTAAGCAGCTTTATGGGAAGCACGTTGTGGAACTCCTGTGTGGGTTCAGCGTCGGTTTTGATCATCCCTATTATTTGTGTTAACTGTCAGACTAAATTAAAACCATAATCTGGACGTATTATGGTCGTGGAATTTCGATTAGTTGGTTTTCTCGGGTCTCGCACTTGACGCTTAACGCGTATAGAGGCCAGTTCGTAATACAATACACGTTCTGGCCCTAATGGACGTTGTGTGCTCTCGCAATATTTCTTTACAGCCTCTCATGCTTTGTCTCAATATATTTTGTCGGTAGCTATTGTAATTATTGTTAGCATATGAGTTCGCGAGGACTGCAATTTCAGTAACATATTGACACACACTGTGTGCCTTTAGTATTAGAATGTGTATTTGTCCATAATTAGAATCTCTTTGCCATTAATAATTTGATTTACATACAACAGAAACTGATTTTTACCCCATCTTCTAGTGGTTTTTTAAACCCAGACCCATATCTTTGAATATTTTCCCCATGGTCATAACTCCGCTCTTTTAACATGCAGAACCGTGTGCATGGGAGACGAATGTGTTCGCTTTCAGAGTAGGAAGTAAATGTGTCGCTGTACGAATTTACGACGTGCAGGACAGACAGAGCGAAGACTTCGTCCGTTGCTCACAATCACAGCTCTAAAAGAAAGACTTTCCGTTTCGGAGAATTAACTCGTCAGTAAATTAATGTTAAAATGAAACCCTTTTAGATAATGAGTTCAGTGAATCTAGATAATGCTCAGTTCATGTCGGATTAGGTTATAAAGCGCACGTTTTTAAGGGGGAACGCACGCGAAAGCGACCAAAACTGTGATTTTTTTTTTTATTTTTTTTTTTTTTTATTATTTTTTTTTTTTTTTTTTTTGGAGGGGGCCATCTTCATGTACTACATGGTACTAAAATTTCAATTCCGTAATATTACGTTCCAGTTCCACTTCTAAGCAAGATAAAAATAATAATTAACAAAAGCTTGCACGGGGGCAATCCCCTTGTTGTTCTGTATTTCCTCATATTATTTATTCCAGCGGTGTTTTCTTCTTATTTTACGCAGTCACAATGTGAGGAATATTTCGGAGTTAAGCAGATCTAGAACTTCTGCAAAAATGTGTGCATGGAAAAACTCAAAATCTTACTAGAAGTTACATGCCTCTGATAGGAAAACCATTTCCCCAGCAACATTTATTTCCGCAACCGCTGATGAAGTTGCAGCGTGTGACGCGTTTTTCGTTTTTAACTGCGTTAATCTTGACCGACTACAGAGGCCAGGATTTGATACAGGGGCTTTCACACTGTCGATTTTGAAGGAAATCGATAACAGGAGAATTTATGGAGCTGACATTATTACTCGGTTTGAAAATCAGGGTCACCTAAGAGCACAAGCAAATAAAAGACTGCTTGAGGATTAAGAGGAGAATGCTTATGGTTTGCACTAGTTCACTCAAGTAAGGTAAGGACTAATACAAACATTGTCAAATCTTTGATTCAGGTTTCTCGTAACTCGCATTTTGGCAACTTTATGTACCTTTCCCTCACAAACCATTGACAATATAGTACTCAAATTTGCCTCGAAATTAGTGAATACTACAGTGAAACATGCTGTGGAAGGTATTCTCATTTACTGCTCTAGTAAGGAACTCATGTAAAAGAAAAGCGCTAAAATTTGATATTTTTTCACAGAAATTTGTAAAAATCAAGGAAAAGAAGGTATCAATATTCTGTTCCACCGTTGTTTGTAATTATGTTACATCAAACTTTGTAGGAAAATACATTAATTTCGTTCTGACAGATTTTTCAGGAGAGGAACATTTGTATTCAACCTGTTGACAAAATTTCAGTTGATTAAAATTAAAAACATACAGATTCAATAAGCATGAAAATCTATGGGTGTATCCTTGTAACATTCCTTAAAACTGTGCCTCATTTAGTTACACTGACCTGAAAAATTAGGATTTTATAAGACTTTTTCGAAGTATTGCAACTTCGCATACGTTCCCCCTTAAATAATTTTTTCTGTATGAGTCAAATTAATTGAGTACAGCTCTGGCCAGTAACGTACAAGTTTTATTCCTGATTCAACATTTAGGAAGTTATTTTCATTCGTCTAAGTTTAAAAACACTAGTCGATCAATCATTACACTTGGAAGATATTGAAAAGAAAAGAAAATCGTAAAACTACTAACAGAATGCCTGAGATAGAGATCACTTCCGCAAAACTGGAGCAATGCTGAAACTGTTACCCCTCACAGGAAAGTACACAGATAAGACGTGAATAATAATGGATCTGTTAACTTCCTGTCCGTAATGTGCAAGGTAGTCGCTTAAAATGTCTCCAAACGCATAGAAAATACATTGGATTACAAATATGATAAAAGAACTATCGGTCTTTAGAAGTGGGTAAAACAGTATAGAACACTTGTAAATCTGGAACTAAGTTAGAGAAGGAACCCTTAAGTATGAATTACCAATACGTTAGTAAGCTGAGTTTTCAAAACTAAGATTCCGAAATTTATTTGAAACGTAAGCTTTATATTCCCTGTGTGTTAATTGTTTTGAATGATGGTTGTGGTATGTGGACAGCTAATGCGAAAATTGTGTAAGAACGGGGTCATGCTGGGAATGATTAGGACAGAGTGGAAAGCAAATACGTAAATAAAATGACCTAGGAACACACAGTAGTACAAAACATACTTATGGCTGTATGGAAAATGAAACAGAGACTGGCAGAACATAATCCAGTGGAAAGGATGGTAGCTGTGCCGAAGGAGTCTGTAACGTTTTTCCTCGTCGGTGTTTGGAGATTCCGTGGTGCCACGGTTGCGAGAGAAATGCACGCACTCTTATACCGTCCTCACAAGCAACGTGTTTATCATTGTGGAGCATGCCACACGAGGTTCCCAACTTAGTTGGTGTACGCTCAGTAACAAGCTCATATGCCACGGAACGTGCTCCTCAGCGTGATTTGCAACGCAGCGCTGCACAACGCTGTGGTATGTGGCGCGTAAACCAGCTCGAATATGTTGCGCCTACTTCAAAATTTGTTTTAGCTTTCCTTTGGAGTCATTAACTCTCGTGTAACACATCTCACTTTTTCGGGTATTCGAAAAAGTGCCTCGGCTCTGCTGTGTTTAGCTTGGTAATTGTCACTTACCACCCACCGAACCACCGCAGTGGCATTCTTAGGGCCGTATCAAACAGAGCATACGTTATTTCCGATGCTGATAGCCTAACACAGGAAATCGCGCACGCATTTTACACCTGCGCGTAAGGAAAATGATCATTCCGAGAAGCAGATTCGTTGGGCTATAGAGTCTGGACCGCCCCTAGGAGTGCATGAAGATGACCACAGATCTGTGGTCTTTACTCCTTATGCCGGGGGAGGATACTGAGGAAATTTGACATGAGGAGTGTTTTACGCTAACGTGCGAAGATCAGGGCACGACCCGGCTCTGTGAAGGATGATGTGGGATATTCAAAATTCCCTGTCAGAGTGGGAATATCCAAATCGACCGGTCGATTCGCATAGTTGAGGACAGTTGCGTGGAACAGACATGACATGAGGTTACAGCAGCCTGAAAATTGGCGGTAGAGGAACATTGTTCAGTGAGGGACACGGATGAAATTTCGTAAGAGACCTGATAGTTGGCACTGTCCAGTTTTGGAACAGTGTTTATAAGAAGACAATTAAAATTACTTCGGCAGACAACTTGATTAATAAAACACAAACTCCCGTGTGTTATCTCTTTTAGCAACACATCGTTCTTTATTGCGGACTTCTCGAGAGACTGCGATACATCGTTGGCGCTGGTGTTCTACACTAGCGAGAGAAAAGCGATATGCACATATACATATGGTGGCAGTATCGTGTACATAACATATAAAAGCGCGGTGTATCGGCGGAGCTGTTATTTGCTCTCAGGTGACTCATGAAAGGCTTTCCGACATGATTATGAGTTGTCAGTGACACAAGACAGGCAACAGTGCATGAAATGGTAGCAGAAATCAACGTGGGTCATACGACGAAAGTATTCGTTTCTACAGTGCCGCGAAATTTGGCGTTAATGGGATATGGCAACAGATGAAAAACGCGATTGCCTTTTCTAACAGCACGATATCGGCAGTAGCACCTCTGCTGGTCTCCTGACTTTATTGGTTTGATCCTAGATGACTAGAAAAGAGTAGGTTGGGTAGATGAGTCCTAAATTCAGCTGGTAAGAACTGATAATAGGGCCTGAGTGTGCTGGAGACCCCACGACGCCGTGGACTCAAGCTGCCAGCAAAACACCGTGCAAACTGGGGTGTCTCCATAACGGTGTGGGCTGTGTTTACATTGGTGACTGACTAGAAATGGTTATGTCGGGATATTTAGGTACAATTTGCTGCGATTCACGGACTTAATGTTCCCAAAGAACGATGGTATTTTCATGGATGGCAGTCCCCCATATCACTGCACCACAATTGTTCGCAACTGAAGAACATTCTGGACAATCCGAGAGATTGATTTGGCCACACAGTTCGGCCGACATGAATCCTATCGAATATTTACGGGACATAATATAGAGGCCAGTTCGTATACAAAATCCTATACTGACAGCCGGCCGGAGTGGCCGTGCGGTTCTAGGCGCTACAGTCTGGAACCGAGCGACCACTACGGTCGCAGGTTCGAATCCTGCCTCGGGTATGGATGTGTGTGATGTCCTTAGGTTAGTTAGGTTTAATTAGTTCTAAGTTCTAGGCGACTGATGACCTCAGAAGTTAAGTCGCATAGTGCTCAGAGCCATTTGAACCATTTGAGCCTATACTGACAACTCTTTAGCAATTATATAATGCTATAGAGGCAGCATGACTCAATAGTTCTGCAGGGGACTTCTAACGACTTGTTGCGTTGCTGCACCGCACCGGGCAAAAAGAGGTCCGACACAATATTTGGGGGTATCTAACGATCTTTGATACCTCAGTGTAGCATAAGAGTAACAGGAGAGATGGAAGGAAGGATAGAGAAATGGGGAGGCATGAGGAAAGTGTGAATGGTCTACGTGTGACACAGGCAGTGGTTCCCTGTTGCACTGGCGGGAAACAGCTGTGAAGGCTAGTCGATAACCATCTGGAGGGCACAGTGGTTTGGGTAAGACGCAAGTTTCTGAGTATTGGTGAAACGATGAAGCAGTTGGAGACAGAGTTAGTGTTATCAACAGGTATAAACCGCATGCTGTAGTAATCCCATCTGGTGTCGCAGTTATGGAATTGTGATAGGTGTTTATCACTTGAGGAGAATTATTGAGAACACCAGTGACTAAGAAAAAACCGATGAAGTAAACGAAGCCGGTGGATGTCAGGTCACGTCCAGGATAACTGACAAGAGAACTGCGTGGCCTCGAACGCTTAAAACAGCACGAAAATATGCTCAGAATGCAAACAGCTCACCCCAAAAATAGTGGTACACGCCATTCGTACCCAAAAACTGCACGCTATACCGCTGAAGACATTTGAATGATCATCTATTCGAGGACTAAAGCATGGGTGTGTGTGTGTGTGTGTTGTTCTCAGCATAACTTAGTTAAAGTAGTGTGTAAGTCTATGGACCGATGACCTGAGCAGTTTGGTCCCTTAGGAATTCACACACATTTGAACATTTGAGGACTAAAAGAGGAACTTTGGTAACGCAAAGAAAGAAAATATAACGCATTTTCGTGCGGTTTTGAGTGTGCGAGGTTACGCGCGTCCCTTGAGGGGCACAGGAAGGATTAACCGAGCGTACGCACACATCATACACAGACATTCACAGCCATCTCGAGTAGTCTGGAGTTGTCACTGTTTGTACCCCGCTGAACATCACCACAGCAGTAAAGGCTTTTTAGACCTATAGACTGGACGAGTTTTTATTTAAATTCCTAAATCTTTGGATAACATGTAGCCTAGAGAGAGATTTCCTCCATTCTGCCACAATTCCTAATTTAGTCACTCGTCAAAGCTTATGCTTAGAATTTGTTTTATTTTTATTTTTGGGTTATTGAATGTTATTAAGAAGTATTGGAGATGTTGTACGATCGCGAACACAGGAGTGAATCTAAGATTCGGTTCTGGATGGAAAGAGTGGACGGTCACCTATTGTTACTGTAATCCTCCCCCCATCCTGCCCCAGAAATGTAATCTCCCATTATGCTCATATTTTACGTAGAACAGATGCTTAAAATAGTAATAACAATAGAAATACATTAAATGTTTCAGTAATTTATGTTTTTCAATATAATAATAATTTGTTTATATCACTTTTTACCACATTGTTTTACAATACAGCCCAAGCAAGAGCAAAAAGCAAAGCTACGCGTTGTAACTCTGATGAGTCGATCGAGTCCGACCGACCGCCATGTCATCTTCTGTCAATGGTGTCATGCAGATGTGGTATGGAAAGACATGGGATCAGCACACCGCTATCCCAGTCGTTGCCAGCTTCCTTGACCTCGTAGCCGCTGGTTCTCACTCAAGTAGCTCGTCAACGGGCATCACGAGGCAGAGCGTTTCCCCGCTCCAGTCATCCCACCAAGGAAACATAGCTGGCAGTACCGGGAAGAGAAATTGGGTCCTCCACATAACAGCCAGATACGATAACCACTGAGCTACGGAAGCGGACACCATTAAGTCCAATAAACTGTATTTCAGAGAAATACAGCTCTTAAAGGCGTTCTTCCGAAAAATTTATTTGAGAAGTCTAATAGTACCAAATGTGCCTCAACATTGGGAACGTTATAATTTACACGATATCCAACGTGCGTGTGCACCCACCTTGATTACAGACCATAGGTATGCTAGCGTGCAAACGAAGGGAATTCTGTTTCCTTCAGTCGTTTCGAACTGCGTCTGGAAAGATAGCCTTTATGTTACTTTTCTGGTTCCGCACCTCAATCTGTAAAAATGGGATCCTTATAGGTTCTCTTAGTTGTTTTTCTCGGGAAAGAAATAGTATCAAGTTCAAATTTATGACACATACTAAGGTCTGTGGTTCCTTGGCGTTACAAAACTTTTAAGCTTATAAGTCAATGGAATCTATAACTCACGTATTTTGATACTCGAAAACTCACTCATCAAAACGTATAAGGAACCTTTTTTTAACGTAGAACAATGAAATTTGGCAAGAAGAAAGGTTTCATAATAGAAGTAAAGGAAAAGTATCAGAAAATTGTTAATTTGCAATTACATCACACAACATTCTTTTGTCAAATGACTTCAAACTTGAAATTAAAACATTTTGGAAAGCATTAGAATCCCTGTAACCGATATGTTGCCAGCATCAAAGTGAATAGCGGGCAAAAATCGTGAATACCCTTCAATCCAAGAATGTATAAACTGTCCATATACATATATAAATTTGTACGGAATCGTTAGTGCGCGAGTTCTACTCCATCTGGCCGATTGTTTATTTGTGTGGGTGAGTGTTTCTTTTCTGTCTTCCCTTATTCAGTTACAGTTCTATCTGCAGGCTCACGAATGATGTCGGATTTGTAGTTGACAGCAGGTACTGCAGCTTGCGAAAGTGCACTTCCGTGTGTCTCAAACGTTCCCTGTCAGTCTGAAAACCCATCCACGTGGTCAGGCCGCCATTGGAGCAACAGTGTGAAGAACCCTGTGCTAAACGTAGCCGCCGTAGGTCCGTGGCCAGCGTGGCAGGTTGCTGGCGTGGCAGGACCTGTAGGAAGTGGTAAGGTGCCGGGATAACATTAATTCCGGTACGTTTTTAAAACAAATGCATCAACAAGAAAATCCTGGTCAACGTTTACAGAAAACACATGTTGCCCAAACCCCTGTTTTTTAATAGGTAACCACTACAACACATTTTATTAATATTAAACCTGATTCAATAGTGCTAGCAAATAGTGGTGATATAATCTTGTCTTATTTAAGCTCGAGACAATTACAACGATATCAACTGAAAGTTTCAGATGAAACTAAGTAACTACCTGACATTAAAATTTAAATCCCTAAAGTTATCTTAAAAACGCATCATTAAGCAAAGCCGGACCGGGTGGCCGAGCGGTTCTAGGTGCTACAGTCTGGAACCACGCGACCGCTCCGGTCGCTGGTTCGAATTCTGCCTCGGGCATGGATGTGTGTGATGTCCTTAGGTTAGTTAGGTTTAAGTAGTTCTAAGTTCTAGGGACCGATGACCACAGAAGTTAAGACCCATAGTTCTCAGAGGCATTTGAACCAATCCTTAAGCAAAATTCATTATGATAAATTGACATCTATTGAAATTTCAGAACAATCTTCGCATGGAATCAATTTGGCAACAGAACTTAAAATGCTCAATAACAATTACAGCGGAACCCCTGTTCACAAGCTTTACGCACACCAATTTCACTCGTCGCACAATTTAAGATTTACGCAAGCACTGTGCGGAAGTACCACACAATTTCAAAACACGTTTAGGCGCTGAGTGGCATCAGATGAACGCCAAATAAGGGCACACGAATTCATGAATTACAAAATGTGATCATTTAACTCAAAGGTTCATTCGCAGTAAGTTTACAGCGCCATAAGCCTGCAGTCATATTTCATTTCAAAGTTCAGTCCTGCGTCCACTTCTTGGCGATACGTTGTGCAGACCATTAAACTGACATGATAAACTCTGTAACATAAATCAATTACTACCGGTCCCAACTTACACACAACACAAATGGAGGCCACAAGGGCAGACTCAATGATGACTTTCGCAGCAAGAACAGGTAAAATAAACAAATCACCCGCTATGCAATAGTACAACTACTCAGCTTCGCATGGAGTGATTAAGTACTCGTTCGTAAATGCAGACCTTTCAGTTTTGCTCTGACCGACCATCTTTTCCGGACAACCGACACAGGATCCCAAAGCGTAGACACCCTTCACTATCTACTCGTCTGCGAACACCAGCGCAGTGCGACCACCGAACATTTGAATCCAGAAGCGGTGGTTCTTTCCAGACAAACGGCCTTCAACCCCAACAAGGCAGTGCTCACGCTCCAGGTCCTGACAAGACGTTTTCCTATACATAAACGGATCTGTTCCCAGCACCGGCTTGTCTCACTACCTTCCTTGTACCGCTGCTAACGCAAACCCTCTTCGCTGACCCGCAAACACAGCCCAGCGGACCACCTTCACACGACAAGTTACTCTCTGGCAAAGAGAATCGATACCACCGTCGATTCCACCAGAGGGGCACAAAGTCGGGAAAATACAAAATAACTTTTGCGAGGGTGCGCGCACGGCACAGTACTCGCCACTCCCTTTAAACCGACGCTTTCGGGTAGTAGATCGTGGGACCATTACTCGACCGCTCCCCCACACCCTGGTTGCTTACCGCCTTCACTTGGGTAATGTGTTCCCTTATCGATTTACCGCCGGATTTTTCACAAACCAGGAACGTAAATTGGAGAAGAAGCTTGGTCACTTCACAGGGACTCGAAAAAACGCGGTATCATTTTACATGTAGTTTTATCACCGCCCTTACTCTGTGCCCAAAGATTTTTCGAATAAACCTGACAACCAACGAGCAGAGCGGTGCGACGCCTAGCCTTGCTGTGACTCGCTGCCTCCCTTCTATGCACACGTAGGATATTGTTCCTAGCGGCCTGCCAGATCTTCGTCATAGTTCCAGGACTATCATCAGTGGACAGTATGTAGTTGATAGACCAGACATTTGACCTTGGTGAATTAACAAGGAAGGCAAAGATGACACCAGGAGGTGAAGATCGATGAGCCTCATGGCTCACAGTATTAAACGCAACTGTCAGCCACCCTGTCGACTGTCCCACCGAGTCCGAGGCTTCGAATGAAATATGATAAGGGGTGATTTCAAATTGTGGTTCACCCACTCTGCAAACGTTGGCTGCGGCTGTACGGTGCAGTCGAGTCTACGACGGAAGCAATTGAACTACAAATTCATGACATCCAGAAACATATAGTCCTAGTATGACAACATCGATTATTTTTGAGAGATGCATATGGGGCCTGAAGATTGCATAGTAAATTGCTGAAATAAAATAAAACCCCAAATGCACGGCTGTTTGGCAAGTTTCCTTGATAAATGACAACATCTTGAACTCGCTCGACAAGGAGGCTTTAGCATTATCACTAAATGTAAATGTCGTGTGACTAGGGCCTCCCGTCGGGAAGACCGTTCGCCGGGCGCAAGTCTTTCGGTTTGACGCCACTTCGGCGACTTGAGCGTCGATGGGGATGAAATGATGATGATTAGCACAACACAACACCCAGTCCCTCAGCGGGGAAAAATCTCCGTCCCAGCGGGGTATCGAACCCGGGCCCTTAGAACTGACATTCTGTCGCGTTGACCACTTTTTTTTTTTTTTTTTTTTTAATTCTCATTTTGTTCTATATTGGTCGCTGAATTTGTTCGTGGCGGACATCCGAAGACAGTCGTTCAGGTTGTTCGTTGAACCGTTTACTAGGTTTTTTTATGACAGAGGATAGCTAAACTCTCTGACCGAACACGCTGAGCTACCGTGCCGGCGACCACTCAGCTACCGGGGACGGACATCATTTTCACTTAGCAGCACACTAGGTGATCGATTGAGCTTTAGGGAGGGGGGAAGTTAAACGTAGCTTGTGGTTTCCTAAGTGCATTACAATTTTAGAGACACTTTAGGCTTTGAAGTCCGCTGTAAATCGATATAACTAAAATTACAAACGTTTCTGTTGTTGGCAGGAGGGGGTAGGGGAGGGGTTGCCATGGCGTCCGCCGTCCTTGATCATGTTGTGTCGAGAAACGCTGCCTACTTTTTTTTTTTTTTTAAGTCTCATTTTGTTCGTTTTCGTTCGTTGCATCTGCTCGCGGTGGACGTCGCAAGACACCCGTTTCAGTTCGCCGTTGATCCATTAACTCAGTTTCTTTATTACAGAGGGCAGCTAACCCTCTGACCGAACACGCTGAGTTACCGTGCCGGCACCTACTCGGTTCGCTAGACAAACCATCAAACAAACTCGTACTAATGAATTTTATTACAATTAATCAAATACAATACTTAAGTTTGAAAGTTACACAGATTTGGCACAGGCAAAGGGCGACATTCAAAATAATCAGTCTTTGCAGTGACTGTTGATCTCAAACTGACGAAAGTCTTTCCTGAACTGCTATCGAAGTGCCTAACGTTAACGCTGCTATCCAAGTCACTAATTTTGAAGCAGCTATTGAACTGGGCCGCCACATGTCGAGGAGTGGCGCTTGTGTATTCCTCACACCTCTTCACATAGGGGCCTCTGCTGTCGCGTTGTCGTCCTGGAAGGGGGTCGACCAGCGTACTATTGGCTGACCCCTTCCCACAAACTTCTGCGCTCTATCGTTCCCGACTGGCATGCCGGTGCTTGACTTTACGACGAAACACATCGTTGATGCACCACGTCATCCATACTGTCTGAGCGTCCCTCTGGCGTCACCAAGATGCGGTTCGTAAACTGGCCGGTCAAATCGAGGAGTAAGGAGAACAGTGAAGTGTTGTGCGGAGCAGAAATGTCAGCAGAACGACCGCCAGGAAAGACAGGCCTGGAGTGTGTGCTCCGGTCCGGCACCAGCGCGGCGCCGCGATTCGTGCGCCGGCCGGCACAAAGCGGTTCCCGGCGTGCGTGCTCCAGATAAGCGGCTTTCCGCTAATTGCCGGGTGTTTTGACACGCGCGCGACCGCCTTTCTGTCCGGCAATTATTTCGCCGTGCGGGACCGCGAGCTGGCAGCGACAGGGGACGGCGACGGCGGCCGACACCGCACCGCTGAAGTTGATTAATGCGTGCATTGTGCACGGACGCTAATTACTCATTAGAGCGGTTCCTGCTCGCAGCCCGGCCGGGACACGACCGCACGGAGTCCGAGGCGGACGCACGCGGACTGCGCTATCGGCGGAGAAGATCGGCGGCGGAGGAGGAGGACTCGCCGCAGAACCGTGTTTTGAAACGCGGTCGTGATGTATCACTGCACGCAGGTGCACGCGCGAAGCAGGCGGCGGGACGGCCGATCGTGTAATTGCCGAGCTGCGAGCGGGCGCAGCGCGGAAGACGCCGCAAAAAAGAGAAGGATCTGGCCGTGTGGGGCCGATGTTTATCCGGTTCTCATTTGTTGCACAACGGAGGTTCATGCCGGCTCAAATTCAATAGTCCGGCCAACTCGGCGTGTTTATCATTGCGTCACGGTGAAAGTACGAGGGGGCCCCTTGTGCGCTGTGCCTGGCCGGGGTTAAGTGTGTCCCACTTAGCCGCGAAGCCGTTCTGCGTGACTTATTAGGACGCCAGCAGTTTCGTTTCTATCGGTGGAAAGGGGAAACTGCTCGCTGCCTAATACGGGATTAAAAGATCTTCACGATTTATTGCGCTGCCGCTAAATTCCTTGCTAGGCTTAACGAGTTGGTTAGCACCGTTTTGCAGTTAGTTCGCCATTTGTTTCTCGTAACGAGTAAGAAGGTGTGCTGACTTTTTGTGGGGAGATAAGTACTGAGCCAATTTCTTTGATTAAGGTGCCAATACATATAAATGGCACGCAGTGCATTTACGATGACTACCTTAGAAATAAATTAAAACATTAATCATTTCCAGTTTTTTATCGTAAAAAGCCACCAAGTTCCATTCCTGCCGTTCGCTGAGAAAATGGTCAATTTGTTTGCAGTTTTCTTTTCAGTCTAGACTTTATATAAGAAATTCAAATACAGCTGCTCTAAATCTATAGTACGTTATTCACTGATTAACTTTAGCATTCAGGCTACTCCTTCCTTCTTCCGTTTTGGAAGATTCCAGTATCTTCAGCTATGTTCTTCATAGTATGTGAACTTCTATAGCACCATCTTTCACTAAAAATGTGCAGCTGAAAATTTCACAGTGTTCCGCAATATTGGGGTTGTATTTTGTTGCTGCAAGAAGAAGAGTAATCTCTTGAGCTATATGAGCAGTCTTGTACAGAACATATAAGAACTGAGATTATTGGTAGCAATGCGCATTACTTACATTTTGAAGTTGGAGTGAGTTTTACAGGTTGATTCTCATTAACGTTATGAAACGTCCCCTTAAAAAAATTAATGAATTACTGTGCTGATAAGCCCCTACGTTATTTGCTTTTCAAACAGCTGAGCAAAACTGAACGTACTCAGACATTTCGCATTTCGCTCTTTACCTATTCTGATCAACACTAAAATGACACACAATACTTTTAGCGCAACGCAATCTGACTTTCAATAATCCCTACAAAAGAATGGCCCTGACTAACAATAACCTATACCTTTCATGAATTCTTACCTCACAAAAATCTTCGTTACTCGAACTACTGCAATACAGCTAGCGCCAATACTGCCAGCTAAATAAAAGATTCAAACTACTGAAGGCACTAACCACTGATAGGCATAGTTAACAAATGAAAGATTTTGATAGAGAACAAACAGTGTATTTACCTTCATAGTGTTCAAAAGTCATTATATATATCATCAGTTCATGACATCCAGTCTTACAAATTTACTGTCTCTGTCCAGATCATCCGCTCTCAAAACTACGCCATCTCACTCCCCACATCCACCACTGCTGGCGGCTCACCTCCAACTGCGCAACCCTACGCGCTGTTAACATCCAGCAGCCCAACAGCCTACTTACAACGTCTAAAAACCCCGGAAGTGACGTTGGTGCAGCTGGGACGAATAATTTAATACAAGACACATGGGGCTGCAGATGTCGTGTAGTACCCCAAAAGTGGATAGCATATTTTGAACATGTGACGTCACCAGATGTACCACACCGCTCATGCAGTGGTTGGCCTTTTCGATCGTACCCTCCCGGGGGGGGGGGGGGGTTAAAATTAAAAGGATGGTCCCGGGAGGGGGCAGTGCCAGACATAGCTCCGCTAGGCTACTCCGTATTCGCCCTTGCATTATCCGATGTGATACGGCATTCCTCGCGGTAGTGCTGATAACTACACTACGATGACTCGGTGTACATTTACGGAAACAGAGTACCCTATCGGAGCGGTGTGTAGCACTGCCTCCAACCAGCGAGAATCACTCCTGTGTATGTGTGCACGCAGGGTGTCTCAATCACACACCCACACGGGACAGGTACCTTGGCCAGTAACAGCATCAATGACTTAATACTACTAGAACCTGATCTGCTTTTCGTACTTCTCTTCCTGCTTAGTCAGCAAGCTGAAACGTGCTGACGTCTGCACACGTGCATTCAAGGAATTGTTGACGCAGTCTACAATCGTGTTTTATTGCGCCGAACAGACTTAAATGCATGTACGAGATGCATCTGCCTCGTTACCGGAGAGCTGCAATTCATACTGAACAATTATCTTTTGGACATTCTTAACGGAATTCTCCTTTGAGATACTTTTAGTACTCCCAGCACTTTTTGATGCTTAAAGAAATTTATTCGATAGTTTTCAATTTTCTCAGCATTTCTCTTATTATTTCAATACCTTTAAATGTTTTTCAATAGGACTTCCCAAAGTGGTTTGTAGCGGGAACAAGAAGTTTTACAGAAACATCAACCATCTTTTAGCATATCTACTAGCATTACAGAAATATCACTGAGCTACGGCTGACAAATTTCAGGTGTGTGAGTCTGAATGTGGAAGGCTTCTGATTTGCTTGTCTCGGTCCCCTAAGGTTAGCAGTACTATGCTGCGCTATAGTAAGCATGTGAAGACTTTAATAGTTCAGCATTAGATAGCACTGTGGGAGAAGATTGCTGGATTACAACTGCAGAAGAATACCTAAGCGTAAATACAATAAGCTGGTTCAAATGGACGTAAGTTGCAGAAGCTGTGTAAAGATGAAGACACTTGCACAAGATAGAGCAACATGGAGAGCTGCATCAAACCAGTTCGGACTGAAAATCACAATATCAACAACAACAACAACAACAACAACAACAAAAACAATAACAACGTTAAAATGCAAAAGAAAAAAAGTACGTACTACAAACGTTTACAAGTCCATCTGTGCTGCAAGCACTCCGCTGTGAAATACCTGCTTTTGGTGTGGCGAACTAAATATTTTGAAGGTTTTTATTTTTTAACTTTCTTTAGAATTAAGATAGGTGCATTTACAACACACCACTAAATAATTCTTTAAAACACATTACTTAGAATTTTGTTTTCATATTTATGTCTATTGGGATTCAGTGTATTATTTGTGTAATCTCTAAAAATAACTGATTCTGCTTGATGTATATTAAATCAGTCGTTTATATCAGAAGCAACAATCGAGTCAATATTCAGTATTACATAACTTAATAGCTTTTTCCGCAGTCACAAACATATCACATCTATATTTTTCTAAATTGTGTGATACAACTTCCTGCATTCCTATTCTTAACTATAACATGAGCAATTTGTTATTTACGTAATTACAGTCATAAAAGTACAGTTTTACTAACTAAGTGTTGCGTTTTACGCAAATGCCTTTGATACGTTACAGAAACTGCGGACTGTCTTGGCATTTAGTCCTCATAAAAGCTTATAAGCGGTTTGTCAGTGAGCAAACAATCATACATCTAAATTGTGATTTATCAAGTGCATTGTTATTACCAAGATGAAACTACTACTTTCTCAAAAATTTTAAACAGTTAAAGGCAGGTTTCTAATTACTCAATTCACTCCTATCACTTGTTTCATAATGAGGATTAGCAATTGTATGTTATAATGACTGACCCCACTGGTATCACTTGTTTAATAAGGGGTTTAGGAAGTGGATATTTCAGTCATTATGGAAAAATACCTTCCCTCAGTGATGATATTGTATATTTTAATGTGAACAGTAATTACTATTCTTCAGTATTTTACTGAAAACACCATCAAATTCGTATGTTGCAATTTTGTCATATGATGACATGGTTGAAAACCGTGGTTGTAATGACAAATGTTGATGGTGCTGAGACAGCAGCCAGCCACAAATTTATTTTCAGTTCCCTTATTCAAAGGGTACCGTTACCGGTTTCGAATCGTTATGATTCATCTTCGGACGTTGTAATGAAAGCATGAAAACCGTCTGAAGATGAATCATAACAATTCGAAACCGGCAACGGTACCCTTTGAATAAAGGAACTGAAAATAAATTTGGGGCTGGTTGCTGTCTCAACACCATCAAAATTCGTATGAGCATTTACTTTCTAGAGAGGTGGTTGTTTCACCTTTTACATTTTCCATTTGCGTCCAGAACTGTACTATAATTAGCATAACACAATTCTGTTATCCCTCCTCTCCAAGGACACACTTCGCTTGGCTGCACTTGCACCACATCATTTTCAGTGGAGATACATGTCAGAAACAACGTTACAACCGGGCGTCTCTCAAGAATCTAAGACTGGGATGTTATTACATACCATGCAAGAATTGACCTGACAGCTAACACGTCGGTAGCATTCAGGTTGTTCGTAGACCACTCAGTTGTGTAGGGTATGGCAGAGAGCGAGGAGCTGCCAGTAAAATCACATTTAATCTCCCCTCACCCTCCCCTCAAAAAAAGAGCGAAGTTATTTTATTTACCTCGAGGTCAGTCCTGCCCGTTGTAGATAACAATAAAACTTCCACAACTTTATTGCTGTCAGGCTTAATGCATGTGCATAAGAATCAGAATGACGTGTTGTAAGACTCGCATTAACGCATCCAGTCTACAACAAGCAGCTAGCCTTTGTCACTGACAGTCTTGCGGTACACGCCGCCAGGTAATATGATGCAATTTTACGATTTTTCCAGGGCATTTAACTGCTCATATATGGTAATTAAAGATTTAAAAACTCTCATAGAACATGGAAACAGCTGAATATACACAACAACAAAAAATGGGATAACAGACAATTCGACGCTTACACACAGAGCTCGTTCATTAGAGCTTAGCCATGAATACACGAAAACCTTTCAGACCGCTGAATAAAAATTTTTAAATCCGTAATATCTGATAACATTAAGTATAGAAACTATTAACATTATAGACATCCAGCTTCAACAACTGTAATCAAAAGAGCGACTACCTTTAAGTAACATATAACAGGTACTTTTGCTGACATCAAAACACAGAATGGGTGCCTCACCTGTGAGTAAACAGGTGATTGAGTTGCTCCTACCTCTAGGTTCGATGCAACCCACAATGCTTTATAATATCACGCCCAAGGTCTTCGTATTGTCTTGCTAATTAATCACAAACAGTGATCCTACAGAAAAAAATGAACAGCACTTTTTGTACGAAATTTAATCAAGAAAAAGATACGAAAGAAAGGTTCGAATGCATTCTCTTCAATAACGAGAAAACCGAGGAATCCAGGGAAAAAGTATCCAGTATAGAATTTAACTACATTAAATTTCCTACAAAAAAGACCAGTTAATTTTCTCTGTTGGACTAATAATTTGCATATAGAGAGTGAGAGAATATGGATATCTTGCTTGGGGTATTTGAAGACGTTGCGAGCTGCATAAGACCCAGGGTAGTGCAGCTGAATCAACCCGTATAAAGAAGCACTTCTTAAACCCAATGGCAATAAGCAGTGACGGAACCCTAGGCTATAACAACTTGTGGACATAATCCAAGCAAAACCAATCAAAAGTTAACACATAAAATTTCTTAACATTCTCGCAGGGGAGCTATATGCAAGTAATGGAAACAACAAGAGACAGACAATACAGCATCGACACTACAGGAGCAAATGAAGCTTGGCAAGTTAAACGAAAGAAAGAAAGGTAAGGTCAATTTTGCAGTGACCATCTACGGAAACATACAAGTCACTCTGCTGTGATAGACAGGAAAGCGGAGAACATTTCTTTTAAAATGTTTCTCAACGAATTAAATTTTCTGTGAAGCAGACAAATGTTAGCGTTTTGCGCGCAGCTGTCATCGGTCTGACACCAGATCCTCGTGTCAGGCTGCAGCGAGCGAGGTCTCCTCAGATCTAATGTACGGATTGTGTCTCCTCCAACGGACCGAAAGATGGAAGCGTCGAGCTCGTAAGCCTCGAGTCAAGAGAAGGCAGACAAGGATATCAGACCTCACATGCAACACCACGAAAAACATTCTCTCTCTCCATCGAAGCATTTGAACTGTAGTGCTGCTAGTTAGTCTATGCGAAGAACACAAACTGTACCGCGACTGGGCACTCCAACTGAACACTTTGAGAATCCTGGACCACTTTGTTTATTTTGAGGGTTAATAAAATTTTTAAAAACGAGGAAAACTTATTTTATTCACTGGTTATTTCAATTTCAGATTATAATTAATAACTCAGAAACCATAATTTGTAATGTATTGTATTTGTATTGCAAAGGTATCTACAAAACGTCGGAAAAAAAGAACGACGTACTTTTAATCGTTGGGGAAACCCTGTTCTAGCAGGATGCGACGGCGTTCGTTGCCAAATTACGACGTTCAAATATACAGTAGTGAGCAGCGTTCTATCGCGTTATGTTCATGAGTCGATGAACGGCTCAGTGAACAGGTGGTTAGAAAACTGCGTGAAATGTAGAAATACCTACAAATGAACGTCGTCTGTTGAAAGACTGGCAACAAACGCTTTAATTTCGCCAAGTTCAAAGGGCTTCTATCGACACGTTAACAATTCTTTTCTAGTGTTGCCATGCGGAACGAAATCTTGAGAGGTTAGCGGAACATTTAAATTTTACCCTTTTTAATACAAGCGGTTCTAGGCGCGCAGTCCGGAACCGCGTGGCTGCTACGGTCGCAGGTTCGAATCCTGCCTCGGGCATGGATGTGTGTGATGTCCTTAGGTTAGTTAGGTTTAAGTAGTTCTAAGTTCTAGGGGCCTGATGACCACAGATGTTGAGTCCCATAGTGCTCAGAGCCATTTGAACCATTTTTTTTATACAAAATTCAGGATGGAACCTGAAAAAGACGCCAGTTTACCTTACGTAGAAGTGTTTGCTCATAACAGATGGATCCATGACTCACCGTGTATAGAGATACACAATTCACGCACTCTGAGCTCTACTTCACATCTCGAGTCATCTCAGTCCGTCGCGAAGAAATCCCGTGCCACCGCTTTCAACAAAGGAGAACTTCTGTAAATACTTATAACACCTACGAATACTGTACCGAAAAAAATGGGTACTCAGATCGACAAACTGAGCGGGGGTTGCCATCAACGTAAATAACGCCTGAAGAAGCGGTGGAGACTGACAGATAAACGGTAGCCAAGAAACAGTTTTCAACCTTATGCTGTCTCAGTCTCCGGAAATATCGGTAGACTCCTACAGAAACAATGGCATTCAGTGATTTTCACTCGAATCATCTAAGACAAAAATTATTCTTGGTAATGCTGAAGACAAACTGTGTCTCGGAAAACCGATTGTGTAGCGCATTTATTGCGAATGTAGCTTACCTAATGTGGGGCAGACTATTAGAATAATAGAGGACAGATGCAGGGAACATCAGCGGCACACCCGAACAAAACAAACAAAGCGAATCAGCTGTCAGTCAGTACTGCATCAAATAAAATCATGAAACGAAACACAGCTATACCAATACCGTGGTGCAAACGCCACGTTTCTATGTCAACGTAATCAACGAAACAGAGACGCAACGAAGTAAGTACCTAATAAACCGGGATAGAAACTTCAATTTAAATGTCTTGGTATTGGCAGTCAGATTAATAAGAACTCCCCAGCCACCTCAGAGCTGTAAAATGCTGAGAGACTATTCGATTCGCGGAGAAATAGTGCGGTCACTGAAAGGCAAGTAAACATCTAAGGGCATTGCGGATGCCGGAAATTGAACATGGCCGTAAATAACGGTGAGGTACAGTCTCGTTGGATCCCAGGCAGGGAGAGCACATAACAACAAAACTTCAGCACCTGAAGAAGGCGACTGGACTGGCTGTAAAAATTTTTGTTGCTCCAGATTTTGCTGTGTATTAAACTTTCCGGTAATAAATATTATACATCAGTTTTGATTTTCATGTTCCATTTGTGCCTTACTGTCCGTAGGTTTTCTTCAATATTTCTTCTCCTACTTAATATCTGAAATCCTTGCATTTTTTTGAAAGGTGATCTCTTTCTTTCCGTCTTGGTGGATCCCATTCCATGATCTGTCGTGACAATCTCTCCACCGCCAACCGAGTGGCAAGTGCATACGAGTTGTTTTTCTTCCACGAAATCAATAATCAAACTTGTGACATCCATTTTCTTCCGGATGACTTAATTTCTGAACCTCCCACACGAAGTCATGCAGACGGTCTCCAAATGTTTATCTGATTTGCCACCAATCTTTTCATTAATGGAGATTTAGGTAGCCATATTCCGTCCGTGCACGCCTACTGATAGCGACCGACCCCCGTGTCATCCTCAGACGATGGGCGTCAGTGGAGGCGGATATGGAGGACCAAGTGCTAGCAAAGCGCTTCACTTCGGTGATCTGACGGGAACCGGAGTTACCACTGCGGCAAGGCCGCTGACTAACTACCCATGCTTCTGGTCTTTATGTCATAATTCTTCTGTAGTGGCGTGGCAAGACAGCCAAGCCACTCGGAGGTAGCCGAAAGGCACGCGTTAAGCTCACGCAGATTGGCGTGAGGTCTGGAACAAGGTAAAGTAATTATCCTATAAAGAAAAGAACGTAGTTCTTGGAATACTTAACTTTAATCCACAATTGGAGAACATCGCTCTTGTTTAGACATTAATACACTGAATATAAACTGGTAATGGCGCCTTGCTAGGTCGTAGCAAATGACGTAGCTGAAGGCTATGCTAACTATCGTCTCGGCAAATGAGAGCGTATTTGTCAGTGAACCATTGCTATTAACGTCGGCTGTACAACTGGGGCGAGTGCTAGGACGACTCTTTAGACCTGCCGTGTGGTGGCGCTCGGTCTGCAATCACTGACAGTGGCGACACGCGGGTCCGACGTGTACTAACGGACCGCGGCCGATTTAAAGGCTACCACCCAGCAAGTGTGGTGTCTGGCGGTGACACCACATCTTCTAATAATTGTTTTGAAGGTTTTTTGTTTTTTTGATCTCTTGATCCCATTAAATACCATTTAATGTTTCAATAATGATCTTCCCAGCATTTATTCTTGAATCAATTTCCTTATCTTGCTTACCGTCTTGAGTGCTTTTTACTCCTAGATATTTGTAATCATCAGTTCTCATCCCTTCATCCTGTTTCTGATATTGATTTGTTGCTGCTATTCCCATACACTTTGTTTTATTCGGGTTAAGAAAACCAAGAGATCATAAAAAATATTGTGCATACAATGAAATCAACAAAACGTTAGAACACCTGAAAGTGCGCCATTAACCAATCACTTCGAGAAAACATGAGATCACATTCACCACAACTGTTACTAACAAATATATGGCCGACCGAAGTGGCCGAGCGGTTCTAGGCGCTGCAGTCTGGAACCGCGCGACCGCTACGGTCGCAGGTTCGAATTCTGCCTCGGGCATGGATGTGTGTAATGTCCTTAGGTTAGTTAGGTTTAAGTAGTTCTAAGTTCTAGGGGACTGATGACCTGAGAAGATAAGTCCCATAGTGCTCAGAGCCATTTCAACCATTTGAACAAATATATATGTAAAAGTAGGGTAACATTAAGGTTTAGGTCGCAGCACAAGATACAAACAACTGCCATTATGTAGATTTTGTTAAAACTTTTACTTGGCTAAGATCGCAATGTAGAAAAAGTGCTTACTAGTTTCAGTCGCTTAATTGGTCATTTGCAGATTAGTATAGAACTATGTGGCATCTAAATTAAGAGAATTGATCAGACTCTTTGTCATTATAGTACTAATATCCTTAAGGCAAAATCTGGAGCAACAAAAATTTTTACAGCCAGTCCAGTCGCCTTCTTCAGGTGCTGAAGTTTTGTTGTTATGTGCTCTCCCTGCCTGGGATCCAACCAGACTGTACCTCACCGTTATTTACGGCCGTGTTCAATTTCCGGCACCCGCAATGCCCTTATCTACAGTATACAATCAGTTTGCTGCCATGGTCTAGTAAACTTTGACTGACTCTGTGATCGGATATTATGACTTTATCTTATGTAATATGCAAATTATCACAACTAAGTTTGTACAATACGCTTCAGATGCGTATATTGTAAATACGATTCCAAACTAAAATTATCTTAACAGTTTTAACAATGTAATGACAAAGTGTCTGACCAAATCTCTCAATTTTTGACAGCGCATGTTTCTATCCTGAACTGAAGATGGCCTTTTTTTTAAAGGGTCGAAACCAGTACTCACTGATTCCTACATAGTGATTTCGACCAAATAGAGGTTGTTAGTAAAATCTACGTCACGCAAGTGTACAGACTGCTGTCTCCATGGTGACTATGTCAGGTAATTACAACAAACAATTGCATTGTACCAGTGGTCACATCACATTAACGTTTGATGTTGGCGACTTGCTCAGTACAGACATTCCTACTCTACTGTCGTCCCTTCTTTTGCTTTATTAATCCACCAGCAGTTGCTTCTTTCTTTGTCGCTCACTTCACGGTAGAGCTGTTGATACTCGCTGAATATACTGTATAAACAAAATTCTGCTGTATAATTGAAGGGGGAGGTCGTCTGCATTGCCTAGGAAAAACCTGAAGCCCGGATCACTTGAAACCCGTTTATAACACTAAATGTATCGCAGCCAACAGATAGAACACGAATATTTTCGCCTAATGAGATTTGTGAACGTCTGGAAGGGTATCAGTTAAAAAACGCAAAACTCAGCATTACCTATTGTGCAATAGAGCATTTAACATTACTTGGTGAAAATATTTATTCCTCTCGCTTTCTAATAAATTGCTCTCATCTCTTTCTTCTAGATGTGTTTCGCGTGATCATAACGTAGTATGATTTAAATGGCTCTAACCACTATGGCCGGCCGAAGTGGCCGTGCGGTTAAAGGCGCTGCAGTCTGGAACCGCAAGACCGCTACGGTCGCAGGTTCGAATCCTGCCTCGGGCATGGATGTTTGTGATGTCCTTAGGTTAGTTAGGTTTAACTAGATCTAATTTCTAGGGGACTAATGACCTCAGCAGTTGAGTCCCATAGTGCTCAGAGCCATTTGAACCATTTTTTTTTAACCACTATGGGACTTAACATCTGAGGTCATCAGTCCCCTAGAACTTAGAACTACTTAAACCTAACTAACCTAAGGACATCACACACATCCATGCCCGAGGCAGATTTCGAACCTGTGACTGTAGCAGTCGCGCGGTTCCGGACTGAAGCGCCTAGAACCGCTCTGCCCCCACGGCCGATATAACATGGTATGGAACACGAAGAAACGGAAGAAGGGTGCGCGGCAGTTATGTGAAGACAAAGAACATAATTTATGTCCCACAGGACAGGGCACTGGAGAAGCTGGAGGTGTCAGCTGAAAAAGTCTTCGTCATCTTGTCGATTTACTTTTATCTTATGATATTTCCTTCATCTGGAGCCACATTCATATAAGATTTATGGGGAGATATAACCACCATATGCCTCATTACGCAATCCAGATTTCAACTTTAGGTGATTTTCAAGTGTCACAAATGTCAAAAATCACCGTTTTACTTCACAGCCTTATCCTGTAATAAGTCATGCAAGTCTCAAGGCAATGAACACATCAAAAAAATGTTCTCACTTCTACTTAAGAAACATCGGGTTTATATAACGGAAGATACATATTTTCAGTCAGATGATTTTTGACATTATTAACGCGTGAAAATGGCTTAAGATTGAAATATAGATCGTGCAATAAGGCATGTCATACAGTCAGATGGTGATTATATGTTTCCGCAAGATTTACTTTTAATTTGTAGTACTGCCTTTCAACAGTAATGTGTGCACGAACAGGACCAAAAGAAAATCGATTTATAGCTCCAGGCAATAAATGAAATGTTCACATATTTTATTTTTTTCAGTCACAGAACCAATCTGGGTGTCGAACAGTATCATACTTCTGCAGTATGGCGAAGAAAGAAACAACCATGGCCAAGATCAGAAAATGTCTTTCAGAATATAGCCGTGGGACAAAATATGTTGCTTCCTAAGGTGATGTTCTTAGTTTATGAAACACATAGTTTTATGCCATCCTTATAGAATTTAACAAGTTCTGCTGTTGAGGAACGAATCCGTTATGACTGACAATAAGCTTTTTGTTTTTGGCTGAACTTTCTCTACTAAGATAAGAAGTTTCTTGAAGCTTTTATCGAACATTTTACCCATTCAATGTAAGCTCGCACAGGTTTGATGAGCGTACTTTCATCTCAAATGTGTTTGTTCGTCATTATGTTTAACAACGTAAGCCAGTAATGTTACGTCGTTTTGTAACTAAGATCGTGGCGAGTACAAGCACATGTGCATACGCCTATACTCTGTATGATTACGTACCTTTTGGCGTAATACGATGTATAGATTGTCTGAGGTTTCGATCTGATGATGGCAGTACGCTAAATGCTTTAACCATTTCAGGAAATAAAGTGCAATAGAGACAGAATTTTCGTACATTGTCGTGTTTCTTAAGGAATAAACTAATTATGGTGATAAGGAACTGCCTTGCCTCAGCTCTAGTTTAAGTTTTTTGTTGTTGGCTTTTACGTTCTGCCTTTATAATTGGATTTATGTGTTTATGAAACATTTTTCTTCTGCGTTTCTAATCACAGAGCTCATTTTTCAAATGACAGCGTTATTCATAAGTACCGCCAACGGCGACTGACTTCGTGAAAAGTACAAGGCGTACAGAGAATGACACATATCAGTGGATAGCGCATTTCTACAAATTTCAATTCATAATATATGCTGTAGCATAGTAGCAGAGCACACCACATGGGAGCAGGAATATCAGAACATGTACCCAAGTCATCAACGCAGCACTGTCGCACCGAATTAGTTCCCACCTTGCACATAGGCAATCCAATGGACCGATTACCAAAGTGGGCTGCTGTTCCTGCCGCTTCCAGGACAGTAACTTCAATGAATTACACACACGTATTGACGTTTGTCGCGTCACAAATGGTCTCCATGCTGCGGACCATTAGGTGAGTTAAAAACCTGGAGAGGTGCTCTACCCAGTCATCTGTGTCTTTCTTCTGTCTTGTAGTTTCCGTGCGGACGTCTTATGAAACCATGCAGGTACTTATGAGTAACCCTGTATAAGGCTGTAAGCCTAAGTGCGTATGTCTGTCAGTAAAGCCAATGTAACTTTTGGTAGTATTTATAACTACACAAGATCAAAACCAGAATGATTATATGTGCTCTTGGCAGTTGGGATTAAAGGGTAGAATCAACTGATGGAATTTGGGTCACCAGTTCAATATTTATACAGTTATTAATAACATGAATAAATAGCATCAGATCGTCACACAGATACATTTTTGACTTGATCGTACGAACCAGCTACAACCTCTGGATACACGAACAGAATGCTTCAAACACTGAAAGTTAATACAGCAATAAACTGCTATTAATGTCTCAGAGTAAATAAAATGTAATTGAATTTAGCATCATAATTAAGACTTTATCAGCATAACCTGGTCACTCACTGGGTTCACAAACGGAATGCATCCAAGTTGAAGTATTAACAACAGAAACCAATTATTATATTAAATAAAATTTAAATGAATTCACAACGTAATTTCCGGCCGCTGTGGCCAAGTGGTTCCAAGCGCTTCAGTCAGGAACCGCGCTGCTACGGTCGCAGGTACGAATCCTGCCTCGGACATGGATGTGTGTGGTGTCTTTAGGTTACTTAGGTTGAGACTGAAAGATCAAATGTTTAACACAACACTTAAACTTCCCTTTTTAAGGACAATGGGTGTTCGCCGTTTGGAAACTGGCATAAACTTGCACTTCAGCACACGAAGCGCAGTCGATATCCGCATTTCGAAGGCACAAGAAAATAGCAAAGAAACTAACCTTAAAAAGTTTAGTATGATAAATAGGAAACAACAATGTCACATTCTATCAAGAACATAAGCTAGTCACGATGCCTATACAGTAAACGTAATACAATGTGGGAAGACGCTTTTTTTTTCTTTATTGTGATTTTAATACCCGTATAACAACAGGTAGGCTGGCAGCAGCACATTACGCCGCTCGTCAGCCCAAGATATTACAATGGTAAAACAGAGAAGACACATGAGTTGGAACAAATCGGCGGGTAAAAAACAGTAGACGCATGAACATAAAAAACATGAAGCCGTTCACACTCGATGACAATCCACACTACAAACTGTTGACACGACGCACAAGCACTGATGACTTTGATGGTACACGTGAACGATGGAGCGTGACGGTGAACACTGAACACAAAACACGACGGCACACACGAGACACGGATGGTGATGATCTCCGGCGCGCGAATGCCCACGTAACGTGTGCCAATCCGGGGACCTGCCAAGAGGGGAAGAAGGGTGAGGGGGGGAGAGGGAAGAACAAAGATGCCAATGGCAGAGGAGATGGGAGGAGGAGTAGAGGGACGGGGGAGGGGAAGCCCGGGGGAGGAGTGGGGAGAAAGGGAGGAGGGAGGGAAGGTGGAGAGAAGGGAGGGAGGGTGCCCAAAGGAACAAACACAGGAAGAGGGAGGGAGTATCAAAGTTGGTAGGAGGGGTAGATGGAGGGGAGGAGGGCATCATCAGGGAGGGGGAGCAGGTGGAAGCCACATTGGAAGAGGGTAAGGAGGGTGGAGAGATGGAGAGCAGGTGGGAAGTGGGAATACAGGCGCGGCAGTGGGCAGGGGTGGGGGAGGATGGGGGAGACAAGCAGGTGAGGAGGATCGAGTTTATGGGAGCTGTAGAGGATCTGTATCCTTTCAAGGAAAAGGAGGAGGTGGGGGAACGGAATGAGGTCGTACAGGATCAGCGTGGGGGAGGGGAGACGGATGCGACAGGCGAGACGGAGAGCATGGCGTTCAAGGATCTGAAGGGATTTGTAAAAGGTAGGGAGGGGGCGGAGATCCAGGCAGGATGGACGTAACAGAGGATAGGGCGGATGAGGGATTTATAGGTGTGGAGTATGGTGGAGGGGTCCAGACCCCACGTACGACCGGAAAGGAGCTTGAGGAGACGGAGTCGGGAGCTTGCCTTGGCTTGGATTGTCCGGAGATGGGGGGTCCAGGAGAGGCGACGGTCGACGGTGACGCCAAAGTACTTAAGGGTGGGGGTGAGGGCGATAGGACGGCCATAGACGGTTAGATAGAAATCGAGGAGGCGGAAGGAAGGGGTGGTTTTGCCTACAATGATCGCCTGGGTTTTGGAGGGATTGACCTTAGGCAACCATTGGTTGCACCAAGCGGTGAACTGGTCAAGATGGGATTGGAGAAGGTGTTGGGAACGCTGCAGGGTGGGGGCAAGGGCAAGGAAGGCGGGGTCATCGGCAAACTGGAGAAGGTGGACGGGGGGGTGACGGCGGCGGCATGTCCGCCGTATACAAAAGGTACAGAAGGGGGGAGAGGACGGAGCCTTGGGACACACAGGTGGGGGGAAAAAAGGTGTAGGAATCAGTGTTATGGATGGTGACGTAGGACGGAAAGAAGCCGATCGGACGGACGTAGTTAATAGAAAGGGCGAAGATTTGGAGCTTGAAGAGGAGATCGGAATGCCATACACGGTCATAGGCACGTTCGAGGTCCAGGGAGAGGAAGATAGCGGAGCGACGGAAATTAAACTGTTCGGAAAGGAGGTGAGTGAGGTGAAGGAGAAGGTCATCGGAAGAGAAGGACGGCGGAAAGCGACAATGGGTAACGGGAAGGAGGCGGTGCTGGAGAAGATGCTGGTGGATGCGGCGGGTGAGGATGGATTCCAGAACCTTGCTGAAGACCGAAGTAAGGCTGATGAGACGGTAGGAGGAGACGGCGGACGGCGGTTTACCAGGTTTAAGGAACATCAGGATACGGGAGGTTTTCCACAGGTCGGGGTAGTAGCCGGTGGACAGGACTACATTGTAGAGCCTGGCCAGGGTGGAGAGGAAAGAGACACGAGCTTCACAGAGGTGGCAGTAGGTGACACGATCGTGACCAGGAGCGGTGGTGCGTTTCGTGCGGAGTGTAACAATGAGATCCTGTGTAGTGATAGGGGCATTGAGTTCTGTGTGTGCAATGTTGTCCGAGTACTGGAAACCAGGTGCGAGGGAAGGGACAGAGGTGTCAGTTCGATCGCGGACATCCGGGAAGAGGCAGTAATCGAACTGGGAATCGTCGGGGATGGAAGAGACATCGGAGAGGTAGGAGGCAAAGTGATTGGCCTTACTAAGGGTGTCAGGGAAGGGTTGATTATCATGGAGAAGAGGATAGTAGGGGGAGGGTTTAGTTCCGGTAAGGCGACGGAAGGCTGACCAGAACTTGGACGAGTTTATGGGAAGGGTAGCATTTAAAAGGGTGAATGTGTGTCGCCAGTCCTGGGAAGATGCCTCACATCACCTGTTATTAACACAGTTTAGGATGAATTCTCTGTAGGAAGTTGTTAGATAATGCCCGTTTTAGCAAACATCAGATTACAGCAAAAAGCTGCTAGGCACAGTTATCTATACAGGGTGGTCCATTGATCGTGACCGGGCCAAATATCTCACGAAATAAGCGTCAACCGAAAAAACTACAAAGAACGAAACTTGTCTAGCTTGAAGGGGGAAACCAGATGGCGCTATGGTTGGCCCGCTAGATGGCGCTACCATAGGTCAAACGAATATCAACTGCCGTTTTTTTTTTTTCAATAGGAACCCCCTTTTCTAGTACATACTCGTGTAGTACGTAAAGAAACATGAATGTTTTAGTTGGACCACTTTTTTCGTTTTGTGATAGATGGCGCTGTAATAGTCACAAACGTATGGCTCACCATTTTAGACGAACAGTTGGTAACAGGTAAGTTTTTTAAATTAAAATATAGAACGTAGGTACGTTTGAACATATTATTTCGGTTGTTCCAATGTCATACATGTACCTTTGTGGACTTACCATTTCTGAGAACGCATCCTGTTACAGCGTGATTACCTGTAAATACCACATTAATGCAATAATGCTCAAAATGATGTCCGTCAACCTCAATGCAATTGGCAATACGTGTAACGACATTCCTCTCAATAGCGAGTAGACTGCCTTCAGTAATGTTCGCACATACATTGACAATGCGCTGACGCATGTTGTCAGGCGTTGTCGGTGGGTCATGATAGCAAATATCGTTCAACTTTCCCCACGGAAAGAAATCCGGGGACGTCAAATCCGGAAAACGTCCCGCCCATGGCATGGTGCTTCGACGACCAATCCGCCTGTCATGAAATTTGCTATTCAATACCGCTTCAATCGCACACGAGCTATGTGCCGGACATCCAACGTGCTGGAAGTACATCACCATTCTGTCATGCAGTGAAACATCTTGTAGTAACATCGGTAGAACATTACGTAGGAAATCAGCATAAATTGCACCATTCAGATTGCCATCGATAAAATGGGGGCCAGTTATCCTTCCTCCCATAATGCCTAAGGAAATGCAATCCGAAAACAAAGGAAGTAGGTTACAGTACACTTGTTCGCCCACTCCTTGAATATTGCTCACCAGTGTGGGTTCCGTACCAGATAGGGCTGATAGAAGAGAGAGAGAAGATCCAACAGAGAGCAGCGCGCTTCGTTACAGGATCATTTAGTAATCGCGAAAGCGTTACGGAGATGATAGATAAACTGCAGAGGAAGATTCTGCAGGAGAGACGCTCAGTAGCTCGGTACGGGCTTTTGTTGAATTTTCGATAAGATACCTTCACCGAAGAGTCAAGCAGTATATTGCTCCTTCCTACGTATATCTCGCGAAAGGACCAAGAGGATAAAATCAGAGAGATTTGAGCCCACACAGAGGCATACCAACAATCTTTCTTTCCACGAACAATACGAGACTGGAATGGAAGGGAGAACCGACGGAGGTACTCAAGGTACCCTCTGCCACACACCGTCAGGTGGCTTGCGGAGTATGGATGTAGATGTAGATGCCACACCATGGTCGCTGATGTTCCACTTGTCGCAGCCATCGTGGATTTTCCGTTGCCCAGTACTGCATATTATACCTGTTTACGTTACCGCTGTTGGTGAATGGCTCTTCGTCGCTAAATAGAACGCATGCAAAAAATCTGTCGTCGTCCCGTCATTTCACTTGTACCCAGTGGCAGAACTGTACACGACGTTCAAAGTCGTCGCCATGCAATTCCTGGTACACAGAAATATGGTACGGGTGCAATCGATGTTGAAGTAGTATTCTCAACACTGACGTTTTTGAGATTCCCGATTCTCGCGCAGTTTGTCTGCTACTGATGTGCAGATTAGTCGCGACAGCAGTTAAAACACCTACTTGAGCATCATCATTTGTTGCAGGTCATGGTTGACGTGTCACACGTGGCTGAACACATCCTGTTTCCTTAAATAACGTAACTATCCGGCGAACGGTCCGGATACTTGGATGATGTCGTCTAGGATACCGAGCAGCATACATGGCACACGCCCGTTGGTCATTTTGATCACAATAGCCACACATCAACACGATATCGACCTTTTCCGCAATTGGTAAACGGTCCATTTAACACCGGTAATGTATCCCGAAGCAAATACCGTCCGCACTGGCGGAATGTTACGTGATACCACGTACTTATACGTTTGTGACTATTGCAGCGCTATCTATTACAAAGCGAAAAAAGTGGTCCAACTAAAAGATTCATATTTCTTTACGTACTACACGAATATGTAATAAAAAATGGGGATTCCTATTTTTAAAAAAAACGCAGTTGATATCCGTTTGACCTATTGCAGCGCCATCTAGCGGGCCAACCATAGCGTCATCTGGTTTCCCCCTTCAATGTAGACGAGTTTCGTTCTTTGTAGTTTTTTCGTTTGATGCTTATTTCGTGAGATATTTGGCTCGGTCATTATCAATGGACCACCCTGTATACAAATCATGGTCACAGTATAACTCGGTGTGTCTGCCATGCAAAGAACAGCTACACACTACAACCAGTATCTGTAAGCCACATGTTCCAGCCCCTCAGATCCGCTCAGTTCATCGGGCTCACGGCAGCTGCCGTGCATGTGGGCGACCTCACACAAACACGCCCGGTCTCAACTTGCGGCTAAACAGCGCGACCAATGCCCGTAGATCCAGTCGAAATCCTTTCGAGGTCCTCTTCCAGAGACTGACGCCCCACTAGCCATCAGCGAACCAAAGGACATAGTGCCTACCTAAGAAACCGATGCAAAGTAGTGCCACATTGGAGAAGTGAGCATGTTGAATCCAGATGTCTCAGGAAATAATTCTCGTGTTTTAGCCGGCGCCTACACGTAAGAACTGTAGGTCTGCTAACAATACCGGACATGCAAGCCACCAAGTGAGGTCAACTAAAAAGTCTAGCAAGAGGCCTTGAGCCACATGAGTATATACAGTGTGATCAAAAAGGCAGCATAAATTTGAAAACTTAAAAAAACCACGGAATAATGTAGATAGAGAGGTAAAAATTGACGCACATGCTTGGAATGATATGGGGTTTTATTGGAACCAAAAAAATTGCTAGATGCGTGAAAAATGTCTTGCGCGCGTCGTTTGGTGATGATCATGTACACAGCCGCCACTTTCGTCATGCTTGGCCTTCCAGGTCCCCAGACCTCAGTCCGTGCGATTATTGACTTTGGGGTTACCTGAAGTCGCAAGTGTATCGTGATCGAACAACATCTCTAGGGTTGCTGAAAGACAACATCCGACGCCAATGCCTCACCGTAACTCCGGACGTGCTTTGCAGTGCTGTTCAGAACATTATTCCTCGACTACAGCAATTGTTGAGGAATGATGGTGGACATATTGAGCATTTCCTGTAAAGAACATCATCTTTGCTTTGTCTTACTTTGTTATGATAAGTATTGCTATGCTGATCAGATGAAGCGCCATCTGTAGGACATTTTGTGAACTTTTGTATTTTTTTTTTTTTTTTGTTCTAATAAAACCCCATGCCACTCCAAGCATGTGTGTCAATATCTACCTCTCTATCCACATTATTCCGTGATTTATTCAGTTTTCGAATTTATACTGACATTTTGATCACCCAGTACAGAAATCATGCCATTACCTCATATAGAAACAGAGCAGAAGGTGTTACGAAAATACACGAGGCTTTGAAATAACGAACTACTGGTCGATAACATCGATTATGTTCTGAAAGGTTATCTCCTGAAAATTTTTCTGTGTAAATTCAGAATTCCTTTTTAATGAGGAATTTTGCAATACAGTTTAGTCACTATTTTTCTTATGCCTTAACGTTCTCATAGAAAGTAACACATGAATAAGGATAGTGATTAAGTACAGAGTGCATCAGAAGTAGCTACTTAAGTTTCAGAAGAACGTCTAGCACTCTAGAAATGATAGGAGAGGCATTTCGTAGGCTCGTGAAGGCCTGCGTCGAAGCTAAAGCAAAAATCACCTGCGATGATCGGAGAAAATAGAACGCAAGGTGACGCATCAATGAAGTAATTTTCTGCGAGTGTACAAATATACAAATCGCGGGAAATGCGATTTCAGCTCAGAATAGGAAACGAATAGTGTCGGGACTCTGGGGTGCAAGGATGCGCAATTATGTAAGGTTACTAATCGACCTGCCGGAAACTTTCTCAGGATATTCGAGAAAATGTAATTTTTCACCTGTTGTACTGTTTTAACAGTGCTGCGGGTCGATAGATCGCGTCCGATGGCTGGTGGGCTGAGTTTTGGGCAGAGGGGCCTGAGTCCTTGGCGGGCGCACGCGCTCTCGCTCTCTTGGAATCGAACCGGAGAGTAGAAAGGAAGCAGTATGGCAAGCACGTGGTCGGCTGTGCCCGGTCTCTGATACGTGGTCTGAGTCGTATGGGCCGCTCCGGGGAATCCTGAATTTGTGGCTGTGCTGTGCCGTCGGGGACACGTGTTGGAAAACAGCGAGTTTGAGGACCAGAACAGCGCGACCGTAGGGAGCCAGGAGACGAAAGCTGGCAGTAGGCGGACCGTTGCAGGCCGAGGGGCGCATTTTTCTGTTGTCTTCTAGCTCCAGGGACGATAGTGGATAGCACCTTGCAGCCGAAAGCAGCCTTGCCCGAGCCATCATATGAAAGATCAGGTGAACAGTTTCTGGCATGCTACGCTAGAATTTAGTCCTCATGTGACTTACTTCCCAGCGTGGTTGTCTCACGCAAACCTCATTGTACGTCTCCACCGCTGTTTTTGTCTAAGTGCGAATTTGCTAGTTTATGGTTGTAACCTCCCCACAGATAAATTTCGTAACCTACCAACAGAAAAAAATAATAATTATCTATAACACTCACATTCAGTGTAACCTAGCAACAGTTTATTATTCAGTAACCTCGCAATAATAACGTGACCAACCTCTCAATAAAATTGTGGCTCACTTATAACCTTTCAATAATTAACTGACTGTGAATCTAAGCTGGTAAGTTTGGACGTCAGCAGTGCTGCGTCATGGCCCTGAAAGATCATTCTGAATAAATTGAAAATTCTTACCTCAATAAGGTCGCCGGGCAACGCATATATATCTGCTCCTATAATAATTTTTTCTGGCACAGCCCAGTGCAATGCTGGCCGATAGATTTGTCATGTATAAAAAGAACAACTGATTTTTCTTTACAACACTCGGGATGACCATGGATTGGAGAAATTAGTAAATTCTTTAAATTGAGATGAATGATTGTCAAAAGTTAATTTTTTTAAAGAAAGATTATTATTAATAGATTCTTTAAAATCATTTACATGGGACTTGATATAACAATAGTACATATGCGCGAGGCTGCTTTTACCTTATACTACATCGCTCAGGCACCGCCATCGGTCCCCACGACCTGCCCAGCCAACTCGATACACACGACTGCTAGAAACTACTTACACCTACTGCCACACAGTTCCTACTGCAAGCGACACTGCTCTCTGGTCTGAGGTTCTCTTATAGCTTACATATCGCATGCAGCGCGTGAGCAATCCATCGAAATTACATCTGCTCGAGTGCGCTTGCAATAAATTCCTTAGTCATGGACCTCTTACATGGTGTTTGGAAAGTGAGCTATTTTGACGGCAAGCGATTATTTTTGCCAGTGGAACTTGCAGTCGTGTTTGGCTAAGCTCAGATTCCCATGGGGTAAATTCTCCTAGTGTCTTTATTGCTCATTAATTTACTGTTTTTCCTCTCATGTAGATGTGTAGTAACTTTTTGTATGCTACAAATTTAATGTTTCGTTTCGGATGTCTTAGCATTTAGAGCTGAAATTTAACTGTTTCCTTCTTAGCGCTCATGCGGGAGTTGTTTACTGATTATTAAATAACCTTTTGTTTACTTCTTATATGAGAAGCGTCTTGTTGGTCATGGGCCAGTTACTGCACTATCTGTCGTATTTTTTGGTTTCTCTCATGTTGGTTAGTTCTTGCTCGAGACTGACAGTGTTGATCGATGTGTGAACATTCTATTCTGGCTTTTCTTTCTGAACTGCCGAGAGAAAAATAAGTTGCTTGGCTTAGCCTGTGGATCACTAAGGTCGGAACATTGCTACCGTGGAATCATATGTATCTGCTCTTTATTTTAAAATTTGTACTTTGTGTGATTTGGAAGCAGCTAATTTCGACGCCTCGGCCGGACTATTGTGAAGCGGTCAGGATCAGGGTGACGTCAGAGGCTATTTTGTCAACTCTCCTCGGCTCCGGAGTCGACCTGAGGCTTTAGTACCCGATTTTGAGCAACCTGTTATGCTTTATTAATGTTTTTTGGTGCTTATTGTTTAATTCAAAGTTTTTAAAGCACTTTCTGCTCTGTTGAAACTTGACTGCTTGTAATGCTGGTCGAAGTCGATATGAGATTAGAAATTGTGCTGCAATTTTCCCACTAAAAAGTCCACATTTGATTTAAAGCTAATTTCTGTTCCGTTTGAAATTTAACTGATCAGTCTTAAGCAAGAAATTTGTTTCTTCATGTTTAAACATTCACTATTCAATTTAAAGTTTAACTGCGTGTTCTTGTAATCTTAAGAGGAAATTACAGTGTTGCTCCTTGCCTGTGTTTGTTTTAAAATTGGCTTTTGTTATAAATAAATGCTGCTCCGTCTTGTAGTAGTTCATAACGAATGATGGCCAATCCTCCACTTGCCCAGTCCCTCCACTTTCTACCCTATAAGCCTTCGGGTATCTGGCGCGCTACACTGTTTAATTATTTCTTTTTCAATTTTTTTGTTTGATCTGAAGAGCCATGTGATAATTTGCAAATCTGCATGTACATCTGTATGTACATCGTGCCACCAAGAACTTTCTCCGAACAGTTGAGCAGGAGCCATTTGAACAACGAACAGCAAAATGCAGATATAAAACCTTCTCAGACACCACGCCGTCCATCATACTCCTTCATTGAATAGAGCTGACTGTGCATCTGGAATCATGGCAAAGGAAAAATTACTCTTAGGCACTTTACGTACAGTGTGGACTATCAATATAGCTTACGATTCACAGGAATGTACACCCAATTTCATAAGAAACAGGATATCTTGTACGACTAGACTTTGCACGTTCGTATACACAGAGCACATACATTAGTATGTTCTGCAGAAATGATTAGCATTTGAACCATGTTGGCCCACGGGTTCAAGGTCAACATCGATATCGCAGCGCAACACCACCTACCGGTAAAATGTACCTGCGGCTCTCGCTGTTGCCATAAACTGAAGGTAATGTATCAGTACGACTTGAGCAGACGTACATGATGCCTTGCAGATGTATGCATTAACTGCGCAGTCAAATCAGTGAGTTTAGAAGAGGGCGCATTACTGACATGAGAGAATGCGACGCATCCACCCGCGACATTGGTGGCCATATGGGACGAAGTATTTCGGCAGTGCAACGGGTGTGTGCAGAATGATTCACGGAAGGCTGTAGAATACGACGAGATGGGCCAAGTCGGACGACCCAGACCAATCCCGAGAAGATCGACACCTCATCCGAATGGCTTTGCAGGACAGATCTGCGACCATCTCGGCTCTGGTGCGACAGTGGAACAGTGTAACACGTCATACACTCTCAGAGATGACAGTCCGTCGCCATTTATTACGGTACGGGTTACGTGCTCGGCGACCATTTCGTCTATCTTTGACGCATGTGCAGAAACGTGCTGATGGCAATGGTGTATGGAACGACGTCACTTGGTGCATGAATGACATCGCGTAGTGTTTACGGACGAATCCACGTACTACACTCCTGGAAATTGAAATAAGAACACCGTGAATTCATTGTCCCAGGAAGGGGAAACTTTATTGACACATTCCTGGGGTCAGATACATCACATGATCACACTGACAGAACCACAGGCACATAGACACAGGCAACAGAGCATGCACAATGTCGGCACTAGTACAGTGTATATCCACCTTTCGCAGCAATGCAGGCTGCTATTCTCCCATGGAGACGATCGTGCAGATGCTGGATGTAGTCCTGTGGAACGGCTTGCTATGCCATTTCCACCTGGCGCCTCAGTTGGACCAGCGTTCGTGCTGGACGTGCAGACCGCGTGAAACGACGCTTCATCCAGTCCCAAACATGCTCAATGGGGGACAGATCCGGAGATCTTGCTGGCCAGGGTAGTTGACTTACACCTTCTAGAGCACGTTGGGTGGCACGGGATACATGCGGACGTGCATTGTCCTGTTGGAACAGCAAGTTCCCTTGCCGGTCTAGGAATGGCAGAACGATGGGTTCGATGACGGTTTGGATGTACCGTGCACTATTCAGTGTCCCCTCGACGATCACCAGTGGTGTACGGCCAGTGTAGGAGATCGCTCCCCACACCATGATGCCGGGTGTTGGCCCTGTGTGCCTCGGTCGTATGCAGTCCTGATTGTGGCGCTCACCTGCACGGCGCCAAACACTCATACGACCATCATTGGCACCAAGGCAGAAGCGACTCTCATCGCTGAAGACGACACGTCTCCATTCGTCCCTCCATTCACGCCTGTCGCGACACCACTGGAGGCGAGCTGCACGATGTTGGAGCGTGAGCGGAAGACGGCCTAACGGTGTGCGGGACCGTAGCCCAGCTTCATGGAGACGGTTGCGAATGGTCCTCGCCGATACCCCAGGAGCAACAGTGTCCCTAATTTGCTGGGAAGTGGCGGTGCGGTCCCCTACGGCACGGCGTAGGATCCTACGGTCTTGGCGTGCATCCGTGCGTCGCTGCGGTCCGGTCCCAGGTCGACGGGCACGTGCACCTTCCGCCGACCACTGGCGACAACATCGATGTACTGTGGAGACCTCACGCCCCACGTGTTGAGCAATTCGGCGGTACGTCCACCCGGCCTCACGCATGCCCACTATACGCCCTCGCTCAAAGTCCGTCAACTGCACATACGGTTCACGTCCACGCTGTCGCGGCATGCTACCAGTGTTAAAGACTGCGATGGAGCTCCGTATGCCACGGCAAACTGGCTGACATTGACGGCGGCGGTGCACAAATGCTGCGCAGCTAGCGCCATTCGACGGCCAACACCGCGGTTCCTGGTGTGTCCGCTGTGCCGTGCGTGTGGTCATTGCTTGTACAGCCCTCTCGCAGTGTCCGGAGCAAGTATGGTGGGTCTGACACACCGGTGTCAATGTGTTCTTTTTTCCATTTCCAGGAGTGTATTTGTTTGAAAATGATGGCCGCATTTTCGTTCGCTGTAGACAGGGGGAGCGGCGTCACAGTGACTGCATTCGCACAAGTCAAAGCGCCAGCTCAAAGCCTTATGGTGTGAGGTGTTATTGGGTACAACCGCAAATCACTGTTGGCGCGGGTCCAGGGCACTGTGACCAGTGTGATCTACGTAAATGACATCCTGCGACCAGTAGCCACACCGCTTCTGCACAACACCTCAGACGCCATTTTTCAGCAAGACAGTGAACGATCGCATGTATTGCATGAACATGTGCCTTCTTGGTATCACAGGATGTAGGCCTTTTGCCCTGTCCCGCCAGATCACCAGACTTATCGCCAATCAGAAATGTGTGGGATATGGTAAAACGACGGGTGCAGTGCCCGATGCCGACCACCACAGATGAACTTTGTTACCACGTGAATGCAGCATGGGTGGCTATATCACAGGACGCCATTCGCGTCTTATACGCATAGATGCCAACACGCATGAAACAAGTTATCAGGGCCCATTTCGGACCTTACGTCTACTAGGCAACGGGACATATGCTGAAGCGAGCTGACAAATGCTAATCATTTCTGCGGAACATGCTAATGTACATGTCCAGTGAATATGAACGGCCTATCTGTAGCTCTTCAAGGTGTTCAGTTTTTCTTCTGAACATGAGTGTAGTTTCATCGTAGAGCCTATCAGAGCCGGCCGGAGTGGCCAAGCGGTTGAAGGCGCTACAGTCTGCAACCGCGTGACTGATACGGTCGCAGGTTCGAATCCTGCCTCGGGCATGGATGTGTGTGATATCCTTAGGTTAGTTCGGTTTAACTAGTTCCAAGTTGTAGGGGACTGATGACCTTAGAAGTTAAGTCCCATAGTGCTCAGAGCCATTTGAACAATTTTTGAGCCTATCAGACGTAGTTCAGAATAGTTTCATTGTTGTAACTCACACACACACACACACACACACACACACACACACACACAGGTGACTTTCCGATGTGTAAGGACACTGGACTGATAATTTTTAGATGGGAAACACTCTGCTATTTACTTTACGGCAGAAAAGTACACTGAATCCGCTTCAGGGCACCCACCGAGTAGCGCAACCAGCCAAACCGCCAGGCAGTACGGGGTTTCCAAACCTGTGACCTCTTTCTCTCGGTAAACTGCTGAAACGTTCCATAGAACTGGTGTTCCACGTGTTTCATTTCGATGAGGCTCCACTAAATCTTTACTGTGATATTTTTAAGCACAAATCAGTGTGTTTTATTTTCTATGGACTTGTTATTTGTTGGCTACAGAAGAGTGGTCACAGCTCCATATAATGAAAGGGGACTTGAAAATGAAAGTCATCCATCAATACTTCAGGCCAAATAACTTTACTGAATGCTGCACTAAATTTCAAAATGACACGGATACATGACACTATTTTCAACTTAATCGCCAAGTTTCTGTGAACAACAGACGGAATATTACACCAATTGCTCAGTTCCTTAACGATGGAAATCTGCTCCTTGGTCACGTATCTGTTCTAGAACTGCTGTGTGAAAGTCCCGGCCGTTGTAAAAATCTCTTACCCCCACCCCGTATCCTTCCCATGACGTTCTCTCAGTTTGTCGAAACAACTGAAATCTCATGGTGCAAGATCTGCACTGTCCGACGGATCAGCGCCACTCACATCTCTCCGGCCTCGGTCATATTGTCCGCACTATGCCAGTACGGGTCAACGCGACATTGCATTTGGCCCATATACAGGCAGAATCTCACGATGGATTAGTGTGAAACACAGATGCCAGTTCAAAGTAAATAGGCAAAGAGTCGTAGGAAATCATCACTCTCCAGCTTGCACAGAAATAGATGAAATTTATTTCCTGCCACATAAACCTATCCATCGCACCTAAAGCTAGCTAATGACACTCTACTGTTCTCACAGGTCCCTCTTTTCCTGCACAAGTCCACACTCACTATTACGCAGTACCCACCGAGAAAAACAGGAACCTGCCTGAGCAAAATACGACGCTCCAAACCGGAAACGCACTTCGAAATCATCCTATGATCGTCTGTAGGGGAGAGTGTTGTGGTTAGTTGACAGTGTAATTACAAACGTATGAGGCGTTTTGTTCGGAACTTCACTCTAGTGGGTGATTTTAGAATTACATGAGAGAATGTACACAAGAGACCCCCACAAGCAGTGCGCGCCATTTTTTCCAGTTTTTGCTGTTGCTAAATACGAGGTTACAGAAGAATGCTGAAGATTAGATGGGTAGATCACATAACTAATGAGGAAGTATTGAATAGGATTGGGGAGAAGAGAAGTTTGTGGCACAACTTGACCAGAAGAAGGGATCGGTTGGTAGGACATGTTCTGAGGCATCAAGGGATCACCAATTTAGTATTGGAGGGCAGCCTGGAGGGTAAAAATCGTAGAGGGAGACCAAGAGATGAATACACTAAGCAGATTCAGAAGGATGTAGGTTGCAGTAGGTACTGGGAATGAAGAAGCTTGCACAGGATAGAGTAGCATGGAGAGCTGCATCAAACCAGTCTCAGGACTGAAGACCACAACAACAACAACAAATACGAGATTATGTTTTGTGTACCATTTATAAATTGTTCTACACATTTGAATTTGTTTAACTTGCATATGGTTTTTGATAACATTTCTGCCGAATTTTATTTCACTTACTAATTATTCTGCAACAATGAAAACGTAAATCGAATGAAAAAAGGCATTTCCTGTCATTTGTAATGTGCTGATCGCAAATATCACAAAAACAATTCAAAATTAGCTCTAGTTTTCATTTTACACTGTTCTGTTACAGTGAGATAATTAATTACAGATCTTAATGTTAAGTTTAAAATCAAATATTATAATGCTTTGTCAGAGTCATAATAACTAGTAATAATGGGTTATTTTACTGTCCCTGGTCTTACTTGTATGCAACATTTTCGCTATAAACATTTTGATGCCAATTTAGGGATCTTTATGTCTCCCTCCTTTTGAACTTCAGTGACTTTATTAATGCATGTAATAATTTTTGCACATTTGTTTCCAGGTTACACACCAGTTGTTCAAGTTGACGGCTATCGAAGTGAACAAAAATGCCACTAGCTTTTGTGAACAGTGCTGACACATTTTGCTATGTGTGTGGAAAAGTGACATTTGCTTCACAGAAACAGCATATAACTCCATTGATTAAAAAAGCTTAAATTTGTTATTTTGGGTGCAAAATAAGTAATCAGGATAAACTCTGAGCTCCACATATGATCTGCAACACTTGTGCCAGCAACCTCAGGAATTGGATGCATGGGAAAGGACGTTCAACGCCCTTTGTAGTGCCCACCATCTGGCATGACCAGCTAACCGTGTCAGTGACTGCTACGTTTGTATTGTTCATCCTATCAAGAATGGAATATCTAAGAAGAAGAAGCGGACAATGATCAATCTTAACATTCCATCTGCCATACGTCCAGTTCTACATGGGGAAGGATTGCCAGTACCTGAACCACCGACAGACGACGACATTACTTCTGATGGGAATTCTGAATGTCCTGAACCATGTACATCACAATATCCAGAGTTTCTTCCAAATATATCATCAACTGATGATCCACAAACATTGTGTCGAAATGAATTAAGTGATCTCACTACAGATTTGGAGCGCTCTAAAGCTAATGCTGAGATTTTACAATCAAGATTGCAGCAGCGCAATTTTCTGAAAACAAATGTAAATGGTTCACTCTACTGCAAAAGAGAGCAACAATTCACTCCTTTTTTTAACATGCAAGATAGTCTTGTGGCATGTGTAGACATAAATGGTCTAGAATTAATTATAGCCCTGATGAACGGAAACTCTTTATTGATTACACAAAGTTGAGCTTAAAAGCAGTGCTTTTACGTATTGGTAATGAGCTTCCCTCTATTCCAGTTGGGTATAGTGTGCGTATAAAAGAGTCGTACCAAAACATGAAAATTTTACTAGAAGCCATCAAGTATAGTGACTCTCAATGGCAGATTTGTGGTGACTTGAAAGTGGTTGCAGTGCTATTAGTTATTTGAGATAAGGTATGCCGGAAAGTTGAGCCGTACTATTTTAAGAGATTACTGCTGGACTGTCATAAAGGGATGTTCGCAAGTATGTGTATAAACGTCTGAATTTATCTCTGAACAAAATATGTAATTGTATATACTGTACATATGGACATTTCACATTTGTAATCCTTCATATACATTTATGACCAGCTAATTTATATATTTCCTTTTGTGTTTTACATAGTTATGGTAGAGTGTAAAGTTACAAAGTATTTTCATTCATGTAATATTATCTTCATTTTTTGTTAATATTTTACTTTTGTACTTCCAGAATGGAACTGAAATTTATCAATGCATAGCACATAACATAATTCAAGCAATTATTCACTTAAAATTTGTTATGTTGAATCTTGGAACATGAATGCATACTCAGAGCTATTTATGCAAAAATGTTGATTACTTTTTTTAAAATCTAGAGCTAAATATTTATGAAGGTGATGGTTTTGTATCATTTTATATGGAACATAATCATGCAATTTACACACTTTCACTTCAAATGTGTTGTTTAGTGTGATGTGCAGCATGGTAATAATGTAACAAACAAATGACAAAGTACGGTGTTGACAGGATTTTGTATTTCGAAATGCTTTTAGATTCCAATAGAATGTTTGTTTGTAGGTACAGGACCATTTTGGACCTTGCAAAACCCCACTTGTGTGAGATGGTATGGTTACTGAATCGGACTTGGTCGTAATCGAGATACAATCTTAATATTCAACGCTGATGGTATACGCACAACAGAATAAAGGACACAAGACAGATCGTGGTCCTATCACTGAAACTTAAGGTGGAGAATTACATTCAATTTGTTTGCAAATGATAAAGGAAATATTCACTAATGGAGTAAGAGTCAAATGCAGATTTTAACTACCTTGTTTATTACTATAAAAACAAACTTGCGAAATCTTAATTAATCACAAAATGTACGTTATTTTAAAAATGTTGCTTTACAATGCTTAAAATACTGTATCAATAGAAGCTACTTCATGGCAAAGTTACAGGAGGAGAATGAAATTAGCTGCTCGTATATTCTAACATCGTACCGAATGGTTGTCTCACCTATTAATTGCCTACAGTGGCTGATTGTTTGTTAGATGAAGTGATATATGCAGCTTGGATCTCATGATCCGCTGATGGCCTGCGAGAATGTAAACTAACTACTGACTGGGCCTCTTAACAATCAGACGACTGCATTCAAACTAACCATAATGCGTGTTACCATGTGAGTTGAGTGGTGTCGTGAAAGGCTGTGAATCAGTACAACACTTGCGGTGATCTGTTGCTCATGTCTGCCGATGGAAATGGATCCAGCAATGCACATGACATTATCATGTAAGATCGGTTTAGCTACTCTCCTCGCAAAAATGTTCAGAATCGGTGCTTCTGTTCTCCACTGTTCAAAGCTGCCTTGCCGCTACTTTCCCTCCAAAAAGTAGCGAGAGAAAATCATCTGTTAAACAGATTCCCAATATTCACTTGACACCCCGAGCCAATGGCCAATCCGTGCCTTCTATTAAACAGCTAGTCTGGCAACACAGCACACGACGAAGTAGGAAGACTTACTCCGTGTTGGCCGTTTTTGGAAGAACACTCATAGCCAGCAGATCTTCTCAAAGGGGCAAATTCAACATACCACAGACGCCTACTACAGAAAAACCGCTGTATCGTGCCCAGAAGCTAAAGGCTGCTTCGTGGTCCCAATGCACCGTAAATGACGCCTAAGGTGGTTGCAGTCACCGGCCTACTCACGGGCCACAGTTTCCAGAACGCCTCTGCGGGATTGCATCCACCAAATTGCTCTGAACCGTACGGTCATCCCGTCCTCAGAGTCAACGAAACTCATGGTTCGCTTCCAGATGTTCAGAAGAGAAAGTTACCAACACTAAGATATTTGGAGTTTTTAGCGACAAATGTAAATATGTTTCACCAACGAGTATAATGCAAATTAATATTTCTAATAGTTAATCTTATATCCATGTTCACTTAGCTCACTTCTTTCTGTTCTTGTTATGCAGTTGAATAATTGGGTAGGGTGAATACTTATGAATAGAGGCAGGCCAAATGGCTTGCCAATTTTCAACCTTGTAACATATTTTTATATTTGGAAAAGCCATAATTTTCTGACGTATTTTTTTTAACTTCAGGAAAAAACTGCAACACATAAAAAGTGATTACCGTGATTTAAAAACGGAATAAAAATATATTAAGCTTCTATAAAAGGGGTTGACTAGAGGCGAGAGACTGTAAATAGTCCAGAAACTCTCTCCTACTGCACTCAGTAGCTTTGTTATTCAGAAAGGCTCTCCTGCTGACGACTTTCACACGATGCACACGACTTCAGCACAGAAGGACTGTCGGCCTATCGATCGATTTTGTGACCTCCAAACCTCCCCATGAAATTACTAGACATATAGGCTTTTCAGCCGATCACTATCAGAAGCAGAATGTAGAAATTCTCATGGCTGTTTCCTGCTCCTCCTTACAGCACTTCTGTAAGTTACTACGTCCTGGCATATGTGTGTGTGTGTGTGGGAGGAGGGGGGAAGGGGGTGCTGGCCAGGACACGATGTCTTCTCAATAAGATAACTTCCGTATCTGAGTGCATATTAAATGGAAATACGCAGTGAATGTATCTCATATCTTAACGAGAGAAATAGTGTCATGGAAATAGAGGTACGCCAAATCTAGAGGCTGAACTCTATTTACTCAGGTGTGTGAGCCCACTGCGTTCCACGACTTCACTCGCAACTGGTAAGTACAGACTGAAGGATTTAGCGGCCCGCTGCAAGAACAATAATACCTGCGCGCCGGCCCATTAACGATTGCGTTGGAATTAACAAGCGCATATGTCGCAACTAGTCTGATTTATTACGCTGCTGTGGCAGAACACACGTCCGCTGTTAATGCGCCACGCAGTAATTGAATTAGCAGCAACCCCTAGGAGCCGTATCCTGTTGCAAGAACGCCTCCCACAACCGGACAGACACGTCGCAGAGCTGCTGCGTGAGAGTGCGTGCGGCGCGTCGCGCCGAGGTAACGCACGGCCGAGCAGCTACTGGAGCCCGGCGGCGAAAGCGCGGATGGCTGTCTGGACCCGTCGCGGACTTTCCTTGCCGCTCATAAAACAGCCGTTATACACGGCGGTCCGGACACGAGGCGAAGTGCTGGAAGATGCCTGCCCAGCCGGTCCTTCCGCTCAAACCGCCACAGCGGGCTCTGCGAAACACAAGGTAGCAACCTCGCATGGGACAGTGCTGCCTCCCAATCACTGGTATGCGAACGCCTTTTCAGGTAACCGGTTTCAGCGAAGTGATTCGCGGACATTACCTAAGCCTCTAATGTCTTGTTCACACAGATCGTTCACGCAATAATGGAAGTACGTGGCCTCTCTGAGGGGATAACTCATTCATTCGTACGTTACTGACTGCAGTAGGTAACAGAAATGAGGCAGGGAAGTCTACAGCACAAAAAGTTGAACTTGAGTACTGGTACATGTAAACCGATTCCAGAAAGACGAAACTACACCTGCAACTTCATCGCCATTTATGGCAGCGTAGGCCCTTTATATTTAAACTGCAGTTTGTCAACATGAAGGCGGCACGGAAAACCACGTATAACAGTTTTGAACAAAACGAATGTACTGGTGCCGAAAGATAAACGTAAATTAACTGAGCTACAATTCAATATTAAGTCAGTAGCATAAAAAGAATTTTTGAAGAAGAGAAAACTGTTAGCATCTAATATAAATTCAAGTGGTAAGAAGTCTTCTTTGGAAGTACTTCGTTCAAATATAGCCTTCTACGGAAATGAAAAGCACACGATGAGTAGTTCGTACGAGAAGACAATAGCAGCTTCTGAAATGTGAGATGCAGAAGTATGCAGAAGATTAGGTGAGTGGGTCGAATAACTAATGGGGAGGTAGTGAACCGAAATTACGGGAAACAGAAATATCTGACAAAGCTTGACCTAAAGAAGGAATCGGTTGATAGGACACATCCTGTGATACCAACCAATCGTCATTTTGGTAATAGAGAAAACTGTGAGGTATAAAAAAGTGTAGGCGGCGGGGGGCTGGCTAGATTGGATTAGGGTCCACTGAGGCGACAAAAGTCATGGGACACCTCCTAATGTGGTGTCGGACTTCCTTTCTCCGGTGTAGTCCAGCTACTCGATGTGGCAGGGACTCAGCAAGTCGATGGAAGACATACTCGGTCATGATGCTTCTGTAGCCGTCCATAACTGCGAAAGTGTTGTCGGGGCAGGATTTTTTGCGCCACCTGATCTCTCGATTACGACCCATAAATGTCCGGTGGGATAAATGTCGGGCGACCTGGATGGCCAGATCATTCGATCGAACTGTCCAGAATGTTGTTCAAACCAGTCGCGAACGATGGCGACTCGGTGACAAGGAACATTGTCATCCACAAAAATACCTTAGTTGTTTGGGAACATGAAGTCTATGAATGGCTCCCAATTGTCTTCAAGTAGCCCCACATAACGATTTCCAATCAATGATCTGTTCAGTTGGACCAGACAACTCAATCCAATCCACGTAAACAGAGCTCATACCATTATGGAGCCAACACTAACTTGCACAGTGCCTTGTTGACATCTGAAGTCCACGAGCTTCGTGGGCTCTGCCCCACACTCGAAGCCTACCATCAGCTCTTATCAAATGAAGTCGGGTCTTATATGACCAGGCATCGGTTGTCCCATCGTCTGGTGTCCAATCGATACGGACACTAACCCAGGAGAGGCGCTGCAGGCGATGTAGTGCAGTTAGCAATGGCACTCGCGCCGGTTGTCCGCTGCTATAGCCCATGAACGCACTGATCCCTGCCGTATATCTCACACGGTGTTTCTTGTCATTTAGCACTGACAGCTCTACGCAAACGCAGCTGTGGCCGTTACGTGAGGACCGCCGGCCACAGCTTTATCCGCGGTTTGTGGTAATATCTGAAATTTGTAACTCTCGGCACACTCTTGACACTGTGAATCCCAGAATATTAAATTCCCTGACGATTTGCGAAGTGGAATGTCCCATTCGTCTAGCTCCAACTATCATTCCGCGTTCAAAGCCTGTTAATTCTGGTCATGTAGCCATAATCACGCCGGAAACCATTTTACATGGATCACCTGAGTATAAATGACAGCTCCACCAATGCACTGCCCTGTTGTATCTTGTGTCCCCGATGCTGCCGCCATCTGTATGTATGCATATCGCTGTTCCATTATCACTGTTACCTCAGTGTAACAGGTTCAAATCGTAGTGGCTTGCAGTAGTTATACAGAGCTTAATAAACTGTCAAAAAAAAAAAAAAAAAAAAAAAAAAACAGAAAAGTTAAGAATTTCGTTTTAATGCTTCAGGTGTTGTATACAATCTTAACACACTTGATTACAACGCACAGATGTTCGTTCAACCATGTAGACTGTAAGAGGAGTCCTTCTTTGGGATGTTATGAAAGTCTCTTGTCATACTCGCACTTTCTTCGTACACCATGAACCGTCAGAGACAATCCGCAATTTGTGGTTTTGGGGAGGTTCGTATTGATAACAAAAATTCTGTAACCAGTGATCATTTTTTACCAGAAAGTGACTGACTGCTTCTTCCATTTCAGTCAAGTCGCAGCTGACGTCCACACGTCAACTGCACGGGGCAAACTTTGCATATACATTTCCCTTCTTTAAATTATTTTGGAGAATGTCTTCAACACTTGAGTTAGAGATGTTCAGTTCGTCGCTCCATTGGATTTCTGACACAAGAACATTGACACGCTACAGTCGCACGTCCACTACCTAAAATTGCGTGCTCGTAACTCACTGCCGGCCGGTGTGGCCGAGCGGTTCTAGGGGCCTCAGTCTGGAACCGCGCGACTCCTACGGTCGCAGGTTCGAATCCTGCCTCGGGCATGGCTGCGTGTGATGTCCTTAGGTTAGTCAGGTTTAAGTAGTTCTACGTTCTAGGGGACTGAAGACCTCAGATGTTAAGTCCCATAGTGCCCAGAGCCATTTGAACCATTCTTAAATCACAGGTCGAATACACCTCTGTTTACAGCTGTTAGTTCAAGCTGCCACCGTTGTTAGTGCGCTGACATCGCTTATAAGCCAGGAATAAAATCTGTATCGGAACTTTTGGGGCGGACGATGTAGGATAGGCATAGATGGCAGCCTCAGGCCAGACTTCTTACTGAAGAGAAAGGAAAAAAAAATATATAAAACTCTTTTCTGTTTATAGTCACGTAATTGACATTTTATCTATTGTTGTGCGACATATTTATTTTTTTACCGTTAATTTCTTATCAGTAAAAGAATCTGCAAAATGCAATGTTTATTCTTGAGTACTGAATCTCACTGATATCACTCGAAGTGGGTCTTGATCTATTCTCCACGCCCGTCGTGATAAATTCCGGAACACGACAATAATGTGCTCTTTTAATCTGTGTAGTCGATGCGAAACCTTCGTTAAACGCATTTCTGCCACCCTAGTTGTTGTGTCGTTCGAATGAGACACAGCCAGGGCAAAAGCACCACAGGTGCAATGATGTGCGCTGGTACCAGTGCCGTAGAGACCCGCCACTTACGCGGGTTCCACCAGCGCCACGGGCGGCGCTGACGATGAAGATATCGGCTTCGCCTCGGCCAATTTCCGGCCGAGTACAATCCGCCAATGAATGGACGACAGGGGACAGAAGCGTACTCGGAAGATACTCCCACCCACTTGGTCCTAGATCACCGTCGAGGGCTGACTCAGACAGGGAGTGTCGTTTAGTGAATTCTTAGAGGTGACAGACGGTTGTTGTAAATTGTATTTACTATGTTCTGTGAAGTTTAGCTGCGATTATTTACAATTAGCCACTGAAGGGCGTTTTGTGTTATATTACATGCAGTGTTGCAGACTTCATTATTCAACAAGCCACAAAGATAAGTAAACCTTTTTAACTCATTTGTGTGTTGGTAATTTGTCGGAGTTTTGTACAGCCTTCGTTCTCCTATCCTGTTACCTCACCCTGGAGCATTTCTGTGTAGTTGTGGCAAGGAGAAATTGCCTTAACGGTGTACTGCACCAGAAGCCATTTCTCGAACTCACAAACTCTGCCTACCGCAATAGCGGCAAGTCGGCCTCCACAGCAGTAGCGACGACGGCTTTACAAAACTTGCGACGAGGTTCTACAAAAATAGTGATGACATTATAAATTTCTGTCGTAATGATTCGAGCCAACATGATTATATTATAATGAACCCCATAATTGTATTCGTTTTTGAGTTATGAATTGTTATTAATCTCTCGAATTCTCGGCACCATCTGATCATGTACATAGCTGGAAACGGTTAAACATTTTTGGCACTTACTTTAGATGCTCTGGTGAACACTGTAATGAACACATTACTTCACCTATTATTCACTTGTGATACTCGCACCTTTCTTGCACTGTCATCATGATTTTAACATTTTTTTTTCATTTCTGCACACATTCTACCGACCTTGACCACACGCGATGCACGGTTCCTTCCCGGTGTATTTCTCTCTTCCGTCGCTTTGATAATGTTGTCACCCTTGGACTACCTCGCTGGCATCTCTTTAGCGTGGTCTCTCCACCGGCCTGGCGTTCTCTGATCATGTGAACACCACGCAACAGTTAACATTGATGAGCATAATGATTTTCTGAACAATTGCTTTATTTTATGATACCTTTATTGCCAAAGAGTTAAATCCAAGAGGCACTGATTTCAGTGGACAAATCAGGTGTTAATTTACACAATAAAAATTACTCAGACGCGTATTAATAAAAATGTGAGGTGACATCTGAGAGTCCGACGACAGTCACCTCACGCAGAGTTATAGGGCATTTCATTTCATCTGAAGTGGTCGGTGTTTCCTTGTAGGCCGCTTCTGTTAATAACTGCCACTGGTACAGGGCCTGAGGTATTAATTCTGTAGAGCGTGCACGCCGTAGCGTATATAACGAGGGGCCGATCCAATAGTTTCCAAATGTTCTATTAAAGAGGCCTGTAGTAATCTTTGCGGAATTGGTGGAACATATGTCAGGTTGGTACCACATGATGTGCCTTAGTGTCTTCCAAAAACCGTTCCAGCACATCTGTTAGGATATAATGGCGTGAAAGGCGTAGGATACCTCCTAATACCGTGTCGGGCCTTCTTTTGTCCGGCGTACTGCAGCAACCCTAAGTGGCATTGACTCAACAATTCGTGAGTCCCCTGCAGAAATACTGGGCCATGCTGCCTCAATAGCAGTCCATAGTTGCAAAAATGTTGCCAGTATTGGGTGTTGTGCACTTATTGACCTCTCGCTTATATCCCATAAAAGCTCTATGGGATTCATGTCGCGCGATCTAGGTGGCCGAACCATTCTCTGCAATGGTTCAGAATGTTCTTCAAACCAATAAGGAACAACTGTGGCCTGGTGACATAGCACAGAGTCATCCACAAAAATTCCATCTTCGTTGGCTGTAAGTGGTCTCGAAGCAGTCTTACATAATCATTTCCTGTCAATGATCGGTTCAAGTTCAAATGGTTCAAATGGCTTTAAGCACTATGGGACTTAACATCTGAGGTCATCAGTCTCCTAGACTTAGTACTACTTAAACCTACCTAACCTATGGACAACCCACTCATACATGTCCGAGGCAGGATTCGAACCTGCGACCGTAGCAGCAGCGCGGTTCCGGACTGAAGCGCCTAGAACCGCTCGGCCACAGCGGCCAGCAATTAACGGTTCAGGTGAACCAGAATCCACAGTGCATTCCATGTAAACAAAGCCCTCACCATTATGGAGACAGCAGCAGCTTGCACAGTGCCTTGTTGACAACTTAAGTCCATGGTTTGTTTCGTGGGCGTGGTGGAGTCTGCACCACACTTGAACCGCGTCGTGCTGTTAAAAGTACTCGTGTCGGTCGTCTGATGCTATGCTCATTAACGTCAAATTTCGCCAAACTGTCCTAACGGTTACGTTCGTTGTAGGTCGCACATTGATTTCTGCGGTTATCTACCGCAGTGTTGCTTGTCTGTTAGCACTGACAGCTCCAAGACAACGCCGTTGCTCTCAGTTGTCAAGTGAAGGCCGGCGGCAGATGCTTTTTCCGTGGTGAGACATATCGTGTGAAATTTGGTATTCTCGGCACACTCTAGATAGACTCTGTGGATCGCGGAATATTGAAATCCCTGACTATTTCCGAAATGGAATGTCCCCTGCATCTATCTCCAACTACCATTCCGCGTTCACAGTTTGTTAATTCGTGTCGTGCTGCCATAATGACGTCGGTCACCTTTACAGGTGGATCAACTGAGTACAAATGACAGCTCAGCCAATGCACTGCCCTTCTATACCTTGTGCACGCGATACTGTCGCCATCTGTGTAAGTGCTTTCCTCTATCCCATGACATTTGTCACCCCAGTGTATATACACTACTGACCTGAAAGCACCGACACTGCTGTGAGTTTTCCCTAATGACGACTGTACGTGTTTACTGTAACATCACCGCATGATTACGATTACCGGCAAGTGCATTAATGTCGCAGCTGAGCGATTCGTACGCTGCTGTCGCAGACGCCGGTCCTGTTGGGCAGGTGAGCAGCGCCCAGCTGGCGGGGCCTCGCATTCCGCGTGTTCTCGCCCGCAGCGCCGGCGGATGCCGCGCCGTCCAAAGACAACAGAGCGGCCGCTGTATTTCTGGGAGGGACCGCTGATTGCTGGCCCGCGATAGCCAGCCACTGCCCCCGCTGCACGTGCGAACCACGTGGACACGCTCTCTCTCTTTCCACAATGTGCGTCCAACTAACAACTACACTCCTGGAAATTGAAATAAGAACACCGTGAATTCATTGTCCCAGGAAGGGGAAACTTTATTGACACATTCCTGGGGTCAGATACATCACATGATCACACTGACAGAACCACAGGCACATAGACACAGGCAACAGAGCATGCACAATGTCGACACTAGTACAGTGTATATCCACCTTTCGCAGCAATGCAGGCTGCTATTCTCCCATGGAGACGATCGTAGAGATGCTGGATGTAGTCCTGTGGAACGGCTTGCCATGCCATTTCCACCTGGCGCCTCAGTTGGACCAGCGTTCGTGCTGGACGTGCAGACCGCGTGAGACGACGCTTCATCCAGTCCCAAACATGCTAAATGGGGGACAGATCCGGAGATCTTGCTGGCCAGGGTAGTTGACGTACACCTTCTAGAGCACGTTGGGTGGCACGGGATACATGCGGACGTGCATTGTCCTGTTGGAACAGCAAGTTCCCTTGCCGGTCTAGGAATGGTAGAACGATGGGTTCGATGACGGTTTGGATGTACCGTGCACAATTCAGTGTCCCCTCGACGATCACCAGTGGTGTACGGCCAGTGTAGGAGATCGCTCCCCACACCATGATGCTGGGTGTTGGCCCTGTGTGCCTCGGTCGTATGCAGTCCTGATTGTGGCGCTCACCTGCACGGCGCCAAACACGCATACGACCATCATTGGCACCAAGGCAGAAGCGACTCTCATCGCTGAAGACGACACGTCTCCATTCGTCCCTCCATTCACGCCTGTCGCGACACCACTGGAAGCGGGCTGCACGATGTTGGGGCGTGAGCGGAAGACGGCCTAACGGTGTGCGGGACCGTAGCCCAGCTTCATGGAGACGGTTGCGAATGGTCCTCGCCGATACCCCAGGAGCAACAGTGTCCCTAATTTGCTGGGAAGTGGCGGTGCGGTCCCCTACAGCACTGCGTAGGATCCTACGGTCTTGGCGTGCATCCGTGCGTCGCTGCGGTCCGGTCCCAGGTCGACGGGCACGTGCACCTTCCGCCGACCACTGGCGACAACATCGATGTACTGTGGAGACCTCACGCCCCACGTGTTGAGCAATTCGGCGGTACGTCCACCCGGCCTCCCGCATGCCCACTATACGCCCTCGCTCAAAGTCCGTCAACTGCACATACGGTTCACGTCCACGCTGTCGCGGCATGCTACCAGTGTTAAAGACTGCGATGGAGCTCCGTATGCCACGGCAAACTGGCTGACACTGACGGCGGCGGTGCACAAATGCTGCGCAGCTAGCGCCATTCGACGGCCAACACCGCGGTTCCTGGTGTGTCCGCTGTGCCGTGCGTGTGATCATTGCTTGTACAGCCCTCTCGCAGTGTCCGGAGCAAGTATGGTGGGTCTGACACACCGGTGTCAATGTGTTCTTTTTTCCATTTCCAGGAGTGTATGTACCGACAAACCGCTCCACTGCTTCATGAAACGCCGTCTCGACTGTCACCATGAGAGTAGGGGTCCACAGACTATTTTTGGTCTAATTTCATCTGGTGTTTGGTCATTGGATTCATATCCTCCTCCTTTTCAGAACCTTTTAACGTCTTCGTAGTTATAATTTTTGTTTCGATACTGACTCAACTACTTACTATAAAATCGAAGAGGAATTAAAATACTATGTGAGTGTATGACATCTATGAAAGCTTGTACTCGAATGTATCTGAGTCGTGTCTGTTCAGTCGGACATGTCCTATATAACAGAAGCTACTTAGATATACAGAACAAACACCATCCGAACAGGCCTTGAAGGCTCAACGGTACCGTCCGGTCGCCGTGTCATCCTCAGCCCTTTAGCATCACCAAATGGGGATACAGAGGTGCATGTGATCAGTACACCGCTCTCCAGGACGTTGTACGTTTTCGTGTACAGTGCTGATCCATATCAGTCAAGTAGCTCCTCAATTGGCCTCACAAGGGCTGAGTGCACACCGCTTGTCAACAATACTCCGCAGACTCTGACGGTGACCCATCCAAATACTAGCCAAGACCGACAGCGCTCGACTTAGGTGATCTGACGGGAACCGGTGTTACCACTACGGCAAGGCCATTGGCACTCACATCTACAGGGTGTTCGGAAATTCCCGTTTCAAAGTTCTAAGACTTGTTGAGGGGAATGAGTAGACACCATTCTGTATTGGAACTCATTGCCGGAGACATGCCGTCCTCGTTCTACGCCCATTTGAAAACATGTTGGTAATGCGACCGCGTTTACAAGTAGCTAGTTAAGCTTGACCCAGTATATCATTTGTTTTACCGTTCCACTCATTAAGAGCCACCGAGCGAGGTGGCGCAGTGGTTAGCACACTGGACTCGCATTCGGGAGGACGACGGTTCAATCCCGTCTCCAGCCATCCTGATTTAGGTTTTCCGTGATTTCCCTAAATCGTTTCAGGCGAATGCCGGGATGGTTCCTTTGAAAGGGCAAGGCCGATTTCCTTCGCTTTCTTTCCCTAACCCGAGCTTGCGCTCCGTCTCTAAGGACCTCGTTGTCGACGGGACGTTAAACAACACTGACCAACCATTAAGAGCCAGAGAAATTGCTCTTGTACTCGTTGACGGGTTCTGTTCGACGTGATGCAGTATGGCCTCTTCCAATACAGGTGTGCCGCGTCTCCTTGGTGCGCCACAGTCACGCTTGTTGGTTGAAGATACCCGTTGTCTGATTGTGACGAAAAGGGCGTGCGATGGAGTCGGACGTTGTGGAGAAAGATCTTGAGAAAGGCTATGAGCAGCTCTTCCATTACCATGAGCTTCACCATTAGAAGGTTCATGTCGGTGTATTCCGCAAACATGCACTCAACAAATGTTTTCTAATAATCACAGACACGAGAATTTGGCTCCAGACATGTCAGAGAGGTAGGATAGACGTGAATGACATTACCACCCTACATCATAACTACCTTGTTGCATACCTACCTCGCAAACATGTTTTCAAGAGGTTGCAGCACGGAAAAGGTGCTTTCCGCCCGTGGGTTCCTGTTCGAAATGTTATGAACTCACTCCCACCTACAAGTCCTAGAAGCTTGTAATTGAAACTTGCATACATTTCTGTACGAGCGCAATGGTTCCCTGACGTTTGTTGCAGGTGCGGATGCACTAACATCGTCTAAACTCCTACGGGAATCAATAATTTGCGAGTAGGGGGTTAGCAGACGAGAGACACTGCACTGCAGCGCGCGATAAATTAGAAACTTATGTCAGTCAGAGACCGTGTCCGGATGTCCACAAACAAAAAATATGCGACGAGACGCCGGCTCCACACTATCGGATTAACGGACTCCCCCTTTGCCCTGACTGTCTACTTGTGGACGCTGATGGACATCGCTTCGCGTGCGTGCCAAGCTTCCGACGTTTTAAGACAGACACAGATCTTAGCTTGTTGCCTCCGCGTCAAACCTGAAGTGACAAATTCGGACCCTCCTCTGTACAGATGGCTATTACTCTCTCCCCACCCCCCCCCCACCCCCTCACCCACACACAAAAAAAATACCTTGCGAATACGTGGTTCAAGGGAGTAGCCATCAACTACGTCTTCGGCGAAGAGGAGAGAGTAGAGCTTGATTGCTGGTGGTATCTGCAAAACGCTCACAACGCCCTTAGACTCACACTGCAGTACCGTACGGTCGTCGCAGATTATTTACGCAATGTTTTCGTTAACCCAACCACTTTTGCGGAGTCACAGGCTCAGTCTGACGTTCCGCATCACACTGAAGACAGAAAGTGCTGAATTGTGAGCAGCGAGAAAGATAAGAGACTGACTTCTTCATGGAAAGCTGTATCCATTGAAGCATTGGCAAAGCATAATGAGTCTGTTGTAACTATTTTAACACGGCGTTGTTGAGGATAGAAAACGCCGATGGCAGTGGCCAAGAAACGTCCAGTTGCACCATTTCTTGAAGGATTTTTTAGCTGAAATTGTATGAGAAATCTACAAATGATACTTTAGTTTTGTTTTGAATAACATTTTTTTGTAACATTATGTTTTATACGATTTTCATTTCCACACATTCACTCATCATAATCATCTAAAAAATTATAGAACCCTGAATCCTATCACCTTGGGAGAATTTTTGGCAATAATTAGGGGCAACGCCCGAAGAGGGATTGTTCTTTTTCTATGGTAGGGTAGAAGTGCCAAGTTAGGTTTGATTTTTGTTTCACTTTTTAAAGATTGAACTAATTAGACAGGTAGATAGTTGGCAAAAATAGCCGTTCAGACAACCGCTCGTTAGAAGTGGTAAAACCGGATTCGAGTCGCGGTACGAAAAAAATTTTCAACTTTCGCCATTGCATTAGCACAATGCCCTGTGCGGCTGGAAGTCACGAATTTCCCACCCATCCTTTCCTTCTCTTTTCCTAGCCCCTGTGCACATAGACACTGGCCCCAAAATGGTGTCTGATTTATACTTCCCGTCAGACTTTACTTAAAACAGAGAGATGAGATGACGAATTTCAATACGACATCGAAATCCAGCAAAAAAACTGCCTGCTTTGTGACTACATAAACTTATCGCCACATTGTTGTCGGGTCTGCAGCCACATAATGAAATCATCTTGACGTAATATTGCAGTGGCCAATCTGGCCGCTAACTTCAGGTAAAATGTAGCACACCGCGCTCTTACCTGAAGATGACGACATAGACCGCCGAAATATTACAAGAAGATGCCTCTATGATCAGGTGGTAAACTCAATAACAAGTTTTCTGACTCCTTTACCAAGCCACCTTTATTCGGTTCTTGTGTCACCACTGCTGTGTGTGTTCAAATGTAACCAAACCATTGAGAATTGGCATTTTCAACATTGCGCCACGTTATGTGCCTACCGCTCCCGAAACTAAATTCACGCATTATATTAACAATTTGAGAGCTTCCATATAATTCCATCACTATTAACTGCAATCATGCACTCAACAGCCTAGCAAATCTGGCGTTGAAATCACGATCGAACTACCCATTTCATCTGCTCAGCACATGCAAACGGTTTTTTGGGTTTGTTCTAAATTAATTTCATTCCCACCGCGTCTAAGATTCAATGCAGCAAAAAGTTCACAGGCAGCAAAGATGGCAGCTTATATTTTAGCTGTGACACCATCTTCGTAACTGGTGTGTGGGTATGTGCATATTGGCAGGTGTGTCACGTCGCCAGGATTCCACATATCTGTCATTCATTCGTTGACCTCACCCCGTTGACTATGGATCTCCTTATAGCTGTCATTTTCTTCATTGGCCTCACCACGTCGATTATGGATCTAAAACGAATCACATGTATTTTTGGATCAGACGGGGACATCTACCAGAAACGAGAATAGCTTCCCATAGTTAATTCTCTAAAAAGGGATAATACCGTCTGTACTACAGTAGTTACAAGCATGACATTGGCCAGTCATATGACCACTTGATAGAGATTAGTTCAGTCAACTATCACACACACTTGGTTTATTCTTCTTAGATCAGGAAACTGATTTCGACATGGAAAACCAGGACACTGCGTCTTCCCAAAAGTTCCCTTAAACACTGAACTGATAAGTAATTACTTAAGAGAAAAAAAAATCTACCAAATTCCAAGTAAAGGTTCGACAATCACATTTTATTTTGTCTCTCACAGCTGCACTGTGCTTTTTATTGTTTCCCTTTCCTATGGGTACAGCCTCCAGCCCAGACTAGCGCGTTTCAGTGTTGTTAGGACTTAAAGCGGTCGTGGGTGCGACAGAGTCAACTTGGCGAGAAAACTGGCGCGCTTTCAGCGCACAGGTGGACAGATCAACATTGTGCTTTCTGCCATACTACCCTAAAGGCCTAATCATTGTTTTGACAGAGGACTGAAAAGCATTAAGTCTCTCATGGCCCATTCCTTCGGCATAACGTTACGCATTGTACTTCACAAAGATACAAAAGCTCATCTGGAAACCAGTTTTCCTCAGTCGTTAATCGACCGAGAAAAACTAAAAAATACATCAGTCGGAATGGTCGAGTGAGAATTTGAAGCTGTCATCTCCAGACAGCGAGTCCAGTATCTTAACCACTGCGCCACCTTTGGAGCAGTAATTGCTTATAAAACAACAGGTAAAAATGCATGTGGATCACAGATTTGGGAAGATGTAGTGTTTGTCCCGTACATCATTTTCTAATAGTGTACTAGATCAACTTCAGATCCACCCGGATAGACGTGCGCGTTAGCACGGCGCTTTCGGGATTCGGGGACGCTCGAAGGCAACGGATCGAATCTGCCTGGCGGATTAACGACGAGGGCTGGTGCGTTCCATGTGTTTTGTAGATGATTTCCCTCATCCAATAGGGTGAATCATCCCGTATCGGTTACACGATGCGCAAACATTTCGAAAGTTTGCAAAAAGTATACACATGGGATAACACTATACGCAGACACATGAGGTGCACGAGTTCCATCCCGCGGTGTGGGGGAGGGGGAAATGAAGGGAAGAGGAATTATGGGAGAGGCACCCTGCTACCCTCTACCACTAACATTGTCAAATCCAGATTTGTTACTCTGGGCGTAGTGCTTATGCAGTAGAAACTACATCTGCGTAATATCGTGTAGGGTCGCCGCGAGCACGCCGAAGTGCCGCAACACGACGTAGCATGGACTCGACGAAAGTCTGAAGAAGTGCCGTAGGGCTGACGCCATGAATCCTGCTCGGCTGTCTATAAATCCGTGTGAGTACGAACGGGTGGAGATTTCTTCTGAACAGCACATTGCAAGGCCTCCCAGATATGCTCAACAATGTTCAGGTCTCGGGAGTTTGATGGCAGCGGAAGTGTTTAAACTCAGAAGAGTTTTCCCGGAGCCACTTTGTAGCAATTCTGGACGTGTGGGGTGTCACATTGTACTGCTGGAATTGACCAAGTCCATCGCAATGCACAATGGACATGAATGGATGCAGGTGATTTGACAGGATGCTTAAGTCCATGTCACCTGGCAGAGTCGTGTCTAGACGTATAAGGGGTCCCATATCACTCCAACTGCAGACGCCCCACAGCATTACAGAGCCTCCACCAGCTTGAACAGTCCCCCGCTGAGATGCAGGGTCTATGGATTCATGAGGTTTTCTCCATACCCGTACACGTCGGCCCACTCGATACAATGTGAAACGCTATTAGACCGATCAGGCAACGTGTTTCCAGTCATCAACGGTCCCATGTCGGTATCGACGCGCCCAAGAGAGGCTTAAAGCTCTGCTTCGTGCTATCATCAAGGGTACACGAGTAAAACCCCATGATGATGTTTGTTGAATTGCTCGCCCTCACTTGTTGGTGGCTCAGCACTGAATCATTGGTTCCGTTCTTGCAGGACCTTTTTCCAGCCTCAGCGATGCCAGACATTTGATGTTTCACCGGACTGTTGATATTCACGGTACACTCGTGAATTGGTCTTACGGGAAAATTCCCATTTCATAGTTACCTCGGAGATGCCGGGTCCTATGGCTCGTGCGCATACTATAACGTCATGTTTAAACTCTCTTAAATCTTGATAAGCTGTCACTGTAGCAGCAGTAACAGGTCTAACTCTGCGGCGGACAGTTGTTGTCTTATACAGGCGTTGTCGACCGTAGCGCCGTATTCTGTCTATTTACTTATCTCTATACCAGTTATTTTGCCGCTTCAGTGTATACGTTTACATATAATACAGATGGTATCAACGGAAAAAAGCAGCAAAAATCAAGCAATTGTGCTACAATGTGGCTTAGCCGAGATTAACTACCAGAAATTTGCGACAGAGTCACAGGACTCGTTTCTCAAGTATTTTGCGGTCATTTTCTCGTAATTTCGTAAGTTCTTTAACAGACGAGAGCCGCCCGGATGTAACTCTCCGCAGCATCTCGTACAATCTCTCTGAATCGACTGGTCCTCTCCACAAGAACGGACCGCCCCAAACTACTCGTACTCGTCGAAGCCACTGGCCGCGATGAACAGAACTATCGGAAAGTCCCTACTCGATTAAAATTTATACTGTCGTCCGGCTCGGTTGCCGGAGCGTTTATCTGCCGTGAAGTATCGGCTGCTTCCATCACGTAATTGATGGCACCGCCGACGCAGGCAATCAGGGGGCGGGGAAAAAGCGCGGATGCGCCGCCCGGCCGGTCGTTCCTCCCGGCGCGAGTGCGTGTGGCGCAGCCGGGCTGCTTGCTGCTCGGCGCTCAGCGGGGGGAGCGGCCGTGAATTATTTGCAGCGCGCGGGCCGCCGTCCTCGCGCTATTGACCACCAGGAATTTCTCGTCTCGAGCCTTCCGCCGCTTTTTGTGTGCTATCGCCACAGACAGCAGGAACGCGAAATAGCGCTCCGCAGCCGCTGCGCTTCTGACTTATTCCCGGGTTGCGGCGTTCCAGTGATCCGGCGCTTCGAATCGGCGTAACGAAGACAAAAAAAGCACGATTCTACACCTGGACTGTTACAGTGTAAACGATTTAAAAGTGGCACTGTGGATTTTGTCCGATACCGCACGGTGATTATCCTCGGCGAAACCGGACTGGTGAGAATAAAGATTTATGTCACTAGTGTTGTGGTGTGCACGAGGCGCATACTGACGCCGGTGCGGATGTTGATGTAGCCTGCCCCCTCTCCATCCGCTTGTTTCGTACGCTGCCTGAAAAAAATTTGTACAGCCTTTTAGAGGTTTCTATTTCACTCAAGATTTATTGTTGCAATAGTGCAAATGGTTGTCTTGAAAGGAGGATATAAGAGGATATAAGATGAACATCAACAAAAGCAAAACGAGGATAATGGAATGTAGTCGAATTAAGTCGGGTGATGCTGAGAGAATTAAATTAGGAAATGAGACACTTAAAGTAGTAAAGGAGTTTTGCTATTTGAGGAGTAAAATAACTGATGATGGTCGAAGTAGAGAGGATATAAAATGTAGACTGGCGATGGCAAGGAAAGCGTTTCTGAAGAAGAGAAATTTGTTGACATCGAGTATAGATTTAAGTGTCAGGAAGTCGTTTCTCAAAGTATTTGTATGGAGTGTGGCCATGTATGGAAGTGAAACATGGACGATAAATAGTTCGGACACGAAGAGAATAGAAGCTTTTGAAATGTGGTGCTACAGAAGGATGCTGAAGATTAGATGCGTAGATCACATAACTAATGAGGAGGTATTGAATAGGATTGGGGAGAAGAGAAGTTTGTGGCACAACTTGACTAGAAGAAGGGATCGATTCGTAGGACATGTTCTGAGGCATCGAGGGATCACCAACTTAGCATTGGAGGGCAGCGTGGAGGGTAAAAATCGTAGAGGGAGACCAAGAGATGAATACAGTAATCAGATTCAGAAGGATGTAAGTTGCAGTAGGTACTGGGAGATGAAGAAGCTTGCACAAGATAGAGTAGCATGGAGAGCTGCATCAAACCAGTCTCAGGACTGAAGACCACAACAACAACAGTGCACATGGACTACATGAAATGATTACATCTACAGATCATTAGCACATGCGTTTCTGAGCTATCAGGTAAAGAACCATGCTGAAACAGCCATGCTAGTACGCGGTGTAGCCCAGACGGCGAGCAAAGCAGGCGCTGACTGTGGCATCTATACGATCGTGCAGATGGGGAATACTGTCCTACTATACGTTATGCCACGCTTGCTCGACCTGTACACGTAGTTCTGTGAGAGTTGTTGGCGGCCGAGTCGGACAAGTCACCTCTCGTTCCATCATAAAACACACGTGCTCAATTGGACACAAGTCTGGAGATAGTTCTGGCCTGGGAAGTTGCTACACGTCTCGAAGAGCATGTAGACTTTCACGGGAAGTTTGTGAGCCAGCGTTATCCTGTTGGAACATCACCTTCTTGTTGCAAGGACGGCAAACGAGCTAATCTAACAACATTCTGCACTGGTTGGCGTCCCCTCAAGAAACATGAAAGGTGAACGAGGGTTGTAGCTTAAAGCCCCCCTGACCGCAAGGCCTGTGGCCCCAGACCATAAGGCCTGGAGTCGGCTTAGTGTGTCTTGGACGAAAGCACTCTACGAACCAGAGCTCACCACGCGTATGTCATGTATTCAAACGGTCATCATCTGTGTACAGGCAGAATCTGCTTTCAATGCTGAAGACCATGGCACTCCATTCCATTTTCCAAGTGATCCTCTCACAGCCCCAGCCGAGCGGTGTACGTCGATGCTGGGGAGAGACTGGGAGACTGCCTAGAGGTGTACCTGCTCATAGTCCCAGTGCTAATAACCGGTTCGCAGCAGTTGCTGTTGACGTCTAGCCTCACAAGCGCTCTTAGCTGTGTTGCGGTTGCTGTACGATTTGCCAGTGCTGCATTTACAATACAGCGATGTTAATGGGCATCTGTGTTGCGTGGACGTCCGGAGCCTCGTCTACAGGAGTGAGGATGTTCACGTGACCAGTGATACCAGCATCGTTGCACAACTGACACGTCTAGCGTGAGTAGCAATTCTCCGAAAGGACCATCCCGCAACACGGGGTGCCACAATTTGAACCCTTCCAAACTCGCCCAGTAGGCTGTAGGAAGCACGAGTGCGTCTCTGTGACATGCTTGCCTGCTTGCTTTACACGCTTGCACCACAATGAGACTTTTAGCTCTGAGCATTCCCTTCTAATGGGTAGACACTAATGGGGAGAGACAGTTTGGCGCTCTCATAGCTATGTCACTACGCTATCTGTAGGTAGACTACGTTGAAATCCTCCTCAGTACATCTAGTGTCCTCCAAGTGCCATATGCCGTCATCGGATCAAAATCGACGGTCTTTCCAGGTGTACAAAATTTTTCCGGCAGTGTATAAATAATTTTTCCAGCAATCTCTTTCCTCTGTGATACTGTAACAGATCGTAGTTAGCCGAACCTAACCTCGCTCGCCGTAACTCCCGCAAACGCTTAACAATAGAGATCGCGTACCAGAAGCAGCTCAATGTGAGCGTAAATCCTTTTCATTTACCAAAAGTTAGTGAGCCAAATGCGTTTAGGTGAACAGCTACTTCGATTTCCGTACTGTAACAACCATGTTAGAGTTTGGAGTGAACAGTGCTTCCCACTGGAGAATTTTTAATTTACCTAATGTTCTATTTCTTGAAGGAGCATAGGAAAAATGTGGGGTTTAAGTTTCACTCCGTATTCTTTTGTTATTGACACTATCCTTAGGATCCGTATATCAGCTACAAATTGATGACAGTCATTTGTAGATCTATGAACAAAGCCCACTTTCCTGAAGAAAAGAGACATACTGTCCATGCGTATTAAATAACTGACTGATTATTTTATTTAATATTTTATATTTTATACGACGCACCACACGAGCGTTTCACAAGGCCGTAACGTATTTCGACCACCCAGTGATCATCTTCAGAATAGAGACACATGCTGAAAGCGGTGATGTAACTTCCCTGTTCGTTGTTAGAGTTTGTCTTAAACTGACTACTGGCTGGTCGAAAGCAACTACTGCATTACGGAACATTAGTGTGACTTTATTCATGTGATTTTGTCACATACATTGTAATCCCACAGACAGCTTTTCATCGTAAATTGTACAACATAAAATCATAATATTCATCAGCAAATGGCAAGAGTTTTGGCCTCATTCTTTTTAAGCAGTAAGCTGAAAATGAGAATAAAAATGAGATAATAGAAATTGTAATGTACGGTTGCTCAGTTTTGGGTATTGCATCTAACACACAACTATATAGAACACAATCTGATACTAAAATGTAGACTTTCACGGCCGGAAATATCATGTCCATTATAATTATCCGCGCTGCTATGCCGTGGTCGGTTGATGAATTCTGTGTCGATTCCCAACGTTTCGTCTCCGACTGCGGGAGACATCTTCAAGGGGGTCCGTAGCTCGATGGAAGGTCCAACACACCCACTGGCTCCACACTCAGTAGCGAGCCAGTGGGTGTGTTAGACCTTCCACCGAGCTACGGACCCCCTTGAAGATGTCTCCCGCAGTCGGAGACGAAACGTTGGGAATCGACACAGAATTCATCAATCGACCACGACATAACAGCCCGTATAATTATAATGGACAGAACGCAATCTGTGAAAAGTAAAGTCGTTAGATGGATTTTAAGAGGGACATCATAGCGACGAACAACAGGTGAGCGTAATACAAGAGATGGATTCAGTCAAAGCAACCATTACGACACCAGCAGAAAGCTTTTTTTTCTGGTCATCAGTCTTCTGACTGGTTTGATACTGCTCGCCACGAATTCCTATCCTATGCTAATCTCTTCATCTCAGAGTAGCACTTGCAACCTACGTCCTTAATTATTTTTTGGATGTTTTCCAATCTTTGTCTTCCTCTACAGTTTTTGCCCTCTACAGCTCCCTCTAGTACCATGAAAGTCATTCTCTGATGTCTTAACAGATGTCCTATCATCCTGTCCCTTCTCCTTATCAGCGTTTTCCACATATTCCTTTCCTCTCCGATTCCGCGCAGAGCCTCCTCATCCCATACCTTATCAGTCCACCTAATTTTCAACATTCGTCTGTAGCACCACATCTCAAATGCTTCGTTTCTCTTCTGTTCCGGTTTTCCCACAGTCCATGTTTCACTATCATACAATTCGGTACTCCAGACGCACATTCTCAGAACTTCCTTCCTCAAATGAAGACCTTTGTATGATATTAGTAGACTTCTCGTGGCCAGGAATGCCCTTTTTGCCATTTCTAGTCTGCTTTCGATGTCCTCCTTGCTCCGTCGGTCACTGCGTATTTTACTGCCTAGGTAGCAAAATCCCTTAACTTCATCTACTTCTTGAGCATCAGTCCTGATGCTAAGTTTCTCGCTGTTCTCGTTTCTACTACTTCTCATTAACTTCGTCTTTCTTCGATATACTCTCAGTCCACTATGTACTCATTAGATTGTTCATTCCGTTCAGCAGATCAGGTAATTCTTCTTCACTTTCACTCAGGATAGCAATGTCATCAGCAAATCGTATCACTGACATCCTTTCACCTTGAATTTTAATTCCACTCCTGAACATTTCTTTTATTTCCATCATTGCTTCCTCGATGTACAGATTGAACAGTAGGGGTGAGACTATATCCTTGTCTTACACCGTTTGTAATACGAACACTTCGTTCTTGGTCGTCCACTCTTATTATCCCCTCTTGGCTGTTGCACATTTTGTGTATAACCCGTCTCTCCCTATAGTTTACCCTTTACTTTTTTCAGAATTTCGAACATCTTGCACCATTTTACATTGTTGAATGCTTTTTCCAGGTCGACGAATCCTATGAACGTGTCTTAATTTTTCTTTAGACTTGCTTCCATCATTAACCGCAAATAAAGAATTGTCTCTCTCGCTCCTTTACTTTTCCTAAAGCCAAACTGATCGTCATCTAGCGCATCCTCAAATTTCTTTTCCATTCTTCTATATTTTATTCTTTTAAGCAACTTGCAAGCATGAGCTGTTAGGCTGATTTTTCAAAAATTCTCGCACTTGTCACCTCTTGCCCTCTTCGGAATTGTGTAGATGATACTTTTTCGAATGTCAGATGGTATGTCGCCAGAGTCATACATTCTACACACCAACGAGAGTAGCCGTTTTGTTGCCACTCCCCCCAATGATTTTAGAAATTTTGATGGAATGTTATCAATCCCTTCTGCCTTATTTGATCTTAAGTCCTCCAAAGCTCTTTCAAATTCTGATTCTAGTTCTGGATCCCCTATCACATCTAAATCGACTCTTGCTTCTTCTTCTATCACATCAGGCAAATCTTCTCCCTCATAGAGGCTTTCAGTGCATTCTTTCCACCTATCCGCTCTCTCTTCTGCATTTAACAGTGGAATTCCTGTTGCACTCTTAATGAAATCACCCTAGCTTTTAATGCCACCGAAGGTTGTTTTGACTTTCCTGTATGCTGAGTCTGTCCTTCCGACAATCATTTCTTTTTCGATGTTCTCACATATTTCCTGGAGCCATTTTATTTAGCTTCCCTGCAATTCCTCTTTATTTCATTCCTCAGCGACCTGTATTTCTGTATTCCCAAGTTTCCCGGAACATTTTTGTATTTCCTTCTTTCATCGATCAATTGAAGTATTTCTTCTGTTACCCATGGTTTCTTCGCAGTTACCTTCTTTTTACCTGCTTTTTCCTTCCCTACTTCTGTGATGGCTCTTTTTAGAGATGTCCATTCCTCTTCAACTGTACTGCCTGCTGACCTATTCCTTATTGCTGTATCTATAGCCTTTGAGGACTTCAATCGTATCCCGTCATTCCTTAGTACTTCTGTATCCAATTTCTTTGCATATTGATTCTTCCTGACTAATGTCTTGAACTTCAGCCTACTCTTCATCACTACTAAATTGTGATCTGAGTCTATATCTGCTCCTGGGTACGCCTTACAATCCAGTACCTGGTTTCGGAATCTCTGTCTGACCATGATGTAATCTAACTGAAATCTTCTCGTATCACATGGCCTTTTCCAAGTATACCTCTTCCACTTGTGACTCTTGAACATAGTATTCGCTATTACTAGCTGAAACTTGTTACAGAACTCGGTTAGTCTTTCCCCTCTCTCATTCCTTGTCCCAAGCCCATATTCTCTTGTAACCTTTTCTTCTTCTCCTTTCCTACAACTGCATTCCAGTCCCCCATGACTATCAGGTTTTCATCCCCCTTTACACTCTATATTACCCTTTCAATATCCTCTTACACTTTCTCTATCTCTTCACTTTCAGCTTGCGACGTCGGCATGTTTACATGAACTATTGTTGTCGGTGTTGGTTTGCTTTCGATTCTGATAATAAGAACCCTGTCACTGAACTGTTCACAGTATCACTCTCTCTGCCCTACCTTCAACAAAATCAACCGCCTACACAATAGTTTACCTATTCTGAACGAAATTTACAGGACACCTGGCAATCCCCGTAACAAAATGATAGTCCTGCTAAGTATACTGAAAAACCGTTAAACTGACATTAAGAAATTGAACAAAGTGGCAAAACTAAGAGGATGGTAGGGACTTGTGAAGTCCCTCATCTGTCCAGCATGCCAATATGCTGTGCCCCCGAACTGATAACCACACAATATCAGATTGATCGTTTCGACAGAGGATTTTAAAGCGTACTAGAAAAGCAAAAGCGCATAAGACGCAAAAAATAAGAAACAAGATTTTCCTGACTTGGTATTGGTGTCACTAGTCTCCAGTTCATACATGTGAGAGACCTATCATATTGCACTTCTTTCACACGTGTTAAAAAAATGAAGCTGGTTTCTACTGGACATGACCAGCAAAAAGTTGTACGTAGAGGATAGACTCTTTCTTTCCCGTGCAGTGCTGATACTATACAGGTGCTGTGTGTTGTCACCGACGCAGAGGTGACGTAGGGAAGTACCAAAGGATTTAAAGTTTCGTGAAATTGCCTTACTGGGATATTCGTTTTCAATAATAGTTCTCGGAAGCACCATTCGGAAAAACTTAATTATTTTACTCGCTCCTAACAAACGTTCTATGAATAGTCGTTCGTAGCTCCCGCCAAGGTCTCCGAATTGCTTCCTCGCATATTTTTTAAAAAACGGGATAGCGCAGTGCGACATTAACTGGATTTAGTAATGGCTGCTATAGGGCTGCTGATATTAATTTTTCAATTTTTTTTATTATTTTAAATTTTATATTTTTAGCGTCATTGACTGTATTGTTATTTTTTGGACCTAAAACGTTGGAAGTAACCAGAATTAAATCGTTAGCGGCCTGAAGATGCTACCGACTGCTAGCGATTTAGGGCGATCAGGAAAACTTCGATGAATAATATTCGATCGGTGAGAGTTTCACATTCCATGGCACCAAATAAAACTGAACAAATTTTTTTCAGTCATCCGCTATGAAAATGTGCAAACGCCTAAGCAGGTTCCTCACTTGCGAACTGCATCTACTTCTACAGTAGCATTTGGAAGAAGTGAAACACCAAGACAGAGATGCGATCTCGATGAAGATTATTCCACCGATTAGGGACATAAGATTACATTAGTGATTAGCGTTAGAGACGTGTTCATGTACTATGACTGTGGGAAGTCAGTAAGGAATAGCGCCAATACTTGCTGCAATCAGAGCTTCTAGACATTGTGGCATGGAATCAAAGAGTGCCCGAAGATTCTGCTGGGGAATATTCTGCCCAAAAAGCGTCAATTGTGGTGCAGGAGGACCTGAAAAAACAAGTTGCCAACCGACCATATCCCAGACTTGTTCGATGGGCGACACGTTGTAACCTCCACCTCACTTATCGACCTTAATGACAGTGAAAAATTAAACCCCGTGTACCTAATGGAAATTTGGGAAAAGCAATCGTCACCGAAGTTAATCTGTCGGTAAAGAGGGAGGAAAGGGTTACATCTAAATGAAAGGAAAAATGCAAATGAAACTGGTGGAAATTAATTTTGAAAAGGGGTAAAGTTAATAAAGAAAGTAAATGTGCGGCCGTTACGTTAACAATTAACTAGCGGTAATTAGATATTTGAGATTTGGGGGAAATTACGGTCGCCAGTCCTAAGGACAATTACTATAGTAACTGAAAAAGAAAGGTTATTACACATATAATTAGCACTAGAAGCGTGGCAACTGAAGGTTGACACGTGTGGTGTGAAAAATGAAAGTTTGTCAGAAGTAATAAATTTCGCTACACTCTGACATAATTTAGCAAAAGAATTAATAAAACCGGAAAATCTAAAGTTAATTTAGTGACTGAAGTTAATAGTGAGCTTTCTTTCTGAAGCACATCGAAATTCAGTAAAATACGGTTAGTCTTGGACTACCTCAACAATCATTTCAAAAGCAACTTGAATCTACGCAATTTAGAAATAAGAGATTTTACTTTGAACTTGAATTAAATGATTCTGAACAATTAACAATAGTAAAACTTAGTACGTACCAAGCTGAGCTGCAGTCACAGGTAAGCTAAAATACGGTAAGAAAACTCGCACTCTTAATTTGTGCTTGTGTAATCTAAATATTGTAGCCGGCTATGAATACTTAAAGTGAACTTTGAAATTAAAGCAGTGAAATGGAATTATGCTGGCGTTTGAATTTCAACGACACTCGGTTTCATTTCGGAAAAGGAAGGGACCCTGCTTGGCAATGCAATTGGGACAATGAGCAACAAAGGTTCATGCTACGTTGCTGTAATTTTGCGAGGCAAATGGAACAATTTGAAAAGCTGAGGTCTGCCATACACTTCTGAAACTTTACGTGCTTTTAGTCTTCCTTGTTGGTTGATTGAAGGTTTGAAGCCGTCGATCGAGGAGGTGGCGACAGTCACTCATTGTCGGCCGTCGCTGTTGCAGGAGCTGGATGTTGGCGCGCCTTCTTCTCGACACAGTCACCAGACGAAACGGGCTCTTGATGTGCGCCAGCTAATGCTTCCCGTCCGCGACACCATGTCAGAAACTATCATCGCAAGTCGAGCGCAATTACATGCTGCCAAACCCCGAAAGCGCGGCAACTCGCGGGAGCTTCACACAACACACCTGCTCCACTCGCTACTCCAACCAGACTCCTCCGCTGCCCGCGCTCCACGCGGCAGAGTTAACACTACCAAAGATCCTACACACTTTCGTTCTTCACACGACCTATCGATGTATTCGTTCGATAGCATAGTTTTCCTTAGGCAAGACCCAGCGTAAAATACAAATAATATTCACAAAATAAACCAATTATAAATCGACATAAATGCATATATATATATATATATATATATAGTAAAATAATTACAATATATAAAGACACAGAAATGTCGTATCTTGAGGTAACAAAACAAGGAAAAAAAGTATAGTACAATGATGGAAATACGAGGATATGCATTTCCGGCGTTACAACGTCAGGTGGGCGAGCAGGCCAGGGAGAAAATGATACCTGTCGCTCATCGAAGGCTTCCATACTCTTCGCCACATCCGGCAGGGCGTTGTCCTGTCGAAATATGGCGTCCGGAATGTCCTGAAGTAGAGGCAGTGCCTCAGGTAGTAAGACCTACATGATGTAGTGGTAGCTGTTCAGATTGTCATCAAGACATACAAAGTGAGATCGAGTGTTACAGGGAATGGCGCACCAAACCATCGTACTTGGCGTTTGTCAGCTATACCGTTCACCGACACAGCCTGTCAGATTGCGTTCAGCACGGTGGCGTCAAGCGCGTGCGCGGCCATCATTGTAGGACGAATTAAAGTGGGACTCGTTCGAAGCCATTACAATCTGCCACTCCTCACGCCAATGTCTACGTTCACGTGCCCATTGCAGTCTGCGGCGTTGGTGTTTTCTGGTCAGTGGAAGACGACGCAATGGCGTGCTTTCCATTAGTCGTCCCAGAAGGAGACGGCCTTGAACAGTGGATGTAGACACATTCACACCCTTGCAGAGCTTGCGCCAATGCTGTGAAGGAAGCTGTTCTGTCCGTTATGGCCAAGGGAATAAGATGGCGGTCATCTCGCTCTGCGGTCGGACTGTGTTGTCGAGTGCCCTGTGGGGGACTGATGACCTTCGCTGTTTAGTCCCCCTTAAACATCCCAATGATGAGGAGAACATAAACACCCAGTCCCCGGACAGAGAAAATCCCCAACCCGGCCGGGAATCGAACCCGGAGCCCCGTTATCCAGAGGCAGCAATGCTAGCCGCTTCTTTTTTCTATTGGTCGTTGTATTTGTTCGGGGCGGACGCCCCATGACGCTTGTTAAAGTTCATAGTTGATCCATTAGCTCAGTTTTTTTACTACAGAGGACTGTCACTAGAGGACTAGCTGAGGACCCCAGTTAACTACAATAGACTGCTTCTAAATGGGGAGCAAGTTCTTTGGCATAATCTTTGTAGAATCTTACAGGTGTCCTTCCTGATGCCTTTCCCTACCACGCGATTATAGTTGTTTTTTTTCTTTTTTTTTCGCGTATGCCATTTCGAAATTCGTACGATGACTGAAAGTGGGAACCGTTTTACGATCTTCCGCAGCGAAACTAGTTCGGAAGACCGAATTTAGTGTTTCGAACTGCTTACTGGTTTTACGTAAGATCAAAACCTCTTACGGTTATTGGTCAGATCAGTTGACAAAATTTTACTTTAAAAGTCACAGGACACTTGTCTCATTCATTACCTGACGCTCTCGTTAGCCTTCTGTTTGTCAGCTGGGTTTTGACCTCTCTTGAATCTGTGATAAAACTATTTTTCTTTACGTAGCAGTTTTCTAACACGGAAACCACGGTGGGTCTTTACCATTCCTTAAAACCTTGTCTAAGGCATTGTGAACGGTGCTATTGAATTTTTTTCATTTGTGCTTCAATTCTTCTTCCTCAGGACTGAATATTTAATGTTGACTACTCAGATGTACGGCGGTTTGTGTACTGTCACTCTTGCTGAGAAAAGTATTTTCCCATAGTTACTAACATACCTTGTAACACCTGTGGTCATAGATGCTATCAAGCTTTATGATTAGTGATATCTTCCTCTACGTTAAGTGATTCGATAAGTTGAGGTCTGTTTATTGATAGGAAGTCTAAGACACAAACTTCATGTGTTGTTTAATTATATGCTCGAAGTAACTCTTGGGCAAGATACTGACCATAATGTCACACGAATCCCTGTCTCTGGTATCAGTTCTGATGGCATGACGCTCTCAGTGTATTCCAGGCAAGCTAAAGTCACCCCATATTAGAACGGCACAATCAGGCAAGAATACTCTGCAAGTTCTCTCTGAAGTGCTCTACTAGTACAGCTCCTGGCCCAGGCCGTCTATAAAACGATTGCCATTTTCGATCGACCTTTGATGTTTAACTTCACCAGGATTAATTGACATTCGGAATCCATGATAAACTCGATAGATATTATCTAATTATTTACTGCAATAAATATGCCGCAACTATTAGCGACTCACCTATCCTTATGATAAAAATTCCTATCTGAACTTTGAATTTCGTTGCTGTTTACTTCCAGTTTCAACCAGTTTTCTGTTCCTAATGCTATATGGGCATTATAACGTTCAATAAGATTCTAACTCTGAAACCTTTCCTTGAATGCTCCTGCATTTTACTAATACCATATTAACCTTTTCTGTAACTGATCTGCGGCGACGAGCATTCTCTGAAAACACAGTGGCTGATGTATCTTCGGTTTTGGCAGGAAATTCGTCTCTGATCCCATGTGGTGTTTCCTCTAACCTAAAGAAGCCCCATGTACTTGCCACACGTGCTATGGTACCCTATTAGCCTCTTTCTGCACGTAGTGAAAGCCAGACCAATAAACGGGGATTCTACAATTCTCCACCCGATAGCACAGATCGAGAAATTTTTCGACGATTCATCGGTGAATCGTCTGAGCCTTTCGTTTAGACCTTCCACTCTGCTCCGAACCAGAGGACCGCGATCGACCTGGGTAAGACGCTATTAATGGTGAGCTAAGGCTGCTTCCCGCGTGTGACGCTTTTTGCTTTCACTAAATCATCCATCCACCGAAAAGAACGGAGGGTGGCTCAGAATCAAAGCGGCAGGCGTCATTCGTGCCGATTTGTGCCACTACATGCAGCCGGTTACATCTAGTGCGCTCGATAGCCGCTAGCAGAGCCGCCGCCTCGTCTCGGAAGAGATCCCCTGGCAAACACACCAAGTACGCACGCATTTTTTTCCGCTTGCTTGCTCTGTCCCTAAGGATCTCCGCTTCCCGCTTAACGTTGGAGCTCCCAATGACTACGACACCCACCCAGTGCACCTGTTCGGCCTGGTTAGGAAAATCGGCTGCTGACCCAACAGGAGAGGAATTCTGTGATTTATCAGAGGTATTATCAACATTGGATAGCACCTCATACTTGGCAGAAGGAGCCTATTTTGTAGCTTGTTTTCTCTTCTGCTTCCACCCAGCGAGAGGGGAACCAACCACAGTCTTCCACTCATTCTCGAGTAAAAAGTTACTGGTCAGCTGTTGAGTATTGGTAGGCACAGTGACTTTCACATCGCAAGAGGGTTTCAATGGCACCAGAGGTGCCAAAGGTCTCGTCACAGATGCCCCGATGATCCCGCAGCCTTCAGCAGAAGCCAGAAGCCTGTCGACTGTGGGCAACGCAGCTTCCAGCTGTTTACGAACAGCAGCCAACTCTCCTTGTCTCTGCTCACAACAAGCAAAATCCTTAGCCATATAACAGCGTATAAAAGCAGAGTAATGTTTGAAAAATACAAATAAAACTGTCAGGTCTAACACAGAAAGTACAAACATACCTCTACAAAAGCGAAAACAGGATTAAAATCTGCTCTGCAGCCTAGGATAGATACTAGCCGACTGAATATAAGTGAGCGGCTCACAGACAGACAGCGAACTGAGAGTACGAACTGGCTGGTCTAGAACGTTTAAAAACTTCACTGTGGCGCTGCAGGCGTAAGTCCACCCCACTAAAACTGTGAAACGCAGAATAATATAAGCAAGACAACAAAACGTAGCATTGGTATCTTTTAGATGGCGCTAAAGGCGATGCTAATAATCACAAAGTGAAATCCGCAAGTTACTGTGTAAACAATAGCTCACTGAAACTGGTTTGAAACTTTCCACAGGGGTTTAATTTGCAAGAATCTCTGACTACTGACTTCGTAAACACACTCCGCAGCACTGCCATTGCCACAGACGGCACAAGATTTATCCCCTGCAACCCACTGGTGCTGCTGGCCGACTCCTTCATTACGTGAGTTCCCAACACCTCCTCTACATTATTTAATATTTACCCATTAGTAGTATATCTATGACGAACTTGGACGACTTTGCTCTTAAAAACGGTATTGAGCATGACTACTTTATTTGAATGGTGACTAAAATACTACGGTCTGGAGGGGAGAGAACGGGGAGGGGCGCGGCTTATCAAATTATGATGATGATGATGATGATGAGAGGGTGATTTCTTCACTGATAAGGGTGAAAACACCATTGATAACGGGGATGACGTCGCTGTAACAGGGGCAGGGCTTACCTTCATTTTGGATTCTGACATCATTACACTTGCATTTAGGCAACCAGCGTAAGCTCTTGCACTTAACGTCAGTGTTATTGTAAGACTGCATACCACTTTAAAGTGAAAAGTGACCCAAGATTGGCATATGTTTCATGTAGTATACTTCAGTAACATAATTTAGACACAAATATCGTATCAAAACATCTTTCAGTCGTCTAAATTTCTAGTTGTTGTTTCATTGGGTAATCAGTTTCGGCGATATATTACGCCGTCTTCAGGCCCCTTACCGATGTGTAGGAAGGTTCCTCCCTCTGGTCCAGTCAAACTAGTAGCCAGAATTTAATGACTGCTATCCGTAGACTTTTCAAACAGCGATCCCTTGCCGACCAGCTTATGATGATCGAAGCTTCTGTGAAGTTTGCAAGGTAGGAGACGAGAATTACAGCTATGATGACGGGTCGTGAGTCGTTCTTGGGTAGCTCAGTCAGTACTGCACTTGCCCGTGAAAGGCAAAGGTACCGAGTTCGAGTTTCCGTCCGGCACAAAGTTTTAATCGGCCATGAAGTTTTAAGGACGATTTAAGTAGCAGACTAGCACAGAAAGATAGGTTATCCCTCCCAAAGGAAATCTGCTAGTATCAAACATAGACCGCAGTTTTGAGAAGAAATAGGTGGTAATTACGTCTCGAGCAAAAGATTTTATTGGAGTGAGTCATCGATCATTGGAAAACCAGAAAAGAAATAGAATCGATTCTTCTTAGACAGGTGTCACAAGAGGATGCTGAAAATTAAGTGGGTATCTAATATAAGAAGTGTAGATGTTCTTTGAAAAGGGATACGTGGAAAATACCTGCAACTAGAAACCAAAGGATGACAGTACATGTGTTTACATATCACGGAATGACAACGATTTATCCATTTTATTGGATGTTGAGTTGCATGGCTGTGGATCATATTAAGAAATAGGCAACCAGCCACCTTTTATGTATTTTTGTTAATTTCAAAACGCATTTCGGGTTTTCGACCATCTTCACTTGACGTAATATACGTTTGAATTTCCAGTTAGTATATAGATAAAACATCGACTGCAATTTGGTTCTGCACCTGGCCTCTGCACAATAATAATTTCATTTAGTAGCTATTCTGTATATACCGTATGTTACTCTTTAGATGTACGAGGGCTGTTCAATAAAGAATGGTCGTAATTTTCTGACAACATCCTCATAATTTTGATCGTCCTTCTCAAAGTAGTCTCCCATGAATGCGATGCACTTGTCCCGGCGTTTCTGCCAGTCTTCAAATACACGCTGGAAACTATTATTTGAGAGGTCCTTCAAAATCGCCTCCACAGCCTTCACCACTGCTTCTCATGATTCATAATGCTTTCCACGAAAGGCAGGCATTATGGAATAGAAAATAGTCACATTGGCTAAATAAGGACTGTAGGGTGGGTGAGGGATGCACTTCACGTTGATTTTTGCAAGATATTCAGCAGCAACATGGGCAATATGCGGCCACATATTATTGTAGTGCAGCATCCAGCGGTCTTTTGCGCCTGATGTGGACTTGCAATGTTTTCAGGACTTCCTTGCATTGTTTTCCAGTTACTGATGCGTGTGCACTTGCAACATGCTGATAAATCATTCCATCAATATCAAGGAATGAAATGACCATAACTTTCCCAGCAGAAGAAACCACTTTTGCTTTTTCGGGGGTTCGAGATGAAGGGGATTTCCACACTGAGATTTTATGTTTGCTCTCAGGACCAAAATGATCTAGCCAAGTTTCGTCAGCATTGATTACATTTGTAAGAAACTCTGGATCTTCCTCTAACATCAGCTTTAACTGCACGCGAATGTCCTTTTGTTCGGGAATCAACAGCCTTGGGGCCCATCGCACACAAACACGTATGTGTATTTTTCTGTCACCAACGCGTGGGTGGAATGCAATGAAATGTTCAGTATTTCAGAAAGTGATATTAAGGTACTTGTCGATCCTCTCTCACAATGACAGCACCAGTGGTGATGTTTTCTTCCGTAAGAGCGGTAACTGGAGCACCGTGTCCACCTTGCTTTGAAATTGATTGTCTCCCCTCTTTAAACATTTTAAACTACCTTCGAGCTGTGCTGTAGGGAAAAACAGAATAAACAGACCTCCTATAACATTGTTCAAAGAGGATGTTCAATATATAATCACTTCATGCAAAAGCATATTCTCTGAATTTGAAGAAAAACTGTTAACTAATATGAACCCAGTACCTCCTAGAATGTATGGCCTTCCTAAAGCGCACAAACAAGATGTTTCTATTCGTCCAGTTGATCATCATTTACTGCTCCATCTTACAAACTAGCCAGTAAACTGGATGCCCTAATTAAGAGCAAGACTAAATTCAAACCAAAGCATGGTATTTCAAACTCTGTGGACCTAGTAAACAAGTTAAAAGGTATATCTGTCTCACACAGTGATAAATTAGTACTCTTTGATGTCAGAAGTTTGTTTTCTAACATACCAGTAGTAGAATGCATTGACATTCTAACAGAGCTGATGCACAAGTCTAATATCAATCCTGTGGAATTGAATGACTTGAGACTGCCCACACAGACATGCCTCGCACAGAACTATTTCCAGTTCCAAGGGACTCTTTATAAACAATTAGAGGGCTTAGCTATGGGCTCCCCTCTTAGTCCACTGTTGACTGAAATATTTATGGACCATTTTGAACAAAATTTTCTAAAAACAGAACCTTTGAGTGCAAACACCAAATACTGGTTTAGATATGTAGATGATGTCCTGTGTATATGGACTGGTACTACAAGACAACTCAACACATTCTTGAAAAACCTAAACAGTCAACATAAAAATATCCATTTCACTATGGAAATTGGCAACAAATCCATAAACTTCTTCGATCTCACCACTGACATCAGTACGCACACACATTGTTTCAAAATTTACAGAAAAACAACAGGCACAGTAATACCTTCTTGCTCAAAACACCCCATAGCTCACAAACATGCAGCTTTCCACTCAATGAAACACCGTCTCATATCTATTCCCATGTCCAGAGATGATTTTAAAGCAGAGTTAGATACAATAAAATTTATTGCCATAGCCAATGGCTACAATCCAGTTCTTATTGACCACATCTTGCACAGGAAACAAAAACGGAAAATTATACCCCTCCTCTATGCCCCACCTGTTTCCCCGTTCACTGTCTGCAAGAAATGGGGTACACTACCATTTCTAGGTCAAGTGTATCAGATTGTAGCCAAAGCACTGAAATCCTGCAAGTATAGGCCTTCCTACTATGTCAGGAACACGACAGTGCAGTGTGTTTTTAATAGCAAAGACAAGATCCAGTTATTAGCCAACAGTGGGGTATACAAAATCACCTGTTCTGATTGTGACAAATTTTACATTGGTCAGTCAGGCAGAGGCATATCAACTAGGCTGGCTGAACATGAACACAGCTGGAGGTTGCAGAATTCAGACTCTGCATTTGCTGAGCATGTACTGAGTGAGGGTCACAACTACCAGCCAGTGTCCCATGTACTTCACTTAGCAAACAAAGGCCATAAACTCAACCTGCTGGAAGCCCTCGAAATTAACGAACATCTTGCTCACAGTCCAGATCTCATACTAAATGACCAGACACAACTCAACACTTCCCCTCTCCTAAACTTCATATAATCATCTTTGTTGTTCGTTACTTCCCACACTCTCTCTTTCTACATATTTCCATTTTCCTGTATTCATTAAATTGTTTTATTTGTTGAAGTTGTCTTTGTATTCCTCATAGAATGTAGTCTGAATAGTTAAGGCTTTCTTTTTAACTGGCACTTATATTACTGTCCATGTTTAACACCCCTTGTAGTTGTCTCATCAAATACTGTTCATATTTTACTTTGCTCATTTATTTAATGAAAACTGGTACACAGCCACTGCTTTGATTATAATGTCAATGTTAAAATGCAGTACCACAACACTCTCAAACTGTAGGTTCCCTCAAACACCTCCATTTTACTGCATTTATTAATTTCTGTTTATCTTATTGACATTGCTTAAGTTCCTTATGTATTCTGTATTTACATTGACAACTGTCTCTTCTTTTAATTGGTTGTGTATCACTCTCCATGTTTCATACCTCCTGATGCAGCCTTGTCTAGTACTAATTTTATTTTATTTTATTAGTTTTGTTTATAAATAGAAACTGTTATGTAGGCATGCTATTTCTATTTTGTGGTAAAGGTTTTCCTGTCAACTCCATTGTTATTTATGTACTGTTCAGTTTTTACTATTTCATTGCAAAGATGTTACTTACTGTATGTTTCTACTTCAGTCTAGATGTGTTACTTCTCTTCCAATGTTGTCTGCTAACATTTAACTTCTTTGGTGATAATACTCAGTAAATGTCTGAAGATGGCTTTGTAAGCCGAAAACCGGTTAACAATAAAAGTAATATTATAGAACAACAAGTAAACTGGTGCTTTTCATTTATTATAATGTTCTACCAAGAACCGACGGAAGATTCTGTTAATATCCTATAACATTGTATAGGCCTCGGGTGAAGAGTTTTTGAGACGAAAGCAGAATTTCAAAGCCGCATGCTGTTCCTCGCATGTCACTTCCATTGTAGCGGTACGGGATACTGAACATGTCTGACCTTGTCTGCCTCCCACAGGAGGGAACCAGGAGTACCAACAATGAAACTACTATGGCGTGGTTGTTGCACATTAAGTTCAGAGAATATCAAAGATTAAATTTTAGCGCGAGAAAGTATGACCATAAGAAATTATGATCATTCTTTATTTAATAGCACACATACTTACTTTGTACTAGGAACAACAATGAGCAGAGTAGAAATTAAACAAATATAGTAAGTAATATAGCGTAAATATACAACTCACGAAGTATAGTAGCTTAACAAAATTGATATTTTGCACAGGCCAACTGCAGTCAGCGTTTTAACGATGTGCCAACTGAAGATTGAAATACATATTACGGTAACTGAAGATGGCTGAAAGCCCGAAACGCATTTTGGCATAAATAAAAATACATAAAAAGTGGCTGGTTGCTGTAATTCTTACAATAATGTCAGGGAATAAATTCAGTGGTTCTAAAGGACTCTGTAGACGGTAGAAACCTTAGGGAAAGACAGAGATTGGAGTATATCAAACAAATGATCGATGTCGGATTTAAATGGTACTCTGAGATGAAGAGATTTGAACGCACTCAGAAGGCTGATGACAAAAGACGGGAGCATCCTCCAAAATAGTTTTGTCGTTCGTTATCTTTGTGGAGTATAGATGTAGTCGTTACGTCAGCCACGATTTTCACCTCATGCCATCGATAACCGCCATTTGCATTTGTGGTCAGCACGCAATCAGCTGAGCAGTACAAGTCCGGAGACGCTGCCTGCTGGCCAGAACTTTGCAGCAGATGAGCCGGCAGATGTTGAGATGGCTATCGCAGAGTTATTGAGTTGTCGCCGGCCCCTCTACCCACACGAGTTAATTACCCGCTCCTCGACATCACGGAATCCCGCGCACAATAGCATTCGTGCGTGCTGCGTGAGACCGTTGCCAACGCGGCACAATGAGACATATACGCGCGGCGCGGCTATTGTCCTTCACACGTAACGGCCGCCTATCAGAAGCGTTTCTGCAGATCCGGTTGCGGCTGTAGTGTATCTCTCTCTCTCTCTCTCTCTCCCCCCCTTTCCCTCAACCAGGAGTGCTGCCGGTACTGTGTGCGTATGTGTGCCTCTCCCTCTTTCCCCCCAGCACTCCGTAGGCTTGTCACGTAGAGCAAGGCTGTGTTCTTCCGTTTCATCGGAGTCCTCGCACCCGTCGTGCGGTATCGTTGTAACTGATGTCCACTCACTGCTGCACCGCGACTGTAGGTAGTTAACAAAAACCTTCCGCAAAACTGACCTGTTTGGAACTCAGTCCGTCTTTGGGGTACACCTGCTGGCAGGAACATTTCTGCATCCACGTAGGTAAACTGAGAAGAACAGCACTGCCGGTAAAAGACTGCGCGTTCTTCCTTTTTCGAAGTACCGTTTCGTATTTGTACTTTATCCGATGGTTTTTCAGTGAGTACATTCTATCCATGATGCGATATTCTGAAAGCATTTCAGAAAGCCCAGACACGGCTGCCTCACAACGTTCACAGCTACATGCCACATGTAACTATAGACTTGCAAACAGGTGGAATTCAAAATATACAAAATACGGAAAAGAGGATGGACGTTCCAACGGGGCGTACTACTATTTCCAAAGTATGCCGCTCCCGAGGGTCCTTTGTGAAATTCTGTTCTTTAGTTTTTGCCAGTTTTCCGTAGAAGCTACCCCGAATGGGGAGACAAACTAAATGCGGCTGACTTTTTTAATAATTCTCGAGAAACCATAATAACAATCGATATTCAATGGTTTTACAGAGTAGGTGTATTGTAGTTTGTTATGTATTCATCCAAGCTCCTAAACATAATGTACTACTCCAAGTGATCCTTCTGGTTTTGAACAAGAACTGTGTGATGTTAACTTACAAGAACAACGGACTACTGTACTAAGCAAGAACATTTGTGTTTGAAACAAAACTGAACGTCCTAATACGGGTGTAATTTTATATCCCCAGTATTTGCTATTGGGAGCGAAAGTAATGACTTTTGTCATGTAATAAGAAAATTCCATCAGTTTTCTAAATTGGCGTGCTGTGAGCAGTAATTCTGACCTTGGCCGCATACGATGGACAAACATAACTTATAGCTGTGATTCTGTATCAACCCTTTGTACTTGGCTGACTCTTATGCGGTATAATATAATGCTCTGTGTGACAGAATACTGCCAACTCTTGCTCTGATGCTCGTTCTGAAGGGTACGACGTAATCTGAGCTCTGTAATAAATGTGACATTACGTAATTTCTGCTTTCATTCGAGTAGACCATAAAGCTTCCTTGTATCTAATGCAAATTACTGAATTATTTACGGCACAAAGCAGTCCTAATTACTGTATCTCTCTGTGATAGATAAATAGTAAAGTAGTTACTGTTTATCATCTAGTCTGGTGTGAATTTCAGTGATGAGCTCCAGTCTTCGTAATAATTAGCGACGTAGCTAGAAATTGGGTTTTGGTCCGATAGCGACGGTCGTAGTAATGTTCAACGTAGATATTCCCTTGATAGTTACCGCCAACACCAGATGAGATGAGCGGAATATGGCACTTAGACGTTCCGTTCGTAAATTAAACAGAGACTTATTTTAACTACATAAACCTATTGCCATCTGAGCAAAGTGTTCTCTTAATTTCTTCGACCTCTGTCGATTCTATAAAAACCTCAAATACTGGAACACTAATCTGGAACAGGTCCACTAGCAGTACAGTCTAGTAATTTCGGGTTTATTCTCATCTTTAAGGTGCAGTTTCTTACTTTTCGAGCAGAGCTCAGAAGTTCATGTGAGGTGTAAGGTGTGTTAATAATGCCACATTGGCACCAAATTTCACCGTTGCGACCGTGGATGTGTCACAACATGGGAAAGTCGTCATACCCTCTTACCCACATTTCACCCCTTCTTTTGATGTTGGTCGTGCAAAACATTTCAGGCATGCCACTGCTTAGAACCGACACGAAAAGGACTCAGGATGTGGTCTAAATGCGTCAATGAGGACACCCCTTACCCTGGGGCGTTGATCCCCACACATTTCGCGGTCAAAAACGACAGTTCGCAGCAAAAGGACGACGTTCTTGAGAACTTTTGACACTCCTGACTTCCCCTCCTCCCTTTTGTAAGGACATTGTGGGACTGCAACCCCACTCAACGTAATTTTTGCTTTGCTATACAGGATGGAACCACTAGGGACAGTTCAAAACCATTCGACGAAATATGGACGAGATCTGAAGCAACAAACGGTGTTCACACTTTTGTAGCCCTCCTGCTTCGCGGCCCCCTCCTGTGGCGTGATCACAGAGGTGAGGGGGCAGGGTTGGTTGGTTGGTTGGTTTGGGGAAGACCAGACAGCGTGGTCATCGGTCTCATCGGATTAGGGAAGGATGGGGAAGGAAGTCGGCCGTGCCCTTTCAGGGGAACCATCCCGGCATTTGCCTGGAGTGATTTAGGGAAATCACGGAAAACCTAAATCAGGATGGCCGGACGCGGGATTGAACCGTCGTCCTTCCGAATGCGAGTCCAGTGTTGAGGGGGGGGGGGGAGGGGGGGAAGGGGGCGCGTGCTTGAATATAACGCAAAAGGGTCCCCCCTAAGACCCCTAGTTCATTAACACCCTCAGTGCCACCCTCGCACAGATGTTGGGTACTTCGACACCCATTCAGCCGAATGGCGGTCCACTGCTACTCTTGCACTTGATCGAGGGCGTGAGGAATCTAAGGGGTGTCAAAAGGGTTGCCTGCCCTGGGAGTTGCGAATATGTCGTCCATCGCAGAGGCGTGGAAAGAAGGAGTGAAATGTGAATAAGGGGGCGTGTAACTACCCTTCCGTCATGTTACATGTGTACGGTGGCGTTGGCTGAATTGTGGTGGAATTTGATGCCGTTGTGACGTCATCAGTCCACATTGCACCCCACCTGAACTTCTGAGCTGTGGCTTTTGTTTACGGGTATTGACCTCTCGCTGTTTGAAATATCGCTGAGCTCAAGGGGAAGTCACAGCGCGCCACACTTTTGTACCAATGCAGAGGAAGCTTGTAGCACCTCTGAGCTAAATTTGGAACTTCTGCGTTGATATGAGAGAGAATTTCGTGATTTCAAAAAGGTATCATTTAAGTTTGTTGTGCAGCGTAGTTTACATCCGTTGAGAACCCTCGAGCACCAGCCATTACTTTCCTTTTCCTTCACTGTTAACTTTCTATTCTAAAATATTGAGTTCTATCAGCAAAAAATTTGTACCATCAACAACCGGTAAGTAGCCAAGCCAATCAGAACATTTCCATCTCTATGGGTACAGGATCTACCGCCTCACTAGGTACAAAGGTGACCGCAGCCACAGCGCTGCTCAAATCGCGGAAACTTGTGAAAGGATGCCTGGACTGATGAGGCGCTCCACGCGTTGCTGCACGCCGATGTTTCTTCTGTACAGTGCATCGTTCAGGCAGGTGGGGATGCAATTCCGTGTATGAGAAACTTCATGAGGCCGAAAGAGGGAAAAAGACTGCTGACATGTCCCGTGGATATGACATGTGCACCTATCGTACGGGCCGGCCGGAGTGGTCGAGCGGTTCTAGGCGCTTCAGTCTGTAACCGCGCGACCGCTACGGTCCCAGGCTCGAATCTTGCCTCGGGCATGGATATCTCTTATGTCCTTAAGTTAGTTAGGTTTAAGTAGTTCTAAGTTCTAGGGAACTGATGACCTCAGATGTTAAGTCCCATAGTGCTCATAGTCATTTTGAACCTATCGTACGTGTGTATCTCTCTGCTTCAACACAGACCCTTCGGCCAGTCTGTACTTTCATCAAGCCAACCCCTCGCTCCCGAACAGTGTCAAAATGGTTTGAATGACGGGAAGAATAAAGGGTTTAACACCCCGTCGACGACGCAGTCCCTAGAAACGAAGGATGGAGAAGGAAACTGACCGAACTGTTCGAAGACCCCACTCTGGAATTCATTGTAAGAGATTTAGAGAAATCGCGACAAACCTACATCTGGATGGTCGAACGTGGATTCGAACTGCCACCCTTCCGCGCACACGGATCCGGTGTCTTAAAACTGCGCTACCTCAACGATCATAATCTGCTGAGGAGTGTTCCAGAGGCGTGTGAGGCTTGTGCGCATAGTGAAATTTACACCCTCGAAATTCACGTCCAGGAAAGGTCGACGAAATGTCCGCTAAACCCCCTTTCCTAACTCAGTAGCTTGCCCTGCAAGCAGCAGAGTCGACGGTTCCTTACGTGGTGTTTTATTTTCTAATAATTACTGACAAAGAGGACTGGAGATACTCTTACAAGAACTGCAATGAGAAAATGTAAATAATAATACTACTACTACTACTACTACTACTACTAATAATAATAATAATAATAATAATTCCCGTGGAGGCCCGGGAAAAGAATAGGCCTCCGGTATGTTCTGCCAGTCGTAAAAGGCGACGAAAAGAACAAACCACTAATAGGGCTAACCCCCCTTTTAGTGTGATTAGTTGGTTCAGGACAGAACTAAAGAAGTCTCGGACAAGCGCCGTCATGGTCGGGGACGACGCTTGAACCCTATGCCCGCCCACAATGGTAACGACACTGCTAGCCAACTGGAAAATGATTCAAATCCTAATAGAGGTGTTTTGCAGGATATGCTTCCTGCAACCACCCTAGAAGGAAAACAAAGACAGCGGATGAGATGGTCAGATGAAGTTAATCGACACCTCATGTTCTGTTATTACCAAGCAACAAACCTAGGAACCAACACAACTGGATACAGATCACAAGTATACACAACATTTATTACCAGATACCCAGAATTAAAATTTTTAACAGAACAACGACTAGCTGATCAGATCCGTGTAATAATCAAAAATAACAGGATACCCCAGTCATAATTAGAAAACATCAAACAACAAGTACAACAAATACTGGAACAAAATAATGTGCAATCAGAAGAAGAAGAAGAAAATACAGTAATGGACTGAAACATCCCAGAGCAAACAAACAAAGAACAACACGCATCAATTAAACAGTCAGAGGAAAACGAAATCTTAAGACAGCCACCAGAACAAGCACAAATAGAACACGAAGTGACACACATGTTAGATATAGAAGAAAAATTTCAGCTGACATACATAGAATACAAAGACACAAATACAGACATTAGACCATTCTTGCGTAGACCGCCAAATAACCCACAAGTCGAAACAACAATAAAAACTATCAACACAATCATACACAACAAAATAAATGAAAACACAACTATGGAAGAGTTACAACTACTGGTTTATATAGGAGCACTCACTACACTAAATATACACACTAGGCAGAGATCAAAACCAACCAACACACAGAAGAAACCCACAAAACCAGCATGGCAACACAGGCTACAGATCAGAATAGAAAAACTGAGAAAAGACATCGGACAGCTAACACAATTTATAAGAAATGAAATGTCAGAAAAAAAACGAAAAAGGTTAGGTAAAATCTCACAACAAGAAGCGATAGAGCAATTAGATGAAAAGAAGCAAAAATTACAATCATTGGCCAAACGACTTAGAAGATATAAAAAAAGTGAAAATAGAAGGAAACAAAACCAAACATTCAACACAAACTAAAAGAAATTTTACCAGACAATAGATAACACACACGTTAATATAGACAATCCACCAAACATAACAGACAAGGAACACTTCTGGAGCAACATATGGTCAAACCCGGTACAACATAACAGGCATGCACGGTGGATACAACCAGAAACAGATACATACAAGATGATACCACAAATGCCTGAAGTGATAATTTTGCAACATGAAGTCACCCAAGAAATTAATTCTACTCACAATTGGAAAGCCCCTGGAAAAGATAAAATAGCAAATTTCTGGCTAAAGAAATTCACCTCAACACATTCACATCTAACTAAATTATTTAACAGTTACATTGCAGACCCATACACATTCCCTGACATCCTTACACATGGAATAACTTATCTGAAACCTAAAGATCAATCAGACACAGCAAACCCAGCTAAATATCGCCCCATAACATGCCTACCAACAATATACAAAATATTAACTTCAGTCATTACACAGAAATTAATGACACATACAACACAGAACAAAATTATAAATGAAGAACAAAAAGGCTGTCGCAAAGGAGCACGAGGATGTAAAGAGCAACTGATAATAGATGCAGAGGTGACATATGAAGCTAAAACTAAACAAAGGTCGCTACACTATGCATACATTGATTACCAAAAAGCTTTTAATAGTGTACCCCACTCATGGTTACTACAAATATTGGAAATATACAAAGTAGATCCTAAATTGGTACAGTTCCTAAACATAGTAATGAGAAATTGGAAAACCACGCTTAATATCCAAACAAATTCAAATAATATCACATCACAGCCAATACAGATTAAGCGTGGAATATACCAAGGAGACTCATTAAGTCCTTTCTGGTTCTGCCTTGCTCTGAACCCACTATCCAACATGCTAAATAATACAAATTATGGATACAATATTACTGGAACATACCCACACAGAATTACACATTTGCTATGCATGGATGATCTAAAACTACTGGCAGCAACAAATCAACAACTCAATCAATTACTAAAGATAACAGAAGTATTCAGCAATGATATAAATATGGCTTTTGGAACAGACAATTGTAAGAAAAATAGCATAGTCAAGGGAAGACACACTAAACAAGAAGATTACATATTGCATAACCACAGCGACTGCATTGAAGCAATGGAAAAAACAGATGCCTATAAATATTTAGGATACAGACAAAAAATAGGAATAGATAATACAAATATTAAAGAAGATCTAAAAGAAAAATATAGACAAAGACTAACAAAAATACTGAAAACAGAATTGACAGCAAGAAACAAGACAAAAGCTATAAATACTTATGCTATACCAATATTGACCTACTCATTTGGAGTAGTGAAATGGAGTAACACAGACCTAGAAGTACTCAACACACTTACACGATCACAATGCCACAAATATAGAATACATCACGTACATTCAGCAACTGAAAGACTCACATTAAGCAGAAAGGAAGGAGGAAGGGGATTTATCAACATAAAAAACCTACATTATGGACAGGTAGACAATTTAAGAAAATTCTTTATAGAACGAGCAGAAACTAGCAAAATACACAAAGCAATCACTCATATAAATGCATCGGCTACACCACTGCAATTTCATAACCACTTCTACAATCCTTTAGATCACATAACATCAACGGATACGAAGAAAGTAAATTGGAAAAAGAAAACACTACATGGCAAGCACCCGTATCATCTAACACAGCCACACATCGACCAAGACGCATCCAACACATGGCTAAGAAAAGGCAATAAATACAGTGAGACGGAAGGATTCATGATTGCAATACAGGATCAAACAATAAACACCAGATATTACAGCAAGCATATTATTAAAGATCCCAATACCACAACAGATAAATGCAGACTTTGCAAACAACAAATAGAAACAGTAGATCACATCACAAGCGGATGTACAACACTAGCAAATACAGAATACCCCAGAAGACATGACAATGTAGCAAAAATAATACATCAACAGCTTGCCTTACAATATGAACTTATAAAACAACATGTTCCCACATACAAGTATGCACCACAAAATGTACTGGAGAACGATGAATACAAATTATACTGGAACAGAACCATTATAACAGATAAAACAACACCACATAACAAACCTGACATCATACTCACCAATAAAAAGAAGAAATTAACACAACTAATCGAAATATCCATACCCAATACAACAAATATACAAAAGAAAACAGGAGAAAAAAATTGAAAAATACATCGAACTGGCTGAGGAAGTCAAGGACATGTGGCATCAGGATAAAGTTGACATTATAGCAATTATACTATCAACTACAGGAGTCATACCACACAATATCCACCAGTACATCAATGCAATGCAGCTACATCCAAACTTATATATACAACTACAGAAATCTGTAATTATTGACACTTGTTCAATTACCCAAAAGTTCCTAAATGCAATGTAACATATACCGTACAGTTAAAAGGAAGTCACGTTTGATCAAGGTCCGTGTCACCTTCCATTTTTAACCAGACATAACGTCTGAGACAAGAAAGAAATAATAATAATAATAATAATAATAACAATAGCTCGGGATTAGCCGAGCGGTCTATGGTGCTGCAGTCATGGACTGTGCGGCTGATCCTGGCGGAGGTTCGAGTCCTCCCTCGGGCATGGGTGTGTGTGTTTGTCCTTAGAATAATTTAGGTTAAGTAGTGTGTAAGCCTAGGGACTGATGATCTTAACAGTTAAGTCCCATAAGATTTCATACAAATTTGAACATTTTGAACAACAATAACAGTAATTTATTTTAGTTTTCGTCAAGATCGTCTTGTACATTTTCATGTTAGACATCTTTGACTGTTCCAAAACCAAGCGATTTAAAACCAATCGCACAATATTTTTCTTCTTGGTCTTCCTATCCTCCTCCTACTGTTGGGTCTGTAGTCGCAGGTTGTTCTTGGTATAGGGCTTACTAAGTAATAGCTCATGCTGTTTCTTTCTTTACGGTTGGATTCCTTCTGTTAGTCCTAGAATGTGACGCTCCTCTCTTATCTCATTGCTCCTGCTCATTTCTGGTTATTCAATTCTCTGTAACTGTTCGGTCGTTAAGAGTTGAAACTTCGGAACTACGGAACATTAAACGTACAGTCTTCGTGTTACAGAATTTAAGTATTGTCTCTTTCCAGGTTTTGATCAGCAGCGTTCTCTTAATCGTACCTAACACGTATAAGAAGCTTTCTAATTTCATCTCACGATCATTATCATAAGCATAAGAATATCACAGCTCGTGTAGTTGGTTATATATGCATTTGTTTCAATGTGTTATTCTCGATCATGATTTGATTTTGGCTCTAAGATGTTCTTGGCCACGAGAGGTGATAGCGTTAGTTTCCTTTGTGGAGCTGGTTAAATTATAATGCTTGGCCTCTGAAGGCGAAATCCATGCGGCTGGTTGTAGGTTGTCTTCCGTATCCGCAGGGATTACCCTTCTATCTCCAACACGTGTTAAGTTAAATACTATACATCTCGTTGGGTAGAATTTTCCCGGTTTTCGCCATTTATTGACTGTATACCTATTAAATTGAGCGGGCGATAAAGGTCACCCTTGTCTCACTACTTGTGTACGCTGAAGAATAACACTATGTATTGTGCATTGAAATCGTGGAACTAGAAACGACGGAGGGGTTTTGTCCCGCCGTAGTCCTCAGTGGTTCACAACCCCACAACAGGCCACAGCAGTCCACCCGCCCCACCGCCACCCCACACCCAACCCAGTGTTATTGTGCAGTTCGGCCCCCAGCGGACCCCCCCCTTCCCGAGGAACGTCTCATACCGGACGAGTGTAGCGCCAAATGTTTGTGTGGTAGTGTAATTACAGTGTACGCTTACGTGGAGACAGTGTTTGCGCAGCAATCACGGACATAGTTAACTGAGGCGGAATTAGGGGAAGCAGCCCGCATTCACAGGGGTAAATGGAAAACCTCCTGAAAAACCATCCACAGGCTGGCCGGCACACCGGACCTCGACACTAATCCGCGGAGCGGATTCGTGCCAGGGACCAGCACGACTTCCCTCTCGGGAAGCAGTGCCTTAGAGCGCACGACTAGCAGGGCGAGCAGGAACAACATACTCTTAGGTAATTTCTAACAACTTAGATTTCACCTAGGCGTCGCATAGTTTTTTAATAATCCACAAAAGCTATCTAACTCAAACAAAAATGTTTACTTACGAACAGTTTCGACAAACTTCGGCTATCTTCAGAAACTGCCGTGGAAAAAATAGGAAGCAAATTAGTGCTTAAAGTTTGAATCTCTTCTACTTGACAGAGCACACTTTAAAATATACATAAAATAAAATCTGGTCGATACCTGTAGATAAGCATACGGTACATGTACTGTGCATAGGAGGTGATTTGTAAGCAATCTCCTATGTAGACTGATTGCAATCCCCTAGTATTCTAACTAAGACCCACAACTGAGCGTACGTGATCGTTCCACTTCAAGTCCTACTAAGCATTTACACGATTTTACAGATTCCGACTATGACACGCTAGTATTATATTCATAGGGTACTACGTTTTTTTTTTGTGAAGTGCAAAATGTGACATTTTTGAACATTTACAGCTAGCTGCCATTCCCTGTACCACTTTGAAATCTTATCAAGGTCTGACTGAGCTTTTGTGCAGCTTCGTTCAGGCTGTATTTAGTTGTAGATAACTGCAGCCCCAGCGAAAAGTCTGAGGGTACTACCAATATTGCCCACGAGATCGTCCATATACAAAAAAAAAAAAAATGGTTCAAATGGCTCTGAGCACTATGGGATTCAACTGCTGAGGTCATTAGTCCCCTAGAACTTAGAACTAGTTAAACCTAACTAACCTAAGGACATCACAAACATCCATGCCTGAGGCAGGATTCGAACCTGCGAGCGTAGCGGTCTTGCGGTTCCAGACTGCAGCGCCTTTAACCGCACGGCCACTTCGGCCGGCGTCCATATACAACATGAACTGCGAGGGAGCCAACATGCTTCCCCGTGGTAAATCCGAAGTTTCTTCTAGATCTCCCCTACCAAGAAATCTTCAATCCAGCCACATACTTCGTCTGATAATCTATATGGTGGTAGTTTTGATATTAACTAAAGGGCTTTGGATATGGACGTGTATAGATGAGGCAAGTTACGCAAAGTTACTTCTCCCAGTTCAGACGCTACACACATGCGTCTATTACATGAGACTTCAAAAGATGGGAGGTTTTGTCAGTTTCGCCAGGGAATGATATATCAGAATTATAAAATGTTAAGTAAGATATACCTTAAAAGGGAAGATTATGTTCCATAAAATGACTTATCAAATAACTAGCTAAAAACTTTTTAAAGTGAAAGTACACAATGATTTCATAAATTAGGACAGAGTGTGTATTATAAAATAAGGAGAAACAGCATTTCAATGGGGAAACAAGTATCACTAGTGCAATACGCGTATATCGGAGAGCATTTCGCAGAACTTTAAGTCGATCTCGATGACAGTCTTTCTGCGGCAGCAGGATCTTCAAGATGCGAGCCTAATGCAGTTTGCCGCTGATATTGGTATGTTCTTTAACTGTTATCTTGGAATATCTTCTGTGTTGTTACAATCAAGGAGGACGTTTTATAAACCCTAGAATTAGCAAATTTAGCTTCGGTTTGTGGGAGACAAAGATTCATTCTTATTTAAAAATTTTGAGTTGTTCTAAACGTAGGTTGCCCGACGACCTCCCAGTTTAAAAAACATACCTATGGTAGCAACAAAGCTGCATTAGGTTGCCATTTTTATACGGAGAAACATTGAATATTTATTGAAAATGGAGCAAAAAAATAGAAATATGAAGGAGGCTATGTTTTAGAAGAATAGGCGATCTGTGTCGTAAAAAGAAAGAAGTCAGACTGTTTAATGAGCAAAATGAGTTCGCTGCTAATCCCTACTTTAACATTTATGATGGTCTGCTCGGTTGCTCGACTGAATATATGTATGAATTTATATTTTTTGATGAAGGGGAATTGCCGATCCAATCGGTAATGGCTTATGTTACCTGATTTATCGCTGTAAGAAATTCATTTGCTGTGTTAGTATGTGGCCTGTTGGCAATGAAAATAAGGTTTGTATGTCCTATTGTTACTACATCACATTCATGGGAAGTGGTGCTAGGTACTGATATCCGGTAATGACGGACCGCGAATAATCCGTGATTAGATCTCATGCGGATTATGGAACTTATAAATTTTTTATTCGTTTTAACTGTTTGTTCATTTGTATTTGTCCATAATATTTCCTGTAATTTCATATACCTGTCTTTTCACTGGCATCTTGCTCTTCTGTATGATATGGCTCTGAGCACTATCGGACTTAACATCTGATGTCTTCTGTCCCCTAGAACTTAGTACTACTTAAACCTAACTAACCTAAGGACATCAGACACATCCATGCCAGAGGCAGGATTCGAACCTGCGACCGTAGCGGTCGCGCGGTTCCAGACTGTAGCGCCTAGAACCACGCGGCCACCCCGGCCGGCTGTATGATATGGTATTCAGCTCTGATGACGGTAGTTTGATAGGCTACCTTTAAGTGTGCCGTTCTGGAATGAGGTCTTCGCTAAATAATCGACTATTTCATTGTACGTAGTACTAGTGTCCCTTGAGTCAAATTTTCCCCACTTCCAGAGATTTTCATTTTCTTTGCAGGCGTTTTAATGTTAACTACTAGTGGATGAGTTTACTTGAGAAGTACTGGTGGCTGCATAAGCAACCCGTTGCAATCATCCTTTTGCGTTTAGTGCTCAGTGGTGACGTCATTTTCCATTTAAACGGGAAAGTGAACAACCAAGATGTAGGATTGTGGGGAATGCGGCAGCCAAATACCACAATCGAGCGCGAGAGTGAGACTCTCTGAAGCTTCAAGTTTTCTGTGTCATTTCTTCAGAAAACAATTACATTCTGCTCATTTTTTTCCGAAATCACAGCTGCAGGAATCACGCACCTGTATATGTCAGAGATCCGACTTTTTCCTCAGTTACATATTTCAACACGACGGAGAAGCACCACAGGGGCACGTACTTTTAAGAGCATTACCTCACAATGCGTTACCTCGATGATCAGCCGCAAGGGTCGAATGGATGTTGCGTTGCATCACGGTCGCCTGATCTCACGGTGTGATTTATAGGGGTTTGTTAAAGATTTCGCTTACTTGTCTCCCCTTGCAACAACTTTGAGTGAACTGCTACGGAGCCTAGTAACATCAGTGAGGGCAGTAGAAAGCAGACATGCCCATAACATTACGCGACGTGTTTAACTCTCATCTGGACGTTTTTCTTGCATCCGGCGGAGACCTCCATGAACTTCCGTGAAAGGTAAAGAAAAGCTTTTGTCCCAAACTTAATTGTAAAAAGTAGCCGAAAGTAGTATGAGAATGCATTTGAAAGATGTACACTTATAAAATAGGATGAGTCTTTGAAAATAGGAATTTTGTAAACCTATGTGTAAGTTAAAATCTACTCCAAGTTTCTATCTTTGTTCCTGTGGGAAGTACAGTCTTGCGAAATCAGATGAATATTTTTGATACAAGATGTACTCATTAAATTCTCGCTGCCAGGAGTTGTACAAAGACATGGAAATAATGTATGCTTCAACGTAAAACGCAGATGTTAGTGAAGTCTGCATGTTGCACTGCTGTACTTGGCCACGAACGGCACCTGTGTAGTGCCCTCAATACGCTGCAAGTGGTAGTCGTGGTCAGGGCTGTGTTCCCGTCTAGTTGTGAGTGAACGAAGGTAACGGACAAAAGTGTATGTCGAGTAATCCCGACAGACGGATAATGAAGAGGATTGTTACAAGAAATGAGAGGACGACAGCTGCAAACGGCACTGTAAAGCTGAATGTCGCACTCACGAACCCCGTCAGCACCAAAACAACACGAAGAGAACTTTATAAGCAAAGAACTGCTGAACGTGCTGGAATTCCAGGAGAACTCATCGGTGATGCAAATACCCGTAACGGGAAAACGTCGTGCCGAAGTCATAAAACCTGAACTATGGAGCACGTTATTTGGTCGGATGTGTCTTGCTTCACACCGTTTCCAGCTTCTGGCCCAAGGGTGACAAATGGTGAGGGTTCAGTGATGATGTGCGCAGCCATATAACCACACACATGGGGTGCATCCGTGATGCAGGGGAGCGTCTTTAATTAGCAATCAAAACGACGTGCATCCCGGTTTGCAACCCAACCACTGCTTAAATTCTGAATAAAAGTCATCAGCAACGGCGGCCTTAGACTCCGGCATAAGAAGACACCATCAGTCTGCCAACGACCTTCTCAGGGAGGTTCGGGGCACACTACTCCCTTTGGGGTCAGAAACTGCCCCTAAAAGGTGAAAGACTCAGCAGTAATCAACGACATGAAGTACAAAAGGCACATAATGTGTTTCCACGGGACATGTGTCATGTAATTGAAAAAAGAGTCTGAACCCTTCATTGGCAAAAGATACAGGACGAGTTACCCCATTCGGGACTGCCAAGGAGGAAGTAAGCATCAGAAAAAGAATGAATAACCCACGAAAGAATAAAGTTCTCCGAATGTGGGGATGGGTAAGTTAGAAGACTGAACGTGGTTGTGAAGCCAGAAAATCTGAAACGGGACATGTTAAGGCTCAGTCTAAATACAGAGGGGTCGGGGGGCAGTGAAGTGACAAAAAGTTGTAAAAGAATAGGATTCGTTATGAAAAAGAATCTAGGGCAGAGAGTGAGTTGTTGTCAACAATTCAGTGACAAGGTCGTTCTCATCAGAATCGACAGCAAACCAACAACGACAACAGTAGTTCAGGTATACATGCAGATGTCGCAAGCAGAAGATGAAGAAAAATGGTTCAAATGGCTCTGAGCACTACGGGACTCAACATCTGAGGTTATCAGTCCCCTAGAACTTAGAAGTAGTTAAACCTAACTAACCTAAGGGCATTATACACATCCATGCCCGAGGCAGGATTCGAACCTGCGACCTGGTTCCGGACTAAAGCGCCTAGAACTGCTCCGCCACCGCGACCGGTAGAAGATGAAAAGAGAGAGAGAGAGAAAGTATATGAGGATACTGAAAGGGAATTCAGTACGCAAAGGGAGATAAAAATCTGATAGACATGACACACTGTAATGTCGTTGTCGGGGAACGAGTAGGAGAAAGTGCTGCCGGCCGGGGTGGCCGAGCGGTTCTAGGCGCTACAGTCTGGAACCGTGCTGCTGCTGCTACGGTCGCAGTTTCGAATCCTGCCTCGGGCATGGATGTGTGTGACGTCCTTAGGTTGGTTAGGTTTAAGTACTTCTACGTTCTAGGGGACTGATGACCTCAGAAGTTAAGTCCCATAGAGCTCAGAGAAATTTGAGCCATTTTTGAGAAAGGGTTATGGGAGAATATGGGTTGGTACTAGAAACGAGAAAGAATAATTGAATTCTGCAACAAATTTCAGCTAGTAACAACGAATATTCTGTTCAAGGATCGCAAGCGGACGAGGTATACTTGGAAAGGGCTGGGACATGCGGTTGGATTCCAGTTAGATTACATCATGGTCTGGCAGAAATTCCGAAATCAGATATTGGATTGTAAGACGTTACCAGTGTCAGATATAGTTTCAGATCACAATGTAATAATGATGAAAAGTAGGCTGAGGTGTAAGATACTAGTCATGAAGAATAAGTGCGCAAAGAAGTGGGATACGGAATTACTAAACAATGAAGACGTACGCTTGAAGTTCTTTGAAGCTACAGAGAGCCTATATGATAATGAATAGGTTACTAGGCATTTCATTTAAAGAATAATCGGGATCTATAAAAAAGGCAATCGCAAAAGTTGGAGAGAAAAACATATGTACAAGAAACGTACCTGCAAAGAAACCATGGTTAACGGAAGAAATACTTCAGTTGATCGACGAAAGAAGGAAGAACAAATATGTTCAGGGAAATTCAGGATTGCATAAATATAAGCCACTTAGGAATGAAATAGGTAGGAAATGCAGGAAAGTCAGGGCGAAATGGCTGCAGGAAAGATATGAAGAGACCGAAAAATAAAAATTATTGTCGGAAGGACTGATTCAGTATATAATAATAACAGAAGAAAGAAACAGAAGAACGACTGAAGGAAAACAAACACTACAATGGACAAAACAGGACAAGAAAACCACACAGAGACGCAAGAAACAGGGAGGAGATTAAAGCAAGAAAGCAGATTACCATGGTTGGCTGACCATGAGTATAAAAAGGGAGAAGCCAGCCACTCTGCAACACATTAAAACCTCCACCCTAAAAGCCCTAGGGTGTAGGACACAGAGTGACAAAGGATATGTTCTAAAACTCAAATCAAATGATTGAATCCACCCTCACGAATAAAACGTAAAACTAAAGCTGCTATTGAGGCATTGTCGCCCAACACGGAAGGTAGGTTGCTGGGAAAGTTAAAAGTCCGCCGCAGAGCGGCTTAATGTGGGCAGTCCAGCAAGAGGTGGACGACTGTCATTTGGGAGCCACAGCAACACTGAGGTGGGTCCTCGTGACGGAGGAGGTAACCATGTGTGAGCCACGTATGGCCAATGTGGAGTTGACAAAGGACAACTGATTCCCTGCGAGAAGCCCGCAGGGAAGATTTTCACACATTCCCTGTCTCATCAATGACACGCAGTTCTGCCGGTCGGTGTGGCCGAGCGGTTCTAGGCTCTTCAGTCTGAAACCGCGCGACTGCTACGGTCGCAGGTTCGAATCCTGCCTCGGGCATGGATGTGTGTGACGTCCTTAGGTTGGTAAGGTTAAAGTAGTTCTAAGTTCTAGGGGACTGATGACCTCAGCTGTTAAGTCCCATAGTACTCAGAGCCATTTGAACCATTTGACACGCAGTTTGTTGTGCATACTGTTAAGCCACTCTGTCTCCCAAAGCAGAAAAACCTTTCGGCATAAGATAGAACGCAGGACAGTTTCAGAGATGCCCATCTCCAAGAGCGGTTTCCGCGTAACCTGTTTGACCAGCCGGTCAGCAAGTTCGTTGCCAGGGATTCCGACGTGTCCTGGGTTCCACACAAACAACACCCAACGACTGGACCGTTACAGTTCAGAGATGGACTCCTGGATGTTCGCTACCAAGGATGGTGAGGGTAGCACTGATCGATAACTTGTAAGCTGCACGGGGAGTTAGGAAAGAGAAGAAACGACTCACCAGAACAGGAATGGATGTACTGAAGTGCACGAGATATGGCCAGAAACTCTGCAGTGAATACATCGCAGTCAGCGGGCAAAAAATGCTGCTCAATATGGACTCCGTGGACATAGCCGAACAGCATTACCATCAGCCATCGAGCAGTCGGTGTAAACAACTTCAGAACCCCGGAACATGTCAAGAATCGAGAGGAAGCGACAGCAGAGAGCGGCGGGGTTAACAGAGTCCTTAGGGCCATGCAAAAGGTCCAGACGAAGCTTCAGCCGAGGTGTACACCATGGATGTGTACGTGAATGGACCTCAAGTAGAGGTGGTAAAGAGAAGGACTCCAGTTTGGAGAGAAGGGATCGTATGTGTTCTGCAGTCTTCAGCCCTGACCTGGACTGCTGATGTGGGAGATGAACTGTCGTGGGTGTGTAAAGAAGACGGTAATTCGGATGCTCAGGAGAACTACGAATGTGTGCAACATAACTGGCGAGCAGTTGTGCACGTCGTATCCGCAATGGAGGGACTCCGGCCTCGATCAGGACACTGGTCACCGGACTCGTTCTAAAAGCTCCAGTAGCTAGGCGAACGCCACAGTGGTGCACTTGGTCGAGGACACGTAATGCTTAGGGCGCAGCCGAACAATAAACGAGACTCTGATAGTCAACGCGGGATGGAACAAGGGCTATGTAGAGTTGCAGCAGCGTACAGCAATCTGCACCCCAGTTGGTGTTGCTCAGGCAGCGGAGAGCATTGAGGAGCTGCCAGCTCTCCTGCTTAAGCTGATGAAGGTGAGGTAGCCAAGTCAGTTGGGCGTCGAAAACCAGTCTTAAGAATCGATACGTCTCCACTACAGTGAGTGGATAATTATTAAAATAATGTTCAGGTTCAGGATGAAAGGTACGACGCCGACAGATGTTCCTGACACACGAGTTCGCGGATGAAAACTGGAAGCCGTGGGCTAGAGTCCATGACTGCGCCTTGTGAATGGCTTCCTGTTGGCGCCACTGAGCAGTACCGGTATTGGAGGAGCAGTACGAAATGCAGAAGTCAACCGCACACAGGGAAGGGGAAACCGAAGGGCCTATAGCTGCTGCTAGGCCGTTGACGGCCACTAAAAATATACACTCAATATGGAACCCTGCGGAACGCCATTGAATACAAGTGGGGAACAATTGAAGGCACCATCTTGGACACAGAATGTACGTAGCAACAGGAAGGTTTCGATAAAAATTGGTAACTGGCCCTAGAGACCCCACTCATTTAATGTGGCAAGAATTTGATGTCGCCATATCATGTCTTATGATTTATGTAAGTCGAAAAAGATGGCAACCAGATGTTTGGAAAAGGCTGTTCGGATGGCAGACTCGAGGAACACAAGATTATCAGTGGCAGAGCGACCCTGGTGGAAACCGCCCTGACATGGAGCCAGTAGACCACGTGACTCCAGGACCCAACCCAACCGCCGACACACCATGCGTTCCAGCAGCTAAGAAAGAACGTTGGTGAGGCTGAGGGGCATACAGCTAACCACATCAAGCGGCTTTTTACCGGGTTTGAGCACCAGAATGGTGATGCTCTCTTGCCACTTCGATGGAAAGACGCCATCGTACCAGATCCGGTTTAAAATGATGAGGAGATATTACTTGTAGTCAGACTAGAGATGCTTAATCACATTACTGTGGATCCGATCCAGCCCAGGAGCTGTGTCGGGGCAAAGTGCAAGGGCGCTGAGGAGCTTCCACTGTGTAAATGGGGTGTTATAGGTTCACTGTGGCGTGTAGTGAACGCGATGGCTTTCCTTTCCAACCGCCGTCTTACGGTGAAAAGGAAGGGGGGGGGGGGTTAGTTCTCCGACGCAGGTGCTCGGGCATAGTGTTCGGCAAAGTGCTCGGCAAATGCGTTTGCGTCGGCAGAGAGCACGCCATTGATGTTATCGCCAGGGACACCTGTTGGGGGTCTAGTACCCAAAAAAGACGTATGATCTTAGTTCAGACTTGGGAAGGTGACGTATGGCACCCAATCGTCGACATGTACCTCTCCCAACACTACTGTTTCCATCGTTTTATAAGCAGGCGAAGGCATGCACGGAGCAGCTTAAAGGCTATTAGGTGCTCTAGGGACGGGTGTCGCTTATGTCGCTGTAGAGCTCGCCAACCATCTGTAATTGCCTCAACGACTTCCGGTGACCACCAAGGGACTGTCTTTAGCTGGGGGCACCCTAAAGAGCGAGGGATCGCGTTTTCCGCAGCAGAAATTATCGTTGTAGTGACCAGCTCAATCACATCATCGATGGCACCACGTGGGGTAGATTCAACGGCGACAGCAGATGTGAAGGCTACTCAGTCTGCCTTGTTTAAAGCCCATCCGGGTAGGATCAAAAATGGTTCAAATGGCTCTGAGCACTATGCATCTGAGGCCATCAGTTCCCTAGAACATAGAACTACTTAAACCTAACTAAGGACATCACACAAATCCATGCCAGAGGCAGGACTCGAACCTGCGACCGTAGCGGTCGCGCGGTTCCAGACTGAAGTGCTTAGAACTGCTCGGACACAACGGCCGGCTCTGTGTAGGCGTCCTGGGCATGACGCCAGAGGAGTGACAGGAATGTGGGGAAGTGGTCACTACCACACAGGTCGTCATGCGCAGTCCAGTGGATAGATGGGATGAGTCTTCTGCTGCAAATTGATACATCAATGAACGATTAACTGCCAAGAGCCACACTGAAAGCGTGGCAGCCCCAGTATTTAAGAGGCAGAGGTCGAATTTAGACAGTAAAGTTCCGACATCTCTGCCACGGCCAGTAAGCATAGTGCTACCCCACAAGGGGTTATGGGCGTTAAAATCTCCCAAAAGGCCGGCCGTGGTGGCCGAGCGGTTCTAGGCGCTTCAGTCCGGAACCGCGCGACTGCTACAGTCGCAGGTTCGAATCCCGCCTCGGGAATGGATGTGTGTGGTGTCCTCAGATTAGTTAGCTTTAAGTAGTTCTAAGTTCTAGGGGACTGATGACCTCAGATGTTAAGTCCCATAGTGCTCAGAGCCATTTTTCTTCTCCCAAAAGTAGGAAACGTTTAAGGAGATGATCAGTCAGTGCAGCTAATACGTTCAGGGGCACCGCACCATCTGGAGGGAGATATACGTTGCAGACAGTTATTTCCTGTATCGACCGTATCCTGACAGCCACAGCTTCAAGAGGAGTTTGAAGGGGCACAGGTTCACTACTTACCTCGTTCAAGACAAACGCAAATTTCACCTGACACGCCATTATATTCGCTATGGTTCTTGTAATGTCCCCTGTAGCCGCAAAGGGCAGGGGTCCAGAATTCCGGGAACCAGGTTTCCTGGCAGGCAATGCAGAAAGCAGGTGTAAAGCTTGACAGTGCCGTAGCTCAGATAGTGAAGAAGACTGGCTGTTTTGTATCTCGCCCAATGCCTGCGACACGTCCGTGTAATTGGCAATTTAAGTAATGTATCTTTTCTTATTACAATAAAACTCATTAACACCACTTGTTTGATTGTTTATCAGGCAAACCGGGTGTGCAGTCTTCCTAGACACTACAGGTAAGACTGGTGGTATACTATCACACTTCTGGAATAATGTTATCCAAGCAATTCCGAGGACAGTAAGAGCCGTAAAGTGCGAGATCATCATCGGACAATTGGCTTAACAGATCATGCATCTAAGTTGCGGACAAGAATAACGTACGGAATAATGAAAATGAAAATTGAGGATGTGTTAGATGACAATGAGTTTGGCTTTAGGAGAGGAAAAGAAATCACAGAAGCATTTCTGACTTTGCAGTTGGTAATGGAAGCAAGTCTGAAGAGAAATGGGATATGTCAACCAGGAAAAAGCGTTCGACCCGGATGTTCGAAATTCTGAGAAAAATAGAGGTATGCTGAAAGAAAAGAGGGGCAGTATATAATGCGTACAAGAACAAAGATGGAAAAGTAAGACTGGAAGACCAGGAACGTCCTGCTGGATTAAAAAAGGTCTAAGACAGGCACGTAGTCATTCGCCCCTACTGCTCAATATACAGGGTGTTACGAAAAGGTACGGCCAAACTTTCAGGAAACATTCACCACACAAATAAAGAAAAGATACTATGTGGACATGTGTCCGGAAACGCTTAATTTCCATGTTAGAGCTCATTTTAGTTTCGTCAGTATGTACTGTACTTCCTCGATTCACCGCCAGTTGGCCCAATTGAAGGAAGGTAATGTTGACTTCGGTGCTTGTGTTGACATGCGACTCATTGCTCTACAGTACTAGCATCAAGCACATCAGTACGTAGCGTCAACAGGTTGGTGTTCATCTATCACGAACGTAGTTTTGCAGTCAGTGCAATGTTTACAAATGCGGAGTTGGCAGATGCCCATTTGATGTACGGATTAGCAAGGGGCAATAGCCGTGGCGCGGTACGTTTGTATCGAGACAGATTTCCAGAACGAAGGTGTTCCGACAGGAAGACGTTCGAAGCAATTGATCGGCGTCTTAGGGAGCATGGAACATTCCATCCTATGACTCGCGACTGGGGAAGACCTAGAACGACGAGGACACCTGCAATGGACGAGGCAATTCTTCGTGCAGTTGACGATAACCCTAATGTCGGCGTCAGTTGCTGCTGTACAAGGTAACGTTGACCACGTCACTGTATGGAGAGTGCTACGGGAGAACCAGTTGTTTCCGTACCATGTACAGCGTGTGCAGGCACCATCAGCAGCTGATTGGCCTCCACGGGTACACTTCTGCGAGTGGTTCATCCGACAATGTGTCAATCCTCATTTCAGTGCAAATGTTCTCTTTACGGATGAGGCTTCATTCCAACGTGATCAAATTGTAAATTTTCACAATCAACACGTGTGGGCTGACGAGAATCCGCACGCAACTGTGCAATCACGTCATCGACACAGATTTTCTGTGAGCGTTTGGGCAGGCATTGATGGTGATGTCTCGATTGGGCCTCATGTTCTTCCACCTACGCTCAATGGAGCACGTTATCACGATTTCATACGGGATACTCTACCTGTGCTGCTAGAACATGTGCCTTTACAAGTACGACACAACATGTGGTTCATGGAGCTCCTGCACATTTCAGTCGAAGTGTTCGTACGCTGCGGTTAAAGGCGCTACAGTCTGGAACTGCGCGGCCGCTACGGTCGCAGGTTCGAATCCTGCCTCGGGCATGGATGTATGTGATGTCCTTAGGTTAGTTAGGTTTAAGTAGTTCTAAGTTCTAGGGGACTGATGATCTTAGAAGTTAAGTCCCATAGTGCTCAGAGCCATTTGAACCATTTTTTTTGTTCGTACGCTTCTCAACAACAGATTCGGTGACCGACGGATTGGTAGAGGCGGACCAATTCCGCGGCCTCCACGCTCTCCTGACCTCAACCCTCATGACTTTCATTTATGGGGGCATTTGAAAGCTCTCGTCTACGCAACCACGGTACCAAATGTAGAGACTCTTCGTGCTCGTATTGTGGACGGCTGTGATACAATACGCCATTCTCCAGAGCTGCATCAGCGCATCAGGGATTCCATGTGACGGAGGGTGGATGCAGGTATCCCCGCTAACGGTGGACATTTTGAACATTTCCTGTAACGAAGTGTTTGAAGTCACGCTGGTATGTTCTGTTGCTGTGTGATTTGAAGAGAAGTAATAAAATGAGCTCAAACATGGAAAGTAAGCGTTTCCGGACACATGTCCACGTAACATATTTTCTTTCTTTGTGTGTGAGGAATGTTTCCTGAAAGTTTGGCCGTACCTTTTTGTAACACCCTGTATACACCGAAGAGCAATGACGGAAATAAAAGAAAGGTTCAAGAGTGGGATGGAAGTTCAAGGAGAAAGGATATTAGTAATAAGATTCGCTGAGGACATTGCTATCCTAAGTAAAAATGAAGAAGAATTAGAGGACCTGTTGAATGAACAGTCTAATGAGTACAGAATATGGACTGAGAGTAAATCGAGGAAAGACGAACGTAATGAGAAGTAGGACAAATGAGAACAGTGAGAAACTTAACATCAGAATAAGATATCACTAGGTAGACGATGGTAAGGAATTCTATCACGTAGGCAGCAAATTAACCCTGTCAGAAGAAGCGAGGAGGATATATACTTCTGAGAAAGTACGTCTGGAGCTCAGCATTGTATGGCAGTGAAACATGGACTGTGGGAAAACCGAAACTGAAGAGAACCGGAGCGTCTGAGATGTGATGTTGTAGAAAAATGTTGAAAATTTTGAGGACTGGTAAGGAATGAGGAGGTTCTCAGTAGAATCGGCGAAGAAAGGAATGTATTGAAAACACTGACAAGAGTGACAGTTGGTAGGATATCTGTCAGGACATCAGGGAATAACTTCCATGGCACTGGAGGGAACTACAGAGGGTAAGAACTGTTGAGGAAAACAGAGACTGGAATACACCCAGCAAATAATTTAGAACGTAGATTGCCAGCTGCCAAATCTTGCCACTATTTCGTAGGGAGAATGACTCAAGAATCCACTGAAAAGCATGTAGAACCTTATTCCTCCATTTCGATACGACTGGAATCTGTTTTAAAGGCCACCAGCTTTCCTACACCGTGTTAGGAAAGGTTTTAACACCATAGCTCTAATGCTATACTGCTTTATTTTGCTTTCGTTTCATTTAATGTTACATCGTTGAGCTTCTGTAAGTATTGTTTGATTGAATCGATAACACAAAATTGTATACTCCTGTCTTTGTAAAAACTTTGACGTCGTGGTTTGATTCTATGCAATGTAGTATATCTGTCATTTAAATTATTTGTCCTATTTGGAGGGAACAAAACTTACTATAAATAATTGTAATTTCTGTGTGAATAATTTTTTGTAGAGATGTCAATATGTGTAAATTTTCTGTTTTAATTAAAATGTTTGTTTACTGTTATGTAAATTGATGATCCTCACTTAGGGTTCTTAGTTATTTTGTACGTAAAAGGTGTTGTGGTTCCCCTCGGGAACGGAACTGTGTAGCGCGCGCAAATTGTGGTTGGCCTAAGTAGAAAAGGTGGAATTGCGAGTCAGTCGGTGACGAGCTACCAAACTGTGCACTGCCCTGTAAACGTTGCATATTGTGCTGGTTCCGAGAGAGGCTTTTTCTGCTACTTTCCAATGCCTCGGATGGATGGATAAATAGCTGGAACGATTCTGGAATTGGTATTCATCATCTCCACCAAGAAGGGCCAGAGTCCAGCAATTCTGTCTGCAAATCCGCCTACCAACATGCAGTTGCCGCCACATTGCGCAATCACTGTAAGTGAGTACTATAATGATGTACAGTTAAGGATCAGCTTATTGGATGATTTAGTGTGCACAAATATAAGGTAACTTATAACCGAATTTATGTACCTACCTTGATTTTTTTCCCTATCACAACACCTCTCAGGTTCCTCTCCTCTTGAACTATGATTACCTAGTGTCCTATTTTGTGGAAAAAGTGAAAGCCTCAGAACATTAAATAATGTTGTTTGATCTTTGGTAAGAAGGGAGTATTCAGATTTACCGTGGCTTTAATGAAATTGTGGGAAGCAGTAAATGTAGTTTTGTAAAGTTTTAAAGATTAAAAGTTTATAAAACTGAGGCTTATAAAGTTTTGCTTAGTAAATGATCATAGTGCTACCTGTAATAAATTCTTAAAGGTGAGTCAGTTTCTTGCAATTTTGTCAACATTGGGTTTCACTGTAGTAAAAGTGGAGAACTGCAATAGTAGAAAATTATATGTTCATGATTGCTAAGTGTTTGTCTCTCTTGCGTACTGGAAGTGCATGTAAATAGTATAACCGGATCCACAATTTGTCAACTGTGCTAATGCTAGGTAACAAGTAACGGGAAGACCACTATTTATGAAAACCATAATATCTTTATTCAAAAGATAGTGAGAAGCAACCTGTTAGTGGATTCCAATCAACTTTCATTTTAAATAGTAAAGTATTTAACTGAGAGAGACTTAACCTATATCCAATTTATGATCCTGCAGTGAATGTTAACAGTAATGTTATAAAGACCATTCAGTTTGAACAAGCCCTGAAAGTAATAGTGTGTTTCGGTATTTATTATGTTTTTGCAAATAGTTTGTGCTGCGCTAGCTGTTAGCTTCAATCTTACCGTAAACATATGTACGTGTCAGAGTTCTTTGCACTCGCGTGTGGCAAAGTATAGGTTGAGTTTATCCGTTAAAGCTACTAATAACTATTTTCTTGAACAAGAATATTAATCATTCTCGTGCCTAATTAGGCTGGCGACCCTATTCTTTATCTGTTGAACAGTGCAGATAGGCAAAAGTTTTGTTTGTTACTGTTCAAATATTTACGCAATTCTGACATTCATTTCCGATAAGCCACCCCCGTTAGGTACAACTCGGTCAACACAACAAAATTCCTCTTAGAGGGTAACACTGCTCTGTTGCTTTATACCATAATTGTTTTAACTAGATAGTTATATTTCACGACCTGCGTCCGACTTTAAGGTTATGGTATAGCAATAGCAGACGGCAGTGTTATACGTTACTTTTCCGTGACAGGACTAAATGTTCTGTTGGGGCATAGTACGTAATAGACCAAATTTGGTATTTTATTGCATAAGCTACGTAAATGCTGTTGCAGTGTTATAAGGTAATCCGTTGAGTGTATGTTTTTTTCATATTTTTTATCCTCCAGCGGTATAGGCTTTCAGTGGAGCTGATGTGGAAAGAATGAAAGTAGGATTTGTTGAGTTCCAACAACACGTGGTAGTGGGAAAGCTGTTGATGGAGAAAGGATGATAATGTCTGATTCCATTCCTCCTCAACTTCTATGTATCTCCTGCAATACGTATTTTTACCTTGAAAAGCTGAGTCTAGTTGCCGGAGAGATGTAAATTCACTGTATGTACAGCAATGCGTTTCCTTGTTGGTGGCATCTTACACTAAAAGTATACTGTCTGGTGAATCATGTTTAGTGCCTATTCTTCTGAAAGCAACGGTTTCTTTTACGGCTCTCTGCAATGACGATTCCGCAAACTGATACGTACGTTTCTTTGAAGTAATGAATATTCTGAGCAGTAATTCACTTCTTTAATGAGTCGCACGTGTAGTTTTCACGGTCAGTGAAGGTGCACACGTGTAATTAATTATCCTGTCGCAGGAAAACTCGAAGACTCATAGCGGCATTTGTTTACGTCTACGTTTCTCATGTACTAGTGGGGATTGGAGAATGCGGCGGCGTACGCACTAATCTTCCTTTAGTCCTTGTAAGTAGCACACAGCGACGCTCCGAGTAAATGTGAGGAGTGCATGTTAGATTCCAGACCGAGATTCGAGTACACACTCGTTTTTCACCGACAGTGCTGTCAGCACCGCAGTAATCCCCATAGCTCCTGTGTCTCCTAGGTAGCTGAACTTTCTCAGTCAAACAACAGATTCTGAAGTGTGGCGGTCAGTCTATGAATGGTGCTATGATTTCTTATACTCCAGGCACTTATTCAAGATCGCAGGAAATTCTATTTGCCATTTGCGTTGGATTCGATGTTAATCTATAGCTAAAACCATAGGTTTTGAGAGCAGAGATGCAAAGAAGCTTTATCAAACTCAGTAATTTGTAACCAACAGTCACGTCCGTGTCAGCTTTGCTCATTTGTGAGCACCATTTTTGTAAATGAGCAGAATGTACCCAATAAAAAGCACTGGTTGGGATCCTTGACTACTGACACATTCTTCCTGAATTTCCGGTGACCGACGATTTGTTTTTTAGTTGGGAAGGGTTGTAAGGTACCAGGTGCTCTATCATCATTTCACAGCTGATTATCGTCCACTGCTCGATGAAGTTCACCTCAAGAATTTACAGTCCTCTGATACGCACATCCATGTTGCAACTGTTTATTTTCTATCGCCCTGTACTAGCATTTCCAACAAAGTAATTCCTTCGTCTTTCATTCACACATTCGTCTGGCTACATTTTCTGGTCACCTACATCGCATTTTCGTTAGAATCCTAAGTACACTTTCCATTTCAGCCATTTTCCTTACCCGTCTGTTCGTTTTGCAGTCTCTCCTGATAATTATGCATTCTCCCTTTACTGGCTGCGTAGCTCTCAGGTTTCGTACGGTTCTCTTATTTAAGTCAATGTTTCAGAGGAATTGATGAAAGCGGGAAATGCACACAGACTGAAAACATCCCGTTTCGGACATGTCAGAAGGTTAGTTTTGAAAATCCTATGTAGTTTACCAAAAGCACTAGACGCTACTTTCACTCTTGCGTTTATTTCTTTTTTCTGACCACCTAGTCGTTGTCTTCTGCTGCAAGGTCCACGGGGAACTTGCTCTTTTGCGTTCTTCCATTAGTAGTTAGCGTATATCTGCGGTAGGAGAAAACAGCAATATATGACCAAAACTAATGCAGTTTAGGTATTTTCCATGCACCTTACGTGTCTATAACCACTTTTAATTGATTTACCGTTGTTAAACTCTGTGCAATTTCTTTAATGTTTGAGGAAATATAGTCAGTTTAAGTGCCGTCTAGTCATCTCCACATTCACTCTTTACTTGAGTTGTTTTGGAAAAGGTGTTACTGACAAACATGTTCGTCACAGCATTTTCCCCTAATGTGTGATGATTGTTGTCTCTGTTGGCACTTTCTCATTTAGTTTTTCACTTCCGTGCGTATTGAAATCCTGCAATATCACAGTCTAATGGAGAGCGTGTCACGGGAACATAATTTTTAAGAGATTATTGCCGCCTTCGACTGTTTAAATCTTTCATTTATATAGTGTAAGTTTGCACTTATGGCATCCAGCATAGTCAGGTGAAAGACTGAGAAAGCTTCGCACATGTCGAAACTTAAAAATATAAACAAAAAAATTTTGTCATCTCATGGTCTATCTCCAATGGCTGCTTATTGAAGCTTTCGGTATCCTCTGCATAAATAACATCAAACTATTGTGCATGTTCACTGTAGAATAGCAACGAATTTTTATTTGTGAGACTAAGCACCATTTTAAATTTTTAATACCATATGAAAACCAGAGGACGTATTACAGGTTGGGGGCAAATAAAAGTGCCCCGGCGGACCGAGTTACAGGGTACAAGGAAATACAGCAGAGATAAGGAAATACAGTAGTAACTTGACTATAGAAGATGTTAAGAGTGACCATCATTCGTCTCTTGGCACTTTTATGCCCTGGTCAGCAAATTGCTGAAGGCAAATCGAAGCTGGACTCCTGAAATTGCTGCAGTCTCATTCGAAATGTTCTGCTGCAGTTCATGAAGACTATGAAGGTTACTGGAAACATCTTAAACTTGAGGGCTTCCCACACAAAGTAATTGCACACTGACAAATCAGTTGATCTGGGTGGACAGCTAGGGCCGCGACCAATCTGACCTCTGCCAGCATCTCTGTCAGGCGTTAAGATTATGCCGGCCGGAGCGGCCGAGCGGCTCTAGGCGCTTCAGTCTGGGACCGCGCGACCGCTACGGTCGCAGGTTCGAACCCTGCCTCGGGCATGGATGTGTGTGAGGTCCTTAGGTTAGGTTTAAGTAGTTCTAAGTTCTAGGGGAGCTATGACCTCAGATGTTAAGTCCCATAGTGCTCTGAGCCATTCCAACCATTTCGTTAAGAATATGCAAATGGGGTCTAAGTTTCTGTGTGGATCACGTGGCGGGCGTAAACGTGGCGTGCACATCACAGGGTGTTGTTATATGCATACATTCACAACCAATCGTATCGACTCGTCCGGGCCACTTTCACTTGCTCCAACCTGTACTTACAAACTCCCAAAGCTGTAACGGTTTCGAGTAAACAAGTATTAGAAGTGACCAGTCGCTGAATTTTTTCCCAGAAATCAGGTGACTGTCCCATGTATTTGATACGATTGCACTAGTTCGGTAGGGTCAAAAAACTCTCACATTATTGATTTGGTTAAGGTGAAATTAAATGTGAGATACTCACCTGAAGCAGAACTACGTTTTCATTACTTTTTGAAATACATATCGAAATATAATTTCAAAAATAAAAATTGAAATATCCATTTTGTATGGGAATCGCCGTTGTGAAACAATGACGAACACAAAAGTAGCAAAAATCAAATTCATAAACTAAAAATAATTTACGTCGTTTTTCGTAATTGTGTCAGGTAAGCGCAGCCTCATTGTCGAGAGCTGTTCTGAGTCGAGGGGTATAGGAAAAGAGGCGTTGTAAGTATCCGGAGTTTGCCTAGTGTCACTGAGTGTGACAAAATCACAATTGCGAAAACTCATTCAGTTACGTTCCTGACGAATCTACCGGTGTTCAACCACTAATACCGAAACCGTTTTGATTGGATTTACGTCTGGAGATTCTGGTGAGTATCTAGAAAACTGTAATGTTGCTAATGTTGATACTAGGTTCCTGGACAGTTTGAAAGCTTTCAATATGGCTCTGCAATGTCCTTAACAAAGAAAATACGTATTTACGGAAATTGGGAACCATTGCGCTATTGTAGATTCAGCACACTGCGTACTTTTTAACTAGAAGACGTTATGAAAGGCAATAGCTGCCATCGGTGTCCCTCTTGAAACGAAAACTTCACTCTGAGGAGTTTGAATGCAACGTGTGTTGCCTATCATCCTGTTATCCACATCGCGTGGAATGCGGTAGTCCGGACATATCTGAAGTTAGTGATTAAATTTTAAAACACCTTTCATCGTTTAGAGACACTCATTCTTGCGACTGTCTTGTCTGAAATACTCTGTTAGTTTACTGGGATTGGCATTATGCTTTTCACCTGGTTTAATGGAGCCACTAGTACGGTGAAATCTCGTCCTCCCAGGGCCTACGATTTCTTACGAGTGCCGACCATCACTGCGTAGAGTCAACGGAACGTTTTTCCACTGTTGTTGTTGTTGTGGTCTTCAGTCCAGAGACTGGTTTGATGCAGCTCTCCATGCGTTTTTCCTCTAATACACACAAAAAAATGTTCAAATGGCTCTGAGCACTATGGGACTTAACATCGGAGGTCATCAGTCCACTAGAACTTAGAACTACTTAAACCTTGTAAGTAGGCTGTTTATGTACAATAATGGCGTGTGAAAAACGTTATACTAGGCTCCAAATTAAACTGAGAAATGACAGTGAAAATGAAAGCAGTGTGTTAGCGCCACCGCGTAATGAATTAACTGATGTTCAAAGTAGTAATTTGGTAATTGTGCATAGGGAAATGGAGCGGGCTGCAAACAATGGTGTACACAGTGAAACAGGTAGTGAACAGGGAAGCATTATCGATCGATCGGTCGGCAACAGATCGCCTCAGGAATCAGAAATAACAGGACACAATTTCGCAAATACTGTAGATTCAGGTTTTGGGTCATCACCGTTTTCTCAAATAAGTCAAGACACATTTTCTTCTTGTCAAAATGTGAATGTTGCCGGTGCAAATTCACTGCCGATAAGCACTGAGGAACATGTTTCAGACACCAATGCATTGTTATTACAATTAATACAGTTTTTCACACGCCATTATTGTCACAGTATTTCACACGACAGCACAGAAAAACACAAATTGAAGATCAAAAATAAGAGAACACATTAACATAGCACTGAAAATAATATCTAGTTAATTGCAGCTGCGAAATACTTGGTGCAAAACTACAAGCATGCCACACCTGTTTTACTGTACAACAATGAAAAACTACAACTACAAAGGAGATTCTCTCTACAATTACGCGCTAGCAATAAACAAAAGCTACACTAAATACACAAACTACAAGAAAAAATCAGAAGATTCCAGTGAGGTATCCTAGGCTAAGGGTCGACATATGAAACGTCCCCTTTGAACAATTATACATGACTGTCCTTAAACTGACACACAATATTTTGTTAGCGCAACGCAAACTGACTTTCAAAATTCCCTACAAAAGAATGGCCCTGACTAACATTAAACTATACCTTTCACAAATCACTTACCTCACAAAAATCTTCGCTGCTCAAGCTACTGCAATACAGCGAGCGCCACTACTGTCAGCTAAATAAAAGATTCAAACTACTGAAGGCACTAACTACTGATAGGGGTAGTTAGCAAATGAAAGATATTAATAGAGAACAAACAATGTATTTACCTTGATATCATCATATATAAATATAGCAGTTCATGACAAATTACAAATCTCCGCCATCTCTCTCCCCACATCCACCACTGCTGGCGGCTCACCTCCAACTGCGCAACGCTACGCGCTGTTCACAGCCAGCTGCCTAACACTACAATGGCGAGTATTACAACAATGCAAAGCAGCCACAGACTGCACACAGCACAGCCAGTGATTTTCATACAGAGGTGGCGTTACCAGCTGTTTATGTTTTCTCTATGTAAGTAGGCTGTTTAGGTTTTTTTTATTGGTGACGCCACCTCTGTATGAAAATCACTGGCTGTGCTGTGTGCAGCCTGTGGCTGCTTTGCATTGTTGTAATACTCGCCATTGTAGTGTTAGGCAGCTGGCTGTGAACAGCGCGTAGCGTTGCGCAGTTGGAGGTGAGCCGCCAGCAGTGGTGGATGTGGGGAGAGAGATGGCGGAGATTTGTAATTTGTCATGAACTGCTATATTTATATATGATGATATCAAGGTAAATACATTGTTTGTTCTCTATTAATATCTTTCATTTGCTAACTACCCCTATCAGTAGTTAGTGCCTTCAGTAGTTTGAATCTTTTATTTAGCTGACAGTAGTGGCGCTCGCTGTATTGCAGTAGCTTGAGCAGCGAAGATTTTTGTGAGGTAAGTGATTTGTGAAAGGTATAGTTTAATGTTTGTCAGGGCCATTCTTTTGTAGGGAATTTTGAAAGTCAGTTTGCGTTGCGCTAACAAAATATTGTGTGTCAGTTTAAGGACAGTCATGTATAATTGTTCAAAGGGGACGTTTCAACCTAACTAACCTAAGGACATCCCACACATCCAAGCCCGAGGCAGGATTCGAATCTGCGACCGTAGCAGTCGCGCGGTTCCGGACTGAAGCGCCTAGAACCACTCGGTGGTGGCCTGCGCTCTAACCAAAGTTGTTCCCCATGACGTGACCTATCACTCTAAGATGTCTCTCACAAAGAATATGAAAAACCCTGTTTTTAAATGAACTAGCATGCGACGTTTACATCTCTGTGACGCTACCAGCAACCCAAATCGAGATGTTGGAAAACTGTTAAAAATGAAATAAAAAATAATAAAAACAGATCATTTGCGCGTCGTGCAAAGGCCGGCACCTCACATCATAAGTAAATACGATGTAATATACATAAAAAGAGGGAAATACTTTTGTCGCCCACATTATTAAATATCTAGGAGTGATATACCGTGGAATCATTAATATAAACATGACTGTGTAGAAAATTTGTTGGAAGAATATCAAGAAGTTATAGCGACTGACGAAAGAAATTTCTTATAAACTAGTTGTTTCAACATTTCTAGGGGTCTGTTCATTGGTCAGGGACCTTATAAAGTTGGATTAAGGGAAGACAGGGTTAAAGCAGCAAATATACGCGCTTTCACACGCGCCAATTTACTCAGCGAAAAGGCGACACTGAAATACTCACAGATGTTTGGTGTTGACGGTACGTGAAAGTCTTTGAGAGTTACAGAGAAGGCAACAGTCAAAATTCTGAGAGCGCGCGCTGCAGTGCTAATTAGCAAACGTGTTACTTCACTAACGTACAGCTCGTGTAATGATCACTATCGTCAAATTGGACAAATCAGAGACTACGCAAAGAGATATGGACGAGTTTCCAACCATAAATACCAACGGACGGTAAATGAATCTGAGAAGAAATGAAACATATACCACATGCGGTAGAGCACGATGAACAAACGCAGGTATTTATGTAGTTAATTCCGGTACAGTTCCTTAAATGCACAATGAAACATCATTAATTCGCACTAATTAATGTAATTACTAGTATAAATTATTGAAAGTCCGAATTTCATAAATGTTTTGTAGAATTTTCATATGGGGATGTTACTAGGAATATAACGTACAGTGTTTGTAGTTGTTAAATAAAAATTAGATTAAATGTAATGCTATACGAAATACTATATAGTCTATTTAATGTAAAATCCACTAATTTAATTATTTAAGTATGAGAAATAAGAGTAAATAAGTTGAAGCTACTACACATTTCCAAAGGCTTCATTAAACCAAATAGTATGTACATTACTGCACGTATATATTACTGTCAGAATTCAAAAATTAACGCTGTACTGTACTGGAAATTTATTCGCCACATTTACTGTAGAATGGTACGAAATTTATTAGCTGCGAGAGGGGAGACCCGTCGTTGCTCATGTGTTTATTTGTAGCTGCACCTCCACTGTCGTATCAGGCAGTGTCTGAGATTATGTTTAATGTTAATGACGTCGTGTATCCTGGACTGTGTGTCTTACAGGTACATTCTGCAGTATATGTGGATACTGTCTGCAAAATGTATTTCGAATGGAGTTAGAAGCAACGAAGTAACAAATTTAAAGTTCAAGCAGGATATCGCAGTTTTTCATGCATTTGTTTATGAGGTCGCATATTCTGAACTGAGTGTCGTACAATGGTATACTCATACATTTACATTCAGTGCTACAGGTGCATACTGTCTGTAAAAATGTGCCGCGAGTACAGTTAGTATTAAATTATAACGTCATGCCTAATGCGGTACTTTTACTCCATGAACAGCGGAAATGTCGTAGAGAAAAATATTTTTCCTTTCACCATTTTGTGGTGGTTGATTGCGACAAAAATTTTCGTAAAGGTTTGAAATTATGTGTAAAGTTTGTTGGAAGTCGTTAAGTACTTTCATTCACAGATACTGGTTGGATAAAGTCTGGGAATTCACGCGTCGCTAGCTGCGGTCCTTTTCACCAGGCCCGCCTTTGACAGGTAGGTGGTCACTGCCCTCACAGCGATCGCCGCGCCACTGTAAGAAACATGTCTACCAAGTTTGGTTGTAATCGGTCCAGTGGTTTAGGAGGGGATGTAGAACACAATTTAATTGTAACGTGTTGTATAAAATTATCTTTTAAACAGATAGTTGTTAGTTATTTTTCTCACAGTTCTTCGTACAGTCTGGTAAACTGTAAAAATATTAACACAAACTTATTACACTCCACACTTCGCCGTGCTAAATAGCTGATTACAATTATTTACATTTATTGAAGATGCATTATTGTGAAGATACGTTGTTGCACACCGAAGCAAAAACAACATATGAGCATGATCTCTCTTCATCTCAGGAACTGAAGCTTTTGGGATCTTATGTATATATGTTCATTAGTAGCACATTGGTTTGTTAATTTTAATTGCAAGAAGCATATTTAATTATTGCTTTCTCTGTGATGCCACCTACGTACTCGATGTTTGCGGCCAGTACAGTAAGATTTGCATCAGATAATGAAAATGATGACTGAGCCACTTTAATATTTTCATAAATGCATTAACTAAATATCTTATATCACAAATATCTGGCCTAGAAGAGTATACTGTAAGAGGTCCATGATTAAGGAATTTGTTGCTAGCGCACTCGAGCAGATGTAATTTCGATGGATTGCTCACGCACTGCCTGCGATATGTAAGCTATAAGAGAATCTGAGACCAAAGAGCAGTGTTGACTGCAGTAGGAACGGTGTAGCAGTAGCAGTAAGTTGTTGCTAGCGAGCAGTCTGGTCTGGTGTATCGTGTTGGCTGGGCCGGTCGTGGTGCAACGATGGCGGAGCCTGAGCGTTATTGTATAAGGTAAAAGCAGCCTCGCGCATATGTACTATTGTTATATCAAGTCCCAAGTAAATGTTTAAAAATTGAAAAGAAAAATCAGTTGTTTCGATTTATAAATGACAAATCTATCGGCCAGCATTGCACTGGGCTATGCCACAAAAATTTATTGTAAGAGCAGATATACAGGGTGAGTCACCTAACATTACCACTGGATATATTTCGTAAACCACATCAAATACTGACGAATCGATTCCACAGACCGAACGTGAGGAGAGGAGCTAGTGTAATTGGTTAATACAAACCATAACAAAATGCACGGAAGTATGTTTTTTAACACAAACCTACGTTTTTTTAAATGGAACCCTGTTAGTTTTGTTAGCACATCTGAACATATAAACAAATACGTAATCAGTGGCGTTTGTTGCATTGTAAAATGTTACATCCCGAGATACTGTAACCTAAAGTTGACGCTTGAGCACCACTCTTCCGCTGTTCGATCGTGTGTATCGGAGAGCACCGAATTACGTAGGGATCCAAAGGGAACGGGGGTGGACCTTAGGTACAGAAGAGACTCGAACAGCACATCACGTCCACATGCTAACACCTTTTTATTGGTCTTTTTCACTGAAGCACATGTACATTACCATGAGGGATGAGGTACACGTTCGACGGGCGTTTCATAGGACGTGGAGGACGCATAAATTGGCCAGCCCGTTCTCCTGATCTTACACCTCTGGACTTCTTTCTGTGGGGTACGTTAATGGAGAATGTGTACCGTGATGTGTCTACAACCCCCAGAGGATATGAAACAACGTATTGTGGCAGCGTGCGGCGACATTACACCAGATGTACTGCGGCATGTACGACATTCATTACGCCAGAGATTGCAATTGTGTGCAGCAAGTGATGGCCACCACATTGAACATCTAATTGAAAACGGAAACCACGTGTGTACGTGTACCTCACCCCTCATGGTAATGTACTTGTGCGTCAGTGAAAAAGACCAATAAAAAGGTGTTAGCATGTGGACGTAATGTGCTGTTCCAGTCTCTTCTGCACCTAAGGTCCATCACCGTTCCCTTTGGATCCCTACGTAATTCGGTGCTCTCCGATACACACGATCGAACAGCGTAGGAGTGGTACTCAAGCGTCAACTTTAGGTTACAATATCTCCGGATGTAACATTTTACAATGCAACAAACGGCACTGATTACGTATTTGTTTATATGTTCAGATGTGCTAACAAAACTAACGGGGTTCCGTTTTAAAATAACGTAGGTTTGTGTTAAAAAACATACTTCCGTGCAATTTTTTATGGTTGTATTAAGCAGTTACACTAGCCCCTCTCCTCACGTTTGGTCTGTGGAGTCGATTCGTCAGTATTTGATGTGGTTTACGAAATATACCCAGCGGTAACGTTAGGTGACTCACCCTGTATATGCGTTATCCGGTGACTTCATTGAGGTAAGAATTTTTCTCTTTTTTATTCAGAATGATCTTTCAGGGCCATGACGCAGCACTGCTGACGTCCATAATTGACCAGGTTAAATTGACAGTCTATTGAAAGGCTATAAGCGAGTCGCAATTTTTATTGACAGATTAGTCACATTTTTTAAATTATTGATAGGTTACGCAATTTACTGTTGGGAAGTTTAGGAATTTTTCTGTAGGGAGGTTACGGAATACTATTTTCTGGGGAGGTTACATTACCAAAATAATTGTACCAACCGTAATGCCGGACACCAATAGGGTATGATCGTAACTAATAAAACTTTTAATAACTGCAGGGAAGGACACGCTTCTTCTATAAATAAAAATGGGTTCAATAGCAACAAATAACTCTTTGTATTCTGGAAAGATTAACATAAATTAACAATTATTGCACATATCACAGACATCTTAATATGGAGTGTAGGAAGAGTGCGGTACTACTCGAAAAAGTACAGTGTCTTCTTATTGTCTTCTTTAGTCATTGTCTACACAGATGATAAATCGTGCTTATTTCTTTGTCCTTTTCACTCCAGGCAAATGACATATTATAGAAAAACATTAAATCCTTTTTTCAGGTATATTCACAGGGAAAAATACGCCAGGTGAGTGCACAGACACACACACACACACACACACACACACACACACACACACACACACACACACACACACACACACACTCATGATATGTATGGACTTCATGCTGTCATTTTTATATGCCCTGCGCGAAAGAATTAAATATCACCCTTCATAGCATCTCTTGACGCCTTTTCGTGCCGATCCTGAACGGCGGTGTGTCTGGAATGTTTTCCTCGGCCACTCGTAAGAAAACTGCGTGATTTCAACGCTGTGAGTTGCGGTTGTAGCCTCCATCGCAGGGACATCAAAAGAAGGGGTCAAATTTGGGTAAGACGACCTGTCACGACCTTCCCATCGCGTGATACGTCCACGGTGCCGTTTTCCAGAATTGTGGTGAGGTTCAGTGTCGGTGTGACAGCATTAACCCACGCTACACGTCACATGAACTTCTGATCTCTGTCCTTTGTCCCGCATGTCTCGACACCTTGCAGATTAAACTGTCGTCTAGCCAGAGGATGACGTCACATGGCAGCACGATTTTGCAGCATTACAAAGAAAGGCTGTACGCATTTTTGAGCAAAATTTCAAACTTAAGCGGCGCAGTGGGTGGGAATTACAAGGTTTCAAAAAAGTGGTCCTTGTCTTTCATAACTTCCTTCCGCATATCTTTCAGTGTAGGATTTTGGAAATCCGGAATAATGCCAACGAAGCTGATGACTGTGTCCAAGATTTCCCTTACGTTTGAAACTTTTTGAAAATTCGTCTCTTACCTGTACTCCCGCTTATCTGATTGGTTTCCTGTCCTTCATTTAAGACGCCTTGTGTCTGGTCCATTGTATCCTCCTCAGTTTGTAAGTGAACCATGGAGACGCTTTGAACTTGTTGCGTTCTTGTCCCCAAAAATGATACATACACTATTCACTATTGTCCACAGATGAAGCGAATATGAAGGGACGGTTGCGTTAAACATTTCAAAGTAAATGAGCTTCGACGCGAATAATACCCGGTACAGTAAGGCGGCGTTTCACATAGCAACAAAAAACCAGTCCCAATAATCTCGAATTTCGAATTAGTAAAATCTCAAGTCTGTGTGGCTTTACATTAATGCGATTTTTTCCGCCCATCATCCATAAGCATCTGAGATAGTTCCCTATACAGTGACATCTAGCAACCATTAAATTCTAAGACTCTTTCCTTTCTTAAACTAACAATATCCTTTATGTTTCACTGAATAATATATCATCAGAGAGAAAAAGGTAGGAAAACTTACCGTTTATCGTCTCGTTGACGAAGAGATTATTACAAAAATGGTTCAAATGGCTCTGAGCACTATGGGCTTAACATCTGAGGTCATCAGTCCCCTAGAACTTAGAACTACTTAAATCCTACTAACCTATGGACATCACACACATCCAGGATTCAAACCTGCGACCGTAGAGGTCGCGCGGTTCCAGACTGAAGCGACTAGAGCCGCTCGGACACACCAGCCGGCCAGATTATTACAAGGAAGCACCAAAGGAACTGGTGTAGGCATGTGTATTCATACACAGGACATATAAACAGGCAGAATACGGTGCTGCTGTCGGCAAAGTCTATATAGGACAAAAAGTGTCCGGCGCATTTGTTAGAACGGTTATTACTGCTACAATGGAAGGTCATCAAGATTTAAGTGAGCTTGAGTTGGGTGTTGTAGAGGGTGCGCGAGCGATGCGACACGGCATCTCCGAGGTTGCATTGAAGTGGGGATCTTCCGGTACGACCATTTCAAGAGCGTACCGTGACTATCGGGAATCCAGTAAAACATCACATCTCCGACATCGCTGCAGCCGGCAAGAGCTCCTGCAAGAACGGCTCCAACGACGACTGAAGAGAATCGTTCAACGTGACAGAAGTGCAACCCTTCCGCAGATTGCTGCAGATTTCAATACTGGACCGTCAACAAGTGTCAGCGTGCGAACCTTTCAACGAAACATCTTCGGTATGGGCTTTCGGAGCCGAAGACCCTTGATGACTGCACGACACAAACCTTTGCACCTCCCCTGCACCGGTCAGCACCGATATTGGACTGTTGATGACTGGAACCAAGTTGCTTGGTCGGACGAGTCTCGTTTCAAATTGTATCTAGCGGATGGACGTGTGCGGGTACGGAGACAACCTCGTCAATCCATGGACTCTGCAGGTGACTGTTCAAGCTACTAGAGGCTCTGTAATAGTGTGGGGCCGTGTGCAGTTGGAGTGATATGGGACCCCTGATACGTCTGGATACGACTCTGACAGGTGACACGTACGTAGGCATGCAGTCTGATCACCTGCATCCATTCATGTCCGGTGTGCGTTCCGACAGACTTGGACAATTCCAGCAGGACAATGCGACTCCCCACAAGTCCAAAATTGCTACAGAGTGGCGCCAGGAACACTCTTCCGAGTTTAAACACTTCCACTGATCACCAAGCTCCCCAGACATGAACATTATTGAGCATATCTGGGATGCCTTGCAATGTGCTGTTCAGAAGAGATCTGCAGCCCCTCGTACTCTTACGGATTTATAGACAGCCATGCAGGATTCATGGTGTCAGTTCCCTGCAGCACTAATTCATACATTAGTCGAGTCCATGCCACGTCGTGTTGCGGCACTTGTGCGTGCTCGCGGGGGCCTGCACGATATTAGGCGGGTGTACCAGTTTCTTTGGCTCTTCAGTGAAGAAACAGAACAAGTTATCGTATTTGGAAAAGATAGGGATGGATAAAGGACAATCGCGGAATTTGCCTTGAACGGTTTAGGGACATCTTGAGGAATCTGTCAGATGACCGGAAGGGCTTCTGAAACTCCGTTCTCCCGAACGCAAATACAGTGTCTCGCTACTGCGCCATCTTGCTCGTTGGAAACGAGAAACGTTAGCTTTAAAGACCCGTCCGTACTGATCATCATTGGCGAAACACGAGTTCAGACTGAGCCTGCATATGGAAGATATTCTGTCTTATTATTTTTTATTTCGCATTTTTCAGAAAATCATTACGACATTCAACTGGAATGATTAGGAGAACAGTTCGAAGTATAAGACAAATACTGATAAGGAAGTTGAAAAATCATGAATGTATGGATGTATGGTGTTACAACACCGTAACACTTTTTCACACAATGATGAACCATCACTTCGGTTGTAATACAGAGGTCGATGTTTGGGATCCTCTCTTGAGCTAACATCGTATATGAAAGAAGCAGAAATAATATTGTTTTGGTAACAGTGCAAGTATTATAGTCAAGCCTAATGGAGAAATTTCAAGATGTATACAAGTAGATAAAATTTTCTTCGAAGCTAATAACTGGTTCTCTGCAAATGGACTGTCACTGAACTTAGATAAGACGCAATACATGCCATCTGTACTGCACCAGGCGTGACCACACGATTAGAAATAAAGGATAATAGCGAATTAGTGAATGACATAGAAAATTTTAATTTTTAAATGTTTATATTGGTAAGCACTTGAACGGTTTGCTACAGATCTTACTGTGTAAGCACTGCAGCTTATGCGCTACGAACACTGCCAGATTTTTGAGATGAAACTACCAGCTGTTTTATTTTTCCAATTTTTACTTACTAATATTGAATCATTTTCTGTGTCAACTCGTCGCTGAGGAATAAAATATTGGTTGTATGCGGAGTGTTCCGAAATTCTCGTTGCAAACTTCTAGGACTTGTAGAGGGGAGTGAGTACATAATACTCTCAATAGGAACCCACTTCTTGAAACGTACCGTTTCCGTTATAAGACAGTTTCAATTCAGGTGTGTGACGCGTCGAAGTCTCATAGTTGCTTGTCCTGCTATGCAACGGGGTAGACGGGACGACCACTTACCACTTATAATGGGTACACGCTAAGGGTCCATCCGACTTTCCACAACAGGTTGCCTACTACACGTGGTTCCAAAACCACTGCATCGAGATACCCCTGTTTCCAAATCGAGTGCTGTTCGCAGATGAATATAAGCTCACTAGGAACTGTGTTCTCAACTTGCAAAACAGCCATGTCATGGCAGACGAAAGCCCTCGCGTCACGCGTGTTCAGTGATCTCAGTACCTGTTTGGTATTAACATGTGGGTGAGTAATCTGGACGGTTATTTGAGTGACCCATACCTCCTTCCACTGAAGCTAAATGGTCGTGTGTACTTGATATTCCTACAAAACATACTAGATCCGTACTACGATACTGCGCCACTGAATGTCCGTCAGGATATGTGGCTTCAGCATGATTGGGCACCAACTCACTTCTCAGGCGCGGTTTGGAGACACTTGAACAGATTATATGGCGAAAGATGGATAGGCTGAGGTGGCCCAATCTCAGGACCGCCGCAATCACCGCATTTAACTCCTGTGGACTATTTCTTGTGGGGTCGTATGCAAGTTTAATTTACAAGACTCCACTAGACGCAGAGGAAGATCTGCTGGCACGTGTTGTGGCCGCTGCACTAGAAGCTAAAGAGACGCCAGGTGACATGTTGAGTCTGTACCAGAATATGCTTCGTTGGTACGATGTCTGTGACAACGTTGGTGGTCGCCACATCTGATGCATCAGTATTGTTCTGTACGTGCAGCATACTGAGTTAGTTTTTGTTTTGGAATAATGTAAAAACGTACTGTTTAAGTGTTAACACAAAAAACTATGCTGAAGTGATAAATGGATGTTTACTTATGATTCCTCTCGAATTGTTACCTACCAGTTGTACTGCGTCACACCTAATTCAGTTCCACAAGCAGAAGTGTACTAGTTAAACATCTGAACTAATATGGTCGAGGAATGGAACGATGCGTTTCAGGATATGGGTTCCACATTCAGAATATTACGTACTCATTGCCCTCTACATGTCGTAGAAGTTCATGACGTGAATTTTCGGACACCCTGTATAAGTGCGTAATAAGGGTACTATGTGATGTCTACTCCAGAACCTCTTCCAGTAAGCTCTTCAAATAATCGCGCATACTGAAGGCAGTCTCTCTGTACATTCAATCACATGTGAAATTCGTTGTCAACAATCAAACGCAGTTTGGAAACCACAGTTATGTTAATAAATATAATACTAGAATGAGGAAAGACTTGCTCTATCTTCGACTCAGCATTAGTAAGACATTCACACACAAAAATCTTCAACTCTCTCCTACTGATGTAAAGAATTGTATGGATGAAAAAATTAACTTGAAACACCGAACAAATAATGTCTGCTTGAAAATTGCTTCTGCTCCATAGAAAAAAATTTCTGAATGTGTAACAATATAATTCGTATTTATTTGTGTGTTGTGTGTGTGTGTGTGTGTGTGTGTGTGTGTGTGTGTGTGTGTGTGAGTCAGAGAGAGAGAGAGAGAGAGAGAGAGAGAGAGAGAGAGAGAGAGAGAGAGAGAGAGAGAGAAAGTAGTTAATAGATCAGTATAAGGCCCTATATGGAGAATATGTAGCTTAGGGCAGTGATGTAAATCATCAGCATGTGCTGTAGTATATTTTTCACTGAGGAAGTGTACTATAATCGTAAACCTGAGTCAAAATTATGAGCCATCGAACATGGAAATATTGAACTATTCTTTATAGTGTCTCCGTTTTTGTTTCTAAAACACCTGTTTCAGTTCTTTTGTGCACCTTTCATAAATGTGTACACTAGCACTAAATGAAACATTGAAGCGACCAAATAAATTATACAACGGTATTTGAAAATGATTTTCAAAGCTGGCTGTAAATCACGCTGCATAGTGTCTCCGCACAGTAATTTATATGTCTACTGCACGGCACATTCTCTTATGCTAGTAAGATGGGGTATATTCTTCACGAATTCCTTGAGGAAATACAGAAAGTACCTTCACTCGATTAAAACGCTGAAATGAGACGCACGCAAAAGATGAGTTGACACAGTGGATAGCAGTACTAGGTAGTTTGCCCAGCAATAGAGAATGCAGTTAGTATGAAGATGAAATTGCTGTTTTGTGCAACTCATTCCTCTATGAAATATATTGATTGTTCTCCACCAATGGAAGCAAATTCCCATCCATTTGCTGAAATGTGACACGGTAAAAGCAAGTATGTTCGCTGTATTATTCTGCTTAGTTTGCTTAACAACGCAGTAAGCACCATTATATCTGAAATTATGAATAATCAAAAAGCTTATTCCGCCAAATGACCTTCACACGTATTCCGAATAGCTACTTCACGTCATTGCATGTAATCAGGTACAGTATACAACGCACGCTGGCAATTTTCTTGCTCGCCCGACGTCTACAGAGGTGCCGCACGTAACGTACGAGTAGTTGGACTCTGCTAGCGTGAGAAGTGTGCGTACTAACACAGGCAATCAGCCATGAACATAAAACAAACCACAAGCCTATCCAGTAGTGCCCCTCTCCGGTATTTTGATGTTTATAACATACAGATCCCCGAATGTAGCGTGAATTACTCTGCGAGGGGGTGAGGCTGTTTGTAGGCAGTGCGTTTCCATACTGGAAGACCATACCGACAAAAAAAATGCTATTTTTACATAGGACAACCACAGCTAAAAAAATACATTGTAATAGAATGAGATTTTCACTCTACAGCGGAGTGTGCGCTGATATAATACTTCCTGGTAGATTAAAACTGTGTGCCGGACCGGTACTCGAACTCGGGACCTTTGCCTTTCGCGGGCAAGTGCTCTACTAATTGAGCTACCCAAGCACGACTCACGCCCCCGTTCTCATAGCTTTACTTCTGCCAGTACCTCGTCTCCTACCTTCCAAACTTCACAGAAGCGCTCCTGCGAACCTTGCAGAATTAACACTCCTGAAAGAAAGGATATTGCGAAGACATGGCTTAGCCACAGCCTGGGGGATGTTTCTAGAATGAAATTTTCCCTCTACAGCGGAGTGTGCGCTGATATGAAACTTCCTGGCAGATTAATACTGTGTGCCGGACCGGTACTCGAACTCGGGACCTTTGCCTTTCGCCGGCAAGTGCTTTAACCAGGTAGGAGACGAGGTACTGGCAGAAGTAAAGCTGTGAGGATGGGGCGTGAGTCATGCTTGGGTAGCTCAATTGTCCCGAGTTCGAGTACCGGTCTGACACATTGTAATAGTTACGCATCTTCAAACCGTTTTTTACTTTAAAAAATGTCAGACGATCATGCTGTCTTCAGCATATGCTTCACCTAGAGATCATGAGGCAAATTGAAAAGAGATTACGGTGGATACATAAGCCTGCATACTGTAAATTTTCCCTGTCTGAATAGGCAAAAGGAATAGGATAGAAAATCCATTATATCGGTACTATGTACTCTCTGCCAGATACTAGAATATACAGTACATGCGGATATACAGAATATGTACATGTAGTTTTAAGTCTATCTTTGCAGCAGATGGCCTAAGAACAAATGGAAAACGCTGCTCAAGCAGCGTGCGTCATCGGCCTGGAAAGATCACAGGCGACGAGGTTGATTTTCATGAGCTTTTAAATACATTTAATGCATTGCATAAAAATATGGAATTAACGATGGAAATAGAAGTAGAGGGTAAAATTAATTTTCTGGACTTGCAAATCATTGGGACTGAACAGAAACTGAAGACTGATGTTTCTCGTAAGCCGTCACCCACTGATTTGATCACTGCAAAGGATTCATGTCACCCACCGGTACAAAAGTCCCATTTTTAAATTCCATGTTTTATCGTGTGCAAAAATTAGGCCCCACTAAGGAGGTTATTCAGAAGGAGACAAATTTGATTATTAACGTGGTTATAGCAAATGGTTTCACTGAAGAAGAAATATGAAAAAAATCAAGAAAGCGGTTTTATGAAGTTGGAGAGGAATCTGGGATTAGTGGAGCGCCGATTATGAGAAAGTATGTCTCACTCTCTTACCATGATCCTGTGTCAGATAAAATAACTAATGCATTCGGTAACGTCAACGCTACAGTGTGTTTCCGGACAAATAATAAATTGGACAAAATACTGCGACAAAGCTTGGAACCGGCGATTAATAAGTTTAGCAGAGCAGGGGTCTACAAGATTAATTGTGGCTCACGTGCGAAACGTTGCAATGGACAGACTGGGAGGGATTTTCATTTCAGGAATCGTGAGCATGGATAAGCATAGTAATGGTAATGCATTAGGGGACCATCCAAGAGAATTCAAGCACTGCTTAAAAAACATTAAGGATGACTTGCCTATCCTGCACTATGGTAGTAAAGTCATAACCCTAGATATTTTGCAGGAGTTTGAAATTTACGTGAGCTATCAAGAGGATATGAATCTTTTGATAAATGAGCAGGTAGGGAGCTGTCGAAAACGGTTTTTCGATTTCTTCCTCGATGCAACAGTGTATAGAAAAAACAAATACTTTTTAATTATATTTTAACCTTCATCTGCTTTGTTATATACTGGTTTCTATTCAGGCCACAATCTAAATATTGTGAATTTCCGTATAAATTTGCTTTTAGGCTTCGTGCACTCAAAGCTATAGTCAATCATGTGGTCCTTTAATGGGAGTATCGTAAGTTTTCCTGTGGCGTATTTCTCTCGAGAGAAATTAGAAAGTTTCAGATGGCCGTTTTTAAATGTCAACATTTCATAATTTTAAAGAAAAATGCCAAAACATAAAATTTTTTGTTTGATTTTATTTCTTAAACGTATGACGCTTCGTACTATATAGAGGGAGCTCAGCTTATGTATTCTGTGCTTTCATTATGGCTCCTTAGTGAACCAGCTTCATTTCATGTTTTTGTTTCGACTGATCTACTCCACTTACTATATCGGCCACTATTGTTGATTTTCACTTTTGGGTGGACGTCATTATGCGTCCACTATCACTTCTTTTGTAAGAAGTTGTATGTGTTTCCTCTTGTTTAGCTGCTTTACTCGTTTCCAAGTGGAAACGCTATGTCACTGTATGTACTATTATTTGTATGGTTTTTTTGTATGTTTTACAAGGCGCTTCGATGATTGGCTTAGCCGGAATGGCGTCAGCACAGTGAAGGATTTATGACAATCTAAATCTCCTTCATTTCAGCAGCCGATCAGATTTTTAGAGTCAAATTTAAACTGAAGAGATCTAACTGCATCACGACTAGATGCCCACTGATTTCTCCTCTACCCCATCTGGCCTAGATCATTTTGCAGTGAGTTTAACAGCTTATGCTCCACTGAACAGGATTTAGCAAGTAATGATTGATTAAAAACCAAATTGCGGTGTCAGTGCAGGGAATTAGGAAAATGAACAAAGTAAAGCCAGCCCATGAATGATGCTTGCAACTGCCTACCGGTCAACGATATCGTGTTGCGTGCGATTCTCACCACTGCGAGCGATTCCGGATATACAGTGACGCAGCTTTCCCATTCAGTCACAGCCGCAAAGCTGCCGCCAACGATTGCTGAACCATAGCGCAACTTTCACCTCAGAGAATTTAGAAATCTTTGTGAGAAAGAAAACTCAATGAATGTATGCTGTAAAGACTTACGAAGACTGTCAACTTGCAGTAAATCTTCATAAAAGAAAATTTTTGCGTCTCACAAGACGAAAAACTTAGTCTCCTATGATCTTAATATCATTGAGTTACAAATGGAATCAGCCAGTTCATATAAATACTTAGGTATTACACTAAGTAGGAATGTGAAATGGAATGCTCACATCACATCAGCCGTAAATAAAGCAGGTTGCACTTCGGTTCACTGATGGAATACTGGGAAAATGCAACCAGTATACAAAAAAGGCTGCTTACAGAACAGTCGTGCGACCCATCCTTAACATCGATTAACTGTGTGGGACCCATACAGGGGATACTGACCCTATACAAAAATCACATGTAGTTTGTTTGACTCACGGGACGTCGTCACGGAGATCTTTAAATACTTGAACGGGCAGGCGCCTGAAGGAAGACCGCATCTGCCCCAGAAAAGGCCACTTACAAAGTTTCAGCTCACCAGCATCAAGTGAGGAATCTTGCAATGAACTACAACACCTAGGATCTCAAAGACAAGATCAGGCTGATTAAAGCACGTACAGAGGGATTTAACCATTTCTCCGTCGCTCCATATGCGAATGGTACGCCAAAAACCGGAACGTACCTAACCCACATCGCTAATTAGTCCTATTCACCAATTAGAGCAAAGAAGCGGTCTCAGAGATTCAACACATGGCGGACGGAGCCCTAGAAGGGCACGGGCAGCGGCAATTCTTCAGTCCGGCGGCGTCCGAGTTTTGTTCAGGCTGTATGTAAAAATTCGTAGCTGACATTGCACCTCCCGATCCCTATCGGTAGCCATATTCACTGCACAATGAACGGTCTCTGCTTTGTCCTACCATGTATTTTTCGAAATCTAAATTGTCTGTACTCCACACAAGGGCTTTGCATTTTGCTGCCCTGTGTTGAGTCCCACACTGTTGTCTGCTGCTGCCTGTATCTTTCTTGGACCATTACTCGTACTCTACATAGATTTGACATAGGTGAATTTTTATAACATCGATGTTTGCAATGTAGCGGAAGGAGAAATCGCCGTTTCCAGTTCAGAAGAGGAAGCTAATGATTGTGATATTAATCCTGAATCATCAGGTAAGTATCGAAGAATAAAAGAAAATAATGTTGTGGAGCGTTTGGAATATTGTACCGCCTAAGTGAATATTTGTTAAACAACTGCGTTAGTAAAAAGTCTCATGAAAAACCGCTCCCAACAAGTGTCTGCAAAGCGTGTTCCCATGTCGGGGTCAGAAGGGAAAAACACCCCGACAAGAAACATACTAGTGGTGTCCAAATTGTGATGTAGCTCGTTGTATGCCTGACTGTTTTAAAACACACCACTCCCAGTTCGATGACACTGGGCAACACTGATTTCATTGCATTGAACCTCTGAACTTTCTAGGGAGAAACTAACCAGCAGAGTCCATATTTGAATTCAGAAAACTCCTATCATGTTCCCTCAAAAAATCACCATTTACGAATTTCTAATAAGAGCAGTTTTCTGAAAACCCTTGTTTCACAGCGCTTGCAAATTTATGTTTATTTTTAATTCTAATTGTGTGTTCTTTTGCCTTAGGTTTGACTAGATTATTCGACGCTGAAGTGGCGAGTTCCAGTGATTAATTCAAAATGTCGCATCGAGCGTGCAAAAACACTCTTGACATTTTCTGTTACGTGTGCGGATAGTTTGCTCCTACGGAGTAGCGGCGGAACGTAACTACGTTTTATGCTTATTTTGAGTACAGATTGGTGACCAGGACAAATCGTGGGCTCCACATAACGTATCCAGGACGGGTACCGAACAACTTCGACAGTGGATCGACGGAACAAGAAAAACTTGGACATTGGCGGTGCCCAGCACATGGGGGCGAACAAAGTAACCCTGGACCACACTGTTATTTTTGCTCGTGCAGTCTGACAGAGTATAATGCAAGAAACAGGTACGGCAAAACATATCCAAACATTCCGTCTGCTGTTCTGCCCACGCCCCATGGTCTGTCACAAAAAGATCGATAATTTTTCCGAATCTGCATCTGACTCATAAATCTACAGCACATAGTGACTACGGATCAGACGATGGCTGCAATATCCCCAGATCTTTGACTCAAGGAAAACTGAATGTTCTAGTTCGTGATTTTGGGCTGTTAAAGGGATCTGCAGAAGTATTTGCGGGTGGGAGGGTCGGGAAAAGGCACAGCATTGGATAAAGAAGAAATGGCTCCGAAGACAGTGGAATGTTAGTTCAAAAACATTAAGAAGAAGACTCTTGTTGAGGCCTGCGATGTTCTCTTACCTCCTCTCTATGTTAAGTTAGGGCTCGTGAAACAATTTGTAGTGACAAGTTCCCACTTTAAGCGGCACAAAGTTGAAAGAAGTTATATTTACAGGCCCGGATCAGGAAGCTGCTTCGTGATGATACTTTTGGAACTAAAACGAATTCGAAACAGTTGTTAGCATGGCAAACATTCCGAGACGTTGTTACAAAGTTTGTAGCTAATACCAAGGACGCAGGGTACAAAATCTTGGTAATCAAAATACTGGATTCCGAAACTTTGATGTAACATGAGTTTCGAGGTCTCACTCGGACAACTTTCCCGAGTATCTTGGGGCTACAGTGAAGAACGTGGGGAGAGATTCCACTAAGATCTCAAGAAATTATAAACAAGATACACTGCTGTTGTGTGACGAAGAGGGACATCGCTAGAAGAACCTTCACATGCAGAAAACAAGATAACATTGAGTACTTATATTTTACGTCTTTGCTTAACTAATTCGACCGTCTTATGACAACAAGTTGTTTATAAAACCTCAGTGTAGGTAATGTGACAAGTATGCTATGATGGTTTAGTGTACAGTTTACTAATTTACAGCATGTTAATTTTTATTTATAAACGTATGGTTTGTAAGAGATAACTAAAATTGACAATTTAGATAACTAAAATTGACAATTTAGATAAATAAAATTGACAATATTGCAATATTTAGTCATTTCTTGTAGTGGGTGCATTATTATTTTACTCAAAACATCATGAGAGAAATTTGTCTTAAAACCACTGCATTTGTGTGTTAAGTCTTACATTTATCTCTGTTTTGACGAAAATTCTGGCGTGATACAAGGAAATGGTTGGCAGGTTCGGATTTAGCACGTCTGAAATATATTAACGCTCATGTCAAGTTTGTGCAATTTTTAAGTGAAAATCTGTTGTCCTGTGTTATGTTTAAGAAAGGTGTGTTCAAGTTTTTCTTCGGTATAAAAACATAGTTCAACAAATCACTTCGTGTGTCTTGTTATTTTAATATATCGCAGTAAAATTTCTTAAGATTGGATAAAGCAGGTTCCTTAACTTCAAAAGAAACATTTGACAATTTTAATTTGTCATAATTACATTTTAAGTTTAGATAACCAGGTGCCGTCATTCCAGCTGATATATCATGCAGATATATTGCATTCGCAATTACAAAGCTACGATTTTCAAATACCACTCTAGGTTGACTGAGGCCAGCTTCCGTGTTTGTTAAGATGCAGTATTGGGGACGACAGCGGATTGCACTCACTGTCACGCATTTGCATTGTGGTGATACACGTGATATTGCCTTATGAGGTAACAACACATCTCTTTTCCTACCATTGGTAGATTTGAGACCATGGAGGCAGATGCATTCAGTCGCACTAAACGGAAGCGTGGCATTTCCTGGCACCTGGTTGGTAGGGGGGGGGGGAGGGGGGAAGGGGGAGAAAGATCAGAATTCCTAATATGTTGAAGAGAAAGAAAAGAGGAGACAAGGGTTGGCTGTGATAGAGTTCATGTATTTGACGAGGAAACTATATTCACAGAAAGAGAGAGTTTCAAAATTACGAGTGAGAATTATTTTATTTATTTAAGTTCATGACCCAACCAAAATCGAGATTGTGGTAGTTCAAGCAAGCTCTTTACATATTCATTCCCCCGATCAAACTGCTCGATGAAATACTAACATAAATTTTCCTTCCTTGTTCGATAGCGTCTATGAGGTTGAAACCGGACAAGGCTATTTTAAGGTGGTACAGCAATTTAGCAAGAGATGATGTCACGAAGGACATCGCAGGAGAGTCATGGGTTCCATTAGAGCGCTGATTGATGCGTCTGCAGGAACTGCAAATGCAGTTGGGGGGACAGCCGCAGCTCGCAACGCTCGCTGAGAAACGGCTAATGATGAAATCAAGTACACACTGTTACAGACACGGATGCAGCAAGAGCTAAGGTACGTACAGGCGTGAAATCCCGCTTTATGCGCATACAAATAAAACGAATTGCACCAGAGCCTCGTTACACAAGATCTCTTGTTAGTTACTGTCAGCGGCTGACACGCTCTCCCTGTCATAAAGAGCCATATACTCATAAGAAGTACGCACACTCTCGAAACGATAGTCAGGAAAACTATAAACATTATCGCGCTAAGCTTGCTAATTGAGAGTCAACTAACGTTATTAGCGTGTTGACACACACACACACACACACACACACACACACACACACACTAATATACCGTAAATAAAGTGCCTTTTCGGAGGTCGTGTCAAGAAGATTTGTAGCACCTTCATTGTCACATCTCAGCAACTGACAAGAGTTCCATACAGATACAGTTGATGATAAGTTCATTTGATGACCAGTATTGTCGTGGAGTACATATACAACCGCACGCTCACCGATAGATCCGTACCTACAGATTGGAAAATTGCGCAGGTCGCACCAGTGTTTAAGAAGGGTAGTAGGAGGAATCCATGGAACTACAGACCTATATCATTGACGTCGGTTTGCAGTAGGGCTTTGGAGCATATACTGTATTCAAACATTATGAATCACCTCGAAGGGAACGATCTATTGATACGTAATCAGCATGGTTTCAGAAAACATCGTTCTTGTGCAACGCAGCTATATTCGCACGAAGTAATGGCCGCTATCGACAGGGGATCTCAAGTTGATTCCGTATTTCTAGATTTTCTAGATTTCCGGAAAGCTTTTGACACCGTTCCTCACAAACGACTTCTAATCAAGCTGCGGGCCTGTGCGGTATCGTCTCAGTTGTGCGACTGGATTCGTGATTTCCTGTCAGGAAGGTCGCAGTTCGTAGTAATAGACGGCAAATCATCGAGTAAAACTGAAGAGATATCAGCTGTTCCCCAGGGAAGTATCCTGGGACCTCTGCTGTTCCTGATCTATATAAATGACCTGGGTGACAATCTGACCAGTTCTCTTAGGTTGTTCGCAGATGGTGCTGCAATTTACCGTCTAGTAAGGTCATCCGAAGACCAGTATCAGTTGCAAAGCGATTTAGAAATGATTGCTGTATGGTGTGGCAGGTGACAGTTGACGCTAAATCGCGAAAAGTGTGAGGTGATCCACATGAGTTCCAAAAGAAATCCGTTGGAATTCGATTACTCGATAAATAGTACAATCCTCAAGGCTGTCATTTCAACTAAGTACCTGGGTGTTAAAATTAAGAACAGCTTCAGTTGGAAAGACCACATAGATAATATTGTGGGGAAGGCGAGCCAAAGGTTGCGTTTCATTGGCAGGACACTTAGAAGATCCAACAAGTCCACTAAAGAGACAGCTTACACTACACTCGTTCGTCCTCTGTTAGAATATTGCTGCGCGGTGTGGGATCCTTCTACATCTACATCTACATTTATACTCCGCAAGCCACCCAACGGTGTGTGGCGGAGGGCACTTTACGTGCCACTGTCATTACCTTCCTTTTCTATTCCAGTCGCGTGTGGTTCGCGGCAAGAACGACTACCGGAAAGCCTCCGTGCGCGCTCGAATCTCTCTGATTTTACATTCGTGATCTCCTCTGGAGGTATAAGTAGGGGGAAGCAATATATTCGATACCTCATCCAGAAACGCACCCTCTCGATACCTGGCGAGCAAGCTACACCGTGATGCAGAGCGCCTCTCTTGCAGTCTGCCACTTGAGTTTGCTAAACAACGCTATCACGCTTACCAAATAACCCTGTGACGAAACGCGCCGCTCTTCTTTGGATCTTCCCTATCTCCTCCTTCAACCCGATCTGATACGGATCCCATACTGATGAGCAATACTCAAGTATAGGTCGAACGAGTATTTCGTAAGCCACCTCATTTGTTGATGGACTACATTTTCTAAGGACTCTCCCAATGAATCTCAACCCGGTACCCGCCTTACCAACAATTAATTTTATATGATCATTCCATTTCAAATCGTTCCGCACGCATACTCCCAGATATTTTACAGAAGTAACTGCTACCAGTGTTTGTTCCGCTATCATATAATCATACAATAAAGGATCCTTCTTTCTATGTATTCGCAATACATTACATTACTCTACGTTAAGGGTCAGTTGCCACTCCCTGCACCAAGTGCCTATCCGTTGCAGATCTTCCTGCATTTCGCTACAATTTTCTAATGCTGCAACTTCTCTGTCTACTACAGCATCATCCGCGAAAAGCCGCATGGAACTTCTGACACTATCTACTAGGTCATTTATATATATTGTGAAAAGCAATGGTCCCATAACACTCCCCTGTGGCACTCCAGAGGTTACTTTAAGGTCTGTAGACGTTTCTCTATTGATAACAACATGCTGTGTTCTGTTTGCTAAAAACTCTTCAATCCAGCCACACAGCTGGTCTGATATTCCGTAGGCTCTTACTTTGTTTATCAGGCGACAGTGCGGAACTGTATCGAACGCCTTCCGGAAGTCAAGGAAAATAGCATCTACCTGGGAGCCTGTATCTAATATTTTCTGGGTCTCATGAACAAATAAAGCGAGTTGGGTCTCACACTATCGCTATTTACGGAATCCATGTTGATTCCTACAGAGTAGATTCTGGGTTTCCAAAAACGACATGATACGCCAGCAAAAAACATGTTCTAAAATTCCACAACAGATCGACGTCAGAGATATAGGTCTATAGTTTTGCACATCTGCTCGACGACCCTTCTTGAAGACTGGGACTACCTGTGCTCTTTTCCAGTCTTTTGGAACCTTCCGTTCCTCTAGAGATTTGCGGTAAACGGCTGTTAGAAGGGGGCAAGTTCTTTGGCGTATTCTGTGTGGAATCGAATTGGTATCCCGTCAGGTCCAGTGGACTTTCCTCTGTTGAGTGATTCCAGTTGCTTTACTATTCCTTGGACACTCATTTCGATGTCAGCCATTTTTTCGTTTGTGCGCTGATTTAGAGAAGGAACTGCAGTGCGGTCTTCCTCTGTGAAACAGCTTTGGAAAAAGGTGTTTAGTATTTCAGCTTCACGCGTGTCATCATTTGTTTCAATGCCATCATCATCCCGGAGTGTCTGGATATGCTGTTTCGAGCCTCTTACTGATTTATCGGAAGACCAGAACTTCCTAGGATTTTCTGTCAAGTCGGGACATAAAATTTTACTTTCGAATTCACTGAACGCTTCACGCATAGCCCTCCTTACGCTAACTTTGACATCGTTTAGCTTCTGTTTGTCTGAGAGGTTTTGGCTGTTTTTAAACTTGGAGTGAACCTCTCTTTGCTTTCGCAGTAGTTTCCTAACTTTGTTGTTGACCCACGGTGGGTTTTTTTCAGTCCCTCACAGTTTTACTCAGCACGTATCTGTCTAAAACGCATTTTACGATTGCCTTGAACTTTTTCCATAAACACTCAACATTGTCAGTGTCGGAACAGAAATTTTCGTTTTGATCTGTTAGGTAGTCTGAAATCTGCCTTCTATTACTCTTGCTAAACAGATAAACCTTCCTCCCTTTTTTTATATTCCTATTAACTTCCATATTCAGGGATGCTGCAACGGCCTTATGATCACTGACTCCCTGTTCTGCGCTTACAGAGTCGAAAAGTTCGAGTCTGTTTGTTATCAGTAAGTCCAAGATGTTATCTCCACGAGTCGGTTCTCTGTTTAATTGCTCGAGGTAATTTTCGGATAGTGCACTGAGTATGTCACTCGATGCTTTGCCCCTACCACTCGTCCTAAGCATCTGAGTGTCTCAGTCTATATCTGGTAAATTGAAATCTCCACCTAAGACAATAACATGCTGAGAAAATTTATGTGAAATGTATTCCAAATTTTCTCTCTGTTGTTCTGCCACTAATGCTGCTGAGTCGGGAGGTCGGTAAAAGGAGCCAATTATTAACCTAGCTCGGTTGTTGAGTGTAACCTCCACCCGTAATAATTCACAGGAACTATCCACTTCTACTTCACTACAGGATAAACTACTACTAACAGCGACGAACACGCCACCACCGGTTGCATGCAATCTATCCTTTATAAACACCGTCTGCGCCGTTGTAAACATTTCGGCAGAATTTATCTCTGGCTTCAGCCAGCTTTCTGTACCTATAACGATTTCAGCTTCAGTGCTTTCTGTCAGCGCTTGAAGTTCCGGTACTTTACCAACGCAGCTTCGACAGTTTATAATTACAATACCGATTGCTGCTTGGCACTCGCATGTCCTGACTTTGCTCCGCACCCTTTGATGCTGCTGCCCTTTCTGTACTTGCCCGAGGCCATTCAACCTAGAAAACCGCCCAATCCACGCCAAACAAACCCTGCTACCCGTGTAGCCGCTTGCTGCGTGTAGTGGACTCCTGACCTATCCAGCGGAACCCGAAACCCCACCACCCTATGGCGCAAGTCGAGGAATCTGCAGCCCACACGGTCGCAGAACCGTCTTAGCCTCTGATTCAGACCCTCCACTCGGCTCTGTACCAAAGGTCCGCAGTCAGTCCTGTCGACAATGCTGCAGATGGTGAGCTCTGCTTTCATCCCGCTTGCGAGACTGGCAATCTTCACCAAATCAGATAGCCGCCGGAAGCCAGAGAGGATTTCCTCCGATCCATAGCGACACACGTCATTGGTGCCGACATGAGCGACCACCTGCAGATGGGTGCACCCTGTACCCTTCATGGCATCCGGAAGGACCCTTTCCACATCTGGAATGACTCCCCCCGGTATGCACACGGAGTGCACATTGGTTTTCTTCCCCTCTCTTGCTGCCATGTCTCTAAGGGGCCCCATTACGCGCCTGACATTGGAGCTCCCAACTACCAGTAAGCCCACCCTCTGCGACCACCCGGATCTTGCAGACTGAGGGGCAACCTCTGGAACAGGACAAGCAGCCATGTCCGGCTGAAGATCAGTATCAGCCTGAGACAGAGCCTGAAACCGGTTCGTCAGACGAACAGGAGAGGCCTTCTGGTCAGCACTCCGGAATGTCTTTCGTCCCCTGCCACACCTCGAGACGACCTCCCACTCTACCACAGGTGAGGGATCAGCCTCAATGTGGGCAGTATCCCGGGCAGCCACAGTCGTAGTACGATCGGGGTATGCGTGGGACGAGCTGGTCGTCCCCGACAAACCCCCGTCCAGACCCCCACTGTAATGCCCATTGGCAACAGCCTCAGGCTGTGTGACCGAAGCCAACACTGCCTGAAGCTGGGAGCGAAGGGATGCCAACTCAGCCTGCATCCGAACACAGCAGTTGCAGTCCCTATCCATGCTAAAAATTGTTGTGCAAAGAACGTCTGAACTAATCTACAGAGAGCACAAACAAATCGACACAAAATTTAAACGGTTATTAAAATACAAGATTGCCTATTAAATGCAGTAATGCTGCTACTTGCGCACTGCTGACACACTGCTCGGCGGCGGAAGGAGACTACGCGATTTTACACTATTCAGGTACTAAAACGCGATGCTACAACTCTCAAATACTATAATACGTCCGAAATTTATGAATTAAACAATGCAAATACCAAAAACATGCAAAGAAATTAAGAATTAAACTATGTAACAAATAAGTGAGCTAAGAGTATACGACTTGCTGCTGCAGCTGCTTATCCAACAGCGGCAGGGAGCACAGGTGGGATTGACGGAGGACATCGAAAGGGTGCAAAAAAGGGCAGCTCGTTTTGTATTATCACGTAATAGGGGAGAGAGTGTGGCAGATATGATACGCGAGTTGGGATGGAAGTCATTAAAGCAAAGACGTTTTTCGTTGCGGCGAGATCTATTTACGAAATTTCAGTCACCAATTCTCTCTTCCGAACGCGAAAATATTTTGTTGAGCCCAACCTACATAGGTAGGAATGATCATCAAAATAAAATAAGAGAAATCAGAGCTCGAACAGAAAGGTTTAGGTGTTCGTTTTCCCGCGCGCTGTTCGGGAGTGGAATGGTAGAGAGGTAGTATGATTGTGGTTCGATGAACCCTCTGCCAAGCACTTAAATGTGAATTGCAGAGTAATGATGTAGATGTAGACGTTGAGTAAGTATTTTTTTCTGAAAGCAAGTTGATTTTATTAAGGATTCAAGTACATCATTATTTCCCACTTTTCTGGGTATAAAACACTATTTTTCAACACAATCTCCATTCAGTGCGACGGCCTTACGTCGCCTTACTGGAGGGCCTGTATGCCAGCGTGGTACCACTCCAATGGTGGGCGTCGGGGCCAACGAATCGCTGTATCAATAACCTCCACATCAGCCACGTACTGCTTCCCGCGGAGTGCATCCGTCCCTTGGGCCAAACAGATGAAAATCGATATGTGCGACATGAGAAATGTAGGGTGGATGAGGGAGAACAGTCCAGTAAAGTTTTGTGAGCTCCTCTCGGGTGCTCAAGATTGTGCGAGGCCTTGCGTTGTCCTGGAGAAGGAGAAATTTGTTCGAATTTTTGAGGCGACGAACACGAAGAAGTCGTTTCTTCAATGTCCTGAGGGTAGGACAATACAGTTCCGAGGTGATCGTTGCATTATGAGCGAGGATATCAAACAAAATAACTCCTTCAAAGTCCCAGAAGACCGTCGTCCTGACTTTACCGGCTAATTATGTGTATTTGAACATGTTCCTCGCAGGAAAGGTGTGTGGTGCCATTCCACGATGAATCCATGTTTCATTATCCGTGACGATCTTCGACAAAAAATAGTCACGATCAGCCTCGTATCGCATAAGCGATTCCACACAGATGATTCGTCGTTGCTCGAATAGGAGTATCCGCACATTCCAACATTTCAGGAGTCACAGCTGTATGCGGCCGGCCGGCACAAGGGCGATCGAACAAGTTTGAGCTACCTTGTTGCAATGATGATAGAGGTTTCGCCCAACGACTCACCGTGCTTTTGTTGACAGCTGGGTTTCCATAGATATTCTGCAAGCGCCTATGAACATCTTCGATGGTCTTGTTTTCTGCCAAAAAGAAAGTGAATGACAATTCCCTGCGTCGAACGCACCTCAGTTACGGACACCATTCTGAAGGCTACGTATAGCGCTGCCACCTATCGGAACTTGAAGCTACAGGGGCTGAAGCGAGAATATTCCATGATATTTTTTCAATCGAAACTGGTCGAGAAATAAGTGTGTCGCATTATTTATTGAACGCCCCCCTTGCGTTGAATCTCCTGCGGATAAAGCACCCGCCAGACAGTAAAGGGCGGTACAAATTATGTGTGCTTTGGAAGTCAGATCTGGAAGCTGGAGACATCTGGAGAGATTGAATCAGAGTCTCTAACCGTTCTTTCCACCAACCTGTCGTCTTCTAAAGTTGTGTCCCCAGCGCAGAAGAGAGCTCGTCAGTCGTCCGGTCTTCATCGGCGGAGGCTGCTACGCTGTTAACTCGAATCTGTGATTGTGGTTTTTATGGGATGCCACTTGCCAAGGTTATTCTCTGTATCTAAAGAGGGCCAGATATGCGGTACTGACAATGATGGTAGACGACACTTCTTCTTAGTGTTTCCTGTTTGATTATTATTTAAATATTCACTCTTTTACAACACTCGACATAGCTTTCTCAATTGTAGAGTAACTTTTCTATCCACCTCCAATATAGAGTACGACATGTCCGCCAGATATAGAGATACACGTCCGGCTCTGAAGAACGCCCGGAACAGAGCGACTAGCGCAGCCATTAAAATCGCTACACCACGAAGATGACGTGCTACAGATGCGAAATTTAACCGACAGGAAGAAGATGCTGTGATATGCAAATGATTAGCTTTTCAGAGCATTCACACAAGGTTGGCACCGGTGGTGATACCTACAACGTGCTGACATGAGGAAAGTTTCCAACCGATTTCTCATACACAAACAGCAGTTGACCAGCGTTGCCTGGTGAAACGTTGTTGTGATGCCTCGTGTAACGAGGAGAAATGCGTACCATCACGTTTCCGACTTCGATAAAGGTCGGATTGTAGCCTGTCGCGATTGCGGTTTATCGTAACGCGACATTGCTGCTCGCGTTGGTCGAGATCCAGTGACTGTTAGCAGAATATGGAATCGATGGATTCAGGAGGGTAATACGGAACGCCCTGCTGGATCCCAACGGCCTCGTATCACTAGCAGTCGAGATGACAGGCATCTTATCCGCATGGCCGTAAGGGATCGTGCAGCCACTTCCCGATCCCTGAGTAAACAGATGGGGACGTTTGCAAGACAACAGCCATCTGCACGAACAGTTCGACGACATTTGCAGCAGCATGGACTATCAGATCGGAGACCATGGCTCAGGTTACCCTTGACGTTGCATCATGGACAGGAGCACCTGCGATGGTGTACTCAACGACGAACCTGGGTGCACGAATGGCAAAACGCCATTTTTTCGGATGAATCGAGATTCTGTTTACAGCATCATGATAGTCGCATCCGTGCTTGGTGACGTCGCGGTGAACGCACATTGTAAGCGTGTATTCGTCATCGCCATACTGGAGTATCACCCGGCGTGACGGTATGGGGTGCTATTGGTTACACTTCTCGGTCACCTCTTGTTCGCATTGATGGCACTTTGAACAGTGGACGTTACACTTCAAATGTGTTACGACCCGTGGCTCTACCCTTCATTTGATCGCTGCGAAGCCCTACATTTCAGCAGGATAATGCACGACCGCATGTTGCAGGTCCTGTACGGGCATTTCTGGATACAGAAAATGTTCGACTGCTGCCCTGGCCAGCACTTTCTCCAGATCTCTCACGAATTGAAAACGCCTGGTCAATGGTGGCCGAGCAACTGGCTCGTCACATTACGCCAGTCACTACTCTTGATGAACTGAGGTATCGTGTTGAAGCTGCATGGGCAGCTGTACCTGTACACGCCATCCATGCTCTGTTTGACTCAATGCCCAGGCGTATCAAGGCCGTTATTACGGCCAGAGTTGGATGTTCTGGGTACTGATTTCTCAGGATCTATGCACCCAAATTGCGTGAAAATGTAATCACATGTCAGTTCTGGTATAATATATTTGTCCAATGAATACCCGTTTAACATCTGCATTTCTTCTTGGTGTAGCAATTTTAATGGCCAGTAGTGTACTTCGTCTCTCAGCCGTGGCAATGCGACCCGAACGTGGCCGAAGCACTTCGGTTGCAATGCCGTTACTCTTATGCTTCTTAAAACTAGTGAAATTTAATAAACAAAAACGATAGATTCGTAAACCATCAGACACTGTCATACTAAAAACTGGGTTGAATACAATGAAAAGTATATAAATAATTAATTAGGGAAGTTAGGCGTATTGGCGCGTAGCACCCGAACGGGCCGTACCAGTCAGAAGTAAGTTCAGTACAATTGGCGGACTCTCCCATGGGACATACTGTACCATCTGTCGCTTGCACCTGACTCCAGTTTTGTACCATATGCTACGTCGCTTGTATGAAGTTGCATCAAGGCGACATTCTAGCAAAAGAAAGTATTGGCGGCCACAGCCAGGAATATCACAACGAGCCTGACGTCCCATAATGTCTAAATTCAACTGGTAAATGAAAGTGTTGAAAATGTCGTAGCCATGTGAAATCAGAGAGGGAACAGGATGGCGACGGTTTTTTCTTGTAGTAACCATCCAGCAACAGATCATCTTGATATCTTCTAAGCAAGGGGAGGGACATCCTTCGTCAATAAAAACTGAGGAAGACGACTATGTGCTATAATTTTCTCTCAGCTAATGCCGTTACAGAATGGAGACGAGGCTCGCACCTTAGCTGTGACTGGAATACGAGCCAGCCACCGACTGCTGCAGAGGCCAGTCACACCGTGCTTTCACACCTACGGCAGTGCTTCCTAATTGGCGGGTATAAAGGCGGCGCCCCGCCCAGTCATATCGTACAGCCGTCCGCCCATAGTCGCCAAGTGCGGAAGACTCGGCGATGTCTGCGCACGCTGCTAAAAATACCCAAACAGACGCGCTCACGACAGCAGTTGGCATTAGCAGCGCTCTCTCGCGTACTACAGTCTTCCAGGAACCACTACTTGTCTCTATTCTAAACGGTGTCTAGCGCTTTTACACACTTTTATTTTCTAATCTCTTAACTGGCCACTGAGACGAAGCCGGTTATGTTCCATCGTTTTCTGCCCCTCCATCCAACTTTTATTCCGAAGCAACCGCAAATCTGTTAAGACTAATCGGTAAATTCTATGAATCACACTTCTAAATTAAGAAGCAGCGTGTCAGCTGTTGGCAAGTTAACACAGTCGATGAAGAACAAGAAATCGTTTTCCATGATTATTGGGGGCAACAACTCTGGTGATGTGAGCATGAATGGGCAGAAGAGTCGAACTTGGCTTCACTGATGGGCTTGTCCTGAGCACCCACAAGCAAAGACTGAAGGAAATCACGGAAGAACTAAACTGGGACTAACGCACTGGCGCGCTGCTAACGCCGTACATTCACAGAGTTCCATTTTATTAGCCACTCCAACCCGACATTCGGTAATTTAGATCTGAGAGCTTGCTGTTTCCTAGGGTTTTGGAGAAAGTAACAAGTCTCATATTTATTAACGTAAACTACAAAATATCATGTTCGAGGCTGGCGATCGTACAGATGTCTGCTGGTGTGGACCAAGAGCTGTCCCATCATGCCGACTCTGCTACTTGTGTTGCCTGATTATTCATCGACAGCCATGGTGAATGCCGCTGCCTTACGAATGGCTCTCCCGAATAGAAGTCTCCGTTCGTCTCCTAGGATGCTACCTGGTCTCCATCTCTGACACATGTGACTGATTATGCACAAGATGTGCACAGCTCCACGTCTCTTCCTATCCAATATTTTACACATGTAACCACCGAATCCCCAAGTTTTCACTGATTCTATGTTCTGCGATCATTTCCAGCCAAACACTGCATGTCTGCCAAAAGCAAACAACGCATATATGCTGGCCGACTAGGATAGATCCTTCCAGCATACAAAATTCTGCCAAGACAAAGCTTCGTGTACAATGCCAGGCACGTGACAAGAAGCGCCGGCCGGCGTGGCCGAGCGGTTCTAGGCGCTACAGTCTGGAACCGCGCGATCGCTACGGTCGCAGGTTCGGATCCTGCCCCGGGCATGGATGTGTGTGACGTCCTTAGGTTAGTTAGATTTAAGTAGTTCTAAGTTCTAGGGGACTTGTAAGTAGGCTGTTTATGTTTTCGCTCTATGTAAGTAGGCTGTTTATGTTTTCGCTCTATGTAAGTAGGCTGTTTATGTTTTCGCTCTATGTAAGTAGGCTGTTTATGTTTTCGCTATGTAAGTAGGCTGTTTATGTTTTCTCTATGTAAGTAGGCTGTTTATGTTTTCTTATTGGCAACGTTACATAGCGCTCAATATGAAAATCACTGGCTGTGCTGTGTGCAGTCTGTGGCTGCTTTGCATTGTTGTAATACTCGCCATTGTAGTGTTAGGCAGCTGGATGTGAACAGCGCGTAGCGTTGCGCAGTTGGAGGTGAGCCGCCAGCAGTGGTGGATGTGGGGAGAGAGATGGCGGAGGTTTGCAATTTGTCATGAACTGATATATATATTATGACTTGTGATGATATTAAGGTAAATACATTGTTTGTTCTCTATTAGTATCTTTCATTTGCTAACTATCCCTATCAGTAGTTAGTGCCTTCCATAGTTTGAATCTTTTATTTAGCTGGCAGTAGTGGCGCTTGCTGTATTGCAGTAGTGGTAGAAACGAAGATTATTGTGAGGTAAGTGATTTAGTGATTTGTGAAAGGTATAGTTTAATGTTAGTCAGGGCCATTCTTTTGTAGAGAATTCTGAAAGTCAGATTGCGTTGCGCTAACAAAATATTGTGTGTCAGGTTAAGCACAGTCCTGTATAATTGTTGAAAAGGGACGTTTTATATGTCGACCCTTAGCCTAGGATACCTCACTGGAATCTTCTGATTTTTCTTGTAGTTTGTGTATTTAGTGTAGCTTTTGTTTATTGCTAGCGCGTAACTGTAGAGAGAATCTCTTTTGTAGTTGTAGCCTTTCATTGTTGTACAGTAAAACAGTTGTGGCATGCATATAGATTTGCACCAAGTATTTCGCAGCTACGCTTGCAATTAACTAGATATTTTTTCAGTGCTATGTTAATGTGTTCTCCTATTTTTGCACTTCAAATTGTGCTTTTCTGTGTTGTCGTGTGAAATACTGTAACAATAATGGCGTGTGAAAAACGTAATACTAGGCTCCAAAGTAAACTGAGAAATGACAGTGAAAATGAAAGCAGTGTGTTAGCGCCACCGAGTAATGAATTAACTGATGTTCAAAGTAGTAATTTGGTAATTGTGCATAGGGAAATGGAGCGGGCGGCAAACAATGGTGTAGGCAGTGAAACAGTTAGTGAACAGGGAAGCATTATCGATCGATCGCTCGGCAACAGCTCGCCTCAGGAATCCGAGATGACAGGACACAATTTTGCAAATACTGTAGATTCAGGTTTTGCGTCCTCACCGTTTTCCCAAATGAGTCAAGACACGTTTTCCGCTTGTCAAAATGTGAATGTTGCCGGTGCAAATTCACTGCCGAAAAGCACTGAGGAACATGTTTCAGACACCAGTGCATTGTTATTACAGTTAATGCAACAAATGGGACAAAAACTACAAAAGTTAGACACAACACTTGAACAAAATCAGAAACAAATGGGACAAAATCTTCAAAAGTTAGACACAATGGAACAAAATCTTAAAAAGTTAGACGCAATGGATCAAAATCTTCAAAAGTTAGACTCATTGGAGCAAACTCTTGAACAAACACGTGAGGATTTAACTACTGAGTTACATCACATTGAATCGAAATGTCAAAAAGTCTGTAATGACGTAAAAACACAAATTTGTGAGCATTTCCAACCTATTTTTTCGCGTCATGAAAATGCATTACAGAATCATGAAGCAGCCATAAAAGAACTGCAAACTATTGTTCATGAAAATCACAACACCTTGCAAGCTAAAATTGACTCAGTTGCATCTACCGATTCGGTTACGCAACTTGCAAAAACTCAGGAAAACTTAAAGGACACAGTAGATACTCTGAAACTTGGTTCAGAAAAACATACAGAGGAAATAATTTCACTATCGGATAAAGTAGCAGAACTTTCAGATCAGTTCACTAACTTATCTACAAAGGTAGATGATGATCTGAATAACACAACACCTGTAGCCTTCACTGACACTGAAGAGTATGTAGAAATTAGAAAATTCAAACAAAATCAAAATCAAATCAATACACAGTACAAAAGAGAAATCCGGGAAGTGCAAGATCAGTTGGCACAAGTAGTACAAGAATTACGTATTTCAGAGGATACTCGCGCCCCAATACGGGAAGAGGGACACAGAAATACGGAACAGCCACAAAATAATAACACAGGGCATTTCGGAAGTAATGAAAGAAATTGGGAATGTGCACCGAATTTTGAGATGGAACGGCCGACACGACCTAACAATGACCGATATGCGACTCGCCGACATGATGATTTTGACTATAAGCTGTTCATTACTACACGTAAATTCAAAACATTTAAGAATTCTGGCAACGACATTCATCCACAAGCATGGCTCCATCAATTCTCTCATTGTTTTCCTCCCAACTGGTCGTTAGAACACAGATTAGAATTTATGTGTGGCTACTTGGAGAATGAACCAGCTGTAAGAATGCGATCGGTAATTCACGATTGCCACAGTGAGGGAGAATTTTACCATGCCTTCCTCTCAGCATATTGGTCTCAAGCTACACAAGACCGTGTAAAACATAGCATCATGATGATGAAACACTTTGAACAATCTGAATTTTCCAGTCTTGTCAAATATTTTGAAGACATGTTGCATAAGAATCAATATCTTTCAAACCCATACAGCCCCTCAGAACTCATCCGCATTTGCTTACTCAAATTGTCTGAACATTTACGACATATTATTTTAGCAGGACGTTGCAAAGATGACATTGAAGCATTTCAGGGTCTGTTACAAGAATTGGAAATTGACACTGACAATCGGGGAACGCGGAAACAGGAGCACAACAATTACAGGTCACATCTGTCACAATTCCACGATGAAAGAAATAATAACTGGACACGACAAGGCTATTCTCACAATACATATCGTGACCAAAACAGACACCACCCGTATGACAACCGTTGGCAGAGTAGTAATAATTACAGGGAAAGATCACCTCTCCGTGGTAATGACTATCACAGAGACAATCAGAGAAACAGACAATATGGGAACCAAAACAATTATTATCAAGGGACACAGAATAACTTTAGACGCAACGGTCCAGCGCGCAGTTACGATTCAGGGAGAAATTCTCCACCACTTAACCGACAAGAAAGAAACTACAGGAGCTATCGACATGACGACAGACGATGTGATCGTAACGACAGACCTGAATTGCATCAGAACTGGCGGGATTTAAACAGGGCAGGGCCCTCTCGAGGAGGTGAATTTGTAGAAGCTAGGTCTCCTAATCCCAATAACGACGCGCGCCAACAAAGGAACAGACAATGACTCGCACCGCAGGCAGCCGCGTGCGGCCGCTGGCTCCGAGAAAAATAACATTATATCTAGTACTGCTAATGAGATTTTAATGCAACATTTTGGTTTATTTGAAAATACATTCTGAATTTAATGTGCTTTCTGAGAGATACCAGATGACACAGTGGTTAGTTTATGTGACAGCTACACGATTTTTATCACGACGCTACCAATGAGTGACAATTTACAATGTTGCTTTTGCGGTGTATCTGTTTTATATCTGCACAGTTTTCTGAATTCTTCTGGAAAGAAAAACATGTTTTAGTAGTAACTTTTGTGGTATAGCAACAATGAGACAGCTTTTTCGTGGCACAACAATACGTTACTGTACAGTACTTTCTTCATCACGCCAATAAGCATAATAACTACGATATCTATACGCAAAGCATTTCACTTTTGTTTATCATGAGGTAAGTACATTGGCTTCTGCAGAACTTAGCTTTCGGAGGGCGATAACTACGACACTTCCATAGAGATTATCTTACAGCAAGAAGCATATTTAGCGCTACAGGACACGTATTTGAGTGATTAATTTTGTACTTAAAACATTTATTTTTAAAGATTTTTGAATTACAAAGAAAGTTTTCCGTGATACATTTCATTCCATTGCTGTAATCTGTAACACCTGAGGGTATAATTACATTTATCCTCAGGGGGGTACACGCCTACTTTGTGTACCATGTGTGTGGCAACCACAAGGAACCCTAGCTAATATGGTATTTGCTTATACAACTTTACACATCGGTACCATATTTCTCTAACACACAAATTACACAGCTATCTGATTATTTAACTGAGAGAGACAAACATTTATTTTACTACATCAGTGACACATGTTTACGCAATTATACAGTTGGATAACTTCACACTTATGAAACTGTATTTTGTCTGTACTTTGTAAACTGTTCATATTTTTTCGGAATCATTGTGATACTATGAGAGCTTTGAATGATGTATTTGGTATGGATTCATGATTTTTAAAGTACGTTTGAGGCAGATGACACTTTTGACATGAGCAGAGAATTTTTTTAATTATTGGAGGAAGCTACGACGATTTTGAGATTTGACTGAGGTGTTATGATGTTATTTTTACGACGACGATGTGTATCATGTTGTTGAGGAATGTTTATTATGCTACGTATTTCTCACGATGAAATATTGAAGAAGTGTCGACGAATATGTATATGTATAATGAGGTAAGGAATAATGAGTAGTGTTTAGGGACTCTGATTTATGAAAAGGATGTTGGAAACCAAGAAACATACTTTAAGAGTTATGAAATGTGTGACTGTATCACAATGCTGACGAATATTTTTTTTTGGACACTGTTATATTCATAGGATTTTGTTTCTACAGATTTGCAACGCTAATTCTTGACCTGTGAAATATTTTTATGTGAGACTGTCACTTTAGCGAAAATTGCTGTCGTAAATATTTCCGTACGAAAGTTAAGTGACCACCTACACATAATGCGTCGCGGACACCCAGCTGTGTCAGACGCCTGGAGAAAAAGCCATTATTGCGAGCCCTTTTCAGCGGCACAGGCAGAAAAAAAAGGGGACGTGGGACGTATCAAACACCTGGAGAACAAGCCATTAGGGTGTGCCTTTCATCGCTAATGCGACACCCTCGTTACTTGAAAACATATGATTACTCGCACTTTGTGCTAATTACTGAAATGCTTATGAATTGATGGGAAATATTCGTACATCTGCACACCTGATTACGACAAGCGTCTTTCTATGAGAGTTGAGAGAATTTCTACTAACTTATGAAATGTCACATGACTACTGAATGATGTTTTTATGCTTTGGTTTGCGTAATTGCTTATTTCATTTGATATCTGGTTTCCAGCTGTGTTGCAGCATTGCTTTTATAAAATGAAATGCATTTGCTAATGTGAACACTTTCTGTCAACAGATCTATTAAATAATTATTTTATGATCCACATTCTTTCAAAAAGGAGCACTTGGAAAGGAAAGAACAATAAGAAGGAACTAGTAACTGCATTCATAATTTTCTTTTCAAGTAATTGGTAACTTTTTGGTAGAATAACTTCTTGTGGTGCACCACTTTAATTACATAGACATTAAGATGTGATTATACATTTCCCTTATCTGCATTGTTATCTTTACTGTAATATTTTTTCTGCTTGCGCTCTGTCATGTTTAGGTATAAGTTGCTGCTGTTTGCCAGGCATAGTGTTATTGAATTTGACTTTTGCTCATTTATGCTGCTAGCTTTGCCAATTTGCATTTTTTGCATTGCTGTTTGTGTTGATTTGTTATGTGATGCTGCATTGCCTCGTCCCTTAGTTTAGCATCTGAGCTCAGTAGATTTAAGTTAGCTTAAGAGGGGGTAGCCTCTAAGAGAATGAGTTGCGATGAATTGGAAGAAATGCATTGAGAAAACAGGTTTAGGTAGGATTTTCTTGGAAATAAATGTTGAGGTAAGAAATGTGTGAACATACAAATACAGAAAGCATGCTTAGATAGAATTTTTTTTTTGGTGGAAACAAAGGATGAAATAAGAGGAAAGATATATGAAGTTTTGGGTTGGACTGCAGTACCAAATGTTACACTGAAAACGAACCCTGTCCTTTCCTATTGGTGTTATCCCACTATGTGTTTGTGTACCCTTGAGTATTTGTTTTCTTCCTGTCTCTGTGTACTGTTTCATAGAATTTTTTTCTCTTCTAATACTAAGCTATATTCACTATGAGGAGGAATACTGTTATCCTCAAATATAAGTTGCATTAATAATATGTTATTTTCTTTGTAAAGTTGTTTACAATTCTGTTCTGTTTCAATGTTCATGTGTGAAATTAATGTTTCGAAAACTATTCTCATTATTTTATGTATGTACTTATGTCACTATTTTTGTAACACTGATGTATATGTTTATTTCTATTCTTTTGTAAAGCCTGTACTACAAATGTTATCTGTATTATTATGTTTTTAATGATGTATTTTGTACCTTTGTAATTGTATTCTTATGCTATAAAATTGTAATTGTCACCAGTTCATGACATTATTAACTTGTTAGTTACATTTCACTGCACACGTTTCTGTTGGTCATAGTATGTGGACAATATGTGAGAAGTAGGGACTGTTAGTGTTTGCACGTGTGTTAATAACTCAGCAAGGGACTGGATAACAGCATTGCTGGTTCTAAAGACAATTTCAAAAACTTTGTGAGTGCACAAGTGGTGGTTTATGGACTTGCTATATTCTCCGCAAGACTCTTCGATGGTGAATGTGCACCTGCACAATCGCAACAGATGGCTGCTGGCTATCTCTACAAGGACTACAGTGGGTCTGCACCTCTGGTGGCCCACCAATACCATTATTTCTACAAGGACTGCAGTGGGTCTGCACCTCTGGTGGCCCACCAATACCGTAATCTCTACCAGGACTACAGTGGGTCTGCTCTGTGATGACCTACCTACCAATATTCATCAAAACTTCGAATGACTCTGCTGTGGGTTTGCTCTGTTGTGGAGCATTACCTGTCTGCATGTCAAGAGTCAGCACCGTTTTTCCGTTGGAAGGACAACACTACTTCTTCAAGACTGCATGGAAATCCACTACTTCTATGTGCATTTTCTTTTACTGCATGGACTTTGAGAAAAACTCTGCATTTTTACTGTGATGAACAATGTGGACTGTCTTTATGGACTGTGAGACAAAATTTTAGCTTTTGACCAACATTGTATCAATAAGTGTGTGCATTTTATATCTTTGTTACTGTAATTATGAAAAATTTTATCAAATCATTATTGGCCACTGCCCAAAAAATATTTTGTAAAATTTTTTGTGGGGAGCATGGGGGCTATGTAAGTAGGCTGTTTATGTTTTCGCTCTATGTAAGTAGGCTGTTTATGTTTTCGCTCTATGTAAGTAGGCTGTTTATGTTTTCGCTCTATGTAAGTAGGCTGTTTATGTTTTCGCTATGTAAGTAGGCTGTTTATGTTTTCTCTATGTAAGTAGGCTGTTTATGTTTTCTTATTGGCAACGTTACATAGCGCTCAATATGAAAATCACTGGCTGTGCTGTGTGCAGTCTGTGGCTGCTTTGCATTGTTGTAATACTCGCCATTGTAGTGTTAGGCAGCTGGATGTGAACAGCGCGTAGCGTTGCGCAGTTGGAGGTGAGCCGCCAGCAGTGGTGGATGTGGGGAGAGAGATGGCGGAGGTTTGCAATTTGTCATGAACTGATATATATATTATGACTTGTGATGATATTAAGGTAAATACATTGTTTGTTCTCTATTAGTATCTTTCATTTGCTAACTATCCCTATCAGTAGTTAGTGCCTTCCATAGTTTGAATCTTTTATTTAGCTGGCAGTAGTGGCGCTTGCTGTATTGCAGTAGTGGGAGAAACGAAGATTATTGTGAGGTAAGTGATTTAGTGATTTGTGAAAGGTATAGTTTAATGTTAGTCAGGGCCATTCTTTTGTAGAGAATTCTGAAAGTCAGATTGCGTTGCGCTAACAAAATATTGTGTGTCAGGCTAAGCACAGTCTTGTAAGAATTGTTCTAAGGGGACGTTTCAGACTGATGACCATAGATGTTAAGTCCCATAGTGCTCAGAGCCATTTGAACCATTTTTATAAACCTTTATGAACACTAAAGGGGGACACCTCAAATGTCACGTGCTCCCCTTGATCACGAGAAACACATTCCGTTTGAGTACTTCTTGTGCTGAATTACCAAATCAAGTCAGATCATTGGGAGGACTAGGACAGTATATCACTGTCTCAGGAGCTGTAGAACTGTGATTCGCCAGCTTCCCTAGAAGTTGCATACTAATGACTGTTCCACCTGAACAGCTATGCATCTCACCATCTCACCGATGTCCTATGGGCGACACAGCTGGAGAGTGAGGTTTTTACCATGCTCGTGAGCATGCTCGTCAAGATTTCCAATCATTATGACACACAACGTTCCAATACCAGCCACATTGCGAGCGCTGAAGCACGCCCAGAGCTTACTGTTGAAGAGGACCTTCGGCGCTCACCAGCCCCAGCACAGGAAACCCGTGATCGCCAGAACTGTACCCAATCATTAAAGACTGCGCTCGCTGAGGTGCCCGCCATTTGGCTTGACACGGGAAGCATGTGTGTGTGGAATGCCACCAAAGAGGCGAGCATTACGCTCCCGTGGGTCATGTGCAGACCCATGATTGCTGCAATATTTTTGCTTCTATTATCGTAAAACACTGTTTTCGCTCTTAATTGTGATACGCCCTGTACACCCTTGGTGTCTTTCCAGTGATTCGTTTAAAGCATTTCCTCGGTTCTTTTTAGATATATTTGCAATTTCTTTGGTTTCTGAAATGTGTGGGTGGAGTAGAACCAAAGAAATGCTGGTCCTCAAGGATTTTGCACCATACCCAGTGTCAATGGGAAGCGCGATTTGTTCTCTTAAGAAGTAAAATATTCTTAAGCAAAATTTTGTGGATCCCTCCAGAGAATGTTCCCATATCAGCCAAGTGCTTTATTCAATTTACCGAGGTCTGTGAACAGGGACAGAAAGACACAATGAATAAGTATTTTTCCAGTGCAGATGGGCACAGAAGACCAAAGGAACACATCTAGCAATCAAAAAGTGGTGAACGAATTTTTATTGGTTTTTAAGTGACCAATGTTGTTAGCTACTTCATCAGAGGCTCATTGAGAGAAAACCATGACTAATACAAACCAGTAACGTGTCACTGAAGCGGCAGAAATAAACAACTGATTTGATTGACTGAAAGGAAAAGTTGTGACGCCACAGCATGGTGCAGAGTGCTGACTGTCTCAGAAAACCAGGGCTCAGTCGGCCCTTCTTGCCCCAGCATGTCATCGGCATAGACAGATTGGTACATATACTCTGATTTCCACAGCTTAGCTACCAGTTTACAGCTAAACAGTTCCACCTTTCACCTTTGCCACTTCATCGGCAGACTGGCAACGTGACTACGATCTATGATGTAACAGCTAGTCTGGTCTGAAGGAGTTGCCTGTTGAGGGATGTTGCTGCCTCGTCTTCGTCTCCATTGCCTGCGTGGAGGTTTAGCTGATGGTACCTGGTGAGCTGACCAACTGCCATCATTCTGTGGGAACCCAGTAGCTGCCGGTCTGATCAGCATCTAGGAGCAGATGCCGGCGTCGTGTGGTGTCCTGTCACAGAGAAGCCATGACGTGTTATTTCAAGACTACAGCTACCTCGTGCAGAGCTGTTAGGTGCCTTTCTGGTGCGCTGCCTGAGACACGCACGAGAGCTTCCTCATAACGTGCTAGCAGAGTTACTGGCCGTTGGGCCCAAGCTGGCACCATCTGCACGGCCAGCGGTCACTGGTGAAGTAGCTGTCGTTACGTGAGGAGACTTGCCACTACCACGCCAGGACTTTAAGGCACACACGCGTCAGCACGTACCACTCTGGTGTGCGGTACACTGGCTGAATTGACTGTTGGTGACCTGGGAACGACAACTGTGATTAATGTACGTGTCTCTGTTACCGATATTTTGTTAGCGCCTTTGTGTGTGCGACAGATTCTCACGCCTCCACTGCATACTATGCTATCCTGGGTATTCTAGGGAATCTGGCACCCCATTTATTAATGGTACAAGTCAATTTTCAGATCCACACGGCCCTCTATATTTGGTGTCAGCACGTGGCCGCCAGCCTGGGACCACACCCGCACGTCTACAGCGCAAGCAGCCGATGTCGTCTGTCCGGTTCCTCCACAAGCTCGACTGCTTCAGATAGCAGTTCGTCTCTATGCAGTGAGGTGAGTGGAACATCGTTCGTTGGTCGTCTTTTCTTTCTCCTTATCTACATCTACTTGATTACTCTGCAGTTCACATTTAAAAGCTTGGCAGAGGGTTCATAGAACCACAATCATACTATCTCTCTACCATTCCACTCTCGAACAGCGTGCGGGAAAAACGAACACCTAAATCTTTCTGTTCGAGCTCTGATTTCTCTTATTTTATTTTGATGATCATTCCTACCTATGTAGGATGGGCTCGACAAAATATTTTCGCATTCGGAAGAGAGAATTGGTGACTGAAATTTCGTAAATAGATCTCGCCGCAACGAAAAACGTCTTTGCTTTACTGACTTCCATCCCAACTCGCGTATCATATCTGCCACACTCTCTCCCCTATTACGTGATAATACAAAACGAGCTGCCCTTTTTTGCACCCTTTCGATGTCCTCCGTCAATCCCACCTGGTAAGGATCCCACACAGCACAGCAATATTCTAACAGAGGACGAACGAGTATAGTGTAAGCTGTCTCTTTAGTGGACTTGTTGGATCTTCTAAGTGTCCTGCCAATGAAACGCAACCTTTGGCTCGCCTTCCCTACAATATTATCTATGTGGTCTTTCCAACTGAAGTTGTTCGTAATTTTAACACCCAGGTACTTAGTTGAATTGACAGCCTTGAGAATTGTACTATTTATCGAGTAATCGAATTCCAAAGGATTTCTTTTGGAACTCATGTGGATCACCTCACACTTTTCGTTATTTAGCGTCAACTGTCACCTGCCACACTATACAGCAATCTTTTCTAAATCGCTTTGCAACTGATACTGGTCTTCGGATGACCTTAGTAGACGGTAAATCACAGCGTCATCTGCGAACAACCTAAGAGAACTGCTCAGATTGTCGCCCAGATCATTTATATAGATCAGGAACAGCAGAGGTCCCAGGACGCTTCCCTGGGGAACAGCTGATATCACTTCAGTTTTACTCGATGATTTACTGTCTATTACTACGATCTGCGACCTTCCTGACAGGAAATCACGAATCCAGTCGCACAACTGAGACGATATCCCATAGGCCCGCAGCTTGATTAGAAGTCGCTTGTGAGGAACGGTGTCATAAGCTTTCCGAAAATCTAGAAATACGGAATTAACTTGAGATCCCCTGCCGATAGCGGCCATTACTTCGTGCGAATAAAGAGCCATTTTGAGTCGTAGAGACATCAGTGGTACTTTGAGAGGTACAAGTAATTGATCCAGCATATTTTATTGCTCTCCCTTTGTGTAGCTTGTTATTGCTGAGGGAGCGGCAAGCTGTAGAGACTAATGACTCGGCGCATCTGCGTCCGTGCGGGGAGTACACGGAACCTCACTCTGCGTAGCTCAGCGCCGCTCTGTCCGGGGCGTTATTCCTGCGGGAGGAGCGCAGGCCATAACGAAATACGGACGCGCAGTCGCGCCGCGTTTAGTCTGCAACGGAACAGCACAAGGGGCCGCTCCTCAGCCGGCTTCCCACGGCCGTCAGACGGGCGCGCGCGGTCCCCTGACGGAACGGCCTGCCGCCAGCTAGCATTCATCAGCGCCCTCCCTCCCCCGCTCAATCTTCTTATTGTTGCCTGGCGCGATCACATGCGCCGCCGCCGCCGCTGCTGCCGCCAAGATCGAGCCCAGCCAGACACGCAATGCGGCGGCCGCTTTCTCCTGGCGTGGGACGCGTTTCTTTCGCTCGGCCCCTTCTTGCCTCTTCTTCCTCATTGCTCGTCAGCGACACAAAGACGAGACACACTCGCTTCTTTTTGACCTGCCGCGCCTTTCACCAGAAAGGCTTTCCACCGGTGACGGTAACCCGCTGCCAGCATTTGCACGTGTTGACGGTCTGTTAACCGTACAGCCATAAACGTACTTAGGCAGTGGGTAGCTATCGTACTTCTGTGTCCCGCGGACAGCAACCGTTTCTCAAAATATTTAAGCCGGGGTTAAATCGAGGATCTCTAGGGACAATCAGTTGCTTAAATTGTTTTTTACTAGCTTCATCAGACCATAAACAACGGAAACTGCTGAAATCGGGTTCCCTGGCCGACAGCTTTATTAAAAAAGTATGTATGAAATTATCACTGAACATCCTATTACATAATTTGTGAAATTATTCACGAGTGTACCGTGAGTGTAAGGAATCCGGAAAAAGCTGAAATCTCTGACATCGCTGCGGCCGGAAAAAGATCCTACAAGAACGGGACCAACGACGACTGAAGAGAGTCGTTCAACGTGACAGAAGTGCAACCCTTCCGCAAATTGCGGCAGATTTCAATGCTAGGCTATCAACAAGTGCCAGCGTGCGAGCCATTCAACGAAACATCATCGATATGGGCTTTCGGAGCCGAAGGCCCAATCGTGTACCCTTGATGACTGCATTACACAAAGCTTCACACCTCGCCTAGGCCCGACATTGGACTATTGATGACTGGAAACATGTTGCCTGGTTGGACGAGTCTCGTTTCAAATTATATTGAGAGGATGGACGTGTACGGGTACGGAGACAACCTCATGACTCCATGGATTCTGCATCTCAACAGGGGACTGTTCAAGCTGCTGGAGGCTCTGTAATGGTGTAGGGCGTGTGCAGTTGAAGTGATATGGAACCCCTGATAGATCTACAAACGACTGACAGGTGACACGTACGTAGGCATGCAGTATGACCACCTGCATCCATTCATGTCCGTTGTGCATTCCAACGGACTTGGGCAATTCCAGCAGGACAATGCGACGCCCCACAACTCCAAAATTGCTACATAGTGGCTCCAGGAACACTCTTCTGCGTTTGAGTACTTCCGCTGGCCACCAAACTCCCTAGACATGAACATTATTGTGCATATCGGCGATGCCTTGTAACGTGCTGTTGAGAATAGACCTCCACCCCCTTACACTCTTACGGATTTATGGTCAGACCTGCATCATTCATGGTGTCAGTTCCCCCCACTACTACTTCAGACATAAGTCGAGTCCGTGTCACGTTGTGTTGCGGCACTTCTGCTTGCTCACGAGGGCCGTACACGATATTAAGCAGGTGTACCACTTTATCACCTACAAAAAATCCGATGGACTTCTACATCATCCATTGGTTCATATGCACAAATTTTAAAATGCAGTGTCTTTGCCATATAACACTTTCGCAAAATAAATTTTAAATATTATGTGACCAAGAAATTGATTTTTGTAATATAATATAATTTATATCAACTTTTAAATGATGACGGTGATGATGAATATAATGGCAGCAATTGAGACGTGATGGTGATCTGCTACCTCACAGATCACACTAATCTACTAACGGTACCGTTAGGTAGGGTCCAATCGAATAAGTAGTGCAAAAGAATATGTTTGTTTGCATGGCCATCTTCCGCAGCAACAGTTAAAAATCAGTTACTATTTGTTTCTCCGTCTTAAGCTTACTGCAGTTTAACTTTAATTATACTGCAGTAAGGTTAAGACGGAGAAACAAATAACAACTAAGAGTGAAAGGAATTTATGATGTAACATCTACATGTGTGCTCTGTTTATTTCACAGGTGACTGATTTAAATACCATCGTGATCTAACGTTTGGATAAGTCGATATTTCTATTTTAATTGAGTGTGCACATCAGAATTCAAAGGAGGGCACAGGCTGTCGACCGTCCGGTAAAAATTCAAGTTAGCCACGAGGTGGGGGGGGGGGGGGGGGGAGGAATGGGGCAATGGGGCAGTGGGGGTTGGAGCTAATCTTTCGTAGGGCTGCGGATTACTACGGGATAAAACTGAAAGTAAGACGCCCGTTACCAACATGTAGATGGACTCTTGTCAGGCCCTGAAGGATGGGAGAAGCAAATGTAGTTAAATCAGAAAAATACTTTTGCAGGAGATAGCACGTTCGCAAAACTGTCTAAAACATTGTTACTAGGGAGTTGGCACGGGAGGAGCCAGTTTGTAGCATAATAATATCGAAATTCTATTCATTAGCAAAAGTTACGTATCTAGCATCACAATCAGTGAGAAAGTTATCAGTAGGGGTCGCATGCCATTGTTCGAGTCGAACGCGACGGGTGTTACTGGAAGACGAACCTGTAGCTGATGGCAGTTCCACCTCAGTGACGCACGGAGATTTGTGTTGTTCACTAGACGCTTGCAAAGTCTCAATATGAACAATCAATTAATAAGTGATTATAATATGTTTTAAAGTTACGTGTTTGACTGCGACAATACCTACAACCTTAGACGTTGATACCTCAGATGAAAAAAGTTTGTGTGCGTCCATCCCTCTGATTGGAAGTTTGAGGGACTTAGCTATTCCATTTGCGTACCACATACTCTTTGCCTTCCTGATAATTTTAAGCACCTTACGATACTGTCTGTAATGGGCTACTGTAGCTTGATTGTGACTACATTTAACTTTCTGATATAATTCCCACTTCGTTCTACGTGATATCTTTATCCCACTAGTCAGCCACCCAGGCCGGCCGTTGTGGCCATGCGGTTCTAGGCACTTCAGTCTGGAACCGCGTGACCGCTACGGTGGCAGGTTCGAATCCTGGCTCGGGCATGGATGCGTGTAATGTCCTTAGGTTAGTTAGGTTAAAGTAGTTCTAAGTTCTAGGGGACTGATGACCTTACATGTTAAGTCCCATAGCGCTCAGAGCCATTTGAACCATTTTTTCAGCCACCCAGGTTGCCTTTTACTCCTAGTACCCTGTTTACAACTTTATAATGAAAAAAAAAACTTTCAAAGAGCAAGAAAAATTTTGTTAAGGAAAGCATTATATTTGTCATCTATGTTACGGTACCATAAACATCCTGCCATTCTTGTTCCTTAACGAGGTTTAAAAAACTCTATTGCCATTGGATTAGTTTTTCCACGTAGCTTGTAATTATATGTGACACTTGTTTGAGTACAAAACTTTCTATTGTTACAATTTGTGCCTCAAGATCTGGAAGTCCATTCACCCTTTTACTAACAGAATGACCATCTAGTAATGAAGAATGAATAAGAATATTGTATATGGCAGTGCTACTGTTCCCCTGCACCCTGTTTGGAAAAAATCACAGTATGCGTCAGATCACATTATTTAGGAGATCTACCAACATCCTTTTTCCTCCACAATCACATACAAGATTAATACTGAAGTCACCATAAATAATTAATTTTTGGAACTTTCTATAAAGTGAACCAAGAACTCTCTCTAGCTTGAGCAGAAATGCCCTGAAGTCAGAGTTTTTTATGTACATGGCCACTCCTCCAATCTGCGAAGAACTTCTTGAAAAAACAGCCAACTAATCTATATCCAGGTAAAGGAGGCCTCTGAATTGTCCAATTATTTAAGTCAATAATGTCCAACAATGTCAGTGTCAGCATCTATAAGAGGTCCACTAGCTTTGTCTCTAATACTTCTTATATTTTGAGGAAATATCCTAATTCCTTCTCTACTTGGATAACTGACCACCTCTGAAGGTAATTCCTTTGTTAGAGGGACTTCCTTCAGGGCTACCTATCAGCTGACATCAATCTAAAAAAGGTGCAGATTTAAAACCAACTACTACAGGAATTTTCCATGAGTGATCCCACCACTGCCCTCTACACTGTCACCTATAAACTTTGCCAGCCTCCCCTTCCCATACCTACTAAAGTGAAGACCATGCCTAGTGAAACCCGATCTATTTATAGACTCAAATGGCACCACTGCAATGGGCTGCGCCATCAGTGCCTTCTCCAGCCCCACGTTAATACGCCTAACAACAGCATTAAGATGAGGCCGATCATGACGCTGAAACAGTTGCACGAAGTGTACATTCGTGCCACCAGTTCGAGTAGCTGTCCTTACCAGGTCACCATCTACATCATACTTCGTGTCCCTATTAAAGCCATTCCAGTCTCCATCCACAATCACTATCTGATCGTATTTCGTAAAATTCCTACATACGAGGGATGGAATTTTAATAACAGTGGCAGCTATTTATTTACAGCTCGTACAAAATAGATACGTGTTTCAAAGTTTTACTGACCTTCAAAGTAGACATCATCATTGTGTACAGCTTGTTGCCAGCGATGTGGAAGTCGTAGGATACTCCTAGCACTACGAGTTGTGTTGACAGTTCGAGCGGCGCGGTCTATTGCCCGACGAATTTGTAGCAGTTCCGAAGCGAATGCCTTGGAGTGTTTCCTTCAGTTCAGAAATCGAGTTGAATTTATGAGGGCTTAAGTCAGGGGAGTGCCGTAGTTGGTATAGCACTTAGCAGCTCCATCAGTCAAACAAATCAGTAACAGCTTGCACTGTACGTGCTTGAGCATTGTCTTGCAAAATGATGGTCAGCTCCTGCAGAAAGTGTCATCACTTCAGTCTCTAAGCTGGTCGCAGGTTGTGTTCCAAAAATGAACATCATAGAGACAGAAGTGATGACACTTCCTGCAGGACCTGACCATCATTTTGCAGGACAATACTCAAGCACGTACAGTGCAAGTTGTTACTGATTTGCTTGACTGGTGTGGCTCCTAAGTGCTGTACCACCTACTGCACTCCCCTGACTCAAGCCCTCGTAAGTTCAACTCGATTTCTAAACTGAAGGAAACACTTCAGGGCATTCGCTTCAGAACTGCTACAAATTCGTCGGGCAACAAACCGCCCCGCTCGAGCTGCCAACCCAATTGGCACTGCTGAGAGTATTCTACGACTTCCACATCGCTGGCAACAGGTTATGCACAATGATGATGTCTACTTTGGAGGTCAGCAAAACTTCGAAACATGTATGTATTTTGTACGAGCTGTAAATAAATAGTTGCCATTATTAAAGTTCCAACCCTCGAAACTCCTCCAAGTTAACACTCATCTGAGCCAACCCTACAATAGGCTTTACAATGCTGGTGGCCTGGTAATTGCACCCCAACACTTCCTGCAGCTGCTGGCCCACACCTCTGTCATGCCAACTACCTAGCAGCAGAATCTCCTTCTTTATGTTACAATTTGCAACTGACTTAGGTTCCAAAACTGCTGAGGCTTATTGCATGTTTCCTACTCCTACTAGAGGCTCCTCTCCATTCATCCCTGACAGCTGGTCAAATTTGTTGGTTATAAGCAAAATACAACTGTCTGATTATCTCCTCCTTCTAGCTGCTTTCTTACCAACTGTCAGTTCCCATTCCTCAGCGTCCTTCCCCTCCTCAGCCAATCTGGTTCCTCCTTTGCGTTTTGTAACTCCCCCTGGAGGGCACAGATCTTAGACTCCTGCTCTTCTATCTACTTGTTTCTGCTACAAATTCTGAATTTAGAGCAGAAGATCTCACTAGAATGCTCAATGGCTTCCTACCCCAAATGAAAATGCTTTGGACAAATTTCACACCGTAACCCTCTACTCACAAACCTACGACAGGGCACACACTTCTTGCGCTTGGTAAAATTTAAACACTTACTGAAAAAACTGCGCGTCTACATAACCTAAGTTCAATTACAACAGCAGTACTATTTAAAGAACTAACAACCGCGAACTCGAAATTCTCTCGCTAATTAGAGAGCGACTACTTTTATTAATACTACTAAACCACAACTAATACCAATACCACGAATACTTTTCAAAATTTCTTGCATAAAACCAAAAATTCAGGTGATCACTGGAACACAACGAAATTAAGCAAAGTGAATGAAAATTTTACTGAAATATTTCACTACAAACAACAAAAAACGTCAGCTGACAATTACCATACGAAATTTAATAAATGACTTCAAGGCGCACACAATTCTAAAAAACCCACTGGGCGAAAGTTTCGAAAGTTTATTAATCTATTATTTCACCAGAAACAGCACGAGACACTGTTGAAAACTACTAAATTCAATAACTGAATAACAGTGCGCAAACAGCTTTGTCGGAACTTAAGAACTGCTACAGCTGCAACTGTACGCCGCGACGTGTAAACACTCTGCTAATACGTGGATGAACGACTGAAAACTACTAAATTTAATACTGGAATACAGTGTACAAACAACTTTGTCAGTACTTACTTTTAGAACCGCTGCAGCTGCAACGGCACGCCGTGAAATGTAAACACAATGGTGAGACTTCGATGAACGGCGTAAGCACACTCACGAATAACAGACTACTTGAATCAATAACACGAAAAGAAAGATTGAGATAAATCACAATCCACTAATAAGTTAGTTTTACAGCAAATATTAACACCAATAAACTTTAAAAGAAGAATATGAAGTCTAAAACCTTATAAAATATTGGCGAGCGATTTGAACAGCAGTCCAGCACATATGACGTCACACCAAAGATCTCCTTCTATCTCGGGGTCCATTTTGATTTTGTCTTTTTTAAAGTGAGTTCATTATACTGTTAGCTGCATATATGAGATTCTTATCAATTTAGGTGAGAAAAAGATGTCAGTGACGTTTCAACGGACGTCTGACTAGATATATAGTTGAAGATTGATCACAAGAAAAAAATATTATGAAAATCAACTGTTTTGAAAAAAGAAAAGAAAACCATGAAACGACCTTGTAAAAGTGAAGCAACATTGTATAAATACGCTGTTACTGAACGAATAAAAAGTTTATTTCAGTACATTAAATTTTAATATGTTGCATTATAGTGTTGTTCGTCTGACTGTGAGGCCAGCGTCGTATAGGCGTCGATTTTAATATACGGGTTCTGAAGTTGTTGTTTGTCCAACTGTACTCAAATGTAACTACTGCGGAGACATTATATAGGGACTGCAATTTTTATTCGGCAAAAAGTAGTAAGTGACAACTAGGCAACTTAATACTAGGTGAACTCTCTGATTGAGATTGACACTTTCAGTGTTTCTTTTATTCGATTTACACGTCGCTATACTCTCCTTTCCTTCAACATAGAGTGCATCGTGGTTGCATCTCAGTGCCATTTCTGAATTTCTCTCTAGCTAATTCCTGACAGTGATGTTCTTACGTTACCCCTGCCGTGAACAGGATAAGCTGCAAATGAGATATTTTGATTTGGAGGCTGGTACTTTCGTCAGTTTTATACATTCATCTCAAATGTACATCAGTTTTTAAAATCTACTGGTGGCTTTGACATTTTCCGTCGTATTTTTTTCGAACGGAGTGGCGTTTCATGTGTGACTTGGATGATTTACATATTCAACGAGCCGGTAACAATCCTCAGAATTTGCAGTAAGAGTGGATCTAGTCTAAATCGGTCATTGGATTCCCTGTGTCGCACACAAAATGCCTTTTGTATCTCTTACGTTAGCTCTATGGTTCTCGTTCAGTACGTTCTGAGGAACTGAAGTGAAGAGACAGTAGTGAGATGGGACAATGACTTTTGTCTTCACCGACTAGTTTGTCTACAAACTTTCACGTACTTTAACAGCGTCGCTTCATCTGACGAATAACGAATGTCATGCAGTATATTTCGCTGCATATAGCTGCCCAAGTACTAACGACCAAAGGGGCGCGCTGCTCTTCTTTCATTTTTTCCATCCTCTCGCTTTATTTATAACTGGCCGATAAACAACAAGCCACACAAAAGCTTTGTAAACGACCTGATATTCCACGTGAAACGCAGTGTAACTTTCCTCAGTGAGGGATCGTATCCGCCGTCTTGAAACACCATTGTAAGATGCATCAGTTTAGCAGATAGTAAGTGTAGACACATTTGTCCTGTAAGCATATCATTCCGTTGACTGTGTAGCAAAGATGTTCACACGACTTTATGGAATGAAAGTGTGCGAAGTGTGCTAGTTTTCTTCTGGCTACATTTACACTACAAATAATGCCTTTTTTAGGCTTTTCAGCAGTTATGCAACATGCTCCACCCATGTCATAGATATTCACTCCAAGAATTTGAATGTTTATACCCCGTTTATCTCCACGTCCTCATAAATGGTTCAAATGGCTCTGAGCACTATGGGACTTAACATCTGAGGTCATCAGTCCCCTAGAAAAAAAATGGTTCAAAATGGCTCTGAGCACTATGGGACTTAACATCTATGGTCATCAGTCCCCTAGAACTTAGAACTAGTTAAACCTAACTAACCTAAGGGCAACACACACATCCATACCTGAGGCAGGATTCGAACCTGCGACCGTAGCGGTAGCGCGGTTCCAGACTGAAGCGCCTACAACCACTCGGCCACAACGGCCGGCCATGCCCTCATATTTTACAGTTAAGCTGTGGGACAATTCTTAGAGGTGAGTGTGGTGTCACCGTCAGACACCACACTTGGTAGGTGATAGCATTAAATCGGCCGCGGTCCATTAGTACATGTCGGACCCGCGTGTCGCCACTGTGTGATCGCAGACCGAGCGCCACCACAAGGCAGGTCTCGAGATACGGACTAGCACTCGCCCCAGTCGTACGGACGACATTGCTAGCGACTACACTGACGAAGCATCGCTTATTAGCCGAGCAGATAGTTAGAATAGCCTTCAGCTAAGCCCATGGCTACGACCTAGCAAGGCGTCATTAGCCTTACATAGCAATTGATAATGATCGTCTAAAGCATGTCTCAACAAGAACGATGTATACAACAAGGATGGATTAAAGTTAAGTATTCCCAAAGCAACGTACTTTTCTTTATAGCATTCATTGAGCGTCCTGTTTCAGACTTCAAGATATTCTGCGGGAGCTTATAGCGTGCATATCGGCCCCCTCAAACTAACACTGTGTCGGCACTTCTGTCGACACATCAGTGAGTAGTCTTTTCAGAAGTTAGTGATAATAGACTGGTTATAAAACCATGAAAATTCTATTATCAGTCCTTTTGAAAACTGCACTGGGGCGACTAGTCATCTAGACATACATATACGCAAAATTATCGCTATAACTGTGGACAAAACCACTTACATCGAAATCGGAATTTAAATCAAGGACTGAAATTTAACCCCTCTCGTCGTCTAAGTTCTTTTAGCAGCATCACGGCCTCAGTCGGACAAAATTGAGGGGTACGATATTGCAGTGCCTATGTTATACTGATTACGATGCAAAGTTCCTTTGGACATGCATAACACAGGCCTTTCAAAATCCTATTTATCTGCGAATACCGGGCAAGTGACTTTCAAGTACAATATCTGACCTTACGGGAATATACATAATGGATGTACGAGTACAGGTCGCAGACGCATGGTTGACGACATGTGGAGGTTTGTTGGGTCTGGCCGTGAGTCGTGCACGGATAGCCAAATGGCTCCTTCTGCAACTAAAAAAAAAAAAAAAAAAAAACGGAGTTGGTGGGTCAACGATGAACTTGAACAAGCGTCGTGGGATGTCTGCCCCGAACAAACAGACAAACAGAACGAACAATATGATATTGAAAAAAAACAAAGAAATGGTAAGGCGACCGTTCGCGATAAGAGGTAAACCTGCGTTGGAGTCCCGGTCTAGCAAAAATTTTCATTGTCGTCATTCCAGTCTGCAGCTGCTGGACATCCTCATCCGCAATTGGGAATTCATTTAATGTAAAATTAATGAAGGTGTGCCACATGAGCGCGACATCCTTAGCAGTCTACTGTCGATTATAATTGCCCTTTGATGGTGTTTGGTCCGTTGCTGGGAGACCAGAGGACGCCTAGATGCTCGATATCGCGAAAGGGGTGGCGGACGATGACGCAGAGGCATGCTCGGCTAGCAGTGGGGCAATGACTTCATGGCGTCAGTGGGCAGTTGGAGGTCTGGGTATACCGAGGACATCTGAGCGCCGCGTTGAGCCGAACACAGCTGGAGGGCGTTGGCTTGGCCTGTGGAGTGTTACTGGCGACATCACGCTTGTTGCAAGCTAACTGTCAGCTACTCGACCATTGGAGGAAGCAAGCCTCCTGGACTAATCATTGTGGACGATATACTGAGGCCCTTTTGTAATGTGCAGTAATTTAGTTTTCAACCTACGTGTGAGCGATTTCATCATGGTTTTTTTTTTTTCAGGCCAAATTGATATTTGTATATTTCCTCTGGTCCGCTGTTGCGAGCCGAAGGCACTCGTTTTTTCTTTGCTACTTGGATGTGTCTGGCCAATTTTCTGGACAGGTATTCGCCATTTGTGGCGAATGTATGTTTACATTTCGAATTTTGTTGTCTAATCGCCACATTATTGAGTATCGTGGCGGTCTTGTTTGCGTGTGTGTGTGCAAGACGCACCTCCTGTCACATAATTCTCTAGGTAACTTCCTTGATTTTTTTCCTTTTGCCATGGTATCCAGCTTACTTTAAAATATCTTGTATTTTATTAAACTAGTGTCCATGGTACTTACTGTTAAGGTTAACTGTAAACTACCTACCTGACATATTATACAGTGTCTTCTATTTTATGAAAATAGTTTGTTCAATGCTCGCCACCCTTTTAGTTCACAGTTGGTTTTGGCAGCTCATTAGAACAGTATTCAGCGCTTAGGGCTTGCTCAACTGACTTTATTCGTTGGCATCCTGTATTTTATTAGAATACTATTTAATGCTTTCAGTCCTTGTCAAAACTGGTCTATGCATTGGTTTTATACTTAATTAGAATAGTGCTCAATTCTATCTATACATGTATGTTACAGGACAGATCAGCCATTATTTCGTAGCTTACTATCAGGGGTTTCATTGTATACTTTGGTCGGTCTGGTGGCTCTCGCCAAACGATTTTCTAATCCATCTGTGGAAAAGGTATCTATTTTGGTAAGACAGCTGGCCAACTGATGACATAAAATCCGCACTACTCGTCATTTCCTATTTCCCGGACTAGACGCCTGTGTGACAAATATATTACCATTTGATTGTTTATAGTTTCTGCCCAACAGGCTGAGTTGATTCTGCCTGTACATTAAACGGTTACCTCCGTTTGGTGCTTCATATGTTAGCTACGAATAGTTTAATGTTAATTGAGCAGTACCACGAGAATCGATAGGTCGCGGCACGCTCTTTGCTTCCACAGACTCTTATTTCGGCGAACTTCCGCCACCGGGAGGCATGAGGGCGCCGGGCTGAACTCTCTAGCGGGCGAACATACCGCGGAGCGAGGCAGTTGGCGACAGGACACCCTTGGCAAAAAAAAAAAAAAAAAAAAAAAAACCTCCCTTACCGTGGCCAGCGCACTTCGACTGCTTTCCGTCGACACCATACCACTTTCAAAGTCTGTTAAGTCCCGTCGTGCGGCCACAATCACGTTGGCAAACTTCGTCACATGAATCATCTGACGTCTCCACCAATGCACTGCCCTTTTATACCTCGTGTACGCGATACCACCGCCATCGTTATGAGTATGTCGCTATCCCATGACTTCTGTTACCTCAGTGTATATTTCTTTTAGAATTACTCGATGTTGGCGTTACCCCTCCAGTGTTTATACTGGAGTGCGTCGAGACTAATGGGTGACGTCGGGGTTTGAGCCCTGCCTCCTGAGGTGCTACAGGGACTCGCCTTGATTGTTTATAGTTAGATCATTTGTACTTTGCTATGATGTGGGTAAAGTTGTTGCAATTGTACGCCACACCCGGAGCTGAAATAACTTATGTTGCTAGTGCGAATGATGTTCAGTTTTCATTGCGCAGTCCATTCATGCCCCAGGCAACGACTGATGGCTGGCTGTTTATGATATATGATTCCTTCTCTTACCCATTTGAGTAAATCTAAGCGACACTATCTAGAGGCGGCCTTTAGTATAAGTTTAACCTGATGTTTTGCTCGGCCGTTAAGCTCTAAACCTGTCTGTGTTTAATCTTAAGATCCTCTAAAGAGATAGTAATTTTTGCAAACGCTGAAGTACCTTTTCCAATTCGTAAAACTGTTGCACGGGGCCGCCGGCCGTTAATTATGCTACCCTGTGTGTATCGTAAATGCTATTAAGGTTCTTTGCCATGTAATTCTGCCCACCTAAGCTCGGTCGGTGTTACCCTAACAGAAAATTGTTTGTAAAATCGTATTACTGAAATGTCTATAGGGTGGAAGACACTTATCGTTGGGCCTTATGCCGCTCGCCGCACAGGGCAGCCGTCGGTTTAGGGCGCCTTGCCGCGGTTCGCGCAGCTTACCCCGTCGGAAGTTCGAGTACTCCCTTGGGAATGTGTGTGTGTGTTGTCCTTAGAGTAAGTTAGTTTAATTTACGTTAAGTAGTCTGTAAGCCTAGGGACTGATGACCTCAGAAGTTTGGTCCCATAGAACTTACCACAAAATAAAAAAAATAAAAAATCCGAATCCTTAAGCCGTTCGTGCAGTCGATGATTACAGTCAGTCGATGTTCTTGCATTAGCTGTTAAGGAGCAGCCGGCCGGAGTGGCCGAGCGGTTAAAGGCGCTACAGTCTGGAACCGCACGACCGCTACGGTCGCAGGTTCGAATCCTGTCTCGGGCATGGATGTGTGTGATGTCCTTAGGTTAGTTAGGTTTAAGTAGTTCTAAGTTCTAGGGGACTTATGACCTCAGCAGTTGAGTCCCATAGTGCTCAGAGCCATTTTTGTTAACGAGCAATGCCGTAGGACTATCAACAATTCCATAGCAGCTGCTTAGTACTTGAAAAATTTGATAGTTTCTTTTAGGAAGCCAAACTGAGGCCACCTTCGGTTTTTTTCTTTTCTTTTTTTTTTTTAAATTATCAGCTTACTTTCATGCTTCTCAAGGATAGTATTTTATCATTGTAAAAGATAATTTTTTTTAATGTAAAGAAAGCGTCTGATACGAAGTTTTGTTTACATTGAATTAATTGATTGCTCTGCAGCGAACAATGTCACGTATTTATTAAAATCATCTGTCAATAAATTGCTGTTCTGCTATACGTTTTGTAGTCCCAGTACTTTCCCACTCACCAACTAGCTCCCGACGGTTCAGAAGCGAATTAGTTTCGGCATTAATAAATCTATATTACTATACAATGACAAGCCTTCGTTAAACAAGTTGTAACCAAAAATCTCGTAAAGTACTTGACCGATTTACTTCAGATTTTTAAACAAACTTAAATAAACATATGAACGGACATGGGCTATATATTTTTAGTATGTACAATACATAAATCTAATGATGATGAGTTTGGTTTGTGGGGAGCTCAACGGCGTGGTTGTCAGCACCAGGAGAAATTCCCAATCTTTTCACTGTCCAGTCCCGCCATTTTTCCGAATGATAATGAAATGATGGGGACAACACAAACATCCAGTGTGCGGGCGGAGAAAATCCCCGACCCGGCCAGGAATCGAACCCGGGATGCCGTGATTCAGGGACAGCAATGCTAGCCACTAGACCACGAGCTAAGGAAAGGGGAGTCATTGATACCAAAATTCTCGAAAATTTCTTGACCTGTTTACTTCACATTACACACGGTGTTATAACAAACTTTCGACAGGCTACATACTTTTTAATATACATGGTGAGTCAGGTAAGACGTAACAACCCTTTTATTACGTGAACGGTCAAGCATATCGAAATGTGATTTTCAGTAAATGTTAGAGCGTCAAGCGACATGTATTTTTTTGTTTGGTTAATGTTTATAGCGCTGGAATCAACAAAGCTATGGACGCAAGTACTTTTTTTTAAATGGAACAATTTACTTTTTGTAGACGTTTTGTTAATGTTGACAAAAAATTCGAGAGATGTCCTAAAATGTGAGAGCACGGTGGCCGGAAACTGCATTTGCTGTGTAAAAATTGCCAGGCAGGCGTCTCGGACCATTCTGCGTAGTTGTATACCGTAAGGTTGGCCTGCGCTACGAGAATAAAGCTTTATTTTCCCTTCAACCAACTTACGATTTAGATGCTGATTCACCTAGAATGTTGCGTATGGAAAAATGACAGACTAGAATCTAGCGCATCACAAATGGCTTAGGACAACTATTTCACGTTTGTATATCCTCCCAGATTCACGTGAGTTGAAACAAACATCAACTGTGTGAGAGGTCCGAGCAGATGTAATTTCGATGTATTGCTCATGCGCTGCCTGCGATATGCAAGGTATAAGAGAATCGCTGACCAGAGAGCAGTGTTGACTGCAGTAGGAACTGTGTAGCTGTTGCAGTAAGTTGTTGCCAGTGAGTAGTCTGCGGTCTGCTCTGGTGTATCGTGTTGGTTGGGCCGGTCGTGGTGCAGCGATGCCGGAGCCTGAGTATTATTGTATAAGGTAAAAAGCAGCCTCGCGCATATGTAGTAATGTTATGTCAAGTCCCATGTAAATGTTTTAAAAATGTCCTAATAATAATCTTTCTCATATAAAGTAATTTTTAACAACCATTCATTTCAACTTAAAGAATTTACTAATTTCTCCAATCCATGATCATCCCGATTATTGCAAAAGAAAAATCAGTTGTTTCCCTTTCATAAATGACAAATCTATGGGCCAGCATTGCACAGGGCTGTGCCAGCAAAATTTATTGTAAGAGCAGATATATGTGCGTTATCAGCCGACTTCATTGAGGTAAGAATTTTTCTCTTTTTTATTCAGAGTGATCTTTCAGGGCCATGACGCAGCACTGCTGACGTCCAAAATTTACCAGGTTAAATTCACAGTCAATTATTGAAAAGTTATAAGTGAGCGACAATTTAATTGAGAGGTTTGTTACATTGTATTATTACCAGGTTACGGAAATTTTTTGTTGGAACGTTACACTGAATGTGAACGACATAATTATATTTTTTTCTGTCGAGAGGTTTAGAAATATTTTCTGTTTTGAGGTTACACTAAAATTAGAATGAATTTTGTGGGGAGGTTACAACCGTTCATTCTTCAAAAATAAAGAGGAGTTATACGCTACAAAATGCAATTACTTTGTTAAATATCTGAATGGAAGAAGGAAGAGTTGACTTCTCTTTTCCTGTTCTTGGATGTGTGCTTCTTAGAGGTAAAATACAAAGCTGTCGGGCAACTATCTCTACCTATACTGCTCAAAATTTTGTCATATGGGATACATTCGTTGAACTAAATATTTCATTCGCCGCAAAACAAATCTTCTTCTTATCGAAACGTCGTTTCATGCTGAACGTGATGATAGTTTTATCAGCTACGTGCAGTAGACGCTATCGACTTATTTGACACTGCAGCGCAGTTTCGTACACACGTAAGTGAAATAAACAAGTTACTAACAATGATTTGGTAACCACCCAAATCACATAACATAAATTTTGTCTTCCAATAAATAATTTGATCCTTTATTCAAGCATGTGTTCAAACTGTTGGGCATGAACTGAAAGACACATTTGCAGTCGCCGTTAGGAAGACCGATGTAATTAGAGTGGATGATATGGTAGAGCACACACTAGCAATCCGACGATAAAAAAAATAAATAAATAAATAAAAAAAAATATCGAGAGTAGTCAAATAGGGGGACCTCACAGGCCATTTGACAACAGAATTTCGTCCTAACAAACGTTCACGTAAGTTCCCATTCAGTGTTTGCGCTGCGACACGGGACCAGTGAGCTGGACAACCCTCGTGTTGCAGCCACATACACGGTCGATTATCCAGTGGTAACCCCTCCAGGATAAACATCAGAATGTTCATGAGAAAGTGTGAGAACGAATGTCCATTTAGAACGTCTGAGATGAAGTAAGGTCCCAAAATGCAATTTCGTACAAACGCGCACCACACACTTTTGCTCCACGGCCATTAATGTTGTACCTGACGAATCCAATGTGGATTTTCGGACACCCAGTAGAGAACATTACGCAAATTTACATTAGCGTGGTTAGTAAACGTTGCTTCATCGACAAAGAGGACACGTTGGAAAAACGTAGGGTCGTCTCTCAGTTGCTGAAGGGAAAACAGAGAAAATTCTGTAAGACGTTCGAAATCACGGGAGTCTAGTGTCTGATGTCATGGATGCGAATGACAGTCGTTTGGCTGAGTCCACATTCCTTGCCAATATGTCTCGTACCACTATGCGGATTCATTAGCGTCGTATCCAGAACAGCTTCTTCGTGTTCTGTCAGGTGCGGTCTTCTTCTCGATGTTCAAGCAACCTGTCCGCACTAGCGTCTCAGTAATTCGTGCAGTTGCCTGGTGCGTCCGACGTTGGCTATCCGGATAGGTAGCCCTATACCGCTGTACTGTTTTTGCGGCATTTCTTTTACATTCACCATATAAAAGTAGTATATCCAACTTCTCCTCACTGGTGTACATGTCTGTATGCAAAGAATGTTGAAGCAGAAACAAGCGGCCTGTAGGGTCGCGGAAACTGACAACGGCCGGGAGAGCGGTGTGCTGATCACATGCCCCTCCGTATCCGCATCCAGTGATGCCCATGGGCTGAGAGGATGATACGGCTGCCTGTCGGTACAGTTGGCCTTCCGAGGCCTGTTCGGATGGAGTTTTAATAGTGTAGACACGTAAACAGGCAAATGTGTGACATTCTGACAGCGTAAAACGAGAGCTCTGCTTGATGGTGTTTGCACCGCTAGTGCCTATTCCGGCCACCGTGCTCTCAAATTCAAAGACATTTCTCGATTTTTCTTACGACAGGTCTCAACGTCAACATTAACAAACGCTTTATCACTGTAATTGTCTTCTCAAGAACTAGTTATGAAAAGTATACGGCTCCAGTTTAAAAAAAAACGTACCAGCTCTAAAAGCATTAGGGCCTAACCGAAAAAAAAGACATGACCCTCGACTCTCTAGCATTTGCGGAAAACCGCTTTTCGTTACGTCTAACCGTTCATGTCTCACGTGACTCACCCTGTATATGGTACATAAAGACACTGGCGTCCAAAACTAAAGCAACAGACAGAAATTTTGCAAGGTTGCGTTTATTTTGCCACAAAACAATATAAACAGTAACAGGAGAGTAGAAAAGATATTACAAACACAGAAGGTAAGCTACTGCAACACGCATAACGGTAGATAAAAGTGTTCTTCGTTTCTTCCAGCTTACCCGATTTGCACACACATTCCGACCATTGGTTACCGTGCTCAGTATAGGGTGTGATCGCCTCTGGCAGCAGTACAGGCCTAACTACGGTGGAAAATGCTGTAAATGATGTCATCAATCTCATGTTGATGCAATAAAGCTCATTCTTCCTGAAGAGCTGCAGCACGTTTTGGAGCGTGGTTGGCGGTTGATGACGTGATGTAACCCTTCTGCCTAGTGCATCCCAGACATGTTATAATGGATTCATATCGGAAGAGCGAGCAGGCCATGCCATGCATGCAGTATCTTCCGTTTCCAAGAAAACATCGACCGCCTGTGGTCTATGAGCTCGAGCATTATCGTCCATCAATACGAACACTGGCACCTCACAAAACCGTACATGAGGTCCCAAGGTCTTGTCACGATCCTGACAGCGGTTAAACCTTGTCGATTCACCCGCACAATTTCACGAACAGGTTCTGGGTGGTCAAAATAATCCCTGCGGACTCCATTAGAGACCTACCTCGATATCAGTCCCTTTCCACAGTATTTGGTTCCCAAAATTTATTCCACGTTCCCTCCAGACGCGAATCCGTCAAGAGTCACTCTTCAGCCCAAACCGAGGCTCATCTATGAAAAGAACATAGGCCCACTGTTCGATCATCCAGGTGGCATGTTGACGACTCCAATAGGCCTATAGACGTGCCCTTCTGTGAGGTCGCGTCAGCAGATCTCTGACAATGAAGGCCAACCTGCTGAAGCCTCCTGTACACTGTTTGTCTCGACGCAATACGTCCAGAGAATGCTGCGAGGCCAGACGCCGGTTGGCGCGCTGTTCTGAGGCGGTACCTACCGTACCTTTACAGCCAGATAACTATCCTTTCTGATGTCTGACGTGGGCGGCCTCGTGCTGGTCTTGGCGTACCGTTTCTATCTCTATAACTATCGCCATATCCTACAAATAATAGAACGTGTCACATTAAGGCATCTAGCCACATCAATTTGCTACCTGTTTCCATTCTTTCTATGGCCCTTCCCGCAGAGAATCTGGTAGGCGTCTTCTCTGAGTCATGCTGCACCGTCTTTGACTGTGTACACAGTGGTTGTGGATGTGGGGCTACCTGGCAAGGACTAACACATTTGATAGATGCCACGACGTCATCAGCCGTCTTTCACGCAGAAGATGATCGTACAGACTCCTGTTAGGAATTTGTATGATTATGTCGTGTATCAGCGCAACAGCGGTTTGTTGCTTTGATTTTGGACACCAATTTGTATATGAGACGTCACGCGAGCGATTTTTTAAACAATAATGTACAGATTTTCTGTTAAAAGCGATTGCGAGAAAGAAAATGCTGCGCTGCGATACTGGGTGGATTCGTTTTCTCTCTCGCAGTCAGTTAAAGAGGAAAGTTGTTATTCCAAAATTGTTGAGGCTTTCGTGGCCACTTGTTGATAAACTGCCTGCTGGCTTCTGTCTCGGGTTCTTCGGCCGACGTTCATCTAATGATTTTTCTGACGTTTCGCCAGCACGAGTGGCTGGCATTGTCAAAGCTTCACCCTCCATTGCCGGTGGTGAACTGGAGCCGAGCTCGCGGGCGCAGACTATATGTACCTGGCGCGCCAACGTCCGAGGGCTTCTCCGCGGTCATTTCCGGTGCGGTTCTCCTCTTGAGACATGCATGGAAGAGCTTTCTGATGTCTTGTGGGAAAATGGAACCGATGTGCTCCAGAGCGTCACTGAGTGGCACTTTCGTCCATGCATGTCTCACCACGAGCTATTTCACGTGGAATGGCGATTTCTACGAACAGCTGGAAGGCGTCGCCATGGGTAGTCCTCTCAGTCCAGTGGTGGCCAACTTCTTCATGGAACAATTCGAAGCACAGGCACTGGACTCGGCGACTTGCAAACCTAAGGTGTGGTACAGGTACGTCGATGATACTTTCGTGGTGTGGAGCCATGGTGAAGAACAGCTCGGTGACTTCCTAAGACACCTGAACAGCCTCCATGCCAACATAACATTTACCATGGAAGTAGAAAAGGACAAGAAACTGCCATTTCTAGATGTGTTGGTCACAAGGGACGGCGAAAACCTGGGACACAGTGTGCATCGAAAACCGACACACACGGACCGATAGCTGCACAAACTGTCAAACCACCACTCGAGCCAGAAAAGAGGCATGATTAGTACGCTAGTAACGAGAGCAGGACGAATATGTGAGCCGCAACACCTCAAACGATAAATGCAACACCTGGAAACTGTCCTGAGGAGCAACGGGTACTCCACAAATTATATTAGAAGTGTAACAGAGCCAAACACTCGGCGAAGTAAGGAACCAGAAAAAGAAATGTCGGGTACGGCCTTTCTGCCCTACATTCCCAGAGTGACGGGCAGAATCGGCCGTATATTGCGCAAACATGGCGTAAAGACGATTTTCAAACCGACAAGGAAGATCAAAGAGTGTCTTAGATTGGCGAAGGAGAAAAGAGACCCACTTGCAATGTCGGGAATATACCATGCACATGCGAAAAAGTTTATGTCGGAATGACTGGACGATCCATTAACACCAGGATCAAAGAGCATAAACGACATTGCAGTTTGGGGCAGGTGGAGAAATCGGCCGTGGCAGAGCACGCACTGAATGAGACCGACCACGTAATAAAATTCGCCGACACGGAAGTTCTGGCTGTAGAGAAGCACTATCACACGCGCTTGTTCAGAGAAGCTGTGGAAATACAAAAACACGCGAATAGTTTGAACAAGAAAGAGGAAAGCCTTAAGGTAAACGGATCCTGGCTTCCCGTATTGCAGCGAACGACCGTCGCAGGTAGCAAGAGGAGAACCGCACCGGAAATGACCGCGGAGAAGCCCTCGGACGTTGGCGCGCCAGGTACATATAGTCTGCGCTCGCGAGCTCGGCTCCAGTTCACCACCGGCAGTGGAGGGTGAAGCTTTGACAATGCCAGCCACTCGTGCTGGCGAAACGTCAGAAAAATCATTAGATGAACGTCGGCCGAAGAAACCGAGACAGAAGCCAGCAGGCAGTTTGTCAAAGTTGTTATTAATGCTTATCAATTTCTCGTCGAGCTTGTGGATTGTAATGTTGCTGTCGCAGGCAAGTAGCTAGCTGTCGCAGGCAAGCAGCTATGCAGGCTTGGCGCTAGCTGCAGTAATCTGTTCTAGCCTCATCGTCTTCGAAGGGCTGCTGCCATACACATCCCTGTGAACGGTGTTAGTGAATTCGTATCCTCAATGCTACACTCCAGTACTAATTTGGTGATAACTGATGCCTCAGAACGTTACCTGCTAACCGATCCCTTCTTCTAGTCAAGTTGTGCGACACTCTTCCCCAATTCTATACAGTACCTCCTCATTAGTTACGTGATCTACCCATCTAATCTTCAGCATTCCTCCGGAGCACCACTTTCCGAAAGCTCCTATTCTCTTCTTGTCTAAACCATTTATAGTCCATGTTTCACTTTCGTACATGGCTACGCTCCATACAAATACTTTCAGAAAAGACATTTTCCCTATAGATGGTGCTAGCCGTCAGTGTGGGGCCCGTGAGACCGCGTCTGCAGCGCCATCTGCTTCCTATAACAGCTGACGACGAATGTCAACACCCAGTAACCCAAGTTGCATACATCGGTATCTGTTTCAAATCCGTAAATGTGTCGAATTTTGTGTCTACGAACTTCGATTTGCAGACAACATTGGTTTTCTGTTATGATTTGAAGAAAACTGCTGCAGAATCGCATCGAATGCTTTTCGAAAAAGTTCGATGACAACAAATTGCATTCCTTATTGGATGAAGATGATACTCAGACTCAACAGGAACTCGGGGAATAATTGAATGTGACGCACAAAGCCGTTTCTCTTCGGTTGAAAGCTATGAGAACGTGCAGAAAGTGGGAAAATGGGTTCCTCATGACCTGAATGAATGACAGCAAGCAAACTGAAATGGATATATTTTGAGAATCCTAAGTGTCGTAAATCAAGGGTGAATCCAGGCAAACCATCGACATTCACTGAAAGACAAAATCGCTTTGGAACGAAGACGATGCTCTGTGTTTGGTGTGATGAGCAGTGCGTCATCTATTATGAGCTGCTAAAACCTGGTGAAACCGTTAACACTGATAGCTACCAACTACAAATGATCGATTTAAATCAAGCATTACGCGAAGAACGGCAGGAATATGGAAAAAAGCAACACAATGTCATTGCTTTGTAATAACGCTCCATCACACACACCAAAACGGGTCAGGGAGACGATCGAGACCTTCAGTTGGGAAATGCTAGGGCATGCGGCTTATTCGCCACACATGCTCCGTCCGATTGTTATCTATTTGCTTCACTTTGACACGCTCTTGCTGAACAACGCTCGCTGACTGATTCGCTTCAAAAGAAGAAATGTTTGTTGGCGTGCCATTCATAGCCTGAATGTGGGAGAAATGTATAACAAGCAATGCGGATTATTTTGAATAAAATATTGTTTATGAGTTGCAAACAACAGACATGTAATTATTGCATCCAAATTCCGGTTTCTTACTTCCACACCCGGTAAATCTACATTCGATATTAACAAATTTCTCTTCTTCACAAACGCTTTTCTTGCCATAGCCAGTCTAAAATTTATATCCTCTCTACTTCGACCATCATTTTGCTCACCACATAACAAAACTAATCTACTACTTTAAGTGTTTCATTTCCTAATCTAATTCCCTCAGCGTCACCTGATATAATACGACTACATTCCATTATCCCCGTTTTGCTTTTGTTGATGTTCGTCTTCTATCCACCTTTCAAGACACTGTCCATTTCGTTCTGCTGCTCTTCCTGATACTTAGCAGACTGCAGCTGCGTAATGGTGTCAACAAAGTAAATATCTACACCCATGCAGTCGCAGCACGTCGTGTTACAACTCAAGCTGTGTGCAATAGGCTGCATGATGCGCAACTTAACTCCCATCGTCCATGGCGAGGTCCATCTGTGCAACCACGGCAACATGCAGCGCGGTAAAGATGGGCCCAAAAACATGCCGAATGGACCGCTCAGCGTTGGCATCACGTTGTTTTCAACGATAAGTGTCGCATATGCCTTCAACCAGCATACTGTCGGAGACGTGTTTGGATGCAACCTGGTCAGGCTGAACGCCTTAGACAAACTGTCCAGCGACTGCAGCAAGGCGGAGGTTCCCTGCTGTTTTGGGGTGGCATTATGTGGGGCCGACGCACGACGCTGGTGGTCATGGAAGGCGCCGTAACGGCTGTACGATACTTGAATGCAACCCTCCAACTTACAGTGCAATCATATTGGCAGCATATTGGCGATATATTCGTCTTCATGGACGACAATTCGTGCCACCATCGTGCACATCTTGTGAATTACTTCCTTCAGAGTAAGGACATCGACCGACTAGAGTGGCCAGGATGTTCTCCAGACATGAACCCTATCGCACATTCCTGGGATAGATTGACAAGAGCTGCTTATGGACGACGTGGCCCACCAACCACACTGAGGGATCTACGCCTAATCGCCGTTGAGGAGTGGGACAATTTGGACCAACAGTGCCTTGATGAACTTGTGGATAGTATGCCACTACGAATACAGGCATGCATCAATGCAAGAGGACGTGCTACTGGGAATTAGAGGTACCGGTGTGTACAGCAGTCTGGACCACCACAAAATGTGTGTGAGAAATCGTATGGGACTTAATGGACCACCACCTCTGAAGGTCTCGCTGTATGGTGATACACCATGCAATGTGTGGTTTTCATGAGCAATACGAAGGATGGAAATGATGTTTATGTTGATCTCTGCTCCAGTTTTCTGTCTAGGTTCCGGAACTCTCGGAACCGAAGTGATGCAAAACTTTTTTTGATGTGTTTATATGTAGCAATTTCGAAGCATTGTTGCGTTCGCCAGTAAATTATATTTTCCGAATACGCCTAAAATCATTTTAGAATCAGAATACATAAAGGTTGGCGTTCTGTCGTGGATGTGAACCTTCGGAATGGGATTCCTTCGTCTTAGCCACCTAACGACACCGCTCGCCAACAACAGGGGGCAGACTGTATGCATCAGGTTAAGGAACAGCACGATGTGGCAAGTGTCGTGAGACTAAGAGGGAGCTGGGAAGTGGACCACAGCTGTAGCCCGGTCTTGGTACCAGTCTTTCGCGATCGCGAAGGTAGTATTGCCTGCAGGTTAAAATGCCGCCGATCGACGTCATTATTTCTATGATTTTGAGGATGTGGGAAAACCATTCTCGTGGGGGGTTGGATGTCGTTCGTGTGTTAACCCTGAAGAAATGAACGGCATCGTTGTTTCCTAAACTTGGGCAGGCGTTATGAAGATGCAGAGTAGTGGGCAGATCTTGATGCTGGCGGTTCGCCTTGGTCTTCCTACGATCTACTTAACATAACTGGCTATTCCGAGCAGCACCTCCAAGCTTTCTGCTTGACGGCGAGGTGCAAACTGCAGACTACGTTTATGTGCCTTCGTAACACAGGAGAATACATTACAAGTGAAGACAACATTTGAGAAACAGCGAGCAAAAGACATTGATTTAGAGTCTCAAATGATTTTGTGGATGATCTATTAATTTATGTCTTCGAGCCCTTATATTCTGTCGGAAGAGTATTAGTTTATCTAGTATTAGATTATCTGATCTATATTAACGACATAGGAGACAATCTGAGTAGCTGTCTTAGATTGTTTGCAGATGATGCAGTCATTTACGGTCTTGTAAAGTCATCAGATGATCAAAACGACTTGCAAAATGATTTACGTAAGGTATCTGTATGGTGCGAAAAGTGGCAATTGACCCTGAATAAGGGAAAGTGTGAATTTATTCACATGAGTACTAAAAGAAATCACCTGAATTTCGATTACGCGATGAGTCACACAAATCTGAAGGCTGTAAATTCAACTAAATACTTAGGGATTACAATTACAAATAACGTAAATTGGAACGATCACATAGATAATATTGTGGGTAGAGCAAACCAAAGACTGCGATTCATTGGCAGAACACTTAGAAGGTGCAACAGGTCTATTAAAGAGACTGCTTACACCACGCTTGTTCGCCCTATTCTGGAGTATTGCTGTGCAGTGTGGGATCCGCATCAGGTGGGACTGACGGATGATATCGAAAAAGTACAAAGAAGGGCAGCTCGCGAAATAGGGGAGATAGTGTCACAGACACGATACGTGAATTGGAGTGGCCATCATTAAAACAAAGGCCTTTTTCGTTGCGACGGAATCTTCTCATGAAATTTCAATCACAAGTTTTCTCCTGCGATTGCGAAAACATTCTGTTGGCACCCACCTACATAGGGAGAAATGATCATTATGATAAAATAAGAGAAATCAGGGCTCGCACAGAAAAATTTAAGTGCTCGTTTTTTCCGCATGCCGTTCGAGAGTGTAACGGTAGAGATACAGCTTGAAGGTGGTTCATTGAACCCTCTGCCAGGCACTTTATTGTGAATAGCAGAGTAATCACGTAGATGTAGATGTACGTGTAGCTATGATCGAAACTATCAAATGACAGAAGGAAATCCTCACCCTGCAAGCTACAATATCGAAATGTTAACAAGAATATAGAAATTATGTCATACGACCCCATCTGAAGTTACGAACTTTCATCTTTGAAATACTGACCGTTGTCTCCTTCAGAAGAAAACTTTTCACTTTTCTTCCTGACGAAATTCATTGTAAGCAGGGTAAATGTCACTACAATTGATAATATGATCGCAGCATTGCTTCAGTTATCGTTTCTAACATATTTCGCTATCTACAATTTACAGGTTTGATCGGTCTAGTAAAGCGAAAGGGTACATTCTGAGGCAACTAATAACTTAGACGATAAGAGTTCGTTAATAAAAAAAAAAAAATCATGCGAAGTGAATCAAGAAGAGGCCCAGTGTAAGTGATAGCTGCATAAACGAACGAGTGTAGTTACGAGCAAAGTACTGCAGAAACGCTGAAACGTAGTTACGAATTAAACTAATAGCTATTATAGTGCGTTGCACGAATTCAAATAAGCAATTGTTGTTTTACTGAAGTATTCCATTTACACAAGCAGTGTTGGTACTGATTTGCTTGCAAAGCTAATGGGAACTTACGCCTGCCATAAGCCATGCATGTCCTTTGGGTGACATGACTGACAACATGATCACCCGTGGTAGAAGCAGTGCAGCGGTGTTGCGAAAACGACTTAGAAATTTCGAGCATGACTTGGGAGGCTGTATTTCTGTATAAGTGTAGTGGCTGGATCGTGCTGAGTGCGGAGTTACAAGTATACACAGACTAGACTTACTGCTGACACATGATTCCCCACGATACCTCGTGTTACCACGATACTTGGTCGGCCTCATTGTTGTGCCGAAAAGCATGCTGATCATGATCTCATACGATTCATGCATCAGAATTAGTACAGTAAATGACGCGCTCATCCTCGTCATATGAACGGCTGTCTGACATTACGCTCTGATGTAAAAGAATTCTTACTCTGTATCGAACGCTTTGGCTGCTATTTTGTAGTGATAGTCCAAAACTAGAAGAACTGATTTTAATCACCGCAATACTGTTTTTTAAGTGATCATATTCCAAAGCAGGTGCATAAATTATGTGTTCCTTATTGAACAAAATGCCTAGTTTAAACTCCTCAATAACGTAATCAGTATCATCACCATTTGATATCCACTGTTCAGTTAAGGTCTCCTCCGGACATTTGGACGCAGTATGCCTCTATATTCCCCCTACATGTTTTCTAGTCAGGTAGTAATGTCAGTATTTTCAAAGAATTATTTGGTCCGCACACCATCCACTAAGATGGCAATGTGTCCTGCCCGCCACCATGATGTTTTCTGTACCGTCGTAATTACGGCTTGCGCTCCAGTCTGCCCCCTAATATATATGTCTGTGTTCTCGCCTGTCCTGGTAATTTCCAACATGCAAATCCCTATTCGTCGCTAATCAACCGTCAGTTTTTTAATGATTTTCATATTAAAGGCCCGTATCTCAGAGGCAACAGGAGATCTTTTTTCAAAGTTGAAAATATTAAAAAAGTAATTACGTATCATTAATTTTTTCGAGGTGAAACTGAAACTTCATAACTACTCCTCGCCCTCACTGAGTGTAAACTTCCGTTTTCACGCAAAACTGAAAATTAACTTTCGAAACCCTTTTTATTTTACCAAAGGGGCCATTTTCTTCATTAAAGCTTTGCCACCTCATAAACTGCTTCTATAGCTTTGTTGTTCATCTGTATAATTTCTTCTTGGTATGTTGGTATCGTGATTAAAAGAAGGGATCAGGTAATAGCACGCATTCTGAGACTTCAAGGAATCGTATATTTAGTACAGTAGCAGATACCATTATGAAGGCAGTGCTTCTACGAAAGTAATAGTACAATGTCTGAAGCACACTGAATCTAATTAGAAATGAAAGTAGTAGATACCTATAAGACATAAACAGTTCTTTCGTAACACGAATAACATAATTAGGCGTTTGCTTTTCCTCGGTGGAAACTAGTGTAAAGGCACTCACTGTCCTGTTGTACTGTTCCACTGTTAGTACTCTGTCCAACCTCTGTTCTTCCAAATAGTTGTTGTTGTTGTGGTCTTCAGTCCTGAGACTGGTTTGATGCAGCTCTCCATGCTACTCTATCCTGTGCAAGCTTCTTCATCTCCCATTACCTACTGCAACCTACATCCTTCTGAATCTGCTTAGTGTATTCATCTCTTGGTCTCCCTCTACGATTTTTACCCTCCACGCTGCCCTGCAATGCTAAATTTGTGATCCCTTGATGCCTCAGAACATGTCCTACCAACCGATCCCTTCTTCTAGTCAAGTTGTGCCACAAACTTCTCTTCTCCTCAATCCTATTCAATACCTCCTCATTAGTTACGTGATCTACCCACCTAATCTTCAACATTCTTCTGTAGCACCACATTTCGAAAGCTTCTATTCTCTTCTTGTCCAAACTATTTATTGTCCATGTTTCACTTCCATACATGGCTACACTCCATACAAATACTTTCAGAAACCACTTCCTGACACTTAAATCTATACCCGATGTTAACAAATTTCTTTTCTTCAGAAACGCTTTCCTTGCCATTGCCAGTCTACATTTTATATCCTCTCTACTTCGACCATCATCAGTTACTTTGCTCCCCAAATTGCAAAACTCCTTTACTACTTTAAGTGTCTCATTTCCTAATCTAATTCCCTCAGCAGCACCCGACTTAATTCGACTACATTCCATTATCCTCGTTTTGCTTTTGTTGATGTTCATCTTATATCCTCCTTTCAAGACACTGTCCATTGCGTTCAACTGCTCTTCCAAGTCCTTTGCTGTCTCTGACAGAATTACAATGTCATCGGCGAACCTCAAAGTTTTTATTTCTTCTCCCTGGATTTTAATACCTACTCCAAATTTTTCTTTTGTTTCCTTTACTGCTTGCTCAACATACAGATTGAATAACATCGGGGACAGGCTACAACCCTGTCTCACTCCCTTACTAACCACTGCTTCCCTTTCATGCCCCTCGACTCTTATAACTTCCTAATTACCTCAAAAATTCTCTTCGTCACTGATTTTGTTATGGTTTGTAGTTCTGGCTGTGATATTGTCGCCTGCTCTTCTCCTATCGCACTTTTCAGCCAGCATGTGACCTCAAATTACCTTCCACTGTGATCAAGACGCCTTGCGAGTGTTGCTCAAAGGTTTTTCACAGAGTTCGTATCCGGGATATACGCAGACACGGGCAAGACATCGATATGTTTATCTTCAAACCACTTTTTGGTTGTATCAGAAACATGCGTAGATACATATCTTGTTAAAATATTTGACTTTCGTATCCTAGGTCCTCATACATTCTAATCAATTCTATCTCTGGCATCTCAGTGGACACGTTACAGTCCATTCTAGTGTTCAGCCAAACAGTGCCTGATTTGCCATTAGCACAGGAGCCTGCCCAAACCTTAACATTCCCAGTACGAAAATTTCTGCTCGCTCTTACCTTGTTCTCAGATCATACTAGTAATATTGAAATCCATTATCTCATCACTGAAGATCACTCTCAGAGTTGAATGACATACATTTTTCAGTAAACGTCAATCCAGCGTGTTTATGTTTGAGTGATACAGCAGGCTTCTGCAGTCGTTTCTTGAATGAAAGATTTTTTTCGTTTGACAAAATTTGTTGTACACGTCTAGCAGTTACTAGCAACTATAAATCAGCACCAGACTGAGAAAAATAACGGCTTGCCCGCCTTGTTTTGATCAAAAGTAACCGTTTCAATGCCTCAGATAATCTTCTACTTGGTGGCCATGCTTTCCGTTCTGTCCATATCACACGCCTAAAGTAACTAAATTATCAGTCACTGTACTTAAACAGTTCAACTTCTTTGAGATTTGACAATTAGAGTACCACATATTCTTGTACGCACTGATTTTTAATTTTTGATCTCATGACAACTGTTTTCCCCGTGACATTGTCGCACCCGTGGTTTATGTACACAACACAAACTGTCGCTAATGGTGTGTTTCCTACTTGCAGTAAAAGAACATACGCAATCACTAACACCAGAGCGACCGCCTTTGTACTGATTTCCATCCTCTATCATCCAAATCGTTGAAGTTTCGTTGTATACTGTACTACCGACATTGATGCGATACCATTTGACTACGTCTGTTGGTGTACTGGATCTCATACCACTGCATATATATTGTGCACAGCTATTCCAACTGCAAAGTTCATTTTCCTACAATTATCCATGCTTTTATAATGATTTCCACTATTGTATTGGTGGGGTGTACGAGAGGGTGGATGTGGGGGTAAAAATTGAGTGAGACCAAGAGATGAATACAGTATGGAGGTTCAAATGGATGTAGTTTCCAGTAGTCATTTGGAGATGATAAGGCTTGCACAGGATAGAGTAGTCTGGAGAGCTGCATAAAAACTGTCTTCGGATTGAAGACCACAGAAACAACAAGCTCCTGGTTGTGTGTTATTTTAGTCTTATTTTAATTGTTTTAAATACTTCTTTCAAGCTGCTCTATTAAGTTCTTCATGTTTTTTGATGGATATAATCTGCATCATGCTGAATCAGAAATGTTGCACCAACATGATACCTTCTCCGTTTTTCCAATTTAAAGATCTGTAGCTTTCTACTGGGAAGTTTGAAAACACGACGGTCTTTCTGAATGTAAAGGACACTTTGTCCGGGCAAGGACCGCAATTCTCCGCCACTCCCGCCGGTGTGTCATAGACGTACCTAACCTTTGGCGCCAGTGTGATGGCAACAGCGAGTAGGAGCGGTCGCTTACTGTTTATTTGTGCAGTTTTAAAATATTTGACAACCCCTCCAAGTGTGATATTTCTAGTGCAATGGCGGTTTATGAGTGCAATAAACATCCACCATTCCTGTACCTCTACATTTATACTCCGCAAGCCACCCAACGGTGTGTGGCGGAGGGCACTTTACGTGCCACTGTCATTACCTCCCTTTCCTGTTCCAGTCGCGGTTTGGTTCGCAGGAAGAACGGCTGCAGGAAACCCTCCGTGCGTGCTCGAATCTCTCTAATTTTACATTCGTGATCTTCTCGGGAGGTATTAAGTTGGGGGATGCAATATATTCGATACCTCATCCAGAAACGCACCCTCTCCAAACCTGGACAGCAAGCTACACCGCGACGCAGAGCGCCTCTCTTGCAGAATTGCCACTTGAGTTTGCCAAACAACGCTATCACGCTTACCAAATAACGCTGTGACGATACGCGCCGCTCTTCTTTGGATCTTCTCTATTTCCTCAGTCAACCGACCTGGTACGGATCCCACACTGATGAGCAATATTCAAGTATAGGTCGAACGAGTGTTCTGTAAGCCAACCCCTTTGTTGATGGACTACATTTTCTAATGACTCTCCCAATGAATCTCAACCTGGTACCCGCCTTACGAACAATTAATTTTATATGATCATTCCACTTCAAATCGTTCCGCACGCATACTCCCATATATTTTACAGAAGTAACTGCTACCATTGTTTGTTCCGCTATCAAATAATCATACGATAAAGGATCCATCTTTCTATGTATTCGCAATACATTACATTTGTCTATGTTAAGGGTCAGTCGCCACTCCCTGCACCAAGTGCCTATCCGCTGCAGATCTTCCTGCATTTCGCTGCAATTTTCTTATGCTGCAACTTCTCTGTATACTACAACATCATCCGCGAAAAGCTCACTCGTTTGTTACATAGTTTAATCCTTAATTTCTTTGCGTGTTTTTGGTACTTGCATTGTTTAATTCATAAATTTCGGGCGTATTATAATATTTGAGAGTGTAGCATCGCGTTTTAGTACCTGAATAGTGTAATTTCGCTTAGTCTCCTTCCGCCGCCGAGCAGTGTCAGCAGTGCGCTAGTAGCAGCATTACTGCATTTACTAGGCAATCTTGTATTTTAATAACCGTTTAAATTTTATCGATTTGTTTGCGCTCTCTGTAGATTAGTTCAGACGTTCTTTACACAATAGTTTTTAGCATGGATAGGGACTGCAACTGCTGTGTTCGGATGCAGGCTGAGTTGGCATCCCTTCGCTCCCAGCTTCAGGCAGTGTTGGCTTCGGTCACACAGCTTGAGGCTGTTGCCAATGGGCATCACTGTGGGGGTCCGGATGGGGGTTTGTCGGGGACGGCCAGCTCGTCCCACGCATCCCCTGATCGGACTACGACTGTGGTTGCCCGGGATACTGCCCGCATTGAGGCTGATCCCTACCCTGTGGTAGAGTGGGAGGTCGTTTCAAGGTGTGGCAGGGGGCGAAAGACTTTCCGGAGGGCTGAACGGAAAGCCTCTCCAGTTTGTCTGACGAACCGGTTTCAGGCTCTGTCTTAGGCTGATACTGATCTTCGGCCTGACATGGCTGCTTGTCCTGTTCCAGAGGTTGCCCCTCAGTCTGCAAGATCCGGGCAGTTGCAGAGGGTGGGCTTACTGGTAGTTGGGAGCTCCAACATCAAGCGTGTAATGGGGCCCCTTATGGAAATGGCAGCAAGAGAGGGGAAGAAAACCAATGGGCACTCCGTGTGCGTACCGGGGGGAGTCATTACAGATGTGGAAAGGGTCCTTCCGGATGCCATGAAGGGTACAGGGTGCACCCATCTGCAGGTGGTCGCTCATGTCGGCACCAATGATGTGTGTCGCTATGGATCGGAGGAAATCCTGTCTGGCTTCCGGCGGCTATCTGATTTGGTGAAGACTGCCAGTCTCGCTAGCGGGATGAAAGCAGAGCTCACCATCTGCAGCATCGTCGACAAGACTGACTGCGGACCTTTGGTACAGAGCCGAGTGGAGGGTCTGAATCAGAGGCTGAGACGGTTCTGCGGCCGTGTGGGCTGCAGATTCCTCGACTTGCGCCATAGGGTGGTGGGGTTTCGGGTTCCGCTGGATAGTTCAGGAGTCCACTACACGCAACATGCGGCTACACGGGTAGCAGGGGTTGTGTGGCGTGGGCTGGGCGGTTTTTTAGGTTAGATGGCCTTGGGCAAGTACAGAAAGGGCAACAGCCTCAACGGGTGCGGGGCAAAGTCAGGACATGCGGGGGCCAAGCAGCAATCGGTATTGTAATTGTCAACTGTCGAAGCTGCGTTGGTAAAGTACCGGAACTTCAAGCGCTGATAGAAAGCACCGAAGCTGAAATCGTTATAGGTACAGAAAGCTGGCTTAAGCCAGACATAAATTCTGCCGAAATTTTTACAAAGGTACAGACGGTGTTTAGAAAGGATAGATTGCATGCAACCGGTGGTGGAGTGTTCGTCGCTGTTAGTAGTAGTTTATCCTGTAGTGAAGTAGAAGTGGATAGTTCCTGTGAATTATTATGGGTGGAGGTTACACTAAACAACCGAACTAGGTTAATAATTGGCTCCTTTTACCGACCTCCCGACTCAGCAGCATTAGTGGCAGAACAACTGAGAGAAAATTTGGAATACATTTCACATAAATTTTCTCAGCATGTTATAGTCTTAGGTGGAGATTTCAATTTACCAGATATAGACTGGGACACTCAGATGTTTAGGACGGGTGGTAGGGACAGAGCATCGAGTGACATTATACTGAGTGCACTATCCGAAAATTACCTCGAGCAATTAAACAGAGAACCGACTCGTGGAGATAACATCTTGGACCTACTGATAACAAACAGACCCGAACTTTTCGACTCTGTATGTACAGAACAGGGAATCAGTGATCATAAGGACGTTGCAGCATCCCTGAATATGGAAGTTAATAGGAATATAAAAAAAGGGAGGAAGGTTTATCTGTTTAGCAAGAGTAATAGAAGGCAGATTTCAGACTACCTAACAGATCAAAACGAAAATTTCTGTTCCGACACTGACAATGTTGAGTGTTTATGGAAAAAGTTCAAGGCAATCGTAAAATGCGTTTTAGACAGGTACGTGCCGAGTAAAACTGTGAGGGACGGGAAAAACCCACCGTGGTACAAGAACAAAGTTAGGAAACTACTGCGAAAGCAAAGAGAGCTCCACTCCAAGTTTAAACGCAGCCAAAACCTCTCAGACAAACAGAAGCTAAACGATGTCAAAGTTAGCGTAAGGAGGGCTATGCGTGAAGCGTTCATTGAATTCGAAAGTGAAATTCTATGTACCGACTTGACAGAAAATCCTAGGAAGTTCTGGTCTTACGTTAAATCAGTAAGTGGCTCGAAACAGCATATCCAGACACTCCGGGATGATGATGGCATTGAAACAGAGGATGACACGCGTAAAGCTGAAATACTAAACACCTTTTTCCAAAGCTGTTTCACAGAGGAAGACCGCACTGCAGTTCCTTCTCTAAATCCTCGCACAAACGAAAAAATGGCTGACATCGAAATAAGTGTCCAAGGAATAGAAAAGTAACTGGAATCACTCAATAGAGGAAAGTCCACTTGACCTGACGGGATACCAATTCGATTCTACACAGAGTACGCGAAAGAACTTGCCCCCCTTCTAACAGCCGTGTACCGCAAGTCTCTAGAGGAACGGAGGGTTCCAAATGATTGGAAAAGAGCACAGATAGTCCCAGTCTTCAAGAAGGGTCGTCGAGCAGATGCGCAAAACTATAGACCTATATCTCTTACGTCGATGTCTTGTAGAATTTTAGAACATGTTTTTTGCTCGCGTATCATGTCATTTCTGGAAACCCAGAATCTACTTTGTAGGAATCAACATGGATTCCGGAAACAGCGATCGTGTGAGACCCAACTCGCCTTATTTGTTCATGAGACCCAGAAAATATTAGATACAGGCTCCCAGGTAGATGCTATTTTTCTTGACTTCCGGAAGGCGTTCGATACAGTTCCGCACTGTCGCCTGATAAACAAAGTAAGAGCCTACGGAATATCAGACCAGCTGTGTGGCTGGATTGAAGAGTTTTTAGCAAACAGAACACAGCATGTTGTCATCAATGGAGAGACGTCTACAGACGTTAAAGTAACCTCTGGCGTGCCACAGGGGAGTGTTATGGGATTATTGCTTTTCACAATATATATAAATGACCTAGTAGATAGTGTCGGAAGTTCCATGCGGCTTTTCGCGGATGATGCTGTAGTATACATAGAAGTTGCAGCATTAGAATATTGTAGCGAAATGCAGGAAGATCTGCAGCGGATAAGCACTTGGTGCAGGGAGTGGCAACTGACCCTTAACATAGACAAATGTAATGTATTGCGAATACATAGAAAGAAGGATCCTTTATTGTATGATTATATGATAGCGGAACAAACACTGGTAGCAGTTACTTCTGTAAAATATCTGGGAGTATGCGTGCGGAACGATTTGAAGTGGAATGATCATATAAAATTAATTGTTGGTAAGGCGGGTACCAGGTTGAGATTCATTGGGAGAGTCATTAGAAAATGTAGTCCATCAACAAAGGAGATGGCTTACAAAACACTAGTTCGACCTATACTTGAGTATTGCTCATCAGTGTGGGATCCGTACCAGATCGGTCTGACGGAGGAGATAGAGAAGATCCAAAGAAGAGCGGCGCGTTTCGTCACATGGTTATTTGGTAACCGTGATAGCGTTACGGAGATGTTTAATAAACTCAAGTGGCAGACTCTGCAAGAGAGGCGCTCTGCATCGCGGTGTAGCTTGCTCGCCAGGTTTCGAGAGGGTGCGTTTCTGGATGAGGTATCGAATATATTGCTTCCCCCTACTTATACCTCCCGAGGAGATCACGAATGTAAAATTAGAGAGATTAGAGCGCGCACGGAGGCTTTCAGACAGTCGTTCTTCCCGCGAACCATACGCGACTGGAACAGGAAAGGGAGGTAATGACAGTAGCACGTAAAGTGCCCTCCGCCACACACCGTTGGGTGGCTGGCGGAGTATCAATGTAGATGTAGATGTAGAAGGCGCATGGAACTTCCGACACTATCTACTAGGTCATTTATATGTATTGTGAAAAGCAATGGTCCCACAACTCTCCCCTGTGGCACGCTAGAGATTACTTTAACGTCTCTAGACGTCTCTCTATTGAGAACAATATGCTGTGTTCTGTTTGGTAAAAACTCTTCAATCCAGCCACACTGATGGTCTGATATTTCGTAGGCTCTTACTTTGTTTATCAGGCTACAGTGCGGAAGTGTATCGAACGCCTTCCGGAAGTCAAGAAAAATGGCATCTATCTGGGAGTCTGTATCTATTATTTTGTGGGTATCATGAACAAACAAATCGAGTTGGGTCTCACTCGATCGCTGTTTCCGGAATCCATGTTGATTCCTACAGAGTAGATTCTGGGTTTCCAGAAATGTCATGAAACGCGAGCAAAAAACATGTTCTAAAATTCTACAACAGATCGATGTCAGAGATATAGGCCTATGGTTTTGCGAATCTGCTCGACGATCCTTCTTGAAAACAGGGACTACCTGTGCTCTTTCCCAATCATTTGGAACCTTCCGTTTTTATAGAGACTTCCGGTACACGGCTGTTAGAATGGAGGCCGGTTCTTTTGCGTACTCTGTGTAGAATCGAATTGGTATCCCGTCAGGTCCAGTGGACTTTCCTCTGTTGAGTGATTTCAGTTGCTTTTCTATTCATTGGACACTTATTTCGATGTCAGCCATTTTTTCATTCGTGCGCTGATTTAGAGAAGGAACTGCACTGCGCTCTTCCTCTGTGAAACAGCTTTGGAAAAAGGTGTTTAGTATTTCAGCTTTACGAGTGTCATCCTCTGTTTCAATGCCATCATTATCCCAGAGTGTCTGGATATGCTGTTTCGATCCACTTCCTGATTTAACGTAACACCAGAACTTCCTAGCATTTTCTGTCAACTCGGTACATAGACTTTTACTTTCGAATTCACTGAACGCTTCACGCATAGCCCTCCTTGCGCTAGCTTTGACATCGTTTAGCTTCTGTTTGTCTGAGAGGTTTTGGCTGCGTTTAAACTTGCAGTGAAGCTCTCTTTGCTTTCGCAGTAGTTTCCTAACTTTGTTGTTGAACCACGGTGGGTTTTTCGCGTCCCTCACAGTTTTACTCGGCACGTACCTGTCTAGAACGCATTTTACGATTGCCTTGAACTTTTTCCATAATCACCCTATGGAAAGTTGTGGGCAGATAACGGAAGTTTATCAAAAATGGTTCAAATGGTTCTGAGCACTATGGGACTTAACTTCTGAGGTCATCAGTCCCTTAGAACTTAGAACTACTTAAACCTAACTAACCTAAGGACATCACACGCGTCCATGCCCGAGGCAGGATTCGTACCTGCGATCGTAGCTGTCGCGCGGTTCCAGACTGAAGCGGCTAGAACCGCTCGGCCACTCCCGCCGGCTGGTAGTTTATCCAAATGTGATGTTTGTAGAATAAAAATCCGCTTCAGCTGCCAGTAATTTCCTTAGTTTTATTCCACGACCAGTTTCGAATCGTGAAGCTTCATCAGCAGGTGCCACAAAATAACTGTGGGAACATAAATGTATGGCGGTCGGATCGCGACGGATCACACACCCATCAAACAAACGCGTAGGAGCAAGGGATCAGCAACCACCCGGCTGGAGAGCACAACTTCCGTGTGATCTCCATCACTACCTGACCCGACCGACACACATCTATGTTACAATAATTAGTTGGTGGCACCTGAAGTTGAAGCTTTAAGCTTCGAAACCGGTCATGGAATAAAACTAAAGAAATTACTGGCAGCTGAAGCGGACTTATATTCTAAAAATATATTCCTCAGTTGCGTATGTTCACCTGATCAATTATTTTGCAAATGTAGTGAATGAAGTCTTAGTTCGAAATACTGTGCATCGTGCTAAAAGCGGACGAAGGAATATTCATAGTGACGAACGATTTGGCCGACTCTCAGTTGTGTCTGACGAACTCAAAACAAGTGTTGAGGAAGAAATTCAACAGGACAGACGTTTCGTTGTTGGTAGACTGAGCTTGCTCTTTCTTGAATTTTTACTATTATTCCTTGTGAAATTGTTAGTGGCGATTTGAGTTATAGAAAAGTGGGTGCCAGGTCGTCTCCTCGACCTTATAAGGGAGAAAGAAGTAAATATGAATTTTCCAGAAGAAACAGACATGACTTTAATTTGCTTGACCAATTACGGTTAAGAAACCAAATGTTCCTACAAATTTCATCCAGTTTCTATAAGGTTGTACAAATAGAGAGAATAGGTCTACAGAAAAAATTCCCTGTTACTGCTACTATTTTTTAAGGTTTAATTCATAACTTCCATCGAGATGTACAACAAGAAGAATGTTTTGAAATAATATACATCAGAGATATATAAATACTCTGTTATTGTACCATCGTATTCTACTGTAGAGCCAACCAAATCACTTGGTGATGTGACTTCAGGTGTAGTCACATGTGTCCGCCATCTTGTCTTTAGTCTAACTTATGTTCAGCATGTTACATATGGTTGATACAGACTCCTACGTTGCAGTGTATAAGATAAAACTTTCCTCAATCAAGCAAAACTTAAAATCATTTTATATGATGTGCAAACTTCACAAACAAGAAAATCACGAATATTCTGTTATATTATAGGACAAATGTGTGAAATTTGTACGAGGAATTCTCGCTGGTGACTGCCGATGGGTCCAGGCCTGAAACTAGCTAAGGTGAAATAAATTATTCAACCAAAAAGTGTTACTGGTTGCAGTATTTTCTTTAGTCATATCCAAGTCGTTTTTTACAGTCACGTGAGACTTTCCGTTGTTCCGGTGATTTACGATACATTGCGGCTAGAAGAAACAGAAATTCTTCTCCGTATTGAATAGAGGACACAGAGGGTTGCCCATAGCGTTTTTTTCTATCTAGTATATCAGTTTTTATCTATAAAGATAGAGTAGAACTTATTCAGAGACGTATAGACATCGCTTTTCCCTCGTTCAATACTCGAATGGGACAGGGCAGATAATAATCGATAACACAGGGACGGAGTACTCCCGTTGCGCACTTTACACTGGCTTGCAGTATGTGTATTATGTAGATATACAGAGTGGTTATAGTAAAACTGTCACTACTTGAGCCAGCGTAGGACGGAAAACTATTTACCGTATGAGTAGTCAATTTTATGGGAATGCTGTTCAGAGTGTGCGCTGCAGGATTTGGTTGTTAGTACTGTTAGTGTCAGCTGTTTGAGCAGCAATAGTGCTGCTGTTCTTTACGAATATCGACGCATTAATAGAATACGGAAAGTTCCTCTTCCGCACCGTGGTTGCAAAACATCATTTGGAAGTTCGAATTAACTGGCGATTTGGGTAATGCTCCTGGGAGAGGCCGACGGCCAATTGACCCACAGATTCTTGGAGCTGCTGTTGCCATAGCCGAGAATGCTGGACGCAATGTGCGATCTTCAAGCAGTGCAAGAACTGTGTCACGACAGTTCGAAAAGTGCGGCGAACAATCGTGGCTTGGTGTCCGTACAAATTTCCAGGCTGTTACTGATGGAAACGGTTGTCACAGTGAGCAACGTTTGTAGCCCGGAACGTAAACACGGTGCGCAATTAACAACTGTTGACCTCTCATGTGAAAATTAAATGTGTTTCTTTCAATGGTTTATTCGTTTTCCCTTCCGCATGTCTTTACAAATTTTTCCTCAAAGTTTCATCGTCCTGCGATCACTCGTTTTTCAGTAGGGGCTTTCTGAAGTAGCGAAAAATTAATTACAACCATCATGTTCTACATCTACATCTACATGGATACTATGCAAATCACATTTAAGTGCCTGGCAGATGATTCAACGAACTACCTTCACTATTATTCCAATCTCGTATACCGCGCGGAAAGAATGAACACCTATATCTTCCCGTACGAGCTCTGATTTCCCTTATTTAATCCCTATGTAGGTCGATGTCAACAAAATATTTTCGCATTCAGAGGAGAAAGTTGGTGATTGGAATTTCGTGAGAAGATTCCGTCGCAACGAAAAACACCTTTCTTTTAATGATTTCCATCCCAAATCCCGTATCATTTCTGTGACACTCTCTCCCATATTTTGCGATAATACAAAACGTGCCGCCTTTCTTTGAACTTTTTCGATGTACTCCGTCAGTCCTATCTGCTAAGGATCCCGCACCGCATAGCAGTATTCTAAAAGAGGACGGACAAGCGTAGTGTAGGCAGTCTCCTTAGTAGGTCTGTTACATTTACTAAGTGTCCTACCAATAAAACACAGCCTTTGGTTAGCCTTCCTCACAACGTTTTCTTTCCAATTTAAGTTGTTCACAATTGTAATACCTAGGTATTTAGTTGAATTTATGGCTTTTAGTTTAAACTGATTTATCGTGGAATCGAAGTTTAACGAGCTCCTTTTAGCACTCATGTGGATGACCTCACACTTTTCGTTATTTATGGTCAACTGCCACTTTTCGCACCATTCAGATATTTTTCCTAAATCGTTTTGCAGTTTGTTTTGATCTTCTGATGACTTTATTAGTTGATAAACGACAGCATCATCTGCAAAACAACCGAAGACGGCTGCTCAGATTGTCTCCCAAATCGTTTATATAGATACGGAACAGCAAGGGCCTATAACACTACCTTGTGGAACGTCTGAAATCACTTATGTTTTACTCGATGACTTTCCGTCAATTACTACGAACTGTGACCTCTCTGACAGGAATCGCAAATCCAGTCGCATAACTGAGACGAATACAGCGTCAAAAGCCTTCCGGAAATCGAGGAATACGGTTTTGATCTGAAATCCCTTGTCAATAGCACTCAGCACTTCATGTGAGTAAAGAGCTACTTGTGTTTCACAAGAACAACGTTTTCTAAATCTTTCTTGACTGTGTGTCAATAGACCCTTTTCTTCGAAGTAATTCATGATGTTAGAACACAATATATGTTCTAAAATCCTGCTGCACATCGACGTTAACGATATGGGCCTGTAATTTAGTGGATTACTCCTACTACCTTTCTTGAATATTGGCCTGACCTGTGTAACTTTCGTCGAGCGAACGGTTGTATATGATTGTTAAGTATGGAGCTAATACATCAGCATACTCCGAAAGGAACCTAATTGGTATACATTCTGGACCAGTGGACTTGCTTTTATTGAGTGATTTAAGTTGCTTCACCACTCCGAGGATATTTACTTGTATGTTACTGATGTTGGCAGCTGTTCTCGATTCGAATTCTGGAATATTTACTTCGTCTTCTTTTGTGAAGGCATTTTGGAAGGCTGTGTTTAGTAAATCTGCTTTGGCAGCACTTTCTTCGACAGTACTTCATTGCCATCGCACAGAGAAGACATTGACTGTGTCTTGGCTCTAGCATACCATAGTGACGACTACAATTAGTTCGGATTTTCTGTCAGTTAGAGAAAAGTTTCCTTGTGGATACTGTTATAAACATCTCACGTTGAAGTCTACACTAAATTTCGATCATCGGTAAAACGTTGTTAATCTTGGGAATTTTGCGTTGGTTTGGGTTTGGCATGTTTTTTCGTCGATTTTGCAACAGTGTTATGACTTGTTTTGTGTACGATGGGGAAGCAGCTATGTCGTTTGCCATTTATTTGTTATAAATATCTCAATTGCTGTCGATTTAATTTCTTTCAATTCAATATTAACTTCGTCTTCTTTTGTGAAGGCATTTCGGAAGTAAGTACTGTTAAGTAACAGTAAAATTTTAAATGGTGATTTGCTAACACAGGGATGATCTTGCTGTCAAATTCATTGATAGATCTCACAAAGATCTTTCTAGCTTTTTTGTGTACAAAGATTTCCATTAAATCTGGTATCCTCCTCTCTCTCTCTCTCTCTCTCTCTCTCTCTCTCTCTCTCTCTCGCTCTCTCTCTCTCTCTCACCCTTCCTCAACCTCTCCTTTAATCTCTCTCTTTCTCTCTCGCCGCTTCCGCTGTGCTTGTGCAGTATTGTTATTTAACTTGGATTGCCCTTTCTCATCCGTCAGTGGGTTCCACGAAACAAATTTGCTTAGCATATGGTCTATATTTCTGAATTTCATTCTCTTTCTCCTCCTCATAGATGAATGCTTGGCCTTTGTCATGAGGTAGCTTCTTCTTTTCTTTCCATCCTTATTACGGAGAAGGAGGAGTGCATGGGTTCAAAATGGCTCTGAGCACTATGGGACTTAACAGCTGTGGTCATCAGTCCCCTAGAACTTAGAACTACTTAATCTGCGACCGTAGCGATCGTGCGGTTCCAGACTGTAGCGCCTAGAACCGCCTGGCCACACCGGCCGGCGCGGAATTGTTCATTAAGGTCACTGGCGCATGCACAACAGGACGTCACTGAGGTCAAAGTAAAAATTACTCATTACTAAACATAAATTTGTACCATTCATCTCTCCAGTGGTGTCTTGTACTACACCGAGCTGTAGAATCACAAAGCACGAGAGGAGTTCTGTGGCCGACACCATGTTTCGTAACCCAGGATCAAGCAAATTGTTCCTAACAGCCCTAGCTGACATTCTGTGAAAAATGTAGGCCTTATTTTTCATGCTGTTGACTACTCGTCTAACATCATAATCGTAACATGTTTCTCTACCCCGATGGCGTAGCCAGTAAGGCGATCTTGTGCATCATTCTTCGCTGTTAGGCTCAAACTGTACACTGGTCACCCATAATATTACGACCATCGACCTACCATCGATACATATTATACATCCAAATATAGCGTATCACTCCCTTCTACATATTGCAACCTACTTTCACCACACTTATTGTATTACTTTTTTTGAAATTTGCATTACATGAATTATATTCACCTCAACTAGCCAGAAACAAATTTTATAGAACCACTTTAACAACTGTTAAGCATTCAATTTTCTGCAAACCAAGAGAAATTTTTATATACTATGTTCTTTATATTATTTAAAAAACCATCAACAACTGTATTCCAGTAAGATTGTAATAATAAGAAGCCTTACCTGTTAAATTTAGAAGCATCCGACCCACCTTATACTTCAAGGCAGTGGGTTACTCTGTACTGTAAATGAAATAAATATCAATACAAACCAGTTCAGGCGATAGCAGCGACACCTGGCGAGGAATGACTGCTAGTCAGACACATGCACGGAGCATGTAGTATCGGTGAGCATCCTGTACCTGTGTAGTATGACGAAGGCGCGCGATCTATCTGAGTTTCACCGAGGGCAGATTGTGATGACCCGCAAGCTCGGCACGAGCACTTCTGAAACTGCACGACTCGTCGGGTGTTCAAGGAACACTGGTGAGTGACCTCAACAAGAACCACGTCCAGATATCGTGGGGTTGGGCGGCCTCCCCTCATTGTAGATGTCGGATGTGGTAGGCTGGCCATATTCGTAAAACAGGACAGGCAGCGAGCTGTGGCGGAACTAACATCAGAATCTAATGCTGGGCAGAGTACAAGTGTGTCTGAACACACACACACACACACACACACACACACACACACACACACACACACAATGCCCTCCTACCGATGGGCTGCTGCAGCGGACGATGCATGCATGTTCCAATGTTAACTCCACGACATCGGTGACTATGACTGAAATGGTCACGTGACCATCAGATTGGTTGGTTGGTTTGGGGAAGGAGACCAGACAGTGTGGTCATCAGTCTCATCGGATTAGGGAAGGAAGTCGGCCGTGCCCTTTCAGAGGAACCATCCCGGCATTTGCCTGGAGTGATTTAGGGAAATCACGGAAAACCTAAATCAGGATGGCCGGACGCGGGATTGAACCGTCGTCCTCCCGAATGCGAGTCCAGTGTCTAACCAATGCGCCACCCCGCTCGGTGTGACCATCAGCACTTGACGTTGGCGCAGTGACATAGCGGTGCATGGTCTGATGAATCACGATACCTTCTTCATCATGCCGATGGGAGGGCGAGAATAAATGGTCTTCCAGCAGAACAGCTCCGTGACACCTGTACTGCGGACAGAGACAAGATGGCGGCAGCTCCAATATGCTCCAGGGAACATTCACAGGGGCATCCATTGGTCCAGTGGAGCTCGTGCAAGGTACCGTAACGGCCATGGAGAATCGTACATTGGTGGCAGACCACGTACATCTCTTCATGACGATCATATCTCCCGACAGCAGCAGCATTTTTCAGCAAGATAATGCGCCATGTCACAAGGCCCAGAGTGTGATGGAGTGGTTCGAGGAACACAACTGCGCGTTCCAACTGATGGACTGGCCCTCCAACTCGCCAGAACTGAACCCGATCGAACACATCTGCGATGTGTCAGAGCTCATCGCCCTCCTACCCGGAATTTACGAAAATTGGGTGACTCGTGTTTGCAGATGTGGTGCCAACTCCCTCCAGCAACCCACCACGGCCTCATTGCTTCCATGCAACGACGCGTCGTCGCTTTTATCAGTGCCAGATGTGGACAGACTGGCTATTAGGTAGCTCGTCATTATGTTTCGGCTGATCAGGGTTAACCCAAAAAGTTAGGCTGTTCATCGAAGGTGCCACTCAGCTCTCCGCTGATCAACAGTACGAGGACGCAGAAATTCAGTCTGTAACACTAACTGTGCTCTTCGATGCCTTCCTAGCATGTCGACTGTTTTTACTAGCCTAACTCATTACCTGGCTCCTGCTCAGCCTGCTCGACGACATTCTGAATCATTGTGCTTGTTTCATATACAGATACTGTTTTTCACTCTCACTTCACTAGTGACATTCACTTTCAAGCCTAACTGTAACCTCGCCACTACGTTTGTTTCTGTATGGCATTTAGAGCAACTTTACTGCCTACTCTATAAAAGTCTACATATTACCGAAACTTTGTACCCACAAACTGTTATCCAACTTAAACTCATATGCAAACCTTTGACTAAACAAAACCGAACTGTAACTGGTCTGAATACAACGTGTCTTTGTATTAAATGCGCAACTGAAGTAAAAAAAAAATTATCTCGTCATAATCACAATCTCCACTTACTTCGCGTCTTACTGTTGGAGACTTCTCGAAAGTACGACACCAAACAGCATGCATACAGTGGCTAAGCTAGATTTCTGTTTCTAAATAAAATTTCCACACTATATTTAAATTGTTGCATATCACATGGCGCAATGTGGTAACGCGCAATGATAAACAGTGGCATGGGGAGAGTAACTATTCCTATGAAATGATATTTCAAGATGACGATTTTAGAATGAAGTATGTATTTGAAAAGGCAGAGTACAACTTCGCGTGATCTTCACACATAACATGGGTCTTAACAATACTGTACTTCATAAAGTGAACAACGGTTTGAAATGGGTAAAATGTTAAAAAAAATTTGAATAAAAATTGAATAGTTTAATCAGTTGATACCTTAGTGCATGATTCTGGGAAGTGGGGTCGTCTTTCTCTTAGCTCTGAGCAAGTGAATAAAATTAACTAGCTGACAGTAATCATCCCGACAAACTAGCTGCGCAGTACTACAGTCTTACCTCAAACTTTTTCTCTTGGAAAAAGAAACTTTATTCAAAATTTATATTCCTTTCGCCTTCCAATATATACACCATATTCATCCTTGCTGTCCTTTACAATAAGTCTTTCTTCAACTAAAAGATACAATCACAAGTCAACACAGCACTACAGAATACGTCCATCACCTACCACACTTCAAATACAAAGTATCAGACTGCACAGAGACAAAGACTGTGTCACGTCAAGATTGTTTAACAGTAACGTAAATAGTTGTCTCTCTGACGTGCACATCGATAACATACAAAAATCGAAATGACACGATCACCTTAAGTAACTCTGATGAACACAGTCTGAATTATATTCATTCCCGCTTATTTCTAAACCTTCCACAAAGAACTGGCACGACTGTCACTAAGATTATTTTGGAGCTTGTGACTAACCTATTGAATAATTAATGTGCTTGGGAGTAGGAAGGTGTAGTTTCCGCTGATCTGGGATAAACCTTCCAACCACGCACAAAGAGCTATGTGGAGAATGTACCTTCAGTGAACTCCAGGTCGATGGGATATACCCTTTGGAAAGCAAGCAGTTTCTGTATCAGAAAGCACTTAACTCCCCATCTACTCATTATGTTACAAGAAGCGACAGTAAATATGCGTTTATCGTATCTTGAACTCATTACGGTGCAAGAAGTAACAATAAATAGGCGTTTATCATAGAAACAAATGTTTCTTCAGTTTCTCTTTGATAATCACTAGATAACCAGAGCAGCCCACTGTTCCTGTCAACTGAAACGCGTATGTGAAGCGCATTGACGGGTAAGCATTTAACACATTACCGATTTGGGCGCACGTTCCTTTTTAGTGTTATACACTATATTTCTTGCTTTGATCACCAATTAAGACTTTTCAGAAAAAGGTATTTTTCTCTAAATGGTGCGACCAGCTTTTCATCGTGTGTAATCTGTACCAGCCTGCTTCAATTTGGTAATAATGGGGTTTTATAAGCTTTTAATTTCCTGTAGAAGCTGCCCGCTATTTCATTTCACAAAATTCGCACCTTCTCATGGGCTCAGTTATCTTTAGTCTTTTGAATTCCCGCTTAGTGTACCCGATTACATGATCGAGATCTCAATCGACACTCTCCCTCCACTATATTCCTCTGATCTACATTTTGCGCCTAAGTTTTCGCCTGATTTTGACGTAGACCAATTGATTTCTTCGTATCTCCTGGCTTTTCCCCGCGGTCTATGGGTAGCGTCTGATTCACAATTTAATTTTCTTCGGTCCCGGGTTCGAATTCCGCCGCTGCTTAAATTTTTATTAATAATCAGCATTGGAGGGCGAAGACGTCCAGCATAAGAAGCCACCCTCATTCTGCCAACGGACTTGTCAAAGATGGCGGAGGAGCGGACAGAGGTTCAGGGCACTCTCTTGTCCTATGGGTGGGAAACTGCCCCTAAAGTCGGAAGAATCAGCAATGATCAACCGTATGAGGATGCAGAAGGCAATGGAAACCACTGCATTAAAGACACGTAACGTGTATCCACAGGAAATGTGACCTGTAATTGAAGAAGTGTCATGATGATCTCTCCATTGGCAAAAGATTCAGGAATAGTCCTCCATTCGGATCTCTGGGAGGGGACTGCATAGGGGGAGGTGACCATGAGAAAAAGAGTGAATAATCAACGAAAGGATAACGTTCTACGAATTGGGGCATGGAATGTCAGAAGCTTAAACTTGATAGGGAAACCAGAAAATCTGAAAAGGGAAATGCAAAGGCTCAGTCTAGATATAGTAGGGGTCAGTGAAGTGAAGTGGAAAGAAGACAAGGATTTCTGGTCAGATGAGTATAGGGTAAGATCAACAGCAGCAGAAAATGGTGTAACAGGAGTAGGATTCTTTGTGAATAGGAAGGTAGGGCAGAGAGTGTATTTCTGTGAACAGTTCAGTGATAGCGTCCTTCTAATCAGAATCGACAGCAAACCAACGCCGACAACGATAGCTCAAATATACATGCCAACGTCGCAAGCTGAAGGTGAGGAGACACAGAAAGTGTATGAGGATGTTGAAAGAGTAATACAGTACGTAAAGGGGAGTGAAAATCTAATAGTCATGGGGGACTTTAATGCAGTTGTGGGGGAAGGAGTAGAAGAAAAGGATATAGCATAATATGGGCTTGGGACAAGGAATGAGAGAGGAGAAAGACTAATTGAGTTCTGTAACAAGTTGCAGCTAGTAATAGCAAAATCCCTGTTTAAGAATCACAAGAGGAGGAGGTATACCTGGAAAAGGCAGAGTGATACGGGAAGACTTCAGTTAGATTAGATCATGGTCAGACAGAGATTCCGAAATCAGGTACTGGATTGTAAGGCGTACCCAGGAGCATATATAGACTCAGATAGTAGTGATGAAGAGTAGGCTCAAGATTAATACATTAGTCACGAAGAATCAATACGCAAAGAAGTGGGATACGGGAGTACAAAGGAATGACGACATACGCTTGAAGTTCTGTAAGGCTATAGACACAGTAATAACGAATTGCTCAGTAGGCAATAACGTTTATTATATTAATTAATAGTATATGTGCAATTTTGCTCTGTAGATGCCATACACTAAATAAATAAATTAAGTTGTAGAGGAATGGACATCTCTAAAAAGGGCGATAGCAGAAGCTGTGAAGGAAAATATGAGTATAAACAAGGTAACTGCGAAGAAACCATGGGTAACAGAAGAAATACTTCAATTGATCTATGAAAGAATGAAATAAAAAATGTTCCGGGAATCTCATGAATACTGAAATACAAGTCGCTGAGGAATGAAATAAATAGGAAGTCCAGGGAAGCTAAGACGAAATGGCTGCAGGAAAAATGTGAAGACATCGAAAAAGAAATGATTGTCGGAAGGACAGACTCAGCATACGGGAAAGTCGAAACAACCTTCGATGACATTAAAAGCTAGGGTGATAATATTAAGAGTGCAACGGGAATTCTACTATTAAATGCAAAGGAGAGACCGGATAGATGGAAAGAAGACACTGAAAGCCTCTATAAGGGGGCAGATTTGTTTGATGTGATAGAAGAAGAAACAAGAGTTCATTTAGAAAAGATAGGCGAACCAGTATTAGAACCAGGATTGAAAAAGCTTTGGAGGACTTAAGGTCAAATAAGGCAGACGGGATAGGTAAAATTCCATCAGAATTTCTAAAATCATTGGGGGAAGTGGCAACAAAACTACTCTTCACGTTGGTCTGTAGAATGTATGAGTCTGGCGACATAGCATCTGACTGTCGGAAAAGCATCATCCACACAATTCCGAAGACGGAAAGAGCTGACAAGTGCGAGAATTATCGCACAATCAGCTTAACAGCTCATGCGCCCAACTTGCTTACGAGAATAATGTACAGAAGAATGGAAAAGAAAATTGAGGATACGCTGGATGACAATCAGTTTGGCTTTAGGAAAAGTAAAGGCACGAGAGAGGCAATTCTGACGTTGCGGTTAATAATAGAAGAAACACTAAAGAAATATCAAGACACGTTCACAGGGTTTTCCGACCTGGAAAAAGCGTTCGACAATGTAAAATTGTGCAAGCTGTTCGAAATTCTTAAAGAAGTAGGGGTAAGCTATAGGAAGAGATGGGTCATATACAGTATGTACAACGGACAAGAGGCAATAATAGGAGTAGACGACCAAGAACGAAGTGGTCGTATTAAAAAGGGTGTTAGGCAAGGATGTAGCCTTTCGCCCCTACTGTTCAATATGTAGATCGAGGAAGCAAGGATGGAAATAAAAGAAAGGTTCAGGAGTGGAATTAAAATTCAAGGTGAAACGATATCAATGATACGATTCGCTGATGACATTGCTGCCCTGAGGGAATGAGAAAAAGAATTACATGATCTGCTGGACGGAATAAACAGTCTAATATGTACACGGTATGGACTGAGAATAAATCGAAGGAACACGGAGGTAATGAGAAATAGTAGAAACGATAACAGCGAGAAACTTAACATCAGGATTGATGGTCACGTAGTAGATGAAGTTAAGGAATTCTGCCACGTAGGCAGTAAAATAACCAATGACGGACGGAGCAAGGAGGATTTCCAAAGTCGACTAGCTATGGCAAAAAAGGAGTTACTGACCAAGAGAGGTCTACTAATGTCAAATATCGTCCTTAGTTTGAGGAAGAAATTTCTGAGAATGTACGTCTGGAGTACACCATTGTATGATAGTGAATCATTGACTGGGAAAACTGGAACAGAAGAGAATCGAAGCATTTGAGATGTGGTGCTACAGAGGAATGTTGAAAATTAGCTGGACTGATAAGGTAAGGAATGCGGAGGTTCTACGCAGAATCGGAGAGGAAAGGAATATGTGGAAAACACTGATAAGGAGAAGGGACAGGATGATAGGACATCTGCTAAGACATGAGGAAATGACTTCCGTGGTACTAGTGGGAGCTGTAGAGGGAAAAAACTGTAGAAGAAGACGGAGATTAGAATACATCAAGTAAACAATTAAGGACTTAGGTTGCAAGTGTTACTCTGGGATGAAGATGTTAGCACGGGAGAGGAATTCGTGGCGGGCCGCATCAAACGGGTCAGAAGAGTGATGAAAAAAAAATGAAAAAAAAACGCTCTTGTCTTACAAGTCTGGAGGAAAATTTCCGCTGTAACTAACTGATTCTGAGGTGTCGTTTGTCTTTGGGAAATGCTTACAAAATGTTAAGACTGACCCCACAGAAAAGAGAAAAGTTATGGAGAGTTGCAAGATGGAATGTTTTCGTTTGATACTCATGACGGGCACTGCAGAATTATCAGAAGCGTCAATGTCGGATACTGCGTGAAACGAGATGCGTATCGCGTATGATTTGGATGAGAAATATGGACCTGCTTTACTTTAGATAAGTATATCATTTTATCCAAACCTTGCACGCAATAAAGAGGCTGCTTTGCAAGGATGAAAGAAGTGGAACTGAAGCGACGGACTCGACGGAGTGGCCGCGAGGTTTAAGGCACCATGCACGGATTGCGCGTCCCCTCCCACCGGAGGTTCGAGTCCTCCCTCAGGCATGGGTGTGTGTGTTGTTCGTAGCATAAGTTAGTTTAAGTAGTGTGTAAGTCAAGGGACCGATGACTTCAGCAGTTTGGTCCCTTAGGAATTCACACACACATTTTGAAGCGACGGAAAATATAGCGTATGATAGGCAAAAGAAAGTGTGATTCGGCTGATTAGATGTTGCAAGTTTCATTAGTCGGTTATCTGTATTGTATGTGTGTGGCCGCACCAGAGAAAAGCTAGTTCCTAAGCAGCTCAAGGAACTAATAGCCATGTTTATATTTATTTTCTAATTTTTAAATTTCTCTGACTCCTGTAAGAGGTGTTAAGGCTGAGGTTTATAAAGACCCACCGTGAAGAATTCCGCCAAGGATACATTTGTAATAATCACCGCGGTGCTGGGTTCTCCATAGCGTTTATAGCTCCAGTCGGTAATTATCGTCTGAAGCTCGAGCCCATTAAGCCCCGTAGCCCAGGCGGCGCCATTTATCATCTTCCCAAAGGACCGTTTACGACACGACCCATTGCGCATGCTCCCGCAGATTACAGTTCCAAAGAAGGACTTACTCATTAGGCACAATTCACGGCTGTGTAGGCATATGTATCTAATAAAGAACCGCAATTGTTTCTTGGGAAGAAACAGGGCCCACTTTTCAACCTGAATTTATTTATTTTATTTCCGTAACCCGTATCGACGTTCGCTAGATAGAAAATCGTGTTTGCTTTCTGTATGTAGAGTGCTTAAATTCCGTTTTCGTATGAGTTGGTTGTGTAGTTGTCTGTATAAGTGTTGCTTCACACAGGAAGAGATGGCTCAACATTTCCCTAAACGCGTTGACAAACTAGCTAAAAACTCGAAAAGAGAACCAACTATATTTCCGATTCGTTAGTTCAGTGAAATGCAGACCAAAGCCCTAGGTGCGGTTGGGACAGAGGATTCGTGACCTGCTACATTAATAGTGAAAGAGAATTTTACTGGCAGGTCCTAGAAAATCTCTGCACATCGACATCGATCTCTCTCTACGTGTCGAGCCACCGCCATTCGTCCTGATGAGAACATTGGTCAATAGAGCTCGTAAGTTCTCCCACTGGGACAGCCTCACCTAATAATCAATGTAGGTATGAATATTGCTCCAGACGAACGTTTACTCATATCGACAGATCTAGAGAATATTTCGGCCAAAATCGTAACACCTGTGGAAAAAATGAAATAGCAAACCATACACCACTTACCCGGCACACGTTAGTCCAATCTCTTGCCAAATAGGCAGTCAGTTGCGGAAACACGACATGCAATGTATTTACATTTTACAATTATAGATAAAACATTTGTTTCGTAAATGGAAAGATTTAGATATTTTGTAAGGTGTCAGGCAAATCCAACAGCTTCCATGAAAACCCTGACATTATAAGCAAATCCAGTAGTATGTCACATAGCTCCGAATAAATCGTGACATTAAATTAACCAAAGTAATACGAGTAACGAGTGAGCAAATGGAATACCACAGACTTACACAAGAATGCCTAAATGCATGTCATACCTTCCCCCCGTGGGACAGACGCAGTTCCGAGGGGAGAAACGAGAACAGAAGCCGAGAGCAGAACCCTGTTAAGCTGGAAGGCCCTACGATAAGGGACGGACGGACACCCACGTCGCCAGCTAACCGCTAGGTCCACACCACCCGCAAGTTTTAGCGTGAGACTTTTCCGCGTCTCTGTTACGTCAAGACCACCCCCCAGCCCATGTTAAAAGCTAGAGCCCTCCAGAAGAACAGTATAGATCTTACGATAACACAAAAAGGGCTACACCACCCGCAAGTTTTAGCGTGAGACTTTTTCGCGTCTCTGTTACGTTAGGACCACCCCCCAGCCCATGTTAAAAGATAGAGCCCTCCAGAAGAACAGTATAGATCTTACGATAACACTAAAAGGACCACACCAGCTGCAAGTTTTAGCATGAGACTTTTCGCATCTCTGTAACGTTGCAAACTTTAAAAACATTGCCCCACCACGAAAAGTATAACGTTTCTCATTGGATAAACAGAATTTTTGTAGGCGGAGCTTAAGGTTAACATTGAGACCCTGATTGGTCAGATGAAAACACAGCCAGATAGTTTTTTTAAACCAACTTCGGTAAATTGTAGTAAGGAGAAGTTTTACCAATAGTTGCTTCCGAGACGGTGAGCTGGCCGGAGCTGTGCTGGCCGCCGCCCCCTGACGAACACCGACAAGGTAATGAACCACACGATGCCGCATAACAGTGCATAAGGCTTCATTCAGAACTGCAGAAGTCTCATCTGTTACATACTCTTTTTGCGTAATACTAGTGACGATCGTCAATTAAAGCTCATGGTGTTCACATTTGCCACTTGTAGAAAAATCTGAAACACGATGATTTTTCTGTTACATAATTATTGAGAAGCCACATCAGCCACTGTAATTTACGACAAGTTAGATAAGTAATTAAAGATAATTGAGGGTCACTGTAGACCATTTTGATAGTCTTCTCTTTTGTGAAACTTAATTTAAACCTAGATTATAGATGTGATATGGTATAGGTCATCCTTCGATCCAATGTAGAACTTTGAAACCCATTCAGGGAATATTCGTTCACATTTTTGTTGAACGCAGTTGGTTTTTACCATACTCTATTAAAACATTTCCTTTCATCAATAGTGCAATTTATAAACAATGTTTTGTGAGTAGAATAAAATTTCCAATGGTAAACTTAACTGCTTTTTCGACGTTAATTTACCGGCTAACTAAAAATAGGAAAGCCTTAAACCCCTTCCACTAAATTTACTTAGTATTAAGATTCTTTTACAGGGAGTGCAGTGGAGCTGACGCTGAAATCATTAAGTATTTGGTTATATCATCGCTAGTCTCAATGAACTCTTCTGAATTCTACATGTCATGTGTGGTCTGGCGTCTCCTTACCAGCAACAGGTCCCAGGTTCAAACTAGTCAATTCCCTAAAAAACACGCTCAGGGCGTCGTTGCGCGAAAGTGGTAGGGAGACACGATATATAACAAACAGACACCACGCAGAATGTTTAGAAAATGGTGACCCTGCCAGGATGGTAAAATACCATGATTGAAGGTCGACCACATGCCTCACTAGGTCAGAAAAATATCCTGTTGAAAAATGTTTGTAGTAAAAAAATTTTTCCCTAAAGTTATACATAGTCGAAAACAGTAGCTCCAGCGATAGATAGTAAGAAAGTATTCAAGAAAAAGTGAGTCTGTCAGAGACAATACCATAATTAAGTTGTGAATTTTAATATTGTTAGAATTAAGTTTTCTCCTCAATGCAAGCGCACAGGTGGCGGATACATCGTTGACAAGTTGGTTCTGACCCAACAAGTAAGTGAATGGATTGTCAGTGTTGGTAGTGTCAAGTCGTGTGAACAAAAAGTTTATGAAACTCGTGAGATCGTATGAGCGCATGTTGACTCGAAGTAGGGCGCGTGAATTGCTTTTAAAACAGAAAATATGGGATTCGGAAAGATTAGCAATGGCAGATCGAGACCTTGACCGAATTGAGGTAGAGACCCAGCATGAAAATGGACAGAGAAGAGGCCAGTACAACAGACGATCTCAGTATCGCGAGAAATAGGACATATAACGCACCATAACGAGGATAATGTACGTCAAGGCACAGAAAACCTAGGTCAGCATACGACAGAGGAGCAGGAAAGCAGAGAGACAGTCGATGAGGATTCTAACTTGCGTCTTGAATACGTAGAACCCATAGTACAAGTAATCAGAGCTCCCTCACCACAGAGTACAAGGAATGCGAGCAGAAACGTGTCGCAGCACAGTTCAATGCAATCGGTTGCGAACCAACACTTGGGCGAAAACACAGAGCGTAGGACGTCGGAAGAAAACACAATAGGACCCACCGATCTGGCTGAATTATTACAATTAATGGCGGAAACCACGACAAGACAAAATAAAGAAATTGCGAACCAAATTAAAATTCAGAATGCAGAAATGACGAAACAAAATGCAGAAACCACGAGACAAATGCGTGAGATTAAAGAACAAAACAAAAAAATTCAGTTACACCTAAGTCATATTGAAGACGAGGCAAAAGAATCTCGAGAAGTGATAGGAAACTTAATAACAGGTTACAATCAATTGAGAACAGACATTGACAAGGTACAAGCGGACGTACAAACATTGCGTAATGACATTCAGGACGAGATCAAAACATTACGTAACAACATCCAGGGAGAAGTCAAGAAACTAGAGAAACAGATAAACGTAATTACTAGACAAGCAGCAGGTACAGCGCGTGAAATTTTGAAAACAGTGTGTTACACAAACGTATCACAAAAGCAGCGCTGAAAAGATATGATAACCGCATAGTCAAAATAGAAGCGCAAACGAAGCGACAATTTCAGAAATTGCGAACAGAGTTGTTGCAAACCATTGAAGAGCGTAGTGAACAGGATCGAACAAGCACAGAGTCTGCAAGCACATCAGTATCTGTAACAGCACCGGAAAAACAAGCAATTAACGAAGATATTACGCATTTGCATTCCAATCACAGGCGGAAAGTAACAGACGTGAAAACAGACAGCCTCCACAGCAACAAACACGTTTCGAAATTCCTGATGAACAAACGTCATTACAAACACATGCGGAACCACAAATGTATGTTTCAAGACAGTTTGGATCGTGCAATGAAGCAGCAAGGTTAGCCAGACAAGATACCGAACCAATATCCAACAATGGAAAGAGTACAGTGCAATGCATTCAGCTACACGTTCACAACCGATGGAAGAAAATTACTGCGTACCACTCCAACGATACTACGCAAGGGTAGGCGAAAGTTACAGTGGACAATATCCAATGGATCTACCACAACCGGAAAGAACGATGGGAGAAATGATCAGAAACAAAAGTGGCGAAGAATCGCGAATTTCATATGGAACTATGACGAAGCACGTCAACGATCATTTCCTCACAGTCAGAAAATTTCAACACTTTCGAGAAGGAAACTCATTACATCCACGAATTTTTATTGATCAATTCCGAGTAGGATTACCAGAACACTGGACGCTAGCACACAAATTAGACTTTATATGTGCACACATGTCAGGAACAGCCGCAGAAACCATGCAGAATGTTGCAGCGACATGCCGATCGTACGAAGATTTCAGAGAGAAGTTTCTCTCACGATATTGGTCCAGCGAAGCACAGAACAGAGTGAAGTACGAATTATTACGGAACCCATATTTTGAAAATTCAGGAGAGAAGAGTCCCATGAAATTTTTCGAATTAATGGCAAAGAAAAATCAATGCTTAGATGCACCATACAGTGATGGAGAGTTGATTAAATTATACGCGATGAAGCTACCATTGAAATACCAGCAATCATTAGTAGGTCGCGGAGGCAATGACGTCGAAGCATTTAAAGGTATTCTAATGGAACTAGAGTTCATATTTTCGGAAGATGACGCAAGAAAAAGACGAAGCGCACTTGAAAACGAAAGCAAAAAGCAGTGGAATCCACAAGACATAGTACAAAGAAACAATAATTACGAACCATGTGATAACTTCGCACCAAGAAACGACAATAGATTTCAACAAAGAACCGGTTATGGATTTAGAAGAGAATATGGCAATAACTATAATTCACCCAGGAATGGCAACAACTATTACAGAAGGAATAACGACAACCGGAACGGGTACTGGAGAACCAATAGACCGACAAATTATCAACAAAGAAACCACTATCAACAAGCTGAACAAGAAAAGAGAATGCAGATAGAAGAGGTGGAGGTAAGGCCAACAAACCCCGATAAACGTTCAAATTGATAGTTAAGCGCACATGCCAAAGAGAATGACGCACCGACCCAGGACAATTGCAGAAAATTGAACAGAGAAGTAAAAATCTTATCACGAGAAGAGAAGAAGGAAGAAACAAATCCGCAGGGACCAAATGAAAACGAAGACAAGAAAATAACAATATCGTGTTGGGACGAAATTAATTGGGAGAATACTGACGAGGAAGATGAATTACCAGAGGCATGCACAACGAATGTAGGAGGAAAGGACGAAGTAATGAGTACTGCAGAGCTATTTGAGATGGAAACCAGGGAAAGCGAATTCAATGAGGATAATGCGCAATCGACAGAAGTTGAAAATAAGTTACGAGTGGGCACACAACCCAACGTATATAATGAAGGAAGTTATGAAGCGATAATTAGAGCATTTAGATGTGATTATGTGGAAGTAGTGACGAAGAAATAGACGAGGATGAGGAAAAAGTAGAGGATGTTGAAGAAAGTGTAGATGAAGGAAGAAATAGAGAAGAGGAAATAAAAGAGAGAGAAGTAGCAGTCGAAGCTTATCCTACAGAAAGTTCGAATTCACAAGGGAAATTCCTGAAAAGACTCATGTATGATTCAGTGGAGGATTCGTTGATGCAAGAAGAAGAAGAACAGAACCAACCCTTTCAAATTCAACCAATTGTGAAGGCCATGGTAAAGCATATCCCAGTCAATATTGTAATTGATAGCGGAAGTGAACTGACTGCGACCTCAGAAAATTTATTCATGCAGTGTAATGCCAATGAGGAATTGCCAGTTCTGAAAACACGTAAGCTGAATGTAAGAGGTCCTATTAGAAACAATGCTGCGGAAGTTACGAGACAAACAAGGTTAACTCTTTCGTGCCAAGGTCAAAAGATGAAAGCCAACTTCGTGATTATACCTAAACCAACTGTAGATTTGATTATAGGTGCAGATTTTTTAAATGAGAGACGAACGATAATAGATATGGGGAAAGGTAGCGTAACATTCGGGAATGTCACACTTCTCTTTGAGCAAAAGCTAAAATTAGAAGAAATACCAGTCATAAACAAACAATTAAGAATGATGCGAGATAAAGAGAATGAAGAATTAGAATGGTATGCACAAAAGGGGGAATCGCCTCAACTCATAAGTCCATAAAAAAATCGACAAAAAACTGCAAGAAGTTCAAGGTATTTCGGAACATAGTAAAAGAGAATTAGAGGGTATTTTACGAGATAAAGCAAAGGTATTTTTACCTAAGACTGGCAGTATTAAACACTTTCAGTACAAGTTTGAAGATTAATTTTATTACTGGTAAATAATCAGCACAATATTTCAAGATTATGTTGCAGATAAGATCGTCAGGAGAAAGAAGAATGAAGAGAGAGGAAGATGGGAAAAAGAAAGTAGTTTCAATAAAAACAAAAACAAAAATAACACCAATAGTACTATAGATTAAGGTGAAGGGATAAAGCGCAGATAGTCTAACAGCATAAAATACTAAAATGCTATACACCACGACACTACACAAAAATAAAAAACGAATTTGAGGATTCTTGAGTAGACGTTAAGAATCAAAATATCTTAGAATTGTAACATGGGAAGGGCGCTGAAATTTGTAAAGCTTTTTTAAGAAGGCGTAAAATAATGTAGGTACTAGACATATGTTAGGTGATTAAAAGTAAAACTTTTTGTAATAACCATTGTAAAAACACCAGCAAGGAGCAGATGCAACGACCCACAAGTTGCAACGCGAGAAACAAAACTGAAGAAAACGTCCACAAAGTAAAAATGACACGCCCAAACTTCAAAGCGACTAGTTATCAATAAATATTTCCGTATCCTCCCCAGAGAAGAACCAAGAATCAAGTAAGAAGCAGAGAAAAAGCAGGAAGAACAGAAGTTGAAGATTCGCAAGATTGAGACCAAGAAAGAAGATGGGTGAAGAATAGACGACATACCTTCCCAAATCCCTATCCTATTGTAAACTAGTCGTCTGCGAAGTATTACAACGATAAACGACCGCTTTCAGCGACACATAGCGATGACTTTCACGCATACAAAGCCAGTAAACCACGAGATTCTGCACTCACAGCTCCATTCCATTATGGGACCTCCACAACAGCAACACACACTTGCAAAGCCAACAAGGAACAACGAACGAAGCTGTACATCAAATACTTGCCCACATCCATCTCGCACAAGTCCACCACCTTCGTGCAAAAACATTCGCCAATCTCATGCTTAAACATTCATAGGATTGTGTGAATGTGTGAAATCAAATTATGTGATGTAGGAATTGTGCAAAAGAAACGTGTGAAAAACTAAATAAGTTAAGCACACCAGACAGCTAATAAACTACAAAATAACAGTCATTGACTATGGACTTAAATAAAAAATAGACTATCGATAAAAATACACTCCTGGAAATTGAAATAAGAACACCGTGAATTCATTGTCCCAGGAAGGGGAAACTTTATTGACACATTCCTGGGGTCAGATACATCACATGATCACACTGACAGAACCACAGGCACATAGACACAGGCAACAGAGCATGCACAATGTCGGCACTAGTACAGTGTATATCCACCTTTCGCAGCAATGCAGGCTGCTATTCTCCCATGGAGACGATCGTAGAGATGCTGGATGTAGTCCTGTGGAACGGCTTGCCATGCCATTTCCACCTGGCGCCTCAGTTGGACCAGCGTTCGTGCTGGACGTGCAGACCGCGTGAGACGACGCTTCATCCAGTCCCAAACATGCTCAATGGGGGACAGATCCGGAGATCTTGCTGGCCAGGGTAGTTGACTTACACCTTCTAGAGCACGTTGGGTGGCACGGGATACATGCGGACGTGCATTGTCCTGTTGGAACAGCAAGTTCCCTTGCCGGTCTAGGAATGGTAGAACGATGGGTTCGATGACGGTTTGGATGTACCGTGCACTATTCAGTGTCCCCTCGACGATCACCAGTGGTGTGCGGCCAGTGTAGGAGATCGCTCCCCACACCATGATGCCGGGTGTTGGCCCTGTGTGCCTCGGTCGTATGCAGTCCTGATTGTGGCGCTCACCTGCACGGCGCCAAACACGCATACGACCATCATTGGCACCAAGGCAGAAGCGATTCTCATCGCTGAAGACGACACGTCTCCATTCGTCCCTCCATTCACGCCTGTCGCGACACCACTGGAGGCGGGCTGCACGATGTTGGGGCGTGAGCGGAAGACGGCCTAACGGTGTGCGGGACCGTAGCCCAGTTTCATGGAGACGGTTGCGAATGGTCCTCGCCGATACCCCAGGAGCAACAGTGTCCCTAATTTGCTGGGAAGTGGCGGTGCGGTCCCCTACGGCACTGCGTAGGATCCTACGGTCTTGGCGTGCATCCGTGCGTCGCTGCGGTCCGGTCTCAGGTCGACGGGCACGTGCACCTTCCGCCGACCACTGGCGACAACATCGATGTACTGTGGAGACCTCACGCCCCACGTGTTGAGCAATTCGGCGGTACGTCCACCCGGCCTCCCGCATGCCCACTATACGCCCTCGCTCGAAGTCCGTCAACTGCACATACGGTTCACGTCCACGCTGTCGCGGCATGCTACCAGTGTTAAAGACTGCGATGGAGCTCCGTATGCCACGGCAAACTGGCTGACACTGACGGCGGCGGTGCACAAATGCTGCGCAGCTAGCGCCATTCGACGGCCAACACCGCGGTTCCTGGTGTGTCCGCTGTGCCGTGCGTGTGATCATTGCTTGTACAGCCCTCTCGCAGTGTCCGGAGCAAGTATGGTGGGTCTGACACTCCGGTGTCAATGTGTTCTTTTTTCCATTTCCAGGAGTGTAAGTCGACTGATTTGAGACCCGTACACATGTCAGAAAGTGGCAGCGAGACTGAACCTCAATCTTCTTGCTCAGTGCGCTGCGAGAACACCGCGAGGCAAGAACGCATTCGTGAGCAAACCAAACACCTGAAGGCACTACTGAGCGCTGAGAGGGAACAGAGCACCGTGGCGGCTAAGAGGAAGAGCGAGCAGAGGAGCGAGCAGCTGAAGCAGCGCTTCCGCAGGAACTCGCTGACGTCAGTCGCAGCCCCGCGTGGTGGCCAGGCGGACGCGACCACGTTGACAGACTCAGCCGGCGGTGGCGGGCAGGGCGGCGCGCGCACCGCAGAGCACCCCGACAGCAATGAGCCGCGGTGGCGGCAGGACAGGAGATGCAGCAGTAGCTGCTCTCGCGCATGACCATCGCGCTGCGACCTTTCCACTCTCTGACACGTTATTGGCTTTGACGTTTCGCCTCATACTCCAGACGTTACCAACGAGCTCGGTTCAAAGCCGTCGAGAAGGACGATCCCAACACTCAGAGCTCATTGTCCTCTGATCCATCATGTGCGACGGCCAAACCTACAACATTACCACACTTAACGTCAATAGGATTCAAAGTGCGGTGACATTGCCCTCCTACAGGAGGTAGTCACAGTCTTAGAAGTGCCCGGTTACGTTCTCATTGATAACATCAATATCCAGGATGCTGTAGGCACTGCCATACTTCTGCGCGACGGTATGCCCTTTACGGATGTGCAGCGGTTGCCTAGTGGTCGTGGCCTTCCTCTTCGAGTGAATGGTGTGCAGATTGTTAACGTGTACGCCCCCTCAGGTAGCACTCATAAGAGAGATCGTTCAAATTTTTATAAAAACGAGGTTCCCATTCTTCTTAGCGCTTATCGTGCACATCTCATCCTTGTTGGTGACTTCAATTGTGTGCTTAACGACAGAGACCAGACTCCTGACACGAACAGATGTATCGAACTTGAATATTTAATTCACGGCATGCGTCTTCACGATACGTGGGAACAACTGCACGGGGACCGAATAACGTACACCTTCGTAACCAGTCATTCTACCAGTCGGCTGGATAGGATCATGTGTCCGATGCCCTATAGCGACACACTGTGAACTGTGACATAGCTCCTGTCAACATCTCCGACCATTGTGCATATCAATAGTACCTTAACCTACAACGCCAGCAAATTTACCGCGGGAAAGGCTACTGGAAATTGAATGTCAGCCTTCTGCAGAATGCCCAACTTGAAGAGGAGGTGAACATAATATGGCAACAGCTCCAGCGGCACCGACGTCGTTACGCTAACGTTCTACGGTGGTGGATTCAGTGTGCTAAGCCTAAATTACGCCTCACCCTCATGAGCTACGCCCGATAAAAAAGCTTTTGGCAGAAACAGACTATTGAATTTTATTATCGTTGTTTGAGAGAACTGTAAAGTCGCACTACCAATCCTTCTAGCGATATCGATGTAAAGATCAAACGATATAAAGCGAAAATCACGGCGATACAACGCCAACGAATGCAAGACATCATCGCAACGCAGCTAGCTCTTTATTCGCACGAAGTAATGGCCGCTATCGACAGGGAATCTCAAGTTGATTCCGTATTTCTAGATTTCCGGAAAGCTTTTGACACTGTTCCTCACAAGCGACTACTAATCAAGCTGCGAGCCTATGGGGTATCGTCTCAGTTGTGCGACTGGATTCGTGATTTCCTGTCAGGAAGGTCGCAGTTCGTAGTAATAGACGGCAAATCATCGAGTAAAACTGAAGTGATATCAGCTGTTCCCCAGGGAAGCGTCCTGGGACCTCTGCTGTTCCTGATCTACATAAATGACCTGGGTGACAATCTGAGCAGTTCTCTTAGGTTGTTCGCAGATGATGCTGTAATTTACCGTCTAGTAAGGTCATCTGAAGACCAGTAACAGTTGCAAAGCGATTTAGAAAAGATTGCTGTATGGTGTGGCTGGTGGCAGTTGACGCTAAATAACGAAAAGTGTGAGGTGATCCACAAGAGTTCCAAAAGAAATCCGTTGGAATTCGATTACTCGATAAATAGTACAATTCTCAAGGCTGTCAATTCAACTAAGTACCTGGGTGTTAAAATTACGAACAACTTCAGTTGGAAAGACCACATAGATAATATTGTGGGGAAGGCGAGCCAAAGGTTGCGTTTCATTGGCAGGACACTCAGAACATGCAACAAGTCCACTAAAGAGACAGCTTACACTACACTCGTTCGTCCTCTGTTAGAATATTGCTGCGCGGTGTGGGATCCTTACCAGGTGAGATTGACAGAGGACATCGAAAGGGTGCAAAAAAGGGCAGCTCGTTTTGTATTATCACGTAGTAGGGGAGAGAGTGTGGCAGACATGATACGCGAATTGGGATGGAAGTCATTACAGCAAAGACGTTTTTCGTCGCGGCGAGATCTACTTACGAAGTTTCAGTCACCAACTTTCTCTTCCGAATGCGAAAATATTTTGTTGAGCCCAACCTACATAGGTAAGAATGATCATCAAAATACAATTAGAGAAATCAGAGCTCGAACAGAAAGGTTTAGGTGTTCGTTTTTCCCGCGCGCTGTTCGGGAGTGGAATGGTAGAGAGATAGTATGATTGTGGTTTGACGAACCCTCTGCCAAGCACTTAAATGTGAATTGCAGAGTAGTCATGTAGATGTAGATGTAGATCGCGCGAGCCCATCCCAAAGACGTTGCCGCTGAAGAACGTGCCTCTTTGTTCCACATCCTGAGAACGACGAAACGGTGTAAAGCCATGTTGATTGAAGCCGTCGTTGATGACGCTGAGAATACCATCACGAAGCAACGTGACATCATCACGCACGTCTACGACTATTATAGTCAACTTTACAAGAAGCAATCCGTTGATGAACACTCGTGCGATGATTTTCCTCTGACCTTGAGCTGTCGCTTGTCACAACAGGATAATGCTAATCTGGAATCTGTTTTCACAGAGGACGAAATCCGACTGGCGGTCCACAGCGCAAAGAAAGGGAAATCACCAGGACCCGACGGTCTCAGCGTTGAGTTTTACCAGCGATACCGGCACCTCCTCGGTCCGACACTCCTCGAGATAGTGAATGAACTCTGGCACCTGGAAGTCATACCCAAGGCATTTACGGAAGGTATCATCCTGCCCTTACCGAAAAAAGGTAACAGCAGGAAGGTCAAAAACATGCGACCCATCACACTCCTGAATGCCGATTTCAAAATCATCACCAGATCGATTAAGCTACGGATGCAAACCGTTATGCACAAGGTTTTAGGCAGTTACCAGTACAGTGCAGTGCAAGGCCGAAGTGCAATCTCAGTTGACTGCGATTTGAGGGACATCATCTGCTCATATGCTGAAACCAAAGGACAGGGCGCTCTGATCTTTCTAGATTTTGAGAAGGCATATGACCGTGTACGTCGTGACTTCCTCTTTAAAAGCATGAAGAAACTAGGATTTAGACCTCATCTCGTAGAATTAATTCGGAAAATTACTACAAACGCCTCTCACGGATTCTCATTAATGGCCATTTTACGAAAGAAGTTTCCGTTGGGCAATCCATCCGCCAAGGATGTTCTCTGTCAATGATTTTGTACGCCATTGCAGTAGAGCCGCTACTGAATAACTTAGCGCATAGCGGGATCGGGCTTAGCGTCGAGTCTGTCACTATCCCATGCATTGCGTATGCTGACGATATATGCGTAACTGTGTCATCATCGCAACAACTTCTATCAGCGGAAACTCTTTTACAAACATTCACGTTTCTATCAGGAGCAATACTAAATAGAACCAAAACCACAGCTTTGCAGATCGGAGGCGGTATCGGAGACATATCCCATGTTACCTGGTGCAAGGTCAAGGATTATCACACAACCCTCGGTGTTACCTTTGAGGCGAAACCAGACAAATTCCTGAAGAAGAACTGGTCACACATGCTTAATAAATTAATTGCTGCTTTGATACTTCACTCTGACCGTGACTTGAACATACTACAGAAAGTTAAGACTATCGACATCGCCATTACGAGCAAGATGAATTATTTGGCGCAAATTCTTCCAATCTCCGACTATCTAGCCAAGAGTATACAACAAGCGTTATGTTGGTTTCTTTTTAGGGGGCACATTTTCAAAGTTCAATTCGATACCTTAACCTTACCTTCATCCAAAGGTGGCCTTAACCTCATTAACGTACACAAAAATTGTGTCACCCTGGTCCTAAATCGCATCAGCAAGGAGTTTCGTATCTGGAGGACCAGTATCATCACAAACCTCATTCAGCGGTGGAAGCCTCATAGCCTTGACCAACCCATTAATATCACCGGCATTCCACTTTCTTACCGACATGTGCGACTGTACTACATGAAAATGAGCTACATTCGACACAACATCGTCGATAACGGAAGCCTGACGAACAGGAAACTTTATGATCTTATGACAACAAATCACAGGAATCCCCTCGAAGAAAAACATCCACATACACAATGGAGTATAGTATGGCGGAATGTGCACAGCGACATGTTGCCATCACGCGTCATAGCCGACTGGTATCTAACAGTCAACGATAAAGTAGCAACGAATGAAAAGCTACATAAGATAGGCCTTCATCCAACGCCCAACTGTGACGCATGCGTAAGAGTCTTTACGCTTATTCATAGGTTCACGTGCGGACATGCAGAAGGAATTACAACATTTCTTCGTCAACGATTGTCGGTGATAGACCGTACCATGCCCAGTGGTGTAGCTCTTTTAGAGATCATTCAGCCACAAAAACTGAGATATCCACGAGCAAAAAACAACGCTGCAATGTGGATCATGGGCCACACCGCATCTTTTATTATGCAGAATAGGCATGCTACTTTCCTAGACTATTATTCTTACATAGAAATTGAACACTTTAAAATTAGCCAACATTGTGACTACAGGAGGATATTTGGAAACATGCTGAAAATCATAATTCATGGTTAAATACTTCAAATACAATATTTCGTATAGCATAGGTTGCCAGCGATCTGTATGTTTGAATCCTAATTGCTTCCTGGGACTTTAGTTCTTGTCGGAATATTAAGATATTATCCAGACGCTCACCAATGCAGACGGAATTTCTTCTTTCCCATTTTCGTTTTAACATTTTCCTACTCTCGCAGAGCAGCGGAGCAGCTTTCCTTCAACAATGAAGTGATAGTCCTTTGTGCACCATAAAATTTTCTGTTTACTACTTGGCCAAAAAAAAAAAAAACCCTCAAGAAGACATTTCATTATATTGCGCAACGTCAGCCTGGAAATGATATATACTTTGTTCATTCTATTCTCATTACGAATTGGAGCAAATGTTTATTTTTCCTTCCTTATAAAAGAAATAAATTTAAAAAAATTAAATTAAAAAAAATAGCCCCGTGGTATCACCTGTGTCTCATGTCACAACGGCTCAATGAGTCGTCAGTTCTAATCGTGGTAGGGGCCAGCGTGTGCGAGCATTTTTTTCTGATTTATAAAAATAGAAAAAAACGAAAAAAAAGAAAAAGGAACATGGTAGACCACCGCGAAAGGCAAAGGTCCCGAGTTCGAGTCTCGATCTTGCACACAGTTTTAATATGCCAGGAAGTTTCACGATTATAACAGTCCCTCAAATATTACACGTAGTAATATAGTTCAACTAAACGGTGAACGTACCATAAATATAAAAACCATTCAGGCTTTCCGCGTATGGAAAAAACAGATGTGTATCAAAGGCCATAGTGGGTGAAGAGACTGTAACTCGGCTACGAATAGGAGAGCGGCACTGACAATCCCCCACAGTCTGATCAAAGTCCGTGGAATGAGCACACGTGAGAACAACATTAACTCTCAACTGCTCTGACTTTGACTGGCTTCTGAGTCGGGTTAAAATTAGGAGACGTCAGTATCATTCCTCCTGCGACCACCAACATTATCTATTACTCCGTACTATGTTACATTCATCATTATAGCCATTATCCAGCAGCAACTGCGGATCATGAGGACAAGCCTAAAACCAGCCGGCTGCTACGTTGTGGAAGGCAAATGTAAACACTAACAACAAGTAAAAGCGCATAACATCGTAAGACTGGTGATCATAACAAACACTAATCCTAGGAGACCTGTGCATGTTAAGTGTTTTCTGTCGTGGCAAACTCTGTGTGCAAGGCACAATCTGTGCTAGCTACGTAACGCCTGCAAAACAACACCAATAAATAGGCGCGATGTTGTGTATGGTCTCTTGGAAACTGACTACGTGGGAAATACGCTCAAGATAAATAAAAATTTGATTGCAGTTGTTGTTATTCACAATATGATGTTTGAAAACACGAGTTTAAATCGGTGCAACAAGTAGGGTGAAGACATTCAGAGTGAAAGACATTTTCATAAAAAAAGTTATCACTTGAGAGTTTCGCGCAGTGTTCCTTCTTAAGCTACTAACCTTTTAATACAGTTCGAAGTAACATACATTACAGTATTACTAGTATTTCCAAGAGAAAAATTGCGAATGTTTGCTACACGATAAGTGACTATTTGACACGTCTCTGTCTCAAGGTACTTTTCAGATAAAATAAATTATTCAGTTTAAAAAGCTAGTAGTCTGTTATTCTAAGCGTTACTAACGAACTTTTGAAGATTTTGTAAGAAGATAATGATGTCTAGGATAGTATTCTACTATGCAGATAATACTCTGCTTCGTATACCATAGTTTACATTTCAGAAGGCTTACTTAACGCAGAATAACGTTTGTATGTTCACTTATAATATGTTACAAACATTAAATAACAAGGTAACATCATCTGGACTTGTTTGTGTGTTACTCAGAGCATTCGACTGTGGGAATCATTACCATTTCTGAAAGAAACTCAACATTATTTGGAGCTAAAGGAATTGTCAACTAGTCTGTCATCTCTCACTTAATGTACGAGGGTAAGTCTATTATTATCCGCAATTTAGTTACGTTTTTGTTTATTTTGGTAGTACTGTCATTTTACTTTGATGACTCATGCTTTGTTTACTTGTTGTTATATCTTTGCAATTTTCAAGCTGCTAGGTTAGCTTCGTTATCGCTGCCGTGCTGTTAATCATGGCTACTCTGCTGCTATTTGCACCAAAGAAGAGCAACGTCCAGTGGTCCGTTTTTTTGTGGTCGGAAGGCGTATCAGGGGCCTAAATTCAGCGAAGACTTTCGGTACAGTACGGAGTGTCTACGAATGGATTGATAAATTCTGAAATCGTCGCACAAGTGTTAGGCACCATGAAGGAGCCGGACGACCGTTTGCCGCCACAAATGAAGAAACCATTGAGCGTTCACGTTAAATGATTCTCTTAGACCATTAACTGTTGACAAAGTGGCACATAGTCTGCAAATTAGTCACAGTTCTGCCTACGAAATCATCCACAGCAGATTTGGGTTTCATAAAGTTTGTGCAAGATAGGTACCAAAACAACTCACACAGTTTGCATAAACAAACGAGCTTGTACATCAGCAAAAAGCATTTGGATCGCTTTGGCAACGAAGGGGACAACTTCTTAGACAGGATCAGTACTGGTGAAAAACCATGGATCCAAATTCGCCGTGCAAGAAAATGTTCAAGACCCAAACGTCCGCAGGAAAACGGATGCTTACGGTTTTATGGGGCGCACAAAGTCCAGTACTGGAACATTATGGGGAAAGGGGCACAACATTAAACAGTGTACATTACAATGTGATGCTTACTGCCAGGCTAAAGACTGCAATTCGAAGCAAACGCCGAGGATTGCTGTCAAAAGGTTTTGTTTGTTGAACGACAATGTCCGTCCGCATACTGCTGCCCAAACTGCTGAAACGCTCCACGAACTCAAATTTGGAGTACTGGAGCATCCTCCATATAGTCTCGATCTTGCCCCTTCTGACTATCACTTGTTTGGTCCACTCATACAGGCATTAAGGGGCTGTCGGTTTGTCTCGGACAAAGTAGTGAAAGAAGCGGTGCATTCCTGGCTCGCAGCTCAACCGAGAACCTTCTTCCATGAGGGCATCAGGAAGCTTGTACAACGATGGACCAAGTGCGTTGAAACGCAAGGAGACTATGTCGAAAAATGATGTTCTTGTAAGTTTCCTATTTGATTACAATAAAATTTTATAGCTACTTTGCGGATAATAACTGACTTCCCCTCGTAAAAGATGCAGTAGGTCATGCTATATAAACCAACAAATGAAGGAGCAAAAAAAAAAAAAAAAAAAAAATAGAAAAATCGTAAAAAGAAACAAATCTTTCAGGGAACTACGCAACCCTGAAATTATCTCCGCAACTGAAAATTATGTAAGTAACTGATTTTTCATTTAAACTGTAATGACAATTAACCCTTATTCAATAAGTCGCGAGTGTTACAGATAATAATGGCAAGCAATCGCTATTTTATTAGTTTTGTGCCATTAATTAACAGCCTGCCTTATCTCGACAGCTCGGTTGTGGAGACATAAATTATTTCCTAATAAGAAGTCGCGGCTGTTAGCCATCTCCGCCCTAGTCTTCCTATTTTTACACCAGAGGCGTAAGGTCCAAGAACGATGGCAACGTGGAAGATGGACTTACAGTTTTAATAATCTTGTGGTAATGGAGTAAATGGTAGACACTCATTTTAAATTCTTTGTTAGATGTTTGCTCGCTGATGATCTCTCGTTTAATTTTTAAAAGGCACAGTGTATTTAGTTCGTAGAGAAATGGCTATAACATAAACGAAGGCTGATGTGTACATGTTTAGTTTACACTTCTACATTTTTCAGAGATCTTCCTGATTATAATTAATCTGTCAAGCGGAAAAAAAACGCATTCTGTAATTTCTTACACATTTTTGCTTATTACATGTTCAACTTCATATATTATTTACCAAATAATATTCTAAGGTAACTCATGCGAGAAAATTAAGTTTCCATTGTACGAGAGCGTGTTATATGACGTATTGCAATGTTTCCTTATGATTTTGTAAACATGTCTTAAAATGATTAGTTATTTTAACTACAGGGTGAGGAAAAAGTCTGCATACACCCTTATAAAAGCCGAACGACCTGAGGAATCATAATGATGTCTGGTATGGCGGTCTGCAGGTGGGGGTGCAAGTTAACGGAGCTATGGCGACAGCTGCGGTCATCTTCAAATCCGTCATCTTGGGTTTGGCTTATGTGTTTCAAATGGCAAGGGGCTACGTAGCACATCGTTTTGAAATGCCTCTTTTTCAGGAATGCATATGTCGAATCTGAATAAGAAACCTTTATTTATGCAGGAGCTACGCCTTGTTAAAGTCTGAAATTGCAAGGAGGTGATTAGTTCTGTTGCAGGTGATCCACAATGGGACTTATACAGGAGGTACGCATTGACATTGTATTAATGAGTGGTGGACGAAGTACCAGAGTGATTTCTGCTGACATCAATGCCCGGCATCTTGAGAGAAATGACATTTCACATACAACAGTATCCAGGTTATGGGACGAATTTCGTGCAGCGGGGTCTGTGGTGGACAAGCCACGCAATGGACGTCCAATAACAGCTACCGATGAGGAGACTGCGACAGTAGTTGTGGCATCGTTTGTGAAAAGTTCGCATCGCAGTACGCCCACGTTATCAGCAGTATCCGGTGATAGTGTTCAATGCTCCGTGTGTTGCACACACGCCAATGGCACCCATACAAGTCGCAGTTGCAACATCATCTCTCGCAGGATAACCCAGATCGGCGGGTGCAGTCTGCAGAATGGGCTCTAGATCAGTGTAACGGGAATCCGAAATTCATATGACAGGTGTTGTTCAGCGACGAAGCTAATTTTTTTCGAGGAAGGTGAAGTAAACAAACAATCTTCGTTACTGGTCACGTGCAAACCCCTCGTGCTTTCAAGCACCGCATCAATTTGAGCAGTAAACCTATCAACCACACGTTTATCGTACGTTGCCACCAGGTCAACAAAAACTACCGATGTTTTAAGTTTACTTTGGACTCCATCCTCTGTGCATGATGTTAAAGCCCTGAATCCATGAGTGCTCGCAGAAGCTTCGCTTACTCCTGGACCCAGCCTGAAATGTTCGAGTTCCTTTGTCTACTAGGTCTCGAATCCTATTCAGAATCAGGCTTTCAAATATTTGGAAGCTGACAAGCAGTCGGGCGATAGATACAAGCACCTTCCAGAGGCTTCCCAGGTTTAAAGACTGCCAACGCGTGCGCGATTTTTAATTGAGGTGGAATTTTTCCGTTGTTCGACACATCTGTATAAATCTCTTTCAAACAAGTCTTCCCTGTTTCCCTAGGTGTTTTATAAATTCTGGGAATATTCATTCCACTTCTGCTGCTTCTCTGGTTTGTAGAGTTTTTATGGCTCCTTTAATCTCCGGTTTATTGAAGAGATCTGACAGGGTGCTTTGGTCTTGCAGGTTATTTTCGATTTCGTTTAGGACTTGGTTTACCTGTATTTCGGTATTGCAGTCCAAGAGGATTTTTACAACGCATGTTTTAATGTATAATACTATTTATGCTGACGTTATCATCAGCTTCGAATTACAGTTGTAAGTTGATGTCCCCAGTTCTCTTAGGAGTGTCATAGTATTTCTACACGAATTAGTAAAGTTCAGTAGGGAAGGTAAACACTTCGCAGTTCTGTTTTTGGGCTTCGTTCTGTTCTTATAGCACCTGTTCACCGATCTTGGCGTAGCCGGTTCTTGATAATCTGTGTAGAGGATTTGGGTAGATTCGTCCCAGTCTCGCAGATAATAATTTCTTACTCCCTTTGAATATTCATTTAAGTGCGCATAAAATAATTACAACTAATATTTTGTAATTTTCTGGCTTTGGAGGTATTTAACCCAGGGTGCTCTCCGTTTTCTGGATATATTTTGTCCCGTTACCTTCCTCAGCCTTCAGTCTGGGTTTATTGATGGTTTTGTAAATGGTATTTGAACACGAGTTTTGATTTTTGTGAGGTTGTGTTGGCTTCTTGGATAACATTTTACTACTTTCTTTCAGTAATTTCTTTGTAGATTTTTTCTTATTGGTGAAGAATATATAGGTTAATCTTTGTATCGGGTTGCCATCTGCTTGATCGAAATGTTTTCAGTTGCTTGGCATCGCGACTTAGATACAGTTATCGTGTATCGATACATCTGGACAGTATTTCTCCATATTCGTCTCTATTTACATCCCCAGGCTGTATTTCGGGTGTTGGAATCTCCCAGATAAACCTAAGCCATCACTTTTTTTTTTTTTATTTCGTACAGGATGAATTTTTCCTTCCAACGGCCATTTATTTTTCGATTTCTCCGCATTTTTTCTGCAGCAATTTCGCTTTAGTTTCCCTGCATTTCCTGTTTATTTCATTCCCGCGTGACTTAAATAGCTGTATTTCTGTCTTTTTTGAACACTTTTGTAGTTATTTCTTTCGCCAAGCAACTGAAATACTAACACTTTTATCCAAGATTTCTTCGTAGTTTCCTTCCCTGTACTCGTATTAGTCTTTCCCACTTCTGTGACTACTCATTAGGTGTGATATAACCTACTAATATGTGTGTGGTTGAGTGGAATGTAGATGTGCGGTTTTATTATTTTATTTTATTTAATTTATATTTTATTTTTATTTTTAATTTGATTTTGATTTCACTGCAAAGATATGCGAAGGCACGGAACGTTCTTATATTTTACTGAAACAAAAATGTAGCATGGGATCTTGTATAATTATTGAAGTTACTTAGACGAATCCGTGCTCAAAAACAGTTAATCATTATAGGCTATATACACACGCAAAAAGTATTTTACCATTTTCAGTACGTAAAGACCTACGTGTGATTTAATTACGTCTCAGTGCAGGCCAAGTCATTGTCCTATTGCACGTGACATAAATCGTCTGAATAAATCGGTAAGTACTTTGAAAATGTCAGTTTCCTATAGACCATAAATGAGAGAAATAATATCGCCGGTCTCCAGCGTCGCCTTTGGAAAGAACGTGATAATAATTACGATAACTTGAAATTGCCGCTTAATGGCGGCCAGTTGTCGCCACCCAGCGATGTTCAGCTTGCTGCCGGCGCGGCGTCTGAAATTCTTTTAAAAGCGATGGGACAAGCAAGCGGGATATGTTGTGCAGGTTACAGTTAAAATTAACAACAGCAATACTTTAGACATATATTGGAGCGCACTGCTCAGATAATAAAATATGTAGACACCTTATTATGTGGAGTGCGCACAGTGGCGCCCTGTCCGAACAAGACAAAGCAAGAGAGCGTCTGGCGCTTTTTGTTTCACGCCGATACCAAAAAGAACAAAGATAATAATAATATTTATGTTACAGATAATAGTTTTTCTTTATAATCGCATTATTCCTTGACTTTCAGTAGAGTTTCTTTTACATATGACAAACATAATTGCTTATTATCGTGGAAAAATATTCAAGAAATCACAGTTCTCCTAATCTGGCCCAAGGGACGTTATACTTGGCATTGCGACTTGGATACAGTTCTCGAGTGTCGATACATCTGGACAGTTTTTCTCTTTGTCCTTCCAACGGCCATTTCTTTTTCGATTTCTCCGCATTTTTTGTGCAGCAAATTCGCTTTACTTTCCCTGCATTTCCTGTTTATTTCATTGCTGCGTGACTTAAATAGCTGTATTTCTGTCTTTTTTTGAACACTTTTGTACTTATTTCTGCCGGCCGAAGTGGCCGTGCGGTTAAAGGCGCTGCAGTCTGGAACCGCAAGGCCGCTACGGTCGCAGGTTCGAATCCTGCCTCGGCCATGGATGTTTGTGATGTCCTTAGGTTAGTTAGGTTTAACTAGTTCTAAGTTCTAGGGGACTAATGACCTCAGCAGTTGAGTCCCATAGTGCTCAGAGCCATTTGAACCTTTTTTGAACGTATTTCTTTCGTCGAGCAATCCACTTTAATCCAAGATTTCGTAGCAATTACCTTCCATGTACTCGTATTTGTCTTTCCCACTTCTATGACTCCTCATATAGAGATCTCCATTCCTTTTCATCTGAACCGCCTGCTGTTAATTAACGTAGAATTAGGCTCAAAAGCGAGAGAGTTGCGCTATGGTTACATATTCGTTAACTTGGGCTGATATAAAATTTATGACAAGGCAAGGAGAAAGAAACTGAATATATGTGTTGTTGCTCCTTGATTCAACTTTTTTGCGATTCTTCGTTTCATTTCATCCACAGGCTATAAAAATTACGCACTGTGTGTCTCGTTTTTTTTAACAAACGAGAAGAGATGATGTGTTATTCGAAAGCAATAGGCACTGGACGTCAATTTGTTACCGGGTAAGAGAGCTAATTTTGTGCCATATTCACATTTCATTCTGGAGGATGGGAGGATGTGCTTTGACACAAGAATTAGATCCACTGAGCTAATCCCATCTTTCCACAAATATTCTATTTAAGGACTGGAATTAAACTATAGCTAAAGTACCAAAAATGCTACGTGTTTCATACGTGTGGAAATGGAAAAGGGTGCCACTTACGGCAAACTCGAAGCGGTCGTGTGGAGATCAAAGTAAAGCGTGATAAGAAAATCAGTGATCACTAAATATTTTCATCACCCAAAAAAATAAGAAAAGTAAAATGAAAGAATAAGTGCTTGACTGAAAAATGAGGGAATCTTGCCGACTAACGACAGAAAATGTTAATGCTGCCTTTAACCGGTTTCTCCCGCTGTTAATCGTATACGTAACTCCGCTTTCGCTGCAAAGAGACATGTTCCGATAGCACTTATGCCTCTGAAACTTACCGGACTTGCATGTACAATTTAACTGTAGAAAATGCCTGAAACGTTCGGTTTCTCAGACTCTTCTCGTTACTGTAGGCCTGTACTGTTTTCAAAACAGGTGATTACTGATCATCTGATTTAGTTACGACGAGAAGAAGTAAGATGTTTTCTGAGGGAATTTCTTCTTTAGGAAATGCTCCAGTTATTTGTAGGCGCTAGAAATTCGTTAATTGCATTTTTTAATTCCCTACCCAAAACTAAGTCTATTGCCTGCCGTGGAATTGATATTTCAGTGGTGTCTCAGTATTCTGATAGAATTTCAGTTAACCTGAGTTTGACTAAAATACTCTGAGGTGACATAATCAGTTGGAAAAAACGAGCAGTCAAATATTACTGCACAATGTTGCACGATACGGGCACCGTAATATGCTATATTGCCCAAAAGTTAAGACGAAGAAGAAGCTGGTTTTCAACATTCACAAATGTAACAATAAACATTTTAACACGTATTCGCAAAGATATGTGTTTATTTGCACTCAGATACATCATAACACCTTTCGTCGGCACAAGGTGTTGCATCATTGGCGTCAAGGTGTAACCCCATTGTCAAATTCCGTTACATTCGTAAGCGACAACCTGCGGCGACATTCATTCACCAAGTGCAGCAGCTTCTAAAAACTAGGAAATGGCGAAGACCCTAAAGTAAGCGTACATGTTTACATAACCAATAACATACGATAACAAAGTTACTATTCTCTTCACTACAACTCCTTGTTTCACCTCCTTCAATAAATCGGAAATTTCGAACATTATTTTCTGATGAAATCGTTTACGAAGGGTTCCATATTAAACTTCAAAGTGAAACTGGTTACATCATAAACTGTCAACCGGAATGCGTCAATAACATCTAAGAACCTGATCATGGTTCTGCCTGGTACCATTTCTAGTAACTTGTACAGGCGAAGGATATATATTGACGTCATCAACGCGGAAATGTTTCGACTTCCCGGATAGTAATTTTCTGTTCGGGAAGAAGATAAAAACGTTACTGACGCACTATTCTCAACTTTCGGGTCGCAACGATCACTACTTCGCCACTGCAAAGAAACCACTGCAAAACTCCACTGGCGTCAGAAATTCTGAGAATGCCTCTGGAGGTGCAGGCCAACTCGTGAATGCAGCGTGTCACTCAAGAAAGGATCTGCGAACGGTCCGCTAAAGCCGTGCGAAGCCGAACCAAGTGTGAAGAGCAAATGAAACAGCGAAAATTGATAGTATTATCGAAGAAAAAATCCTTAGCGGTACTTGGACTCTAATGCTTGAATACGAACAATCAATATGACAGCTATCTAACAAGCTACAGTCGCAGCTTAAAACTTAATCCCTGTTTCTGTGGAGCAGCGATAAATCACGACAAACACAACCCGCCCGCTTGTCCATACGATTCAGATGGCTACCATGGTGCCAAGGTTGATATGACGTTCGTCAACTTTCGGCAGGCTTTAGATACATACTCGCTCTGTCACCTGTTATTACAAACCACAAGCTCACGTCAACTTTCGGCAGGCTTTAGATACATATTTGAACTGTCACCTATTATTACAAACCACTAGCTCACGTTATGTCGGATTAGCTTTGTGACTTAAGTTTGCTAGTCATCGAAGGAACGGACAAACCAACAGGCTGTATTTAGATGTTTGGATAACTTGGTGTGGTTAAACAGCGATCGCTATAAATTCACTCAATATTAAGAAAACAGTCTTAATCGCGATTGTTTTTGTTTAGTGCCGACCGGTTTCAGCCCATTGCAAGGGCCATCTTCAGGGCGAACATATGGTCGACTGCTGGTGGCGTCACGTGTACCTAGGTGTGGCGATGGGCTGAAACCGGTCGGCACTAAATAAAAAAAATCGCGATTAAGACTGTTTCCTTAATACTAGGCTGTATTTACCATGACAGATGATACACTAAAATCAATAAATCAGAAATTGTTACTACTGCGAAAATTTTGTTACTCGTGCCGTGTCTTTTGATTGCATGAACCACGGTATCCTCACGCGGAATTTTAAATATTGCGGTATACTAAACACAGAATGTTAAAGTATTTTAGCTTATTTGTAGGACAGAAAGCAGAGCCTATCAGTTACCTGTCCATCGCTTAACAGTAGGTCAGAAATTGTAACAATGAGATTTGGTTACCATGGCGCTTCAGTGCATGTCCGCTGTTGATCGTAGTACATATAAATCATTTTCCACTGGGATTGTCAAAAGATGCTAATTTTTGTCCTTTTTGCAGTATAGGAATCAGAAGTGTAGATCTGTTACTGAAAATGGATCTATCATAATATTTGAAAACATCGAAAGATGGCTCAGAGAAAACGGATTATCGCTAGACTTAGTCAGGGTTCAGAACTTACAGTTTATTACTGCTTATTGGCTTCCAAAAGCTAGGAAAGTAGTCTACTCTAATAATGAAACACCAGAACGTCTATTTTTAAGTTTGTGTTGGTACACAAGGACCGACGGCAATAATAAATATCTTACTTCAGCTACATTTGCAAGTGCACGAGTGCTGTTATAGCTGGTATAAATATGAACTAGTTTATTCTGCGTAATTCCATTCATTAATGAGCTGCGGAAACTACGTTTAGAAAACAGAAACGTATATTGGAGCCTCTTTTAAAAACTAGGTATTGAGTGTAGTAGTTAACAAAATGGTTCAAATGGCTCTGAGCACTATGGGACTTCACATCTGTGGTCATCAGTTCCCTATAACTTAGAACTATTTAAACCTAACTAACCTAAGGACATCACACACATCCATGCCCGAGGCAGGATTCGAACCTGCGACCGTAGCAGTCGCACAGTTCCGGACTGCGCGCCTAGAACCGCTAGACCACCGCGGCCGGCAGTAGTTAACACTGGCGAAGAAACAAGGCAGATAAATGGATACACACGTACTTAATAACTTCCCGAGCATATTAAATATGTAGGTAATGTCGTGTGGCTGAATTTAAGACTGACTTAAAGGGTTTCGAACTAAACAACTCTTTTTGCTCCATTCAATGGTATCTCCACAGAACTCTCAAAATCACTGTTTTCAGTTTTCTTTTATACTGAACACTAGTAATATTAGGTATGCCCACAAAGTAGGTTCGGTTTGTTTATATAAAACAAACGTGTACAGATACAGAAAAAATATTTATTAACAAAAATCTATAACTGTTAAACATAGACTCCGAAATTTTGTAAGCACTTGTCATGGCGTGGCACAAGTTTTTGTATGCCTTCTTCATAGAAGGTTGCCGCCTGTGTATTCAACTATGTGGTAACGTGTTCTTTCAGCTCGTCATCATCGTTGAAGTGTTGACCACCAAGAACAGAATTTAGGTGTAAGAAGATATGAAAGTCGCCTGGAGCGAGATCCGGACGATCAAACGCGTCCCAGTGAAATTCCCGTAAGAGCTGTTTGGTCACATTCGCCGTATGAAGTCGGGCATTACCGTGGAAAAAAACAACACCTTTTGAAATCCTTGGCGCTTGTTCTGTATTGCGCGGCGCAATTTCTTAATGGTCTCACAGTAACCATGTTCATTAATTGTTTGACCTCGTGTAGGAAATCAATCAGCAAAATGCCTTTTCTGTCCAAAAAATTGGTGCACATGACTTTTCGAGGTGTCAAGATTTTCTTAGGCTTAACCTTCGTTGGGGATGAAGTGTGCCTCCATTACACTGATTGCCGTATTGTTTCAGGAGTGTCGTACGATACCCATTCCCCGTGACTATCCGAGAAAGAAAACCATCGCCTTCTTCATTGCAGCGTGTCAAAAACTGAAGTTCACTGCCCATCCGTTGATTTTGTGTTCTTCAGTAAGAATTTTGGGTACCCAATGTGAGCAAAGTTTTAGAAATTTCAGTTTTTCAGTACCAATCTCATGAATTAGTGATCGTGAGATATGCGGAACTTCCATATCAAGGGCAAACAGTGTAAACTTTAACGATTGTGCTTAATCGTCTCTTCAATTGTGTGAACCAGTTCATCAGTAACCACAGACGGGCGTCCACTTCGTTCTTCATCGAACAATCTGACCCATCTTCTAACCACTAAATCACTCATAGCATTTTGTCCGCAAACCTCGCAGATTTGCAGATGAATTATCTTTGGTTTAACTTTCTTTGCGTTTAGAAAACAAATCACAGATCTGATTTCACACGCTGCGGCATTTTCAGTTACGTACGGCTGGCTGACTTTATAAAGAAGCACTACTAAGCATACGTCGGCAGCAGCGATCTGAAAATGGTGTACGTGTTTTATGCTTGGGTCAGAGTAACTGTCGAGCATGCTCGGAACTGCGATCGTAGCGCTGGCGCGGATGGAAATAGAAACGGATCTTACTTTGTGGACGACCCTCGGATAATACAATAATATTATAAGGGGTGATCAAAAAGTTTCCGCTTCAGGGCATTATTGTAGCGTATATGCAACGTAGCGTGTCTCCGAGGCGCCTATGTAAGCACCAAAGTGTAGGTAAGAGTATGGTGTGGCATTCGCGTCTTTCCGACGTGCGTCCAGATAATGCAGAAACGTAAGTGACCTATAACGATATTAATACCAAATGCGTCCAAACTGACCATCTTGATGTTATTCTTTTCTTGGCAGCCGAAGGACAAACACCGATAAACATCCATCGGCGAATGAAGAGTGTGTATGGCGCCGCACATATGTCGAAAACCACTCTTTTGTTGCTTCTTCAGAATAACGCTCGTCCCCACATCGCAAATGTTGCAACCAAGAAGTCACACCAGCTCAAGCGGGAGACACTCTAGCAGCCACCCTATAGGACCTTTGGTCCTATAAGTGAGACCTTAAAGAGTCGACGATTCCTATCGGACGAGGACGTGCAGTAGGCAGTTACGGACTTCACATCTTGGATATTCGGGAATCCAGCCGGATATTCGCGTCATTCTCGCACGGACTTCTTCACGCAGCATTAGGCCGTATCTTCACTGCCTCACTCCTCACGGCGTTTTTGCCTGACTGACATACGGATTGAAGGGGTGAACGGCGTTCGAATGGCACTTCTTGATCGCCCATTATACGTTATCTAAAATTAAGATCGATCAAAGAGACTGATGCACGTCTAATGGAATGTTACTTAATATGATACGACCGTATCACAATCTAGGTGACACCTGCGGTGAAAAGACAGCGTTCTTGCATCTGTTTGGTGGCTCAAGTTTGTGCCTGGAGCGCCTTCAGACGATGTAAGTTCATCGCTGTCAGATTGCGGATTCCCAAGGTCTGGTACACTGGAAGATAGTGCAGTCTCTGGACCTTTCACAAGCTAACCGCGGAATTGGTGTATCGTGACTACCTCTTACGCGAAAATCACCTCAGGTCGAAGTCACCTGGAGCTGTCAACAACTTGTTAACAGTGGAAGCCGTCGACTACAGCAGAATGTAGAACGGATGGGCAGCCCATGGAACACTCACCTTGTGACGGTCCTCTTATAGTGCGGCCGTCCCGATTTTTCGTTGATGATTTAATCATGTGGACTAACGCCATGATTTGTTACGAATGTGAAGAAATGCCGAGGGAACGACGGCTGACGGCATGGCGGGGAGGGGTGCTTTCATTTGCTTGTTAATAAGAATAAGTGTTACAGGAAAGCTAATTTACCGGAATGGGAAATGGGCGTTTGGCGTCATTGGCCGGGAGGCCCCTTGCGGGGCAGGTCCGGCCGCCTCGGTGCAGGTCTTATTACATTTGATGCCACATTGGGCGACTTGCGCGCCGGATGGGGATGAAATGATGATGAAGACAGAACAACACCAAGTCCCTGAGCGGAGAAAATCCCTGACACACCCGGGAATCGACACCGGGCCCGTAGGACGGCAATCCGTCACGCTGACCACTCAGCTATCGGGGCGGACATTTACCGGAATGAATCGACGCTACTGGTGTGCCTGGTGCACTTTGGAGCCGCTCAACGCAGCGTTACGCCCTCCACCTTGCTGGGAGAGCCTCCTGTGCTCGCATGGCACCACTCTACCGGTCGACGTCGCACTGAAGGTCTTGATGCATCAGCAACCTTCCCAGCAGCCACGTGCTGCTTCCCGCGCAGTGCAGCCTTCATTGGGTCAGCCAGATGAAAATCGGTATGTGTGACACCCGGGCTGTGGGATGGATGAGGAAGAACAGTCCATTGAAGTTATGTGATCTTCTCTCGGGTATACAGACTTGTGTGAGGCCTTGCGTTGTCGTGGGAGAAGGAGAATTTCGTTTGCATTTTTGTGGTGACGAACACGGTGCAGTCGTTTTTTCAATTTACTGACGGTAGCACAGCAGACTTCACACCGTGAGGGAGGACAACATGGCCGAGCGGCTCAAGGCGCTTCGGTCCGGAACCGCGCTGCTGATACGGTCGCAGGTTCGAATCCTGCCTCCGGCATGGATGTGTGTGATGTCTTTTAGGTTAGTTACTTTTAAGTAGTTCTAAGTCCAGGGGACTGATGACCTCAGATGTTAAGTCCCATAGTGCTTAGAGCCATTTGAAATTTTTTTTTTTTTTTTTTTTTTTTTTTTTTTTTTTTTTTTTGGGAGGACATCAAACAGAATAACCCTTTCAGAGTTTTAGAAGACCTACGAAATGGCGTTATCGGCTACGGGAGTGGCTCTGAACGTTTCCTTCAATGGAGAGGTGGTGTGGCGCCACTCCATGGATTAGCATATTGATTCGAATTGATGAATCAATGTTTCATCGCTTCTGACGATGTGTGACAAAAAACTGTCATGATCAGTCTCGTAACGTGCAAGAAATTCCGCAGAGATAGTCCTGTGTCGCTCTTTATGATCACCCGTTAGGCGGCGAGGAAACTACCGGGTACACACCATTGAGTACTCCAACAGGTGGACGAGATTGTCAGCACTACCAACAGAGATGTCCAGTTGTGCACTTAGATGTTTGATTCTGATCTGTCGATCATCTCGAATTAGAGTGACCGCACGTTCCAGTATTGCAAGGGCCACAGTGTTTGCGGCCAGCTGGCATGCGGAAGATTGGACGGGTTTGCGCGACCTTGTTGCGATGGTGACAGACGCCTCACCCAATGACTCACCGTGCTTTTGTTCATTGCCAGATGTTCGTAGACATTCAGCAAGCGCCTACAAATATCTGCGATGCTCTGATTTTCTGCCAAAAGACACTTAATGATAGCTCCATGCTCGGGATGCACCTCCGTAACAGAAGCAATTTTGAAGGTTACTTGCCGCGTCGGATCTTGATGATTTTGCAGGGACTGAAGCGAGAATATTCCACAGTGTCCCACAACAAATTACTCATTTCTGCAATCGAGATGGCCGAGAAATAAAATGTGTTGCATTACTTACTGAACGACCCTCGCATAATGCGGCGGGAGGCTAAGAATATCACGTTGGTGCCGGTTGTAGCTTTAATACCAAAATATAATACTGAATGTTCACTTTCATGTAAAAGTTTTGATCCGTATGTTATGTTTTAAAGAGACATCCACCGAGCCTGTTGTGAATTACGATGAAGCTAATGGATTGTTGTTGATGTATGATAGTATGATTGTAAATGCTAGTCAGAAAATTTAAACGGCGCTTCGCTGTAAAGAATTACAGAATATATAGTGATGTAGATGTAGATGCAGGGGTTAGATTTAGCTTTTTGTGTTTCTTGATTGTAGTGGAACCTTGGTGATATACTAATGGTTGAATTTGGTGATTTACGCGCCTACTTGTTTTCAGGATCGGGAAGGACAACTCTGATAGTTTAGAGAAGGTTTTACGAAAGTGACAAAATGGTTCAAGTGGCTCTGAGCACTATGGGACTTAACATCTGAGGTAATCAGTCCCCTAGAACTTGGAACTAATTAAACCTAACTAACGTAAGGACATCACGCACATCCAGGCACGAGGCAGGATTCGAACCTTCAACCGTAACAGTCGCGCGGTTCCAGACTGAAGCGCCTAGAACCGCTCGGCCACCGCGGCCGGCTCGAAAGTGACATTCTATTCTTTATTTCACTAAAAGTTTCTCTGAGAGTTTGTTCATTTTTGCTGGAGATAGAAGTAGTCCTGCTTTGCTTTAGATATTCCTCTGAGCAGACCGAGACATTTAAAGTATTCAGGGCTTGGCAGTGATTACCAAATCGTCATTAAAGGGTGAATTTTAGCCAGACCCCAGTATTTAAGGTGCCGAACCAGGGACGATGACACTAACTAAGCGCTCGCAGGTTGCGTGGGCCACTTGGTAGATCAGATACCAGAAGCCAAGTATAGTCAACGGCCACAGAGATACGAGAACTGCAACAACCTCTCAACAGTTCAGTGCTGTCCTACAGTCACCATCCTCGCTGTTGGAATCCTGAAGTATCAAAAATTGTTTCCTTTCCAGATGAGTCAAGTGGTTCGAATGGCTCTGAGCACTATGGGACTTAACATCTGAGCTCATTAGTCCCCTAGAACTTAGAACTACTCAAACCTAACTAACCTAAGGACATCACACACATCCATGCTCGTGGCAGGATTCGAAGCTGTGACTGTAGCAGTCGCGCGGTTCCGGGCTGGTGCGTCTAGAACCGCTCGGCCACCGCGGCCGGTCCAGACGAGTCACGGAAAATGTTGGCACAGGATAAGGTTTTTGTGTCGTATTAGCTACGGCGAAGCGGAGACGTATACTAACAACCACAAATTCAGTACAGCACAGTCGGTATGCTGAGGAGAGATGCGATGTACTAACTTCCTAGCGAAACGAAGATGCAGCTCAAGTTCCGATACCAGTGTTACAAGTAAACAGCCAAAAATCTAGAGATAAAAAATTCCATACTCTGATCTAATAAATGACGTAGCTGGGAGGTATTGGAGATATAAGAACTCACTGCGTGTTGCAGAGGTGAGCTCTTTATGTAGCGACCACGTTCAAGGTTTTGCCCATGAAGGTCATGAGGGCAATGTTTACGGCGGTGAAATGAGTCCCGCACTGGTGACTTCCACGGTTGTGTCAGAAAAGTTGCGAAGTTCACGTCGACCGCTGCTTGGCAGGGATACCAAAATTAGCGCAAACGAACTCACGTGAAGAGATATATTCTGCTTGACAGATGACAACGGTCAGGCAGGACATCGATTTATTGTGTTGGATGAAACTTTCCCCCTCACCAACGTGCATCAGCGAGCGCTACATAAACCTACCGTCTGACAATCTGTATACATTGATTAGCCAAACGCACCCGATAACCGACCTCTCGGATAACCAAGACAACGCAGCAATGCTTGAGTATTGCAAAAATGGTTTGGGGAACACTTCTAGTGGGAATATCACAATGAGTACAGCTGTTCAAGTGTGAGAAACTTGAGGACAAAAGTAATATCGATATGATGTGTCATTGTTGAGTAACACAGCTCGAAGAAACTTGAACCATACACAGAAGGTGTTGTGGTTGGCAGGAGAGCCAACACCGTGTTACTAGAGGAAGCCGAAAGGCACGCGTTTTAGCTCACGCAGGCTGGCGTGAGGTCTGGAACAGGACAAGGAAATTAGAATTTAGAAAAAACGGACGTAGCTGGTGGAATACTTAACTTTAATCCATTAATGGTGAAAGTCGCTCTTGACTGTACATGATTCAGTATCAATAGTAACTGGTAATGGCGCCTTGCTAGGTCGTAGCAAATGACGTAGCTGAAGGCTATGCTAACTATCGTCTCGGCAAATTAGAGCGTATTTTGTCAGTGAACCATCGGTAGCAAAGTCGGTTGTACAACTGGGGCGAGTGCTAGGGAGTCTCTCTAGACCTGCTGTGTGGCGGCGCTCGGTCTGCAATCACTGATAGTGGCGACACGTGGGTCCGACGTATACTAACGGACCGCGGCCGATTTAAAGGCTACCACCTAGCATATGTGGTGTCTGGCGGTGACACCACAGAAAGAACTGCTACGGTAGAGTACAGAAGGTAACTAAAAGAAATACCCAATGAGACGAATAGAAGTGACACTTTTATTCAGAGATAATAATTACACTAAAGTCAGCGCGATTTGTGATGCTCCGCTGAACTTTACAAAGATGAGACGTGGGTCTTAATAAGGAGTGTGAACACCTCGGGTGGCACGCAAGCTCGGCAGCGTGCTCCCATGCTGACCACAAGATTAACATGGAATTCTTGCGGTAGGTGAGGTCGTTCCGTTGCTCAACCAGCTCGGTTGACAACATCAGGACGCAAGTGGTCGTTTTGCAATAAGTCTCCTCAGCCTATCCCACACGTGCTACATGGAATTTAAGTCTGAGAAGAGTGCAGGCTACTTCAGCCGCCGAACGTCCTCTCGTTCCAAGAGCTCTTTTACCTGCGCCGTTCGATGCGGTCGCGCATTCTCATCGATGAAATGAAGTTGGGGCCGGAAACGCCCCTGAGAAGACGCACGCGGGGAAGCAGTACGCTATCGCAATAACGTTATCGTTGAGTGTACCGTGTTCAAAAATTAGACCAGTATACACCCATGCAACATCATGCTTCTCCACATCATAACGCATGGCCCACCGAAACGAAAATGCTCGACAATGTTCCTGGGCATGTCCCACCTCTCGCCAGGTGAGGCTATCTGCTGAATCACTGCTCAGACTGAATCTGCTGTCATCCGATAAGCCATGCGATCTTACTTCTCGTTTATCCAGTCCTGTATGCTCAAAGTTCAATCGTAAAAAGTGCCGCCCATGTGTAGGTATCAAAGGAACACCGTGTTCTGGTCGTCTGGCAAACAGACCAGCACTTGCAGTCGTCGTGTCACCGTGGAGAGTGCGATTGGGTGTATGTTCTATATGCAGCTCTAGAGTTCTTGGTTCTGCAGTTCTTGGATTTTGCACGAGCATGTCTAATATTTTTTTCTTAAAAGATGTTTGAATTAAATTGGAGGCACCTTGAACCGTATAATACGCCCATGCACCTTGCACTGCAGCTACAGGGTGTTTCAAAAATGACCGGTATATTTGAAACGGCAATACAAACTAAACGAGCAGCGATAGAAATACACCGTTTGTTGCAATATGCTTGGGACAACAGTACATTTTCAGGCAGACAAACTTTCGAAATTACAGTAGTTACAATTGTCAACAACAGATGGCGCTGCGGTCTGGGAAACTCTATAGAACGATATTTTCCACATATCCACCATGCGTAGCAATAATATGGCGTAGTCTCTGAATGAAATTACCCGAAACCTTTGACAACGTGTCTGGCGGAATGGCTTCACATGCAGATGAGATGTACTGCTTCAGCTGTTCAATTGTTTCTGGATTCTGGCGGTACACCTGGTCTTTCAAGTGTCCCCACAGAAAGAAGTCACAGGGGTTCATGTCTGGCGAATAGGGAGGCCAATCCACGCCGCCTCCTGTATGTTTCGGATAGCCCAAAGCAATCACACGATCATAGAAATATTCATTCAGGAAATTAAAGACGTCGGCCGTGCGATGTGGCCGGGCACCATCTTGCATAAACCACGAGGTGTTCGCAGTGTCGTCTAAGGCAGTTTGTACCGCCACAAATTCACGAAGAATGTCCAGATAGCGTGATGCAGTAATCGTTTCGGATCTGAAAAATGGGCCAATGATTCCCTTGGAAGAAATGGCGGCCCAGACCAGTACTTTTTGAGGATGCAGGGACGATGGGACTGCAACATGGGGCTTTTCGGTTCCCCATATGCGCCAGTTCTGTTTATTGACGAAGCCGTCCAGGTAAAAATAAGCTTCGTAAGTAAACCAAATGCTGCCCACATGCATATCGCCGTCATCAATCCTGTGCACTATATCGTTAGCGAATGTCTCTCGTGCAGCAATGGTAGCGGCGCTGAGGGGTTGCCGCGTTTGAATTTTGTATGGATAGAGGTGTAAACTCTGGCGCATGAGACGTTACGTGGACGTTGGCGTCATTTGGACCGCAGCTGCAACACGGCGAACGGAAACCCGAGGCCGCTGTTGGATCACCTGCTGCACTAGCTGCGCGTTGCCCTCTGTGGTTGCCGTACGCGGTCGCCCTACCATTCCAGCACGTTCATCCGTCACGTTCCCAGTCCGTTGACATTTTTCAAACAGATCCTTTATTGTATCGCTCTTCGGTCCTTTGGTTACATTAAACCTCCGTTGAAAACTTCGTCTTGTTGCAACAACACTGTGTTGTAGGCGGTGGAATTCCAACACCAGAAAAATCCTCTGTTCTAAGGAATAAACCATGTTGTCCACAGCACACTTGCACGTTGTGAACAGCACACGCTTACAGCAAAAAGACGACGTACAGAATGGCGCACCCACAGACTGCGTTGTCTTCTATATCTTTCACATCACTTGCAGCGCCATCTGTTGTTGAAAATTGTAACTACTGTAATTTCGAAAGTTTGTCCGCCTGAAAATGTACTGTTGTCCCAAGCATATTGCAACAAACGGTGTATTTCTATCGCTGCTCGTTTAGTTTTTATTGCCGTTTCAAATATACCGGTCATTTTTGAAACACCCTGTATATGCAAATCCTTCGAAGTCGTGAAATCGGTTCTTTTGGGAAAAAGCATTGAGGAGCTGGAAGTGGCAGCTTTAAAACGTTGAATGAGTTGTTTCATTGTGCACGGCGTCCGTACATTCAAATACAAAGTAAAACGAAACAATGTTGCCGCGCGTCAAGTTGGCACTCGCGCCGTGTTATTATTGGCCGAGTTGAGCCGCAGCAACTGTCTCGCTCTCGCATATTACTCGTTTTCTTTTCTCCACGCCGCCCGCGCTGCCGCCATCGCCTGCGCGTTTCAAACGTAATGAATGTGGGCCGATAGTGGGACGTCAGATAAATTATCGTTTGGTCTGTTTGCAAAAGAGGGACATTTTTGCTCTGGCTGGGACAACGGGACAGACAGCTTGAAAGCGGGACCGTCCCGCCCAAAGCGGGACCGTCCCGCCCAAAGCGGGACATATGATCACGTTAGTTACGACTCCAGTGTGCACAGCATCCCTGATTTTTCACCGCGAATCAATAGAAACGTGTCGCCAGTCGAACGAATCTATTTCTTGTTGCGACGGTTGGATGCTTACACAACATCATCCTCGGGAATGGCTGCACGAAACATGTACCGCGCCACAGATGCACGCCGCAGAGGCAGAATTATGCTATGGGGTTCACTGGCCTAGTTTTCCACAGAACCTGTGGTGTCAACCGAAGGCATGATGACAGCTGTGAAGTACGTGACCATTATTGCGGACCACCTGCTTCGCTTCATGCGTAAGTCTCCCACTAGGGCGATGACATCTTCCGGATAACTGGCCGTGTTGCAAGGTCAGAATCGTGCTACAGGGTTAGAGGGATATTATAGTGAACTCACACTGATTTCTTGGCCAGCAAATTTGCCTGATCTGTACCCAATCGAACACATATCGAGCGCCAGCTGATTGCCCGTAGACCACCGTCCTATAATTTGCGGGAACTGCTTGACCCGTGCATACACATCTGGTGCCCCTTACTTCTGGAATCTTAACAAAGATTTGTAGAATCCATACCAAGCAGAATCACTATTGTATTGTTGAAAAGTGGAACAACACGCTATTAAGCAGATGGTCATAATGTTTTGGCTCATCAGTGTATGTTATTCGTATTCGAATGCAACGTTGTGCCAAAACTTTAATTCATAAGGTGAAGAACTTCCGGAGATTGGAGATTTCAAAGAAACGAATATTCACATTTTCATTTATATAGGTCATAAGAGTGCGAACTCGGGATCCAGGATGTTTTGGTTATTAGCCAAAGATGCCAATACCAGACCGTGACTTAAACCGCCTCTGTCAGATTGTTTTCCTTCATCTTGTATGTATGAATAATATCTCTGCAAGCCGCAAGTCATTTTATCTGTGGTTGCGACATTCAGCTGTCCCCTGACGATTGCATAACAAGCCACTTCGTGATCAGGTACATAATATTTTGCAAAACGTTAGGAATGTGTGTTGTACGTAACGTTTTTGTCCTGTTCCGTCAAGAAGCACCGGAAAATTAATTATTCTTCTTGCTCTGCTGTCTTCTTGGGGCCATGTTCTAATTTCAGTTCTTAATCCTTTGTTGTTTTTTCCTATTCTTCTACTGTTCCTTCATTCTTCACTATTTTTCTTTTCCCTTCCTTCAGAACACTTTGTGCTAGTACTTTTTTCATCTTACCTTGGAATCCTTCCAGTTTTAAACATTTTTCCAAAAAATCTCTCTCTGCAATTCTTTTGGTTGTATTTGCTTATGTCTTGAATCCAGGTGGTCGGTAATTTATTTTCCCTAAAATGTGTGAAGAACTCCTTGTTGAGTCTGTTGTCTTTAAACCCAGTAAAATCGTCCAAAAATAGTAATCTCCTCGAGCTTGTTATTTCTGATACGTTTTTTATGCTGTGATAAATCTCACAGTTACTTTTCAAAATGCTGCGTTGTTCGATAGCCTAATATTTTCCCTATAATTCTTCTTGCCAATATCCCCAATTTATGAAGGCTGTGATTTAACTCAAGACATTCACTAGAATACAAGCATTCTAGTTTCACTAGTTTGTTGTACAGTTTTACATTAAGTTTATTAGGTGAGTGTATTTTGCTGAAGGTATTTTTTGCTATACGATACGCTTTCCGAAGCTAGTGCATCCTTACCTCTCAGGAGATTTTTGTAAACCGGTTTTTTGAGTAGTCGTCACCCATTTATTTGAATTTTTTGCCTTGCTTGTTTGCCCAATATCCCTTGTTAAATATTTTAGAGTACTTCTGATGTCATAAATTCTGTTTTCTACGTAGCGTTTCTACGGCCTATTATGTTGGCCTTCTCTTCCAGAGAACTATTTTGCGCTGTTGCATCTGTAAGGCTTTCAGAAAGTATGGAAATGACATTGACAAATGCTATCCAATTAGATTTTTCTGCCTACACCGCAAATGTATACAATGATATGACATGCTTCGATTCTGCTAGGAATGATGCTCAAATGATAAAGCTGCCTTCATCGTATGTAACACGTTACACACTGTACAGTCGATCATGTTTTAATGAGTTACACACGATAACGGTAGTTTCATGATCTTAAGACAATGGCCAGCAGAATGGAAACCAATCATTAAATTAGCGGTCAAGGGAAATAAATAAAGAAAAATTTGAAGAAAAGTCGATCAAACGTTTCGTGAAATGATTTGTCTAAAACTAAGAAATGAAATACATTATAATAACACTTGACAAACGTAGTTTGCTGCATATGATTTCTGGCGCAATTAGAAAGTGCATGAAACGTTTCGCTAATGAATTTTATTTCTTACTTTTAAACTTATAATTTCACAAAATGTTGGACTAACTTTCATTTCAATTTCTTTTTTATTTCAAGTTTTTTCAGAAAGCATGACCTTATTGACGTCGCGTTTGTTTTCAAATGGTTCAAATGGCTCTGAGAACTATGGGACTTAACTTCTGAAGTCATCAGTCCCCTAGAGCTTAGAACTACTTAAGCCTAACTAACCTAAGGACATCACACACATCCATGCCCGAGGCAGGATTCGAACCTGCGACCGTAGCGGTCGCGCGGTTCCAGACTGTAGCTCCTAGAGCCGCTCGGCCACTCTGGCCGGCCCGCGTTTGTTGTCTTAGAGTCTTATGTTTTCGGAATTTCCTGTATTTACTAGTTGAGTCCCAGAAAATCATTTTACAGTTAAATATCACACCTGTGCAACTTTTTATCGGCAAAATTACTAGTCCTTGAAGAGATGCACTTTTCGACATTTCATTTCATGGCTAGCTATTTCATTTTCGCCTTAAATTGTTAAATAAGTTTTTCTTACTTATTAGGAAATTAAATACTTTTTTATCAAAACTAGACCTACCGATGGGAAATTTGATACCCCATTGGTCTCTTTCCCACTCTTAGATTGGCTACAGAAAGTCAGACAAAAATTTTCCTTCCGATCACTAAGTAAGTTTACTTTAATTACGCTGGTTACTTTCATGCAAGTAAACGCTGTTTCGCAAAATTAGATCTCACGCTGGTCAGTTTGATATCGCATTTGTCCATGTCCTACTCTACATTCGGCTAAGAGAATTCGGACGCAAACCCATTGTGAAATTTATAGCGAGCCTCTGTTTACGCTCCTCCTAAGGGGACTACACCCTGCCTATCTAATCCATGTTAATTTAGTCAAGTATTTGACCCATTTCTGAAAAAAACTATTTGATGCAGGACCTTAATATTTTTACTGTATGTTGCATAATGCTATTAGCGTCAACTGTACTAAAATCTACTTATCCATTTTATAGTTTTTAAGAAATATCTTTTTAAATTTATTAACAAAAAATATTAAGCTTTTTCTGCAGAAAATATTTTTGTAAACTTCCTAAAGAGGGACTATTATTGAATGGAGAGTCTCTGAAAATTTCATTCATTTATCTGTGACAGTTTCTGATATAATGGGGCATATGTACTGAAAATTTTAGTTTGCGGGAATTTGACATTAAAGAAGAAACTTTTGAAATTTGTTACTTACAGTTAATTAAAACTGCCTTCTTTGGCCTCTAGCATGTCTTCCAACTTCTTTTTCACCTTCCTGGATGTTTGTCTTGCTTTCTTGGTCATATTAGACGCAGACCTGTCTGCATCAGTTATCGTCATTTTATCGCAATGTTGCAGCCCAGTGATCATATTTTCAACAGGATTAATTCCCAGCTTTTTTAGTACCCAACACTTTCCAAAATTACTACAATTACTACGGCATCATGAACTCCCAGTTTCATTGTATGAATGCCTACAAATGCAGTTTTAGGAAGGAGTTTCCAAATTATGCTGTCGAAACATTAATTTGGGTTCTGTGTCTGCCCATGCAGACATTTCCTTAGAAGGTCAGGATGAGCCAAGTCTCTGAAAATACGTTTAACTGCTGTAGTAACAGCAGCGGGAAGAGAATGCTGGTGAGAATAAGATTGTCCAGTTGCCTGAGCCCTATTGTATTTGCACCACGAATTTTCGCCTGGTGGACACAATCCATGACATGGCTTATCATCAGTAGAAGACTTATGGAAGATAATGACCCAAACATCTCTCTTCATTGCCTCCAGATTTTCTTTATTTCTCCTAATTGCCTGCCCATAGTATACCTGCAAGTTATCTATAAAAACTACTCACAATCACACTTGAACAAAATTAACCGCGTGTTTGAAAGCGTGTTGTTTACAAACAGTAGAAACAAAAGAATACCGATCGTTGCATTCCAAGGATAGCCAACACACTAGGGAGTAAAAAAAAAAAGATCCTTAACGTGCAACTTAGGGGATATAAATACAGTAGAGTGTCGATTATCCGAACATCGGTCAGCCGAACGACCGCTTAACCGAACTGTGTACTCGATCGCACCTGTTACTCTCCCACCCTACCTTCCATCATCCCCCTCACTCCCAAACCTAGTATCTCACAGTAGTCACCGCAATGGGCCACCGCTGGAGGAAAATGGCTTCTAATGGGGCCTTCACAAGCCGCTGCTGACTGGCCAAGCCGCCAGTCGCTGTGTTTCAACAATCAGCACACTTCTGTCGGCTTGGCACTGGCAGAAGAAGTAGCGGCAGTATCAAAGCTGTTCACAGCAACAGCTGCGCCAGCTTAAGAGTTGAGGCGTGCCGCTCCGCGCAGTTTGAAGGATTGCGCGCCCCCAAGAAGAGCTTCTCACGGTGCAAACAGCCACCTTCTGTTCTCTGTTACGACCACTTGTGTGCTGCTGCGTGAAGAAGTGAACTTGACGATACAAAATGCTTAAACGTAAACGTGTTGTCCTTTCTATGAGGGACAAGTACGAGACTATTACTATATATTTCTACTGAAGTTGCCTCTCTATGTTAATTTGTAATACTAAAAGAGATGCCTGTTTTTATGAATAAATTTACTGTACAGTACTTCTTTTTGGCAAATAAACATGTACAGTTCGATTATCCGAATAAACCGGTTTTCCGAACACCCATGTCCCCCAATTACTTCGGATAATCGACGCTCTACTGTATCTATAATATGTGCAGAAAAGTGGGTGACAGAAAAGTTGGCGTGGCACGTAAACACACGTGGTAGGAAAATGCTCTTTTAATAGTTGAAAAAAATTTTCAGAAAAATCCTATTCAGACTACTTAAATAAAACCTTAATCTATCGAAATATGATGAAAACCGAAAATCGATTTTTTTCGACCTGAACCAAGACATTTACTCAAAAATCTTCTTTTGTAAATTAAGGCTACTAACGTACATACTTGTCCATGTCAAGTATTTTCAAGCTAGGCAATTTTCCGCTTAGTTAATACACGCGAGACGGCTCGCAAAGCTCCGGCGCGACACGGAGACGACGTCCCGGGCGGACTCTAGCGGCGGACTCCGCCTGGCGCATTTAACACGTGCTTCCCACGTGGCTGTTCACGGCGCCTTCAGCTGCAGTCGCGCAGGGCATTTGCATGCCCATTGTCCATTACATTCAAATGAAGAGTGCCGCCATCACCGCGGATGACGCCATGCGCCTGCCGCATCCGGGAGGCGGCGCCGCCCCCGCGCCCGCAGCGAGCCGCCTGGTCCGCAGACGCGCCGCGCCGCGCCGTACCCCAGGCTAGCGGCCAGCGGGACCGCGTCTGGCAGCGCGCGTCCACGTGCAGAGGCCGGAACTACGGCAGCAGTGACTGCCTCTTTTCCGGAAACGTGTCACTCCTGCATAAAGCTGGCAGCAGACGCAGAGAAACAGGAAGTCCGACCTTCCTAGGCCTCCTGTAGTCGAGGCGGCGTAAGAAGATCCTGAAGCGTTGGCATAGAGACGTTTGCAAAATCGCGAAGCTGCCGCGCCCAGCACACCGCAACTGTCACCGACATAACGCCGACTCAACTACAGTCAGTGTCCTCCCCCGGTAGCTGAGTGGTCAGCGCTAGAGAAAGTCAATCCTAAGTGCCCGGGTTCGATTCCCGGCTGGGTCGGAGATTTTCTCTCCTGAGGGACTGGGTGTTGTGTTGTCCTAATTATCATCATTTCATCCCCATCGATGCGCAAGTCGCCAAAGTGCCGACAAATCGAAAAACTTGCACCGGCGAACGGTCTACCCGATGGGGGCCCTGATGGTACGAAATTTACATTTATTTTAACTGTAGTCAGTCTGTCGAGTGCCTCTACCGCAGCGTGTCACTGTATTTACTTCCCAGTTCATCTAACAAAATGATAACAACTGATTTAATTCGCATGAAGGGCACAGAAATCTATTGTAAATCTAGATATACACAGTACTTTTTTTTTTTTTTTGTAAATGACTGTTGTGTTACTTTCCAGGGCGTGTTTTTGAAGTTGAGATTTCTTAAAAGGATATTGCAATCTTTTTCTGAGCATTTTAAAAGTGTCAACACAACATTTCATCTACATGTACTTCTACGTAGACATTCCGTAAGCCACCGTAGTGTGTGGTGGAGGATACCCTGTACCTCTTTCCTGTTCAACTTGCAAATAGAGCGAAGGAAAAACGATTGCCTGTATGAGTCCTAAATTCTCGTAGGCTATCTTCGCGCTCCTTATGCCCTAAGTACACTACTGGCCATTACAATTGCTACACCAGAAGATTACCTGCTACAGACGCGAAATTTAACCGACAGGAAGAAGATGCTGTGATATGCAAATGATTAGCTTTTCAGAGCATTCACACAAGGGTGGCGCTGGTGGCGACACCTACAGCGTGCTGACATGAGGAAAATTTCCAATCGATTTCTCATACACAAACAGCAGTTGGCCGGCGTTTCCTGGTGAAACGTTGTTGCGATGCCTCGTGTAAGGAGGAGAAATGCGTACCATCACGTTTCCAACTTTGATAAAGGTCGGATTGTAGTCTATCGCGATTGCGGTTTATCGTATCGTGACATTGTTACTCGCGTTGGTCGAGATCCAGAAGATGGAATCGGTGGGTTCTGTAGGGTAATACGGAACGCCGTGGTGTTTCCCAACGGCCTCGTATCACTAGCAGTCGAGGTGACAGGCATCTTATCCGCATGGTTGTAACGGATCGTGCAGCCACGTCTAGATACATGAGTCAACAGATGGGGACGTTTGCAAGACAGCAACCATCTGCACGAACAGTTCGACGACGCTTGCAGAAGCATGGACTATCAGCTCGGAGACCATGGCTGCCATTACCCTTGATTCTGCATCACAGACAGGAGCGCCTGCGATGGTGTACTCAACAACGAACCTGGGTGCACGAATGGCAAAACGTCATTTTTCGGATGCAGGTTCTGTTTACAGCATCATGATATCCGCCTCCGTATTTGGCGACGTCGCTGTGAACGCACATTGGAAACGTGTATTCGTCATCGCCATACTGGCGTATCACCCGGCATGATGGTATGGGGTGCCATTGGTTACACGTCTCGGTCACCTCTTGTTCGCATTGACGGCACTTTGAACAGTGGACGTCACATTTCAAATGTGTTACGATCCGTGGCTCTACCCTTCATTTGATCCCTGCGAAGCCCTACATTTCAGCAGGATAATGCACGACCGCATGTTGCAGGTCCTGTACGGGCCTTTCTGGATACAGAAAATGTTCGACTGCTGCCCTGGCCAGCTCATTCTCCAGATCTCTCACCAACTGAAAACGTCTGGTCAATGGTGGCCGAGCAACTGGCTCGTCACAATACGCCAGTCACTACTCATGATGAACTGTGGTTTCGTGTTGAAGCTGCATTGGCTGCTGTACCTGTACACGCCATCCAAGCTGTTTGACTCAATGCCCAGGCGTATAAAGGCCGTTATTACGTCCAGAGGTGGTTGTTCTGCGTACTGATTTCTCAGGATCTATTCACCCAAATTGCGTGATAATGTATTCACATTTCAGTTCTAGTATATTTGTCCAATTTATACCCGTTTATCATCTGCGTTTCTTCTTGGTGTAGCAATTTTAATGGCCAGTAGTGTATGTTTGCGGCAATAGAATCGTTCGGCTGTCAGCTTCAAATGTCGGTTCTCTAAATTCTCTGAGCAGCGTTTCTCGAAAAGAACGTCGTCTTCCCTCCCGGGATTCCCATTTGAGTTTACGAAGCATCTCTGTAACACATGTTGTTCGAACCTCGAACCCGCCTCTGAGTTGCTTCGATGTCTTCCTTCAGTCCCACCTGGTACGGATCCCAAACTCTCGAGCAGTACTCAAGAACAGGTCGCACCCGCGTCCTATATGCGGCGTCCTTTACGGGTGAACCACTCTTTCCTGAAATTCTCCCAATAAACCGAAGACGACCATTCCCATTTCCTACCAATATTCTCACATGCTCATTCCCCTTCACAGCGCCAGTTATTTAAATGACGAATGTGTCAAGCAGGACATTAGTACAGTAATAATGTATTGGAACATTACACATTTAATCTTCCTACTCATCCGCACTAACTTTTATTATTCCACATTCAGGTGTACCTGCTGTTCATCACACCAACTGTAAATTTTGTCTAAGTCGACTTGTATCCTCCTACAGACAGTCAACTCCGACACCTTACCGTACACCACGGCATCATCAGTAAACAACCGCAGACTGCTCCCCACCCTGTCCGCCAAATCATTTATGTAAGTAAATAACAACAGAGGCCTCATCACACATCGCTGGGGCACTCCTGACGATACGATTCACTCTGATGAACATTCGCCATCGAGGACAACGTACTAGTTTCTATTATTTAAGAAGTCTTCCAGCCTCTCATATATCTGTGGTGAACTTATTCCATTTGTTCGTACAGCCTGCAATGGGGCACCGTGTCAAATGCTTTTCGAAAATCTAGAAATATGGAACTGCCTGTTGCCCTTCACCCATAGTTCAAAGACTATCATGTTAGAAAAGGGCAAGCTGAGTTTCGCAAGAGCGATGCTTTCTAAAACCATTCTGATTCGTGGACGTAAGCTTCTCAGTCTCTAGAAAGTTTATTATATTCGAACAGAGAATATGTTCAAAGATACTGAAGTAAACAGAAGTTGTTATTTTGCTCTTCTTATATACTGGAGTCACCTCCACTATTTTTACACTCGCCTGGGACTTCGCGCTGGACGAGAGATTCGCGATAAATGCAAGCTAGATGAGGGGCTAATGCCGTAGACTATTCTTTGTAAGGACTCATTTGCCTTCAAATCTTTCAATTGTCTCTCTACACCAAGGATGCTTATTACAATGCCGCCCATAGGGGAGTCTGTCAGATGGTCAAACGACGGTATGTTTGTAGACTCTCCTGTGTGAACGATTTCTTGAACGTGAAATTTAAAATTTCGGCTTTCGTTACGCTATCTACAACTGCCACACCAGACAGGTCGCTAAGGGATTGAATGGAATCCCTAGACCATCTTAAAGATTCTGCGTACGACCAAAATTTTCTCGGGTTGTCTGTGAGATGTTTTGCTGAGGTGTGAGTGTGGTAGTTGTCGCATGCTTCGCGCATGGAGCTTTTCACAGACACACGAATCACTACTAATCTTCGCTTGTCGTCATTTATGCGTTCCCTTTTGAACCGATAGTGCAACAGCCTCTGCTTTCTCAGGATCCGCCGAATTTCGTTATTAAACCATGGCGGGTCTTTTCCATCCTTCAGCCACTTATCAGGAACGTAACTCTCCATTCAACGATTTATAATGTGCTTAAAATTCCTCTACATCCATCTTACGGGACCTAAGTGATGCCAGTGCCCTGTCTACGTGAGTTGCTGATAACTGCTTGACTGTTGTACCTAGCAGAATCATTCTCCTAACCTTCTTAACTGATTTATTAACTTCCGTAGTCATAGTTGATATAATGACATCATGATCGCTAATCCCCGTTTCTATACTGACATTGTCGATAAGGTCCGGCCTATTTGTAGCTACAAGGTCTAAGATATTTTCACCACGGGTGGGCTGCCGAGCTAGTTGCTCAATGCAATTTTTGGAAAACGTCTTCAAAAATATTTCGCATGACTGTCTGCTGCCATAGACATCCCAATCTATACTGGGCAGGTTAAAGTCTCCTCCAACAAGTATTGAATGATCTAGATATTTACGCGCTACTGACCGTAGACTTTTTTTAAATGACTCTAGAACTGTCACAGCAGAATCGGGTGGCCGGTAAAGACATCGAACAATTAACTTGGTTTCACCTACAGCTGTTATAAGCGACCAGATGAGTTCACTGCCACACTCAATCCCGACCTCAATAGAGACCATATTTTTGTCAAGTGCAACACTCCATCTTCTACGGTCACTACTCTGCCTTTCCTATATACTTTCTCATACATTTCCTGCTCTCGATCTCAAGAATAATTTGAGCGCAGGAACTTTCGTAGAGGGCAGTCAATTCGGAAATTTTGTTACGAATACTTCGACGGCTTACTGAGAAAATTGTGACAGTCGAAGTGTCCTCATTGTGAATGCCGTTTGACTTCCGTAGCCGAATATCGACTGCTGACTGTTCATCATAGCACCTCAAACTACTGCAAAAACCCTCATGTGCACTCCACAGGTCCTTTGCTACGCGAGTAGCTGGAATTCCTTTGTGTAGTGCTCCCCTGACCTACCAAGGGGAATGCTACAAATCCCCACACGATAACGCAGGTCTAGAAATCTGCCTCCAAGACTGTCACATAGTCGACGAATCCTTTGGGTGAGACCCTCCACTCGGCTCCAAACCAAACGACGCCGATCAACTCTGCGAACGATGATGCAAATCGCGAGCTCTGCACATTTCTGTTACATTGCTTCCACCAAAGCAAAACATCTACCGTATCACATCTCAAAAACTGTGGTTTTGATGTGTTGTTTGTACAATCGCCGAGTTTGTCTGTTTGACAGCTGTAATCTCGAAAGATACTACACTCCTGGAAATGGAAAAAAGAACACATTGACACCGGTGTGTCAGACCCACCATACTTGCTCCGGACACTGCGAGAGGGCTGTACAAGCAATGATCACACGCACGGCACAGCGGACACACCAGGAACCGCGGTGTTGGCCGTCGAATGGCGCTAGCTGCGCAGCATTTGTGCACCGCCGCCGTCAGTGTCAGCCAGTTTGCCGTGGCATACGGAGCTCCATCGCAGTCTTTAACACTGGTAGCATGCCGCGATAGCGTGGACGTGAACCGTATGTGCAGTTGACGGACTTTGAGCGAGGGCGTATAGTGGGCATGCGGGAGGCCGGGTGGACGTACCGCCGAATTGCTCAACACGTGGGGCGTGAGGTCTCCACAGTACATCGATGTTGTCGCCAGTGGTCGGCGGAAGGTGCACGTGCCCGTCGACCTGGGACCGGACCGCAGCGACGCACGGATGCACGCCAAGACCGTAGGATCCTACGCAGTGCCGTAGGGGACCGCACCGCCACTTCCCAGCAAATTAGGGACACTGTTGCTCCTGGGGTATCGGCGAGGACCATTCGCAACCGTCTCCATGAAGCTGGGCTACGGTCCCGCACACCGTTAGGCCGTCTTCCGCTCACGCCCCAACATCGTGCAGCCCGCCTCCAGTGGTGTCGCGACAGGCGTGAATGGAGGGACGAATGGAGACGTGTCGTCTTCAGCGATGAGAGTCGCTTCTGCCTTGGTGCCAATGATGGTCGTATGCGTGTTTGGCGCCGTGCAGGTGAGCGCCACAATCAGGACTGCATACGACCGAGGCACACAGGGCCAACACCCGGCATCATGGTGTGGGGAGCGATCTCCTACACTGGCCGTACACCACTGGTGATCGTCGAGGGGACACTGAATAGTGCACGGTACATCCAAACCGTCATCGAACCCATCGTTCTACCATTCCTAGACCGGCAAGGGAACTTGCTGTTCCAACAGGATAATGCACGTCCGCATGTATCCCGTGCCACCCAACGTGCTCTAGAAGGTGTAAGTCAACTACCCTGGCCAGCAAGATCTCCGGATCTGTCCCCCATTGAGCATGTTTGGGACTGGATGAAGCGTCGTCTCACGCGGTCTGCACGTCCAGCACGAACGCTGGTCCAGCTGAGGCGCCAGGTGGAAATGGCATGGCAAGCCGTTCCACAGGACTACATCCAGCATCTCTACGATCGTCTCCATGGGAGAATAGCAGCCTGCATTGCTGCGAAAGGTGGATATACACTGTACTAGTGCCGACATTGTGCATGCTCTGTTGCCTGTGTCTATGTGCCTGTGGTTCTGTCAGTGTGATCATGTGATGTATCTGACCCCAGGAATGTGTCAATAAAGTTTCCCCTTCCTGGGACAATGAATTCACGGTGTTCTTATTTCAATTTCCAGGAGTGTATTTTCATGGTGTTCCCGGAAGTAAGTTGAGCATAGCTTGGGACAACATACACTCTTTGTTTCATCAAAATTGGCTCGCAGAAAAAAATATACCGTACTTTAAAGTTTTATGTAAAATCGTCTGCACACCTTAGTAGTTCGGATATTTAATCATCACGGTGTAGTACATCAAAGAACCAATATATGGCGCTGTTAGTTTCATAAAACAACAAAGAACCAAAATGCGAAGCTGATAGTTTTTTAGCCCAATGACAGATATATTTTCGGAAGTTTACGCCATTTACATGATGAAGCGCCACAATCTTATCTTTATGGATATAAACTAACAACGAATATCTTTCGTTAGGATATAAGAGTTTGCTGATTTCGCTATGTGTATTAAAAATTTAACGACATTGCTTTGCTTCTTTCTTTATATTCTTCGCAAGCAGAAACGTCTTTATTAAGTTTGCTTTGTGATTCGGGTGCTTACTCATTACGTTTTGGTTTTGTTCCGCTTACAAATGAAAACGCGTAGACAATGGTCGAGTCTTTCTTAATACACTAGAACAGCCGAAAGACTAAGAACTATGCAGTTTCAAGTATACAACGAAGATCATGAGGTGAAACTTGCTGCAGCTTGGGAACGCCAGGCTATAATTCACTCTATGGAAACTCCTTCCAAAAGGGAGGGGGACTGCGTAGCTCTGTTAAAATGTGTCAGGAATTATCTCTTTCCTTAGAAACGTTCACTCACAATTACTTCTGTCCAATATAACATTACAGAGAAGCCGAATTTTGATGGGAAGTGGCGCAGGGTATACCCCGAATTCCAGTTATTCCTAAGAATTTACCATTGTGCTGTATACGTGTGCAACTATTGGTAAGCTTGTGTTGTAGCATGAAATTAAACAGTGCACAAGGCCAGAAGCTACAAATAAACACCAGAGAAATACCGGGTTTCTTAGCTACTTTAAAGAAAAGAGAACCTGCTAAATGAATATCAAGAGCTCATGTGATTATATCATTAAAAAGACTGAATCCCGTGGTGAATGTTTGAGATCGCCAGTAGGTTCGTACGCTGGCAGTCGACTAGCTCTCAGATTCAGACATCTACGAGCCTCTCCCTCAAACAACTTTGGGGAAACTGCGACGCCACATGACAACAACAGTGAGTGTAGCAGCTCCACACACGTTTGCAAAGTATGGGAAAAATTTGAGTGTCGTCTGGATGTTTGTCTTGCGTCCGGTGCAGGACACATTGAACAACTGTAAAACGCAATTGAAAAGTTTCAACCTAAGGCTACAGACATAACCATATGAAATATACAACCCTCTATAGTCCGATAGTTCCAGTGAAAATAAAGACTTCCTGGTTGATTGCGTAAGTCAAAATTCACATGGACTTTCCAGCTTTATTCACGTAAATACAACGTTGTGAAATCGGTTGAATCTTTGTAAAACGACCTGAATATTTAGGGGAATATTTTTCCTTCTTTAATACGCTAAGCAATATCGTTAAGACTACTTACCGCAAATGTACTTGCTTACTCGGTATTTCCTACTATAGGTCTCGGTCCTTGGTTTATCAATATTTCTTACGACCTGAGGTTCAACTAACATTATTTGATAATAATAACAATAATAATAATAATTACTACTATCATTATTACGTTCTTTTCTGTATTTCTTCCAGCTGCAGATTAGAGAAAACTAAATCTATCTCCCTAACAAATGCAAAATCGAGAAACGATTGTACACCTGCCCAAGTGTTTAACGCTTGTACCTGCAGTGTACTTACCAACTATTCGGTCGAACTGGATACAGCGCTCTTTTGCAGCGTCTTGGACTAGTATAATGCTTCTGGAAGTCGGTAGTTGTGCGCTTGACCGAAGACTTAGTCTCTGAAATCTTTGTTGCTCCATATTATCGTCAATTGTTGATCGAATTGATTAATATTCGGTATGCTTACTATTATATCACATATGTATGCAATGGCGTTGTCAGTTTTTCAAAATTCAAATTTTCGATTTTTGACGTTATCCCGGACGGGCGTACTAGGTGTTCTAGGTACGCCCGCCGGCTGTTGGTCATATCATGCTATATATATGTGACCATAGAGTGAGAACAGCATTTTTAATAAAAAACACTAATTGACATTGTGGGGGGACGGGGGGGGGGGGCACTACAGACTCCCCCCACACACGCATCGCTCCGTCGATGACGTCACATATATATAGCATGATATGACCAACAGCCGGCGGGCGTACCTAGAACACCTAGTACGCCCGTCCGGGATAACGTCAAAAATCGAAAATTTGAATTTTGAAAAACTGACAACGCCATTGCATACATATGTGATATAATAGTAAGCATACCGAATATTAATCAATTCGATCAACAATTGACGATAATATGGAGCAACAAAGATTTCAGAGACTAAGTCCCATAGGGAATCCAATGTATACGGACTTTAACTTTTGAAGGGACTTTAACTTTTGTCGCTTAAGGAGTATCGGGACACACATCCTTTTTTCTCTTTGTTCATAGGCAGAGTGCCGTCTGCCGTCTTAACTGTCCAGACTGTACCTACTTTTCCTAAAGTTTATGATGCTCTGCTATAATTCCACATTCATATCAAGTTCTCTGCGGTTCTCATAGTGCCACCATGGAAGTCTCTGCTTTCTCCAGCGCTGAATTTGCTTCCATGACTACAGAGAGTACATATCGGTCAGTCCAAAAAGTTTCTAGACTGGATTAATGAAATATAGAGAAAATTAAGATGGTAGTTTTAACGCTTTAAGTGCTGTACATAGTCTACCTCCACTTGAGTCTAACGCACAGAACGTTCATACGACCGTGTGAAACGGTTAGAAAAGTTCTCCTTTGGGATGTTCTACAACTCGTGCATCACATTGGCTTGAATAACACTTATTTCGTCAAAACGTATACCCTTCATGTGAGTTTCCGTTCTTTGTTGTTTTGTTGCAACTTCGTATTAATAATGCCAAGTTTCGTCACGCATGATGATTTCTTATAGATAATAGCCGGCCGGGGTGGCCGAGCGGTTCTAGGCACTACAGTCTGGAACCGCGCGACCGCTTCGGGCATGGGTGTGTGTGATGTCCCTAGGTTAGTAAGGTTTAAGTAGTTCTAAGTTCTAGCGGACTGATGACCTCAGAAGTTACGTCCCATAGTGCTCAGAGCCATTTGAACCATTTTCTAGATAACAATTGTCCGCGCGTTGCATTTTAATCAAGTCCCCTTAGAAAAATTAATGAATTACTGTGCTGATAAACCTCTACGTTATTTGATTTTCAAAGAGCTGAGCAGAACTGAACGTGCACAGACATTTCGGTCTTTACTGATTCTGATCATCACTAAACTGACACATAATATTTTTAGCGCAACGCAATCTGACTTTCAACAATCCCTACAAAAGAATGGCCCTGACTAACAATAACCTATAACTTTCACGAATCACTTACCTCACAAAAATCTTCGTTACTTGAACTACTGCAATACAGCGAGCGCCACTACTGCCAGATAAATAAAAGATTCTAACTACTGAAGGCACTAGCTACTGATAGGCATAGTTAGCAAATGAAAGATTTTGAAAGAGAACAAACAATGTATTTACCTTAATAGTGTTCAAAAGTCGTAATATATGTATATATATCAGTTCATGACATCCAGTCTTACAAATATACTCTTTCTGGCTGACACACGTCCAGATCGTCCGCTCTTAAAGTTCTGCCATCTCTGTCCCCACATCCATCACTGCTAGCGACTCACATCCAACTGTGTAACGCTACACGCTGTTCACATCCAACTGCCCAACACTACAATAGCGACTATTCCAACAATGCCAACCAGCCACAGACTTCACGCAGCACAGTCAGTGATTTTCAAACAGAGCGCTACGTGGCGTTACCAACATAAAAACCTAAACAGCCTACTTACAGTATCAACGCATCGTTGTTTCTATTCGGGAATCAAGCTGTGCAGGACAGACTTTGAACACGCATTTCTCTTCTACAAAACAGTTTGGAGAATTCCTTGAGCACTTGAATTAGAGACGTTGCTCCATTGCGATCTGTGACAAAACAGCGTTTTATCAGTCTCATGTCCACTCTGCCTCCACACAGCTTACTGGCTGAAGGCAGAGCTGTTGTTTACAGGGTTTAGTTCATGCTGCCGACGTGGTTACTGCTCTGACATCGCTTGTACGCCGAGAATAAAATCATATCGTAACTTTTTGGCCGTCGGTGTAAGCTGCAATAAGGCTAGCATCTTGTCTCCTTATTGCATTCCTGCGTCGCTGGTAGTAAACTGCTGCACCGCGTCGCAGAGCGCGGCACCCTAAGGCCACCAAGTTGAAACGTTTACGACCCATCACATCCAGTTCAGTACGTGTTTACACCGTTATCTTCCCTTCCACTTTGTTCTGATTCCATAAAATGTCTTCTAGCAAATAAAGTTCGTCGAGGGCACGTCCTCCTACCCTAGTGCCATAAATTTCTATTTATTTTTTTGTGAATTGCGTGCCATTAATTGCCTCTGGGGACTCGCTCCTCCACACGTTCCTTTGAGCGCAACTTTCCCTCTTCCTCTTAGATGTCTCCTCATTCGTGACTATATTTGGAACTCTCAACGTTACATTACCGTTGCCTCATGGAAACGCATTCAGTCCATCAATAATGTTGAGTACGTCACTTAGAGTGTCGTCCAAAGTTGCTTGTATTCTTGATGGGTACTATTTCGCTTACTGGTCGTGTAAGCGCGATGGTGCTGCCAAAGGTCCAAAACTGTGTCATGCCGACTTACGGTCATCCCCTTCATCCTGCGCAGACTCCTCTGGCATAAATGGCACTTTCAGGTGACAACAGACCTCTTAAATGTCCCCAGGCCGCCAGCGCTCTCACAAAAGATATCTCTCTCCTGGCTTTAGTACTCTACTGGCCTTCAAAAATTGCTACACCAAGAAGAAATGCAGATGTTAAACGGGTATTCATTGGACAAATATATTATACTAGAACTGACATGTGAATACATTTTCAAGCAATTTGTGTGAATAGATCCTGAGAAATCAGTACGCAGAACAACCACCTCTGGACGTAATAACGGCCTTTATACGCCTGGGCATTGAGTCAAACAGAGCTTGGATGGCGTGTACAGGTACAGCTCCCCATGCAGCTTCAACACGCCACCTCAGTTCGTCAAGATTAGTGACTGGCGTATTGTGACGAGCCAGTTGCTCGGCCAGCATTGACGAGACGTTTTCAATTGGTGAGAGATCTGGAGAATGTGCTGGCCAGGGCAGTAGTCGAACATTTTCTGTATCCAGACAGGACATTACAGGACCTGCAACATACGGTCGTGCATTATCCTGCTGAAATGTAGGGCTTCGCAGGGTCGAATGAAGGGTAGAGTCACGGGTCGTAACACATCTGAAATGTAACATCCACTGTTCAAAGTGCCGTCAATGCGAACAAGAGGTGACCGAGACGAGTAACCAATGGCACCCCATACCATTACGCCGGGTGATATGCCAGTATGGGAATGACGAATACACTCTTCCAAAGTGCTTTCACCGCGATGTCGCCAAACACGGATGCGACCATCATGATGCTGTAAACAGAACCTGAATTCATCCGAAAAAATGACGTTTTGCCATTCGTGCACCCAGGTTCGTCGTCGAGTACACCATCGCAGCCGCTCCTGTCTGTGATGCAGCGTGAAGGGCAACCGCAGCCACGGTCTCCAAGCTGATAGTCCATGCTGCTGCAAATATCGTCGGACTGTTTGTGCAGATGGTTGCCGTCTTGCAAAGGTCCCATCTGTCGACTCGGGGATCGAGACGTGGCTGCACGATCCGTTACAGCCATACGGATAAGATACCTGTCATCTCGACTGCTAGTGATGCGAGGCCGTTGGGAACCAGTACGGCGTTCCGTATTACCCTCCTGAACCCACCGATTCCATATTGTGCTAACAGTCATTGGATCTCGACCAACGCGAGCAGCAGTGTCGCGATACGATAAACCGCAATCGCGATAGGCTACAATCCGACCTTTATGAGAGTCTGAAACGTGGTGGTACACATTTCTCCTCCTTACACGAGGCATCAGAACAACGTTTCACCCGGCAACGCTGGTCAACGGCTATTTGTGTATGAGGAATCGATTGGAAACTTTCCTCATGTCAGCACGTTGTAGGTGTCACCACCGACGCCAGCCTTGTGTGAATGCTCTGGAAAGGTAATCATTTGCATATCATAGCATCTTCTTCTTGTCGGTTAAATTTCGCGTCTGTAGTACATCATCTTCGTGTTGTAGCAATTTTAATGGCCAGTAGTGTCTTCTAGTTCGTAATTGCCGCTAATAGAAGAGAAGTGTCTCTCCATATACAACTAAAGCCACCATACGAAATATGGCAGAAAGCATATGGTATACTTGTATCGTTCTTCTTTCCCCATCTCCCATCCTCTCCCCGATTGTAGACTTCATTTTCCATCGGTGAGTAGGCAGTCTAACAGCATATGCACTAATTTCTATAGGTTTACTGCCAGGATCGCTACGCATCGTGCGCACAGACTGGGAGGAGGGGGAAGAAGTAATAGTTTTCCTATGTCGACTGGGAACGTCCTCTTTTGGAAAAATGCTCATAGTTGCTTACGTGGAGCTTATGGTGTTTCCTGTGTATCTCTCACTATAAAGTATCGAGCAGTTGTGTAAGGATATCGCATTTAGTTTGCCAGTTAGCTACATCTCTATCACTAGTTGCAAGTTGCGAATACAGACCTTATTCTATGTGATGACGATGATGATGTTTGGTCTGTGGGGCGCTCAACTGCGCGGTCATCAGCACCTGTACAAAGTCCCAATTGTTTCACACTCCATTTTTTTTACGCAGTCCAGCCTAGCCACTATCACAAATGATGATGGTGATGATGAAGCGATGAGGACAACACGAACACCCAGTCCCCGGGCAGAGGAAATCCCCAACCCGGCCGGGAATCGAACCCGGGAACCCGTGATCCGGGGACAACAACGCTAGCCACTCGGCCACGAGCTGCGGACGGACCTTATTCTGACCTGTTCACATCCCAGCTCCACTCAACAACAAAACGCACTTACTTTCTTCCTTTGCAAAGAAGGGAAACTGGGATAACGACTGGAATAAAGTCATTAGAGACGAACTATTTTTTGGATTGTGGAGAGACACAGAAGAGAATTGACCGTGAGCTTTTCACGGGAACCATTGCAGATTTATCTTTAGGTGAACCACGGGAAACCTAGGCCAGGATGGATAATCGTGGATTTGATGCACCTCTCTCGGCCTGTCAGTTACGTGCAGACCTGAAAACACACGGGCGGCAAAGCCCGATGTCGCTGGAGTAATGCTCAACGTCAGTCTTAGCGATTAATACGAGAAGGCGAATGGTCGACTTTGGTTTATTGGGAGAATTCTAGAAAACTGTGGTTCGTCTGTATAAAGGGACCGAACTCAGAACACTAGTGCGACCAATTCTTGAGTACTGTTCGAGTGTTTGGTATACCTACTGGACTGGTTTAAAGAAAGACATCCAGTCATTTCAGAGGCGGACTGCTAGATTTGTTAGTGGCGAACAACACGTAAGACTCACGGACATGATTCAGGAACTCAATCGGGAATGCTTGGAGGGAAGGCGATATTCTTTCCGAGGAACGCTATTGAGAAAATTTAGAGAAACGGCATCCGAAGCTGATTGAAGAACCATTCTGATGCTTGCAGTATACATTGCGGGTAAGGACCACGAAGATGTGATACGATAATTTGGGTTCATACGGACGCATGTAGACAGTCGTTTCTACCTCGCTCCGTTTGCATGTGGAAGAGGAAGTGAAATGACTATTAGGGGTACGGGGTACCCTACGCCTCGCACCGTACAGTGAATTGCGGTGTATCTAAGCACATGAAGTTATAGAAGTACATGAGGAAAGCGACATCTCTAAATAACTCGCAAAAACATAGGTCACCGGGTGATGCTGTACGAGATGGCAGTTGCCTCAGGTAGTGGTTGCTACATCGGTTTGTCGCAGTCACTCGTTCTCTAATGTTGCAACCACATGGAACCCGCCTCTCAGACAAATAGGAACGGAGCGAACCAGTAAGTCTAGTACTCCTGCAGTCTGTTGCTGGGAAGACTCTCCACCGAGCAGTTGAGTGCGGTAGTCTGTAATCAGGCGTCCTGCTCTCGGTGCGTCTAACAGTTACCCATCTCCATTTATGACGGGTACTGACACCGATGACGTATGTCACTCACCCACTGGAGAGCGTCTGAGGCAGGCTGGAAATGAGCACTCGACGCCCACGCGCCTCCAGCACTCTCTACTCTTACAGTGAAGTGGAGATGAGAGAAGAGGACAGGGCGCGTCGCAGGCTAGGCATCCATAGTCACAGTCCATTTCCTTCGCTATGCCTTCCTAGTCCGCCATTGATATCTGACACTAATTATCTCGTAGATTCTGTGAAGCCAAACACTTATCTTCCTTCTTAACGTTTGCTTATACGGGGTGACTGGTGTAAGACGTAACAGCCCTTTCATTTCAAGAACTGTTCCACATATCGAAACGACGTTTTTGGCAAATCATAGTACGACATTCGAAACTCCGAGAAAAGCAGGAGTGAGCAATAGGGAGAGATGGATAATATACAGTACGCACAAGAACCAAGAGTGAACAAGAAGTCTCTAAGACCAAGAAGGAAGCACTCGGATTAAAAACGGTATAAGACAGATGCAGTGTTTAGCACCTGCTATTCAATCTACATATCGAAGAGGCCGGCCGGTGTGGCCGTGCGGTTAAGGCGCTTCAGTCTGGAACCGCGTGACCGCTACGGTCGCAGGTTCGAATCCTGCCTCGGACATGGATGTGTGTGATGTCCTTAGGTTAGTTAGGTTTAACTAGTTCTAAGTTCTAGGGGACTAATGACCTCAGCAGTTGAGTCCCATAGTGCTCAGAGCCATTTGAACCATTTTACATATCGAAGAAGCAGTGACGAAAGTGAAAGAAAGCTTCACGAACGGGGTTAAAGTTCAGGGTGAACGGAAATCAATGGTAAGATTCGTTGATGATATTGCCATTTTCAATGAAACTTAAGAAGAATTACAGGATCTGTTGAATGGAACATACAGTCTAATGAGTGCAAAATATAGACTGAGAATAAACCGGAAAGAAACAAAAGCATTGAGAGCAGCAGAAATGACAATAGCGAGAAACGTAACTTCAAAATTGGTTATCACGAAGTAGGAGAAGTTTAGGAATTCGCTTACCTTGGAAGCGAATCAGCGCATAACACACGAAGCAGGGATTACGCAAGGAGCAGACCAGCACAGGGAAAAAGGGCATTCCTGGCCAAGAGAACTCTACTAGTATCATTTCTGAGAATGTGCGCGTGGAGCTCAGCATTGTACGGTAGTGAAACATGGACGCTGGTAAAACCAGAAAACGAGAGAATCATTTTAGATTCGGTGCTGCAGAAAAACGTTGAAAATTAATTGGACTGGTAAAGCATGAAAACATCAGGAAATATCATCCGTTGTACAAGATGGAACTGTAGAGAGTAAAAAACGTAGCAGAAGGCAATATATCCAGCAAATAATTGAGGAAGGAGGATACAGGTGCTAATCTGAGATGAAAAGGTTGGTGCTGGAGGCGTGGTCAGTACTCTTACCTCTCGTCTCAACGAAGATATTGAAGTAACTAGGTTTTCTCTTCAAGTGGAACAATATACTTTTTACCGGGATTCGAAAGTTTGTAAATAGACAGAAACAGTGATGTATCACTTCCTAATATTGGCGTTACAGGTATTCGAGAAATGTCCTGGAATTGAAAAGCAAGGTGACAATAAACCGCTATTGCAGTACAAATACAGTAAAGTAGTGCTTGGATACCAAGCGCCGTCGTTATATGCAGCAACAAGGCCTACATTACCAAAATAAAAGGTATTTCCTCTTGGCTTCACTTGATATGACAGACAGCCCGTACAAAAAAGTTTCGAGTCTTATATTCCTGGTGTACAAGCGACGCCATCGCAGTAACTACAGTGGCAGCTAGAACTAACAACTGTGAACAACAGAAGTGCGTTCGACCCGTCAGTTGTAAGCAGGCAGTATTAAGCGTTGGACATCCGGCCGTAGTGAGTCAACGTTGTTGTGTTACAAATCGTAATGAACCGACATCTCTGAATTAAGTGTTCAAGACATTCTCCAGAATGTTTCGGAGTAGAGAAAAGTGTGGGCAGAATTTGTCCTTTATAGTTGGACTCCCGAACAAAAACAGCGACGCGTGGATTCCCGGCGCAACTCGACAGAAATGCAAATCGCGGACAGTTCTCTTTTGGAAATATCACCACGGGTGACGGGACGTAGTGTCACCAATATGAACCTACCAGCAAACCACGAAGTACTGAAAATCACACGAAGGGACAACGCTTTGACGACATAACCGACATTCAAGCCAGCTAACCAATATCCCAAAGAAGGACTTTTCTGGCAGTTTCACGTAGTAATAAATGGAAACGCCGTGTGGCTAGGGCCTCCCGTCGTGTAGACCGTTCGCCTGGTGCAGGTCTTTCGATTTGACGCCACTTCGGCGACTTGCTTGTCGATGGGGATGAAATGATGATGACAAGGACAACACAACATCCAGACCCTGAACGGAGAAAATCTCCGACCCAGCCGGAATCGAACCTGGGCCGTTAGGCATAACATTCCGTCGTGCTGACCACTCAGCTACTAGAGGTGGACAGTTTCACATAGTTGTATGAACGTTCTGTGCTTTTTACACACACGTGTGTGTGTGTGTGTGTGTGTGTGTGTGTGTGTGTGTGTGTATGTATGTATATGTGTGTGTGTGTGTGTGTGTGTGTGTGTGTGTGTGTGTATGTATGTATGTGTGTGTGTGTGTGTGTGTGTATGTATGTGTGTGCGCGTGTGTATGTGTGTGTGCGTGTGTATGTGTGTGTGTGTGTCTATGTGTGTGTGTTTGTGTGCGTGTGTATAAAGAGGGGAGCGGTTGGTGGTAAGCATAAACTGTGTAGAACACTTGTAACATTAAAACAACCATCATTACGTTTCTCTAATTTCTGTTAATCCGGTCTAGAAACTTTTTGGCTGGGGGTGTAGATACGAGTTCACTTGGGATTTTTACGATTTGAAGTATATGACAACTTCTATCTCATCAGAAGAGGCTTAGAAACATATTCCAAAGGTATGTGCGTACTCCTGTTTAAGTGGACAGCTTATGTGGAAAGAAGTGAACAGACGAGAGGCTTGATGCAATTACGTATCCTGGCAAGAGAGACCGGCTGCAGAAGCCGAATCTAGCCGTCTTGTGTTTACATTGTAGCACTTTTTGTGGAATATTTTGGCAAAATCTTTCAACTTACACGTTAAGTGTGCAAAGAGCAAGAGATGTATACGATGTATGGAATCAAATGTGGGTGAAACAACGCCGGAAATTGTTCACCTGGAGTATGGAGCTTAATGAACACATCTCCAGGACAAAACGCATGAGCTAAGAACGCTGGAAATCGCCACTGAACATGCTTCACAAATAAAAAAAGCGAAACGCGTGTGGCAATGAACAAACTGCCTTCAATTAGTTGTATAAACGGGACATGCATCCTCGAATTTTGAAGCAACCAAGGGACGACGGTAAACAGAAAAAAATGACGATGTTTAACTTATTATCTGAAATTTCACTAACTACGTGGCATTTTTATTATTTGTCAAAATTCTTTTAATCGTTATTGCTTAGAAATAGTCGCGCAATGACGATTTGGTTGTAACAGAATCTACAAATTTTTTTATTTAATTTGTTCATCGGAACCCATGCTTTTTCGCAAACAACAGGAACGTTAGGAATATCTGTCATCAGTGATTTCAGTTATCCGAAAGTATAGGTCCGTTGTAAGGCCTGGCGACGCATCTCTGATCTCTGTCCTTTTACTGGTGAAGAGTATACCTAGGTAATGGAAGCAGCTGACAGTTTTAAAACATGTCGTGTTCTTCTGGCCTTACAGTTTGACATTGGCATGTTTTTTTTTTTTCATTTACAGTAAGTCCAATTTTCGTCCCTCCTGCTTCAATTATTTCTTACATTTCGTTAATTGTGTTTATATCTCTTACCGCGATTATGTTATCATCTTAATATACACATATGTGATTGGATTTTATTATTATTGCACCTCCATTGTCTATTCTTCTGTATCTGTCTACGCAGTGTCGTCTTAAATAGAAATGCAGAGAGACCACCACTGTGTTTTACGCCAGGGTAAAGTGAGAGCTGTTGGTCATTTTGTTGCTCACTTTTACTTTCATCTTTCTGTCCTTCACTGTTAACTCAGACAACTTTCTTAGCTTCTCATAGATGACCATTACTTTTTGCGCTTTGCACACTGCTTGCCTGTTAACACAATCAGAGGCTCGTTTAAAATCAACTATGTCATACTCATAATTTGTTTCCGTAATTTGTCTAATAACGAAAAATGGGTCGGAAGTGCGTCTATTTGTGCGAAAATCGCATTGACCTTCTCCGAGGATAGTTTCAGCTCATGTTTTTATCCTTTTTTTCAGCACCTCTGAAAATGTCTTGTAGACATGCACGAATACAGTTACGCCTCTATAATTTCCACAAGCTAAGTTTTCTCTTTTTGTACTTATAGCACATATTATTCCAGTTTTCAGTTGTCTTCCATGATTTCATTTTCACATATGTTATTTATTAGTACATGTATTTCACCAATTAGAGGTTGATCGCCAAATTTTCTATGCTCTGACATCATTTTATCTTCAGTAGTTGCACGACTGTTGTTTGTATATCACTGACTACCTTCTTGCATTACTTGTCTTCTTACTTCTAGCATTTTCTCTTCTCGTGATTCCATATTCTCCTCCTGTTCTTGTGAACACCCAGTAACTGGTTCGAGTTGGTAGTGAGCATATCTTGAAAATATCCCACCTATCTTTGCAACATTTTTTGTTCGTCTCTGCCTATTTCATGATTTCTATTTTTACATGCATTCTGCATTGATTAAAAATTTTTCCTCATCTTTCCTACTGCATGATAAAAGTTTCTTGCTTCATCTATTCCTTTAATTCTTCAATCTTCTAAAATTTTGCTTTTTTTCTTAAATATCATATGAGCATTGGACCTTAATTCTTTGTACACTTCCACATTTCTTCTTGTCTCTCTCAATTGCGTTCTCAGTCTTACAGCATTTTTATATTCTATTACTAGTCTACATTCGTCATAAAACCATTCATATCTTTTCTTTTTTCTTGTAGCAGATGCTTTTTCCAATGCCTCTCTCACCTCTTTATGAATGCTGTTCCATCTATCTTACTTTCCTATTGTTTCATTGTCTGCTGTCAGAGCATCCATCAATTTTACTTCGTACTGATCATTCAGTTTTTATATATTCCAATTTACTTTTCTTCCATTCCAGATTTATATGTTACAGCTAACTTCTCTCTCAAAAAGGCTTTGTCACATAATGACCCGAATAGGAGCCGGCCGGTCGAGAGGTGAGTAGGCGGCATTACAGAACATGGTGGAGATGGGTGGATGTGTATAGTGTCAGTGTGTAGTGCGCGATGGAGCGACTGCTGAAGGAGTGTGGCTGCGGTTTTCAAGCGACTGACTGCACTCACCTATATAAGAGGAACAGGTTTTCGCGACTTCTCTTCTCGCCATGAAGAATCTTTACAGGTTTCTAAATGCGCAGGTTTCTGTAAAGGGGTATTCGAGATGATATGGAAGGATCGAGTGTATTTCTCCAAGTTGGGGTGCACCCTAAGAAGCAGGCGAATATCGGAATGATGCGCTGAGAGAAGTGATCTCAGTGAGGTTTTTCTTCCCTTCTTATTATGTTGCAATACATCGTACATGCTCAGTATTTGAAAAGTCTTAATTTCTCGAAAACCGTTATTTTCAATAAAAGCTTTGTCTTCTGTTTCCGACGCGTCCATCTTATTTGACGAGATATTACTTAACTGGGTGCAACGCTAAAAGCCATAATTTGGCATCTGGACTCGGTGCTGTAGCGTAACAGTTGAAATGAAATAAAAAGTGAAAGAGTGTGTTCGTGTTGATACCGGGCGACCTTGCGTTTGGAAGGAAGGAGGACGGGTTTCACTGCCAAAGCACCCGTGACTCACGACCAGATGCAGCGCAACCGAGACTTCCCTCAATAGCTGCGGCCTCGTGTGACAACGACTGTTCCCTCAACCAGAAGTGGGTCATTCAGTCTCCAGTGAGCCCTCTATCTTGGCGGTCGCACCAGATAAACTACTTGTAGACAGAATGTGTAATGTCACCATAAATGCCATCGATTCTTCATCCCAGAATTCTGGGTAGGTATAATTAAAACTAGTATCTTGTGTTTGATTTTCTGCAACTGGCAAACGGAAATTGTTACACCATGAACTCCCTGACTGGACGCTACCACACTGATACTCCAGCATTTTCTTGCGTATGCAATAAGTTGCGTGAACTTATTTTCGGTGCAGAAAGAAGCCACACATACAGATGACGAATGGAGTGAGTACATTGTGGCTATTGGATGTGCCATATTGAAACTTTTCAGGTGGTGACAGTAACACTGCATACTCAGAGGATGTGCACGGGCAGTCGACAAAACGTGCCAACAGCTGTAGTACAAGGGCTGCAGAACGAGTGGTGACGAGGTGGTTTGAGGACAAGTGGGGAAACAAGAGTGGGAACGGATCCTTCAGATGGAGTACATGCTGAGAACATTGTTCTGCTGGCTCTTCCGAACAGGCAGATGACAGCAGCTGAAATCCGAGTAGAAGTTATAGATACGGTGTCACCTCTAATCGTCGGGAGCAGATTAGTCAAAAATGGTTCAAATGGCTCTGAGCACTATGGGACTTAACATCTGTGGTCATCAGTCCCCTAGAACTTAGAACTACTTAAACCTAACTAACTTAAGGACATCACACGCATCCATGCCCGAGGCAGGATTCGAACCTGCGACCGTAGCGGTCACGCGGTTCCAGACTGAAGCGCCTTTAACCGCACGGCCACACCGGTCGGCGCAGATTAGTCAAGCCGGGCTACTGACTCGAGATGCAATGCATTGTTTATCGCTGCCACCATACCACAGAGAACAGAAACTTGCACAGCGTGGAGCCGTTGTCTACAGGCACATGAAGGCCGCTCTCTGGTGTTCAGCGCTGAGTTCCACTCCTGTTCATGGCGGTCTGATCGACGTTGAAGTGCCCATAGAAGACCTGGCCAAATGCCACACTTGCATGTGTCTTTATTGACGGTTCATCATCTAGGTAACTAAATAGACTGGTGTTTCCATTACACATTTTTTTTTACAAATTGTGTCCTAGTTTATCTATATGGGTAAAGAAGAGTGTCCGTTTGTTTGTCTGTAATTCATACAAATACACAGCTTTATTCCGAGCCTGACGAAATTTTGCACACTTTACCTTCAAGACAAGAGGAAGATCGCTGTCAACGGAAGATTTCGTAATCCGACTTGAAATATATATGTATGTAATGTATAAAGGGAAAATGTTGTTACCGATTTACTTCATATTTCTATACGATCCCCTAATGAACATTTGGGTGGAAATAGGCTATATGTAGTAGAAACGTTATTACCAATCTACCAAGCATCTCGAAAAGAAGTTAACCGATTTATTTCCGAAATCATAACCAGAACCTTAAACCAATTTTTCATGAACGCCGCAGGTGAAGGCGTATTCTATTCGTCGTATTCCTTTGACACCCAGTAATTCAAATATGCCCTTCAATTTAACGCGGCTATAGTTTCCCATTTGGCTTACATTAGCTGTATCAACAGGGCCAGTTACGTTGTTTTTCAGATACTAAATATCCCGAGCAACGCTGGCATTGCAGCTAGTACTTATTATTTTACAATTAAATAAAAACTTAAAAAATAAAATTAACTTGAGAAATTGGACTAATTTAACCAAAAGTTATCCGATAAAAATGGAAAAAAAAGAAGACAAGACGGAAGCTGTAGAAACTGTAAGATTTCACGGCCAGTGCCATTCCAAATGCGGGGATCTCGGTACTACTCTTAGAGTCACTCACCTCTGAGTGCCTTACTGATTTCTAACCCTAGTGCTTGACCGATTGTACGAAAGCATCTCCGAATCGACGTGCAGTTGCTGACTTAAGTCTGTCTTCTACGCTGTTCTGTTCTAATTATTATTTTACTTTTATGTATTCTAAGTCCTTGGATCGTTCTGTGTGAGTAGTGTACTTAATTTACATAAAGTCTAGTGATCCAGTGGTGCTGCTTATACACTAAGGGTGTTACAGGTTTAACGTGCCTATTTAGTGGAATATCCTGGTGCGGTTATACCTAGATGTAGTTTATAGGCGTGTCATCTTGGTTTCTAATGATGCTTCTTTCAACCGGTACAGCAGGCTAGCATGATATTTTCTGGTTACAGCAGACTACTGAGGTAAATATTGCCCCAACAAAACTCCGTCTTTGTCCTAGAAAACGGACGCCATTACTTTTTCGGCCAATTTCTGGATGCGGATCTTCTCCGACCGTGAGGACTCACTGTAGTGCCATTTTATTGATTGTTCCTTGGTTTCAGGGACATAAAATGTGAAGCCAAGTTTCATCCTCAGTGACTAAACTCACCAGAGAGGTCTCTGAAGCTTCAAAATGGCGCAGAATGGCTTTCGGTGTCTCATAGCGTTACTTCCGCTGCTCACAGTTCAAACATTTCGGCAACCATTTCACTGAAAGCTTGCGCACATTTAGGATAGTGTTGATTATGAAGCCAACACACTTCCTTGCGATGTTCAGTATTTCAGCTGTCTTTTCGGCAGATATTCATCGGTCCTGAAGAATCAGCTAGTGGGCAGCATCGGATTCTGCAGTGTCTCGTGCGGTTTGGAAACGACCACTGTGGGGATCTACTCGGCCATCTCGGTCCTCATCTGCAACAAAACGGACTGCACGAAGAGTGAACACCTGATCTTTACACAGCTACATATCTAGACTTCGGACTTTCAAGTGAGCCCCACCTCGAAAGACTACACAATATGGTGGTAATAGAGAGCATTAACGAATTACGCCCTTCTCCTTCGGGAGACAGCACCTAAAAGATAATGTACATTAGTTCATTTCGAGGACATAGCTGAACAGTCGAAGAAAGTCGGCGACAACTGTAACAGCGTAACTGCACCAAACAAGTACTTTGGATCGCGCACGGCGGTATATTCTGCTGATACATTACGACGTATGTTCGCAGACTGTAAGAACGATGTGCCGTATCACTCAGTTCCGTGACTTATTAGCCACATCTTGAGAATAGATTATCATGAAACGGAATGCCAGTTATGGATCCAGACAACCGGGCCTCCCCAATGTACAGTATACGTAGAGGACAGTGTTGTACCTAGAGGACACCCAGCGAGGTGGCGCAGTGGTTAGCATACTGGACTCGCATTCGGGAGGACGGTGGTTCAAACCCGCGTTTGGCCATTCTGATTTAGGTTTTCCGTGACTTCCGTAAATCGATTCAGACAAATATCGGGATGATTCCTTTGAATGGGCACGGCCGACTTCCTTCCCCATCCTTCCCTAATACGATGGGACCGATGACCTCGCTGTTTGGCCGCCTCCCCCAAATCAATCAACCGACCAACCTAGAAGATATTGCACCTAGGAACATACGATGTTTTTTGGTCAGTACTCCAGGTAAGTGACTGATTTTAGAATGACATGAAGGAGCGAGTACTAGAGACCGCCACCAGCACTTTCCGCCATTCTATACAGTTTTTGTTGTTAGACTTGAGACAGTGTTCTGTGTAGTCTGCGTAAATATTTCACTTTCCACACATTTATGTGGCTTTTGATATATAAAAGCTATTCGGAATATATTGTTAGTTCTGCAGTTACATAGTTTTATGGCGAGTAAAATGCTGTACCTTTTTAAAACTATGTGGACAGTTAAGTTGTATTTAGTCGGTTGTGCACCAACTTGCCTCTCGTAACAGAAGATGTTCTTTTACCGTGGAACATTTGATACTTCAAAAAGAAATGAATCTCTTTAATGTCTTAAGAGCTTTACCAGTCTTGAAATTGGAAATCTGTGTTACCTTCGAGTGGCCTCTATTTCAAAATATATTTGTCCTGTAACTGGTTTTTGATAATACTTCTACTTAATTTGATTTCACTAACTGGTTATTGGTGGTAGGAAAGTAAAAATGAAACAGAGGGACAATTAAATGCAATATCGGCAAAATCGTCTCCATTGCAACACTTTTGAATTTCAATAGAATATTTGTTTCTACTACATAGCCTTGTTCAAATGGCTCTGAGCATAATGGGACTTAAGGTCTGAGGTCATCAGCCCCTAGAACTTAGAACTACTTAAACCTAACTAACCTGAGGACATCACACACATCCATGCCCGAGGCAGGATTCGAACCTGCGACCGTAGCGGTCGCGCGGTTCCACACTGAAGCGCCTAGAGCCGCTCGGCTACAGCTGCCGGCTGCTTGTTGTATATTGGAATAGTATTTTCACATTTGGAAAAACCTTTATTTCTCAGATTATTTTTTGTGATTTCAGAGGAAGACCACAGTTCATAAAAATGAATGCCGTCATTCAGCGTTCAAAGTCTGTTAATTCCTGTGATGCGGCCATTTTCGCATCGAACACCTTTTCACACGAATCATCTGAGTACGAATGACAGTTTCGCCAATTCACTGCCTTTCCATACTTGTGTACGCGATACTACAGTCATATGTATACTGCACATCGCTATCTCATGACGTTGTCACCTCAGCGTGTACCTCTGCGAAAGCTGACGTTATGCGCGATATTTCTTCACGATTGGTGTGGCAGTCGTGAAATGAGGATGAAGAATGTTCGTGGATTCAGTCTCAACCTGCAAGTCGTAGTTTTACCATGAACCAGACTTCTCGTCGTCTTGTTTTCGTACTCTTAAAGGATCATACCAATTCGTCGACAACCTAGGCTACTGACTCCGAAGCACTTCCACGGGTGTGAATCAGTCTACTTCGATGTTTCGGTGCTGCCTGCCTTGGGCTAGACTCTTGCTTACACACCGTTGCTTGGAATCTCATTATCCAGGAACGACTAACAGTTCAGACTACAACACGCTAGAGGACATCGTCTCTGGTGCGTTGAGGGGTGAAATACGACTTTTTCACGGCAGGCTATACTAAAGTGAATCCAGCTTACGAGGTAGATGCCTCGCAGGGTAGCCGACCGGTCTGAGGCGCCATGTCACGGTCGACGCGAGTTCCCCCGTCGGAGGTTCGAGGCCTCCCTCGGGCTTGGGTGTGTGTGTGTGTGTGTGTGTGTCGTCCTTAGCGTAAATTAGTCTAAGATTAATTGGTGCGTAATCTTAGGGACCGATGACCTCAGCAGTTCAGGCCCATAAGATCTTACCACAAATTTCCAACGAGGTAGATCTTACCTCGATGACCGTTGTTCTGTGCCGCATAATCGAAAACGCTAAATATTATGGTACGAGGAGCCAGTGGATACAATGTACAGACTGAATAGTAAGCGATTTATCAGGGAAATTTCCGATTCGTTTTTATGCAGAAGAATGTGCATCTTTTTAAAAAATTAATTACTACCCGTTCTTTTCAGGCCGTATCTTTTTGTGACGTACCGTACATTGAAAACGTTTGGAAAGTGCTTGAACGACAACTTGTTCGTGCCATTCTTCCAGTAAACACTTTTGATGTTTTTTGTGTCACATACAAGTGCGCGACGCTCTTTGACTCCATACCGCTGCATTTAGATTTCTGAATACAAAATGTGGTGGCTACCTACCCTTGCAAATATAAGATTTGATGTACAGGTCTGTCGCCCTTAAGATTTGTTCCTTGTCGTATAATATAGTGTAATTTCAGCCACATGTATGACTCGTCGTCGCAAAGGTTTTCATACCACCAGTATAGGTAAATTTCTATAACAGTATGTGTTACTGCTCCGTTTGTTCGCCTAAAAAACATTTGTTGTTATATTGTCGTTCGTTTAATAAACGATGTTTTGAAGAAAATACGCAGACCAACCTCTACAGGCCGCAGTAAGAAGCAGTTCCACAGAACAGCGCAAGAATGTCTAGCACTCGGGTTGGAGGAAACTGTCGATGCACTGGCCATTGCGTGGCAGAGGACCGACAGCACCGAGCGGCCTGGGAGGAGTAGCCGCGGCTAAATTTGCTCCGGAGTCAACAGTCTCCGGCAGACAACAGCCTGTGTCTCTCGCTAATGGGCCTTTCATCTTCCTTCTCCCTGAAAAAAGGGGCAGAGCCTGCTGTCCACTCCCGTCTCTGGTGAGTGTCGAATTGTTCTCGGAAGTGCTTCACTCATCCTCTCACAATAGGTCGTGGTTCTCGAGTCAGAAGTAACCGCTCTGAATCCTGGTAATGGAAGAAATGTTCGCCACCAGAATTTAGTCAGAAAGATGGGTGGAGAAGGGGGAGGGAGGGGAGGAGGGAGGGGGATGGAGGGACAACAGGTGGCAAGAAATTCCTGATCACTAAAGTTTGTGCCTGTAATCTGATGAAACCTCCCCGCAGTGGGTCACAGACGTGGAACGTCACACACATCCATGCCCGAGGCAGGATTCGAACGTGCGACCGTAGCGGTCGCGCGGTTCCAGACTGAAGCGCCTAGAACCGCTCGGCCACAGCGGCCGGCGATATTAAACTGATAAATTGTATTGCAACTAAACATAGTCCTGTGATGCTTAAGGAGACATTCTTCCATAGCGAACATAAAAATTTTACAGTCTTTTTTAGGTTGATTTGCCATATTGTCAACTAAATTTAATCGCTTAATGCAAGTTTAAATAACTGTTGAGTAGACGCCATCTTTCAAAGATGCAACGCGTACTCACCTTTAATCGCTGTTCACCCTTCAATTTTTACACGTCTGTTTTTTACTGAATTATTTGCTCTGCAGTAAAGAATATTCACTCCGGCTATGAAACTTCTACTGATCGAACGTAACTGTTCCTTTCAGATTCTGTGCAATTTATTACATTGGCAATTGTAGACATGATAAAACTAGACGTTGCCGGATGTATATGACTTAACTGTTGAATTACGGAATATTGGTGAAAATAAAAGAAAAATATTTTATTATGTTAATTGAAGATAAAATTACAGTTTACAACGTTAAAAGTTGTCAGTTGGACATAACTTGTTCAAATGGTTCATATTACTCTGAGCACTATGGGACTTAACATCTGAGGTCATCAGTCCCCTAGAACTTAGAACTACTTAAGCCTAACTAACCTAAGGGCATCACACACATCCATGGCCGAGGCAGGATTCGAACCTGCGACCGTAGCGGCAGCTGCTATCCTGTACGTAACATAGTGCAATATATCGTAACATAGTGCAATATATCGCCAGCCAAGAGCGAGAGATAAAGACGTGGATACACTCTGTACTAATGTTCAACACTTTTCTGTGATACTCTGTATTTAGTCATAGTATTATAATCACGTTTTGAGAAAAGAAGTATTGGAAACGATAAACGTCGTCAATTTAAACACGTACTCAAACACTCAGGCTCCGAATCAAATCTGCCCGGCGGATTACCGTTGAGGCCGGTGTGTTGGCCAGCCCTATGTGGTTTTTCGGCGGTTTCCCGTATCCCACTAGTCACTATGTGGCTGATAACCACATCCCGTCTCAAATATCTAGGAAACTACAGCACACTTCTACACTGTGTAACACTAAACACCGATAGTTAAGGTGAACAAATGCCGATCTGGGGGGAAATAAATGGCGACAGGAAGGCCATCCGGCCGAGATCTCCACCAATAACATTTTCCAAATCTGAAAATTAGGATGCCAATTCCTTGAAGATCCAAGATAAAGACCACGGAAACGGAAAAGTTGTTGTAAAACATTTGTCATAATACTGAACTTTACGAAAAAGTATTCGCAAGGTGCTTTGGAACTAACACCTGGTACAATTCTTAAAATTCTTTTCTGTGTCGTGGAAATGTTATCTCTATAATATATTGTGATTTCGATACTTTATGAGTCTATAATTTAATTCATTTACTTTAGTGTAACTTGCAGCCGACCTGTGAACAGTTGTTCATCTTCATAAGTTGTTGTTGTTGTTGTGGTGGTCTTCAGTTCTGAGACTGGTTTGATGCAGCTCTCCATGCTACTCTATCCTGTGCAAGCTTCTTCATTTCCCAGTACCTACTGCAACCTACATCCATCTGAATCTGCTTAGTGTATTCATTTCTTGGTCTCCCTCTACGATTTTTACTCGCCACGTTGCCCTCCAGTACTAAATTGGTGATCCCTTGATGCCTCAGAACATGTCCTACCAACCGATCCCGTCTTCTGGTCAAGTTGTGCCACAAACTTCTCTTCTACCCAATCCTATTCAATACTTCATCATTAGTTATGTGATCTACCCACCTTATCTTCAGCATTCTTCTGTAGCACCACATTTCGAAAGCTTCTATTCTCTTCTTGTCTAAACTATTTATCGTCCATGTTTCACTTCCATACATGGCTACACTCCATACAAATACTTTCAGAAACGACTTCCTAACACTTAAATCAATACTCGATGTTAACAAATTTCTCTTCTTCAGAAAAGCTTTCCTTGCCATTGCCAGTCTTCATTCTATATCCTCTCTACTTCGACCATCATCAGTTATTTTGCTCCCCAAATAGCAAAACTCCTATACTACTTTAAGTGTCTCATATCCTAATCTAATTCCCTCAGCATCACCCGATTTAATTCGACTACATTCCATTATCCTCGTTTTGCTTTTGTTGATGTTCATCTTATATCCTCCTTTCAAGACACTGTCCATTCCATTCAACTGCTCTTCCAAGTCCTTTACTGTCTCTGACAGAATTACAATGTCACCGGCGAACCTCAAAGTTTTTATTTTAATACCTACTCCTAATTTTTCTTTTGTTTCCTTTACTGCTTGCTCAATATACAGATTCAACAACATCGGGGAGAGGCTACAACCCTGTCTTACTCCCTTCCCAACCACTGCTTCCCTTTCATGTCCCTCGACTCTTATAACTGCAATCTGGTTTCTGTACAAATTGTAAATAGCCTTTCGCTCCCTGTATTTTACCCCTGCCACCTTTAGAATTTGAAAGAGAGTATTCCAGTCAACATTGTCAAAAGCTTTTCCTAAGTCTACAAATGCTAGAAACGTAGATTTGCCTTTCCTTAATCTTTCTTCTAAGATAAGTCGTAAGGTCAGTATTTCCTCACGTGTTCCAGTGTTTCTACGGAATCCAAACTGATCTTCCCCGAGGTTGGCTTCTACTAGTTTTTCCATTCGTCTGTAAAGAATTCGTGTCAGTATTTTGCAGCTGTGACTTATTAAACTGATAGTTCGGTAATTTTCACATCTGTCAACACCTGCTTTATTTGGGATTGGAATTATTATATTCTTCTTGAAGTCTGAAGGTATTTCGCCTGTTTCATACATCTTGCTCACCAAATGGTAAAGTTTTGTCAGGACTGGCTCTCCCAAGGCAGTCAGTAGTTCCAATGGAATGTTGTCTACTCCGGGGGCCTTGTTTCGACACAGGTCGTTCAGTGCTCTGTCAAACTCTTCACGCAGTATCATATCTCCCATTTCATCTTCATCTACACCCTCTTCCATTTCCATAATATTGTCCTCAAGCACATCGCCCTTGTATAGACCCTCTATATACTCCTTCCACCTTTCTGCTTTCCCTTCTTTGCTTAGAACTGGGGTTCCATCTGAGCTCTTGATATTCATACAAGTCGTTCTCTTATCTCCAAAGGTCTCTTTAATTTTCCTGTAGGCAGTACCTATCTTACCCCTAGTGAGATAAGCCTCTACATCCTTACATTTGTCCTCTAGCCATCCCTGCTTAGCCATTTTGCACTTCCTGTCGATCTCATTTTTGAGACGTTTGTATTCCTTTTTGCCTGCTTCATTTACTGCATTTTTATATTTTCTCCTTTCATCAATTAAATTCAATATTTCTTCTGTTACCCAAGGATTTCTACTAGCCCTCGTCTTTTTACCTACTTGATCCTCTGCTGCCTTCTCTACTTCATCCCTCAAAGCTACCCATTCTTCTTCTACTGTATTTCTTTGCCCCATTCCTGTCAATTGCTCCCTTATGCTCTCCCTGAAACTCTGTACAACCTCCGGTTCTTTCAGTTTTTGCAGGTCCCATCCCCTTAAATTCCCACCTTTTTGCAGTTTCTTCAGTTTCAATCTACATGTCATAACCAATAGATTGTGGTCAGAGTCCACATCTGCCCCTGGAAATGTCTTACAATTTAAAACCTGGTTCCTAAATCTCTGTCTTACCATTATACAATCTATCTGATACCTTTTAGTATCTCCAGGGTTCTTTCATGATTCTTAAACCAAGTGTTAGCTATGATTATGTTGTGCTCTGTGCAAAATTCTACCAGGCGGCTTCCTCTTTCATTTCTTAGCCCCAATCCATATTCACCGACTATGTTTCCTACTCTCCATTTTCCTACACTCGAATTCCAGTCACCCATGACTATTAAATTTTCGTCTCCCTTCACTATCTGAATGATTTCTTTTATTTCATCATACATTTCTTCAATTTCTTCGTCATCTGCAGAGCTAGTTGGCATATGAACTTGTACTACTGTAGTAGGTGTGGGCTTCGTATCTATCTTGGCCACAGTAATGCGTTCACTATGCTGTTTGTAGTAGCTTACCCGCATTCCTATTTTCCTATTCATTATTAAACCTACTCCTGCATTACCCCTATTTGATTTTGTGTTTATAACCCTGTAGTCACCTGACCAGAAGTCTTGTTCCTCCTGCCACCGAACTTCACTAATTCCCACTATATCTAACTTCAACCTATCCATTTCCCTTTTTAAATTTTCTAACCTACCTGCCCGATTAAGGGATCTGACATTCCACGCTCCGATCCGTAGAACGTCAGTTTTCTTTCTCCTGATAACGACATCCTCCTGAGTAGTCCCCGCCCGGAGATCCGAATGGGGGAGTATTTTACCTCCGGAATATTTTACCCAAGAGGACGCCATCATCATTTAATCATACAGTAAAGCTGCATGCCCTCGGGAAAAATTACGACTTTAGTTTCCCCTTGCTTTCAGCCGTTCGCAGTACCAGCACAGCAAGGCCGTTTTGGTTATTGTTACAAGGCCAGATCAGTCAATCATCCAGACTGTTGCCCTTGCAACTACTGAAAAGGCTGCTGCCCCTCTTCAGCAACCACTCGTTTGTCTGGCCTCTCAACAGATCTTCATAAGAGCAGAGTGATATTTTAAACTGAGCTGTGCAATGTAATTGGAGAGGTTTCTCTTTTTCACTAATATTGTCTCCAATCCGGTGATGATAGGAAGCTGTCAACTCTTCTGGCACAGCATTACGCGCTAGCTAACTAAGGAACCACACCCAGATGTCACCCACAGCCTGGATCTATGAAGCAGTATGGGCAAGTTGGCTGTTTACCCTGAATACTGACTCGGTGTCGTATAATATAGACCTACGTCACCTTCTGTCGCTATGAAAGCTAGATTTAGGAGCTGAACATTTCTTCCACAACTAGGCATCGGTGATGCGTCCAAATTACACCTCAACATGAAAATTTCTTCCACAACCAGGACTCGGTAGTTGTAGCTAATGTACATCGAGCACCAATGCTGCTATAAGCTTGTGACCTCCACCCGTATGATGGTATCCCGATTTCACTTATCCGAGATGGGTTGGGTTGATTTGGGGAAGAGACCAAACTGCGAGGTCATCGGTCTCATCGGATTAGGGAGGAAAGCAAAATGCCGGCGCTCCCCGAAAATGTTGCCCAATCGGACAACGGCCAAACCTTCCACCGCCGGAAACCAATGCAAATTGTAGTTTCCGGACACGAAAAAGTAAAGTAAGTAGGGATGGATGGGGGAGGAAGTAGGAAGTCGCCTTTGAAAGGAGCTATCCCAACATTTGCCTGAAGTGATTTAGGGAAATCACAGAAAACTTAAATCAGAATGGCCGGACGCGGGATTGAAGCGTCGTCCTCCCGAATGCGAGTCCAGTGTGCTAACCACTGCGCCACCTCGCTCCGTCCACTTATCCGAAAGATAAATTTTCCAACCAGACTGAGTCGATAACAAAGCATTACTTCCACCGGATACAACACCATACTGTATCATCTGAGCTAATTATCAGCGAAAAACCGGACCAGAGATGATTTCTGTGGATAGTAACAGTGTATGGAAGTTCCTATCTGAACCGGAGGGCAACAGCTCCAACTAGTATCGATCAGATTGGACTTTATTGCAGCAGAAAAGGATCAACAATTATAAACTGATTTGACGTCAGTAACTTGTTATCTCCTCAGTAAACAGAAATGTAGTGCGCTCTCATTGCAATGTTAACGACCGTATCGATGTTTGTAAAGGAGGCGTATTAGGGCTTAGAGATCAGTAAATGAAATTTAGCATTTCGTTGAATAGCGTCTGATTTTCATAACCACCTTAATGGTAGAAGTTAGCAGAACAAACACTAGCAGCTGTTGATCCAAAATTATCACTAGATTTGTATTTAGAGTTTTCGTCCATAAACGTGTAACATGTCACTACAGATCGTATACTCTCATATCTTAATCGCAATCCAAATAATTGCTCGAGAATGATCATGAGCGTCAACTGAATGATCATAGATACTGGTTAATCGGAGCCTTATTTCGCTATGTGCGCTCCTTTCGTAATTATATAACAAGTGCTGTTCTGGCCACTGAAATAAAACGCCTGGTATGTATAGCCTCTGTCTGCTACATTTTTCGCCGGCCGGTTCTATGCGCTACAGTCTGGAGCCGCTCCACCGCTACGGTAGCAGTTTCGAATCCTGCCTCGGGCATGGATGTGTGTGATGTCCTTAGGTTAGTTAGGTTTACGTAGTTCTAAGTTCTAGGGGACTGACGACCTTAGAAGTTAAGTCCCATAGTTCTCAGAGCCATTTGAACCATTTTCTGTGATACTATATTTATTTTGCTTCGGCATTTAGTAAAAGAAAAGAAACCTCTTGAGACGAGAGTGAGACAGAAATTACATATCATTCAGTTGGGACCTATTTTTTAAAAAGGATTCAGCAGCATCACTCAGTCTCCATTTCGCGTGTGCCCTGTAGCAGTCAACAGGCAACAAGTAGCGTCTGCTTAGTCTATGACACAGGACTTGCGGTAGGCGCTATGGTGGCGAAAGTGTGGTGTAATGTTCCCCAAGTGTTAGCGTATTTCGTGAATGTGTGTTTTCGCGCAGTAGCGCTGAGACAGTTTTATCGCTGCTGCGATTACAATAAAACCTCTCTGTAATTTCATTATCTATGTAATTTTAAAAGAACCGGACCGCCAACCTTTTGTTCACTCTCTTCCTGTTCAGCCCTTGGCCGGTACGGTCGCAATAATCTGTGTCACGTAGAGATTCTGGTTTTTTGGGCTCATTTTGCGCAATAATAATTTAATTTCATTGTGTTTATCGTTACGACTAGTCATACCCTTTTTCCTCAGCTACTTTCATGAATTTGATAAGTAAATGTGGCTTACTTTGTGTGGGGATGTCTGTTGGTGAATGACCGCATATTAACGGCACCAACCAGTGTAATACGCTTGGTTTGCTTTCAAAATAGAACCTGCATCTAAAATTTCACATTTTGCAAAACGAAGTCCCATGCCTTTTAGGCGTAAATCACGTCCCAAAATTATACTCACCAGCAGACAATCCCGGTAGAGAAGCCTAGCTAAAAAATATCAGTCATTACCTATGATGGTGGTAACTGCATTCCAATTTCAATATTTTAAAAAAAAAATTTCACGTGATTTTTCAAGTACGTTATTTTTCTTGATGTAATTGACGACTCATTTAGCCAAAGAGGAATTTAATTTGATTCAGATTTGCATCTGAGTTCAAACATTTTAAAAGACCGAAAACTATTGGCCATTAAAATCGCTACACCAAGAAGAAATGCAGATGATAAATGGCTATTAATTGGACAAATAAATAATACTAGACCTGACATGTGATTACATTTTCACACAATTTGGGTTGCATAGGTCCTGAGAAATCAGTACCCACAATAACCAACACTGGCCCTAATTACGGCCTGGGCATTGAGTCAAACAGAGCTCGGATGGCGTGTACAGGTACAGCTGCCCATGCAGCTTCAACACGATACCACAGTTCATCAAGATTAGTGACTGGCGTATCGTGACGAGCCAGTTGCTCGGGCACCATTGACCAGACGTTTGTAATTGGTGAGAGATCTGGAGAATGTGCTGGCCAGGGCAGCAGTCGAACATTTTCTGTATCCAGAAGGGCCCGTACAGGACCTGCAACATGCGGTCGTGCATTATCCTGCTGAAATGTAGGGCTCCACAGGGATCGAATGAAGGGAAGAACCACGGGTTGTCACACATCTGAAATGTAACGTCCACTGTTCAAAGTGCCGTCAGTAGGAACAAGAAGCACCGACACGTGTAACCAATGGCACCCCATACCATCACGCCGGGTGATACGACAGTATGGCGATGACGAGTACACGCTTCCAATGTGCGTTCACTGCGATGTTGCCAAACACGGATGCGAACATAATGATGCTGTAAACAGAGCCTGGATTCATCCGAAAAGATGACGTTTTGCCATTCGTGCACCCAGGTTCGTCTTTGAGTACAGCATCGAAGGTGCTCCTGTCTGTGATGCAGCGTCAAGGGTAACCGCAGCCACGGTCTCCGAGCTGATAGTCCATGCTGGTGCAAACGTCGTCGAACTGTTCGTACGGATGGTTGTTGTCTTGCAAACGTCCCCATCTGTTGATTCAGGCATCGAGACGTGGCTGCGCGATCCGTTACAGCCATGGAGATAAGATGCCTGTCATCTCGACTGCTACTGATACGAGGCCATTGGGATCCAGCACGGCGTTCCGTATTACCCTCCTGAACCCACCGATTCCGTATTCTGCTAACAGTCATTGGATCTCGACCAACGCGAGCAGCAATGTCGCAATACGATAAACCGCAATCGCTATAGACTACAATCAGATCTTTATCAAAGTCGGAAACGTGATGGTACGCATTTCTCCTCCTTACACGAGGCATCACAACAACGTTTCACCAGGAAACGCCAGTCAACTGCTGTTTGTGTATGAGAAATCGGTTGGAAACTTTCCTCATGTCAGCACGTTGTAGGTGTCGCCAACGGCGCCAACCTTGTGTGAATGCTCTGAAAAGCTAATCATTTGCAGATCACACCGTCTTCTTCCTGTCGGTTAAATTTCGCGTCTGTAGCACGTCATCGTCGTGGTGTAGCAATTTTAATGGCCGGTAGTGTATAACAATAAATAATAATTTCAAAACAAAATATGAACAATAATTTAAAACCGCCACTAAAGTGGGTCTAACGCCTCAGGCACACACAGAAATAGTGAGGGCCTTCGAGAATCGAGTATGACATTCATTATTCACTCGGACTGAAGACGACCGCCGGACGCCATCTGGATAACATGGCGTGATGCTACGGCCTACAGCAGGAGACAGGCCGTCACGCTCCAGTTCTACCTCCTCACTGCTGGCGTCTCTCTCCTGCTGGTCTCAGTCTTATATTGGCCTCTTTGATATCATTTTGTAACTTTTATTTTTAACTGATGCTGATCCTGATAGCGATTACTAGTGCAATCTCTTCTGTCGCTTTAAGCGCTTGATATTCGTCTTCCTGTTTGCCTGTAAATTTTAAATGCAGGGTACATTTCAATTAATGAATCAAATTTTGGCTTCTCCCTTTGTCACGACTGTAGTACGTCCCTTCTTTTCCACTTGCATCCCCACGATAAGCTTTACTTAATCGATGTTCGAATTGACTGCGTGACTCACCCGTGTAAGTAGGATCGAAACAGATGCTCCCTGTTGTAAACTGCCTAGTTGTCAAAGATGGGGTGTCCAGGAAACGTTCTTCTCGGGTCGCCAGGCAACAATTCAAGCAAATAGTGTTAAAGAGATTTACTACGAGAATAATCAATGAAAATCCTTAACTTTGAGAAATACGTAAATGTTTTTCAAGCAAAGGGCGACATGCTAAATAAGGAATGTCCGCCAGTATATAGATGCCAATAGAAGTGAAGTAATACAGTTGATGCCTCTATCCAGGTCACTGGTCTTCACGCTTACGTGTTGTTGTTGTTGTGGTCTTCAGTCCTGAGACTGGTTTGATTCAGCTCTCCTTGCCACTCTATCCTGTGCAAGCCTCTTCATCTCCCAGTACTTACCACAACCTACGTCCTTCTGAATCTGCTTAGTGTATTCATCTCTTGGTCTCCCTCTACGATTTTTACCCTCCACACTGCCCTCCAATGATAAATTTGTGATCCCTTGATGCCTCAGAACATCTCCTACCAACCGATCCCTTCTTCTTTTCAAGTTGTGCCACAAACTCCTCTTCTCCCCAATTCTATTCAATACTCCCTCATTAGTTATGTGATCTACCCATCTAATCTTCAGCATTTTTCTGTAGCACCACATTTCGAAAGCTTCTATTCTCTTCTTGGCCAAACTATTTATCGTCCATGTTTCACTTCCATACATCGCTACACTCCATACAAATACTTTCAGAGACGACTTCCTGACACTTAAATCTATACTCGATGTTAACAAATTTCTTTTCTTCAGAAACGCTTTCCTTGCCATTGCCAGTCTACATTTTATATCCTCTCTACTTCAACCATCATCAGTTATTTTGCTCCCCAAATAGCAAAACTCCTTTACTACTTTAAGTGTCTCATTTCATAATCTAATTCCCTCAGCATCACCCGACTTAATTCGACCACATTCCATTATCCTCGTTTTGCTTTTGTTGATGTTCATCTTATATCCTCCTTTCCAGACACTGTCCATTCCATTCAACTGCTCTTACAGGTCCTTTGCTGTCTCTGACAGGATTACAATGTCATCGGCGAACCTCAAAGTTTTTATTTCTTCTCTGTGGATTTTAATACATACTCCCAATTTTTCGTTTGTTTCCTTTACTGCTTGCTCAATAACTCGTAAAACTGGCAGCGGTCAGTCTGGTGCAGCATTCATGTTTCCTTCTCGTAGAGGGCGCTGCCGTCCCGTTGTCGTCCTAGAGATGGGTCGGTCAGCGTGCAACTGGCTGACGTCTTCTTCACAGCCCTCTCTGTTCTAACGTTCCCGACTGGCGTTCCGGCGCTTGACTTTACGCCGGAACACTCCTAAGGCCACACAGTCTAATATGGCATTATTTAGGCTCCATTCGTTAAGGTTAAGGTGAGGTTCTGACAAGATGTACCTCCACAACATGTGGATGCATCGTCGCAATGGCCTTACGAGTATCCTTGATGGCTCTACTATGTGTTTGTGCCTTAAGACCTGGTTCTCATTCAAAATAGTCTAAATTTCTATTTTTAATTGCATTTTTTGAAAGGTCTACGAGTCAAGATTGTTGTAACGAAAGCGTTTTTTTAATTCGTACGCTACAAAAGTTTCTGCAGCCCATTGTTCGAAACAGTGTCACAGCCGCCGTGGGACGTTCGCAGCCGGAGACGCTCGACTCAGGTAGACAACTTGTCGTACCGTGTCGCACGTCCACAAAATGATTTACACTGCAGTATGCATGCAAACATATTCGCCGAAAAAGCTGACGAACTACGTATGCAGACTGCGGAACGCAGCATATCTGCTCAGCCACATCAGCTTCTCTCGCCAAGAAGAAAGAGCGAACTGCTCTCCAGGAGCAATTCGAGTTAGAGAAAGGGTCGACAAGCAGTCCTGGAACTGCAGACTAAACATAAGTACCGAAAACACTTTTTTTGGTCAAGTTTTGGATAAAAATTGGTCAAAACATAATTTTTCGTCCGCCATATTGGATTATGCACTTTAAATTTGAAGATCCAACTTTAGATTTGTGTTCAGCGACATCAAATATATATGTAACAGCATGTAGTTTTTATGCAAATTGGACAAATAATACATCTAAAAGTTTTCCCTAAACTTGAAACAGGTTTTTCTCGAGAAAGGACGTGTCAAATCTGCGTACAGCATAAAACAGAAACGGTTCAACCTATTAACTTCTACCTTTGACCCCCGAGAAGTAAACACTTTTCTTGGTAGCTTATACCCGTAACATATGATATCTGTTAAAATTAACTATTTTTTTGGAAAGCCATAAAAGGTGTCAATAACCTCACAAATCTAACTCAGACTTCGACTTAGCACCATTTCGTTAAATTTAAGGTTATTTCGTTGCAGTTAGGTATAAGCTGCCATAAATTTAGTGTATTATCGACTGAAGTTATCTATTTTATATTATAGATAACTCCTGAGAGGCTACACTGCACGCAGTCTGCGTATTTCAAACTCGCAGGCCCTTGATCAAACCGTAATTGCGGGCTCCATTTTTTGTATAGAAAATCTAAAATAAAGCTCAAAGTATGAAGAATCATAATACTTTATATATCTTTTAACTGCCTCAAAAAAATCCGAACTTTTCCTATTTTTCCTCATTCGAATGAAAATCTGACCTTAAGGATTTCTTTAAATGTTTAAATTGGCTTTCGGAACGTGCCCATACAGGCATCTCAAGAGTGGAGGACACGACATTGTGTTTCGTATCCTGGTACGGAGTTACGTAGCCTTAGATTTATCATCTGACGCCATGCAAGCGATTTTCGTGTCGGCTACGATGGTATGAAGAGGAAGACAACACAACACTGAGTCCCCGAGCGGAGAAAATCTCCGGGAATCGAACGCGGGTCCCTCCGTTTAGTAAGTAATCTTTCGCGCTGACCCGGCAGCTATCGAGGCGGGCGCATGTTTAGGATAAAGCTCTGGACACGAAGTTTTCGATAGATGACAGAGTGCAATGCGAAGGTAATACATCGTTATTTCCTCTCTCTATACAATATTTAAGTAGCAACGGTGTTTCAAAAGGGGATGACAACAGTGCCATTCACGTTTAGTATACAGGGTGATTCAAAAAGAATACCACAACTTTAGGAATTTAAAACTCTGCAACGACAAAAGGCAGAGCTAAGCACTATCTGTCGGAGAATTAAGGGAGCTATAAAGTTTCATTTAGTTGTACATTTGTTCGCTTGAGGCGCTGTTGACTAGGCGTCAGCGTCAGTTGATGCTAAGATGGCGACCGCTCAACAGAAAGCTTTTTGTGTTATTGAGTACGGCAGAAGTGAATCGACGACAGTTGTTCAGCGTGCATTTCGAACGAAGTACGGTGTTAAACCTCCTGATAGGTGGTGTATTAAACGTTGGTATAAACAGTTTACAGAGAATGGGTGTTTGTGCAAAGGGAAAAGTTCTGGACGGCCGAGAACGAGTGATGAAAATGTAGCACGCATCCAGCAAGCATTTGTTCGCAGCCCAGGAAAATCGACTCGCAGAGCTAGCAGAGAGCTGCAAATTCCACAATCAGCTGTATGGAGAGTCCTACGAAAAAGGTTAGTTATGAAACCTTATCGTCTGAAATTGGTTCAAGCACTGTCTGCAGCTGATAAAATTAAAAGAATCGATTTCTGTGATTTTATCCTTGCTCAAATGGAAACAGATGAATCTTTCGTTTCAAAGATTGTGTTTAGTGATGAAGCAACTTTCCACACTAACGGGAAAGTCAACCGTCACAATGTCTGTATATGGGGCACTGAGAATTCGCGGGAAACAACTCAGTATGAACGTGACTCGCCTAAGGTGAACGTTTTCTGTGCCATTTCAGCCAATAAAGTTTTTGGTCCCTTTTTCTTCGAAGGTGCTACTGTAACTGGACTACAGTATCTGGAAATGTTAGAGAATTGGCTGTTCCCTCAGCTCGAACAAGAAGCACAACAATTCATATTTCAGCAGGATGGAGCGCCACCACATTGGCACTTATCTGTCCGTAACTACCTGAACGTCAACTACCCGAGGCGATGGATCGGTCGCCAGGCAGCCCGTGACAGAGCACTTCATCACTGGCCTCCAAGCAGCCCTGATCTTACCCCCTACGTTTTTTTCTTGTGGGGGTATGTTAAGGATATGGTGTTTCAGCCACCTCTCCCAGCCACCATTGATGATTTGAAACGAGAAATAACAGCAGCTATCCAAACTGTTACGCCTGATATGCTACAGAGAGTGTGGAACGAGTTGGAGTATCGGGTTGATATTGCTCGTGTGTCTGGAGGGGGCCATATTGAACATCTCTGAACTTGTTTTTGAGTGAAAAAAACCTTTTTAAATACTCTTTGTAATGATGTATAACAGAAGGATATATTATGTTTCTTTCATTAAATACACATTTTTAAAGTTGTGGTATTCTTTTTGAATCACCCTGTATATCCTACAGTTCCTGTGAAATGTTTCGCAGATAGCCGTCAGATCAAAATGGTCTTCACTTCAAAAATTCTCGAAAGTGACAACAGGTGAGTCAAGTGAAGAATTAGCTCAGTATTTTTCAGATAAGAAACTTACGAGTCTTGTAACATCGGATCTCAATATTTCTTTTGTGATATATGAAAGTTTACATTGCACTTAATGAAATGCCTGAAATGTCGTGGAGCATTTAATTCAACACAGCGAGTACACATGATGCGTTAGTTGAGCAAATTTTAGTAAAAAGCGTTACATAACGTGCAATCTCTGATTTGCGACTGATACGCGCTCTATGGCGTGCACCGCTCCTCTCTGGTATTTGTAAATAAGCAATGAAGTAAACAAAAGGACTCACTCTGGTATTAATTATCAGGTTAGGTAGACTTCTACTGAATTTTGTATGAAGCTAATTGACTGTATTGTTGGAAGTCAGCCATCTTGTGTAATTCTGAAAGTTGATGAACTGGTAAGATGAAATAAGTTAAATATGAACACTAACTCTTGATTAACTGTATAACAGGAGCACAGAAAAATGAATCACTGTTTAAACTGAAATGTAACTAAGGATTTATTTCAAGTGATACAGTGGTCGTGAACTCCGACGTGTTGCACATAAGAATAGACGTTCGCACGGATGGAATTCGACAGAAAATCCACGAATCTGATAGAATTCGTATTCTCCGCAAAAGTGTTTTCCTCCTTTTTGAGATTCTAACCTAGAGTGGTGCCATTGCATACACAACTTTCGAACGTTGTACTGCGAGGAATAATTTCTTTTCGAGTTAATAGCATACGACGAAGTTAGCAGCGAGACATCCGGCAACCGAAAATTAATTTTGAGGAGCTTCAGAAAACAAACACCAGATGGAAGAGCCGCTTAATAAGTACTTCGAAATTTGCACAGACGTTACATAAATACTTACGATATTAACTATGAGACTGCAATTAAATTTCAGCTAACAGATAATATCAAACAACATTAAACAGATAAAAATATAAATTTCAATTTATAATATAATATAATATAATAATATATATTAGATGTGTCGACCAATCTTGAGAAGAAATAGGTCCACCTTAGAGTATATTCATTGTTGCCTGTGTATTACATTATCGTATATATTGTATATTAATAGACGTGTTGCATTTTTTTACGTGTGCTTGTGTGAGGCCTCGTGGAGCAGTGATTGTGGTGCAGCCAAGGTTCTTCACAGAGACAGTTTCATCAGTGAAGACATCGAAGAGACAAGCTCAGTTAACATTCTCACCTACAACACTCCTGTGCCAGTTCAATCAAAGCTAAAAGTAGAGTATTAAGGGGGGTAGGACGTCAAATTGGCCGACTTGGAGCAGAGGAGGCATCACAGGACATTTTAATTTCCACTGTCTATACTTTTACAAATAAATTCATAAAACTTTGTCAGCATCACCACGAAGGATTCAGGATTCACACTCATTCCAGTGGAACTTCGAAAACATGACAATTTTATTTTTACATGTGAAATTTCATCATTTTTTCACTTACTAATGGCTGCATTTGTTGCTATAGGTACACTTTTCTTCATAAGTTAGAGAGATTCTTCGATGAATTTTGCACAACATACAAACCATACTTACAGGCGTATGAAACTCTAGAATTTATTTAATTCATGAAAAAACGAATGAGCTGCTATATTTTAAAGTTCATGTTTAGAAAAAAACACAAATTTTATAGTTAATTACCTCAATTTTTACCACTGTTTTTAATAGATGTGGAAAATTCTAGAGTTTCATACACCTTTAAGTATGGTTTGTATGCTGTGCAAAATTCATCGAAAAATCTCTCTTACTTATGAAGAAAAGTGTACCTATTGCAACAAATGCTGCCATTAGTAAGTGAAAAAAATGATGAAATTTCAGATGTAAAAAAAAATTACTTCGTTATGTTTTCGAACTTCCACTGCTATGAGTGTGAATTCTGAATCCTTCCTGGTCATGCTGACAAAGTTGTATGAATTTATTTGTAAAAGTATAGACAGTGGAAATTAAAATGTCCTGTGGTGCCTCTCCTGCTCTAAGTCTGCCCGTCCTACCCCCCTTAAGTATACAAGAAAATACTTTGTTTCATCACTTGACGGCAAACTTCTTTCACTCTGTTTGATGTGTTGGCGATGTTGTACAGGCGCCGTGCATTCAACTACTGCTGTGCAAGCATAGAGACTAATGGGATTACTAAGGAACTGTTTACAATCGCTTACTAACGTGCGACTCTTTTTCGTACTTGATTTGCATCCTTACGCCATTACAAGTTTCATACTATTCGATCTATCAAGCGGCAGCGGTCGAGCAGTTTCCCATAGGCGTAATCTGGTGTTCCGTCAGAAAACGTCGGTGGTGATGACAGAATAAACGGGGCTGATGCTGAAAAATACGTTCCTACCAAATAACTTCAGCTCGTGATGGTCGCCTTGAAAGAAAACTGTGTTGCACACAAGTAATTTCCGTGGTCTGAATATGGTATCTCGGAGAAGGACATGTGAGAGCACCGATGTTTTGATTGGCAGATTGTACACTTGTATCAAATTACGAAGTTCTCGGCAGCGAGGACATTTGAGAAGCTAATGCTGTCTGTTAATAGAATGGACGCGTTAAGCTCGGCGACATCGTCTTCTTATTCGAAAGTTATACGCTGCGTGCCAGCGTTGGGTTTAAATAACCGTCTATTACTATCCATTTCATGAACAAGACAGCAATACTACTGTGTGCATTCCATCCTTCCCTTCGGTTATTTATTTACTATTGTAATTTGTAACCTAGGGATTAATAGAGCGTTCGCCTCTAGACGGCTACGACCCATGAGGTAAGTTATAAGTATAGAAATAGAATTAGATTTGGAGAGGAGCTACGTTTGGCTTCGCGTAGTAGTAACTGACGAAGAACCCATTGAGAGCGAGGTCGCAAAGGCAAATGACGTTTACTGCTTTCGACGCCCCTCATATTGTCTACCATGCAATCAGGATACTCGTATTGGTTACTAATGGCAACAGGGGACGGGACTGGACGTATCCAATAGTGAGCATAGCAGAGGAAATTCATATCAAAGGAACCCTGGAAATTAGAGGTACCAATGGAGCTGTATCAAGATTAACCAACATCAACGCCTTCAGGCATTAGTGTGCAATTATGCCGATTATTTATATAGATGATAAGTTGACTGGCCCCCCCCATGAACCATGGACCTTGCCGTTGGTGGGGAGGCTTGCGTGCCTCAGCGATACAGATAGCCGTACCGTAGGTGCAACCACAACGGAGGGCTATCTGTTGAGAGGCCAGACAAACGTGTGGTTCCTGAAGAGGGGCAGCAGCCTTTTCAGTAGTTGCAAGGGCAACAGTCTGGATGATTGACTGATGTGGCCTTGTAACAATAACCAAAACGGCCTTGCTGTGCTGGTACTGCGAACGGCTGAAAGCAAGGGGAAACTACGGCCGTAATTTTTCCCGAGGGCATGCAGCTTTACTGTATGATTAAATGATGATGGCGTCCTCTTGGGTAAAATATTCCGGAGGTAAAATACTCCCCCATTCGGATCTCCGGGCGGGGACTACTCAAGAGGATGTCGTTATCAGGAGAAAGAAAACTGGCGTTCTACGGATCGGAGCGTGGAATGTCAGATCCCTTAATCGGGCAGGTAGGTTAGAAAATTTAAAAAGGGAAATGGATAGGTTGAAGTTAGATATAGTGGGAATTAGTGAAGTTCGGTGGCAGGAGGAACAAGACTTCTGGTCAGGTGACTACAGGGTTATAAACACAAAATCAAATAGGGGTAATGCAGGAGTAGGTCTAATAATGAATAGGAAAATAGGAATGCGGGTAAGCTACTACAAACAGCATAGTGAACGCATTATTGTGGCCAAGATAGATACGAAGCCCACACCTACTACAGTAGTACAAGTTTACATGCCAACTAGCTCTGCAGATGACGAAGAAATTGAAGAAATGTATGATGAAATAAAAGAAATTATTCAGATTGTGAAGGGAGACGAAAATTTAATAGTCATGGGTGACTGGAATTCAAGTGTAGGAAAAGGGAGAGAAGGAAACATAGTAGGTGAATATGGATTAGGGGACAGAAATGAAAGAGGAAGCCGCCTGGTAGAATTTTGCACAGAGCACAACATAATCATAACTAACAAATGGTTTAAGAATCATGAAAGAAGGTTATATACATGGAAGAACCCTGGAGATACTAAAAGGTATCAGATAGATTATATAATGGTAAGACAGAGATTTAGGAACCAGGTTTTAAATTGTAAGACATTTCCAGGGGCAGATGTGGACTCTGACCACAATCTATTGGTTATGACCTGTAGATTAAAACTGAAGAAACTGCAAAAAGGTGGGAATTTAAGGAGATGGGACCTGGATAAACTAAAAGAACCAGAGGTTGTACAGAGATTCAGGGAGAGCGTAAGGGAGCAATTGACAGGAATGGGGGAAATAAATACAGTAGAAGAAGAATGGGTAGCTTTGAGGGATGAAGTAGAGAAGGCAGCAGAGGATCAAGTAGGTAAAAAGACGAGGGCTAGTAGAAATCCTTGGGTAACAGAAGAAATATTGAATTTAATTGATGAAAGGAGAAAATATAAAAATGCAGTAAGTGAAACAGGCAAAAAGGAATACAAACGTCTCAAAAAAGAGATCGACAGGAAGTGCAAAATGGCTAAGCAGGGATGGCTAGAGGACAAATGTAAGGATGTAGAGGCCTATCTCACTAGGGGTAAGATAGATACCGCCTACAGGAAAATTAAAGAGACCTTTGGAGATAAGAGAACGACTTGTATGAATATCAAGAGCTCAGATGGAAACCCAGTTCTAAGCAAAGAAGGGAAAGCAGAAAGGTGGAAGGAGTATATAGAGAGTCTATACAAGGGCGATGTACTTGAGGACAATATTATGGAAATGGAAGAGGATGTAGATGAAGATGAAATGGGAGATATGATACTGCGTGAAGAGTTTGACAGAGCACTGAAAGACCTGAGTCGAAACAAGGCCCCCGGAGTAGACAATATTCCATTGGAACTACTGACGGCAGTGGGAGAGCCAGTCCTGACAAAACTCTACCATCTGGTGAGCAAGATGTATGAAACAGGCGAAATACCCTCAGACTTCAAGAAGAATATAATAATTCCAATCCCAAAGAAAGCAGGTGTTGACAGATGTGAAAATTACCGAACTATCAGCTTAATAAGTCACAGCTGCAAAATACTAACACGAATTCTTTACAGACGAATGGAAAAACTAGTAGAAGCCAACCTCGGGGAAGATCAGTTTGGATTCCGTAGAAACACTGGAACACTTGAGGCAATACTGACCTTACGACTTATCTTAGAAGAAAGATTGAGGAAAGGCAAACCTACGTTTCTAGCATTTGTAGACTTAGAGAAAGCTTTTGACAATGTTGACTGGAATACTCTCTTTCAAATTCTAAAGGTGGCAGGGGTAAAATACAGGGAGCGAAAAGCTATTTACAATTTGTACAGAAACCAGATGGCAGTTATAAGAGTCGTGGGACATGAAAGGGAAGCAGTGGTTGGGAAGGGAGTAAGACAGGGTTGTAGCTTCTCCCCGATGTTGTTCAATCTGTATATTGAGCAAGCAGTAAAGGAAACAAAAGAAAAATTCGGAGTAGGTATTAAAATTCATGGAGAAGAAATACAAACTTTGAGGTTCGCCGATGACATTGTAATTCTGTCAGAGACAGCAAAGGACTTGGAAGAGCAGTTGAATGGAATGGACAGTGTCTTGAAAGGAGGATATAAGATGAACATCAACAAAAGCAAAACAAGGATAATGGAATGTAGTCTAATTAAGTCGGGTGATGCTGAGGGAATTAGATTAGGAAATGAGACACTTAAAGTAGTAAAAGAGTTTTGCTATTTGGGGAGCAAAATAACTGATGATGGTCGAAGTAGAGAGGATATAAAATGTAGGCTGGCAATGGCAAGGAAAGCGTTTCTGAAGAAGAGGAATTTGTTAACATCCAGTATTGATTTAAGTGTCAGGAAGTCATTTCTGAAAGTATTCGTATGGAGTGTAGCCGTGTATGGAAGTGAAACATGGACGATAAATAGTTTAGACCAGAAGAGAATAGAAGCTTTCGAAATGTGGTGCTACAGAAGAATGCTGAAGATTAGATGGGTAGATCACGTAACTAATGAGGAAGTATTGAATAGAATTGGGGAGAAGAGAAGTTTGTGGCACAACTTGACCAGAAGAAGGGATCGGTTGGTAGGACATGTTCTGAGGCATCAAGGGATCACCAATTTAGTATTGGGGGGCAGCGTGGAGGGTAAAAATCGTAGAGGGAGACCAAGAGATGAATACACTAAGCAGAATCAGAAGGATGTAGGTTGCAGTAGGTACTGGGAGATGAAAAAGCTTGCACAGGATAGAGTAGCATGGAGAGCTGCATCAAACCAGTCTCAGGACTGAAGACCACAACAACAACAACAAGTTGACTGGGAAGTTATTTATTGTGCCGCGAGAAGTTGGTGGTGCCAATTCCTTCTCGTGTGCGTGGTCTTGCAAGGACAGTAGTAAATATTTACGTCACAGCAAATAAGAGTTGGAAATGGACGTACGAGTGTTATAACTATGGTATGAGCACTGCTTTTGGCCAATAGCTGGTCAAAATAACTGTTTTCGCTTGATTCCTGGTCGAAGTATTTGCTTATCATACTCCTTTGAACGAAAATATCCCTCCTGAAGTGTGTGTGACGTTACGGTTCGTACCACACGGAACCTCTGAACAAATTCAGCCTCTGGAGGTTTGGAAACTGGAAATTTGTGGTAAGTTCGTAGGGACAAAACTGTTCAGGTCATTGGTTTCTAGGCTTACACACTACTTAATCTAACTTAAACTAACTTACGCTAAGAACAGCACACCACCCATAGCTGAGGAAGGACTCGAACCTTCGACGGGGGGAGCCGCGCGAACCATTGCATGGCGCCCAAGACCACGTGGCTACACCGCGCGGCTGGATGTTTGTTTTTTCCCTACCTATAAAACATATAGCACTATCTGCAGCTACTCCTTAAAGGATAGCCAGTTTCATAGCAAGCTCCACGATAGACTGTTTCGCATTCGGTTGCACGCCATCACTTTCCATCGGACCTCATCATCCTGTTACACCAGTATGATTCTATATGCATTCCTCGAGAGTGGATACCTATCTGAAGGTCTTGCATGGTTTACAACTCTCAAGGAGTTCGCCTTTTATCTTGATGGTGCGAACCTTGGTGATCGCTGTGGCACGCCATTTTTCATTCGGTGTTCGTGGTGCAAGGTAAGGGTTTGTTTTGAACATTTCCACAATGTCGACGATGTCCATTTTGTGAAATGTAATAAACGCATATTAGAAGGTTTATCTCTGCACCTCCCGGACACTTATTTTTTGTCGCCTTCCTAGTGCACTTGACGAATCATTAGCAGCTAATACTTTTCCTGTCATATATGTTAAAACAACACTTTCAAATGAGCCTTACTAACGACTGAACTTGCGACCTCGCACTCAAGGTGTTCCCCATGTGAATTGTTAGGAGTAAACACAGGAATAAAATACCTATTAAACTAAATGATATTTTGTCTGGTGAAACCAGCTTTCATATTTGGAAAGAACTATTGCGCATCTTATACTTTCCAACGTCACAATGTCAAAGGACGTGCATTAATCGTTAAAATTCGAAATGCTCTTTCTTATACCCAGTGCTGAACTTTGAAGATGGTACGGAAATTCCGGTCTTTTTTTTCTATTAATGTTTTCAGATGATTGTGTAATTGCTAACTTTCTCCAGTTGAGACCAAGAATAAATCTGTGTTGTTTGGATGCCGGTGGCGAGTGATTTCGATGCTTCAATATCGAATGAAACGTACAGGAGATTCCTCTTGAAAGCACGCGGCATTTACTTCTAGCATAGAATCAGCGCTTCTGACGGAAAGATCACAATGCCCTCGTTCTGTAATGATACTTTATTGCTGATCCTGCGTTTGTAGGAATATCGCAAACTCATCTCATTGTTTTCGGGCTGAGTAACAACTGCCCTGGAAGACTGCGTCTTAAGTACACAAAGTGAGCTGTCGTGAATTTCTTCCTGATATCGTGGTTACGCTAACCATTGCCAACGCAACAAATGAGTATCAGTGTCCGTCTGTAACAGGCAAACTGTGGTGTCCCCGCCAGACACTACACTTGCTAGGTGGTAGCCTTTAAATCGGCCGCGGTCCGTTAGTATACGTGGGACCAGCGTGTCGCCACTATCAGTGATTGCAGACCGAGCGCCGCCACACGGCAGGTCTAGAGACACTTCCCAGCACTCGCCCCAGTTGTACAGCCGACTTTGCTAGTGATGGTTCACTGACAAATTACGCTCTCATATGCCGAGACGATAGTTAGCATAGCCTTCAGCTACGTCATTTGCTACGACCTAGCAAGGCGCCATTACCAGTTACTATTGATGCTGTAAAATATGTACCGTCAAGAGCGATGTTCACCAATAATGGATTAAAGTTAAGTATTCTACCAGTTACCTCCTTTTTTATGAAGTCTAAATTCCTTGTCCTATTCCAGACCTCACGCCAGCCTGCGTGAGCTTAAACGCGTGCCTTTTGGCTTCCTCATAGTGGGTTGGCGGTCTTGCCAATCCACAACAGTTTGGCGACAAGGCCAAATCGCGTTCGTAACTATACTGCTCTGATTTACTTGTGTAATAGCTTCGCCACAATCTCCAGATGTACTGTCCGAATTTTATCGCTTACAGAACCAGCAGACGCAGGCCTTACTGGATGACCTTGGACAGCTCGTTCAGGGTCAACGTGCAATGCAAAACGATGCGGCAGCCGCCGCTCCACCGCTCTCGCAGCCACAACACGCAGTTGCACCACCTTTTCGTCCTTTTGATGTGGCACTGGAAAGCTGGACGGAGTGGTCACGCCAATTTGGATTCCATCTCGCCGCCTACAGAATTCAAGGTAATGAGCGGCAGCCTTACCTCCTTTCGTCCGTCGGCGTCCAAACGTACCGTGTGATAGTCAAATTATTTCCCCAACGCGACGTAGCAACTCTGTCCTACGACGAACTTTTGTCTGCATTAAATGCATATTTCAAAGAATCAGTCAATGTAGTTGCGAAAAGGTATACATTCTTTCGTACAAAACGTACGGCAGGTCAGACTAATAGGGAGTGGGTTGCAACCTAGCAAGGCCTTACCAGGAGTTGTGCTTTTGAGTGTCAATGTGGACTCCCTTATTCAGATACTATGGTGCGTGATGTAATTGCACAGAATGTTTCTGATGTTCGTGTACGGGAACAGATTTTGAAACTAGTCAATCCCTCCCTTCAACAAGTGATGGACATATTGGATCGGAAGGACTCACTTTACTTTGCTCAGGAATCATTTGAAACTTCACCACCCATGTGTCAGGTTAACCGGCCCGCCGGGCGAGCTGCACGGAACAGTAAACAGTCCTCGCGCCCGGCCGCGCCAAAGTCGTCTGGCTCTCAGCCACGTGTACCGTGCCAGCAAGCAAATGCAGTGAAATCATGCCCGCGGTGTGCTACTAGACATTCACGTGAGAATTGCCCGTCACGCCAAGCTATTTGCTTTTTCTGTAATAAAAAAGGACATGTTCAAAGTGTTTGCCAGAAAAAGCTCCGATCGGAAGCTCAAAACCATTCCAGGCCCTTTGCTTTGCGCCGGAATCGGAATCGAACCAAGGATATTCAGGCTCGCGACACTTCGCCCATGGAAATTCATATACACTCCTGGAAATTGAAATAAGAACATCGTGAATTCATTGTCCCAGGAAGGGGAAACTTTATTGACACATTCCTGGGGTCAGATACATCACATGATCAGACTGACAGAACCACAGGCACATAGACACAGGCAACAGAGCATGCACAATGTCGGCACTAGTACAGTGTATATCCACCTTTCGCAGCAATGCAGGCTGCTATTCTCCCATGGAGACGATCGTAGAGATGCAGGATGTAGTCCTGTGGAACGGCTTGCCATGCCATTTCCACCTAGCGCCTCAGTTGGACCAGCGTTCGTGTTGGACGTGCAGACCGCGTGAGACGACGCTTCATCTAGTCCCAAACATGCTCAATGGGGGACAGATCCGGAGATCTTGCTGGCCAGGGTAGTTGACTTACACCTTCTAGAGCACGTTGGGTGGCACGGGATACATGCGGACGTGCGTTGTCCTGTTGGAACAGCAAGTTCCCTTGCCGGTCTAGGAATGGTAGAACGATGGGTTCTATGACGGTTTGGATGTACCGTGCACTATTCAGTGTCCCCTCGACGATCACCAGTGGTGTACGGCCAGTGTAGGAGATCGCTCCCCACACCATGATGCCGGGTGTTGGCCCTGTGTGCCTCGGTCGTATGCAGTCCTGATTGTGGCGCTCACCTGCACGGCGCCAAACACGCATACGACCATCATTGGCACCAAGACAGAAGCGACTCTCATCGCTGAAGACGACACGTCTCCATTCGTCCTTCCATTCATGCCTGTCGCGACACCACTGGAGGCGGGCTGCACGATGTTGGGGCGTGAGTGGAAGACGGCCTAACGGTGTGCGGGACCGTAGCCCAGCTTCATGGAGACGGTTGCGAATGGTCCTCGCCGATACCCCAGGAGCAACAGTGTCCCTAATTTGCTGGGAAGTGGCGGTGCGGTCCCCTACGGCACTGCGTAGGATCCTACGGTCTTGGCGTGCATCCGTGCGTCGCTGCGGTCCGGTCCCAGGTCGACGGGCACGTGCACCTTCCGCCGACCACTGGCGACAACATCGCTGTACTGTGGAGACCTCACGCCCCACGTGTTGAGCAATTCGGCGGTACGTCCACCCGGCCTCCCGCATGCCCACTATACGCCCTCGCTCAAAGTCCGTCAACTGCACATACGGTTCACGTCTACGCTGTCGCGGCATGCTACCAGTGTTAAAGACTGCGATGGAGCTCCGTATGCCACGGCAAACTGGCTGACACTGACGGCGGCGGTGCACAAATGCTGCGCAGCTAGCGCCATTCGACGGCCAACACCGCGGTTCCTGGTGTGTCCGCTGTGCCGTGCGTGTGATCATTGCTAGTACAGCCCTCTCGCAGTGTCCGGAGCAAGTATGGTGGGTCTGACACACCGGTGTCAATGTGTTCTTTTTTCCATTTCCAGGAGTGTAGTTCATGCCACTCTGCCCAGTGCCACTCTCTCTAACAGTGACTGCGTTCGTCCCACAAATAGTGTGCGTCGACATCGCCGGAAATCCCATCAAGTCGCAAGTGATTTTGTACCAGTGTCACTTCACGATGCACGAGACAGTCGCTCTTGTCGTCAGCAGGACAATAAACTTTTTGTAGATTTGGACATTAACGGCGATGTGATACCGTTCCAGCTCGATACCGAAGCTGCAGTTTCATTGATCAATCACGACACGTACAACCAGCTGGGCACGCCTCCGTTGCATGCTGCAAATGTTAAGTAGTTATTCAGGACAAGCGATCCCTGTGTTAGGACAGTGCAGCCTTCTTGCAACATACAAGGGACAAACAAAACTTGTGTCATTTTACGTCCTTCGTTCTTCTTCTGCAGTGAACTTGTTTGGTTTCGATTTATTTCAGTTGTTTAACTTGTCTATAGTAAATCAGGTCCTATCAGTGACCCAGACTGTGCCTTCAGCCAGTGTTTCTCGTCTATGTGAAGAATTTGTGGACATTTTTGCTCCGGGCCTTGGTTGCGCTAAGAACTATAATGCACATTTGGAACTGAAAGTAAATGCGCAACCGAAATATTTCAGAGTGCGCAGTGTTCCCCACGCATTGCGTGATGCGGTCGCAAAAACATTACACGATTTGAAATCACAAGGTGTAATTGAACGTGTGCAGGCTTCTCTCTGGGCATAACCCTTAGTAATTTTGCCAAAACCTTCCGGAAAATTGAGAATTTGTGTGAACTTCAAGGCAACAGTGAATCCCCAACTAGAGACTGCAACTTTTCCTTTACCCCGCCCGGAAGATCTTTTTGACAAACTGTGCCCGGGTAAATATTTTTCGAAGTTGGATCTAGCAGATGCGTACTTGCAAATACCGGTGGACGAAGAATCCCAGCGCGTCTTGGTGGTTAACACGCATCTTGGCTTGTACCGATTCAAACGACTGCCATTCGGGTGTGCATCCGCCCCTGCATTGTTTCAGCAATATCTACAAACTGTTTGTGCGTCGGTCCCTACTGCAGCAAACTATCTGGACGATATTGTGATCTCCGGAAAGACGGAAGACGAACATTTAGCCAATCTCAGAACATTATTTCAGGTCTTGCGACAAAATGGTCTTCGCTTGCGGAAGGACAAATGTGTGTTTTTTGCTCGTGACTTACCCTATCTGGGACATGTACTCAATGCCCAAGGCATACATCCCAGTCCAGAGCACCTCCGTGCCATACAAGACTTGCCTTCGCCGCAGAATTTGAAGCAGCTACAGAGTGTGCTGGGAAAAATTAATTATCATCGCTATGTGCACCACGCCTCTTCCATTTCAGCTCCGCTTCATCGCTTACGCCGTAAAGGTGTTCCGTTCGTCTGGACGACGGAATGTGAACGCGCCTTTCGCCAGTTGAAATCGGCGTTGCTTTCCAATACTTGCCTTACGCCATTTGATCCCCAGAAGCCCCTTTTGTTGATGGTGGATGCATCGGATTTCGGGATCGGTGCTGTGCTTGTGCACAAAGATGGTTCGCACGATCGCCCTATTACCTTGGCATCCAAATTGCTCTCGTCTGCGCAAAGAAATTATTCACAGATCGAGAAAGAAGCATTGGCTCTCGTATTTGGTGTTACAAAGTTTCATGATTTCTTGTATGGTCGTCACTTTACCATCATCACAGACCACAAACCTTTGACATCGCTTTTCATCCGAACAAGCCTGTACCTCCACGTACAGCGCAGAAATTCATTCGCTGGTCTATTTTCCTCTCGCAGTACCGCTACGATATCTTGTATCGGTCCATTGCTAAGCACGGAAACGCCGATGCGTTGTCCCGTTTGCCTGTTGCTGAGGATAGAGCATTCGATTCCTGCGAACTTGCTTGCATGTTCATTGATTCGGAAACCGATGACGTGGTCGAATCGTTTCCTATTGATTTTCGTCGTGTAGCTACAGCCACAGCTGCCGACCCTGTCCTTGCTACCGTTCTGCGTTTCGTTGCTACTCAATGGCCCTTGTCAAAGTCACGGATCGGGGATCCGTTGGTTCGCCGATTTTTTGCCCACAAGGAGAAACTTTTTGTACGACGTGGTGTTTTGCTGTTGCGTTCTGATAATGATCAGTCCAGGGTCGTGGTCTCACGTTCTTTACAGTCCTCTGTCTTACCGCTTCTCCACCAAGGACATCGGGGTATAGTGAGAACGAAACAACTTGCTCGTCAGCACTGTACTTGGTTCGGAATCGATGCCGCGATTGCGAATATGTGCTCTTCTTGCATGGTGTGTACCGAACAACAATGAGCACCACCGCGGAAATTCTTTGCATGGCCAAAAGCCACTTCCCCTTGGCAACGCTTACACATCGATTTTGCTGGTCCATTTTGGAATGCTCGATGATTGGTTGTGGTAGACTCATTCAGTACTTTTCCTTTTGTTGTCCGGATGTCTTCCACGACGTCATCTGCCACCATCCAAGCGTTATCCGCTATCTTTTGCATTGAAGGTCTTCCACAGACTATTGTTTCCGACAATGGCCCACAATTCATGTCCGCAGACTTTCAGTCATTCTGCAAGACCAATGGTATTCATCATCTGACGTCCGCGCCGTTTTCGCCACAGTCAAACCGTGCCGCTGAACGATTGGTCAGGAATTTCAAGTCACAGATGTTGAAGCTGAAAGAGTCGCATTCTCGGGAGGACGCGTTATTGCTCTTTTTGTCCTCGTATCACTCTCAGCCTCGAGATGGCCGCTCGCCAGCTGAGTTGCTTCACGGTCGCCCTCATCGCACCTTGATGTCTTTGCTACATCCGCCGCATCAGGTTCCTGTGCAGCGGCAGACACCTGCTTTTGCCCCAGGCGAAGTTGTCTACTACCGCAACTATCGAGGTTCACGGCGTTGGCTCGCAGGGCGCGTTCTTCGCTGCCTCGGCCGCGCTATGTATCTGGTTTTGGGGGCCTCTGGTGAGGTGCGTCGGCATCTCAATCAGCTGCGCCTCTGTCGTCGCACGGGTTCTGCCGCTCCCCGTCTGCTTTCAGCGACGGTGCCGTCCGGTCAGCGCCCTGGGGACCCATCTACTGGCTAGCCTCAGCCCCAGGTGTTACCGACGATGCCTTCCATTTTGCCCCATGGCGACGCGCCGCCGCTGCCGCCGCCTGTTCTCCCGCCGGCGACGCCCGCAGTGGACGCGTCGCTGCAACCGCCGGGCGCCTCCCTGGGTCACGCGCCGCCGATCGCTTCCCGTGACCAGTTGTCCTCCGACATGGAACTCTTGCCCGCTCCGGACCATATGTCGTCTTCGCCCGTCGGGTGCCCCGGCCCGATGGAGGTCGACCCTTCGGCCCCTCCTGTCTCTCTACGGGCGCATACACCGCATGTTGGCGTGCACCCTGAAGCAGGTTTTCAGGCGTTTCCTAGCTCCCCTCGGTTCGAATGGTAGGGTGCGGGTGGCACAGCCTCGCCTGTTGTTAGGCTCCCCACCTCGTCGCATACGCCAACATGGGGTCCTCTCCACGGCGGGCGGAAGCCTTATGCCACAACCGTCCGCCGATTTGCGTGTGAGGAATGTGGTGTCACCGCCAGACACCACACTTGCTAGGTGGTAGCCTTTAAATCGGCCGCGGTCCGTTAGTATACGTCGGACCCGCGTGTCGCCACTATCAGTGATTGCAGACCGAGCGCCGCCACACGGCACGTCTAGAGACACTTCCTAGCACTCGCCCCAGTTGTACAGCCGACTTTGCTATCGATGGTTCACTGACAAATTACGCTCTCATTAGCCGAGACGATAGTTAGCATAGCCTTCAGCTACGTCATTTGCTACGACCTAGCAAGGTGCCATTACCAGTTACTATTGATGCTGTAAAACATGTACCGTCAAGAGCGATGTTCACCAATAATGGATTAAAGTTTTCTATCAGTTACCTCCTTTTTTATGAAGTCTAAATTCCTTGTCCTGTTCCAGACCTCACGCCAGCCTGCGTGAGCTTAAACGCGTGCCTTTCGGCTTCCTCATAGTGGGTTGGCGGTCTTGCCAATCCACAACACATCAAAGGCGCACAGCTTGAACTCTGATCTGCTCTCAGAAGATCAGAAGCGTTCGGTAGCTCGTAACGGCTGTGCGGTTGCCGTAACACTGTTGTCTCGCTCTTCTGGTCTGGACACACACAGCAGTAAGAACTACTGATTTCATTTGTTCATTGGCCAACAGCGTTCTAATGTCTGCGGAGAAGAAATTGTCGGCTTAAAAACCAATGAGTATCGTGTTCATTAACAATGACCTTGCTTAACATAAGTCTCCTAACCGTTCCTCTGCGCGTTTGTGTGCTGTCAGCTACAAAAATAATTCTAAAGGCCACTACAGTCCCTTTCTGCACGTTTCAAGGCTGTAGTGAAAGTATTCTCGCCCTTTCCTCTGCGAGTGTATTATTCAAGCACTACATCTTAATAGAGCATAAACTGTCTAGCAATATAGGTTTCTTGAAATTACTGCAACCAGTCCCCTATTGCAATGTTCTTCAACTTTTTTTATTATTCCATTACCGATTTCGAACCACCTAGCGCTTCATCATCACACGGTACATATATTAACTGTCTGAAGCAGTGTAGGTGTCATGTAGCTGTGGCAAGAAGTATAAACGATACATGTAAGCACTGAGTGTGGCAGGAATTATTCACATTTTGTTGCTTTACTTACGTGATTAGTATCCGTTGGTTGGATGTTGGCCTGCACAGTATTCTGGAAAATACAATAACATACAAGCAACGGATACTAGTCACTGTAAGAAAAGCAACAAAATCTATCTCATATTGTGAATAATTCTCGTCACACTCACAATCAGTGCTTACATGTTTCGTTTATACATCTTGCCACAGCTACATGACTCCTACACTGCTGCAGACAGTATATACATGTCCGATCTATGATGAATCGCTATATGGTTTGAAACTGGTAATCGAACAATAAAAAAATTTAAGAAAAAAACAAAAGGTGACTTGTTCCAGAAATGTCGAGAAACCTTTATTCACTAAAGTCGCAGTGTTCCTCATTTTTTTGTCTAGTAATGGTGACAATGAAGTTCTTCCACAGTGTAAAGTGTTAATTGGTTTCATTGCCAAGAAACTACTGTACTTCGTGATTCGAAAAAATTTTTACAACCTTTATGGAGATGTTTCTTACAACAAAACAAGAAAAGAAGCCCACATAAACATATCCAAAAATCTTTGGTTTTTTTACTTATTTGCGTCAAGTACAGCCTAACAACTGCATTCTACTTAGTCAAAGAAGGCTGTAACTCGTATCCATTGTATGCGATGTGGTGTCATTAAGAGTTATTCATGTTGTGGGTTGGCAGGAGAGCCAACACCGGGTACTAGAGGAAGCCGAAAGGCACGCGTTTTAGCTCCCGCAGGCTGGCGTGAGGTCTGGAACAGGACAAGGAATTTAGACTTTAGAAAAACGGACGTAGCTGGTGGAATACTTAACTTTAATCCATAAATGATGAGCGTCGCTCTTGACTGTACATGACTCCAGTATCAATAGTAACTAGTACTGGCGCCTTGCTCGGTCGTAGCAAATGACGTAGCTGAAGGCTATGCTAACTATCGTCTCGGCAAATGAGAGCGTATTTTGTCAGTGAACCATCGCTAGCAAAGTCGGTTGTACAACTGGGGCGAGTGCTTGGAAGTATCTCTAGACCTGCCGTGCGGCGGCGCTCGGTCTGCAATCGCTGATAGTGACGACACGCGGATCCGACGTATACTAACGGACCGCGGCCGATTTAAAGGCTACCACCTAGCAAGTGTGGTGTCTGGCGGTGACACCACAATTCACATATGTCATTTGTTACTGGCCTCTCTCCAAGACTTACTAGAAGATGAACCCTCCAAAAAAGAAGAAAAATTTAGTGTACACTTGACAGGTCTCAAGCAAATTTCAGGTTTCATTCTTCGAGATGTAGTGAATTGTGTCAACATGAGAAATGAATAGATAGAGGAGAATCGTTTCCATGGCCTGAACGTTATGCCGACCTCAGATCTTTGGATTTTTATCTCTGTGGCAGTTAAACAACTGCTTTATGCAATAGAAGAGATGCAGGAACTCTTCACCGACACTTTATGGAAGCCAGCGAAACCATTTGATACCGTCAGGGAGTGTGTGAAAGGGTGAGAGACTTCACTATTAGACGCGAGCATGCGTAAGCGGCAGCCAGAGGTGGACATTTTGAACATTTAGTGTGAGTTTCTGAGCTCAAGCTGACAAGGGGTACCTGATATGTTGAACATAAATTTTCACTGAAATGTCGTTAATTAAGTAAAGATTTTTGAACATACGTTTATATGAACATTTTATCTTGTTTTTTGGTGTGAGGAAACTTTCAGTCGAGTTTGTAACAGTATTTTGGAATCATCCTGGCTAATCCTTCATTTTCCTGATCAACCACCTTCTCAAATAGCTGACAAAGTTTGTTAAAACGAAGCCCTTTTCAAAGTTATCGTCTTCTTTTTAAATATTTAGGAAGTAGCTGGCAGTTGCTTGCTACTACTTGAATCCACGTAAAACAATTACATCCCTACCGTAAGATGAGTGCCGGAGAATACACAGGCGTATGAGACAAAACTCCTCTCCCACTACCCCTCCTTCCTATTTCATTTACATATGGCACGGAGGGAGAAAGACTATCGTCGGTTCCCATCTGTATGAATAATAATTTCTCTATTTTTAGTGCCATGGCCATTAAGCAAGATTTGAGGGAAGTAATACGTCTCTAGATTCATTTTGGAACGTGGATTCTGGGACTTTCTCAAGTCTTTCCTCGTTGCGTCTCTCTTGTAGCTGCAGCTCGTCGAACACTCTAACGATAACTAAACAAACTAGTAACGAATCACGGGACTCCTATTTGAACCTTCTCTGTCACTTCCATTTATCTATCTTGGCAGGGACCTGTGACTGACGAACAATATTCGTGAATTTGTCGAAAGAGATTTTCATGAGCGACCTCTTTCCTGTGTGAACCACTTTTCCCCAGGATCCTTCCAGTACAGCTGAGTCTAGCGTCTGTCGTGCATATGGCGTTTTTTTTAAGGTTAGATGGCCTCGGGCAAGTACAGAAAGGGCAACAGCCTCAAAGGGTGCGGGGCAAAGTCATGACATGCGAGGACCAAACAGCAATCGGTATTGTAATTGTAAACTGTGGAAGCGCAGATAGAAAACACCGAAGCTGAAATCGTTATAGGTACGGAAAGCTGTCTGAAGCCAGAGATCAATTCTGCCGAAATTTTTACAAAGGCACAGACGGTGTTTAGAAAGGGTAGGTTGCATGCAACCGGCGGTGGCGTGTTTGTCGCTGTTGGTAGTAGTTTATCCTGTAGTGAAATAGAAGTGAATAGTTCCTGTGAATTATTATGGGTGGAGATTATATTCAACAACCGAGCTAGGTTAATAATTGGCTGCTTTTACCGACCTCCCGACTCAGCAGCATTAGTGGCAGAAAAACTGAGAGAAAATCTGGAATACATTTCACATAAATTTCCTCAGCATGTTATAGTCTTAGGTGGAGATATCAATTTACCAGATATAGACTGGGACACTCAGATGTTTAGGACGGGTGGAAGGGACAGAGCATCGAGTGACATTATACTGAGTGCACTATCCGAAAATTACCTCGAGCAATTAAACGGAGAACCGACTCGTGGAGATAACATCTTGGACCTACTGATAACAAACAGACCCGAACTTTTCGACTGTGTAAGCGCAGAACAGGGAATCAGTGATCATAAGGCCGTTGCAGCATCCCTGAATATGGAAGTAAATAGGAATATAAAACAAGGGAGCAAGGTTTATCTGTTTAGCAAGAGTAATAGGAGGCAGATTTCAGACTACCTAACAGATCAAAACGAAAATTTCTTTTCCGACACTGGCAATGTCGAGTGTGTATGGTAAAAGTTCAAGGCAATCGTAAAATGCGTTTTAGACATGTACGTGCCGAGTAAAACTGTGAGGGACGGGAAAAACCCACCGTGGTACAACAACAAAGTTAGGGAACTACTGCGAAAGCAAAGAGAGCTTCACTGCAAATTTAAACGCAGCCATCATTAAGTGGATCGAAACAGCATATCCAGACACTCCGGGATGATGATGGCATTGAAACAGAGGATGACACGCGTATAGCCGAAATACTTAACACCTTTTTCCAAAGCTGTTTCACAGAGGAAGACCGCACTGCAGTTCCTTCTCTAAATCCTCGCACGAACGAAAAAATGGCTGACATCGAAATAAGTGTCCAAGGAATAGTAAAGCAACTGGAATCACTCAACAGAGGAAAGTCCACTGGACCTGACTGGATACCAATTTGATTCTACACAGAATACGCGAAAGAACTTGCCCCCCTTCTAACAGCCGTTTACCGCAAGTCTCTAGAGGAACGGAAGGTTCCAAATGATTGGAAAAGAGAACAGGTAGTTCCAGTTTTCAAGTAGGGTCGTCGAGCAGATGCGCGAAACTATAGGCCTATATCTCTGACATCGATCTGTTGTAGAATTTTAGAACATGTTTTTTGCTCGCGTATCATGTCATTTCTGGAAACCGAGAATCTACTCTGAATGAATCAACATGGATTCCGGAAACAGCGATCGTGTGAGACCCAACTCGCTTTATTTGTTCATGAGACCCAGAAAATGTTAGATACAGGCTCCCAGGTAGATGCCATTTTTCTTGACTTCCGGAAGGCGTTCGATACAGTTCCGCACAGTCGCCTGATAAACAAAGTAAGAGCCTACGGAATATCAGACCAGCTGTGTGGCTGGGTTGAAGAGTTTTAGTTTTTAGCAAACAGAACACAGCATGTGGTTCTCAATGGAGAGACGTCTACAGACGTTAAAGTAACCTCTGCTGTACCACAGGGGAGTGTTTTGGGACCATTGCTTTTCACAATATATATAAATGACCTAGTAGATAGTGTCGGAAGTTCCGTGCGGCTTTTCGCGGATGATGCTGTAGTATAAAGAGAAGTTGCAGCATTAGAAAATTGCAGCGAAATGCAGGAAGATCTGCAGCGGGTAGGCACTTGGTGCAAGGAGTGGCAACTGACACTTAACATAGAGAAATGTAATTTATTGCGAATACAGAGAAAGAACGATCCTTTATTGTATGATTATATGATAGCCGAACAAACAATGGTAGGAGTTACTTCTATCAAATATATGGGAGTATGCATACGGAACGATTTGAAGTGGAATGATCATGTAAAATTAATTGTTAGTAGGGCGGGTGCCAGGTTGAGATTCATTGGGAGAGTCCTTAGAAAATGTAGTCCATCAACAAAGGAGGTGGCTTACAAAACACTCGTTCGACCTATGCTTGAGTATTGCTCATCAGCGTGGGATCCGTACCAGGTCGGGTTGACAGAGGGGATCCAAAGAAGAGCGGCGCGTTTAGTCACAGGGTTATTTGGTAAGCGTGACAGCGTTACGGAGATATTTAGCAAACTCAAGTGGCAGTCTCTGCAAGAGAGGCGCTCTGCATCGCGGTGTAGCTTGCTGTCCAGGTTTCGCGAGGGTGCGTTTCTGGATGAGGTATCGAATATATTGCTTCCCCCTGCTTATACCTCCCGATGAGATCACGAGTGTAAAATTAGAGAGATTCGAGCGCACACAGAGGCCTTCCGGCAGTTCTTCCCGCGAACCATACGCGACTGGAAAAGGAAAGGGAAGTAATGACAGTGGCACGTAAAGTGCCCTCGCTACACACCGCTGGGTGGCTTGCGGAGTATAAATGTAGATGTAGATGACTAGATGCATGTGGTCGGTCCGACTTAAATCGCTCCAGACAGAAACGTGTAGTAAAAGGGATCTATTAGATTTCTTTCAGGTAGTTTATCTCATTATCTACTTGTTTCACTGCCTTTTGCTACCAGTTTGAGAAAGTATTTAGGCTCGAGGAAGGAAAAAAATTCAAATGGCTCTGAGCAATATGGGACTTAATTTCTGAGGTCATAAGTCCCCTAGAACTTAGAACTACTTAAACCCAACCAACCTAAGGACATCACAGACATCCATGCCCGAGGCAGGATTCGAACCTGCGACCGTAGAGGTCGCGCGGTTCCAGACTTTAGCGCGTAGAACCGCTCGGCCACTCCGGCCGACAAGGAAGGAAAAGTTTAGATTTTCATTTCTAGTAATGCGTAAAGAGTATCAACACTACTCCTGCATCCAAATCCTATGTGTGAATGTTAATTTGAGTGGAAGGTGTGCCCTCCAAGTACTAGGCCCACTTCGTCAATCCTTGGGATGTAACGAATAATCAGATAAGTTTTACTGTGTCAACAGGACAGTTTCTTTGATAAAGAGTGTTCCATTAAGTTGGCGAGGGTGCACAGGCCATTTTTGAGTGAACCCTCCACCACCATCACTTCTTTAGGAGGGATGCTAGTGATACAGCTGATTGAAACTTTCACTCTGCAATCGAGTGTGCGCTGATATGAAATTTCCTGGCAGATTAAATATATGCGTCAGACTGAGACTCGAAACTGGGATCTTTGTCTTTCGTGGGCAAGTGCTCTACCAGCTGGGCTACTGGAGTTCGACTCCTCACTGCTTCAATTCCACCATTACCTCTCCTACCTTCCAAAATTCACACATTCTCTTGTCTGACTTTCAGGACTAGCACTCCTGGAACAAAGGAACTTTTTGAGACACGTCTTAGTCGCAGCAGATTAGGTAAGAGAGCTTCTTGGAGGTTTGTAAGGTAGGAGACGAGGAAGTAACGCTGTGAAGACTGGTCCTGAGTCGTACTTGGGTAGCTCAGTTTGTAGAGAACTTACCTCCGAAAAGTAAAGTCCTGTGTTTGAATTCCGGTCTGGAACATATTTTTAATGTGCTAGGAAGTTTCTTACCAGAAGACGATTTGGTGGCACTCTTCCTCAGTATGCGAGGTATGGTGGTTAAGTTTATAATTCACCCAGTTATCGTAGAGTGAATGAATGTTATTTATGCGAGTTAATAACCCGATTAACAATTTCTTTTACAGCGCCAGGATGATGTAACGACTTTAGTAGTCAGTTTGAGTACAACAGTGTGTGTGTATATGTGAATTATCGAAATTTCTGGGAGATACGTTTTTTGTCTAGGCCAAGTTTCAACCATTTGCCACTGTAGTATAAAGGAATCATGTTCTGCTTAATGATTTTCAACGTAAGTTCACTATCGCTGCAGCGAGCAGCGAGGATTCTTATGCAGAGTGAATGCACTTAATGTAGGAGTGAAGTTAACAACGTTTTCGCAAGTTTGGTAACTTAGAAGTGTTGTGTGCGACTTCGTGCACTGTGGTAAGGAGAGGTGGGGTACTGAGTGCTGCAGCAACTGTCATCGTAGGAAAGCTGGACAGGAACAGAAATGATCAATGAACATGTAAGCACAACAAACAACAAACAATTTTTGCAATGCCCTTAAGATAGGAAAAGCCAAACAGTACTTATTAAATAATTAATGGGATTCATATCAAGCCTGAGATTCATCACGAACTTCCGAAGGGTTTCAGCAGCTATACGAGAAGTCGTGATTGGTTCACATTGGCTACGGGCTTAAATCTGGTGCAAACATATGTAAAGTCAGACGGAAGAACTGTTCCAATTCTGTAACGCTGACTGGAAATGTCACTGTAAAGCGACAGTTGCCATTAGTCTAGTGTAAGTTCCCTCTTAGAGCTAGGTTTTATATCACTTTCTTTAATATGGGCTGCTCATTTGTGTTCAGCACCAAACCTCGTCCCGAACTAGAATCCACTTTAAGTGTTTCAAGGTACTTGCATAAATCCTAAATATGGAGAACTTCCTTTACGCAGCAAATTTCGTCACGCGTAAAAATATACGTGCAGATAAATAGCATAAATTACTTTCAAACCAAAGAAGCTATCAATTCCTTTCCTTTTCGTTACGAAATACAGAGTTCAGAGGTTAATTCGACTCTAAGACATGGGATGTAGCGTGACTAATCCGCTGTAATAGCTACAAATGCGGCTTCGGCCGTTCGGTAATTCCCTATGCATATTGACGCTGCTGTAATAATTGTTCTTTTAGTAAACACATCATACTTTTCTTCCATTAACTGCACGAAGATGTGGTTTGCAAATAAATCACTACGTATGGAAATGCGTCACGCGTCTATTGAGCATCAATCAAGATCCCTTTGCAAAACCCCCGGTAGCATCTTAACCAATTTTTTGGCCAGGCTTGAACAAGTAGAAAGGGAAAATCCGTAATCTTTCCTCACAGAATTTCTAAAGGCTAGAAGATCAAGCATTACCTGTAGTTAGAGGACAACACGTGAAATGAAGATAACTGCACAATGTAGTTTTCAAAATTCTGTGTCAAACTATTGGTTATAAAATAACCAAATGTGCAGCAACCAGTCGCAAAATCATGTTTTATTTATTAACTTTTGCAAATCGATTTCAACTGATTAACAGCCATCATCGTTGCGTTCAACCTGTGCCCTGAGTAGTAATTCTGTCTTAGGCAGGAGTCAAACTTCTGAGAAATACCCCGTACTATGTATTAAACAATAATAGAATGGGGAACGAGGACCACAAAACTTAGACGTTAGCGTAATTGAAATTGGCCCGCACATGGAATAAAATAATCGATTTTCCATGCATATATGCAGCTAGCATCTCTTAGTATTACACACTTGTTCAGAGTACTACACTGTATCAGGGACTTCAGGATGAGCACATGGTAATATACAATACCACCATGCAGGAGCAAAACAGGCATATGCACGTACATTCTGTTAACAGAATTAAAAGGGACCTTTTCCTCTATAAAGCTGAATAAAAAAAAAGGCTACAGCGTTATTGGCAGAGAAGCTGGACTTTGTTTGCTGACAGGTGCCAAGACACGAGAAATTTTACTAATTCGAAAAATCACAAACCTGAGTAGAACTGTCTGTACTGTAGATGCATGTATTTTATACACTCAGAAAGTGAGTCCTATTCATTTTCGATATTATTGGTCCTTCTACGCACTCTAAGGGACAGGTGTATGGACAGGGGCATACTGAGAAAACAACGCTAATTTCGTATATCAAAATGGAAAAAATTTTGACCATGAGATTAGGTATTAGACTCAGGAAATGAGAGCAATACATTTACCAACACTATTTGGGACTCCATGGATCTTGGTGACATGTGGGAGGACATAAACTTTGGAATGCATTGTTATTTCATACCTTGGAAATTAATAAAAGTTGGCTGAGAGTACAAGTATTAGATAGACTCAGAAAGTTGAGGAAACTTGAGATCTATTCATTTGGCAACACTACTGGGGCTTATGAAAGGACAAAGTGACTATTTCACGTTAGAGTTTCATTAGAATTGAAAGCATACACACAGCAGACAGACGCAAAAAATACGATCACCTGTTACTGAGCCGGCCGGGATGGCCGAGCGGTTCTAGGCGCTACGGTTTGGAACCGCGCGACCGCTACGGTCGCAGGTTCGAATCCTGCCTCGGGCATGGATGTGAGTGATGTCCTTAGGTTGGTTAGGTTTAAGTAGTTCTAAGTTCTAGGGGACTGATGACCTCAGAAATTAAGTCCCATATTGTTCAGAGCCATTTGAACCATTTTTGAACCGCTCATGCTCGGCGCCACTTCGCTTTGGGACAATATGCACAAGCTGCCTAGTAGCTGCTTCGACTCCATCGGTGTTGTTGTTGTAATAGCTGATTATGTGTACTGCGTCTTGGTTCATTTGGAGAAATACAAGTTAAGTAAATCTTTTGTTTATTGTGTTTACATGTTCACTGATCATTTCTGTTCCTGTCCAACTTTTCTACGACGACAGTTGCTGCATCACTCAGTAGCCCACCTCTCCTTACCACAGTGCACGAAGTCGCACACAACACTTCTAAGTTACCAAACTTGCGAAAACGTTATTAACTTTACTCCTACATTAAGTGCAGTCACTTTGCATAAGATTCCTCGCTGCAGTGATAATGAAATTACTTTGAGAATCATTAAGCAGAATATGGTTCCTTTGTACTACAGGGGCAAATGGTTGAAACTTGGCCTAGACGTCTCTCTATGAAATTTGGATAATTCACATATACACACACAGTTGTACTCAAACTGACTACTAGAGTCGTTGCATCATCCTGACGCTTTAAAAGAAGTTGTTAATCGGATCATTAACTGACATAAATAACATTCCATTAGAACTACTAATAGCCTTGTGAGAGCCAGCCCTGACAAAACTCTACCATCTGGTGAGCAAGATGTATGAGACAGGCGAAATACCGTCAGACTTCAAGAAGAATATAATAATTCCAATCCCAAAGAAAGCAAGGGTTGACAGATGTGAAAATTACCGAACTATCAGTTTAATAAGCCACAGCTGCAAAATACTAACGAATTCTTTACAGATGAATGGAGAAACTGGTAGAAGCCGACCTCGGGGAAGATCAGTTTGAAATCCGTAGAAATGTTGGAGCACTTGAGGCGATACTGACCCTACGATGTATTTTAGAAAATAGATTAAGGAAAGGCAAACCTACGTTTCTAGCATTTGTAGACTGAGAGAAAGCTTTTGACAATGTTGACTGGTATACTCTCTTTCAGATTCTGAAGGTGGCAGGGGTAAAATATAGGGAGCGAAAGGATATTTACAATTAGTACAGACACCAGATGGCAGTTATAAGAGTCAAGGGGTATGAAAGGGAAGCAGTGGTTGGGAAGGGAGTGAGACGAGGTTGTAGTCTATCCCCGATGTTACTCAATCTGTTGAGCAAGCAATAAAGGAAACAAAAGAAAAATTTGGAGTAGGTATTAAAATCCATGGAGAAGAAATAAAAACTTTGAGGTTCGCCGATGACATTGAAATTCTGTCAGAGACAGCAAGGGACTAGGAAGAGCAGTTGAACGGAATGGACAGTATCTTGAAAGGGGGATATAAGATGAACATCAACAAAAGCAAAACGAGGATAATGGAATGTAGTCGAATTAATGCGGGTGATGCTAAGGGTATTAGATTAGGAAATGAGACACTTAAAGTAGTAAAGGAGTTTTGCTATTTGGGGAGCAAAATAACTGATGACGGTCGAAGTAGAGAGGATATAAAATGTAGCCTGACAGTGGCAAGGAAGGGGTTTCTAAAGAAGAGAAATTTGTTAACATCGAGTATAGATTTAAGTGTCAGGAAGTCGTTTTTGAAAATGTTTGTATGGAGTGTAGCAATGTATGGAAGTGAAAAGTGGACGATAAATAGTTTGGACAAGAAGAGAATAGAAGCTTTTGAAATGTGGTGCTACAGAAGAATGCTGAAGATTAGATGGGTAGATCACATAACTAATGAGGAGGTATTGAGTAGAATTGGGGAGAAGAGGAGTTTGTGGCACAACTTGACAAGAAGAAGGGACCGGTTGGTACGACATGTTCTGAGGCATGAAGGGATCACAAATGTAGCATTGGAGGGCAGCGTGGAGGGTAAAAATCGTAGAGGGAGACCAAGAGATGAATACACTAAGCAGATTCAGAAGGATGTGGGTTGCAGTAGGTACTGGGAGATGAAGAAGCTTGCACAGGATAGGTTAGCATGGAGAGTGCATCAAACCAGTCTCTGGACTGAAGACCACAACAGCAAATAACATTCATTCACTGTACCATTGCTGAGTGAATTATAAACATAGCCACAATACCTCGCTTTATTAATAAGATTTCTTCAGTGTTGTGATCCTCTAAGATTTTGCGGCGGACAGAATATTCGACCAGTTTTCGGGTAAGCATGCAGGGTCGTTGTTTTCATTGGCTTTGTTGCATCTTTTTAGAAGTTCTGTTAAATGGTTTTTCCTGTGGCTGGTAGAAGTCGTTGCGCCAAACAACACTAACAACGCTTTTTCAAAAAATCAAAAAGTCTGGTGAAAACACCTACTTAATTTCGAGTACGCTTAACACAGAAACAAACAAAGAATAGATGCTATTTAACACCTGCTACGGAGGATGACCACCCAAACACACACATTACTTATAATTCTTTTGACAATACGTTAAGTCGTCGCAGTGTAATACCGATTATTTAATTCTGTTTTGTGTAGTTGCGCACTGAGATCGTCATTTAGTCGCTATGCCTCAAACAACATACTATTATGTAACTAAATACAGATCTTTAACACGTTCTTTTCGAAGGGCCAATGCACAATAAATACAGGTCGGACAGTGTAGTCGTAGTTCCAAGGCGAATATTTGCAACCATTCATATGGCTTTAGGGGAAGAGGTGAAAACTCAGCTTCAGTCCCCTTTTTTGTTCGACGTACTGTCCCTAGTGAGTTTCTATGTAGTCTGAGTGCTGGTGCAGCGCATTGTTGTATTCTTAGAATGTAATAGTACCTTCGAATCCCACATATAATGCTTGTGTGGAAGATTCGTATTGTAGTTGCGTAATTTTCTTCCATTCCTATTAAGCTACTGAGGGGAGCGCGAGAAGAACTGTGTACATATAGTAGCATATCTGTCATTTTATATCGTTCCCCTAACATCACTAAACAAATACGTGATCTTCCATGGATCTTCTTTCTCTCTTTCATACTCCAACTTGATAATTGTGCAACAATCATAAAAGAAATAAATTGACGATTCAAACGGTAAAGGGATTTGCAGCGTCTTTGACAAGTAACCCAAAACGTCATGAGTTCCGCGTTCAAACCCAGACACTGCTTAAATTTTAAATAAAGATTATAAGAATGCCGGCCGGTGGCTTCCGGCAGAGGAAGTTACCCTCGTCTGCCAACGACCTTCTCCAAGAGAACGGCGGAGCGAAAAAAAAGAAAAGGGCGGGAAACTGCCCCAAAAATGGCGGGGAAAGCATCAATGATTACCGGTATGAGAATACGGAAGCCATGGGAAGCCATGGTGTTAAAGACATATAACGTGTATGCACAGGACACGTGGCCTGTAACTGAGAAACGTTGGATCACTGGGAGGGGTCTGCCAAAGGCAAGCAGAAAATGGTACAACCGGAGTAAGAGTCGTGATTAACAGTACAGGAAGGCACAGAGCGAGCTACGGTTATTCTTCTCATATTGGCAGCAAACCAACACCTACAACGATAGTGACGGCATACATACCGACGTTGCCAGCAGAAGATGAAGAGACATAGAAATTATATGAGGACACTGAATGGGTAATTCAATATGTAAGAGGAGATAAAAATCTAATAATTATGGGGCACTGGAAAGCGGTCTTAGGGGAGGGAATGGAAAAAATGATTAAGGGAAAATATGGCCTACTCACTAAGAATGAGAGAGGAGAAAGACTAATTGAGCTCTGCAATAAATTTGAGATGGTAATAGCGCATACTTTGTTCAAGAATCACAAGAGGAGGAGGAACACTTGGAAAAGATCCAGAGATACGGAAAGATTCCAGCTGGATTATGTCATGATCAGGCAGAGATTCCGGGATTGCAAGGCGTACCCAGAAGCAGATCTAGACTCCGATCACTAGACACGCTTAAGATATTGATAAGGAAAAATCCGCGAGCAGGGAAGTGGAATGCTGAAGTACGGACAAATGATGAGACGCGTTTGAATTTCGCTGAAGATGTGGATACTGCGATGAGGAATATCACAGCAGGCAGTTCAGATGAAGAGGATCTAACATCTCTAAAAAAAGCAATCACACAATTTGGAAAGAAAAATAGAGGTACAAGAAAAGTAACTGTGAAGAAATTTTGCGTAACAGAAGAGATACTTCAGTTAATCAATGAACGGAGGAAGCACGAAACTTGTCAAGGAAAGATAAGATTACTGGATATAAATCACTTAGACGTGAAATAAATAGGAAATTCAGGGCAGCCAGTGCGAAATGGCTGCAGGGTAAATATAAAGAAATCGATAAAGAAATTATCTTCGGATGGATTGAGTCAGTATAAAGAAAAGTCAAAATAACGTCGATGAAATTAAAAGCAATGGTGGTAACATGCAGTGGGCTTTCCACTGTCAAACGCCGAAGCAAGAGCGGATAGGTGGCAAGAGTACGCTGGCGGCCTCTATGAAAGGGAAAACTTGTCTGACGACTTGATGGAAGAGGAAAGTGGAGTCGATAAGGAAGACATAGGGGATACAGTTTTAGAGTCAGAATTTAGAAAAGCTCTGGACGATTTGTGATCAAATAAAGCAGAAGGGATAGATAACATTGTATCGGAATTTCTAAAATCATTAGCACAAATAGCAACCAAACGACTTTTCAAGTTGGTGTGTAGAATCTATGAGACTGGCGACGTATTATCAGACATTCGCAAAAATATCATCCCATATTTTCGTAGCTATCGTACAGTCAGTACCAGAGCTGCTGAGGAGAACAATATATAGAAGAACGAAAACAATGACGATCTGGTCCAGATAACGATGAGTTTTGTTTCGGAAAGGTAAAGGCACCAGAGGGGAGTAATGAGTTTAAGCTTGATAATGGAAGCAAGATTGAAGAAAAGACAAGATACGCTCATAGAATTTATTGATGTGGAGAAATCGTTCGTCAATGTGTAATGGTGCAAGATGTCCGAAATTCTGAGAGAAACAGCAGTGAGCTACAGGAAAAGACGGGTGATATAATATAGTAGGTATAAGAAACGAATGGAACCAATGAGGTTGGAAGATCAAGAACAAAGTTCTCGGATTAAAAGGGGTGTGAGACAGGGACGCACTTTTACGCCCCTGCTGTTCAATACACACATCGAAGAAGCAGACGGAAATAAAAGAAATTCAGGCTGAAAGGATGCCAATGATAAGATTCGTTGATAACATTGCTATCCTCTGTGGAAATGAAAAAGAATTACAGGTTCTGTTTAATGGAATGAACAGTCTAATGAACACAGGAAATGGATTAAGATTAAACAGGAAAATGACAAAACTAATAAGGATTAGCAAAAACGAGAATAGCGGGAAACTTGTCGTCAGAATTGGTGATCACGAAGTAGGCGAATCTACGAAGAAAAATAATCCATGACGGACAAAGCAAGAACATAAGAAGAATCCTAGCACAGATAAAGAGGGTCTACCTGCTCCGTAGAAATTTACTGGTATCAAACATAGATCGTATTTTGAGGAATAAATTTCAGAACATATAAATTCTGAGCACAGCGTTGTACGGTAGCGAATCATGAGAATCGAAGCAGAAGAGAATCGAAGATGTGGTACTGTAGAAGAATGTTGAGAATTAGTTGGATTAATAATATAAGGAGAGAGATAGTTCTCCACAGAATATGTGAAGAAACGAACATGGAAAACAGTGACAAGTAGAAGGGACAGGATGATGGAATAAGTGTCAAGCCACCAGGGAATAACATCCGTGGTACAAGAGGGAATTGAAGAGGGTAAAAACTGAAGGCAGAGATTGGACTTAGTGTACAGAGAAGAGTTAGCACAGAAAAAGATTCGTGGCATCCCACATCAAACTAATCAGGAGACTGATGACTCACAAAAAAAAAAGCAAAAAGCTAGGCTGTCAAATAAACATCATTCGCACAATAACAATTTTATTAAAATAAACCAGCACTCTGCTCATTAAGTAACAAGATACAGCTGGTTACCCAAAATTTTACATTGTGATCATAAGTGTCATCAGGCCTCCAGTTAACTTTCTGCTGTAATGAACTGAGTATGGACAGCACTCAAACCTGGCACCAGTTTGCATTAGTGGACGTACCATTTATTACAGCGATGGTTAAATAGTACATCCGCTGTTACTTCCTAAACATATAAATGGAATACATTTAACAAACGAACAGTAAACAGTTCACAAAAGCGGGTGGCCCTTCAGAGTTTCACGGGATTATGCACTGCGTTGCCTGTCGACGCCAGTAACAAACATTGAGCAAGAAACTGACTACAGACCAATAGGGAGTGAAGTTCCGGCGAACGGCACTAAACAGACTGGACTCTTTGTTTAAGTCGGCACCGCAGTTCAGAAATGTTCCGGAACGTGCTCATGAAGTTCATTTCTTTCTGGTGAGACAGGGGCTGTTGCAAGTGAAAATGGGACACAAGTCCTCCTTTGGTCGCACTCCAAGACCAAACGATTCCTTCACCCGATGCACAGCCGCTCACTTCGCAGCTGTCCGCACGCTCGCACAGCCACCGCGCCGGCGTCGAGCAGTCGGCCGCGCCTTCCTCTGGAGACGCCCACTCGGTTTATCCGAGCTCCCGTTGCCAGCTGGAACCTTCCTTCCTGAGCGCCACACAGACACTACCTCTCCGCCAGCCCCGTGCGCCTGTGAAAGGCTAGAATATCGGCGCCCACGCCCCCTCTCGAGTGCCACGTTCACAGTCGTTGCTGAGTAACAGCCAAGCAGCGAAATCACGCGCAGTATCAATAAGAGCCGGAACGGCTCACAGGGATTCAAAGAGCCCTCCTTCGTGGATTATTTACACTTATTTACGATCGATGCGGTGAATCTCCGTCTGGCTGCTTTCATCTTCACACGTACATAGCTCCTCCTTAAATAGCCCTGAATTGAGACCTACTCAACTTCTGCATGATCCCAGCGAATAATCGATTACGTTGTGGCTAAGAAGTATCTGATCTTTCTTTTCTGTTTTGTTTGAATTGTTATGATACTGAAAGCGAAACAGAGTCGGAAACCCGAAAATGACACGTGAGCAACTTAGTTTAAGAGCACCTTGAAGAAAATGACTTATTGATACATAACCAACAGATATTCAGAAAATATCGTTCTTGTGCAACACCGATAGCTCTTTATTCCTATGAAGTAATGAGTGCTGTCGACAAGAGATCTCAGATCAATTCCATATTCCTAGATTTCCAGAAGGCTTTTGATACCGTTTCTCACAAGCGACTATTAATCAAATTGCGTGCATATTGAGTATCGTCTCAGTTGTGTGGCTGGATTCGTGATTTTCTCTCAGAGAGGTCCCAGTTCGTAGTGATAGACGGTAAATCATCGAGTTGTACAGAAGTGATATCTGGCGTTCCGCAAGGTAGTGTCGTAGCCCCTCTGTTGTTCTTGATTTATATAAATGATCTGGGTTATAATCTGAGCAGCCCCCTTAGATTGTTTGCAGATGGCGCTGTAATTTACCGTGTAGTAAAATCATCAGACGATCAATTCCAATTACAAAATGATCTAGAGAGAATTTCTGTATCGTGCGAAAAGTGGCAATTAGCATTAAACAAAGAGAAGTGCGAGGTCATCCAAATGGGCACTAAAAGAAATTCGATAAATTTTGGGTATACGATAAATCGCAAAAGTGTAAGGGCTGTCGATTCGACTAAATACATAGCAATTACAATTACGAGCAACTTAAATTGGAAAGACCACATAGATAATATTGTGGGGAAGGCGAAACAAAGACAACGTTTTGTTGGCAGAACACTTAGAAGAGGCGACAAACCCACTAAACAGACAGCCTACATTACACTTGTCCTTCCTCTGTCCGTACCAGATAGGGTTGATAGAAGAGATAGAGAAGACCCAACGGAGAACAGAGCGCTTCGTTACAGGATCATTTAGTAATCGCGAAAGCGTTACGGAGATGATAGATAAACTCCAGTGGAAGACTCTGCAGGAGAGACGCTCAGTAGCTCGGTACGGGCTTTTGTTGAAGTTTCGAGAACATACCTTCACCGAAGAGTCAAGCAGTACATTGCTCCCTCCTACGTATATCTCGCGAAGAGACCATGAGGATAAAATCAGAGAGGCTAGAGCCCATACAGAAGCATACCGACAATCCTTTTTTCCACGAACAATACGAGACTGGAATAGTAGGGAGAACCGGTAGAGGTACTCTAAGTACCCTCCGCCACACACCGTCAGGTGGATTGCGGAGTATGGATGTAGATGTACACGTAGATGTAATATTGCTGCGCGGTATGGGATCCTTACCAGGTAGGATTGACGGAAGACATTGAAAAAGTACAAAGAAGGGCAGCTCGTTTCGTGTTATGGCGCAATAGGGTTGAGAGTGTCACTGATATGATAAGTGAGTTGGGGTGGCAGTCACTGAAACAAAGGCGGTTTTCTTTGGGGCGAGATCTACTTGCGAAATTTCAGCCACCAACTTTCTCTTCCGAATGTGAAAATATTTTGTTGATACCCACATACATAGGGAGAATGATCATCATAAGAAAATAAGAGAAATCAGAGCTTGAACGGAAAGATTTAGGTGCTCCTTTTTCCCACGCGCCATTCGAGAGTGGAATGATAGAGAAGTATGAAAATGGTTCGATGAATCCTGTGCCAGGCACTTAAGTGTGAAATGCAGAGTAACCATGTAGATGTAGATGTAGAAGCAGCTGACGTAGTGGACAGATCACCATGAACAGTGGCACATGCCCTCCCTTCCTGCAATGAAGAGTGTATGTCCGAGATTTAACCCAGAACGTCGGCATGCAACCTGTTTACCTGACACACTGTCTTTTCCCTGTGACGACTAAACAGTAATGCCGAAAAACTTTTCTCTCACTGGCGTTCGAACCTACTGCCTCTGAGATGAGTGGTAGAACAGCAACATGTGGCTATGAAATTAGTTACGAGTCTAGGGTCTCGCTCTACACCACTACACTATGAACCACTGTTGGTTACTAAGAATTCAACACTGCACTACACTAGATTTCCGCAGTGTCATCCATATTACAGAGAAACTCACTATGCATACTACTCCCAAGAAAAAAGTGAGGCTGCAGTTATGTTTCAACTTTGTCCCATAAAGCAATATGAACTTTGTTGTATACGACTTCGTACATAATGGTAAGGAAAGGTGGGCTGGAGTGTAGTGTGGCAAAGATGGACAAGAGCAGAAATGATTAGCTAACAAGTTAGCGCAGTAAACAGAAGGTTTACTCAACTAGTATTTCTCCGAGCGTATGAAGGTTTATTATCAATAATGCAGCAATAAATAGAATACAGCTAATACAGTAGAACCAAGGATGAACTCTCTGAACTAAAGCACAAATGATGGTGTCGGAGCCATGACTAGGTGACGTCCGAGTAGCGTCACATAGCGAAGTGGCTCCGAGTGCGTGTGAGCTGTGTGGCTGCTGTCGGCAGTCCTGCGAGGGTTGTCCAGAAAGTAAGTTCCGATCGGTCGCGAAATGCACACCACCCTATGAAGTTTTGCAGAGATGTTTTGGGTAGTGCCTCTAGTATGACCGTCGATCGCATCAAGACGCTCTTTTCAGTTGTGAGCGCACTGTGAGCGAGTAAAGGTGCCCAGAACAACGATGTCTCCTGCCAAGTAGGAGGGCCCGCTGAGAGGCTTCGCCTTAATGAATGCAGCCCACCTAACACAACTGCCACGCACTTCTTCTTCATGGCAATCCTCAGCCGCACTCTGCAGGGGCAGTGAAGACGCTTCTGCAGCCTTTTCGATGGGAAGTGTTCGATCGCTCGCAACACAGCCCTAATTGACTCATCCTGAGTTTCATCTCTGTTCACATGAAACGCTGGATACAAAGACAACACTTGGGCGCAGGCTACGCGCTATAGACCAGCATAGACAAATATCGGAAAGCACAGGCAGCCGCCTTCTATGACGATGGTGTTGAAAATTTGGTATAACGCTCCGACAAATGTCTAAGCCGGAGTGGCGACTGTGTAGAGAAGTATCTGGAAAGCATAGCTAAATCTTGTAAATAAAATGTTTCTGATTTTCACTGTGGTTTCCATTTAGCGACCGATCAAAACTTACTTTCTGGTCAACACTCGTATATTGGGGAGGCATAGGGCGCCCATAGCCCAGAGCGGCTGGATGTGTGGGGCTGCGGGAGTTCTCCATTGGGTTCGCTGGGTCCTTCATGACCACTATTGGCATCTGATGGAAACTTGCGTTGCATTTGCCAACTCTGTGACGCCTTTGGAGTGGTATCGATACAAACATTTCACGCTGTTGAGACAATTAGCAGTGTAAAATAGTACTGTATGTATTGATTGCCGAGAATCATAATATTTCGTGACTAAACGATGGAAAAAAACAGAGTGCGTTTTATAAACCTTCCGTTATCTGCGATCCATTCAGGACCAATGTGCAAATAATTACCGTTGAATATCGAACAATTACGTGCATTATGTGGATAGGGACTCGATGAGGTCTCCCAACGTTGGAAATTATTTAACCACACGTTCCATAGATTGATTGGAGGATTTTATTTGTATAAATTATTACAAAACAGTAAGTTTACAAGATATGTGTACATAAATAGTTTTAAAAGTAATTAATGAATGTATCATTTATCAGTCTTTCTTATGCAACTACATTTAAAAAGAAGTTTTTTGTAGACTACTAGCTTTTAAATAAAATTTCGTCTATGGGATGGAGGGAGTTACCTGGAAGAGATGAGTTTTGGGCTAAATTTAAAATTTACTGTTCTGCCTGTCAGATATTTTATATTATTGTGAAAATGAACAAAGGTTTTTATTGATGTGTATTGAACTCCTTTATGAGATACTGAAGTCTTAAAAATCGGTATTAAACGTTAAGTTTTCTTCTAATATTGTAGGCATTGACATAAATATTCTTCATGTATGTATATATACTGGGAGTCTCTTCTAAGAGTCGTCCAGCGCTTTCTCTCTGGTTTTTTGGCAGATATTTGCAATTTAATTTTTGTATTGTGTAGCTGGAGTCAGCCCAAAGAATAACCACTGGCAAAGTCTTTCATGTGACGCCCAGGGTCAACAGAAAATATCGATTTGTTTCTCATTACAAACAAAATACCCCTTTATATTGTAATTTTACGTGCACATTTAATAGAGTGCTTTCAGAGTAGCCCAATCCAATATTCGTTTTATCAGTATTTTTTAACAGGGACAGTAAAAACACGACGAATAAACAGCAGTCCCGTAGCGACTTACGGGCACTGCTTGCTTGGCAGTAGCAGTCAGTGCGGGCCAGGGCAGTACTCGTTATTCTTCGAGTTTTATTGTCCCCGTTAATATACGTATATCGATACAATACATACAGCACTAGACTCATCAGGAGTCGAATGCCACGTAAAATACCGCCTTAAGAATTGTTTGTTTGTTTTTAACAGGAAACAAACCGACACTTTCCATGGTCACTGGCTGTCGCTCGAAGAACGTGAAGACAATATTTGTTTGGGATGACTTCAGCAATGCAATACAAAAAAAGAAATTGCTCATATCTGCTGACTCACCCGAGAAAACGTGCCTAACGACTCTTAGGAGAGACACCACGTACAAATCAATGTATGTATGTGCATATGCGTGCATGTTTCACGTCTCCTTGTGAGCCACTAGGTCGATTCCAAGCAAATTTGGTACACATATTGCTTATTGTCTGGAAGCAGTACTGTTCGGGTAAGTATCACCTAGCTCTCTCAGGGGGGAAAGAGGGAGTAACAACGTCTGATATCTACGCTGCCTTGCATAACTGGTATGTTGTGCAGGTGGTTTTGGAATGCATTCCAAGGAGTATGCGTCTGTATGAGCATAGCTTAGGAGAGAAAAGGAAGACAAGGAGATCGATAATATGAGAGTGGAGAATGAGACAGACAGAGAAAGGGGGTTGAACGGATTGATACCGGTGGAAGTAGGAGTTGGACAGTGTGAGAGGGGGGGAGAAGATGAACAGAGAGAGGGGGATGACGAGATGGACAGATAGAGGTGGGAGGATGAAATGGACAGTGGACCCAGAGTGAGGGAGGAGGATATAGAGAGAAAAAAGAGAGAGGGTGGTATGAGATGGACAGAGAGAGGGGGTCTAGGAGGTACAGAGAGAGAGAGAGGAGGAGAAGTAAACGTACAGAAAGAGGGGGAGGGAAGGCAAGGTGTTGGATGCAGCTGTAGGACTAACTTCGAGAAGGTGTAGAAGTAACTTCGGAGTTGTAGGCGCCAGTGCCTGTGCATGGTTATATATACAAGGGGACTCCGTGATGATATTACAAAGTTTCAGGGATGATGGAGAAGGATAAATGTGTCAATTGGAGGTTAGTGAGCCTCGTTCGGAAATGAACGAGTCGAAAGCTGTAAGCGAAAATCATTCTGATACAGGTACCGATACTGTTGTTGACAAGAGAAAAATGTGTAGAAAACATGGACTTTAAAATGCATTTTTAAGAGGTGTGAGCACATGTTCAATAGCAATGATATGTTTCACAGTAGCAAGGATGAACCAGTGCTCATATATATCAGCTTCGACCACTGTACTGTACTCACAAACAATCTGAAAAGCTTGTAAGGGGCTGTGTTGAGAAATAATTGTTAAGGAAAATTCGACACGTTCTGCCGTTTGTGAGTTATTTAGCAATGAAGTTAGCCAATCAGGTCGTGGCTCATGCAAATAAAATGGCCTGCCAGAGATGGTGTCGCCAAACCCGTTCTTCGTGTTGTTACCCAAAAACCGACCAAGTGAGGGATACAAAAATTGGACATGGGACGTTGGTAAGAACCGAACCCGAGCCAAAGACTGGGCAGTCTGGTGTGCTATCATCTATGCAGTGAGAAGAAGTGACACTAATTGTATCTGGCGGGCAGCTTGAATTTGCTCGCCAACTGCTTTAAAAACTAACTTCAATGCTAATTAACTCGGAAAAGAGCAACGTCTCGAATTATTCCGTAAAAGAAATTTCCTAGAACAGCTAACCCTGCAGCACACTTGAGAAGTTTTCAAACGGTTTTCTACCACCCTGTTTATAAGGAGCAGCTAAAATGCCTACATCTTTGAAGAGGTACCTACAAGATAATTGCAGTGCACGCCACACGATATTCTTACTGCTCTCTTCTAAGACATAAATTACCTCAGAACTTTATTACAAGTATTATTGTTGAGTCAAAATATGCAAAACGTAATGGGAGGTTGATTTGCTGTTTTCCAATTTTACTAATTACACGAAGAGCTAAAGTAGCTAAAATTATTTGATTGAGCAAATCAGCAACATATTTTTCTAATTCAAGATTACGTAGATATTTATGTTCCGGCATAAAGACAAGCGCCGGCACGAAGATCAAGAACGATACAGCTGAGAAGGCTGTGAGACGACGCCAGCCAATAGCACGATGAATAGGACGTCACCACGACAGGAGCGGCCTCTACACGAAGAGGACAAAAGCGACGTGCCGCCTAGCCTCGGCTGCACTACAAGACGAGCAGTGACTTATGGACTTGTGTAATCTGTTATTAATTGCTCACATGGAAATTGTATACACTGAAGGGCACTGATTAATTGCATGTCGCCAATTGCTTACGACACATCATTGTAAATCAAAGTTAAGTATTGTCAATCCAATTACTGTAATAAACTACATTAATATGATTTGCTTGTGTGTTGTCTAGCCATCCGAGAAAGCAGCTTCCTAGACACCCTAGATAACACGAGTGGGCAGGATTCCACAATTTATATCCAAAAATTGGGGGTATTCTATCCCGTGTACGAACTTCCGCTCATATGCTGCCTTAATTGGTGATGTGCGTCTACTTCTTATGCAGAAGTGCATATTACACTACTGGCCATTAAAATTGCTATACCAAGAAGAAATGCAGATGACAAACGGGTTTTCATTGGAGAAATATATTATACAAGAACTGACATGTGATTACATTTTCACGCAATTTCGGTGCATAGGTCCTGAGAAATCAGTACCCAGAACAACCATCTATGGCCGTAATAATGGCTTTGATACGCCTGGGCACTGAGTCAAACAGAGATTGGATGGCGTGTACAAGTACAGCTGCCCATGCAGCTTCAGCACGATAACACAGTTCACCAAGAGTAGTGACTGGCGTATTGTGACGAGCCAGTTGCTCGGCCACCATTGACCAAACGTTTTCAGTTGGTGAGAGATCTGGAGAATGTGCTGGCCAGGGCAGCAGTCGAACATTTTCTGTATCCAGAAAGTCTGTAAGTAGGCTGTTTAGGTTTTCTTATTGGTAACGCCACATAGCGCTCTGTATGAAAATCACTGGCTGTGCTGTGTGCAGTCTGTGGCTGGTTTGCATTGTTGTTGGCTATTGTAGTGTTGGGCAGCTGGATGTTAACAGCGCGTAGCATTGCGCAGTTGGAGGTGAGCCGCTAGCAGTGGTGGATGTGGGGAGAGAGATGGCGGAGTTTGGACATTTGTAAGACTGGATGTCATGAACTTATATATATATATATATATATATATATATATATATATATATATATATATATATAATGATTTTTCAACACTATTAAGGTAAATACATTGTTTGTTCTCTATTAAAATCTTTCATTTGCTAACTATGCCTATCAGTAGTTAGTGCCTTCCGTAGTTTGAATCTTTTATTTAGCTGGCAGTAGTGGCGCTCGCTGTATTGCAGTAGTTCGAGTAACGAAGATTTTTGTGAGGTAAGTGATTTGGGAAAGGTATAGATTAATGTTAATCAGGGCCATTCTTTTGTAGGGATTATTGAAAGTCAGACTGCGTTGCGCTAAAAATATTGTGCGTCAGTTTAAACACAGTCTTGTATAATTGTTCAAAAGGGGACGTTTCATATGTCGACCCTTAGCCGAGGATACCTCACTGGAATCTTCTGATTTTTTCTTGTAGTTTGTGTAATTAGTGTAGATTTTGTTTATTGCTAGCGCGTAATTGTAGAGAGAATCTCCTTTGTAGCTGCAGTCTTTCATTGTTGTACAGTAAATGAGGTGTGGCACGCATGTAAATTTGCACCAAGTATTTTGCAGCTTGCAATTAACTAGATATTATTTTCAGCGCTATGTTAATGTGTTCTCTTATTTTCTGTGTTATCGTGTGAAATATTGTGACAATAATGGCGTGTGAGAAACGTAACACTAGGCTCCAAAGTAAACAGAGTAATAATAGTGACGACGAGCGTAGCTTATCAGCACCGCTGTGTAATGAATTAACAGACATTCAAAGTAGTAATTTGGTAACTGTGCATAGGGAAATGGAGCGGGCGTCAAATAATGGTGTAGACAGTGAAACAGGTAGTGAACATGGAAGCATTATCGATCGATCGGTCGGCAACAGGTCGCCTCAGGAATCGGGAATGAAAGAACACAATATTGCAAATACTGGAGACTCACCGTTTTCTCAAATAAGTCAAGACACATTTTCTGTTTGTCAAAATGTGAATTTTGCCGGTGCAAATTCACTGCCGAAAAGCACTGAGGAACATGTTTCAGACACCAGTGGATTGTTATTACAATTAATGCAACAAATGGGACAAAAGCTTCAAAAGTTAGACACAATGGAACAAAATCAGAGACAAACACAGCGAAAGCTTCAAAAGTTAGACACAATGGAACAACACCAGAGACAAACACAGCAACAGTTAGACACAATGGAACAAAATCTTCACACCACGCTTGAACAAACACATGAAGATTTAACTACTGAGTTACATAAAATCGAATCGAAATGTCAAAAAGTCTGTAACGACGTAAAAACACAAATTTGTGAGCATTTTCAACCTATTTTTTCGCGGCATGAAAATGCATTACAGAATCAAGAAGCAGCCATAAAAGAACTGCAAATTATTGTTCATGAAAATCATGAGACCTTGCAAGCTAAAATTGACTCAGTTTCATCTACCGATTCGGTTATGCAACTTGCAAAAACTCAGGAAAACTTAAAGGACACAGTAGATACTCTGAAAATTGGTTCAGAAAGACACATGGAGGAAATTAGTTCATTATCAGAGAAAGTAGTTGAACTTTCGGATCAGCTAAATAATTTATCTACGAAGGTAGATGATAATCTGAATGACACAAAACCGGTAGTCTTTAATGACACAGAAGAGTGCGAACAAGTTAGGAAATTCAAACAAAATCAGAATCAAATTAATACGCAACACCAAAGAGAAATCCGGGAAGTACAAGATCAGCTGACACAGGTAATACAAGAATTACGTATTTCAGAGGCCACTCGCGCTCCAATACGGGAAGAGGGACATAGAAATACGGAACAGCCACAAAATAATAACTCAGGGCACTTCGGAAATTATGAAAGAAATTGGCAAGGTGCAACGAATTTTGAGATGGAACCGCCGAAACGACGTAACAATGACCGACATGCGACTCGCCGACATGATGATTTTGACTATAAGCTGTTCATTACTACACGTAAATTCAAAACATTTAAGAATTCTGGCAACGACATTCATCCACAAGCATGGCTCCATCAATTCTCTCATTGTTTTCCTCCCAACTGGTCATTAGAGCGCAGATTAGAATTTATGTGTGGCTACTTAGAGAATGAACCAGCTGTAAGAATGCGATCGGTCATTCACGATTGTCACAGTCAAGGAGAATTTTATCATGCCTTCCTCTCAGCATATTTGTCTCAAGCTACGCAAGACCGAGTAAAACATAGCATCATGATGATGAAACATTTTGAACAATCTGAATTTTCCACTTTTGTCAAATATTTTGAAGACATGTTGCACAAGAATCAATACCTGTCAAACCCATACAGCCCTTCAGAACTCATCCGCATTTGCTTAATGAACATTTAAGAAATATTATTTTGGCAGGACGTTGCAAAGACGACATTGAAGCTTTTCAGAGACTCTTACAAGAATTAGAAATTGACTCAGACAGTCGCGGGATGCGAAAACAATCACTACAGGTCACATCCGTCACAATTCCGTGACGACAGAAACAATAACTGGACACGACAAGTCTATTCTTACAACGCAAATCGTGACCAAAACAGACACCACCCATATGACAACCACTGGTAGAGTAATAATAGTTACAGAGAAAGATCGCATTTCCGTAGTAATGAATATGACAGAGATTACCATAGAAACAGACAATATGGGAACAAAAACAATTATTATCAAGGGAGACAGAATAACTTCAGACGCAACAGTTCATCGCGCAGTTACGATTCAGGGAGAAATTCTCCTCCACGGGACCGACAAGAAATTAATTACAGAAATTACCGACGTGACGACGTACGATACTATCGTAACAACAGACCAGAATTTAAACAGAACTGGCGTGATCCAAACAGGGCAGGGCCCTCTCGGCAAGGTGAAGACCTCCAAATCCCTATAACGGCGCGCGCCAACAAAGAGACAGACAATGACTTGCACCGCAGGCAGCCACGTGCGTCGCTGGCCCAGGTAAAAATAACATTGACGCTAACCTTGAGAAAAATTTTAGCATTCCTTACCGACGTATACCGCATGATAATTGCGTTCAAGTTGAAACTCTGCGTACTAGGAAGGGTAAAGAATTGCACCACTTTTCACATGTAAAACTGTTTATTGAGAGATAATCTGTTTTTTTAACTTAATTTTTGCTACAAAATTTTTCACTTTACATTACTAGTATGCTTTGTCAGACTTCGAATCTGTTAACATGCAACAATGTTTGAAGTTAAATATCCAGTCAAGAACCAAGAGAACTTATTTAAACGGAAATTACGAATGCATTGTTATTGTGAACAGACGACACAGTGTTTATGTGTGTGTACATTCTTGCTTGTTAGTTGCACGATTACGTAAAGACTATCAGGTTTACATACTTAGGACATATACTGGTACTGCTAATGAGATTTTAATGCAACATTTTGGTTTACTTGAAAATACATTCTGGATTTAAAGTACTTTCAGTGAGATACCAGATGACATAGTGGTTAGTTTATGTGACAGCTACACGATTTTATCACGACGCTACTAAAGAGTGATAATTTACAATGTTGTTTTTGCGGTGTATCTGTTTTATATCTGCACAGTTTTTCTGAATTCTTCTGGAAAGTAAAACATGTTTAATAGTAACTTTGTGGTATAGCTACAATGAGACAGCCTTTTTCGTAGCACAACAATACGTTACAGAATAGTTCTTTCTTGATCACGGTAATGTACGTGATAACTACGATATCTATACGCATAGCATTTCGCTTTTGTTTATTACAAGGTAAGTACATTGACTTCCACAGAACTTTGCTTACGGACGGCGATAATTACGACACTAGGCACATTTTTTACCAGCGCAACAGTACACGTATTTGAGCGATTAAAGTTGTACTTAAAACATTTATTTTTAAAGATTTTTTAATTACAAAGAAAGTTTTCCATGATACATTTCATTTCATTGCTGTAATCTGTAACACCTGAGGGTATAATTACATTAATCCTCAGGGGGTACACGCTTACTTTGTGTACCATGTGTTTGGCAAGCACAAGGAGCCCTAGCTAATATGGTATTTGCTTATACAACTTTACACATCGGTACCATATTTCTCTAACACACAAATTACAGAGCTATCTGAGAGATAAACATTTTTTTTACTACATCAGTGACACATGTTTACGCAATTACACAGTTGGGTAACTTCACACTTATGAACTTGTATTTTGTCTGTACTTTGTCAACTGTTCATATTTTTTCGGAACCATTGTGATACTATGAGAGCTGTGAATGATGTCTTTGGTAAGGGAGCATGATTTTAAAGTACGTTTGAGGTAGATGACACTATTGAAATGAGCAGAGTATTTTTTTAGGTTTTGACATTATTGCAGAAAGCTACGACGTTTTTGAGATTTGACTGAGGTGTTTTGATGTTATTTTTACGACGACGATGTGTATTATGCCGTTGAGGTATGTTTATGGTCAATAAGCTGATGTTACATGAAGAATTTGATTATGCTATGTATTTGGTAAGATGAAATATTGAAAAAGTGTCGACGAATATGTATATGTGTAATAAGGTAAGGAGTGATGAATAGTGGTTAGGGACTCTGACTTGTGAAAAAGGATGTTGGAAACCAAGAATCATACTTTAAGAGTTATGAAATGTGTGTAAATGTGTGAATGTATCACAATGCCAGCGAAAATTTTTTGGACACTGTTATATTCATAAGATTTTGTTTCTACACATTTGCAACGCAAATTTTCGACCCGTGAAATTTTGTATATGAGACTGCCACTGTAGTGCAAACTGGCGTTGTGAATATTTCGGTAAGAAAGTTAAGTGACCTTCACGTAATGCGTCGTGGGCATGACGCATTACGCGGGCAGCTGCGCAACAGTCGCCTGAAAAAAAGCCATTAGTGTGTGCCTTTCAGAGGCATAGGTGGACAAAAAAGGAGGCCATTATCCTCGCTATTGACATTCTATTGTAGAAAGCATCGCAAATACGACACGCTCATTATTTGGAAACATATTGTACTTTGTGCTACTTACTGAAATGCTTATGAATTAATGGGAAATATTGTTACATCTGCAAACCTGATTATGACAAGTGTCTTTCTACGAGAGTTGCGAGCTACTGACTTACGAAATGCCACATAGCTATTAAATGATGTTTTTATGCTTTGGTTTGCGTAGTTGCTTATTTCATTTGATATCTGGTTTCCAGCTGTCTTGCAGCATTGGTTTTATAAAATAAAATTAAATGCATTTGCTAATGTGAACACTTTCTGTCAACAGATCTATTAAATAATTATTTTCTGATCCACATTCTTCGAAAAAGGAGCTCTTGGAATGGAAAGAACAATAAGAAGGGACTAATAACAGTAACTGCATATATAATTTTCTTTTCAAGTACTTGGTAATTTTTTGTAGAATTAGTTTTTGTGGTGCACAACTTTAATTACATAGACATTACGATGTGAATATACATTTCCCTTGTCTGCATTGTTGTATTTAGTGTAATATTTTTTTCTGCTTGAGCTATGTCATGTTTAGATATAAGTTATTTCATTTGCTGCTGCTGTTTGCCAGGCATAGTGTTACTGAATTTGACTTTATGTTACTCTGCTAAGCCAGTTTACTACTGATTTATTTTTCTTGTTTGCTGCTCATTGTCTTATATTAGTTGTAATATTGTTGCTTACTTTGCCAATTTGTAATTTTTTGTCCTTGCTGTTTGTGTTAATTTGTTATGTGCTGCTGCATTGCCTCGTCCCTTGGTATATATATCTGAGCTCAGTTGATTTAAGGTAGCTGAAGTGGGGGTAGACTATATAAGAAATTAACTATGATGAATTGAAATAAATGCATTGAGAAGCTATAAGAAAATGGTTTGGCCAAAAAAGTAGTGTACAGTGGAGAAAAACTATTTTCGAAAGAGGATGTGAACAGAATGCAGAAAGCATGCTCGGATAGGATTTTTTTGGCTGGAGCAAATGTTGAAATAAGAGGGACGATCTATGGAATGAAGTTTTGGGTTTGACTGCAGTACCAAATGTTACACTGAAAACAAACCCCGTCGTTTCCTTTTGTTTCATCCCACTATGTGTTTGTGTACCCTTGTGTATTTGTTTTCTTCCTGTCTCTGTGTACTGTTTCATAGAATTTTTTCTCTTCTAATACTAAGCTACATTCACTATGATGAGGAATACTGTTATCCTCAAATATAATTTGCATTAATAATATGTTATTTACTTCGTAAAGATGTTTAGACATTATTTATTCTGTTTTGTTTTAATGCTCATGTGTGAAATTCATGTTTTGAAAACTATTCTCATTATTTTATATATTCACTTATGTCATAATTCCTGTAACACTGATGTATATGTTATTTAGATTCTTTTGTAAAGCCTGTACTACAAATGTTATCTGCACTGTTCTGTTCTTTAATGATGTATTTTGTACCTTATGTGATTGTATTCTTATGTTATAAAATTGTAATTGACACCAGTTCATCATATTATTAACTTGCAAGTTCCATTTCACTGCACACGTTTCTGTTGGTCATAGTATATGGACAAAATGTGAGAAGTAGGGAATGTTAGTGTTTGCACGTGTGTTAATCATTCAGCAAGGGACTGGACAACAGCATTGCTGGTTCTAAGGACAATTCCAAAAACTTTGTGAGTGCACAAGTGGTGGTTATGGACTTGTTATATTATCCGCAAGACTCTTCAATGGTGATTGTGCACCTGCACAGTCACAACAGATGGCTGCTGGCCATCTCTACAAGGACTACAGTGGGTCTGCATCTTTGATGACCCAACAATACCATTATTTCTACCAGGACTACAGTGGATCTACACCTTTGCTGACTCACCAGTACCATTATTTCTACAAGGACTGCAGTGGGTCTGCACCTCTGGTGGCCCACCAATACCACAATCTCTACCAGGACTCCAGTGGGTCTGCACCTCTGATGGCCCACCAATACCGCAATCTCTACCAGGAATACAGTGGGTCTGCACCTCTGGTTGCCCACCAATACCGTAATCTCTACCAGGACTACAGTGGGTCTGCTCTGTGATGACCTACCTACCAATACTCTTCAAAATTTCGACTGACTCTGCTGTGCGTTTGCTCTGTTGTGGACCAATACCTGTCTGCATGCCAAGAGTCAGCACTGTCTTTTCGTTGGAAAGACAACACTACTTCTTCAAGACTGCATGGAAATCCACTACTTCCGTGTGCAGTTTCTTTTACTGCTCAGCCTTTGAGAAAAACACTGCAATTTTACTGTGATGAATGATCAGGACTGTCTTTATGGACTGTGAGAAAATTTTAGCATTTGACCAACATTGTATCAATAAGTGTGTGCATTTGATATCTTTGTTATTGTAATTATGAAAAATTTTATCAAATCATTATTGGCCACTGCCCAAAACAATTTGTAAAATTTTTTGTGGGGAGCATGGGGACTATGTAAGTAGGCTGTTTAGGTTTTCTTATTGGTAACGCCACGTAGCGCTCTGTATGAAAATCACTGGCTGTGCTGTGTGCAGTCTGTGGCTGGTTTGCATTGTTGTTGGCTATTATATATATTATGATTTTTCAACACTATTAAGGTAAATACATTGTTTGTTCTCTATTAAAATCTTTCATTTGCTAACTATGCCTATCAGTAGTTAGTGCCTTCCATAGTTTGAATCTTTTATTTAGCTGGCAGTAGTGGCGCTCGCTGTATTGCAGTAGTTCGAGTAACAAAGATTTTTGGTGAGGTAAGTGATTTGTGAAAGGTATAGGTTAATGTTAGTCAGGCCATTCTTTTGTAGGGATTTTTGAAAGTCAGATTGCGTTGCGCTAAAAATATTGCGTGTCAGTTTAAGCACAGTCTTGTATAATTGTTAAAAAGGGGATGTTTCAAGTCCTTTACAGGACCTGCAACATGCGGGCGTGCATTATCCTGCTGAAATGTAGGGTTTTGCAGGGATCGAATGAAGGGTAGAGCCACGGGTGATAACACATCTGAAATGAAACGTCCACTGTTCAAAGTGCCGTCAATGCGAATAAGAGGTGACCGAGACGTGTAACCAATGACACCCCATACCATCACGCCGGGTGATACGCCAGTACGGCGATGACGAACACGCTTCCAGTGTGCGTTCACCGCGATGTCACCAAACACGGATGCGACCATCCTGATGCTGTAAACAGAACCTGGATTCATCCAAAAAAATGACGTTTTGCCATTCGTGGACCCAGGGTCGTCGTTGAGTACACCATCGCAAGGGACTCCTGTCTGTGATGCAGCGTCAACGGTAACCGCAGCCATGGTCTCCGAGCTGATAGTCCATGCTGCTGCAAACGTCGTCGAACTGTTCGTGCAGATGGTTGTTGTCTTGAAAACGTCCCTATATGTTGACTCAGGGATCGAGACGTGGCTGCACGATCTGTTACAGGCATGCGGATAAGATACCTGTCATCTCGACTACTGGTGATACGAGGCCGTTGGGATCCAGCACGGCATTCCGTATTAGCCTCCAGAAACCACAGATTCCATATTCTGCACCAGTCATTGGATCTCTACCAACGCGAGCAGCAATGTCGCGATACGATAAACCGCAATCGCGATAGGCTACAATCCGACCTTTATCAAAGTCGGAAAAGTGATGGTACGCATTTCTCCTCCTTACACGAGGCATCACAAGAACGTTTCACCAGGCAACGTTGGTCAACTGCTGTTTGTGTATGAGAAATCGGTTGGAAACTTTCCTCATGTCAGCACGTTGTAGGTGTCGCCACCAGCGCTAACCTTGTGTGAACGCTCTGAAAAGCTAATCATTTGCATATCACAGCATCTTCTTGCTGTTGGTTAATTTTCGCGTCTGTATCACTTTATCTTCGTGGTGTAGCAATTTTAATGGCCAGTAGTGTAGTTTTCTTAAAATTTAGGGAGAGTCTAATTTCAAAGAGCCAACAAACAATTCTTCGTAGAACGTCATTAACTACTTCTTCTGGCGCTTTCTATCTAATGGGCTTTGTTATACCACAAGTATCGTCTGCAAAAAATACCAATTCTGTTCGATAAATGCTAAGTGGATGGTGCTTAACAAATAAAAAGAATAGAAGTGCACCGAAAATTGAACGCTGCGGAACTTCTTTCGTGATATCTGAAATTTTCTCTTCTTCCGACGTTATTTGGATTATTCAGTAGAATTTTTTCCATCTGGGGTAGAGGAAATGAAGGTGAAGGTGGATATTCTGGCCAGTTGGGACAGCCCAGCTGCCATTTACGTGGAAGTTTTGGTCTGTAATTCGAAAGGCGTAGAGCAACGCACGCAGAGGCAAAGTGTCGACGCGAGTTCCCAAGGCCCAAAGCGGGCTGCTGCGGCGCGTTTTTAATTATGGTGGAGGTGTCGCTGTTAGCGGTCAGCCGCCCACGTACCGGCCGTGTGGGCAATAAATCATGGCCTCTGATTGCAGGCGGCTCTAATGACGCCCGCCTGCCCGAGACCACGGGCGAGTCCGGTGACTGTTCCCCCACAAGTGCCTCGGACAGGCCGGGGGCAAACCGGAAGCCGGACAGTTGTGCTGTTCAGCCGTGACTTAGTGACTGGCGTGAAGGGACGGCGTTCCGTTCACTTTTCGCAGAGTAGGAGTGTGGTCTGATCTCAGGAGATGTCCAGAGGAAGGACAGTTGACAGCTTAATCCTCAGTCGACTCTGACGCCGTTAGACGAAAGAATGGAGGAAGTAATTGCCTTTGGCATTTCTTTTTTCTTTTACAAATCAACCATCCACAATCCCGAAGCCATCTATGGTGCCCACATATAAAACAGGTGAACGGTTGCCGAAAATATTATTATTTTAAACTGAATCCTTGATATCTACTAGTACATCTATAGACGTAGTAGTTGATAAACCCGGCGTTGGCCTGGTATTCACTTTTCCAATTTTTTATTAGAAAGCCGGCCGCTGTTGCTGAGCGGTTCTAGGCGCTTCAGTCTAGAACCGCGCGACCGCTACGCTCGCAGGTTCGAATCCTACCTCGGGCATTGACGTGTGTGATTTCTTTAGGTTAGTTAGGTTTAAGTAGTTCTAGGGGACTGGTGACCTCAGATGTTAAGTCCCATAGTGCTCACAGCCATTTCAACCATTTTTATTAGAAACGAGAACAAAAAATGGACTGTGCTTGTAGTGAAGTATTGAAAAAATTTAATTTCCGTGTATTCGTAAAAACAGCTTTGAAATTATGAAACAGTCATAAAAAGAATATGCATGATGTTCCAAGTTATAAGTGTAGTATACAGATTAAGAAATACGATACCGGACAGTTTCTGAACGCTGGGTACAGCTACTTCGTATGTCTAGAACGGGATTTATGGCTCTATGGACGGATACTGCTCCAGCATAGCCGGTCTGTGTGGCCGTGCGGTTCTAGGCGCTTCTGTCTGGAACCGCGTGACCCCTACGGTCGCAGGTTCGAATCCTGCCTCGGGCGTGGATGTCTGTGATGTCCTTAGGTTAGTTAGGTTTAAGTAGTTCTAAGTTCTAGGGCACTGATGACCACAGATGTTAAGTCCCATAGTGCTCAGAGCCATTTGAACCATTTGTTCCAGCATACAGCCGTTTGTCCTTCGCAGTTGAAAGCTGTCAAAAGCGCTGTCAGGTGCTAGGTATTTCCTTAATTTGACTCGACTGTAGGAGAGTCTTAGTAGTAAAGAATAAATTTATTTAAACTTGATGCTTGATGAAGCAGTTTTTCAAGCATCACATGTTTATGATGTCATATCTACTTCTACGTCTACATGTACATGATTACTCTGCAATTCACAATTAATGGCCTGCCAGAGGGTCCATAGAACCACCTTTAACCTGCTTCTCTACCGTTCCACTCTCGGACACCGCGCAGAAAAAACGAACACTTAAATATTTCCTTGCCAACTCTGATTTCTCGTATTTTATTGGCTCAAAATGGGTCAAATGGCTCTGAGCACTATGGGACTCAACTTATGAGGTCATTAGTCCCCTAGAACTTAGAACTAGTTAAACCTAACTAACCTAAGGACATCAAAAACATCCATGCCCGAGGCAGGATTCGAACCTGCGACCGTAGCGGTCTTGCGGTTCCAGACTGCAGCGCCTTTAACCGCACGGCCACTTCGGCCGGCTCTCGTATTTTATTATGATGATCATTTCTTTCTATGTAGGTGGGCGCCAACAAAATATTTTCACACTCTGATGAGAAAATTGGTGATTGAAACGTCATGAGAAGATCCTGCCGCAGCGATAAACGCCTTTGTTTTAGTGACTACCACCCCAGTTCGTGTATCATATACGTGGCACTTTCTCCATTATTTCGCTATAATGCAATACGAGCTGCCCTTCATTGAACCTTTTCGACGTCCTTAGTGAATCCTATCTGATGCGGATTTCCAAACGCACAGCAATATTTTGGCTGACAAGAATATGTTATCAGTGTCTTTATTAGACCAGTTACATTTTCTAAGTCTTCCGCCAGCAAATCGTATTCTTGATCCATGCGTCACACAGTGACACTGTTTTGTAGGTACATTCATCGCCAATATGTTGATAGGGCCTCCAAAATGTGCAGAGAATGGAGTAACTAGAGAAGAAGTAACAAATTTAAACGTCATGCAGAATGCGGCAGTTTCTCACGCATCTCAGTGTTTCTGGCGTCATACCTTCTGAACTGTGTGGGGTACCATGTATACTTCTGTGGGAGCTTTTAGTAGCATATGCGGATACCGTTTGCGAAATTTATTGTGAATACAATCAGTATCACAGAAGTAATATATTTAAACGTCACGGAAAATGCGGCAGTTTTTCACACATGTCATTGTTAATGACATTATATCTTCTGAACTATGTTTGGTACGTGGTTCTTACTTCCAGAGCTATTATTGATTATTGCCTGACAGTAAAGGATATGAGTACCGAGTTTCGTTGAAATCGCTCCAGTGGTTTAGGAGCAATGTGGAACACACACATACACACACACACACACACACTCATATATATATATATATATATATATATATATATATATATATATATATATATATATATAATATGTATGGATTTAAACAGTACGGTGCCTTCGGGTAGGTTACCTGCTTGTGTCACAAGGCTAGAATCGTGCTACAGTGGTCTGAGGAGAATGTTAGTGACGTGAGGTTGGTGTCTTGGGTACCAAATTCACCTGATCTGAACCTGATGTATCTCATCATGACGCTCCCACAAACCAACGACACGCGATTGGCGGTAACTGTATGACCAGTGCATAAACATCTGGTACCACATTCTTTCAGAAACCTACCAGACTTATCCAGTTCATGGCAGGCAGAAACGCTGTTGTATCGCATTACAAAGATGAACCTACACCCTGTTATTATTGTAGTCATTATGGTTTGGTCCGTAACAGTTAATAAAAACTCCTACTGAGCGAGGTACAGTGATAAGACTTGGAACCTGCATTGAGGAGCAGGGATCAAATCTCTGTCCATCTGCCCATGTTTCAGTTTTTGGTGGGTTCCCTAAAGCACTTGACGCAGTTGCCGGAGGGAACTCCGCGCAAGGAGCCAATCGCTACCGAACAACCGACCGCCGTGTCATCCTCTGCCAGTGACATCATCGGAAGTGGTACCGAGGGGCATAGAGTCACCACACCGCTGTCCCGGCCGCTGTCAGTCTTCTTGACCTGGAGCCGTACTAGTCGGTAAAGTAGCTTCACAGCTAGCACCATTAGGCTGATTGCATCCCGTTCCTGGCAGCACCTGGAGTCGAAGCTGGGCCTCTACATGGCAGTCAGCCGCGCTAATCACCAAGCTACGGAAGCGGACAATGTAACAGAGTGGTTCCTTTGAAAAGTTACGCTCCGTCTTGTTCAGCTACTTAATATCATCTCTTAGCGTAACTGGAAGAAAACGACGTCCTAATTGACATCTAAATGGCCGTCTAAGCGTTAAATAGCAACAGGTATTTAACAGGCTGCCCTCCGCACAGCCCAATCCCCTGGACGAAACAGCGCTTCGAAATTCTTTTATCTCAGCTAACGACGTCATGCTCCCCAAACGTGAACCATCGAACATTTGCAACAAATACGCAGCAACCTTTGAAATGCAGTGGTCGGATAAAATTAAAATGTGCAGTGATACGTCGAAAATAACTGATCAGTTATATGTCGGTAGCGCTGTCTTTTGCCGTCATCTTCAAGCGGAGTGGCCTTATTCCCTCTGTCAGAACACGAGGACCATAGTACGTGATATGGTTGATTTGCAGCAGTGCGGAACTTGGGTGAACTTTCACACGATCCCAGTGAACAAGACATTCAAGAAATATGGGAAGCTCCTCGGAGGGGACACAAAACAGAACGAGCACTCAATGATAATACTGAACACCAAACTGCAGCATTTAGCGAGAGGAAAGAGAAGTGGGAAGAAACACATCAGCATAGAGGTCGCTAGTGTTACAATCTGCAACTTGCTCCCCCTGCCTCCCCCCCCCCCCTCCCCTCCACCTCCAGAAGGTCGTGGTTTACGGACTGGACATGTGGTACAGGGCAACTGACTTCCATTAAGTCAACTTGATGGACATCCACCGAATGGCGTCAGAGACTTCTTCACTTGTTCCTCGGACTCAACTTGAGAGCGTGATTTAAAAGACATGTTCTTTACGTGCCAGTGCTCTAGTGATCAGAAGTCAGTATATGCAAGAGACTAAGAAAGGTGAATCATCCATTTTCACACGTGCCATCAATGTTCTCGGATCAGGAAATTCACCAGCCCACTTAAGAGACTGACTTAAATAGTGGCAACTATTTATTCACAACCGACACAAAAAAGTTACATGTTTGCACCTGTTACTGTCCTTCAAAGTACTAACCAGCGTTGTGTAGAAGCCGTTGTCAGCGATGTGGAAGGCATAATATACCGTTAGTAGAGCCTGTTCTGTTGATGGTGCGAATGGAGCGGTCTAAAGTTATGGTGGTTCTCGAGTACGACTGTGATGGTGTTATCCTAACGCATTACGTTCCTCCACGGCAGACCGTCAGTGCACAGTATTACTGTACGTTTTTGGAGCATCACCTGCGACCAGCTTTGCGAAAGAAGCGGCGGCACTTTCTGTGCAACCCACCCATCATTTTGCACGACAATGGGCGGGCGCATACAGCGCAAGCTGTGACTGCTCTGTTCGGTCGATGGGACTGGGAAGTACTGTAACATCCAACATACTCCCCGGACTCAAGTCCTTGTGACTTTGATTTGATTCCGAAGATGAAGGACCCACTTCGTGGCAAGCGTTTCAGAACTGTTCATAGATTCGACAGACAGTAGACCGCTCCATTCGCACCATCAACAGAACAGTCTCTGTTACGGTATACTGCGCCTTCCAAATTGCTGGCAACGGGTTCTACTTCCCACCCTCGTATATTCTATACGCCTGTGACGCAAATATCAGTTGTATCACACAAGCAATATGGTGCTATCTCCGTAATATGTACATCAAATGCGAATAAGAAAAAGGAGCAACGTTTCTAAGCATCATCAAAAACAACAATGGACACTTTTTCCTGCCAGATGGGAAACTCCGCACAGTGACCTTGCGCTCTTTGAGACTGTGGCTGTATGAAGCAATGCACTTACAACACAGCCTTGCCAAATCGTCCCACAACATGTCAGCATCCCACTTTACAGCCTTGTCAAATCGTCCCGCAATATGTAAGCATCCCGCTTTATAGAATTCACTACTTAACGAGGCCTAGTGAGCAACGATGGCTGTCCTCACGGCGCCTTCCCTTGTATCCACCAGTCCGGTGTTCGTTGCTCCGGAGCTGTTCTGTGGTGGCTAAACGTCGCTAATTGCTACCCGCCGAACTATGTGTAACTCTCAGACGCGAAGACGCGTGCCCTGGTTTACGGCAGCGGAAGGGATCGGCGCACAAAAACTCAGCACGGGCTCGGCACGGAGCAGTTTATTTTGTTCTGAAAGAATTAACAGGCTGTCCTTATCTCTAAGAGGCGCCTGCGAAACGCGCACCTAATAGGCCGCTTTTCAACCGACAGGAACGCCTTCTCCTTGTTCCCTGTAATTGGGGCGACCCAAGCCAGCGTCCGCAACATCGCCGACCTGCGGCCCGGGGAATCCACCACCGTTGCAGTAACCGTGTGATACTCGTCCGAAACTTCTAGAAAAGATTGTTTGCCCATGCTCATCCTGTTCTGCAGTACGGTCATCTAACAAAAAGTTAGGCGCTTACAGTGTTTCGCGTGGAATAACATGGAGTGGGTGACAAATGCTTGTGAAGTGTAATGTACGTAGTGTTTAGTGTTCGCATGGACAGAGGAGCAGTAGGACTTGACGGCCACCTGGCTTACTAAAGATCATTAACGGTTTCCACAGGCGTGTAGCAGCACATTGCGTTGTTGGTTTACCGACAGTGGCCGGCAGATCTGTCGACAAAAGGTTACGACCGGAAGACAATCTTGACGCACCGTTTCCGAACAAGCATTGTTTCAGTTTTTGGCTGGCACGAACTGCTACAAGACTACTCGAACGCTGGCTCTCCACGATTACCCTTCGAGCGGACACTCCAAAAGGATATTTGAAACAGAGGTGTCTGCGAGTAGACGCCTCGTGAATTGCTGCTCTTAAGGCAGTGATCCGAGCACGGGGCTCACAACCCGAACCACGCGCCACTGTTAAGCACCGATGAAGGACTGGGTCCCATACTTCGATTGCACATAATTCATTAAGGTCAATCCAACACATTTATTTCAAATAACATAAATGAAGTTACATTTGAATCTGTCTGACATTAAACAGGAATAAAAAAAATAAAACAATTTCAATAACAGCTGATTTAATGCGCGAAGCGCGAGTTAAGCCAATAACCAGATAAACTAAACAATTCACCATAACTCAAAAGAAAGAGAAAACCAAAATTGAATCAATACACCCACTGACAAATATCCAAAAAACCTTACAATACTACTCAAAAGAATACACTGAAGTGGGGAGCAGTCATTCACCCGACAGAACACTTCAAAATGAGTTCAATAACACAGCTGCGTGCCACAGAAAACAGCAAGACATTAAATACACTTCATTTGACGATAACAAATACTCATTAACATTACGCCACTCCTGTTTGAACTGCAGTGTTCCAAAGAAAGAGGCGCTTATTCTGAAAAAACAATTTTTTTATATGTTTAAATTACAGCATTAAGGAATTCCAAAAGATATCCAATCGAACCCCCCCCCCCCTCTTTCGGTTGAGGCACAAATCTTTCCCCTTTCTAGGCGGAGGCTGAGCCAGAAACACAGAATGCCACAAAAACACAGTTTTGCTGTGAAATCTTACAGGGAACCCGGAAGCAGTAACAGACAAGAGGTCGGCACCCACAAATAACGCAGGCTAAGAGTCAGGCTGGGAGCACATCCTACGAGAACTTGTTCAGACTACGCTCACCACAATCTGTAGACATTCCGGCCGAACATCCGCTTGCGGTGGCTACCAGAAGGACGAAGCAACCAACAGGCCCACGCCGTGCTTCTCACACAGGCACCTCAATTTGTACAAACATCTAGACCAACACCAACTCCGGACTCCCCTTTCACTGCGAGTCTTGGCACAGTTTATATGAAATGCCTTCCAGGCAACCAGTAACCGCCACAGGAGTTTCACGATTAGCAAACAGCCCCAGCGTAACAGACATCACACACGTGCTTACGCCCGAGCCACAACTCCGTCAGTCTCACCGGCCGCCCCAAACCGACTGCCTCTCGCCGTCCCGCGCGCCCCAGCCGAAAACGCAAAGATGCTCATGCCCGGGGACGCGCCAAAGATAACAAGCCGATTGCTGATGATCGACCAGAGGTCTGGCTCAGCAGACTGATTATCGTAGGCAAAGTCACTCCAACAGTGAATGGGAGAGGAACGGTTGTGTACGAAGGCTATTCTAAATGTAGTAATGGTAGCAGATGCCGAACGTAGAAGTTTAAAATATACGAGGGCTTGGCTAGTGAGATTCGTCATAAGAAACCCAATACAATCTGACAAGAACACCGACGTCCACATCTACAAAAAAAATGGTTCAAATGGCTCTGAGCACTATGGGACTTAACATCTGAGGTCATCAGTCCCCTAGAACTTAGAACTACTTAAACTTAACTAACCTAAGGGCATCACACACATCCATGCCCGAGGCAGGATTCGAACCTGCGACCGTAGCAGTCGCGCGGTTCCGGACTGAGCGCCTAGAACCGCTAGACCACCGCGGCCGGCTCCACATCTACAATATGAGAGGATGAAATGACCTTTATCACCAAGCTTTTATTAAAGCTAACAATGTCTCACAAAAGAGTTCAAAATACAGCAAGATAAATTTTTGATCATTTGCAAAATAACATAAAATGCCGTACGGGTAGCAAAGTAAATTTTAAATGTAACTTAAAATCATTTCCCAAGGACAACTCCTTCTATTCCGTTGACGAATTTCATTTGAGAAATTGGTAGCCCAGTTTTTAAGTGCTGTTGCCTAACAAGGACTAAAAATGCGTTAGTTAATGTTAACACTAATGTTTTATACACATTCTGTAAACGAGGCCTGGCCAAACAGCGCGCTGTGGAGGCGGTCGCTCGTGCCTAGCGCTCGGAGCGCAGCTACGTGTGGGGCTGAGGGGTGAGAAGGATGTGCACCATGAAGGCCTGCAGCCGGACATCACTGGAGAGAAGCAGTCGCCTTGTCAGACGCTGAAAGGTTTGCCGACAGTACTACTTGCTTTAAGTTAGATTAGGTGTACAATAGCGTCTACCCAGTTGCCCAAAAAAGAAAAAGTACAGAAGCCATTAGTTCAGTGCCATATGTGGATTACCTTACTTTACGTACCATTTGCCGGCCGGTGTGGTCGTGCGGTTAAAGGCGCTTCAGTGTGGAACCGCGTGACCGCTACGGTCGCAGGGTCGAATCCTGCCTCGGGCATGGATGTGTGTGATGTCCTTAGGTTAGTTAGGTTTAATTAGTTCTAAGTTCTAGGCGACTGTTGACCTCAGAAGTTAAGTCGCATAGTGCTCACAGCCATTTGAACCATTTTTTTGTACGTACCATTTAAAGGCCAAGTAACGAGATTAATATGCCACCGCTCTATTGTGAGCTGGAAAAACATTTGAACATAACTACAGTTCGAACCACAAACACAATTAAGTGCCCTTTCTTCTGACGAATGGCGGTAAATTTTAGCTGAACTGAAGGTTGCCGTTAGGGAATAAAACTGAGTTAAGAGTAAGTCGAGTGGTGACAAAATCTTTCACTATTGACAGTAATAATTATTCAAATTTTTTAAGTGTATTGATGTAAAGGGGCAATTATTTGGTAACAGATGCGATGGACAACACTGATGCTATCAAACAAAAATTAATCTTGTGGAGAAATAAGCTTCAAGCTCATGACGTGAAACATCTCTTGTAATCCATGGCAGTCATTTGTGGACCAGGCCAGTTTCGCTTTTCGCTGCTAATGTACCTCAGAACTTCCAACTTGAGGTAGTAGATGTACAGTGGATCACCCAACCCAACTATCTGTTTGTCCAATCCAGGAATGTGCAATAATTTGATGAAATGTTACCCCAAGAACAATATTCTCAACTGCAATGACAAGCCGCGAAAGTTATTTTCGTGTTAGGCCCAACATTTCGTGCGAATGTTTTTTGTTCTCCTATGAAACTGACGAAGTCTCACTAATGTTCATGTTTAACAGATCTGCTTAACTCCATGCATTTGAATGTATTACAAACTATAGTTCCAGAGTGAATACATATTCTAAAATATTATAAACATCACAATGCAATGTTAAATGCCTGTATGTAATGTTTTTTGTAGCTCCATTCACCATACTGGCACTATATAATGTATTTATTTAATCCGCTAATAAAAGTAATTGTTTTAGTGGAAAAATAGAAAGCTGAAAATAGACACACGTGATTTAACACCTGCTTATAAATGTACGCTGCAACATTTCTGTCTTGGAAGTAGCTGCTCTGTGTTGCAATCATGTCTTCCTAAGTTTCCCGCGTATGGAGCCTTCAGCATACCCCCAGCCCACCCACAGCTGCCCAGAATAGTGCAGTGCTGGGGGAAGCCGGAGATATCACAGGCTCGACTGAGCTCCCGGAACACCAGCGTCCACCAGGAGTGCAAACGTGGCCAGGCCTGCTGTAAACTGACTAGTTCTACATCGTCTGGACAAAAGAATCGCTCAAATGATCTGTGGAACATGCAGCTAACTAACTAATTAACTGTGCAGTCTATGCAACAGTGAATGTTCTGTCGTCAACTCTCATCCAACTGTTGTAATTATTTGAGGCGTAAATGACTGATGTGTCGTCTGCTTAGCTTTCCTGTATGTCCAGGTCCTTGAAAAGTAACCTCGTGAGCAGTTTATACGTCAAGGTGCCTTTCTAGATCACTCTGTTACAGCAGTAATAGGAAGTACCCAGAGAGAAACAACAATAATGAAGATATTGGACAGGAGTTCATTCTCTCTCTCTCTCTCTCTCTCTCTCTCTCTCTGTGTGTGTGTGTGTGTGTGTGTGTGTGTGTGTGTGTGTGTGTGTTTGTGTTTACAGCAGTGAATAGTGCTGAAATAGGCTGAGATGGATATGATTAACCTGTGTAACACTAAATGTACCTAGAACACAAACTCACTTAAAATCACTATCACTTTCTCTCATTTTGATTCACATTTATTTACAAGTTATACCCAATAACATAGACTGTAGACATTGTCAACACTGTTAATGCGGCGGCATTGTGTAAGAGTGATACCCCTAAAAGGTTTCGTCGCATTCGTTTGAGGCAAATGCTGTGTTGAACCCTACATGGCCATCGTATACTTCCTTAGCCATGTTACTAACGAGTCAACCTGATGATCTCGACGGCTGTAGGACATTAAATACCGGCTTCTCCTTACAGAACAGGACATAAATAGTACAATGTACTTCTCATAAACAGACAAAAGGAGTCGATATTGTTTGACTACACGATCACAGTGTGGTCATTAGAAGTAAGGTTAATTTCAAAACCCCACCGACGACTACATCAATAGCGATAGACCGTACGCTCAAATTAGGGAAAAAATTCGGTCTTATTGATTTTAACTGAATTAGGGAAAACAAGGAATTCTCAAAACTAGATATCTGGAAGGGTTCTAAACTGCTGTCCTCTTGAATGCGGATCATTGCGTTAGCTACTACATCTCTCGCTTGGTCCCTGTCACTTGAGTCTGTTGTAAATGTAAAGTATTCAACGAGTAATGTAAGCTGGGACAACCACATAAACCTTCCCATGAGGAAGGCAAGTGGAAGACCAGTTTCAGATTAGTGCTATGACATTTCACTTATAATCATGAGAACGGCGATTCAAGTCCGTGTCTGGTTCCTTCGAGAAGAGCTAGGCAGACTTCCTTCTTCATCTTTTTCTAATCTGAATTGCCTCTCTAATGGCATCGTCGACGGCGGCACATGAAGCCCTATTCATAATCCTTTTTTTTTTTGTTTTGTTTGTAAGAATCTAAGGAAAGTTTTACTCAGATACAGAAGACACCAACTTCCAGAACCTCAGTCCGAACAAATTCTTGAGTGTCGTCCAGAACTGTGGTGAGCGTTAATGACAGCTGACGGCCGCTGGCCGGCTGGACGAGGAATAGAGACAGGTGGTGCCTGTGTTACAGATGCAGGTATTTTTCCTAAGGCCAGAGCGTGCACGCTTAACTGAAGGGTGGAGCTGATTCGTTGGTGGATAAGTTTGGCGAAATGAAAGACGAATATTATCTTTCCAACTAAACTGCGCCGCAGACTCTATATAGATGTTGCAGATAAACCAAATACACCACAAATATCATGGCGATGAGATAAGGTCGTTGCAACTTCAAGCATGGTTCTAGCATAAATATTGAGAAAGTTAAAATTGTTTGAATTACGGTAGATTATAAAAATAAGTAACAACTTCACCGCTTGAGTGAGATAATCATATGAAGCGTAAAATAAAAGCTTACGATATGAGTCAACAACACAAAAAGCTACTTCCCAAATTAGGCATGTGTATAAAGAACTACGGATGAGTTTATTAAACGTTTTTATGCAAATGTGCCAATACTAAAAATTCCCCACAGTATAGTTCTCTACGTAGTATGAAGGCAGCGGGAGTTTACTCAGCTTTCCTAGTGGATGAGTACCCACTGCTTACTATCTCGTATGTATCTATAATTTTACATAAGTTTTGCCACATTAAAAAATGTAGTGTATCATATTATTATGTTTTTTCTTTGCTTTTCTCCCTCGTTCTTTTCTTTGTGTATATATATAATAGTTTTGTCCCATAGACAACACTGATACAGAAACAAAACAAGTAGAGGTATACTCTTCATTTTTTAAAATTTCTTTATATTCATCTGTTCGTCTCTATAAGTCATAACGGGCGGACGTATTACGAGTTCCGCTGAGTTAATATTGTTAAAAAATCTGTTTGTCTCTATAAGTGGTAGCGGGTGGATGTATGAAGAGTTCCTTCACATTAATATTGTTCAAAAACGTGTAAAAATGATTCAAATGGCTCTGAGCACTATAGGACTTAACATCTGAGGTTATCAGTCCCCTAGACTTAGAACTACTTAGACCTACCGACATCACACACACATCCATACCCGAGGCAGAATTCGAACCTGCGACCGTAGCAGCAGCGCAGTTCCGAACTGAAGCGCCTAGAACCGCTTGGCCACAGCTGCCGGCTAAAAATGTGTATTCTAACCTGGTACTAAAGAAGTGTTATTTGAGAGAGTAAGTTTATTTAAAAACCATCTGTTCATCATTCCGCGACGCGCCGAGAATGCTGTATCAAGAGGATCGAAGCAAAAAAGAGGAATTAGCGTGAGCAGAGGAGGGGCGATGGTCATAACCAGCTCTACGCGCAATGGCGATAACGAGAATAACGTAAATGTAATAGGTGAATGTTGATCTTAAATGCATTAAACATTGAAGGTCTGTTGATATTAGTGCCAGTTAAAGTTCACTCAGGATATGTGCACCTTCCAATTTCTTTTAATTATTATTTCAAAATTTCCTTTTTAACTATTTAAGCAGCAGTTTCCAATACAAATTACATTTTAGTCCCCCTGCCACTATTCAGAAAACAGAGACAGGCACGCTTTGTGATCAATGTTCATGAGTCGTTCAGTATTATTTTGTTGTTTTAATGATGGTCGCTAATTCCCGTAATAATGTTCTGTTTTCTAATATTTTATATGTGTGTGAAATTAGCTTTAAATCTGAATGATGTTCCTGATTTAAGTGTTTAACTTGGATTCAGGCGTGCGTGATGTCACAGAAAGCGTAGAAGGTTTATAATGGAACAGACCTGGAGACATTGGAAGGTTTCAGATTGTTTATGTAATAGTAAGACCGAGAATCGGAAAACAAGTGAACAGAATGGTTCAAAAAAATGGTTCAAATGGCTCTGAGCACTATGGGGACTTAACATCTGTGGTCATCAATCCCCTAGAACTTAGAACTACTTAAACCTAACTAACCTAAGGACATCACACACATCCATGCCCGAGGCAGGATTCGAACCTGCGACCGTAGCAGTCGCGCGGCTCCGGACTGAGCGCCTAGAACCGCGAGACCACCGCGGGCGGCGAACAGAATGGACAGCGCCTTGAAAGGAGGATATAAGATGAACTTTAACAAAAGCAAAATAACGGCAATGGAATATAGCTCAATTAAATCAGACAATATTGAGGGAAATAGATTAGGCAATGAGACACTGAAAGTAGCAGATGAGTTTTGCTATTTAAACAGCACAATAACGTACTGTCGCATTAGAGAGAATATGAACTGCAGATTGGCTGTAACAGTGGAAGCATTTATGAAGAAGAGGAACATCTATATAAATTTTAGTGTCAGGAAATGTTACGCGCTAAAGTCAAGCGTCTGAACGCCAGACGGAAACGAGACGGCAGACAAGGCTGTGAAGAAGAAGTCGGCCAAGTGCGCGCTGACCGACCCCTCTCCAGGACGACAACGCGACATCAGCGGCCTCTATGTGAGGAGAGCATAAGCGCCGATCCCGACTGGTCGCGGCCCACATCTACAGCAGCATCAGGATTAGGCACTTCACGACCAGCGACTTAGGAACTGTATATACTGGTGAGATTTCTTATTTGAATGTCGCCCTTTGCTAGCGACACTTCTGTGTTATTGTCAAAGTATTGTCTTTGCCCATTTCGTAATAAAACTCATTAATATGATTTTTTGACCGTTGCGTAACGATCCGAGAAGGCAGGCTTCCTAGACCTCACATATTTAACGTCAAGACAGGATTCAACAGGAAATCTTTTCCGAAGGAGAGTGGAGTAGACGTGTACGGAACTGAAACGTGGGCGGTGAGCAGTTCAGACTAGAACAGAGCAGAGGCTTTTGAAATTTGGTGCTACAGAAGCATGCTGAAGATTAGATGGGTACATCGCGTGATTAATGAGGAGGTACTAAACAGAAATGGAGAGAAAACAAATTTGTGGCAACTTCGCTAAAATAAAGAATCGGTTGCTAGGATACATTCTGAGACACCAAGGATTCATCACTTTAATACTGGAGGGAAGGTTTGGAGGGGGGGGGGGGGGGCGGAATTGTAAAGAGAGACCAAGAGATAAATATAAGAAGCACGTTCAACAAGATATAGGTGGAGTTATTCGGAGACGAAGAGGTTAGCACAGGATTAGACAAGCATGGGTAGCTATATCAAACCAGTCTTCGTGCTGAAGACTACAAAAACAATAACAGCAACAACAACAACACAACAGCATGTATACAACTGTAGAAATGTTACTGTGTGTGCAATTTTCACAGAATCAGCACTCAATAACAACGAAACACCTCTAGTTTGACATAGCACATCAGTGCGCTCAAGACAGAGAAAACAATTAATCATTAAAGTTAATTTTGAATTTTCAGCATCATTTGTGATGGGCAGGGTCTTTCTTTCTCTTGGAACTTTACTCACCTACTGAGTTTCGTAAAACCACGACCGGTCCTGCAATGACATATAATACGGTTCATCCTGGAAAATCTGTTGCAAGAAGTGCTGCATTACGGTGTGTAAAACAGTCTGTTGCCTAATATAAAGAGTGTTCTTTCTAACTGGCATGACACAATCTAATGAATAAAATATTTGTCAAAAATGTCTGTGGTGTATTCTCATTTAAGCGATACAAAGCCTGCTACAAAATCAACCCTAACGCACAGTGCTAGATGTAAAACCATCTGATTGGTCATAGTTTGTAACATCACGTTCATGAACATAGCATATTTTTCTCATTATTAACCAGGAAAAATAATGAACAGAAAACCTCTAAGTTCACAAAATTGGATTATAACTGTACAACTGGCGCGAATTGTGCACAGATGGTTCCAAAATGAATGTCTCAACAGGAGCAGGAATTTTTGATGACCAAACAGGGTGGGCACATTCCTATTTGTTATGTGTATAAGCGACGGTATTAACCGTAGAGATGTTTGCCATTAATCAAGCTATTCTCTACAAAGTCGAGTTACAAGCCCATAAAATCCTAATATGAACTGACTCGGTGAATCACCAGCAGGAAGGGAAAATTGCAGTAGTAGTCAGCAGATCACTTTTACAGGCACACTGGTCACGTCTTAGTATTACAATTCACTAACAACAAAAATAAATATATACTGGACTAGTGTGACAAGTATGGAACAGGTAGTGGGTCGTGGTCTTGTAGTAGGAATCACATCCTGGCATTTACCTGAAGTCTTTATGAGAAACCACAGAAGAACTACACCGGGATGGCCCGTCGAAGACTGCCTCTGCCCACAAGAGTATAAAGCCAGTCGATTTGAAACAGTGCTCTCTCATTCGGTTTACTCTTAGTGTACAAGACTATTTTACAAAGAATCTATTTAATAAAGTCAAAGGCTAGTACTAAAATGTTCACCCACTTCTCATTACCAGTCACTCCACTCTCTATATAGCGAATATTCTGTTCAAGAATCACGAGAGGAGGGGGTATGCATGGAAAAGGCTACGAGATACGGGAAGATTTCAGTTAAATTACATCATGTCAGACAGAGATTCAGAAATCAGATACTGGATTGTAAGGCGTATTCAGGAGCAGATGTAGACTCAGGCCACAATTTAGTAGTGATGAAGAATGGGCTGAAGTATGAGATACTAGTCACGGAGAACCGGTCCACAGAGAAGTGGGATATAGAAGTACTGTGGAATGAAGAGACGGTCTTGAAGTTCTCTAAAGCTATAGATACTGCGACACGGAATAACTCAGTAGGCAGTTCAGTTGAAGAGGAATGGACGTCTACAAAAACAACAATCACAGAAGTTGGAAAAAAATATAGGTACAAGGAAGGTAACGATGAAAGGGATACAGTAATATAAGTCGCCTAGGGATGAAATAAAAAGAAAATGTAGGGAATCTAAAGCGAAACGGCTTTATGAAAAATGTGAAGAAAATGGAAAAATAAATATTATCAGAAGGACTGACTGCATACAGAAAAATCGAAACAATCTTCGGTGAAAATAAAAGAAAGGGTAGTGACACTAAAAGTGCAACGGGAATTCCACTCTTAATGCAGAGGAGAGAGCGAATAGGTGGAAAGAGTACATTGGCCTCTATGAGGGGGAAGATTTGTATGACGTGCTAGAAGAAGAAACAGAAATCGATTTAGAAGAGATGGGGGATCCAATATTAGAACCAGAATCTAAGCGCTTTGGAGGACTTAAGATCAAATAAGGCGGAAGGGATGGATAACATTCCTTCAGAATTTCTAAAATCGTTGGTGGAAGTGGCAACAAAATGACTATTCACGTTGGTGTGTAGAATGTATGAGTCTGTTCGGAACAACATCATCCACGCAATTCCAAAGACTGCAAGAGCTGCCAAGTGCGAGACTTCCCATACAATCAGCTTAACAGATCGAAGCTGCTAACAAGAATGATATACGGAAGAATGGAAAAGATAGTTGAGGATGTGTTAGATGACGATCAGTTTGGCTTCAGGAAAGATAAAGGCACCAGAGAGGCAATTCTGACGTTGCGGTTGATTATGGAAGCAAGACTAAAAAAAATAAAGACACGTTCATGGGATTTGTCAACCTGGGAAAAGCGTTCGACAATCTACAGTGGTGCAAGATGTTCTAAATTCTGAGAAAAGTAGAAGTAAGCCATAGGAAGAGACGGGTAATACACAGCATATACAAGAGCCACGAGTGAATAATAAGGTGGACGAGCAAGAACGAAGTGCTGGGATTAAAAAGGATATAAGACAGGTTCAAAAAAATGGTTCAAATGGCTCTGAGCACTATGGGACTTAACATCTGTGGTCATCAGTCCCCTTGAACTTAGAACTAGTTAAGCCTAACTAACCTAAGAAAATCACACACATCCATGCCCGAGGCAGGATTCGAACCTGCGACCGTAGCAGTCCCGCGGTTCCGGACTGAGCGCCTAGAACCGCTAGACCACCGCGGCCGGCGATATAAGACAGGGATACGGTCTTTCGCCCCTGCTGTTCAATATGTACCTCGAAGAAGCAATGATGAAAATTAAAGATAAGTTCAGGACTGGAATTAAAATTAAAGGTGAAAGGATATCAACGATACGACTTGCTGATGACGTGCCCTGCTGAGTAAAAAGAAGAATAATTACATGATCTGCTGAATGGAACGAACAGTCTAATGGGTAGAGGATAAGGATTGATAGTAGATCGATGAAAGACGAAAGAAATGAGTAGTAGCAGAAATGAGGACATCGAGAAACTTAACATCAGGCCTGATAGTCACGAAGTTAAGGAAATCTGCTACCTAGGCAGCAAAATAACCGATGACGAACATAGCAAGGAGGACATCAAAAGCAGACTAGAAATGGCAAAAAGGTATTCCTGGCCAAGAGAAGTCCCCTGTTATCAAACATAGGCCTTAATTTTAGGAAGAAATTTATGATAATGTACGTCTGGAGCACAGCATTGTATGGTATTGAAACAAGGACTGTAGGAAAACCGGAACAGAAGCGAATCGAAGCATCTGAGATGTGGTACTATAGACGAATGTTGAAAAGTAAGGGGACGGATCAAATAACGGACGAGGAGGTTCTTCACAGAATCGGAGAGGTAAGGAATATAGGGAAAACACTGACAAGCAGAAGGAACAGAATTATACGACATCTGTTAAGACATCAGGGAATAACTTCCATGGTATTAGAGGAAGCTGTAGAGGGAAAAACTCTAGAGGAAGAAAGAGATTGGAATTTGGTTTCCATACTGTAAACCGAAACTTCCTATTCGCTAGCTTGAAAACTGAACCGGTAATTATCCATAACGAGGGAGATGTTGGGCTCAGAAAGAGGATAACGTATTAGTATTATACACTGGATAGCCCTGACAGTAAGTTTATCCTGAAAAGAAAAAAAAAGAGAAGGGAAAATCGTAGTGTGGAAGTGTTATGTGAAATGATTTGGTTTATTATGGTTATTGTTTGTTTGTTTGACGACTTTTACCTAGCTCTACTCTGTTTTGTCTAAGTATTCTTTCAATGTACTTTTTAACTTCGTTTTCGAGTAAGTGAGCTTTAATAATATCTTTAATTTCCTTGGGCAACTTATTGTATAGGTTTAATCCTCGGTAGAATACGCTGTTTTGCGTTTATGTTTATTCTTTCTTGGTAAATGTAAGCCGAATCTAGATCTTGTTCCTAGATCATTGACAGAGCTGTTTGTGCAGTCATTACCAATATTTTTATATGTACAACTGACTGGTAAATACTCTCATATGGTGTTTCTAAAATCAATAGTGTTTTGAACAGATCTTTACGATGAGCTCGTTTATTACTTTTGGCTATAATCGGTACAGCTTTTATATTGAGTATGGAAACTGTACACATTTGTTCCCCCAAAAATGTTCCATGTCTAAGTACATATGAATAGTATGTAACTAAAAAACACTGGCTGTTACATATTGATGACACGTCTCTGAGGGCATAACATGCAGATTACATTCTGCTTTCAAGTATTTCTGCGTGTTCACACCGCTTCAAATGAGTGTCAATAACCATTCCTAGAAATTGTGTATTTGTTATGCATTCTATATAGGTCCAATCTGAATCTAATTTACCTTTTGTCATTTTCCCTCTTTGAACTGAAATTCGTTACAACTGTTTTCTTTATCTTCAATGTCACTTCATTGCACAATGACCAACTTTAAACGCCCTTGACGATATCATTTGCTTTTTGTACAAGGAATTCTCTTGTTTCCCATTGGCTATAAAGCTGCTGTTACCAGCAAAGAGGATTTTTCTCTGTTACTAACACTACTGGGAAAGTCATTGATGTATATCAGGAACAGTATAGGTCCTAATATGATACCTTCGGGAAATTCTACATTAATGTATTTTGGTACTGATAACGTTTTTACCGCAATTTTATACTTATTTAAGGCGTTTGTTACCTCTAATATTTGTACTCTATCTGCCAGGTGTGATTGGAACCAGTCATTAACTATGCCTTTTATCCCCAATGCTTCTAGCTTATTTGGTGGAATCTTACGGTCAACAGTATCAAAAGCACTATAATGATCTAAAAATATGCCTGTGCCACGCTCAATCTTGTCAAGAGTATCAATGATCACTTTTGTGACTTCTGCTTTGGCTAATTCTATATTTCTGTCACTTTGGAAGTCAAATTGTTATTCATTTAAGAGGTACATTTATTATAGAAATTCAGTACTCTGTCTTTGGTAATTCATTCTATTATTTTCGAGAATGGTGACTGCAGTGAAAGAGGGTGGTAGTTTTGTGTGTCCTCTGGATTACCTTTGTTAAGTAGAGGTATAACTTTTGCATGTTTTAGAAGCTCTAGACATATCTGACGTGGATGAGTCACTTTTCATTTGTTAAGAAAGCTTGTGTACTCTGCATGCATTGTTTCAGCGTACACATTGGTACTACATCTAGACATACTGATCTTTCACCTTTTAAGGTTCAAATGGCTCTGAGCACTATGGGACTTAACTTCTGAGGTCATCAGTCCCCTAGAACTTAGAACTACTTAAATCTAACTAGCCTAAGGACATCACATACATCCATGCCCGAGGCAGGATTCGAACCTGCGACCGTAGCGGTGGTGCGGTTCCAGACTGTAGCGCCTATAACCACTCGGCCACCCCGGCCGGCTCACTTTTTAAGTTTTGTACAGTTTTATTGACTTCATTGCACTTAGTTCGTAATTAATTACAAGTGTTATATTTTTTTTTTTGAAATTTTTGTTAGAATTTTTCTGTAATTCACGTAGATCGCGAGATGGTGTAGAACATTTATTACTTTGTCCCGCTTCCTTATAAGTATCTTATACGCATTTGTTTGTCTTTTCCTGTTTCCTTTTTAATGACATCCCAAACCTCTTTGCTTTTATTCTCTGCGTTGTACAATACTTTGTAATCAAAATAAATCATTTTATAACTGTGACGGGAATGTGAGGAGTCTGGCACATTACGACTGTTTTTCGTAGTACTTAGATACTTAGAGTTTTGGGAGGACGTCTTAATACCTGCTGTTATCCATCTTTTTTTGTGAGACATTCATAGTGATGAGTATAGTTCGGGAAAGTTCAGTTTAAATAATGTTGAAAATTTAGAGGATTTCATGTTTACACTGGTTTCCCTATACACTTAATCCCAACTCTGATTTGTTAGCTCCTCAGAAAATCTTATGGTTTTATTTCTAATAGAGATCTTTTGTAGGACTGCAGTTTATGGAATTTTTTTCTACATCCGATTGTACTGCTATTATTTAGCAAAAATTGTCTGATGGTTCAAGATCTTTTACAGCTACATCCCACTTTCCGCTGTCCAAATTTGCGTACACATGGGTGGATTACTGGATACGGTAAACCTTCGCTGTAGGAACCAATATGGTTCAGAAAACAAGACACACAAAGCAATAAAGGCGCCCACGTAGGTACCGTGTTCCCTGACTGCCGAAAGGTATTTGATACAGTTACGTACGGCCACCTAATCAACAGAATACGAGTGTGTGGAATATTAGACCAACTGAGCGACTGGACTGAAGATTTTCTAGCAAACAGGACACAGCATGCCATTCTGAACGGAGAGAAGACTTCAGGTGTAAAAGTATATTCGGGGGCGCCCCAGGGAAGTTTTGTATGACCATTACTTTCCACAGTACCTGTAAATGATCTAGAAGATGAAGCCAGAAGTCCCATGAGGCTTTTTCGTGGATGATACTGTTATACACGGAGATGTCGCGGCGCTATAAAATTATAGCGGAGTGCATAACGATCTGCAGAGGATCGATGTTGGTGCAGGGAGTGGCAGCTGACCCTCAGTATAGACAAATATAACGTGCTGTAAAGACCATTTACTGTATGATCCCAAAATTTCAGAACAGTCACTGGAAGTAGTTGCCAAATTGTAGTTAGGCCTACTTCCATAAAATATCTAGGAGTATGTGTACTGAGCGAGTTGAACTATAACGACCACACAAAATCAATCACAAGTAACGTAAATGCCAGACTGAGATTCACTGGACGAATCCTCGGGAAATGCAGTCCATCAACAAAGGGAGCAGCTGACAAAACACGCGTTCGACCAATAACTGGATGTTGTTCGTCAGTTTAGGATCGGTACCAGAGAGGACTGAGACAGGAAATAGAGGAGATCCAAAGAAGAGCGCCACGTTTCGTTACAGGTTCATTTAGTAAGCGCGAAAGCGTCACGGAAATGCTCAGCCAAGTCCAGTACTGGACGCTGCAAGAGAGCCGCTCTGCATCACGTTACGGTCCTAAGGGTGTACATTCCCAAAAAGAGTTAATCAATATATTGATAATCCTGCGTATATTTCGCGAAAAAACCATCAATATAAAGTTAGAGAGCTTCGAATCCACACGGAGGCTTACCAGCAATCTTTCTTCACGCGAACCATGAGCAACTGAAACAAGAAAAGAAGAAAACGACAGAGGTACACATGAGGTGGCTTGCGGAGTGCAGATGTAGTCACTGTAGTAATCCTTGTTATCGGCTCTGACGGATATTTATGAGGGTGCTACCGGTTTCTTTTGCGATATTGCTGTTTATGTCTCCAGACTAAATTATGCTGATCTGTACTTGAGACTTTATCTAGAACTTTTGTCATTTTGTTGAAACAAGTTTCCACACTGCCACAGGGTGATACGCAGACGAAATGATTATTTTCATGGTGACTCCACTCTCTCTAACTTCGATAGCTGATGTAACAAAACGTTTGCTTCACTTTCTATTATAAGGTCAAATCTAGATTTAAATTGTGTTCCTTTTCTGATATAATGGATAATCCTCCACCCCCTACAGTAAGAGTCTGTGCTTTCACACAAAAGGTAACGCTATATGTTGGATTTGTGTGTCTCCACGCCAGTGGTCAGTGACACAAACTACTGTTGAGTTCAAACATTGGAACTCGACTTCACATTACTTTATTTTTTATTGATTGATTGTTTTGATGAAGGGTTGTTAAGTCTGTGAAAAGTTTCATGTTACTTTTTCGAACGTTTTTCTTTCCAACATGAGATACAGTTTGTGTCGCTTGGTGTGTTAGAATCTATCTTGTAATTATTTCGTACATCTACATCTACGTTAATACTCTGCTATTCACAATAAAGTGCATGGCAGACGGTTCAATGAACCACCTTCAAGCTGTCTCTCTACCATTCCACTCTCGAACGGCACGCGGCAAAAACGAGCACTTAAATTTTTCCGTGCGAGCCCTGATTTCTCTTATTTTATCGTGATGATCATTTCTTTGTATGTAGGTGGATGCCAAAAGAATATTTTCGCAATCGGAGGGGAAAACTGGTGATTGAAATTTCATGAGAAGAACCCGTCGCAACGAAAAACGCTTTTGTTTTAATGATTGTCACTCCAATTCACGTATCATGTCTGTGACACTATCTCCCCTATTTCACGATAATACAAAACGAGCTGCCCTTCTTTGTACTTTTTCGATGTCAACCGTCAGTTCCACCCGATGCGGATCCCACACCGCACAGCAATACTCCAGAATGGGGCGGACAAGAGAGTCCTAACCAGTCTCTTCATTAGACCTGTTGCACCTTCTAAGTGTTCTGCCAATGAATCGCAGTCTTTGGTTTGCTCTGCCCACAATATTATCTACGTGATCGTTACAATTTAGGTTATTTGTAATTGTAATCCCTAAGTATTTAGTTGAATTTACAGCCTTCAGATTTGTGTGACTTATCACGTAATCGAAATTTAGCTGATTTCATCTCACGTGAATAAATTCACACTTTTACTTATTCAGGGTCAATTGCCACTTTTCGCACCATATAGATATCTTATCTAAATCATTTTGCAAGTCGTTTTGATCATCTGATGACTTTACAAGACGATAAATGACAGCATCATCTGCAAGCAGTCTAAGACGGCTACTCAGATAGTCTCCTATGTCGCTAATATAGATCAGGAACAATAGAGGGCCTATAACACTTCCTTGGGGAACGCCGAATATTACTTCTGTTTTACTCGATGACTTTCCGTCTATCACTACGAACTGTGACCTTTCTCAAAGGAAATCACGGATCCAGTCACACTACTGAGGCGATATTCCGTAGGCACGCAGTTTGGTTGGAACGGGGTCGAAAGCCTTTTGGAAATCTAAAAATATGGAATCAATTTGACATCCCCTGCCGATAGCACTTATTACTTCATGAGTATAAAGAGCTAGTTGTGTTTCGCAAGAACGATATTTTCTGAAACCGTGCTGACGATGTGTCGATAAATCGTTTTCTTCGAGCTACTTCATGATGTTCGAATACAGTATATGTTCCAAACCCTACTGCAAATCGACGTTAGTGATATAGGCCTGGAATTCAGCGTATTACTCCTACTTCCCTTTTTCGGGTATTGGTGTGACTTGAGCAATTTTCCAGTTTTTAGGTACGGATCTTTCTGTAAGCGAGTGGTTGTATATAATTACTAAATATGGAGCTGTTTTAATAGCATACTCTGAGAGGAACCTGACTGGTATACAATCAGGACCGGAGGCCTTGCCTTTATTGATTTAAGCTGCTTCGTTACTCCGGGGATATCTACTTCTATGTTTCTCATCTTGGCTGTTGTTCTTGATTGGATTTCAGGAATATTTACTTCGTCTTCTTCGCAGAAGGAGTTTCGGAAAACCGTGTTTAATAACTCTGCTTTAGTGGCACTGTCATCAGTGACTTCACCGTTGTTATCGCGCAGTGATGGTATTGATTGCGTCTTGCCACTGGTGTGCTTTATGTATGACCAGAATCTCTTTCGGTTTTCTCCAAGATTTCGAGACAGAATTTCGTGGTGGAAATTATTAAAAGCATCTCGCATTGAAGTACGCGCCATATTTCGAACTCCTGTAAAACTTTGCCAATCTTGGGGATTTTGTGATCGTTTAAATTTGGCATGCTCCGGAAATAATCTTCAGGCCGTGGAACCTGCTGTCTGGATTTAACCTAAAGAAGGCCTTCTCATACCCATATAAATCCTTTGATACGCAATGTGAGAAGTGCCAACAGAGTAAAAAACTGCATTATCTGATTTATCTAAATTGCGTACCTGGAAGTGTTGCTATTAAGGGTAACTAACGTGCAGACTAATTGCCAAAAATGGTGTTGCATGTACTTCACACCGACATATCACACAGTGATTTTCGCACTGTACTTGCCAATCAGCAAGAACGGACTGGACTATGTTCGTAAACATGAACGGTATCATGAAGGACATATAGTACTCGGCGATTCAACAACAGACTGCAAGCCACCCTTGGTTTCTTAACTACACAGTCAAGAAAAAGGGAAGTTCTTACTATTAGCAGACGAAGATCAGTTCAAATGAACGGCACTGAAACGAGATGTTTCTCAAAATTACTATCGTCTCTGAGTTGTATCTCCTGCTTGGTTGAAAAGCACATTGTACATAAACTAATACAATGTAAGAACAAAAACAATATACTCGATTTTAAAAATTAAGATTTATTTTTCTCTTAGTTCCATGAAAAGGTCCTTTGTCAAATATATTTGCCATTTCATCTGTGTTTGTAGCAAATGACTTTTTGGAAATCAAAGACGCCATGGGACTAAAAATCGCTGACAACACCTCTAACCCTCTGAGTCTATAAAACACATAAAAATTTAATTTAAAATTTTTTCACAATATTGAACTTTATCACCGTAGTAAGAAACGAACTCAAGAAGCAATTGGTAAAAAGTAACTAACAGTTGTTCTACGAATGTTGTTTCACTTTGGAGTCACTGGAACATACAGTTTTCAACCACTCATAATTTCATGGGATACATTCGAAAGCAAGTTCGCATTTTTTCTAGACTCAGTCTCTCATCTCGAAACTACCATCAACTCCTAATACCTAAAACAAATTATAGTCCTAAATAAGAAGCAAAAACGGCCTTAAAATTTAATAAATTTATATCAAAAGCACAAACCGCTCATAAAAGCAGTAGTACAAATTCAAATTTATGTCAGAACAGCTTTAGACATACTTTCACCGTCAATAATCTCCTGAATATGACCACTATAAAAAAATACAATCACGTAGTGCAGTCTCCGAGCCGACTGTTGTTTTGAACACTGTAAGTAACTGCTACCGTGTACTAAATTCGTAGAAGTACCTCATTATAGCACTATATGTGTCTGTCTTCCAACAGCATCGATGATTTCAGGCGAAAGGCACTGGTACTTAAAAATATAATTGATATAATGCTGGTGTCAGGCAGAAACCGCTGGTACCGGAAGGGTTAGTAAAGACGACGACCTACAACTGAGCGCGGCTTGGGATACACCAATCGCGACATTGCATCGGGTGCATCGAACACGAAGTTAACCATATAGGGCGACACCACGAACACGGGGTACACGAGAAACACCGGCCCCGCAACGAACTTGTGATGTCGCACTTATCGCCTTGTCCGCCATACTTCGCGAACGCTCGGCTCCGTGCAGTGCACACAGGAAATAAATATGTTAATGGAAAGGTACCGAGTAAAGGTCTTAACTTCGTCGTGTGCTATCGAGAGATTGCGTGCAGCCCATCAGCAGTCACGCATGCAGTTAAGGACTATCAAACTCGTCTGAAATACACTCCTGGAAATTGAAATAAGAACACCGTGAATTCATTGTCCCAGGAAGGGGAAACTTTATTGACACATTCCTGGGGTCAGATACATCACATGATCACACTGACAGAACCACAGGCACATAGACACAGGCAACAGAGCATGCACAATGTCGGCACTAGTACAGTGTATATCCACCTTTCGCAGCAATGCAGGCTGCTATTCTCCCATGGAGACGATCGTAGAGATGCTGGATGTAGTCCTGTGGAACGGCTTGCATTGATGCCGGGTGTTGGCCCTGTGTGCCTCGGTCGTATGCAGTCCTGATTGTGGCGCTCACCTGCACGGCGCCAAACACGCATACGACCATCATTGGCACCAAGGCAGAAGCGACTCTCATCGCTGAAGACGACACGTCTCCATTCGTCCCTCCATTCACGCCTGTCGCGACACCACTGGAGGCGGGCTGCACGATGTTGGGGCGTGAGCGGAAGACGGCCTAACGGTGTGCGGGACCGTAGCCCAGCTTCATGGAGACGGTTGCGAATGGTCCTCGCCGATACCACAGGAGCAACAGTGTCCCTAATTTGCTGGGAAGTGGCGGTGCGGTCCCCTACGGCACTGCGTAGGATCCTACGGTCTTGGCGTGCATCCGTGCGTCGCTGCGGTCCGGTCCCAGGTCGACGGGCACGTGCACCTTCCGCCGACCACTGGCGACAACATCGATGTACTGTGGAGACCTCATGCCCCACGTGTTGAGCAATTCGGCGGTACGTCCACCCGGCCTCCCGCATGCCCACTATACGCCCTCGCTCAAAGTCCGTCAACTGCACATACGGTTCACGTCCACGTTGTCGCGGCATGCTACCAGTGTTAAAGACTGCGATGGAGCTCCGTATGCCACGGCAAACTGGCTGACACTGACGGCGGCGGTGCACAAATGCTGCGCAGCTAGCGCCATTCGACGGCCAACACCACGGTTCCTGGTGTGTCCGCTGTGCCGTGCGTGTGATCATTGCTTGTACAGCCCTCTCGCAGTGTCCGGAGCAATTATGGTGGGTCTGACACACCGGTGTCAATGTGTTCTTTTTTCCATTTCCAGGAGTGTAGTTACTCGCTCCCGGCGGGAGAAGGCCGCTGGCACTCCTAAGACTTGCAGTGTCACGTGGTGTGGGGTACACGCCGTATCCTGTCTTTCTTGAGGGTCTCGCGCAGAGGTTAGTGACGTCAAAGTAAGTAGCTGTAGTAAACAACGGCATACCAGCAGCCCATCAGCAATCATTTCACTTGACAATGGCCAAACAATATCCGCTCGAAAGGTCGTGGCATTTTAACCACATGCCCTGGATGAAAGTCGGAGAACAGTTTGTTCTTTTTTGCCTTTACTTCCTTAACCTTAATACGCCATCCGTTCTGCCATTGCAGTACTTTTTGCGGCGACAGTAATTAGGCGTTTGTTACTGGTTTGTGATGTATGTATTTTCCGTTTCCAATTTACGTTGCCGCCAATACTAAACAAGCAGCAAAATACACGCCTCGTAATATAGCTTCTGTAAAATCCCCTTTCCATATCAGGAACTATTTGGGAAGTAACTGCTGTGTAGGCGTTACACGACAGATCTCATACATTACAGCAGTTCCTGTTCCAGTGTGCAGTTTGTAAGGTGTTGCATCGTGGGCCGTGGCAGAGTGGTTACTAATGAAGAGGCGGGATGAGTAATGTGGCAGGCGGATGGGAGGGGGCCGGCCGCATTTCGCGCGGCGGTGTCTGGCGGGCGCCCAGCGCGTCACGTGCTGTGCCAACAGGGGGCGCCCGTCCAGAAGACAAGGCGGGCCGGAAGCCAGGGCGTGGCGGCTCAGCCGCAGTAGCTATACTGTTGCCTCCCTGCCAGTTTCTAGCAGTCACCTAGCCTACAGCCGTATCGCAGTGATAAGTACTAATAATGAACATCCTTCTCCGTTATACTTCCCACGAATCATTGCTTCTGGCCTCTGTACAGAAACCGAGAAAAGCAAAGCCGAAAGTCTGAGAGATTATTTACTGTAGAACAGCAGTGCAAAGATTCACCGGCAGCGGCTACCACTAGCCACCTGATAGAAACTATCGACATGTACCTGATAATAATTTACCATTTCTCGTCTTTCCTTTCACATTGTAAGTCTTTCTACGAAAAAAAGTCAAAACTTTACAACAGCGATATGGAAAGACGTAAACATAAACATGTGTATGAACGCCAGGTAAGAGACATACGAGGTGACGAATGTTATTGGATAGCAATATGCACATATGTAGACTGTATTAGTATCGCGTACATAAGGTAGAAAAGGGTAATGTATTGGCGGAGCTGTCATTTGTACTCAAGTGATTCATACGAGTATGAAAAGGTGTCGTACGTGATTACGGCCGAAAGACGGGAATTAACAAACCCGGAATGATAGTTATAGCTAGACGCATGTGATATTCAATTTTGGAAACTGTTAAGAAATCCTCTGTCCCGACATCCTTAGTATAAAGAGCGTGCCGAGAGAATCAAATTTCAAGTACGAGAGTGAGTCATATGAAAACCTTAAATACTTTTTTTTTAATATTATTTATTGTGCAGAAGTGGTACAAAGCTGCATCACTTTTCAATATAATCTCCCCCACGCTCAATGCAAGTCCTCCAGCGCTTACAAAGTGCATAAATTCCTTTAGAAAAAAATCTTTTAGTAGTCCACGCAACCACTCATGCGCCGCGTGGCGTACCTCTTCATCAGAATGGGACTTCTTTCCTCCCATTGCGTCTTTGAGTGGTCCAAACATATGTAAATCACTTGGGGCAAGGTCTGGTGAGTATGGTGGATGAGGAAAACACTCAAAATGCAGATCTGTGATTGTCGCAACTGTTGTACGGGCAGTGTGGGGCCTTGCGCTTTCATGCTACAAATGGACACCTGCTGACAGCAATCCACGTCGCTTTGATTTGACTGCAGGTCACAGATGATTTTTTAGGAGATCTATGCATGATGCACTGGTGACAGTGGTTCCTCTAGGCATGTAATGATCCAAAATGACGCCTTTTTCGTCCTGAAAGAGAGTCAGCATAACCTTCCCTGCTGATGGTTGTGTTCGAAACTTCTTTGGTTTTGGTGATGAGGAATGGCGCCATTCCTTGCTCGCTCACTTCGTTTCCGGTTGGTGGAAGTGAACCCAGGTTTCGTCCCCAGTAACGATTCTTGCAAGGAAGCCATCACCTTCTCGTTCAAAGCGCCGAAGAAGTTCTTCACAAGCATCAACACGTCGTTCTCTCATTTCAGGAGTCAGCTGCCGTGGCTCCCATCTTGCAGACACTTTGTGAAACTGGAGCACGTCATGCACAATGTGGTGTGATGACCCATGACTAATCTGTAAACATGCTGCAATGTCGTTCAGTGTCACTCGGCTGTTTTCCTTCACTATGGCTTGAACTGCTGCAATGTTCTGTGGAGTCACAACTCGTTGTGCCTGAGCTGGACGAGGAGCATCTTCCACTCAAGTCACACCATTCGTAGACTTGCTGCTGTGACAAACATGCATCACCGTACTAAACTTTCATTCGTCGATGAATTTAGATACTACGCAAAAACCGAATAACAGAACGCTGTTCTTCCCTGGTGCAAGTCGCAAGTGGGGCGGCCATCTTTATACTGATACTGCGACGGTATGTGTGTATCTGCACTATGCTGCCACCTACAGGCCATTCTGCACGCTGTTTGTAGCATGCTTATCAAATTACAGGATAACGGCGCGAAATTTCGATTTGTTATTACAAATTAAAGGTTTTCATTTCACTCGCCCTCGTATTATCTCTCACTGCGGACAACGCAGCGGCCGACGGCCTCCACTTAACGACCGAAGGCAGCAGCGCGTGCGTAGAGTTGTCAGTGCTAACAGACAAGCAACACTACGTGAAAGAACCACAGAAATCAACGTGGGAAGTATGACGAACGTATCCATTAGGACAGTGCAGCGAAATTTGGCGTTGATGGGCTATGGCGGTAGACGACCGACGCAAGTGCCCGCGCTAACAGCACAGCGTCGTCTGTGGCACATCTCCTGGTCTCGTAACCATATCGGTTGGACCATAGACGACTGGAAAACCGTCGTCTGGTCAGATGAGTCCCGATTTCCATTGATAAGAACTGATGGTAGGGTTCGAGTGTGGTGCAGACCACACGAAGTCGTGAACCCAAGTTGTTAACAACACACTGTGCAAGATGGTGATGGTTCCATAACGATGTATGCTGTGTTTACATGGAATGGACGGAGTCTTCTGGAGGCTCGGATACTTCATTTGCAGCTATTCGTGGACTTCATGTTCCCGAAAAATGATACGCCTTGTCCCCGGGACACAGCTGTACGCGATTGGTTTGAAGATCATTCTGAACAATTCGAGCGAATTATTTGGCCACCCAGATCGCCCGACATGAATCCCATCAAACATCTATGGGACGTAATCGAGAGGTCAGTTCGTGCACAACACCCTCAACGGGCAACCCTTTCGCAATTATGGACTGCTATAGAGGCAGCCTGGCTCACTATTTCTGCAGGGGACTGCCAACGGATTTTCGAGACCATCCCAGTCAAGTTGCTGCGAAACGCCGGCCAAAAGGAGATCCTACACAATATTTGGAGATATCCCTCGTCTTATAACTGAACGTATTTCAATATGTTATTTTAATTGTTGAGTTGTATATTTAAATAGCAGGCATACTTTGTTTATGTACATACAGTGTGAATACGTAAAATTACAAGGACTAATTAACAGGCGCTTGAAAATGGCAAATCGCCGAAATCAAAAATCGGTTGAATGTGTGAAATAAATTAATGTGGTCGTAATACAGCCACGATCATTACGCTCCTCGTAGAAGGAAAATAAACGCCAGTTATATATTTAAATGGCAGGTATACATTGTTTATATACATACAGTGTGAATGCGTAAAATTACAAGGACTAATTAACAGGCACTTGAAAATGGCAAATCGCCGAAATCAAAAATCGGTTCATTGTGTGAAATAAATTAATGTGGTCGTAATACAGCCATGATCATTGCGCTTCTTGTAGAAGGAAAATAAACGCCACCCCACATTCGATGACACCTACTAGCGCGCAAATTGTTTCTACAACGACACACGTAACCAAATAAAGTGGAATCAGTAAAATCGAGCAGCTGTAACACACCATGCGGCACAAAAATAAGAAAAGGAAACATACACGCGGAATTCTGATAACAATCATCACCTTCGAGCATTAATACCATTAGTGCTACAAGACAATGATACGGCAGAATACAGCTATCCGTGCGAGCTAGCTTCCTTGGGAAACACCCTCAGTACAGAACGACAACCAGACAGTAATTTCTGTCACAAAAAACGGTTGGCTAAATTACGTTCAAATTTACAAGAACGTCTCCGAGATAATAGACGGTACAAGATATGTTTTCTACTGCCCATTAACAAACTCTATGGTTAGGTACATTATAGCATTCATTTACACTGGTGAAATATTAACAGTACAGAACATGCTTACCTATGGAATCAGGACGGACTCTATAAGCACTCTTCAGAGCGCAGAAACGTATCAGAATACGACCAACCCTGATAACAAATAAGATACACTGACTCTGATTCGTACTACGAGAAATGTTAACACAGACATATACTTCATGCGGATCAAAGGGCATTCAGGCGTCACTGGAAACTAAATAGTCGTCAGATATGATAGAGAAATTATTAATCGAGGCATATTCCATAGAATTAGATTCTCCACTAGTGACGCCGACAAGCACAAGAACAATGAAACAGATAATGGACTTTAACATATGAAGCAAAGAAAGATTTCATGGCAATGTTCAACCATAACTGCCTAGGTAACCATGGCTTAGCCGATTCAGAATGTGTAAACTGCACCACAGCATTATAATACGAATGTGGTTAGGACATGAATTTTATTCTACTCACCACTATAAAATTAAAGTTATAGATTCCCCACAGTGCAGTCAGGGCAGTCAAGAAGAAGCTGATTTAAATCACATAATATTAGCATACACTACATTCTGAGCACAACAAACAAGATTATACCTTTGGCTGAACCTGATGAAGATTCCATTGCCTACATCCATTACTGTATCCTTAAGTGCGAATTATGGTTGAAATAGCTCTGAGCACTATGGGACTTAACTTCTAAAGTCATCAGTCCCCTAGAACTTAGAACTACGTAAACCTAACCAACTTAGGACATCACACACATCCATGCCCGAGGCAGGATTCGAACCTGCGACCGTAGCGGTCATGCGGTTCCAGACTGTAGCACCTACAACCTCTCGGCCACCCAGACCGGCAAGTGCAAATTAGTTAAAGATACATCCCAACATAGGAATATACCTAAAACAATCGGGAATCAATATTTAACTTAATTTTGTCTTGTTTTTTATGTCTCTGTATATAACCGTGTATACATGTTTAAGTAACTCGTATATTTTAAAAATGTATCTCATACAGATTTATGCACAAAACATAGTTGATGAATTCGTGGTTACCACCTAAAACCAAATAAATAATAAGACAGCCAATTCGTAAAGTACAATTGTAATAAATTTATGGCTGTGATATCCGACATGAGAATATTTTACACATTTATGTTGGAGACTCACAAACGTCTTAAGTCGTCTTCGATGCGCTCATCAAGTAAGCGCTGGAAAATGTAACGACATGTTGCTACATACGTATTAACGTTGCAGCGTTGAGGTGGTACTGAACACAGTTTCGTACTGCATTAACAGCAGTTGGCGGACCACCGTACTGGTCAGCTGAGTGACTATCATGCGAACGATAACTGCTCTGTTTCAGATACTGCCAGGAGGTTTTGCTTTCTAAGGGTGTAGGGAACTGTTGCACACATGCGAGGAGCTATTTCAATAAGACGTAGTGGCTGCAACGCCGGAAAGTTGACAACGATCGCAAGAGCAGTGTGCTGACGTCATCTCTCTCTCTCTCTCTCTCTCTCTCTCTGTGTGTGTGTGTGTGTGTGTTTACATAGTATCGTTGTCGTGTGCTAAAATTACTCCAGAGCACAGCACCCTACGATATTTGTTTCGGAATGTTTCTCGTAACTCGTTTGGCAGTGTGGCGTTCAATGCCGAATTGATTGTTGTGTCTTGTTCTCTAAACTATACTAACAGTATAGCATTCCTGTCGAAAAATAAAGTGTACGTAACTTACTTTGGCGAAAAGAAACAGAACTTCCTGATTCCTGGCTGAACGTCACTGCGTTAACACGTGCCTGACTCATACGACTTTCCAGCTATAGGCACTCGGATAATGTATCTTTCGTCTGTTCCTGAGTACGTCTTCTTCGAGAGTTCGGGACTGAATTCAGCTGGTTTTATGCATTGGGTGTGACAACAGGCGTGTATGTGTAGCGTCCAGGACTAGCAAAACCACCCCTTATGTAAGACGACTAAATATTGGACATACCTACAGCGTGGTAGGATGTATTTGATCTTTGTCAAAAGAAGATTCTAGCAAAGAAGCAAGCACCTTCACACGTCTGAAATAACGGTGTTTCCATTTCGCAGATGAGTTAGAAAGCCACTGTTCTTTGCTAAGCGAGGTTCTGCCACTTGGCGATGCCTTCCTCTGATCTGCGAACAGTCTTACCCAGACAATTATTGGAGCACTTATAGCTTAGTGTGGCTGCCAGCGAAGGGCCGTAGGGTTTACACGTCAGAATAGCATCTGAATTATTTTAGGATCGTCTTCAAACATAGCTGATAGGTACAATAAAATTACAAGTTCTTTTATTCTATGCAAATACAACTTATAAAACAAAGGGCAAAGATACTGTGTATCCAATTATACCAGTGATGATTGATAGCCGCGATCCAAAAGAAGAAGAAGAAGAAGAAGAACGCATTGCATCACGTCCTGTGCATACGATATTAGAAGAAGGGCTTTTCTCTTCAACGTTATTTGGAAGGCTTGCTATTTCTGGCCGGTAGTCACATCCACCAAACATGGGAAAGGCTGAGAGAATCTGCGCTTCACACGAGGCCCCACAATCCCATAAGGGGTCTGCGGTGATCGGCGGACAAATTGAACAGCGGCCATTGTGGTAGTGGCGCAAAATGCCTTGTTCATTTAACCTCAGTGTGTCTGAATTCTACAGTTAAAATGAAATACCATAGGTAATATGGTTTACGAAAATAATTTGCTTTCTGCTGTCTATTGTTCGGAAAACGAAAAAAAATATGGAACAGCTCCATCTTTCAGACTTCTACCATTAACATTGTTCGCAAGGAAACAACTTCCCTTGAAATGTTCCAAAAATGAAAAAAAGGTTATCTGTCGATAGCAAACCTTGCCTCCTGACAGGGTATAACCATTTTCTAAAAGCTGTGGTTCTGAAACAGTTGTAGACACATTTATCAGGCAAGTACATTAACACACAAAACGTCTAAAAATTCCACTTAGCTATGAAAGGTAATACTGGTTTCTATTGAATTTATTTGCACAATTAACACTACGCAACCCTTCGCCATTTTTCTTCATATAAACTGGAATGTACAGGCAGTACAATTACGACCAACAAACACTGTATATGTATGCACCTATAAATATATAACGGTCGACTTATGTCCTTACGAGCCTTATCACTGCAATGGCATCCAGCCTAAGGTTCAAACTATGCAGCGACTGCAGCGCCTTCGGGGCGTAGAGTAGAAATATCTCTGGAGTGAGCACTGCGTTCTGCGAATGTTGCCAACATTAAAATGGAATTGTCGCAATATCTCGGGCCGACGTTGGTTGTTTAAGGCCAATTGACTCCGGCCGCTGCGTCTCGTCACGCCACGTCAATTCAAGTCACGTCAAAACATTTCACAGTGCATTTCAAATGGCGGCAATGACACAGGCCGTCAGTGGGCCGTTACGGCACGCAATGTCAAGGTTTCTCGGAAAGAAAGATTTGACTGTATCGTCGTCTGACAATGGAAGTTAACCTATTTTCGCTGCACTCACCCTTGTTATATTAATGGATCTTGTGCTTTTGTTTCTTCTTAATCTTTATTTTATTATTGTGTTTTGTTTCCGGGGCAAATTGCAAATGTTCCATGACGACTTGGATGTTTTTTTTCTAGTCAATGTGTTTACGCAAGCGAGGTCAAATATCTGAAAGAGAGAAATTATTTAGGTTTTACATTAATAGAACAGAGCTAACGTCCTTAATGTATATAAAACAAGAACATAAGATAACGAGGCAATTTCCACTAAATAACGTTTTAAATGAAAAGGTCTGCTTTAATTAAGGAGAAAAATACCGTTGTCTGTAATGTTTTTAGGTATGTACGAAAGAAACCCAATGGATTAAGTAAACAGGCGCGATTTATTCCGTTGTAGCCGTCGTTTGAGGTGTTTCTACATGTATATATAGTTTCCATAGAAAATAATACAAATGTTTTGAAATTCTGTTTCACTTCTCAGCTCATTAACAAAGAAAACGGATCCAGTTTGCTTTGGCTATTAATAAACTTTGTCGTTGTTAGTTCCTGAATTCCGATACTTTAAGCTGACCTTTTGTATCACAGATGCTGTTTCATAGCCTCACTTTCGCCGTCCAGTACTGGTCTGTGAAAACAGACGTGACGTAATGTGACGGACAGTGTAAATGCAGGCTGATGTAAAGGTGCCATGGCGTGATGACCGTTCGTTTTGCTCTTGAAAGTGAAACGTCCCCTTTGAACAATTATACATGACTGCACTTAACCTGACACACAATATTTTGTTAGCGCAACGCAATCTGACTTTCAAAATTCCCTACAAAAGAATGGCCCTGACTAACATTAAACTATACCTTTCACAAATCACTTACCTCACAAAAATCTTCGCTGCTCAAGCTATTGCAATACAGCGAGCGCCACTACTGCCAGCTAAATAAAAGATTCAAATTATGGAAGGCACTAACTACTGATAGGGATAGTTAGCAAATGAAAGATATTAATAGAGAACAAACAATGTATTTACCTTGATATCATCATATATAAATATAGCAGTTCATGACAAATTTCAAAACTCCGCCATCTCTCTCCCCACATCCACCACTGCTGGCGGCTCACCTCCAACTGCGCAACGCTACACGCTGTTCACATCCAGCTGCCGCTGCCCAACACTACAATGGCAGACAACAATGCAAACTAGCCACAGACTGCACACAGGTGGCGTTACCAATAAAAAAACCTAAACAGCCTACTTACATAGTCCCCATGCTCCCCACAAAAATTTTTACAAATTGGATTGGGCAGTGGCCAATACAGATTTGAAAAAAATTTTTCATAATTACAATAACAAAGAAATCAAATGCACACACTTATTGATACAATGTTGGTCACAAGCTAAAATTTTCTCACAGTCCATAAAGACAGTCCTGATTGTTCATTACGGTAAAATAGTAGTGTTTTTCTCAAAGTCTGAGCAGTAGAAGAAAATGCACACGGAAGTAGTGGATTTCCATGCAGTCTTGAAGAAGTAGTGTTGTCCTTCCAACGGAAAGACAGTGCTGACTCTTGACATGCAGACAAGTAATGGGTCACAACAGAGCAAACCCACAGCAGAGTCATTCGAAGTTTTGAAGAATATTGGTAGGTAGGTCATCACAGAGCAGACCCACCGTAGTCCTGGTAGAGATTACGATATTGGTGGGCCACCAGAAGTGCAGACCCACTGCAGTCCTTGTAGAAATAATGGTATTGATGGATCATCAAAGATGTAGACCCACTGTAGTCCTTGTAGAGATAATGGTATTGGTGGGCCACCCGAGGTGCAGACCCACTGTAGTCCTTGTAGAGATAATGGTATTGGTGGGTCATCAAAGATGCAGACCCACTGTAGTCCTTGTAGAGATGATGGTACTGGTGAGTCATCAAAGATGCAGACCCACTGTAGTCCTTGTAGAGATAGCCAGCAGCCATCTGTTGTGACTGTGCAGGCGCACAATCACCATTGAAGAGTCTTGCGGATAATATAGCAAGTCCATAACCACCACTTGTGCACTCACAAAGTTTTTGGAATTGTCTTTAGAACCAGCAATGCTGTTATCCAGTCCCTTGCTGAATTATTAACACACGTGCAAACACTAACAGTCCCAACTTCTCACATATTCTCCATATACTATGACCAACAGAAACGTGTGCAGTGAAATGTAACTAACAAGTTAATAATATCATGAACTGGTGACAATTACAATTTTATAACATAAGAATACAATAAAGGTACAAAATACATCATTAAAAACATAACAATATAGATAACATTTGTAGTAAAACAGGCGTTACAAAAGAATAGAAATAGACATATATGTCAGTGTTACAGGAATTATGACATGAGTACCTACATAGAAGATCAGAATAACTTGCGAAACATCAACTTCACACATGAGCATTTAAACAGAATGAATAATGTCTAACATCTTTACAAAGTAAATAACATATTATTAATGCCAATTGTATTTGAGGATAACAGTATTCCTCATCATAGTGAATGTAACTTAGTATTAGAAGAGAAAAAAGTTCTATGAAACAGTACACAGAGACAGGAAGAAAACAACTACACAAGGGTACACAAACATATAGTGGGATAACACAAAAGGAAAGGACAGGGTTTGTTGTACTGCAGTATTTTGCAAACAAAACTTTCTTTACTTCTTGGAGATCTCCCTTCATTCATCATTATTCCCAAAAAGTCCTATCTGTACCTGCTTTCTGTATTCTATTCATATTTCTTTCAATATAATTATTTCTCAGTGTACAATACTCATTTTGGCCCAAATCTTTTTCATATTGTCCATAGTCAGTTTCTTATATAGTCTACCTCCTCTTAAGCTAACTTAAATCTACTGAGCTCAGATGCTAAACTAAGGGACGAGGCAATGCAGCAGCACATAAAACAATTAATATAAACAGCAATAAAAAAAATGGAAAATCGCAAAGCAAGCTACAGTAAATCTAAATTACCAAGCAATGCAACATTGCAACTAATATGAGCCAATGTACATTAACAAGAAAAATAAGTCAGTAGTAAAACTAGCTTAACAGAGTAACACAATTTAAAATTCAGTAGCACTATGCCTGGCAAACAGCAGCAGCAAATATAAAAAATATAAAACTTATATCATCTATACATGACAAAGCTCAAGCAGAAAAGATATTACAGTAAAAACAACAATGCAGATAAGGGAAGTGTATATTCACATCTTAATGTCTATGTAAATTAAAGTGGTGCACCACAACAATTTATTATAAAAAAAATATTACCATGAACTTGAAAAGAAAATTATGTGTCCACTTACTGTTACTAGTGCCTTCTTATTGTTCTTTCCTTTCCAAGTGCTCCTTTTTTTTAAAGAATGTGGATTACAAAATTATCATTTAATAGATCTGTTGACAGAAAGTGTTCACATTAGCAAATGCATTTCATTTTATAAAAGCAATGTGGCATTTCGTAAGTCAGTAGCTCTCAACTCTCATAGAAAGACACTTGTCATAATCAGGTGTGCAGATGTAAGAATATTTCCGAGGATAATGGCCTCCCCTTTTTTTTTGTTCTACCTGTGCCGCTCAAAAGGCTAATGGCTTTTTTTTTTTTTTTTTCGGGCGGCTGTCGCCCAGGTGGGTGCCCGCGACGCATTACGTGCAGGTGGTCACTTAACTTTCTTACAGAAATATTTACGACAGCAGTTTCCGCTACAGTGACAGTCTCATACACAAAATTTCACGGGTCGAGAATTTGCGTTACCAATCTGTAGAAACAAAATGCTATTGATATAACAGTGTCCAAAAAAATTTTCGTCTGCATTGTAATACATTCACGCATATACACACACATTTCATAACTCTTAAAGTACGTTTCTTGGTTTCCAACATCCTTTTCATAAATCAGAGTCCCTGTTAGAAACACGTAGCATAATCAAATTCCTCATATACGGTATCATCATCTTATTGATCATAAACATACCTCAACAGCATAATACACATCGTCCTCGGAAAAAAAAAAACATCATAACACCTCAGTCAAATCTCAAAATCGTCGTAGCTTGCTCCAATAATGTCAAAACCTAAAGAAAATTCTCTGCTCATTTCAATAGTGTCATCTACCTCAAACGTACTTTAAAAATCATGCTCCCTTACCAAATACATCATTCAAAGCTCTCGTAGTATCACAATGGTTCCGAAAAAATATGAACAGTTTACAAAGTACAGACAAAATACAGTTTCATAAGTGAGAAGTTACCCAACTGTGTATTGCGTAAACATGTGTCACTGATGTAGTAAAAAAATGTTTATCTCTCAGTTAAATGATCAGATAGCTGTGTAATTTGTGTGTTAGAGAAATATGGTACCGATGTGTAAAGTTGTATAAGCAAATACCATATTAGCTAGGGTTCCTTGTGGTTGCCACACACATGGTACACAAAGTAAGCGTGTACCCCCCTGAGGTTAAATGTAATTATACTCCCAGGTGTTACAAATTACAGCAATGGAATGAAATGTACCACGGAAAACTTTCTTTGTAATTAAAAAAATCTTTAAAAATAAGTTTTTTAAGTATAAGATTAATCACTCAAATGCGTGTACTGTAGCGCTAAACTGTGCATCTTGTCACAACATAATCTCTGTGGAAGTGTCGTAGTTATCGTCCTCCGAAAGCTAAGTTCTGCAGAAGTCAATGTACTTACCACATGATAAACAAAAGTGAAATGCTTTGCGTATAGATATCGTAGTTATTATGCTTATTGGCGTGATGAAGAAAGTACTGTACAGTAATGTATTGTTGTGCTATGAAAAAGGCTGTCTCATTGTTGCTATACCACAAAAGTTACTACTAAAACATGTTTTAATTTCTTGAATAATGCCGAAAAACTGTGCAGATATAAAACAGATATACCGCAAAAGCAACATTGTAAATTGTCACTCATTAGTAGCGTCGTGATTTAGTCGTGTAGCTGTCAAATAAACTAACCTCTGTGTCATCTGGTATCTCTCAGAAAGCACCTTGAATCCATAATGTATTTGCAAGTAAACCAAAATGTTGCATTAAAATCTCATTAGCAGTGCCGGTATATGTTCTAAGTATGTGAGCCTTATAGTCGTTACGTAATCGTGCAACTAACAAGCAAGAATGTACAAATACAACACTGTGTCGTCTGTTCACTATAACAATGCATTCGTAATTTCTGTTTAAATAAGTTCTCTTGGTTCTTGACTGGATATTTCACTTCAAACATTGTTACATGTTAACAGATTCTAAATCTGACAAAGCATACTAGAAATGTGAAGTGAAAAGTTTTATGGCAAAGACAAAGTTAAAAAGCAGATTATCTTTCAATAAACGGTTTTACATGTGAAATGTGGTGTAAACCTTTACTCTTCCTAGTGCGCAGACTTTCAACTTCAAAGCAATTATCATGTTGTTTACATCGGTAAAGAATGCTAAATCTTTTCTCAAGGCTAGCGTCTTTGTTATTTTTCCCTGAGCCAGCGGCCGCACGCAGCTGCCTGCTGTGCGAGTCATTGTCTGTCTCTTTGTTGGCGCGCGTCGTTATTGGGATTAGGAGACCTAACTTCTACAAATTCACTCTGACGAGAAGGCCCTGCTCTGTTCGAATCCCGCCAGTTCTGATGCAATTCAGATCTGTCGTTACGATCATATCGTCTGTCGTCATGTCGGTAGTTCCTGTAGTTTCTTTCTTGTCGGTCATGTGGTGGAGAATTTCTCCCGGAATCGTAACTGCACGCTGAACTGTTGCGTCTGAAGTTATTTTGTCTCCCTTGATAATAATTGTTTTGGTTTCCATATTGTCTGTTTCTATGGTTATCTCTGTCATATTCATAATTACAGAAATGCGATCTTTCTCTGTAACTATTATTACTCTGCCAGTAGTTGTCATATGGGTGGTGTCTGTTTTGGTCACGATTTGCGTTGTGAGAATAGCCTTGTCGTGTCCAGTTATTATTTCTTTCATCGTGGAATTGTGACAGATGTGACCTGTAATTGTTGTGCTCCTGTTTCCGCGTTCCCCGATTGTCAGTGTCAATTTCCAATTCTTGTAAGAGTCCCTGAAATGCTTCAGTGTCGTCTTTGCAACGTCCTGCCAAAATAATATGTCGTAAATGTTCAGGCAGTTTGATTAAGCAAATGCGGATGAGTTCTGAGGGGCTGTATGGGTTTGAAAGATACTGATTCTTATGCAACATGTCTTCAAAATATTTCATAAGACTGGAAAATTCAGATTGTTCGAAACGTTTCATCATTATGATACCATGTTTTACACGGTCTTGTGTGGCTTGAGACCAATATGCTGAGAGGAAGGCATGGTAAAATTCTCCTTCACTGTGGCAATCGTGAATTACCGATCGCATTCTTACAGCTGGTTCATTCTCTAAGTAGCCACACATAAATTCTAATCTGTGTTCCAACGACCAGTTGGGAGGAAAACAATGAGAGAATTGATGGAGCCATGCTTGTGGATGAATGTCGTTGCCAGAATTCTTAAATGTTTTGAATTTACGTGTAGTAATGAACAGCTTATAGTCAAAATCATCATGTCGGCAAGTCGCATGTCGGTCATTGTTACGTCGTCTCGGCGGTTCCATCTCAAAATTCGGTGCACATTGCCAATTTCTTTCATAACTTCCGAAATGCCCTGTGTTATTATTTTGCGGCTTTTCCGTGTTTCTAAGTCCCTCTTCCCGTGTTGGAGCGCCAGTGTCCTCTGAAATACGTAATTCTTGTATTACCTGTGTCAGCTGATCTTGTACTTCCCGGATTTCTCTTTGGTGTTGTGTATTAATTTGATTCTGATTTTGTTTGAATTTTCTTATTTGTTCATACTCTTCTGTGTCAGTGAAGGCTACGGGTCTTGTGTCATTCAGATCATCATCTACCTTTGTAGATAAGTTAGTGACCTGATCCGAAAGTTCGGCTACTTTCTCCGATAGTGAACACATTTCCTCAGTGTGTTTTTCTGAACCAAGTTTCAGAGTGTCCATTTGTGTTGAAATCGAATCTACTGTGTTCTTTAAGTTTTCCTGAGTTTTTGCCAGTTGCGTAACCGAATCGGTAGATGCAACTGAGTCAATTTTAGCCCACAAGGTCTCATGATTTTCATGAACAATGGTTTGCAGCTCTTTTATGGCTGCTTCGTGATTCTGTAATGCATTTTCATGCCGCGAAAAAATAGGTTGAAAATGCTCACAAATTTGTGTTTTTACGTCATTACAGACTTTTTGACATTTCGATTCAATGTTATGTAACTCAGTAGTTAAATCTTCACGTGTTTGTTCAAGTGTGGTGTCTAACTTTTGAAGATTTTGTTCCATTGTGTCTAACTGTTGCTGTGTTTGTCTCTGGTGTTGTTCCATTGTGTCTAACTTTTTAAGATTTTGTTCCACTGTGTCTAACTGTTGCTGTGTTTGTCTCTGGTGTTGTTCCATTGTGTCTAACTTTTTAAGATTTTGTTCCACTGTGTCTAACTTTTTAAGATTTTGTCCCATTTGTTGCATTAATTGTAATAACAATGCACTGGTGTCTGAAACATGTTCCTCAGTGCTTTTCGGCAGTGAAGTTGCACCGGCAACATTCACATTTTGACAAGCGGAAAATGTGTCTTGACTCATTTGAGAAAACGGTGAGAACCCAAAACCTGAGTCTGTAGTATTTGCAATATTGTGTTCTGTCATTCCCAATTCCTGAGGCGAGCTGTTGCCGACCAATCGATCGATAACGCTTCCCTGTTCACTACCTGTTTCACTGTCTACACCATTGTTTGCCGCCCGCTCCATTTCCCTATGCGCAATTACCAAATTACTACTTTGAACATTAGTTAATTCATTACTCTGCGGCGCTAACACACTGCCTTCGTCTTCACTGTCATTTCTCAGTTTACTTTGGAGCCTAGTATTACGTTTTTCACACGCCACAATTGTCACAATATTTCACACGATAACACAGAAAAGCACAATTTGAAGTGCAAAAATAGGAGAACACATTAACATAGCACTGAAAATAATATCTAGTTAATTGCAAGCGTAGCTGCGAAATACTTGGTGCAAATCTATATGCATGCCACAACTGTTTTACTGTACAACAATGAAAGGCTACAACTACAAAGGGGATTCTCTCTACAATTACGCGCTATCAATAAACAAAATCTACACTAATTACACAAACTACAAGAAAAAAAATCAGAAGATTCCAGTGAGGTATCCTCGGCTAAGGGTCGACATATGAAACGTCCCCTTTGAACGATTTATACATGACTGTGCTTAACCTGACACACAATATTTTGTTAGCGCAACGCAATCTGACTTTCAAAATTCCCTACAAAAGAATGGCCCTGACTAACATTAAACTATACCTTTCACAAATCACTTACCTCACAAAAATCTTCGCTGCTCAAGCTATTGCAATACAGCGAGCGCCACTACTGCCAGCTAAATAAAAGATTCAAACTATGGAAGGCACTAACTACTGATAGGGATAGTTAGCAAATGAAAGATATTAATAGAGAACAAACAATGTATTTACCTTGATATCATCATATATAAATATAGCAGTTCATGACAAATTTCAAAACTCCGCCATCTCTCTCCCCACATCCACCACTGCTGGCGGCTCACCTCCAACTGCACAACGCTACACGCTGTTCACATCCAGCTGCCGCTGCCCAACACTACAATGGCAGACAACAATGCAAACTAGCCACAGACTGCACACAGGTGGCGTTACCAATAAAAAAACCTAAACCGCCTACTTACAAAAGCGTGCAGCCCACTTTATTCCAGGTATCAAATGCAATAATCCGCGCCGTCCCGAGATCATGTGATGACGGCAGTAATGTGTGATGACAACACAAAATCAATTCTGTGCATCTGAATCCTATGTCCAGAGATATCTCTAATCTATGGTTTCACAGAATATCTGTGCGGCCTGTGCCAAACGAAATATCATCAAAAGGCGTAGTGGTTGACAGCTGTCTAACTCAAAATGGACCACAAATAGCGGCGCGAGACCGATAATACGAGTAGTTTACAGTGTGGTCGACATCCAGGCAGCGAGTACGTATAACAACACAACGGACAGTACATGAAGAAGGCGACTGAATAGACCGTCGAAATATCGCGCAGAAAATAAAAGGGACAACTCCGCTGAACAGCCTATGGCACACCATCGATCAGTCACGCTGAGAAAACCGGGGCGCTTTGAAACCGCGCGCGTTGCACGGTGAGGCTGTGAAATATCGTCTGGGAACAGCTCGCCGGCGCCGGGTCTGGCCGCTGTCCACGGAGCAGGGCTCAGGGAGCAGACCACGTGTTCCGGCCGGTCGGCGCCCGTCCCGTGATCGTCGCGCCGCTGTCAGCAGCAGCCGCCTGCCAATTTGCGCAACACGCGAGCAGAGCTCGCACCTGCAAGGCGCGCGTAGCGTTCCTCTACACCCTAGACTAGGGCGAACAGCCAGGCCAGCAGCGCTTCGGTAGATATGTATGACGCACCAGCCCACCCAGCTTGTAAGTAGGCTGTTTAGGTTTTTTTATTGGTAACGCCAACTCTGTATGAAAATCACTGGCTGTGCTGTGTGCAGTCTGTGGCTGCTTTGCATTGTTGTAATACTCGCCATTGTAGTGTTGGGCAGCGGCAGCTGGCTGTGAACAGCGCGTAGCGTTGCGCAGTTGGAGGTGAGCCGCCAGCAGTGGTGGATGTGGGGAGAGAGATGGCGGAGTTTTGAAATTTGTTATGAACTGCTATATTTATATATGATGATATCAAGGTAAATACATTGTTTGTTCTCTATTAATATCTTTCATTTGCTAACTATCCCTATCAGTAGTTAGTGCCTTCAGTAGTTTGAATCTTTTATTTAGCTGGCAGTAGTGGCGCTCGCTGTATTGCAGTAGCTTGAGTAGAGAAGATTTTTGTGAGGTAAGTGATTTGTGAAAGGTATAGTTTAATGTTAGTCAGGGCCCAATCTTTTGTAGGGATTATTGAAAGTCAGATTGCGTTGCGCTAACAAAATATTGTGTGTCAGTTTAAGCACAGTCATTTGTAATTGTTCAAAAGGGAACGTTTCATATGGCGACCCTGCCAGGATTCGAACCTGGAAGTATCAATAAGTGTGTGCATTTGATTTCTTTGTTATTGTAATTATGAAAAATTTTTTCAAATCTGTATTGGCCACTGCCCAAACCAATTTGTAAAATTTTTTGTGGGGAGCATGGGGGCTATGTAAGTAGGCTGTTTAGGTTTTTTTATTGGTAACACCAACTCTGTATGAAAATCACTGGCTGTGCTGTGTGCAGTCTGTGGCTGCTTTGCATTGTTATAATACTCGCCATTGTAGTGTTGGGCAGCGGCAGCTGGCTGTGAACAGCGCATAGCGTTTCGCAGTTGGAGGTGAGCCGCCAGCAGTGGTGGATGTGGGGAGAGAGATGGCGGAGTTTTGAAATTTGTTATGAACTGCTATATTTATATATGATGATATCAAGGTAAATACATTGTTTGTTCTCTATTAATATCTTTCATTTGCTAACTATCCCTATCAGTAGTTAGTGCCTTCAGTAGTTTGAATCTTTTATTTAGCTGGCAGTAGTGGCGCTCGCTGTATTGCAGTAGCTTGAGTAGCGAAGATTTTTGTGAGGTAAGTGATTTGTGAAAGGTATAGTTTAATGTTAGTCAGGGCCCAATCTTTTGTAGGGATTATTGAAAGTCAGATTGCGTTGCGCTAACAAAATATTGTGTGTCAGTTTAAGCACAGTCATTTGTAATTGTTCAAAAGGGGACGTTTCAAGCTCTCCACAACACGTCACCCGTCCTAACTCGAGATCCGCCAACACAGCGAAAGCACGTAGATTGGGTTGGGTTGTTTTGAGGGAGGAGACCAGACGCCGAGGTCATTGGTCTCATCGGATTAGGGAAGGACGGGGAAGGAAGTCGGCCGTGCCCTTTCAAAGGAACCACCCGGCATTTGCCTGTAGCGATTTAGGCAAATCACGGAAAAACTGAATCAGAATAGCAGGACGCGGGATTGAACCATCGCCCCCCCCCCCCCGAATGCGAGTCCAGTGTGCTAACCATTGCGCCACCTCACTCCGTCATCTACGTACACATCTACACTCCGCACGCTCCTCCTGATACACTATGTGAGGGCCGGCCGTTCTGGCCGAGCGGCTCTAGGCACTTCAGTCTGGAACCGCTCGACCGCTACGGTCGCAAGTTCGAATCCTGCCTCGGGCATGGATATGTGTGATGTCCTTAGGTTAGTTACGTTTAAGTAGTTCTAAGTTCTAGGGGACTATAGACCTCAGATGTTAAGTCACATAGTGCTCAGAGCCAGTTAAAACCATTTATACACTATGTCGTAAAAAGTATGCGGAACCACCCAAAAAATTAGGTGCGTTGTGCTGCCACGTACTGCCAGGTACTCCACATCAGCGACCTCAGTAGTCATTAGACATCGTGATAGAACAGAATGAGGCGGACTTCGAATGTGGTCAGGTGATTTGGTGTCACTTGTGCCATACGTCTGTACGCGAGATTTCCACACTCCTAAACATCCCTAGGTCCACTGTTTCCGAAGTGATAGTGAAGTGTAAACTTGAGGGGACACGTACAGCACAAAAGCGTATAAGCCGACCTCGTCTGTTGACTGACAGAGACCGCCAACAGTTGAAGAGGGTCGTAATGTATAATAGGCAGACATCTACCCAGACCATCACACAGGAATTCCAAACTGCATCAGGATCCACTGCAAGTACAATGACAGTTAGGAGGGAGGCAAGAAAACTTCATGGTCGAGGGGCCGCTCATAAGTCGCACATCACGCCGGTAAATGGCAAAGGACGCCTCGCTGTGTGTAAGGAGCGTAAACATTGGGCGCTTGAACAGTGTTGTGTGGAGTGACGAATCAGGGTACGCAATGTGGTGATCCGATGGCAGGGTGTGGGTACGACGAATGCCCGGTGAACGTCATCTGCCAGCGAGTATAGTGCCAACAGTAAAATTCGGAGGCGGTAGTGTTATGGTGTGTTCGTGTTTTTCGTGGAGGGGGCTTGCCCCTCTTGGTGTTTTGCGTGGCACTATCACAGCACAGCCTTACATTGATGTTTTAAGCACCTTCTTGCTTCCCACTGTTGAAGAGCAATTCGGGGTTGGCGATTCCGTCTTTCAACACGATCGAGCACCTCTTCGTAATACACGGCCTGTGGCGGAGTGTTTGCACGAAAATGAAATCCCTGTAATGGACTGGCCGGCACAGAGTCCTGACCTGAATCCTACAGAACACCTTTCTGATATTTTGGAAGGCCGACTTCGTGCCAGATCTCACCGGCCGACATCGATACCTCTCGTCAGTGCAGCACTCCGTGAAGAATGGGCTGCCATTCCCCAACAAACCTTCCAAGACTTGATTGAACGTACTCCTGCGAGAGTGGAAGCTGTCATCAAAGCTAAGGGTGGGCCAACACCGTACTGAATTCCAGCATTACCGATGGAGGGATCCACGAACTAGTAAGTCATTTTCAGCCAGGTATATAGATACTTTTGATTAGGTAGTGTATGTACTGAAGGTGAACTCCTCACACTTCCCGCTATTCCTCCTTCATTCCAGTGTGGAAATCTCGCGTACAGGCGTATGACACAAGTGACACCAAATCAAATGGTTCAAAGGGCTCTGAGCACTATGGGACTTAACATCTGAGGTCATCAGTCCCCGAGAACTTAGAACTACTTAAACCTATGGTCCACGGGAAGGTCAATTGTTGATAAGCCTCCGCGTGTGCGGGAGTTTTAATTTTCCCTTTATTGTCTTTTCGCCAGGTACACACCCAAGGCGACAAAAGACATGGCATACCTCCTAATGTCGTGTCGGACAGCCTTTTGCCAGTGCAGTGCAGCAGCCTGACGTGGCATGGACTCGACAAATCGTTGGAAGTCCCCTGGAGAAATACTGAGACATGCAGCCTCTTTACCCGTTCCTAACTGCGAAAGTGTTACTGGTGCAGTGTTTTATGCACGAACTAAACTCTCGATTACGTCCCATACATGTCCGATGGGATTCCAGTCTGCGATCTGGATGGCCAAATGATTCCCTCAGACTGTCCAGGATGTTCTTTAAACCAATCGCAAACAGTTGTGGCTCCATGACATGGCGCATAGTCATCCATCAAAATTCCATCGTTGTTTGGATACACGAACTCCATGAATGGCTGAAAATTGTCTCGAAGCAGCTAAACATAACCATTTCCAGTCAATTATGGTCAGTTGGACCACAGGACCCAATCCATTCCATGTAAACACAGCCCACACCATTATGGAGCCACCACCGTGCCTTGTTGACAATTTGGGTCTATGACTTCTTGGGGCCTGCGCCACACTCGAACGCTGCCATCAGCTATTACCAACTCAAACAGTTTTCCAGTCGTCTAGGGTCCTGCAGAGTCATTGAAGGCAATTTCGTGCTGTTACCAAAGGCACTCGCGTCGGTCGTTGCTACCGCACTGGAAGATTTCTGCGCCAAATTTCGGCTTTCTGTACTAACAGATACTTTCGTAGTGCATCTCACGTTTATTTATGTGGTTATTTCACGCAGTGCTGCTTGTCTGTTTGCAATGACAACTCCACGCAGACACCGCTCCTCTCTGTCGTTAAGTGAAGGGCGTCGGCCACTGCGTTGCCGTGCTGCGAGGTAATGTCTGAAATTTGGCATGCTCGGCACTCTCTTGATACTGTGGATCTTGGAAAACTGAATTTCCTTACGAATTCAGAAACTGAATGTCCCCTGCGTCTAGCTGCAACTACGTTCCGCGGTCAAAGTCCCCTCGGGCCAGCGCAATCGCTTAGGACAACTTTTCACATGAATCACTTGAGTACATGCGACAGCTCCGCTAATGCACTCCCCTCTTATACCTTGAGTACGGGATACTAACGCCATCTGTATACGTGCCTATCACTGTCCCATGACTTTTGTCATATCAGTGTACATAAGAAAAACAAAATATTGATTGACTCTCGCAGGCATAAACGCTCTCGCAATTTTAAAATTAAACAACGTGATGCGTCGTAGGGTCTACCACTGCAGTTCGCTGAGCTTCTCCGTGGCGCCTACGCGCTTTATAAACGAAGTTATGACTTGATAAACGTACTCATGGCGAAACGCGATACTCTTCTTTGTATCTTCTGTGTCTCATCTATGAATCCCAGAATGAAGAGCAATATTCAGGTATTGGTGGGTCGTGGGTTTTTTAAGCTATGTCTTTCGTGAGCGTACTACACTTTCTGAGGAATCTCCCAATGAACGTCATTTAGTACCATAAGTTTCATTGGTCATTCCACTTTAAATCGTTTCATATGCATACTCCCAAGTTCCCAGATACTTAATCGATGTGACTGCTTCCAATGACTGTTCGAGTAATCACACAGTAACGGATCTTTGCACCTATTTACGTGTAACACATTAAATTTATTAATGTTGAAAGTCAACTGTTAACTCTTGCTCCAAACGTCGATACTCAGCAGGTCTTCCCATATTTCACTGCTGTTTTCTAGCTCTGCGACTTGTCTGTATAAACAACATCATCGCGAACAACCTGCATCTTCGGAAGGAATCTAGTAGGTCATTCATAAATATTATGAACAGTAATGGTCTTATAACATTTCCTTAGAGGTATGGCCGACGCTACATTTACGTCTGATAACTTCTCTCCGATGAAATGACGTGCAAGGTACTGTTTCATTCAGTCACATTCCACCATATTCAGTACGCACTTATTCTGATCAATAACGCCGGTTCGAAACCTTATTGAACGCCTTCCGCAAGTCAATGAACACTGTAGCAACCCGGTCGCCGCCGTCTGTTGTTTTCTGTCCCTCTTTAACAATCATAGAGAGCTGGGTTTCCCAGATCTTTGCTTACGAAATCCTTATTGATTCCTACTGGGGAAACTCTCCGTCTCAGAAAGGGGTATATGAACTTGAGACGAATTCCAAGATTCTACAAACGACTGGCGTGAGGAATGTATGCCTGTAGTTGCATTCGTCTGTTCGAAGGTCCAACTTGGAATCGGGAGTGAGACGGTCTATCGATGGGCATGGCAGTATTGATAACCGAAGTTCCATGTTTGGGATCAAGTTCGGTTTTTATTAGGTAGTCAGTCGTTTGTGCCGTGTAGCCACAGTACAAATTTCAGCTGGTCATGTGGAACGGTACCCGATGTGAAAAGAAGATAAACGAACGCTTTGAGTACAGTAAAGGGGTAGTAATGAAAGCAAGAGTATTAACTAGTAATATGAGTGTATGTGCAATGGGAAATTTACAATCCTCAAACCAGTCACAAAGGCAATCACAAGAAAACGCAAACACAGGCTTGTAGTTCACAAAGATTTATTGCAAATATCCCCAAAAACAAGTTTTACAGAATCTTTTACAAACAGGCCTTCCAATAGCCACAACAAATGTAATGAAAAACCTTATACAGTATATGGAATGAAACATGTTAAGTAAAGACCCTTCCTTTTAACTAAATAAAAATAGCCCCAGATAAATATAGATGACAAGCATAATTGCCCACAAATTTAACAGGAATTCACCGGGACTAAATCCCTGTTGGTTAAACAAGCAACAGTACAGAATATTAAATAACAAATTTTAAGTAAAAAAGAAAATTCCCCAACGGGAACCTTAGACCAATAAACAGATCATAGAACAACGGAAATCCACCAATTATATAGTGACTTAATCTACTGAACTCACTCGAAAAATCCCTTTCAAATATAACAACAATATTTAAGCAGAAAACACAGTTATCTTAACAGTTGAAGTTCCACGCAACAGGGGGCCACCCGGTTGGATGACCTACCCTAACACAAGAGTGACCGAACTACTCTGAACAGGGGACGCACCTTGGCGCGGCCCCAACACATTAACGAGAGGAGTCTCCAAATAATTACAAGAGAGAGAATACTCAACTATTGGGGCGAGCAGCAACTCTGGCAGGACACAGCCAAGTAGCGCCGCGCGTCAGCAAGACGTAGCTGGCCGAGCTAACGGCGTCCGAAAATATTTCAACCAACGCGCCGCCCCCTGTATTGGTCAGTCAGGAACTGATTGTACCGTTGCTTGTAGTACACTATAACATCATTTTTTTTTTATTTTTTTTTTTTAAAGACAGACAACCAAACTATAGGACACAACATAAACCCTCTTATTTCACCCCCCCACCCCCATCACTACCCTTTATACCCGGGCCGCTGAAACATTGCACTTGACGTTTGCGTATGAAGTTGGCAGCGTAACAGAGTAACAAGTGAAGAACGATAGGCGCTAGGCGTTCAGCGTGGGGCGCCAGCCAATCACAGCTCAGTGAGCACTGCTGTTACTCACGTGCTGTGACGTCAAAGTTCCCGCGTTGCCGGCTTTGTTTAGTGAATGTGTATACAACGTGAATTGTATGTTGTTTACCGCGTGTTTTCGTTGTACTGTGTGCTATATCGTTGTGACTTTTGTTACGTTGTGAGTGTACATACTTGGAAAATGCCACCGAAAAGACTTCGTTCACCTAGTGACAATCTTTTGCGTCGAGGGGTGCCGCTAAACAGCCAGCCACTGGAGTTACTACGCAGAACTCGTGAGTTTTACGAGCGGGATAAAAAATACGTAAGCATTCATGGACAGCCATCAATTCCTGCCGACAAAGTGGTGGAACGTACGTCGAAAACTCTTGGTATTAGTGCAAGAACCGTAGTAAGTAAGGGAGTATTACTACAAAACTTGGAAGATACTGAAGTGACCCGTAATGATTCCGAGCTGTCTGGATCAAATAATACATTTTTATCAACCCCGGGAAAGAAGAAAAAGCGGCCTAGTCCTATCACAGATTCAGATTCTTTCCAGACTGATGCAATTCGTAGGCATGTTTATGCTTACTACAGCAGAAAAGGGTATCCGACTGTAGCTAAGTTATTAATCTCTTTAAAAGAAAGTGAACTCTTCAGGGGTGGTAAAACATCACTAAAAATTGTGCTAAAAAACATGGGTTTCCGTTACAAAACGCTAGACGGACGCAAAGCACTGTTAGAGAGGGCACATATTGTTACCGCTCGTAGCATTTTCTTGCACAAAATTGTGGGCAGTCATTCCATAATTTGGCTAGACGAAACGTGGGTTAATGCCGGGGAAGCTGTCAGTAAATGTTGGACGGATAACACACCCAGCAGTAGCGGCCATCAGCCGACGGGAAGAGGAGCTAGATTAATTGTGGTCCATGCAGGCTCCTCCAGTGGTTTTGTCCCTGACCGAAATAAAGAGTGAATTCCTTATTCCCGCCACGGCGGGGATCAAAAATGGTTCAAATGGCTCTGATCACTACGCGACTTAACTTCTGAGGTCATCAGTCGCCTAGAACTTAGAACTACTTAAACCTAACTAACCTAAGGACATCACACACATCCATGCCCGAGGCAGGATTCGAACCTGCGAACGTAGCGGTCGCTCGGCTCCAGACTGTAGCGCCTAGAACCGCTCGGTCACCCCGGCCGGCACGGCGGGGATCATCACATACAAATCATTGTTTCCCGCTCTGAACACAAATTACGATCAGTTTGATCACAAAACACAACCTCAAAGAAATAGCTGATGCCCACCGTTAGTGGAAGCAAACGTCGAGAATCCACACAGCATATATAGGAATCTAGCATCAGGTAATACAATATATACACGTGCTAGTGCATTGGAGGCCATCACCACCAGCCCGCCCGCCGCGAGCAACCAACGCTCCTCTGTAACGGTCACTCCGAGATTCTCCAACACAACAGTCAGTATGCCCAAGCTTCGGGCAAGCAGGACGGTTAGGGTCCCGGAGCGGAAAACCAAGAGAACCACAGCCGGAAGCGCCGCACTTAAATAGTGGCCAGAAGAGGAAAACCAAAGAGAAAACGCACATCCCAGAACGAGCAGGATTACTGCTCCTACTAGATAAGAGAATCACTGTTGCCAGCGACTCCCCCACGGCTCACTATGGGTCATACTTCGGGGTCGTTAAACAGGTAGTGTTCTGATTAAAAGTGGCTCGAATAATTAAAATTAACAATCTCGTCTAAATGACCTGAATAGTGACGACAGTTGAGTACATCCTCCTGGACTGAAATGTACCACTAACTAGTCTCGGTGACTGTCACAGAGTCATCTATAACATTTTGCAAATGTGCAATGAAATTTGCTTTAGTCGTTTAATAATAACTCTTTTAATAATAACAATAATCCTAAACTTGTTACATGAGGACACTAGAGTTTAGTTTACGATTGACATCGTGATCATTAGAATCAGTATACCATCTCATACGTAAAAGAATATAAAGTAAGTAATTAAATTATGACTTGGTTGAAGGTCTCATTCATTGTTCCTTTATTAAGCAGTCCACAAAAGGAGAAGCTGAATATTTTAATTATTCTGACTAGTGTACGTCAAGTAAACATCTATTAATCGTTATTTATTAAGTTATGAACCGTGTCTCCCGAGAAACGTATTTTATGTCTTGTTCTCGTAAAATAAAAATTAGTGTAAGTATTCAGGAAGAAAAACTGTAACAGAAAATCTAAGGGCGCATCAAAGAATCCATCGAAGGTTGTCCAACATTTTGAATCATGAAAATGCAGATCCTATTGATTTAGCAAAATGCGTGAAAATCTTGAAGGAGTTGATGTAAATAAATAAGTAATTGAAGAGAGAACAGAACATAGAAACAGAATGAAGATATGGCAAGGACAGTACCTCGTATCGGCAAATGCTCTGTCACCACAGTCAACTGCAGTGGGAAACAACGTGCTGGTAACAATGACCGACATCAGCCATTGCAGTAGATGGGCGAGGCACGACGCAGCAAATTCAGTGCTGGCTGGAAGCAGTTGGAGAGCACCAATGCCATGCAGAACCAGCTGCACGCTGGAGTCTGCTGAGCCACGAGTATCTGTGCTTACCGCATCCCACAAGACACAGAGAGCAAAATGGCCACAGCAGCTCCGCCAGTGGACGTATGACGCACGGCAAGAGGCCTGGCAGACAACTCGTCAGCGACAGACACAGTACACTGAAACCAGCAGAAAAACCGTGCATATCTTTTAGGGTTTTCTGTAAGCCCGTATATTCATTACAAACAATGGTGGGGAACTTTGAAGGAGAATTTCTGAAAGTCTAGAAACACGGTATCATGTTGAATTGCAGTTATTTGCTTCCTTGTCGACGTCGTGAATGAACAGAGGAAGCATTGAAACTTCCTGGCAGATTAAAACTGTGTGCCGGACCGAGACTCGAACTCGGGACCTTTGCCTTTCGCGAGCAAGTGTTCTACCATCTGAGCTACCCAAGCATGATTCACGGCCCGTCCTCACAGCTTTACTTCCGCCAGTTCCTCGTCTCCTACCTTCCAAACTTCCCAGAAGTTCTCCTGCGAACCTAGCAGAACTAGCACTCCTGGAAGAAAGGATATTGCGGGGACATGGCTTAGCCATTAGCGGAAGTAAAGCTGTGAGGACGGGGCGTGAGTCGTGCTTGGGTAGCTCAGATGGTAGAGCACATGCCCGCAAAAGGCAATGTCCCGAGTTCGTGTTTCGGTCCGGCACACAGTTTTAATCTGCCAGGAAGTTTGACATCAGCGCACACTCCACTGCACAGTGAAAATCTCATTCTGGAAACATCCCCCAGGCTGTGGCTAAGCCATGTCTCCGCAATATCCTTTCTTTCAGGAGTGCTAGTTCTACAAGTTTCGCAGGAGAACTTCTGTAAAGTTTGGAAGGTAGGAGACGAGATACTGGGACAAGTAAAGCTGTGAGGACCGGTCGTGAGTCGTGCTTGGTTAGCTCAGATGGTAGAGCACTTGCCCGCGAAAGGCAAATGTCCCGAGTTCGCGTCTCGGTCCGGCACACAGTTTTAATCTGTCAGGAAGTTTCATATCAGCGCACACTCCGCTGCAGAGTCAATATCTCATTCTGGAGAGGAAGCATTGTTACGATAGAGGTTTGAGGGAACCATCTTGATTCCTACAGAAAAGTCCCGCAGGCTACTCAAAATTCTATCATAATATATTGGCTTCAATGAGATGTATTTACAGTTTTGCACGTTTTTATTGTTATCCGTCTTAATTGCTTGGCGAAAATATGTAACAGGTTTTGATTGCAATACAGTGAGTCTTCCCAAATTTTAATGATCATGTACTACCCACGTAACATTTACTAATTTACAGTTGTCAACTTTTTTTAAAAAGTGCACTTGACTTACTACGTATCTCTGTATCGAATGGTTTGATGGCGTCTTTCCATTTTGCGTTAATTTCATCTTCCGCATGTGCCTACTACACATATTACCGCCGGTATTCCGTTTGACACTACTCTAATCCTTTTATACCCTATATTTCACTTTGTGCAGCAGGGAAACATTGCCCTAGGATCTTGTGGTGGCGGTACGAGAAGCTGCTCCAGCATGCAGTGGAAGATATTATTTCACTGGTTTCATTATTATTTCATTGCTTTCATTTACTTCAGCTAGTCTTTGTTCCAGCGATGCCGCGCGGGATTAGCCGAGCGGTCTATGGCGCTGCAGTCATGGACTGTGTGGCTGGTCCCGGCAGAGGTTCGAGTCCTCCCTCGGGCATGGGTGTGTGTGTTGGTCCTTAGGATTATTTAGGTTAAGTAGTGTGTAAGCTTAGGGACTGATGACCTTAGCAGTTAAGTCCCATAAGATTTCACATACATTTTTTTGTTCCAGCGACACACATCCTATAAAGTTACAGTAATTACAATTTATTAAAAGCTTCAAACCAGTCTTAATAATAGGTTAGGACCATCTCCTACCTGGTTCCCAAGGACAGTAGGTTTAAGACAAACCGAAGCGCAATATTACTGTCAGAATTTAACAAGACGTACTACAGTCAGTTAAGCAGTAACGTACCAGCAACCATTACATCTTTAACTACCAAGATAATGAAAATTCGTGAGTGTGTTGGTTGGGTGTCTGACATCCGGTTGTAGTAACGCTTAAAAATTAAAGTTGTTTTCATGGCGTTTCAAACTTTTTGTTTTCGTTTCCTTAACTGTTCAAATACATGTAGACAGCTGTCTAAACGATCTACAGTTTATAACACTTTCGCTGTTAAATCTTCAATGGACTAAAAACTAAATTTTCCTAGTGGAATGAGTCGATGACTGCATACGAAATTCGAGAGCAGTCACCATCACGATTTTTTAACCATGATTTGCTATTAATAAAATCAGCTGAGTTCCAGGGCGATTCCATTAACAATATCTGGGTCCACGGGATGTTAAATTCTTATTCACCTTGTTTTTCCTTTCTCAAATACGTTTCTGAAACAAACTCACAACGACGAGTTGTATCACCCTAATTGCGTCGCCACTCGTTAACTGAACATTCGGCGTTCAGGTTCAATTTAAAGACAGACGCATCACCACAGGAGCTATGCCAAAGAAGCATTGGTGTTATTTTTAAGCGCGAAACAGCGAAATGAGAGGAATAGGGGGACCAGGTGCAATGAGAACTACGACTATTTCGGTTTCTCGTGAGTACTTGCACTGCCTAGAATAGAATCAAGACTATTTATGAGTCAGCTGGCAAATAACCCTCACAATTGTTGAGCTCAATAGACGTTGGAAGGCGTTCAGGAATTTCCTTCATGAAGCGTGAAAGATTTACACTGCGTGTAAACGGGAAATAGACGGCTGCAGTGTAACAGTCTCATTAGGATGTTATCAACGGCGCTACCGCCTTGACACCGCCTGCTGCACTTCTTCTACCCAGTGCTTGGCTTCAGCCTGTTCCGTGTCCAAGCTGGCACCACTGTTCAACACTCGTCATCGAGTGACGTAACGCACTAGCTCTGCTCTCGAAATAACCGCCAACTTTTATACAGTCACCCTCTTGATACCTGGAAATACAATGCAAGCAGATATCGGCACTCATTAATACATATATCCCCACATGTAAAGCTTTTGAAATTGAAGACGTAAAATGTTTTCAGCATTTCTACAACCTCAGAAAATTTCTGAAACCGAATAGTCATGATTTTGAATTCAGTAGTTTATCTTGTTGTAAAAAAAAAAAATGGGTCAAGTATTTTTACGAGAGTAACTCCGTTGATTGTCATTACAAAACAGTGAACTGATGACAGGGACAGGGTGAACCTTGAATCTGTTGAGGGTATGTTGTAACCTCCCCACAAAATTTTTAAAGTAATATTAATGACAATACTTAATAGGAATGGGAGCCGAGTGTAACCTCCCCACAAAAATTTAAAAGTAATGAACAATATTATTTATGGATGCCAATGGACATTGCGCTAAGTGTAACCTGCCCACAATGAAATGTACTGACAATGGCAACAAAAATGTGAAATTCGCAATCTGACTCAAATATAAATTCCTCATGAAAAATTAAAGTCCATTCAGTGATAAGAAAATTTAATTAAACCGAAATATCGGTCTTTGGCCCTGTGTAAAACAATCAGAATTAAAGTCTTACCTCAGAATAAATGGATGTCACATATCTGCTCTTGTTGTTGCGCACCGCTTGGAGGAACTGCATTGCAAATAATAATATTCTCTTTTTTTGTGATTTTAGTGGAATTTTTCTTCAAAAGAAGTGGAATGAAATGGGAAGTGCAACGAAATCTTGAGTTCAATAAAAAATTAAATTTTTGAGAAAATGCTTTTAAAATAAAAAAATTATTATTGGGAGACTTGTTGGAGAATAATTACAATAAATAAAATTTTTCATTATCTAATGATTATATTAATTAATGGTATACCTTATTCACCATCTTGACCAGTGTTGCCGACCGCCTACATCACACAACCGCACTGGGCTGCTACTACTGACCGACCGCTCTGCATGACGACTACAGACAGAGTACTGCTCTCAACTAGACAGAGCTACAGACTCACAACGACTGAACTGACAGACTCGCAACGACAGACTCGACAGACTCGCAACGACAGACTACTGGCGTACTGCAACGACTAACTACTGAGAACCGCTCGTAACACTCGCGCGGTCAAGCGCATACTCTCTGGTCACAGATGCTACAATGCCTCGCCATCGCTGCTATGTTACATACGTGTTTCATAACCCTCCACTGGGGGGGCAAAAATTTGGCAGCGATGGTGAGTCATTTGGACTTGCCAAGCGCGGCAAAATTTTTCTTTAATTAACAAATTTCTACAACTTACAGAATATTTAAATGTTGTGCACACGCACTAAGTACAAAATATATCAGACAAAGACAAAATGTGAGTACAAAACATAGTAGCAAATCAGAAAAATGTATATACAAATTATTTGACAGATAATAAAGTGCACAGGCACTGAAAAAATTCTTTAGCATATGCAGAACAAATAAACAGACTGGCAAGAATAATTAGATGTAGTACATAAAGTAAATGTTGTGCACATGCACTAAGTACAAAATATATCAGACAAAGACAAAATGTGAGTACAAAACATAGTAGCAAATCAGAAAAGTATATACAAATTATTTGACAGATAACAAAGTGCACAGGCACTGAAAAATTCTTTAGCATATGCAGAACAAATAAACAGACTGGCAAGAATAATTAGATGTAGTACATAAAGTAAATGTTGTGCACACGCACTAAGTACAAAATATATCAGACAAAGACAAAATGTGAGTACAAAACATAGTAGCAAATCAGAAAAGTATATATAAATTATTTGACAGATAACAAAGTGCACAGGCACTGAAAATTCTTTAGCATATTCAGTACAAATGAACAGACTGGCAAAAAATATTATGTTGACAAGTGACATAAGTGTACTCCATGAACATATCAGGAAATCATAAAAGTTATACAAATCATATTGAAAAATGAGAAAAATGCACAGGCACTGAAGTTCAGTAAAAAACATATTAACACCTAACAGAAGTGCTCATGCACTGTAGTTCAGAAAATAAAAATATGTATATACAATATAAAAGACAAGAGTGTACATATACTGTACTTCAGAACAATTCGAAAAATGTCTTTAGCATTTTCGCAATAAATAAACATAATGGCAAGAAAATCATGTCCAAAGTGCATATGCACTGAAAAATGTCTTTAGCATTTTCACAACAAATAAACATAATGGCAAAAAAATCATGTCGACCAGTGCCATAAGTGTACTCGCACTGGAGTTCAGCGAATCGAAAAATGTATAACCTATGAACATAAATGATGTTACCAAAAAATTTTTTCTTTATGTGACAAGAATCAGGATAGGAAAGGGAAGGATTGCATCATGGTTGTAGCACTTTAGATTGCACACAGCTGCTCTGAAAGTCCATATCTTTCCACAGAAGTACAACACCAAGTGACACAACTTGAAGTTCTTTTCCCCATCAGAATTTATCAGTGTAGCCAAGACACTGAATTGTCGTAGTAATGTTCCATGTTTTCATTTTGGCAGTACATTAGGTACACCAAACAGTGGGACTATAATAACGTCTTCATTGCTCACGGTGGTGGACAGCATGTCGTGTCAACACCACACTCTTACAAGGCACACCAACGTAGAATTAGTGCAAAACCAAAGATAGTGCTCCATGATCACTAGGATAAACAGGACAAATGGACATTGCAGTAATTCAGGGTAGTCAGCTTATGAGGTGAAGGACATCAAGTCACATAATATTGACAATTACAGACTTAATTAGTAGTTTGTGGCATTCATAGCCCAGTTATTGAACATTTCTGTACCAAGTATGTAGTATTACAGAAAAATGTTCATTGATTGTTTTACATAGAATCAGTAGCCTTCTTTTCCTGGTTACAAAGCATTATGAAATAATCGCATTCTTTTCAGTTACAGAGTATAATTAAGAATCATTAACCTTCTCCTAATTACAGTTAATTAATCATTTGTCATTCCAATAATCATTAGCCTTTTTCTAATTACAGTTAATTAATCATTTGTCATTAATTAATCATTTGTCTAATTACAGTTAATTAATCGATCATTTGTCATTTTAATATAGTAAGAATCATTAGTATTCTCCTAATTACAAAGCATTATTAAACAGTACCATAGCTAATTAATTGTGTCATTCCAATGTAGTAAGAATTATTACCCTTCTCCTAATTACAGTTAATTAATCATTTGTCATTCCAATCTATTAAGAACCATTAGTCTTCTTCTAATTACAAAGCATTATTAAACAGTCACATTCTTTTCTGGTTACAAAGTATCAACATTGGAAACAAGAGCTAATCAATGGCATAATTAATCACAATTCGTGGAGTGACATTAATTATTGGCACTCAGTGGCCAGCAAGTATTGAATAGAATCATCATTCAGTATTATTCAGATTATTACGAAGTCATTATTAAAAATCAGTTAATTACAGTCAAATCATTAATAATCACAGGCATTATAAGTGGTATCATTACAATAAACAGTGTTCCTCCTTCAGTAGTATTCAGACCATTACAAAGTCATTATTAAAATCAGTTAATTACAGGCAAATCATTAGTAATCACAGGCATTATACGTAGTATCATTACAATAAACAGTGGCAGTTATTAGCTAGTGACAAAGCATTATTTTGAATATAGTCTCATTAAGAGGTCATTACTCAAGTGACATGCTATTCAGAGTTGATCAGTATTATTCAGAATTTTCTCAAACTGGTATCACTATTTGGGACTGTTAATACATTTTATATATTTTTTTTTTTTTTGTTAGCAATGCATTGCGTTGGGATCGATAATTAATTGCTGAAACATAACACTATTTGCTTTTGACCTATTGCAGCAAATGAGGATAGGTAACGTCATTCGTCATGAGTCAGCTGTAGCAAGATTATGTAACAAGGCAGTACATGTGATCACATTTATAAACGATAGACACAAATGGGTAAAAATATAAAAATGCAAGTACTAGAACAGGTATAATAAGTAACAGGTTTAGTAAGTGTCATGAAAAACTTCTCCTGGAAAAAAAATACAAAAACGGATTATTGACCTGAAAGAAGAAACGCACACCATGCTGAAAAGTAGTGAACTTCGAATTAACAGGTAGTGAAATGTATATAAAATGTGTTCCATAGCTGTCCTTTCCAAAACTTCCTGTCATCCTACTATGCAATATAACACCTGCTGTCAAAGCAAACTGCAACAAATACTTAAATAACTACATAACATAAATACATAACTTCAACATTATCCTCATCTGTAAAGAAAAAACTTCATTATCCATATCATCATAACTTCACCATTATCATCATCTGTAAAGAAAAACTTCATTATTCATAACATCATATCCTTCATCATTATTCATCAGTATTCATTATAATCTGCAAAAAATAACTTCCTTACTCATTATACAACTATTCCGTATCTCTAGCATATTTCATCACTAAAACTAAGATGTGTAGTTCAGTCTGACAGCCTGCATCAATCACCTTGTATTCTGAAAGAAAAAATTAGTTAAGACTGCTATTCTGTGATGAGTATAGTATAGTCTTGTTAATGCTTGTTAATCCTGATCCATTTACTCTTCCTCATAAAGTTATTGCATCTCCTTTCGTTTATCCCGTAGGTGAAATTCCCATTTCTGTTGAATTTATTTCTTACATACATCATTTCTTTCTGAAATTGATGACAGAGATTAATGTCTTGCATTTAAATCATATACCCACTAAATAATGACTGGTTTATGGTGACACAATTAGCCATACAGCATAACATGACAGAAAACGTAATATGTTAAAGACGTTGACAGTGTTCAGATGCAAAAATGTACACAGAATAATACAATGCAGTAGCAAAAAAAAATGTTAAACAGTCACGATCTTGAGGTGTCATATGGCAACAAAAATGTCAAAGTCAACTGGTGTGTGTTATATCTTAACTATTTCACAGTACATACAAACAAAACTTGAAAACAATCATACACACAAAAAAAAAGTGGAAAATGTGCACGGTCTGATGTGTAACGACAAGAAAAGCGACCTGCTAACCTTACCTTGCCGGGCACTTGCCAAGAAAAAATACGATAATCATCAGTAATTAGTCAGGTGAATTAATTGCATTAGTAAATGACATCATAGTGTGTTGAATCATACAGTGGTTTCACTCAATAAACGGTTTAATGTTTGAGATATGGTGATTGCCTTTCGATTTTCTAGTTCTCAAAGTTTCGACGTGTACAACATTGGGGTGAGAGATGCTGCGAATCCGATATGGACCTGCGTATAGAAGTTCAAATTTACTGCACTTACCTTTTAATTTACTGGATAAATAATGTGTACGTACTAATATTTTCTGTCCAACGTGAAAGACGCGGCGTGTACAAACCTGTTTTTGCTGTCTTCTCCGGCGCTCTGCGGCACGTTTGATGTTGTTCAGCGCAATGTCAATTATTTCGTGGTGTCGGAGGCGACGACTTTTGGGAAATTCTATTAATTCTTTAATTTTGTTCGGTGGTTCAACGTTTTTCAGTATAACGGACGGAGATAGCATAGTGGATTCATTTGGTATGGAATTAATTACATCTTGGAATGAGAGTATGTATATATCCCAATCAATATGTCTTTTGTGGCAGTATATTCGGCACAGCTTACCAATTTCTTTCATTAATCTTTCACAAGGGTTCGAAGAAGCGTGGTACTTGGATATATAGATCGGAGAAATGTTTCTAGCTCGTAACATGCGTGTCCATACGCTACTACGAAATTGAGATCCATTGTCAGAAATTACTTTCATTACATGCCCTACCTGAGATAGAAAATGTTTTACAAATGCTTTCGAAACAGTTTTAGCAGTAGCTTTGCGTAATGGAGTGAAAGTAACAAATTTTGAAGTGAGCTCAACAGCGACAAAGATGTAGCAAAAACCTCTGTTAGTTCTCGGAATCGGACCAAAAATATCTACTGCGGCCATGTGTCTTAATTTAACAGGTATAATGGGATATAATGGAGGAATATGTGAAGTGGTGTCTGATTTAGCTTTCTGGCAAATTTTACAAGACGCTAAAACTCGTCGTATACGTTTCTCCATGTTAGTAAAATAACAGTTCTGTCTCAGTATAAGAAAACATTTTCGTGCTCCGTAATGTGCGTAACTTAAATGAGTGTACCAAATTAATTTGTTAACCAGTTCGTCAGGAATGCATAATAACCAGTTGTTGCTATCAGGATGAGAACGGCGAAACAGAATGTCATTGCGTACAGTGTAGTGGTTTCTAATCGTAACATTATTCTTATCTTGCTAAAGGTGTTTAATTTCTTTCCACACATTGTCTTTATTTTGCTCTTGCGCTATGTCCTGTAATGACGATGAAATAAAGTTTTCAAATGCAACTTGCTGAATGTACATGACACTGAAATTTGTTTTACAGAAGTTGGTTGCTACGTCTTGCTGATTGTTGCCCAGAGAACGCGATAGTGCGTCTGCTATAACATTTTGTGTGCCGGGAATGTGAACAATTGTAAAATTAAATTCTTGCAAATAAAGTTTCCATCTACTTAATCTGTCGTGAGTAAATTTAGCTGAAAGCAAAAATTGTATTGCTCTGTGGTCTGTGTAAACGGTGGTATGTCTGCCATAAAGAAAGTGCCTAAATCTCGTGAAAGCCCATACAACACATAATGTTTCAAGTTCTGTAACAGAATAATTTCGCTCAGCAGGTGACAAAATGCGGCTTGCAAATGCGATGTTTTTAATTACTGTAGAACCGTCTTCTTCGATTTCCTGGAAAATGTGTACGCCTAAAGCGGTGTTGGAACTGTCAGTGGCAATGGAAAAATTTCTACTAAGATCCGGGTGCGATAAAAGTGGAGCATTCAACAAAGCATGTTTCAGGTTCATGAATTCAGAGTGTGCTTGCTTATCCCAAGACCAAATACTGTTTTTACCTGTTAAATGGCATAATCTGGGTGTGTCTAAAGCAGAGTGATGAATAAATTTACGAAAAAAGTTAATTAAGCCCAAAAAACTGCGTAATTGCTTCTTCGTCGTAGGAACACTAATGTCACGTAGAGCCTGAAGTTTTTCTGGATCAGGCGCAATGCCTTCTGCTGAAATTACGTGTCCAAGAAATTTTATGGAAGTTTTGCCAAAATGCGATTTACTGAGGTTAACTGTAAGTCTTTGTGCATGAAAAGTTTGCAGCAGTTGTTCAAGAATCAGATTGTGTTCGGACCAGTTAGCTTCTGCGATAAGAATGTCGTCTACGTACGTCGTGATTCTGTCTTTAATGCAAACGTGTGTCGGATGGCGTCAAAATTAATAACATTTTCGTGAACAAGATTCTGCGTGCCTAAATTATTGCTTACGTTATTGGAATATGCAATCTGTACTGTGTCTGGTCAAATTCTATCGTACGTGCTGTTATTTACGCGAGAATGTTGTGGCATATCCACTATATGAACTGTTCTGTTATTTCTTAATGACGTGTTACGCTATGGATGACACCTATTGTCTGTTCCATTCATGATTATTTGTTGTTGCTGATGTTGTTGCTGCTCATAAGATCGACTGTTATTAAATGTACGCTGAAAATTGTGCTCATCATTTTTTTTTTTTTACGTCTGTCATGATAGTAATTTCTATACGGCGTATTGCGATACGAGTTGAAATAGAGTGTTGTCTGTACGTAGTTATTTCTTTGCTGCCATGCGTTACCATTTGTTGGAGCTGGGACTATACGTGCACGCGGCGAAACATTAAAGTTTGGTTGACCTTGTAGACTGCATTGTTGGTTACGTATGCTAAGCGGCTGACTTTCATGCTATTGTGGTGAAAAACATCTATTGTTACAAAAATATGGTTCCGACTGCTCAAAATTTTATACATACTGATGATTACGATTTTATCTGTTATTAAAATTACGCTGATTCTGGAGTGCCTAATGAAAATTGTCACTTTCAGTAAAAATTTGTCACATCGGGTTTTCTTTACAACGTTTCTTAATTCTACATAGAGCAATAGTTAAAGAGCAGTTTTGATAGATATAAAGGATAGTAGAAGAAAAGGCAGCAGTGCAGAAAACTAAAGATGAAACAGCACTACTACAGCTCGGGGCCCTATGCTCGCTACGGCACATATTCATTAAAGCGTAATGAATCCCCTGAGGTCTATTACGCACTGCAAATAAATTTTAGCTTTTGCGTTGCAAGCAATAGCGGTAAAATTCCAAAAGTAAATTGTTGTAAGCACGTTAATTCAAGTTTCCTCATTACACGCAATGCTGATGAAAATGCAATAGCAAATTGTCGCATCAGGTTCAAAGCTAGCTTCTGCATTACAGGCAATAGCGGTGAAAGTACATAAACAAATTGTCGTATACAGTGTAAAGCGTGTACCTGTACGCTGTCATTATTAAATTCCTTACATTTTCTTACAAATGTAAACTGCTTATTATCAACGTTCTCGTCACTGAATTTGAAAACACGTTCGGGTTTGTGTGTGAATCTGTTTGTCTGTGTCGTTTCGTACTTCAAGTTTCGTAGCTTTTCATATTTTAAGTCGCGTAGCTTTTCGGATTTTAATTCGCGTAGTCTCTGTAAATTGTTCACATTATACACGCTGCGTGAGTCAGACAAATGTTCATAAAGTGGTGTCTGTTGTGGTATGTTATTAACTGACATGTTTTTCATCTCTGTTACTTCTTGTTGTAAATTTGATAACTTCCGAAGTAACGTGTTGTTAGATGAATCGATCTCATTAATTGTCTGCTGTAAATTTTGAAATTCAGGTGTTTGGATAAATGAAACCGGTGCAGTATCGTCTGATTTATTGTCATTAGTATTTTCGATAACATCAATACGACTGGCCAATTCATCACATTTTTCAGTCAGTATTTTAACCTGATCATCGGTTTTAGAATCAGACGCATTAATCTGTTTTTGCAACTTGCGCGTAGTTTCGCTCAGTTTTTTAACATCAGCTTTGATGACATCGCAATCCGGTGTTAGATCTAGTTGTTCGAATCTATCTGTCACTGTTTGAATATTTACTGTGTGTGTATCTGTTTTTGCTTTAAGATCAGAAATTTCATCCCGTAATTCCGCGTTCAATTGTTCTATGGTATTAATTTTGTCGGACACTGTAGTAATATTATTGTCTACATACGTCTTCGCTTTCGCGAATATTTTACGTTTGTCCTCTTGTCTCTGTGCAGTGATTGTTTCCATGACTTGTCGTTTTACTTTGTTTTGATCTTGAATAAATCTGCGGAAACGCGTATTACTGTTCTGTATGTGCTGACTAAAGCGCTCGTTAATCTGAGTGTTCTGCTGTTCGAATTTCGCGTCTATCTTTGCGTCCATAGTGCGCGAAAGTTCTACCGTCATTGCTCTAAACTCGTCCCGTAATTGTGTAGCTTTTTCAGAGCATTGTTTAGCGACTCCGCTAATTTCGTCTCTGAGTGTTTCTGTTGCTGCTGTTTGCATTTCCCTTAATTCTTGCGCAACAGACTTAATTTCTTCGCTATTTTTTTGAGAACAAGCCTCAATTTCCACGCGCAACTGTTCCTTAGTGTCATGGCACTGCGCGGCAACGTCTCTGAGCTGTTCACTAAGTTGTTTGAAATTCTCTTTAAATTGTTTGTTATCTACACTCTGTTGTTTGACTTGTTCATTGAGTTGTCTAAAATTTTCGTTCTGTTCACTAAATTGTTGTTTGAGATCTTCACTCTGTTGTTTACTCATTTGTCGCAACAAAGCCATAATTGGATTCGACTCAAGGTCAGCATTTCTATTCTCTGAGCTGTTCAACAGTGGATCTGGAATTGTTTCACTTTCTGTAACCATATGGTCATTTTGAGATTTACAAAAAGGTTTGTCAGTCAAATGTATACTATCAGTCATTGTTTCGGAATTAAATAAATCTGTCGTACTTTCAGAACACTGTCCATTTACATTAGACAAATTTGTCTGTTCATTACTTGGATTTTCTAAATCGGGTGTGCTAAGCTCGGCAGAGCTCATTACAATAGAGCGTTCTGCGTCATCAATTGTCGTCAAATTAACAGACGAGACAATTGAGTTCGTTTGTTCATTATCAAGGTAAAAATCATCACTAGTGGTTGGAATGCACTGATTGATAGTGAACGCAGGATTGTCATCATTACACTGCGTATCACATGTCCTATCGGTAAAGTCGTTTGAGCCGGTAATTTCGTTCGTAATACCTCGCGATACACTATTCACAGTCTTTCGCGGCATTTTTACAATAGTCACAATTTTTCACCAAACAATAAGCACAAATGCAAAAACAACACACAAATACAATAAAGCAACAAATTGCCGTTGACCTGTAGAAAGAAAGTCACAATATTATTAAAAGCGTTGCGCTAAATCCTAATTATATCTAAGCAAATAAGAGCAGATATCTGACTGTTGCTCAAAAGACTCTCAACGAAATACGATCCTGGACTGGGTGTCGCCAAGTGTAACCTCCCCACAAAATTTTTAAAGTAATATTAATGACAATACTTAATAGGAATGGGAGCCGAGTGTAACCTCCCCACAAAAATTTAAAAGTAATGAACAATATTATTTATGGATGCTAATGGACATTGCGCTAAGTGTAACCTGCCCACAATGAAATGTACTGACAATGGCAACAAAAATGTGAAATTCGCAATCTGACTCAAATATAAATTCCTCATGAAAAATTAAAGTCCATTCAGTGATAAGAAAATTTAATTAAACCGAAATATCGGTCTTTGGCCCTGTGTAAAACAATCAGAATTAAAGTCTTACCTCAGAATAAATGGATGTCACATATCTGCTCTTGTTGTTGCGCACCGCTTGGAGGAACTGCATTGCAAATAATAATATTCTCTTTTTTTGTGATTTTAGTGGAATTTTTCTTCAAAAGAAGTGGAATGAAATGGGAAGTGCAACGAAATCTTGAGTTCAATAAAAAATTAAATTTTTGAGAAAATGCTTTTAAAATAAAAAAATTATTATTGGGAGACTTGTTGGAGAATAATTACAATAAATAAAATTTTTCATTATCTAATGATTATATTAATTAATGGTATACCTTATTCACCATCTTGACCAGTGTTGCCGACCGCCTACATCACACAACCGCACTGGGCTGCTACTACTGACCGACCGCTCTGCATGACGACTACAGACAGAGTACTGCTCTCAACTAGACAGAGCTACAGACTCACAACGACTGAACTGACAGACTCGCAACGACAGACTCGACAGACTCGCAACGACAGACTGACTGAGTACTAGCAACGACTACTACTGGCGTACTGCAACGACTAACTACTGAGAACCGCTCGTAACACTCGCGCGGTCAAGCGCATACTCTCTGGTCACAGATGCTACAATGCCTCGCCATCGCTGCTATGTTACATACGTGTTTCAATGTTAATGATCCAGTACAATTCAAAATAATTTTCCTGTGTATATTTTTACAACTATCTGCTAAGCAAGCCTACGTTTCTACAGAAAATTGGATCTTCGGAAAAGTACCAATAAGAAATATGTGTTATATCTACCGATTAATTCATTTATTCAATTTGAGCATTTTTTTCCATGCGTCCTCTTTTTACTAACTTTGTCCTCCTCTTTGAAGCTGCATACGCCTCCATCTGGTCAGCTAACATGCAGTTAAAAATAAAACTGAAACAGAGTCTACCATTACAGGCATCATGCTGATTTATTTCAGAACCTGCCACTGCCTCAGATAACGATAGAAGACGTTTTTTATTTGCGTCAGCTTTCAGTAAATCTCTTTAATGTGCACGACTGACGGAGAGGAAGAGCCAGGTTTTACCTTTATATGAAGGAATAGCATGAAAAAACATCGATGAAATCTGTTCTTTTTTTTTTGATTATATAAATAAAATTGGTAGACAACATGCTAAAAACACCATCGCTTGTCCTTCATTTCTTGTGGAGGCCAAAATAAAAACCATTCTATGGTGAGGTATAGTTCAGTGCTTGTGTCACATGGACAATTTCAGTTCATCACCTATTTACCTTCCATCAGAAGCCACTCCTACCTTCCGTGTGACAGAGATTTCGGCATGGTAAAAAAGAAAATTAAAAAGGTGGCTTGGATATATTAGCTGCAGAAATATGCATAATTAATCATAGAATCCAGCCAAAAGGTGAATTTTGAAGTGAGAATACAAGAAACAGAAACATGCTAGATTATAAGGAATTGTGGCCAAATTATTATCAAAAGAATATTTCCGTTGAAAGCCAAAGGACGGTTACATAGGGAGGTATTAAACAGCACTTTCATGTAACACAATTCATGCAGTCCTGTTATTTACATGATCCTATTGGTGTCGTTAAAGTTAGGCCAGTGACTGATGCAACAGAAGGTCATACATTCCAACTGGCTGATCCGTCTGTAACTCCATCAAGCCTGTAAGTTATGCGTATCAAGATTATGAGCCCACAAATGAGAAGAAAATGCATGACCTAAGGCGGTTTCTACCATTCCTAGCAGAAGGAGAAATCGTCAGAACTTCCACTGTGACATACATAATTGGCCAAAGTGCGTACAAGAATTAACCACGTGTGGTGTATAATGCCAAAGAATGGAAAAGCGGCATAATTTTTTGGGTCTTTGTCCATATTAGCAATAAAGTATGAGCCTTCCGGTGTGGCCGAGCGGTTCTAGGCGCTTCAGTCTGGAACCGCGCGACCGCTACGGCCGCAGGTTCGAATCCTACCTCGGGCATGGATGTGTGTGATGTCCTTAGGTTAGTTAGGTTTAAGTAGTTCTAAGTTCTAGGGAACTGATGACGTCAGATGTTAAGTTCCATAGTGCTCAGAGCCATTCGAACCATTTTTGAATAAAGTATGAGTTAAGTAACAACTGTTGCTTATTTACTACGGAATATGGAGAAAGCCCACATGTTCAGTACATAAATTTTAACTTAATGTTAAGAAAATGTATGTCTAAAGTGCATTGGTATTTTTTCCACTACATTCATTTCGACAAAAAATAAGAAGTAAAACTGAATTTCATCATAACTCTAAGAACTGGTATGTTTTTTTTATCTCCTAAAATATTTAGTTTTTAGGACATATAGGGTTTCTCAGTATTCCCGTTCATAATACCGTGGTTTCATCCTGCATGATTACACAATACAGCTCAGTTACAACAGGCTCCAGAATGTATATTTCACTCTGGACGGGAGTGTAAGCTGTTCTCATACTTCCAGCACGATTGAAACCTTGTGTTGGACCGGAACACTAAGCCGCTACCTTTTCGGGCACTGCTCTTACCAGCCAAACTATCCAAGCACAACTCGTGATCGGCCTACACAATTTCACTTCTTCCTGTGTTAACCGACCCCCCCTCCCCTTTCAGTCCAACAGAAACTTCGCGAAAGACATCGATGTTATGCAAACGGGAAAGACAATTAACGTATTATTTTATATTTAGACCACATTAATGTATTACGATTTACTATTACTTCCACTAAGACATATTTGGATTCAATTAAACAATTACATTTGTGCAAATGCGCGCTTGAAGTGCACACTGAAATGTGAATTTGCTGGCTAATGGAAGCTCAAACAGACAAAGTTTAAGTCCACAGGAGTTCGTGGAATACACGCAACTGTATCAATAGGAAGCAGCAGACCGTGAAACGCATACCCTTCTCGTAGCATCGTGGCGGTCGTTTTGTAAGGTTTTTATATTATGAGAGATGGCAGTTTTGTTTGTAATATTTGTCTCAGAAAGCATGTTTCCTGAGCACATGTGTAGGAAAGCGTCTTTAGATTCCAAAAATTACATTGTTGTCGAGTTGTCAGTACGCGAGAACATCTTTGTCGAACGTTGGTAGAATCAGATGCTTTGGCTTGGACCCTGCTGGTGTGGTGGCTTGATTTCGAGATGCGGTTGCTGCACCCTGGTACATATCAAGTGAGGCAATAACTGGATATGCATTCGAAGTGTGCTGACGTTGCAGGATACGGAATGTCGCGTTTAGGGAGCATTCTCAGTTTTAGTTTTTTCAATATTGTAACTTGTGTCTTGGCTATCAGAACACTGTCTGTTTAAATACTTCGTTATATGTATGAACTCAGGAAGCAATCACGATCAACCCTTTTCTTTTTAAAGTACAGAATGCAAAAGAAAGTTTTATCTACAGTATTCATTTCATGGGCTTTCTATTCTACAGGTTTATACAGAATTACAGTAATTGTTAATAACAATGGTCAGCAATGTATACATGATCATTTTCTCTAAACCCTGTAATTACTACGCAACTAAACCACAATAGTAGTCAAGTTATCTCTATCAAGCCTGTTTAAAAAGTTTCTGAAATAGGTTATCCGGATATGCATTGCAGATTTTGTGATCCGATTATTAATACGTAATTTTCTGCCGCTTGCCTTACTCGCATTGCGCTTAGCGACATTTATTTAAGTAATATCAAAAGCACACGTTATAGTCAGTGATACGGTCAGTCATGATACAAATATCTTACACAGTTCCGTATGTGGATGTTGGATTGGTTAACATACAAACAGATGTTATACAATTAAATGATTGTATAAATGGTTTGCGTCAGAAGTCCAAATATAGAGAGTACAGGCTTCTCAGAGATTGCATATAGCTCACACAGCTATACTTCTACAAACAGGATCTCCAAACTAGAAACTTTCACGTAGCTACGACTAATAGCTACACGTAGCCACCAACAAGCATAAAATTCCAATTGAAAAGTTACAATTTGTTACATCAGCATGGACCTGAATCTATAGTTACTGAGACACACAAAGAAAATTCAGAGTTAACCGCCACTTGTTATTGTAACGTAAAATAGTCTAAAGTGGAAACGGCAGTATCTTCCGTTGTCAGCTGAAAAGTGGTTCACGTTTTTCACTTCACTGCTACCAGTTTATCAGTTTTTTGATGCTAAAATCTTGATTGTTTTGAGTTCCCCGCCCGACTAATACTGATTTGCTGGTGGCGATCCATATCGTTCGAAATCTCCAGAAGCAACAGCCACAGCTGACTAGATACAGAGAATACACTATGTGATCAAAAGTATCCGAACCCCCCCAAAAACACACGTTTTTCATATTAGGTGCATTGTGCTGCCACCTACTACCAGTTACTCCATATCAGCGACCTCAGTAATAATTAGACATCGTGAGAGAGCAAAATCGGGCGCTCCGCGGAACTCACGGACTTCGAACGTGGCCAGGTGATTGGGTGTCACTTGTGTCATACATCTGTACGCGAGATTTCCACACGCCTAAACATCCGTAAGTCCACTGTTTCCGATGTGACAGTGAAGTGGAAACGTGAAGGGGCAGGTACAGCACAAAAGCGTACAGGCCGACTTCGTCTGTTGACTGACAGAGACCGCCGACAGTTGAAGAGGGTCGTGTAATAGGCAGACATCTCTCCAGGCCATCACACCGGAACTCCAAACTGCATCAGGATCCACTGCAAGTACTTTGGTAGCTAGGCGGGAGGTGAGAAAACTTGAATTTCATGGTCGAGCGGCTGCTCAAAAGCCACACATTGCGCCGGTAAATGCCAATAAACGCCTCGGTTGGTGTAATTGGGCGATTTAATAGTGGAAAAACGTTGTGTGGAGTGACGAATCACGGTGCATGATGTGATATCCGATGGCAGGGAATGGGCATGGTGAATTCCCGGTGAAAGTCATCTGCAGGCGTGTGTAGTGGCAAAAGTAAAATTCGGAGGCGGTGGTGTTATGGTGTGGTCGTGTTTTTCATGGAGGGGGCTTGCACCGCTTGTTGTTTTGAGTGGCACTATCACAGCACTGGCCTACATTGATGTTTTAAGCACCTTCTTGTTTCCCGCTGTTGAGCATTTCGAGGATGGCGGATTACATCTTTCAACACGATCGAGCACCTGTTCATAATGCACGGCCGTTGCATCCTATACAAAACCTTTGGGATGTTTTGGAACGCCGACATCGAGCCAGATCTCACCGACCGACATCGACATCTCTCCTCAGTGCAGCACCCCGTGAAGAATGGGCTGCCATTCCCCAAGAAACCTTCCAGCACCTGATTGAACGTATGGCTGCGAGAGTGGAAACTGACATCAAAACTAGGGGTGGGCCAACATCATATTGAATTCCAGCATTACTGATGGAGGGCACCACGAACGTCTAAGTCATTTTCAGCCATGTGTGAGGATACTTTTGATTACATAGTGTAGCTGACAGGATCAACCTGTGCCTTAGTGCTACTTGAGTAACGCACTGCCCATGGCACTGACTGTCTTCCGCAATTTCCGAAGATCGCTTCAGGTGATTTGTTTACGTCGTCCTGACAGTCAAATTCTGGTGACCCATTTGTAGAGCGCTCTTCCGGTCTCAGACAAATCATAGGATTGGTCCATCAACATATTCGCGGTCGATTCTTTTCTCCGCATTGTCCAATTGGAGCTAATCAAAAAACTACCTCATTTCCTTCTAGTGCTGGTCAGGCTTCTAGCTTCATTGTGAAGTTTTATTGTCGTTGTAGATGCGCCTAAGGTTGGTAAGTGTCAAACTGAAAATGTGTTTGTTTGACGTTATTTCTTTATAGTTTCTTTTATCTCTGGTGATGCCATGTTAATGGGAAAAATGCCTAGGTCCACAATAGTTCAGTATTCATGTAAGACTGTAGTTTTTCAGGAAGAGTATTGTCCGGGAAAGGTTGGTTGGGTGACTGATCAGAAGATCAGGGGAAGACAATGGCATGTCATCTCGAACAGGATAAGGCGCTGTGGTTTTCAAACAAACTTCCGTGATTGCTACAACTTCGTTATAGAGGTCCAGCGAATTAAAAGTGCAACTGAACACGATATTGTTGGCATGCTCCGTTATAGCGTGCTGTCTCCTTCGTGCATGAAGAAGTCGTCTGACTCTGATATCGGCACACGTAACAATATGTTAAAAACGTGTGTTTTTCCTAAATGATGGACATGCTTTGGTAGGTCATGACTAACTCACCATTTTTTCCAAAATTTAACATAATGTCTTCGGAGAAAATCCGCTTTCACCTATTGTGCAACAGATTTTATTGTGCGTCTGGATTGCTTTCATTTTTAAAATCTGACCCGAAACCGGTCATTTAAAAATGAAAGCATTCTGGATGGATAAAATCTGCAAGACTAAGTCGGGCACCCAATACAGCTACTAACTAACGAATTTTGTGGGAGGTAATATTTCTTCGTCCGTTGCCCTGATATATGACCGATAGCGCTGTGTTACATCACTTGAATAGCTGACACGTTGTCTCTCCCTGGCACGAGGCCAGCATTGTGTCTGCAAGACAAGACTCGCTGCGCGTGCAGGATGCAGTGTTAAGTGTTTTATTGCTACGAGATGTTGTCTCAGCTAAATCCGAAGCTCATTTACGCAAGTGCTGAAGCTATCCCGTATTGAGTAACGTAGAGCTGACATATTTTAATTAGGGCATATTAAGGTGCTACGTCCTGAAATATCAGTGAGTTAGTGAGTTGTACTGCTTAACGTCGTCGCATCATAGTAAAATCCTATGATTTTGTTCACAACACATCTGAATTACAGATATCCAATTGCTGCATCAGTTCGCGAGGCCAATAGAAGGAAACGATTTCCCGTGTAACTAGATCTCTGACAGAAGGATCGCATGTTTAGAATATATATGTCCCAAAAAGGCTAAAGAATCACAACAGAAGGAGAACGTGAAGAGATGGTATACTGAAGGCAGATGAGGAACAACTAGGCAAAGACACAAGGCCTAGTAGAAATACGTTGATATAATACGATACACAAGATCGTGAGGTGGATACAAGAAAATAAAAAAAAAAAAGCAAGTGATGCAGGCAAAACGAAACACAGAAATCTAGAACAATATTCTGACAGAAAGCGCAAAATGGCAAGGCAGGAATGACCCGAGAAGAAACGAAAAGCTGTAGAAATACGTCTGACAATTGGAAACATAGATAACATAAATGCCGCCTGCAGGAAAATTAAAGACACCTTTGAAGAAAAGAGAAGCAGCTGTTTGTCAGTATCAAGAGAGGGGATGCATGGCTCTGACGGCGAATCTGTACTGAGCAAAGCTGAAAGCTGGAAGAAATACAATATGTAGAAGAAAACAAACTTGAAGAAAATATCAAAGGAAAGGAAGAGAAGAAGAAGACATGGAAGGTGTGTTACTATGAGAACTGTCTGAGAATTGCGCCTGGAGTAGACGACATTTTCTCAGAATTATTTGCAACCATAGGAGATTTTATAATTACAAAACTATCCGAGGTAAGAGAGATAGGCGAAATACCTCCTGAATTCAAGGAGAATGATTGAAATTCAAATCGCTAAGAATGACGGTCTTAACAGATACGAATAATACCAAACCTTTTACTGTAACAAGTTCTAGTTGCAAAATACGGGAACGAATTATTAACAGAAGAATGGAAATATTGGTAAAAGCCTCCTCGAGGAAGGTCACTTTGGGCTCCGGAGAGATGTAGCATCACGCGAGGCAGTACTGACCCTACGACTTACTTTAGGTGAAAGGTTGAGGTTGGCAGTTACTTTGTAACTATGACAGCGGTGCTAAATGACTTGGAAGGTGAGTTAAATAGAATGAACAGTATATGGAAATTTAGTTATAGGATGAACATTGGCAAGAATAAAAGAAGAGTAAGGGAATGTAGCAGAATTAAGCCAGGTGTTTCCGACGGAATTAAATTAGGAGGTGAGACATGGTAAGCAGTAGATGAGCTTTGTTATTTGTGCAGCAATATTTGTGGCTGTGGCCGAAGTAGAAATTATATAAAACGTAGAATGGCAATAGCAAGAAAAGCATTTCAGAAAATGATAAATTTTGTTAACTTCAAATGTAAATTTATATTGTAGGAAGACTTTTCTGAAAGTATTTGCTTGGAATGTAGCCTTGTATGAAAGAGAAACGTGGACGACAATAAGTCCAGACGAGAAGATATTTTAAGTTTTTAAAATTTGCTACTACAGAATAATTCTCAAAATTAGATGGGCAGATCGAATAACTAATGAGGTGGTGCTGATTCGAGCTATGGAAAAAAATAAATTTGCGGCACAACTCGACTAAAGAAGCGATCAACTGACAATATACATCCTGAGGCACCAAGGAGTACCCAGTTTGCTAATGGAAGGGAATGTGGTAGATAAAAGGTAGCTAAAGTAAACAAGTTCACCTGGATGTAGGTGCACACGAAAGACTTGCGTAGGTAGCTGTATCAAAGTTGTCACCGTTCTGGAAATCAGAACATCTCTTACCAAGTTCATCGATCTCCTGCTCTTTACTGTGTCAGTGGGTCACCAACACATACCCTAGTTTAAATTCGAACATTAACCACAATATGAATTGAATATTTTATCCATTTCTCAGCAATTGCATGTCTGTCTGTTGAAATAGTCACCAGCCAGTTACACTAAAGAAATTTTATTGCTGTACCCTTTTCAGGCAGCTATTGCCCTTCTTGAGAAGTTTACAATTATCGCTTTACTTCCGAGCGTCAGAAATAAATAAGATATTTGCTGCATAGTACTGTGGTCACGTCTACATATTTCTGATGCTCGCAAACAGTGCGATAGTTATACGCTTCTGAAGAAGGACACTAGGTGCCCGTAACTGGTAGAAGAATAAACTATCTTTTGTGCAACTTGTTGATGATTGTATAAAGTGAATGTTCAGTTAGAACAGAAGAGTAGAAGGATATGCATAAAAAGATGAACCGAGCGAGGTGGCGCAGTGGTTATACACTGGACTCGCATTCGGAAGGACGACGGTTCAATCCCGCGTCCGGCCATCCTGATTTAGGTTTTCCGTGATTTCCCTAAATCACTCCAGGCAAATGCCGGGATGGTTCCTCTGACAGGGCACGGCCGACTTCCTTCCCCAACCTTCCCAAATCCGATGAGACCGATGACCAAGCTGTCTGGTCTTCCCCAAACCAACCAACCAACCATAAAATGATGGAAAAACGAAAGGGCAAAGCTTTGTGGAGTCATTGACACAATCACACAGAAAGAAAGGAACTTAAAACTGATTCCTCTCGGCAAAACAAAGACACCACAAGTCTTGGACGTGCCAGCCGGCAGGTGGCAAAAGGTGGCCGAGCATGGCTTATGTATTGTCTGTGCATTACAAGGATATCCGACTGTGAAGTCAGAGTTGGCGCTGAACGTTGTCACCGATGCGTCTGATAGCAGCGATATACGAGCATACTTAGGAACATGTTGTCAACTGTATTTCATCAGCTATCCATCTAAAAGCATGGTAAGAACCACCTGCTTAAAGAAGACCGCAGTTACAAAGTGAAACATTAAGTATTACATCATATTTACAGTATAAAGGAAGAAAAGTGAACTATCTTGAAATAGTAGAAAGTCATAAACATCTACATTTATACTCCGCAAGCCACCCAACGGTGTGTGGCGGAGGGCACTTTACGTGCCACTGTCATTACCTCCTTTTCTGTTCCAGTCGCGTATGGTTCGCGGGAAGAACGACTGTCTGAAAGCCTCCGTGCGCGCTCGAATCTCTCTAATTTTACATTCGTGATCTCCTCGGGGGGTATAAGTAGGGGGAAGCAATATATTCGATACCTCATCCAGAAACGCACCCTCTCGAAACCTGGACAGCAAACTACACCGCGATGCAGAGCGCCTCTCTTGCAGAGTATGCCACTTGAGTTGGCTAAATATCTCCGTAACGCTGTCACGCTTACCAAATAACCCTGTGACTAAACGCGCCGCTCATCTTTGGATCTTCTCTATCTCCTCCGTCAACCCGATATGGTACGGATCCCACACTGATGAGCAATACTCAAGTATAGGTCGAACGAGTGTTCTGTAAGCCACCTCCTTTGTTGATAGACTACATTTTCTAAGGACTCTCCCAATGAATCTCAACCTGGTACCCACCTTACCAACAATTAATTTTGTATGATCATTCCACTTCAAATCGTTCCGCACGCATACTCCCAGATATTTTACAGAAGTAACTGCTACCATTGTTTGTTCCGCTATCATATAATCATACAATAAAGGATCCGTCTTTCTACCTTCTGCCTACCCGCTGCAGATCTTCCTGCATTTCGCTACAATTTTCTAATGCTGCAACTTCTCTGTATACTACAGCATCATCCGCGAAAAGCCGCATGGAACTTCCGACACTATTTAATAGGTCATTTATATATCTTGTGAAAAGCAACGGTCGCATAACACTCCCCTGTGGCACGCCAGAGGTTACCTTAACGTCTGTAGACGTCTCTCCATTGATAAAACATGCTGTGTTCTGTTTACTAAAAACTCTTCAATCCAGCCACACAGCTGGTCTGATATTCCGTAGGCTCTTACTTTGTTTATCAGGCGACAGTGCGGAACTGTATCGAGCGCCTTCCGGAAGTCAGGGAAAATGGCATCTATCTGGGAGCCTGTATCTAATGTTTTCTGGGTCTCATGAACAAATAAAGCGAGTTTGGTCTCACACGATCGCTGTTTCCGGAATCCATGTTGATTCCTACAGAGTAGATTCTGGGTTTCCAAAAATGACATGATAGGCGAGCAAAAAACGTGTTATAATGTTCTACAACAGATCGACGTCAGAGATATAGGTCTATAGTTTTGCGCATCTGCTCGACCACCCTTCTTGAAGACTAGGACTACCTGTGCTCTTTTCCAATCATTTGCAACCTTACGTTCCTCTAGAGACTTGAGGTACACGGCTGTTAGAAGGGGGGGGGGGGGGTCAAATTCTTTCGCGTACTCTGTGTAGAATCGAATTGGTATCCCGTCAGGTCCAGTGGACTCTCCTTTGGTGAGTAATTTCAGTTGCTTTTCTATTCCTTGGACAGTTATTTCTATGTCAGCCATTTTTTCGTTTGCGCGAGGATTTAGAGAAGGAACTGCAGTGCGGTCGTCCTCTGTGAAACAGCTTTGGGAAAAGGTGTTTAGTATTTCAGCTTTACGCGTGTCATCCTGTGTTTCAATGCCATCATCATCCCGGAGTGTCTGGATATGCTGTTTCGAGCCACTTACTGATTTAACGTAAAACCAGAACTTCCTAGGATTTTCTGTCAAGTCGGTACATAGAATTTTACTTTCGAATCCACTGAACGCTTCTCGCATAGCCCTCCTTACGCTAATTTTGACATCGTTTAGCTTCTGTTTGTCTGAGAGGTTTTGGCTACGTTTAAACTTGGAGTGAAGCTCTCTTTGCTATCGCAGTAGTTTCCTAACTTTGTTGTTGAACCACGGTGGGTTTTTCCCATCCCTCACAGTTTTACTCGGCACGTACCTGTCTAAAACGCATTTTACGATTGCCTTGAACTTTTTCCATAAACACACAACATTGTCAGTGTCGGAACATAAATTTTCATTTTGATCTTTTAGGTAGTCTGAAATCTGCCTTCTATTACTCTTGCTAAACAGATAAACATTCCTCCTTTTTTTTATATTCCTATTAACTTCCATATTCAGGGATGCTGCAACGGTCTTATGATCACTGATTCCCTGTTCTGCACTTAGAGAGTAGAAATGTTCGGGTCTGTTTGTTATCAGTAGGTCCAAGATGCTATCTCCACAAATTGGTTCTCTGTTTAATTGCTCGTGGTAGTTTTCGGATAGTGCACTCAGTATAATGTCACTCGATGCTCTGTCCCTACCACTCGTCCTAAACATCTGAGTGTCCCAGTCTATATCTGGTAAATTGAAATCTCTACCTAAGACTATAATATGCTGAGAAAATTTATGTGAAACGTATTCCAAATTTTCTCTCAGTTGTTCCGCCACTAATGCTGCTGAGTCGGGAGGTCGGTAAAAGGAGCCAATTATTAACCTAGCTCGGTTGTTGAGTGTAACTTCCACCTATAATAATACACAGGAAGTATCCACTTCTACCTCACTACAGGATAAACTACTACTAACAGCGACAAACACGCCACCACCGGTTGCATGCACTCTATCCTTTCTAAACACCGTCTGTGCCTTTGTAAAAATTTCGGCTGAATTTATCTGTGTCTTCAGCCAGCTTTCTGTACCTATAACGATTTCAGCTTCGGTGCTTTCTATCAGCACATGAAGTTCCGGTGCTTTACCAATGCAGCTTCGACAGTTTACAATTACTATACCGATTGCTGCTTGGTCCCCGCATGTCCTGACTTTGCCCCGCACCCTTTGAGGCTGTTGCCCTTTCTGTACTTGCCCGAGGCCATCTAACCTAAAAAACCGCCCAGTCCACGCCACACAACCCCTGCTACCCGTGTAGCCGTTTGCTGCGTGTAGTGGACTCCTGACCTATCCAGCGGAACCCGAAACCCCACCACCCTATGGCGCAAGTCGAGGAATCTGCAGCCCACACGGTCGCAGAACCGTCTCAGCCTTTGATTCAGACCCTCCACTCGGCTCTGTACCGAAGGTCCGCAGTCAGTCCTGTCGACGATGCTGCAGATGGTGAGCTCTGCTTTCATCCCGCTAGCGAGACTGGCAGTCTTCACCAAATCAGATAGCCTCCGGAAGCCAGAGAGTATTTCCTCCGATCCATAGCGACACACATCATTGGTGCCGACATGAGCGACCACCTGCAGATGGGTACACCCTGTACCCTTCATGGCATCCGGAAGGACCCTTTCCACTTCTGGAATGACTCCCCCCGGTATGCACACGGAGTGCATATTGGTTTTCTCCCCCTCTCTTGCTGCCATATCCCTAAGGAGCCCCATTACGCGCCTGACGTTCGAGCTCCCAACTACCAGTAAGCCCACCCTCTGCGACTGCCCGGATCTTGCAGACTGAGGGACAACCTCTGGAACAGGACAAGCAGCCATCTCTGGCCGAAGATCAGTATCAGCCGGAGACAGAGCCTGAAACCGGTTCGTCAGACAAACTGGAGATGTGTAAGTCAGCCCAAGCTTAGTGCTGAAATACCAGACACAGTTCCTTATTCGGCACTTCTGACTGCAGATACTACTCATAATCCCATCCAGGCCATGTTGTAAACTACCCCTTTTACTCATATGCCCAATTTCCATTTATTTCAGTTATTATAATTTCTTTCGTTGTGTTAAAAAAAATTTACTCTATATAATCACAACTGCTTCACTTACCTGGTTAATATCACTGGTATACCTTATTTGTTTGTAATTTAGGACCCACTAAAGACAAGAATATTTTGTTCAGCCACATGTTTGGAACTATTCACCAAAGTTAATTGTTCAGTTTATTTTCTTCTATGAACAATTGTTGTAATTTGTATATAGTTCATGATTTAATGTGTCACACCGTAGCTAAATAATCTCACGTGGCATTTACACTGAAATATTCTCTCTTGTTTTATTCCTAAATCTAACATTAACATTTTTCATCTCTTGGAAATGGAGCTACTCTTTAGATGCAGTAGTTTAAGATCTGTTGTCTAATACAATTTAGCTTCACCTCATACTTGTTTTATCTTTGTACCTGATGATGGAATAACAGCGGAAAAGCGGTTTGTGAAAGAAATAATAAATATTGTACAATATTGTTCAGTTTTGTGTGTGTTTTCATTCGTAATATACAAAATATTGTACCAACAAGTGACGGAATGGCCAATCAGTGCCATAAAATGTGCCAGCTCAGCACAATTATCTGTCATTTATGGTACAAATGGCTCTGAGCACTATGGTACTTAACAGCTGAAGTCATCAGTCCCCTAGAACTTAGAACTACTTAAACCTAACTAACCTAAGGACATCACACACATTAATGCCCGAGGCAGGATTCGAACCTACGACCGTAGCGGTCCCGCGGTTCCAGACTGTAGCGCCTAGAACCGCTCGGCCACTTCGGCCGGCTATCTGTCATTTACAAGACGTCAATAAAACAGAAAACAGCAGTTGGTCAATATATTTTGTTCGATAGTCAGTGTATTCAGAAGAATATCGGTCCGAAATATATATATATATATATATATATATATATATATATATATATATATATATATATACGGCAGTAGACGTTGCACAAAAAGCATAGATTAAAGAAGAAATGAAATGAGGATGTAGCATTCGTGATCACTTGAGTAGACACCTAAACTTAATGGAGTTCGATGTACTGGACAGCGAAGTGAGACAGGAAGTTAATGACGTTGTGTATACTATGTACAAAAAAGAAGGCGTAAATTAGTACACTATTCAGTGGTAAACAATTTTCAAAATCATTGCAAAAGTTTAAGTTTCTAGATCGTGTAACTTATCTTTCGGACTTAAAATGATCAACGAATAACTCACTGTACTGGAAAAAGGCTTCAGTCATGCTCCGCCAACAAAAATTTCCGAAAAATAACTGGAAATAATAATAATAGACCTGTAATGTGCATTAGGTGATGACATCTCTACTAAACATCTCGTGCCCACGAACTGGAAATGTCTAATCCCGTTTCTAGTGTTCCACCAGCTAAAGAACAAGGAGTACTAAACAATTTCAAGTAGGACATTATAGACAGTGTAATAAAATCCGATCAGATAAATAAAATGCTGTTGTTTTAATGAACAAATGTGACTACGTTAATAAAATGGATGATTTCCTAAACGCCACCAACATCCAGTAGATAAAGAAAGACTCCATACAACCCTACAAAGATAAAATTAAAAGGGTCATCAAACTGTGTGAAAGCATATCACTAGTCTATACGAATCCTATAGTTCCTACACTTTATGGCTTCCCTGAACTCCATAAAGGCAATATCTAACCCATGTTGTGGCGTCTTCATTCTCAGCTCCATGTTAGAAATCAGACAGAGAGTTAAATGACCTGATCAAGATCAAAACCAAGTTTAAACCTATTCATGGTATCCTTACTTCAGTTGAGTTAGACATGCATAACCCCCACGCCCAGATCACGCTAGTGTCTTTTGATGATAGCACCTTATTCACTTAAACACCTGTTCAAGTATGCCTAAACATTCTAAAAGACTTAGACAAATCAGGAGTAAACCCTGTTGTTACAAATGAGATAAGATTAGCTACACAAACTTGTCTAAAGCAAAATTACTTCCATTTCAGTTGCAGGATAAACACACAGTTTGATTGTCTAGCTATTGGATCCCTCTCCGTCCAGTACTGGCTGAACCTTCATGGACAATTATGAACACACTTTTTGGAAAGCAATCCACTCTCATAAATGTGGATACTGGTTTGGGTATGTTGATGATGTATTGTGCTTATGGACAGGTACTACCAGACCATTTCACAAAATTCCTGAAGTAACTACACTCCTGGAAATTGAAATAAGAACACCGTGAATTCATTGTCCCAGGAAGGGGAAACTTTATTGACACATTCCTGGGGTCAGATACATCAAATGATCACACTGACAGAACCACAGGCACATAGACACAGGCAACAGAGCATGCACAATGTCGGCACTAGTACAGTGTATATCCACCTTTCGCAGCAATGCAGGCTGCTATTCTCCCATGGAGACGATCGTAGAGATGCTGGATGTAGTCCTGTGGAACGGCTTGCCATGCCATTTCCACCTGGCGCCTCAGTTGGACCAGCGTTCGTGCTGGACGTGCAGACCGCGTGAGACGACGCTTCATCCAGTCTCAAACATGCTCAATGGGGGACAGATCCGGAGATCTTGCTGGCCAGGGTAGTTGACTTACACCTTCTAGAGCACGATGGGTTGCACGGGATACATGCGGACGTGCATTGTCCTGTTGGAACAGCAAGTTCCCTTGCCGGTCTAGGAATGGTAGAACGATGGGTTCGATGACGGTTTGGATGTACCGTGCACTATTCAGTGTCCCCTCGACGATCACCAGTGGTGTACGGCCAGTGTAGGAGATCGCTCCCCACACCATGATGCCGGGTGTTGGCCCTGTGTGACTCGGTCGTATGCAGTCCTGATTGTGGCGCTCACCTGCACGGCGCCAAACACGCATACGACCATCATTGGCACCAAGGCAGAAGCGACTCTCATCGCTGAAGACGACACGTCTCCATTCGTCCCTCCATTCACGCCTGTCGTGACACCACTGGAGGCGGGCTGCACGATGTTGGGGCGTGAGCGGAAGACGGCCTAACGGTGTGCGGGACCGTAGCCCAGCTTCATGGAGACGGTTGCGCATGGTCCTCGCCGATACCCCAGGAGCAACAGTGTCCCTAATTTGCTGGGAAGTGGCGGTGCGGTCCCCTACGGCACTGCGTAGGATCCTACGGTCTTGGCGTGCATCCGTGCGTCGCTGCGGTCCGGTCCCAGGTCGACGGGCACCTGCACCTTCCGCCGACCACTGGTGACAACATCGATGTACTGTGGAGACCTCACGCCCCACGTGTTGAGCAATTCGGCGGTACGTCCACCCGGCCTCACGCATGCCCACTATACGCCCTCGCTCAAAGTCCGTCAACTGCACATACGGTTCACGTCCACGCTGTCGCGGCATACTACCAGTGTTAAAGACTGCGATGGAGCTCCGTATGCCACGGCAAACTGGCTGACACTGACGGCGGCGGTGCACAAATGCTGCGCAGCTAGCGCCATTCGACGGCCAACACCGCGGTTCCTGGTGTGTCCGCTGTGCCGTGCGTGTGATCATTGCTTGTACAGCCCTCTCGCAGTGTCCGGAGCAAGTATGGTGGGACTGACACACCGGTGTCAATGTGTTCTTTTTTCCATTTCCAGGAGTGTATATTCTAAACACAACAGTATAAAATTTAAAGTGGAGTTTCAGGTAACTGCATAAATTATTTGGATCCAACCAGAGACATCAGTGACTGCTCGTATATTCAAGGTTTATAGGAAACCTATCACCACAGCTACTGTAATACCCGCCAATGCACAACGCACAGTGATCCATAAACATGCTTTCATTCAATGATACATCACCTAACATCCATCCACATGAGTAAAGAAAATTTCAAAATGGAATTAAATGCCGGCCGCGGTGGTCTAGCGGTTCTAGGTGCTCAGTCCGGAACCGCGGGACTGCTACGGTCGCAGGTTCGAATCCTGCCTCGGGCGTGGATGTCTGTGATGTCCTTAGGTTAGTTAGGTTTAATTAGTTCTAAGTTCTAGGCGACTGATGACCTCAGAAGTTAAGTCGCATAGTGCTCAGAGCCATTTTTTTTTGAATTAAATGCAGTCAAACAAATAGCATCAAGCAATGGCAGCCCTCCTAACTTAGTGGACTCTGTAATGCACAAAAAGCAGAAACAACAAGTGTACTATCTTCTTCACCCTGTTGTTGACTCACCTCTTGAAGAACACTATAAATAGTGGGCACTTTCGTATTTAGGAGTAGTCTCACTGTATGTAGCCCGAAACATAAAAACCTCGTTTGTGTGCACAGCACCGCTGGACCTTTTTTCCCAATGGTGAAGACAGCACTCCAGATTTGAAACGAGTGGAAAATATAAAGATACTTGTAATTGGGGTAAATTCTATATAGGTCAGTCTCGCAGGGCATATGTACCTGCATGAAAGAACAACAAAGGATTTGGAAACTTTGAAAAGGAGATTCCACTTTTGTAAACTACCTGCTTAAAGAAGGTCATAGCTGAAATATGCAGTGCTACATCACATCCGCAACGGAAAGGCGATGAATTGTCAGGAAATAATGGAAATTAACAAACGTGTGTCCATCATCCCAGGCTTAGTACTGAATGACCAGACACAGTTCCCTTAATCGCCACTTCTAGCTGTAAATGCTTTCATAATCCTATCCAAGCCAAGCTCGAAATTACCCATCTTATTTATATAACCCATTTCCCTTTATTTGAGTTGCTATAATTTCTCTTGTGGTGTTAAAGAAATTCACTTTGCATAACCACAGCTGCTTCACTTACCTGCTTGGTATCACTACTATATCTTACCTGTTTGTAATTTAGGGCCTACTAAAGTCAACAACTAAATAGGATTTTCAAACTTAAAATTTGCTGCTTCTAGACAAGAAGGTTCTATCCAGTGTGTATTACCAGTGTGATTTATGGCAATGAGATGTGGACAGTTAACGCTAAACCATTTGGAAACGGAGATTTCAATGAGCAAATGAGACACTCATGTTGGCAGCAACTATAAGAGAGGAAAATGAAAACGAAAATGATAACGGAACTGCAGCGTAAAATATAGTTATGACTATAATGAAATTTAAGTGGAGGTTACCAGAACAAGCAGCTACGCGAAAGGATGTTGGAAAGACCATAAAATTGTTGGATTTACTCCAAGACATTAAAAAAATCCCTTGACGACGGTCTAATGGAATGTGAGCAGCTGATATTAGAAAACTTGATGAAGTGATATGGAACCATATAGCTGTACATCATAATATATGAAAATGTCTACAGGAGAATTTTATCCAGCAGTGGATGTTAAATCCATGATGACTATGAAGCAAGAAAATGAACATGCTGATGCTTCATCTAGATTATAGTGGATGTGAAAGTGGCACAAATCTTCAAATGATTCAAATGGCTCTGAGAATTATGGGACTTAACATCTGAGGTCATCAGTCCCCTAGAACTTAGAACTACTTAAACCTAACTAACCTAAGGACATCACACACATCCATGTCCGAGGCAGGATTCGAACATGCGACCGTAGCGGTCGCGCGGTTCCATACTGATGCGCCTAGAACCGCTCGGTCACACCGGCCGGCTCACAAATCTTCGTATCTTCTCATAATGTGACCGATTCCGTCAGTGAACCGTGTGGTAAACGGCTGGCTGTGTATTGAGTTTACTTCTGGTGAGGTTTTTGCAGTCTGATCTTTCTTGTCCTCGGGATATCAGTTATCACGTTCCCTTAGCTTTGAGAATGTCTGCCTTCCAGCAGTTGCAGCTCTGCAAGTGTGTGCTTAGGCTGACATATTCGTTTCACACCTTCCGTAACGGCATGAATGATAGTCTCATTGTGGGTACGGTGGTGGTTAGTCTGAGCAAATTGGTGGTGCTGTATTTTCTTCATCGTAAATGTTGTGGTAGGGTGGACACTAGTTGTATACCCCTACTTCTCTATATTTGCAGATGGTAAAACCTTATCTACGTATCTCCACTACTGGATTGTACCGTTTTTTTTTCTCCCTAGGTCTTGCTTTCTCTTCTTTTCTTTGTGTCTTTTTCCCATGGCGCAGTGTCGTCTTGGTTATTTCCGGATTTGGCTTGGTTAGTTTATAGGATGGTCGGATGCCCTTCTTGTCGGTACCCCCCTCCCCCCACGCTCTCCCCCAAGCGGGAAGGCATACGTGTACTGCAACTGTCCAACTGTCTTCGAGTAGTGTTATTGATGTAAAACAGGGCCATAGAGTTCTAAATGTTTGCGAATCATGTAACTGAAGCTGGACTTGAGTAAGAGCATGGTATTCACCTATTGAGAAGTGGGAAAGCGCTGAAAAACCACACCTAAGCTGAGCAGCATCGCAACCCTCATCGTTAATCTGCCACGTGGATTCAATCCAGGGCCAGCGCACCTCCTAGTCCCGGAAGCGACTGTTTTATATGAACGACTATTCGGGTGGGTGTTTTATTCTGAGTCTCAAAATGTTACATACAGTAATTAGCTACTACAGGGTTTATAGGCTATCCATTTCGTCATCTTCTATTTGTTCATGGGAATAGCTTTACTACTGTAATAGCTAGTTGGCAAAGGTGTGTGAAATATCTGTGCTATACCTGGGGAAGATCTTACTTGAGTTATGTAACAACGCTTTTGTAAACGACGAGACAACGTCAGCAAGTAGTAATGGCATGGGTCACACCCAGTGCCAGTGTGGTATGTAGGGCGCCTACACACTTACTCCGTTTCCAGGGGGTAAGGGGAAGGAGCGGTGCCCTTCAGAAATGTAACATCAGCATTTAGTACACTGATAGACGTCCGAGAAACTTCCACGTGGTCAGTTCCAGATAGCTCTACTTTGAAGCCCAGGCCAACCGAGTACGTCATCAGCTCTGCAGGAATCTGTTATGATGCCTTTCTTGCAACAGCCGCTGCCGCGAGATCTACAACCTTCTAATGACGCTGTCAGAAGCGGTGCAGCTGGGTTATGCAGTGGCAGACGACGGCGCACTTGTGACGCGGCCGCTGCCGCCTCTACGGGTCCACCGCCGACTCATGGTCCGCAGCACGAACGGCATCCCGGCTCCGTGCCGCGAGAATCCGCCAGCCGATCGCCGCTGCCCTCCAGTCAACGGTCCAGGGTTCGTCTCTGGGCAACACCGTCATTTGCCGCACCTCTGGGACACAGGCCTAGAGCTCCTGTATTGTTGTTGTTGTTGTGGTCTTCAGTCCTGAGACTGGTTTGATGCACCTCTCCATGCTACTGTATCCTGTGCAAGCTTCTTCATCTCCCAGTACCTACTGCAACCTACACCCTTCTGAATCTGCTTAGTGTATTCATCTCTTGGTCTCCCTCTACGATTTTTACCCTCCACGCTGCCCTCCAATACTAAATTGGCGATCCCTTGATGCCTCAGAACATGTCCTACCAACCGATCCCTTCTTCTCGTCAAGTTGTGCCACAAACTTCTCTTCTCCCCAATCCTATTCAATGCTTCCTCATTAGTTATATGATCTACCCATCTAATCTTCAGCATTCTTCTGTAGCACCACATTTCGAAAGATTCTATTCTCTTCTTGTCCAAACTATTTATCGTCTATGTTACACTTCCATACATGGCTACACTCCATACAAATACTTTCAGAAATGACTTCCTGACACTTAAATCTATACTCGATGTTAACAAATTTCTCTTCTTCAGAAACGCTTTCCTTGCCATTGCCAGTCTACATTTTATATACTCTCCACTTCGACCATCATCAGTTATTTTGCTCCCCAAATAGCAAAACTTCTTTACTACTTTAAGTGTCTCATTTCCTAATCTAATTCCCTCAGCACCACTCGACTTAATTCGACTAGATTCCATTATCCTCGTTTTGCTTTTGTTGATGTTCATCTTATATCCTCCTTTCAAGACACTATCCATTCCGTTCAACTGCTAGCTCCTGTATAATAGACTGAATTGCCAGTCATGTCTTTCCCAATTCTGAGGATTCGGCAGCGTTTACGTTGTGGACGCTTAACCTATTCACTCAACTTTTTTTCAATGCAGGGTGTTTGAAAAAGAACTCCCTAGTTTTAAGTATAAATTTAATGGGGAAATTAACGAAAAATTACCACGAGTACATATCATGAAAGATAATTCCTTCATGTATTATTTACTGTTAGTAGACGTCAAAGTGGAATCCATTTGTTGCCCTGCACACGTCGAGACGATATTCCACTCCTCTCTACGTATTCACCAACATTTCAACTGTAACTGTCCCAACCGCCGCGACGATTCTTTCCCGTAAATGATCTTTTCACTGAACACAACGTTTTTTATGTGGCCCAAAAAGAAAAAAATCCACTGGGGTTAAGTCTCGGCTTCGTGGTGGGCAAGGTACGGTTTCCTTGAAAGACTTTAGCCAGTGACGGATAGTTTTTGCTGTAGGTGGTTCACCACTGTACTGTAGTCTAAAATTACGTCGCACTGTTATAACTGATTCTGTTTTCACAACCCAAATAACACATAGCGCTCTCTGTTGAGGAGTACACATTGCTACTGAGTTGCTCTGCACTGCACTGGACTCACGCCTGGACAGAACTGAGGGAACAGAAGAAAAGAACAGCACTGGTGCCGTCTCAAGGTCCAGCAGACCTGCCAGCTGCAGGGGAGCCAAACCTGGAGAGCTGATGAATCAAACACCACAAACTAGAATGGTGTATGTCACTTTGTACAGATTATAGGACACATTAAAACTAGGGAGTTCTTTTTCAAACACCCTGTATTTCTTAAATTTTTTTTGATATTGCATATCTGAACTGTAGTGAAAGTAATTAATGTGTATTGGGATATTTAGAAAGCCATTTTCATATAAAAGTAAAAATGAAATGTAATATTACGCAACTATGGAAATGTAGGCACAGAGCTTGTATGGTAAATTGTAAATATTAAAGAAAATAAGTAAAGAACTCGGTACCTATGTCTTCAAACATGCAGTTACAACTTGTGCCAATTTATTAGTTTTTGCCCGTTTATAGGCACATGTAGAAGTGGTGTTTATTTTTTAATTATAACTGAGTACTTTAAAAAATGTGGCATTTTTGTTGTACAGAGGGTAACAGTGACTCTAATCTCAATGAAAACTGAAAATATCACTATTAAGCTCCTAGGACTATGCACAAACTCAACCCCAGAAGTATGTTAATATAGCCCTATTACCCGAAACTAACATTTTACCTGGTTTTTTTGTTCATTAGATTAAATTAGTTCTTGTCCAGTAGAGAGGTCTGAGTAACAAACCCTCCCTCCCCCCACAAACACCAACTGTAAATCTTGTGTAGCTGGAATTCATGCTATTATTAAATGTCTTTGTCATTAACACAAAATCAGGACAGAATACTTGTTACTTGTTGAATTGTGGTCAAAATTTTATTCTTTGCAGGTCATGTTAATTGTGCGGGTTCTTTCACGACACCCAATCCTCTATGAACATATGTTAATTATCATTCATCCTACTGTAACTATATAAGAAATGTGGTTAAGTATTATTCAGTTTCTGTTTGTATATTTATGATTACGACTTAAGAGATTTATCTCTATAAATCTTTTTCTTCGTTCAGAGACACTCGTAAATGTAAACAGGCAAAGTCATTTTTGCAATGGTTAGTGCAGTTCACAGGTGATCAGCCACCTTGAATATGACTAAGAGCCTGGTATTCACCTATTGAAAAGTGGGAAATCACTGAAACATTGTAACTGTGGAAAGCACCATCCAAATCAAAGTTCGGTTTCCTAGCAAGTCTCAGACAAGTTCAATAGCGCTGCAGTCGTGGGATCACTGTTTTCACATCGTTCGAATGATGCTAATATTCCGTAACATTATGGTGACACAAACTTTTATGGATCGGAGAGAAAGATAAACGTAACATGTAAGCTGAACAGCATCGCAACCCTCATCGTTAATCTGCCACGTGAATTCAATCCAACACAATAAATATTTTTCTTCGTTCAGAGACACTCGTAAATGTAAACAGGCAAAGTCATTTTTGCAATGGTTAGTGCAGTTCACAGGTGATCAGCCACCCATACTTACGGCGAATTCTTCAATGTATTTAATAACAAATATACACTCAAATTGTGACTCATACGTAAACAAGTATGAATAACCTATACTGTGGAGAGCCGGCCGCGGTGGCTGAGCGGTTGTAGGGCGCTTCAGTCAGGAACCGCTCGACTGCTACGGTCGCAGGTTCGAATCCTGCCTCGGGCATGGATGTGTTTGATGTCCTTCGGTTAGTTAGGTTTAAGTAGTTCTAAGTTCTAGGGGACTGATTACCTAAGATATTAAGTCCCATAGTGCTCAGAGCCATTTGAACCATTTTTTATGCTGTGGAGAAAACACGACAGAAAATTCGGCTCAGGTTGTAGCAGTCTTACAATGACCTACAATGTAAGACGTTTTGAATCCAGTCTCTAGCGGTCAGCCACGGAGCTGTGACTGCCACAGGCAACTCACCACCCAGTGTGTCAGCAATGCCGAGAAAGCACGCCTATGACACAGCGATGCTGGAGTGTTACAAGACGGGGGCGCACTCAGTTAACCGTTCAAGCATAACAGAAAAATAATGTACTGTCTGTTCACGCCCCTGTCTGTCAGCAGCCTGTTTCCTTCGCCTTCCTACGATGCTACACTCTGGAGTCTATCCTGTCTCCCTCGTCGCCACACTAACCCAGGCCGTTCCTGCTGGAATTCGAACGCCTCCTGACATACCAGAAGACGATTCCCACCACCCAGCAATGGTCACTGCACCTCCGAACGCTACATAGTACATAACTTTTCTAAATTTTAATATTTTTAATATTACTGACCAAGTAACTAGGAACCCGGATATTTGCCTCATTATGGCCCACTTATACCTGCGACAAAGAGGTTAGATGCTTAGCGAGCTCAAATGCTGGTGTTTCCGGTGTACTCACGATCGACCCAAGGAGTACATCAACTCCATGAATGTATACAGGCCTTATAAATGCGCTTCCAGCGCAAAGTTTTCTGTTGCAGATGGTGATAATTTAACCTCGACGGTCAACGTGTTTCCATTATGGTGACACAAACTTTTATGGATCGGAGAGAAAGATAAACGTATTTAATTAAGAGAAATGTGGTTCCAGAACGACTAAGTCGAAAAATATAAGATAAAATGAGAAAATTTCGTATTTTTCATTGTTCGGCTGATAATAATAAAGACTAAAGAAGACATAGGCCCGTTATCCTTTCATTTACCTTCACATCTTGTTACGTTCACAAGAGTATTTCAAAGCGACTTGCCCTAGCTTCTACGCAAGCGCAATATTGTCGCACTGTATTCTGCAGCACCTCCTCGAAAAAGCCCTTTGTTGTACGATCAATGTCACAAGCAGTGACAGTTCTTAGCGTAAGTTCCTCTTCGCCTCAACAGACGTGCTGTTCACATGACATTTCACTTGACCCGTTAGAAGAAATCGAGAGTGGTGGATTAGATGGCAGAGTTGGCCACAAACCTTCTTTTCCTTGACACCCCTCAAAGAACGTCTGACGCAGCTGCTCACGATCAAGACATGCTAAATGTGGTGGGCTTCCATATTGTAGGAACCGAATATGTGCACTAAGATCAAGCAATCTGCAATTTGTCAAGTTTCTCGTCTCGTCCCTCGTTGCGTTCGCCTGTATGTTGGTCACGTTCACAAGTCCTAATGCACGGTAATACATATATCACTTCCATCAGAATCTTTCATGAGTCACTTCAGATACAGAAGCTATAGTGCCTCACCGGTAGAATCGCCAAATGCTGTGAACCACGTTACATTTCGCCCACGTGACCTAGATGTCACTTTCTTGCCACATGTAACAGATGTGCAAAGTACAAATGAGATGCATTTCGCTTTTACTTTAACAGGCAATGCAACAAGAAAGATGGACAAGACACCAACAAACGAAAGTGACTGACTGTTGTAAATTTTCGCATCAATAACGTATGTTACCGTCATGATTTTCGAATAAAACTTTTTTTTTCTTTGGCGAAGCAGACTGTTTGGCAGCAATAACGTTAGCAGGATATCTCTATTCTTCGCTTTTTTTCTTTCTTGTTCAATTCGGAGCTGCATTTATGTCCGACATCTTCCAGAACTTGGTTCATGTACATTAGTCATTGTCTCACTCAACTTATTTTCCACAGGAAAATTCCCCTATTGTTACGTTTACATGTACCTCATGTACAAAGTACTGATAATATGGATAAGTGCTGTTAGTAATCATTTTGATACACTGCGATACAAGTAAAGAGGGAGCGTTTTTTCATCTAAGTTATAAACTGTAATCTTTGCGGTGGATCCTGGTCATTTACAGAATGATGTAGCCAATTTATAAAAGCTTCCTAACATTTATTCCCAGGTAAGATATTCGAAGATAAGGATAGCTTCGTCCACAATCGTAATCTCAGCTTGACCGAATACTAGCAGTCCGCCAAATGCGTTCCACAACCTGAGAACGATAAATAGGGAAATAAATAGTCTGTTAACGTCACTGTGCAAGTACCTATGTCCTCGAACCGTCGTATTAACAACACGAGGCCACAGCGCAGGAAAACTTTAGTTGAAACGAACAGTTTGTTTGGTGCACACGGAATGCATGGACAAGGCACACAGAACGGACTTCTGACAAGTGTCAATGCAAGTTGGGCAAGCTGACTTACGCCTTGAGAGGACGTGAAGCGCAACATCCACCCAAGATCCAGTCTAACTACGTATATACTGATTGATTATACGGGCAACAATCGGTTTTTATAGACACATGCATTTTCCCACCTTTGGAAAGTATGTCATACGCCGATGCCATGCACTGTAACATTTGCCGTTCCCATATACCTTAGATGTAGCGTGATACGTTATGGAATACTAGCATCGTTCGAACGATGTGAAAACAGTGATCCCACGACTGCAGCGCTATTGAACTTGTCTGAGATTTGCTAGGAAACCGAACTTTGATTTGGATGGTGCTTTCCACAGTTACAATGTTACTGCTGATTACCCCTCTAGCTCAGTGTTGAACTGTTCCTCAGTTCCTCAACACTTGAGCAAATGATTAATAGTGTCAGCGAATTCATGCCACTCAGGTGTGAATCAGGGTTGTCTGTACACAGTCTTCACATATGTTCGTTCGGACGGTTACTTTGTGTAACTCTGAAACATTGCGGTAGGAAATACGATCCCCGTCCAGTCTGTAGACAGACAGAGGAAAATATAGACTTCCTAGCTAAATATATTAGCTTGTATTTGCTTGTTGTTGTTGTCTTCAGCCGTGAGACTGGTCTGACGCAGCTCCCCATACTATTTTATCCTGTGCAAAATGCCGGTTTAACCAACACAAGCTGTCGCTTGGGACGTCAAGATGTAAAGACACCTGGGGCGCCCAAATTCAAAATTTGGGTAAAAGGTGTACCATGACCAGTAGCGGAAACTGACATGGGTGGAGGAATATAAGCAAAAGAGTTCCAGTAGTCTAGATATGTGTCCGCAAAGGAACCGTTTGCGAGGCAACTGTTGATGTGAGATTAGTAGTCGCCACTGAGTTGATAATCAAACCTTATTATAGTTGGTATAAATGTACTCGAAATGTAAACTTTTCGACTAATTCCCCATCTAATTGGACTCAAATTCCACCCAAGAACTACCTTACCTTGCACAATATTGGAACTATAAATGATTTTATTAACAGAGTATTTCTCTTTTGCTTTGTATACAGAAATGTTCTTACCATGTTAGTCAACTTTCAACAACTTTCGTGGCCAATTCTCTAAATGTTGGTACTTAGTGAAGAGTTTTCTTCACGTGTAACAACTTACGCAGTTAGACAGTGACTTGTGTCAAACACATCAACGTAAAATTAGATGATTTTTTGTATTTCTGTTCTTCTTCTTCCAATCGATGTGGACATAATTTGTGAACTATAGAATTATATATTTCCCTTATTGAACTACGAAAAAACTGAAATTTTATACTTAACATTTGTTTTAAACTAAGTTGAATATACAGCATATTTTTATGGAAGCTAGAATAATGCACTAAGTTCAGTTCTTTCCATTATTACTAAAACTTTTAGGAATGTCGGATGTTATCTACAAGTAAATGAATCGTTTATTCTTTTAATATTTAGAAATGGAATAATATTTAGAAATTTATTCTTATTTCTATGCAATATCTATGCAGCACTTATTTTAAAAAGAAAAAGTTTCCACGATCACTAGATTTTGCTTCCTTTTAAACCTATAACTAAGAGATCAATGAATATCTGTTAATGAATGGCGGGGAAGAAGGTGAAAGAGGGAGGGGGGATGGGGTAAAGGAGGGAGCTGAACGATATATCGTTTGTGTGGTAAAACTCTCTTCCTGTGGAAGCATTTCCATTTCAGGGTATAACTACTGCAACTTACAAGCATCTGAATGTGCTCACTTCATTCAGGTAATGGTCCGCCACTACAGTTCTTACGAAATTGACGATTCCTTGATGACTCAGGATGTTCCCTGTCAACCGAGTTCTGCCCCAAATTTCTACTTTTTCCAGTTCGTTTCAGCATTTCAGTGTAAAGGAAGGAGAGCTTCTAAGCCAACACGTGCATATTTTGCTCTTCGAATCACAGCCTAGTATTTTACCGGCTATTAAAATCAAACAGCCAATCAGTGTGTGCCCCAGAGCTGGCCATCTCGTTCAAAAAAAAAAAAAAAAAAAAAATGGTTTTAATGGCTCTGAGCACTATGGGACTTAACATCCGAGGTCATCAGTCCCCTAGAACTTAGAACTACTTAAACCTAACTAACCTAAGGACATCACAAACATCCGTGCTCGAGGCAGGATTCGAACCTGCGACCGTAGCGGTCGCGCGGTTCCAGACTGTAGCGTCTAGAACCGCTCGGCCACAACGGCCGGCCATCTCGTTTACTGTAACCAATTAGGCATTGACTATGATCTGTGGACCCCACTTCGTGCAAGGCAGAAACGACTCTCAAATTATATGTCACAGTAGTACTTCCAAGTCTACACTTTCTGCATTATTGTACTATAACAGTACTAAATATACGTGTCTCAGTTATTGACACTACCCATCTAACATACAGATTAAAATACACTAGACACAGAGTATAGTTCGATCTTTGTACCTTACTTAGTGCAAAGCACGATCTACCTTCTATTTCTAATTAAATATCACAATTTTATTTCTGTATCTAAATTGTCTGCATTATCTTGTGTAACAGTACAAATACATTTGAGTCGCTCGTTTGCACTCTGCTGCAAGTAACAGGTTGAGGTACAGCTGAAGTCTGAAACAACTGCAGACCCTTAAATTAAGTGCCGTAATGATATCCTCATATCTAATTTGAGTTTAACATTAATCAAAATACGTAAAGATATTAGTATTTCGATTTTAGGCTTACTTGAGGTGTTGTTCCTTCCGTGGTACAAGATAATTATAGGGGGAGAGAAAGATAATGCATCATTTTCTACGCTATAAAAATGTAATTGACGTTACTGACTGGCTAATATACCTTTTTATTTTTTCATATTAAGACTACTTGAGGTTATGTTCCACGGATGCTACAAGAACGAGCGTTCAAGGTAGGCTTTGACAACTACCTATCGGAATTTTAGTGCCAGGTATCTACAAAAAGTTTCCTGAATGTATCTCCTTTCTTCTCCGTTATTAACTAGTAAATAAGCTGTACAGTTTGTGTAGTGCCGACATCACATATTCCTATATTTTACCACAACAAACCATATTAAAACTGACTTAATTTGTTCTTGAGAGATATTTAATGTGGTGTATTACTTGAGTGCATATTTTGGTAATACATGAGTATAACTAAGAAAAGGACGTGTTAGTTTCATAAACACTTAAGTCAACAAGGTGGCTGCTCAGTTTGCTTCTGTTAGAAATTTCACATTCTCCTGGACATACACTATTAGTCTCAAGAATAGTAATGTGTTTCGACAATGTTTTCCCATTCTTCTGTAAATAATGGGCTGTAATATTTGGCGACTATGTCTTATGAAACTGATTGTCTGGTAATATTCACACCTATGTGTACCTGCCTACTTTGGAATAGGATTTATTAACTCTTCTTTAAGTCTGATGTTATTTCGCCTCACTCCTGTATCCTGCATAAAAGGTGGGGTAGTTTCTTTATGAGTGGCTCTCTCGTGGGGATGTCGTCTACACCAAGGGACTAGTGTCGACTTACGTCTTTCATAGCTCTATTAAATTCTTCTCTCACTGCCGTATTTCCCATCTCTACTTCCTCTTCTCCTTCCATAATGTTATATTCAAGTAGGTTTCTGATCTGCGGGCCGTCTATGTGTTGCTTCCAACTTTCAGCTTCCCGTCTTTGCTTAATACTGGTTTATGATCTGTGTTTTTATTTTCATACAGCTCCTTTTCTTTTTTCCAAATTTTTCTTTAATTTTCTTGTAGGTGGTACGTACTTTCCTCCAGTCCTGCCTGCTTCTACAACTTTGCGCTTCACGTCGAGACAGTCCTACTTTGCCATTTTCCAATACCTGTCAGTTCCATTTTTCAGACGTCTATATTTCATTTTTCCTGCTTCGTTTGCTGCATTTCCGTATTTTCCTCTATGTAATGAACTTGAAGTTGCCTTTAAATAATGTGTAAAACTGCGTATGGCTCTTTCTTCTACCTGCACCTGTGTGTGTGTGTGTGTGTGTGTGTGTGTGTGTGTGTGTGTAAAAGACGAAGAGTACCTCTAACATTCGCTTGCGGTCTTGTGGTGTGTCCTCAGTGCCAGAGTGCACAGAGCACAGAAGGGCAAAAGATCTGCTCACGACCACCTGTGGTCGGCCGGCGTCCGTCACGATTGGAGCCACGCGAGGTATTGTGGACTCCAGCGGCTGTCCTGGAAGCAATACATCACCAGCTCCAGCACCTGCGACACGCGGGCATCCGGGTCTGCGATTAATCTAGATAAGGCGGCTGCTGGCGGGACAAACAAGTCGACATTCAGCTGCTGCCCATGACTGTCCAGGGGCTCCTGTCGCAAATGTCTTGCGATGTTTATTAGTTGTGGCAAACCTCCTGTCTGTCACGATATACTAAGCACTATATCTCAGCTGGCTTCGCTGTGCTAAAATAAATGGGCCAAAAGTGAGATAAAATAAGATTCAGCGGAGCCAAAGCCTTCTTGAGAAACAAAAACTGAAGCCAAAATGAGCATAGTGAGGGCCATGTGTGAGGTGTTCAACTAATTCGAAAGTAAAATTACCTAGACTAGCCTCAGAAAGAGTCGTAACATGGTTTGGTCTTACCTGAATCAGTAAATGTGTAAACAGATCGATGCCATCTCTCCATTCATTAAGAGACCAAACTAACATCGGAACGAAGACTGACAAGGGGAGGCCGCCAATTGTGAAATTCAGATTCAATTCATACTGCGCATAATAAAAGCTCATGGCCAGAGGTGTAATGTGGCAAAGCACCAAGATGAACTTCTCAGCCGTTGTCGAGAAAATCGGCAGTTAAAATGAACCGTTGCTGTGAAATACTCTCTACGATTAATAATTTTCTACGGCGTCGTGGCGCAGCGGTAAGCGCTCGGGTTCGTAATCCGAAGGTCGGCGGATCGAATCTCGCGCCATGCAACTTCTTTTTTTTTTTTTTTTTTTTTTAGTATTTGTTTTTTGTAATTCAAATGTGTGTATACACACACACACACACACACACACACACGCACACACACACACACACACACATATATATATATATATATATATATAATTCCCGGCAATCAGTTGCAACAAATGCATATAATAAGTTGTTGAAAGTCGTTTGTCGTGGAAAAACTGGCGACTTCGAACATCATTATGTTTTCCGCAAACAAAGTTGTATTTCACAAATGTTATTAATTGTCTTCATAATGTTAACCACGTATAGTTAAAGGAAGACGTAGAAACGATATTCCGAAACGAATACGTATAGCGTAAGTCAAACGTTCAAATTAGAATAGAAGCCCCACGAACACAAATTTTCTGTGGCAGGTATGAAATATAAACTCCGTTGCTCGCTCGTTACACTTGAAGGACAGATGTTGAATGGGCCGAAACGAGCCGCTGCATACCAGCGTACTTGCCTGCTAACTTCGAAAGAAGGTAGATGCGGTCCCTAGCGCAATCGTCGAAAATCAATGCGGACGTGAGAGCTTTGGTACACCCTGTTAAACAAACGGAAAAATGGAGGCGGTACAATTGGAGAGCGATCCGCCTTCACCAACATGCATAAGCAATTCATTAATAGTTTATACACTGATTTTCGACGATGTTGTAAGTTGCGCTAGGGACCGCATCTACCTTCTTTCGAAGTTAGGAGGCAAGTACGCTGTTATGCGGCGGCTCGTTTCGCCCCATTCAACATCTACCATTCAAGTGTAACGAGCGAGCAACGGAGTTTATATTTCATACCTGCCACAGAAAATTTGTGTTCGTGGGGTTTCTATTCTAATTCGAACGTCCGCTATACGTATTCGTTTCGGAATATCGTTTCTACGTCTTCCGTTAACTATACGTGGTTAACATTATGAAGACAATTAATATATATATATATATATATATATTTTTGAATTACAATAAACTAATAATAAAAAAAATGTTGTATGGCGCGAGATTCGAACCGGCGACCTTCGGATTACGAACCCGAGCGCTTACCGCTGCGCCACGACGCTGTGGAAAATTATTAATCGTAGAGTATTTCATGGCAACGGTTTCTTTTAACTGTCGATTTTCTCGACAACGGCTGAGAAGTGCATCTTGGTGCTTTGCCACATTACACCTCTGGCCATGAGCTTTTATTATGCGCAGTATGAATCGAATCTGAATTTCACAATTGGCGGCCTCCCCTTGTGAGTCAGAGAAGACAGATATGCTAAATTCTGTTGTCTGAAATGATTTCACTATTGAAAGCCGTGCTATGATTTATCGTTGAGTTCGTATAAACAACAGTATGGCAGGTACAACGGTAACCGACCGTAATAGAGAAAATGAACTAAGATCACTGAACGAAGGAAAAGCAACTAGGCCCGAGAAAATGCCTATATGATTCTACATGGAATACTGAGGAACTCCCCTTCTAAAATGTCTTTCGTTAGTCGCTAGGAGTAGCTCCAATAGATTAAAAAAGTGCGAACGTCGTTATTGTTTTCAAGAAGGGTCGTCGAGCAGATGAACACAACTTTAGGCGTACATCGCTGTCGTCAATCTGTTGTAGAATTTTGGAATACATTTTTTACTAGCATAGTATTCCTCTTGTGATGCTGCGGCCTGTTTCAGGCCATTCTTCTCAAACTTCATCGTATTTGCATACTGAATTTTCGTAGGAGACTCTCTTGCTTCATTTATTTTCCGATTCAGTTTTTATTTGTAACTTTTCATCGGTACTGCGAGCTGATTACGTGAGAAGTTAGGGGTAGCTTATAGCAACGTGGGTTAATATTTCATTCTTGTAGTAGTGTAGTAGTTTCTTTTCCATTAAATGCAACTGTTCTTCGTCTGGGTTGCCATTTCGTTTTTCTTTGATTGCCATCCGGGGCACGCCTAGAGCACAGTGGTACGTCGACGACACTCTACGTTTCAGCAAGATAATACCCTTCCAAAATGGCGAGAATTTATGTTGCTTATCGTCATGCCTGCGAAAACTTACCTTGACCAGCGAAGTAGCCACATCTCTCCAAATTGAGAACGCTCGGAAAATTATGGGCTGGGTCCTCCAGTCAGCTCGGTATTCTGGCGATCTAAGGCGCCAATTGGACAGAATTTGGCACGATATCCCTCAGGAGGACATCAAATAACTCTGTCAGTCAATGCTAGATCGAATAAATGCTTGTATAAGAGCCAGACGTAGACTAACGCGTTATTGACTTTCTGAATTTGTGAAGCTCTTTCTCTTGAAGAAATCTTCGAATTTTTCTGAAACTGTAATATTTGTTTGTCGGTACATGTGCACGAATTCTACAGATTTCCGTCCCATTCGTAGAATTCCTTCGTAGTGCGTCGATTTTCTTGTCATAGAGTGTACATGGCTCTTTCTTTGTGTAAAAAATACTGTGGGGCTGGAGATGGGGAACAGAAGACGTGAGATGCAAAAATATTCGACAGCAGGCGATATTATTATCATATCCTTAGTTTTCGATGCCTGCGAAATTTCATGATAACGCTTCATTGCTAGAGCTGGAGCAGCAGGGGGAGGGCGGCGTGCAAAGAGAGTGCCATATCAACATATCTCATTACTGGCTGAAGAAATTTCTACCAAAAATAGCACGCATGTTAATTGTTTTCTTGTCTATACTGTCCGTTCTGATTTGAGTTGGAATTTTTCTGTAATTGTTGCTATTTTAACCACTGTTCCTGTTATGATAATTCTGATTTTGAGAGAACCCACCACTCTCGTGTTGGTACTCTCCTCTACTTTGATTGTTTGACCTGCCATGACTTTGCCATGCATAGTCTAGCTTATCCACACACTTCTAAAATTCTTCAATTGAGTCATCTGGCCCATAAAATAGACCCCACTGAACTCGGTTTGGTAAACGTCGTTTCAGTGCTTCAATCTAAATTAACTCGTCACAAGGTTTGTCTAGATGTGTCAGTTTTCTTAGCTGTATTTCACAAAACTCGCGCATAAAAACAATGTTTCAAACTGATCAAAAGTCATTTCAGGGCTTACCTTCTGATTTGCTCAGGATAAAGCTTCACCATCCAGAAACCGCTTAGGTACTTTTACTTTTAATGGTTGTGGCATACCAGGTGTGAAACTGTCTTTGCATTGATATTAGAAATCTACAGGATGCAATTTGACATCTCCAGGGAAAGTTTTTAACAATACATTGTTACAAGGGTTAGTAAACAGACTGTTGTTATTGTAACAATTAGTAACAAGGTTATTTTCTAAATTATTTACTCTTCAGTTGACTGTTTGAAAGTTTTCGGTTACTGACTCAACTTTTTCGTTTAAGTATTTAACCTCTTCTGCAACTAATATGGAGTTCAATTTCAGTTTCTCACCTACATATTCACTTTCGGAAGTAATATATTGCTGCATAGCTTTAATTTCAGCTTTTCTACTCTTGATCAACTCACCGATAACATTTGTTTCTGTGAATCTGACCCGTTCCTCGACTATTTCAATTCTATCGTTTATTACTTTTACTTCTGAATCAGTGGCTTGACTTAAACAATCATCTTCTGTTTCAATGCGGTCGACACGAATGTTAGTGTCGGTAAATTTCGTATTGGTTGTATTTAAATTCTGTTCGAAAGAGTATAAAGTTGCATAGATTTTCTGAAAGTTACTATTCATGTTCTGATTTACATTATCTATATTCTGATTAATACTCCTTTCTACTTTCTTGCTATGGTCTAACAATTTAGCATCCAACAATTGGGATAGCTGTTCAATTAAATTTATGGGTTGGCCTGATTGTTCAAAGCCGTGTAAAGGAGAGCGCGAACTACGTGACGCATTTTCGTGATTGTGTTCAGAATTTAAGTTCGGTGTCGAAGCAGAAATTTCCCTACCCGACCTAGTGGTCATAGGTACGTAAAGTATGTTATCTTCACTCCTGATTAGAATCTTAATCTAGCAACACTGCTCAAAATCAGATCGTCACACGGATAAAACCTTATACAGCAATTATTAAAGATTTATCGTAGCATTTCTAACTATTAAAAAAATGATTAAGCCCAAACTTAGTCCCAAACCAACATAATTGAAAAACAGAGTACTCATCTTTCGTCCATTGGCGATGTTGCAGGACCTTACAGTTGACCTTCAGTTTTCTTGAGTTGAAGCGTTCACTTCACACATATAAACACGGTTTGTTGTTCTTTTGGCAGTGATTCAAGGCACCTGGAATTCACAGAGATTAGCACACCAGATAGACTTACGGCAATCCCAGCTCCTCTACCACATTGTAACGAAACTTCTTTGTTACGTTACGTGGGGAGGCAGTGAAATTTTTCTGGGGCGAAATTTTTAACATCGAAAAGAGATTATTTGATTTAATCACAAAAACCTCAAAAATTATTCTTGAGTTCCATAGACATTCAAGAAACGTGTGATCATGGGGGCGTTTCTTACTGATCACATTGGCCTCCACCACTCAAAGACTTACTTTCAGACAAATGCAAATGTTCACTGCTAGAACAGTTTCCAAAACATTACACTTTAGTTATTAGTTCTGCAGTGACACATACATAGTTCAGTTGATTTCTTATACGTATCTTAGTTTGGTGTAACTCGGAGTAATCTGCTTTCTGCCGCTGCTGCTGTTGTTGCTGCTGAAATAGTCGGTGCCTCGGTCCATTTCATCTGCTAACTGGATCAAGTTGTGTGAATTCCATGAAATAATCCAGGTACCAAATCGTTTTAAACTGGTTTATTTATGACAAACTGCACCCCTTCTTCTTAGTGGCAGTCCACTCCACGTAACAGGCTACATATTCACAATATTGTATTACAACAGTTAGATTGCTGTACAGACGTACAATACCGTGGTTGCGTCTCAAAACTGTGTCCAACTGACCCTTCTTGAGCCTTGTGCTCCTACTATTTATATGCTTCTTAACAATAAAGTCAACAAAGCTACAGTGCAAATTTATTAAATTAAAAATTAAAAGTTAAACAATTTTATGAGTAACTATCCACAAAACCTTGCTTATTTTATGCTGAAACTGTCGTATGCAATAAGGAAAGACTTTTAAATACGGTACACATCATATTATATAAAATACTGAAAGATAACAATGCTAACCTAAATTTTCTTAATTATGGCTTCATTTGTAAATGCAAAATATTGCGAACACATATTGGACAAGCTTTACCTACCAGCACACAAATGGAATCATAAATTTTATGAGATTTAATATATTACACGAAATCACTTATTAGATACCATTGGAATTACAGAACTTTCAAAACAGAAATGTAAAATAAAACAAAAAATTGCTGTTTTATTTCACACATAACTTGTGTGCTACCACGACAGTGAGAAGGAATGCAAATGGCCAGTGGGGTACCCGCGTTTTGGGCACCAAAAATCCTTTGTATACAACATGTTCAGAAGCAGCTCTTGTGTTGGTTAGAGGACGCTATTGTCTGCTGAGCGTGTCAAGTGACCGGGATGTCACGAGACCTACTGCTGGCCATTATAGTGACGGTCAAGCTCAGGATGGGTAACAAGTGTGATGTCAGTGAATTTTATCTTGCTTTACTCGGCTTTTCACTAGTCGCCACCATAAGGGCTGTGAACACCATTTGGAGAGTCACATTGCAGCAAGTCGGTCACCAGTTCGATTCTGGAAGTCAGCCACTGTTGAGCAGCCATACGACACGTAACCTTCTGCTCCGTCTTTACAGGAAGCACAGTGAATATGTGTACTTCTGTCCACTGAAGCTTCTAGTGCAGCAGAGGCATAACCAGGGCGTGACGCCCGGGGCTCGTACCATGGGCACTGGTTCGGTAGGGGCGTCGTGTGGTGACGGGCGGAAAAAATGAGGAATAGAAAGGTCAACGATAGGAGGGAGGGAGAACAAGAATAAGAAGAAGTGAAAGGACTGCAGAACACCAAATGAGAATGGACTGGAGACGCAGAAAAGGAAAGCATGATGAGATTCGAATGGGTCTCTGGTGAGCAACAGATCCTAAAGACCTACCTTTTCCCAGTACGGAGAAGCTTGTTTTTCGTTTTCAGCTACGGGATCGAGCCACTCTCGATATGCCAAGAAAGCGAATGCAGTGAAAGTTGGAAACGAGTATTTTGACTTTTTGTTTTTAAATCTAGACCGATTATTTCACTGTAAAGTTGTGTTGGCATCAAGAAATTAATAAACGACCTAAACGATAAAGGGAATTAAACAAGACAAAAGAAATATGTCGGAATGGGGGGGGAGGGGGTAGAGTTCGGAAGGGGTGGGAGGGGAGGCGAGAGCGTACGTAGTCCAGTTTTACTCTGCACCCCAGTTAGTCTGATGTTGTTGTTGTTGTGGTCTTCAGTCCTGAGACTGGTTTGATGCAGCTCTCCATGCTACTCTATCCTGTGCAAGCTGCTTCATCTCCCAGTACCTACTGCAACCTACATCCTTCTGAATCTGCTTAGTGTATTCATCTCTTGGTCTCCCTCTACGATTTTTACCCTTCGCGCTGCCCTCCAATGCTAAATTTGTGATCCCTTGATGCCTCAGAACATGTCCTACCAACCGATCCCTTCTTCTAGTCAAGTTGTGCCACAAACTTCTCTTCTCCCCAATCCTATTCAATACCTCCTCATTAGTTACGTGATCTACCCACCTTATCTTCAGCATTCTTCTGTAGCACCACATTTCGAAAGCTTCTATTCTCTTCCTGTCCAAACTGGTTATCGTCCATGTTTCACTTCCATACATGGCTACACTCCATACAAATACTTACAGAAACGACTTCCTGACACTTAAATCTATACTCGATGTTAACAAATTTCTCTTCTTCAGAAACGCTTTCCTTGCCATTGCCAGTCTACATTTTATATACTCTCTACTTCGACCATCATCAGTTATTTTACTCCCTAAATATCAAAACTCCTTTACTACTTTAAGTGTCTCATTTCCTAATCTAATCCCCTCAGCATCACCCAATTTAATTTGACTACATTCCATTATCCTCGTTTTGCTTTTGTTGATGTTCATCTTATATCCCCCTTTCAAGACACTGTCCATTCCGTTCAACTGCTCTTCCAAGTCCTTTGCTGTCTCTGACAGAATTACAACGTCATCGGCGAACCTCAAAGTTTTTATTTCTTCTCCATGGATTTTAATACCTACTCCGAATTTTTCTTTTGTTTCCTTTACTGCTTGCTCAATATACAGATTGAATAACATCGGGGAGAGGCTACAACCCTGTTTCACTCCTTTCCCAACCACTGCTTCCCTTTCATGCCCTTCGACTCTTATAACTGCCATCTGGTTTCTGTACAAATTGTAAATAGCCTTTCGCTCCCTGTATTTTACCCCTGCCACCTTCAGAATTTGAAAGAGAGTATTCCAGTTAACGTTGTCAAAAGCTTTCTCTAAGTCTACAAATGCTAGAAACGTAGGTTTGCCTTTTCTTAATCTTTCTTCTAAGATAAGTCGTAAGGTTAGTATTGCCTCACGTGTTCCAACATTTCTACGGAATCCAAACTGATCTTCCCCGAGGTCCGCTTCTACCAGTTTTTCCATTCGTCTGTAAAGAATTCGCGTTAGTGTTTTGCAGCTGTGACTTATTCAACTGATAGTTCGGTAATTTTCACATCTGTCAACACCTGCTTTCTTTGGGATTGGAATTATTATATTCTTCTTGAAGTCTGTGGGTATTTCGCCTGTCTCATACATCTTGCTCATCAGATGGTAGAGTTTTGACATGACTGGCTCTCCCAAGGCCATCAGTAGTTCTAATGGATTGTTGTCTACTCCCGGGGCCTTGTTTCGACTCAGGTCTTTCAGTGCTCTGTCAAACTCTTCACGCAGTATCTTATCTCCCATTTCATCTTCATCTACATCCTTTTCCATTTCCATAATATTGTCCTCAAGTACATCGCCCTTGTATAAACCCTCTATATACTCCTTCCACCTTTCTGCCTTCCCTTCTTTGCTTAGAACTGGGTTGCCATCTGAGCTCTTGATATTCATACAAGTGGTTCTCTTCTCTCCAAAGGTCTCTTTAATTTTCCTGTAGGCAGAATCTATCTTACCCCTAGTGAGACAAGCCTCTACATCCTTACATTTGTCCTCTAGCCATCCCTGCTTAGCCATTTTGCACTTCCTGTCGATCTCATTTTTGAGACGTTTGTATTCCTTTTTGCGTGCTTCATTTACTGCATTTTTATATTTTCTCCTTTCATCAATTAAATTCAATATTTCTTCTGTTACCCAAGGATTTCTATTAGCCCTCGTCTTTTTACCTACTTGATCCTCTGCTGCCTTCACTACTTCATCCCTCAGAGCTACCCATTCTACTTCTACCGTATTTCTTTCCCCCATTCCTGTCAATTGTTCCCTTATGCTTTCCCTGAAACTCTGTACAACCTCTGGTTCTTTCAGTTTATCCAGGTCCCATCTCCTTAAATTCCCGCCTTTTTGCAGTTTCTTCAGTTTCAATCTGCAGTTCATAACCAATAATATTGTGGTCAGAATCCACATCTGCCCCTGGAAATGTCTTACAATTTAAAACCTGGTTCCTAAATCTCTGTCTTACCATTATGTAATCTATCTGATACCTTTTAGTATCTCCAGGATTCTTCCAGGTATACAACCTCCTTTCATGATTCTTGAACCAAGTGTTAGCTATAATTAAGTTATGCTCTGTGCAAAATTCTACAAGGCGGCTTCCTCTTTCATTTCTTCCCCCCAATCCATATTCACCTACTATGTTTCCTTCTCTCCCTTTTCCTACTGACGAATTCCAGTCACCCATGACTATTAAATTTTCGTCTCCCTTCACTACCTGAATAATTTCTTTTATCTCGTCATACATTTCATCAATTTCTTCATCATCTGCAGAGCTAGTTGGCATATAAACTTGTACTACTGTAGTAGGCATGGGCTTTGTGTCTATCTTGGCCACAATAATTCGTTCACTATGCTGTTTGTAGTAGCTAACCCGCACTCCTATTTTTTTATTCATTATTAAACCTACTCCTGCATTACCCCTATTTGATTTTGTATTTATAACCCTGTAATCACCTGACCAAAAGTCTTGTTCCTCCTGCCACCGAACTTCACTAATTCCCACTATATCTAACTGTAACCTATCCATTTCCCTTTTTAAATTTTCTAACCTACCTGCCCGATTAAGGGATCTGACATTCCACGCTCCGATCCGTAGAATGCCAGTTTTCTTTCTCCTGATAACGACGCCCTCTTGAGTAGTCCCCGCCCGGAGATCCGAATGGGGGACTATTTTACCTCCGGAATATTTTACCCAAGAGGACGCCATCATCATTTAATCATACAGTAAAGCTGCATGTCCTCGGGAAAAATTGCGGCTGTAGTTTCCCCTTGCTTTCAGCCGTTCGCAGTACCAGCACAGCAAGGCCGTTTTGGTTAATGTTACAAGGCCAGATCAGTCAATCATCCAGACTGTTGCCCCTGCAACTACTGAAAAGGCTGCTGCCCCTCTTCAGGAACCACATGTTTGTCTGGCCTCTCAACAGATACCCCTCCGTTGTGGTTGCACCTACGGTACGGCCATCTGTATCGCTGAGGCTCGCAAGCCTCCCCACCAACGGCAAGGTCCATGGTTCATGGGGGGAGGAGTTAGTCTGATAACGCCATGTTAAAAAAACCCTAAGAGCATTTCTTTTTTCTAAATTTAAATTATCATCGTTATACACTTACGAAAATTTTGAAAATTCTTTGTAATTTACTAACTGTTCATCCTTCTCGCTCGAAGTATATCATTCATGTAATATCTTTTCTTGAATGGAACTGAATATATTTGATTTATTTATTTATTTACTTTAAGTCAGGGAGTAACTGTTTGCAGAAAACAGTTAATTAATTCGCTTTTGAGAACAACATCCGCTTCTAGAGTTGTTGAATTATCCATCACAAGTTTCTGCATTCTTTTAACGAAATATGACCTGAGGAATTTGTTTTCTATGCTATTAATTCTACAAAACATTAGTCTCTCTAAGCAAGTGTGCGATTTCTATTCGCAAATTCCTTGAATACGTCAGAGAAAATAACGACTGTTGCTGTTCTTGCCACGTCTCTTGTAAATTTTCATGCAATTCGAAAACTATTTTCATCATTGCTTAAGTTTGTGGACAAAGACAGTAGACATAGTGCGTTATGGAAAGGGTATACTCAGCAGCAGAGCTGCGCTGGTTACTTCGTGACGAAGAGGGTCTAATCCTTCAAACGTTAAACACAACTCAGAGAAGACGTAGCTAGAACACGGGAGAGTAAAATATGCACAAATCCCGACACGTAATACTTCCTCGCAACAATGAACATATTACTAAGTCATTAAGCCTTTCCTCGTGTCTAAAGCTGTGAGACCTTCGAAAGATTGACGCGCTTTCAGAAGCATCTGCTATAGAAATAACTGGAATTTTTAGAGAGATAATTACTGCCATTAGTTCTCTAGCCGTAGCTGGAGGATAATGAAACAATAAAATTCTAATTATGCTCACACAACGTGTTAAACAGTTGCACGCAAATTAAGTACGCCGGAGTTGCAATCGCAAGAAGCACAGAGACCACCGAACAACATGAAGCAGATATTTTGTGGAAAGCAAAAGAGAAAATGGGGCGTTTTCTGGCATTCTTTCACATCCTTTCTCCGTGGCGAATGAGATCCATTGACACTAACATTTGCTGAGGATAGAAAACATCCGCCTGGCTTGGTGAGAGCCTGTCATTTCTCACCGTTCCTGTGCACAACCATTCTAAATGCGGAAGCCTGCCTTTAGTGATACAGATGCACAAGCTACATAAACGCGAGTGACACAGAATACATTATTACACAACAGTTTCCTGTCGGTGCCTGCATTTCATGTAGCTGTGCGACGCACGCTGTATCGCCGTACAGTCGGCCAACTCGCTGCAAAACCTGGACAGAACAGTAGCAAAAAGTGTGCGCATTCCGACTAAAGTCCCACGAAATCATGTGTATGATGCTATGGTGCATTCTTGGGGAATACTGTGGTGGCATTCCAGTCTGTGATACGTGCCTTGACAGTTGCCAGTAAACAGTGACTCGGAGAATGACACAATTTTCAGATATTGTTTGTATGGCCTATAAATATATTCCAGCGATACTGCTCAGCTGTCAGTATAAATTAAGATGGGTAGCACTCCAGAATGTATGTTTATAACATTTTTAACCGATATAATGATGTATATTGAATTAAAACTAAACTACTACCCGTACTGATACGAAATCGTTGACTCCAAAATTGCCTCTCCGTTGTTCTAAATGGTTCAAATGGCTCTGAGCACTATAGGACTCAACTGCTGAGGTCATTAGTCCCCTAGAACTTAGAACTAGTTAAACCTAACTAACCTAAGGACATCACAAACATCCATGCCCGAGGCAGGATTCGAACCTGCGACCGTAGCGGTCTTGCGGTTCCAGACTGCAGCGCCTTTAACCGCACGGCCACTTCGGCCGGCTCTCCGTTGTTCTGCTTTGTGAGTGGCTTTCCTGTTATCTTACAAGTATAGTTAACGAGTTCAGATGTATTTCGGTACTTATATTTTTGCTTTTTTAGTGGACGGTCATTTTTCTAGCGTGCGGCAGTGCTACACGGTAGACAATTATTGTGCAATAAATCACAATATTCTGCCATAACACTCGATGCCGGCATCAGCCCACATAGTTTTGATGCGCGGATACGCCATAGTCGAAACTGCTCCGTTGCGCAGAAGGCTCGCAATAAGGATTTCCGGCGTTACAGAGAAAATTTTATGCGCAAATATTCCTATTAGAAAGCGATGCGTGACATATTGCATCGGCTTTGACCCCTTCGAATCGAGTTGTCTCGAAATTCCATAAAATGACTACTGAACAACAACAAAAAAATGGTTCAAATGGCTCTGAGCACTATGGGACTTAACATCTATGGTCATCAGTCCCCTAGAACTTAGAACTACTTAAACCTAACAAACCTAAGGACATCACCCAGTCATCACGAGGCAGAGAAAATCCCTGACCTCGCCGGGAATCGAACCCGGGAACCCGGGCGCGGGAAGCGAGATATTGAACAACATAAACAAATGCAACATGAAGTAAAAGATCTGCTTTTCGAACCATTTCCATCTAGAGAACCTGGCGGCGACCCTTCTGATAGCGATAATGATGCAAGCGACAAATGTGGTTACGATTTCTCTTGAAAAATGTAAATCATTTCAAAATGGCAATTTCGACTTCTGTTCGTTATCAGCGGCCTCAAAATACGTTAGACCCGAAGTTTTACTCGAATCTTCTAAATTTATAATTTCAGACCCACCAAACGGAATCCGCCATGTCGAGTTTTGTAATTCCGACATCGAATTCGTAATCAGCGATATAAAAATCTACAAAGAACACAGTTTTGCTGGATTTTATGTCCATTTTTCTATTATGATTAGATTCTGTAGCGAGTTGATACACTGTGCGCAGCATAGCTTCTCTCCTCCCAAGTTCATGATGTTCATGATGTTCACCACCGACCATAAGTGATAGTTCCATACTAGGTGAGATTCACTTATACAAAGGACCATCAGTAACTTCCAGATCATCTGTTCTGAAAAGGAGGTAAAGCGCTCTGGTAAATCTGTATCAATTGCTTACATGGACCTTGTATACAGCAAAGAACTTTGATTGATTGCATGTCGCCCATCGCTTGCGACACCATTTTAAATTCAAAGTTAAGTATTTGTGACTTTCTTTATTGTAATAAAAATTATTAATGTCATTTGCTTGAATGGTTGTACAGCATTCCGAGAACGCACCATCCTTTAGGCACCCTATACGAGACGAGTGGACAGGACCCCACAATGTTATTACATTGCATTGAATTATTCCTTAAAAAAGGTGTTACCGATTGTTCCGGGATAAAATTAAATTAGTTGCAGTCGACAAGATCCGACAAACGTTTTCGGTGGTTTTCCTTGATTGTCAGCCGGCCGAAGTGGCCGTGCGGTTAAAGGCGCTGCAGTCTGGAACCGCAAGACCGCTACGGTCGCAGGTTCGAATCCTGCCTCGGGCATGGATGTTTGTGATGTCCTTAGGTTAGTTAGGTTTAACTAGTTCTACGTTCTAGGGGACTAATGACCTCAGCAGTTGAGTCCCATAGTGCTCAGAGCCATTTGAACCTTGATTGTCAAACGAATACTGAAACTGGAAACGCCTCCCCAAATCAAATATGTCCATACAATTTTTGAAAACATTATCAAAGATCTTTTAAAATTAAAATTTAAAGATTAAAAACAGTCTTGATAGCAACTTGTCATTTTTATTGGAGTGACCAGTTTCGATTTTATTTAGGAACCATCACCAGACTCCAGAACGTCGGGTGGACTCCGTGGAGCAAGTTGCGCCGACCTCCGACGCTGGAATTACTGCAGTTATTGTGAAAATTTTGAGTATCTTTAAATGAAAACAGAAGAAAATATTCAACTCATTTTTATGTTGGATCTATACCCAAAAGGGAAAAAGGGATCAAAAATGGCTTTTGTATCCGAATTCTACCGACAAAGCTTTTTGTTGTAGTTTTAAGCTTTATGGACCTCCTTCAAATAAGCTGTCAAATGGTGGACTCTGTGATTGGGTTCATTTAGGAAATCGGCTTCAAGAGCATGAACAATCATTTAACCACAAGAATGTACGCAAATATGGTCTGAATGTGAGATATGGTTGAAACAAAAAAAAAAGCTATATTAATCAAATTGACCTTGAACTACTAAAAGAAGAGAAGGAACATCAGGATCAGTTGCTAAAGATAATTGTAGTCGATATTAGATAGCTGGCTCAGCGTAATGTGACCTTAGGAGGGACCGGCGACAAGCTCTATCAAGATAAAAATGGTAATTGTCTTAATTTCATTGAAGTGATGGCAGAATTTGATCCTGTTTTGCAGTTGCGTTTAGGCAGATAAAACCCAAGAAATTCATTACCCTTATCTTGGAAAAAATCATTAAAAATGAACTCATAAATTTGCTTGGCAACAAAACAAAGAACAGCATTGCTAATTTTGTGAAAGAAAATAAATATTTTTCAGTCGTACACTGATTGTATTCTTGTACTCTTGATACAAGCCTCAATGAACGTATGACATACATTGTTAGGTTCCTAAACTTATCAGAAGATGCAGCGACTGTAGAAGAAAACTTTCTAGTCTTCCTGAACGTTTCTCCAACAACAGGAGAAAGTTTGAAACCGTTTTGTCGAAAAGAGGTCAACTAGGTCTCGATATTCTTGATTACAGAGGCCAAAATTTCGATAACGGCGCAAATTTGAAAGATCACAGAAGTTGTGTTCAATCGTAAACTTTGTTTGCCCTGTGCTAGCCACAATCTTAATCTTATGTTATCAGATGCAACAAAATCTACAGCACAAGCATTCACATTTTTTCGTATAATTTAAAGAATATACATTGGTTTTTGTGGATCCAGTCAGAGATGGGAAATCTTACTGAGCAGGGCACCAACTTTAACAGTGAAGAAGTTTTCAGATACTCGATGGGAAAGTAGGATGGGGAGTAAGAAAGCTATAAAGTAGCAGGCGAGAGAAGTAGGAAATCGCGTTCTTTAGGTGAGTAACAGTACTGATGAACCCGAAAACGAAGAGCGAAGCACATTCGCTTACTGTGAATGAATTAGGAATCTTCGAGTTTGTTGTAGGCGTTGTCATTTGGTATGATCTTCTCTTTGCCTTTAGCGCAGCAAGTAAGGCACTTCAAGCAGAATACATGTGCATGAAAGTAGCAACTAAATCTCTCGAAAATTTGGCGAGTTTTACTGAGAATTTCCGTGAACAAGGTGTTATTAACGCAAGTATAACTGCGAAAGAGATAGCTGAAGGTTTACAGATGGAACCAACATTTCGAGAAAATAACTGGCAAGAAGACGAAGAAATCTGATTACGAAAGTGACTACAAGTCACAACTTCCGTAGGAGAAATACAAAACTGATTTCTTCTGCTATGTTTGAACGACACGTTTAGGCAACTAGCTAAGTATTCCGAAATAATCGGCTTTTTTCTCCAGAAAGTTTAAGGGACATACAGGAGGAAGAACTGAAAATGCTAAGGTAAAAAACTAGAGAAAGAGTTAAATGTTGAACATAAATGGTGAACGTTTAAATGAAATTGTTGAATCAGAACTTTTGACCGAATTCAATGTGTTCCTGAGAAATATTGCACAAGGTTATGAAAAGTACACTGATAATATTGAAGTACTTAAATCAAATTGGAAACCCATCTCCCAGAATTTATATTGCCTGCCGTGTTTTTCTGATCGTGCCAGTGACCGCTGAAAGGAGGTTTTCCCGTTTGAAGCTGATCAGTAACTACATCAGGAGCAGCATCTCGCAAGAGTGCCCGTCCTTTCTTGCTACATTCTCAGTGGAGCACGACGTGGTTTCAGAACTGAATTCTGATGATATTATTGATGGAGTTGCTCGTCGAAAATCAAGAAAAAGGTATTTTGTGTAAAGTGCGAAAAGCAGAAAACCCTTAGTGCTCGTTACTTACAAATTACTTAACTTCATGTGAATATAGAGCACAGTGAAGTGATGAGTATATTTAAGAGTGTATCGTAAACATTATCTGTGAACCTTATTAGAATTTGAATTTCATTAAATTCAAAGGATTCCCGTCTGAAAGTTAGTTTTTGTTATTAACATTTTATCAATTACCGTATCTAGCAATATTCCTTCTCTTGTTAATTATTTTCCTATAACAACAGTAGGTATGCTGCAGTAATAATACATTGGTAATAAGTCAACGATGCAACATACATTTCTTTTAAACGTGCGAAAGGTGTATCATCTGTGCTGGTGGAGGCCAGGAGGAGAGGAAGGGATGGGAGTGGAGAATGGAGGCAGCAAATGACAGACGCGGAAGAGCCCTGAGGAGAGATTTCGCAAAGGCCGGCTCTGTTTCTAAGATTTATCGGGCTCTCATTTACATAAACACTGACTGAGACAGTCATGATGTAAATTACCGAAAAGTTACATAAAAGAAAACCAGTATTAATGACAGAGAATGAACTGTCTAACCTTCAAACTAAAGTTAACCAAACAGTAGACCATGAGAGTATAAACGCCACTGGAACGTATCGTATATTGTTCTTTTGCCAAGCCGGCTAACATCTGCTAACGCAAGTAGAAATAAAATTGTTATTTACTTCAACTGTCCAGATAAATTTGTTGAGGACCTGTGCTGCATAGCGTGTAAAATATATTTAAGAGCGCACCAGCAGGAGGCATCCCTAGAGAGATTTGTGTCATCGCCTCGTTGTTGAATGCGGTCCAACAAAAGAGCTACGGTGCATAGGCTTCGCCTGCGGTTGGCTGGCGTCTGTCGGCAGAGTGAAGCGAACTGCATGCAACAGCTGTAGCGAGGCTTCCTGTTTCACTTGCGGCCGTTCTGTGAGTAGACGGACGATGATGCATGGCGGCCTCAGCAGGCCATACACTTAGTGATGTTAAGTGTAGACGGGAGCAGCAGATTCAACAAGGCGAATAAGAAATAAAGGAGGTCGCGAATTCCGTTACGAAATTCGTTCACCAGAGCTCACATATTATCACGGCTTATGGCAATGACAGGAAAATGTTAGCTGTGGGTTTGCAGCTAGACAAATGTCAATAAAATACTCCTGGAAATGGCCTAAAAGAAGCGCTGTTGTATGTCACCTGCATCTAGATGAATTGGTGGTTGACAAACCCTGTAGTATCAGTCTAAAAAAATGCACACATATGTCGGGGTATTACTCTGAAAGTATCTTAGGGAAATTTGTTCACGAAAGAAGTCGATTACAAGAAGCAAGTCTGCTTAAACGTTCAAAGCTTTCTGTTCACCTCAAATCTTAACGTCGTTCAATATAGCATCTGAAGACACGTCATCTGTCTATGACAGTAAAATAAATATACACTGCCTGAAAAAAAGTGGAGCAACCAGAATAAATGGTCGAATATCAGTGTAACTTCGTATGCGTACTTCTCCATCGGCGTTTATGTATATTTTTGTACTTTCAGCATTGCAGCACAGTCACCAATTGTGATAATTTAATATATAAGAAGCTATCAGCCTCGAATGTGACCACGCCTATTCAGGCTGTTTTAGTTTTATTTCTAGACCATGCCCTCTAAGACAAATTATAGATTCAGGTATATCTTCTGAAGAAGACTCAATTATTTGGGCTGAAAGCTAGGTAAAGGTTGGTTTCATTACCTCAATCGAGGATGATATTTTCTTATATATTTCTTATATATTAGTTTATGTAAATGACTAGAGCTGCAGTTCTCTGTGACAAATAGAACGACCACAATACTGCACTTTCCCTGTTCGTATTTAGTGTTGTTACGAGGCCTGATAGGGTAAATAAATGTTGTGAACAGCGTCATACACTACTGGCCATTAAAATTGCTACACCACGAAGTTGACGTGCTACAGACGCGTAATTTAGCCGACAGGAAGAAGGTGCTGTGATATGCAAATGATTAGCTTTTCAGAGCATTCACACAAGGTTGGCGCCGGTGGCGACACCTATAACGTGCTGACATGAAGAAAGTTTCCAACCGATTTCTCATACACAAACAGTAGTTTACAGGCGTTGCCTGGTGAAACGTTCTTGTGATGCCTCGTGTAAGGAAGAGAAATGCGTACCATCACGTTCCCGACTTTGATAAAGGTCGAATTGTAGCCTATCGCGATCGCGGTTGATCGTATCGCGACATTACTGCTCGCGTTGGTCGAGATCCAATGACTGTTAGAAGATTATGGAACCGGTGGGCTCAGGACTGTAATACGGAACGCCGTGCTGGAACCCAACGGCCTCGTATGACTAGTAGTCGAGATGACAGGCATCTTATCCGCATGGCTGTAACGGATGGTGGAACCACGTCTCGATCCCTGAGTCAACAGATGGGGACGTTTGCAAGACAACAACCATCTGCACCAACAGTTCGACGACGTTTGCAGCAGCATGGACTATCAGCTCTGCGACCATGGCTGCGGTTAACCTTGACGCTGCATCACAGACAGGAGCGCCTGCGATGGTGTACTCAACGACGAACCAGGCTGCACGAATGGCAAAACGTCATTTTTTCGGATGAATTCAGGTTCTGTTTATAGCATCATGATGGTTGCATCTGTGTTTGGCGGCATCGCGGTGAACGCACATTGGAAGCGTGTATTCGTCATCGCCATACTGGCAAATCACCCGGCGTGATGGGATGGGGTACCATTGGTTACACGTCTCGGTCACCTCCTGTTCGCATTGGTGGCACTTTGAACAGTGGAAGTTACATTTCAGATGTGTTACGACCCGTGGCTCTACCCTTTATTCGATCCCTGCGAAATCCTACATTTCATCGGGATAATGAACGACCGCATCTTTGAGGTCCTGTACGGGCCTTTCTGGATACAGAAAATGTTCGACTGCTGCCCTGGCCAGCACATTCTCGAGATCTCTCACCAATTGAAAACGTCTCGTCAATGCTGGCCGAGCAACTGGCTCGTCACAATACGCCAGTCACTGCTTTTGATGAACTGTGGTATCGTGTTGAAGCTGCATGGGCAGCTGTACCTGTACACGCCATCCAAGCTCTGTTTGACTCAATGGCCAGGCGTATCAAGGCCGTTATTACGGCCAGAGGTGGTTATTCTGGGTACTGATTTCTCAGGATCTATGCACCCAAATTGCGTGAAAATGTAATCACATGTCAGTTCTAGCATAACATATTTGTCCAATGAGTACCCGTTTATCATCTGCATTTCTTCTTGGTGTAGTAATTTTAATGGCCAGTAGTGTATGTTGAGTGATCACTGTAGTGGACACGGAGATGCGGAGACATGAGCACCTGGTAGGTTGTCGAATGGGCCTCACTGCGGGTCTCCATTTGGCTGGCTGGTAGAACTGTGAAATAACTAGACTTCTGGGGTGTTGGGATGTGCAGTGGACCAATGTTCAACAGCACGCACTCTCGTCCTCAATGTTCCGATCGACCACGCATGGCAACTAAAGCAAGGATCACCATCCTGTGCACCAACAACATCTTAATATGAGGTGCATTCAAGTTCTAAGGCCTCCGAATTTTTTTCTCCGGACTGGAGAGAGATAGAAACATGCGCATTGTTTTAAAATGAGGCCGCGTTCATTGTCAATAGGTCCCAGAGATGGCAGCACCGTACTGCAGATGGAATTTTACCGCCAGCGGCGAGAGTGAGAACTGTTTTAAATATTTAAAATGGCGACGTTTTCCTTACTTGAACAGCGTGCAATCATTCGTTTTCTGAATTTGCGTGGTGTGAAACCAATTGAAATTCATCGACAGTTGAAGGAGACATGTGGTGATGGAGTTATGGATGTGTCGAAAGGGCGTTCGTGGGTGCGACAGTTTAATGAAGGCAGAACATCGTGTGACAACAAACCGAAACAACCTCTGGCTCCCACAAGCCGGTCTGACGACATAATCGAGAAAGTGGAGAGAATTGTTTTGGGGGATCGCCGAATGACTGTTGATCAGATCGCCTCCAGAGTTGGCATTTCTGTGGGTTCTGTGCACACAATCCTGCATGACGACCTGAAAATGCGAAAAGCGTCATCCAGGTGGGTGCAACGAATGCTGACGGACGACCACACGGCTGCCCGTGTGGCATGTTGCCAAGCAATGCTGACGAGCAACGACAGCATGAATGGGACTTCCTTTTCGTCGGTTGTGAGAATGGATGAGACGTGGATGCCATTTTTCAATCCAGAAACAAAGCGCCAGTCAGCTCAATGGAAGCACACAGATTCACCGCCACCAAAAGAATTTCGGGTAACCGCCAGTGCTGAAAAAATGATGGTGTCCATGTTCTGGGACAGCGAGGGCGTAATCCTTACCCATTGCGTTCCAAAGGGCACTACGGTAACAGGTTCATCCTACAAAAATGTTTCGAAGAACAAATTCCTTCCTGCACTGCAACAAAAACGTCCGGGAAGGGCTGCGCGTGTGCTGTTTCACCAAGACAACGCACCCGCACGTCGAGCTAACGTTACGCAACAGTTTCTTCGTGATAACAACTTTGAAGTGATTCCTCATGCCCTCATGCTCCCTACTCAACTGACCTGGCTCCTAGTGACTTTTGGCTTTTTCCAACAATGAAAGACACTCTCCGTGGCCGCACATTCACCAGCCGTGCTGCTATTGCCTCAGCGATTTTCCAGTGGTCAAAACAGACTCCTAAAGAAGCCTTCGCCGCTGCCATGGAATCATGGCGTCAGCGTTGTCAAAAATGTGTACGTCTGCAGGGCGATTACGTCGAGAAGTAACGCCAGTTTCATCGATTTCGGGTGAGCAGTTAAATAGTAAAAAAATCTGAGGCCTTAGAACTTGAATGCACCTCGTAAGTACAAGTAATGTTCTACCGGCAACATTCTATGTTATCCCGCACCATTGCCCAGCAATTTTAAGCAGCCAAACCAGGGACTTACCGTCCCACGCGTAGCCTGCTGTCAGCACCACAACACAAACAGCTGCATTTGGAATGCTGCCATGAGCGGGAAGCACGAACTGCTGATGAATAACGTCGCTTTGTCTCTTTGTGTTCTGCACGAGCCCATATGACCATCATCGACCAGTGTGGTGGCGACCTGGTGAGAGGGCCCATTCTTTCATGATTTTGGAGAACCACAGAGGTGTCACTTCTGACGTTATGTTGGGACCAGCCATCGGGTATGGCTTGAGGTCACGGTAGGTAGTGACTGAGGGAATTCTGACAGCATAACGGTACATCCTGCATCGTCGTGTGTTACCTCTCATGCGGCTGTATCGGGCGCCATTTTTCAACATGACAGTGCTCATCCGTAACTTGGAACATGTCTGTATGTACTATGTGTGATGCTGAGCGTGCTGGGGTAAGGAGTTGCCAGCACACGGGTCGGCAAAGATGCAGCTCAAAGATCGATAGTAGGCGCTGGATCAAGCGCACCTGTCACGAGAGAGGCCAAGCCCTCTCGACAGCATGTATTTAGACCGCCGCCGCTGACTGGAGGGCCTCACTAACTCACATCAGTTTGGCGTCTGTCATTCACTCGCAGAGTGGCACTAGCAGTGAGGCTAAAGTTTGTAATAGCAAGATTTCCTATAGCGTCTGCAAGAGCGCTGTTACTGATGAGTTTTTACCACGAATATGGACTCTATTCAAATTAAGTAGCAGCAGCTTGTAAATAAAGAACCGTATTAATCCACGTCTGCATTTGTGTTGTAGAAAGAGGGTACTGGCACCCATAACAATATCCTCGCTCTTCCTTCTTACAGTACAAGACTCTACACTGAGGAACTCCCATTGCCAGCAAGGTCCTCAGATTTTTCGCTGACAGAATAGTCTGAGACCAGGTCGCATATCTCCTCCATCCCACTGACACTCTCTGGGGCATCGAGGACTAATTAGAACGGTTACAGTCCAGTTTTCTTAGGAGAGGAAATAACTGTTTTATGGCACACTTCCCAACCGAGCCACTGCTTACATCCAAGCCAGAGTCGGTGCAACATCTTACTGATAAGTGGGCTCTTACCGTCAAGGTTTTTGTAAATGTAACTCGATTTTGTTAGGACTGAAATAAAATCACGCACCCTCTTACCCCTCGAAGTTTCATTTCGTTTTTTCCTCCTCTGCTGGATGCTTCACTTTTTCTTCAGACAGTGTAGATAGTAAATGGTAATGGTTTTCGTTTCACCACTTGATTCTGGTGTTATCTAATAATACGCGCTACCCAACTATTGGTTTTCGTACTTCTCCGGTTGTTGCGCGATTAAACCACTCACTCTGTTGCTCGTCGATAAACCGCTGGCTTATTCAAGCAACTCCTCACTTCACCTCACGATAATGAATGTACCGTTATTTTCGTCCCTAATTCACGTGAAAAAGTTTATAAATGTATTGGGAACTCAATAAGGCTCATCAACAATCAGGAACTATCGATATTAATCCTGGGTGTAAGGTGTAACAAAAGCCGCAACATAATTATTAGCAACGTTTTAAATTCTCAACGTCATATATGTCTAGACAGGTTTTGAAACATAATAACTGGATTTCAATGACAATATGCCCGGCTGTTATCATATATGTAGGCTTCCTGACTGAAAATTTTGCATTTCCTGATTTTTCAGAAAAACATATAGAGTGAAAATGACGAGAGACAGCAAGCATCTGTCATTGTGCGGATTTAAGATGACTCGTTTAGAACAACTTTGATGGTGAACTTCCAGATGCTTCCTTCACATTTCTTTTCTGTCTATTTCTTCATTTTTCTTCAACGTATGCTGCATTTTTGTCTGTAGAATATCTCACTCTGTTTGTGAACCTATCAGTACGGCGTAGGTACATGAGTTTCGCAACATCTAATAACGTAGTAGGAACTGAGCGTTCAAGTGTGATCGAGAAAGAAAAAGACTTATCTGTTTACCTGTTTTTGACAAGAAGTGTATAGATAGAGTTCTGTGTTGTATAGTTGATACTGCAGTGTTACAAACGCTTCTTAATGTAAAGTCCTGTAGATCTGCCATGGAGGAAAACGTAAGCTAAATAGTGGATGCTGAGGCGCTGCTTCAAATAAATTTATTGACATTCAGACGCTAATCGCTTGTGCATGAAACTGATAGTTCTAAACGTGCGATGAGAGAGGTTGTCAGCTAGTTAATACCGTGAGGTTCATCTACAGAAGCACAAACTGTCAGCGTGGCAGGAAAAGTCTAATCGATGGTCGCTAGCTCAATGAAAATCGAAACAAGTATAGAAATGCAGTGCGCGAGGTCTACAGCATGTTTCTTTTATTGTGGTACATAGACCAATGAAACCACAAAATGTGCCCACCTGCAGTGCCCCTTTTTACGTCAGGCTCTCTGCTTGTGGAGTCGAACCGCATCGTATGGGCCACTGCTCGTGGAGCCTCGACTGTCTCTCACGGTGTACGACATACCATGTCCGACGGTGACATCGTATCTGTGAACTAAATCATGGTATTGTTGGCGGACAAAAGACTTGGCCCCATCGAGTAACTGATGTCCTGTTACAACAATCCTACCGCTCGACTTGGTCTCTCTGTGACTTCATCAGAGAAACTCGGCTGGATTAGTCTCGTTTCAAATAGTATCGAGAGGATGGACGTGTACGGGTATGGATGCAACCTCATCAATCCACGGACCCTGTATGTCAACAGCCGACTGTTCAATATGGTGTAGGCTCTGTAGGGCGTGGGCAGTTCGACTGATGTGGGACCCCTCATACATTTAGATATGATAGGTGACACGCTCGTAAGCATACTGTTTGATCACCTCCATCCATTCATGTCCATTGTGTATTCCGACGGACTTGGGCAATTCCAGCGGGACAATGCGACACCCCACAAGTTCAGAATATAGTCGCTCCAGGAACACTTTTCTGAGTTTATTCACTTCCACTGGCCACCAGACTCCTCAGACATGATCATTATTGAGCATATCTGGGATGCCTTGCAACGTGCTGTTCAGAAAATATCTCCACTCCCTCGTACTCTTACGGATTTATGGACAGCCCTGCAGGATTCATGGTGTCAATTCCCTCCAGCACTAGATCAGACACAGCCGAGTCCATGCGACGGTCGTGTTGCATCGCTTCCGCTTGCTCGCGGGGGCCCTACACGATATTAGGCGGGTGTACTCGTTTCTTTCGCTCTTCAGTGTATAACTGAGTATTGGCGATATTTACGTACCGCCAGGCTTTCGTCATTTCCTTCGACTTTATAGAAACATAATTTGATACTCTACAACTTTCCTCCCAAAACATTTTACGTCATTTTGGCCAGTTCTCAGATATTGCACATTTTATAGGGACAAAACGAGTGTCCTTCGAAAAGTGTGAGACATTACCGTTTTCTAACGTAGCTTTTCTGTAGGAAAATTTAAACAAATAGCGAGATAATGGTACTCAATCTATGCATATTTTTGCTGACCTTGGCTTTTTTGATTAAACTCTTTGTTCTAGAGGAAACTGGAAAAAGAAAACAGGAGAAGTCCGAAATTTTGGTGGTTTTCTTCCCATCGTGCAGAAGCTCTACTCAGAGATCTGGTCAAACTCAGATTATTCATGTTAGTGCGCCTTCTTAAGTGATTAAAACTATTTCCGGGTTTCGACTAATTTTTGGAAGTTAGAATTCTAATTTTCGTTGCCTATGTTGCATCCTCTAGCAATCAATCTCTCTTCATACACGTGCAAATTATTTTAATCTGTGCTCTTGTGCTGTATGCCAAGCAAAACTTCCTAATGCATTAACTAAAAATTAAAGCAATTACTTAATTATTTGAGGGAAACGCTTATAGTTTTGAAAGTAGAGGAGATGCATACATGCAACATTCGATAATGCCATACAGAAAGTCCCCAGTGGTGGGGAAGATGTGTGTACGGTGATGTTTCCTTGATGGTCTCTAGAGTATGTTTTCCGACTGTCGCGATGTTTGATGGTACACCACCTGTCGTCAGTCTCGCACCGAAGCTGCGAGTTCTTGACCCGAGTGTTTCCGTGCTAGTTAGACCAGATTCACTCTATGATGATCTGCAGTGTTGCTGGTAACTGTTGTACGAAACGGGTGCACTGCGGCTGTAAGGTTTATTGTATTACACCTTACAAGTGAAACGCGTAGTTTTTCAAAGCAGTAGTTCCGAACCGACCGTTTTAATCGACCCTTTTACGTTACGTTAGTGATATGTTTGATCCGTAGTAGTTTACTTCTCTATAACAATTTCAGCTTCAAGGGATTTTAGGTTTTAAATCAATGAGCTCACATAGCAGCTACTCAATTATTTAGACAATAGGTATTAGAAACCTGGTTTCGCAGGACATAACGGATCAGGTAATGCTTGTGGAAAGGGGCCAAAATCAGTTACTGTCAGTTGCAAAAAACACATACACTTTATTTTCCTAAAAACATTTAATCACACATGCCCTTAAAAGGATTCAAAACAATACGACTGAAAGCCCGAACACAAGTTATTACAATTGCTTTGAGGAATACATGCGGCGGAAAACCTTACTTTAAAAAAATCTTACATAAATAGTCGGCTGAAGGCTACACGCTGGACACAGAAGAACTGAGGGCTTAAGGCCTGGATAACAAGAATTTCAGATAGACAAAATAAAATTTAAAATGTTTTAAACATATGAATTTTCAGATTTTAATTTGAGACGGCTGAAGGCCTTATCTTAAAATATTTCACGTAAACTTCGGCTGAAGGCCACATTCTGAACATAGAACAAGGCTTAAAACCTGGATAATAAGGATTTAGAATAGAATAAAAACCTGCCTTTTTTAAAAAAAATTAGTTTTGATGAAATAGATCTTGAAACCTTAATCACAGTCGGCTAAAGGCCTTATTTTAAAACTGAAGCAAGTAAATTAATAGACGGCTGGAGGCCTGGCACAATACTTGAGACTAAAAGAAAATCACAATCTAAAACAACAGAACAATGAGGCTCAGAGGTGCTCCAGGGGTCGGCCTGAGGCGGTAACTCTAACGTAAATTGAGGTGAGAGAGGTAGCCAAGAACAAGATTAAGTAATCAGATGGCAAACCGACCCAGGGACGGCTGAAGGACCGACCAACAACCTAATTAATTCCGCTGCGTCGATCAGCGGCACGACAACGTAAAATATCAGCCGAGGGCGAGGATACAAGCGGCACTACGTCTTCAAAATTGGCGTCTAAAAACAGCCAAGGTGCAATAACCACTCAAAAACATGAACAACACCAAGGGCTGTCAAACTACACGTGGTACGTACAGCATCAACACGACGAGGAAAAACACAGTGCGGAACACTACGCCAATGATCTCGCCTCGGAGACTTCCTCGCTGCACTGTCCCAACCGACCGACTGCCTACACCAGTACGCAGACAGCATTAAAATTAACTGCTCAGTCTAAATAACACGAGCTAGACACAGTTCCACAAAAACACTTCCACAAGAACTCGAACAATCGTAAAAGCAATCACTGTGCAACAACCAGATCGAATGACAAGTCGACACCCACGGAGAACCTGAAGCGGTCGGCGACCAAAAATACGTCGTCTGAGGAGACGACCGACCCAACGACCAACCAAGGTCGTTGCCACTAAAGTCATGTGTGTCAGAAACGGTCGGGCGAGTCTTGGCTATACGGAGCTCACTGCAGCTCCGTCCCGACTCAACTCCATGTCCATTCGGAACTCGGAGACACTGTGACGCGGGCACACTGTCTCGTACGCAACCGTGCAGAGGTAACACTTGCCCATTGGCCACCAGACATCTCTGCACAAGGAAGGAACCGACCCACGCCCTTTAAGACGACCATCTGACGAGGCCCAGAAACGATCAAAAGACCAAATACACGTACGCCGATGAGACGACCGACCGAATGACCAACCAACGGTCGTTCCCGCTCCTGTGTCCTTCCGTCGGACAGTGCATGTGTGTCGCCAGCGGTCGGCGAGTACTGGCTGTCCCCACCTCACTGGGGCTGCGTCACGACTCAACTCCCAGATGACGACCCGGAAATACTATCGGTCGCGCCAGAGATGGTACGACAGTGCTCTTATCGATAAGCGCTGCTGCTGCCACTCACGGAGAAGCAAACCAGCAACTTAGTGACGCCAGTAAGACGAATAAGAAACGAGACGGCGGCACCACAAAGACAAGCTGTCAAGCAATAAACGGCAAAAACGCGTTCCGCGCGCGGCTTACTTTTATTGTATAAGTTTGGAGACGAAGAGTGTCATAGTACTAGTTCCTGTATTTTGGTGACTGAATGTTGAAGGTCTGGAGCTGTATACCCTTATGTGAAAGATGGAAATGATTGCTACCTTCGCTGTCCCATCTGTTCGACCATAACTACTTTCAGAAAATGTGGTTCTAGTAACAAATTCATTCCACCATATGTAACATAGCCAAGACAAAATAAAATCCTTGTCATAGGCTAACGTAATTTCGTCACTAACTGGATGTCTCTGTACGTACTGCACATCTTTTGTGTGTGTATTAGGTAGGCGTTGTGTGTAATTAATGTGGAATAAAGACGAACATGTACTCATAATCACCATCGAATTCACAATGTAAACAAAATCACTGCTCAACTTGAGTGACAATACTCAGCCGGCCGCGGTGGTCTAGCGGTTCTAGGCGCTCAGTCAGGAACCGCGCGACTGCTACGGTCGCAGGTTCGAATCCTGCCTCGGGCATGGATGTGTGTGATGTCCTTAGGTTAGTTAGGTTTAAGTAGTTCTAAGTACTAGGGACTTATGACCACAGATGTTGAGTCCCATAGTGCTCAGAGCCATTTGAACCATTTGTGACAATACTCATTTAGGTGTTATGCACGTTCCCTAAATTCGTTCGATCTGCGGTCAAATTCCTCCTCCTTATGCTTTTCCCTCTGACGTTTTTAATGACCTCCGTGTCAATGTGACCTTAAACATTAACATTCTTTTAAGCCAGGCTGTTCAGCGTCTCTAACATTTGGTGTGAAAAACACAAATGAGTAGCTAAGAATTCTTTATTTTCTCGTTTTACGAAACCGATAGCATTGTCTTGGTACCTATTCAGTTGATATGTTCGTCCAGTGAGCGTCACCAAAGTGAGGTAGACGAAAATGTATGAGAATGATGGAAGTAACGGTAAACAACAACTTTTCACAATCACATGCATTTAACGTAGGATACATAATTAAAAATAAAAAAGTTGAAAAACACGTAAATAAATTCCGCCCCACTCGTTTCGCTGACGTAATGAAGTTGTTTTTTTAAACGGAATCAGTTTCCTCTAAAGATTCTAAATCCGCGTTCGACTGTCTAATGTCTATAGACAAATACGCCCAAACAAAATAAGTTCAAGTGTTTTGACGATGTATAACAGAATATTTTAAAGTCGACATTAAATTATACAGAATAAAACCAAGGGGTATTTGCACTACTGACACACAAATGACGCTCAGTAGCTTTGGAGTGACAGAATAGGCAATATATCGATCATATCAGAAAAATAATACGTAAATTACAGAGACGAACACACTACCACACACACACACACACACACACACACACACACACACAGAGAGAGAGAGAGAGAGAGAGAGAGAGAGAGTGGTCACTGCTCCGCAAGCGCCCATCTTGCAATCATCTCCACCGTTTTCTTGACTTAGATATCAATGTGCAGGTACCCACGATCAGAAAAAACTGTTCAGGGTTGTATTTTCAGAAACTTTCAGGGTAAGAGGTGAGGTTCTTTACTTCTTTTGATTGCGTTACTCTATCCCGTTCCCTGAGAGAGATTACAAGCCTGCTGAGTAAGACTCCAGTGTGGTGGTGATGAGCGAACACTTGTTCTCATAAATATTTTACCGGTAATTATGTCAATAGGGCAATTTGGCACGTGAAAATTACTTCGTGAAGTAATAAGCAGTTCTAGAATAGAATTAGTTGCACTACACAGCCATCAGGACTTCCTGTGTTACTACTTGAGATCTAAAAAAAACCTGTCGTATAGAAACCACTGATTACGTACACTTAGTAAATTGTGCCTTCCACCTTGGACTCGAGGCTCTTCCCCGAGGTCATGCGACGGTTACTTTTGATCCCAATTATGAACATCTCTCATCATAATGATACTCGAATGCCACGTAAAGATAACAGGAATAAAAGCATCGACCCACCACGAAGCTCAAAGAACTCATACTGCAGCCGTTCGCGCAACTACTCGACTTCTGGTATAGCAGCGTCTCTGAAACATATACTACGATTACTAATGCGTCTCCCCTCAAAATCTATGTGAGTTGTTTTCTTACTGGGAAAGAAGCATTATTTTTACTATTTCACCATGGCCTTGTTTCCATGGCATAATAAGGTCCATTGATCATCTATGCACTGATTGGTTCAAATGGCTCTGAGCTCTATGGGACTTAAATTCTGAGGTCATCAGTCCCCTAGAACTTACAACAACTTAAACCTAACTAACCTAAGGACATCAGACACATCCATGCCCGAGGCAGGATTCGAACCTGCGACCGCAGCGGTCGCACGGTTCCAGACTGTAGCGCCTAGAACAGCTCAGCCCCCCCCCCCCCCCCCCCCCCGGCCGGCCATCTGTGGACTGATGCATTTCATCCTCTCACAGCTACACTTAAAGACACAAATATTTACTTGTACATTTTCGTACTTTCACCACGAACATCCGGCACATGCAAGTGAAACAAAAAGGCCCCGAACTGGTGTTCACGTCAACAGCTAGAAAATCAGATATTCTTCTTCGTTCCCAAGTTCACTCAGAATCAATCTGCCCGGTTCATAAACTTATTCTCTATCTGCCAACAGATCTTACTGTTGTGCTGTAGTGCAGGATTTTCTACCGAATCCACGGCTCTGGTTTTCGCACATGAAATGTACACGGAACAGTCACATTAATGTGATGACCGCCTGTTTCCGACGTCAACCTAGAACAACCACTCACAGACAGTAGGTGGCAGCACTAGCTGTGGAGGGTATACAAAGCGGGCGGAGATGACGTGGAAGACACTGTACCCATTGCCGCAATTTGGGAACGGAGCGATTTATCTAACGTCCAAAAGCGCATTATCATTGGCTTTAGAGCCAAGGGTGGAAGTAGTTTAGAAACGGTGGTTCATGTGCCACCATGGTTAACGTACACTGTGCATGGCAAAATGGCGCTATCTGAAACCGGCGCCGAGGCAACCGTGGGGCACCACGGGCCATAGATGACAGCAGTGAATGACGGCTGCGAAGATGTGCACGGTAGGCAACTGTTGAGGAACTGACCATCCAGATGAACGGAGGGTCTACCGAAATGGTCTAGTCAACGACCATTCAGCGCACATTGGCGCTTATGGGTTTCTGCGGCGGGCGCCTGGTTCATGCACCGTGCTGACTGCTGTTCATTGGCAGCGAAGGTTGGGATATATGCGCCAATACAGCCACTGGATGTCCACTGAGTGGAGATAGGTGGCCACTTCAGATGAATCACGTTTTATGCCCCATCGGCATCAAACTTCTGAAAGAAAACATCCTGCGGATATCGTTAGAAGGGTCCAGCCCAGAGGAGGGAGTGTTATGTCCTGGGGCATGTTTTCGTGAATCTCACTGGGTGGTCTCGTCGTTCTGGAAGGCACAATGGATTAGCATAAGTATGCATTTATGTTCACCCCCACATGTAGCGTGTCACACAGATAGAAGTGTACGTGCGAGGAGAGTATGGTAAACCCATCCTGGTGGTCTTCGAACCACGCAGTGTACGTGCATCGTGCGGACAGCACCAGGGTGGGTTTATGATACTCTCCTGGCCACCAGTCTCACCTGACGTAAACGCAGTGAGAATGTGTGGAACCATCTCGATCTGGAAACCCGCACCAACGGAGAAACCTAGCGCAGCTGACAGCGTCACTAGATTTGGCATGGCTCCTCATCCTTATCGTTATCTTCCAGAATCTCATTGACTGTTTTCCTGCAAGACTCGTGCTGCAAAAGGTGGTTATTCAGGTTTTTTACAAGTGGTCACATTAAACTGACTGGCAATGCATTTAACTAACTATACAGGGTGAAGCGAAATTCGCACACTCGGGCTTCGCAGCGCGACTCCTCACACACCAGCGATAAATAAATGTCTCTCACAAAAGGGTGCGTTTCTGGATGAGGTATCGAATATATTGCTTCCTCCTACTTATACCTCCCGAGGAGATCACGAATGTAAAATTAGAGAAATTAGAGCGCGCACGGAGGCTTTCAGACAGTCGTTCTTCCCGCGAACCATACGCGACTGGAATAGGAAAGGGAGGTAATGACAGTGGCACGTAAAGTGCCCTCCGCCACACACCGTTGGGTAGCTTGCGGAGTATAAATGTAGATGTAGATGTAGAAAATTTCGTCCGGCAAGTACATTCGGCAGAAAAAGGACGTTAACGAGTGGCAGTCTGGCAACTCTGTAATCACACGTATCATAACTACCTCTGTCAGCACATATTCATTGTGTCGTATAGGTGGTGCAGTGGATAGAGTTTTGCGTTAAAACGAAGGAGATCGAGGGTTCAATCCTGGGGAAGGGCGCATTTTTTTTATTTGCTAATTTCATTCTGACATTTCATACTGTAATATACACCACTTTTAGGTAACATGTATCCTATATTCATAACATTTTGTAACGCTGAACAAAACAAATTAGTGGCCAGACAAATAATAAGCAGACAGTTGAAACAAATGACCAGTCACGGGACAGAGTAACTACAAAAACAATACCAATTTCGAGATGCTAAAGATGATAGCACAGTACAATAACACAACATCTGCTTTTCATTTATATTACAAGTAATATGAGGGCTCATATGTCGCACATTAGCAACCAGTGACAACAATAACATGCATATTAATGACTGCATAACCTTCACAATTGAATACGTTGTCCTTAGAATAAAAGATGCTCTACTTTGCGCAACCCACCGGATCATACAGCTCTGGACACTTCGCACCAAAGCTGTGTCCACAGCAACAATAATAATAATAATAATAAGGCACTGAGATACGTACTAAACACTATGCGGTTACCAGACTCAATGTCGAAAGTCATAATTAGTGGCACCATGGTGACAACACATACAAATAATAACCGAGTTCGGACATCATTCGCAAAGCACGTTGCTAGTCCTACAGGTAACGTAAGGCCCTAACGAAATGTAATGGACCTGAATGAGGCGAGAATAATAGTTGGTACTAATCTATGGGATCATTGGAGGAGGGTACAAAGAAAACAGGTTTCGCATCTAGAAGATGAAGTGGTGCGAATAAATTCACGCCCACGATGTGGAAATGGCTACTTTCAAAGCGGACCAATCCACCATTTCTACTACTGTAGTATGTAAGTGCAGATATTTTCTAGAGGACTCGCTGCAATCGCTGTTGACCATTAAGATGCCAGATACCGTACCATCTGGACTACATTTACCAAATAATAAAAAAAAAACAACATATGCCTTAACATATGATCGAACCACTGACCTCCTGTATGCCATCCCAAAACTCTACCCACTGCACCAACAGTACAGCATAATTAGTAGCTGCTGACAGAAGTGGCTACCATACATGTGGTTACAGTGTCGCCAGATTGCCACTCTTTAACGTCCTTTTCATGTCGGATTTACTCGCCGGACGAAATTTTGAGATAGACTTTTTATCCTAGGCATGTGAGGAGTCGCTCTGCGCAGCCCGAGTGCGCGAATTTACTTCACCCTCTATATTCTATTATTTGATTCCTCACATCTAGTGCTTGCGTTGCCAACTTTACTTTGAAGGAAACTATTTATTACCACTACTTAGCTTTAAAATATGATGAAATCTGTAATGACTAGGAAACAGTGGAAATTTATCGAGGTGCTTGAAGAATTCCATAATTAGTACTGCAATTTCTCAGGAAGTTTTTGGGATTTCTTTCGACCCAACATTGCATGCAACGTTTACTTATTTACATCTGAAACAGAAGACGTACCACCCCTTATCGTAAGTAATGATTACACCAGATCCTGAGGAGCATGTAACACTGTAGTATGAAAAGGAAGCAAAGATAATGTTATTCGAGAAAAGGAATGGGAGAGGAGAAAGTGTTCTCGAGTCCTGCAACAAATATTACATAGTAACAGCAAATACAATGTTCAAGAATCTGAAGAGAAGTAGGTATACGTGGAAATGACCAGCGACACCGCTGGATTTTATCGTAATGGTACAGGGATTTAGAAATCAGTAACTGAATTGGAAGACACTCAGGGCCAGACATAGATTCAGATTATGATTGAGTAATGATGAAGAATAATCTGAAGTTAATTGTCAGGATGAATCAGCTTACAATTCAGTACTAACAAATGCCTCTGAGGCTGTAGGTACGATGATAATGGGCAGTTTAGTGTTCGTAGAGTTGGAGTACACATCCGTAAAAAGATCGGACATAGGAGTATGGGTAAAAGAAAGGTAACTGCACCGAAACAATGAATTACGGAAGAAATACTCCAAGTTGATTGAAGAAAGAAAAATATAAGGAATGACTACAGGAATATTAGTCAGTTAGGAATGAAAATAATACTAAGTGCAACGAACCGAAAGCGAAAAGGCTTCACTAAAAATGTGAAGAAATCTAAAAAGAATAATTTAGTATTTAGAAAAAATTAGAATAGCCTTAGGAGAATTTAAGACACAAGGAGTTCAATGTTAAACACGTTGAAGAGAGCGGACAAGTGGAAAGAGTACACTGAGGGCCTTTACGAGGGGGAGGAAATGCCTGCTGGGATAGAAGACGACATGGGTGTCGATCTGACGATGCAGGGGCTTCAATTTTAGAGTAAGAGTTTAAATGAACTTTGTCAGACTCGCTATTAAACAAATGAGGAAGAATGGATAACACTTGTCCTGAATTTCTAAAGTAACTGGGGAAGTAGAAACCAAACGATTATGTACGGGAATGAGTAAAAATCTGTATGACTGGAGATATACCAAGAGATCTTACAAATTATCGACTAAACAATCGCGCAGATATCAGTATAAGAAAACACTACAGCTTTAATATCATCAGCTTGGCAGTTCATGCAAGAACTGAAAAGCAAATTAAGGATCTGTTAGATGACGATGAATTTGGCTAAAGGAAAGTATTAGGCTCGAAAGACGCAATTCTGACGTCACGTTCGATGATGAAAGCAAGACTTAAGGAAAATAAAACCACCCCCATGGTATGCGTTGACGTAGAAAACACGATCGACAATGTGAATTCAACGTGTTTGAAACTCCCGGAAAAGTATACGACATACGGAAAGAGGGATTATAATGGAAAAATGAAGAAGGAACAATAGGAATGGAAAACCAATAGAGTAGTGCTGAGTTTAAAATGGGCGTAAGGCAAAGATTCAGTCTTTCTTCTTCACTGTTCTTTCTGAATCTTAAATTAGTGAACGAAAGATCCACAGGTGGGATTGAAACTAAGGGCGAAGGGCTATCGCTGATATCATCCGCAGATGACATTGTTATCCGCTGTGAAAGTGGAAAAGAAGTAGAAGACTTGTTGACAAAATAAACATTTTACTGAGGACAGAATATTAATTGACAATAAATCAAAGAAAGACGTAAGGATTGAGTTTTATAAATCATAGTAACGACAACCTTAACATAAAAGTTATGGGTACCAGTAAATGATGTAAAGGGATTCTGTATCTTTGAGATAAAATATCGCGTGATGGGCGAAAACAGGACACAAGGGGCAATTAAGCACGGGGAAAGGGAGCATTCTTCCCTAAAAGTATTCTGCTGGTATCAAATATAGGCCACAACTTCAGGAATGAATTGTGGAGTGTGTTCGTCTGGTTCGTCTGGACCTCAGCGTTGCGTGTATACGAACCACAGACTGTGTAAGTCTGTAGGCTTTTGTGGTATAACTACTGAAGTTGTCGTGTCCTATCATGTTTCTCTTCACATGTCTTCTGACAAAACGAATTTTCTTGTGTTCGCAGTAACTCACACTTTGAATTGTAGATTGTAGAAAACCAGAAAAGAAGAGAAGTGAAGAGTTGGAGATGTAATGTTACAGAGATGTTTGAAAATTAAGTAAGAAATGATGAAGTTCTCTACATAACTGACGAGGAAAAAAATACGTGAAAAACACTACAAAAAAGGAGAAAGGATGATAGGATTTCCATGGGACTAGGGGTGCAATAGGGGCGTGGCTTTGTCGGGGAAAACTAAGATTGGAATATATCTAAGAAACAAGTTAGGTTGTTAGGATTAAGTGACACTATGAGGCGGGAAGGTTGGCACAGGAGTGCAGATCGTGAAGGCTCGCATAAAACCAGTCAAAAGTGTGGTGATGGAAAAAAATCTGACATGTCTGACCTCCCCTGAGACTGGAACCAGGACTGTTCTGCTGTCGTGTGAGTCATTCCCTTACTAGACATTTAGTCCCCTAATGAATGAAAAAAGGAACACCTTTACTCTGCTTGCCACCGATGCAGATTATTTTAAACCGTAGCCTACGAGTGAAGGTATGACTTATGGGAATAACTAATTAGATTTTACCTTTTCAGGCAAATGCATTGTCTATGGAGAAAAATTAGTTCCAAGGACTTAATTAAATGGTTTCTGCATAAGTAACTGCGTAAGTTGCCTAATCACCACCTATTGTGTGGTAATGGGCTGTCAGCTCATTTGTCCTGTGGCAGCGTTGTTCCAGCTGCAGCCACTAGCAGACCCTGGACGGCGTTCCACTGCACAAGATTTGCTCGTCGCCTGTGATAGGAATTCGCAATGCATAAAATGTTGCCGATCTATTATGGCACTCACAAGGGAACCTCCCCATCGCACCCCCCTCAGATTTAGTTATAAGTTGGCACAGTGGATAGGCCTTGAAAATCTGAACACAGATCAATCGAGAAAACAGGAAGAAGTTGTGTGGAACTATGAAAAAAATTAGTAAAATTTACAAACTGAGTAGTCCATGCGCAACATAGGCAACATCAAGGAGAATATAAGCTTAGGAGCGCAGTGGTCCCGTGGTTAGCGTGAGTAACTGCGGAACTAAAGGTCCTTGGTTCAAGTCTTCCCTCGACTGAAAGTTTTACTTTCTTTTTTTAATTTCGCAAAGTTATGATCTGTCCGTTCGTTCATTGACGTGTATGTTCACTGTAGTAAGTTTAGTGTCTGTGTTTTGCGACCGTACCGCAAAACCGTGCGATTAGCAGACGAAAGGATGTGCCTGTCCAATGGCAACCGAAAACATTTGATCGCAAGGTCATAGGTCAACCGATTCCTCCACAGGAAAACACGTCTGATATATTCTATACGACACTGGTGACGGCCTGTGCGTCACATGACAGGAATATGTTATCGACCCACCTAACTTGTACACTTAGCGAATGGGTAAAAAGATTCTTCTACCTTGCCCGATTTAGGTTTTCTTGTGGATGTGACAATCACTCCCAAAAAAGTGATGAAAACATAAGAGTTTGTCACATAAACTGAAAATAAAAAATTAAACTTTTCACTCGAGGGGAGACTTGAACCTATGATATCTCGTTCCGTAGCTGCTCTCGCTAACCACGGGACCACGGCGCTCCTAGACTCCTAATCTCCTTGATGTTGCCTATCTTCGCATGCACTACTCAGTTTGCATAATTTACTATTTTTTTCATAGTTCCACACAACTTCTTCCTGTTTCCTCGATTGATCTGTGTTCAGTTTTTCAAGGCCTATCCACTGTGCCAACTTATAACTAAATCTGAGGGGGGTGCGATGGGGAGGTTCCCTTGTCAGAGGAACATACAGCGAGAACTTGTGCTCTTACGTAAGAGTTTGTCATTCTCTGTGAAACAAGTATAACTCATTCAATAACTATAAATTTTTGCACTCGACACAACGGACCATAAAGTTCAAGTGAATCTCTACTGAATGCTGATGCAGAAATTCGGTGACAAGTAATTCTTAACTAAAAATACACTGTATGACAGAAAAAGTGCAGCACCCAAAAGACATGGTCGGACGTCAGTTTAGCGTCCTGCAGGTACACACCACTGGCGGGTATGTACACGGTTAGAGTTGCAACTCTCTGTGACAGGCAGAGCGGACACCATACTGAATTAATGTTGTTCGTTTTTAATATTGTTAGCATGTCTGGTAGGGTACGTAAGGGGCGTCAACAGCATCAGGTTTTGAGTGATCGCTGTGAAGAGCGCGGAAATGCCGCGTGCATTTGTGAGACAGAGGTTTAAAAGGGCTTCATTGTGAGTCACCATGTGACCGGTTGTCGAGTAGTGCAGTATACAGTTTTGTGAAACATACGAATGTGACAAAGGTCCAATTTTGGCTGCATGGGAACGTGCTGGTACACATACTCACCCACGTCGGTCTGACCAACATAAGGGACGATAGCTGTAACATGCAGCAAGCACACTGTAACCACTTCTCACCCGTACTGCCATCCGAGAGCAGGTAATGGAATGCCTGCCACATTCTGTGTCGTCACGCACCACTCGCCGGAGACTAGCACCAGGGATTTGCCGTGCCACTGTAGGGCGTCGTTAGTATCAAAACAAATATCTACATCTACATCCATACTCCGCAAGCCACCTGACAGTGTGTGGCGGAGGGTACCGTGAGTACCTCTATCGATTCTCCCTTCTATTCCAGCCTCGTATTGTTCGTGGAAAGAAGGATTGTCGGTATGCTTCTGTGTGGGCTCTAATCTCTCTGATTTTATCCTCATGGTCTCTTCACGAGATATATGTAGGAGGGAGCAACATACTGTTTGACTCTTCGGTGAAGGTATGTTCTCGAAACTTTAACAAAAGCCCGTACCGAGCTACTGAGCGTCTCTCCTGCAGAGTCTTCCACTGCAGTTCATCTATCATCTCCGTAACGCTTTCGCGATTACTAAATGATCCTGTAACGAAGTGCTCTGCTCTCCGTTGGATCTTCTCTATCTCTTCTATCAACCGTATCTGGTACGGATCCCACACTGGTGAGCAGTATTCAAGCAGTGGGGGAACAAGCGTACTGTAACCTGTTTCCTTTGTTTTCAGATTGCATTTCTTTAGGATTCTTCCAATGAATCTCAGTCTGGCATCTTCTTTACCAACGATCAACTTTATATGATCATTCCATTTTAAATCGCTCCTAATGCGCACTCCCAGATAATTTATGGAATTAACTGCTTCCAGGTGCTGACCTGCTATTTTGTAGCTAAATGATAAGGGATTTATCTTTCTATGTATTTGCTGCACATTACACTTGTCTACATTGGGATTCAATTGCCATTCCCTGCACCATGCGTCAATTCTCTGCAGATCGTCCTGCATTTCAGTACAATTTTCCATTGTTAAAACCTCTCGATATACCGCAGCATCATCCGCAAAAAGCCTCAGTGAACTTCCGATGTCATCCACAAGGTCATTTATGTATATTGTGAATAGCAATGGTCCTACGACACTCCCCTGCGGCACACCTGAAATCACTCTTACTTCGGAAGACTTCTCTCCATTGAGAATGACATGCTGCGTTCTGTTATCTAGGAACTCCTGCTTTTGGAGTGCTGCCGTGTACGGGAAGCTGATGTATAGCGTCGGATCATGTTTAGCGAAGAATCGTGGTTCTGCACTCGCCCATATTACCATTTTGGGCCAGTATGGCGGCAACCGGTAGTGCTCCCATTTCCCCCTTGTTTTGGAGAGACACAGCGATGTTGCATCTCGTGTCACAGTGTGGGGAGCCATCACGTGCCAGATTTCAATAGGACAGTCCTCGTCCACACATGGTCGTTGTGCGTGATGTTGAGGTACTCCCCGGACCAAGCAGGGTCCCAGATCTGTCCCCGATACAAACGTATGGGACCAGCTTGTACGTGACTCCGTCGCAGCAACAGTTGTGGGCCGACTGCCTCAAGATGGGATTCAACAGCTTCATGACACTCTTTCTAACACTACAGGTGCATGCATCCAGGTCACAGCATGTGCTACGTCATAGTGATAAGTGGACTCACAGTGTCAAGTTATTTGTAAATCTGATTCGATTTTGTGCCCATTGAAATAACACCACATCCCCCCTCAGTCCGAGAAGTTTAATTTCATTTCCTTCTCCCCTGCTGAGAGTTTCTTTTTCTTTTATTCGGGCGGTGTAGAGTGCAACTAACATCTCTTAACCTATTTTTATGAAATAAAACCCTTTATATTACTTTCAACCACAGATTTTCTACGCAATGCTAAAATTTCCACCTAGGTACCGTAATAGCTCGCCAGTTTTCGTAACCGCTGGCAGATATTCGCAGGTACTCCAGGAACACATTCCTGAAGACTTGAAGAATTCGCTTCTCCTATATCATAGCGGTTACTTCGCTCTTTTGACCACACAAGTATGTGAAAATTGAAACGTCTACTTATTTAGCAAGGTGAAAAGACAGTCAGATAGAAAGACTCCGGAGACCAATTCAGAATTATAATGAGGTTAATCAAAGCTCTCCAAACTGCTCTTCAAGTTCTATGCGGAGAGGAAGATGGAAACGTGCTGTGGCTCAATCTTGCATGAAGATCAGATGATGATATTTGGTATGTGGGGCGCTCAACTGAGCGATCATCATCTCCCGTACAAAGTCCCAACTTTTACACAATCCAGTCTTGCCACTGGCACGAATGATGATGATGATGATAACGAAATGATGAGAACAGAACAAACACCCAGTCCCTGGGCAGAAAATATCCTCAACCTGACCAGGAAGCGAATCCGGGACTCCGTGATCTAGAGGCAGCAACGCTAGCCACTAGACCACGAGTTGCCGACGTACACAAACATCAGTAGTTCAGGGTGTCTATAGTGGACCTTGTACAGTGGACAAAGCCTGGAATTTCCAAAAGAAAGTTAATTTTCATCCACAAAGCACATCGCACTCCCTTTTTTCATCACACATTTGTGACATCATTTCTTTTCACATCAGTCAAACAGTTTGTTCATCAAGAAATGTCACTGTGAGACCCATTATGCTCTGCAATAATATGCACAGCAGTCGGTTTTGACGAAAAGTAAAATGTGGAGATGGCCTGTTTAAGGAACCAGCATAGCGTGAAAAAGAAGCACTTTAGTTGATAATTAGCTAGCCAAAGACAGAACGGTACTCCATTGATGGGTAATCCTTAGGCGTTGGCCCAAACACTTGGTTCTGTAACGGATTGGAGGCAGTTAATGCGATGGTTGTCGACCCTATAAACGTCTCCGCCATTGAGCACAGTAACTCGTGGTTAGCATGCTTGTAACGACAACGGACACAGACCACACAGTCGGTATGTTTTTGCTTGACGTCTTGATTCCTGAGGCATCAGTAGGTAAAAATCAGGAAAGGTAGGCCAACAGCATATCCGTCGTATCAACCGCCAATTTTTGTATAAAACACTTTGTAGCAGGACCAGCCATAACGGCAAAGTTCCTCCTTTCCATTTCTAATTGTAGTGAAAATTATTGCTCAACATGCAGCAGTATATTCTAGTATGTACGCCAGAAAAACCAACATACACGCTACTTGATAGATACCAATGAATGTAATCATTAATTAATCAGATATTTCCAAGACTTCTGGAGAGCGGGTATTTACGCAGTACCTGGAGGAAGACTGGATACTCCAATATGTAGACCAAAGACAAATTTATTAAAACTGATCAAAAAAATTTTCATGTTAGATGAGGCTGTATTATTAATATTGATATTGCCTTATAGAGCCCATTTTTCAGCGCACAGGTTATGGCTGGTAGAACCCACTGCCATGGTGATGCGACACATTGCTATGTTATTGCGGAATTTTTACCGCTGTATCTACAGACGTCCTGTGTGTGCATGTCAATTGAATTTCAAAATACGAAAAAAGACTGTCATCTCTTGGCTTATGGAAAAAAATTCAGCAGAGTAAAATGAGTTCTTTGAGAGCCACCAACAATGAACTGAATGCTTTTGAGGAAATTATTAGCATGTTGAGCCCAGTAAATTCAGTGTGAATTTCTTGGATTAAAGTCAACTGAAAAGGAGTGTAACGAGACACAACAATACACTTATAAATGACGATGTCTGTAACAGTGAGAAAACAAATACTGAAAGCTAAATGGACTACAATTAGTCAATTGTAGTCACAATGAATATAGTTTAGTGGCATGATGTAGCTATTAGTAGCTTATCTGAGACTCAAAAAATTTTGCCTTTTCGTTTGTCATCAAATAATCAATATGGTTATACGTATTTATAATTTAATGACTCTTGACGTGACCCTGTGTGTGGGACCAACCGAAGCTTTAAAATACGGAATGAATAAAAATGTACAGGCATTGATAATGTTAAATGTGAAGTACTTAAATATCAACCAGATAAAGTGGTCAAAATGTTTGCAACATTTATAAACATGTGTTGGAGAAACAAATATATTTCACTGCAGTCGGTGCATTCAGTGATCCGGTCCAACAGCGAAAACTGTAGAGGATTAATGCTCCTGAATACAGCCTACAAGATATACTCAAAAATCATTACAAGCAGAATCAGCAAAATTGTTGAAGTCTTCTTGAAAGAAAAGCAATCGATATTCAGGTGAGGAAGCAATTGTATTGATAACGTAATTAGCTTGAAATAAATTATTTGAAAACTTAAGGAGTACAATAATCAAACACATATAATGAAGAACTACGACAGCTCACTGGACCGAACGGTCACAAGCAGTTAAAACAAAATATTAAAATTTAAATGAGAGTGAAAATAGTAAATCTATAGTGCCATGCTGGAGGGACTGACAGCACAAGAAGTATTAATAGTGCTAAAGTAGTTTACTAGATGTAACAAACTCTCAAGTAAGTTGTAACACATGGTGTTACGATCCCTCTCAAGAACGCCACGTGCAGTAACGAGCTCGTGGGAGACCGCGCAAGGCCGGAAACAAACGATGGGTCGAGAAGTGATTAATGAATATGAAATTAGATGACAGATTCGGGGCCTTCTGACGAGGAACAGACGCTCCTCTATCGACAACTTGCATTTCAGTTTCATTTCATTTTAATTTCATGCAGGAGGATCTGCAACGAATTGACGCATGGTGCAGGGAATGGCAATTGAATCTCAATGTCGACAAGTGTAATGTGCTGCGAATACATAGAAACAAAGATCCTTTATCATGTAGATACAATATAGCAGGTCAGCAACTAGAAGCAGTTAATTCCATAAATTATCCGGGAGTAGGAATTAGGAGTGATTTAAAATGGAATGATCATATAAAGCTGATCGTCGGTAAAGCAGATGTCATACTGAGATTCATTGGAAGAATCCTAAGGAAATGCAACCCGAAAACAATGGAAGTAGGTCACGGTACACTTGTTCGCCCACTGCTTGAGTACTACTCACCGGCGTGGGATCCGTACCAGGTAGGGTTGATAGAAGAGTTAGAGAAGATCCAACGGAGAGCAGCGCGCTTTGTTACAGGATCATTTAGTAATCGCGAAAGCGTTACGGAGATGATAAATAAACTCCGGCGGAAGACGCTCAGTAGCTCGGTACGTGCTTTTGTGGAAGTGACGAGAACATACCTTCACCGAGGAGTCAAGCAGTATATTGCTCCCACCTACATATATCTAGCGAAGAGACCATGAGGAAAAAATCAGAGGTATTAGAGACCACACAGAGGCATACCGACAATCCTTCTTTCCACGAACAATACGAGACTGGAATAGAAGGGAGAACCGGTAGAGGTACTCGAAGTACCCTCCGCCACACACCGTCAGGTGGACTGCGGAGTGTGCATGTAGATGTAGATGTAGATATCGAAGTATTTAAAGATTCAACTATGAATTAAACCATTTAGATAATTACAGAAACGAAAGAACTCTTGTAATAATAATTCCCTACATTCAGAGGAACTGAAACCTGTAAACAGATCTCGGAGGTCATCGTTTTTAAAGGGATTAATAAATTGTTCAAAATGGCGGAGGCCGTTAAAAAGATTCAAATTAAACGGAGCGCCTTCTTCGTCTTGAGGGCCCATGAACACAGAACAGCCCGCCGTCCCAGAGGCCCAGGTTGCGTCAGGCTAGGAGACTTCTGAGATAAAAAGGAAGCGGCCTGATCTACCCACCAGGCGAGAGCTAGGCGCTTGACCACCCAGCAGCTTGGCACCGGAACTACTTTTTTCAACCGCAGACAAAATGGTGTGAGATGCCGATCACCTAACAAAGCCCTGAGCATCGTCGCTCCAGCCCCATACTGGGACGTCTTATTGGTACGTCCATTAACTGCCGTCTTGCCCGCGACCGCCAGTTGTCCACACGTACACTCCGCCATGCGACGGTAAAGATTAACGGATCGTGACTTCGGGCAGAGTCTAATAATGATGCACAGATTGCATCGCCGTTTCGGCCGTTTGACAATCACGAATATTTCGCTGTACTACGGGACACCAGCGCCAACCAGAAGCGTTCTTGGTTAAATTTTTTGGAGCTGTAGGTGAATGCTATTTCTATATGACATTCTGTGAATGAGTCTGTGTCATTGGAGAAGACTGCCCTCGGTTAGGAATACGTTGTTCTGTGCTAATTTCAGGACATATACCTAAATTCAGAACATATTTGTGTTGTGATTTCTGCCACCTTCACCCATTGCTCATTCAAATCAGTGGCTCCCTCCCTTCCCTTGGTCTTATACTCGGAAGAATAATAACATGAGATCACGATAAACTACCAGTTTTCATCTCACTTACTCACCTGGGGCCGGCGAGGATGCGAAAACTGTGGCAGTCAGTCTATGTCTGGCAGTGCAAAATTAAAAGATCTTAAGTAACGTCATATTGTTCCAGTTCGAATACACTACTGGCCATTAAAAGTGCTAAACGAAGAAGAAATGCAGATGATAAACGGGTATTCACAAGACACATGTATTATACTAGAACTGACATGTGATTACATTTTCACGCAATCGTGAGAAATCAGTACAAAGAACAACCACCTCTGGCTGTAATAATGGCCTTGATACGCCTGGGAATTGAGTCAAACAGAGCTTGGATGGCGTGTACAGGTACAGCTGCCCATGCAGCTTCAACACGATATCACAGTTCATCAAGAGTGGTGACTGGCGTATTGTGACGAGCCAGTTGCGCGGCCACCATGGACCAGACGTTTTCAGTTGGTGAGAGATCTGGAGAACGTGCTGGCCAGGGCAGCAGTCGAACATTTTCTGTATCCAGAAAGGCCCGTACAGGACCTGCAACATGCGGTCGTGCTTTATCCTGCTGAAATGTAGGGTTTCGCAGGGATCGAATGAAAGGTAGAGCCACTGGTCGTAACACATCTGAAATGTAACGTCCACTGTTCGAAGTACCGTCAATGCGAACAAGAGGTGACCGAGATGTGAAACCAATGGCACTGTAAGTAGGCTGTTTAGGTTTTTTTTATTGGTAACGCCACCTCTGTGTGAAAATCACTGGCTGTGCTGTGTGCAGTCTGTGTCTAGTTTGCATTGTTGTCTGCCATTGTAGTGTTGGGCAGCGGCAGCTGGATGTGAACAACGCGTAGCGTTGCGCAGTTGGGGGTGAGCCGCCAGCAGTGGTGGATGTGGGGAGAGAGATGGCGGAGTTTTGAAATTTGTCATGAACTGCTATATTTATATATGATGATATCAAGGTAAATACATTGTTTGTTCTCTATTAATATCTTTCATTTGCTAACTATCCCTATCAGTAGTTAGTGCCTTCCATAGTTTGAATCTTTTATTTAGCTGGTAGTAGTGGCGCTCGCTGTATTGCAGTAGCTTGAGCAGCGAAGATTTTTTGTGAGGTAAGTGATTTGTGAAAGGTATAGTTTAATGTTAGTCAGGGCCATTCTTTTGTAGGGAATTTTGAAAGTCAGATTGCGTTGCGCTAACAAAATATTGTGTGTCAGTTTAAGCACAGTCATGTACAATTTTTCAAAGGCGACGTTTCATATGTCGACCCTTAGCCGAGGATACCTCACTGGAATCTTCTGATTTTTTTTTCTTGTAGTTTGTGTAATTAGTGTAGCTTTTGTTTATTGCTAGCGCGTAATTGTAGAGAAAATCTCCTTTGTAGTTGCAGTCTTTCATTGTTGTACAGTAAAACAGTTGTGGCATGCATGTAGATTTGCACCAAGTATTTCGCAGCTGCAATTAACTAGATATTATTTTCAGTGTTATGTTAATGTGTTCTCTTATTTTTGCTCTTCAAATTGTGCTTTTCTGTGTTATCGTGAAATATTGTGACAATAATGGCGTGTGAAAAACGTAATACTAGGCTCGAAAGTAAATTGAGAAATGACAGTGAAGACGAAAGCAGTGTGTTAGCGCCGCAGAGTAATGAATTAACTAATGTTCAAAGTAGTAATTTGGTAATTGTGCATAGGGAAATGGAGCGGGCGGCAAACAATGGTGTAGACAGTGAAACAATTAGAGAACAGGGAAGCATTATCGATCGATCGGTCGGCAACAGCTCGCCTCAGGAATCCGAAATGACAGGAAACAATCTCGCAAATACTGTATATTCAGGTTTTGGATCCTCACCGTTTTCTCAGATAAGTCAAGACACATTTTCTGCTTGTCAAAATGTGAATGTTTCCGGTGCAAATTCACTGCCGAAAAGCATTGAGGAACATGTTCCAGACACCAGTGAATTGTTATTACAATTAATACAGCAAATGGGACAAACACAGCAAAAGCTTCAAAAGTTAGACACAATGGAACAAAATCTTCAAAAGTTAGACACCACACTTGAACAAACACGTGAAGATTTAACTACTGAGTTACATAACATTGAATCGAAATGTCAAAAAGTCTGTAATGACGTAAAAACACAAATTTGTGAGCATTTTCAACCTATTTTTTTGCGGCATGAAAATGCATTACAGAATCACGAAGCAGCCATAAAAGAACTGCAAGCCATTGTTCATGAAAATCATAAGACCTTGTGGGCTAAAATTGACTCAGTTGCATCTACCGATTCTGTTACACAACTTGCAATAACTCAGGAAAACTTAAAGGACACAGTAGATTCGATTCAACACAAATGGACACTCTGAAACTTGGTTCAGAAAAACACACTGAGGAAATGTGTTCACTATCGGAGAAAGTAGCCGAACTTTCGGATCAGGTCACTAACTTATCTACAAAGGTAGATGATGATCTGAATGACACAAGACCTGTAGCCTTCACCGACACAGAAGAGTATGAACAAATTAGAAAATTCAAACAGAATCAAAATCAAATCAATACACAGTACAAAAGAGAAATCCGGGAAGTACAAGATCAGCTGACACAGGTAATACAAGAATTACGTATTTCAGAGGATACTCGCGCCCCAATACGGGATGAGGGACACAGAAATACGGAACAGCCACAAAATAATAACACAGGGCATTTCAGAAGTTATGAAAGAAATTGGCAATGTGCACCGAATTTTGATATGGAACGGCCGACACGACCTAACAATGACCGATATGAGACTCGCCGACATGATGATTTTGACTATAAGCTGTTCATTACTACACGTAAATTCAAAACATTTAAGAATTCTGGCAACGACATTCATCCACAAGCATGGCTCCATCAATTCTCGCATTGTTTTCCTCCCAACTGGTCGTTAGAACACAGATTAGAATTTGTATGTGGCTACTTGGAGAATGAACCAGCTGTAAGAATGCGATCGGTAATTCACGATTGCCACAGTGAAGGAGAGTTTTACCATGCCTTCCTCTCAGCATATTGGTCTCAAGCCACACAAGACCGAGTAAAACATAGCATCATAATGATGAAACGTTTCGAACAATCTGAATTTTCCAGTCTTAAGAAATATTTTGAAGACATGTTGCATAAGAATCAGTATCTTTCAAACCCATACAGCCCCTCAGAACTCATCCGCATTTGCTTAATCAAACTGCCTGAACATTTACGACATATTATTTTGGCAGGACGTTGCAAAGACGACATTGAAGCATTTCAGGGACTTTTACAAGAATTAGAAATTGACACTGACAATCGCGGAACGCGAAACCAGGAACACAACAATTACAGGTCACATCCGTCGCAATTCCGCGATGAAAGAAGTAATAACTTGACACGACATGGCTATTCTCACAACACAAATCGTGACCAAAACAGACACCACCCGTATGACAACCGTTGGCAGAGTAGTAATAACTACAGGGAAAGATCACCTTTCCGTAGTAATGACTATCGCAGAGACAATCAGAGAAACAGACAATATGGGAACCAGAACAATTATTATCAAGGGAGGCAGAATAACTTCAGACGCAACAGTTCGGCGCAGAGTTACGATTCAGGGAGACATTCTCCACCACATGACCGACAAACAAGAAACTATGTAAAGTACTGACAAAACGACAGACGTGAATTTCATCAGAACTGGCGGGATTCTAACAGAGCTGGGCCCTCTCGGCAAGGTGAATTTGTAGAAGTTAGGTCTCCTAATCCCAATAACGACGCGTGCCAACAAAGGAACAGACAATGACTCGCACCGCAGGCACCCACATGCGCCGGCTGGCTCAGAGAAAAATAACATAGAAGCTAACCTTGAGAAAAATTCCATTATTCTTTACCGACGTATACTGCATGATAATTGCGTTCAAGCTGAAACTCTGAGTACTTTGAAGAGTAAAAGATTGTACCACATTTCAAATGTAAAACCGTTTATTGAAAGATAATCTGCTTTTTAACTTTGTCATTGCCATAAAACTTTTCACTTTACATTACTAGTATGCTTGTCAGACTTAGATTCCGTTAACATGCAACAATGTTTGAAGTTAAATATCCAGTCAAGAACCAAGAGAACTTATTGAAACAGAAATGACGAATGCATTGTTATAGTGAACAGACATCACAGTGTTATTGTGTGTGTACATTCTTGCTTGTTAGTTGCACGATTATGGAACAACTATAAGGCTTACATACTTAGAACATTAACCAGTACTGCTAATGAGATTTTAATGCAACATTTTGGTTTACTTGAAAATATATTCTGGATTTAAAGTACTTTCAGTGAGATACCAGATGGCACAGTGGTTAGTTTATGTGACAGCTACACGATTTTATCATGACGCTACTAATGAGTGATAATTTACAATGTTGCTTTTGCAGTGTTTCTGTTTTATATCTGCACAGTTTTCTGTTTTATTCTGGAAAGTAAAACAGGTTTTAGTAGTAACTTTTGTGGTATAGCTACAATGAGACTGCCTTTTCCGTAGCACAACAATATGTTGCAGCACAATACTTTCCTCATCACGGCAATAAGCGTAATAACTAAGACATTTATACGCAAAGTATTTCACTTTTGTGTATTATGAGGTAAGTACATTGACTTCTGCGGAACTTAGCTTTCGGAGGACGATAACTACGACACTTCCACACAGATTATGTTGCAACAAGACGCACATTTAGCGCTACAGTACACGTATTTGAGTGATTAATTTGGTACTTAAAACATTTATTTTTAAATATTTTTGAATTACAAAGAAAGTTTTCCGTGATACATTTCATTCCATTGCTGTAATCTGTAACACCTGAGGGTATAATTACATTAATCCTCAGGGGGTACACGTCTACTTTGTGTACCATGTGCGTGGCAACCACAAGGAACCCTAGCTAATATGGTATTTGCTTATACAACTTTACACATCGGTACCATATTTCTCTAACACACAAATTACACAGCTATCTGATCATGTAACTGAGAGATAAACTTTTTTTATTACATCAGTGACAGATGTTTACGCAATTACACAGTTGGATAACTTCACACTTATGAAATTGTATTTTGTCTGTACTTTGTGAAATGCTCATATTTTTTCGGAACCATTGTGATACTATGAGAGCTTTGAATGATATATTTGGTAAGGGAGCATGATTTTAAAGTACGTTTGAGATAGATGACACTATTGAAATAAGCAGAGAATTTTTTTTAGGTTTTGAAATTATTGGAGGAAGCTACGCCGATTTTGAGAATTGACTGAGATGTTATGATATTATTACGATGACGATGTGTACTATGCTGTTGAGATATGTTTATGATCAATAAGATGATGCTACCGTATATGAGGAATAAGAAGTATGTTGGAAACCAAGAATCGTACTTTAAGAGTTATGAAATGTGCGTAAATGCGTGACTGTATCACAATGCTGACGAATATTTTATTTGGACACTTATATTTATAGGGTTTTGTTTCTACACATTTGCAACGCAAATTCTCGACCCGTGAAATTTTGTATATGAGACTGTCACAGTAGCGGAAACTGCTGTCGTAAATATTTCCGTAAGAAAGTTAAGTGACCACCTGCACGTGCGTCGTGGGCACACAGCTGCGTTAGACGCCTGGAGAACAAGCCATTAGTGTGAGTGCCTCGTCAGAAGCACAGGTAGAAAAAAAAGAAAGGGGAGGCCATTGTCCTGGCTATTGACATTTCCTTGTTGAAAGCATACTGTGGAGCTCGTAATTTATGATATTTACTGAAATGCCTAATGAAACGATGAGAAACATTTCACGGCTATTGTCTTGCTAGTTGAGAAAAATGCCATATGGCTTGCTTTATGTATTTATTTACACATTTTGTTTAATATTAAGTTTCTAGCTGCACTGCAGCATTGGTTAAAATAAAATTTAATGTATGTACTAATATAGTTATTTTATGCCTACAGATCCAGTCAATAAGAAATTTATGATCTACTTCCAAGAAAACGAGGGCACATAAATATACATTTCCCTTCACAGGAATTGCATAAATAATTTCGTTGCGATTTGGTAACTTATCTGCTAGTGTAAGTTCACGTGATGCATCACTCTAGTGTTAAGATGTGACATAGGTATTAGACATGGCCATTTTAGTGTAATATTTTTTCTGCTTGAGCTATGTCATGTTTGGGTATAAGTTGCTGCTGTTTGCCAGGCATAGTGTTAATGAATTTGACTTTGTATTATTCTGTTAAGCCAGTTTTACTAATGATTTATTTTTATTGTTTGCTGCACATTGCCTTAGATTAGTTGTAATATTACAATTGCTTTGCTAATCTCTTACTGCTGCTTGCTTTGCAAATCTGCGTTTTTTTTCATTGCTGTTTATATTAATTGTTTTGTACTGGTGCATTGCCTCGTCCCTTAGTTTAACATCTGAGCTCAGTAGATTTAAGTTAGCTTAAGAGGGGGTAGCCTCTAAGAGAATGAGTTGCGATGAATTGGAAGAAATGCATTGAGAAGTTATACGAAAAAAAGTACAGAAAACAGGTTTAGGTAGGATTTTCTTGGAAATAAATGATGAGGTAAGAAATGTGTGAACATATAAATACAGAAAGCATGCTTAGATAGAATTTTTTTGGTGGAAACAAAGGATGAAATAAGAGGAAAGATATATGAAGTTTTGGGTTGGACTGCAGTACCAAATGTTACACTGAAAACGAACCCTGTCCTTTCCTATTGGTGTTATCCCACTATGTGTTTGTGTACCCTTATGTATTTGTTTTCTTCCTGTCTCTGTGTAGTTTCATAGAATTTTTTCTTCTTTTAATATTAAGCTACATTCACTATGATGAGGAATACTGTTATCCTCGAATATAATAGGCATTAATAATATGTTATTTACTTTGTAAAGATGTTAGACATTATTAATTCTGTTCTGTTTAATGCTCATGTGTGAAGTTGATGTTTCAAAAGTTATTGTGATCTTTTATGTATGTACTCATGTCATAATTCCACTGATGTATATGTTAGTTCGATTCGTTTGTAAAGCCTGTACTACAAATGTTATCTGTATTGTTATGTTTTTAATGATGTATTTTGTACCTTTGTTATTGTATTCTTATGTTATAAAATTGTAATTGTCACCAGTTCATGATATTATTAACTTGTTAGTTACATTTCACTGCACACGTTTCTGTTGGTCATAGTATATGGACAATATGTGAGAAGTTGGGACTGTTAGTGTTTGCACGTATGTTACTAATTCAGCAAGGGACTGGATAACAGCATTGCTGGTTCTAAGGACATGTGAAACAAATTTTTTGTGAGTGGACAAGTGGTGGTTTATGGACTTGCTATATTCTCCGCAAGACTCTTCGATGGTGATTTTGCACCTGCACAGTCGCAAAAGATGGCTGCTGGCCGTCTCTACAAGGACTACAGTAGGTCTGCATCTTTGATGACCCACCAACGCCATTATTTCTACAAGGACTGCAGTGGGTCTGCACCTCTGGTGACCCACCAATACCACAATCTCTACCAGGACTCCAATGGGTCTGCTCTGTGATGACCTACCTACCAATATTCCTCAAAACTTCGAATGACTCTGCTGTGGGTTTGCTCTGTTGTGGCCCATTACCTGTCAGCATGTCAAGAGTCAGCACTGTCTTTCAGTTGGAAGGACAACAGTACTTCTTCAAGACTGCATGGAAATCCACTACTTCCCTGTGCATTTTCTTTTACTGCTCAGACTTTGAGAAAAACACTGCAATTTTACTGTGATAGACGATTAGGACTGTCTTTATGGACCGTGAGAAAATTTGAGCTTTTGACCAACATTGTATCACTAAGTGTGTGCATTTGATTTCTTTGTTATTGTAATTATCAAAAATTTTTTTCAAATCTGTATTGGCCACTGCCCAATCCAATTTGTAAAATTTTTGTGGGGAGCATGGGGGCTATGTAAGTAGGCTGTTTAGGTTTTTTTATTGGTAACGCCACCTCTGTGCGAAAATCACTGGCTGTGCTGTGTGCAGTCTGTGTCTAGTTTGCATTGTTGTCTGCCATTGTAGTGTTGGGCAGCGGCAGCTGGATGTGAACAGCGCGTAGCGTTGCGCAGTTGGAGGTGAGCCGCCAGCAGTGGTGGATGTGGGGAGAGAGATGGCGGAGTTTTGAAATTTGTCATGAACTGCTATATTTATATATGATGATATCAAGGTAAATACATTGTTTGTTCTCTATTAATATCTTTCATTTGCTAACTATCCCTATCAGTAGTTAGTGCCTTCCATAGTTTGAATCTTTTATTTAGCTGGTAGTAGTGGCGCTCGCTGTATTGCAGTAGCTTGAGCAGCGAAGATTTTTGTGAGGTAAGTGATTTGTGAAAGGTATAGTTTAATGTTAGTCAGGGCCATTCTTTTGTAGGGAATTTTGAAAGTCAGATTGCGTTGCGCTAACAAAATATTGTGTGTCAGTTTAAGCACAGTCATGTATAATTCTTCAAAGAGGACGTTTCAGCACCTCATGCCATCACGGCGGGAGATATGCCAGTATGGCGATGAGGTATAAACGCTTCCAATGTGCGTTCACCGCGATTTCGCCAAACACGGATGCGACAATCATGATGCTTTAAACAGAACCTGGATTCGTCCGAAAAAATGACGTTTTGTCATTCGTGCTCCCAGGTTCGTCGCTGAGGACACCATCGCAGGAGCTCCTGTCTGTGATGCAGCGTCAAGGGTAACTGCAGCCATGGTCTCCGAGCAGATCGTCCATGCTGCTGCAAATGTCGTCGAACTGTTCGTGCAAATGGTTGTTGTCTTGCAAACGTCTCCATCTGTTGACTCAGGGATAGAGACGTGGTTGCACGATCTGTTACAGCCATGCGGATAAGATGCCTGTCATCTCGACTGCTAGTGATACGAGGCCATTGGGATCCAGCACGGCGTTCCGTATTACCCTCCTGAACCCACCGATTCCGTATTCTGCTAACAGTCATTGGATCTCGACCAATGCGAGCAGCAACGTCGCGATACGATAAACCGCAATCGCGATAGGCTACAATCCGACCTTTATCAGAGTCGGAAACGTGATGATACGCATTTCTCCTCCTTACACGAGGCATCACAACAACGTTTCACCAGGTAACGCCGGTCAACTGCTGTTTGTGTATGAGAAATCGGTTGGAAACTTTCTTCATGTCACCAGGTTGTAGGTGTTGCCACCGGCGCCAACCTTGAGTGAATGCTCTGAAAAGCTAATCATTTTCATATCACAGCATCTTCTTCCTGTCAGTTAAATTTCGCGTTTGTAGCACGTCATTTTCGTTGTGTAGCAATTTTAATGGCCAGTACTGTACAATAATTACATTACTCTTCATTAATTGTGAGTCTGTCTGTGTAACCTCGTCTATGAGAAATAAATTTTTGGTGTAAATTTTCATTTGTAGCACTGTGTAACGTAAATATGTTACTGACGCGCTGCAGACAGCCAGAAACCGGCTTTCGGGAAAGCAGCTGAGAAATTTGGTCGGTCGCCCACTTCGTGAGTGCGGTACCTGCAAGGCGCCGGATGCCGGCTCGGACTGCATCTCTTCGCCTTGGCTTCCGTCCAGCAGCGCTGGCTGTGGTCCGTGCGAGAAACGGGAATTCTTAAAAAAAAAGAAGAAGAAAAAGAAAATGGACGATGAAAGAGGAAAGTGCCTTTGCGCTGCAGCCAAGTGGTCAGTATTCAATGCACACAGACGCAACATGGAGGTGCAGTAAATTTCGCATACCGGTTTTAGCAACAAGAGTACACGTCCTTCTTCTTTTCTCTTTTGGCGTCAAAAGATTTCACACGGCCCGGAGTTATCGCCTCTGCACAGCCACACGGAACGGAGTGTAAGCGGCGGTACGTGAGGCGGCCGAGATGAAAGGAGCGTCTCTGCCGACTGCGAACTCCGCACATGGAGCGCACGGGAGGCTGCAGGTGCTGGGATACTAGAAGGGACGAGGAGAACACGTGACGCAAACGTGAGCTGTGCCAACTCTCGTGACTGTAATTCGGGGAACAGTTCAGCATTCCCATCAACGGGTGCGCTAGGGAAATTCATCTGTGGCGTCGCTTCGATTGCTGGAAAACTTCAAGCCCCAGACTTCCGCTCCACTCTCCACCCAAACCCATTTCTAAGCTACAGATTCTACGCAAACGTCATAGACTCTCTTTCTTAGCCGGGGAGAGGTTAGATACAATAAAACTAAAGAGACTTTCGCTTAGCTGTTGTGAGCAAGACTTTGCTGTATATATGCTTTCCTCTAGCCCTTAACAAATTTACAGATGCCGTTCAATCAGGGGTGTTTACAGTACTCTAATTTTTTTCTCTCTGCGTATGATCACCAGCAGCATTCCCCTTGCTCATGCTTCCTGTGCTCGCACAACGTAACGAGAAAAACTCCAAGACTGACTTGCCCCATCAACGTCTAGCGTGTTTTACGACTCTGTGGTGGAACAGCAGCTGTCCATTAAGAAAGGAAAGGAGATGGCGATGTACCGCTAATGTGCCGACTTGGGAGGTCTTTTTTCACGCTTAGTGTTTCAAGAGGGAAAACCCGCTATCATGAACTACTGACGCGCTGTAATTCTATACATCACCACATGGCCCAATATCTATTAAAATTGTTATTCTTAGTAACATAATTTATTGTATCATTCGTTTTACATGGTACTGATACAATGAAAAAGGTTTAAAGCACAAGTTATTATTACGTTATACTCTACTAACTGTTTTGCAGGTGTTCAGCACAACTGCGTCCCACTCTGCCGACGGGGCAAGGGATGCAGTCTTAGCACTTGTAGATGAATCGCAGTTTGCTCTAAAAAAACGTCAGGGTCTGACATTACCACTGCGATGAAATGTATACATTTGTATTTCCTTATGACTTTTAGTTAATCTGAAGGATCCCTTTGTGTGGCCGTCTTCTAATTGCAAATGGTTCGCAAATTAAGTGTCTGATTTGTCATCACTACACGACAAACATATCACGATTAAAAACACGTTCGAAATTGAAGGAAACACTTCAGTTACTTTTCTAGACTTTATCGTCACACAACAGAATGGTAAACGTATTTTCTGGATCTACAGGAAATCAGCCAGTAATGATATTACCACCAACACCACAACGTGTGACCCGGAACGGTATAAAATGTCATTCTTTCACACAATGATACATAGACTTACTGAACTGCTTAATGGAAAGAAATTTTGAAAGAGAACTAGAAATCGTTAAAAAAATAGCCATCACGAACGGCTATGACGAAAATACAGTAACTAAAATGTACAATAACTTAAGAAAGAGAAAACCCACGCTGAAATGGCCCAAGTTACACACAGAATTCAAGGATAACTACAACAAAATTTATCACAGTGCCATACAGAAGAACTGTTACAGATAACACTGAGAATATTGTCGCAGAAGAAGCTGAGTAGCACAATCACCGTGGTGTTGTGGTTGTGATACTAGACTGTTGCATGGAGGGTCGTGAGTTCAAAACTCACCTGAACTGTAAAATCTTAATTTCTATATTCGGTTCGAGTACACTCTAGAAGTATCCACAAATCTAAAAAATCGTTGTACTGGAATGTTCTGTAACTCTATATACACCGTATGTGTTCTGGCCGGAGACAGTTCGCTCCGCGCTCTTGTATGTGCAAGTGCTGAATAAACCTTCGTTAAGTGAAGTTGGTGTTCATCATTCATCTAATTACACCTTCTCCAACGTGACAATATGGTTCGCAAATTTAGTGTAAAATTAGCCTTCAGAACTGCTAATACATTAAAAATGAAATTACGACATCATATAGGCGAGAAAAAAGGTAAGTTTACTGGTTTCAGTGTGTGTATATATTAAATTTGTGATATTTGTGAAATGTTTTATACTGTACAGACTGGTCGTTCCTTTTCGACGAGATAAAACGAACGTACAAGTACCCCAAATGAAACTGCGTTCGGGCTATACTTGAAAAATAGCAAACATACAATCACGAATGTGAAACATAATATGAAGGTCCTCCATAATGCCCAGAAAGCAAGAAAAATAGACTCATTGGAAGAGCTACAGATTTACAGCAGGAGTCGAAGGTTACCTGATGAGATATTAATGACCAAATACAATTTTCGATGGAGTGTTATAAAGTCAGTGTACTTACCTGTAGTGAAATTAATAATATTCCTGTCATACTTTCTGATTGTAGAATAGACGTCAAGCAACGAATCAGATACCTCTGATGCTATTATTATGTGCTAGATCTTGAGCTATGTGTAAGATACACCATACACCACATGTTCTTATAATGATAACCTAGACCTCGGGCTAGATATTATCCGTTTCATCCTATACCTTACGCCTAGACCCTGAGTGACATACAGTTGTTCTAAATATAAACTAGACCTCGAGTTGTTTTATATCTAGACTTCTAAGTACACACTGAAGTGTCATTTGAAATACTGTTGAAATGTTTTATGTCTGTTTTAGGCATCATGTATAAATTTTAAACTAGGCATTTCAGATGGTTTTTCTTTTTGCCTGTAACTTACTTATACACTGCGATTATAACCTAGACCTTGGGCTCGGATCATGCCCCACATTCATCTAGTTATTTTAAGACCTTGAAATCGTTTACACGTCTGGCTTCCCTGCAGGTCATAGCATTCTGAACTTTAGACAACTAAGTCCCGATACAATGATGACGTCGCCCAGGTCTTGTTATAACGCTATGGTCAGAATTTGTAACAAGCACAATATATATTTAATTACGGAGTATGTTTGAATATATTCCTTATTCCTGGGATTGGGTGTACTTGATACGAATCAACAATCATGGTGAACAGGTCTAAATACTACACGTACATTTTTTACATAATATATTATTTAAGATCATATTTTACGAAAGTAGTTCTTAATACCTTATGTTATGAAAACAATTGTTAATGTTAAAGGTTTTCAACATATATTCTATTGTAAACTAGAACGCTTGAACATTATTAACCTACATGTGTGACATGATGTCAAAATTAAGTCAAACAATGGAATATCCAGGATGGAATGTAACAATATTATCAAAAGGAAAGTTGCCACTCGCCATATAGCGGAGATGCTGAGTCGCAGACAGGCACAATAAAAAGACTGTTCCAAATAAAGCTTTAGGCCCATAAGGCCTTCGTCGAAAATAGACGACACACGCACACACACACACACACACGCACACACACACACACACACACACACACACACGCACGCAAACGCAGCTGCAGGCTGCAGACCACCGCGTGTGGCTACAGTTGCCTGGGACTGTGGGTGAGTTGCGTTTGCGCGAGCGAGCGCGCGCGGGCGCGCACGTTTGTGTGTGTGTGTGTGTGTGTGTGTGTGTGTGTGTCGTCTGTTTTCGACGAAGGCCTTACGGGCCTAAAGCTTTATTTGTGACAGTCTTTTTGTTGTGCCTGTTGCGACTCAGCATCTCCGCTATATGGCGAGTGGCAACTTTCCTTTTCATTATGGTATCAAACTTGTTGTATACGTTTCGACTTATTATTCTTATGATCTACCAAATTATACAATTGTGTGTATTTAATCCTTACGAATTATATTTTAATCTCACGTTGTTGTTTATGAAACGTTTATGATTTATCAAATTATGTTCTACCAAAGTTATAAGTACGCTATCTAATGCTCTGATTGTGGAGTTCTCTTACAAAAAGGACGTCAAATTAAAAGCAATTCAGCCATCTAGTTTCCAAACTTATTTCATTTGGCTACCAGTTTCTGCGATTTACTACGCTTTTCAGGCCCCTGACCGACGTGTATTGCAAGCAGAAATCTGCTAATACCAACATTGGTATTACCTCGAGGTACGTTGGTTGCGAATAAACCTCGTATTATTTTACTTACGATTGTGGATATTGTTATCGATTATGCAAAGTGTCTACCTATAACGACCGCTGTAGACGCTACTGCTTGTACTAACGTAGTAGTCTATGTAATTCATGTTTCCCTGTTGTCTTACATTACGTATTCAAGTCGAATATTCACCTTTAGCGTACATCTAATGCATTTTCAGCTCTGTAAACGGCAATTCAACCTTACCGAAAGTAGTCGTCACAGTACAACCAATTGCGATTTTGGTAGATAAAATGTTGGCAGAAGAGAACTTCAGAATTTGTAATTATAGTCGCGTCCTAGAAGACTGACCATGTCAGGTAGTCTGTATTCTTCGAGGCTTGCTGTTGTGGATTGGCAAGACAGCCAAGCCACTGTGAGAGGAAGCCGAAAGGCACGCGTTTTAGCTCACGCAGGCTGGCGTGAGGTCTGGAACAGGTCAAGGAAATGAGACTAACAAAAAACGTACGTAGCTGCTGGAATACTTAACTTTAATCCATAATTGGTGAACATCGCTCTTGACGGTACATGTTTTACAGCATCAATAGTAACTGGCAATGGCGCCTTGCTAGGTCGTAGCAAATGACGTAGCTGAAGGCTATGCTAACTATCGTCTCGGCAAATGAGAGCGTAATTTGTCAGTGAACCATCGCTAGCAAAGTCGGCTGTACAACTGGGGCGAATGCTAGGAAGTCTCTCTAGACCTGCCGTGTGGCGGCGCTCGGTCTGCAATCACTGATAGTGGCGACACGCGGGTCCGACGTATACTAACGGACCGCGGCCGATTTAAAGGCTACCGTCTAGCAAGTGTGGTGTCTGGCGGTGACACCACACTTGCATTCCTCGAAATTTAACTTCACTAAATCTGCAAGGATGTAAGATTTTCCACAAACGCTCATCTTGGTGAATAATGCTCTAATGGTAAAGGGATTTCGTCTCAATGTCGAAAGGTATGGCATGGGTCTGAATAACGCTGCACGTCGATGGATTTTGGTCCGTAGGCTGAAATGCAGCTCACGAAAATATAACATCCTTTAATGAAATGCTCTTTCCTGGGTCAATTTCATTGCACCTATTTTTATCCATATACGAAGTTTTGTAAATCCTCGTCGCCAGTTTTGTAAAGGCTGCTGAAGAGACCGAGTCGCTAATATTGTTACGGTAGACCGAGTTTATGAGTTCGTGAAACGACTTCTGGTGCAGTACACCGCTAAGACAATTTCTCCCTGCCACTATTACACAGCTATGCCCCAGGGTGAGGTCAAAGGGTAGGAGAACAAAGGTTCTACAACACTCCAACAAATCAGTAACAAAGTCAGACAAGTGCTTTAGAAAGGTTATTTACCTTTGTCACTTGTTGAATAATGAAGTCTGCAACTCTGCAGGCCGTCAATGGCTAATCGTAGGTCAACTAGACAGTACGTAGCAAAAGCAATTTACAACAACATTCACTTCTAAGAGTTCACTAAACGACGTTCACTGTCTATGTCAGCGCTGGACGATGAACAATAATCAAGTGTGGGAGACATGCTCTTCTGTCTTCTTAGTAGGCTTCTGTCCGTTGTTCTCCCATCATTGGCGGACTGTACTCGGACGGCAATTGGCCGAGGCGGAGTCGATATCTTCATCCTCAGCGCCGCCCATGGCGCTGGTGGAAACTCGTCCAAGTGGCGAGTCTCTATGGCGCTGGCACCAGCTCGGATCTTTGCGCCTATGGCGTTTTTTCCCTGGCTGTGTATTGTTCGGACGACACAGCACGAAGGGTAGTCATTCTAGCGTTAACTATCGCAAAATCAAGCTGCAATGAAGAAACCTGGTGTTAATCATTTTATACGTAATCACCCTTCAGTGTGTCACATTTTCCCAATGATTTTGTACTTGTAGAAACTGCATTTTAGTTGTTCAGGAAACGTTGCGTTTCGGGAAACATATCGCAGTTATTCGGGAAATGCCTGCTATGGAATGTGATCTTCATCCAAAGAAATAAAATGATATCACTGGGGGGCATATCAGGAGAATGTTATTCGAGAGCCGGCCGAAGTGGCCGTGCGGTTAAAGGCGCTGCAGTCTGGAACCGCAAGACCGCTACGGTCGCAGGTTCGAATCCTGCCTCGGGCATGGATGTTTGTGATGTCCTTAGGTTAGTTAGGTTTAACTAGTTCTAAGTTCTAGGGGACTAATGACCTCAGCAGTTGAGTCCCATAGTGCTCAGAGCCGTTTGAACCTTTTTTTTTTGTTATTCGAGTTCAGGGGGAATGGAGAGTAGGCTGAGGTGTGAATGGAAATTTGGATTGAGGATGGAGGCGCGCTACGGTACTGAGTGCAGCTATACAAAGCCACTGTACCAGGGTTGCGTAGTAGTGAGCGTATGCGCCTCGTGAGCAGGAGATCCGGCTTGGTACAAATTTTTATTCGTCGCTTCAATCTGCGTACATGCATCAGAAATATTTGAGACTTGGAAAGGACTCTGGAATCATAAAGTGTCATCTGATTGGAGCAAAATTAGACAGACCGTAAAAGCAGTGTGTGTGTTCGCGTCCTGGACGAACGGACCTGGAGCGTTGTTGTGAAGAAAAATCATCAACGGCGTAGCGGCGACTTTTGTCACGTTCAGAATGCCACACAGGATGTATAAAACAGATCTCGGACTGATTCTTTTCCACTATCGCCTCGATACTTATGCGCCGGTGTCAGTGTTCCCCTGTCTCCTCTTCTCTTGTGATACCTGGTTCTTCACAGAGAGGTGGCCTGCCAGTTCATTCTTCGCCATTCAGGCATGTTTCACCACAATGGGAGAATTTGCACCATCTCACCACCTTACCAGTATATCAGATGATGGTGCATTATTACACACATTCACCAAGTAACAATAAACTGTCGCATTCGGAAGGACGACGGTTCAATCCCGCGTCCGGCCATCCTGATTTAGATTTTCCGTGATTTCCCTAAATCACTCCAGGCAAATGCCGGGATGGTTCCTCTGAAAGGGCACGGCCGACTTCCTTCCCCATCCTTCCCTATTCCGATGAGACCGATGACCACGCTGTCTGGTCTCCTTCCCCAAACCAACCAACCAACCAACAATAAACTGTTGTTCCCTTTGAAACGAAGAAACGAACTGCATGATTTTGTTCTGGCTCCTGAAGTGGGTACGGTAACGTGGCGCAAATGTTAAACTTGTACCAGAACTGCAGATACGTACCTGCAAACAAACACAAAATTTAGTTCATAACTTTACCGTTTTTTTTTCGGGGTGAAGAATAACATTTTTATGAACACCCCCTTATTGTCGTTACCGTGTTCCTGCCATGTGAACATCTACAGTACTCCTACTTTCCTGCACTTTAATGGCGATCAGTCGAACTGTTGATTATTGTGGCGCATAGTCGCCTTCTCCAGATGCTGCGAGTTTAACTCTGGTCTTACGACAACAAAATGGATGAGTGAGTACTCGGAAGCACATCGTTAAATATATGATAATTTTATGGCATTGCAGACAACACGGTGTCGAGTATAGACTCCTGGAGAACACTAGCCCACGTGTGCCAGTAGCAAGGACCCCACAGTAAATGCGCCAAGGAAATCAAAAACACATTTGGCAGTGATGAGGCCGGAGGATGGCGGTAATGTGCCGCAGAAACTAGCTGTGTGACACAATAAAGACGTTTTCAAGAAACAACTGTGGTGGTACTTTCTCTCATTTATATCGTCAGCTGATGGTTGGCTCTGAGCACTATGGGACTTAACATCTGTAGTCATCAGTCCCCTAGAACTTAGAACTACCTAAACCTAACTAACCTAAGGACAGCACACAACACCCAGCCATCACGAGGCAGAGAAAATGCCTGACCCCGCCGGGAATCGAACCCGGGAACCCGGGCGTGGGAAGCGGGAACGCTACCGCACGACCACGAGATGCGGGCGTCAGCTGAAGTCCCTCGTCCGTGCAGTAGGATGAACATCCATAAATAGAACATCGTTAATTAAGACGACGAGAAAACCTGAGAGATCACATTTCCTCCTGTTTGCACATGAAACCGCCTTACGATAGCACCAAAACGCCAAGTGGGGCCGCCTGTGCGGTGGGAGAGGTCAGGCCAGCCGCATTAGAGGCGGCGAGCACGCAGCGGCACTCGCCGCCGTGCAGAGAGAGGCTTCCACCGCCTCCGCCTCCACTGCCGTCGCCCCAGCCCATCAGGATGCGCGGTGGACGGCGAGCAGCGCTATTAGCAGCGGCCGCCTGGAATACTGGATGCGCCGGCCGGCCGCCCTCGCCACCCCGCAGCCCACAAAGGGACGCCGACAGCTTCCCACAGCGGTCGTCCAGAAGCCGCGTACACGTTCAACGTGGATTCCTTTTATATCCAATACCACTAAATAAGTTGTAACGACGGTAAATACACTACTGGCCATTAAAATTGCTACACCACGAAGATGACGTGCTACATACGCGAAATTTAACCGACAGGAAGAAGATGCTGTGATATGCAAATGATTAGCTTTTCAGAGCATTCACACAAGCTTGGCACCGGTGGCGACACATACAACGCGCTGACAGGAAAGTTTCCAACCGATTTCTCATGCACAAACAGCAGTTGACCGGCGTTGACTGATGAAACGTTGTTGTGATGCCTCGTATAAGGATGAGAAATGCGTGACATCACGCTTCCGACTTTCGAAGGCCGGATTGTAGCCTATCGCGATTGCGGTTTATCGTATCGCGACATTGCTGCTCGCGTTGGTCGAGGTTCAGTGACTGTCAGCAGAATATGGAATCGGTGGGTTCAGGAGGGGTAATACGGAACGCCGTGCTGGATCCCAACGGCCTCGTATCACTAGCAGTCGTGAAGACAGCCATCTTATCCGCATAGCTGTAACGGATCGTGCACCCACGTCTCGATCCCTGAGTCAACAGCTGGGGACGTTTGCAAGACAACAACCATCTGCACGAACAGTTCGACGACGTTAGCAGCAGCATTGACTATCAGCTTGGAGACCATGGCTGAGGTTACCCTTGACGCTGCATCATAGACAGGAGCGCCTGCGATGGTGTACTCGACGACGAACCTGGGTGCACGAATGGCAAAACGTCATTTTTTCAGATGAATCCAGGTTCTGTTTACAGCATCATGACTGTCGCATCCGTGTTTGGCGACATCGCGTTTAACGCACATTGGAAGCGTGTATTCGTCATCACCATACTGGCGTATCACTCGTAGTGATGGTATGGGGTGCCGTTGGTTACACGTCTTGGTCACCTCTTGTTCGCATTGACGGCACTTTGAACAGTGGACGTCACATTTCAGATGTGTTACGACCCATGGCCCTACCCTTATTCGATCACTGCGAAACCCTACATTTCAGCAGGATCATGCACGTCCGCATGTTGCAGGTCCTGTACGGGCCTTTCTGGATACAGAAAATGTTTGAGTGCTGCCCTGGTCAGCACATTCTCCAGATCTCTCATCAATTGAATACGTCTGGTCAATGGTGACCGAGCAACTGGTTCGTCACAATACGCCAGTCACTACTCTTGGGCAGCTGTACCTGTACACGCCATCCGAGCTCTGTTTGACTCAATGCCCAGGCGTATCAAGGCCGTTATTGCGGCCAGAGGTGGTTGTTCTGGGTACTGATTTCTCGGGATCTGTGCACCCATACTGGGTGAAAATGTAATTACATGTCAGTTCTAGTATAGTATATTTGTCCAATGAATACCCGTTTATTATCTACATTTCTTCTTGGTGTAGCAATTTTAATGGCCAGTAGTGTAGGTCACGGTATCTAACATGTACCTCAGGGGTAGCCAACCTTTTGTACATATCGTCCACTTTTGTATCTCTGTTGGAAGTAAAATACGACAGTAATGGTGATTTACAAAGTAAGGAAGTAAACTTCACGTTATAAATGCTATAAAGCAAAGTTACAACAAGTTAAAGCATATACACGGTAATAACAATTACTTATCAAATTCTCCACGTCGAACTTCCGCTAAGATTAGACGAATGTGTCTTTATAGAAAAAATTTACTGTAATTAAATCTATCTTTTTATTTAGACTTTATGTACACAGAAGCATGGAGTCTGATGAAATTACATTTAGGTAATTAAATCATTACTGATATCCATGACGCTGACATTGCGACACTGCTTTATACAAGGCTCAGTTATCGTAAGGAACAAAGGAAGATATCTCCTTTTGAGAATATTCAGGCGATTTCTCTCTTTGGCCAAAACATAAGCGTGATTCCACATGATATGAGGTACCGTAAACCGGGTATATTTTGACCGCCGTGGTTACCTTGACCACTGATATCCCAAAGCTTTTACGGCTCCCTCCTGGCTATTGGTTGGGTGTTTAGTATATGCTGTTTGGCGATGAAGTGCCATCAATATGCGCTAAATGGCGCCATATAGTGCTGATTTTCTTGCGTAACAGTTGGCGAATCTGTTGTGACTTATAATTGCATACGAAAAAGTGTGGTAAAATCAGGTTGTGCTAAATGCACCGATATCACTTAACTGCAAAGCGACGATATTTTCAGCAATGTCATGTACGTTTTTTGATTAATTCTCAAAACAGACCACTGATTAGTTTTTTCTCACATTTACATAATTGCCGACGTTTCGGCCGACTTGCTGCGGTACTCTTCAGGGCAGTTCATTGCGGTATACTGTTGAATGTGGTCCTTTATATACTGTCGGTTCTCTGATGGCTACCGTCACAGATCTGATATGTCACTGGACAGTTTGAAGAGGTCGTTATGTAACGGTGCCTGTGGGAACGCTATTGCCCGTGCTGCCTTGTAGCTACCTTGTAGGCAAATTTCTGCGTCGCACAGGAATCGCACCTATATTATAGAGCGGCCGCAAGATCCTAGATTTGTTTGAGGCCCACTAAGGGTCCCGTGAATGCTCTCCACGTTGCACGCGTCTAAGAACTTCGTTGTGAATGCACATGACCTCATCAATCTTAATATACCGCAGTGAACTGCCCTGAAGGGAACCGCAGCAAGTCGGCCGAAACGTCGGCAATTTAGATTTTATAGTAGGTGCAATGAAGCGTCCCAATACTCAAAATTATTTTAACCCAAATGACATCGGCCATGAAAACGAACATTGGACGTTATTTATTTACAACAGATTCTATGAACCCCATCTCTAGAATGGTAAATAGGCACTAACGTATTTCTTTTTGCAGCCATGCGCTCATAATATTTCACAGTATTTTGTGCGAAGCTGAAGGCACGAGTTCACTCACACAAACCTATCCGCATACCGACCAGTGAGACCGCAAACAAAGGAGCTTGTGCCGTGTATCGTTGTCTACGCATGGCGTCACTAATGAACTCGATGTCGACGGGACGTTAAACCCTAATGTTCCCCTGCGCATGCGTCTCACGCGTCATGCATTGAGTTGGGGTGGGGACTGCGCCGACTACAAGCTCTGCTTGTCTCTCACAGCTGGGTGGTATGGGAGAGATGTGCGAGCTGTTAAGGCAAAAGGCTCGCCTGTTTGCGATCGCACTACAGACCTATTCAGTTTCATTTACGTAATGTCAACCAAACTTATGTGCGGGTGACACAATTAGTATGTTATGAAATCTTCACGGATTATCAGCCGAGTGGCGTCGTCTTCTAGTCGCAACGTTTCAATGGATTGCGTATCCATCATCTTCAGGCGAAGTATGTTTTCTGAAATTTAAATTGTCACGTGAAATTTTATAGAAGCCTCATGAAAATATTTTAAAATTTGCTCACCATGAAAGCTGGAATACCCACTAGTGAGCAGTAGGGACCTGGCTATTTACCACTGATGTACATCGTGATGAGCATAGCCCCACATCCATTTGCTTATTTAGAAAGTATTTATACGTTCGTAATTTGGTTACGAATGCTAGAAAAATGCCACTGATAGACAGATGGCTGGCGACAGAAGGAACTTTTACCTTAGTAGAGCAACTAACTAACCACACACACTTCTCGAGATAGCCCAAAAGTTGGATAGGCCAATACCCCCACAATCTTCTTTTTTGTCAAAATATAGCTATGCCCACATATTACGTATCGCTGCCACACACGGTAAACGACTTGCCATTCCTCGGACAATATATGGGCTTAACGCTAATCCCGAGCTCAGATTATGTTTCTGTCATGCAGCACATACGGAACTGCAAATGGGAAATGTCTTTCATGAAACGTTCCAAGAATTCTAGGACAGTCATACTGATAGACCGAAGTTTCAGAACAGAAACAATGTAGACTGTACTATTTTCTGCTGAAACGCCAGGAACTACATCAATTTTACCTCTTCAAAGAGACGTCTGTCTCCTCAGTAGAAGCGTAGTGTAATGTATCATCCTTCTTTCCTGTATGCTTTTTGTTATCTTAAATCTGTTCATCAATCTAAAATGTTGTCAGTAAGAAAGGAAAACATGTAATCATAAAATTGGCAAAACAGTATTAACTTTATCAGTCTTTCCTTACGGCATCAAATGAGTTTTACTCGTATGAGTTTACATTCTTTCTCGTGCAAGATTTAGCTTCAGCCCTAGCAGTCATCGTTTGAAAGCAACGAACTTGGTGACGAGAAGCCGTGTTATTGTTAATCGTTAGCGCAAGGAGTTAGTTTCGCATAATAATAATAGTCACAATCAAACTTTGTTTTAAACATAGGCTGCAGGGTCAATATACAAATGTTGAAATGAGAAAAAGGTAAAGTGCTTACGGTGCGCGATCATCGCGTCACCGAACTGACTACTTTTAACTAATCTACAAAGCAAAAATTACACAAAACAAACTTCATTAATACGGCAACGTAGGGTTTCGCACTATACTAGCAAAATTAAGGGGAAATAATTCAAAGAGCATTATTGTTTAACCCAGAATGCAAATTCCAGGAATGATAAAACCTTATATCACCGATGCTCGAAAAAGAATGAAATATCAGTTACATAAGTTTAACAGAAAATGATAGAAAATGTGTTTCCCATATAATTCATATACAAAGGTAAGGTTGATTTTCTGAGATGTAATCTTTTCTCAAGTATCGAAATGTCAACTTCAGTCGCGGTGGCTGCTTGAAATAAAATGTGATGTTGTAATATGCCATTCGAGAAGCAGTGATGTATGGTAGAAGAGTCGCACATAACAGCTAAGCATAACGAATAGCAGAGGTGTAATTCAGTCTTTTCAAGTCTTCCAGTGCGATGCACACATGTCATAAACGTGTAATGGATATCAGACAAGAAGTGAAAAAAAAATTAAACTGGCCAACAGGTGGCATACAATTTATGTATCAAAGTGGTCATATGGGTTCAGTATTCAACGCTTTTAAGGGCAATTAAAACAGATATGGGAAGCAGGTTGATTCGTACGTGCATGACCTTCCTCGTTCGTACATGTCCTAAGGAATTCGAGAACTCTTGAAAAGTTTCGAAAGATATTTGTTTCACCATTCTCTGAACAGACCTGGGATGGCTCCCCTGTGATTATCAATTCTTGCCCAAAATTAAAAACGAATTGTGGTCGCAGTCTTTTATAAACTTGCAGGAGCTTCAAGATGCACAGAACATGATTAAGTTGGCTGGTGACCGAATTCTTTGACGAAGATACGATATAAAACGAACTTCCCGATGAAATGTCTTGTTTGGACAGATCTCTCGTTGTACGTGCTTTTCCTTGAACGTAAATGTGCACGTTTCGATTCCCAAAATATTCTGGATGGACTCCTCTTCCCTGTGAAATGAAAGCTCTGAGGTAGTTTCACCATACTACAGTTTTTTTTTTCTGCTGGGGATAGCTTCGTGCTGCGATGACTATACTGGAAACAGTATGCGTGCATGCCCTGCTGCGTCTAAGCTTTTCTCATCATTATTTCCTTATGTTCTGGTCGTCAGTCCTAAGTTCGGTGTGATCCAAGTCTCCACGCCAGTGTCTTCAGGCCAGTGTCTTCAGATCTGCGTAGCTACTACAATCTAAATCCGCTTAAACCTGTTTACTGTACTTATTTATTGATCTCTCTCTACAAGTTCCCCTGCCCCACACATAGCCGTTCAATAACAAATTAACTATTCCTTGATGATTCAGGATGTGTTTTATCACCCATCCCTTCTTTTAGACAGGAAGCTTTCTTTCCCAGTACACTATACTATTCTATTGATCTACCAAGTGCTTTGACTTATCTCTCAGCATTTACAATGTCAGAGACAAAACTTAAAGGTTTTCATTTCTTTACCCTACCAAAATTGTTGCTCACTTCTGTAGAAGACACTAGTATGGAGTTCCTAATTCAGAGATCACCGGAAGAATTTTTATCCGTCACCAGTATTTGACTACAATACGTACAGGAACCAAGAGTTCGAAACTAAGAACGAAGTGCTCAGAATATAAAGGGTGGAAGACGGAGATATGGTCCTTGGGCCGTGCTGTTCAGAACGAAGAAGCAATGACGGAAATAAAAGAAAGATTCAAGTACGGCATTAAAATTCAGGGTGAAAGGATATCAACGATAAGATTTACTGATGGATTTGCTATCCTCATTGAAAATTAAAAAGAATTGCTGAATCTGTTGAACGAGATGAACACACTGATGGGTACAGAAGATGGAATGAGAGTAAATCGAAGAAAGACGAAATTAATGAGAAGCATGAGAAATCAGAACAGCGAGAAAGTTAACATCAGGATTTAAGATCACGAAGTAGACGAAGTCAAGGAATACTGCTATCCAGGTAGCAGATTAATCCATGACGGACGGAGCAATGATGTCACAGAAAGCAGATTATCACTAGCAATAAGGGTATTCCTGCCCAATATAAGTCTACTAGTATCAAACATAGGCCTTAATTTGAGGACTGAACTTCTACGAATGTACGTTTTGAGCTCAGCATTGTATGGTAGTGGAACATGGACTGCTCGAATACCGGAAAGACGAGAATCGAAGCTTTTGAGACGTAGTGCTGTAGAGGAATAAATATTAGGTGGACTGAAAATGTAAGGAATGAGGAGGTTCCCCACAGAATCAGGAAGAAAAGAAATATATGGAAAACACTGACAAGATGAAAGGACAAGTTGATAGGACACCTGTTGAAATATCAGGGAATAACTTTCGTGATACTAGAGGAAGCTGTACTAGAAGCCAGGGGTTGGAATAAAACCGGCAAATAATTGCGACGTAGGTTGACAGAGGTGCTCTGAGATGAGAAGGTTGGCACGAGTAACTCGTGGCGGGCTGCGTCAAACCAATCAGAAGATACTTTAAAAAATGCTAACGGCATGGCGGCGTAAAAAATATGCATCCAATGACTGGGTCACATTCCAAGCCTCTTTTCCACGTGTCACCGGGAGTGAGGTAATAGTGCAGCGGCTTACATTTTCGAGTCATTTAAGCTCGAATTTATCTTCCGTTTACACGCCACACAGGATGTGCTCCTGTCAGAAAGCAGCACTTATGATCACCTATGTCAGCAATGTCAGCAGCCGTTTCACGTACCACATTCCCTTATGGTGCCTCATAAAATATACATTGTGTGTCCCACCGACGGCGTAGTATCGTCGATCTAGAGGACGCATTCTCGCTGCCTTCAGCACTTCCAATAGGCTCCAGGCGTGCAAAGTGTGGAAAGCGTCCGATGGTTGAGATGACGACGTACATGTCCAAAACGTATAGTGTAAACAATAGATTTCTCTTTCGTTTATAAGTTTGGCATTTATCCTACATAACGAGCTATGAGACGATAATTGTAACTGATAACAGAGCATCAAGCAGATGTCTGCCTTCCAGAGCGTTGATATTAACAAACTCCCAATGACACAAAAAGTTGTCTTCAATAACGTTAACGACAAATAATCCACGTAATTTTTAAGTAATCGCTAACATACACTTTCACATTACGAAAGCAGTTTCCAAATAGACGTTGCATTCTCGTCTAGGCTTCAGAATGATGCTCTGCATTTTGACACATAAATGTTTGTGGACTAATCCACAAACGTTGTGACAGAAGTTTATAAACTTCCGTAATTCCATAAACTATAATGTAAATTATCAATGGGCAGACGTCAGTTTTCTGCCATAAATTTAGTAAGGGTCACAAAGCCTCTCCAACCCTGAAGGCCTCTTTGCCTTAGAGTGAACAGAAATATAAGGGTCACAAAGTCTTTCTAACCCTGAAGGCCCCTTTTCCTTAGAGTGAACAGGAATATTTTCGTTTTAAAGTTAAACAAACATTTACGTAGGCCCGAAGCACATTGTAGCATGTAATCAGTCAACAGCAGCAGTATCCTCTGTCTCCCGTCCCTTGCACCATTTGGTTGCTGTTTACTCCGTTGACTAGCTACACTTCACACTGTAGTTGCTGCGATCCACCGTCCTTAGTTTTTGAAGGCTTTTCCTTCTAACAAGTTTGGTATGAATTCGCACGGATTCATGTATCCGAATATACAGTTTTCTTTTCTGTATAGAGCTAATCAGTGTGCTTTCTCCGTTAAATTCTTTGCAAACTTACTCGGTGGAACTTTTTTCAGTTCAAATTGATTTTGCAACTGCTCTACGTATCCCTGTCTATATTAGTGCTGTTTCTTCATTGACTTTGGCCATCTAGTGCCGCATGACCATTTCAATCCCTTCTCATTTGCTCCTGTCTTTTCCTCCGATATTGTCTCGTCTTCCCACTACTTCACGCCTGTTATCTTGCACCTCTAGTCTTGGAATTCTTCTACATTTTCTACATTTCTTCTAAAAACAGGTCTTTCTGTTAATTGCGCATATTTTATGTTGGATTATTTAAATTTATTTTTATAACTTTTTGAGTACGGCTTGTTCTTATATTTTCAATGTGAGGAAGATCTATTTGGTCTGCCTGTTGTCATTTAGCCTACATAAAAATCGTCAAAAGTCTTCTTTGCCTTATTGTTTCTGTTATTTTTTCTGTTTGGTATGTTTGATCGTTAATCGAAATAATCAGCAGCCATTTGTGTAAAACAAATTTAATTTCCTTAGCTGTTTCGAGCACTTACTGCTTTTCTTCAGAAGGCTGTACTATTGCATTATTAGCTAGTATCAGCAATAAGATGTTTACAGCAAATGAGCACTAAGTGGGAGTTAGTGAAGTTCTGTGGCAGGAGGAATAGGTCTTCTGGTCAGGCAATACATGGATGTAAATACAAAGTCAAATAGTGGTAACACAGGAGTGGGTTTAATAATGAATAAGAAAATAGAAATGTGGATAAGGTACTATGAACAGCATAGTGGACGCTTTAACGTAGCCGAGATAGGCACGAAGCCCACACCTACCACAATAGTACAAATTTACATTTCAACTAACTCCGCAGATATTGAAGAAATGTATGATTAAATAAAAATGTTATTCGGATAGTTAAAAGAGACGAACATTTAATTGTGATGGGGACTGGAATTCGATATTAGGAAACGGAAAAGAAGGAAAAATAGTGGTTGAATATGGACTGGGAGAAAGGAATGAAATAGGAAGCCACCTGTAGAATTTTGCAGAGAATATAATTTAATCATTACTAACACTTGGTTTAAGAATAATGAAAAAGGTTTGTGCAAATCTAAGAGACCTGAAGACATCGGAATGTTTCATATTGATTATATAATGGTTAGACAGAGATTCAGAAGCCAAATTTTAAATTGTAAGACATTTCCTAGGGCAGATGTGAACTTTGGCCACAATTTGTTGGTCATTACTTATGGATTAAAGCTGAAGTAATCGAAAGAAGGTAGGAAATTAAGGAGATGAGACTTGAATAAGTTGAAAGAACCGAAGGTTGCTGAGAGTTTCATAGGGAGCATTAGTCATCGGTTGACTAGGATAAGAGAAAGGAATGCAGTAGAAGACGATGAAGAGAGATGAAATAGTGACGGCAGCAGAGGATCAAATAGTTAAAAAGACAAGGCCTGGTAGAAATCCTTGGATAACACAAGAGATATTGAAGGTAACTAATAAAAAGAGAAAATTTAAAAATGCAATAAATGAAGCAGGCGAAAGGGAATAGAAATGTTTAATAAATGAGGTTGACAGGAAGTGGAAAACTGCTAAGTAGAAATGGCTAGAGGACAAATGTAAGGATTTAGAAGCATATCTCATTGGGACAAAGATAGACAATGCAGACTCGAAAATTAAATAGGCTTTTGGGGAAAAGAGAAGCTGTTGTATGAATATCAAGAGCCCAGATGGTAAACCACTCCTAAGAAAAGAAGGGAAAGCTGAAAGGTGGAAGGAGTGTGTAAAGAGAGATGAACTTGGAATCGGTATTATAGAAATAGTCGTGGGCGTAGATGAAGATGAGAATGGAGACATGATACTGCGAGAAGAATTTGATGGAGCAATGACAGACCTAAGTCGAAAAATGTCCCGGGAGTGGATGATATTCCTTCAAAACTACTGATAAACCTAGAAACCTAGGGAATTCCAGCCATGACAAAACTCTTCCATCTAGTATGTAAGATGTATGAAACAGGCGAAATACCTTCAGACTTCAAGAAGAATGTAGTAAATCCAGTTCCAAAGAAAGCAATTGCTGACTGGTGTGAAAATTACGGAACCATCAGTATAATACGTCATGGTTACAAAATACTAGAATTCTTTACAGAAGAATGGAAAAACTGATAGAAGCAGTCCTCGGGGAACATCAGTTTGGATTCTGGAGAATTGTAGGAACACGCGAGGCGATACTGATCCTACGACTTAGTCTAGAAGGTAGATTAAGGAAAATAAACCTACATTTATGACTTTTAAGAACGTTGAGTGGACTACTCTCTGAAGCTCTGAAAGTAGCAGAGGTAAAATACAGCGAATAGAAGGATATTTACAACTTGTACAGAAACTAGACGGTAGCTATAAGAGTCGCGGGACATGAAAGGGAAACAGTGGTTGAAAAAGTAGTGAGACACGGTTGTAGTCCACCTCCAATGTTATTCAAACTGTACATTGAGCAAGCACTAAAGGAAACGAGAGAAAAATTTGGAGCGGGAATTAAAGTTTAGTGAGAAGAAATAAAAACTTTGAGTTTTGCCGATGATATTTTAATTCTGCCAGAGACTGCAAAGGACTTGGAAGAGCAGCTGAACGAAATGAACAGTGTCTTGAAATGAAGATATAAGATGAACATCAACAAAAGCAACACAAGGGTAACGGAATGCAGTCTAATTAAATCAGGTGATGCTAAGGGAAGCAGATTACGAAATGAGAAATTAGTTTTTCTAATTGGGCAGCAAAATAACTGACGATGGCCGAGGTAGAGAGCATATAAAATGTAGACTGACAATGGCAAGAAAAGCATTTCTGAAGAACATAAATTTGTTGATATCGAACATAGATTTAAGTGTTTGGGAGTCTTTTTTGAAGCTATTTTTCTGGAATGTAGCCGTGTATCTAAGTGAAACATGGGCGATAAACAGTTCAGATAAAAAGAGTATAGAAGCTTTTGAAATGTGGTGCTGCAGAACAATGCTGAAGATTAGATGGGTCGATCTTGTAACTAATGAGGAAGTAGTGGATAGAACTGGGAAGACAAGAAAATTGTGGCACAATTTGACCAAAAGAAGGGATCGATTGATAGGACAAATTCTGAGACATCAGGGGATCACCAATTTAGTACTGGAGGAAAGCTTGGAGGGTAAAAATTGTGGAGAGAGACCAAGAGATGAGTACACTAAGCAGATTGAGAAAGATGTAGGTTGCAGCAGTTTTTCGGAGATGAAGAGGCTCACACAGGATAGAGTAACATCAACTCTGTCTCCACTGAAGACCACAAAGACAACAACATGTCGGAATGGTTTTACAGAGAGCTGCAGCCCACACGTCGGCTTGACCTTGTCTCAGTGAGGCGAGTTTATAGTAGTAGTAATACGCCCTGCTGGAAAAACATCGAAACACCAAAAAATAATTAATGCACAGTAATGAAATTTCCGGAATACATTTGTCATGGTAACACATTTAAATCATTAACATTGCAAGACCACAAGTTAATACAGGCGCGAGGTAAGTCATTGAAAATGTGACATGTTGGTACATTAAAAACCGATGTAACCACCAGAATGTTGAATGTAAGCATGCAAACGTGCGTGACTTGTGCTGTACAAGTGTCGGATGTCAGTTTGTGGGACGCAGTTCCAAGTCTGTTGCACTTGTTAGGTCAATATGGGGACGATTAATGCCGTTTGTGAATGACGCAGTCGTTGTCGCCCAGTGATGTCCCATATGCGATCAACTGGAGGCAGATCTGGTGATCGAGCAGGCCAAGAGTGGAGAAGAGAGAGTGTCGGCTCACGTTGCGGGTTGCCTACATCAGGGGCAAGTACACATTCAGTGACAAGCCCATTGTTCTCTTTTGATTGACAGGTCCTTAAGCTACTGATCTGCTAAGACTATTGTGACCCCCTGGGGATAGTGTCCTTTTGATTGACAGATCCTTAACCTATAGTTTGGTGAAGTGTTTTTCCAAGAAACCCCCACCGTCCTCCACCTCCACCTCCTTCTCCTCCCCCTCCCCCTCCTCCTCCCCCAGGCATCTGGGAACACACCTCGCCGATAAAAGCACTCTTTTGATATCAATTTGAAAGACTAATTAATTAAGTCGGTCAAATAATTAACCCCTCTGGGAAACCCCCTAGCCATCGCCCTCCCATCCCCCACTCGGAAACTGGCGAAGAAAAGCTCAGTTGATTGGGCATTTGGCGGAAAATCGATTGCAGTGTATGGAACACTGTTTAAACAATTTAGACAATGTGTGGAATATTGTTTATTTCAACACTTTATGGGATACAAGACAGTGTATGGAATATAGTTGATTTATTTATCTATTTATTTAAATAATTTGGTGGGAAATCGATTTCAGTGTATGGAATATTGTTTAAACAATTTCTGATAGATAAGGTAATATGTGGAATATTGTTTACTTAAACAATTTATGGGATACAAGGCGGTGTTTCAGATATAGTTTATTTATTTAGTTAAAGAATTTTTAGGAAGACTGACTTCCGTGTATGGAATACTGTTTATTTAAACAGATTGAGTGTGACAAGGCAGTGTGGAGTACTTAAACAATTGCGGCACTTTTTTATTATAGTCGCGCATAGAAACGCTGAGTGGGTTTAGTTTATATTTTCTGCCGAAGTCAGGAATATTACGGCTGTAATTTTTTATTTTCCTCACTCTTCTAAGCACACTGGTGCCTAAGCATAGACGGCAAAATCAGAGCAATTACATATCTAAAAGTTTATGACATATATGAAAATCCGCCGCCAATTTTTGCAGACAGACAAATTACTAGAATCTCAGAGGCAAACTACTTTGTGCAGATCGAGAAACATAGGGCAGTGATATTCCACTGACAGCTAAACCCTGCAAAACTGGTCTACAGATCATGAATGGAATGAAGTGCGGTATTGTAGCCACCATTTGAGGTCTCCCGCACGTGCGTCTATCGCCAGGGCGCCGCCACGAAAGTCAAAACCGACCGATGTCTTAGTTACTAAATATCACCGACCACAGACCGCATATCAGCCTCCTTTGATCTCGCGGTATGTTGGGTTGCAATAGCGGTATGCCGGCAATCGTTATCCTGTTGGAAAACACCCTCTGGAGTGCTGTTCAAGAATGGCAGCTCAACGGGTCGAATCACCAGACTGACACACAGTTTTGCAGTCAGGGTGCGTGGGATGACCACGAGAGTGCTCCTGCTGTCATATGCAATCGCAGCCCCGACCACAACTCCAAGTGCAGGTACAGAATGTTTAGCATGCAAACAGATTGACGTCCCTACAACCAACACACGGTCATCACTGGCACTGAGGCAGAACCAGCTTTCATCAGAAAACACAATGGACCTGTATCCTGTCCAACGAGCTCTCGCTTGACACCAGTGAATTTGCGAATAGCGGTGGTTTGGGGTCAGTCGAATGCACGCTGGCTCGGAGCTTTCCTCTAAGTAACCGATTTATAACATTTCATAGTGTCACTGTGGTCCCAACTAATGCTCCAATTGCTGCTGCAGGTGCCGCACGACGCCCTAGAGCCATACGGTCTTTCCTCTCGATAGTGGCACGTGACTGTCCAGAGCCCGCCATTCTTGCGATGTACATTCTCATGACCACCGCTGCCAGCCATGATGTACAGTGACTACATTCCTGACAAGTCTTTCTGCAATATCGCAGAAGGAAGATTCAGTTTTTGTAGCCCTATTACACGAACTCGTTCAAACACGATGAGGTGTTCAAATGGCGTCTTTGTCCACTTAAAGGCATTCTTGACTAGTGTCAACTTATCACGTCCAGTGTCAAAGGTAATAAACGCCCACGACCGCTACAGCATGTATTTAAAGTACGTCTAATCTGCATCCTCATAGCGACAGTCACGTAACTGGAATAGACATGATCTTTCAGATGTAGCCCACTAACTTTCGTTCATGTCGCACAACTCCTTGTTGGTGTTGTGATTTTTTTCCCTCGTTGTAGTAGCAGTAGTAACAGTAGTAGCAGTACCTGCAGTAGTGAAGTTCATAGCCACGATGAGTGTAGTGGCTCACAAAAAAAGCAATGTTCATCTTTCTGTGCTGAAAGGGTAATCTACGCTCTGCGTCAGTCCAAACCAGGCTTTAGAAAGGCATCGAACAAATCCGTAATGGCAATTACAGAGTCCCTTTAGGACAACTTGCTTTGCGTGGGTGGTAGGGCGTGGTCGGAGAAGCGTTGGTATAAGGACACACGCAGAGAGAGAGAGAGAGGGAATTACGCCGCAGAACAATATGAAATGGAACTGTAACGATAGCTCCGCTCTGTGGAAGGATAATTGCAGAGTCGTGGCGCAGGGAACGAAAGAAACGACCTCCGAGACAATAGGTAGGCCACACCTCGAGTTCTGTGTCTTTGCGTGGGACCGTCGCGCGGTTCGCATAAACGGGATGTAAACCGACCAGGAGGGGTCTCCCTGAGATCGCACCGTAAAGTCGCGCCGTGTGGACGACGCGCCGCTCTGACTGCTGCGGCGCAATGCTCACAGGGAAAAGACAGTTTACAATCTTTGGAAGTCTAGATGCCGACAGTGATGTTCCCTCACCACATTTTGTGGGACCGCTAGCCAGCGACCTGCGTGGTTATAGCAGGCTGCGAAGACCACAGACTGTCGATAAACTAGCTACGTTTTGTGAAACGATAAATTTTGTGTTTTGTTTTAGGAGGGCTTTCAGCAAGAAGACACCCTGTAGCAAATTTTTCTCAAAAGCGGTGCGAGATATTGCTCTGTTCAGAACGACAAAATGTAAATATAGACACTAGTAGAATATTGATATTTGGAGAAATAAAGAGGTGGCATATAATGAATTCTCGTAGTAAATTGAATATGACTTATCCTTGGAGTGCCCAACTATAATCGAGCAATTAAACATAATAATCATAATTTCGTGTGGCTCGTGAGTCTGGAGCAAATCTTCCAGTTGGACACCATTTCTGCAACTTCCTTGCCTTATTCTACCCCACTTACCCGACCAGCAAAGAAGGACCTACCGTTTAACGTACAATTCAAATGACGTGTTGTTCCTTGCGAGTCTTCACGCGATGGAGAGATGAAGGATACAGTTAAATCCGATTTAAGAAATATCGCGGCCTCTCGGTTACCAGGCACGTGTTTTAACGTTAGACCTTTTTTTTTTCTGCTACGTCCTCTTGAACCCTTACTTGCCTTTCTCGGAAGAATTGCATTCTCATGCGAATATATTTAAATATCTTCAAAGGAAGTTGGTCGTTTAACACGTTAACACACATGTACGCTCTAACTTCTTGTCGCAAAATAGTTATTTTTACTTAGATTAATTAGAAATTATGTCCCAGTAATTGCAAAACAACAGCTCTCTGCTCTCGTTCTAAGCTACAGTGTTTTATTTCTATTGGTGGTTGTTGTAAACGAACGAAATCTTTCTTACTTCCCATCTAAATCGACTTAAATAGTTTTTGAAGTTTAAATACCTTATCTACATTTACTGTTTTCTTAATAAATAAATAAAACGGCATGGAATCTCACTGACTGAGTACAGTTGTCTTCAGTGATGAGACCCGTTTTACAGAGCGATTGCACTATATTCCACCCATTTCAAAATTATCATCAGTGTTTGAATTAAGTTCAGAATAGATTCTTCCTTCAGAAGGGTCTGTTGTACACTATCCTCCTACTGACCGGTGTTCTTTTCTTTCCCAAGCGGTAGACTTAGGCCTACTCGCCGTACAATTTCATTATGCATACGCGATCACGGTCAATTATACCGCAGTCCAGTAGGCCGATAAGGAAGGGAGAGGTTACCAAATCTCCCTCTATAAGATGTATTTGAGTTTTGATTTTATCTTGAGAACTTCCATTTGTTTCATATTGGATTTTTCATACAACTCTCGCAACGCTGTGAGTAGAACCCAAAAGTCTTCTTGAGTTTCGAAATAGATTCAGCTTTGCCTCATTTTCCGTTTGGCTAAACCTGTCGACCAATCTGTTTTAGAAGAAAAGTTGTCGATTGAGCTTAGACAGATATTCCACGGGTGACTGGTAATAATGACTCTTGCGCTGTCTTCAAGTGTGATATATTCAAAATCCATTGGGACCTATACACTTTGATGGGCTGTTTGCCAGTTTACACTTACTAGGAAAGCATAATTGTCAGAAAAACAAGCCAGAATTACATCAGCACCAAGGACTCTTTCACTTACATTTTCGGAGGGGTATATTCCAACTAGTCGGCTGCAAAATGTTGTGAAAACCGTTAATTCGCTAAGGAGTGATGTTTCAACATCCAAGCATCTTTCTGCTTCGTATTCCTAACAAGGTCATGCAGCTTCTTGCAGTAGTTGCATGTTGGGGATTGATCTTCCTTGTTTAACGTGAAGTTAAAAACACAGGCTATTGTAACATTTAGGGAGCTACCAGTTGAGAGGTAAATTATATCTGTCTTGGAGAATGTGGATCTTTCTAGCTCGTTGTTGTCGCCAGATGTTGCAATTTGGCAATTCTTCGCATTTGGTAAATATATAGAGGAACTGGTTGTATGTCCTAACTTCCTTCTCTTTCTGTCTGCCCATATCCCCCTCCCCTCCTCTCTTTGTCCGTCCCCTGTTTCTCCTCCTATTCTCTCCGTACCCCACCTCCTACCCCCCTTCTTTGCCCACCTCTTCTTCCTCATATCTCTCTCTGCCTCCTCCGTCCATCTCTCTCTGTCCATCTCCTACTTACCCCGCACTATGTCCATTTCCTCCCCCTCAATCCTCTCCCCTCCATTCCGCTCTTCTACCCATGTCATCTTCCTCCTTTTCCCTGACCTTGAGTGTGATTTATGCTAAAATAGACTGCAAACGAGTCATTGACTGAGCACTCAGTCGCTTAAAATAAATGTGTAACTTGGTTGGTTCAAATGGTTCAAATGGCTCTGAGCACTAAGGGACTTAACTTCTGAGGTCATCAGTCCCGTAGAACTTAGAACTGCTTAAACCTAACTAACCTAAGGGCATCACACACACCCATGCCCGAGGCAGGATTCGAACCTGCGACCGTAGCGGTCGCGCGGTTCCAGATTGTAGCGCCTAGAACCGCTCGGCCACCCCGGCCGGCATCTGGTTGGTATCATTACATACGTCGCGCAAAACATTTCTCCTGCTGCTGGATCTGAACAGATTTAGTATTAGTTTACTAAACATAAGATCAGAAACCATAAATACAACTTTTCTGATTTCAGTTACAACTGCCTGCAATGAAGAAAACAAATATGAGAGGAGCACGTTATCTAACGGTTTAAATGCCTTGCTATTGTAGCTAAAACTAACAGTGAGAAGGGAAAAAATCACACGAGTTCACAGCATAGCATAGCACGAAAGTTTCTTTCTCGCAGTCGGTTTTAACGAAAAACCTTATTTAAAATACGTAATTTATAGGTGTTTGGTTGATTATTTGAAGTAAATTGGTACTACGTTGAAGACTATCGGGCAAAAAGTCTTCGAGATATTTGCTAAAAACGCTTCTTCTTTGATCAGTACTCATACTCAAGATTAAAGGAAGTTTTGTGTCATCCCAGATCGCGGAGCTCTTGAAGATAGACGTTGACTGTGGAAATTTCATCTCAGACAGTCCCTTTGACTTTGACAGTCCCTGAAACGTCACTAAACCCGCCCAAAGATGTGAACAACCATGCATGAGCAACACCTATTAGACGGAGGGGTCCGGTAGCGGATCAGTTCCAGTCATTCAACCAGGAAGGAGGTACACGATTCGCGTTGTCTGAGTTCAACCGTGCCTAGAAGGCCAGTTCGATCGCGTCCGCACTGTTACTTTGTGCCAGGAAGGGTTCTGAACAAGGGAAGTGTCCAGGTGTCTCGGAGTGAACCAAAGCGATATTGTTCGGACATGGAAGAGCTACAGAGAGGCAGGAATTGTCGTTGACATGAATCGTTCAGGCCGCCCAAGGGCTACTACAGCAATGGATGACCGCTACCTACGGATTATGGCTCGGAGGAACTATGACAGCAACGTCACCATGTTGAATAATGTTTTTCGTGCAACCAGAGGACGTCGTGTTACGACTCAAGCTGTGCGCAATAGGCTGCATGATGCGCAACTTCACTACCGACGTCCGTGGCGAGGTCCATCTTTGCAACCACGACACCATGCAGCGCGGTACAGATAGGCCCAACAACATGCCGAATGGACTGCTCAGGATTGGCATCACGTTTTCTTCACTGATGAGTGTTGCATATGCCATCAACCAGACAATCGTCGGAGACGTGTTTGGAGGCAACCCGGTCATGCTGAACGCCTTAGATACACTGTCCAGCGAGTGCAGCAAGGTGGAGGTTCCCTGCTGTTTTTGGGGTGGCATTATGTGGGGAAGACGTACGCTGCTGCTGGTCATGGAAGGCGCCGTAACGGCTGTACGATACGTGAATACCATCCTCCGACCGTTAGTGCAACCATATCGGCAGCATATTGTAGAGGCATTCGTCTTCTTGGATGACAGTTCGCGCCCCTATCGTGCACATCTTGTGAATGTCTTCCTTCAGGGCCGGCCGAAGTGGCCGCGCGGTTCTGGTGCTGCAGTCTGGAACCGCGAGACCGCTACGGTCGCAGGTTCGAATCCTGCCTCGGGCATGGATGTGTGTGTTGTCCTTAGGTTAGTTAGGTTTAACTAGTTCTAAGTTCTAGGGGACTAATGACCTCAGCAGTTGAGTCCCATAGTGCTCAGAGCCATTTGAACCATTTCTTCCTTCAGGATAACGACATCGCTCGACTAGAGTGGTCAGCATGTTCTCAAGACATGAACCCTATTGAACATGCCTGGGATAGATTGGAAAAGTCTGTTTATGGGCGACGTCACTCAGCAACCACTCTGAGGGATCTACGCTGAATCGCCGTTTAGGAGTGGGACAATCTGTACCAATAGTGCCTTGATGAACTTGTGGATAGTATGCCACGACGAATACAGGCATGCATCAGTGCAGGAGAAGGTTCTACTGGGTATTAGAGGTACCGGTTTTCTACAGCAATGTGGACCACCACCTCTGTAGGTCTCGCTGTATGGAGGTACAACATGCAATGTGTGGTTTTTCATGAGCAATAAAAAGGGCGGAAATAAAGTTTATGGTGATCTCTATTCCAATTTTCTGTACAGGTTCCGGGACTCTCGTAACCATGGTGAATCAAAACTTTTTTGATGTGTGTATGTTTGTATACCATATATATTAATCCCCTGTGTAGCCCATGTGGGTCCGAACGTCTATTAGTGTCGTGGAAGAATCTGAGGAAAGTCAGTGAGGGAATTTTTGAGGTATTTGGTTGGTTGGTTGATTTGGGGCAGGGGACCTAACAGTGAGCTCATCGATCCCATCGGATTCGGGAAGTATGGGGAAGAAAGTCGGTCGTGCCCTTTCAAAAAACCTTACCAAAATTTATTTGAAGCGATTTAGAAAAGCGACGGGAAATCTAAATCGGGGCGGCCGGACGCGGGTTTGAACCGCCGTCCTCTCGAATGCTTGTCCACTGTGCTAACCACTGCGTCACCTTGTGATGTTACAAAATAAAAGTGATGTTGTTATTCAATTGAAAATTTGGAATTTGAGATTTCGCTTACTGTTTTATAAATCACTATTGGCGTAAGAATCATGGACTGACCATTGTCATAAAATATTGCATTATGAAATGTGAATAGTTTTTACTTGCAGTTTCGCGTGGCTGGAAGCAGTCACAGCTAGCGTGCTATTGATTAAGAAATTGCATTATCGTCTTTCTAATTACTTCATGATCGTAGGTACGATCATACCCGGTTGTGAAGTTATTGTTATGACAAAACAATTTCCTAAGGGACCAGAAAGTTCTTAAGGGCGCAAAAACAACTGTAACATCACACAAAAGGGAAATTCAATATTAAAGCTAATGCAAGATGACGATAAAACAGTTTTCGTTTTATCAATGTAACACGCACATTGGACTGCTGATCTTGGTGTCCGTAATCTTAGCAAAATGCATAATTAAAATGAAAATAATACTGAGGAGATGATAGGAATGAGCACCGCTAAATGATTCAGTATTCCCAGAACAAATATTATAATTAAAACATATATCGTACCTTAAGCTTAGTACTACAATGACAGTAGATTTTTATGTCCGTTTCATGTCCATTGAGCACTCTTTTATATAGCCATTGTCCTCTTGAGTCGCTCGTGCGTCGTCACGATAAGTTATAACAGTTCTTCTTTCTACACTTGACTCAAACTTAGACATAACACGTTTTTATACATTTAGTAAAAATTAGATCAGACTGCCACAAATCTGCGTCCGTCTTACTTAAGAAAAACAGTACAAGTGCTTAGCGCTCAAGGCTTCATTTGTTCTCCAGCGAACAAAATAGTGAAGAATCGCATATCTATCCGTATTTTTCTGTCGCCGCCCAAAGACGACGAATTATATTATTTAGGAAATTCCACCGTCACTATACGACGCCTTATTATACAGTAATCATTCTTTGTAAACAAGTATTTGCCTTTTAGCTGAAAGTATTAACTATTTGCTGTTTTAACGAAGCCAAAAATATCGAATATCACATCGCCTCCCATGAGGAGACAGGGAATGCCGAAGGATTACCTCGATCCTCATGTCCTCATGAGATATTCGTGATTTTTGGTATGGCACGTACGTAATGTTACTGGCGTACTGTTGTTGTTGTGGTCTTCAGTCCTGAGACTGGTTTGATGCAGCTCTCCATGCTACTCTATCCTGTGCAAGCTTTTTCATCTCCCAGTACCTACTGCAACCTACATCCTTCTGAATCTGCTTAGTGTATTCATCTCTTGGTCTCCCTCTACGATTTTTACCCTCCACGCTGCCCTCCAATACTAAATTGGTGATCCCTTGATGCCTCAGAACATGTCCTACCAACCGATCCCTTCTTCTGGTCAAGTTGTGCCACAAACTTCTCTTCTCCCCAATCCTATTCAATACTTCCTCATTAGTTATGTGATCTACCCATCTAATCTTCAGCATTCTTCTGTAGCACCACATTTCGAAAGCTTCTATTCTCTTCTTGTCCAAACTATTTATCGTCCATGTTTCACTTCCATACATGGCTACACTCCATACGAATACTTTCAGAAATGACTTCCTGACACTTAAATCTATACTGGATGTTAACAAATTTCTCTTCTTCAGAAACGCTTTCCTTGCCATTGCCAGCCTACATTTTATATCCTCTCTACTTCGACCATCATCAGTTATTTTGCTCCCCAAATAGCAAAACTCCTTTACTACTTTAAGTGCCTCATTTCCTAATCTAATTCCCTCAGCATCACCCGACTTAATTAGACTACATTCCATTATCCTTGTTTTGCTTTTGTTGATGTTCATCTTATATCCTCCTTTCAAGACACTGTCCATTCCATTCAACTGCTCTTCCAAGTCCTTTGCTGTCTCTGACAGAATTACAATGTCATCGGCGAACCTCAAAGTTTTTATTTCTTCTCCATGAATTTTAATACCTACTCCGAATTTTTCTTTTGTTTCCTTTACTGCTTGCTCAATATACAGATTGAACAACATCGGGGAGAGGCTACAACCCTGTCTTACTCCCTTCCCAACCACTGCTTCCCTTTCATGTCCCTCGACTCTTATAACTGCCATCTGGTTTCTGTACAAATTGTAAATAGCCTTTCGCTCCCTGTATTTTACCCCTGCCACCTTTAGAATTTGAAAGAGAGTATTCCAGTCAACATTGTCAAAAGCTTTCTCTAAGTCTACAAATGCTAGAAACGTAGGTTTGCCTTTCCTTAATCTTTCTTCTAAGATAAGTCGTAAGGTCAGTATTGCCTCACGTGTTCCAGTGTTTCTACGGAATCCAAACTGATCTTCCCCGAGGTTGGCTTCTACTAGTTTTTCCATTCGTCTGTAAAGAATTCGTGTTAGTATTTTGCAGCTGTGACTTATTAAGCTGATAGTTCGGTAATTTTCACATCTGTCAACACCTGCTTTCTTTGGGATTGGAATTATTATATTCTTCTTGAAGTCTGAGGGTATTTCGCCTGTTTCATACATCTTGCTCACCAGATGGTAGAGTTTTGTCAGGACTGGCTCTCCCACGGCCGTCAGTAGTTCCAATGGAATATTGTCTACTCCGGGGGCCTTGTTTCGACTCAGGGCTTTCAGTGCTCTGTCAAACTCTTCACGCAGTATCATATCTCCCTTTTCATCTTCATCTACATCCTCTTCCATTTCCATAATATTGTCCTCAAGTACATCGCCCTTGTATAGACCCTCTATATACTCCTTCCACCTTTCTGCTTTCCCTTCTTTGCTTAGAACTGGGTTTCCATCTGAGGTCTTGATATTCATACAAGTCGTTCTCTTATCTCCAAAGGTCTCTTTAATTTTCCTGTAGGCGGTATCTATCTTACCCCTAGTGAGATAGGCCTCTACATCCTTACATTTGTCCTCTAGCCATCCCTGCTTAGCCATTTTGCACTTCCTGTCGATCTCATTTTTGAGACGTTTGTATTCCTTTTTGCCTGTTTCACTTACTGCATTTTTATATTTTCTCCTTTCATCAATTAAATTCGATATTTCTTCTGTTACCCAAGGATTTCTACTAGCCCTCGTCTTTTTACCTACTCGATCCTCTGCTGCCTTCACTACTTCATCCCTCAAAGCTACCCATTCTTCTTCTACTGTATTTATTTCCCCCATTCCTGTCAATTACTCCCTTATGCTCTCCCTGAATCTCTGTACAACCTCTGGTTCTTTTAGTTTATCCAGGTCCCATCTCCTTAAATTCCCACCTTTTTGCAGTTTCTTCAGTTTTAATCTACAGGTCATAACCAATAGATTGTGGTCAGAGTCCACATCTGCCCCTGGAAATGTCTTACAATTTAAAACCTGGTTCCTAAATCTCTGTCTTACCATTATATAATCTATCTGATACCTTTTAGTATCGCCAGGGTTCTTCCATGTATACAACCTTCTTTCATGATTCTTAAACCAAGTGTTAGTTATGATTATGTTGTGCTCTGTGCAAAATTCGACCAGGCGGCTTCCTCTTTCATTTCTGTCCCCCAATCCATATTCACCTACTATGTTTCCTTCTCTCCCTTTTCCTACACTCGAATTCCAGTCACCCATGACTATTAAATTTTCGTCTCCCTTCACAATCTGAATAATTTCTTTTATTTCATCATACATTTCTTCAATTTCTTCGTCATCTGCAGAGCTAGTTGGCATATAAACTTGTACTACTGTAGTAGGCGTGGGCTTTGTATCTATCTTGGCCACAATAATGCGTTCACTATGCTGTTTGTAGTAGCTTACCCGCATTCCTATTTTCCTATTCATTATTAAACCTACTCCTGCATTACCCCTATTTGATTTTGTGTTTATAACCCTGTAGTCACCTGACCAGATGTCTTGTTCCTCCTGCCACCGAACTTCACTAATTCCCACTATATCTAACTTTAACCTATCCATTTCCCTTTTTAAATTTTCTAACCTACCTGCCCGATTAAGGGATCTGACATTCCACGCTCCGATCCGTAGAACGCCAGTTTTCTTTCTCCTGATAACGACATCCTCTTGAGTAGTCCCCGCCCGGAGATCCGAATGGGGGATTATTTTACCTCCGGAATATTTTACCCAAGAGGACGCCATCATCATGTAATCATACAGTAAAGCTGCATGCCCTCGGGAAAAATTACGGCTGTAGTTTCCCCTTGCTTTCAGCCGTTCGCAGTACCAGCACAGCAAGGCCGTTTTGGTTATTGTTACAAGGCCAGATCAGTCAATCATCCAGACTGTTGCCCTTGCAACTACTGAAAAGGCTGCTGCCCCTCTTCAGGAACCACACGTTTGTCTGGCCTCTCAACAGATACCCCTCCGTTGTGGTTGGACCTACGGTACGGCTATCTGTATCGCTGAGGCACGCAAGCCTCCCCACCAACGGCAAGGTCCATGGTTCATGGGGGGGGGGGGGGGGGGACTGGCGTACTAAGTACAAAAATTGAAATTACATTTATAAACATATATCAGGTATTTATCATTTTTCAAAATAAAGTTTTTCACTCTTTGCTCATCAGTCACTTCATTCCTTAATACCAAGAGTCACATGTATGTTCATATTTAAGTTTGGTCCATATTTGCTTACAACAATAAGTGAACGTTCATTTCTCACTTCAGGGGATAGAATTCAGTATTTATATTGTCTTGAGCTTAACAACTAATACATGAGTACAGTGAGTGTTTATTTTCACTAAACTAGAGAGGACAATGTTCGAGCCTATGTTGACTCATTGTGGTTCAATTACAGTTTAATGACGTAGCGCTACACTTGGTGATGCTTTCACTTTCTGTGTTAGCTGTCTACGGCGTTCATCATGCAGTACATCTGAAAACTACACATTTCGCAACACTTGTTGCATTTATTCTTTAGTGCACACAAGATCATTTTCTACTGCCACGCAGCATATCTACTATTTAACTAGTACGCATTTAACGCTGAACCCTTTCTTTTGTGTTTTCCTTTGTGCTTGCCAATTTTGTTTTTTTTTTTTTATATTTGAGGGCAGACTGGATAACAATAGGTCTCCCTCTTCGCTTCATATACTCAGCAATCGTTCTCTGTTAAAAAAAAAAAAAGGGTAAAGCGTGTCTACTAATTTTCGCATGAATGGAATTACCCATATTTCACTGGGTTTACGCAACCTGTCCATAAAAAACATTACCAAAGCTAGCGAAGTTCATCGCGATACTTGTCTCATTTCTCATAAGCACTGCTTTACCTCCAAGCACACGTGCCTTTTACACGTTGACCTTTGATCTGGGTTATGAACCAGGATCAAAAGGAACGGGCACAAGGAAAATGGATTTCCTAAGAGGAGTGTCTTAGGGGACATTTTTAGAATAAAATCTGCATGTAAATAAAATTATCATTATAAGCATAGGCTCATATATAAGTTTTCAACCTCTTTCATTACAGTATGCTTTGCTACTTCTACATCTTACTCTCGTTATAGTCAGTATTAAGTTTAAGTATCACTGCATTGCTTGTTCTTTAGATTAGCCTTCAATTAGGGTATTGAATGGTCGCTAGATTACACTACAAAACTTCTGAAGATCTTTACTTGGACTTATTTATGATACAGGGGACTTGCTGTGTGGTTATTTAGTACCTTGATTCTACTGAAATCAATTCGTCAGCTAACATTCCTCATATACTCTTTAGACTGGGCTCAGATCACAAGGAAACAGTTTACTTACATAGCAATTAATGGTCTCGTGGAGTACTTACACTACATTATTCATGCTTCAGTGTTTGCCTCTCTTTGTACTGTATTTCAACTAACTTAGTTTACTACAGCTTATTGTCTCCTTGCGTGAACACTTACCACTTGTTTTCTCATTTAACAGTACGGCTTAACTGAACTTTAAGCTAAGATATTTCCTCCACTCCTGTTCACTGTCTGGACGTTTTGAACATGTATTTTTTTTTAAGGAGGTAGTTTGGGCTTTTACAACAGAACTTCAAGTGCTTACATTACTAAAAGTAAATCTATAAATCTTCTTGTACCTTGGGAGAAGTGCTTATTTACGCACCCTCCTCCATTTCTCACCTTTACATATTTATATAGCTCCGGGCAATCGCCTCGCAAGCATTTTTTTTTTTTTTTGTACTAACTTAAAGCTAAATTGAAATTCTTGCTGCAACCTTAATTTCCTGCTTCAGCTTGTTGACAATGTCCATCACTATAAACAATTTTTCCATACTTAACATTTAATACTTAAAGTTTACATGTAGTAGCCGTTACCATGTAGTCAGTGCGCTGTTCAGCACAATACTTATCATTAACAGTTCACACAAGGAAATTTCAAGTACACAAGAATTCATTTCCACGACAGTACTTAACCACTACCATTATAAAATTTCTTTAAGTCTTGGTGGTGAAATAAGCCTTTTACTCTCCCCGTAGCGGGGTCAGTTAATAAATAACTCTCTATGTGCGGTTTCCCTAAAATAAGGTAAGGACCTTGATACGTATGTTGCCACTTGCGATTTTTCTTACATATTAAGGATGGATTGAAATGAGTCTTAAGTAATAGATTTTCACCTACATGGTAATTTACAACTTTGTTTACTTTTTTATCATAGCCTTTCTTCCTTAATTGAGCATTGGTGGTAATGGAACTTAAAGCTTCTCGAATTTTGACATCTAGATCTACCTCAGGGCTAGGTATCTTGGGAAGAGGATCAACCCACTCATTCTGTTCCTTCATTCAAGATATCAACTCGTGTGGAGTAAAACCTGTAGAAGTGTGTGGCAAATTGTTGACTATCTCCTCCAAAGGTGTCACAAAATCAACCCAACGAGTTTGCTTGTGTGGAATGTACGTCCGAACAACTCTGTTAAACTCCTTGAACATTCGCTCAGTCAAATTCGACTGAGGCCTAAAACGTGATATTAAGATCTGCTTGACATTGTGATGGGCCAAAAACTCACACCATTTGCGGCAAGTAAAGTTGGATGCATTATCTGAAAGTATAGATTCGGGGACTCCAAATCGAGGGAAATAGTCATTTTCAAGAGAGCGTATAATAGGCGGAGCGCAAGATGTCTTCATAACATATATTCGAACGTATTTTGTGAAGTTGTCGAGAACAGCAACGAGGTATTTGACAGCTCCCCTACCCATTGGTAGAGGGCAAGCCAGGTCAATGCTAATGAGCTGATTAGGTCTTTCTGCGATGATCGGATTCAATGGAATTAAAGTAGGAATATTCGCCTTTTGGCAGATGACACAGAATTTTAGCAACTTGTGTGTCCTACGATGTAGGTTGGGCACATAACAGTAAGTAGCAATCTTCTTTTTACACTTCTCTGGACCATAGTGGCCCCAAGAAATGTGGGTATACCACAAAAGATGTTCGACAAAACTGCTAGGTATACAAACAAGCCAGTTGTCTGATGACACAGAGGTACGATGAAATAATACCTGATTATGAATCTTGAAGAATTTAGACAAGTTATGGTTTGGATTTTTTTGAAGAAGTCTGATTACTTTTCCCCACTTAGGATCTGCGCTCTGTAATGTCTGGATTTGCTTGCACAGATCCAAGAAATATTTCCTATGAATGGGATCCTGCATAAGAAGAACTTTGTAATTCGACATCTGTTCTACCAACTCACTTATCTCAGGCAGACCTTCGGGTGAACGAGAAAGTGCGTCTGCAATAATGTTATCCTTGCCCTTTATATACACAATATCAAAGTCGTATTCTTGCAAAAATAAACACCACCTGGTCAGGCGCGGATGTTGTAGTTTACAGGTCAGAAGATACGAAAGTGCTTGATGGTCCGTAAATACTTTTATCTTTCTGCCAAAAATGTAATAATTAAACCTCTTGAAAGCCCAAGTAATTGCAAGTGCCTCCAGCTCAGTAACTGAATAGGAATTTTCACATTGTGTTAAGACCCTACTCGCAAAACTAATCACTCTGATTTGCTCTGTTTCGTCTACTAATTCAATCTGAAACGAACAAGATCCAATTCCAACAAACGAAGCGTCTGAGGTGATACAAAATTCTTTGTCCATTTGTGGATGACAGGGAATGTTACTGTTTAAAAGACCATCTTTAATTGCCTGAAAAGCTTTGTGACACTCTGGAGTCCAATTCCAATGCGTACTTTTCTTCAGAAGATTGTGCAAAGCGGGATTGTTCATTACTTGACCAGACAGAAATCGTCGAAAGAAAGACGAAAGACCGAGAAATCCTCTTAGTTGCCTCTTAGTTACCGGTGTAGGGAAATTCTTATGCGCAGACAATTTTTCCGAGTCGGGTTTAATCCCTCCAGGTGTAATCACATGACCTAAAAACTTTACCTCACCTTTTCCAAAATTTGACTTTTTCAGATTTGCTGTAACACCATGTTCTTGAAATCTCTGAAACACCTTTCGTAGAATAGCTAAATGATCTTCCCAGTTCTTAGTGGCTATCAACACGTCATCTACATAAACAGTTACCTCATCCAGAAGTTCAGGTCCTAACACAAAATCGAGAGAAGAAATCAATATTCCCGAGCTTACATTTAAACCAAAAGGCATGACCTTAAACTGATATGAGTGGCCGGCAAATATAAAAGCAGTATATTTCCTGGATTCCTTGGCCAATTTCACCTGCCAATAGCTACTTCTTAAATCAAGTGTACTCAAAAATCTAATGCCATGAAATTTTTCCAAGTGCTCCTCAAGTGCTTCAGGCCGAGTCCTTATCGGTACAATTACTTTGTTTATTGATCTGGCGTCCAGTACTAGTCTTACACTACCGTCCTGTTTAAGCACGGACAACAAGGGACTTGAGTACGGCGAATTCGATAACTCGATAACATCCCAACACAGCATTTTTCTAATCTCATGCTTTACAGCTTCTCGTCGGGCGTAGGGTACTGAATAGCTTGCTTTGCAGAACGCTGAGTGGGGAAGCACTTCCATTTTATACTCGAACCCTTTTATTACTCCTGGTTTCTTTGAAAAGATTTTCTTGTAACTTACTAATAAATGGAACAACTCATATTTCTGCTCCCCCCTGAGTTCAGTCGATTCCTTGGCTTTAGCATCGATCTCCTCTTTGTCAGGAAGTAAGTCTTCATACTCATTGTCATTTATGTCATCCCATTTAGTCAGGTCATTTGTCTGATCAAAGCACGGTTTTTCTGTCCTCTGTCGTCTCCAAATCTGATGCATTGTGAACACCGCCTTCACTTTGCTCCTTAACAAGTTAACAACAATTAGTTGTTGATTTACGATAAAGGTACACACTCCAGATTCAATATCTATCACTGCTTTTGTTTGTCGAAGAAACTCCATCCCCAAGAAACATGGAACTGACAAGTTCTTTACTATTAGAAAATGGCAAAAAACCAAAACAGATTCTATCTGCAGTTGAAGCTGCGTCTGTAAACTAACTCTCTGTTTCAATGGACCAATCGTTCCCGATATGGAGCAGCCCTGAATCGGCAATGATAAAACTTTTGAAACAGAAGACACCTGTCTGAAGAGACATGATGACATGACATTGATGTTTGCTCCTGTATCAACAATGGCTGTGACAGGCATGTTGGCAATAGAAATCTTAATCGAAGCCTGGACCTGTTCATCATAAATGTCATTAGTGTCTTGAGCTTCTATGTCAGGTGCAAGGTCATCTCGTAAGTCTGTCTCATGGTCGTACCGAATCGCGCTAACATACTCAGAATCAGACGATTCGTTAGTACCCCCACTGGAACCGGCAGCGACCTCTAGAAGGCTGAATGGCGCTGCCTCTACCTTTCCGCAGGATGTTTAGTCTGTTTGTCATTCATGGCCTTAAGTGTTTGTTCCATTTCATATTGGTGCTGGTTATGTGGTACAAATGCCGGTGTAAAGGGGTAAAAGCCACTGGGTGCATTCACTTGTGAATAGAATACTTGAGACGGCAGCCGTCGCCCGATCTTTTGGTTTCCGGCAGAACCATTTCCTTGTGAAGGAAAGTTCGCATTTGGTGCCGTTTGAAAATTGTTCCACGATCCTCTATACTGTGAAAAGTTGTTCTGATGTAGTGCTGGGGCCGGCCGAAGTGGCCGCGCGGTTCTGGCGCTGCAGTCTGGAACCGCGAGACCGCTACGGTCGCAGGTTCGAATCCTGCCTCGGGCATGGATGTGTGTGCTGTCCTTAGGTTAGTTAGGTTTAAGTAGTTCTAAGTTCTAGGGGACTAATGACCTCAGCAGTTGAGTCCCATAGTGCTCAGAGCCATTTGAACCATTTTGTAGTGCTGGGTGGCCTCCGCCTTGCCCATGCCACTTGCTATTTTTCGACCTATAACTTTGATTGTACACTGGTCAATTTGAAAAATTACCAATCGTTTGCGGAGAATTTCCATACTGCTCAGGCGCAGAATTAAAGGGTGGGTTTCCGTACTGATATTCTACCTGGTGGTTGTAAATTGGGTGGTATCTCTGCTAAATACTGTAATTGGTTTTCTGCTTCCGTTTAAAGTTATTGCCGTTTGCGTTTTCATAACGGCTGGCAGGTTGGTACCCGCGATCGCAGTAGCGCACTCTCTCCTTCGGCGCATTGTTGTTCGCGTGCGATGCATTCTGCTGGCTGCCAGGGAAAAATTTGCCGCTGCCAACCTTGGAACGCACATCCGCGCTAATTAAATCTAAGGAATCCAGCACAGAAAGGAATGCATCCGTCTCTTCTTCGGACACATTCACTAGTTTCTCTCTAATAGACACAGGGAGTTTGCTTTTGAGAATCATAATTACGTCCTTGGAAGAAATCGGAGAATCCCAGAATTTAATTTTTGCTAGATACCTCTCAAAGTATCGCCGGAGACTTCCATGCTTCTCGTTGAAAATTTCCGCACCATACACCCCTAGAACTTAGAACTACTTAAACCTGACTAACCTAAGGACATCACACACATCCATGCCCGAGGCAGGATTCGAACCTGCGACCGTAGCAGCCGCGCGGTTCCAGACTGTAGCGCCTAGAACCGCTCGGCCACTCCTATTTTTATCACCTTGAGTCATATCCGCTGGGAGGCTCTTTATACTGACCAAACGATCATGTTTTCATTGCATTTCCATGTCAATTTCAGACTGGGTTTCTTTTCACTGAGTGAGATCATTGATTTCTTTTTTGTCTCCTTTCTGTTTTCCTTCCGGACTGCATTGAAATTTGACTAAATTCTGTTTCTATGCCGTTCGCTGGTCAAGAATATCTCGGCCGACTGAGGCGTCGGCGGGTCACGACCGATATCGTAATCCATCTGTTTTTCAGCTGCTTCTTGTGTCTGCGTCGCAAGCGTATGTTCCTCTACAGGCAGCCTGCTTCCGCCTTCCGTATTGTTTTTGCCATTTGTTTGTTGTTATTAAGGACTTCCTCTTGTTTGTTTTGGGTTTGTGACGGGCCTCTCCACTGTTTGTACACATGCGCTGCTTTCCTTGTTTCTATATTTCGTAATTGCAGCGGTTCTGCGTGTTTTGATTTGGCGACTTGGTTGTGGCGTGCGCTCTCCCAACAACGTGTCCTCTGCTTGTTGTGGTTCAAGTGCTGCCTGCGATTCGGCGGCATGACGCCTGTGCTGCTTCCTCGCCTGTTGCTGCCATATTTTTGATATGTTTGTTCCAGGTACTGGTTGCGGAGTCTCATTCCGCACTATCTGTTCTACTATACCCGCAATGTTCTCACCACACGTTCGGCGTTTTTTGTTTCGCAGTTGAGCATAAGTCCTTTTTGTTTTGGGGCGAGGGGGGGGGGGGGGCGGGTAATATTCAGCATCGTGTTTTTTATGTGACTTAGGAGATTTTGCAGCTGGTAATTTTAGCTCCTGTTTAATGCCTGTCACAAGGTGATTCGTCCTTCACGTCCGTCACTTGGTACTACGTTTTGAGTTCAGGCAACGTCAGTTTCCTGCGCTGCTCAACGAATTTTTCGAAACGAAAACGCATCTTGGACAATTCGTTTCCATTCGTCTAATGCAAGTACCGTGAATCTCCTGTCCAGAAAAAAATGTATTAGATGGAGTATTCTGTCTGTCATTTCAACCTACACTGATAGGCCAAATCATTAGGACCACTGGCCACCGCGAGGTTGGATGCCGCCTGGTGTCGTTGCGGGCACGTAAGGCGCTATGAATAGAATGTAAGCACAGCAGAGGCGGATGGGGGATCATCATAGCACAGACATGGGCTGCAAATAGGGAAATCCACTGTGATAAGCGAGTTTATCAAAGAACGGATTATTATTACGCAAAACCTGTGAACGAGTATCTCGAAAACGGCGAAGTTCGTCGAATGTTCACGTGCTACTGTCGTGAGCATCTACGGAAAAAGCTAGAAGGGCAGAGAAACTATCACTAGGCGCTAAATGGTTGGATGTCCACGACTCTTCACAAAACGTGGGGCTCAGGGGCTTGATTGCTATGTAAAGTAGGATGGACGGCGATCTGTGGGATCTCTGACGAAAGAGCACAATACTGGTGCACGCACAAGTATTTCGGAGCACACCGTTCTTCATACATGGTTGAAATGGAGCTACGCAGCAGACCACCCATACGTGTTCACATCTTGATCCAACGACATCGTCATTTACTATTTCACTGGGCACAGGATCACCGGGATTAGATCGTCGACCAATGGAAACGAGTCTGCTCTTCGGGTGGATCACATTTTTCCTGCGCTAGGTCGATGCTCGTCTCCACAAACACCGCCCCTGAGGTCAACGGCTGCTCGAAAAATTCAGCGCGCCACGGACGCAGGCTGATGGGAGGAGTATTGTGCTACGGGAAACATTCTCCTGCTCTTGCATGGGACCTGTGGTGGTAATCGAAGACTCGCTGATAGCTGCGAACCACCTGCATCCCTTCATGCTTGATGTCCTCCGCGCCGGCGATGTCACGTTTCAGAAGTATAACTGATCGTGTCTTGGAGACAGAACCGCGCTGCAGTGTCATGAGGAGCATTAACATTTCGGTGATCAAATTCGCCTGATGTAACTCCTAAGCAACAGATCTGTATCGCTATTGGGCGCCATCACCGTGTACGCAAATCAGAGGCCCGTTATCTACGGGAATTACATGTCCTGCGCGTAGACATCTAATGCGACATACCTCCACAAACCTACAAACTAACTGTCGGATCCCTACTACGCAGACTCAGTTGTTTCTTTCGCTCTAAGATTGGGGAAACAAGCTATTAAGCAGGTGGTCATAATGTTTTGGCTCATAAGCGTATCTCACATCGCTAAAACGCTGTAATTTATGCTGGCTAGAGCAACGTTACTTACGGATTTTTTTTCACATCCCTATGCTTAGTTTAAACTTCTCTCAAAATAAAGTTCTCAATCTCAGGAGGCAGGCTAAACAGGCGAACGTTTTTATATTCTACATCGGCGTTAGAAATTATGACAGTAATCACTGAAGCATCCATGTCTGAACAGAAATCTTTCCAGCGACGCAAGGTTTAACAGCTTCACGAAAAAACACCAGAGTTGTGTGCCATAGTAAGCAGTGTGAATTTGATCTGATATGAATCATTAACTTGCCTGAAGTGGTCGTGCACTTCCAACGAACTTGGCTGAACATTTCTTGTTGCCTTGTCGCATTGGAGACAGAATGTGCATTTACTGCGGAACATTCTTGACACCACTGCAGCTATAAAACGGCCGAAAGCGTTAACAAAGAAGAACGCAAAGCCCTATAACAGAACAATAAGCAGGCACTGAACGTTCATACAGAACACAAACAACTAGTATTCTCAAACAACTAGTATTCTCGGCTTGCAAAAACTACAGCAGATCGGAGGTGTAACATACCAGAGTTGCACGAGGTTTGAAGCGGAACTGTTGAAAAATCAGTTGGTCGCTCTCAGCCGATCGACCGAAGTCGCCGCTGGAATTTTGTGAAGGGCCGAGCTAACATCTGAGCAGCTTCTCCATATGAGGTGAGTCCGCCCCGTCATTACCTTTCCTTGTTCCACATTCCTTCCTTTCAACTCTGATTAGACGCATGACAAGTTTCTCCTTGGAGTGAGCAGCAGTGGAAGAGTGTTACTGGAGAACTTTCAGGTACGTGCGAGCGTCTGTGTGTGTGTGTTTGTTTGTGAACGTGCTCCGATGTACGAATATGGTTCCACAGCTTCAAGTTTCTTTCGTCCGTTCTTCGGAGCTACCCTGACATCGCACGAAATCGCTCGCGGTCTCAATCTGAATGCACATATCCTTGGTGATACGAATCGCGCAAGACAGATTACATAACGTATTGCTCGGAAACGTTTATTGGAGAACCTGCACTGAATGTCTGCGCTGCTGCACTGAAAATCAGTTTAAGTACGGGTCACCAGGCTCGCTTTGACCTGCGAGACAGGCTTTCTCATTACTCCACGGTAGTTATTAAAGCCCTGTAGCAATGCTGCTAAGTTCAGGAAGATTCAAAAATCTGACCACTTTAAACCCCTAGCAGTTTATACACCACTCCCGAGTGACCGAGAGCACTTCTCGCCGATAATCGCCACAACAACCAAACAGCAGCACGTTTCGAAGTAGGGATAGAGTCATGCAAAAACATCACCCGCAAATTCCAGTACTTCAATGAAAAAAACGTCAACCCTAGCCAAGACCGTTAATTTTACTGTACACCACCTTCAGCTTGCTGATGGCTCAGTGCTCACTAATCAGCACTCGTCAAGACAATCAGGAAAGTGCTTTCTAGTACTCCACGTGCGCACCCGGAACACACTTCGAATTCCCTCAGTCTTCAGTGCTGCAGTAAGTAACTTGGTTCATCCCGAAGGATCATCTACTCACAACCTCCGACAGTACACCCGGGGGGCACACGCTTCGACGCCTGTTGGCCGACTCCTCGATTTCGCGAGCCCCCAAACAGCTGCATGAAATTATTTAACCCACAGGCCTTTCATCCAAGCAGAATCAAGAGCAGAAGTGTATGCATTCGCATCGGCCATTTTCTGCTACTGCCTGCAGCACTTCAGTGACGTGCTGCCTTTTGCGAGGACTTTCACAACTTCCGCTCAGAGCGTTGCAAAAACGCGGTAGTCACGGGAATTGCCTTTGAAACGAGATTGCTCGTTGCCGACCACTTCTCATTTAGGAGGATTATGGAAAATCCGGTCCATCAACTCCACGATGAGTAAAGCTTCGTTCCCGCAGAAATCTATTCTGTCGTAGACAGGAAAACATAAAAGTGTGGCTAGAAAAATGTTTTACAAGTTAGTGGCCATCATTAAATAATAAACGCGGTTATGGTAGGTCAATTTCAACTTTACTGTTACTGTTAAAATACATCAGTAAACTAATCTTACTTGTTATTATCTTATGAGTATGTTTTTTGTGTTGTGTAACTGCAGAAGGAAGAACATAACCTGTTGCTTGAAAGTTACGGTAAGTAATAAACGAAGAATCATGGAAGTTCTAGGACGTGAACTCTCCTGTAAGTTGACAATGAAGTCTGAATGACTTGTGAGAGAGATAAATGACATTTATTGCCGCTGCTTATGGAATAACTTGACAGCACATCATCACGTTCCAGGAGACTATCCTTTCCCCTTCCAGTGTTACCATTCCTTCTCTGCCCCACACTACGTCAACCTTGTGTATTGGGAATGGATGCGGATTGGTACTCTGTACTCCATCTAGCAACGTTTCAGTATTCAAGCTATGTTTTCGGTGCTTCCATGTTAACATATGTATGTGTTGCGTTCCAAAGATGGAAAAACCAGCCCAGCCTTCGCCGACCTCAAAGGAAGAAAACCTACAGACAATCGTAACCACGCTTATGGATGTGTCAGAACGACGTACATTTTCGATACAGGTACGTACTACCCTCCTATTAGCCATGCCAAACTATATGCTACGCGAACAGTTCGGTGACTTCACTTGTTTCTGTTTCCAATTGGTCTGCTGCATTTCCGAGATAGCAACATGAGTTCATATAACTTGTCTTCGGTGTAGTGTTTAAAGTCTTCTTCCACTTCGTTAGTATGATGACAACATATCAGTATACTCTGGATAATTTTCCCAGTTGCTTCCCGACTGTGTTCTCTCAGGTAAAGTGACTTTCAACCTCTGACAATATTCTGTGAATGTCAAATATACGAAGATGAATCATGTTTCAGCCTTTTTAATTATTTCATTTGCTGTCACTAAAATGCGACGTGCTATGCAGTAGCTAAGACAGATCAGGTTTCCACAGTAAAAAAATTGTTCATAGTGTTAATACATCTTTTTTTTTTTAAATCGGTCTACTATCGCTCATCATGGTCTGACGTTCGCGGTCTATTGTAGAGCTGGTGTTCCATTGTACTTAACCTTATTGACCTGCCTTGGATACAGTAGAGCTAGGGACCAGTCGTCTTTCATTCTCTCGCTACAAGAGGACGCACAATGCCTGCAGTGTATTCCTTACGTTTTCTGCCCATGAGTGGCTGTTGTAGAACCGTCCAGCGACTGAACCACGCAGAAAAGACGCTGTCATTAGGAATCAACAGCAAGGAGCTGTTTTCCATTTCCAGGATCAGCTTTTACCGACTAAGATCGTCCTCTTCTTCTGGCACTGCCTGCCAGAAACAGGGTCTAAATACCATTCCGGATAACCACATTTACATTTTTCTAATTTCACGAAGTACTATATTGTTGCGAGGTACCTGCTACTGAACCCGCGTTTCCTCGCAATTGCTTTCGTAGTCCACAGAGGACAAACAGGAAGATTCGTTGATCTTGCAAGAAGCAGCCGTGTACTGCTTCAAAATGATATTGAGGAAAGTAGTGCGAACGTGTGTACTTAATGTCTGATGCGACTGGTAGCTATAGTTTGCAGTTTATTTGACAAATGTGTTTTTCGTAAGTGATACTGAATAAACAAGGGATTTTTACAAATAAACATCTACTTTTTATGTCTCTATAGCAAAATATTTAATTCTTTTTCTAAGAATTTTTACGTTTTTAATTACACATGGAAACCATTCGTCACTCTTTTACGTCTCATTCAGTACTTTTTTTTTGTTTATTTGTTTACAGAATGCTCCATTACAATATTTGTAATACTACATGTAAGTGGAAATTGTATGTGTTTGGAGTGTAGTGTAATGTTTATGTTATTTGAAAATGAAGATGATGATAATGATAATGATGTTGATGAGAGGAGGGAGAGTCATAGCCTACTCCACGCGAACAGCACCAAGGGGACCACCAAACTTAACGTCCCCATCCGATGGACTGATCGCCATCTACAGCGTCACATGACCTCACTTCATGGGACACAGTGGAGAAGCTTGGTATTTAAACCAGACACTGGCACAAACATTGATGATCAGGAACTGTACGCCAGCACCTCACCTCCCACTGGCGGTCAAATACTGACAGTGAAACATTTTTACACCGGCTTATCCTCGGCACGAGCGCCACCGCACAAGCTGACGAAAAGTTTTGCTGTTTCTCGATCATTTTTACATGAAGTAACAATGACAAAATGCTTTTCATTAAATATGTGTCTCCTAGCTCCTAATAAGTTATGACGGCGATACGTGTACTGTTGATTATGTTTTCGGTACTTATGATCATCCTCAAGGGTATGCGTAGGAACTGATGCAGTGGGTGGGTGGTGGGGGGGGGGAGGAGAGGGGGGACGGACGGTAAGATTCAAAAACTGCTACTTTTAGATCAGAAAACTTGAGAATTTCCTATCTATTAGTAACAAAAATAGTCACCAGAACTGTCACTGATTAATATTCTCCAAACCGAAGGAATATCACATAAATTTTTAAACATTTATTCAACTTTTGAAACCTACAATATTTTTGCTTACTGTTTGTTAATGGATTTCGTTGATATACGGGTATTTTTTTAAAATTTGACTGGTGTGATTAAAGATTAATAAAATGTCTATTGAAAGCTGTATTTTTAAGTTGCTTGGGTCAATTGTAACCCAGCCCAGCATTCGACAAGGTGAATGTTGGAACCCTTCCAAAACAATTACAAAGTGCCCGGTACAATCGACTCTTAACAGTTTATCACCGAACCATCTCTAATCTCCTCCCCCCCCCTCCCCCAGTTCGACAAATTATTGTGCAACGACGCCAAATGAACTGCTTCGCAATTCAATGACTGTATGTTTGACTTCGTTGCACACCACCATCACATTTCTTGAAGTGGAGATCTTTTCGATCTTGATTTCTCACACATTTTCCTCCCTTCTAGCGCAGAAAATTGTATTTCTTTTAAAGTTTTATTCGTCTGGGTCCGTAAAAGATACAGCTGATATAACAAGAACGTGTTCTTCAGAGTGTACTACACTCGCTTTGCAATTGCGAAACTGAAAGTGGTCCCAGAAGCCGAAGGCGAGTCTTCTTTAACCATAGGAAAATGGTAACCTATTGTTGAGATTAAGTTGTGCAGTTGGAAGAGGGAGTGTCTTTATGGGATTTAAGGATGGATATTGGAAAGCGTTCTGTAGCCATATTTATTTAATATTGAGAATAGTCCCCGAATTCTCGCGCCAGCGTGTTTTAATGGTCTCTTTCAGGAGGTGCAGAGAAAAGATTGGGGACTTCATTCTGACAATGGCCTGTAAGTCGTTGCATCCGGCTTGAATCCAGGACAACGCCGAGACCATCACCGCCTAGAAGAAAAGACACATCTTCTCATGAACAGTCTGCGCTATTAGATTTCTTTATGCCGAATTCCGGAAGGGGTAAGCGCCCCCTTTTGCCCCACCCCTCCAAGCCTCGCGGATTCCTATGCTCGTTCTAAATAAGATTTGCAATCCTACTGGACTGGATAGCTTTTTTTATGAGCCGTACTATAGAACTGTACTATACTATCAAATTCTTGTCGGGTTTCCAGCCGGATCAAACTGTCATCTGAACACAATATTTCAGCGGTCCACCTGGCCGCCATCATCAGATGAGAAAAGCTACGCTGCTCTCGCCGATAACTGATTCCACTCGCAAATGACTGCACCTTTATATGCATCGGAAGTACAACAGCGCGTGCTCTAGATACAGTGCGCACGCGCTCAATCATTCCTGCTGCCCCCTGGCGCAAAAAGAGTTGCAGCGCCTCTGGTGGTGAATACTGTTGAAAGCGATATATCGTTACAAATGATTATCATAGCCGGCCGATTCAGATGCCGTTGTTTCTTCATGTCTGGTAAAACATATTTCCATGTTTAACTTAGCGGGAATTATAACGATTAATGATATTATCTGCCAGTCTGATTTCCACAGATTCTTTTAAAACATAGTCCCAATACCGAGAAGCATTTGAAAATACTTGCATCTCATTGTATAGCACCCTGTGTCCCTCTGTAAGGTAATGCTCAGCCTCCGCAGATTTATCTGGTTGTAATAATCGCGTATGGCGACGATGTTCAATGCACCTGTCGTTGACGGTACGAATAGTTTGGCCAATGTAAATTTTCCCGCACTCACACGGTATTTTCTAAACGCCAGACTTCCTCAGACCTAAATCGTCTTTGGCAGAGCCAAGAAGTTCTCGAATCTTAGCTGGCGGACGAAAAACACATCTGATCTCATATTTCTTCAAAAGTCTACCTGTCTTGGCCGTCACATTCCCAGCATACGGAAGAAAAGGTACATACCTAAAGGTGTCTTCGGAAGGTTCAGGTAAAGGTCCAAACTCAAAAGCACGTCGAATTTGTTGGCCCGTATAGCCGTTATTATTGAACACGTCCTCAAGATGTTTCCGCTCCTGTGGTAAATTTTCAGCATCCGAGACAGCATATGCTCGTTTAACCATGGTCCGAAGGACTCCTGTACGTTGAAAAGTTGTACTATATTCCTTTTGTACGACTAGAGAAGAGACACTGGCGTATTGCCAGCACATCGTCTTTACAATGGAATCACAGAACAACTGTACAGGGCTCCATTGTCTTTCTGCGTAACCAGGAAAGATAAGCGATAAGTCTTCGCGAACTAATATGGTGCACTCAAAGGAAGCGTCAGACCAATAGAAAATGGAAAAAGCATCTGGTTGATAAGTGAAGCGATATAGTTCAATAATTAAAGGAATGAGCAGGCGAAGATGTTCGTGCAAACGACACTGAATGTTTTGCCAGCGGACAGAAGAAAAACTTCAGCGGTGGTCGCCTCAATTACCTAAAGTATTGTTGTGTCCCAAGAAAGGCGCACGCGATAGTTCTCATTGTAATCGCATTGTATGTAAATTAACAGCGTCTCGTTTTGGCTCCCGTAACGCATCGCGTTAAAGGACGAAGCTTAATCCGGCCTTCACCACATTAACTCAAAAGATTACGTCTGTCTGTGCTGTGTGTGACCCTTTCTGTGGAGATGGAACATAGTTCCGCAAGCGTGGGCGACATAACGATGATGAGGAGTGCATGGCCCAAGACCAATAGAAATACGCAGTTACACCGGTCGTGTGTTACGGAAAGCAGGACATCAAGATCTTTTGGGCATTAAAAAACTGTCTTAAGTACAGGAGACAGAATCGGGAAAAACTAGAAAAAGTCGTGTAATTTTATGTCCGGTATTAAATCCCTTCTGAAATATGGGTCTTGAATGACGTCGACAGTGATCAGTGGTCAGGCGTTTAGACTGTCTTCATGCTGGCTGTCATTGTCTACTTCTTATTGATTTTGTTTGTCTTTGAACTAATTCTACTCAGTGAGCTGTTGATGACAGTGTTATAAGTTACAACTGTCTGCTATGTAAGCCCTTCATTACGTAAAAATTGGGACTGAGCTGGTTTCAGAATGAGATATGTAATTCTGTGCAGTGTGGACAACGCAATTATTGGAATGCATTGAATGCATTCAATGTCGCATACAGAAGGGAAGGAGGAAACGAAATGGTATTTCACTGGTTGAGAAGGTTCGTGATTTTATTTCATTGATTACAAACTCGAGTCAAATTTAGACAGAACTCGGCAGTATGAGCGCACTTATCAGTCCTCTTCTTGCCTGGATATACGCGCTGACTCCATTGGGAAGGCGACACAAAGTAGCTGTATCCTTTCTTGAGAGACACTGGCCCACAACAGTTGTAACTCGTCCTCGAAATACTGGACACTGGCTCTGGGACAGAGTTGACGCCCTGGGTGGTCCCACAAAAGCTCTAGTGGGGAGATCTTGCAGGCCAGAAGAGTACCCCGAATCCGTAGAGATAAGTACCATATATGGACGAGCATTTTCCTGATGAAAAATGGCACTGTCGCATGGGAGAGAAGACTTGAGGACACAGGATATCTGTGACGTAGTGTTGCGCCGTCAGAGTTCGCTCAGTTACGACCATTCGTGACCAGAAGCCGTACCCATAGCAAGACACCAAAAGTAACACCGCTGCACCTCTCCAAAATATTGGAACGTCAGATCCCCTCCCAAAGTCGCCGCCATATTTGCCGACGGTGGACAAACAGCGTTGTGAAGAGCAGCGATTCATCATTAAGCGCCATGTGATGCCATTCGTCAGCAGCCTACGATTCCCAGTCAAGGTATCTCTCCAAACGCAGCTGTTTCCGCGGTGGTCTTAACGGCAGCCTAAACGTGAGACGTTAATTTCTTCGTCTAGCTGCTGCTAGTGTCCGATGTCCAACCAAAGCTACAGGATGGTACAGAATGTTGCAAGAATTCTATTACTTGTTCTCGGACCTCAGACATTAATGTGAAGGGTTTACAATATACTTGGTACACAACACAGCTACCTTCCCCCTGTGGTCGATTGGAAACCATGACGAAGACTGTGTCTGTCCTCACGTTCTCACGTAGTCCAACGTCGAGCCATCGAGCTTGTCCCAAAAATCTAGATATTGCACAGCTCAACCACCTGGCCAAAAGGAGAGCCACACTGATGCCCCTTCCCAACTCTGAGAAATGCTGATAACGCTGTCTCACATGTGTACGCAACATCTCCATGTCCATGTCCTTCACACAGGTCACTCAACATCTGACGCTGTTCACGACCTTTGTGTACTCTACCATGGCTGCTAACGACACTGAACCCGAAAAACACTATTCACACTGGTGGCCATTGTACCTGTCAAATAAAATTTAAAACTCTAGTTATTTACATACGCGCCGATGGTTCGCAGGTGTACGATGCTACATTGTCATCGGACCATATCTTCTGAATTCTTCCATTTTTTTTTCTTTTTGTGAGGCAGTGTTTAACCTGTTATCAAAATGGGGATTGGTAACAAAATGGTTCAAATGGCTCTGAGCACTATGGGACTTAATTGCTCAGGTCATCAATCCCCTAGAACTTAGAACTACTTTCACCTAACTAACCTAAGGACATCACACTCATCCATGCCCAAGGCAGGATTTGAACCTGTGACCGTAGTGTTCACACGGGGAATGGTAACAATGCGCTCTGATATACGAGGGTTATTCGGAAAGTACGGAACGATCGGTCGCGAAATGAAAAATACAGTGAAAATCTGATGAAGCTTTGCACAGATGCGTTGGGCACTGTGTCTAGTACGCCCTTCGATCGCATTATGTCGCTCTTTTCAGTTCTGAGCTCACAGTGAGAACGTAAAGGTGGCTAGAAATTAGCGTCTCCTGCCGAGTATGAGGGCCTGGCGAAAGATTTCGCCTGAAGCTATGCAATCCACATAACATAACTGTCATGCAGTTCGTTCTACACTACAATTCTCGACCGCACTCTGCAGGGGCAATGAAGATGCTCCTGTAGCGTTTTCGATGGGAAGTGTTTTGATCACCCATAATACAACCCGTCACTGGCTACCCCTGACGTTCATCTCTGCTTAAAATTAACTGCTTGCTACGTAGACAATATTTTGACACAGACAATGAGCTGCAGTCCAGAGTAGAAAATTGTCGAAAAGCACTGGCGGCTGTCTTCCATAACGAGGGAACTGAATAGTTGGTACAACGATACAACAGATGTCTAAGTCCGATCGGCGACTGTGTAGAGAAGTAGCTGGAAGGTGTAGCTAACCGTTGCAAATAAAGCAGTTTTGATTTTCACTGTGGTATCCATTTCGCGACCTACCGTTCCTTACTTTCCGAATAGCTCCCGTAATTCAGCCAACTGCATTAATCGACAAGCGTGTGCCATGCACGTTGAACTGTAACACAACGTTAACTGTATTAAATAAACAAAGGAAACAAAGGAAACAAAAACTCATGGAGATTAATGCAACGAGTAATGTATGCGAGATCATTCTGTAAGTAGGCTGTTTTTATGTAAGTAGGCTGTTTAGGTTTTTATGTAGGTAACGCCACGTCGGTAGATTAAAACTGAAGAAACTGCAAAAAGGTGGGAATTTAAGGAGATGGGACCTGGATAAACTGACTAAACCAGAGGTTGTACAGAGTTTCAGGGAGCGCATAAGGGAACAATTGACAGGAATGGGGGAAAGAAATACAGTAGAAGAAGAATGGGTAGCTTTGAGGGATGAAGTAGTGAAGGCAGCAGAGGATCAAGTAGGTAAAAAGATGAGGGCTAGTAGAAATCCTTGGGTGACAGAAGAAATACTGAATTTAATTTAAGGAAGGAGAAAATATAAAAATGCAGTAAATGAAACAGGCAAAAAGGAATACAAACGTCTCAGAAATGAGATCGACAGGAAGTGCAAAATGGCTAAGCAGGGATGGCTAGAGGACAAACGTAAGGATGTAGAGGCTTACCTCACTAGGGGTAAGATAGATACAGCCTACAGGAAAATTAAAGAGACCTTCAGAGAAAAGAGATCCACTTGTATGAATATCAAAAGCTCAGATGGAAACCCAGTTCTAAGCAAAGAAGGGTGTAACGTCCCCATAGAAAAATTTCTGAATTACTGTGCTGATAAACCTCTTATATTATTTGGTTTTCAAACAGCTGAGCAAAACTGAACGTACTCAAACATTCACTAAAGTGACACACAATATTTTTAGCGCAACGCAATCTGACTTTCAAAAATCCCTACAAAAGAATGGCCTGACTAACATTAACCTATACCTTTCACAAATCACTTACCTCACCAAAAATTTTTGTTACTCGAACTACTACAATACAGCGAGCGCCACTACTGCCAGCTAAATAAAAGATTCAAACTACTGAAGGCACTAACTACTGATAGGCATAGTTAGCAAATGAAAGATTTTAGTAGAGAAAAAACAATGTATTTACCTTAATAGTGTTGAAAAATCATAATATACATAGCAGTTCATGACATCTAGTCTTACAAATTTCAAAACTCCGCCACTTCTCTCCTCACATCCACCACTGCTGGGGGCTCACCTCCAACTGTGCAACGCTACGCGCTGTTAACATCCAGCTGCCCAACACTACAATGGCAGACAACAATGCAAACTAGCCACAGACTGCACACAGCACAGCCAGTGATTTTCATACAGAGCGCTACATGGCGTTATCAATAAAAAAATCTAAACAGCCTACTTACATAGCCCCCATGTTCCCCACAAAAAATTTTACAAATTGTTTTGGGCAGTGGCCAATACAGATTTGAAAAAAATTTTCATAGTTACAATAAGAAAGATATCAAATGCACACACTTATTGATACAATGTTGGTCATAAGCTTCTCACAGTCCATAAAGACAGTCCTGATCATTCATCACAATAAAATTGCAGCGTTTTTCTCAAAGTATGAGCAGTATAAGAAAATGCACACGGTAGTAGTTGATTTCCCTGCAGTCTTGAAGAAGTAGTGTTGTCCTTCCAACGGAAAGACAGTGCTGACTCTCGACATGCAGACAGGTAATGAGCCACAACACAGGAAACCCACAGCAGAGTCATTCGACGTTTTGAAGAATATTGGTAGGTAGGTCATCACAGAGCAGACCCACTATAGTCTCGGTAGAGAGTATGGTATTGGTGGGCCACCAAAGGTGCAGACCCACTGCAGTCCTTGTAGAAATAGTGGTATTGATGAATCATCAAAGGTGAAAACCCACTGTAGTCCTTGTAGAGATGGCCAGCAGCCATCTGCTGCGACTGTGCAGGTGCACAATCACCATTGAAGAGTCTTGCGGACAATATAGCAAGTCCATTACCACCACTTGTGCACTCACAAAGTTTTTGGAATTGTCCTTAGAACCAGCAATGCTGTTATCCAGTCCCTTGGTGAATTATTAACACACGTGCAAACAGTCCCTACTTCTCACATATTGTCCATATACTATGACCAACAGAAACGTGTGCAGTGAAATGGCACTTACAAATTAATAATATGATGAACTGGTGTCAATTACAATTTTATAACATAAGAATACAATTACAAAGGTACAAAATATATCATTAAAGAATATAACAATACAGATAACATTTGTAGTACAGGCTTTACAAAAGAATCGAAATAACATACACATCAGTGTTACAGAAATTATGACATGAGTACATACATAAAAGACCAGAATAACTTTCGAAACATCAACTTCACACATGAGCATTAAAACAGAACAGAATAAATAATGTTTAAACATCTTTACAAAGAAAATATCATATTATCGGAAAAATTCTACAACATAACTCTTATTAGCTAAACATATTAAGACAGGAAAAACACAAATTCACATAGTGTAGTAACACAAAAATACAGGACAGGGTTTGTTTTCAGTGTGACGTTTGGTACTGCAGTCCACCATAAACCTCCTTCCATATATCTTTCCTCTTTTTTCAACATTTGTTTCCACCAAAAAAATTCTATCCAAGCATGCTTTCTGTATTTATATGTTCACAAATTCCTTACCTCATTTATTCTACATTATCTTACCTCATCATTTATTTCCAAGAAAATCCTACCTCAACCTGTTGTCCCTAAACCCAACTTTTTTGGTTCATATCCTCTTTCAAAATACTTTTTTGGCCAAACCATTTTCTTATAGCTTCTCAATGCATTTCTTCCAATTCATCACAACTTGTTCTCTTATATGGCCTACCCCATCTTCAGCTAATTTAAATCTATTGAGCTCAGATGCTAAACTAAGGGACGAGGCAACGCAGCAGCTCAAAACAATTAACACAAACAGCAATGAGAAAAAAATGCAAATTGGCAAGGCAAGCAGCAATATTACAACTAATATAAGGCAACGAGCAGCAAATACAAAAAATAAATCAGTAGTAAAACTGGCTTAACAGAGTAATGTAAAGTGAAATTTAGTAGCACTATGCCTGGCATACAACAGCAGAAAATGCAATAACTTATATCTAAACATGACATAGTTCAAGCAGAAAAATATTACAGTAAAAATGGCCATTTTTAATACCTATGTCATATCTTAACACTAGAGTGATGCATCACAAAAACTTACTCTGCAAGAAAGTTGCCAAGTCATTAAAAAAATTATTTATGCAATCCCTGTGGAGGGAAATGTCTATTTGTACTCTCTTTTCTAAGAAAGTACATCATAAGCGTATTCTTTACTGTGTCTGTAGAAAGAAAATAGTGATATTAGTACATCTATTAAATTTTATAATAACCAATGCTGCAGTGCAGCTAGAAACGTGATATTAAACATAAGGAGGAAATATATATATAAAACAACATATGAAACATCATTCACTAGGAAAATGACGTCTTCAAAGGCAAAAAAATTCTCTCAACTAGAAAGAAAATAGATGTATAATGTTTCTCATCATTTCATTAGGCATTTTAGTAAATATCATAAATTAAGAGCTCCACAGTGTAATCATATGTTTTCAAGTTTGAGTGTGTCGTATTTGCGATGCTTTCTACAAAGGAATGTCAATAGCGAGGATGATGGCCCCTCTTTTTCCACCTGTGCCTCTGAAAGGCACACACTAAAGGCTTTTTTCCAGGCGACTGTCGCGCAGCTGGGTGCCCATGACTCATTACGTGAAGGTGATCACTTAACTTTCTTACTGAAATATTTACGACACCAGTTCGCATTACAGTGACAGTCTCATATAAAAAATTTCACAGGTTGAGAATTGCGTTGCAAATGTGTAGAAACAAAATCCTATGAACATAACAGTGTTCAAAATGTTTACGTCGGCATTGTGATACATTCGCGCATTTACACACATTTCATAACTCTTAAAGTACGATTCTTGGTTTCCAATATCCTTTTCCACAAATCAGAGTCCCTAACCACTACTCATTATTCATATACGTATTCGTCGACACTTCTTCAATATTTCATCATAATAAATACGTAACATAATCAAATCCTCATATACGGTAGCAGCATCTTATTGATCGTAAACATACCTCAACAGCATAATACACATTGTCATTGTGAAAATAACATCATAACACCTCAGTCAAATATCAAAATCGTCACAGCTTTCTGCAATAATGTCAAAACCTAAAAAAAATTCTCTGCTCGTTTCAGTAGTGTCATATACCTCAAATGTACTTTAAAATCATGCTGCCTTACCAAATACATCATTCAAAGTTCTCATAGTATCAGAATGGTTCTCAAAAAATAAGAACAGTTCACAAAGTACAGACAAAATACGTACAATTTCATAAGTGTGAAGTTACCCAACTGTGTAATTGCATAAACATGTGTCACTGATGTAGTAAAAAAAATGTTTATCTCTCAGTTAAATGATCAGATAGCTGTGTAATTTGTGTGTTAGAGAAATATGGTACCGATGTGTAAAGTTGTATAAGCAAATACCATATTAGCTAGGGCTCCTTGTGCTTGCCAAACACATGGCACACAAAGTAAGTGTGTACCCCCTGAGGATTAATGTAATTATACCCTCAGGTGTTACAGATTACAGCAATGAAATGAAATGTATCATGGAAAACCTTTGTATCATTGCACTTCAAATATCTTTAAAAATAAATGATTTAAGTACAAAATTAATCACTCAAATACGTGTCCTGTAGCGCTAAATGTGCGTCTTGCTGTAAGATAATCTCTGTGGAAGTGTCGTGCTTATTGTCCTCCGAAAGCTAAGTTCTGCAGAAGCCAATGTACTTACCTCATGGTAAACAAAAGTGAAATGCTTTGCGTATAGATATCTTAGTTATTACGCTTATTGCCTTGATGAAGAAAGTACTGTGCTGTAACGTATTGTTGTGCTACGGAAAAGGCAGTCTCATTGTAGCTATACCACAAAAGTTACTACTAAAACATGTTTTACTTCCCAGAATAATACAGGAAAACTGTGTAGATATAAAACAGAAACACCGCAAAAGCAACATTGTAAATTGTCACTCATTAGTAGCGTTGTGATAAAATCGTGTAGCTGTCACATAAACTAACCACTGTGTCATCTGGTATCTCACTGAAAGTACTTTAAATCGAGAATGTATTTTCAAGTAAACCAAAATGTTGCATTAAAATCTCATTAGCAGTACCAGTATATGTTCTAAGTATGTAAGCCGTATATTCGTTACGTAATCGTGCAACTAACAAGGAAGAATGTACAAATAACAACACTGTGTCGTCTGTTCACTATAAAACTGCATTCGTAATTACTTGTCTAAGTTCCCTAGGTTCTTGACTGGATAGTTAACTTTAAAACATTGTTGCATGTTAACAGTTTCTCAGTGTGACAAATTGTACTAGTAGCGTGAAGTGAAAAGTTTTATGGCAAAGACTAAGTTAAAAAGCAGATTATCTTTCAATAAACGGTTTTACATTTGAAATGTGATGCAATCTTTTACCCTTTCTAGTGAACAGAGTTTCAATTTCAAAGCAATTATCGTGTTGCATACGTCGGCAAGGAACGCTAAAATTTTTCTTAAGGTTAGCGTCTATGTTATTTTTCTCTGATCCAGCCGGCGCACGTGGCTACCTGCGGTGCGAGTCATTGTCTATCTCTTTGTTGACGCGTGACGTTGTTAGGATTAGGAGACGTAACTTCTACAAATTCACCTTGCCGAGAAGGCCCAGCCCTGTTTGAAACCCGCCAGTTTTGATTAAATTCTGGTCTGTTGTTACGATTATATCGTCTGTCGTCATAACGGTAGATTCCATAATTTCTTTCTTGTTGGTCACATGGTCTAGAATGTCTCCCCGAACCGTAACTGCACTCTGAACTGTTGCGTCTGAAGTTATTCTGTCTCCCATGATAATAATTATTTTGGTTCCCATATTGTCTGTTTCTCTGATTGCCTCTGTGATAGTCACTACTGCAGAGAGGTGATCTTTCCCTGGAATTATTATTACTCTGCCAACGGTTGTCATACGGGTGGTGTATGTTTTGGTCACGATTTGTGTTGTGAGAATAGCCTTGTCGTGTCCAGTTCTTATTTCTTTCATCGCAGAATTGTGACGGATGTGACCTGTAATTGTTGTGTCCCTTTTTCCGCGTTCCTCAATTGTCAGTGTCAATTTCCAATTTTTGTAACAGTCCCTGAAAAGCTTCAATGTCATCTTTGCAACGTCCTGCCAAAATAATATTTCGTAAATGTTCAGGTAGTTTGATTAAGCAAATGCGGATGAGTTCTGAGGTGCTGTATGGGTTTGACAGGTACTGATTCTTGTGCAACATGTCTTCAAAATATTTCACAAGACTGGAAAATTCAGATTGTTCGAAATGTTTCATCATTATGATGCTATGTTTTACTCGGTCTTGTGTAGCATGAGACCAATATGCTGAGAGGAAGGCATGATAAAATACTCCTTCACTGTGGCAATCGTGCATGACCGATCGCATTATTACAGCTGCTTCATTCTCTAAATAGTCACACATAAATTCTAATCTGTGCTCTAATGACCAGTTGGGAGGAAAACAACGAGAGAATTGATGGAGCCATGCTTGTGGATGAATGTCGTTGCCAGAATTCTTAAATGTTATAAATTTACGTGTAGTAATGAACAGCTTATAGACAAAATCAGTATGTCGGCGAGTCGCATATCGGTCATTGTTACGTCGTTTCGGCGGTTCTATTTCAAAATTCGTTGCACCTTGCCAATTTCTTTCATAATTTCCGAAATGCGCTGTGTTATTATTTTGTGGCTGTTCCGTATTTCTATGTCCCTCTTCCCGTATTGGAGCGCGAGTGTCCTCTGAAATACGTAATTCTTATATTACCTGTGTCAGCTGATCTTGTACTGCCCGGATTTCTCTTCGGCGTTGCGTATTAATTTGATTCTGATTTTGTTTGAATTTCCTAAGTTGTTCGCACTCTTCTGTGTCATTAAAGACTACCGGTTTTGTGTCACTCAGATTATCATCTACCTTCGTAGATAAATTATTTAGCTGATCCGAAAGTTCAACTACTTTCTCTGATAATGAACTAATTTCCTCCATGTGTTTTTCTGAACCAATTTTCAGAGTGTTTACTGTGTCCTTTAAGTTTTCCTGAGTTTTTGCAAGTTGCGTAACCGAATCGGTAGATGCAACTGAGTCAATTTTAGCTTGCAAGGTCTCATGATTTTCATGAACAATAGTTTGCAGTTCTTTTATGGCTGCTTCGTGATTCTGTAATGCATTTTCATGCCGCGAAAAAATAGGTTGAAAATGCTCACAAATTTGTGTTTTTACGTCATTACGGACTTTTAGACCTTTCGATTCAATGTTATGTAACTCAGTAGTTAAATCTTCACGTGTTTGTTCAAGCGTGGTGTCTAACTTCCGAAGATTTTGGTCCATTATGTCTAACTTTTGAAGCTTTTGCTATGTTTGTCTCTGACTTTGTTCCATTGTGTCTAACTTTTGAAGATTTTGTCCCATTTGTTTCTGATTTTGTTCAAGCGTTGTGTCTAACTTTTGTAGCCCTTGTCCCATTTGTTGCATTAACTGTAGTAGCAATGCACTGGTGTCTGAAACATGTTCCTCAGTGTTTTCGGCAGTGAATTTGCACCGGCAACATTCACATTTTGACAAACAGAAAATGTGTCTTGACTTATTTGAGAAAACGGTGAGGACCCAAAACCTGAATCTACAGTATTTGCGAGATTGTGTCCAGTCATTTCGGGTCCCTGAGGCTAGCTATTGCCGACCGATCGATCGATAATGCTTCCCTGTTCATTAATTGTTTCACTGTCTACGCCATTATTTGCCACCTGCTCCATATCCCTATGCACAGTTGCCAAATTACTAGTTTGAACATTAGTGAATTCATTACACGGTGGCGCTAACACACTGCTTTCGTCTTCACTGTCATTTCACAGTTTACTTTCGAGCCTAGTATTACGATTTTCACACGCCATTATTGTCACAATATTTCACACGACAACACAGAAAAGCACAATTTGAAGAGCAAAATAAGAAAACACATTAACATAGCACTGAAAATAATATCTACACTCCTGGAAATGGAAAAAAGAACACATTGACTCCGGTGTGTCAGACCCACCATACTTGCTCCGGACACTGCGAGAGGGCTGTACAAGCAATGATCACACGCACGGCACAGCGGACACACCAGGAACCGCGGTGTTGGCCGTCGAATGGCGCTAGCTGCGCAGCATTTGTGCACCGCCGCCGTCAGTGTCAGCCAGTTTGCCGTGGCATACGGAGCTCCATCGCAGTCTTTAACACTGGTAGCATGCCGCGACAGCGTGGACGTGAACCGTATGTGCAGTTGACGGACTTTGAGCGAGGGCGTATAGTGGGCATGCGGGAGGCCGGGTGGACGTACCGCCGAATTGCGCAACACGTGGGGCGTGAGGTCTCCACAGTACATCGATGTTCTCGCCAGTGGTCGGCGGAAGGTGCACGTACCCGTCCACCTGGGACCGGACCGCAGCGACGCATGGATGCACGCCAAGACCGTAGGATCCTACGTAGTGCCGTAGGGGACCGCACCGCCACTTCCCAGCAAATTAGGGACACTGTTGCTCCTGGGGTACCGGCGAGGACCATTCGCAACCGTCTCCATGAAGCTGGGCTACGGTCCCGCACACCGTTAGGCCGTCTTCCGCTCACGCCCCAACATCGTGCAGCCCGCCTCCAGTGGTGTCGCGACAGGCGTGAATGGAGGGACGAATGGAGACGTGTCGTCTTCAGCGATGAGAGTCGCTTCTGCCTTGGTGCCAATGATGGTCGTATGCGTGTTTGGCGCCGTGCAGGTGAGCGCCACAATCAGGACTGCATACGACCGAGGCACACAGGGCCAACACCCGGCATCATGGTGTGGGGAGCGATCTCCTACACTGGCCGTACACCACTGATGATCGTCGAGGGGACACTGAATAGTGCACGGTACATCCAAACCGTCATCGAACCCATCGTTCTACCATTCCTAGACCGGCAAGGGAACTTGCTGTTCCAACAGGACAATGCACGTCCGCATGTATCCCGTGCCACCCAACGTGCTCTAGAAGGTGTAAGTCAACTACCCTGGCCAGCAAGATCTCCGGATCTGTCCCCCATTGAGCATGTTTGGGACTGGATGAAGCGTCGTCTCACGCGGTCTGCACGTCCAGCACGAACGCTGGCCCAACTGAGGCGCCAGGTGGAAATGGCATGGCAAGCCGTTCCACAGGACTACATCCAGCATCTCTACGATCGTCTCCATGGGAGAATAGCAGCCTGCATTGCTGCGAAAGGTGGACATACACTGTACTAGTGCCGACATTGTGCATGCTCTGTTGCCTGTGTCTATGTGCCTGTGGTTCTGTCAGTGTGATCATGTGATGTATCTGACCCCAGGAATGTGTCAATAAAGTTTCCCCTTCCTGGGACAATGAATTCACGGTGTTTTTATTTCAATTTCCAGGAGTGTAGTTAATTGCAAGCGCAGCTGCGAAATACTTGGTGCAAATCTACATGTATGCCACAACTGTTTTACTGTACAACAATGAAAGACTGCAACTACAATGGAGATTCTCTCAACAATTACGCGCTAGCAATAAACAAAAGCTATACTATTTACACAAACTACAAGAAAAAATCAGAAGATTCCAGTGAGGTATCCTCGGCTAAGGGTCGACATATGTAACGTCCCCTTTGAAAAATTTCTGAATTACTGTGCTGATAAACCTCTTACATTATTTGCTTTTCAAACAGCTGAGCAAAACTGAACGTACTCAAACATGCACTAAAGTGACACACAATATTTTTAGCGCAACGCAATCTGACTTTCAAAAATCCCTAAAAAAGAATGGCCTGACTAACATTAACCTATACCTTTCACAAATCACTTACCTCACCAAAAATCTTCGTTACTCGAACTACTACAATACAGCGAGCGCCACTGCTGCCAGCTAAATAAATGATTCATATTACTGAAGGCCCTAACTACTGATAGGCATAGTTAGCAAATGAAAGATTTTGATAGAGAATAAACAATGTGTTTACCTTAATAGTGTTGAAAAATCATAATATACATAGCAGTTCATGACATCCAATCTTACAAATTTCAAAACTCCGCCACTTCTCTCCCCACATCCACCACTGCTGGCGGCTCACCTCCAACTGCGCAACGCTACGCGCTGTTAACATCCAGCTGCCCAACACTACAATGGCAGACAACAATGCAAACTAGCCACAGACTGCACACAGCGCAGCCAGTGATTTTCATACAGAGCGCTACGTGGCGTTACCAATTAAAAAAAAAAATCTAAACAGCCTACTTACAAGGGAAAGCAGAAAGGTGGAAGGAGTATATAGAGGATCTATACAAGGGCGATGTACTTGAGGACAATATTCTGGAAATGGAAGAGGATGTAGATGAAGATGAACTGGGAGATATAATACTGCGTGAAGAGTTTGACAGAGCACTGAAAGACCTGAGTCAAAACAAGGCCCCGGGAGTAGACAACATCCCATTAGAACTACTGACAGCCTTGGGAGAGCCAGTCCTGACGAAACTCTACCATCTGATGAGCAAGATGTATGAAACAGGCGAAATACCCTCAGACTTCAAGAAAAATATAATAATTACAATACCAAAGAAAGCAGATGTTGGCAAATGTGAAAATTACGTAACTATTAGTTTAATAAGTCACGGCGGCAAAATACTAACGCGGATTCTTTACAGACGAATGTAAAAACTAGTAGAAGCCGACCTCGGGGGAGATCAGTTTGGATTCCGTAGTAATACTGAAACACGTGAGGCAATACTGACCCTACGACTTATCTTAGGAGCTAGATTAAGGAAAGGCAAACCTACGTTTCCAGCATTTGTAGACTTAGAGAAAGCTTTTGACAATGTTGACTGGAATACGCTCTTTCAAATTCTGAAGGTGGCACTGGTAAAATACAGGGAGCGAAAGGCTATTTACAATTTGTACAGAAACCAGATGGCAGTTATAAGAGTCGAGGGGCATGAAAGGGAAGCAGTGGTTGGGAAGGGAGTGAGACAGGGTTGTAGCCTATCCCCGATGTTATTCAATCTGTATATTGAGCAAGCAGCAAAGGAAACAAAAGAAAAATTCGGAATAGGAATTAAAATCCATGGAGAAGAAATAAAAACTTTGAGGTTCGCGGATGACACTATAATTCAGTCAGAGACAACAAAGGACTAGGAAGAGCAGTTGAACGGAATGGATGGTGTCTTGAAGGGAGGATATAAGAGGAACACCAAGAAAAGCAAAACGAGGATAATGGAATGTAGTCGAATTAAATTGGGTGATGCTGAGGGAATTAGATTAGGAAATGAGACACTTAAAGTAGTAAAGGAGTTTTGCTATTTGGGGAGCAAAGTAACTGATGATGGTCGACGTAGAGAGGATATAAAATGTAGACTGGCAATGGCAAGGAAAGCGTTTCTGAAGAAGAGAAATTTGTTAACATCGAGTATAGATTTAAGTGTCAGGAAGTCATTTCTGAAAGTATTGTATGGAGTGTAGCCATGTATGGAAGTGAAACATGGACGATAAATAGTTTGAACAAGAAGAGAATAGAATCTTTCGAAATATGGTGCTACAGAAGAATGCTGAAGATTAGATGGGTAGATCACATAACTAATGAGGAAGTATTGAATAGGATTGGGGAGACAGAAGGATGTAGGTTGCAGTAGGTACTGGGAGATGAAGAAGCTTGCACAGGATAGAGTAGCATGGAGAGCTGCATCAAACCAGTCTCAGGACTGAAGACCACAACAGCAACAACAACGCCACGTAGCGCTATGTATGAAAATCACTGACTGTGCTGTGTGCAGTCTGTGGCTGGTTTGCATTGTTGGAATATTTGCTATTGTAGTGTTGGGCAGTTGGATGTGAACAGCGCGTAGCGTTGCGCAGTTGGAGGTGAGCCGCCAGCAGTGGTGGATGTGGGGAAAGAGATGGCAGAATTTGAGAGCGGACGATCTGGACGTGTGTCCATCAGAAAGAGTAAATTTGTAATACTGTATATCATAATCTGATATATATACAGGGAGTCCCAGCTATCTTGTCCACCAAAAATATCTCTGGAACAATAACAGCTATTGGAAAACGACTTTTACCGGTATCAATGTAGAGCTGGGGCCCATGAATGTACATATTTGGAAACATTCTAAAACGAAAGCATATGTGTTTTTTAACACAAACTTATGTTTTTTAAATGTACCTCCTATATTTTTTCTTCAGCAATCCATAGCATGACAAAGCACATACACAGTGGCGTTGACTGCATCGCAATATTACCATTACATTCCGAGATATTGAGACGCGAAGTTGACGCTTGAACCACCCGACATGCGATGCTAGCGCACGTCCTGAGGCTCAGGCGTGAACCCCATGATGCCCGTAATTGCGATGAGTTTGACATGTGAAATCACACCTCCATACTTATCAAGAGGATGGCAGCAGACCGTATTATTCGTTTCGGACCATCGCGATTACGGGCAGCATGGGGTTCACGCCTGAGCCTCAGGACGTGCGCTAGCAGCGCATGTCGGGTGTTTCAAGCGTTAACTTCGCGTCTCAGTATCTCGGGATGTAATGGGAATATTGCGATGCAATCAACGCCATTGTGTATGTGCTTTGTCATGCTATGAATTGCTGAAGAAAAAATATAGGAAGTCCATTTAAAAAAAACATAAGTTTGTGTTAAGAAACACATATGCTTTCGTTTTAGAATGTTTCCAAATACGTACATTCATGGGCCCCAGCCCTACATTGATACCGGTGAAAGTCGTTTTCCAATAGCTGTTATTGTTCCAGAGATATTTTGGGTGGACAAGATAGCTGGGACACCCTGTATATATATATATATATATATATATATATATATATATATATATATATATATATATATATATGAATTTGGCCAGCTATGGACCGCATACAACTTAAGACTTATGGTGTTTCTTTTACTTCCGTTCTTCCCAGTACTTCTTCATTTTCTCGCCAACTGCTCGTCTCTGCTCATCTGTCCACACTCTCTTGGGTCGAGGTTTTGGCGCATCTTCTTCATAGTTTGCGTTTTCTATAAGTAGCCTAAAGTTATTCCTGTCACGTATTATTTCTTCTGTAACACCTATTTTGTTGGCGTCTTTCTTTACTGCTTCTATCCATCCTACGGTGTTTTTCAGCTTGCTAACGTAATTAAAAATTTTCTTTGTAATTCGTGTTTCTTCCATTCTTTTTAAATGTCCATAAAATTTTAGCCATCTCTTCCTCATTGTATCTGTGATCTTTTCTGTATTTTTGTATAGGTCTTCATTTCTCCGTTTAATCCACCTGTTTTCCTTGTTTTTCTCAGGACCTAGAATTTTTCTTACTATTTTTCTCTCTCTTTTTTCTAGTTCGATTAATTCGCCTTTCTTATTCAATGTTAGGCACTCTGATCCATATGTTGCTTGTGTCCTAATAACTGAATTATAATGTTTAATCTTTGCTTGTATGGATATTGATTTCTTATTGTAGTAGTTTTGTGTTAATTTATATGCAAATTCCAACTTTTTTATTCTTTCTTTATTTGTTGTGTTATCCAGTCCACTGGCTTGGATCCACTCCCCCAGGTATTTGAATGTATCAACTCTTTTAATTTTTCCATACTTTGTTTTCCTAAACTTTTCTGTATTATGTTTGTGTTCTATATACTCGGTTTTTTCGTAGGATTTTTTAGTCCAGTCTTTTCAGCAATCTCGTGTAACATATCAAGCATAACTGTTGCGTCTGTTCGGTTTTCAGTTATCAATGCCATATCATCCGCAAAGGCTAAACATTTTACTTCAAATTTGTTCTTTCCTTGGCCCATGCTTATACCCTTTGTGCCTCTGATTATTAAAGTGTTTTATATATATATATATATATATATATATATATATATATATATATATATATATTGACTTTTGAATATTGTTAAGGTAAATACATTGTTTGTTCTCTATCAAAATCTTTCAAATCTTTCATTTGCTAACTATGCCTATCAGTAGTTAGTGCCTTCAGTAGTTAGAATCTTTTATTTAGCTGGCGGTATTGGCGCTCGCTGTGTTGCAGTAGTTCGAGTAACGAAGATTTTTTGAGGTAAGTGATTCATGAAAGGTGTTGGTTATTGCTAGTCAGGGCCATTCTTTCGTAGGGATTATTGAAAGTCGGATTGCGTTGCGCTATAAATATTGTGTGTCAGTTTGGTGTTGATCAGAGTAAGTAAAGAGAGAAATGTCTGCGTATGTTCAGTTCTGCTCAGTTATTTGAAAATCAGATAACATAAGAGGTTTATCAGCACAGTAATTCATTAATTTCTCTAAGGGGATGTTTCATAATTCGTAACCTGGGTAGGGGATGACGGCAGATTGCGCGGCGCCTTGGCCCACGCTGACTGCTACCGCCATCTCGAGCGATGATCAGCGGCTGCTAGAGTCCTGTTTACTCTTCGTGTTTCACTATAAATACATAACGCTAAAACGAATGTCGCATCAGACTAATTTTGGACCACTCTTTCGAATGGGCACGTGAAATTCCTCTTAAAAAATAATTTTGCATGTAACGGGAAACAATTCCGCGATTTCCGTCTACAGTGGAAGTCACATGAAAGACGTTATGAACAGTGTTTGTTTGGGCTGACTCGAGTACATATTGCAAAAACTAAGTTGCAAATATCTGCTGAAATACCAGAGAAAACGCGCGAGACGACTGTTAGGAGGGATACCCTACGTACTATATCGTGTAAATTAATGTTCTTCTAAACCGAAAAAAGGGAATCGAAGTGTTTAGGTAGTGAGGGTGTAGAAAGATATTGAAAAGTAAGTAGACTCATAATTACTGAGCAGTTCCTCCGCAGGTTCGGCGAGGAGAGGAACTTCCGCAAAATACCGACAAGAAGAACGGACACGACGGTAGGACACGTATTATGACTCAAGCCGTAAGTTCCATGCTACTAGAGGGAGCTGTTGACGGTAAAAACTGTAGGGTAAGACAGAAATTAGAATATATGCGAAAACTGACTGAGAAGCAGGGTGCAAGTACTACTCTGACATGAAGAGGTTGACACTAGTGAGGAATTCGTGGTGGATGCCATCAAACCATTCAGAGAACTGATGACCGTTAAAGCATTGGTGTTACCCATTTATTATTATTATTATTATTATATTAAAATATTTTATGTACTTTTATGTTATTGTTATAACCACACTGTCGGCAACTATGATACATTAATGGGGGTGACAGCAAACAATATTTGTCCGGGGGGAGGGGGAGGGGGAGAAAAAATTTAAAAAAAACTGTGAACTCTGCCAAAGACGAATCCCGGACACAAGACAACATTTTATACACTGGTGCGCAAAACTTAATGGCGAAAGTACCTTTCGCATGACGCGTCACTGCCAAATAACATAGCTCGATAGCTCGTCCCGGGATGCGTTACGTGTCCCCAACTCTCGCCCTATGATGGTTCGTCCACCGTTGTTGAATACTATCGTTTTTGTGGTGCTTTTCTTACAGCGTAGGGACGCACAAGGTTGAATGGGTCTACTGGCCTCCAAATCTTTCAATGTGGTTCACTCACCAGTGGGACCTCATCACTCTGTACCAAATTCCTGTCATCTATTTTGCAGTATTATTTGGACACTGTAGCATTTTCACTTTGTGTGTACTACCTATTCCCGGTCCAGCATCAATGAATGAATTGAATGTTTAAGCATAAGCTAACCCCTTGTAAATAAATGGTTCACAAAATTGATGCCTCACTATACATTTTATCAAACTGATATACGTATCGAAGACACAATTTGAAACATCTGAAAACACATTTCTATATAACTATTGTTTGTATACTATTTCTAACGTAGGTACAGCCTTCTTTTTAATTTAAGCAAATGTTATATCGTCTTTGAAGAAACAGTAGCTCCCAAAAGTAAGAAAGTGGTATGTTTCGCGTAATCGCAAAATATTGCAATTCCGCGTAACTGTAGCACCAGATGCACAGTAGGGCTGTTTGCAGACTGTACTGTCATCTATGGAGAGGCTGAAACTCGAAAAGACTGTAGGGAAACTTAGAAAGACCAGCAGAGAACCGAGGATTGGTACACGGACTGACCGCTGTCAATCACTCTCAAAAAAAAATCTCCGCTTCTTACGTTACTTTCTCTTTGAAATGATCGTTCTGTAAAATGCTGTCCTTTTCAGTGAGCTGAAGTCTTGACTGGATAACCGCTGTTGAACACGGACAAATACATAGCAAGCAATAATAATGTGTAGGCCTTCAGGCCTTGTCTTCTTGGAAAAGTTGGTTTCCGGCTGGTAATCCGCATCGTGCTAAGGTAGCGCCTGATGAAGACTGCGAGGTACGCGATCGAAATATCGTAAAAGTACGACGCGGATTACCGCCAGAATAACCTATTTTGCAAGATGACAATAATACTGTGCTGTGGTACATGCGTTTACGCATTTACGTGACAAATCGACAGAGATTCAGTTACGCGGCAATGTTTCTTCAAAGACGATGTGTTAAAACGTGGCCGTCTCACATTTCTGTACCGTGAACCAGTATTTGCTATCGATCTGTTAAAACCAACAACGCCGCACGAGCTCGCACTCCACTCTGGGCTAGTTATAGAGTGAGCCTAGCCACTCCAATGCTGTAAGTCGCGTGTCGCTGTCAAAAGTAATCGTGGAATTGACACTACGTTTAGGAGATTTAGTCCATTTGGACATTTGTGACACCCCGTTTGGCATAGCGAGTTACAGGGTGTTGACAGAAGATTACCATAACGATATTCAAGTCCGGATGGCAGTAGCGCCCGTCCAGAGGGGCTGCACCATTCTGAAGCGATGGGACAATGTAGTACCTTCTAGTTCCATCGCATGTGCAGCCTAGACCGTCATTAGCAGTGTAAGTTGTAAAAGGCATTTCCGGTTTGTTAACTGCATAGCTTGAAAACAAATTATTTTATGCAATTATATCTGCATTTTCTTTCTCCTGTTAGCACACGTCATTGCTGCCCTGACTGGGATCGTGAAGCTACTGGCATACACAAATTTATTCACCTTGTTAAAGAGAAATTAATTATGTGAAAATATAATACTTATCTGTTTTGGCCAGAGGGTTTAATTAAATACATATCAGTGACAAACTTGCTATCTGACAGTTAGGTTACTTGCATAGCTAAATTTAGTTCTGGAAGACAATTTAACTAACTGAAATAACACAACTTGAACATAAATCAAAGTTAAAATCTTGACAATAGTTTAAGCTTGATTTGTTTTGGATTCAGCCATCTAGTCTCTGCAATGTCTGTTTAGACGGCTATATTCCTTCGCTGTGCCAGTGTCGGTTTGTCTCATTAGAATCAAGTTTTCTTTTAGCTCTATACAAAAGCTTTCTTCTTTTTTTTCTAGTGAGCATATCATGTTTCTTCATGCGTTTAGCATGCTAATCTAGAGTTGACGACGCTAGTAGTAGAGGGTGGCCGAGCAACCTTCCGTGCTGACCGTATAGACAAGTCATCTTCTTCCTCTTCCGCTCTCTACGTGTTAGACTAAATGTGGTGTGTTACGTTACCCATCTTCTGTCGGTCTACCGAGATCTTTTTTTCCTTTTGATTTAAAAGGCTCAGTTGTTTCTCTGAATCCATTCTTTGTAGACGTTCATCCCATTCCTGTTTGTTTGCATCCAGTTTTTCTTTCACACTCCATATTCTCAGTTCCTTTCGAATACCTTAATTTCGTATTTTATTTATTGTTTCAGCTGCCTTCACCGCTCTCAGAAATCTTATTTGCATTTCTTGTATATGTTTTTTTCTTGTCTTTTATTCAACACCTACGTTTCACTTCCACTTAGCATGGTTAGTAATGCGGCTGCTGAATAAAAGTATTTTAAGTATTTTGCGATTTAAAGTTCTATTAATTGTTGCACAAATAGTTCCAGATCTATTCAACGTAATCTGCAGATCTTTCTCCTGTTCGCACGACATTTTACACCCAAAGTCGACAGAATATTTTTCCTGCTCAATTTTTTTTTCATTAAGGACTATCTTATTTGTCACCCAGTATTTTTGCACACAGTACCATTGACTTAGTTTTACTAGAAGATATTTTCTTATTATATTCTGTATATATTTTATTTAGTACATAAATTCATTTTCGCAAATCATTTTCTTTTGAAAACATGATTGTAAGATCATATGCATATAGGAGTGATTTCAGCGTTACTGAATTGCTTAGATGTACACCAGAGTGTATTCTAGAATTCAATCTGCGAACTGTATCGTCAGTTTAAGTATTGAACAACGCAGGGGATAAGCTTCATCTTACCTTCACCCCTTTCCTTGGGGTCTGTTTGTATGCTTTTCATATCTGAGATTATTGCTGGTTCTTTTTACACACTTTTGGAACCTGATATAAGCTGTAACAGGTAACCTCTGTGCTCCGTTATTCTCCATAACTTCTGTCTAACTACATTATCGAAAGCCTTCTCAAAATCTGTAAAAGCAATATGAGTTTCTCTGTTAAATTCGCTCTGCTTTTCAATGAGGTGTCGTATAATAAAAGCTGCATCAGCTGGTGACCGTCCCTTTCTAAATACGACATGTTCTTCCACTAGTAAACATTCTGCTATTGTTTCCAGTCTCATGTTTAAAATTTCTTGCATAAGATTTTAAAGCAGTGTGAGGTAGACTTATTCCTCTTATTCATTAATGGGTATTACTTTTGCTCTCATCTAATGTCATGGTACGTCCTTTTGCCTTCAGCACATGTTAAACAAATATAACAATTTAAGGTGTGGTGATAAGCCTGCGTATTTAATTAAATTTCCATTAATTCTATCTAATTACGATTTTTTATAGTTTTCAAAGCTGTTGTGAGATCTTTTTTGCTATCTCATCTGCGCCTTTTACTTCTGTTTCTTCTGTCCCATGTTACCGACACAACACGTCAAGCTGAAAAAAGCGATCCCTTGCCGCCAGACAACTAAGCTCCTGGAAAACATGTTGAAAAATCGCTACTTCAGAGTGAATGTAGGTCAATCTACGAGTAAATCCTACTCAATAAACAATGGGCACCCACAGGGATCAGTGCTGGCTCCCCTTCTCTCCAACCTATACACGAGCGACATGCCAGCAACTAAATAGCAAAAATTCTGCTAGGCAGATGACATTGCAATAGTCGCTCAGAGCAAGACATTCGAAGAGGGGGAAGCTACTCTGTCAATGGACCTTCAACCTCTTAACCAGTATTATACGAAATGGAGATTCTGCCCAAATCCAAATAAAACTGAGGTAAGCGTATTCCACCTGAACAATCATGAGGCAAGACGAGAGTTCCAAGTAACATTCTGCAACGAGCGATTGATGCACAACAGCCATCCAAAATATCTAGGAATCACTCTTGACCGGTCACTAACCTATAAAAGACACCTAGAAATAACAAGTCAAAAGATAAAAAATCGAAATAACATATTAAGAAGGATGACTAGAATCTCCTGGGGAGCTCAAGCTAACACCCTACCCACCGCAGCCCAATCTCTTGTTTACTCGGTGGCAGAATACTGCGCCCCAGTCTGGTACAAGTGCACACACACGAAGAAAATACCAGACGTCCAGCTTAATGCCACCATGAGGATTGTCTGAGGAACTCTGCCATCAACTCCACTTCCCTGGCTTCATGCCCTTTGCAATATAGCTCCTCCCTCCCTCAGAAGGCAACAAGGAGCTATCCGAGAATGGAAGAAAATTAATGACCGCTCTGTCTCTGAAGATATACCTATCTGAAAAATATTGGACCATTTACCAACTACCCGCCTAAAATCCAGGAAACCTATATGGCAAGACTAAGTCCTCAAATTCCCAGAAAGGTACGACATAGCAAGGGAATGAAGGCAATACTGGTCGCTGAATAATCACCATCCTCCCATCACTGATTTTAATCCTTCGATACCGGTAGAAGGAATGCAAATACCCAGAAGAACTTGGTGCAGACTTAATCGTGTGAGGACTAACCACGGCAGGTGTAAGGCCATCGTCCACAAATGGAAACTCACTGATGACCCACGATGCGACTGTGGTGCAGAAGAACCAACAATCCCTCACCTGATCTTCGAATGACCTGCGAGGAGGTTTGAAGGAGAATGGAGGGATATCATGATTGCTACTCCACGTGCTGTTCAGTGGGTGACCAGCTTAGATGTGGATTTGTAATAGCTGCAGCGGCTGTCTCCCTAATATTTCGCATATTGTTGTTTGCAATCAATCATTTAATAATGTATTTGTAATTCGTTTATTATATTAATTAATAGTTTGTGTGCAATTTTACTCTGTAGATGCCATACGCTAAATAAAGAAAATAAAAATGACATCACATTTAATCCATTCTTATTTCGTAGTATTTTCTACTTCATTTAACCTTTCCAAAGCCTTACTTGCTATCTGCTGAGAGTTATCAATATAATGTTTTGTAGTTACTAATTATCTATCCCACGCTTGTTGGTGCACTCTATTCACTATTCCTATTGTTTAATTCCTTTCACGTTTATAGTTTTTTTTTATTTTACAAATTGTGCTTTGGAAGATATTTTTATATCCTGTTTGCTTTTCTTATACTGCTTCTGCAATTTCTGTTGACCAGTTTATTAATTCACGCCTTCGACGATATTTCTTTTTCTTTTTTAACGCCTAATTTGCAGATTTTTTCAATTCTTTTCTGTGTATTTATTCATTATCTGTCAATATTTTCCCATATAGAGAATTGATTTACTTCCTCTCTCGATTTATTCTAGTACAGCCACTTCATATTTTCATCTTGAAGTAAATGAACTTTATAGAGATTTTCTTGTTTCTATGTAGTTAAAGATTTCTTCTGCTTCCACGTAAGAAAAGTGTCCCCTTGACATATTAAAAGATAGTGATCAGCCCAGATTTCTAAACCTGTTTATAGCATTGAATCTTTTACTTGACCTTGTATTGTTTTGTTGACGATTGCATTAGTCCATAACCGATATGTATCCTTTACCGGTCCAGGCATATTTGTGTATATCTTGTTTTCTAAAAAAAGGCATTAGAGATTTTTCCGCTTTTAATAATTTAATAATAGATAACTAATTTTCCGTTCTGATTACAAGTTGTTTCTTCGTACATTCCATTGAACTGTTTCCTATCCTTGCAGTTAAGCCACTTTCATGCTTTTGATTATTCTGCACCATAATTTTCTGAAGGATGTTACTCAGCCTTAACATCATCCAGTACATCAGAGTTACGTGTGCTCTTTATGTTTAGCTGTTATAATTCTTTCGCTCATATATTTATAATTCTTAATGCATTTTTTCCATTTTATCTTTACGTTTATTGCCAATCCTTTGCTTGGTCTTTCTTTCTGTTGTACTCCACTATGCAACTTATATATTTTCTTTACTACCTGTCAGTGTTTTATTAATTTTCGAGGTAGCTGCAAAGCCTGTCTGTTGCTGTGAGAGTGTCTTTGCTACTTCTTTGAAGCAATTCCTCTTGCACCCCATGAAGCTAATCTTACTTTTCCAGATATTCATTTTCTCTTGTTCTTTTCTCAAGCTGAAGTCGCTATAGAAAATCTGTCCTGTTTTTCGCAAAAAATTGCAAACTGAGACCATTTTGGCATGCCTCTGAATAGGTTACCATCCCAGAGCATGTAAGATCTTCGAACTTATCAGTCAAAACTCTATCTCTCCCTAAATGAGTATTGGTACAGAATTTCCTCTGCACTAGATCTTGCGATTACACCGCCAATATGGAGAAGTGATTTGCATAATTTCGATTAGTGAGATAAACAAGAGTTTTACGGTAAGTAGATTTTAGTGTGAGGCAACGCATTTTCATTGTTAACACTGTAGCACATATTTGTCTATTTTCAGTGAGCATTGTTTACAAAATAATTAACACTGGGTTTACAGACTGTGTGAAACACAGAGATTATTTTTCGAGTTATTAATCAAAATTTGTCAGTTGTGCGCATGTCACTGATCCCGTCTACAAAGCACTTTGTTCAGTTAACTTGCGCAGGAATACAGTTCTAGTGACCAACTGATTTATTAACGCGTTTATCCTACTGGGCTAACGACCAGATTATTTGTGGATATTTGGGTTGGCTGAGTTATTTTTCGCCGTCTGAGCTGTACATGACTGCACAAATTTATCAAAAGTTATATCTATTATTTAGTTGTTTATTTATTTACTTTTCTTGTTAGTTTGTCGAAAGTTATCGAGTCTGACAATTTATTGTATCGTTTCCTTCTCTGTTTAGGTTTCATACTACAGAAATGATTGAGCTAATTTTTTTATCTGCTAGGCTCACACTCACACAGCGAGTAACATAGCCGATTACAGTAAGAGGAAATAGAAAGAAAGAAAGATCAGGATGTAATCTCCTTCGGCTATCTGGTAGTTATGGGCCAAGGTCGGAATGTGTTCAGAAGAGTATTGTAGGTGTTTGTGTTAAGCTACAAGGGAAGAAATGGAAAATCTTGTGGCATACTATAGAGGTACAGTAAATAGCCGAAAGGAAATTCCAAAAAAGGGCCTGCATGTTACTTCTTCGAAAACTCTGGGAACCATTAGAGGGAATAAGTAACGATAACAGCATCATATGCGCTTTTTATACATTCGGCCTTGGTTCAATGTGGCGTCTGCACTAGTTTCAAAGAATTCATGGTAATGAAAAACTAGAGAGTGTATTTCCTGAACGGGACGTGGAATGGATTATGGATCAATATAAGTTTAATCACTAGACCATCCAATATAGAACGTGAAACAGAATACCATCTCGGCAACGGAACAGTTAATAGGGAGATAGTTGGTCAAGTTGTCACGTCCTGAAAGCACATTGTATCGCAGTTCCGCTCAATATGCAGTACTGTGCGGGCGTACTATGTAGTTAGGCTTCTGGCATCGTTGACAAGTTTTGTGTCATCTACGTTTGCCTTTCGTCTGTGTTTCGTAGTCTTATTTTGTCTATTATATTACTCAGTGTGTATTAGGTATTCTCACGGCTGAAGAGTACAGAGTTTCCTTAAAACAGCTGATTCCTGTGTTATTGGACCGAGTACTGAAGAACTATGGAGGTTGAACTGAATTATATTATTGCGACGGAACTGTAAATAATGTTCCTGTTTCCAGGGCAAACGTTGATTATAAAGCTGTTCGTGTCCCGCCTGAAATAGAGAGTGCTACTTGGAAAAGTCGTAATGAAGTGTGTGAAGCTAAAACGATTAGAAATGAACGCTGGTCCAGTTCATATAAGTTGCAAATTCTTATGGGTGTGCTGTCCGGAGAAATGCAGGAAAAATTCATTATTCTTCCATATACTAAGGGAGCACGATACAAGGTGGCAAGTTTATACGTGCTTTATATGTATTGAAAGTGGCCATCTTCATCAAAACTGTTCTAAACAGTTTTTCACTTTGAAAAACTCTTAGCAACAACGGAAGAAACTAAGATTACCAGTGGTCGTTACCGAAAATCAAGCACCTGACGAAGTCCAGCCATGTCCATCCGGAATCAAGTAAAAAGCTGACATGTTACGTCACGAAGATTTTCCACCGATGTCACGCAATCCCGATCTCTAACAGTCTCTTGCCGAGCACGGTGCTTCAGCGACAGCTACTAACAGATGCGAAGAGTTCCGATGACGGCGCTGGAGAAACAGGACAGTCGTTTAAAAAGGACACTCAACAACCTGCGTCTGACACAGTATTAGACAAAGCTGTCAGTGACTACATGACACAGGATCACAGTCATTTACTGGCCTGACAACACGAAGTCATGATCTCACCTTCTGCACGAATTGCCCGCCGCCAGGTACTCCAGCCGACAGCGTCAAACCACGTGAAAAAAAAAAAGGTCACTGATCTCAGTGACGGTAAATAACGTTCTTGTGCCAGGTTACCATTGTCAACACTCCGAACAGGACATCCAGTCTTCAGAAAAAACAGGAGACAGTCACAACGTAAACACAGACTAGCTGCAGGAAAAGCCACCAGAGACGCACGTACGTGGCTTAACAGACGTGGAGAAGCAACAGGCCGTCTGTAATTCCTGTCGTCATCTTCAACTGCAGACCGAGGTAGCAACAGCACACGCAGTCGTACAGTAGTACAGCCCACTGTAAACATCGCAAAAAAAGCAGCGTAAGATACTCAAAGTCAAAGAAAGTGAAAATTACGAATCCGACAGTGCAAAAGACACACAACTTGTGTAGTGCTAGGACATAATCACATGGAATTCCAAACAAGCTAATTAAATAATGTCACTTGCTTACACAGTTCTTGCCCTGAGCCCGCATCTCGTGGTCGTGCGGTAGCGTTCTCTCTTCCCACGCCCGGGTTCCCGGGTTCGATTCCCGGCGGGGTCAGGGATTTTCTCTGCCCCGTGATGGCTGGGTGTTGTATGCTGTCCTTAGGTTAGTTAGGTTTAAGTAGTTCTAAGTTCTATGGGACTGATGACCAAAGATGTTAAGTCCCATAGTGCTCAGAGCCATTTGAACCATTTTCTTGCCCTGAACATAGAAACACATCCAATTTGAAAATAACTGCACCGCAGCAATTCCTATATGAGTCTGAAGCCGACATTATTCTCTATCAATAATTGGCAGAAATAAGCTTAAATATACCTGGGTTTCCAAGGAGGTGTACCGGTCACAGATACTGAAAAATCGTGACCTGGGAGAGGAACTGTGTGCAGAATTTACGATATCACCGTTGTAAGCATAGATAATAGCTAGAAGGCGGAACGAGCTGGGCACAATTGTTCGCGATTGGTTTGATGAACGTTCTGGACAATTCGAGTCAATAATGGCCTGAGATGAATCGCATAGAACATATATGGAACATAATCGAGAGGTTAGTTCGTGCACAAAATACTGTACCGGCAAATACTTCCGCAGTTATGGACTGCTGTAGAGGCAGTGTGGCTCAGTATTTTTGTTGGCGACTTCCAACGACTTTCTGAGCCCAAGACACCTCGAGTTGCTGCACTGTGCGCGACAAAAGGAGGTCCAACACGATATTAGGAGGTACTCCATGACTTCTGTGACCCCTGTGTAAACTACAGTTCAGCATCACTGGAACCTCCAGTCCGTGAGTTCTACTGATGAGGATTTGATAGCTGAAGATATACAACCGCTAAACACAGAAATCACTACGACAATAGAGAATTTGTATCTGATTTCAGCTTGGATGAAGCAGTTGAATTCATTGTTAAATCACGAGCTCACACATCTTCAAGAGATCTTCAAAGAGTTTTATCACGAATTCTGGGATATCACCTAGACTACATTTATTTCCACTTTAAATGATGTAATTCGTATTGGGATTGTGCTTAACGAAATGACAGAGGGTGAAATTGGCCTCATAGCGAAGACGAACGGACTGAAGCACTTCTAAAATCTGTGGCAAACACTTAGAAAATCTGTCGCCTTTTACACAGCAGAATATTGACTGCAAAACTGTCGCCCGAGCTGTTAACAACAGGAGCCGGCCGGAGTGGCCGAGCGGTTCTAGGTGCTACAGTCTGGAACAGCGCGACCACTACGGTCGCAGGTTCGAATCCTGCCTCGGGCATGGATGTGTATGATGTCCTTAGGTTAGTTAGGTTTAAGTAGTTCTAAGTACTAGGGGACTGATGACTACAGCAGTTAAGTCCCATAGTGCTCAGAGCCATCTGAACATTTTTTGTTAACAACAGGTTGCTTAAAAATGTAGTCAAACAACAAGTCCGCATTCCCGTAAGGACGATAGTGTCAGCTGTTACTGAAATTAGAGCCGCCATTTCAGTAGCTGCTGTGCCAAACATAAAATGCATCCTCTTTATGTTTTTATGCTCTTTGCTACGGTTTTTTAACGAAATGTTATCAGGTATTTCAGTGTCTGACTAACCGCTAGTCGTAAGAGCATATGCTGATGGCGACGCTGTTTGAATAAGAAAAGACGAGATAGCGCCCGTGAAACGAGACACTGACAGATATATGTCGCGTGAAGGGAAGCCATTCAGTCACCGAAGACATAGAATTCAAAAGAGCAACGGATTCGACAACCTAGATATACCGCGGGCACGCATTGTGGAAAACCGAAACACACTAGGAGTGTTCTTGGACAGATGCCCTCTAAAGATGATAGGCAAAAATTGGGGGGTAACCAGCATGCCGTGAACCAAATGGTAAAGAAGTAGAATAGTACTTACGTATTTTCCAAAGCATACAATATCACACAGTTATTTCCAGTTCCGAAAATGCAAAAAAAAAAAAAAAAAAAAAAAAAAAAAAAAAAAAAAAAAAAAAAATGGTTCAAATGGCTCTGAGGACTACGGGACTTAACATATGAGGTCATCAGTCCCCTAGAACTTAGAACTACTTAAACCTAACTAACCTAAGGACATCACACATATCCATGCCCGAGGCAGGATTCGAACCTGCGACCGTAGCAGTCGCGCTGTTCCGGACTACAGCGCCTAGAACCGCATGGCCACCGCGGCCGGCCCGAAAATGCAAGGCAGCAGGATAATGCTGAAAATTAGGCAAATCGAAGGAGTCTGATGGGCTCCAGTTTGCTCACGTCAACAGGAAAGCGACGGCGTTGTTCCCCAAGAGAATAAGTGCACTGCAAGTCCAGGAAGTATTACAACAAAGCTTTTCAAAACGGTGCGCCCAGAAAGTGTGCATCCCCCGAGCGACGTAAGCAAGTTCAACCACAACTTAAAATATATTAGAGTGCCCTGTGTTCAAGACATTTACATAGACGCTAGTCTCCAAAAGAGCAACCAACTGACAACAAAAGATTTCAAACGCGATTGCAGATATGCGGGAAAACCCAAAAATAAAGAATACAAGCAACCTGCCACCGACTGGTAAGACTGTGTGGACGAACATAATCCTCAAATACGTACATCTGACTTTACATCGACACGATACAAGGTTGTTAACGATACTACTGCAACAAACTAAAAGCTCCACAGAACAGTGTGACACGGATAAATGCTCCTCATGTGGATTAGTTGATTCCTTTCTTCACTGTTTCACTTACTATGGTTATTTACGCAAGTGGAGATGGATCAGGGACAGTCTTGCCTGCTGGCAATGAGCTCCGGAACTGATTACATGACAGTCATCCTGTTCTGGCCATCTGCATGCCACCACAAAAAATAACAGCGTAATGTAGTCATTGGGACATTACGTCAGTTACGTAATCAATATTTGAGGACATGATAACGTTACTAACTTTATTACCCACATGGAAGTGGTCTACAGGAAGACCAAAGGGGTCGGTAAGACAAAAAAGTTACTGGGGAACATACTGGAAATAAGATTTGACAAACTTGGAATAGCATAAGTCATTGGGAAACCGAAGCAAGACAGAGAAGCGAACGATATGCTTTACAAGAAAATAAGTTTGACAACAAATGAATTTTTCTGCTCAACAATATTTTTTACAGTTACGTTTTTTCTTTATTTAAATTATTCAAGGCGTGTATTTTTGTGATTTTTTTCTTGTATATAACTACCAGTTGTTAATAAAGTTATATTGTGGAATCCCAGTCTTATGAAAAGTAATCGGTATCCTTAATCAGCCATGAATTAAATTTTACCAACGGATTAAATTAACGCTTTAGAATGTTGTGACACTAGCATTTAAACTGAATTTGAGATGTTCAGAAGTTGTCATTCAAAAACACTGATCATGCCAGACGATTTGGTGAATACGAATCAAATGCATGATTTGGGCGTACTCTTAATTTATTAGAAAATGTTAGCAGGACGAAAATGAAAAATCGTGATATGAAATTATTTGACGCAGAGTAAAACATTTATTTCTATGTCATGGACATAAATGAGAAGTTGGCAAAGTAACTGGTGAGAAACTGTAGTTAGCTAAACATCATCTTCCTTTCCTACTGAATTTGCTGCAGCCTGCCTACGCATTAATAACAGTAACTGTGCGGCTTGAAAGAACTGAAATTATCTAAGCAACTGTGAATTGACTGTCTAACAGGGAAAGGTTAAACCGAAAATGATATTGAAGCCCTAATTCTCGTTTATCCTTATGTGCTGGTGCTGCAGGATTCTCTCACCACACTCGTTGACGTTATGGAAGCAGGTTGCTGCTAAAGTGGCTGGCCGCCTACAGCTGCGCATCTATAAGAGCTCTGCTGTGAAGTCGTGCATCGGACTCCTTCAGTCTCCACCGTAGTGGACAGCTGTTTTCAACGTGCGTCGTTCTGGCTGAGAACGAAACCAAAACCTCTATTGTATCGCACCGCCTCATAAGCCCGACCCCTTTTTTAGAAGTTAGAACGAAGACTGTCGGTGTTTCCATCTACAAAATTACGTCTACCAATCCATAAAAAGTTATATTTTCTCAGCCAGTGGCGTAATTGTTTTGCTGTTAAAACTCTCCCAACATAAACTGGCAAAAACTTAAAACCTATTAAGCAGGCCTTCCACCGTTGTGTTCTAGAAAACGTCAACTCAGACATTGCGAGATACTCACATCACCCTTCAGCCACGAAACTGTGGTATTGTCAGCAGCTAGCGTGGTATTCTCAATCCACGGGAAAAGGAGCAAGAGAAAAAAATATCTTCATTCCCTCGGGACAGCCTGCCTACCACCTGTCAGATTACGTTTTTTTAGAATCTTTTTCCGTGTATTTTAGGGCGGCTAAGCGATGTATCTTGCTGAATGTTTCTTTTACTCTGGCCCGACTGCCACCCCCCTGTTTCGCAGAATTCCTCGCTGCAGGAGTAGAGCTTTCAAAAAATGGTTCAAATGGCTCTGAGTACTATGGGACAACATCTGGTGTCATCAGTCCCTTAGAACTTACAACTGCTTAAACCTAACTAACCTAAGGACATCACACACAGCCGGCCGCTGTGGCCGAGTGGTTCTAGGCGCTTCAGTCTGATGCCGCGCGACCGCTATGGTCGCAGGTTCGAATCCTGCCTCGGGAATGGATGTGTGTGATGTTCTTAGGTTAGTTAGGTTTAAATAGTTCTAAGTTCTAGGCCGGACTGATAACCTCAGCTGTTAAGTCCCGTAGTGCTCAGAGCCATTTGAACCGTTTGAACATCACACACATCCATGCCCAAGGCAGGATTCGAACCTGCGATCGTAGTGGCCGCGCGGTTCCAGACTGAGGCGCCTAGAACCGCTTGGCCACACCGGCCGCCTGTAGAGCTTTCGGGACACCTGTGTCCAGCAGGGCAGACACCGTGAAAAAACGCCGTTCCCCAGGTGGACCTCACCTTTGTAATGCATCTGCCGCCTTGTTTGGTATTGTTCCAGAGTGACTGGCACTGCCACACTGGCGCCGCTGACCCAGCGTCCGGTACTATGCTTCCACTCACCCCGTCAGGGGACAATGAGGGGACCCCAAATTCCTTTACCTCTGTCGGCCACGTGCCAATTCTCAAAACACCTAGTCCCTTATCTGCAGGAGTTCAATTTCACTTGCGTCTCACTCTGAATAACCGGTTCCACAAACTGCAGCACTCCACAACTTGAAAGATCACCAAAATAAATAATTATAGCACCACGCACTGGCTACGCTGAAGCGCCAAAGAAACTGGTACACCTGCCTAATATCGTGTAGGGCCCCGAGAGACGCAGAAGTGCCACAGTACGACGTGGCAAGGACCCGACTACCGTCTGAAGTAGCGCTGGAGGAAAATGAGACCATGAATCGTTCAGGGCTGTCCATAAATCCGTAAGAGTACGAGGGGTGACCTCTTCTGAACAGCAGGTTGAAAGGTATCCCAGATATGCTCAACAATGTACATGTCTGGAGAGTTTGGTGGTCAGCGGAAGTGTTTAAACTCAGTGGAGTTTTTCTGGAGCCACTCCCTAGCAATTCTTGGTGTCGCATTGTCCTATTAGAATTGCCCGCTCCGTCGGAATGCACAATGAACATGAATGGATTCAGGTAATCACACAGGATGCTTATGTATGTGTGACCTGCCACAGTCGTATTTAGACGTATCTCTGGTCCCATAGCACTGCAACTGCACATGCCCCACACCATTACAGAAGCTCCATCAGCTTGAACGCTCCACTGCTGACTTGCAGGGTCCATGGATTCATTGAGTTTGTCACCATACCTGTACATCTCCATCCGCTCGATACATTTTGAAACGATACTCGTCCGACCAGGGAACATGTTTCCAGTCGTCAATAATCCGATTTCGGTGATTAGGGCACAGGCGAGACGTAAAGCTTTGTGTCGTGCAGTCATCAAGGGTACACGAGTGCGCGTTCGGCTCCGAAAGCCCATATCGACGATGTTCCGTTGAATGGTTCGCACCCCTGACGCTTGTTGAAGACCCAGCACTGAAATCTGCAGCAATCTGCGTAGGCGTTGCACTTCTGTCACGTTAAACGATTCTCTTCAGTCGTCGTTTTTGCAGAACCTTTTTCCGGCTGCAGCGATGTCGGAGATTTGATGATTTACCGGATTCATGCTGTTCACGGTACATTCGTGATATGGTCATACAGCAAAATCCCCACTTCATCGCTACCTCGGAGGCGCTGTGTCCAATCGCTCGCGCGCCGACTATAACACCACATTGGAACTCACTTAAATCTTGATAACCTACCATCGTAGCAGTAGTAGCCGATCTAACAACTGCGCCAGACACTCGTTGTCTTAATAGACGTTTCAGAGCGCAGCGATGTATTCTGCCCGGTTACATATCTCTGCAGTTGACTACGCGTGTCTATTCCAGTTTATTTGGCCCTTCAGTGTAAACTGCAGTACATAAAGAAAAAGAAATAAAACTACCCCTTAAAATCACTGTTACAGCTTTAACTAACACGAAAAATGTGTTTGACCGATCTCCACGACCTGGATAACGTTCAGTCGAATCTACCTACCAAAATAAATGAAAAGTAACTAGCCGGGATGGCTTGACACTTCTCAAAACATTTTAAAAAAAGGTCGAGGAAATGTTGTGGAAGGACGGGAAGAGTCGTAGTTAGTGGATCACGAGCTGCGGCTCATCTTGCCAAAAGATCTAAGTCATCCTCCATAAGCCTGAGATAGCGAGATCTTGCTGATCTTCATCTAGGTCTACGAGACACAAAACCATCCACAGCAGCTCGTTTCGGACGGAGATTACGAGTGTTGCCAATCATGAGGGGGCCTGACAAAACTGTGCCTCTGAAAAGTTGTGGGTGGGATTGCATTATATGAAAAAGTCACCAGTACATTTTTTTTAATTTTGCTTTCTCTTTCAATATCTCTATAGAGTATTTACCAATAAATGCCACACTTTGCTTGTTATTCAACATACCGAATGTTGTCTTATTATCAAATACTGAGCTGGTTTGTTCGTTTCAATGTACTTTTACTGCTTTCCTTGAACCGTGTCTAGCGACCTCAATGTCCACGGTTGTTAAACTGTAATCTTTCTCTCTTCCTATTTGCAAAATGATTACCTTTGTTTGAACTGTTTGTCTCTCCATTAGAAAACTAAATGCTTTAAACACGTAAATACTATCCCAGAGATGGAAGGAGCGACTCATTTATTGATACACAGCAATCAGTATCGAAATAAGGAATTTTTTGAAGCCTGCAACTATATGTCGTTGACTAAACGCTGATGGTGAGTATGAGCACCGACTATGTACACTCTTTTCATTAACGCACAGGTTCTGAAACAGATGTATGATAGTATTGAAGTGCTCTAGATGTAAACGCGTCATGTAGTCCGTACACGAGAGCTACGACGTAAAAACAGAGAATTATGAAGTGTGTTAAGCCAAGTTGGCCCTGAGCGTAAAATGAATAAAGTGGCTGACATCATTAATACAGCGCTAAATGCGGCTACCTGACCTTACAGGGGATGGGGGAGGAGGAGGTGAGGGGTGGGCGTAAGACACTGCGTGTAGGTGGGTAGGGGGTGCTTGTGGGCACTTTCCTAATACTCCTTTCACACGAAGGAAACTATTCACTCAATAGAGTGCTCATGGCAAGAATATCTACTGCAGCACCACTAACGTATTAGTCCTGTACTGAGACTCACCCCTGCCAAAACTGCATGTGTTCTGATGGAGCTGAACGGTGGAAATGAGGATATGAAATACCATTCTGGGGACGGGGTTGTGGGCAATATGTGCCCTGTGCTGAAAACTGTCAGAGAGGTAGAAAATTGTAATGACTGGAGAAAAAAAAGGATCATAAGGGGAGTCCCACAGGGTTCAGTTTTTGGTCTATTCCTAAGTTACATATGTCTGAATGACCTTCCACTTAACATTCAACAAGCGAAATTGGTACTTTTTGCAGATGTTACTAGTTTTAATAAATCCAATTACATAGAAAGCAGAAGAAGAGTTGGTAAATGGTATTTTCCAAAGAATTATTAAGTGGTTCTCTGAAAATGGTCTCTCACTAAGCTTTAAATCCTCACTACATTCAGTTTCGTGCAACAAATAGTCATACCAACAAATGACGTAGCACATTAGCAGAAATCAGTATATACAGGTTAGAATGTTCAAATTTTTGGGTGTACATATTAATGAAAACTTGAACTGGAAGGAGGATATTACTGAGGTTCTCCAACAGTTAAGTTCCGCTGTTTTTGCTCTTTGTTTAAGTGCTGATCTTGGAAACAAACGTATCAGGCTCCTGACATATTTTGTGTATTTCTGCTCAATAATGTGTTACGGAATAATTTTGTGGGGTAGTTCGTCACTTACAAAGTACTGGTTCCACAAAAGCTAGCAATAGAAATAGTGTGCAGTGTTCACCCACGGACGTCCTGTAGGTACCTCTTCAAGGAGCTAGGCAGTTTAACTGTGACGTCTCAATACATATATGCGCTAATGAAATGCGTCGTAAATAATTCCTCACAATTTGAGAAGGACAATGATGTCTATACCTATAACACTAGAGGGAAGAATGGCCTTCTTTACTCATTGTTAAAGCTGTCAGTGGCTCAGAGAGGATCTCAGTATGCAGCAACAAACATTTTTGATCATCTACTCAATAACATAACATGTCCGACAGGCAACAAAGCAAGTTTTAAACCCAGTTTCAAATAATTTATGCTGGAAAACTGCTTGTATCCCACTGACGAATTTCTACTTAAAAATTGTTAGCCAGTAATAAAATGGAAAAAGTGGAGTTGCATCAGTAGGACCAATAATAATAATATGTTCATTGGTGTTAAACTAATCATTTCTGTAAAAGAATCGTTCAAATGATCCATAGAACATGTAACCAACTAACTGAGTAACAGCTTCAGCAGCATTACAACAGGAGAAAATGCGGAACAGTATCAACATACATAGTAAGAAATAGGATAAGTAATGATGGAAAACTGCCTGTATCAGAACTGTTTGTTACTTACACGTATAGTAACAGACTGTGTGAGCTCAAAGCGCTGCGTACAAATGAAATGTGCGAATATATACATTTCAGGCTACTGTCGATGCCTTAAAATGTTGAGGCGAAATGCGTCTGGCCAAATTAATACTGTCTTTAGTCAGTTGCATTTAAATGCTCCTAATACGAAACTCATTAATGTTGCGTTTTCAGTGAAATAAGAAAACTTTCGTGAGACTGCCTCGCGTAATTTCTCTCGTAACTTATTTTCTGTTTCCTCTTACACCGTGTGTGTACAGAGAGACGCGTCAACATATTGGCGTTGTTCATTCGTTTACTTTGCAGTGACAAAAAAGAAATTGGTAGCGCTTGACGGGGAACCCCCGAGAGTGACAGGTGCGCCCACAGCGCTACTGTGGGTGTGGCGGGCCCGCTGTGTACTCAGCTCAGCTGAAGCGAGCCGAACCGTGCGCGCTGTTTACGCAGCATTTCCATGCTGCAGGACTCGTCGGCTGTCGGTGCTCCTGCTCCGACTTCCTGCTGGAGGTGGCCTATCCACTCACTGCTCCAGTCGCCGGAATTCGGCGCCCTGTGGCTTGTGCCATAGGTAGCCTGCGCATGCGCACTACGACCTGTCGGGCCGCCGTAGCGCCAGATAAATATCGGCCGTAAATCACGGAAGCGCGCCGGGTCAGAGAGCAAGGCGACCGTGTAAGGAAAAATAAAAGTGAGAAATACGCCAGCAGCGAAGCGTTGTCTCCCAACCGCCGTGTCGCCGCGGAACCTACCGAGGTTCCAGAAACTTACTGCGAGTCTCATTAAGTGAATTCATCTGCTGGGAAGGAGGGAGTCGTTTACGTCAAGATACTAGTCGCTCTGCGGCTGCCCGAAGAATATGGACTTTCAGTTCTCGTTCAAGGTATGCGAGCTGTATTCTGAAAGAATGACGCAGCTGCAGTCCAAGTAGCGGCGAGGTAGAACCTGATAGACAACACATTTTCCCAGTATCCAAGTACGTAAACAACTAAACACAACGTCAAAAAAAAAAAAAAAAGTTCACATGTGTGTGAAATCTTATGGGACTTAACTGCTAAGGTCATCAGTCACTAAGTTTACACACTACTTAACTTAAATTATCCTAAAGACAAACACACACACCCACGCTCGAGGGAGGACTCGAACCTCCGCCGGGACAAGCCGCACAGTCCATGATTGCAGTGCCTAAGGCCGCTCGGCTAATCCCGCGCGGCAAACACAACTTCACTCAAACGCTTCTTCGGTTGTGAGTGTTCATCTACCCGCACGAGAACAGACGTGGAGTTACAATGTAGTGAAAGTATGTGTTCACAAGAGTATCTACAAGGTAAGCTTAGTTAAAAAACCAGCTCAGAGCTACTTTGTTCGTTTCTCAAAGATGACGCGTTTATAGCTGAATTTGTCAGATGAGACGGTAGACTGCACACAGGTCGTAGCCAGTGTTGAGACCCAAACTTCTCTCTTAATTACCAGTGCCTCACTAACTGAGTTCTCGAAATCCTATTAACGGAGATCCTATTCTGTCAGTCGTGTGAGTACTTCAGTCTAGGCGGTCCCTTTGGTGCTGCTGGAGTAATGCAGGTTTTGTTGCAGAGAATATATAAATGTTGCCATTTCTAACCGAACATGAATAGGACATTAAGCTATACAATAAATAATTAGCTTCATCTCCACGAATCTTTGGCATTCATTTCATGTAATTCGATGGTCCGTGAAGCGGTTTCATAGATGAATACGAAATGATGAAACTAAATTTAATGAATGACTGCTTAATTAAGGACATTCGCATGAGTGTTACGGTTGCAGATAAAGAGAGAAGCTGCAGAACATTATCTGGCAGGAATGGAATATAGTTACTGCATCCTTGGTGATTTATGTTTTATTGCCATTAATCTGTGGTCCAAGGCATGTTTCTATGCCTGAAGTTTCGCCCACTGAAGCTGCAGACATTATCAGAGGCTATACATGTTCGTACGGTAGACTTAAATAAGCTCAAGCCGCGTTTATCTTTTTGTCAGAGTAGCCATTTCTTCTGAAAGTGATTCTTATATAATCGAGTTTTTTCATCGAACTTCTCTGGTGCAGAGATACCTTTTGCCCAGTCCACCAGTGTTAAAGATCTGTAGATTCTAGTGAAAAAGAATCAACTAAAGGAAACGTTTTCCTCCCTTTAGTATAATTCTAAGAAGAAAAAAGTAGTGATACATTGTTTAAACCAACTGTTGTGGTCCGCGAATATTGAACACTACAAAGACCCCACAGTTGACATCTGACAAAGAATGAGTAGGCTAAATCTCCCGTTCATGTGCTCAGGTGTACATAAAAACTATAAGGAGTGTTCAAATGAGAAGTTACGAAACATCGTAACAATAAAGACGGTTGAAACTTGCATATGCCGCTTTGATATAACGTAGTGAGACACCTAGGGACGCGAATGTAGTTTCGTCATCTTCCCCTAAAAAATTCAAAGCTGTGCCCTGAGCTGGTAAGGTTGTGCTCACTGTCGTTTTCGACGTCCGAGGACCAATACTCATTGGATTCCTCAAGCATGAAAAATCATTAACAATAGCATGTACTGCGAGGCACTCCATAACCCACGCAATTCCATGAAGGGCGAACAGCCTGAGGTGCTCATGGAGTGATTCTGTTCCACAATAATGCACGTCTACATGTCTCTGAGGTCGTACAACGTATAACTGTCACGTTGTACTGGGAGCAGCTTGAATATCCACCCCACAGCCCTGTTACATCGCCCTGCGACATCCATGTGTTTGATCCGCGGAAAAAAAAAAGAAATTCGCAAAAGGAAGCCCTTCTACTCGGACAGCGGACTGGCTCCTGTGACAACCACAGGAATTCTGGAAACAGGGAATGCCTCGGCTCGTGAAGCAGCGAGGTAGTTGTGCTCAGGCCTCTTCTGAATGAAGATTTCAATTATATCCACAATGTTGTTTCCTACCTTTTCTCCCAAGCACCCCTCACACCCTTCGTACAAAAAGAAATATTAATATCTGCCTTAAGGAACACAAGAGCGTTTCCCGCCCAGGCAAAACGTATAAATTGACAATAGCAATCATGTGCTGGATCCGTCGAACCACCAAATTTGTTTCTCCGATGCTATGGTTTTATCCGAGTCCAGTTATTACTATGCAAGGATGCACAGAGAGGTCACTGAAATTCAAAAGCAAAAAATCAAATTTAAAATGAGACAGACAAGTTGTGGGCCTTAGTGCTAAATAAACCAAACAGCGCCAAAATTTCCCCATTACATGCCTCATAACAAACGTCAGCGCAACTACGTGGTCTTAGGTAGCGGTATGATGACGGACTATTACGTGGATGAATATAAACAGTGCGGCTTTCTGAACTTTAAGTTTGAAGTTGCTGTGTGAGTATAGCGTCCAATTAGCGTTAGGAAATGAAACATGTCTTGGACTATGGCCTAATGCACGTAAAGAAAATATCACCAGGGACGCAAATACCAGCCACGAATACTATCATTCTCTTATTGTTAGTACATTTACCAGATGTTCAAAACAAGTGTTGAATACTTTCAGAGGTGATAGTACTCATCGAAACAAGAAAAATGAGCCCAATAAACAAGGGTCCGGAAACGCATACTTTCTGCAATATACACGTGTTTGCAGAAGGTGTTCACGATAATGCACCCTTCTGCCCTCCGGCATAAGGGATGACGCACCTATTGCATTATACCCGGCTGCTGTTTTACCTGCTGGCACTCATTGATGACTCGACCCTGTAGTGTCCGCACATAGTTGACTGGCTTGGCGTAGATCAATTCCTTCAAGTGTCTCCAAAACCAAAAGTCTAGGGAACTGAGGTCTGGGGGACGAGCAGACTAAGGCGTGCCCCCCCCCCCCCCACCCCTCCCATTCCGGCCCATTCCAGCAGTCCTGAAACGTCTGCGTCAGATGTTCGCACACTTTCTGACGAAAGCGTGCTGGTGCGTCATCATATATTAACCACATTTGTATTACTTGTATTAGTTGCTGCAATGACACCACCTCCAACAAGGTAGGCAATACGTTAATGAGAAAGTCCAGATAATGTACCCCAGTTAACATTTGTGGCAGCATGTATGGTCCTATTAATGTACCGCCAATTCCGTCTGCCAATAACGTTAATTCAGAATCGGTGTTGATGCCCTCTTTCCTGAATTACTTGGGCATTTACATCTGCACATACATGCTGGTTATGGAAATTCACAACACCTTCTCTTGTGAACACTGCCTCATTGGTAAATAAAATCTTGTGTGGGAACAGTGGATCAGCGGCACATATCTGCCCCCAGCTGCCATGATGATCCTGTGGCCTTAGGGCCTGAACGCGCTGTAGACGATATGGGTACAGCAACTGTTCACAAAGTACCTCCCAGGTACAGTAAGAGAGCGAGACACGCGTTGTGCTGCTGCTAATCGCCACACACTGGTACCAGTGGTTTCTTTCACATGACGCAGCACACGCTCCTCCGTGTCAGGCGTGCGAACTGTGCTGGGCCTCCAACCGTCAATCTTCCGAGCTGCAAGGGTACCTGTGTCCCTCAGATCCTGGAAAAGTCTGCCGAACAGCTCATCAGAGGGCCTCCGCGCTGTGGAGGTGTTTCAGCGTAGAGGTCAGGAGCTCCCAGGCTTCGACCATTTGCTAAACCATAGCAGAATATCGTATCCACCATTTCACTTGTCGAGTATTAGGAATACGACCAAGTGCCCAGATACGATTAAGAACTGTCAGCAGCTACGTGTGAATGCAAGCTGGTTCAACAAACTGAGTTTTAACAGTAAAATGAGTTACAAATGACTGTCACTAAAGGTACTAACAAATCCCAAGCGTGAATAAAACCTTAAACAAATAGATAATAATAGAATAACAAGCCACACCAAGGCCTATGGCTGTTGGAAAGCCCTTATCAATTTATAAACCTTAGCAAAATCCCTTAAACAATAAAATACACAATCCACCAAAATACAACAAAAGCTGCGAAGGCACACACTTTAAATGTACACACCAGCAGAAACATTAATAATGACTCCTAAATAAATATACAATCCCTCAAAATGCAAGAAAAGTGACAATTTACAGCGACCAATTATCACAGAAATCTGGCAGCAAGTTTGACAATGAGCGTTGTCAGCTAATGACTGCAGATAAAAATACTCATCAGTCCATATTCAAAAGTAACAACCTTTAAAACTTAACACGCGCCTGAACTAGCGAAATAGGGCCTGCAAGATTGAAACAAGCTGTTAAAGGGCAAATATAGTCACAAGGAGCTTAGGACTTGTAGAATGCACCTTAAGGTTTGTGTGCTCGCTCAACTCTCAATATTTGAATAGATCAAGGGTTCCGGAATTAATTGGGCAACACTCCGCCGTGGCACGTAGAAAAGTGTTCAGATTTACTTAACTTGAGCTAACAAGAGGCAGCTGATAGGGACACTGGCTGCAGGCAAATCCAGACGTCGTGCAACAACAGAAGTGCCGCCGCGGCAGAAAGAAAACACGTCTCTGCTCCAGGCCTACGAAACAGGAAAGCGCCGTTCTCTGCCATAACTACCCTGCCAACAAGCTTCAGAAATGAAACAGTAATCTGCTCAAATAATGCTACAAACAACAATATCTCAGATGTAGGAAGCATCGCGAAATGGTTCAAATGGTTCAAATGGCTCTGAGCACTATGGGACTTAACATCTTAGGTCATCAGTCCCCTAGAACTTAGAACTACTTAAACCTAACTAACCTAAGGACAGCACACAACACCCAGCCATCACGAGGCAGAGAAAATCCCTGACCCCGCCGGGAATCGAACCCGGGAACCCGGGCGTGGGAAGCGAGAACGCTACCCCACGACCACGAGATGCGGGCGAAGCATCGCGAAATTGGCTACACATACAGCTTGTCGCTCCCTAATATGACATAAAAATTGACGACTTGAACTACAACACCCGCAAATCCAAGCACCAGGGCACACCCTCTTTTAACAGTGCATTGCAATCGACACAGACTTTACTGGAGTTCTAATTACATCAACTCAATTTACAACAGAGAGTGTGCAAGCGTGGGGTTGATCTGTTATTCTACGCAACGGATTAATCTGAGATGTACCCTTTACCCTGTGGCTCCTGCAAGATGCAATTTCCAGCCCCACACTACTACAGAAGTCAGACAGACGCTCCTAACGTTCTAACGAGAAATGCCTGAAAAACTTTCAGCAATAAATATCTTCTGGAGTCGTCCGCTGTAAGGAAATGACACAAAAATTCACAAAATTTCTTACGTAACTAGTGGGATGCTTGGGTACTGGAATAGTGCTAGTTAGTGTAAGGAAAACATGAAACTGACGAAAGTTATTATTTATTTTGCAAAAATTCTCAGAATTCACAATGACACTTTTAGTTATGAATTGAACAAGTTATATCCTGGTTCTTTTCGGAATGTGAAGTTACCTTTTAAGGATAGGATTCGCTAATGAAATTTCTATACAAAGTTTAAGATGCTTGTTGCCTTGGCAGAATGGCTGAGAGGCGCGCCTACTCAACTTGAATAATTATCCTTCAGAATGTTGTTAGGTACGGTGGAGGCTGTTGCGTGTGAAATGCAGTGAAGTGTACTGTTGTGGAGGAAATATGGGGCTCGCAATAGCTGTAGCACACAATACCGTAAGCTGCGATGACTACTGTCTGCGCAGCTTGTTGCTGACAAATAAGATAACTCTCGTTCTATCTGGATTGACCTTCGCCAATCAAACTCTCCCTATGCCTTGATGAAGTCAAGGAATCTTATTCGCCCCTAGTCTAACTATTGGCGTGGTACACCTGTCAGATAACCAGTCCACCTCGATGTCACTCAAAATTCGCTCGCAGGCGTTTAAATATAACTCTGTCCGTTCACACAGCACAATAAGTGTGTCTGCCAACACAGTGAACAATGCTTAATCACTAGGACTCAATACAGAGTTGCCCTTCGATTCGCTCTCGACAGAGGTGCTCTCCCAGTGAAGTACTGAGGAGAGACTTGTTCCTCGCTCTTTCGAGTACACGTACGAGCGCGCACGCTCTCGTTACGTGTTCTCGCTCCAAGAGCGACAACGGAATGGCGCCTCTCCACGCCAGACGTGAAGGGATATATCTTTCGGTCTCTTCCATTATTCCTTCAGCTCAAGGCCTCAGAAATATTGTCTGCCAGTCAGCATTGCTCTTCTAAAACGGGAGAATGACGTTTCGTTTAAGGCGACCAATCCGGAAACTTGTAGCTTTGGCGTTTGGCGTTTGCTGTCTCCCTGTGAAAATCTCTGAAACTGCGTGCTATGTGTAAAGAATGCGTAGGCTGGCCGCTCCCACACAATGTAGCGGAATTTGCTTTTAAGCTGAACGCGGGGTTGTTATCCCCTTTCCACTCGGGCCCACGCTGTCTGCTACGGGCGGTCACCGGCCGACATGGGCTGGGTCGTCCTCTGAAGCCCTGGCGTCCCGCTGTGCGGCCTCTCTTCCGAACTAAAAGCCTCTGTGACTGTCGTGTCTGGAATATATGTGTGCACGCCAGCCTCGAGTGTTTCAACCATGGTGGACTCACTTGTCAATTGCATACCGTTTACATGAATTTATACAACATTGACTTTATCTTATCGAGTTTGGGTTGGAATGAAGCGTCTTGATGTGCGGAACATGATTGTGAGGTCGGAATATGTAAGCAATGAAGGTCAGGAGACCATGACGCCTTTCATTTGCAATGAATAATGAACATGACGATTCTAATTCAACATTAACACAGACCTGGGCTTACGATAACAGGTACCAATAAAAGACCAACACTTAACTCCACTCTGGAGCCATGACTTCCAGAATTCCAAGCAGGGGTATTATTGCCTCCAATCCATGCAGGTGATCTACAGGGGCCGTAATGGGACGGCCGTGGTGTCCGAAGGTTCTAGGCGCTAGGTTTGAATCCTGCCTCGAGCATGGATGTGTGTGATGTCCTTAGGTTAGTTAGGCTTAAGTATTCTTAGTTCTAGGGGACTGATGACCGCAGCTGTTAAGTCCTGTAGTGCTCAGAGCTATTTGAACCAAGGGGCCGTAATGTTTCAGCCTCCAGTGTTGTTGGCCCAGTGTTTGCTGACCAGGTTGCACGCGCCGTCAGCTGCCCTACCCGTAACTCGCCGCTATCAATACTTAATCCAGCCGGATAACTTTGGATGCGACCGACATAACGATTCGCGGTTTCAGGAGCTACACGCCCGGGCAGCAGGAGTGCCGCAAAAACCAATTCACCAGCCTCGTGGCGTTCCGCTAACTGCAGGTACCACAGCCCACCAAACCCAACAACACACTCCTCGATCAAAGACCCAAGCCCTGGCATATGACCGGGACAGATATCGACTGTGCTAGTAGTTAGTGGCGCCAGTGGAGTCGAAATTCCCGCCAAAATTAAAACCGCTACCGCTCATATTCGACTCTTTGTTTAACACCCTGTATTTACCCATAGTACTTACTATAGGCGCAAGCTAAATTTCGCTACTGCCACTCTTTTGTGCTGTTCACAACATTACGAAATGCTCCGTACCATCGAGGCTGTTGTCTTCCACGCTTAACGTACACAAAAAATACCATGACAGGTAGGTAAAATGGTTCAAATGGCTCTGAGCACTATGGGACTCAACTGCTGTGGTCATAAGTCCCCTAGAACTTAGAACTACTTAAACCTAACTAACCTAAGGACAGCACACAACACCCAGCCATCACGAGGCAGAGAAAATCCCTGACCCCGCCGGGAATCGAACCCGGGAACCCGGGCGTGGGAAGCGATAACGCTACCGCACGACCACGAGATGCGGGCGACAGGTAGGTACTACACGGGTAACACCACTTCCCTGGCGCTTCTCAGTTCCGAAAAAGAACCACCAGATGGCGCTCACAAATTTGGACCACTTTCTGCTTCCACGCCACGTCCATCTGAGCGTCGTACGCGGGTCACTCCAAAACAAATGCACACTATTTTTTTTTAATCAATCTTTTATTCTACATGTTTGAAAGTTTTACAGTGTGTAGATACATCCTTTAGGAACAATATTTTCATTTCTCCACATAATTTCCATCCCTCTCAACTGCCTTAGGCCATCTTGGAACCAGCGCCTGTATACCGGCACGGTAAAAATCTGGACCAACCTGTTGGAGCCACTGTTTGGCAGTGTGCACAAGGGAGTCATCATCTTCAAACCTTGTTCCACGAAGAGAGTCTTTCAGTTTCCCAAAGACATGATAGTCACATGGAGCCAGGTCAGGACTGGAAGGCAGGTGTTTCAGTGTTGCCCATCCGAGTTCTGTGATTGCTTCCATGGTTTTTTGACCGACATGTGGCCGTGCATTGTCGTGCAACAGCAAAACATCCTGCTTTTGCCTATGTGGTCGAACACAACTCAGCCGAGCTTGAAGTTTCTTCAGTGTCGTCACATATGCATCAGAATTTATGGTGGTTCCACTTGGCATGATGTCCACAAGCAAGAGTCCTTCGGAATCGAAAAACACCGTAGCCATATCTTTTCCAGCAGAAGGTGTGGTTTTGAATTTTTTTTTTCTTGGGTAAATTTGCATGATGCCACTCCATTGATTGCCTCTTCGTCTCTGGTTAAAAATGACGGAGCCATGTTTCATCGCCTATCACAATTCTTCCAAGAAATTCATCTCCACTATTCTTGTACTGTTCCAAACGTTCGCTGCATACCGTTTTTCTTGTTTCTTTGTGAGCCACTGTCAACTACCTGGGAACCCACCTGGCATAAACTTTTTTTAACGCCAACACTTTCAGTATTCTGCAAACACTTCCTTCCCCTATACCAACATAGCGTGACTGTGATGCGTCTGTCAGTGGTCACCAATTCGTTAACTCTCTGCACATTGTCTGGAGTGTGTGCAGTACGAGGCCTGCCGCTGCGAGGACAATCCTCAATATTGCCGTGCCCGCTTTCATCTCGTAACCTGCTTGCCCACCGACTAACTGTACTGCAATCGACAGCAGCATCTCCACACACCTTTTTCAACCTCTTGTGGATGTTTCCTACTGTCTCGTTTTCACAGCACAGGAATTCTATGACAGCACGGTGCTTCTGACGAACGTCAAGTGTAGCATCCATCTTGAAGACATGCCGTGATGGCGTCACTCACGGGGACAGGTTGAACTAAGTTTGAAAAGAAGGGGGAAGGATGTATCTACACACTGTAAAACTTTCACACATGTAGAATAAAAGATGGATTTAAAAAAAATGGTGTGCATTTCTTTTGGAGTGGCCCTCGTACTTGTCCGCCGATAGTGTTGCCTGCTGCAACATGAAGCGCTGTCAACCGTGGGCTGGTACTGGCGAAGATGAAAATCCTTCTGCCAACAGTCACAAAGTACGATGCGCCGCAGACACTGTCACAGTTCCAGTCTTATAGTCAGGCAGTACAGTTCTGTGCCTGCAGCCGGCTAGGTACAGTTTGCAGTAACGCTACAGAGCGCAGTTCCATGAGTTCTGTAGAAATGACACTCCGACTGAGTAGTCTAGTTTTGGAGTAATAGGAGAATCACAAGTGTCTGCAGCATTGTTTTCAGTTATGGTGACAATAACACAGACTGCCAAGGGACAGGAAAATTACTTGATTTCATTGTATTAGGTATAGGACATCAAGTGCCCCATGTCAAACCCTACCATAATTAAGTACCATTTTGCAACACACTCTTGATAAACATTATTCGTCATTTCTTACTGTGTTGCCACGTTTCTGCTCTAGCGCCGTCCTGTGAAGCAAGTGTTTAAATTGAAAGCTATAACGCGCAGTCTTCCATCTTTATAGAACTAGAGCACTTTTCTGCTACGGTGGATGTCAGGGCTCAATTAATTGAAGCTTTCCGTTACAACATTCCTAACAGAGAGCAACGGCACGAACGCTGGAGGTCCAGACGCTCCTGAAAGTAGGCTTTCAACGCCTGATAATGCTAGCCCAATCCATGCTGTAGTACCAAGCCAAGAGCGTCTCTCACTAAGAGAACGTACTTCAATTACAGCTCCGTAGCAAAGGACTGCTCATGTCGGTAAGTAAAGGTACGCTAAGAGAGGCTTCATGAGTGGTTGCAACCCGGCAGTACGCCCATGTGGTGTAGCTTTTATTTACTGTCGCCGGAGCTAATGGCCACGCCCACGATAGGTGCACATCGTGAACCCTTCGTTAGTGGAACTGCGGCCTTTCAAACTACGAGTATGTTCTTCGTCCGAGTCTGAGGCACTTTCAGTTCTGCTGGACAGCAGAGATATGGCTCGTTGACAGTCCTTGACACACGTTTTGTTTTTCATCATTAAATAGGGATTCTACGAGGTACAAAAAGTTTTCAGTAAATTTAAGAGTACAAAATGTTTGAAAGCAGAAAGATTAAGGTTTAAGATACAAGGTCGGAATGATTCAGGAATGGCGAAGGAAATCGGTCGTTCCTTCTCAAAGGAAACATACCGGCTTTATTAAAAAAAAAAATAGGTACAAGCCGTAGGGAAAGACGGGTAACATACAGTGCGTACAAGACACCAAAACACGTAAGGGACCATGATAATGAAAGGCCAAGAATAAAAGTCAGTGTAATTACTGACTACATTGTTATCCTGAGTGAAAGTAATGCATCTTTACAGGACCTCTTGAACAGAACGTACCGGAAGCGTTACAGGACCTCTTGAATAGAACGTACAGTCTAATGAGCACAGAATATCGACTCAGAGAAAAAGCAAAGGAAGATGAAAGCAGTAAGGAGTACCATAATGAGATTAGTGATAAACTGAACATCAGAACTGAGGATCACGGTGTAGACGAAGTAATAGAATTCTATTACAATGGAGGCAAAATGACACATTGCGAAGGAAGGAAGGAGGATATAAGTTGTACACCAGTTCAGTGAAAGAGAACATCCGTTTCCTGAGGACCTATACTGGTATCAAATATGGACACTAGTTAGAGCAAAACGTTTATCAGGCTGTACGTCCGATGAATGGCTTTGTATGGAAGTCACGGACTGTACGATGTGGTATCACAGAAGATTGCTAAAAATAAAGGACAAAAATTGCAGGAGAAGTTAGAGACTGAAATGTGTCCAACAAATAATCGAAGAGTACTCGGTACAAGTGTTACTATGCGATGGGAATACTGGCAGTGGACGTGATATGGCCTAAAATATTGCCACTGCCCAACATGATCTCGCTGTCCTGGTACTGCGGCACGGATGAAAAGAAGAGGAAACAGCAGTCAGGTTCCCCTGGGCTACGCAGTTCTACTGAGGACCGGTTTAAGGCCCAAGTGTCACAAGCGGTCTCTTGGGGCGCCAAGCTCAGGGGTCACCAGAGTATTCTCTTTTGTATCACAACACAAATTTGTCTTCTCCTTTTCGGCTCCATGTATAAAAATTTGACTATGATTATCAATTTGCGACAACTTTCACGACCAATTTACTACCATTCAACGGCTTACCGGTGAGTTTTCTTCACATGTTGTATGTAACTTGCGCATTTCAACAGCGTCTGATATTTAGGAGCCGGCCGCTGTGGCCGAGCGGTTCTAGGCACTTCAGTCCGGAACCGCGCTGCTGCTGCTACGGTCGCAGGTTCGAATCCTGCCTCGGGCATGGATGTGTGTGATGTCCTTAGGTTAGTTAGGTTTAAGTAGTTTTAACTCTAGGGGATTGATGACTTCAGATGTTAAGTCCCATAGTGCTTAGAGCCATTTGAACCATTTTTTGTTTTTGTTTAGGAAGTCAACATAAAATTAGGTGGCGCTTTTTTGTGCTTCTGTACCACTTTTTCCAGTGGAAAGTGAAATAGTTTGTAATATTAGCTGTTACTAATCTAAAAAACCGGATAAGTGCGAGTAACACTCTCACACTGAAGGTCTGGCACATTCTTAATTATGCATGTAAACAGTACACCCGTCCTAGAAATCGAAAATCTTGACGATTTTTGCGTGTTATCGATGCCGAAGCTGGCAGGATATCGGTCCCAATGGCAACACTTCAGAGGATTTAATCGTAAATTTTAATTTATTGTGTAATTTCATATTTGCTACTTAAAGTTTAATTTTTTATATTAATTTTGGCGTTATATTAACATACTACGCTAACTGGCAATTTCTGAGCCATTGACTTCGTCTGCTGTCGTCCCTCTTGCAATTGCTTGTAATATTTCACGGAAGTGGCCACGGAAGTAAACTGTATAGCAGGCCATAGGTCTACTGTGGCCTGCAAGTGTCGAATTGTTCTGTAGAACTTTTAAAGGGCTATTTTACAGGATATGGGGTCTTCATCCCAAACAAGGGAAATGCAGTCCTGCATTAGCTACCAATGTTACTTTGCTCTGAAACATTTCAGATGCTGTATGTGTTGTGGGTTGGCAGGAGAGCCAAAACCGGTATACTAGAGGAAACCGAAAGGCACGCGTTTAGCTCACGCAGGCTGGCGTGAGGTCCGGAACAGGACAAGGAAATTAGACTTTAGAAAAACGGACGTAGCTGGTGGAATACTTAACTTTAATCCATAAATGATGAGCGTCGCTCTTGACTGTACATGACTCAGTATCAATAGTAACTGGTAATGGCGCCATGCTAGGTCGTAGCAAATGACGTAGCTGAAGGCTATGCTAACTATCGTCTCGGCAAATGAGAGCGTATTTTGTCAGTGAACCATCGCTAGCAAAGTCGGTTGTCCAACTGGGGCGAGTGCTAGGAAGTCTCTCTAGACCTGCCGTGTGGCGGCGCTCGGTCTGCAATCACTGATAGTGGCGACACGCGGGTCCGACGTATACTTACGGACCGCGGCCGATTTAAAGGCTGCCACCTTGCAAGTGTGGTGTCTGGCGGTGACACCACAGTATGTGCCGCAGGCATAGACTGTCAGGATAAGTTTGTACGAAGAATGAGCTAGCGCCGGTGTGGTGCGGAAATCGAGCAGGCTTACACCAACAGCAGTGGCAAACAGCATAAAGGCAGGGTTCCTACGAAAGTAATTTACAATATCTGAAGCAACGTGTATCGAATTTATGACAAAAGTGGTGGCTACATATAAGACATAACAATGACGACGGAATTATATAGTTTCTTTCATAACAGAAGTAACAAAATAGGGGCTTCACATTTCGTGGGTGGAAACTAGTATAAAGGCATTCACTGTCCCATTGTAAATTGCATTGTTAGTCATTTTTTCAGTCTCCAATCTTCCTAAATACATCAAAAACTCTTCGGCATTGATTGTGTCAAAGTCTGCAGATAAATTGTCACCCACGCTTCTCCTATCGCTCTTTTCAACTCAAATACTGCCTCAAAGTGCCTCCCATTGTAATAAGGACGCCATGCAAGTATCGCCAAAAGTTTTCCACGGGGTTCAAATCCGGCCTACGTACAGGCCAGGGCAATACACAGATATCTTTATCTTCAAACCACTTTTTCTTTTTGATTGTAGCAGAAATATGCACAGATGCATATTATCTTCTTGAAAAATTAAGCTTTCCTCCCCTAGGTCCACATACATTCAATTCAGTTCAGATTCTAGCACCTCAGTGTACATGTTAGAGTTTATTCTAGATTTCAGCAAAGCAATGTTTGATTTTTGTTTTCAACTTCTCGCGGAGAGGCTATGGTTACAGAGGATGGAATTTTTGAGCCATAACTGTTTATGTAAGTTAGAGAACTTCAAAAGGGAATTGGACAGACTGATACTACCTAAAGTGAAATTTACTGAAGTGTGCTAGGTGTGCACAAGCCCACGAGTAATCGCAAGCGTATGACATGTCAACTAGCTCCCCAGATAACGAGCGCAATGGAAGAATCTATGATCAATGGAAGGCACTATTCTTCAGTCTCGGAGGGATGAAAATTTAAATATGATGTAGGAAGGAAATTCGATACTGAGAAAAGAAAGGGAAGAAAAAAAAAGTCAGACAACATGAACTGGGGGGGGGGGGGGGGGGGGGAAAGTAGCGAAGGGGGAAGCAGAGTGGCAGAATTCTGTGCCTAACACGATTGCAAATACTTGCTTTAAGAACCGTTAATGAGGGCTGTATACGTTGAAGACAAAGGACCAGAAGCATTCATATGGAAGATACACAGAGTGTTTGTTTTAACTTGAGAGAACTGGACATCTCAACACAACGGATCGTACATGAAATGTGGAATCAAATGCGTCGGTTCTTAATTTCAAAAACAGGCACATTTGATTTTTTTCGATTACTGTGCCATCCACCGCGAATGGAAAACAATAGTTTGACTAAACCGTATGGCTTTTTTGCTTAGAAACCAAATATACAATAAAAATAGAGGTTTCCATTTGAAAACACAAAGCTGACTCCGCACATATAGGAGGTGGGTTTAGGAGGTGACCAGCTGGACCACAGACAGATGTCCTCTGTACGAATATTAACTTTTCTCCTAGGACATTTTTATCGCACGATGCGCCGTTTTCGATATATTTAGTTGCCTCTTGTTAGAACGAACACCTTGTATTGCTAGGGCAGAGATTTAGAAACCAGGGCGTAAAACGCTTCACCCTGGAACCGCGCTGCTGCTACGGTCGCAGGATCGAATCCTGCCTCGGGCATGCATGTGTGTGATGTCCTTAGGTTAGTTAGGTTTAAGTAGTTCTAAGTTCTAGGCGACTGATGACCTTAGATGTTAAGTCTCGTAGTGCTTAAAGCCATTTGTTGTTGTCAACTGTGAACTTGCATCGTTTTCCTTCCATTTCTTGGACAAAGGCGGATAGGCAGGCTGCTAGCTTGTCTATTTACATAATACCTAATAACAAATCAGTACTTAAATACAGCTCTAAACCGGCAGTTTATTTACAATGTGCAGCTGATATTCTTATAGATAGGTATGTCGATTTTTTTTTTTGCCTGATATATCGATTCCTTTTTAGATATACTGAGTGCCGAGAATAATATTTTTTACATATCGATGTATAGACGTTCCGATATTTTTAAAAATTTCGACAGTCCAACTACGAAGCGTCAAAGTTGTGCGCCGCGGCGCCAACCGCATGGCAGAAAATTTGACTTCGTAGGCTGAAGCAATGTATCTTTCTCCTATATATCGAAAAGCAGTGTAGATTTTAGAGGGTTTCAGAAGAAAAGTAAACTACGGATGGAAACCCGCCTGAAACCGTCATCCAACGAGGCCACAGAGCACCGCATTCGTAGGAGGTAAGGCCTGTCTACGCCGCAGCTGGCTCCATCTTCTCCACTGGCGACCGTGGCAATCAGTCGCGATCACTGAATAACAAAACAACATCATGAGAGGTTCCGCCCACATTCCGTCAGCACACAGAATCACGTTTGCTGCCGAAGGGGTGGCCCAGCAGCAGGCGCCGGCGCCTACAACTTCGACGTTGTGTTGCGTCGATGTACAACGTTTCCGGTCACGTGTTGCGATCTTCAGTTTGTTCCTCAGGACACGCTCCACAACCCCCCGAAGTTAGTCGCAACATTTCTGAGACATCTGTATCCTAAAACATTTACTATTCCTTCTGGAACGGGCTGCATAGGTAAGCTGGCTGCGTCTCTAACCTTCTAGTAGAGCGCTGAAATTGCACAGACGCGCGACGACGAATTGGGTAGGTTCTGGTAGCTCCATCTCGTCGTGGAACCGAGTGACGTCAAGTGGTTGAAATGGCTCTGAGCACTATGGGACTTAACATCTGAGGTCATCAGTCCGCTAGAACTTAGAACTACTTTTTTGGGTAGGTTCTGGTAGCTCCATCTCGTCGTGGAACCGAGTGACGTCAAGTGGTTCAAATGGCTCTGAGCACTATGAGACTTAACATCTGAGGTCATCAGTCCTCTAGAACTTAGAACTACTTAAACCTAACTAACCTAAGGACAGCACACAACACCCAGTCATCACGAGGCAGAGAAAATCCCTGACTCCGTCAAGTGGTGGTAGGGGGCTGGTGTCACGTTTGAAACAGCCGCTCCCTCCGCCCGACGAGCATCGCCCATGTCCGACTGCTGTGTGTGATCTGCTGATCTCGGTTAAAATTGCCTCAGCTTCTTCTGACCTCGTTCACAACTTTTATAACTGAACCCTAGTATGATGACGCTCGAGTTTTTTGTTCCCAAATTGTATCTTGTCTGCGTTCTCTAGACAATGTTAAAGCACGATCGACACGATCGACTGTGCAAGCTGCCTGTCCTTCATGTGCCGCCTGTGTTAAGCACAATTTTCAGCAGCAGTGCCTATGTTGTCGTAAGTAATTTTGTCCTCATTCACAGGGAACACCATATACGCACAGCGGATACTACAAGACCTACGCCGTCTTTAACGAGACATAAAATATCACGTATCTCAGAGATTGGGCGGAACACTGGTCTCAAACCATATCTGTGGAGCAAGGAAGAATTCATTCCGAATTTCTCTGGAAACGACGCCGCCCGAAACCGGAGATTATTTTATTAAAAATTAAGCATTACGGCTTCTTTTCTGAAATTGCTTGTTTGTGGTGTAGCCTGTTGATGATCAGTACAGATTGAAAACAAATAGTTCTTGAAATTTGGTGCTGCAGAAGAATGAAATGATTTAAATGGCTCTGAGCACTATGGGACTTAACATCTGTGGTCATCAGTCCCCTAGAACTTAGAACTACTTAAACCTAACTAACCTAAAGACATCACACACATCCATGCCCGAGGCAGGATTCTAACTTGCGACCGCAGCGGTCACGCGGTTCCAGACTGAAGTGCCAAGAACCGCACGGCTACACCGGCCGGCGTGGATGCAGAATATTATTGCCATGTTCAGATGCGAGCTGAATTGGTGACCCTTCGCGCCCAGCTCCAGGTAGTAATGAGTGCTGTCACTCAACTACAGGCTATTGCCAATCAGTGTCACTGAGGTAGGCCGGATGTGGGGATCCAGGGGGACGTCCAGCACGTTTCACGTATCCACCGATCAGTCCGCTACTGCGTCTGCCCCGGGTACCGAAGATGATCCCTCACCTGTGGTCAAGTGAGAGGTCGTTGCAAGGAGAGGCAGGCAGTGAAAGTCTTTCTGGGGGTGTGATTGGAGTGCCATCCCGGTTGCTCTAACGAACATGTTTCCGGTACTGTCTCTGGCTGACGAAGTCTCTGAGGCAGACCCACTCATTCACCCTGTTCCAGAGGAAGCTTTCCGGTCTGCAAGGTCTGGTTATTTACAGAGGCTGGGTCTGCTGGTAGTTGGGAGCTCCAGTGTTAAGTACGTAACTGTGCCCCTTAGGTATATGACTGCTAAGGAGGAGAAGGAAGGCAGCGTACACACTGCATGCATACCGTGAGGAGTCATTCCAGATATGAGAAGCGTGCTTCCAAATGCCATGAAGAGCACAGGATGCAGCCAAATGCAGGTGGTGGCTCATGTTGGATCTAAGTATGTGCGTCACTTTGGATCGGAAGAGATTCCCTCTGGTTTCCGGCGGCTGGCTGAAGTAGTAAAGACTACCACTCTTGCTTGCGCGATGAAGACAGAGATTGCCATCTGTGTCATCGCCAACAGAACTAACTGTGGTCCCTTGGTACAGAGCCAAGTGGAGGGTCTGCATCACAGATGGTTTTGCGACCGTGTAGGCTGCAGATTCCTCGACTGGTGCCATAACGTGGTGGGTTTTTGGGTTCTGCTTAAAAGGTCAGGGGTCCACCACACACAGGAAGTAGCTACACGGCTAGTGTAGGGTGTGTGGAGGGGACTGGCTGTTTTTTTTTCTGGGGGGGGGGGGGGGAGGGGGTTAGATGGTCCCGGGGAACTACAGAAAGGTTGTCAGTCTACAATCGGTAGGACAAACACAGCAAGGTAGACCTAGAATCAATCGATACTGTAGTTGTAAACTTTCGTAGCTGTTTTGGAAAAGAGAGCTAATAGAAACCACCGAAGCTCAAATCGTAATAGGTATGGAAACCTGAGTAATGCTGGAAATAAGTACAGATAAAATTTTGACACAGGACCTAACCGTGTTCAGAAAGGTTAGATTAAATACAGTTGGTGGTGGAGTGTTTATTGTTGTCAGAAGTAGTTTACGTTGTAGTAAAATCGCAGCAGATGGTCGCTGGGAGCTAGTATGAGGCGAGGTTATACTTACAACCAGAATAAATTAATAATTGGTTTCTTTTACCGAACTCCCTACTTACATGATACAGTTGCTGAACAGTTCAAGGAAACTTTGGTGTAATATCAACTGGGTACCCCACTCATACAGTTATAGTTGATGGTGGCTTCAATCTATCCTCGATATATTGGCGAAAATATATGTTTAAAGTCGGAGGTAGATATAAAACGATAAAACTACGTCCGAAATTGTTCTGAATGGATTCTCGAAGTAAAGGGTTGTGAAAACTTACTTCATATCTTAGCAACAAATAATCCTGATCAAATAAGGGGCATCAGGAGAGATACAGGGATTAGTGACCACAAGGTTGTTGAATATTGTAACATCCAAACCCACCAAAAACAAACACAAAACACATCTATTTTTAAAAAAGAAGCAGGTAAAAATTCGCTTGAGGCCTTTCAAACAAACAGTCTCCACCCTTCCAGTCAAAATATGTAATCGTAGACCGGAAGTGGTTTAAATTCAAATAAATAGTATCAACGGCTATTGAGAGACATATACGAAACAATAAAAGATCTCCCATGGTATCCTAAACAGATCAGAATATTGTTCCAGAAACAACGAAAAAAAGATGCCGCATTTAAAAAAAGCGCAAAACGTTGAAGATTGGCGAAGTTTTACAGAAGCTCGAAATGTAGGGCGGACTTCAGTGCGAAATGCTTTTAGTACTTTCCACAACGAAACTCTGTCTCTAAACCTGGCAGAAAATCCAAAACCTTTCTGGTCGTATGTAAATTACACCAGTGGAAAGACACAGTCAACACCTTCGCTGCGCGATAACAGTGGCGATGTTACTGATGACTGTGCCACTAAACCATAGTTACTAGATACGGGTTCCCGAAATTCCTTCACCAAAGAAGACGAAGTAAATATTCCAGGATTTGTATCAAGAATTGCTGCCAACGTGAGTAACTTAAAAGTAGATATCCTCGGTGTAACAAAGAAGCTTAAATCACTTAATAAAGGCAAGGCCTCCGGTCCTGATTGTATACCAGTCAGCTTCCTCTCAGAGTATGCTGATATAATAGCTCCATATTTAGCAATAATATGCAACCGATCGCTCGTTGGGAGATCCGTACCTAAAGGCTGGAAAGTTGCTCCAGTCACATCAGTACCTAAGAAAAGAAATAGGTGTAATCTGCTAAATTACAGACCCATATAGGTAACGTCGACTTTCAGTAGAACTTTGGAACATGTACTGTGTTCGAACATTATGAGTTATCTCGAAGAAAACGATTTATTGACAAACAGCCGTCACACATTCATAAAATATCCGTCTTGTGAAACACAACTAGCTCTTTATTCTCATGAAGAAATGAGTGCTATTCGCAGGGGATGTCAAATTGATTCCATAGTTTTAGATTTCCACAAGGCTTTTGACACCATACCTCACAAGCGACTTCTAATCAATTTGTGTGCCTATGGGCTATCGTCTCATTTGTGTGACTTGATTCTTGATTTCCTGTCGAACGGGCCACATTTCTTAGTAACTAGCGGAACGTCATTGAATGAAGCAGAAATAATGTCTGGCGTTCCCTAAGAAAGTCTTATAGGCCCTCTGCTGTTCCTTATCTACCTAAATGTTTTAGGACACATTCTGAGTAACACACTTAGACTGTTTGCAGATGATCCTGTTATTTATCGTCTCATAAAATCATCAAATGATCAAAACAATTTGCAAAACGATGTAGACATGGTATCTGTATGGTGCGCCTAGTGGCAATTTACACTAAATTATGCGAACTGTGAAGTCATACACATGATTACCAAAACGAATCCGCTACATGTCGGGTACACGGTAAATCACACAGATCTAAAAACCGTAAATTCAACTAAATACTTAGGAATTACATTTAAGAATAACGTAAGTTGGAACCATCACGTAGACAGTGTTGTGGGTAAAGCAAACCAAAGACTATGATTTATTGGCAGAAGACTGAGAAAATGCAACAGGTCTACTAAAGAAACTGCCTACATCACACTCGTACGTCCTCTTCTTGAGTACTTCTGTGCGGTGTGGGATCCGCAACAGACAGGATCGACGGAGGAGATCGTAAATGTTCAGAGAAGGGCAGCTCGTTTTTTACTATCATGATACGTGAACTGGATTGGCAATCATTAAAACGAAAATGCTCTTCTCATGAAATTTCAATGACCAACATCCTCCTCAGAGGGCAAAAAAATATTTTGTTGGCCCCCACCTACGTGGTGAGAGATGGTCATCAAAATAAAGTAAGGAAAATAAAAGCCTGCACAGAAACATTTAATTGCTGGTTTTTCCCGCTCGCTGTTCCAGAGTGAGACGGTAGAGAGATAGCGTGAAGGTGGTTCGACGAGCCCTCTGCCAGACACTTAATTGTGAATTGCAGGGTAATCATGTAGATGTAGATGAATGCAGCATTCAGCACGTAGCAGTTATGCAGAAGTGAAAAGACTTACACAAGATAAACCAGCGTCGAGACCTGTTTCAAACTAGTCTTCACGCTGATGTCAAAACTTTAAGGAACTTAAGAACTGCACATAGCGACTCAGTACTTTTTCGTCCTATTTATGAACTCAGGGCTGCTTGTGCTAGAAGATAAATATGGGATGGGCAAAATGTCACCATTCAACGTAACCCAATGAAACCATTAACTTAATCCTGTTTGTTTGTGATAATTATAGACACAAACACCAGAGGGCACTGCTAATTTTTTTTCAGATAATTATTGATACAAACACCAGATTGCACTGCTATCAAATCAAACATTTCTGACATTATTCATTTCTGTTTATAACCTGTTCCGAGGATAGTTTATTTACGAAGAAAGAGTTTTACTTTGAAAGCGTGGTATAATGGTGGTTGTAATTTACTAATAAATGTCTCGAATAACAATTTCAACACTGCTCTACCTATGAGGGAGGCTGTCAACAATTTACGGAAACTTTTTGTGGATCTGCAGCAAACTGTTATTTACAACGTTTTGAAGAAATTGATTCTTGTGAACGACTGTGTATGTTAAAGCACCACAGATGGTTTGACGAAGTGTGTCAACAACAATGCGAAACGACTAAAGAAAGAATATTATAAATAATCCTGTAGCTTCAATAAAGTGTTCAGTTATTTCAGAATTTCAGTTGTTTGTTTTGTATTCAATTAGGTTATAATGGGTAGTATGTCATGGCCCGCACTGTACGTATGGCATTGAAACTCTTAACATTAGCGATGGTCTTCCGATGTGGGTCGGTGTGTCTAAGTGCCAGTTGTCTGGTGAAGACTGTGGTCTCATGTTACACGTACAGCTGCCATGAAGCAAAGTGGAAGAGTCACCATCAGCAGGATGGTGATGCGTTTCTCCAAGCACTGTGCACAGTTGTCATCTAACTATCACTCCAAATCATCAGTGTTCTCGTCTAAAGGCTTCTACATCTACATCTACGTGATTATTCTGCTATTCATAATAAAGTGTCTGGCAGGGGGTTCAATGAACCACCTTGAAGCTGTCTCTCTACCGTTCCACTCAGGAACTGCGCTCGAGTAAAACGAGCAATCTAATTTATTTGAGCGAGCCGTGATTTCTCTTACTTTGTGGTGATGATCATTTCTTCGTATGTAGGTAGGTGCCAACAGAATGTTTTCGCAATCGGAGGAGAAAACTGGTGATTGATATTTCATGAGAAGATCCCGTCGCAACGAAAAACGCCTTCGTTGTAATGATTGCCACTCTAATTCACGTGTCATGTATGTGGCACTATCTTCCTTATTTCACGATAACACAAAACGAGCTGCCCTTCTTTGTACTTTTTCGCTGTCATCTGTCAGTCCCAGCTGACGCAGATCCAACACCGCACAGCAATACTCCAGAATATGGCGGACAAGCAGTCTCTTTATTAGACCTGTTGCACCTTATGAGTGTTGTGCCAATGAATCGCAGTCTTTGGTTTGCTCTAACCACTAAATTATCTACGTGGTCGTTCCAATTGAGGTTATTTGTAATTGTAATCCCTACGTTTTTAGTTGAATTTTCAGCCTTCAGATTTGTCTGACTTATCGCGTAATCGAAATTTAGCGGATTTCATTTACTACTCATGTGAATAAGTTAACACTTTTCTTTATAAGGGTCAATTGCCACTCTTAGCACCGTACAGATATGTTATCTAAATCATTTTGCAATTTGTTTTGGTCATCTGATGACTTTACAAGACGGTAAATGACAGCATCATCTGCAAAGAAACTAAGACGGCTGCTCATATTGTCTCCTATGTCGTTAACAAAGATCAGGAGCAATAGAGGGCCTATAACACTTCCTTGGGGAACGCCGGATATTACTTCCGTTTTACTCGATGATTTTCCGTCTATTACTACGAACTTTGCCCTTTCTGACAGGAAATCACAATCCAGTCGCACGACTGAGGCGATATTTCATAGGTACGCAGTTTTGTTAGAAGACACTTGTGAGGAACAATATCGAAAGCCTTCTGGAAATCTAAAAATATGGAATCATTTTGACATCCCCTGCCGATAGTACTCATTACTTCATGAGTATAAAGAGCTAGTTGTGTTTCGCAAGAACGATATTTTCTGAATCCGTGCTGACTATGTGTCAATAAATAGTTTTCTTCGAGGTACTTCATAATGTACGAACACAGTATATGTTCCAAAATCCTACTGCTCTTCGACGTTAGTGATATGGGCCTGTAATTCAACGGATTGCTCATACTTCCCTTTTTGTATATTGTGACATGAGCAATTTTCCAGTCTTTAGGTACGGATCTTTCTGTGAGCGAGTGGTTGTATATAACTGCTAAATATGGAGCTATTGTATCAGCATACTCTGAGAGGAACCTGACTGGTATACAATCTGGACCGGAGGCTCTGGCTTTGTTAAATGATTTAAGCTGCTTTGTTACACCGAGTTGCACCGAGGTTATCTACTTCTACACTCCTGGAAATTGAAATAAGAACACCGTGAATTCATTGTCCCAGGAAGGGGAAACTTTATTGACACATTCCTGGGGTCAGATACATCACATGATCACACTGACAGAACCACAGGCAACAGAGCATGCACAATGTCGGCACTAGTACAGTGTATATCCACCTTTCGCAGCAATGCAGGCTGCTATTCTCCCATGGAGACGATCGTAGAGATGCTGGATGTAGTCCTGTGGAACGGCTTGCCATGCCATTTCCACCTGGCGCCTCAGTTGGACCAGCGTTCGTGCTGGACGTGCAGACCGCGTGAGACGACGCTTCATCCAGTCCCAAACATGCTCAATGGGGGACAGATCTGGAGATCTTGCTGGCCAGGGTAGCTGACTTACACCTTCTAGAGCACGTTGGGTGGCACGGGATACATGCGGACGGGCATTGTCCTGTTGGAACAGCAAGTTCCCTTGCCGGTCTAGGAATGGTAGAACGATGGGTTCGATGACGGTTTGGATGTACCGTGCACTATTCAGTGTCCCCTTGACGATCACCAGTGGTGTACGGCCAGTGTAGGAGATCACTCCCCACACCATGATGCCGGGTGTTGGCCCTGTGTGCCTCGGTCGTATGCAGTCATGATCGTGGCGCTCACCTGCACGGCGCCAAACACGCTTACGACCATCATTGGCACCAAGGCAGAAGCGTCTCTCATCGCTGAAGACGACACGTCTCCATTCGTCCCTCCATTCACGCCTGTCGCGACACCACTGGAGGCGGGCTGCACGATGTTGGGGCGTGAGCGGAAGACGGCCTAACGGTGTGCGGGACCGTAGCCCAGCTTCATGGAGACGGTTGCGAATGGTCCTCGCCGATACCCCAGGAGCAACAGTGTCCCTAATTTGCTGGGAAGTGGCGGTGCGGTCCCCTACGGCACTGCGTAGGATCCTACGGTCTTGGCGTGCATCCGTGCGTCGCTGCGGTCCGGTCCCAGGTCGACGGGCACGTGCACCTTCCGCCGACCACTGGCGACAACATCGATGTACTGTGGAGACCTCACGCCCCACGTGTTGAGCACTTCGGCGGTACGTCCACCCGGCCTCCGGCATGCCCACTATACGCCCTCGCTCAAAGTCCGTCAACTGCACATACGGTTCACGTCCACGCTGTCGCGGCATGCTACCAGTGTTAAAGACTGCGATGGAGCTCCGTATGCCACGGCAAACTGGCTGACACTGACCGCGGCGGTGCACAAATGCTGCGCAGCTAGCGCCATTCGACGGCCAACACCGCGGTTCCTGGTGTGTCCGCTGTGCCGTGCGTGTGATCATTGCTTGTACAGCCCTCTCGCAGTGTCCGGAGCAAGTATGGTGGGTCTGACACACCGGTGTCAATGTGTTCTTTTTTCCATTTCCAGGAGTGTATGTTTCTCATCTTGGCAGTTGTTCTTGATTGGAATTCAGGAATTTTTACTTCGTCTTATTTGGTGAAGAAGTTTCGCAAAACCGTGTTTAATAACTCTGCTTTAGTGGCACTGTCATTAGTGGCACTGTCAGTAGTGAGTTCACCGTTCTTTAAGATACTGATTGCGTTCAAAATGGTTCAAATGGCTCTGAGCACTATGCGACTTAACTTCTGAGGTCATCAGTCACCTAGAACTTAGAACTACTTAAACCTAACTAACGTAAGGACATCACACACATCCACGCCCGAGGCAGGATTCGAACCTGCGACTGCAGCAGTCGCTCGGTTCCAGACTGTAGCGCCTAGAACCGCACGGCCACTCCGGCCGACATGGTTACGTCTTCCCACTGGTGTGCTTTGTGTATGACCAGAATCTCTTTGGGTTTTCTGCCAGATTTCGAGACAGAATTTCGTCGTGGAAATTATTAAAAGTATCTCGCGATGAAGTACGTGCTATATTTCGAACTTCTGCAAAACTTTGCCAGTCTTAGGGATTTTGCGTTTTTTTAAAATTTGGCAAGCTTTTTTCGCTGCGTCTGCAACAGCGAACTGATTCGTTTTGTGTACCATGGGGGATTAGTACCATCACTTATTAATTTATATGGTATATATCTCTCAATTGCTGTCGATACTATCTCTTTGAAATAATTCCACAATTTTTCTAAGCTTACATAATCAGATCGGAAGGAGTGAAGACTGTCTCTTCATCTCTCAGTTGCTGTCGATACTATCTCTCTGAAATAATTCCACATTTTTTCTAAGCTTAGATGATCACTTCGGAAGGAGTGAAGACTGTCTCTTCAAAAGGCATTAAGAGCATTTTTATCAGCTTTTTTAAATAGATATACTTTGCGTTTCCTTTTGATGGATCTAGGTGTTACGGTATTCAGGCTAGCAGCAACTGCCTTGTGGTCGCTAATCCCTGTATTCGTCACGATATTCACTATTTGTCCAGGACTATTTGTTGCTAAGAGGTCAAGTATGCTTTCGCAATCATTTACGCTTGACCCTGGTCTCAAGCAGAACCGTTCATTCCGAGGTCTAACACAGAAGTGTCTTGTCTTATCTCGCAATCCCAGCAATCTTGCACATTCCATCGCCCAGCTTGTGTAATTATTCCTGCAAATCGAATAAGTTGTTAAAAAAAAGAGTGGTACATTACGAGACATTAAATAATAAATAGTTGCAGGAAGTGGTGTGGTAACTTTTACAAGGGGGTTTAGTCTGAAGTCAACAAGCTAGAGACATTTATTGAATGAGTTAGTTTTACGTCCAGTACCTACAATCAATGTTCGTTCCTCTTCTTCAGTTACAGTACACTTTAAGCTATGAAATGTAGTGATTTTTATTTATAGTCCCACTTCTCGCAGAAAGGTAACAATTTACGTGCGTTTAGATATCCTTTCCGCTTAGATCAGCTACCTCCCAGTCAACAAATCTATAATACTTTACTTACACACAACTGACACACCATCTGTATTTTGCCACAAGGATAACAACATGAGGTACAGGCATCCATTCTTACCACAGTAAAAGTATGCTGTAGGTACCATTGCTCGTTACTTTAAAAAGAGAAAACTTCCATCGCGAAACTGTTGATCTAGTATTTCCAGACTTGTTGTGACTGCTCTTACATTGAAATATATATAGCTTCCTTGCTAAATCTGTCGACTGACACAAAATAATTGTCTTCCAAAGCTCCTTTCTTCCTTTTTACCAAAGTCCATGACCTTTAACCTAGTACTGTCAAAAATGTAGTCAGTATTCCTCTTCCCCTTACAACTGTTTCAGGATGTCAGTCACTGTTTTAGAATTTTGAAACACAGTTTATACTGTTAATGCTCGTGTATTATGACCTTTACAGAGACTGGACATCTCTTCTCTAAGAATCAACACCGGTTTCACAAGTAACGGTGGCGTAAAATCCATCTCGCTCCGTTCACCCACGATGCTCCAAATGCAGCAGATACCGGCGTCCACGTTGATGAGGAGTTCCTTGACTTTCAGAAGACGTTCCAGACAATTCCACATTGTCGTCTAACGAACAAAACACGAGCGTGCCGAATGACAAACCAGCTGTGTAAGTGGACTGAGGGAGCACCAAGAAAATAGAAAACAGCATGTCATTCTTAACAGGGATAAATCTTCAGAGAAAATAAAATTCGGGGGTACCGCAAGGAAAACTTATAGGAGCAATGTACAGATGTCCCAGCGGATAATGTCAGGAGCTCCATGAGGTTATTGTGTATAGAGGAGTCACATCGCTAGAAAATTCTACGGAATTTTTGGAAGAATTGCACAGAACTCACACTAAACATTAACGTACTGCGCACAAATAGAAGGGACCAGCTATTGTATGATTCAATTTTATTGTTGATTTATCATTATTTCATTTCCTTTAGCTTTGGCGTTATTTTGCTTCTTGTTTGTCTGAGACTAATCGAGCTCCTTTTGATTTTGCTTTGGATGAATCTTATTGCAGTCGCCCACGAACTATTAAATAGTATGCTTACGAAACAATTTAAACTACAAGGGCACCATTAAAATTAACCACAGAAAAGATAGAAGTCAGGCTGACTTTCGTTGGAAGATTCCTCCGAAAGTACAATCCACCCACGAAGGAGACTGCAAGTTGCGTCACATTTATCACTAGTAAGAACGAAAGCGTGACAGCGATGCTCACTCAACTCCATTGGCTACAAGAGAGGCTGCGATCATCACAGTGTGTTTTACTGATACAAGGGCTGTTGGGAAACTAAGGAACGCCTGGTCGTGAAGTGCAATTCACAGTGAAAATCACAACTCTTTTATTTGCGTCAGTTGGCAACACCTTCCAGCTACTTCCTTACGTAGTCGCCGCTCCGACATAGACATCTGTTGTCGCGTTGTACCAACTTTCCAATACCCTCGTCATAGAAGGCAGTCTTCAGTGCCCTCCGACAGGTTTCTACGCTGGACTGCAGTTCATTGTCTGCGTCAAAATGTTGTGTTCATAGAGAGCGGATTATGTGAGCAGAGATGAAACTCAGTGGGATCCAATTCCTGACTGTATGGTGGGTGATCAAACACTTCCCATCGAATACGCTGCAGGAGCGTCCTCGTTGCCTCTGTAGCGTACGGCCGAGAAATGTCATGAGGAATGATCTGCATGACAGTCACGTTGTCTGGGGTTGCGTGATATCAGGCGAAATTTCTCGGCAGGCACCCACACTTTGTGGGAGACACTGTTTTCTAGGCATCTTTACGCGCTCACTGTGCTCTCAGAAGTGAAAAGAACGACGTGACGCTACTTACGACATGCTAGAGACACTGTCCAGCACACCTGTGCAAAACTTCATCGACTTTTCACTGTGGTGTCCATTTCGCAGCCGATCGTTGGTTGCTTTCCGAACAGCCCTCGTAAAATTCTGCGGACGTACGTTCCTAGATGAGTCACGGAATATAGTCCTTTTTTCTATGTGCATCTACAGAAAAGACCGTGAAAGTTAAATTAGATTAGATCTCACTCTTTCTTGTCGCGTAGCATTCGCGATTGGAAAGAGAAAGGAGGGAAATGACAATGGTACATGAGGTACCCCCTACCACACACCGTAAGGTGGATTTAGGAGTAGAGTTGTGAATGTAATTAAAACCCAGCTCACTGTTCCGTAGGTACATAACGCCTATAGACTTGTGTTGCCTAAAACGATGCTACTTGGAGCCCATCATCACTCTATAATAAGATGCACTGATGAACAAAACATGATGACCTTCTGCTTAACTGCCTCTTAGTCCACCTCTGGCCCGCGATACAGCAGCGAGTTAGCTGGCATAGATGTGAAAAGTCTGGGTTTACAGAGGAGTGGGCCACCAAATGTTTATACATACACTACTGGCCATTAAAATTGCTACACCATGAAGATGACGTGGTACAGACGTGAAATTTAACCGACAGGAAGAAGATGCTGTGATATGCAAATGATTAGCTTTTCAGAGCTTTCACACAAGGTTGGCGCCGGTGGTGACATCTAGAACGTGCTGACATGAGGAAAGTTTCCAACCGATTACTCATACACAGACAACAGTTGACAGGCGTTGCCTGGTGAAACGTTGTTGTGATGCCTCGAGTAAGGAGGAGAAATGCATACCATCACGTTTCCGACTTTGATAAAGATCTGATTGTAGCCTATCGCGATTGCGGTTTATCGTATCGTGACATTGCTGCTCGCGTTGGTCTAGATCCAATGACTGTTAGCAGAATATGGAATCGGTGGGTTCAGGAGGGTAATACGGAACGCAGTGCTGGATCCCAACGGCCTCGTATCACTAGCAGTCGAGATTACAGGCATCTTATCCGCATGGCTGCATCTTATCCGCATGGCTGTAACGTCTCGATCCATGAGTCATCAGATGGGGACGTTTGCAGGACAACAACCATCTGCACAAACAGTTCGACGACGATTGCAGCAGCATAGCCTATTAGCTCGGAGACCATGGCTGCGGTTACCCTTGACGCTGCATCACAGACAGGAGCGCCTGCGATGGTGTACTCAACCTGTATGCACGAATGGCAAAACGTCATTTTTCTCAGATGAATCCAGGTTCTGTTTACAGCATCATGATGGTATCATCCGTGTTTGGCGACATCGCGATGAACGCACATTGGAAGCGTGCATTCGTCGTCGCCATACTGGCGTATCATCTGGCGTGATGGTATGGGGTGCCATTGGTTAGCCGGCCGTGGTGGCGGAGCGGCTCTAGGCGCCTCGGGCATGGATGTGTATGTTGTCCTTAGGTTACTTAGGTTTAAGTAGTTCTAAGTTCTAGGGGACTGATGACCTCAGATGTTGAGTCCCATAGTGCTCAGAGCCATTTAAACCATTTTGAAGCCATTGGTTAGACGCGTCGGTCACCTCTTGTTCGCATTGATGGCACTTTGAATAGTGGACGTTACGTTTCACATGTGTTACGACCAGTGGCTCTCCCCTTCATTCGATCTCTGGGAAACGCTACATTTCAGCAGGATAATGGACGACCGCATGTTGCAGGTCCTGTACGGGCCTTTCTGGATACAGAAAACGTGCGACTGCTGTCCCGGCCAGCACATTCTTCAGATCTCTCACCAATTGAAAATGTCTGGTCAATGGTGGCCGAGCAACTGACTCGTCACAATACGCCAGTCACTACTCTTGATGAACTGTGGTATCGTGCTGAAGCTGCATGGGCAGCTGTACATGTACACGCCATCAAAGCTCTGTCTTATGCCCAGGCGTATCAAGGCCGTTATTACGGCCAGAGGTGGTTGTTCTGGGTACTGATTTCTCAGGATCTATGCACCCAAATTGCGTGAAAATGTAATCAGATGTCTGTTATCGTATAATATGTTTGTCCAATGAATACCCATTTATCATCTGCATTTCTTCATAGTGTAGCAATTGTAATGGCCAGTAGTGTAGATCACACAACTCCCGTAACCTACGGGCTGGTCGTATGGAGCCGGCACCCTATAGCTCACCAAATGACTTCTATTGTTGTGTTTATTATAATGTTCCTTAAACCACTGGAGCACTTTTCTGATGTTGTGACAGGGGTAGCTACGTTACTGGAAAACGTCATCGCCGTCAGGGAAGACATGAACTATTAGTAGGTTTAGGTGGTTCACAGTAATGTTTATGCACTCCATAGCTTCCTAGTGCCTTCGATTATTACCAAAGTTCTCATGTTCCAAGCAGCCGTCCACCTGGATGATATCGTATATGAAGATGACTGTTAACTTAAGTTAACATGAAACGAGATTCATTCAACAAGGCGACGTGTTTCCATTGGTGCACGGTTTTCGGTAACTCCGTTCGATAACTGCAACATGGTAACATGAAAGGTTCGGAGTCGTCTGTAGCGCAATCCCTCGTTCAAAGATGTGGTGTACCCCAACGCACTTGTGCCTCCACAAGCAGTGTACTCTATAGTTGGATCTGCCACGAATCACTGCCTATTCTGCTGTACACAGTGGGCAAAACTCCAACCACTACGTTCTGTTATAAGAAGTGGGCGTCCAACGCCTCGTTTCCTACTCGTGGTTCCAGTGTCCTACAACCAATTTTCGGGGATACTTACGACAGCAGCACCCGACCAGCCGACCAGCTTAGGCGTTGCCGAGGTACTCGATCCCAGGAGGTGGGTCATAGCCATCTGCTTTTTGCCAAAGTCTCTTATGTCAGCAGATTTCCCCATTAATGGTCCGTATCGTTGCTATAACGATTCCCTATTCATTTCTCCTCCTTACCGAAACAGCGTCCGTGGTACCGGCAAGAGGCATTCGGTCTCGCGATGGGTTAGTGGTCGTAATGATTTAGCTCATAACTGTATTAGTTCCGACCAAGAGAACAAAACGTAAGCTAGTGTCCCAAGAGCTACAGACTAACAATTAAAAGTGAGATTAATATCTGCCCAATGTCACTCATCACCCAGCATAGGGCCCGTTTTCCTGGATTAATTTAACACGAGGTTCGATTTTCTTTACTTAATGGGTCGAATTAGACTATTTGCACTTGATCCAGTTTAAGCATTCTTGTCCTGCTATTGCTGGAATATTATCACAAGCACACGATATTTGCTTTTGTGTGATTTTAGTGTGTATGGATATCTCCGCATCGAGAAGGACGCACAGAGAGGATCTTTCCGGAACTTCTCCAGGTTGATATTGATACATCATTTGCTTCTCTGGAAGCACATGTGAGGGTGGTTTGATAAGTCTGGTAAAAGTGCAGAAAAAATGTTTGTTTCAAAACAATTGACATAATTTCTCAACATAGTTTCCTTTGAGCGAAATACACTTGGTCCAGCGTTCCTTCAGCTTTTTGATCCCACCGGGGTCCAAGTTCTGTCAAATTCTGCAGAATGCGTCTTGTCGCAAATTTCACTTTCTTATTTGACTTCCCAGCAAATCAAAGTTTCAAATTAGGGAACCGGTAGAAGTCACATGAGGGTTAAGTCCCGTGAATTTGGTGCACGAGAAACTAATTCAAAATCCATTCAAGCGCTTTCATTATTGTTATGGCTGATGTATAGGATGGTGCGTTATCCTGGTGAAAGAGCACTTCTTTGCATGCCAACGCAAATTTCAAACGATCCAAAAATAAAGGACAGTAGGGTATAATTATTGTTAGGCCTTTTCTTCAAGTAATCTATGGGAATTATTCCTTGGAAATCCCAAAAAATAGCGCTAATCAGCTTACCAACTGACAAATCAGTGCTCTTTCACCTGTCATTGTCTATTGTCTGCAATGTCGTTTTGACACTTGTGCGTTAATAATGAGTCCAGATTTCATCACACTCACAAATCGGCGCGAAAAGTCTTGCGGGTTGCAAGGAGCAACATAAATGTTCCATTCTTTCATGACTTATCAAACCACCCTCATATTTACAAAGTCAACTCACTTTAATGTGACAACCACTTATATTCGATATCAACGTGCAATAACCACTCACATATGGCAGGTAGCAGTACTAGCAGAAAAAGGTGTATGGAGCATGTTGGGGGACGCGGGTAACAGTGAAGTCATTGTAGTCATGCGGAAACGCAGCGATTTACATACATCAAAAGAAATTTTGCATCACACCAGTTTCCAGAACTCCTGAAAATAGACGTTGACTGTGTGTATTGTACCACACACAAAGTCCCTTTGATTCTTCAGAGATGTCACTCAACCCGCCCAAAGATGTAAACCACCATGCATGAGCAGCGCCTATTAGACGGAGGAGGTCCGACAGCCTATCAGTTCCAGTCATTCCACCAGAAAGGAGGTACACGGCTCGTGTTGTCTGTAGTTCAACCATGTCTAGATGGTCATCACCGCTGTTTGATCGCATCCGCATTGTTACTTTGGGACAGGAAGCACTCTCAACAAGGGAAGTGTCCAGACGCCTCGGAGTGAACCAAAGCGATGTTTTTCGGACATGGAGGAGTATAGAGAGACAGGATCTGTCGATGACATGACTCGCTCAGGCCGCCCAAGAGCTTCTACTACAATGGATGACCGCTACCTACGGATTATCGCTCGGAGGAACCCTCACAGGAACGCCACCATGTTGAATAATGCTTTTTGTGCAGCCATGGGACCGTCTTGTTACGACTCAAAATGTGCGCAGTAGGCTGCATGATGCGAAACTTCACTCCCGACGTGGATGGCGAGGTCCATCTTTGCAACCACGACACCATGCAGCGCGGTACAGATGGACCCAACAACATGCCGAATGGGCCGCTCAGAACTGTCATCACGTTCTCTTCACCGATGAGTGTCGCATATGCCTTCAACCAGACAATTGTCGGAGACGTGTTTGGAGGCAACCCGGTCAGGCTGAACGCCTTAGACACACTGTTCAGCGAGTGCAGCTAGGTGGAGGTTTCCTGCTGTTTTGGGGTGGCATTATGTGGGGCCGCTGGTTGTAATGGAAGGCGCTATAACATCAGTACGATACGTGAATGCCATCATCCGATAGTGCAACCATATTGGCAGCATACCGGTGAGGCATTCGTATCATGGATGACAATTCGCGCCCCCATCATGCACATCTTGTGAATGACTTCTTACAGGGTAACGACATCGCTCGACAAGCGTGGCCAGCATGTTCTCAAAACGTGTGCTCTATCCAACATGCCTGGGAGAGATTGAAAAGGGCTGTTTATGGACGATGTGACAACGGCCGTTATGGCCGTGCGGTTCTAGGCGCTAGGTGCAATGTCTGTAAGAACATAGTGGTCGCTGTTGTAATGCATAAGTACTGTTTCTGTAATGAAAACACGTAATGCTTAAGTGTTAATACAAAAAAATGTGTTTCAGTGATAAATGGTTGTTTCGTTATACTTCCTTTTGAACTTTTACCTGCCGGCCGCTGTGGTCAAGCGGTTCTAGGCGCTTCAGTCCGAAACCGCGCATCTGCTACGGTCGCAGGTTCGAATCCTGCCTTGGACATGGATGTGTGTTATGTCCTTAGGTTGGTTAGATTTAAGCACTTCTAAGTTCTAGGGGATTGATGACCTCAGATATTAAGTTCCATAGTGCTCAGAGCCATTTGAACCATTTTTGACGACGTGACCCACCAACTACTCTGAGGGATCCACGCCGAATCGCCGTTGAGGAGTGGGACAATCTGGACCAACAGTGCCTTGATGAACTTGGAGATAGTATGCCACGACGAATACAGGCATGTATCAATGCAATAGGAATAAGACGTACTGGGTATTAGAGGTAACGGAGTGTACAGCAGTCTGGACTACCACCTCTGAAGGTCTCGCTGTATGGTGGTACAACACGTAATGTGTGGTTTTCATGAGCAATAAAAAAGGCGGAAATGATGTTTATGTTGATCTCTATTCCAATTTTCTGCACAGGTTCCGGAACTCTCGGAACCAGTGAGATGCAAAACCTTTCTTATATGTGTATTTAACGTCCAAAAGGGTGTGATCATTGACTTGCGTGCGAAGGGTGGAAACTTTTCCGAAGCGGTAAAGTTTGTTCACTTGCCTTGGTGAATGCACCCGTGCTGTTCATCGGCGGCGAAGGCTATAATTTACACTCCGATGCCACAACTTGACATCCACTGAGCGGGAAGAGGTGGCCTTCTCAGATGAATCACGTTTTATGTTGCACCGACGTGAAACATCTGAAAGCGAACATCCTGTAGTTATCGACGGTAGGGTCCAGGCTGGAGAAATGAGCATAATGGTTTGGAGAAAGCTTTCGCGGATTCCCTTGGCGATCTTGATATTTTTGAAGGCGTAATGGATCAACACAAGTATGAATCTATCCTTGGGCGTCGCCATGACCACTCCTACATACATATTGTTTTGCCTCGGCAAACGTGTCGCACAGCTCGCATTGCTAGGGTGTGGTTCGAAAAACACCATGATGCGTTTACCGCACTTCCCTGATCGCCAAACTCCCATTATTATTATTATTATTATTATTATTATTATCGGGACAGAAACACAGATAAATCGCATTAAAACGCAGTTTATACTACTGTTGACAAATGAACACAGTTTATGTAATCTTTGACCAAAATCAGACCATTTCCAATGCATTTTCCGTTGCCTTGTAAAGGTCATCTTCTGTGCAGGTGACTGGACACAGTCAACACTGAAGCACATACTGAACAGTCTGTTATTTCCTGCAGTCACATTGGATTTTGTTTTCTTCAGTGTATCCCCATTTTGTCAATTAGCCCGTGATCTGCCCACTCCTGACCTCAGCCTATTCAAGGATTTCCAGTCTGACCAATTCGCATCACGGCCAGGGAGTAAATATTCTGGAAATCGTTCCCGGCCAGGTGGGTTTGATGTCTCAGTCCTCCATGGCTCCAGTGATTGTTAGTTTCTTTAGTTTCTCCAGGGTTCCGAGGAAACATTTCCTTGATCTTAGTCGTTGTTGGTGGGATTGTTGCCCATGCGTGGGATGCGTTTTTTCCTCCTCCCGTTTCGTTCTTTCTTCGAAAAGGAGGTTGTGCAGTTCCTGCAAGGTGGTAAAGCCATTCAACTGGAGTTGACTTCAAGCAGTCTGTTAAACACTAAAGCGCCAAAGACACTGATAAAAGCATGTGTATTCAAATATAGAGACACGTAAACAGGCAGAATACGAGGCTGCTGTTGGCAACGCCTACATGAGACAACAGGTGTCTGGTGCAGTTGTTGTATCGGTTACTACTGCTACAATGGCAAGCTATCGATATTTAAGTGAGTTTGAACGTAGTGTTATAGTTGGCACACGAATGATAGGGCACAGCATCTCCTAGGTAGCGGTCAAGAGGGGATTTTCCCCTACCACCATTACACAACTGTACTGCGAATATCAGGAACCTGGTAAAACATAAATTTCCGACATCGCTGCGGTCGAAAAAAGATCCTGAAAGAACGGGACCAACGGTGACTGAAGAGAATCGTTCAACGTGACAGAAGTGCAATGCCTCCGCAAATTATTGCAGATTTCAATGCTGGGTCATCAACAAGTGTCGGTGTGCGAACCATTTAACGAAACATCATCGATATGGGTTTTCGGAGCCGAAGGTCCCCTCGTGTACCCTTGATGACTGCACGACATAAAGTTTTATCCCTGCCCAGGGCCCGTCAGTACTGACATTGGGCTGTTGATGACTGGAAACATGCTAACTGTTCGGACGAGTCTTGTTTCAAATTGTCTCAACCGGATGGACGTGTATGAGTATGGAGACAACCTCATGAGTCCAAGGATCCTGCATCTCAGCAGAGGACTACTCAAGCTGGTGGAAGCTCTGGAATGGTGTGGGGCGTTTGCAGTAAGAGTGATATGGGGCCCCTGATACGTCTAGATACGACTCTGACGGGTGACACATACATAAGCATCCTGTGTAATCGTAATCATCTGCAACCATTCATGCCCATTGTGCATTCCGACGGACTTGAGCCGTTCCAGCAGGATAATACGACACCCCACATGTCCAGAATTTCTACAGAGTGGCTTCAGGAACGTTCTTCTGAGTTTAAACACTTCCGCTGGCCGGCAAACTCCCAGACATAAACATTATTGAGCGTATCTGGGACGCCTTGAAACGTGCTATTTAGAAGAGATCATCACCCCCTCGTACTCTTACGGATTTATGTACAGCCCTGCAGGATTAATGCGTCAAGTCCCTCCAGAACTGCTTCAGACATTAGCCGAGTCCATGCCAAGTCGTGTTGCGGCACTTACGCGAGCTCGCTGGTGCTCTACCGATGTTAGGTAGGTGTAGCAGTTTCTGTGCCTTTTCAGTGTAATTTTGGATGTGTCGTAGGGCAATATCCATCTGTTTGGCATGTGTTAAACAGGACAGCCATACTGTGGAGATCAGTATTATAATACAATTGCAGAAGTGTGTGATTTCGTCTTGGCTGTTCCACTGTGATCTGACCAGTTTCCTCATTAGGTTGTTCCTGCCGGAGGCTTTTGATCTAAAGTTCATACAGTGTTTTTCGACCGTTAGAGATCTGTCGAATGTTATTCCTAGGTATTTTGGAGTTTCACAGTGATCCAGTTTAACCCCTGACCATTCTGTCTTTAATTTGCGGCTGGTTTTCCTATTTCTCAGATGGAAGCATACGTTTGTGTCTTTGAAGAGTTTGGTTTAAGCTGGTTTATTCTGTAATATTTTGACAGATCTTCAAGTGCACGCTTTAGGGTGACTTCTATTGAATCGAGGTTTGTGCTTTGGGTTGCCAGGGTGGAATCATCAGCATACAAGAAACTCCGGCAGTTAAGCACTATGGGCTCGTCGTTTGTATGTATATTGAAGAGAACTGGAGCCAATGCGCTTCCCTAGGGAAGCCCACTTTTCTGTAGCCTCCATCGGCTGCCCTGTCCTTGGAAGTCAGCGATGAATCTTCGGTGCTTCAGAAGATTGCCGATGAGCCTGGTGAGACTGAAATCCTTGGTTAGGTTGCAGACCTTGTCTAATAGTAATTGGTGGATGACGGTATCGTATGCTGCTTTCAAGTCCACGAATACCACTCTTGTCGCCTTATGGGATTCAAAGCCATCTTCTATGAACTGAATAATAGTCCTGTGCAGCTTTTACCAGGATGGATATTGAAGAGAATGATGTATATTGAAGAGAACTGGAGCCAATGCGCTTCCCTAGGGAAGCCCACTTTTCTGTAGCCTCCATCGGCTGCCCTGTCCTTGGAAGTCAGCGATGAATCTTCGGTGCTTCAGAAGATTGCCGATGAGCCTGGTGAGACTGAAATCCTTGGTTAGGTTGCAGACCTTGTCTAATAGTAATTGGTGGATGACGGTATCGTATGCTGCTTTCAAGTCCACGAATACCACTCTTGTCGCCTTATGGGATTCAAAGCCATCTTCTATGAACTGAATAATAGTCCTGTGCAGCTTTTACCAGGATGGAATCCAGTTTGCTGAGACCAAACTCCCATAATTTGAACTCAATCGAGAATTTGGGTGACAACCTCAATTGTGCTGTTCGCGCCATGGATAATGAACCGAGAAACCTAGAGCACCTGGCCGCAGCACTGGAGTCAGGATGGCTCCATATTCCTGCCGGTACCTCCGAGAACCTCGTGGCCTCTCTTCCTGCACGTATCACGCTGCAAAGGTTCAGCTACATCTACATCTACAAGATTACTCTACAATTCACATTTATATGCTTGGCAGAGGGTTCATCGAACCACAATCATACTATCTCCCTACCATTCCACTCCCGAACAGCACGCGGGAAAAACGAACACCTAAACCTTTCTGTTCGAGCTCTGATTTCTCTTATTTTATTTTGATGATCATTCCTACCTATGTAGGTTTGGCTCAACAAAACATTTTCACATTCGGAAGAGAAAGTTGGTGACTGAAATTTCGTAAATAGATCTCGCCGCGACGATAAACATCTTTGCTTTAATGACTTCCATCCCAACTCGCGTATCATATCTGCCACACTCTCTCCCCTATTACGTGATAATATAAAACGAGATGCCCTTTTTTGCACCCTTTCGATGTCCTCCGTCAATCCCACCTGGTAAGGATCCCACACCGCGCAGCAATATTCTAACAGAAGACGAACGAGTGTAGTGTAAGCTGCCTCTTTTTGTTGCATCTTCTAAGTGTCCTGCCAATTAAACGCAGCCTTTGGCTCGCCTTCCCCACAATATTATCTATGTGGTCTTTCCAACTGAAGTTGTTCGTAATTTTAACACCCAGGTATTGACAGCCTTGAGAATTGTACTATTTATCGAGTAATGGAATTCCAAAGGATTTCTTTTGGAACTCATGTGGATCACCTCACACTTTTCGTTATTTAGCGTCAACTGCCAGCTGCCACAGCATACAGCAATCTTTTCTAAATCGCTTTGCAACTGATACTGGTCTTCGAATGACCTTACTAGACGGTAAATTACAGCATTATCTGCGAACAACCCAAGAGAACTGCTCAGATTGTTGGTTACTCAGGCTCCCGACAAGTGTTCAGATTTATGCGACTGCACGGTGTAGAATTCCTATTGGCAGCGTGTGGACCTGCCGCCGACTTTCCAGGTGTTTTGAAACACACGCCGGCAGATGACTACCCGTTTCGCCGGTATTCTGCAGACAGGCGGGCCCGGCCGGTGGGTGCAGTTAATTGCGACAAGCGGCGGGCGTGCTTTCGCCTCGCTGCGCCCGCGCCGCTTTCTACGCGTGGGCGTCGCGATGCCGCGCGCTGCTGCGCCTTCCGCCTGGCCGCAGGGCACCTGTTGTCAGCGACGCCCCGCGCAGCCGGCTGTCTCCCACACTCCTAGCGACACACGTTCGCACAGGCAGCGTCGCCGGCTCGCGAGGACAACACGGCGAGCGCCACGACCCGATTTCCCACAAACTTCGCTCAGTGCAAGAGGGGTCAAAATAAGAGAACACTTGTCTCTCCGAGTGCGTAGATGATCGTCTTTAAGAAAATGACAGTCAGATTTTTCGAGGTAGGTTATGTGCCTTTTTGTCGAATCAGTATTTCAACTGAAGCGGTGGTACAGAGGCTAGGGTCTCGGCTTAAGGCATTTGCGCCCCGTACTCGAAACCCAATTATAATTTATATTTTTGTTGTATATATGGTTCTCGGGCGAGACATAGGATGTCATAGTAAAAATTCCACAATATTTCGTCAGCGCAAGTGGCCGACATCTTCAGGTAAGACGAACACACTGCTAAGGCAGGAGCAGGGCCTCCTATTTATGCCAGTCTTAGGCAGGAAGTGCGCATGCGTGGAGGCGCCAAATTCGATGGCCAATAGCGACGATATCAACCGATAGCTGGAAGGACAGTAACGCCACCTACCGGATGAAGAAGCAAAGACTTCGGCGCACGCGCGGAGGCTGCCGCCGCTGCTCTGCGCTGCCATCGGCCGCCCCAGCGACCTCTGTCGGAAGCCGCAAGTGCGGCGGCTGCCGCTGTTACTCTGCGCTGTCATTGGCCGCCCCAGCGACCTCTGTCAGAAGCCGCAAGCAAAAATTCGCGTCCACGTAGGCGCCTTGATTATCCTCCCGTTGTCAACAGAATATTTATGTTGGTGTCGAATCGTCGTCCGTCTTATGACCAATAGCACTCCTCTCTGCTCGAAGCGACTTCAATATGGCCAGTGCTGGATCCCAAGCTGTACTAAGCTGAAAGCCCGTGTCTCTGTTTACAAGATTCGTCGACCTACTTATTTCCACTGCTTCCTTAATAACACTGTCCCAATACGAACTCGTCGATGCGAGAATCTTTGTATGTTGATAATTCATAGAATGGCCTGTACTGAGACAATGCTCGGCCAATGCAGACTTTTCTAGTTGCTCCGGACAAGTGTAGCGTCGGTGTTCAGTGCATCTCTCTTCTACAGTGCGACAAGTTTGTCCGATGAACGACATGCCGCAGCTACAAGGAATCTCGTAAACACCGGGTCTTCTTAGGGCAGGGCTGTCCTTAGAAGAGCCCGGAAGAGCTCTGAGTTTTGCCGGCGGACGAATTTTTGTTTCTCATTTACCTAGCCATGGCCGGCCGGGGTGGCCGAGCGCTTGTAGGCGCTACACTCTGGAACCGCGTGACCGCTACGGTCGCAGGTTCGAATCCTACCTCGTGGATGGATGTCTGTGATGTCCTTAGGTTAGTTAGATTTAAGTATTTCTAAGTTCTAGGGGACTGATGATCTCAGAAGTCCCATAGTGCTCAGAACCATTTAAACCATTTTTACCTAGCCATGTCGCAGCAAATTAGTACACAAATGTTTTCCCGTGTATATAGAATTTACATTTTCCTTATGAGCCGTGCGTGGCTCGTGTTCCCGCCATCATGTATTTCACATCCTGTTTTTAACGTATTTCTACCTCACTACGTTAATATAAATTACTACTGTCACTGAGTTGCTGCTTTGCCTGGCCATGAGCGGCGCTAGCAGCGCGTATCGATATATCCCCTCTCGTAGTATCTTTGCTCGACTGCTATTACTTGTCCATCGTAAGCTTCGACCACAAATATAATAGACTGGCCCTGACGTCATTTTCGTGGCTCCAACATCTCTGGGCTAAAGTTACGTGAATGTTGGCAAAACATGGTTGTTTCGTGTTGCGCTTATGGCTGTACTCAGCGTTTTGTCGGGGGAAATGGCATTACATTTCACGTGTAAGTGTTTCTATGATAGTACAGATGCGTTTATTGAAATCTGTTACGTGACTTTTATATGTCTTTTACACTTGAAATAGAGTATCACGTAAATTAAAGTGTTGAAAGTGATGCCTGGAAAGTCAGACTCATATTACATTTTGGAAAGTATTGTGATAATTCGGTTACAGAAGTAAGTATAACTGTTTCTCGTTCCTACTCATAGGTTCCCTAAGGATGAAAACCGAAGGCAGCTTTGGATACAGGCCCTGAAACGGAAAAACTTTAAGCCATATGCACATACGCGCCTTTTTGTATATACAAGTAAGGTTATAATAAGGTAAGACCACCTATAGTCGACACATAGAGAGAATTTTTTTTCTAACTTCTAATACTATTAAATAAAAGTAGGCGCCAAAATTATTTTCTGAAACTTCAAAGTCTCACCTTTCATCTAAAATATCTTTTTTTTTAAACTGATAGTTTAAACTTTTGTAAAAATAGTAGGAACTGAACCTTTGAATTGCACCTAAAATTGATACTATAAAATGGAGCTGCTCCTAAAGTCGACAATTATGGTACTTATAGTTGACATAATTGCCATATCCCATTTTCTTTTATAAGTGACTAGAGCTCAAAATGCGGCGAATCCAATGTTTAAAGTTTACACACAAGCCCACTCTTACTGTTTAGAAGAATTTTAACGACATTTTACTTTAATTGATAGTTTATAGTAATTTCGTCCCGCTGCCCACCAGAGGGGCGTTCGATGTATTTGTTAGATTTTATAAATAGTACTGTGAACAAATCCAGGTCAAACGTAGTTCTGACATAATTTTTCGCAAATAAAAAAGTAATTTTTGTTGGAAGCGTTTGGCAGTCAATTGAGAAATATGGGTAAAATACGATACAAACATAGGATGGCACATCGCTGATTTGAAATCCCGCCACGTTTTGCCAACAGTCACGTGGTTTATGTTGGAGCCACACCAGCCCTATAGCTTCTGAAAAGTAAGGCCGGTCTACTGGTATCTATGGTCGAAGGTCGTAAGGCAGTTCGGATCGGGAGTCGGAACGTGCGAGGAGCAGAGTTCACGGCGGCAGTTCGGGTCGTGAGTTGGGCCCTGGCAGTAAGTTACAATACGTAACGTAATGTTTAGGCAGTTTCTTTTCCTCGTCGGTTGTTGCTGCCCAACATGATGTGTAATTTTGGCAGCTCAGTTCACATACGCGTTGTTTGGGGATAGTGATACTTGTAACTTTTTGGGGCCTTGAATCCTCGAGTACTCCGTCGTGGCAAGGAAGCGGTTGGTCCGTCGGTCGGTCCGTGACTGTCCCTTGGTTGGGTTCAGACTAATCGAGTGTTGTTGGGCTCGCCGCCTGTCTCGCCTAAGTGAAGGACGGCAAACCGATCCACTGGAGGCTCCTGACTGCTGTTCCATTAGTTGTTCAAAAATGGCTCTGAGCACTATGGGACTTAACATCTGTGGTCATCAGTCCCCTAGAACTTAGAACTACTTAAACCTAACTAACCTAAGGACATCACACACATCCATGCCCGAGGCAGGATTCGAACCTGCGGCCGTAGCAGTCGCGCGGTTCCGCACTGCGCGCCTGGAACCGCTAGACCACCGCGGCCGGCCCTTAGTTGCTCTTTGGCAGTGTTAATGTTGTTTTAATTTACTTTAAAAGGTTTTTTTTACTGTATTTTATATTTTCAATTGGGCAAAGTTAATTGAGGGCCTTCAGCCCTGGAAACATGTTCTCAGAGTTTCCTTCTAGTCCAAACATTGAAAGTGTACATTACCGCCCGGCATTGAAAATAGGTACAACATTCTTCGTTATTCTTGTCAGAACAACATATTTTTTGTAATAATAACTAAATTTCACTTAATACACCGAAGCCGGATACCAGTGTAGGAAAGAAAGACAATTTATTTATTGAATTGATCACATGTGCACTCCCACAAAATAAATCCCTACATCCAGTTTGGTGAGATCTGTGAAATGAATGAGTGTATGGTCGTCTGCTAACCGCAGATACTGAATGTGCAATATATGATCATCTTTGAGATGATCCTTTGGTCACCTTTGGTGGAACCAAAGAGATGAAATTTACCGGAGCTTTGAGCGCCTGAAATGTGGCTGACCAATGGGTAGCATGGTCTTCCCCCACCTCGGCGCAGGTGCGAGATGACCTGAAGAACGGCCATGTTTCAGCACTCTGGCGCTGGATCTTGTGTTGGTAAGACCTGTCTTAGGTGTGCTCCGTAAAGACAAAAGAGTGGAGAGTATGGTATGCATGTGAAATACTTAAGAGTAGTTTGGAATTATTATTTTTCTATTTCAGGAACTTTTGGGCGAGAATTAAATGACAGGCAGGTAACATTAAGGGGATCGTAGTAATCTTCGGAAGTGACCAACGGTCACAATGAAACCACGTGTAGCAATAAGTTGAAATACTGGTGAGTGCTAGTACTAAGTTGAAATACTTGCGAGTGCTAGTACTAAGTTGAAATTCTTCCGAGTGCTAAAGTTAAGCTGAATTACTGGCGTGTGTACTATAAGTTAGAAATATTTAAGAAAGGGCGTGTGCAGGACTTGAAATTAGAGACGAGCACTTCCACGTGGTGAGTACTGTGTGAGTCTCAATCTGTGTATGAGACAAAGGATAATGAGAAGTACTTGTCCAAGGTATCAGTTGAGGACTCGCGTGTGTGACGAATATGATCTTAATGTTATTTTGCGTGTTATTTTTCCGTGTGGCGCTAGATTCAAACTCTAATACTCTGAGAGAGAAGCAAGATGAGTCAGCCGTCTATCCAGCAACGCCACTTGGCTCGCATTGTACAGGAAGACGTGCATATATCCTACAGAGTTCGTAATAGGAAAGAAAAGTTACGAAGTGGGGCAGTGTCGTGTGTCGTGTGAAACTGGGATGAATACTAATTGAAGTGGGAAAGCTGAACGTGAAGTGATTCTAACGTTGTGACTATTCTTTGTGATGTATTCTATGTTACCAGTGTGATGTATTTCATGTAATTTAAGTATGTGTGGTTTGCATGGGAGAGTAGCAAGATAGATTCAGAGGCAGTGGGTTATGCATGTTCCTTTTTGTACCGCTCGGTCTGGAGTAAATTTTCGTGATGATCGGTGTGAGAGTCGGAGTGTGAGATATAGCAAAAGATCCACCAGCCTATCCAGAAAGTGCACTGTAGCGTTAGATGATTACGAGACCATCAGATAGAGAATCACTAATGTAAAACCACGTCCACTGGGCGGAGTTTCTCACGTGTAATTGTTGTATAAAATGCAATGGTGTGTTTAGGTTATCTTTGAATCATAATAGAATTTATCAGATTAAAAACGATAGTGATAAGAAAAAGATTGGTGGCCTTGTTCTTCGAACACTATGTAGTCATGATATCCAGAATTTATAATGTGTGCGCCATTCATATTCAGTGCGATGGCCACATGTTGATCAAAACCGTTGAGTAAGAAACAAAATGTGGTATTGCCAGAGCGTAGTGAACAATCAGAGTTGTGTAAATTCCTAATAGTCAGAGTGCGTTATCCGTTTCCGTTGCATAATATTCAAACAGGAGAATAATTTGTAGCTGAATTGTGGGTACTAGAGCTCATAATCAGTCACTGATGTTACTCGAGAAATAAGAATAAATCCAGCCGCTTGGCAGACCACTCATCTTGCAGGCCTGACTGCTTGATGCCACAATATGAGCAAGGCATGTGGGTGCCTTTCAACACTATTGCCTTCTGCTCTTGAAAGGTTATTGTAATTTCCTCTGAAAGACTTAACAAGTTATTGTGGTCCTTCCGCCGTTGGTGTTGCAAAAAGGAATTTTTTAAACTTAATGAATTGTTTTACCGATTGTTGCAATATATAATTCCTTAATTAGCAGAATTTAACTTTGCGGCCTTCAGCCATCTTATTGCGTTTGTTTAAATATCTTTCTTTCTATGCACCTTGTGGGCCATCAGCCCTGTTAACATCTTAAAACATTGTGGCCTTCTGCCTTCAGTAATCATCATAATATATTTTGAATTTTGAAGATTTAATCCGGCGGCCTTCAGCCGCTCCGCATGCTCACCTCATATATGCATACGATTTATCTTATTCGTAAATTTAACTGTGTGCCATGTCTTTTCAAAATTGAACTTACTGTAAAGCATCTGTTTGGAGACCTTCAGCCGCAAAAGCAAATTTAATCCTTTCAGAAGTGTATATGTGAACTAAATGATTAAAAAATTCCGCGCAGGATTAGCTGAGCGTTCTCAGGCGCTGCAGTCATGGACTTTACGGCTGGTCCCGGTGGAGGTTCGAGTCCTCCCTCGGGCATGGGTGTGTGTGTTCGTCCGTAGGATAATTTAGGTTAAGTAGTGTGTAAGCTTAGGGACTGATGACCTTAGCAGTTAAGTTCCATAAGATTTCACACACATTTGAAGGTTTTTTTGATAATAAATTACAATTGTGAAATGAATCCGACGGCAGCTTCCTTGGCTCTTTCCACAACCCTAAATACCTGATAGCCTTGCGTGATTTAGCGGGCGTTTCACCTTATTTATCTACAAATTGTATGTCTCGCAAAGGAATTTAAAAGGAAATCAACAAATGAATGAGAAAATTATTTGAAGTTGTTTTCCGTGAAATTTCCGAAGTATATCATAATGCATAATCAGTTGCCAAGGGCCAGTTTTCGGTTAACTAATCCGTTAGGTGTGGTCTGCGCGAATTTATTGCCAACGCTTTAAATCTTCAGCATTCTTAACGTCCGTTATTTCCGGAATGAGATTCACACGAAGAAATTCCATTGGAATAAACCTGCATTGGCATGGAGCTCATGGTGTTCGAAATTTCGATATTTCGAATGTTTCTTCGATCGGAATCATCCGATGGAGTTCACCAAATTTTTCTGTAGCATAAGCATGAGAATAAAATACAATAATGACTGTAAGAATTAATATAAGAAAGTAATACAAGGATTTAAAACAATTGTAGACCCTGAAAATATCATGTCTTACTACTGGCCATCAAAATTGCTACACCAAGACGAAATGCAGATGATAAACGGGTATTCATTGGTCAAATATATTATACTAGAACTGACATGTGATTACATTTTCACGCAATTTGGGTGCATAGATCCCGAGAAATCAGTACCCATAACAACCGCCTTTGGGCATTGAGTCAAACAGAGCTTGGATGGCGTGTACAGGTACAGCTGCCCATGCAGCTTCAATACGATACCACAGTTCATCAAAAGTAGTGACTGGCGTATTGTGACGAGCCAGTTGCTCGGCCACCATTGACCAGACGTTTTCAATTGGTGAGAGATCTGGAGAATGTGCTGGCCAGGACAACAGTCGATCATTTTCTGTATCCAGAAAGGCGCGTACAGCACCTGCAACATGCGGTCGTGCATTGTTGTTGTTGTTGTTGTGGTCTTCAGTCCTGAGACTGGTTTGATGCAGCACTACATGCTACTCTATCCTGTGCAAGCTTCTTCATTTCCCAGTACTTACTGCAACCTACATCCTTCTGAATCATTCGGGAGGACGACGGTTCAATCCGGCGTCCGGCCATCCTGATTTAGGTTTTCCGTGATTTCCCTAAATCGCTCCAGACAAATGCCGGGATGGTTGCTTTCAAAGGGCACGGTCGACTTCCTTCCCCGTCCTTCCCTAATCCGATGAGACCGATGACCTCGCTGTCTGGTCTCTTCCCCGAAACAACCAATCCTTCTGAATCTGCTTAGTGTATTCATCTCTTGGCCTCCCTCTACGATTTTTACCCTCAACTTTTCAAAGTGGCGTCAATGCGAACAAGAGGTGACCGACACGTGCAACCAATGGCACCCCGTACCATCACGCCAGGTGATACGCCAGTATGGCGATGACGAATACACGCTTCCAATGTGCGTTCACCGCGATGTCGCTAAACAAGGATGCGTCCATCATGATGCTGTAAACAGAACCTGGATTCATCCGAAAAAATGACGTTTTGCTATTCGTGCACCCAGGTTCGTCGTTGAGTACACCATCGCAGGCGCTCCTGTCTGTGATGCAGCGTCAAGGGTAACCGCAGCCATGGTCTCCGAGCTGATAGTCCATGCTGCTGCAGACGTCGTCGAACTGTTCGTGCAGATGGTTGTTATCTTGTAAACGTCCCCATCTGTCGACTCAGGGATCGAGACGTGGCTGCACCATCCGCTACACCCATGCGGATATGATGCCTGTCATCTCGACTGCTAGTGATACGAGGCCGTTGGGATCCAGCACGGCGTTCCGTATTACCTTCCTGAACTCAGTGATTCCATATTCTGCTAACAGTCATTGGATCTCGACCAACGCGAGCAGCAATGTCGCGATACGATAAACGGCAATCGCGATAGGCCACAATCCGACCTTTATGAAAGTCGGAAACGTGATGGTACGCATTTCTCCTCCTTACACGAGGCATCACAACAACGTTTCACCAGGCAACGCCGGTCAACTGCTGTTTGTGTATGAGAAATCGGTTGGAAACTTTCCTCATGTCAGCACGTTGTAGGTGTCGGCACCGGCGCCAACCTTGTGTGAATGCTCTGAAAAGCTAATCATTTGCATATCACAGCATCTTCTTCCTGTCGGTAAAATTTGGCGTCTGTAGCACGTCATCTTCGTGGTGTAACAACTTTAGTGGGCAGTAGTGTAAATACGTGACACTTGATGTGAAACCGAGCTGTAATTTGACAAATAATGTAACGCCCTTGCATCCCCTAGAGTGATAAGAAACATTCGTGTAGTAACCTCCTAAGGACATGGGTAGATAAATGAAAGAAATAAAATAGAAGAAATAAAAACAATAAATAGATTTCAGACACGGGCACAAAAGCAAGATGCCGCGACGCTAGCCACTGTGCCATCATTCAACTGAGATTATCACACGCTATTGAAACATCTAAACTATGTCAAAAACGTTGAATGTCGTTTACCCTGAAATTGTCGAGTATCTACAGATAAGCCGAGACAGGTATTTGTTTATTTCGACTTCTCTTACTGAGCAACAATCTCTGGGATATCTTATTATGCCACTTGAGTTTTCTTCATCAGTCGCAGGGTACCGAATAGGAGAAAGCTCGGGCACACGCACGTGTGCACTTGTGCCAGACAGGTCACCGCCATCTCCTCCAGCCATCGACTTTTACGATACGTAAATATTAGCGTGATGACTGCAGCGCTGGTTTAGGGTCCTGGGGAGAGGGTTCACAGACATCAGTTTCGCTGAATTTCATACATTTCGTTTTTTATTGTTCTCGTTTCTTTCCACTTCATAGGCCGTCTCCTTAAATAATTCTTCGAGGCCTGTTCTCCATCAACGTTTACTGAATTTATATATTTTATGTCCGATGTCAGAATTACATATGAAACGACCTCTGCGAGAGTTAGCCTAATTCAAATGGTTCAAATGGCTCTGAGCACTATGGGAATTAACATCTATGGTCATCAGTCCACTAGAACTTAGAACTACTTAAACCTAACTAACCTAAGGACATCACACAACACCCAGTCATCGCGAGGCAGAGAAAATCCCTGACCCCGCCGGGAATCGAACCCGGGAACCCAGGCGTGGGAAGAGAGAACGCTACCGCACGACCACGAGCTGCGGACAGTTAGCCTAATTGCTACTGTCGCAGTAGGCGTTTCATGTGTAACCTATAATTACCTTTCCAACACAGCTAAGAAGATACTACCATGAGTGAATCTGGCGAGGAAGCCAGCAGGCAGTAGATAAGAAGCAAATGCGTCAGTTCTCTGCGAAGCTACCGCCGTGTTGGTAATCGTTGAGGTGACAAGAGTCATGCGGTAGCGATAACACACATACATATGATGGTGGTATCACGTACGCAAGGTACAAAAAGGGCAGTGTAATGACAGAGCTGTCATTTGTACTGAGATGGTTCATGTGAAAAGGTTCGCGACGTGATTATGGCCGCACGATGGCAATTAACAGACTTTGAACACGGAATCGTAGTTAGAGCTAGACGCATGGGACACTCCATTTCGGAAAAAGTTAGGGGATTGGACATTCCGGGATCAACACTATCAAGAGTGTGACGTGAATACCAAATGGTCTAGCAGGCACGGTAGCTCAGCGTGTTCGGTCAGAGGGTTCGCTGCCCTCTCTAATAAAAAACTGAGTTCATCGATCAACAACGAACTTAAACGGTTGTCTTACGACGTCCGCCCCAAGAAGATGCAACGAACAAAATGAGATTAAAAATAAAAAAATATGGTCCTGGCAGTAGCCGACGCCCTTCACTTAACGACCGGGAGCAGTGGCATTTGCATAAAGTTGTCAGTGCTAACAGACAAGCAACACTGCGTGAAATAACGGCAGAAATCAATATGAGACGTACGACGAACGTATCTGTTACGCCAGTGCGATGAAATCTGGCGTTAATGAGGTATGGCAGCAGATAAACAACCCGAGTGCCTTTGCTAACAGTGCTACATCGCCTGCAGCGCCTCTCTTAGGCTCGTGACCATTTCGTTTGGACCATAGGCGACTGGAAAATGGGAAGATGAGTCCCGATTTCAGTCAGTATGAGCCGATGGTAGGTTTCGATTGTGGCGCTACCCCCACGAAGTCATGGACGAAAGTAGTTAACAAGGCACTGTGCAAACTGGTGGTGGCTCCATAATGGTGTGGGCTTTGTTTACATGGAACGAACTGTGTCCTCTGGTCCGTCTGAACTATTCATTGGCTGTAAATGTTTATGTTCGGCTACTTGGAGGCCATTTATAGCCATTCATGGACTTCATGTATCCAAACAACGATGGAATTTTTATGGATGACAGTGCGCTATGTCACTGGGCCAGAATTGACTGGTTTGAAGGACATTCTAGACGATTCGAGCGAATTAGTTGGCCACCCAGACTGGCCGACATGAATCCTATCGAACATCTGTGTGACGTTCGTACACAAAATCCTGCATCGCCAAAACTTGCGAAATTATGGACGGCTATAAAGTCAGTATGGCTAAATATTTCTGCGGAGGACTTCCAGCGACTTGTTGAGTCCATGCCACGTGGAGCTGAGGTTCAAATGGCTCTGAGCACTATGGGACTTAACAGCTGTGGTCATCAGTCCCCTAGAACTTAGAACTACTTAAACCTAACTAACCTAAGGACATCACACACATCCATGCCCGAGGCAGGATTCGAACCTGCGACCGTAGCAGTCGCGCGGTTCCGGACTGCGCGCTTAGAACCGCGAGACCACCACGGCCGGCCATTCATTTGGAATCAGCTGTGAGAACCTTCAGTAGCAGAGTCAGATCTACTCCTGCATGCTGGCTACCAGTACTATACAATATCTGTTTAGCTAACCTTCGTCCAAAGGCTGCTCTCTAGAACATTTTTCTGCAAGTTTTCAAAAATGGATCAATATCTCTTCCCGAAGATTTACTCTCGCTAACTGGAAAACGCCTCAATTCCAGAATACCAGCATATGAAGAAAGAGTGCAAAGCCTCTCCACTCGGTGTAACTGGAACACTGAAGGGAAACGTGAGTGGCAAACCACGGAAACTCAGGACCACGAACTTATTATCTATACAATTTTTAAAGTTCCAGGTTCCATCATTCTAGGGAGATGTGGGCACAGCTTAATAGATTCCGGAGTGGATATGGGTGTGTAAATACAGTATTCACAAGTAGGCTTTTGCGCTGACAGTAGGTGTGACAGTGATGATATTGAGACAATATGCCATATTGTAAGTGAGCGCCCCAGCAGATGTTTCCCTGGTGGTATCAAGAGTATGTATAAACCATTAGACGAGGCTTTTCTCACTGAATCTGGATTGAATATTCCGATATTCATGGGTAGTTGGAGCGGTTAAACGTTTATGTAGTATAAACATTGCACAGGTGAATTTTTGGGTAAATGTTTGTTACAAAATGATTGTTATAAATGATGAATATGATAATGATAATAATCATAAACTGTATTTGTAGGCTGTCCTCTTCACCGAATCCTTGGGGGGACGTCTCAGTAGAACTCGAAGAAATAAAAAGACCCAATGCAGTTCATTTTGTGTATAACAACTAATTTACAACTTGATCCGTCAAATTTAGTTATTACATTGGTTTCTGAATTACTTCTTTAGGCATCCTCAAAGTGATCTAAAAGTGAAATAACTGTTACAGTTTGAAACTTCCTCGTAGATTGAAACTGTATACCGGACAGGGCTTCGCACCTGACACCGTTGCCATTCTAGGGCAAAAACTGCCGGAAGAAAGCACATTGTGGAGAAATGGACTAGTGAAAGACTAAATAACTGTCGTAAGTTCTAATCCTGCTCCGGCACACATTGTTATAGACAAGGAAGTTTCATATCAGCACACACTCGGCAGAAGAGTGAAAAATTTATTCTGGGAAGTGTTACGATCATCGTTTCACTATAATTATTACAGGATCTACAAAGCATATTTCTTTAATGATGATACAAACAATCAAGGTTGCTGGAAAAGGCAAATGTATGAATCTGAGACAGGAAACCCTTCTCCAGAAGCAATGAGTCGAAAATCATCTTCTTCATCATTTCCTTGTTCTTTACTTCACGTATTACGCAAATTTCATGTTACGGTACCTGTCTCTTGTATAGTATTCCTAAATTAATTCTTCCAGTGTATTTATGAGTTAGTGCCTTTACCGGTAACTTTTCTCCAACCACACTGTCTGCATGTTCCTTCCATTTTCTCCATTTTGCTTTATTTATTCGTTTAGGTTATATATTCCTAAATCTTTCCTTATAGCGTTCTGTCTGTCCCGGTCTCCCTTTGTACATCTTTCCACTCTTCTTAGAAATCTCATTTCTTGAGCCAGTATTCTACTTTCTTGGTTTCTCGTTGTTTCCCACACTTCACTTCGTTAAGAAAGGGTTGGTGCTGTTATTGTTTTATATAATTTCAGCTGGGTTTCTTTCCTGACTTTATTCTGCAAACTTTTAATGACGTTCCATGTATAGAAGGAAATCTGTTTAACTTTCGGTCCACGCCATGGTTATGTTCGTAAGCGATGCCGCATCCTAGATATTTAAAATGTTTACTTTTCTCCAAGATTGTATTATTCACACTATTTTAGACCTTACTAGTTGTCTGCCCTGACATGCCGTCACTTCCGTTTTGTCTATCGACAATGTTAGGTGGTAATTGGGTGTTAGGCCCATCTGTGGTCATCTCCATTCTCTGTAACCAGAGTTATGTAGCCTGCGTGTAAAATTATATTTAGTCTTGTGTCACGACCTAAAAAAACATTTATGTTCAACATTTTTCGTTTGCTGACAATTTAATCCATATATAATTATATATTGAAGTGTGTCCGAGAAATACAAATCCTTGTCGTACCTCTTTGTTTGTGCCAATTGTCTTTGTTGTTATATTTCCTATATCTATAACGATTTCGGTGTTTGTGTACAGACTCTTAACAGCATTTGTGAAACGAGGTGGATAGCGTCGTTTAGCCATGATATCCATAGGATTTCTCTCTTCAAATTATCGAATGCTTTCTTAAAATCCACGAAAGCGAGATGAGATTCCCTATTGAACTCTCGTGTCTTTTATATAACTTGAAGCAGTATAAAAACATTGTCAATGGCTGATCATTGCCGGCCGAAGTGGCCGTGCGGTTAAAGGCGCTGCAGTCTGGAACCGCAAGACCGCTACGGTCGCAGGTTCGAATCCTGCCTCGGGCATGGATGTTTGTGATGTCCTTAGGTTAGTTAGGTTTAACTAGTTCTAAGTTCTAGGGGACTAATGACCTCAGCAGTTGAGTCCCATAGTGCTCAGAGCCATTTGAACCATTTGGCTGATCATTCTTTCCTAGAACCTAATTGCTCTTCATATTTTTGCTTTTCCATGATATTTTTATGTCTTGCATTCAGAACTTCTGCATATAACTTGTAGGGTGAACCCAGGAGGCTTATACCTAGATAATTGCTACCTTCTTATTTCTCCAATATTGATTAAATATGCCAAGAAATCTTACATGTGATCAAAAATTATAAACAAAAATGAGACCGTTTCAAATATACCATCCATCTGTTGACATTGATATGTCAGAGTAAACATTGTGCCGTGCCCATGCGACTGGTATCAGTAGTACATACGCTAGGTATGCCTCTGGATCGTTGCTGGGAGACATAGTGCGCTTTGACTCAGGGATGCGTGCGTGAATAGCGGCCGATGGGGTATAAATCCGTCCAAGGCTAGCTATGGGGGTCACAGCAGTAGCGGTTGGAGGTTCGTGCAGATTGAAGACACGTGAGCGCTCCGCGTTGGCCGAATATAGCTGAAAGACTGTGGTCTCACTTGTAGTAAGTTACCAGCGCCACTTCGCCACCTGGGAACTTGACTGTCATCCTTCCGATCACTGAAGTGACGAGACCCGCTTGGGGAACTGTTGCCTGCCCACACTGTGCACTGTGGTGAGAACTTTTGGTAACAGGCGTTTATTTTGTACTTAACATCGCATCCTGCTTCCCTCCACATCTAACTGATGTTGATGTCTTTATTCCGGTCCAGTGTTGTGAGCACAACCACTATTGGTATTGGCTGCAAACTTGCAATTACATTGCCAACTATGATACGGTGGTAGGGTGGTATCGATACGTAACACTACAGTTTAGGCTACTTATAATTTGCCTGCCTCTTGTATTAACTTTGTGTCTTGTATTTTGTGGAAACATTGTTTATTCATTTTATTTTGCTAGTGCTTTCAGTGATTGTTACATTTATTTCGTGCGTTGACAGTAAACTTAATAGTGTTTAATCTGTTTATATGTGTTCACAACACTATTATCAGGGACCTCATTGTATAGTCACCAAATCGATTTTGTAACACGTCCATCAAAAGATATCTACTTCGGTTGCTGGTTTTTAAACTAGTCCTTTGTTGTTACTTCTCAGCTTTTTCTATTGTCATGTTGCCCGCTTGGCCTTGGCCATTCCGTCTATGTATTCGAGTGGCCACTACCGTTGTCTGCCGGCCCTGAGGTTAAGCGTTGGTCTAACTAAGAATTATTCATTTATTTAATTTATATGCCGTTTGTTTTAAAAGGTGTCTATAAGACCCTTTTGTAAATCTAAGAAAAATCGCCCAAAGGCAAGAACCTACTGAGTAGTTACTTATGGAAGCTTTGTGTTTTCACCAAATTTCAGGCAAATCCAAAGCACCCTCACCAGCTGTATAGCTGTTTATATGGCCGCCGGCCGTTAACTAAGTATATGCCTTTCTTTCAAAAAAGGAAGAGTTAAAAAAATTGTTCTGTCAGGAATTTTAGTTCTAGTGTTTATGTTTTTAATCTGTACTTGTTCGTTGTGTTTGGATCGCAGCTGCTTGCCTCAGTGTGATATGCCTTTTTCATTCTCTTCTGAGCCATTAGCACATTTATTCAGAATAGTTTTGTTAACTGTTTGTATTGTACGTAGTTTTAACTTCAAGTCTTTTAACTTTTGAAACTTGACTTTTATTGGACCTTAAGCAAACCTTGCAGTTGCTAAGTTCTGTTAGACGATTGTACTGTGGCTGCTTGTAACCTTATATTATTTTCACTTATTGATCAAACGTATCCTTTATCGGGCCTGAAGCTAATTTTAGAGTTGCTAAGAAGCGCAGGTAAGGTACTACGAACAGCACAGTGAATGCATTATTGTAGCCAAGATAGACACAAAGCTCACGCCTACCACAGTAGTTCAAGTTTATATGCCAGTTAGCTCTGCAGATGACGAAGAGATTGAAGAAATGCTTGATGAGATAAACTAAATTATTAAGATAGTGAAGGGAGACGAAAATTTAACAGTCATGAGAGACTGAAAATCGATACTAGAAAAAGAAAGAGAAAGAAAAGTAGCAGGTGAATATGGAATGGGGGTAAGGTATGACAGAGGAAGTCGCCTGGTAGAATTTTGCACAGAGGATAACTTAATCATAAATAAACACTTGTTTCAAGAATCATGAAAGAAGATTGTATATGTGGAAGAGGCCTGGAGACACTGGAAAGTTTCAGATAGACATTTAGGAACCAGGTTTTAAACTTCAAGACATTTGCAGGGGCAGATGTGGACACTGACCACAGTCTACTGGTTATGAACTGTAGATTAAAACTGAAGAAACTGCAAAAAAGGTGGGAATTTAAGGAGATGGGACCTGGGTAAACTGAAAGAACCAGACGCTGTGGAAAGTTTCAGATAGAGTATTAGGGAACGATTGACAAGAATGGGGGAACGAAATACAGTATAAGGAGAATGGGTAGCATTGAGAGATGAAATAGCGAAGGGAGCAGAGGGTCAAGTAGGTAAAAAGACGAGAGCTAGTAGAAATCGTTGGGTAACAAAAGAGATACTGAAATTAATTTGATGAAAGGAGAAAATATAAAAATGTAGTAAAAGAAGTAGGCACACGTCTAAAAAAATGAGATCGACAGGAAGTGCAATATGGCTAAGCAAGGATGGCTAGAGGACAAATGTAAGGATGTAAAAGCATATATCACTAGGAGTAAGATAGATACTGCCTACAGGAAAATTCAAGAGACCTTTGGAGTAAAGAGAACCACCTGTATGAACATCAAGAGCTCAGATGGAGAACTACTTCTAAGAAAGGGCGATGTACTTCAGGGCAACATTATGGAAATGGGAGATGTGTTACTGCGTGAAGAATTTGACAGAGCACTGAAAGACCAAAGTCGAAACAAGGCCCCGGCAGTAGACAAAATTCCATTAGAACTACTGATAGCTTTGGGAGAGCCAGCCCTGACAAAACTGTACCATATGGTGAGCAAGACGTATGAGACATCTGAAATACCCTCAGACTTAAAGAAGAATATAATAATTCCAATCCCAAAGACCGCAGGTGTTGACAGGTGTTAAAATTACCGAACTATCAGTTTAATAAGGCAGGGCTGCAAAATACTAACACGAATTATTTACAGACGAATGGAAAAACTGGTAGAAACCGACCTCGGGGAAGATCAGTTTGGATTCTGTAGAAATGTTGGAACCACTGAGGCAATACTGACAATACGAATTACCTTAGAAGATAGATTACGGAAAGGCAAACCTACGTGTCTAGGATTTGTAGGCTTAGAGAAAGCTTTTGACAATGTTGACTAGAATACAGTACTCTCTTTAAAATTCTGAAGGTACCAGGGGTAAAATATAGGTAGCAAGGGCTATTTACCATTTATACAGAAACCAGATGGCAGTTATAAGAGACGAGGGGCATGAAAGGGAAACAGTGATTGGGAAGGGAGTGAGGCAGGGCTGTAGTCTATCCCCGATGTTACTCAATCTATATACTGAGCAAGTAGTAAAGGAAACTAAAGAAAAATTTGGAGTATGAATTAAAATCCATGGAGAAGATATAAAACCTTTGAGGTTTGCCGATGACATAGTAATTCTGTTAGACAATGAAGGACCTGGAAAAGTAGTTGAACGGAATGGACAGTGTCTTGAAAGGATGACATAAGATGAACATCAACGAAAGCAAAACGAGGATAATTGAATGTGGTCAAATTACATTAGGTGATGCTGAGGGACTTAGATTAGGAAATGAGAGACTTAAAGTAGTAAATGGGTTTTGCTATTTGGGAAGCAAAATAACTGATGACGCTCCAAGTAGAGAGGATGTAAAATGTAGACTGGCAGTGGCAAGGAAGGCGTATCTGAAAAAGAGAAATTTGTTAACATCGAGTATAGATTTAAGTGTCAGGGAGTCTGTTCTGAAAGTATTTGTGAGGAGCGTAGCCATGTATGGAAGTGAAACATGGACGATAAATGATTTAGACAAGAAGAGAGTAAAAGCTTTCGAAATGTGGTGCTACAGAAGAATTCTGAAGATTAGATGGGTAAATCACGTAACTAATGAGGAGGTATTGAGTAGAATTGGAGAGAAGAGAAGTTTGTGGCACAACTTGACCAGAAGAAGGGATCGGTAGGTAGGGCATGTTCTGAGGCATCAAGGGATCACCAATTTAGTATTGGAGGGCAGCGAGGAAGGGACAAGTCGTAGAGGGAGACCAAGAGATGAATACACTAAGCAGATTCAGAAGGATGTAGGTTGCAGTAGTTACTTGGAGATGAAGATGCTTGCACAGATTAGAGTAGCATGGAATGATGAAACAAGCCTCAATTTTTTTTTTTTTTGTATCTGCAGAAATTCTAGATCTTGAGTATGTTGTGCAAGAAACTTGCACTTTCGCTTTAAGCCTTTTGATTTGGTTGTTTATGAGCTCACTCGTTGTTTACCACTTGTGCTGAAGTTTTCTTACCTCTCTTTTTTTTGCTTTCCTTGTTCATGAATTTTTCTTAAATTAAAGATCTTGATTGTTTGTAGTCAGCTGTTGTCTAAATATACCCCCCTCCCCCCAAGTACCTTTGCACACCACAACCAGGTCTCTACTGTGTAACAAACTTTTGGTGATAATTTTAGTCATCAGTACAAGACTCCACAAGATTCTACTTTCAAATCCCATCCTTAAAGTGGCATCCACAAGTATCTAAGCTATCATGAAATGACATAATGTTAATGCCACTTCTAATACCTCATTGTAGGCTGAACAATGTCACAGGCAGCGAGAATTCTGGCCAGGAGATACTGTTCAGTCAGGCAGATGTCTCATTCACATAACATTTCACATGACCACGAAAGAAGAGGTCAAGTCAGATCACAACAGATCAGTGACTGCATATATAATACATCAGTTCGTTATATACAATCGACTGAGGTAACTTTGTATCATATTCTACCATTTTTTGAAAGTACTGGACGCAAAATGAAGTTCACATCACAACAAACATTGTAACATTGTACATGTGTAGTTACTGAGTGCTTGGAAAAGTGAAATTGTATACTATGTCCGGTTAGAGTAAAATTTCAGTTTTAATGCTGCTACAAAGTTACTGTAAATTCAGGACAATTTTCGACCAGTCTTAAAAAACACTGAATTTTTCCCGCATGTAATGCTCTGGGTAAATGAACGTCGTGCCAGAAGGGAATCAGGTGTTAATAAAAAGTAAAAACAAGCAGTTTTAATTCAGAACTACAGGTTTACTTTGAAATATCAAGATATTTGTATCGACCTGGCACTGCTCAACTTAAACCTCTGTCACCACAAGCTCTCTTTATAACCAACTCGACTCAAGGATACTCACCAGCCTAAGAGCTTGTATGAAACTAGAAAGACAACTCAAATACTAACTAGAAGTCAGAGGTAGTAAAACTGTTTCTTGTAGTACAAAATGATGCAAGTAAGTGGAGCAACAGCCATTTGAAACTGAATTGGTAAGTGGTACAAGGATAACCTGAGTGGTAGAAAGTTATGCTGATCGACTGTAGCATAAACAGTAGTTCGTACTTTCGTATTCCACAGTCAGACATATCTTACAACACTTTTAGCAATTTTACAATCTTCTTTCCATGAAACCATACAATGTGCAATTATATTTAGTCACATCTAATAATAACAACAATAATATTACTGATGAAATTAATAATAAGCTTAGTTATTTTAATAATGCATTCCACTAACTGCATTTCTCTAATTTGACTAAGAAACAATATATTTCACTCATCAGCAGAACCACCCACCACAATGAAAGAAAACACAAGTATAATTTTGCATATTCGTCTTACGGCAAAAAACCAGATATCGCTAAAACACTTCAAACATACAAACTCCACAGAAATCAACCTGAGTCCATGCTGTTACACACATGAAACACAGAATATCAATACAACGTAACAAATACTTTTCTAAATTTGTATTGTTGGTAGCATTATTAGTTCATAACATTTTTTAGCTCTCAAACCCCATCTTTGCTTAGTTCAGTGCACGTGTGTCATATTGTATGTGATGTAATAAACAGGGCAGGAAAAGTAGCCTGTGGCCACTGAACGGTACTTCTATTTATATCATGCAATGCAAAATCAGCACGTAGCTTTGATCATTGCATCAAACAATGTTTTTGTCCTCTACTCCCGGATTGTCTCAGATTATCCGAAATCGTACACAATACATATACACCTCATTAATTTACACAAATCCACCAGATGATAAAGGCTTAACTTTCCGAAACGCTTACACGAAATTAGAAAGAAAAGAATGTTACAGTTATAGTAATTTGTAGTTTCATTTAATACAATCGTAATTTAGTACAATTTGCCTGACATGACGAAGCAGAGCTTACTAACTAAGTTGAAAGTCTTAAACCTGTGGTGTGTGGTGTGGCGTAATGGTTGAGGCTCTGGTCTAGTGTTCGAGGAGATCGGAAATCAAATCTTCGCTCGACCAACCCTTTTTAAATGTCGTGAAATTCCTCTAACGTACCCAACGCACAAGTCACAATGGTCCATCAGAAAGGACAAGGCAAATACTTTCTCCACTGATATTCTACATGAGCTACTGTATGGATTCTCACGTCCTCAAGAATGACAACACGTTAAACACTACTGTTTCCGAAATTTCGAACATGTTATTCGGCTTTGTGTAAGCAAATATTTCATCTAGATTCAGTATTGGCAATAAATATTTCATTCTCAGTTTCGCTGTTTACTTCAGTATTTTTTTCCCTACTTCTACAAAACGTAAAACCATAGTAGTGGTTCCGAATCGGCTTCTTGCACAAAATTTCTGCTGGATTTATTTCTTTCTTCTGCACTCTTACGGTCTTCCTTAAATTTTGCTGTGTGTTGTTCTCCAAACAGCTCGTAATTTCGGGCATTTAGTATTAGACAACTTTCCACGGTACCTACTGCTAAATGTAACATTGCTTTTGGTTCCTGAATAGTGTCTCTTCCTTTGTCCAAGACAATGTTCAGCGGTGGTTCTATTGGCTGCAGTTACCGCATATAATGAGCAACATAAGATATTATTCGTTCTCAGTATCCATCATATAAGTGTAATTTTTCAATTGAAGAAGTTTAGACTTGTAAATCTTTCGTATCCAACTGAAAGCATTTCTTAATATCACACCGTTGACGGAAAATGAAAAAAAGAAGTAGGTAATTTACTGCGCGTATAAGACGAGACCAGCACGCTGGCGAACTATGACTTTCGCCGTGGCTGCAATGTTATCTACATCGTCTCTTTATACATCCTCAGGCAAAAAGTTGGTCGTTTGCTTTTCGCTGTGTGAAGCTAGCTACCTCACGTACTGTACGATATTGCAACCAAGTGCCAGATTTCTTTCCAAGATATCCTGTAAGGCGACTGTATGCATTACCTTGCGAATCACATAAAGGCTGCGGCACGAGCGGAGCTGACCAGAAGTGGTCTGGGACTCATAACGCAACGTCACCTGGAGAAGATCACACGCGAGATAGACCGTAATATTCTGTGAAGTCGTGTTGCTTGTAATGAGGCGTCACTTCATTTGTTCTGACTGTGCATTAACGTATCCGTATTGTCTCACATCACTAAGTAGCGCCTCAACAGAATACATGTAGACTTTCACGCTTACTGCTCTTTTGCCTCCCTGGAGTCATGCAGTAGGCATTCGTATCCTGAAAGTCTTTCGTAACACTGTCTGTTCAGTAATTTAGCTAAGTGCACGTCATGATTGTTGGACATTGGGTTTCTGTAAAATCTATTAACAGTTTTTGTGATTTAGACTGCTGATGTAACGCGTACATTATATGTGTGATCGCAGCGGGTAGAAATCACAAAAAAGCGTTACAGAGCCATTAAAAATTACGATATAAGGAAGAGACAACACCGGAAAACCTCAAATGACGCTTAAACATGAGTAAATACACAGTATCCTTTGCAACTCATGAAGTGATGAACGACAATTTTTTGTTCCTTTGAAATGACGCATTTTATTAAGCGTCGTACACGGTTCTGTGATATAAAGAAAAGGTACACGAATACGTTGACTGATTTCGCGTTAAGTTTAGTAGATGAGTTTCGAGTCCTCTGTTTACCAAACAGGCAAAGATGCCGTGTTAACAGCTAACACGGTGTGTTTGCTTAGTTTATGTGAAGTAAATACGATTGGAGAAGAAGGCTGTGACCACTGAAAGACGGAGCCATAAGTATCCTACAAAAGTAGTGCAGTAAATTATGTATCGTATGAATTTGTCATATAAACTTGCAGATAGATTCAGTGGTATATGTGGATACTGTCTACAAAATATACTTCGAATATATTTCGTATCAAAAAAATATCGTGCCTGTTGCTGAAGTTTTAGTCAATGAACGATGAAAATGTAGTAAGCGATAAACTTCTTTCATCACTTTGTGGAGGAAATCAGCAAGAGAAAGATTCGTAACTGTTAGAAATTATGTATAAAGTTCATAGGAAGTCGCTTAGTTCTCTCGATCTCGAATAATGGACGAATAAAGTGTAAGTAATATACACAGTTTCTAAATGTAATACTTGTCTTACTGTGTTAAACATTTAGCACGGCATTATACCTAAATGAGTAGATTACGACAGCATTTATTTTTTTAAATTCATCCGATAATAGTGTGAAACACAGATAATGAAATTTTTGATGAAAGAGAAGTACCGACGTCAGGTGCGTGAGGCCATTGAAACAATTCAACGGCGACAAGTGAAAATTTGTGCGTGATCGGGACCCGAACCCGAGTTTCCCACTTTACGATGCAGTCATCTCGACCGCTTCGGCTGTCCGAGCACGCTTACTGTCCAACCCAAATTCCTAACCTGTCACACACAACTTCCGTAGTATCCCCACCCCCCTCCCCGTCCATTTTCCTCATTGGTCGCAGCATCTCGCACGCTTCCTGCAAGAGGTCGGACCTAGGATGAGTCGACAATGAAGATAGCACGAACTGCCTTCAAGGCTTAGATTTTGAAATTATATGTGTGGTGTTTTGTTATTTCGGATCACACATAATATTAACAAATTTTTGTTGTCCTTGGAAGCCGTTAGGCAGGCGAGCTGCAAACTGGACCTTACACTATGAACAGTATTAACTGTTTAGTAGTGCAGATACCTCCTTAACATAATGCAGAGTTCGGAAGCCGTTTACGCTCAGCCGAACTCTGAGACTAATAAACTACTGACCCTAACTTTACCTGTATAGCGATCTTCTAGCTTAACCTGATTCAATAACATTTGAACTAGCGTAGTAACAATTTTGTCATTTTAGATTCGTGTCTTCCTACTTGTTTATCATTTTAACGAGAAAAAGGCGAGATAAGAGCAATTTTCGCAGTACACTTTAAGCAAAATAGCACTGCTACTGATTATTCGTTCAGCAATTGAAATGAATTGTAAAACGATTACTTCCTAAAAATAAGAGATCATTTAAGTTTTGCAATCTGAGCTATAGCCGGAACTAATTTAAAAGTTAATTCTGACACTTTAAAAAACTGAGAAACATACTTACATGTAATTTCCGTTGTACTACAGCGCCATGGCTTGTCATATTCCATAATTATGCCCACACTGCCTTGTTCCTATGAAACTGTTAGTGTGTTATTTGTGGTTAAGACATAAGTGGATTTGTAAATTTGGTGAAAGAGGTAACGTAAGTAAATCTTATGGTCGGGGTATGGAGTTAAGTGGTTAACGTAGAGAAACCTGATTTTAGTAATCTCTGTGAGATTAACGTGTGAGTGTAACGTAGAGAAACCTGATTTTAGTAATCTCTGTGAGATCACAGAGACTACTAAAATCAGGTTTCTCTACGTTAACGACTTAACTACTTAACTACATGACTCGACTTTAAAGCTTACTTGCGTTACAGCATTGCTTTTACAAATTATTTCGTGATAATTCAAATATTTTATTTTCCGTAGGAAGCATATGTCACATTCATTAAGTAAACAGGTTGCTTAGGCCCATGTTGTAAATTGTATTTCTCGCTTACCTGTTCGTTGCACTTAAGCACAATTACTATTTCAATAATTACCTGGTTCTTAGTGTTGTCCTTCTGTACTGGTAACAGCTGATGATATGTGTCCTTCTTTACTGCTGCTTTTATTAAATGATTCATGGGCCAAGTGCAACGTGTATGTATGTATTCAGGTCTGCGCCATGATGTGCATTGTGCATAGGGGCACTGAATCCTGATTACACGTTCACCAAGACGAAACTATTTTGAGTCAGTTATTTCAATCGCAACAACTGCACATCCAAACTTAAGAGTGACGACCATGATAAATTGTACTAAGTGAAACATGTAGATCCATACATATTATAAAAATGGGTGTATGTTTACGTATGCATTATCCGTAACTCCTCCTAAACCTCTGTATCGACTTCAACCAAATTTGGTACACAGTTCACTTACTGTCTGGAGAGAATCGCTGTTAGAGTAAGAACCACCTACCTACGAAACGGGCAGGTGTGGAGGTGACACTGTAGTGTAGCTCACGATGCGTGAGTCGCAGGGTTCATTCGTCCAGTATTTAACAATGAGAGCGCTTAGCGACTTCCAACAAACACAATTCCAAACCTCAACGAAACTTTTTCTCACTGAAAACCCCCACAAAATGTTAAAAGGAAAAAGCTTTATCGCTTACTGCATTTTCGCTGTTGGTGTAGTAAACCCTAACGTCTTAATGTATTACTTCACTCCTATTTACTCTATTCGGAACACGTTTCGCGTACAGTATCCGCATACGTCGCTGTATATCACTTCAACATTGTATCACTGTACAACACTTTGTTCTGGAGAAACTACGTCATGCACACAGAGATGCGTGAAAATCCTTCCGTATTTATTCGAGTGTCGAGTTTCTTTCGAAGATTTGTTCCTAACTTCGCTCGATTGGCAGCGCCTTTCTTCGAAGAAAGGGGAGCCTTACCTCTGGTGCAGGAATTATGAAGCCTCCTTTGAGGCAATCAAAGCTGCTCTTAGCAGCCCTCCCGTGTTAGCCATCCCGGATTTCGGCAAGTCCTTCATTGTCCAGGCTGAGCATCTATTTCTGGGGTGGCCACCGCGCTGCTCCAACAACACCAGCGGGAACACCGTCCTGCTGCCTACGTATCACGTTGCTTATCTCCGGCTGAATTGAAATACTCGATATAAAAGTGAGAATCTTTGGTAATCCTCTTGAATTGAAATACTCGGTATATAAGTGAGAATCTTTGGTGATCCTCTTCGCCTTGGAGAAGTTCAAGTCCTATCTAGAACGTAGGGAATCCGTCCTTGAGACTAACATTCAGTGGTTGAGTTGGGTTTTGACTCTGCCCCGAAAAACGGGTAGGACTACTCAAAAAATAGCTGTAAGCACTATGGGAATTAACATCTGAGGTCACCAATCGCATAGACTTAGAACTACTTAAACCTAACTAACCTAAGGACATCACACACAGCCATGCCCGAGGCAGGATTCGAATCTGCGACCGTAGCAGTCGCGCGGTTCCAGACTGAAGTGCCTAGAACCGCTCGGCCACAGCGGCCGGCTAGGATTGCTCGTTGGGCAATAATCATTCTCACCTTCCGCTTCAAGGTTCATCATACCACGGGTCCAGACAATGCCCTGGCCGAGACTTTTTGTAGCATGCATGAAGACTGCGACTCACCTCCATCTGGAAAGGCCAATGAACAACATGCCTCGAGATGCACTGCCTTAACTGATGTTCCCGAACTCTTTTGTGATCTCAAGGGAAACAGGAGGAGGATTCCCGTACTTGTTACATAAAGATAAGGCTTTTAAAAGGAGAACACGAACAACAATATATCCTTAATAAAGGTATTGCGTGTCAAAAGGGCAAGGGCGACTGTACTTGCGAGGTTTGTTTGCCTCCCGTATTTGTTACATAAAGATAAGGCTTTTAAAAGGAGAGCACGAACAACAATATGTCCTTAATAAAGGTATTGCGTGTCAAAAGGGCAAGGGCGACCGTACTTGCGAGGTTTGTTTGCCTCCCGTATTTGTTATATAAAAATAAGGCTTTTAAAAGGAGAGCATGAACAACAATATGTCCTTAATAAAGGTATTGCGTGTCAAAATGGCAAGGGGGACCGTACTTGCGAGGTTTGTTTCCCTCTGGTGTTGGTTCCCGCTGTTTCCAGGTATTTCCATAGTTCTGTGGTATGAGGTCATCTATGTTTTCATAAGACCTCGGCAACAATTAGAAAGCATGTAGTTTGGCCGGCTCTTTGTAAAGATATACGTCAGCTAGTGGGACAGTACCAGCTATGCAAAGAAGCGAAAGCTAATTCTAACTCACACATTTGTCTCCTTCAGTCTACTCGTGAGAGCAGGCCCATGGATCGCCTCTTTGTGGACGTATGTAGAAGACCTCCCATGTACCCAGGTCGGAGGAGGGGGAGGGGGGGGGATACAGACAGAGACCATTATATCTTGGTGGTGGTGGTGGTGGATGGGTTTTCCCATTTTTGCTGGTTAGTTCCCAGGCGTGCGGTCACTAGTGACCAATCTGTACAACATCTTACAAAAATAATTGCGGTCGTTGGGTCGCCGAGTATCCTAAGAGAGTCATAATGCTCCAGCATTTACCTTTAGAGAACTCTGGATACTTTGTTTCCACCTTAATGCCCATAAACGTCTTTCGTTGAGCATGTAAATAAGAATCTGAAGGCAGCCTTAATAATATTTCGCGCCAAGTCCCATAAACATTGCGATCTTTACATCCCACGGTTAAATCCGGCTTTTAACACTGCTCAACTTGAAGCCACTTAGGCCACTCCGGCTTCCTTAATCCTGGCCTATCCGGTTAATACTCCCTTGAGTAACATTTGTATCATTGATGACTTACTCCCTCAGCGAAGCACATCCCAAGGCCAAACGCAATACTAAGCTCGCGCACAGGTGGAGGAATGGAGATACAATTATGAAGGAGCGAAGGGGAAGGTCGGGGACCAAGTCTTCATTTGTAGGTTCAGTGTCGGAGCCAAGGCCGGAGCACATACTTCTAGGAAACTGACTCACCGTTTTATAGGACCCTGCAAGATCGTGAAGTTTTTGAGTCCTGTTAATCCCTTGGTCTGTAATGAAATGAATGGGAAGTTATTTAGTTTCCACGGTAATCAGATTCAAGATGGTAGTTAGCCCTTGTCCCTGCCTTCTGCCACGGGCGCTGGACCCTGTGGAGCCTCTTTGTGTTTCCGTGGTGGAGACTGAACCACATAGGCTAGATACTCAAGCGATTTCCTCCACCGAGTATCGTCTCCGCGTCGTAACTTTGGACCTCGTGAGTGGCGCCCTCACTAACGACAAAAGCGCGATAGGGAAGGATTCACGGTCAGTGAGGCCAGTGAGGAAATGGAGTTTGTTTTCGAAGTGCGAGCGTCTCGATGCTTTTAGTGGTGGAAGGCCCAACAGTCAAGCCTAATGAGATGGAGCGTGTCGTTCATAAACGGTCACTGTCTGGCCCGCCAAATAGTTCCTCTTAGTGGGCATCCTAGCGTAGTTTAGAACTGACAGCTATTGGAGCTATTTTCAACTGGTTCAACGCTAGCAGGGCCGGTACAGTATGTTAACGTCCTAAGGAGTGGAAGAACGGCCCTATCCTGTCCAAGCTAAGTGAATCGCCTTTTCCTTTCGCCTCTCCTCCTCCTCCTCTTTCACCTTTTGGGGGTTGGTATTACCTTCACGCATCATCAATTCCACTGCAGTAAGGCTACTTGCTGTAAGGTTTTACTAAAGACTGCCGGTTTGTCTGCCCGCCCCCCATTTTAAACATAGTTATTTGTCACTTACGAAACACCTGTACTTCGTTTCAGTGTATGATAGGTATTTTATGATTAATGGCGTGTGAGATACTATCCTAAATTAATTTATTGGAGTTAACCGTCTTTTATTGTCCATTTAGTGGTAACTGATCTTGTCTCGAAATCCTAGATCTTGGTGCTTTAAAAGGTTATTTGTTAAAACCGTTGACTGAAGGCGGCCGTGTTTCAGGTCGTCGTCCCCCCCCCCCCCCCTCCCCCACACCCCACTCATCTTTAAAATGTTGTTTGTTGCGTATGAAAACCTGTACTTGGTTTCGAGGAATGAAAAAATGTTTTATAATTAATGGCAGCTGTATATGAGCTATTTTGCTAACAAATTGTAATTGGTTGCTTAATAGCATGATTAGGTAAACCTGTTTATTGAAAGCTGACGTATTGCCTGTCCCCTTTAAATATCATTGTTTGTTGCTTATAAAAATCTTTACTTCTGATTTCAGTGTTAATGACAGATGGTTTTTACAACTAATGGTACCCGTATATGAGAAATTCTCGTAAACTTCAGTTAGTTCAGCTGACTGTAACTGTGCATTAGGTTATCACCAATTTCAATTTGGTAGAACTGTGTACTGGAGGCTATTGTCTTACCTGCCCGCATTTAAATATTATCGTTGGCTGTTTGTAGTAAAAATACTGTTCTTTGTTTCAATATAATGACAGGTGTTTTGATATTTATAGCAGCTACGTCTGAGACGTACAGCTAACCTCTCTGTGAACTTACCCCTGCAGTTGACTATTCAGTCAGCGTCGGTTGTTTGTTGATGGTCTGTACCCTGATATCTATTTGATGGTAATTTATTAAAATCCTGGCAGCTGTCTAAATTACATTTGTTTGGTATTGGTCTAAAGAAAATTTTTATTTTGCTCTAAACTTGCTGAACGCTGTAGCAACAATGTGGGGACTCCACCCCAGTTTCACATATCAGAAGCAATTCATCGTCAGAAAATGCACGTTAAAGAAACCAACAAAGGGCAAGTACATGGCTTCATAAATCATTCAGTACAAACATGTTTCAGCAACTGAATGCACAGTGACTCATGTGCAAAATGTGTTGAACTCTGTTTAAAGTAATTGTATAATTTATTAATGTAGTGTGATTGAGATAGATTATCAGTGTTGCGAGCACAATGAGTGGCCTGCAAGCTGCAGCCGGTGACCGGTCCTTATTGGAAATCTACAGCAGAGTGCCCTCAGCCAACCTTGTAACCATGGTGGAAGTTCCCTGACCGCACGTCGTATGATCCACAGCAGAGCAAAGAATTGCTTCCCAGGTGTTTCGCCTAGCAAACCTCTTTTTCTGACCAAGGTACAGTGAGCTTCGCAAAGATAGAGAGACTTTGCAAACCACAGGCCTATAATACGTATGTATGCATGTGCAGAGGTAGTACGTTGAAGCAACAGAGAGGCAGAGATGAATGTATACTTGGAGCAGAGAATGTAAATGTCGTGCGACCAGGGCCTCCCGCCGGGTAGACCGTTCGCCGGGTGCAAGTCTTTCGATTTCACGCCACTTCGGCAACTTGCGCTTCGATGGGGATGAAATGATGACGATTAGAACAACACAACACCCATTCCCTGAGTGGAGAAAAACCTCCGACCAGCCGCGAATCGAACATGGGCCCTTAGGATTGACATTCTGTCGCGCTGACCACTCAGCTACCGGGGGAAGACTGCTGTAAGGTAATCTTGCGATAGAGCGTACATTTGCGGAACATAATACCTCCTTTCATCTGCATTATTTGTTTGTCTGTTCTTTGGCCAAATTAAGTTCTCGGAGTGTGTCTTTCCTTGTGTGATACACTATTTCATTTAAATTATTATCTTCATTATTATGCAGGAGTGGCTAAAATTACCCGTTTTCATAACTTATATTTTTCCCTTCAGGTCAAATGTTAAATTTGGGACATCGATGCCCATTTCGATCAGTTAGGCACGTTTACATGCGCCCATTAGCATCAGCCAATTGGATTGGGGAAAACTGTACTCAGACTTTGGTTGAGGGAATAGCAGATCACCTTTACGACACCACTCTCAAGAGATCTGCAAATTCTCGCGTTGTCGTCACACTGAATGATTATAATTGTGGATTAGTGAAGATTTTAGGCTCCTCTAATCGTTGCTAATAGCTTTAGACATTTTTCCCTTCAGGCAGTGAATATACCTCTAGTTTTCATGCAACGATGATACATTTAAAGCAGAAGCAAGAATTAGTAAGCAGTGACTAATCTACATTTTTTGGTGTACATATTGATGAGAAATTAAACATAAAAAAGCACACACTAATTTTGGAGCTTCGTAACAACTGTGTTCCTCCACTTTTGTACTTCTTCCTGTTGACGCAAGTCTTGGAGAAGCAAACCAGCAGGTCATCATAGGTCGCTTATTTTCACTTAGTAAAAATGAAGTGATCGTATGGCATTGTTACCCTGCAGGTCCTACTCGGGTTCGGCCGCCAAGTGCAAGTCTTATTTCAGTCGGCGCCACACTGGGCGACTTGCGGCCGATGATGAGCACAACGCAACACACAGTCCCCGATCGGAGAAAATGTCTAACACGGCCGGGAATCGAACCCGGGCCCAGTACATGGGAAGCAAGCACGCTACCACCCAGCTAAGAAGATGGACTTCGCCTAGTCCTATGATATGGAAATGTATTCTGGGGTAATTCATCTCTCAGAAATCATCATTGCACGAAAGTGTGCCGTAAGAATAATATGTGATGCTGATCCTCGGTCATCTTATAGACAACTGTTTAAAGAGAAGTTAATTTAACTATAGCACCACAGAACATATTTTCTGTCGTTGTCGTAAACAATCCATTAGAGGTGCGAAGAAATAATAACATCAATGATTAAAGTACTAAGAGAAAAACAGCTTTTATTCGTCTCCACTAAAACTGATTTTAGCTCAGCACACAGCGAATATACCTAATTACGTAACATGTCTGACAGATAAAAAAAAGCACTTCGTCTTCAGGCCCCGAGTGGCCTACCGGGACCATCCGACCGCCGTGTCATCTTCAGAGGAGGATGCGGATAGGAGGGACGTGGGGTCAGCACACCGCTCTCTGGTCGTTATGATGGTATTCTTGACCGAAGCCGTTACTGTTCGGTCGAGTAGTTCCTCAATTGGCATCACGAGGCTGAGTGCACTCCGAAAAACGGCAACAGCGCATGGCGGCCTGGATGGTCACCCATCCAAGTGCCTACCACCCCCGACAGCGCTTAACTTCGGTGATCTCACGGGAAACTGCGGCAAGGCCGTTGCCCATGTATGACAGACAGCACAGCTAAATTTGAAAGTAAGCAATAAGCGCTCCTTCTGGGCAATTCCTTCTGTTCCACTGAACAATTTTTACTTCGAAACTTGCAGCTTAATTGGTGCTAAGGTATTGTATACACTGATTTACCAGAACATTATGATCAGCAACCTACTATCGATATTGTTGGAATTGTGTGAACAATATATTTCGTGTGTGACGGCGCAAAGTGCACTGTGTAAAATAGACCTCTTTGGCATTGTCTAACACTCTTACATTTGTCCAGACGAGTGGTAATTAACTTGCGTAATAATCCTACTTTTCTCGTAAGACCACCATCCTCGAATGCACTTCGTAAATTGTCCCAGACTTCTTTCGCTGTAGCAGCTTTTTCAACGTGAACATAATTCACCGAATCAATCAGTAATATCAATTTTGATTTTGATTTCCTATCCTTACTTGAATAATTCTGATCTGTGGATTTCATTGCCCATCTACCACGTCCCATAGGTCGTCTAAACGTAAATACGCTTCTACTGCGAACTTCCAGGTTGCATAGTTTTCGCGGGTATCTGTTGAGAGGCCAGACAAACGTGTGGTTCCTGAAGAGGGGCAGCAGCCTTTTCAGTAGTTGCAAGGGCAACAGTCTGGATGATTGACTGATCTGGCCTTGTAACAATAACCAAAACGGCCTTGCTGTGCTGGTACTGCGAACGGCTGAAAGCAAGGGGAAACTACAGCCGTAATTTTTCCCGAGGGCATGCAGCTTTACTGTATGATTACATGATGATGGCGTCCTCTTGGGTAAAATATTCCGGAGGTAAAATAGTCCCCCATTCGGATCTCCGGGCGGGGACTACTCAAGAGAACGTCATTATCAGGAGAAAGAAAACTGGCATTCTACGGATCGGAGCGTGGAATGTCAGATCCCTTAATCGGGCAGGTAGGTTAGAAAATTTAAAAAGGGAAATGGATAGGTTGAAGTTAGATATAGTGGGAATTAGTGAAGTTCGGTGGCAGGAGGAACAAGACTTCTGGTCAGGCGACTACAGGGTTATAAACACAAAATCAAATAGGGGTAATGCAGGAGTAGGTTTAATAATGAATAGGAAAATAGGAATGCGGGTAAGCTACTACAAACAGCATAGTGAACGCATTATTGTGGCCAAGATAGATACGAAGCCCACGCCTACTACAGTAGTACAAGTTTATATGCCAACTAGCTCTGCAGATGACGAAGAAATTGAAGAAATGTATGATGAAATAAAAGAAATTATTCAGATTGTGAAGGGAGACGAAAATTTAATAGTCATGGGTGACTGGAATTCGAGTGTAGGAAAAGGGAGAGAAGGAAACATAGTAGGTGAATATGGATTGGGGGACAGAAATGAAAGAGGAAGCCGCCTGGTCGAATTTTGCACAGAGCACAACATAATCATAACTAACACTTGGTTTAAGAATCATGATAGAAGGTTGTATACATGGAAGAACCCTGGAGATACTAAAAGGTATCAGATAGATTATATAATGGTAAGACAGAGATTTAGGAACCAGGTTTTAAATTGTAAGACATTTCCAGGGGCAGATGTGGACTCTGACCACAATCTATTGGTTATGACCTGTAGATTAAAACTGAAGAAACTGCAAAAAGGTGGCAATTTAAGGAGATGGGACCTGGATAAACTAAAAGAACCAGAGGTTGTACAGAGATTCAGGGAGAGCATAAACGAGCAATTGACAGGAATGGGGGAAATAAATACAGTAGAAGAAGAATGGGTAGCTTTGAGGGATGAAGTAGTGAAGGCAGCAGAGGATCAAGTAGGTAAAAAGACGAGGGCTAGTAGAAATCCTTGGGTAACAGAAGAAATATTGAATTTAATTGATGAAAGGAGAAAATATAAAAATGCAGTAAGTGAAACAGGCAAAAAGGAATACAAACGTCTCAAAAATGAGATCGACAGGAAGTGCAAAATGGCTAAGCAGGGATGGCTAGAGGACAAATGTAAGGATGTAGAGGCCTATCTCACTAGGGGTAAGATAGATACCGCCTACAGGAAAATTAAAGATACCTTTGGAGATAAGAGAACGACTTGTATGAATATCAAGAGCTCAGATGGAAACCCAGTTCTAAGCAAAGAAGGGAAAGCAGAAAGGTGGAAGGAGTATATAGAGGATCTATACAAGGGCGATGTACTTCAGGACAATATTATGGAAATGGAAGAGGATGTAGATGAAGATGAAATGGGAGATATAATACTGCGTGAAGAGTTTGACAGAGCACTGAAAGACCTGAGTCGAAACAAGGCCCCCGGAGTAGACAATATTCCATTGGAACTACTGACGGCCGTGGGAGAGCCAGTCCTGACAAAACTCTACCATCTGGTGAGCAAGATGTATGAAACAGGCGAAATACCCTCAGACTTCAAGAAGAATATAATAATTCCAATTCCAAAGAAAGCAGGTGTTGACAGATGTGAAAATTACCGAACTATCAGCTTAATAAGTCACAGCTGCAAAATACTAACACGAATTCTTTACAGACGAATGGAAAAACTAGTAGAAGCCAACCTCGGCGAAGATCAGTTTGGATTCCGTAGAAACACTGGAACACGTGAGGCAATACTGACCTTACGACTTATCTTAGAAGAAAGATTAAGGAAAGGCAAACCTACGTTTCTAGCATTTGTAGACTTAGAGAAAGCTTTTGACAATGTTGACTGGAATACTCTCTTTCAAATTCTAAAGGTGGCAGGGGTAAAATACAGGGAGCGAAAGGCTATTTACAATTTGTACAGAAACCAGATGGCAGTTATAAGAGTCGAGGGACATGAAAGGGAAGCAGTGGTTGGGAAGGGAGTAAGACAGGGTTGTAGCCTCTCCCCGATGTTGTTCAATCTGTATATTGAGCAAGCAGTAAAGGAAACAAAAGAAAAATTTGGAGTAGGTATTAAAATCCATGGAGAAGAAATAAAAACTTTGAGGTTCGCCGATGGCATTGTAATTCTGTCAGAGACAGCAAAGGACTTGGAAGAGCAGTTGAATGGAATGGACAGTGTCTTGAAAGGAGGATATAAGATGAACATCAACAAAAGCAAAACAAGGATAATGGAATGTAGTCTAATTAAGTCAGGTGATGCTGAGGGAATTAGATTAGGAAATGAGGCAATTAAAGTAGTAAAGGAGTTTTGCTATTTGGGGAGCAAAATAACTGATGATGGTCGAAGTAGAGAGGATATAAAATGTAGGCTGGCAATGGCAAGGAAAGCGTTTCTGAAGAAGAGAAATTTGTTAACATCCAGTATTGATTTAAGTGTCAGGAAGTCATTTCTGAAAGTATTCGTATGGAGTGTAGCCATGTATGGAAGTGAAACATGGACGATAAATAGTTTGGACAAGAAGAGAATAGAAGCTTTCGAAATGTGGTGCTACAGAAGAATGCTGAAGATTAGATGGGTAGATCACATAACTAATGAGGAAGTATTGAATAGGATTGGGGAGAAGAGAAGTTTGTGGCACAACTTGACCAGAAGAAGGGATCGGTTGGTAGGACATGTTCTGAGGCATCAAGGGATCACCAATTTAGTATTGGAGGGCAGCGTGGAGGGTAAAAATCGTAGAGGGAGACCAAGAGATGAATACACTAAGCAGATTCAGAAGGATGTAGATTGCAGTAGGTACTGGGAGATGAAAAAGCTTGCACAGGATAGAGTAGCATGGAGAGCTGCATCAAACCAGTCTCAGGACTGAAGACCACAACAACAACAACAAGTCTTTCAATCTGTGGAATTTGTGCCGCACTCATTCTTAACGGAAACTTGCTTTTTATTGCCGTAAAAAACACCGAAAAATAATGCGGAAAAAAAATTGCGATCGTCTTGTAAGGATAACTCGCACTTCACGTAAATTGGAACTTTTCCAATACTTTCTCCCTACAGTTTTATTGATACACTTATTCCAAATGCAGTCTGGGCCCATAACCCATTGGAATTTGCGCAGCTGAATAAGTATTAAGGAGAAAAAAAGGACATTTTACTAATAACTATATTTGCACATTCAAGAACAAATAAAAATTTACAGCGAACACAACAGAACAATTAGCGCACACAAAGAGTGTTAGACAATGCCAAAGAGGTCTATTTTACACAGTAAGAGTAAGAGTAAATCCACAGAAGTCTTACAGTTAATCCACACAGATGTATGTGGCCCGATGGAGTGTGAATCCATAGATGGGAGAAATTATTTTCTTACGTTTATTGATGATTACTCACGATATGCTCAAGTTTATTTTCTTAGTTCTAAAGACCAAGTGAGAGATATCTTTGAGGAATATTGCAATATGGTTGAAAGGTGGACGGGAAAGAAGATCAAGATCATCGGTCTGATAATGGGAGAGAATATATTAACGAGAAATTGAAGAAACTTCTGGCAGGAAAGGGAGTCAGACATCAAACTACCATAAGGTACAGCCCATCTCAAAATGGAATTGGGTTGCTGAGAGGGCTAATAGGACCATTGTTGAGAAAGCAAGAAGCATGATGACTGACGCTGAATTATCCAAAGATTTTTGGGCAGAGGCAGTGTCAACAGCTGTATATCTCAACAATAGATCACCTACAAAAGCATTAAAGAATAGAACCCCTTATGAGATATGGATAGGAAAGAAACCTGATCTAAGCAATATAAGGGTTTTTGGGTGTGATGCAATGGCACATATTCCAAAACAGCTAAGAGGAAAATGGGATCCGAAAGCTAAAAAGTATATTTTTGTAGGCTATTGTGAAAATTCAAAGGGCTACCGATTAATGGATCTATTGACTAAAAAGATTGTCACAAGTAGAGATGCAATATTCTTTGAAAATAGAAAGGACTCAAAAGAGAGCAAAACCACTAAGTCAACTGAACCTAGTTCAGAAGGTGAAACCTTATGTGAGGAAATAGAAAGTGAAGAGGAGGAAGACGACAGCCAAGGACAAATGGATACAATTTATGATGACAATGAGTTAGAGGATGAAAAAAATGAAGAAAACAATGTAAGGCGTTCTTCTCGTGTACCAAAACCGAAGGAATATCCGGATTTTGAGATGTATACAGCACAATCTTTTAATGATGAGCCAAGAGCAGCAGAAGAAGCAATGAGTGGCCCAAACACTCAAGAATGGAAAGAAGCGATGAAGAGAGAATTAGAATCTTTATATCAGAACGAAACCTTTGAATGGGTACATATGCCAGGAGATAAGAAACCACTGCAGGCAAGATGGGTATTCAATTTGAAGAACCTTGAAAGCTCATCACCAAAATACAAAGCAAGACTTGTGGTAAAAGGATATTCACAAAAACAGGGGGTAGATTACGAAGAAATTTTTTCACCTGTAGTCAAGTATGCATCATTGAGATATCTTTTAGCCTTGGCAGTAAAACGAAATTTAATAATTCATCATATGGATGTTAAAACGGCATATTTAAATAGGAAATTCGAGGAGGAGATTATGTCATTCCACCAAGAGAAGCCATAAAAACCAGATCAGATAGTAAAAAGATTTGGCGTTTGAGAAAAGTATTTATGGACTTAAACAAAGTGGACGTTGCTGGAATCGATGTCTACATGAAACTCTAATAAATATGAATATGAAGCAATCCAAGGCAGATCCCAGCATTTACTATAAAGGGAGAAAAGAAGAAATAATAATAATGGCGATATGGGTGGACGATTTCTTTATCCTAACTGAAAGTGAAGGCCAAATGAGAATTTTCAAGAAACAGTTGCAAAACCAAGTTTAAGGTGCATGATTTGGGAGAAGTCAAACGTTATTTAGGTATGCAGATTACTAAGGATGAAGAAAGGAATTGAGCATAAGTCAATCATCATACACGGAAGAAATATTAAAGAAATTTGGCATGAGTGATTGCAAACCCATAAGTACTCCAATAGAAGTAGGAGTGAAGTTAAGTGTAAATGAGACTGATGTGGAATGTGACATGAATGTTCCTTATTTAGAAGCAGTAGGGAGTCTGTTATATTTGTCTCAAACGTCACGACCCGACATTGTTTTTGCCACCAATGCAATGAGCAGATATTGCAGAGACCCAAAGGAAAAGCACTGGAAAGCTGTAAAGAGGATATTCCGATACCTAAGAGGAACCTCAAACTATGAGTTAAAATACCATAGAGGTGGTAACGCAAAACTAGAGGGATATAGCGATGCGGATTGGGGGAGTGAATTGGGAGACAGATACTCCACCACTGGCTGCTGTTTTAAATTAATGGGGGGCCTCACATCATGGTCCTGTCACTATCTTACACCACACAGGAAGCATTATGGCTACGAACATTAATAAGTGAAATAGAACCCAATGTAATTGAGGAACCTACAACCATCTTCTGTGACAATAAGGGAGCCATAAACCTAGCTAAAAATGATGTTACTAGTGCTAGGACAAAGCATATTGATATACGGCACCATTCCATTCGGGACCACATAGAGCGACAGAACATTGCCGTGGACTATCTGTGCACAGAAGACATGTTAGCTGACCTTCTGACCAAACCGTTGGAAAGGGAGAAGTTTGAGAAGATTGTGGGACTATTTGCTTTATCTTGTGGAAGCAACACACAAAATATAAGTTCAAGGAGGGGTGTTGGAATTATGTGAACAATATATTTCGTGCGTGACGGCGCAAAGTGCACTGTGTAAAATAGACCTCTTTGGCATTGTCTAACACTCTGTGCGCGCTAATTATTCTGTTGTGTTCGCTGTAAATTTTTATTTGTTCTTGAATGTGCAAATATAGTTATTAGTAAAATGTCCTTTTTTTCTCCTTAATACTTATTCAGCTGCGCAAATTCCAATAGACATAAACCTGTCTAGGCGATGCATTTGGTGAGGAATGACTGCTAGTCAGAGACATGCATGGTGCATGTAGAGTCAGTGAACTTGCTGTCGGTGCGTAGAATGGGGAGGGCGCGCAATCTGCCTGAGTTTGACCCAAGGCTGACTGTGGTGGTACGGAGGCTCAGCACGAGCGTTTCTGAAACTGTACGACTTGTCGGGTGTTCGAGGAGTGCTGTGGAACACGTGGCGAAACCAAGGCGGAACCACGTCCGGGAATCGTGCGGTTGGATGGCCACCCCTGTTGGACGTCGTCGGCTGGGGAGAAGGACAAAACAGGACGGGCGGCTAACTGTGACGGAACTAACAGCAGACTTTAAGGCTGGGCGGAGTACAAGTATGTCTGAACACACTGTGCACCAAACTGCCATAGCGACTCGCCTCCGCAGCCGAGACCCATGTGTATGCCAATATTAACACCACGACATTGGCAGCTACGACTGAAATGGGCACGTGACCATCGATACCTTCTTCATCACGCCGATGGGAGAGCTCGAATTCGTCGTGTTCCAGGAGAACAGTTCCTCAACAAGTGTACTGCGGGACGGAGTCAAGATGGGAACATACACGTAGGCATCCATAGGTCCAGTGGCGCTCGTGCAAGGCCCCATGGCGGCCAAGGAGTACCGTACACTGGTTGCAGACCACGTAAACCCTTCAGGACGATTGTGTTTCCCGGTGAAAGTGGCATTTTTCAGAAAAGTAATGCTCCATCTCACAAGGACAGGAGAGTGATGGAGTGGCTCGAGTAACACACTGGCGGATTCCAATTCATCTGCTGGCCCCCCCCACTCGGCAGATATGAACCCGATCGAACACATTTGGGATGTGACTGATCGTTTCGTCAGAGCTCATGCCCCCTCTCCGGAATTTTCGGGAATTAGGCGACTTTTGTGTGCAGATGTGATGCCATCTCCTTCCAGCGACCTACCAAGGTTTCATTGCTTAGATACCACGACGCGTAACCGCTGTTATCCGTGCCAGACCGGCTATTTAGGTAGCTTGTCATAATGTTCTGGTTGATCAGCATACTTGTGAGCCGTGGCGCGGCTGGCGCCAGTGTTTTCGCACTCACAATGGCATCGCTGCTATCGATTATAGAGTCACCATCTTTGCCTTCCGCGATTCAGGCCGGTGGTCGGGTGGTTAACGGAGAGAGAACAGAGACAGCGCAGTGGATATTCTTAGGGTCGGAGGTGGCTTGTTGTTTACCGTGCGGCCCGTGGTACGACGCCTGTACGCTATGGGCAGGCTCAGCGAGGGATCCCAGCAGTGACTTGAAGGGACCTCGGGTTAGGTATCGCGGTGGTGCACTGTTGTGTTTTGGGGCTTTTCTGCTGCGAAGGCATGTATAGGTTCTTGTTACTGGCCATTGAAATTGAGATTATGGCGTGACGGATGAAATGAGTGATGCTCGCCGCTGTTGCATGTGAAAACGCTTCGTCTACCTTGGGTCTGTGCAGGAAATTATGTGAAGTAAATAGCTGATACCACGGCACCGTCTTGCTCTCACGCGTTGTTGAATATATTTCGGAATTGCTTAATGGTGAAGATATCCCACGTGTAAAGCAAATGAAGCCATTTGCGCCATACTAAGGTAATGTTTTATTCTGATTGAATCTGTCAGTTATATGTGCATTTTTATGCCCTTCTTTAGTTGCAGATGTTATAGAAGTGTGTAAACAGAGAGCTATGTGGAAAGGAATGTAAAGTTGAAACTCTTTCAATAAGTGAATGCATTCGAACTCTGCATTACTAAAGGTGCCTTTCGATACCAGCACCTACCTTGGGTAATAAGTGTTATTCGGAGGTTGTCATGGTACTGTAAGTAATTATTATATACAAAATTGTTTATTCTGATTATAATAAATTGGAGATGTAAGGTCGGTTGCGTGCCGCTGTAAATTACTATTGTCTCCTTTCTGTGGCAGCCTAGCATTGTCAGTGGCCTCAGTCATTATTCCTGTCATATTTAGAGTTTTGTATTCGCGGGTTTGCTTAAGCTGACACTGTTGAGTTGTAAGACCTATAAACAGGCAAGTCAAACTGAGTATTCTATGAGCTCAAGACGGTATTCTGTTACGTGGTACCTTAGTTTGTTATAGGTTAGACGTATTTTACGTGTTATTAATATTCTGCTGTTTGCTTTGTCTAAAGAGGAGCTAGTTCTGTGAAGTAGTCGTTTATATTTTATTATTGTGTTAAGCGTTGTGCCTTTTCATGTTAACTGTTTTTTTTTTAGAACCTACAAATGACTCAGTGTATGTTGCAGGTAGCTGAAACTGACGTGTTCACGGGGGTCGCGTCCTGACGGGGTTGACAGTGGCCCTTTTTACTACGGCACATCCGACTATCCTCCTTCAGTACATTTGTCTTGCTTATATCGTTATTACGTTTGTCGAGTGGAATTAGGCCTTACTGTAATCACCTTATATGCTGAAGTTAAGTAACTCCCTTGCCAGGGCGCGAACCGTCGTGGATATAGTCATATTCTCATCTATAAAGATTGATAGTGTTATTCATTTAATCTCGTCACATGTATGATTATTTATCTTGTTATATTTAATGTCAGTAAAATGTGTTAGAGAGGTTCGAATTGGGACGTTGTATTCTCCTCTAGTGGAAACGAATTTAAGTGATTTTATTCCTTTTTAAGTTGCTTTTAGATTTGTACATTTTGCCTCCATGTTTGGTGTTTTCATGGCTTCCACGTTAATTAAAATTACAATAAAGGTAAATTTGGCAACGGAGGGTTTCGTGTATTTATTAGTTGCTAAGTGGATCCTAAGTTAAGTGCAGGAACTCTATCAACTTGTATTATTGAACTAAATATTGTTTTGTGTAGTGTGAAATTATCTGTAATGCATCAACATGTAGCTATATTTTAACACCAATTAAGTTAATATCGCCGGCCGGCGTGTCCGAACGGTTATAGGCGCTACAGTCTGGAATCGTGCGACCGGTACGGTCGCAGGTTCGAATCCTGCCTCGGGCATGTGTGTGTGTGAAATCCTTGCGTTAGTTAGGTTTAAGTAGTTCTAAGTTCTAGGGGACTGATGACCTCAGAACATAAGTCCCATAGTGCTCAGAGCCATTTTTTTTAAATTAATATTCTGTAAACTGACTCGCTCCGCAGCGTTACGACGGGTAGTGCGAAGTGAGCCTTCGAATACACGGGCTGTCTCATTTATTTTCGTCACCCCAAATGAGTTTTTGCGCAGAAATAAAATAAAAAATGGACCAAGGAAATGTTGTTTAACTGCACCAATGGAAAATTAGTCGGTATGACTGCCTTTTTAGTACTTTTGTTTGTTACGAAGATATGAACAACAATACGTCTTTTTTGAATTGCACCCTAAATTTTTATGCACTAATCCAGCCTCTCATTCAGACCTGTTGAGAAACGCATCGCAATGTACCATCATGTAAATATGACGTCATTTACAACGTAACTCAGAATTGTCTTTGATTCACCCACACTAGCACTGTGCTGCTACCCGGAGTAACGTAACTCGCCCACTTGCTGGAATTGACAGTAAACAACTGGAATTACGAGGAAAACGTATTAGTCAGCAAGGCGAACTGGTGCCAGCACCGTCGTATTTACGCCCGAGAAGCAGCGCACACTCCGGTGCTCCTGGAAGGCGCAGGACCGTCCGCGCTGCATGTCTGCCACAGCATGAAGTGCCCGTTTACAAAAAGAACAGCAACCTTAACGAAGTGTATAACTTTCCTGTACTGCCCATGACTCTTTGCTCACAATACACCTAGTACTACTTTACCCAGTGATGACGCTACTTCCTACAGCTCTGCCGGTCGGTTCGTCAGTTACTGTTTCATTTGTGGATGGTAATGCCAACCTTTTTTTCGAATCAATCCCGATTGCTTCTGTTATGTTTCCAGTTACCTCCTCCGTCAAAGTATCTCTCCTCCAATGATCGTAACACACTATTAGGCGTGGCCTGAAGGTTAGCTATTATGGCTAGCAGAGCTCATTTCCTGGATTTGGTTCCCGGTGACAACTTCAGATTTTTGTCTGGTCTAAAAGGCCTGCTAGGAGCTCTCTTCAACCTTGAAACATCAACTGAAAATTGGATATAAAGCAGAGACACCGACGCGCAAAGAGCCGGAGTAGTGTTATGTCGAAATGCTTGCAACCGGCTAGGTGACGCAAAAAGATCGGTCAGAGAGCGAGGTGACTGATTTACTAGAACTACGGATCTTATTGTTTGCAAGATTCCAGATAAGTTCTGTAGAATTTAGGCCTAGATGTTACGACGGTAGTTGGAAGAGAACCACATTGTCACAAAATTTTCTCAGTAAAATAAAGGGCAGAAGATTTATGGTACTTAATTAAAGCCCAAAGTTGAGCTAATGTTGCCTCTGTGTATTTTTGATTTTATTCTGTCCATTTCTACATTGTAGTCCGCAGTTATAGTCACGTAGGAGAAGTGAACACGAAAGGAAACATTGCGTTCACAGCAATGAAATGTTGCCTGGCACCGTTCTTTGACAATCCTCTTCACACTCTATCACTTTTTAACATTCCTCCACAGTGTAGTGTGTATAAATACACGGTTTGTCTAAATAAATCACTAGTTGCTTCAATTCTAAACGTTAATCATCCGTACTCTTCCTTCCCTCCTTTACTTCTTACGCTTCATTTTCTTCCTAAACATGTAATGTTATTTCGTCTGCATGTAATTCCATAGATGGAATAGTTTTTCTCAGAGTTCCTTTTCTAGCATAGTAGTCCAGTTCTGTGTGACAAAAGCTGTATGATATTTTCGCGTGTATGGTGTTTCCTTGTATCGTTTATAATTTCACAGAAATTCCTGTCTAATAACACACTTGCCAATAACCTGTATCATCAATGAAACGTTTACAGTGTGTATTTTACACACATCAACAAAAGTTTGGCATTACCCCTTTATTTCGGCATTCACGACACCCAGCAAAAATTGTCTCTGAAGCATGCGTGTACGTTCGTTTACAATGTGTCCATATCAACAAATCAAAAAAACAAACATCTGTGTAACGACAATATAGTCTGCTTCCCTTGGAAGGTTTTTTCACAGCACTACTGAGCAACGTCAGTGCGTGTTGGAGCGTCGCCTTGCGCGGATGCAGGCTTGAATCCGTCGATGCATACCATCGATGAGACTATCAACCCAACCCTAGCCCGAATTGTCTCTCCCTTCAATGTTGTCAACGTCCAAAAACGGTTTGTTTCAATCGATCCGCCACATGTTCGATCGAGCTCATGGCCAGGGAGCAGGCAGGCCACTCCACTATGTTGATCCTAACATGCGGAAGGAACGTTTTCACGAGAACAACACGATGAGCACGCACATATGGTCTGTCAAGTTGATGTTGTCACCAACTGTTCGCAATACGATCTCACTACTGGTCGCAGGTTCTCGCCCCTGCACCATAGAACTGTGAGTCTGACTTCAACAACCAAAGGAGGTATACGGTGGCCTCATGTAATGCCACCGCAGAATGTCACTCCATGGCCACCTTCTTTCACCTGTCGGACGCAGTGTTACGGTCGTTCGATATTACCAGTTTGTCTGCGATTATCACAGTACAAACAGGTCCGACTTTCATCGGAAAACGACACCTGACGCCAATACTAGTGCGTTCATTCTGCATGATCTCTTGCCCGTCTGTAACGGAGCCCATGGTGTTGTGGTGTACCACGTGATTCTCACCATCGTTGTCGGGAATCAAGATTTGCATCATACAACCGTCTCCCAACAGTTTGATGGGATACATGACGTACTGTGGCCTTTGTGAATGCCGACTTTTCTGGGGCACTCAGTTCACGGTTTCTTTAACTTAAAAGTCGTAGATATTGATCATCCTGTAAATCTGTCGAACATGGGCGGCCTGTGTGGTGTTAGTCCTCAGTACGACCTTCAATCGGAGCCGATTCCAGTCTGCACTGCATCAATTTGACTCCGGTACACACGTCGAGCAACCTCCCTCGTTAACGAGACTTCTGTGTGTAACATGATGATACGGACCCCGTCATTCATCACGGTTGTGCTACCCGGCATGGTGCATGGTCACTCTGCTATGCCACAGACCTCTCTAATGGATCCCTACTGCTGCTTAGCTTACAAATGAAATGTTGAATTCCACTCGAGTGCCGCATTCGACCCGTATATCTTGGTAACTGTGTGCATGTTTACAAACAACGTCAGCGGTGTCCTTCCGACATGTAGTGGAACAGTCACAACAGCAACACTCCTACACGACATACCGGGGTGATGCAAAACTTCTGTGGATGTATGTACTTACTGTGATTTCGGGGTGATACTTGAATCCTGATCCAGTCTGGATCGTGTCGCTCTTTCTGTAATTTGCACTTCACCGACTTATTTATCTTTTGGTTGTCAACATCTGCCCCCATCTTCCGTCGCCTTCTCTGTTGAGACTGCCACACCATTCTTGTTCACCTGTTCAGAAAAATGAATGACGTTAACAGCAAGTTGTCACGGCTTCCCGCAAAGATAATTTCTGCGATCATTTTCGGCGAGCGCACTGCTATGTAAGGAAGCACACTAGTTGGAATTTGGAAGTGACTATACCTAGGCTCGTGACGAAATCAGTTCTCACTACGGCTGGACAACCAGTTTGCCTTGCTGCGTAACACATCTGTCATTGAATCAACCGTCTTCAGTTAAGTGTGTGTGAACACGATTTACAAGATCCAAAAGAATTCACTCACTTGTTCCCGTATTATCACGGCGTCGGCATGTTATATGAATTTGGTAACGTTAGTGGTAGTGTGTGGACAGTTGTCCTTCCTGTCTCTGCCTCTTGCGCCCCAGGATTGAATTCGTGTACCAGATCTGTCTTCGTCTGGTGTTATCCGATGTGAAAGTATGACAACTTTTTCAAAGTTTTTGCGAATCGTGTAACTGAGGCGCAACGTGGCTGCCACCAGCCTGGTATTCACCTAGTAGGATGTTAGGAACCGGCCCTCGTCTTCAGTCCTCCAGGTGGATTCGATCCATGACCGGCGTATCTCCCCGAATTGCGGAGGTGGCGAGATAACACGTGCCGATATCCGGGAGGCTTAAATTAGCATAACGTCGACTGCAGTATGCGTAATGCTGTATTATTTAGTGTATGGGTACATGTAGCTCTATCGCACTGTGTGCTAGTAAAGAAAAGTGAAAATCAGTTTCGTATTACGATTTTAATTACGTGATTTTTGTAATATATTTTTGAACATGTCTTGAGAAGAGAAAGTGAATTATACCATAAAATAAAAATTACCCAAGTACGAGTAGAACTCTCGTACTGAGCGTTCCGTACAAACTCAATTATATAGACAATTTATCCATTCCGAGAATCGAGGATATTGACGAGGTTTGGCAGTTATCGACCCTGGTAGTGGCAACATATTTCCAGGCAGTTCGAGACTTTCGAGAATTTTTTAATCACAAATTTGAAGTCGGATGACAAACAACAAGAGAAATATATCTTTTTCGTGTGGTATAATTACAAATTAACAATTTCGTGCTTTTCGATTAACTTGTACTGCGAAACCTTGCTTCCTGACAAATTTCAGGTTCCTAGGTCAACGCGTAGTAGCCTAAAGATTTTAATGATTAAGTTTTCGTGTATCAAAATATATGACATATGGCCGTATCTTTTGATTCCATTAACTTAGAAGCTTAAAATTTTTACGCTGCCATGGGGCCTTAGACTTTAGCATGTGACATAAATTAGAACTCGATACACCAATGTTTTGCAGAGATAACGGGTCTTAACATTCAGACAGACATACAAATGGACAACAAAGCCATACTATAACGATTTAGTTTTTACAGAACGAGGCGTCGAACCATAAAAATATAGAGTGCTATTTAAAAATGACATTGTTGAGCCTATCTTCTTAATGTACACTGCTACAAGAAAGGTAATCACACCGGCTAATGTCCGCGTGTTAGCTAAACAACATTTGCGTGATCCGTTTGTAGTGTAACGACGTAAGTTTTGCATAAATGATTTTCTTTTGACATGTGACCATGAGCAGACTTCGTCGCCAACGTCAATTACAAAACACTTCAAAATTATTTAAACTCTTATTAAAGTTGTCTCTGAATGGTTCTTGAACGAAACTGTAATTAAAACATCATCATTTGAGTCGTATGCGCAGAATTGCATCACTCAGTCCAATTGGTTTGCGCAAACTTTTTTCAATTTAGATGTCGTTTGTTTCTTCTCAGAAATTACATTAATGCAAGTTATCTGCTTTAATAAATATTAAAGCCACATGGAATAAACTTTTAAGATTCAAACTCGCGATGAACGTTGTCAAAAATTAATAATCTTGTCAAATAAATCAGTAATGCTTCTTCCTTAATATAATTCTTCATAAATAAATTCTCGGAACATGTATTTAAACTTTTGTAGTATACACTACTTTATTATCTTCCTATATACTACATATAGACGTGAACCTGAGCCTTGACAAGATAGGACTGAACATTTACAACATGATTAAACTTTCTATGGCGTCATTATTGTAAAAACGTTACAAATTCTTATTTTTTCAGTTTTTAGAAGCACGACGCAACAACTCGGTTTCAGGATCTTCTGTGGCTGTCGACCCGCGACGTATAGTGGCCAGCAATTTTCTCTCTGGTCCCGGCAGTGAAGATGCTGTCTCCGTTCGTTGCGCCGCCCTCTCCGTACATGAAATATAAAAATAAATACAAAACTTTAGATAATTCACAAACATTACAAATATTACAAAATACATAAACAAAACACTAAATTAAACTTATATTCACCTGCAAACTGGGCTGACGCTGGTGGATGGGTGACGCTTCAGTTTCGCGTCCCACTACATGTTTTTTCATAGAATGAGATTTTCACTCTGCAGCGGAGTGTGCGCTGATTCGATACTCCCTGGCAGATTAAAACTGTGTGACGGATCGAGACTCGAACTCGGGATCTTTGCCTTTCGCGGGCATGTGCTCTACCATCTGAACTACCCAAGCACGACTCACGCCCCGTCCTCACAGCCTTACTTCTGCCAGTACCTCGTCTCCTACCTTCCAAACTTCACAGATGCTCTTCTGTGAACCTTGCAGAACTAGCACTCCTGGAAGAAAGGATATTGCGGAGACATGGCTTAGCCACAGCCTGGGGGGAAGTTTCCAGAATGAGAATTTCACTCTGCGGCGGAGTGTGCGCTGATACGAAACTTCCTGGCAGATTAAAACTGTGTGCCGGACCGAGACTCGAACTCGCGACATTTGCCTTTAGTGGGCAAGTGCTCAACCAACTGAGCTACCCAAGCACGACTCACGACCCGTCCTTACAGCTTTAATTCCGCTTGGGTAGCTCAGTTGGTAGAACACTTGCCCACGAAAGGTAAAAGTCCCGAGTTCGAGTCTCGGTCCAACACACCGTTTTTTTTATTTATTTTGTTTCTTAACTGCTGGAGGTTGGAGGCGCCGGCAAGTTCAGCGGACGTGTGGCCACTCCTCGTCCGCAGGCTTTCCACGGCTGGCGAGCAGTACCGGTCTGTTCTGGTCCCGAGGCGTGCCATCTGCCGTACCGGTTGGCTCACAGCGGCGAGACGCTTGCTGCAGCGCCGCCGTGGCACGTACCGGCATCGCACAGCGCAACGCAGCGCACTTCCTCGTACTCGCGACCAATCGCCGCTACGTGATAATCGCCGCCAATCACTTTCACGAGCTCGAATCGCCGGCCGATGTTCAACGCCTCGTAATTTCCATTCGCCCACGCCTAATAAACTCCTGTCGTCAAACGATTCTCCGCGAATTTCTCCCAGCAGTGTCTTCGCACTCAGATGCAGATAAAGGCGCGAGTAGCTGCGAAGACAAAAGAAACGAGTTCCTGCACTTAATTGCCTCCTCGAGACAGTCTGTCAGCAAATAGAAGCCGAAAGCGAGAGACAGAGAGGTACATTACGATAACTAACTGCAGTTTCTCTGGCAACGACCTGGGAGAGGATTCGTTGCAAAGTTACTTCTCCAATGATGTAGGCACAATGTACAGTGAAGGCTATACTGCAGTCTTGGACCTACCCGCAGTCCAAACAGTATTCGTGCTTTACGAAACCGAAACATACACGTATCTTAATAACCAATCTGACAAAACTGTTGTATGCGAAATGTTTTGAAATTGACTTTCATCGTCGTCTGCAGCCCTTCAGACAATCTGTTAAGAAGTTCAGCTAATATCGTTTGGCTGCACGTGTCTTTTAGTGAGGCATTACTAACATTCCCTTCAGAAATGCATTTATTCACTTCCTACACTTGACATCCTTTAGAACATATAAATACCTAAGAGTGATGCGCTGATCCATCTATTAGGAACTGAATGAAATGAATTTTATCTTGCCTACGAGAACAATAACAGAAATAATAACTACGTTGGAACTGGTCACTGGACAAAACTACTTCCATTTTTACGATGAAATTATCTGCAGAATGGTGGACTACGTGTTGGATCCCCAAAATCAGCAACCTTAGCTAACATTTTTATCACTCATTTCCAAAATCAGATATCTGAGAAGACGGGAAAATTTAATATCATGTATTGGCACAGGTATGTGGACAAGATAGTCTGGTAGATGAGCTAAAAGAAAAAGTTTATCTCATTAAGAAATCGACAAAGCTTCTAACAAAAAAAAATGGCTCTGAGCACTATGGGACTCAGCTGCTGTGGTCATAAGTCCCCTAGAACTTAGAACTACCTAAACCTAACTAACCTAAGGACAGCACACAACACCCAGCCATCAAAAGCTTCTAACAACATAAAATCACAGTTACCTTGAGTGATGTGATAATCATTGTTTATCGGCTGAAACTAGTAAGCAACTGTGTGTAACGTGTTATTTGATGAAGACAATTAACAGATTTTGTAGAAAAGTTTAAAAGTATGTAAGATCGCTTTTTTCCATGACTTGATAAAGTCAGTTCTTATTAATAAAGTTCACACTTGAAGAAGAAGAACAAATACATTTTCTTAACGTAACTAAGGAAAATGACAAACTTCTTTCAACATACGCAAAAAACCAACACCTGCTGACAGAATTATATACTCTGTATTGAACCATACCCACAACCAGAAGCTATCGGCATTAAGGCACATGTTTTACAATGTTTACAGGATTCAATTCAATAAGAGGAATTATAAAAAATAAATGCATGGAATTAAGCAAATAATTATAAATAATGGGTATGACACATACAGTACACAAACTCCATGAAAAGAATTAAACATGGAACAAAACAAATACAACTTACCCAGAAAGCAGGAAAACTCACGAACCCCTAAGCCACAAACAAAGAGAAAATACCCGCGCGCGCGCGCACACACACACACACACACACACACACACACACACACACACACACACACACACACACACACACACACACTCACACACACTGATACACAAAGGCAACACCAAAGACAAAGGACATGCTATGCTATGCCTTACAGGCATAAACTAACACCAGAAGTAGGTGATGAGTGGAAATTTGGTTATGTTTTGATTATGTTCTTAGATTTGGTTCTGGTTATGTTTTTACATGAAATTTTGTCGGATATGTGTTGAGATTATTGTGTTTTAATTTTATTTTTTATTTTTACGTAATAATTTTATGTGCTCGGAGGCTTCCCCGGCGTATGTGTTGCTTCCAGGGCTCTCGGGTGTCCGGCCGGATGCGACATTCCATCAGAACCACCTGATGATGGGGAAAAGGTTATTCGCCGAAATATAGTGGGACTTAACGATCGCATTCGGTTGGACACCCGAGAGCCCTAGAAATAATTTTGTCATGGTTTGTGATTTGTGTTGTGTTTTAAGTGTTACGCCTCTGTTGCCCTATGTTTACTCTGTTACTACGGATTTACGTTACTTAGTGTCTCGGATTTGTTTATTTTACCGGTTTTCTTACTTTATAACATCAATAAAGTTTTCAATATATTTTTGGTGCTTGAGGTCGTTTTATTAGTTCAGTAAATTTAGAGGATTATTGTCTGCACGTGAATATATTACTATTTCTTCAAAAATTTTCATGATAGCTTTACCAAAACTATATCACAGCCAAACACAAGCAAATAGGTTCCACGTACGCAAAGAAATAACACTAAACACACAACGGAAAGAAACTAAGTGACATACGCAACCACATCTTATCTAGGAAAAATCTCAAACAAAATTAACGAGATATTCAACAAAACCAACATCTCCTTTGCATCTTAAAACAGACACAGTCTCAAACACAAAATCTACAGAGCCAACTCGACAGTTCCCATACACAACAACTCCAGCATTCATAAAATTTTATGTGACACATGCCACAAATTCTACATGGGACAAACCGGCCGAAACTTCAACATTAGATAAAAATAGCACACCAGAGACAGTGCAAACAACCCATCCAAATTCTTCCAGCATATACAAACAGAACAACATGACGCAAAATTCATAAAAAAATCTGGAAATCCTCCATATTACGCAAAAGTGAGTAATCATGAACATCCTTGAAGAAATAGAGAAATGTTCACGTACACACAATAACTCTCTAAATTTACTGAACGAACAAACCGATCTCAAGCACAAAAAGAAAATTGAAAACTTTCCTGATATTCTAAAACAGGAAAACGGGTAAAATAAACAAACCAGAATATCAAGTAACACAAATCCATTGTAACAACATAACCGCCTAACAACAAAGATATAATACAAGAGAACACTACAAATCATAATCCATAACTACATTATTACATAAAAATAAGATTAAAAAACACTAACCAACCAGACGAAATTTCAGGTAAAAAACGTAATCAGAACCAAACCTAAGAAAATAAAATATAACCGAATTTCCGCACATCACCTGCTTCTAGTGATAACTATATAAACATGACATATTGCTGATCCACTGTCATCCAAGCTGTTAAGAGGAAAACAACACAGACCAGCAGACTAATCTGTATTTAAAGATCAGATATAACAGTACGTGTACAACGGATGTCCAAGTAACATTTAAACTCAAATTATAGCTGGGGCAGCACGAGGCAGCATCTATATTACACGTGAGGTAAAAACACCAATCGAATGTATAAAATTTGCACGATCATATTTACAGTTTTCAGTATCAAGACTATCACCTATTAATGTATTTACAGAACACGTGACAATGGCAGTATGCCGAAATGAACTCTTCGTGATTTAGATAATGAAGCTCACATAAGGAGCTATGTAAGTGGCATATAATTGTCGTAATCATGTCACTACAAGACATATTTTGCACTGCGGACCCCAAGGAACAATAATTATGGACTTCAATGAACAGTGTCTAACAACTACAACAAAATAGTAAAAAAGTAAGTGTGTATATATTTCAGGCCACTGATGATGCCTCTCAAAACTTAAAGTCTAAAAGTGCATGCCATCATAAAATTCGTTTCATTCAGTTGCATATAGACGGATTTATCGTGGAAGGTATCACATAATATAAGTTGCAACTGACGACGATAGGACAACGAATGTTGATTGTGTAAACAAGTCCTTCCCTTTAACATTAGTAGCTCTTCATATGTCATAAGAACGAAACGAAATCACAGTTATCAACTGCGAATTAGTATACTATTCCTCTTCTTTATTTTATTGATCAGAGATTTGTTCCTCATTTGTGGTTGTAAAGTTAGAACTTTCTTGACTTCTTCGTCCGTAACTACTTTCTCAATTCTGGAACTGCAGGTAAATTATGTAATATTTTTATTTTTTACAATCGGTATCTCAGGTTATCATTAGTTTATAAACACACTCCTGTCGAGAAATAGCTGGAAAAGACGGCAGCTGTTCGACTAAAGTCTAGATCAAGTGCAATGCCAGCCTCAGAGCATTTCCTCTGCATAGGTTGGCGACGTGTTATTTTCCGTAACCTGCGGGAGAACAATTTATAGCAACCAATGAGAGGGACGGGAAAGTCAACGTAATTCAAGCGCAGGGACTGAGATCAATCGACGACAGCTTGTTCCATCTCATTATAATTAGCTTGTTCCGTTGCATTATACTGAATACTATAGATGTTTGAGGTACTTCAATCATTTTTCCAAAATTAAGAAATGTTATTACTCGAGTGAAGAAATGGACTACCTGTTTATTTAATTCATAAATGCGTTTCCTTCCCTTAATCCCTCTACGCTGCCTTGGGTTAATTAACTTTGAGTTTGTATTAAGAGTTCGTCTTCTGGTAGTGGCAACTCTGTATGTTTGTTAGTGCCAACATAAATTTGGAGTAAAGGCAGCAATGATGTATCTGTTTGCCAGGGATAATTCGGGGTTGGTAACAGGTTCCCCTCCCCTCCAGGGCGGAGGAGAACGACCGGTGAGTGCCACCATAACAAGGACACTCTGGGGGAAGCTGTTGAACTGAGCGCACGGACTCGAGACCGATCTCCGTATTTGCCACCAGATTTTTTGAAGGATCATGTATAATTTATTATATTGTTATTAATCCGCTCTTTTTCAGGATGGAAGTAGTTAGCATGTCGTTACTACCAATCACTTTTTTGAGAAATTTTGCCGATAAAATTAAAATTTTCAGTTAGGGTTTCTTTTCCAGATGTGAGCATGGGCCTCACGTTATCCATTTGCAGTAATGCAATAAGTTAGTGCCTTCAGCATTCTAGAGCAGCAAAAGTATCAAAAAACATATAGTTCCACTTTCAGCAGTAGCGTTTTGCAGTTTTAACTTTCTTATTGATCTTGCGAAAGTAACATGGGATTCACCCTGCCTAGTTACTTAACATGTGGTCATAACTGCTGACGAGAAATTTAGACGATGATTCCGTGTGAATCTTGCTAGGTTATGCATGTGTTTTGAGTGAGTTACTTAAGGCTCCAAGCGTGTGGCGTAATTTTTTGGCAAATTCATAAATTTTGTGCACGGATGCTTTGATTCGTGGCTACTCCCATTTTCAAACAGTAACCTATACGAGGCTCCACGTCCTAACTAATTGGTAAATAATAGGTTGTGCGTGTGAACAATTGTATAGATTGAAAACAAGAATGTACAGTGGGGTGAGTACAAAGAAAATTAACCGGTGGTGTCAATCACCTACGTGGTGTCTAATTACACCGCCAGCAAGCTAACAGTTCGTTCTTGAAAATAGTTAAGGTCAGGATGCTTGTTTATGCTGTAAATTGTTAGTCTGCATGTGCCAAATTTTACAGGATGTTTTATTTTTAAAGAATTCTTTTTTTTTGTGCATACGGGAGATAGTTGTGTCTGCTTTTTTCTCCCCGTTTTCCCGCCAAGAATCTTTGCTACAGTTTTGGCTAAGGGAACGGTGCTGATAAGTAATGGAGAGAGTGACCATTGAAGAACCGAAGCGCGGTTGATTAATTCATAACTGTTCGGTCCAAGTAACCACAAGGGGTGTGTATTTCAATCACTGTCCAAGCAGGCGGACTACAGATGCAGCAACGTACATCCCTCCCCTTTTCCAGTGCACAATATTATAAACGAGACCAGATTTCTGATAGTATAAGAACCTTCAGCGCGAAAGAGTGTTGAATAGATTTATGATAATATGGGCACCTTCAGTGCTACATAAGATAGCATTTATTCGTCTTTGCTTTGTTAATTGCAATTATGAATCCGCTTAAGCAGCGAGTAAAAAATATTGTAACATTTGTAAAGTTTCTATAAATGGTTCAAATGGCTCTGAGCACTATGGGACTTAACATCTGAGGTCATCAGTCCCCTAGAACTTAGAACTACTTAAACCTAACTAACCTAAGGACAGCACACACATCCATGCCCGAGGCAGGATTCGAACCTGCGACCGTAGCAGCAGCGCGGTTCCGGACTGAAGCGCCTAGAACCGCTCGGCCACTCCGGCCGGCTGTAACGTTTCTGAGTAAATAATAAAAATGTCATATGAATTTAATTTCATGGTTTCAGTGACTGATCATAACGTCCCCATCCTGCGTAGAGAACAATGTTAGTACTAATTTGAAGTCATGAGAATCTGGCGGAAATAAAATTATCAAGGACAGAGAATATAGATCATGTTAGAGCTTGGTAATTAGTTACTTGTCCACTTGGTTGTTTGAGCCCTCCCCCGCGTTATTCTTTGCGATATCTAAATATGATAATCACCTAATCAATCAAATGCTACCTTCGGGTCGGTCCCCTTTCAATGAATCCTTCCGAGCATTGAACCAAGAGGGTAAGCAGCGTGTATATGAGATGCCTTGGCACACACGCAACCGGCACGCTCTAACACAGATTGGGAGAGAGAAAAAAAGAGATAACAACGGGAAAGCTAACCGTTCACTACAACACCTTTTATGGTACGTGTGTCCGTCGTAAGTTAGGTTGACAGGTGATAGTGTGGTTGCCTCCTGACGAAGCCAATGAATGTGGTGATATTTTGCTCACTGCGGGGTATATGTTGAAAGTTATCTTAGTGTTATTTCAGTTAAAGTGAATCTGTAATGTTTGCTGTGTTTTTAATGTTAAATTGTCTATTGGATGCTAAGCTTCTGGCTTGCTGTTTAGAATGGTGCACAAATCAGACCTTAATCCTTTCAGACCCTCTAGTTGCAATTGTGAACATTAAATTTTGCTGTGTCTCAGCTGCAACAGAAGTATTTTTTGTCAATGGAAGCCTGAGGTACACAATTGTTAATTTTCAACCTTTTCACAGTGCGAAAGTGCTACCATCTATTGAGCATCACAATGAACATATCAGCAGCTCGCGACCAGAATATACGGAAGTGGTTGGTAATTGAATGTTGTTATAGTTATTATTTATTTATTTATTTATGGAATAATCATTTTAATATTTAATACAATAGAGAATATTTCGTAATTATTTGTTCCAGTCCATAAAATTAAGCCAAGTGTATTAAGTACGTTTAGAAACTGGGTAAACGTCCTCGCATAAATCATTACTACATAAATAAAAATTTTCGTTCCTCCAAAAATATTCGCGTCTAAGGATTTCAGCTTATAGTTTGCATAACGCTAAAACAGTTGATGACGAAATCAACTGGGAGAATGTGTGGAGAAATCTAACTGCGAGAATTCTAAGAAAATTATGTCCTGTCTGAATCTTACAGTTATCATAAAATCTAAAATGAACTATGATGAAAAACTGATTACATTGAAACTAAATTCGGTCCATGTGAAACTTAATTAAAGAAAGAATCTGTTTTCTACATTATTTGGCTTGCCTGCGTCTCACTGGATAACGCCGTGCCGTGCAAGCGGGCCTCGCAGCTACAGCTCGTCTCGGTAATGGAGCTGCAGTATCTGACTACCGAGATATGCAAAGATGCAACGCGCTCTGTGAAAACGTTGCTGTCATTATCGGTACATAATTTTTGATAATCATTTTAAATAAATTTAAACGTGGCTCTTCCGATGTAATCAATGACTCTGGATTAAATGAACTCAGTAGCTATCTCATATCATTTGACGTAACTACATTTAATGAAACTTCAATAATAGCCTACTTAAGCTTTCTCCAAAATCACGTAACTATAATCCAAGAATAACAAAATTGAACTTTACATGTCAAATCTGTCCTAAATCAAATTTCCGAAATGAAATGATAAATCAGTTTCTCTCACAATGATCGATAAATCCTAACAAAAAACATTAAAGCAAAAAGATTGCTGATCTGGATGTCTGACGGTCCAGTAATGTTGCATTATCAAACTGCTACCGCAAATAAAACAAACTTAATCATTACCTGTAATCCATTCTCCATAAAGAGTATCATCATAGCAATGTAAAAATCATTTCTTTTTTTCTCCACAATAGATCTTTTATTAACCCATATTATATTTCCCAAAAATCTCCATTGTTTGCTGCTACCTGCTACTAAACCAAAACTCAGCTGTTTACATCTAACACCAAAGCTCAACTGTCCGTCTCCTCTCCTCGCGATCAACAGATAAATCTGGTACTCGTCTTCGCAGAGCAAAGTGTTGACTAATCTCTATGCAGCGCAGCTTCTCTGTATTGGATGCGCGCGCATGTCTAAGCAATTCAAACTTTTACGAGCGCGATTCCAGACGTCCAAAACAAGAACAATTCCTACTAAAATTTACATACACACTTTTCAGTATCTGTTGTCGTGGTACACATTGGAACTCTTGCATTACGGTACCGTAGCACGCCGCTAGAGCAGCCAAGGCAAAACGAAGCAGCCTGCTGAGGAAGTGGAGTATACGCTTCCAGTGCCGCCGAAGAAGTCCGAATTACGAAGAACCAAGTGGTAGACAATCGAACCAGGAAACCTAGGAGGAGGCCGTCGTGTTCAAGGAGCAGCGTATCCGAAATGGGGAGATAGTGGAAGTTAGTCGTGGATGTTTTCTACATTTTGCACGATACGCGGAACATTAAAAAAGTCGCCACGCGCTGTGTTCTGTGACTGCTCTGTCAATCCAGATGACTTCTTTGGGCGTGTAATCATCATGAATAAGTGCTGGGTGTGTCACTACGACCCGGAGATGAGGAGGAAAGCAGAGGGAACGTGTAGATTCATCACCGCCAAAACTGTCGGAGACCCAGTCATTACCGGGAAAAGTGATGGTGAGTGTTCTTTGGTACCGCCGTGGTGTGGTGCGCTTTAAGAAGGCAAATGTCACAGAAGCGTCCTACTCTTTACGATGTTGCGGGAGCTAGTCAGGACGAAGCCGTCTAATGGGGACTCCACAGCAGCGCCTTAGCAAATTCTGGACAGGGCAACGTCACACATGCTGCTTCTTTGGACTACCAGAGTCTTTCCTCACCCTCCCGTATTTTCCTGGCTTGATAGCCAGTGTTATCTTTCTCTCTCCTATTATGTAGCAGCCACTACCAAAATAACGACGATATGCTTTTCGATGTCGAATATTTCCCGAGGAGCCAAAATGCAGCCAAGTTATCTGTGGAATCCTGCCCACTCGTCTGGGATAGGCTGCCTATAGGATGCTGCGTTCTCGGAATGCTATACAACAATTCAAAAAATAACATTAATAGTTTTATTTCAATAAAGCGGATTTGACAATACTTAACTGGAATGTACAACATGTGTCGCAAGCAATGGGCGACAAGCAAACAGTAATGTTCTTCTCTACAGACAATGTCCAAACAAGCGATGGATATGGATCACTAATAACTGTTTTCGTAGCACTCTCTGCTAGGCTGTGCTAATACGTGTCAGTACTATTCACTAATGTCATGCTGAAGCTTTTTTTGTGTATGTGTGGGAGGTTGAAATACAGTTTCACCGGTTGCTCACGGTCTTGCTGTGTTGGTGGATGGTAAAACTGTTTCAATTGACAGTGATACCATTCCAAGGACATCACCAGAGTGCACTTTGAAAGTGTGGCGGTGGGACTTGAAGTCCCATACCAACCTCCGATGGTTCAAATGGCTCTAAGCACTGTGGGAGTTAACATATGAGGTCATCAGTCCCCTAGAGTTAGAACTACTTAAACGTAACTAACCTAAGGACGTAACACACATCTATGCCCTTAGTAGCAGCGTGATTCCGGACTGAAGCGCCTAGAACCGCTCGGCCACAGCAGCTGGCCAACCTCCGATGGTTGACGTTTAGGTTGCAGGAAAGAGGTAACATAACGATAACAACATTAGGTATCAACATCGGTGGTTTACCATGGTCGACACCCATCCAGTAGTGAAGTCAATACTAACAATGCATGAGTGGCAGTAGGAAGGCTAACATTAACTGTGGTCAGAAACGGAGTCCTCAAGGATGATGAGAGGAACTGGGTGTCAGTGCCAGTGCTGGGGTGTCGTTGTGCCAATATTTTGTAGAGCAGCGACCATGTCACGTAGGGATTCTACTTTGGCAAAGAGACGCCTTGCCTTCTCTCGCATGGACACCTTGAGAGTAGCAATGTCCGTTTCCTCATGGAGGGTAACTACCCTCGTGATAGGGAGGGGCTTGCAGGCTCCATCGAAGCACCTTATTCTGCAGGCACTGGAGGGTCTGCATCCAGGAGGCACTATCATAGCACATGCAGTGGAGCCATAGGTGAGGGAAGGGTGGGCAACCATACGGTACAGCCAGAGCTTGGTGCCAAGGTTCAGTTCCCTGCTGATGAACATTGGGTACAATGCTGTGATCAGCTTGAGTCCTTTGTGGATTACGTATTATGCATGGCGATGGAAGAGCAGCTTCTCATCTATCTGGACACTTAGGTATTTGCTATTAGGGGACCATGGGACCTGGACTCCTGCTACAGTGATGTTGTGGCTGAGGATGGGGTAGACTGCCGTAGTTCTGTCGACATTGAGGACAATCTTGTTGGAATGGCACCAGCCCACTGTCACGTCCACCTCTCTCTGGAGGCGAGCAATGAGCTGGGCTGTGTTGCAGCTGGTGGTACAGAGCGCCTTATCCACAGCATACTGCGCCAGGTGGCAGTGTGGGAGAACTGGCATATCGTTAACATAAATGTTAAAAAGGATGGGAGACAATACAGAGCCCTGAGGGGAATCGACATGTGATGTAAGTTGGAGTGGCGACCTTGCTGAGTAACCAACAAAGCCTGACCGTTGATGATGTTATCCATGACCTTCACATATATTTCAGGGATGGTCGTCTGTGTCAGCATTTTGTACACAAGATTGTCCTGCCAGAGCTGGCCATGGTGGCCAAGTGGTTCTAGACACTTCAGTCTGGAACCGCGCGACCACTTTGGTCGCAGGCTCGAATCCTGCCTCGGACATGGATGTGTGTTATGTTCTTAGGTTAGTTAGGTTTAAGTAGTTCTAAGTTCTAGAGGACTGATGACCTCAGTAGTCAAGTCCCATAGTGCTCAGAGCCATTTGAACCATTTGTCCTGCCAGGTCTTGTCTTATGAGTTTTGCAAGTCCATGAAAACTGCTAACATCTACATGATGGAGTTAAAGCCCTTGCTGACATGATCTATGATCAAAAGGACTTGGAATTCGGCCTACAGGTGCGAAGTAAATCCAAATTGTTTTGGCCATATGGTCACAGCCACCACAAGAGAGTGGGAAATGTGGTGGAGGATCGAAGATTCTAGAACCTTGGCCGTGGTATTTAGAAAGCTGATGGGCCTATTGTGAGTAGAAACTGCAGAAACATTTGAGGGCTTGGGGATGACAATAATTTTGGCCTGCTTCTACTGTATGGGAAAAACGCCAGTTGTGAGACAGCAGTTCAGGATGCTGGTAAAACAGACCAGTGGCTTGAGTGGGAGCCAGCGAAAGTGTTCATTTAAAGTACCATCCAAACCTGGAGCTGACTGTCCATGCTTCCACTGGAGGATCTGCTGGATTTCCGCCGTTGACGTAAGTTCATGGCCAGATAGGGGTGGTCTTTGTCTGAAAGCGGTAACGGCCGCTAGAATATCGTGTTCATCTTGTAGTTCATCATCCGTGAGGTCCTGGATGAGTAACTGGTTTTGGGCCTCAAATGCATCGGCCAGAGTTTCTACCACATGGATTGTGTCATAAGTTAAGTCATTGACAGTGCACATGGGGTGGTTGGTCTTCACTGCGGATAGCCACATGGCTCAGACAAAATCCCATTCAGATTTATGTTGGAGGAGGAATGCAGACATCTTGTCCCCGCATTGTTCCGTTTTCCAATCAGTGAGCCAGTGGCAGAATTCACGCTGGAGACGCTTCATGCGACACTTCTCCCAAGAATCACGAAACTGCTTCCACTGCCTGCAGTAGTGGTTCTTCTGGCTTTTGAGTTTGCACAGGAGGAAAGGCGAGTCATGAGTGTGGTTAAAGCCCATGGGGCAATGGAAGTAAAGGCCTTCATCGCCTTTTGGACTTCTGTGGTGAGATAATCAACAGCACTAACCAGATTTGTAGATGTCGTTAGGTCAAGATGTTGCCAAGTGGTGTTATTAAGGATCCTGGAAAATTTGTCCTAATCCATGATGGTCAAGGTAGAGCAGACATCTAAAACAAGAGTGAAGTCGGTAAGGTGCAGGGGCATGGGACCATGGTGAGAGGCCAGTTAGTGGAGTGTTTCCAACGAAAACTGCACCACAATGTTATTGAAAATGGCCATATCCAGATCGTCTGGCTGGCTGGCAGCACAAACCAGTATATGGGTGGGATTGTGGAGGCCATAGACCAACAGCACCAGAGGAACTTCTAGGTCAAGGAGGAGTCTGCCCTTGGGAACAGTAATCAGAGAATGCCAAGATGGATAATTGGGACTGAGATCTGTCCTAACATGAGTTTGTCAAATGACGTCAAGGTACGGTGATCAGCTTCAAGAAGTGGTAGGTTAGGGGTCAAATACGCAGCAGTAAAAGCTATAGCTCCAAGGCGGGTAGAAACAGTGACTGCCGTAGCCTCTATATGTTCAAGTGGTTGGAGAACCTCATGATTATGGACGAGTGACTTATGCAGAAACACTGCCATGCACCCACCTCAGCGATGCAGTCAGTCAGCATGATATCAAACCATGTTGTAGAGACGAAAATCGTCGGCGGGTTTCAGGTGAGTTTCTGAGACAAGTAAAATGTTCACATGGTGGCCATGGAGGGATGTTTTCAGTTCAGTCTTCATACCTTTAACACCATTTGGATTAAAAATACAAACAACTAGATTCCGAGAGGGCTGATGGTTGTGTGGGGGGTGATTCGCCATTATAACAAAATCTGGCTGAGCGCTTCAACATCGGCAATGACCTTACTGAGCCCATCCTCTGACTGATGGATCTTTTGAGCTGTTTCACGAATGACAGCCCTGATGTGGGGCTGTGTGAACAAAGAGATGACTCGGATGATCTCTCACACGGCATCCCAGAAAGAGGCATCTGTCTCCACCATGTGGTGGCTGGTGGAGAAGGCACTGCAATGGAGGGTAGCGGCACTTTAGCAGGACGTCGGGAGGAGGCCGCGGACAGTGTGTCAGCTTGGTGGGCGCTGGTATGCATCACAGAGGGCGGTTGAGCAGGGGGAGACTGAGCTATAGCAGTGAATGTGGTGATAAGGGAGGGAGCCGGAGTGGGCTCCTGCATCACAGGTTCATCAGGCGCCTGAGCATCAATGGTGGGATGGTCATCGAATTTACCCCTTAAGGCAGAGAAATGGGTATGGTCCCGTGATGGTGGGTGTGGCCAATTCGTCCATGGTTTCCTTCGTGGAGGGTGAGAAGACTTCATAGCCTTCTGATATATAGGACAACCCGTCCAGGAAGCCAGGTGATGGGGATCATGAGAAGTGCCCAAACAGTGGACACACATGGGTTTTTCAGAGGCTGGGAGTTTGCAGTCCTCTGACAGATGTGAGCCATCACACTTGATACACTGAAAGGCAGTGAACAATAATTGCCAGTGTTACACAAATGTTGACACCAGTGGCAGATAGAGGGGCCATTGCGGCCTTCATATGATTCAATACACACTGAAGTGGTGGCTTCTGCCACCGAATGTATCAGGATGACTAAACATAGTCGGAAGACGTAGAAGGCGCCGTATTAACTACAGTGCCCTAGTACACCTCGGTCTGCATCACAGGGCCCCACGATGCTGAGGAAGCACTCCAGCAGCCCATGCAATGTAATACTGTGTTGAGGCAGCCTTGTACAAAGCGCAGTTGCGTCATCGTCAGGGTGCCGGCAGTTGGCTGAGCAGTCGGCGACCCTGGCGATTCAGCGCTGCTCGGTGTGAGCCGCAGGTGGCCAGCTGGATCCTTCTCATTGGCATGCCTGAGATCGCGGCGACAGCAAGCACCTGTGATCTGGCGTCTGAATCTGCAGCCCCCACCTCGGGATGCCTCCGGCATGTGTTGGAAGCCAGGACGCCTGCCAGCGGTGGTGAGCCATGGAGTGGCCCACTGCTGATTGGCTACAGACCCCCATGTCAGTCTCAGAGGGTCGAACCAGCAACCCGCCATGGACTGGAATGCTGACGCCCCATCTGCTGATGCATGTAACCGGTGGTGTGACACATTCTGCCATCCAGGAGAGCTGTCACACATGAATGCCTTGTTAGCAAACTGGCACCTATTTATACACAGCTGTGTACCTCTGTTTTGCTAAGGCGTCGCTCCGAGTCACGTGCGCACAACACCTGGGTTGTGCCAATGGGCCCCTTCTGCCTGTAACTTGCAACATGTAAACTGCTGCATTTAGTCTTTTCAGCGGTTCGACGGCCCTGTAGCCTCCATTCTACTTCACAACCGCTGGTGACCATAACTTACTGTCAACAGACCTGCACCTTGCTGTAACTTGTGCGCTCAGGAATGTTGCACCGAATCTAACTTTCCTACCTTAAACTGTAGTGCCGATACAACACCTTGGTGCACAGGAGATACCTGATTTGGTAAATGTGTTCGACGTCCCCCCTCTGAATAAGGGAGACAACTTGGGTGGGCATAGGGATTAATTTCCAGGTATCAGGGTCTCTCTTGTTGTATTGGTAGACCAAACGGTCCAGGAAATTGAGACATAGTAATTCATCCTTGACGTCTGTCTCTGTGACTTCGCAAGGAAGCTCTTTGATGACGACTTTTGTTCTTCTGTGGCCGAAGCCTGACGAATGTATTAGTCCATAGCCCTGGACTTCAGAAAGTTGAGGACTGGGAGATAATCATCCATGGTGACCAGCAGGTACTTGATGTGGTCTTCCTGGTATACTGCCCGCAGTTGGCCCGCAATAAGCCGTTGCAGTTCAGTGTTCAGGGATTGAGAACAACGATAGGAGGGATCTTCTCCTTCTTTGGTGGTGGTGACGGATTCTGAGAAGAGGGGTCGGGAGGGGACCCATGTCCTGGTTCTGGTGGGAGGGGGGGGGGGATGGGGGGCAACAGGGTCGGAATCCCCAGACGGCCCGTTGGGCCGACGAGATGGTGTAGACGAAGCAGCATCCGACGGGGCGTCCAAGCGGCGGTTGGTTGTATTAACACCGGGGACCAACATTGCTTTACCGTCACTAGGTGAGAGGTCGATCACCAAGCGGACATGGGAATCGTCAGAGGACGAAGAGGAAGATCAGTCCCTCACGCGACGCTGTGTACACGGTTCACGTGAATCGGTATCACTCTCAGTGGTTGTCGGTGACTTGTGGCGGGAGGCACGATGTGCGGGGTCCTTAGCCCGTCGGCTGGTTTCGGTATCAGCGCAGCTGGCAGCTTTTCGGGACGGCCGTCGAGCGGCCGGTGTGACATTGCCGCGCGAAGGGGCAGCGGATGAGACGCCTAGCTGCGGATTCCTGTTCTTGGCCCTATTCATGATTAGCCGCGGCCCGACTGACATAGTGAAGGCCCTGGCATGATAAAGGCTCGAACGTCTGTCGCCTGTATACACCCAGTACAGCATGACGTGTACGAAATAACAACGCTGCCTTACATGGAGAACGACAAAGCAACGACGACTCAGACACTACGACTACACAACGCTGAGCAACACTCGTGACCGTAGCGAACAACACGCACGTAGTCGCAAGTAAACGCTGTCAGGGTTCTAACATGACTGACGGCCGAGGCTGGCAGGAGCGGCGCTTATATTCACTTTGACTAGATGCCACTCCTATCGTGGTGACGTCATTAGTTAGCGCACTATTGTTGGCTGTCGTCATCTCACCACCTTCTCTGGTCTTGCGTTCTTGTTCTCCGTTCCGGCGCTTGTAGTTACGCCAGAACATTATCCATCGTTAGGAAAAATGGCGTACTGGACTGTGAACATGTAGACACAATCACCAGGATTCATGGTAAAAGCTCGATTTTTTTCGAGGTGACCGTTGTATCCTTATGGCTACTCCTCGTAATGAAGCTGTCGTTGCTCTGACCTCTTACGACACTCCTCTTTTGTTTTGTCGCACCGGGTGACTGACGGGCGGGCTCCTTGACTGACTTCTCGGCAAAGTGCAAAACAGTGACAGGCCGGTACTGCATAATTTTGTGTGTTGTGTGTGCTGTAAATTGCGACAGAACGGACAAATATTAACACTCACCTTGGAAGTTGCTCTCACTCCGACATCATTGAATGTGCACTATATAGGTGTATTAAGAGTTCCCCCCGCGCACTGTTTCCCATGTGTAATTTTTTTTTTCTTTTTCGTAATGACAGTAGAAAAAGTTTTGGCAGGAGGACCTGAAATTATCTTTATCGGCACCTTGGGAGGCCCACACTGTCGATCGTCGAAGAGACTGTTTTGCTCATGGTTACTGTGGCTGTCGAAATAAATTAATGCGTGTTCAAGTACTACAAGATGTAACAGAACGACGCTTTAAAATTTTGTGACACTGTAGAGGCTGAAATTTTGAACGTTCTGATAGAAGGAACCTATAGCCGGAAATGTGAAATAAAGTTTCTGCTGTCTTCACTGGGCGGTTGAAAATCCATGCACCGCCTGCACCATAAGTTACTAGGTGAGATTTCTAGTGAATATTTGAGAGGCAATCCTTGAAGATCACGTTATTCGAATACACATCTTACCAGATCGTTTGATTGCCTTAACTTCTGGAGGTCGTTCCTTGAAAGTGTGCACTAGCTGGCAGTTTCAGAACGATAGTGCTCCAGCGCACTTTGACAGTCAGGCCAGATAATTTCAGACAGAAAGTAACTGGAAGGGCATGTCCAATCCCTTGACCTCTGCGCTCCCCTGACCTCATCCATCTTGATATTATTCTCTGGGACTATATAAAATCCTTTGTGTTACGGCGTAAAGTTAGCGCCAGGACACCAGTCGGGAACGAAAGAGAAGAGACGGCTGTAAGGTCAGCCACTCGCACGCTGACGAACCTCTCTCCAGGACGACAACGCGACAGCTGTGGCCCCTATGTGAAGAAGACATGAGCCGCGCCCAACAGGTGGCACCCACTTCGATAGCAGCTTCAATGTTAGCCACTTCGTTAGCTATCTGTATGTAGCACAGACTTGTGTCTGTCTATTCTGAAGAAGCCTAATTAAGTATTGTAATTGTCTAGTTTAATAAAACTCATTAATACGAGTTGTTCGATTGTTTGTCTAGCGAACCGAGTATGCAGGATTCCTAGACACAACACCTTGTGCACTCAACACTTGATTGTACTTTACTGTCAATGAACGTTTTCCACATCTCCGGCTATAGATTCGGTATACCGAAACGTTCAAAATTTCATCCTCTGCAATCCCCAGATTCTTAAAATGTCATTCTGTTACACACTGTATAAATTTCTCGAATTTCCTACGGAGAATGAAGATGGAAAAACCCAACGTGAATACACCGTGGATTGGATAGAACGATGAAAGGGCTTTAAAAAGCTTCAAGATCGAATATTCAATACTACTTAACTGAAACTGCAGTTTCAACCACTGTGCTGTATAATAACTACCCCAAACGTTACAAGTTCAAAACTTTACGCAAACGAATGTGGATAATGTCGCGACGCGCTGTGAACTTGTGGGGACCACACACACTACGCTGCCAAGCGAACATACGCGAGGCTCAGACAACTTTTACCAACAGCTTCTACACTGAATAGGAATGTGTCGAGGTCTATGAATATGACTAATAAAATAAACCTCTGATGACGTACGCTGCTCCATTCTGGGTCAACCACTGTGCTGTATAATAACTACCCCAAACGTTACAAGTTCAAAACTTTACGCAAACGAATGTGGATAATGTCGCGACGCGCTGTGGACTTGTGGGGACCACACACACTACGCTGCCAAGCGAACATACGCGAGGCTCAGACAACTTTTACCAACAGCTTCTACACTGAATAGGAATGTGTCGAGGTCTATGAATATGACTAATAAAATAAACCTCTGATGACGTACGCTGCTCCATTCTGGGTCTGCCCCTCCTGCAGGTCATATAGAAGAAGGTGCTACGTCTCATAGCAATGCCCCACGATACACACTTACCGCGGATCTTCAGAATGAATACCGCCTTGAGAGTGCCTTGGAGATGTTCAAGAAAACTCGCCACACGACGATACAGGAACTCGATACGGTCGAACTACAAAGTGGTTCAAATGGCTCTGAGCACTATGGGACTTAACACCTGAAGTCATCAGTCCCCTAGAACTTAGAAATACTTAAACCTAACTAACCTAAGGACATCACACACATCCATGCCCGAGGCAGGATTCGAACCTGTGACCGTATAGGTCGCGCGGCTCCAGACTGAAGCGCCTAGAACCGCTCGGCCACACCGGCCGACCGCTCGAACAACCCCTTCATCCTAAATCTGGGAAACTACGATCACAGCCATGGGTGGCAACACAATCGCCCGAAGACACTTCCTACTAGGAATGTTTAACCTCATATGGGAATCTGAAGGTACGCAAAGAACGTAAATATCGGTGAAGCCCTGCATCTCAGCAAAGGTCGCTGGCACTACCAGCTGAACGCACACAATTGCCCAGCCTTCGACAGCAGGGAAGTGAATTTGGACACTAAACACAAACAGAATGCACATAACCTTCAACTGTGCGATCGATTTGTGACCAGTCGACCCCACAGATGACAACCATGGCTTGTTACAGTTCCGCAGACTCCCCAGCTGGCCCGTGAGACATCGTCGGTGCCCAATCTGAGCGGTACCTCTCACCGATGTGGACTGACACACTGTACGGTGAACCGAAGCTATGACGTTGATACCGAGCATCGCACGATACCCAGTAACTAACCATAGCGTTATCCTTGCATGATCTGTCGCAGAAAGCAAGAAAACCCACTACTGCCCTTACTACCTGTCCAGGCTATACCAGAGATTTCTCTTGCCCTTGACACTCACCTTGGCACTTTTTCCCCTCTGCCCTTTAACCTGCTGCTCTTTAATCGCTTTCGTCCACTTCCTGTTACATCGATGGATCAGTGCTGATGGGTAATCCTACCCAGACGCACGGACAACATCACAGACCAGCATCCTGTTAACTCCTCGATTAAAACTAACAGAAATAGACGTGACAATAGAACTTTTGCGATGGGTACCATGCCGGCGCGGGCGTGTAGGGGCTCCACCTTCTAATAAAAAGTTCGCGACGCGCTACCTAGCCGCAGTTAGAAGGTGCCAAAGAACCGTGCTGTTGCGAGGCGGGAAGATTGTTTGCTGGACGCCGAGGTGGTGAGTAGGCAGTGGTCAGCGAGGCACGAAGGCGCTGCAGAAGCTTCCGCCACGCGTGATACACGTGCTCTGCCGGTGGGTCCAGTCACGATGGCCTGCCTGGCAAAGGAATCGATTCCGGCCGCTCTGTCCAAGTCTATTACCGCCTCTCGCCCTTATGCAGCTGACAGCCTCGTGAAACGTGTTGCGTGTAACAAACGATGTGGTTATTGACGTTCCCTTCGGGATTAGACTTTGACAGGTAATGAGAAATTCCCCTTTCGTCGAGGCCAGCGCTGTGCAACGAGTAACAAGAAGTAATCTGATGGACTCCATACGTGTCTTGAGCACTCCGCTAGAGTGCTGAGTTCAAGTGACTGGTGGGTGTAAGGGAAGGGAAAGGCAGGAAGCAAGGTGCCTGACATTCAATACGATTGAGGACATTTCTTTTATTCGTAGGTTGCACAGCTGTCATTTCAGAGTAGTGCAATGTACTGTCAGTGAAATGTTTTCGAAGGTGCTGAGCAACAGTCATACAGCATTTTCTGAAGGAACACACCGTCATTTGACTGTATATTTCTGAATATTTCCTGTGCACCTCCTAGATTTCAGCTTTCCCGCCATTCTCAGGTACAATGATCTTAGACCTTTAACTAATTTTGCTATGTACTGTGCACGGTGACATATTATTCTACGCCATTATCAAGTACAATGTTCTTAGATAATTAACTGTGTGTATGGTGTCTTGTACGTACACAACAAAATGACGTTAACAGTCTAAGAACATTGTAGTCGATAATGGTGTGAAAGCCGAAATCTAGATTGTACACAGGAAATATAGGAAACATACAGTCAAATTTCGGTGTATTCCTTAAAAAAATGTCTGTCTCTCCAAATAAGGAAATACCAGACCTAACCTCTCGAAAGAACAGTTAGCTTCGACACAACACACTCTATACAGTTTCTGGTATAGTATTCTTCTGATGGTGGCATTCTATCATCGTACGTTGACCAAATCACTCTGGATCATCTTCAGATCTAAGTAGTTACTACCGCAGCTACTTAGATCTGAACGTGATCCTGAGTGATCGATAAATGTAATCTAATAAAAAATGTGTAACTGAGACTGAGCAATAAACGAAAATTATCTTAAATATCAATACATTTGATGATCCCCATGAGACGAATAATTCGACTATAGTGCAAATGATATATGTTGAGAAATACTGGGATAGCGAGAGAGACGGAGATGAATGGATCAGGGAACGGAATGGGATGAGAGACGTAATTATGACTGTAATGAAAACGAGAAGCAGGTGGGCGGGCCATGTGGCCAGGTGGTTAGATGGTAACCAAGCAACGAAGTTCTTTCATTGTTCTAAGAGATAAGAAGGGTAGTAGAAGTAATCCACAAAACTATCGTCCAACATCCATGACATCCATTGGTTGTAGAATCTTAGAAGGTATTTTGAGCCCAAACGTAATGAGACGTCTAGAACAACAAGCTCCTCAATGACAACCAGTATGAATTCCGAAAACATCAATGATGTAGAACCCAACTCGGCCTTTCCCCACATTATATCCTGAAAAGCATGGATCAAGCCAATCGTTTGAGGTACAGTATTTCTCGATTTCCGAAAAGCATTTGACTCAGTACCACATCTAGGCTTATTATCAAAACTGCAATCTAGTGGGATGTTAAGTGAAATTTATTACTAAATTGAGGATTTTTTGGTATGGAGGACGCAACATGATGTCTTGGAAGAACCATTGACAGGTCAGAAGTAACTTCAGGTGTGCCCTAAGGAAGTGTGATGATCCCTTGTTCTTCACTTTGTATGTTAAAAACTTCGCAGACAATATTAATGGTACCCTCATACTTTTCCCAGATTATTAAATTATCTATAATGAAGCACTGCCTGAACTAGCTTCAAATCTTCAAAAATATAAAATTTTGCATTACAAAAAGCGAAAGAACGTAGTGTCGTTGACAACAATATCAATGAGTCACATGGGGAATCCGTCAACTGAAGCAAATACTTGAGTGTAACAATTTGCAAGGATGTGTAACGGAACGATCACATATCCTCACTTGTCAGTTGTAGGTAAAGAAGGTGACATACTTCGGTTCATTGGTGGAATACAAGGCAAATACAATCATTCTACAAAGGAGGTTGCTTACGCCCAAGTGTTGCGGTTTCAATTCGTGTTGGAGTACGTAGAAAATCTAATACCACTATCACATTACGTAACCCCTGCAAGCACTATACGCTATACCATAAATTCATGCAGCAATCATGTACTACACACTAAAAGATTGGTTAGAATTTTACTTGGAAAACTTTTCTACAGCCATGATATTTTAATAGTACACAATAATTTTCCTAAACAGAGAAATTCTTTCAGAATTCTGAAGTCAAGTAGCTCACTTTTCTTCCGTTCTCCTACTCTTCGTCGTTTTCGTCTTAGCTTTGTTTCTCGTTACTCCACACACTCAGCGAAGTAAGTTACCCATTCCGTTCAACAAGTCTCCTAACCTGTTCTCACTATCGATTGAGAAGGTTATTTCACCTGCAAGCCTAGCATTGATGTGTACTGCTCTTGCATTTCTATTTCTACTCTAAGATTTTGCGTCATGGCTTTTATAGCGAACGAGTTGAATACGATTGTCGATTACTTGCAATGCTCCCTTACTTAGCACGAACTTATATTTTTTTCTTGACTTGGATTTCGTGAACGCACTTCTACCCCTGGTCTTTATCCTCATTAGTATGAGTAATTCGGACGTGTTATTCCGTCTCTCAATTTCGAAGGTGTTTTGAAAGTTCACAAATGATATGATGGTCTCCAATTTTAAACCACTCTGATCTCCTTCCAGCACCTCTTCAATTTATCTGCAAGTTTTTTCAATGTAAACTTAACAAGCTTGAGCTATCAAACTGATCATCTTATATTTCTCGCATTTTTCGACTCACGCTGCCTTAGGATGTGTGATATTAATGTTTCTTTTTTTCTCGGCGATGAACGAGGTACATCCAGAGAGTAAGAATACAGAGGCTATGTAAAACATAGGGATTTGTTTTTCAGCTTTGCCACGTGTGGCATGTAGATGTGATCGTAATGATTGAATGAAACTATCGAGTCCCTCAATCACTTACGAGGAGGAGAAATTTAGTATTTAACGTTCAGTCGACAACGAGGTCATTAGAAACGGAGCAGACGCTCGGATTAGGGAAGGAGAGAGAAGGAAATCGGCCGAGTTCTTTCGAAGGAACAATCCCAGTATTTGCCTTAAGCGATTTAGGGGAATCACGAAAAACCTAAATCAGGATGGCCAGACGCGGATTTGAACCGTCGTCCTCCCGAATGCGAGTCCAGTGCGTTAACCACTGCGCCACGTCCTCGCTCGGTGGTCAGTTACGGAATGCCGTCTCAGTAGCATAACATGTCATTCAGTGTGCCCTTCGTTTGCTCCACCAACAGCAGATATGAAATTGGACAGCCACTCTGTTCCTCACTTTGGATAACGAATCGGCGGCCAGTATCCATCTTCAGTGTATTGGGTTGTTTAAGGAAGACCGTACCGAAACAGAAAACCTTGTGCAACAAGTAGAAGAAAAAGTTCATGATGATCATTGTGTGGCTCTTGAATCCCTTAAAGACAAGTTTCCACACGTCTTACGAAGTCTCCTGAGTGAAATCGTGTCACAAAGACTTTGACTTAGGAAGTTGCGTGCACGGTGGGTGCCAAAAATATTGAGTCTGGAAGACCTCGAAAATGGCGTGTCGGCTGCACGCCAATTCATTAAACGTTTTCGCACTGAAAGTGAATCCATTCTCGATTAACTTGTGAGTGGGGAGCAAACGGGGTGTTTCACTATACTCCCGAGTCAAGAAGACAGTCTCTGCAGGGGTGGTGCCACGCCCATTCTCCATCATCCGAAAATTTGGGGCCGTAAAGGGCTCTTGTTGGTCGATTTGTTGCCCAGATAGACCACCATCAATGCTGCTCTATATTGTGAAACCCTACAGAAGTTGAGAAAAACATCACAGAGGAATGCTGACTCAAGGTATGTCACTCCTCCATGATCCCAGTCCGCTCAGTCACTCGTGATCTGCTCGTGTCATTTGGATATGACATTGTGTCTCTCTCACCCTATTCAACCGGCGCTCTTGGATTACAATCTTTTCACTTAACTGAGGGAGTTTTTGGGTGGGAAGTGCTTTTCGAACGATGAGGAGGTCATGGGGACTATGACAGAATGGCTTCAGGACGTGGAGTAGAAGGTATATCTTGACGGTATGCAAAAGCTGGTTCCCAGACTTCAAAAGTGCAGCGATCCCAACGGCGATTATCTGGAGAAATAATAACATATTTTGGCACATACCACGTAAGTTTCATTTAAATATACTATTTATTTTTAGATTTTTAACAGTTGCTCTATTCTTACTTTCTGAATGCCACTCATACTGTTTCGGTAAAGATATCAATACTGTAAGTTCATATATGTGTTTAACACAACCTGGATATTGTTTTCTGGACCAAAGGCGATGTATCTACTCATTTTATTTGATTGCCTTAGCTATTTCGATTACTGAAAGTGAAATATATGAAATATAATTTCATTAAAAGTGAACTGTATAACATTTAATTAGTATAAAATACTGTTGCGTGTAGTTTATGAGGTCATTTCATCTATACAATACCGATATCTTTTACTACAGAATACACCGCTGGTAATGTAAAGCACGCTGCCTCATCTGGAACTTAACAACTTTCCAACTGAAGTTGGTATTGTAACTGAACGAGGATGAACTAGAAACCAACTGAAAGTCCGATTGAAGTAAAGTGTCAAAAAATTGCTGAAATTATATGTAGACGGAAGAGTAAATTATACCTAAGTATTGGACAACCTAATCCAAAAATGTTAACGAGTCTCATATTAAGCTATATATGCCAGATAAAATATATAATTATCTGTTGCGTGTCCTATGTAGGTCCGCTGAATATTGGAGTATAGCTCTCTACCGGTCCGGTGTATACAAAGAAATAACAGGAGTAGCCATTTCTGTATATATACAGTATCATTTATCAGAGTTTTCTTAATATGGTAGTTCTTACAAATTTTCTTACACCACTTCCACATGCTTTTATTTCCTGTCTCTACAATTTGTATAACTACAGTGCAGTCTCATCAACTGTTCCTTCTGCGCTGTTTCAGCCAGTGACATTCGGATGTCAAAACCTAATAGCGGATTCTTCATTTCTTCAATGTAACAATTCTTCTATAGCGCTACGACACAGCTTTTTCCACACCATAGACGTATGTGCAAAGAATAGGACTGGGATGCGGCTGTTTTTGCAAAACCGCAATTATTATAGATTTTTTTTATCCAGTCAAGTTTCATTAGCTCTTCTGCATCACCAGTTCTTACTTTAGCTTACATTCTATATATGTGTTGGATATGGTTGTAGTACATTACTCTTTATGTTCGGGTAGCATGTCATGGCATTACCTGTTGTCATTTTCAATGTGTACATGCTCCTCTCGTGAAAACTGCGTTCCCCCCCGCTGTGTCCTTAAGCGCTGAGCCGCTAGGCGTAAAACATTTCGCCACAGAATTCTTAGGCCGTAGCAGCCGGCTCTCTCTCCTGGGCGGACATTTACAAACTGCCAGGAATTTTAATGCACAGTCACTACCGTGGGAGGCACTCAACCTCACTGCTACTTGCAGGAGACTGAGGAAAGTGTACAAGATATACAACTCTAATTGAAGCACATGAATGTTAAACAACAGGACCTATTCTTCTATAATTTACAGTCATATAACACATTTTACTTAGCAGACAAACTACTGACATATAGAAATAGTAATCAATGAATATAGAAATCAACATACATTATAATCAAAATAACTTGAACGATCCGTGGAGTTTAAATTGTTGTGGAGAGCTGAATTCATTTAATAATCACAACATGAGAGCTGAACCCACGAATTAACGATCGAGTTGACGAAAAGAGGATGGTTGTGATGAAGGCTTAACACACAGCGAAGTGGTCTTCTCAGTTGAATAGCTCTACATAGTCACGCTCTCCGATGGTAAACCGTGGCGCCTAAATGCGATCGACATTACCACCTTCTGCTGATGGTAATAAACCGGCGAACATTGCTCTGACTCAAGAAGGCAAGTGCCTAGTGTACATCGGAGTCGTTTCACTGAGACCATTGATCCGAGAGAAGCTGACAGTGTGGGGTGTCTACGCTCTGGAGTTCTACGACTTCCGCACACTTATTTGCTTCCGACCTAAAAAAATAGTGCTAGTATCAACTGCTGGGAGGGGCCGTGGTCAGCGAATGCCTGCTGGGCTTAGAGAACAAGTACTGTCTTTCGTCCATAGAGATATCCGCTCCTGCCGTGACTCCAACCGTCGGAAGGCAGTTGTTTCTGTAGCACTGCGGCCTTCTCGAGGAAGAAGAAGGGCTGTTTGAATTCCTTACTGAAATTAACGGTTGCCGCCATCAAATCCTCTTAAAACGATGGCATCAGAAATTTCGATTCCGGCGTACAGTTCCGCCGCATGCCATGAATCTCACTGCTGTGATCTCTCTTCACTCTGAAATTTTAATCAGGGATAAATTTGTATTTACCGTTCGGAGAACTTCGAAATAAAACAAATAATGTGATAACAAGTTCACCAGTGAGACTGTCTGTAACGCCGGAAATGCATATCCTCCTATTTCCATCCATTGTACTATAAATATTTTCCTTATTTTGTTACTTGAAGATATGACATTTCTGTGTCTTTATATACTGTAATTGTTTTACTATTTGTTTATATGTATTTATGCTATTATGTCGATGTATAATTGGTTTGTTTTGTAAATACTATTTGTATTCTTACGCTGGGTCTTGCCTAGGGAAAACTATGTTATCGAACGATTACATCGATAGGTCGTATGGAGAAGCAGTGTTTAGGATCTTTGGTAGTGTTAACTCTGGCGCGTGTAGAGCGGGCCGAGCGGAGTCTGGCTGGAGTAGGGCGGTGGAGCAGGTATGTTGTGTCACGCTCCCGCGAGTTGCCACGCTTTTGGGGTTTGGCAACATATAATTGCACTCGACTTGCTATGATAGTTCTGACACGGTGTCGCGGACGGGAAGCATTAGCTGGCGCACATCAAGAGCCCGTTTCGCCTGGTGACCGTGTCGAGAAGAAAGCGTGCCAACATCCAGCTTCTGCAACAGCGACGGCCGACAATGAGTGACTGTCGCCACCTCCTCGATCGACGACTTCAAACCTTCAATCAACCAACAAGGAAGACTGAAAGCACGTAAAGTTTTAGAACTGTATGGCAGACCTCAGCTTTTCAAACTATTCCATTAGCAAAATACAGCAACTTAGCATGAACCTTTGTTGCTCATTGTCCCAATTGCATTACCAAGCAGGGTCCCTTCCTTTTCTGGTATGAACCCGAGTATAGTTGAAATTCATACGCCAGCATTAAAGTAGTATCATTCCATTTCGCTGCTTCAGTTTCAAAGTTCAGTTAAAGTATTCATAGCTGGCTACAATACTTAGATTACAGAAGCACAAATTAAGAGTGCGAGTTTTGTTGCCATATTTTAGCTTATCTGTGACTGCAGCTCAGCTTGGTACATACTAAATTTTACTATTGTTAATTGTTCAGAATCATTTAATTCATGCTCAAAGTTAAATCTCTTATTTCTAAATTACGTAGATTCAAGTAGCTTTTGAAATGATTGTTGAGGTAGCCCAAGACTAACCTTATTTTACTGAATTTCGTAGTGATTCAGAAACAAAGCTCACTGTTAATTTCAGTCACTAAATTAACTTTCAATTTTCCGGTTTTATTAATTCTTTTGCTAAATTAAGTCAGAGCATAGCGAAATTTATTACTTCTGGCAAACATTCAGTTTTCACACAGCACTTGTTAACCTTCAGTTGCCATGCTTTTAGTGCTAATTATATGTGCATTAATCTTTCATTTTCAGTTATTATAGTGGTTGTCCATAGGACTGGCGACCGTAATTTTCCCCAAATCTAAAATATCGAATTAACGCCAATTAATTGTTAACGTAAGGACCACACATTTACTTTCTTTATTAATTTTACCCTTTTCTCAAAATTAATTTCCACCAATTTCATTTGCATTTTTCCTTTCATTTAGATGTAACCCTTTCCTCCCTCTTTATCGACAGATTAACTTCGGTGACGATTGCTTTTCCCAAATTTCCATTAGGTATACGCGGTTCAATTTTTACTGTCATTAAGGTCGATAAGTGAGGGGGAGGTTACAAGTTGTTAAAAATCTGTCCGGAATCTGCAATGATGTGTATTGGCCTTTAGTTATCTGTTGTTTATTTCTTTGTTAATGGCCTTGCCACGGCTGTGGGGCTACAGAACGTATCAACGCAAATAACGTGAATGTAATTCTACCGTTGAAATTCGAATCCATGAAGCTCTTCATAACACTAGTACACCTGTAAATTCAGTACATTAGTAACGGCGGCTAATGATCATTTCTGTTATACTACCGCCGTGAGTCTACTCTTTCTGAGCACATACGACACTGGAGCAAGCAAATAAGGCTTGCACCAACGAGATATCTGTTGTTGTTGTTGTTGTTGTTGTGGTCTTCAGTCCCGAGACTGGTTTGATGCAGTTCTCCATGCTACTCTATCCTGTGCAAGCTTCTTCATCTTTCCGTACCTACTGCAACCTACATCATTCTGAATTTGCTTAGTGTATTCATCTCTTGGTCTCCCTCTACAATTTTTACCCTCCACACTGCCCTCCAATACTAAATTGGTGATCCCTTGATGCCTCAACACATGTCCTACCAACCGATCCATTCTTCTAGTCAAGTTGTGCCACAAACTTCTCTTCTCCCCAATCCTATTCAATACTTCCTCATTAGTTATGCGATCTACCCATCTAATCTTCAGCATTCTTCTGTAGCACCACATCTCAAAATCTTCTATTCTCTTCTTGTCCAAACTATTTATCGTCCATGTTTCACTTCCATACATGGCTACGCTCCATACGAATACTTTCAGAAATGACTTCCTGACACTTAAATCTATTCTCGATGTTAACAAATTTCTCTTCTTCAGAAACGCTTTCCTTGCCATTGCCAGTCTACATTTTATATCCTCTCTACTTCGACCATCATCAGTTATATTGCTCCCCAAATAGCAAAATTCCTTTACTACTTTAAGTGTCTCATTTCCTAATCTAACTCCCTCAGCATCACCCGACTTAATTCGACTACATTCGATTATCCTCGTTTTGCTTTTTTTGATGTTCATCTTATACCCTCCTTTCATGACACTATCCATTCCATTCAACCGCTCTTCCAAGTCCTTTGCTGTCTCTGACAGAATTACAGTGTCATCCGCGAACCTCAAAGTTTTTATTTCTTCTCCATGGATTTTAATACCTACTCCGAATTTTTCTTTTGTTTCCTTCACTGCTTGCTCAATATACAGATTGAATAACATCGGGGAGAGACTACAACCCTGTCTCACTACCTTCCCAACCACTGCTTCCCTTTCATACCCCCCGACCTTTATAACTGCCATCTGGTTTCTGTACAAATTGTAAATAGCCTTTCGCTGCATGTATTTTACCCATGCCACCTTCAGAATTTGAAAGAGCGTATTCCAGTCAACATTGTCAAAAGCTTTCTACAAGTCTACAAATGCTAGAAACGTAGCTTTGCCTTTTCTTAATCTAGCTTCTAAGATAAGTCGTAGGGTCAGTATTGCCTCACGTGTTCCAACATTTCTACGGAATCCAAACTGATCTTCCCCGAGGTCGGCTTCTACTAGTTTTTCCATTCGTCTGTAAAGAATCCGCGTTAGCATTTTGCAGCCGTGACTTATTAAACAGATAGTTCGGTAATTTTCACATTTGTCAACTCCTGCTTTCTTTGGGATTGAAATTATTATATTCTGCTTGCAGTCTGAGGGTATTTCGCCTGTTTCATACATCTTGCTCACCAGATGGTAGAGTTTCGTCAGGACTGGCTCTCCCAAGGCTGTCAGTAGTTCTAATGGAATGTTGTCTACTCCCGGGGCCTTGTTTCGACTCAGGTCTTTCAGTGCTCTGTCAAACTCTTCACGCAGTATTATATCTCCCATTTCATCTTCATCTACATCCTCTTCCATTTCCATAATATTGTCCTCAAGTACATCGCCCTTGTATGGACCCTCTATATACTCCTTCCATCTTTCTGCTTTTCCTTCTTTGCTTAGAACTGGGTTTCCATCTGAGCTTCTAATATTCATACAAGTGGTTCTCTTTTCTACAAAGGTCTCTTTAATTTTCCTGTAGGCAGTATCTATCTTACCCCTAGTGAGATAAGCCTCTACATCCTTACATTTGTCCTCTAGCCATGCCTGCTTAGCCATTTTTCACTTCCTGTCGATATCAGTTTTGAGACGTTTGTATTCCTTTTTGCCTGCTTCATTTACTGCATTTTTATATTTTCTCCTTTCATCAATTAAATTCAATATTTCTTCTGTTAACCAAGGTTTTCTACTAGCCCTCGTCTTTTTACCTACTTGATCCTCTGCTGCCTTCACTACTTCATCCCTCAAAGCTACCCATTCTTCTTCTACTGTATTTCTTTCCCCATTCCTGTCAATTGCTCCCTTATGCTCACCCTGAAACTCTGTACAACCTCTGGTTTAGTCAGTTTATGCAGGTCCCATCTCTTTAAATTCCCACCTTTTTGCAGTTTCTTCAATTTTAATCTACAGGTCATAACCAACAGATTATGGTCAGAATCCAAATCTGCACCTGGAAACGTCTTACAATTTAAAACCTGGTTCCTAAATCTCTGTCTTACCATTATATAATCTATCTGAAACCTGTCATTATCTCCAGGCTTCTTCCATATATACAACCTTCTTTCATGAGTCTTGAACCAAGTGTTAGCTATGATTCAGTTGCGCTCCGTGCAAAATTCTACCAGGCGGCTTCCTCTTTCATTTCTTACCCCCAATCCATATTCACCTACTACGTTTCCTTCTCTCTCTTTTCCTACTGCCGAATTCCAGTCACCCATGACTATTAAATTTTCGTCTCACTTCACAATCTGAATAATTTCTTTTATTTCATCATACATGTCTTCAGTTTCTTCGTCGTCTGCAGAGCTAGTTGGCATATAAACTTGTACTACTGTAGTAGGCGTGGGCTTCGTATCTATCTTGGCCACAATAATGCGTTCACTATGCTGTTTGTAGTAGCTTACCCGCATTCCTATTTTCCTATTCATTATTAAACCTACACCTACATTACCCCTATTTGATTTTGTGTTTATAGCCCTGTAGTCACTTGACCAAAAGTCTTGTTCCTCCTGCCACCGAACTTCACTAATTCCCACTATATCTAACTTTAACCTATCCATTTCCCTTTTTAAATTTTCTACCCTACCTGCCCGATTAAGGGATCTGACATTCCACGCTCCGATTCGTAGAACGTCAGTTTTCTTTCTCCTGATAACGACATCCTCTTGAGTAGTCCCCACCCGGACATCCGAATGGGGGACTATTTTACCTCCGGAATATTTTACCCAAGAGGACGCCATCATCATTTAACCATACAGTAAAGCTGCATGCCCTCGGGAAAAATTACGGCCGTAGTTTCCCCTTGCTTTCAGCCGTTTGCAGTACCAGCACAGCAAGGCCGTTTTGGTTAGTGTTTCAAGGCCAGATCAGTCAATCATCCAGACTGTTGCCCTTGCAACTACTGAAAAGGCTGCTGCCCCTCTTCAGGAACCACAAGTTTGTCTGGCCTCTCAACAGATACCCCTCCGTTGTGGTTGCACCTATGGTACGGCTATCTGTATCGCTGAGGCACGCAAGCCTCCCCACCCACGGCAAGGTCCTTACCGAACACTGCGTTGATTTAATCTGGCGCTCCATACTAGCATTCACTATATCAATGATACATTTGTTCTATGTTTAGGCTACAGGCAATGAAGTAGGCATCTACACTGAAGAGCCAAAGCAACTGGCACACCTGCCTAATATCGTGTAGGACTCCGCGAGCATGCAGAAGTGCCGCAACACGATGTGGCATGGAATCGATTAATGTCTGAAGTAGTGGTGGCGGGAATTGACACCATGAATGCTGCAGGGATGTCCATAAATCCGTAAGAGTACGAGGGAATGGAGATCCCTTCTGAACAACGCGTTGCATGACATCCCAGATATGATCAATAATGTTCATGTCTGGGGAGTTTGGTGGCCAGCAGAAGTGTTTAAACTTGGAAGAGTGCTCCTGGAGCCACTCTGCAGCAATTCTGGATGTCGGGAGTGTCGCATTGTCCTGTTGGAATTGCCCAAGTCCCTCGGAATGCAGTGTGGACATGAATGGATGCAGGTGATCAGACAGGATGTTTACGTACGTGACATTTGTCAGAGTCGTATCTAGACGTATCTCTGGCCCCATATCACTACAACTGCACATGCCCCACACCATTACAGAGCCTCCACCAGCTTGAACAGTCCCCTGCTGACATGCAGGGTCCATGGATTCATGTGGTTGTCACCATGCCCGTACATGCCCATCCGCTCGGCACAATTTGAAACGAGGCTCGTCCGACCAGACAACATGTTTCCAGTCATCAATAGTCCAATTTCGGTGTTGACGGGCACAGGCGAGACGTAAAGCTTTGTGTCGTGCAGTCATCATGGGCACACGAGTGGGCGTTCGGCTCCGAAAGGCCATATCGATGATGTTTCGTTGAATGGTTCGCACGCTGACACTTGTTGATGACCCAGTATTGAAATCTGCAGCAATTTGCCGCAGGGTTGTACTTATGTTACGTTGAACGATTCTTTCAGTCACTGTTCGTTCCTGCAGGATCTTTTTCCGGTCGCAGCGGTGTCGGAGATTTGACTTTTTACCGGATTCCTGATATTCATGGTATACTCGTGAAATGGTCGTACGGGAAAATCCCCACTTCATCGTTACCTCGGAGGTGCTGTGTCCCACCGCTCGTGCGACAACTATAGCACCACGCTCAAACTCATTTAAATCTAGATAACCTGCCATAGTAGCAGGGATAACCGATCTAACAGCTGTTCTAGACATTTGTTGTCTTATATAGGCTTGCCGATCGCAGCGCTGCCTGTTTACATATCTCTGTATTTGAATACGCAGGGCTATACCAGTTTCTTTAGCGCTTCAGTGCATAACACAAATTTGTTTTCGTACAGGAAGTATTTTCGCCGAGTTGGAGGGCGCGTCTGGTGACCATTTCGCCGGAAACTCTTCCGTGACCTTAAATACGCGTTTCCCATCCCACGCCATGTTGGTGGAGCAAATATTGGACGTGGTCTTCGCTAATGGGACTAACGCTGCGGGCTCGCAAGATGCACGTGGGCCTGCGGCGAGTAAAACTGGTTGGCTCTGTTGGGAATTCCCGGCGTTGTCGCTTCGCAACGCCCCGACTTTCTTGTCGCCCAGTAACAACTCTTTAAAGTCCTTGCACTTCTGCGTTACGGTCGTACGTCTCACAAATGAGGTAGAATGTCTTAGACGAAGACTACTAATAAATATACGGAAACTTGAGAGAGTACTCTCTTCGTTCCAAAATATGTTCTTGTGTTACATGTCTGCCGATAAAGGTATGTGTCTACGTTTCCCATAAAATGTAGTAACTCATTTCGTGGGACATTTTGAATTTATAGGACTGAAAACAGATGGAAAGCTCGTTTATAAATATCATATTTGGGATATTGTGTAGAAACTCAAATGCTGCTGTCGTAATCAAAAGACCAACCTCCATTGTCAGAATCACAGCTTATAACACTAAATTCTTTCAGAAAGATTCCGCGATCCAACCATAGGACAGGAAAATATATACGATTAGCAATTCATACACCGCCTTCAACTGTTTCCTGACAACTTTCACTGATGTTCTCCTGAAAAACAAAAACAGATCAACAGCTCAAACTCAATAGGTCAATAAACACACAATAATGCAACACGTATAATTTCTACCGTCAGCCCAGAGAAGCTACAAAAATCTGCTACGAAATTCATGTAATTTCTGTAATGAGGTGAATGACAGATTTGACTGTTCTGTTGGTATTAATAATAGCAAAAGTCATTGAACTACTTGATGTATGGGTAACTTTCACACATTACAACACATTTTTCTCAGACACATCAAGCAGATTGCTCTTGACCATTCGCGGCTCCACCGTAGGTGATTCATGTTGATGTTTATATAAACCACCAAAATTGTGTTTTAGTTACGTTCATTATGTTGCAACCGGTCTCGTTCTATGAATATCATCAGGTGAATATAAGAAACTTCTAAAGAAAGTGAAACTTGCTGGCAGATTAAAACTGTGTGCCCGACCGAGACTCGAACTCGGGACCTTTTCCTTTCGCGGGCAAGTGCTCTACCAACTGAGCCACCGAAGCACGACTCACGCCCGGTACTCACAGCTTTACTTCTGCCAGTATCTCGCCTCCTACCTTCCAAACTTTACAGAAACTCTCCTGCAACCTTGCAGAACTAGCACTCCTGAAAGAAAGGATATAGCGGAGACATGGCTTAGCCACAGCCTGGGGGATGTTTCCAGAAAGAAAGTGTCACTACTGCATAACAAACAAAGGCTTGCATAACATATCTAAAACAAAGTCTAGGGCTAGAGTTGGGGAGATTGTAATCTTCCCCTCCCACAATTTTTGTTGCTGGTGCCACTACTATTTTCGATGGTGAAGTCTCTTTTTTTCAAAAATACGAGAGGAATAATATTTACAATAAAGTTTTTACTTATCTTCTTTTCTCGCAGTTGGGTCCAGTTGTTCATGTCTTGCGGCTGACTCTTGCAGCTGAAATTTTCATATTTTAGGATCTCATGGTTCCAATTGACGTAATGAACTTGGAAACTATATTTGGCTCTCTCATATTTTTCTATATCACACCGTCTTTTATACACACATTAAAACAAGTTCTGCGTCACCCCGGTTCCCAGAACTCCTGAAGATAGACGTTGACAGTTGATATTGTATAACAGACACAGTCCCTTTCACTGTTCAGAGATGTCACTAAACCCTTCCAAGGATGTAAACAACCATGCATGAGCAGCGCCTATTAGACGGAGGGGGTCCGACAGACGATCAGTTCCAGTCATTCCACTAGGAAGGAAGTACACGGCTCGTGTTGTCTGTAGGACAACCATGCCAAGTTGGTCAATACTGCGGTTCGATCGCGCCCGCATTGTTACTTTGTGCCAGGAAGGGCTCTCAACAAGTGAAGTGTCCAGGCGTCTCGGAGTGAACAAAAGCGATGTTGTTCGGACATGGAGGAGATACAGAAAGACAGGAACTGTCGGTGACATGCCTCGCTCAGTTCGCACAAGGGCTTCTACTGCAATGGATGACCGTTACCTATGGATTATGGCTCGGTGGAACCCTGACAGCAGCGCCACCATGTTGAGTAATGCTTTTCGTGCAGACACAGGACGTCGTGCTACGACTCAAACTGTGTGCAATATGCTGCATGATTCGCAACTTCACTCCCGACGACCATGGCGGGATCCATCTTTGCAACCACGACACCATGCAGCGCGTTACAATGGGTCGAAGAACATGCCGAATGGACCGTTCAGGATTGGCATCACGTTTTCTTCACTGATGAGTATCGCGTATGCCTTCAACCAGACAATCATCGCAGACGTGTTTGGAGGCAACCCGGTCAGCCTGAACGCCTTAGACTGTCCAGCGAGTGCAGCAAGGTGGAGGTTCCCTGATGTTTTGGGGTGGCATTATGTGGGGTCGACGCACTCCGCTGGTGGTCATGGAAGGCGCTAGAACGGCTGTGCGATACGTGGATGCCATCCTCCAACCAATAGTGCATCCATATCGGCAGGATATTGGCGAGGCATTCGTCTTCATGGACGACAATTCGCGCCCCCATCGTGCACATCTTGTGCATGACTTCCTTCAGGATAAAGATATCGCTCGACTAGAGTGGCCAGCATGTTCTCCAGACATGAACCCTATCGAACATGCCTGGGATAGACTGAAAGGGGCTGTTTATGGACCACGTGACCAACCAACCACTCTGAGTGATCTACGCCGAATCGCCGTTGAGGAGTAAGACAATCTGGACCAACATTGCCTTGATGAACTTGTGGATAGTATGCGAAGACGAATACAGGCATGCATCAATGCAAGAGAACGTTCTACTGGGTATTAGAGATACCGGTGTGTACCACCACCTCTCAAGGTCTCGCTGTATGGTGGCACAACATGCAATGTGTGGTTTTCATGAGCAATAAAAAGATCGTAAATGATGTTTATGTTAATCTCCATTCCAATTTTCTGTACAGGTTCCGGAACTCTCGGAAACAAGGTGATGAAAAACTTTTTTTGATGGCTGTATTTTCACATTAACAAACCCGAAATTACTTTGTCTTCAAAAATACAAAAACACGTCCGATCACATTAGAAGCATGCCCAGTACTATTTCACTCTGCGGTAATTACAATATTCCAAAGGGTTTATCTATTTCCTTGATAAATGAATTCCTACGAATTTATATTATTATTTTATAAATACTATAACCCCCTACACATCGCTTCTGTGAGGATCGTGAGGACAGGTTTACATTAATTACTGCGCGCAAAGAGGCATTTAAACAGTTATTCACCCCACGCTCTGTAGCCAAATGGAACAGGACGCAGCCTCAATAGCTGGCACAATATGAAGTCAATTCCACCATGCACTTCAGAGATATGGATGTAGATGTACGCCGTCCGGTGTGGCTCAGCGGTTCTAGGCGCTTCAGTCTGGAACCGCTCGACCCCTACGGTCGCAGGTTCGAATCCTGCCTTGGGCATGGATGTGTGTGATGTCCTTAGGTTAGTTAGGTTTAAGTAGTTCTAAGTTCTAGGGGAATGATGACCTCAGATGTTATGTCCCATAGTGCTCAGAGCCATTTGAACCATTTTTTTGTAGATGTACGTGTAGACTGAAAATTCGCGAAAAATCTTCGAAACTCATTCTCACAGAATATCATAACTCAAGAAGTCTAATCGCTTTTAACGCTATATACGAAGATTAGACTTTGTGAGTCATGTGACTGTTGTCGGTATGGATAGAGGAGCGAGTGATTATCCACGCGAGTTTTTTGTGGGTGGAGTGGAAGAAGTCGTTATTTCTTATTATTTTCAGACATACAGTCTTCTTGATCACGGGTGTAGATCTGTAGCGACCTCGGCGAGTGGGACGAATACAACGTCACAGCGCCGCCCTTGTCAGCGGCACCACATGTCCACTGACTGTATCGGGACCCTGGTGACGTCTCGAGAACCCGGCCCATGTGCAGGCCCATCACGGTGACTGATTCTGTCGCAGAAAAGACTGCAGGGCGACTCGATGCTTCGAACTCCATATCGGAGGATGGACGGCTACGATAGCCTGCTTCAGGCCACAAGGGTACAATGCTAGGGACCTCAGTTCGAGTCACGGAACAAGCGAAGACGTCTTGACTCCGCTAGTAGATCTGTGATGGCAGCAGAAGCGTACAAGATTCCCAAGAGCTTGCGCAGTCAGGCAGCAGTCGAGGGTTCGAGGCCCAGTGACGGTGCTAGTGGCAGCGTCGTAGATACGTCGTAGTCTTCGTGGCAGCGTCCAACAGCGGCTGGGCGTCATAGCAAAGCCCAAGTGTCCGACGATGGCTGGCTGACCCCGAGGGGTATAAATACTACTGTCCTGAGCTGATCATGTACTAGAAGTAGTTTTGCCGCGTTCCTCTGTCACTGAGAAGCCTCTCGAAGAGTGAGAACTATCCGTGGCCCTAGTCACTGTCTCCCGGAAACAGATTGAAGCACGGAAGTGGCCCTTCGGTGGAAGGTGCTGCGCCAGATGCTTCGACCTACATCCTCATTTCATGGTTCTCATGCCATACTTAATTATTCCAAACTATTGACGCGACTCTACAGAATTATTATTTAAAAAGCCCTAGAGCTGTTCTGTCCTACTCTTAAAATTTTCCGGAGTTTTCATGAAGCCGGTCGGTGTGGCCGAGCGGTTCTAGGCGCTACAGTCTGGAACTGCGCAACCGCTACGGTCGCAGGTTCGAATCCTGCCTCGGGCATGGATGTGTGTGATGTCCTTAGTTAGGTTTAAGTGGTTCTAAGTTCTATGGGACTGATGACCACAGAAGTTAAGTCCCATAGTGCTCAGAGCCATTTGAACCATTTTTAAGTTTTCACGAACCCAAAGTTTTCCTCCCCTGAACAAGGTGCATTCTCCGCACTGGATGACGTGCTGCCCTTTTGAGTGTAATACCCAGCACGCTACGATGTGCAACTTGATGTTCGCAGTGGAGCGTTCCGGTAAATTGCATTTGGTGCACGTTACAGGTGTTAACAGATCGGCGCTTGTGTTTAGCCGAATACCACCACTGTATCTACACTCAGGTGACAAAAGTCGTGGGATACCACCTATTATCGTGTCGAATATCGTGTTGCCCGACGTAGTGTAGCAGCTCGACGTGACATGGACTCAACGAGTCGTCGAAGTCCCATGCCGAAATACTGAGCCATGCTGTCTCTATAGCCGTCCATGGTAGCGACAGTGCTGCCAGTACAACGTTCTGTGCATCTTACTGACCTCTCGATTACGCCCCGTAAATGTTGGATGGGCGTCATGCAGGGCGATCTGTATGACCAAATCATTCCCTCGAATTGTCCGGAATGTTCTTCAAACCGGTCGCGAACGATTGTGGCCCAGGGACATGGCGCATTGTCATCCATAGAAATTTCCTTGTACTTTGCGAACATGAAGTCCAGGAATGGCTGCAAACGGTCTGCAAGTAGCCGAACATTTCCAGTCGATCAGTTCAGTTGGACCAGAGGATCCACTCCATTCCACGTAAACACAGCCCACACCATTATGTAGCCACCACCAGCTTGCACAGTGCCTTGTTGACAAGTTGGATCTACATCTACATCTACATTTACATTTATACTCCGCAAGCCACCCAACGGTGTGTGGCGGAGGGCACTTTACGTGCCACTGTCATTACCTCCCTTTCCTGTTCCAGTCGCGTATGGTTCGCGGGAAAAACGACTGTCTGAAAGCCTCCGTGCGCGCTCTAATCTCTCTAATTTTACATTCGTGATCTCCTCGGGAGGTATAAGTAGGGGGAAGCAATATATTCGATACCTCATCCAGAAACGCACCCTCTCGAAACCTGGCGAGCAAGCTACACCGCGATGCAGAGCGCCTCTCTTGCAGAGTCTGCCACTTGAGTTTATTAAACATCTCCGTAACGCTATCACGGTTACCAAATAACCCTGTGACGAAACGCGCCGCTCTTCTTTGGATCTTCTCTATCTCCTCCGTCAAACCGATCTGGTACGGATCCCACACTGATGAGCAATACTCAAGTATAGGTCGAACGAGTGTTTTGTAAGCCACCTCCTTTGTTGATGGACTACATTTTCTAAGCACTCTCCCAATGAATCTCAACCTGGTACCTGCCGGCCGCGGTGGTCTCGCGGTTCTAGGCGCGCAGTCCGGAACCGTGCGACTGCTACGGTCGCAGGTTCGAATCCTGCCTCTGGCATGGATGTGTGTGATGTCCTTAGGTTAGTTAGGTTTAAGTAGTTCTAAGTTCCAGGGGACTAATGACCACAGCAGTTGAGTCCCATAGTGCTCAGAGCCATTTGAACCATCAACCTGGTACCCGCCTTACCAACAATTGGGTCCATGGCTTCGTGGGGTCTTCGCAGCACTCGAGCCCTATTCAACTTTTACCAACGGAAATCGGGACGCATCTGACTATTCCACGGTTTTCCAGTCGTCTTGGACCCAACCGATATGGCCACGAGTGCAGGAGAGGCGCCGTAGATGATGATGTGCTGTTAGCAAAGGCACTCCCGTCGGTCGTCTGCTCCCATAGCCGATTAACGCCAAATTTCGAATATGCTCATCGTACGTCGCACGTTGATTTCGGCAGTTATTTTACGTAGTGTTGTTTTTCTGTTAGCACTGATAACTCTACGCAAACGTCGTTGCTCTCGGTCGTTAAGTCATAATCCTCGACCAAATCGTCGTTCCCGGTGCGAAGGTAATACTTGAACTTTCGTCACGCTATCGCACTGTATCAGCCTGAGGCAGTTTACTGAGTACACGAGTAAGCACTCTTAAATTTGGTTCTCTGCGATTGGGAAATCGTCTACCGTGTTCTCTACAAGCAGTTGCAGAGTTTCCTGTTCATAAACCGAACACAAACACCATATTAGCGAAGTCAGCGTCTGTAGAAGCTGCGACATGGTTAAACGACGCGGTAGAATTGGCCACCTGATCACAATCAACACTGAAAATTTCAGATATGTAAAGTCAAGCACAAGTTCACACCTTGATCTTCAAAACAAACATGAAAATCGATGAACAGTACCATAGCAACTGAAGACCGAACACGCGAAATAAAAACTTAACTCTGTAACCAGATGTATCTCTGTAACTAGAAAAAATTGTAAACTTGTTATGTGGAATGTTTTACTCGAAATACGCTGGGGTGACAAAAGTCATGGATGGCGATACGTACATATACAGACGGCGGTAGATCACGCACACAACGTATAAATGGGCAGAGCATAGGCGAAGTTGTCGTTTGATTAACGTGAAAAGGTTCCCGACGTGGTTATGGCCGCACAACGGGAGTGGTACTTGGAGCTAGACACATGAGACATTTCATTTCGGAAATCGTTAGGGAATTCAGTATTCCGAGAACAGCAGGGTCAAGAATGTGCCGAGAATACCAAATTTCAAGCATCCCCTCTCACCACGGACGTTCAGTGCCCGACAACCTTCACTTAACGGCCAAGATCAGCGGGATTTGCGTGGAGTTATCAGCGCTAAGAGACAAACACCACTGCGTAAAATAACCGTACAAATTAACGTGGGACTTACTGCAAACGTAACCGTTAGGACAGCGCCACCGAATTTGACGTTAGTGGCCTATGGCAGCAGGCGACCGATGCTAGTGCCTTTGATAACAGGGCGACATTGCCTGCGACGCTTCACCTGGGCTGGTGACCGTATTGGTTTGACCCTAGACGACTGGAAAACCGTGACCTCGAGATATGAGACCCAGTTTCAGTCGGTGAGAGCTATTGGTACGGTTCGAGTGTGGTGCAGACCCCACGAAACCATGGAAGCAATTTGTCAACAAGGCAATGTGGAAGCTAATGGTGGCTCCATAATGGTGTAGGCTATGTTTACATGAGATAGAATGGATCCTCTGGCCCAACTGAATCGATTATTGGCTGGAAATGATTATTTTCAGTCAGTTGGGGACCACTTTCAGCCATTCATGGACTTCATTTTCCAAAATAACGATGGATATTTTCAGGGCTAACAATGCGTCCTGTCACCCGGCCACAGTTGTTCCCGATTGGACATTTATACAATAACCTCATCAAACATTTACTGTTCCTGTTCATGTACGAATTCGGTTCAGCAACGGAAAATTGCCTTTCTGGAACACAAACTAATATTTTCTTACAGAATATTGAGAAAAATTCTTATAAACAGCCTCGAATGGGCTCACATTATTCATTACTACCGCAGATTGATTGATTGCTTGATTGATTAAAACAGGGAGACAAAAAAACAGTGGTCTTAGCCGACTGCTCCCCGCACTGAAACTGAATCTGCTGTGCAGGTCTACATCTACATCTACATGGATACTGTGCAAATCACATTTAAGTGCCTGGCAGAGTGTTCATCGAATCACCTTCACAATTCTCTATAATTCCAATATCTCGCATAGCGCGCGGAGAGAACGAACACCTATATCTTTCTGTACGAGCTCTGATTTCCCTTTTTTTATTGTGGTGATAGTTCCGCCCTATGTAGGTCGGTGTCAACAAAATATTTTCGCATTCGGAGGAGAAAGTTGTTGATTGTGATTCGTGAGAAGATTCCGTCGCAACTAAAAACGCCTTTGTTTTAATGATTTCCAGCCCAAAACCTGTGTCATTTCTGTGACATTCTCTCCCATATTTCGCGATAATACAAAACGAGCTGCCTTTCTTTGAATTTTTTCGAGGTACTCCGTCAGTCCTACCTGGTCAGGGTCCCACACAGCGCAGCAGTATTCTAAAAGAGGGCGGACAAGCGTAGTGTAGGCAGTCTCCTTAGCAGGTCTGTTCTAAGTGTCCTGCCAATATAACGCAGCCTTTGGTTAGCCTTCCCCACAACATTTTCTATGTATTCTTTCCAATTTAAGTTGTTCGTAATTGTAATACCTAGGTATTTAGCTGAATTTACGGTTTTTAGATTAGACTGATTTATCGTGTAACCGAAGTTAATTAGTTCCTTTCAGCACTCATGTGGATGACCTCACACTTTTCGTTCTTTAGGGTCAACTGCCAATTTTCGCACCATTCAGGAATCTTTTCTAAATCGTTTTGTAATTTGTTTTGATCTTCTGATGACTTTATTAGTCGATAAACGATAGCGTCATCTGCAAACAACCGAAGAGGGCTCCTTAGATTGTCTCCCAAATCGTATATATAGATAAGGAACGGCAAAAAGCCTATAACACTACCTTGGGGAACGCCAGAAATCACTTCTGTTTTACTGGATGACTTTCCGTCAATTACAACGAACTGTGACCTCTTTGACAGGAAATCACAAATCCAGTCACATAACTCAGATGATATTCCATAAGCACGAAATTTCACTACGAGCCACTTGTTTGGTACAGTGTCAAAAGCCTTCCGGAAATCTAGAAATACGGAATACAACTGAAATCCCTTGTCAATAGCACTCAGCTCTTCACGTGAATAAAGAGCTAGTTGTGTTTCACAGGAATGATGTTTTCTAAACCCATGTTGAGTGTGTGTCAATAGACAGTTTTCTTCGAGGTAATTCATAATGTTCGAACACAATATATGTTCCAGAATCCTGCTGCATATCGACATTAACGATATGGGTCAGTAATTTAGTGGATTACTCCTACTACCTTTCTTGAATATTAGTGTGACCTGTGCAACTTTCCAGTCTTTGGGTACGGATCTTTCGTCAAGCGAACGGTTGTATATGATTGCTAAGTATGGAGCTAATGCATCAGCATACTCCGAAAGGAACCTAATTGGTATACAGTATGGACCAGAAGACTTGCTTTTATTAAGTGATTTAAGTTGCTTCATTACTCCGAGGATATTTACTTCTACGTTACTCATGTTGGCAGCTGTTCTCGATTCGAATTCTGGAATATTTACTTCGTCTTCTTTTGTGAAGGCATTTCGGAAGGCTGTGTTTAGTAACTCTGCATTGGCAGCACTGTCTTCGATAGTCTCTCCATTGCTATCGCTCAGAGAAGGCATTGATTGTTTCTTGCCGCTAACATACTTCACATACGACCTGAATCTCTTGATTTTCTGCTAGGTAGCCCCCTGTAATTCTAGTATAGCTAGCCTTCACTTTTAAATAGTAGTATGACGATTTAAACTAGCATTTTATCAGACTCAGTTTCTTCAGGAATTACTGACTCGAATACTAAGTATTTTTTCGCCTCCAACCCTTCGCATTGGGAGAGTGTATGTATTGCGGTTTGATCGCCCTCACCACATAGAGTGCACTTAGGAACACCTACCGTGAGCAAGTGTTTCTTAAAGCTCTCATGAGCAGTCATCAGTCCTACCGTGAATTTAGTTTTCCTGCTATTCAAGTTCAGAATTACAGAATTTCTCTTGAGACTCGGCTTCACCACCATCAGCAAGTCATGTTTCTGTTTTTGTATCTTAGACGAATATTCTGTGTGCATGCTCCTAATCCAGTTACGTAAGATATGTAAATAATAAACTAATTTCATCGGAAGGAACCAAAAAGAAATATACACGCTCTATGCAGAATAGAGCAGATTACATAGATACCTCACATTCGCGATACAGCATGAAAAATAAAATGAAACAAACATTATATACATGGCTTCAGCACGATTAGGATGTCGTGTTTCTGTTTTTGTATCTTAGACCAATATCCTGTGTGCAGGGTTCTAATCCAGTTACGTAAGATACGTAAATAACAAATTAATTTCATTGGAAGGATCAAAAAAGAAATAGATGTGCTCTATGCAGAAAAGAGTCAATTTACACAGATAACTCACGTTTGCGATACAGCATGAGAAACATAATGAAATAAACTTTATATATCTTGAGATCACAAAAATAGACCAAAGCATGCATTCAAATCTTCCGTATAAATGCTACCTCAGACTGCATAATTTGCAGTAGATGTTCGCATTCAAAAGCAAGTGAAGGGGCGTAGTTTCCGACGTGGTTAGAGACACACGGTAAAAATGCACTGTCTACAGGAAACAGCATCCGAACAGTAAATACTGAGAGAAAGAGAACAAAATATTAGTCCCGAAACTACTTTAGTTGACAGAATTAATATCAAAAAGCTATAAGCTAGTGAAAAGTGAAAGGTAGCTTCGCTCAAGTAAAAACACACCCTTGTACCACATTTTCGAAAAATGTAATATAAAAGTAGACTTTCGCTGCAGCAAAAGCAGCCTGAATCGCAATAACTATGAGAAAATATACGTTGGATAAATTGAAGTACCTCAAAATAAAATTCATAAAATATTTCAATACCACTAACACGAATCTGCCTTCATATATTTCACACTTGAAAGAACAGAAAAACAAAGCCAGTGGTATAACGCAATGCCTGCCTACACACGTCTGAAAAAGGCAACCTACAAAATATTTAAGACGAAATAGCAGTTTTCATACATATGAAGAAACAGTTGACATTATTTCTAAAGAACAGACTGACCTAAATAACACCAAAAAACTGTCAAAAATTGCTCCAGAACTAAAAAACATCGTTGTGCATTAATTAAATTCTTTTATTTGACATATTTCCATAAAACAGATAAAACAAGTGAGAAATGTAATTATATACTATGTGGTATGGACAAATAATTCATAATCTATGGATGTAAAGGACATAGTTCCCACAAATTACAATACATGGAAAAATTATATGCTGAATACCATAGTCATATAGATAGGTAACTGAAGAATTACATGAAAACTGTCAGCAAATGTTGGCACGTTCTAAAAAAAAAGTATGTATGAGGCAAGTATATTTAAGATATGTGAAAAGATAGAAGTTGCGCTATACTATATACTACAGATAAAAATACCCTAAATGTTTATAATGACGTCAAATACTTGGCTGAAAATAGAGTAAAAAATGAAAAGTACATTTCACTTGGCCGCTTACGTTAGTGTGTGTACATATACACAATAAGGATACATCCGTATAAAACTGTGAGGAATCATAATGGCTTCTGGTATGGTATGTCTTAAGGTAGGGGCGCAGCTTATAGGAGCTATGGTGACAGCCGCGGTCTTCTTCAAATCCGCGATCTCGGATTTAGGTTACATATTTCGAATAGGAATGGGGTCATGGCGCACATAGTTTTGCACTGCCTCATTCTCAGGAATACACATGTGAAATCTGTTTTAAGTTATCTTTGTGTAGGACTTATGATCTATTAAAATTTAGGACACTTGTCGGAGTCAACATTGCAGAATAGGCTCAATGCCCTCCATCGCGCTGGACACGCAATTGGAGTCGTTTTTGCCAGTCCTGTTGCACATGTCGCAAGATCTGTTAGTCAACGGGGCACACGTCTCGTCAGTACGGCGGCAAACATGTGCTACATCGTTGATTGTTACTTCATACAAAAATGATTTCAAATGTCCCCACAGAAAAAGGTCAAGAGGTGTAAGATCAGGGGACCGTGATGGCCATTCGATAGGATCCATCCTACCTGTCTAGTGACCACACAACTGTTCATCCTGAAACTGTCTGACTTCAGTAGCACATCTTCTTGTTGGAAGAAGGTTGAGAAATCACCCTGCGGATTGAACAGCATTGGAAGCACATAATCACGGAGCGTGTTAAGGTACTTCTCCCCACTCAAGGTTCCGTCAGTAACCACCGGATCCACGATTCTTGTGTCCGAAATTCCACACGAAACCATCACTTTCTCACCACCGGCACCTTTAGAGGTATCCAGCCACGAGGGGTTTGCATCTGACCAGTAACGATGATTCTGTTTGTTTACTTCTCCTCGCACATAAAAAATTAGCTTCGTCATTGAACAACAACTGTCGTATGAAGTATGGATTTGTGTTACACTGGTCCAGAGCCCATTCTGCAAACTGCTCCCGCCGATCAGGATCACCTTCAGGGAGATGATGCTGTAACTGTAAATTGCACTGGTCCCGTTTGTTTGTGTGCAACATAGGCAGGGTTGACCGCTGACTGACACCGGATGTTGCTGATAACAGACACGTACTCCGACGTGGACATTTCACAAACGATGTCGCAACTGCTGTTGCACTCTCGTTGTCGGTGGCTGTACGTGGATGTCCACTATGTGGCTTGTCCAGCACAGAACCTGTTGCACAAAATTTGTCCAATAACTAGGATTCCTTCATATGTGAAATGTCTCATCTCTCAGGATTCTGTGTACTAAAGTCCGCAAGAATCACACTGGTACTTCGTCCACCAGTCATTACCACAATCTGAATGCGTTACTATTGTGTAAGTGCCGTCACGGGACGTCTGCAGCGATAAACAAAATTGATCACCTCCTTGCAATTTCTAACTTTAACAGGCCACAACTCTCACACAAATAAGGATATCTTAAAACCGATTTCACATGTGTATTCCTGAGAGAGAGGCATTTCAAATGATGTGCCACTTGAGCTCCGCTTCCCATTTTAAACATGTAACTCAAGTACAGGATGCGTATTTCAAGATGTCCGCCGCTGTCGCCATAGCTCCTACAAGTTGAGCCCCAGTCTACAGACACCTTATACCAAACGCCATTATGATTCCTCACACTGTTCGAATTTTAAGGGACGTATTCAAGCTTCTGCCTCATCTACATAAAGTGATATATATCTATAGTAGTCCCACTATTATTGTGACGTACTGAACCATGTATAAAACTGGTGTCCAGCTGAACAATAAATACAGTTTGAAATGATTCAAATTCAAATGGCTCCAAGCACTACGGGACTTAACATCTGAGGTCATCAGTCCCCTAGACTTAGAACTACTTAAACCTAACTAACCTAAGGACATCACACGCATCCATGCCAGAGGCAGGATTCGACCCTGCGACCGTAGCAGCAGCGAGGTTCCGGGCTATGAAATGATTCAAGAGTCGTATCATCATTATGACGTTCAGAGAATGACATCGGTATTCTCCATATTAAAAGAAGCTGCCACAGTTGACAGGGACCAAACGTGGCAGTTACATTTGCAAAAACCATGTGTGGCACTTTCGTAACTTGTCCAGATTACAGATTATTGCTGTGACAGACTTTATAATTGTAACACTGATACCGAGGGGTTTGGTGCAGTGGTTAGCACACTGGACTCGAATTTGGGAGAACGACTGTTCAAACCCGCGTCCGACCGTCCTAATTTGGATTTTCCGTGATTTCCCCAAATCGTTTCAGCAAATGCCAGGATGGTTCCTTTGGAAGAGCACGGTCGATTTCCTTCCCCATTCTTTCCTAAACCGAGCTTGTGCTCCGTCTCTAAGGAACTCGTTGTCGATGAGACGCTAAACACTAACCTCCTCCTACTGTAACACTGATGTAAGCCATATTTACTTTTCGTAAATTATCAGTATGAGCATGTGTTTGTTTGTAACTACGAAATAAACGACTTCCCATTAATTTAATCATGGAAATGTGATAAAAAATCTTGAAGCCGTAGATCAGCGCCTACTATAGCGTATGTATTTGCCTGCACTACCTGACGACAAATAAAACTGAAATGTAAATGATTACATTGTAAATTCAAATTAAGATAGTCTCTGGATAAAACTCTTGCTAAGACGCCGTTTCGTATGTACAGTTAAAAGAATATATGTGTATATCAAACAAATCGGGTCAATGAAATGATGAGAATGTTAATTTATCTAGCTCAGCGAGTAATATCAAGGACTTATTGGTGGAATTCAGCTTGCAATATGGTCTCTATAGTCGCAAATGTTGCACATACACACGACGTAACTCTTTTATTGTCAAAAGCAAAATATTTTTCTTCTAGATCATTACACTTTATGTACACACCCTTTTTTCACAATGGAGCGTGAAAAAAGAAGGCAGACGAAGATTACAAAACCACGCGCGGAGCGTCTTTTGATTATTATGATCGCAACTGCAGAGATTATTACTGTCGCTACCTTCCAGATTTACCTCAAGTGATACTGCATTAGAGAAGAAAAACGGTCCCAAGAGACTGGAAAGATAAGTACGTCCCGGAAAGTCGTGGATTTTTCGATTTATGTGTTTATATTCACGCTAAGAGGTGGGGGAGGGAAGTAGTGGAAGAGAGGACCCAGATTACAAGCCAAGAAACCTTAGGCAGATGTAAAATCAATGAAAGAATAGAACTGGATGGAATCCGTATACATGGTGCTCGAAAATTTCCGTTAGAGGAGGAGGAGGAGGAGGAGATTAGTGTTTAACGTCCCGTCAACAACGAGGTCATTAGAGACGGAGCGCAAGCTCGGGTGAGGGAAGGATGGGGAAGGAAATCGGCCGTGCCCTTTCAAAGGAACCATCCCGGCATTTGCCTGAAGCGATTTAGGGAAATCACGGAAAACCTAAATCAGGATGGCCGGAGACGGGATTGAACCGTCGTCCTCCCGAATGCGAGTCCAGTGTGCTAACCACTGCGCCACCTCGCTCGGTTTTCCGTTAGAAACTTGTAGGACTTGTAGAGGGGAGTTCTACGGTGGTTTCAGTTCAGACGTGTAAAGCGTCCACGTACTCCGAAGGAAAGAGAAAATTCTCAGAGTTGCCTGTCCTGGTATGCAATGTGGCAGACTGGATGACGCGTACTGCGTTAGACGGTGACCTGATGTCACTCAACGTCTGCCTTGTTGCGAGCACTATACAATCCCTGTGCGTCTCCGATACAGCAAACATGGTTCGGTATACGTTTTCGCAAAACACAGACACGGTCCAAGTGTAAGGCGAAGCTCGAGGTAACGGAAGAGCTGCTACTCGGCTGTATCGCGACTGTTTTCCGCAACGTAGCACTCCATCGCACAAAATTTTTTGCCCAAGTTGCGCAGCGGCTCCGAGAAACAGGTACCTCCGCCGTGAAGAGACAGGACTGTGTTGCTCCACGGCAACACCGCGGTCCTGAATTTGAAGAAGATATACGACATCGCGTTGAATAGAACCCGTCAACAAGTACTCTTAACAATTGCTCGAGCAATGTGTGTTAGTCACAGATTCGTCAGGGACTTTCTGCGTGAGCAACCATCACATCTGTACCACTTAAAAAGAGTACACGCTATGAGTCCAGCCAATTCTCCACGACGCGTTGTCTACTGCACGTGGCTCTTGCACCGCTGCATCGACAAACGCCTGTTTCCACGTCGAGTTCTGTTCATTTGAATGTAAGTTCAATGGAGGCGGTATTCTAAATTCACAAAACAGCCATGTCTAAGCAGAGGAAAACCCTCGTGCCACACATGTTCAAGTATTTCAGCGCTCGTTTGATAGTAACATGTGGACAGGCATTCTGGGCCACACCTCTTTCCACTCAACTGGTGCCGCGCGTAGTGGCCGCGAGGTTTGAGGCGCCATGTCACGGATTGTGCTGCCCCTCCCGCGGGATGTTCGAGTCCTCCCTCGGGCATGGGAGTGTGTGTTGTTCTTAGCATAAGTTAGTTTAAGTAATGCGTAAGTCTAGGGACCGTTGACCTCAGCAGTTTGGTCCCTTAGGAATTCTCACACATTTGAACATTTTTTCAAGCTAATTGGTCGTGCATCCTTGATCCTCCTGCACCACCTTCTGAACCCGTTATTGGAAGCTGTGCCACTGAGTGTCCGTCAGGAAACATGGTTTCTACCCCTCGCTTCCTACGCGCGGTGCGGAGACTTGTCAACAGATGAAATGGTGGAAAATGGACAGGCCAGGATGGTCCAACCGCGTGACAGCCGCGATGCCGGGTATAACTTCTATGGACTATTTCTTGTAGGGTCGTATGTAAAGTTTCATTTATGATACTCCTGCAGAGTCAGAGGACGATGTGCTGGCACGAGCTCTAGCCGCTGCATTATGAACTGTAGAGACACCAGGTGGGATGGAGGACGCTTTGTAGGAGCAATGTCTGTAACAACATTAGTGGTCGCTGTTGTAATGCATAAGTACAGTTCTGTACGTGCAGCCATTGGAATAATGTAAACGCATATTTAAGTGTTAATACAAAAAATATGCTTAAGTGATAGGTGGATGTTTCGTTATATTTCCTTTTGAACTGTTGTTCAAACTATCGAGGAATTTATGTTACAAACATATTAATGAGAATTTTTGGGAAAGTATTAAAAACAAACTGGAAAAAATTTTAGAACCCAAGAAGAACAATGTGGATTTACGGCTTGGAGATCATGTGTAGCCCATATTTTCACATTACGACAGATTTTGGAGAAACATTGGGAAAAATCAAAAAAAGTATTGGATTAAATTTCATAGATCTAGAAAAAGCGTATCATGCTGTTCCAAGAAAATTACATTGGAGAGCACTACATGAGGCAAACATAAGCCCTTCCATGATTAAAATAATACAACAGTTGTATAAAGATAACATCGGCCAAGTGAAAGTTGGTAATAAACTTTCACAGATACTTAGAACAAGCAAAGGCCTTTTACAGGACTGTCCCATGTCACCATCATTATTTAAAACCTATATAGATGGTAGTCGTAGAACATGGTCTCGTAAACGTAATAGTATGGGATTGGAAATAAGTGGTGGAGTTTACCTACATTATTTATTGTTTGCTGATGATGAAGTAGTCGTAGCACAAGATGGGGAGGATTCTAACTATATGTGCAATCAACTAGCAGTATCATACAAAACGTGGGGTTTGAAGATTAATTACCAAAGAACAGAATACTTGACTGATGATTCAGATGAGCTATTCATTGAAGGAAATAAAATCAAGAAGATAAACACATTCTGTTATTTCGGATCCATTTTAGAAATCCAGGGAAAATCAGAGTCAGAAATCAATAAAAGAATTATTAGCGGACGGAATGTCATTGGGTTGCTTAACTCAGTCTTATGGAGCAGGAATGTAATGAGCAAAACTAAAAAATTAATATACAAATCCATATTAGAGAGTATTGTTCTGTATGGAACGGAGACCTGGACAATTAACCTGAAGCACATTAAAAAATTACAAGTTCTAGAGATGGACTTCTGGAGAAGATTCGCAAGAATCTCAAGGAAAGAAAAGATAAGGAACACTGACATAATAAGGAGAATGGAAATAAAAGAAAGAAATATGACGTAATGGATAGGAAGAAATTACAGTGGGTCGGGCATGTGTAAGTAGGCTGTTTATGTTTTCTTATTCGCAACGTTATGTAGCAGTCTGTGGCTGCTTTGCATTGTTGTAATAATCGCCATTGTAGTGTTAGGCAGCTGGATGTGAACAGCGCGTAGCGTTGCGCAGTTGGAGGTGAGCAGCCAGCAGTGGTGGATGTGGGGAGAGAGATGGCGGAGTTTTGAAATTTGTCATGAACTGCTATATTTATATATGATGATATCAAGGTAACGGGCATGTACGACGAATGGAGAAAGCCACAATACCAAAATTGATACTGGAGTGGGAACCGGAGGGGAGAAGAAGAGGACGACCTATGACTACCTGGCTCCAAAATGTACAGCGCACAATGAGGAGAATAGTCGCAGAGGAAGAGGACACACAAGATCGAAACACCTGGAGGAATATTTTGAAAATATAGTTTAAGAACGTTTATTCTTTGTATTGTAATTTCCGAGTAAATTATTATTTCCGAGTAATGAGGAGAAGCCGGCCGGAGTGGCCGAGCGGTTCAAGGCGCTGCAGCCTGGAACCGCGTGGCCGCTACGGTCGCAGGTTAAAATCCTGCCTCGGGCTTGGATGTATGTGATGTCCTTAGGTTAGTTAGGTTTAAGTAGTTCTAGGGGACTGATGACCTCAGAGGTTAAGTGCCATAGTGCTCAGAGCCATTTGAACCAATGAGGAAAAGCTCAAAAATAATAATAAAATAACTGTTACCTAATAATTGTACTACGTGACGCATAGTTCCATTCCTCAAGGAAAAGTCGATGAGATAAAGATCTGAACTGAAACAGTCATGGAATGAAAACGGTACGTATCCGAACGTGTGTTTCTAATGAAAATATTATGTACTGACTCCACTCTACAAATCCTACAACTACGTAGCGGCAATCTATGAATACCATGTATAGACGAGAAGGCTACATGATGAGTTTAAGTGGAGCACAGTAAATGAACTGACAGAGCGAGGAGAAAATAGCTGCAGGGCCTGCGAAGGGAATCCGGCTAAGGAGTGCAGCGGGAGGCTGCAGCAGGTCTCAGGCCTGGCCGCAAAGAGAGGGACGGCGAGAAGAGGAGGCGGCTGACCCAGAAGCCGGCACTTTCACGGCGCATCTGCCGCGCTCAGGCGTCCCAGATCGGGCGGAGTTTCGCCACAGCACAGCATGCCACGCCACAGCTCGCCTCGGCTCTTCTGCCGAGCACCGACCGTCCGAGGTTACGTCACAGCAGGACCAGCGCGCGTGTCACCTTCCGGGAGGCCGTCCGCTGTGGATTGCCGGCGAGGGACAGCGAGCGGGTGACCGGCGATACACACAGGCCGTGGCACGACACCGTCTGGGAGCAAGCATGTAAAACGCAGTTAGTAACACCCTCCTTTTCCGGATATTCGCCATTACAGAAGACGAGGCCACACGAGACGCAGGACATGTCGAATTTGGAAAGGATGGGGAAGCAATAATCAGCTTCTGGAAACCCAAATCTGAATAACTGGACGGACATTCGTACCATCGGCGTCTTGAATGCTGCCAGTGTCTTAGCACTCCGGCACCTCTCTCACGTATACTTCATACAGTGGGGTCTTACATTTCCACTCACTGAGGTCTTAACGCAATGTACTGAGCATCGAAGGTCAGAATTTAAGCTTGATGGATACTACTGTCTCGCTGAAACTTTCTCTGCTCTCTGTAGCGCACACACACACACACACACACACACACACACACACACACACACACTAGGCATGGGGTCATAGGTAATGTAGACAATCGTAAAACAAGGTGTATCAAGAAGGAACACCCGATTCGCAAGTCTATATTTATGAAGCTAATAGACACGTACAATGAATTTTGTTTTCTGATGAAAGGGAAACTCAAAAAGTTTTTTTTTTTCATATCTTTTCATAGGTGTTCAATTTGCCCCCCTTAGAGGCACGGCATATGACAATGCGGTATTCAAATTGTTCCCACACTGCAGCGAGCATTCTTGAGTTACAGCTTCCACAGCTGCTGTTATACGATGTCCCAGTTCATACATTGTTGTGGGTAACGGAGGCTTTTATAAACCCCCACAAGAAATAGTCACATACAGTCAGGAGGCCAGTAATGTGAGCCAGAATCATTCGGTCCAGTTCGACCGATCCATCGTTCAGTAATCCTTTAATTTAAAAAAATTCCCGCACTTCCAGATGCCAGTGCGGCGGTGACCCATCCTGCTGGCAAATCAAGTCGTTCGAATCAGTCTCCAACTGTGGGAAAAGGTTCTCAAGCGTATCGGGGTTTGTGGTTCCTGTAACAGTGTCCACGGAGGAGAAAAATGGACCAAACACCTTTTCCCGTGAAACTGCACAAAACACATTAAATTTTGGAGAGTTCCTCTCATGTTGCACAACTTCATGTGCCTGATCCATACCACATAATCTCACATTATGACAGTTCAGCTTTCCATTTAATTGAAATGTTGCCTCGTCATTAAACACTAAGCGTGGAAGAAAACTGTAATCCTCCATCTTACCAAGAACGAAATTTCAGAACCCCACGCTGTTGTTTGTCACCTTCAGCTTGCAGTAGCTGAATTTTGTATCGTTTCATGTATAAACGTAGAAGCAACACACGCCGGACGGGCAGTGGGGGCATCTTGAGCTGTCGAGATGCACGGCGAACGGATTTCTGCGGACTCCTTGTGAAATTATGGCGGATGCTTTCGGCGTCTGTTTCAGACACTCGAGGACGGCTCGGCGATTGGCTTCTACACGAACAACCTGTTTTTCGGAAGTGTTCGTGCCATCGTCTGATGCTCTGTACTGTAGGAGGATCCACACCATACCTAGTATGAAAGTCACGCTGAACAGGTATTACTGAACCGCACTGCGCAAAACGTAGAACACAAAATGCTTTCTGTTATCCCGACACCATTTTTACTAGAACTGAAGTGGGCGCACTCTGCTACTACCAAGCGGGAACCATGTAAAACTCTAAACTTTGCTCTTTCCAACAGTACGTTGTTCATGCATATATCTCAAATAACACCATAGTTGTGATTAAAAAAAAAACGATGATTTTCTTTGATACACCCTGTATTTCATAAACGGCCCAAGAAATCGTAGTAAGGTTTTCAACTGGTTCTGTCACGAATAGGGGCAAACACTTTTATAGGCTGTCGATAAGGAACAGTAATTTGTACATATATCATTATTTTTGCTTTCAGTTTCTGCCACAAATATTTACAAGCATGAGATTTAAATCCAGCTATACTGGCGTTGGACGATCTTCTTCAGTTAATAAGGAACAAGTGATCATGTTGGCATTCTTGTCAGTGCAGCCACTATACCTACAACGTTTTAGGGTGTTTGGTAAATCTTACTAATAGCTGAAATGTTCATACAAACTACGTCCGCTTAATACCATCCATACGGTTCCATATCACGCACATTAAGAGACTGCATACACCCTTTTCCGCCCTCTGCTGAAGTGTTGCTGTGCGGTGTGGGATACGCATCAGATGGGACTGACGGAGGACATTGGAAAAGTTTAAAGAAGGAAAGCTCGTTTTGTGTAATCGAGAATTAGGGCGGCAGCCATTAAAACAAAGGCGTTTCTGGGTGCGGCAGAATCTACACAAAACTTCAGTCACCAACTCTCTCCTCCGTATGCGATAATATTCTGTTGGCTCCCAGCTACGTAGCGAGAGATGATCAGCATGATAAAATAAGAAAAATCAGAGCTCGCTCGGAAAGATTTAAGTGTTCGTTTTTCCCGAGCACTGTTTGAGAGTGGAAACGTAGAGAAATAGCTTGAAGGTGGTTCGATGAATAATCCTCTGCCACGCAGTAACTGCGGAGTAATCATGTAGATATAGAAATAGATTAAGTCTGGACCGAAGGAAAATGGAATTAAAAGCTTTATGATCGCGTATTACTGTCTCTGCGTCCGAATCTAAATGGATCTACTAGCTGTAATTGAGTGCAAATATGCTCGCTCTGTTCGTAACCTAGATCAATAAAATATTAGAGAAAGGCTCTCAGATCAACGCCGAGTTCCTTGTGTCAAGTAAGGAATTCAGTATGGTTCCGCATTTCCCTGGTAAACAAGATATCAGGTTGCGGAACACCCAACCATCTTTCGATTGGAGTCTTCCAGCCCAACAGAAGTTAGTGTGTCTTTCTCAATAGAGGGTAGTCGTCAGATGTGAATGTAACGGCAAGGAATTGTTGTAAGACCGTTACTGTGACGGCATACCCAAATTATCTCTTAAGAAAAGACGGAAACTCAAAATGGCTGTTGGCGATCGGTCAGTGGAATTACAACCGTGGAAAATCCAAGAGTATACGCCTAGAGCAATGCAGGCCGATGTGACCACATTAAAAATTATTTTAGGACAATTCTAAAGAAATATAATTCATCTGCGAAGGAAATAACTTATAAAACGCATGTTGGACCGGTTATTGAGGATAGCAAGTCCATCTGGGACCCGTGCTAGGCAGCGTTGGTAAACAAGACACAGTAGACCATAGGAAGAGCAGCTCCTTTTGAACGGGTTCGTTTTATAAGTTCAAGTATGAGAGAGACGTAGAAAAATAGTGGCAGACACTACAAAATGCCGTAATCTATGACAGGGAAGATTGCTACCAAAACTTCGAGAGCATACTTTTCAACAAGTCAAGCAACATATTACTTCTCCTCTATAGATTTCTCTCGAATTGCTTACGATGTTAAAACCAAGAAAACTGAATCTTGTGTAAGCGCTTACGGGCGCTAGTTATTTCAAAAAATTGTTCGCGAATGAAACTTCGTTAAATCTCAGCATATGCTGTACGCTCAGAAAGGCGAAGAATTTTGACGACAGGAATTTGTTCCGTCAACAGGTAATTCCTAAGTGCTGGTCAATTCCTATTCGTACTGTACTTTTCATTGCTCATTACTGCATTCATAAAGGAAAGTAGCTCACTTAAGTGGTGCATTTAAAGTCGAGTAAACGTTTTCGAGTCAGATTTTCAACATAGCTTCTTTATAACTGTGTGATTTAGTGTCGACAACCGACTGATATGGCCTCTTGCGTCGTGTTGCGTAGTTCACGTGTGGAGATTTCCACTGATTGAGATGTCAGTAACGGAAAAGATGTGGCTAGGAACATGACTATGTGGCTAGGAACATTATTTCAATATGACTCTCTGCACATTCTAGTACTCAACTAACATACTTTCTAGGCATAAGAACACTCTCCGAATCTGATGAACAGGCCGTGCAAGTAACATTCCGTAGTCTTTACATCGTTATATGTTTATGTAGTGACACACTCAAATGTGTAACGTTCTCTAGTCCTTACATCGTTACAAGTATATGTAGTGACACACTTAAATGGGTGAAGATTTTTAATACAACTGTTTGAAAAAATTTCAAGATCAGTTAACTGTACTGAAATGTAACTGTTTTATTTCGTAAATAGTCTGTGCCGTGAACAGGGGTTGCCTTTGAGGTTCTAGTATCAGCTACTTGACCACTTAAGGGAGCGAGCCTACTCGGGAAATGGTTGCCTGCCATATTATTGACAATCGTGAGGCGCTTTGGTATCAGGTATTAATTTGTTCTTACCTTGTGTGGGAAAAACGTCATCCTGGTTCGTTCTGAACCTTCTTGATACGTCTGTCATTACTACGGTCTGGTGTTGTAACCTAAAGGCGCTCGTTTGTCTCTTGATGCCTATACAAGAATCCCTGATTTGTGACGGACGTGCATCAGATTTAAAATTTTGTTGTCAGCTTGCACGTTAGTTAGCGACGTGCTAACTTGCAATGGTAAGAAGAGGTGCTTTCTGTTATTTCATTTTTCAGATTACCATTCTGTTCTTTTGTGTCATGTTTTACAGTCTAAGGTATATTGCAGTTTATTAAAGCAGTGTTCAGGTCACTTACTGTTAACTGTTACTACCTGTCTTACATTTTACCTACTGTCTGATGTTTTCATAAAAAATATTGTTTATTCGATGTTCATTAGCTTTTTGATAGTTTTGACCTTTATTACATAACTGTCCGCCCCGATAGCTGAATAGTCAGCGTGACGGACTGCCGTCCTAAAGGGCCCGGGTTCGATTCCGGTGGGTTTACTTCGCTCAGGGACTGGTTGTTGTGTTGTCTTCAACATCATTTCATCTCCTTCCCGCGCGCAGGTCGCCAAATGTGGCGTCGAATGTAAGTAAGACCTGCACCAAGGTGGCCGGACCTGCCCCGTAAGGGGCCTCCCGGCCAATGACGCCAAATGCTCATTTCCATTACGTTACTGCTTGTGGCTTAGTACTTGTGCAATTGGGTTTATTATACGCATTAGCTTTGAATTTAACTAGAAAACTGTTTAAGTCTGCTTGCATGTGTGGATTAAAGATTAGCCATTTCTTAATGCGTTATTTGTCAGGGACCTCGCTGTATGCCTTAATCAATCCATTCACCAAATAGATTTTGTAACTCGTCTATGAAAGAGGTATTCATGTGGTAAGGGAGATTGACAGATGATTACCTCACGTGCGTGTTACTTATCATTTGCTATTTTTCGAACTAGCCTCCTGTGTGGCAACTATTTTGTCATCTGATTATAAACAATGCTGCCCGCTCGGCCTTGCCCGTTGTGTCTGTGTATTTGACTGGTTGCTGCCGTCGTTTGCTTTTTTTTTTGTATGAGTGGAACCCCTCCATACCCATAGCGGCATGATGGCCAACAAAACAGGTCTACTGCCATCTGTTATTGTGGTGTTTTTATTGCGTGAGGTCTTCGCAGGATATGGGTACTGCGGTGTTTGCGTACGTGTGGTTATGATTAACCATAAATACTCGATCATCTGGATATCGATTAGGTCGAAAGTTGAACAATGGGTTCCGGTTTGAAGGGCAGAGGAAAAAAAATGCAAAGGCAAGAGCTAATGAGTAAAAATTTCTCGGTGTACATGCCGTGTCAAATCAGGATAAATCTCCGAGCTTTCGACCACTACCTCCATGGTCGTCGTCAGGGCTAAAACTGACTGTCGTGAACTAGCGAGGTTCCCACTTTTATATCCAAAGGACGGCTTCTTATTGGCTGGAATACGTCAGCGATTTGGCGCGTAGCGAAGTGGTGCCCTCTACTTCCATAGATGTAGTTGCTATCCCGCGTTGCTTGCAGCGCCATCCCTTAAATCAGGAGGTAAAGTGCGAGAAGTTTTTCTCAGCGATTTTTCTTTATCCAGTGCACTCTTCCAAGTGTTGCTAAGTGCATAGCCGTTGTCTCTATTAAAGTTATTATCGCTAAGCCTAATTTCGACTGCTTCCCGGATCACAGAGTCCCAGTAATTCGATGTGTGGGCTATTACTCTGGTTTCTTCAAATAAAATCTTATGCTTGTTAAGCAGGCTATGTTCAGCCACCGCTGATTTTTCCAAATACCTGTATTTCAGGTGACGCTGGTGCTCGATGCAGCGGTCGGCAACGGTTCTTACAGACTGGCCCACGTAATTCTTGCCGCATTCGCAAGGAATAGTATAAATTCCCGGCACTCTTAAGCCGAGACTATCTTTGACTGGTCTCAACATTTCCTTAATTTTCCTAGGTGGTCGGAAAACTGGTTTTATTCCTTGCCTCTTCAGGACTCTGGCTATCTTGCTCGTTGTAGCACCGCAAAAAGGAAGCCGCGCTAAGTGTTGGTCCTCTTCTTGTATGTGGCCGGCATCGTGTCTTACTTTCTTGGACAATACTGATTTAATTTCACCGGCAGAATAACCATTCCTCTTGAAAACAGTCGTCAAATGGTTGATCTCGGGACCGAGGTGGTCCTTGTCGGAAATAGTCCTGGCTCTGTGTACTAAAGTATTCAGCATAGCTCTCTTCTGAGACGGATGATGGAAGCTATGGCTATGCAGATATAAGTCTGTATGGGTTGGCTTCCTGTACACAGAATGGCCCAGTCGTCCATCCGGCTTTCGCTCTACCAACACATCTAAAAAAGGTAACTTCCCTTCCTTCTCTACCTCCAATGTAAATTTTATGTTTGGATGTACACCATTCAGATGTTCGACGAACTGCTGCAGCGTGTCGCTGCCGTGTGGCCAGATTAAAAAAGTATCGTCGACGTATCTGTAGAAGCATGATGGGCGGAGGTGTGCACTGCTCAAGGCTCGTTCTTCAAAGTCCTCCATGAAAAAATTCGCTATTGCTGGTGACAGTGGCGAACCCATGGCTGTTCCATCCGTCATTTCATAATAATTTCCACTGTATAAAAAATAAGTGGTCGTCAAGGTATGCCGGAACAACTTCAAAATTTCTGAGGAGAAATGAGCAGACAACAATTGTAATGTGTCATCCACAGGTACTTTGGTGAACAGAGAAACCACGTCGAGGCTGACCATGATATCACTTGGGCCTATCTTCATCTGTTTTATGATATCAACAAACATTTTTGAATTTTTAATATGATGAGGGCAGTGACCAACTATAGGCGCCAACAGTTTAGTTAAGTGCTTTGCAAGCTTGTACGTAGGAGAGCCAATAGCGCTAACAATCGGTCTCAACGGGACGTTCTCCTTATGAACCTTTGGCAAACCGTACAGTCTTGGTGGCCTAGGTGCTCTCGGCCGTAAGTTATTCACCAGTTCGTCGGAGAGGCCAGAGTTTTTTAGTAGCTCCCTTGTCTTCCTGCTGAGCGCCGATGTGGGATCCCGTCTGAGAACCCGGTATGTGCTGTCCTCCAGTAATAATCCAACTTTCTTATGGTAATCTGTAGCATTGAGGATAACCGTGGCGTTCCCCTTGTCAGCAGGTAAAACAACTAGATCTTCATCCTTCTGCAACAATTTCAGTCCTTGTCTCTCCTCTCTGCTGATGTTTGACTTAGGCGGCTTGGATGTCGCTAAAATCCGGCTAGTAGCAAGCCTTACGTCATCCGCTGCTTCTTGAGGAAGATGACGAACTGCTTGTTCCACTCCACTAATGATCTCAACCACCGGTAACTTACGTGGAGCTGGGGCAAAGTTCAATCCTTTACTGAGAGCCGAGATGGTAGCTTCATCAAGTAACTTACGGCCGAGAGCACCTAGGCCACCAAGACTGTACGGTTTGCCAAAGGTTCATAAGGAGAACGTCCCGTTGAGACCGATTGTTAGCGCTATTGGCTCTCCTACGTACAAGCTTGCAAAGCACTTAACTAAACTGTTGGCGCCTATAGTTGGTCACTGCCCACATCATATTAAAAATTCAAAAATGTTTGTTGATATCATAAAACAGATGAAGATAGGCCCAAGTGATATCATGGTCAGCCTCGACGTGGTTTCTCTGTTCACCAAAGTACCTGTGGATGACACATTACAATTGTTGTCTGCTCATTTCTCCTCAGAAATTTTGAAGTTGTTCCGGCATACCTTGACGACCACTTATTTTTTATACAGTGGAAATTATTATGAAATGACGGATGGAACAGCCATGGGTTCGCCACTGTCACCAGCAATAGCGAATTTTTTCATGGAGGACTTTGAAGAACGAGCCTTGAGCAGTGCACACCTCCGCCCATCATGCTTCTACAGATACGTCGACGATACTTTTTTAATCTGGCCACACGGCAGCGACACGCTGCAGCAGTTCGTCGAACATCTGAATGGTGTACATCCAAACATAAAATTTACATTGGAGGTAGAGAAGGAAGGGAAGTTACCTTTTTTAGATGTGTTGGTAGAGCGAAAGCCGGATGGACGACTGGGCCATTCTGTGTACAGGAAGCCAACCCATACAGACTTATATCTGCATAGCCATAGCTTCCATCATCCGTCTCAGAAGAGAGCTATGCTGAATACTTTAGTACACAGAGCCAGGACTATTTCCGACAAGGACCACCTCGGTCCCGAGATCAACCATTTGACGACTGTTTTCAAGAGGAATGGTTATTCTGCCGGTGAAATTAAATCAGTATTGTCCAAGAAAGTAAGACACGATGCCGGCCACATACAAGAAGAGGACCAACACTTAGCGCGGCTTCCTTTTTGCGGTGCTACAACGAGCAAGATAGCCAGAGTCCTGAAGAGGCAAGGAATAAAACCAGTTTTCCGACCACCTAGGAAAATTAAGGAAATGTTGAGACCAGTCAAAGATAGTCTCGGCTTAAGAGTGCCGGGAATTTATACTATTCCTTGCGAATGCGGCAAGAATTACGTGGGCCAGTCTGTAAGAACCGTTGCCGACCGCTGCATCGAGCACCAGCGTCACCTGAAATACAGGTATTTGGAAAAATCAGCGGTGGCTGAACATAGCCTGCTTAACAAGCATAAGATTTTATTTGAAGAAACCAGAGTAATAGCCCACACATCGAATTACTGGGACTCTGTGATCCGGGAAGCAGTCGAAATTAGGCTTAGCGATAATAACTTTAATAGAGACAACGGCTATGCACTTAGCAACACTTGGAAGAGTGCACTGGATAAAGAAAAATCGCTGAGAAAAACTTCTCGCACTTTACCTCCTGATTTAAGGGATGGCGCTGCAAGCAACGCGGGATAGCAACTACATCTATGGAAGTAGAGGGCACCACTTCGCTACGCGCCAAATCGCTGACGTATTCCAGCCAATAAGAAGCCGTCCTTTGGATATAAAAGTGGGAACCTCGCTAGTTCACGACAGTCAGTTTTAGCCCTGACGACGACCATGGAGGTAGTGGTCGAAAGCTCGGAGATTTATCCTGATTTGACACGGCATGTACACCGAGAAATTTTTACTCAGGAAATACGTCGCGAAAGACTTCGTAGCCATGCAAGAGCTAATGAAAAAAAAAAAAAGAAAAAACAACCTGTTCGATAGTCCTGTTGGGTAGTAAGAGCAGTAGCGGATTGCTTGCGATCTGCGACAGATCATGCAAGGATTAGACCAGTTAGTGGTGGGTATCATGACGTTGCAAGGCGTTGTTTCTCGACGGCTGCAGCTGGGTACCGGTTCTGAATTCTCGACTAGCATCAGTATACCTGTTGGCTTCATCATCAGTTAGTGTCCGATAGGTCACATACCGGATGCACAGTGTAAGGTAGTGTTGGCTGTTTGTATGTGCGTTAGTGTCCGAGTTTATCGGCTTCCCTGCTGTTGCCTGTTGGTCGGCTGTGATAGCAGCTGGCACATCCAGTCAGTACTGCTGATGTTCAGGGGCTGGCCGATCTTGTCTCTTATGAGTGTATGTTAGCTCGCCATAGGAAGTTACGCCCTAGCTAGAAGTGTCTTTGCTCATTTCTGCTTCCACCTATGTTTGTGACCACAGTTCCTCAGAGTAAAGACGAAAGGATTGTTCAAGTGTCTCGAGTTCCTGTATACTCGTGTGGAGAGTTACTTGAGGGTTTCAAGGCGGTATTCGTTGCGAAGATTCGCGACGTGAGTGTAGCATGGAGCGTTGCTGATGATGCGTGGCACTTCTGCATGACCTGCAGTTCCCCATATGGGAATTGAGTACGTCATCAGATGACGTCTGATCAGTGTCAAGTGTATGGACCTCGATACTCTCCTATTTAGTGTACTTTCCCCGTTGAGCACTGGGCAGAGCAGCCTGAGCCTAGCGTGAGCTCTGTTGGGAACGTGTTCTGTGTCGTCCCCCATGTAAGTTTCCGGTCCATCCACACACCGAGGAATCTAACTTTCTCTCGGAAACGTATTGGGCGTGCATGTAGTGTTACCTGTCTACAGTGTTGCTGTTTGCGCAGTAGTTTCTGTCTGCGTGTGAACAGAACTGCTTCGCACTGCTTGACGTTTACTTTAATGCGCCATCGTTCTAACCAAGACTCAGCAGTTCTGAGTGCTGTCTGTAACCGTCAACCTTGGAAGTTCACGTGTAGTCTAGGGGTACCGTTTGTGATTAATAGTCGTTTGCTCATCTGCTGCCTCTGGTGTTAAGCGTTTGCAACATCGTTGTTGATTATTTAAATTGCATTGCTAGCATGTAAACGATTTCTTTTAAATTTAGCCCCCGCCCCCTTTATTAAATTTGAGCAACACTGCTTAGAGGCGACCTTTAGTGGAAGTTCTGCCTACTGTTTGTTTGGCCTCTGTCCGCTAAAGCTCACTGTATAGTTATTTGTTGGCTTCTTGTGTTTTACCTGAATTTCAGGCAAATCCTAAAATACCGTCACCAATTGTAAAGCTTGTTGCATGGCCGTCGGCCGATAACTCAGCTATCTTGTACACATTTTCTTTTTTAAGTACCTGTACTTCTGAAGTCCCTTGTAGATAAGATCTTACCACCTTTCAGTAGGTACTTTAAAATTTCGTTCTGGGTTCCTCATGGGCTGTAAACCGTTTGTACAACTGCTAAGCGTAATTACCGGTTTCATCAGTTCATGTTCTTTGTCAACTATTTCTTTCAAAACTAATTAATACTAAATTATTTTGACTTTGGCGTGGAATACACTTGTTACTGATCTTTAAGCAGTTTGTGCAATTGTTAAGAAAAACTGTTTCAATGGTAGTGACCTGCAGCCCTTCGCTAGATATTTTTATTGCAATTACTTAAAACTTTAAATTACTTTCACTTGACAATGAAAGACAATTGTCAGTGAGCCTTAAACCGTTTGTGCAGTTGCTGAGCATTATCAATAGATATGATGTGATTCTTCAATTTCTCCAGGCGTATTTTATGACGAAATAAATCTCGGGTGAACAGACAGGTATGAGTGTGCATAGGCACAATACTTCGGTAATCGACCACGTTGCCATCATCATGTGCGCTGATGTACATCGATTGCCGAAATATTGTGTCCTATGCACACTCACGCCAGGCTGTTCACCCGAGATTTATTTCGTCATCAATAGATATTCTTCAATGATATGTAAATATTTAACTGTGCATTTTCTAATTGGAAGAGATTGAATCTTTTGGCGTTAATAAATCACTGTTCTGGCACACTTCAGTTTGTAGTCCCAGTGTCTTTCCATTCCCAACCAGCTCCCTACGACTTTCCATTTAATAAGTGGCAAAATATGCTTAACGATTTTCTGAAAGCTACAAACGCGCGATATTTGGCATGGACTTCAATGCGAGATGCCTTTAATAGGTTCCACAACGAAACATTGTCTCGAAATTTGGTAGAAAATCAGAAGAAATTCTGGTCGTATGTAAGGTACACAAGCGGAAAGACGCAGTCAATACCTTCGCTTCGCAGTGCCGATGGTACTGTTACCGACGACTGTGCCGCTATAGTGGAGTTATTGAACGCAGTTTTCCGAAATTCCTTCACCAGGGAAGACGAATGGAATATTCCAGAATTTGAAACACGAACAGCTACTAGCATGAGTTTCTTAGAAGTAGATACCTTAGGGGTTGCGAAGCAACTCAAATCGCTTGATACGGGCAAGTCTTCAGATCCAGATTGTATACCGATTAGGTTCCTTTCAGATACAATAGCTCCCCACTTAGCAATCATATACAACCGCTCGCTCACCGATAGATCTGTACCTACAGATTGGAAAATTGCGCAGATCGCACCAGTGTTTAAGAAGGGTAGTAGGAGTAATCCATCGAACTACAAACCTATATCATTGACGTCGGTTTGCAGTAGGGTTTTGGAGCATATACTGTATTCAAACATTATGAATCACCTCGAAGGGAACGATCTATTGATACGTAATCAGCATGGTTTCAGGAAACATCGTTCTTGTGCAACGCAGCTAGCTCTTTATTCGCACGAAGTAATGGCCGCTATTGACAAGGGATATCAAGTTGATTCCGTATTTCTAGATTTCCGGAAAGCTTTTGACACCGTTCCTCACAAGCGACTTCTAATCAAGCTGCGGTCCTATGGTGTATCGTCTCAGTTGTGCGACTGGATTCGTGATTTCCTGTCAGGAAGGTCGCAGTTCGTAGTAATAGACGAAAAATCATGGAGTAAAACTGAAGTGATATCAGGTGTTCCCCAGGGAAGCGTCCTGGGACCTCTTCTGTTCCTGATCTATATAAATGACCTGGGTGACAATCTGAGCAGTTCTCTTAGGTTGCTCGCAGATGATGCTGTGATTTACCGTCTAGTAAGGTCATCCAAAGACAAATATTAGTTGCAAAGCGATTTAGAAAAGATTGCTGTATGGTGTGGCAGGTGGCAGTTGACGCTAAATAACGAAAAGTGTGAGGGGATCCACATGAGTTCCAAAAGAAATCCATTGGAATTCCATTACTCGATAAATAGTACAATTCTCAAGGCTGTCAATTCAACTAAGTACCTGGGTGTTAAAATTACGAACAACTTCAGTTCGAAAGACCACATAGATAATATTGTGGGGAAGGCGAGCCAAGGGTTGCGTTTCATTGGCAGGAGACTTAGAAGATGCAACAAGTCCACTAAAGAGACAGCTTGTACTACACTCGTTCGTCCTCTGTTAGAATATTGCTGCGCGGTGTGGGATCCTTACCACGTGGGATTGACGGAGGACATCGAAAGGGTGCAAAAAAGGGCAACTCGTTTTGTATTATCACGTAATGGGGGAGACAGTGTGGCAGATATGATACGCGAGTTGGAATGGAAGTCATTAAAGCAAGGACGTTTTTCGTCGCAGCGAGATCTATTTACGAAATTTCAGTCACCAACTTTCTCTTCCGAATGCGAAAATATTTTGTCGAGCCCAACCTACATAGGTAGGAATGGTCATCAAAATAAAATAAGAGAAATCAGAGCTCGAACAGAAAGGTTTAGGTGTTCGTTTTTCCCGCGCGCTGTTCGGGACTGGAATGGTAGAGAGATAGTATGATTGTGGTTCGATGAACCCTCTGCCAAGCACTTAAATCTGAATTGTAGAGTAATCATGTAGATTTAGATTACTTACGAACAGTTTTAATTTTGATTAACTTCGTATGTTCATAATTAATGAGTTTCACCAAGACAGAAGTGGCCGTTGAATAGGTTCCTTCGCATGAAAAACGACGTCAAGAGCGCAAGAATATCTTTAGTGGAAGTTAGCTGGCCTGTAAGACCGGCCAAATAATGGAAGTCTAACAAATCCGTCGAGTTCCCTGAGGACTCGTTTGTAAAACTAATCTAATGTTGTGAGGAGCGCCCATTTAAGACGTGAACAGAAAATGGTAGCAATCGCTACAGCGGGCTACACTGCTATATGTGAAAACTGCAACGCCCAGAAGAAACGGTATGATCCACTCCAAATTCGGAGGATGTGTAGAACATCGGAACTCTAATAACTGATTAAGATTGCAGAGAGATGGCGTGCACGTAGGTCCTGCAGAGTTCTCCTTTGTGTTCCCGGTCAGGTCATTGTTTAACAGGACGTTCGGTTAGCGGAGAGCCGTCAGACGAAGGATAAACGCACAAGGAAGTGCCGATACGCTCCGTCGACGTTGAAGGGCGCAATATCAGCACCTGGGTGAGTTCGAACCGTGTAGAGTGATTGGTCTCCGGAAAACAGGTTTATACAGAGCATTCCTCTATGATAGTGACGCGTGTGCTGAACCATGGGACAGAAGAGGGCCGCACACAGCGATGAGGAGGTATCGGACCACACAATGTGACCACAGCATAAGGAAACCGCCATCTTGTCCGTGTTGGCGTAACAAACAGAACAGCATGGTCCACAGCGTTGACTGACGTAGGAGCAGTGCAACGTTTACGGATACATTTTGCGTAAACGGCTCGTTGCCCGCTGAGGCTTGGACTGGTGGCACGTATCACATTGCGCTGGCTTCCGTTGCCCAGAAACCACCAACGCCTCTGACTGCTATGGATAATGAGCAGCCGGCCGGTGTGGCCGTGCGGTTCTAGGCGCATCAGTCTGGAACCGCGTGACCACTACGGTCGCAGGTTCGACTCCTGCCTCGGGCATGGATGCGTGTGATGTCCTTGGGTTAGTTAGGTTTAAGTAGTTCTACGTCTAGGGGACTGATGACCACAGATGTTAAGTCCCATAGTGCTCAGAACCATTTGAACCATTTTTTGATAATGAGCACCGCCACTGGTGTGCTGAGTAGCAAAATGTAGTGTTCTTGGGCCAGTCCCGCGCCGAGTTCTCCTACAGTGATGTCAACTACCCAGTTGACAGCTGTCGGGTCGACTGTATTGTTGAGTGGCATAGCTGATAAAAGCGAAGTGCGGCGGCTGGAGGCACCATTGGCTGCACATCTACGTCTACATTCATACTCTGCAAATCGCATTGAACTGCCTGGCAGAAGGCTGCGATCTCTGCCTCTACGTACTGCGGGCAATCTGAACAGCAACTACTGAATCAGGAACGTCTTAGAGCTTGAGGCAATGCCCCCCGTGCGGGAAACTCCATATGCCACATTTCAGCAGGACAACGCTTTGTCACGTGTGGCAAGGAATTCGCAAGCCTTCTGCGCAGAATGACGGGTACCACTGCTTCTCTGACCGGCACGTAAGCCTGACATGCCACTCACGAACACGTCTATTATGTTATGGATCGGCAACTTGTTCTTTTTGGTCCTCTGCAACCTCTGTGGGTGCTTTGTGAATGCGCCCACAAACTGTGTGGCAGTGTGTTCCCCGGCAGCACATCCAGGCCCTCTTCGATTCCATGACACGACGTCTAGAGGCTCTGACTGCAGTACGTGACAGCTTAACACTGTGTACCGAATTCTCGCCGTCGAAGTGCGGGTACGATTCTATTATTCTATTCTTTGTGTATTGTCATATCTCTAATCTGCAGATTAAATTTCATTGCAATCACGTGTCTCCTTCTTGATGTTGCTCTTTTTACAACCAATTTTGTGGTATCGATAGCTTACGATGCCACGGCGTAGGTGCAAGTTCGTAGGTTGTCACTACACCGACACCTACGACAGCGCCCTCTAGCCGACGTTGTGCAGCTCTACGAGCGCCACTGAAGATTCAGTCCATTTTGATGCAGAGCAGACGACCAAGCAACATTGTTTCTATTTCATAGTGGTCGAACCACTACAGATTTGGCCTATGTAACTGATGTACAACTTCGCACCTACGTGCTCATCTCATCCAAAGTTAAGTAAAGGATTTATAACCCATACGCAGTACCGAAGCATTTCACCATTTCCTGCTCCTACTCACTTCCTACATTCGGTCTACCCTTCAGTTTTTACAGGAGCAGACCCACGCGCCGCCTTCCAGGCCGGATAGAAAAAATTTATTTTCTTGCTGGAACAGAGATTTTGAAAGAGACCCTGCGGAATCATTCGGCGACACAGTTTTTTTTCTTTTTTTGAGTAGCCAACAAATAGCGTCCGTGTCGGGCAGCCAATTTCCGCCGTTCTGTATACCGTCGTCTACATTACTGGCTAGCCAACACAACACGCCGCCAAGCCCCACTGTAGATTTTCCCTGCCCTCAGCTCTCTCTCCCTCGCTCTTCGCAGCCAGATAGTTCCTGTAGTTCCTTTCTAAGTCTATACTGCTGCTACTTTTGATCCCTTGTGAAACCTGATGTTAATATTAGCATACTCTTTTACTATTATTTAAGTTGCAAAATATTTTCAAGTAAATGTGAAGTTCAAATGGCTCTGAGCACTATGGGACTCAACATCTTAGGTCATAAGTCCCCTAGAACTTAGAACTACTTAAACCTAACTAACCTAAGGACATCACACACACCCATGCCCGAGGCAGGATTCGAACCTGCGACCGTAGCAGTCCCGCGGTTCCGGACTGCAGCGCCAGAACCGCTAGACCACCGCGGCCGGCAAATATGAAGTCCTTACAGACAATGTCACTCACGTGTTGAGTAATGTTTCGATTTTTACCGGTGTAGACATTCTGAGGTTACCTTTCCTCTTCACCCACATCTCCAGAACTATCCTTCATTAATCGATGGCAGACCTCACTGGCTTATTCACACCTTAAGTGGCGTCGAGTACAGTATTCTCGAAGTTACGTAGAACAGAAACTCTTTCCATATGTTGAACTACAAGAACTAGTGAGCAAGCAAGGTTTACCAGTACATCTACATCTACATCTATACTCCGCGAGCCACCTTACGGTGTGTGGCGGAGGGTACTTATTGTACCACTATCTGATCCCCCCTTCCCTGTTCCATTCACGAATTGTGCGTGGGAAGAACGACTGCTTGTAAGTCTCCGTATTTGCTCTAATTTCTCGGATCTTTTCGTTGTGATCATTACGCGAGATATATGTGGGCGGTAGTAATATGTTGCCCATCTCTTCCCGGAATGTGCTCTCTCGTAATTTCGATAATAAACCTCTCCGTATTGCGTAACGCCTTTCTTGAAGTGTCCGCCACTGGAGCTTGTTCAGCATCTCCGTAACGCTCTCGCGCTGACTAAATGTCCCCATGACGAATCGCGCTGCTTTTCGCTGGATCATGTCTATCTCTTCTATTAATCCAACCTGGTAAGGGTCCCATACTGATGAGCAATACTCAAGAATCGGACGAACAAGCGTTTTGTAAGCTACTTCTTTCGTCGATGAGTCACATTTTCTTAGAATTCTTCCTATGAATCTCAACCTGGCGCCTGCTTTTCCCACTATTTGTTTTATGTGATCATTCCACTTCAGATCGCTCCGGATAGTAACTCCTAAGTATTTTACGGTCGTTCCCGCTTCCAATGATTTACCACCTATGGCATAATCGTACTGGAATGGATTTCTGCCCCTATGTATGCGCATTATATTACATTTATCTACGTTTAGGGAAAGCTGCCAGCTGTCGCACCATGCATTAATCCTCTGCAGGTCCTCCTGGAGTACGTCCGAGTCTTCTGATGTTGCTACTTTCTTGTAGACAACCGTGTCATCTGCAAATAGCCTCACGGAGCTACCGATGTTGTCAACTAAGTCATTTATGTATATTGTAAACAATAAAGGTCCTATCACGCTTCCCTGCGGACTCCCGAAATTACCTCTACATCTGCAGATTTTGAACCGTTAAGAATGACATGTTGTGTTCTTTCTTCTAGGAAATCCTGAATCCAATCACAAACCTGGTCCGATATTCCGTAAGCTCGTATTTTTTTCACTAAAAGTAAGTGCGGAACCGTATCAAATGCCTTCCTGAAGTCCAGGAATACGGCATCAATCTGCTCGCCAGTGTCTACGGCACTGTGAATTTCTTGGGCAAATAGGGCGAGCTGAGTTTCACATGATCTCTGTTTGCGGAATCCATGTTGGTTATGATGAAGGAGATTTGTATTATCTAAGAACAAACTGAATTTGTATTTTTGTCTGTGGCCAACGGATGACAAGTGAAGACTATATACAAACAATTAATACGAGAGACGCATAAGTAGCTCCTGTTACGAACAGGGACATCCTTATAAACGAATATCAATATTACCTCTTTGTTGGAGAGTATAAGTACGGTAGTTATGGAAACTATGAAAATTTACTTTAACTGTTGTAAATTATTAATATTCATATACATCCAAAAATTGTCTCAATAAACGATTTGTGCGCTCTTTCTTTAAGCATAGCACTCCAATAGCTTAAAACTGATCGCACTTTCCTAAAAACTTTTTGCCTGAAATTCGTACTGCTGCCGCCTCACTGAATATTTATCATTGCTCGTGAAATATTTCTGAATAGTATGTACCTGTTTCAATAATAGACTAGTGGGATATTTCGAAAGTGATCTATTGGTTCAATCCAGTAAACTCCATTAAAAGAACAATCAGTTCGGCAGAAACATTTTGTAAATGTTGCACTGTTCAAGAACAACTACTGCAGTGGTAACACTATGGCTGCCTTGAAATTGTCTCTCTTTCTAGAAATTTTGGACACTAGCTTCACGTGTGGATTAAATTTTACTTGACTGAACCACAATCGATTACAAACTATGCCTGTGAATAATGACAGGAGTGCTGTACTTGTACGTAGACATCTGTATGTACTGAGTATAATTCATACTCGAACATCCTATTGAAAGGGAAAGTTGTAAGAAGTATCACAATCTGATACCTTAGGACATTACTACGAAATGTCAGTCAGCGTGACAAAAGCTGAATCACATCCATCTGTAAATTTCTCACTTACGACACGAATGTGGCACTTTTAAGACAGCACTGATCTATAGAAAAACTTCTCATCTGCAGACAACAGTATAGTCTCTATGAATAAGTATTTTCACAAAGCGCCCGTTCCAAAGTGCTTATTACTCCAGACAGTTTCGCACGGGGGCGAAGATGACAGACACGAAAAAGCATGGAGACTGTACAAAAAAATGTTCAAATGTGTGTGAAATCTTATGGGACTTAACTGTTAAGGTCATCAGTCCCTAAGCTTACACACTACTTAACCTAAAGTATCCTAAGGACAAACACCCACACCCATGCCCGAGGAAGGACTCGAACCTCCGCCGGGACCAGCCGCATAGTCTATGACTGCAGCTCCCTCAGACCGCTCGGCTCATCCCGCGCGGCAGACTGTACAAATATGCCAGCTGTTGCACTGGTTATTCTGTGGTTACATATTTGTCGAGCAAGCACTGGAAGCAGTAATAGCGATTATATATCTGATAGCACTCGTACGGAGCGATTACAAGAGGCATGACCACATAAAAATAATAACGATACTGCCAGATTGAGAGTCATTGAAAGAATAATCAGGAAATATGATCCACCCGCAAAGGTCTCTTACAAAAACCGCGTGTGACGGGTACTTGAATGTTGGTCGTCATTATGGGATCCGTACCAGACAGGATTCACAGAGCATATACTGCGAAAAGACAATGGAGGTAAAATCACAAAGACATTTCGGTTCACACGGTGGCTTATCAGCAAGCGTTTTTCCCGCACACAATTCAAGACTTGCACAGAAAACAATGGAAGTTGACAGTAGTATGCGAAGTACGCTTGGTCACGCACCAGATTGTGCTTAGTAGAGTATATATGCAGATTTAAGTGGAGTACCTCGCCAATAAGTTTCAATACTAATGTAAAGTAGTGTTTTACACAAAAATACTCCAGTGCAGTGGACCGATCATACGGCGTCCGCGTCACAGATACAGCTACACTCGTACCACAGCCCCCACCCCCGCTCTCAATAGCAGTCACGCCACACACGCCTAGCGTGTCCCACCGCAGACGGGACCCAAACAGATGGTTACATAATGCCGCACACAAACAGACCTTGGTCCACGAAGGCCACGCACCACGCAGTTCGTCTTGCAGCGTACGCACCGAAACCCGCGGCCGCCTGGCCTCCCACCAGCCCAGCCACCGAGTCCACCACAAAGACGCTGGCTGGCCGCAGCGCTCTGACGCACGGTGGGTTCACCGGCCTGTATAGTATGTGGTCGTCACCGGCTGGCAAGCTAAACTGTAGCATGATTCCCGTCATTTCTGTTAACGAAAATCTGATAACATAACATTTTCTATTTTACAGTGAGATGTTACAACAACTGATGTTGGATTCACAGGCCAACATCACCAACTGTGGTGCAACTTTAAACGTTCAACAAGCACCAGAATCACATTCGAAGAACGGCGACTCCTACCTTGCTTTGAGAAACATTACAAAAATATCAACGAGGTGCTGGACGTAAGTATTAACACGGACTGCTCCGAGAACCCAGTTATTAATAACAGGAATTTAGGAAGCCTTCGCCAGCAATGAAACAACTGCTGCTTATGTGTATGCTTAGGGGTCCAAATACGATGACTCTGTCGGCTGTGCCTGTGTAGATATTAGAAATAAGAAGAGTGGACCATTACACCTACGAAGAGAGGCGTCAGTTTACACGGCTGAACTCCTAGCCATTGAACGGGCAGTAAGATGCATCATGGTCATCGCAGATAACCGTGTCGCAACAATAACTCACTTTCTCTCCACGATGCAAACACTGACATAAATCGCTAAAGGCAAATGGAGCTGATGTATCCCTAGCAAATAGCTGGTGTTGTGTCATAGTTACAAAGAAACGATATGGATGTATCATTTATATGAGACTGTGGCAAGTGAGAAGGTCGACCAACTGGTAAGTAACGGAACGAAGAATGGAACACAAGAGCGAGCCATTCCAGCGGTTGATGTAGAGGGGGAGATGACCAAAAGCAACTGGAACAAGGCCTGGAGACCGAGACTTTCACTAGGACAGCTGGTACAAACTAATCGACATGCATTCGCCGAAAGCCCAATGGCATGGTGAAAACTGAGATATGAAATGTAATTCGGCTGGTGTAAGCAACAAGAGACAGTTGGTAAGGACCATTGCCTAGTTGAAATTAAACTACCGCTGCTATTGACAGCTTTATAGGATCTGCCGCAGTGGGGAGATCCAGGATGTCAAACACATGTGCTTTGGTTTTCTGGTTACATAAAGAAAAGAATCAGATTGACTGTTTGGGAAGCTGGATCGTATGAGTCAATAACTTCCTTATAATCACAACAGTTGACACAAACACTTACAATTTTTTGCTGCAGTTCGTGTTAAAACTTAGCGTTAAAATGCAACCCTTAAATTTCGGTTCGCTTATGTGTGTGTTTTGAGTGTTTGTGTGTGTGAGTGTGTGTGTGTGTGTGTGTGTGTGTGTGTGTGTGTGTGTGTGTGTATGTGTGTGTAAGAGAGAGAAAGAGAGAGAAGGCGTTTATTTCACTTAATTAGATACCTGTAGGTAAACAAAAGAGGCCGTTGTAGTGAATTACATTTTATCAGAAATGACAATTGAATTTATGTTTTAAATTCCTCAGAAACTGTACAAAAAATAAATTGATGCCTTCAAAGGATGGACATCACTGTAAATGTGGATTGGTTGTGTTGATGTACCCCGAAGTCAATAATAACAAGAATGAAAACAGTTAACTTGCGGACTTCGCTTCACACAAAAAAATCATCTTCAGAAGAAAATTTGATAAGAAGTACCTGAAAGTTAACAGGTTTACTTCGCGGCGTTTATAAACCAATGGCTCCCGGTGTCCGACTCCCGATTCTAAGCAGCAATCAGACGTTTTCTCTTTGTTGCTTGTCCAGTTTCTCATAAAATTGTATACAATGTGGAGGTATTTCTTGCTTATAGTAAAATTATCCTTCCCGCTTCCGGGCACGTCGACAGCGAGATTACAGGAGCGAAAGGATAGTTGAGTAATAGAAAAACGACAAAAACTGCTAGTAGTGAGGATGGCTGGTATTCGAACTTGGCGCCTGTCACTTACTTAACCAGCGTGCTATTACTGCAACGTCCATTTTCAGGTAAACACACATTTATAGATGAACGTCCCTTTGAGGATTATTCTTTAAGGACTGAACGCTACCTAACGAGTTGAATAAGTGCTTAAGATGCAAGTCTCCTACCATGGGAAATGGAGTTTAAATACCTGTCCTACTGCCCTCTTCCAAATATAAACATCTACCCGTACACCTAGCATATTCTCTGCAAGCCACGTTATACTGCGCAGAGGAGAGAGGTACTGCGTAAACCTCCCTCCCCCCCCCCCCCCCGCACCCTTTCCTCTCTCTCTCTCTCTCTCTCTCTCTCTCTCTCTCTCTCTCTCTCTCTCTCTCACACACACACACACACACACACACACACACACACACACACACACATTCTTGTTCCAGTCACGCATGGCAAGAAAAATTATTGTTAGTAAGATTCCGCGTGAAATCGAATCTCAGTAACTTTCCGTTGAAGGTTTTTCGCGAAATGCACTTAGGAGGAAGGGATACAAAGATAAGCCAAAACATTATGACTACCTGGTCACTAGCCTCTGGAACGCAAAACAGCAGTGATTGTGCGTGGCATGGATTCGGTAAGCCTCTGGCAGGTTTCCGGAGGTATGTGGTACCAGGTGTCTACTCGCAGATCACGCAATTCCCGTAAATTATGGGCCGATGATTTGTGGGCTTGGAGCTGGCGACCGACAGCGCCCTAAATTTCTTCTGTCGGGTTAAGAGCGAACGAATTCAATGGTCAAGACAACAACCATGCTGTCATGCTCTTCAAACAACTGTAACACGATTCTGGCCTGCAAGCACGGAAAGTTATCCAGCTGGAAGATGCCATTGTTATCATCAAAAACGAGGCGAGGATATGGTCCACAACAATATTTACGTAGAGCACAACGGTAATAGTGCCTTCGATTACTACAGTACGTCCCATGCGAACCCGGATAAATGCCCCCAATGGCAGAATACTGACGCCATCAGCTTGCGTCTGCTGCGCTGCATAGGTTTCGAGGAGTCGTTGACCGGTGTGACGGCATATCCGGACTCGAGCATCGACACAATGTAGCGATAAACATGATTCGTCCGACTGGGTGACACGTTTCAGCTGACCCAGAGTCCACATTCCGTGATCGCTTGCTTGCTGGAATCGTAAGTGGCGATCTCATTGGTTCAACATGGGAATACGTAGTGGTCGTCTGTTAGAGAGCCCCACGTTCGACAATGTGAGCCCAACGGAGTGCTCCGGAACAGTTGTTAAGGAAACATACCTACATAAAGGATACAGTGAAGACGCAAAGAAGAAGACCGCTTTTCGTCACATATTCGTACCGGCATTGTACTGTGTCGTCACATCTGACACAGATCGTCAATTTTGCTTTACAGAATAAGCATGCCTCAAACCTCCACGTAATGTGATGAGGCATGGAAGTCCCAACACCATGTCGCCTGCTCGCGGCTTCATCGTCGTTCAACCACTTTCTACAGATACTCACACCAGTAGCAGGTGAACAGCCGATCAAATTCACTGTCTCTGACATCCTCGTCCCGTGGAAATCCACCCCTTGTGAAAGTTACTAACATCACTGTCTTCCAATTTGCGTCCCGTATTCTCGCTACCACCATTCCCCATTCTTCTCTTCTACGCGTCTCTACTTTCTTTACCGCGTCAGCTGCCAACAACGTAAATAGGAAGCATTCAGTCTTGATGTGGGCAATGGTGTTAATGCTTCGCTCGTCAATGTATATGCACTGAGTTTTCTGGGCGCATACGCCACTGTAATATTTAACAGTGAAGAACAGCCTGATGCACATCGCCTCTGGTGTAGAGTCTGCCACTGGCGTAGGACAGCATCTCCATGACACTTTGCGCTTACTGCACGAACAAGTGGCGAAACGCGGTCCTCTTCTTTTGGCCTTCACTGTATCCTTGACGCCGGTACGTGTCCTTAAACTATACCATACGACGAGGGACGTTTGAAAAGTCCGTGCAAAAATTAAAACTACTTACGCGTTTGGGGTAAACTTTTTTAACTTTTCGACACAGGCTCCTTTTAGACTTATACGCTTCGTCCAACGCTGTTCTAATTTGTTGATCCCTTCCGAGTAGTAGGAATTGTCCAAGTCTGCAGAATAGCTATTAGTTGCTGCAAGCACCTCCTCGTTTGAACATAATCTTTGTCCCGCCAGCTATTACTTCAAATTGGGGAACAAATGGTAGTCCGAGGGAGCCAATAGTGGAGAACAGAGGAGATGTGAAACGAGTTGGAATCCTATTTCAATCAATTTTGCGACTACAACTGCTGAGCTGTGTGCTGGTGCATTGTCGTGATGGAAAAGGACTTTTTTGTGGTCCAATCGCCGGCGTTTTTCTTGCAGCTCGGTTTTCAAACAGTCCAATAACGATGAATAATATGCACCTGTAATAGTTTTACCCTTTTCCAGATAGACGATGAGGATTATCTCTTGCGAATCCCGAAAGACAGTCGCCATAACCTTTCCGGCCGTAGGAATGGTCTTCACCTTTTTTGGAGCAGATTCTCCCTTGGTAACCCACTGTTTAGCTTGTTCTTTGGTCTCAGGAGTATAGTAATGCATGCATGTTTCATCCACAGTGCGGATTCTTCCTGAACAGCTGGAAACCATCCTTGCAACACTTCACACGATTCCGTTTTTGGTCAAGCGTGAGCAATCGCGGAACCCATCTTGCAGGTAGCTTTCTCATGTCCAAATGTTTATGCAAAATATTATGTACCCGTTCATTCGAGATGCCCACAGCACTAGCAATCTCACGCACCCCAACTCTTCTGTCGTCCGTCACCATATCATGGATTTTATCAATGATTTCTGGAGTCGTAACCTCCACAGGGCGTCCAGAACGTTCAGCATCACTTGTGCCAATATGGACACTCCGAACATTTTTAAACCGCTTATAAACTGTTCTAGTCGAAGGTGCAGAGTCACCGTAATATTTATCAAGCTTCTCTTTAGTCTCCTGAGGCATGGATGTTTGTGATGTCCTTAGGTTAGTTAGGTTTAACTAGTTCTAAGTTCTAGGGGACTAATGACCTCAGCAGTTGAGTCCCATAGTGCTTAGAGCCATCTTAAAACTTAGCGTTAAAATGCAACCCTTAAATTTCGGTTCGCTTATGTGTGTGTTTTGAGTGTTTAATCACCATAAGAAATTCTTTCTTGTCCATTTTTTGCCAATCACTCGACTTCATTGATTCACCGAATGCCAAACTCAAAGAAACAGACCAATACGGCTGAAACTTGGATGCTAGTAACTAAACATGAACTCGATACGCGCCGGTGGTGCCATCTCTCGGACTTTACACGGATTTCTCGAACGCCCCTCGTATTCCATTTGCACGCGCATGTGTGTGTGTGTGTGTGTGTGTTTTTCTTCAATCAAAATGGTTCAAATGGCTCTGAGCACTATGGGACTTAACATCTGAGGTCATCAGTCCCCTAGACTTAGAACTAACCTAAGGACATCACACACATCCATGCCGAGGCAGGATTCGAACCTGCGACCGTAGCTGTCGCGCAGTTCCAGACTGAAGCTCCTAGAACCGCTCGGCCACTTCGGACGGCTTTCTTGAATCGAAAACTCCGTGTGTTAAATTAAAGCAAGAATCACAGGTGACGTTTTAACTGCATAAAAATATCATGGGAAACAACTGGTGTGTTTGGATATGTATGGAAGTAGGATGCAGGGGTGGAGTGGAAAGGTAGGGGGTAGACAGGAGGGAGGAAGGAATTATTATGCGTGGGGACCACAGATCGTAATAGTGAAACGGGCACTTGAAGATTACGTGCATGATATAGAATATAGGTAGACCTTTGCCAGCGGATTAACAGCGCAGCACAAGTCTGATGGTGATGTGGCGGTGTGGGAGCACGACAGCAAGGTCTTAAGCGCCCGTACGAATATGGTACTAGACAGGTATCGATAAAATACAGTTCCGAGAATTATAAAATTTCAGCTACCCCTAAAAAAGAGTAAAACCCGGCAAAACATTTACACACACACACAAATACGGACAGCGGCAGTCGACGACCTTTTCCACTTGCTCCTGAGCACCTGCTGCTACCTTTCTGGTGTTTCGGGGAAACGTTTAAGAGGAGGGCCGCACCCGGCAGTTTGTGGAAGTGCTACGGAATTTTGCGGTGACCTCACTCTCCAAATCCTGCGCGCCACGCTTGTGGCTGCCGGGTACCGGAGGCTGTGTTTGCTCAGCCAGGTGGGCTCCAGACGGCGAGAGCCCGGTTCCAGGAACGCACGGCTCCAGCGCCTGCCGTTACGGGCTACCGGTATTCTGCTGCGCCTCATTCAAATTCACTACCGTCTTACACTTTTATTCTTTCTTATGCGCGTCCTCCAGTAATCTGGCTTTGAGAGTTCCGAGAAGTCTATTATAGCGTTCCCATCAGAATTCTGAGGAACAGACTCTAAATATTCTCTGGCGGTTTTTCTTTTACCGTAATACGATGACATCATTCGCTGTCGAATCTCCGCTACGGAAATTTTATTAATAGTGACGTACTGCCTGAAAAAATCTGCAGAAAGAATCAGTCAGATCTTGACAAGATTTCATACAGGTACAAAAATTAGCAACTTGCTATAAACGTACACAAATAAAAAATTAAGCCCTTTACAATACCAGAAAATGTACTTTTTTAAGATTACTATACCAGTGATTCACAATTATAATCAGTCAACTCCTACAAATACCAGGTGAAACATTTGGTAGATGTACGGAAAGGACCAGTCACACAGCTTCAGTGGAAGGTGAGACAGGTACAGACTTCATTTCATTGGGAGGATACAGGGAAAATGCAATGAGTCTAGAAAGGAAGCTGCTTACAAATAACTTGGTCGATCCATCTTACGATATTGATCAAATGCGTGGAACTCACACCAGAGAGGCTAGCAAGGGAAACTGAACATAAGCAGAGAAGGGCTGCACGAATTGTCACATGTTTGTTTCATTCACAAGAGAGCGTCATGGAAATACTGAAAAATCTGAGTTGAGAGACTCTTGAAAATAGACGCAAATTGTCTCGCGCAAGTCTATTTATGAAACTGCAGGAACAAGTGCGGCACGTCGATAAAAGGATGTCTGTTTCAATAGCAAATTATGATAGTTTAAATTAGACTGTTTACAACAAATCATACATCAGCTAGAGGGTAAAATAACCTAGTTTTTCTTACAAATATTCAGTATGCCCACCTTTAGTTATACATCCAACGTAAACTTCTTCCCGCACATTAGTTAATTAGTCCGGAGTAATGGAAACTGTAGCCTCTTCGGTTCTGTGTCTCAACTCTGGCAAATCATTATGTAGTGGCGGAGTGTAGACACGATCTTTTATAAAGCCCCAAAGGAAGAAAATCGTATGGTCAGTTGAAAGTGGAGAAAGTGGAAGAAAAATTTGTCGTGTTAACCATTAAGATTAGTCCAACGGTCAATGAATTCGACGTTTAACCACTTATGTACAGAGAGATGCCAATGTGGAGGGGCTCTACTTTAATGCCAAATAGAGTTTTCAGGTTCACCTCCGAATTGGGCAATGAGTCATTCATGCAAAATATCTAGCTAAACCACCTTACGGCATCAGTAGTGTTAAAAAAATGTGATCTGTACATTTGACGTCAGGACAGTACGGAAAAGGTTTAATTTAGGAGATCTCTTTGATATTGTACAGGTTCATAAGGATGTTTCGACCCCGAGATGTCCGCAGGTCGTGGTCGTGCGGTAGCGTTCTCGCTTCCCGCGCTCGGGTTCCCGGGTTCGATTCCCGGCGGGGTCAGGGATTTTCTCTGCCTCGTGATGACTGGGTGTTGTGTGATGTCCTTCGGTTAGTTAGGTTTAAGTAGTTCTAAGTTCTAGGGGACTGATGACCTCAGATGTTAAGTCCCATAGTGCTCAGAGCCATTTGAACCATTTGACCCCGAGATACGAACATTATGGATATTTTACCTTCCCATTTATATGAAGACTTCCCTCACTGAACAAAACACGATCAAGAACGTCATCTTCTCGCCTGCAGCGTTTCATATGCAAAGTTATAACGTACATAATAGACATCTGGGGTTAAAGCACGCACCGACTGTAACTAGTGTGGACGCGTCTGTAAATATTTTCTTAAAACCTTCCACACTGCCATCTTTGTCAACTGCAGCTCAAGACTTGCTTTCCCAACAGACTTCTTAGGTCTACGAATTTAAGTTATTGTGACACTGTCAACATCCTATACAGAAACTTAATGTCGTCCTGTGCTCTTGCCTTTACACAACATCCATTCGTTTCGAATTGACTGCACCATCATCGGAGATTTTTTCCACATGGGCGATCACAATTAAACTTTAAACGAACCATACCTTGAAATGAAATTACAGATCCATTCCTAGAAAACTGCAGAGTGCAATACGCTTTACTCATAAGAATCGCCGTTTTGCGTATGTTGCGTATGCGGTCATGCAAGAGGGAGAACAACAATTATTATTTTTTTTTTATTCCAGTCTTTGATCTCAATATAAAGACCTTCGACGATGACCTATTTCAGTCAGTAATTACCATCTTCAGATCACAATATAAAAAATATACACCTACTGGGCAGTCTGTCTTTCAAAACAATGGAGCATCTCATATCACGATACACTCTCATACAAACTGAAAAATATACAGATAAAATAGGTTAAAGCGTACCTGTTCTACACCATGTCCTAATGTGATAAAGCAGTAATGGAGTCGTTAAAACATATAAGTACAATGAGCAAAACATCGTCACTTAGAAGTAAAAAATGGTGTAAAATAGGCCACACGTTGTCCTCACAGCCATTTTGCAACTGGCGTTACTGTACAAAACATACTGAAGTGCAGTAGCTACCAGAAATATATTTGCCTACACGCTTCATAGATGTCGCTACTGTGGGCTTAGATGTATTCTTCATTTACATAAGAACCATAATATGATGAAAATACATTAGGTAAAATATATGCAGCAGACTTTTAAATTATGGTAACTATTATAGAAACCAATTGTGATAAAAGATGAATAAAGTTAACTATATAAAGTTATTTAAAGGAAATATGTCTGACACTTTTATGGTGAATTTACGGTCAAAAATAAAATATACGTAATACACTGCCTGTAGCAACCTATGAAAGACAAGATGTCTATATGGCAAAATAACTGAAGAAGAAACAGATCAATGATCACCGCCCTCTGTTAGCTCGGCCGTCAGGAAGTTACGTAGGCGTGCAGTGATCGTAAGAACTTAACCACTAGAGCACTTTTCATATCACGATGTATATACAGAGAACATACAGGTGCGGGCAACACCGTTTCAGAGCAAACCACTCGGCGCACATTGTTGAGCACAGGGCTCCCCGGCAGATTACCCCTATGTGCTCCCAAGTTGACAAAATGATATCGTCAGTTATAACTGCCGCGGGCGCGAGATCATCGAAATTGGACCGTGGATTGGTGGAGTCGTGTCGCCTGGACGGATGAATCACATCTCCTGTTACAGCTGTTAGACATTCGTGTCCAGATAGGTAGTCAGCCACGTGAATAGCTACTGGAAACGTACATCGCGATACGAATATAGGTGGAGGGGTGGGGGTAGCATTATATAGTATTATAAGAATAGCGACATTCACCTGAGCTTCCAAGGGGCCTGTGGCAGTGATAGAGGGCACCAGGACAGCAGTGGACTGCGTGAAAATTATTGCGGGGTTCTTGCATGCTTTCATGTTTGATATCTTTCCCTACAGTGACGACACCTTCTAGCAGGATATCTGTTGGTGTCACAATGCCAAAACTGTGCTACGAAGGTTTGGGTAGTATGACAATGAAATCACGTTTATGAATTGGGCACCAGATTCAGCTGATCTGTACCCGATGGGTCCACACAAATCATTGTCCCCAATGTCTGTGCTTAGGCGCTCAGCGCCACATACTTGAAGAAACACGCCAAGGACTTTTCTAATCTGTGTCAAGCAGAATCGCTGCTTTACTGCGTTCAAAAATTCACGGAACACGTCGTCCATACAGTGAGGCGGCAAAAGTCATGTGATACCTCCTAATATCATGTCGGACCTCCGACGTAGTGCAGGGACTCGACGTGGCTTGGACTCAATACGTCGCTGGAAGTGCTTGCAGAATACTGAGCAATGCTGTCCCTAGCCGTCCATGACAGCGAAAGTGTTGCCGCAGCCGGATTTTCTGCACGAACAGACCTCTCGATTATGTCCCATAGATGTTCGATGGAATTCATGTCGGGCGATGTCGGTGGCCAAATCATTTGCTCGAACTGTCCAGAATGTTCTTCAAACCAGTCGTGAACACTTGGGGACCAGTGACATAGCGCATTGTCATACATAAAAATCCCATCTTTGCTTGGGAACGAATGCCTAGAAATGGTCTCCTAGTACCCAAATATAACCGTTTCCAGTCAATGATTGGTTCACTTGGACCAGAGGACCCAGTTTACCCCATGCAAACACAGCACTCACCATTATTGAGTCACCACCAGCTTGCACAGTGCCTTGTTGACAACTTCGGATCATGGCTTCGTGGATTCTGTGCCACTCTCGAATCCTACCATCAGCTCTTACCAACTGAAATCAGGACTCATTGGACCAGGTTTTACATTCGCTTAGGGTCTAACCGATATGGTAACGATCCCAGGAGCGCCACTTCAGGCGATGTCATGCTGTTAACATGGGCACTCGCGTCGGTCGTCTGCTGTCGTAGTCCATTAACGCCAAATTTCGCCGCAGTGTCCTAACCCATACGTTCGTTGGTCGCCCCACGTTGATTTCTGCAGTTATTTCACGCAGTGTTACTTGTCTGTTAGCCCTGACAACTCTAGGCAAACGCTGCTGCTCTCGGTCGTTAAGTGAAGGCCGTCGAGCACTGCATTGCCTGTGGTGAGAGGTAATGCCTGAAATTTAGTATTTTCGGCCCACTCCTGATACTGTATATCTAGGAATATTACATTCCATAGCGATTTCCGTAATGGAATGTCCCATGCATCTATCTCCAGCCCGTCGTGCGGCCAAAATCAGGTCGGGAACCTCTTCACATGAATCACCCGAATACAAATGAAAGCTCTGCCAATTCACTGCCCATTTATACCTTGCGTACGCGATACTACCGCCATCTGTATATGTGGATATCGCTATCCCATGACGTGTGTCATCTCTGTGTAACCTTTTGGCTCAGTATAACAGCTCGTGTGTTTCTGGGTTACAATCTCACAGTAAGTCCATGGTTATTTTATAAGTTACAGCATTTTCCGATGCAGGATAGTGATGAGATTGGTAGCAAAATGATGTTTCACTTTATTAGTCTCTTTCACAAAGCTTTTTACTGTCCGCCATACAACTCACATGAAACGAACATGCTATGTAAATAACCTTCTGATGTGGAGTTTCGACTGGGGTCATAAGAGCGCAGGCTTCGCCGCTGGAGTGCATTCTTCTGAGTATGAGAAAATTTTCTAGAATCCCGGCTACTGTTTCAGGCTGCCTTCGTATGCTGTATATAAGGACTGTCTCAAAACTTTCGGGTCAAATGGGAACAGGTGATAGTGAGTCCACAACGGATTATATTGACATAGGGAGGCAATGGTCGGAAATGAATATTTCTTGTGTTATGGACATACACAGCTTACACCCCACATCGTAGCTGCTAGTAAGTTGTTCAAAGAGACAATCGCCAATCTCAATGCAAATACTGCAACGGCGCATGCAGTTCTGTCGCAGTCTCGCAGAGATCCCCGATGTTTGTTGTGCACTGGAACAAGTAGTGGGTGATAAACAGTGTACGTGCATGACCACCGAACAGACATGGTGTACACAACTTGACTTACCGCACGAGTGTTATGTAACGAACGCACGCACTGCACCTACGCATTAATCTATGCCTTACGCACATCCCTATCCCAGGTGTCCATTGCATCAGACAGCTTGTGATGTGTCCATAGGCAGATGTTTTACCGTGTATACTGCATGAGGCGTAGTCAAAGATGGAACATTGCTCGTCACGAGAGTTAGCAGACATGCATCAAATATACGGTGCGGCAGAATGTAGTATCCTGCCCCTTAAAGCAGGACGAATGTACAGAGAAGGCTTTCCAGACAGGTGTCATCTTAACTGGAAGAAGTTTATCTCTGTGGATGCCAACTTTGACGCTACAGAGAGACGGCCAAGATTCCCGTCGAAGACACGTCCGAACATTAGACTTTGAGGAGATGGTGTTGGATGCCTTGGCCAACCACCTATCAATAAGCACCCATCAAACTGCCCATGAAACGCACGGTTCGAAGGATACAGTGTGGAGAGCGCTAGTGGAACAGGTATTATACCACCATCATCAAGAATATGTGTAAGCGCTGGGACCAAGGAATTTTGAGCTCCGCCTTTACTTCTGTCATTGGATTATCCACGGCAGTGCTGTAGTGCCGAACTTCGTACAGTTTGTATCGTTCACAGATGAGGCCTCATTCACTCATGATGGTAATTTGAACAGCTACGTCTGGAGTGAGGACATCGGTGGTCATCAGCAACGATTCTCTGCAAACCCAAGGGCGGGAATTGTCCAAGATCACCTGACAGGACCTTATTTGCTGCCTCCCCGTTTGACTGGTGGACTTTACCTGGTGTTCCTCCGAGATGTGCTGCCACAAAAAAATGGCTCTGTGCACAATGGGACTTAACTTCTAATGTCATCAGTCCCCTAGAACTTAGAACTACTTAAACCTAACTAACCTAGGGACATCACATACATCCATGCCCAAGGCAGGATTCGAACCTGCGACCGTAGCGGTCGCGTGATTCCAAACTGTAGCGCCTAGAACCGCTCGGCCACCCCGGCCGGCTGTGCTGCCATAGTTCCTGGAGACTATACCCCGTACTATGTGTAGAAGAATGTGGGTTTAACACGATGGTACACCAGCCCAATCCGATATTAATGTCCGCGAAGAACTGAAAAAGACGTACTCTCATCGTTGGACTGGAAGTGGAGCTCTTGATCCATGGCCAGCGCGATCGTCGGATCTCAAACCTCTGGACTTTTTCCTCTGGGATCATGTCAACGCAGTGCGTGAAACCCCCTAGAAGTGGATGAAGACCTGCTTGCTGCGACCCAAGCTACCTATCCCCTGGTACAACAGACACCGCGCATCTTTGAAGAGAGTGCAGCAGAACTTCACACGTCGTTTGCAGGCATCCATTGAGACTGGCGGTAGTCACTTTCAACAGTTACTACGAGCTACGTCGTCGTTATGTGATGTACGCTGTGTATGTCCATGACACAATGAATATACATTTACGATCATTGGTTCCGTTTCTCAGTATAATAGGTTGTGGACCCGCCGTCACCTGTTTCAGTTTAGTCTTAAAGATTTGAGACACTCTGTACGTATTAATCTTGATCATGTTGAACGCCGTAGCTGACACTAATGATTAACGAAAACCATCTCAGTTATATTATCACACATTAACTTTAAATGCGAACATTTTAGGTTAGGCTTTACCGTGACTGTTATTGACATTAAATGAAACAACAAGTTTACTGTTGCAAGTCACTGTTTATTTATCTCCATGGTACATTTCAAAGGTTTAAAGCTCCATAATTAGGTAGATTTACGTTTGTTAATATAACATTTGTGTGTGTGTGTGTGTGTGTGCTGTGTTAGGATTTTTTGGAGGAACTTAAGGCACTGCCTCCAGTGGTCACAGGTTCCTTTCACAGTAGTATACATGTGATAAGTTACGACTGTGAAAGGAACCTGTGACCACTGGAGGCAGTGCCACAAGTTCCTCCAAAAAATCCTAACACAGCACACACACACACACACACACACACACACACACACACACACACACACACACACACACAAATGTTATATTAACAAACGTAAATCCACCTGATGATGGAGGTTTAAACCTTTGAAACGTGTCGTGGAGATAAATAAACAATGACTGGTAACAGGAAACTTGTTGTTTCATTTAATTATCACACATTTATTGTTCTGTGATTGGTTTAGTTCGTTGAACATCATCAGATCGCCCAGTTGAGCTGAAGTCATGACATAAATGGTCTTGTTGTCGTATGTAGGCCCTACTGTCAAAGACCTACTCCAAGAACAATTATCATAATCATTATGCTCTCCGCCTGGCGGAAGTATGGCGAGCCAGACCACTTATGCTGTGACCTCAGCACAACTGAAGATGTTCATTGAACAAAACCGATCAGAACACAATAAATAACATAGCTGAGGTGGTTTTCATTAGTCACTAACACTGTATTTACATAACTTGAAAATGGTCTGACCACTGAAATACATAGAAAAGCAGTCGACTATCGAATAGCGAGGAGGGGCACAGACTCTCGCCGTCTTGGCTGCCAGTAATTGCAGCCGGTAGGGTGACACTACTGGTGTAGCTACAGTATCAACACCACACTGGAAGGTGTTGGGACTCCAGACATTCGCAGAACCCGTTTATTCTGAATCTGGGGAACTACGACCACAACCGTAGATGGAAACATAAAAGACCGAAAGACATACTTTTAAGGACCTAACATCTATGGCCAAGCACACGTAAACACAACGGTACAGGTGAGCCCCTGTCAATCAGAGGCCATTACTGGATACCCACCTGGAATACACCGCCGAATAACTGGCACCACGCAGGGAAGCCGTACCGTACACTGCATGCAGCCAAGCTCCACACATCCCCCACACAGTGAGATGATATGGCCGATCTCCCACTACTATGTAACGATCTTAATTGTTCCAGGAATGTAGCAGCTGCAGCAACTGGGATACATCGCCATCGCTTGCCACGGTAATGATGCATGATACCCATACTAAAAAATCTAACCTTGCATGAACTATCGCAGCTAGTAAGCCACTACTGCTCTTACTACCCATCCCACTGTCGCAGAGGTATTTTTTCCCACGGCACGAGCCTTGGCACTTTTTTCCCTCTGCTCTTCAAATCGCTACCCTCACTCGCGTTTCGTCCACTATCTATCACCTGATGGACCGTGTTAATGCGTAGTCTTACCCAGACGCACGGATAACATCACAGCCCAGCATCCTGTGATCCACTTACTAGATAACTAACATGTTGACGGAGGTGACAGTAGAACTTTTGGTCTGGTCACCACGTTGGTGCTGGCGTGGAGGGGCCCCATCTCTGGCAAAAAAAGCCACCACCACTACCTCAGGAGCACCACGTCAGCTCCCACTGAATCGCCAATGACAACCAATAAACATTTACTTCATATATTCCGAATAATAGTCACCTTATGTTCCTTCCAGTTGATAATCTCACTCAATCCAAACATAGTATCCCAAAACGCACATCGACTTTAAAATTATATGTTTAAAGCAGTAGCCACAAACGACAGGCAGGCACCCTGCCGAAGGCTGCTTGCAATAGTGCCCGAAATGTTGGTAGTTTTGACTGATATGATGCGGCCATATACCCAGACAAACTTTGTTGAGAGTAATGACTGGGAAAGTTTCCGTGATGAATACGGATGATTGTCATTGTCGTTGGACGTCGACTGCCACATGTGCACTTTGGACTGATCCTCCACGCTACATATTAATGCAGTCTGCCAGTCTGTAATCATAACGGTAGCTCTCGGTCCCTTGATTGCCGAAATGGAACTTCACACATTGCCTCTCAGCACGCAGAAACGGCGTTCACATGCCTATTGATGGTGTTAGGCACTTGTGGTGTCTGAAAAGAGGAGGTAGACATAACAGCAGGTATCCGGCCAGTTAATCCTGTGCCGTACCATTGACACAGACTGGTCTGCATTTGAGTCACACTGTGGATGAAACTGTGCTGTCCTTCACGGTGATGTGGACAAAATGGCTCTCTCCTCGTGCTCTAATCACACAGTAATTTCCTGCACGAACAGTTTCCAGAGTGTGCCTCTTTGAAACTGATCTAGTACCCTTGTACGTTGACGAGACATTCTGCAACGTTCGCGTTCGCACTTCATTTCAAGGTTCTGCACAGATCGAACTTGACGAAGTACGTCACACGGGAGCGTGATCTGTTGGGCCAATTTCTGCGTCCCATCTCTGCAATCTTGATCACTTACTGCTGGTACTGCCCTACACATTCTCCGAGTTGCCATTAATTTGGGCAATTCTGTTCGGCTACTGCAGTTTTCACAAGTGTCACTGTACAAACTTTGCCGTTGGTCAGATATACCTCTCGAGGATCAAATACCGAATTTTTTGCTATAACTTTTGGAATTAAATTGTGGTATGACAAAATTTAAATGGTGACGCCATTGAAGTCGAGTGAGTCGGTATTTTAATAAAATCGTCACTGACGTATCTTCATGATCGAAGTGTGTAAGAGACTTTTTAGAATTTGTAGTAGTATAATATAAGTGTTTCTTGTCCACTTGGACTTGATCTCTTTGAGAATTCCTATACTATTGTTACATTTCCCAATGGCATAACGCGAGTAACGGAGAGTGTCCATATGGTACGTTCTCCGATAAGAGGAAATGAGTTAACATCCTAGCGGCATCTATGCGCTCTTGCTGTGGCCACAGTTACCATATGATCGTTTTATGGACGAAAGACGGTTCATTCAGCCTGGAGTTGACAGGACGGTCTCCTCCTAATTCTCATAAACGGGTAGGGGAAGTTCATGTCAGCAAATTTAATTTTTGAAGTACGGAAATTTGAGAGTGGTTTTTTTGTGCGTGGCTCTTTCCCTCCTTACTTTGAAATATATACCGCTTTTGTTGTGGTGAAATGAAGTGGCATTCTTGGTCGGGAGACGCCGTCTTGGGTTGTGCTGCCGCCTCGTGCATTGTGGTGATTGTCGGCGAGAGTTGTTAACGACCAGTTGGAGGCGGTGTATGAACAGTTAGTCGTGTACATACTTCAATCGAGTGGTCGGATCTTGAATTCCTTCTGAAAGTAGTAGGACTGCTACTGGGTTTGATACTGACATTGGAGTAGTGACAAGTTTAACCATGTCTCGTGGATCAAAGCGAGGCTGGTGATTGTTATTTAGATTGATCTCGTAGCATAGCATAGCAGAGACTTAATCCTGGTCCGCAGATAAATGTCTCTGATCACATCTACAAAACTGTACCTGTCGTAATTTGTCTCGCGCGCGGCATATCGCGAAGTGTACGTAGATTCTGGCTGCTGACGTTAATACAATACAACGATTATTGAAGCACAAGGCATCAGGTTTCTGATTTGGCAATAGATTGGAAGTTCGCATGGAGAACATACATTCATAACCCCCTGTAGAAGACCTATTTAGATACTTTTGTGATTAGAATTTTGCAACAGGAAGCACCAATGGTTCACCGAAAGTTTACACATTTTCATTTATCCTGATCATACATGGGTACTGGTTAAGCGTCATTCTTGCAGAATATTTTGATCCAACATATAGGTCTTTCTGCAGAGTCCTACCTCAGCGGCTGTCCGCCCCCGGTAGCTGAGTGGTCAGCGCTACAGAATGTCAATCCTAAGGGCCCGGGTTCGATTCCTGGCTGGGTCGGAGATTTTCTCCGCTCAGAGATTGGGTGTTGTGTTGTCCTAATCATCATCATTTCATCCCCAGCGACGCGCAAGTCGCCGAAGTGGCGTCAAATCGAAAGACTTGTTCCCGGCGAACTGTCTACCCGACGGGAGGCCCTAGTCACGCGACATTTACATTTAGCGTAGTGGCTGACAAGGACTGGCTGAGAACTACACATTCAGTCTGTAACCTCCCCTTTCCTAGCCGGAGTATTGAATTGCGATATAATTGACAGTGATCGCGTATGCCTAATGAAATTTTACAGTGAGTAAGGCTATCGTTGTCGAAGAAAAATGTACAACAGATTCTTCTGAAGGAAGAATATATTCTAGACCAAATCTGAATACTGAGGATAGTTTTGAAATGGGTGGAATATAGTGCAATCGCTCAAGAAGCATATAGCGGAAAAAGGGGTAGCACGTAATATTTAATACAAAAGTTACTGATAACACAAAAAACTACTGATTAAAAAAGGGGATAATTAAACCATCGCCAGCCCGCTAGGGCAATGAATCTCCCCAATCTTATGAAAGGTAATGGCAGAGAAATTGAAGCAAATAATCACTGACGTGGCAACAGAAGGTTGTCGCGTTTTTTCCATAGCACAACAGCTCACGAGAAAATAAATGAATCAGAAAGCACTGAGTTTGCAGTTACTTATTATAAAATATAAAATTTTGAAAGTAAAGTTAAATGGAGTTACTCCTTAAATAAATGACTGGGTGTAACTTAGAGCCGGCCGGGGTGGCCGAGCGGCTCTAGGCGCTACAGTCTGGAATCGCGCGACCGCTACGGTCGCAGGTTCCAATCCTGCCTCGGGCATGGATGTGTGTGATGTCCTTAGGTTAGTCAGGCTTAAGTAGTTCTAAGTTCTAGGGGACTGATTACCTCGGAAGTTAAGTCCCATAGTGCTCAGAGCCATTTGAACCATTTTTTTTTTTTTTTTTTTTTTGTAACTTAGACTTTGTTATGTAAAAAATTACTTTCAATAACCCGAATGTAACGTAACGCAAAATTTAGAGAAAGGTAAGCAATGTATTTCTGATTATTGAAAGGCTGAATTGAATTTAATTTAAGCAAATAAGCAACTGACTTTACTTCTAATAGAACAACAATAAAATTTCTACCGAGCCAGCAGAAGTCATTCGGTAAGCTAATTGCAAAAGGAATGAAACTGTGCATTCTTAAATTGTGCTGTAACTTTAGTTATTACTTTTGGCAGTAAAATTTTACGTTAGTTCAAGTGAATGAAGTTAGTACTCAAAACTGCAAATTATTTTAGCCTCTTATGCAACACAAGAGTGAACAGTTACTGGGCAGAAAATTCAGACTGAAACTAGTCATTAGCGAACAAACAAAACTGCCAATAATTAGTTGACCATATTTTTACGACACTCGGTGGGAAAGAAAAGAGATGATGCTTGGTAACAATGTCTGAGGACTATAACAACACAGGTGCCCTACAAGTTTCAACTACTGCACGTTGTTATTCAAGTTAGTCATACTTTGTGAAAGAAATGCCTCTGGGTAACGCCTATATACATTACTGGTCATTAAAATTGCTACACCACGAAGATAACGTGCTACAGACGTGAAATTTAACCGACAGGAAGAAGATGCTGTGATAGCAAATGATTAGCTTTGCAGAGCATTCAAACAAGGCTGGCGCCGGTGGCGACACCTACAACCTGCTGACATGAGGAAAGTTTTCATCCGATTTCTCATACACAAACAGCAGTTGACCGGCGTTGCCTAGTGAAACATTGTTGTGATGCCTCGAATAAGGAGGAGAAATGCATACCATCACGTTTCCGACTTTGATAAAGGTCGGATTGTAGCCTATCGCGATTGCGGTTTATCGTATCGTGACATTGCTGCTCGCGTTCGTCGAGATCCAATGACTGTTAGCAGAATATGGAATCGGTGGGTTCAGGACTGTAATACGGAACGCCGTGCTGGATCCCAGCGGCCTCGTATCACTAGCAGTCGAGATGACAGGCATCTTATCCGCATGGCTGTAACGGATCGTGCAGCCATGTCTCGATCTCCGAGTCAACAAATGGGGACGTTTGCAAGACAACATCCATCTGCAAGAACAGTTCGACGACGTTTGCAGCGGCATGGACTATCAGCTCGGAGACCATGGCTGCGGTTACCCCTGACGCTGCATCATAGACAGGAGCGCCTGCGATGGTGTACTCAACGACGAACCTGGGTGCACGAATGGCAAGACGTCATTTTTTCGGATGAATCCAGGTTCTGTTTACAGCATCATGATGGTCGGATCCGTGTTTGGCGACATCGCGGTATACGCACTTCGGAATCGTGTATTCGTCATCGCCATACTGGCGTATCACCCGGCGTGATGGTATGGGGTGCCATTGGTTACACGTCTCGGTCACCTCTTGTTCGCATTGACGGAACTTTGAACAGTGGACGTTACATTTCAGATTGTTACGACCAGTGGCTCTACCCTTTATTCGATTCCTGCGAAACACTACATTTCATCAGGATAATGCACGACCGCATATTGCAGGTCCTGTACGGGCCTTTCTGGATACAGAAAATGTGCGACTGCTGCCCTGGGCAGCACATTCTCCAGATCTCTAACCAATTGAAAACGTCAGGTCAATGGTGGCCGAGCAACTGGCTCGTCACAATACGCCAGTCACCTCTCTTGATGAACTGCGGTATCGTGTTGAAGCTGCATGGGCAACTGTAGCTGCACACGCCATACAAGTTCTGTTTGACTCAATGCCCAGGCGTATTAAGGCCGTTATTACGGCTAGAGGTGGTTGTTCTGGGTACTGATTTCTCAGGATCTATGCACCAAATTGCGTGAAAGTGTAATCACATGTCAGTTCTAGTATAATATATTTGTGCAATGAATACGCATTTATCATCTGCATTTCTTCTTGCTGTACCAATTTTAATGAGCAGTAGTGTAAGTTTATAATTTTTCCTCGACTGCCTTATGATGCTGCAGATGTGCGGATGATGAAGAACGTAGCCGATGACAAAGCTGAGCTGCCGCTGTTGTTGTTTCTGCTGCTGCTGCTGGTTGAGAACCCCGAATCGTCTCCAGAGCGACGGATAACTGTGGGACAGGCAATAGTTGGAACTGCTGCTCCCTCCGACTGTCCACTCCTACCGCGCTCTCGATACTAGCGGGTTAACGAATTAGGCGCCCCCACATTGTCGCGATCACAACTGCCCGCCGCGTCTGTGAGATCGCCCAGTAAACACTTCGGCGCTCTTTCAAGACCCAAGCTGCTCTGCTTCTCTGCTTGCAACGCGACAGACTATCCATTCGCAAAGAGAAACAACGGCACAGCTGCTGCCATTTCGTCGTTGCTATCGATAAATTAAAATTAAAGTTTCCTTTGGTACTACCCAGCAATTTACAATATTTACATAATAGTTAGAATTAGTTATACACATCAGAAACAAATACACTACTACATAGTAACAGTAGTGTCTGTAATAAGGCTTACATATTCAGAATAAGAATCGGATATTAAACTGCGAAAAATTTTGGATGCAGAAGGTATTTTATCTGCATTTTCGTTGCAGCCAGCTGAAACGTAGGATCAGAGTATACTCAAGAACGACGCAGTACCAATGTTCAAGAACTCTAACATCATCGACAATGCTCGTGACCGATCTTCTAACAGTGTTTTATGAACACAAACATCGTTTGTTAAGTTCTGTACAGTTAAGAATTCGTTGCACAACGAAAACGTCCCACTGGCTACAGTTACTCAAAGGATGAACGCTCTTACATACTGTTATATACTACAAGTCTTCCTGTAGGCCCAAGTCCTCCGGAATGTTACGAGGAATCAAGCCCGAGACAAACACCAAACATCGTCAGAATTTTCAGCATAGATTGTCGACAGAAAGGCAACTGGCACGTATCTGGTAAGCACACTGCGAAGAATACGAGCCGGCCGGAGTGGCCAAGCGGTTCTAGGCGCTACAGTTTGGAACCGCGCGACGCTATGGTCGCAGGTTCCAATCCTGCCTCGGGCATGGATGTGTGTGATGTCCTTAGGTTAGTTAGGTTTAAGTAGTTCTAAGTTCTAGGGGACTGATGACCTTAGAAGATAAGTCCCATAGTGCTCACAGCCATCTGAACCAGTTTTGAAGAATACGAGACTGAGCTGTTTTCGCTGCGTAGGCAGCCTTACCCGGTTCCAGAGAGCAAGGGACACATCACGTGACGTGACATGGTGAAGGAGCGCGTGTCTCCAGCCCGTTGCTACCTGCTGTGAGTATGCGGCACCACCGGTTGTGGGGCGAGTACATCGTATCGATGGCTAGGCAAAAGCCTGCGCTCTTCTGTTCTGCTGCATACATTCACAAGCGTGTCCCATAAGCGTTTCTGAGTGTTAGTGACGGAACAGCACCAGTCCAAACTGACGTTCAAGACCTTTCTTCTTGCGATGTTCTTTGCTTTGGTTTAGGAATGACTTGCGTATTATGCTAATTTATATGTGTGAAATAAGGTAAGAGCTAGGAAGATAGCATATACAGGTACGGCCAAACTTTCAGGAAACATTCCTCACACACAAAGAAAGAAAATATGTTATGTGGACATGTGTCCAGAAACGCTTACTTTCCATGTTCGAGCTCATTTTATTACTTCTCTTCAAATCACATTAATCATGGAAATGAAGCACACAGCAACAGAACGTACCAGCTTGACTTCAAACACGTTGTTACTGGAAATGTTCAAAATGTCCTCCGTTAGCGAGGATACATGCATCCATCCTCCGTCGCATGGAATCACTGATGCGCTGATGCAGCCCTGGAGAATGGCGTATTGTATAACAGCCGTCCACAATACGTGCACAAAGAGTCTCTACATTTGGTACCGGGGTTGCGTAGACAAGAGCTTTCAAATCCCCCATAAATGAAAGTCAAAAGGGTTGAGGTCAGGAGAGCGTGGAGGCTATGGGATTGGTCCGCCTCTACCAATCCATCGGTCACCGAATCTGTTGTTGAGAAGCGTACAAACACTTCGACTGAAATGTGCAGGAGCTCCATCGTGCATGAACCACATGTTGTGTCGTACTTGTAAAGGCACATGTTCTAACAGCACAGGTAGAGTATCCCGTATGAAATCATGATAAAGTGCTCCATTGAGCGTAGATGGACGAAACTAAAATGAGCTCTAACATGGAAATTAAGCGTTTCGGGACACATGTCCACATAACATCTTTTCTTTATTTGTGTGTGAGGAATCTTTCCTGAAAGTTTGGCCGTACCTTTTTGTAACACCCTGTATAAGTAGTGGCAATTTAAGTCCACTGAGTACCGTTCATCATGTATCACTCACTGATTTTTCTGATAATAAGACTTGAAACACGTATGTAACGCAGCAGCGATGGCGAGGCATTGTAGCATCTGTGACCAGAGTATGCGCTTGACCGCGCGAGTGTTGCGAGCGGTTCTCAGTCAGTAGTAGTCGTTGCTCAGTCTGTTAGTAGCTGTAGCCCAGTGCAGTACAGTAGTCGTTGCGAGTCTGTAGCTCTGTCTAGTTGAGAGCAGTACTCAGTCGGTAGTCGTCATGCAGAGCGGTCAGTCAGTAGTAGCAGCCCAGTCCGGTTGTGTGATGTAGGCGGTCGGCAACACTGGTCAAGATGAGCAATAAGGTATACTGTTAATTAATATAATCATTAGATAATGAAAAATTTCATTTATTGTAACTATTCTCCAACAAGTCTCCCAATAATAACTTTTTTATTTCAAAAGCATTTTCTCAAAAATTTAATTTTTTATTGAACTCAAGATTTCGTTGCACTTCCCATTTCACTCCACTTCTTTAAAAGAAAATTTTTAGTAAAATCTCAAAAAAAAAAGAGAATATTATTATTTGCAATGCATTTCCTCCAAGCGGTGCGCAACAACAAGAGCAGATATGTGACATCGATTTATTCTGAGGTAAGACTTTAATTGTGATTGTTTTTCACAGGGCTAAAGACCGATATTTCGGTTTAATTGTATTTTCTTGTCACTGATCGGACTTTAAATTTTGTGAAGAATTTATATTTGAGTCAGATTGCGAATTTCACTTTTTTGTTGCCATTTTCAGTACATTTCATTGTGGGCAGGTTACGCATAGAGTAATGTCCATCAGCATTTCTAATTAGTATCGTCATTTTCTTTCTTATAAAATTTGCGGAGGGGAGGTTACACTCGGCTCCCATTTCTATTAAGTATTGTCTTTGTCTTTTCTTATAAAATTACGGTGGGGAGGTTACACTTGGCGACACCCAGTCCAGGATCGTATTTCGTTGAGAGTCTTTTGAGCGACAGTCAGATATCTGCTCTTATTTGCTTAGATAATTAGGATTTGGCGCAACGCTTTTAATAATATTGTGACTTTCTTTCTACAGGTCAACGGCAATTTGCTGCTTTGTTGTATTTGTGTGTTGTTTTTGCATTGTGCTTATTTGTTTTGTGAAAAATTTTGACTATTGTAAAAATGCCGCGAAAGACTGTGAATAGTGTATCGCGAGGTATTACGAACGAAACTACCGATTTAAACAATTTTACCGATAGGACATGTGACACGCAGTGTAATCATGACATTCCTGCGTTCACTAACAATCAATGCATTACAACCACTAATGATGACTTTCACCTTAATGATGAACAAACGAACTCAATTGTCTCGTCTGTTAACTTGACGACAATTGATGACGCAGAACGCTCTATTGTAATGAGCGCTGCCGAGCTTAACACACCCGATTTAGAAAATCCAAGTAGTGTACAGACAAATTTGTCTAATGAAAATGAACAGGATACTGAAAGTACGACAGATTTATTTAATTCCGAAATAATGTCTGACAGTATACATCCGACTGCTCAGAATAACCAAATGGTTACAGTAAGTGTGAAAGTTCCAGATCCACCACTAAACAGTACAGATAGTATATACGTTAATTCTGACTTGGTACGAATTATGGTAAGATTGCTACAACAACAGAGTGAAGATATCAAACAACTATTTAGTGAACAGAACAAGAAACTAGACAAACTTATTGAACGGAACAAACAATTTTCTGAAAGTATTAAACAGCCGAGAGAAAAACACGATAATGTTAATGAACAGAACAAACAAGTTAGGGAAGAGATTACAGCTGTTACCGTTCAATGTCAGGACAGTAAAGAACAATTACATGCGGATACTAAGGCTTGTGCTAATAACAGTAATGAAGAAGTTGGCACTGTTGCGCAAGGCTTAGATAATTCAAATGCAACACAGATACACGAGATTAATGCAGTCACCGAACAATGCCCTAAAAACGCAGTACAGATTCGCGACGAAATTAATTTAGAGTCAATGGAAGTTTCATACACTCCGAATACGGAAGTTGACGAGAAAAGTGAACGACACAATAACCAGATTGACGAAAGTATTAAAGTAACAGAATTAACAATTATTCCAGTCACCAATACGTCACAGAACCCGCCACGTTGCGAGCATTTGTCAGAGTCACGCAGCGTGTATAATGTGAGCAATTTACAGAGACTACGAGACGTAAAATCCGAAAAGCCACGCGACTTAAAATCTGAAAAGCTATGCAACTTGAAATCAGAAATGACACATACGAACAGATTCACTCACAAACCCGAACGTGTTATTAAAGCGAGTGACGAGAACGTAGATTTCGAGCAATTTGCATTTGTAAGAAAATCTAAGGAACTTAATAATGACAGCGTACAGGTACATGGTTTGCACTGTATACGACAATTTATCTTTGTACATTCACCGCTATTACCTGTAATGCAAAAGCTAGCTTTGAACCAGATGCGACAATTTATTTTTGTATTTACAACAGCATTGCCTGTAATGAGGAAACTTGTATTAACATGGATACAACTATTTGCTTTTGGATTTATACCGCAATTGCCTGTAACGCAAAAGCCAAAATTTATTTGCAGTGCGTAAAAGACCTCAGGGGATTCATTACGCTTTAATGAATATGTGCCGTAGCGAGCATAGGGCCCCGAGCTGTAGTAGTGCTGTTTCATCTTTAGTTTTCTGCACTGCTGACTTTTCTTCTACTATCCTTTATATCTATCAAAACTGCTCTTTAACTATTGCTCTACGTAGTATTAAGAAACATGTAATGAATATCCGATGTGACAAACTTTTACCGAATGTGACAATTTTCAGTAGGCACTCCCGTAATGACAACTACCGCCGTAATTTTAATTACAGATAAAATCGTAATCATCAGTATGTACAAAATTTTCGGCAGTCGCAACCACATTTTTTGGTAACAATAGACGTTTTCCACCACAATAGCATGAAAGTCAACCGCTTAGCATACCTAACCAACAATGCAGTCTACAAGGTCAACCAAACTTTAATGTTTCGCCGCGTGCACGTATAGTCCTAGCTCCAACAAATAGTAACGCATGGCAGCAAAGAAATAACTACGTACAGACAACACACCATTTCAATTCCTATCGCAATGCGCCGTATAGAAATTACTATCATGACAGACGTAAAAATAACGAGCACAATTTTCAGCGTACGTTTAATAGCAGTCGATCTTTTCAGCAGCAAGAACATCAGCAACAACATATTATCATGAATGAAACAGACAATAGGTGTCATCCGTAGCGTAATACGTCAGTAAGAGTTAACAGAGCAGTTCAAATAGTGGATATGTCACAGCATCCTCCCGTAAATAATAACACGTACGACAGAATTTAACCAGATACAGCACAGATTGCATATTACAGTAACGCAAACATTACTTTTGACACGCAGAATTTTGCTCACGAGAATGTTATTTGAAACATGCTCTGTTGAATGCACCACTTTTATCGCATCCAGATCTTACTAGAAATTTTTCCATTGCTACCGACAGTTCCAACACCGCTTTAGGCGTACACATTTTCCAGGAAATGGAAGAAGATGGTTCTACAGTAATTAAAAACATCGCATTTGCAAGTCGCATTTTGTCACCTGCTGAACGAAATTATTCCGTCACAGAACTTGAAACATTATGTGTTGTATGGGCTTTCACGAGATTTAGGCACTTTCTTTACGGCAGACATACCACCGTCTACACAGACCATAGAGCGATACAATTTTTACTTTCAGCTAAATTCACTCACGACAGATTAAGCAGATGGAAACTTTATTTGCAAGAATTTAATTTTACGATTGTTCACATTCCCGGCACACAAAATGTTATAGCAGACGCACTATCGCGTTCTCTCAGCAACAATCAGCAAGACGTAGCAACCAACTTCTGCAAAGCAAATTTCAGTGTCATGTACATTCAACAGGTTGCATTTGAAAATTTTATTTCATCGTCATTACAGGACATAGCACAAGAACAAAATAAGGACAATGTGTGGAAAGAAATTAAACACCTTTGGCAAGATAGGAAAAATGTTACGATTAGGAACCACTACACTGTACGCAATGACATTCTGTTTCGCCGCTCTCATCCTGACAGCAACAATTGGTTATTATGCATTCCTGACGAACTGGTTAACAAACTAATTTGGTACACTCATTTAAGTTACGCACATTACGGAGCACGAAAATGTTTTCTTATACTGAGACAGAACTGTTATTTTACCAACATGGAAAAACGTATACGACGAGTTTTAGCGTCTTGTAAAATTTGCCAGAAAGCTAAATCAGACACCACTTCACATATTCCTCCTTTATATCCCATTATACCTGTGAAATTAAGACACATGGCCGCAGTAGATATTTTTGGTCCGATTCCGAGAACTAACAGAGGTTTTTGCTACATTTTTGTCGCTGTTGAGCTCACTTCAAAATTTGTTACTTTCACTCCGTTACGCAAAGCTACTGCTAAAACTGTTTCGAAAGCATTTGTAAAACATTTTCTATTTCATGTAGGGCATGTAATGAAAGTAATTTCTGATAATGGATCTCAATTTCGTAGTAGTATATGGACACGCATGTTACCAGCTAGAAACATTTCTCCGATTTATATATCCAAGTACCACGCTTCTTCGAACCCCTGTGAAAGATTAATGAAGGAAATTGGTAAGCTGTGCAGAATATACTGCCACAAAAGACATATTGATTGGGATACACACATACTCTCATTCCAAGATGTAATTAATTCCATTCCAAATGAATCCACTATGCTATCTCCGACTGTTATACTGAAAAACGTTGAACCACCGAACAAAATTAAAGAATTAATAGACTTCCCCAAAAATCGTCGCTTACGACACCACGAAATAATTGACATTGCGCTGAACAACATCAAACGTGCCGCAGAGCGCCGGAGAAGACAGCAAAAACAGGTTTGTACACGCCGCGACTTTCACGTTGGACAGAAGATATTAGTACGTACACACTATTTATCCAGCAAGTTAAAAGGTAAGTGCAGTAAATTTGAACTTCTATACGCAGGTCCGTATCGGATTCGCAGCATCCCTCACCCCAATGTTGTACACGTCGAAACTTTGAGAACCAGAAAATCGAAAGGCAATCACCATATCTCAAACATTAAACCGTTTATTGAGTGAAACCACTGTATGATTCAACACACTATGATGTCATTTACTAGTGCAATTAATTCACCTGACTAATTACTGATGATTATCGTATTTTTTCTTGGCAAGTGCCCGGCAAGGTAAGGTTAGCAGGCCGCTTTTCTTGTCGTCACACATCAGACCGTGCATATTTTTCCAGATGAATTTACACATTTACGACTATTTCTGCAATTATATTTATGTGACTAATTATTGATGATTATCGTATTTTTTTCTTGGCAAGTGCCCGGCAAGGTAAGGTTAGCAGGTCGCTTTTCTTGTCGTTACACATCAGACCGTGCACATTTTCCATTTTTTTTGGTGTATATGACTGTACTCCAGTTTTGTTTGTATGCACTATGAAATAGTTAAGATATAACACACACCAGTCGACTTTGACATTTTTTTTTTTGCCTTATGACATCTCAACATCGTGACTGTTTCACATTTTTTTTGCTACTGCATTGTATTATTCTGTGTACATTTTGCATCTGAACACTGTCAATGTTTTTGACATATTACGTTTTCTGTCATGTTATGCTGTATGGTTAATTGTGTCACCATAAACCAGTCATTATTTAGTGGGTATAGGATTTAAATGCAAGACATTAATCTTTGTTCATCAATTTCAGAAAGGAATGATGATTCTAAGAAATAAATTTAACATAAATGGGAATTTCACCTACGGAATAAACGAAAGGAGATGCAATGACTTTATGAGGAAGAGTAAATGGATCAGGATTAACAAGCATTAACAAGACTATACTATACTCATCACAGAATAGCAGTCTTAACTAATTTTTTTCTTTCAGAATACAAGGTGATTGATGCAGGCTGTCAGAGAGAACTACACGTCTTAGTTTTAGTGATGAAATATGCTAGAGATAAGGAATAGTTGTATAATGAGTAATGAAGTGATTTTTTTGCAGATGATAGTGAATACTGATGAATAATGATGAAGGAAATGGTATTATGAATAATGAAGTTTTTCTTTACAGGTGGTGATAATAATGAAGTTATGATAATATGGATAATGAAGTGATGGATAATGAAGTTTTTTTTTCTTTACAGATGAGGATAATGTTGAAGTTATGTATTTATGCTACGTAGTTATTTAAGTATTTGTTGCAGTTTGCTTTGACAGCAGGTGTTATATTGCATAGTAGGATGACGGAAAGTTTTGGAAAGGACAGCTATGGAACACATTTTATACACATTTCACTACTTGTTAATTCGAAGTTCACTACTTTTCAGCATAGTGTGCGTTTCTTCTTTCAGGTTAATAATCCATTTTGTATTTTTTCCAGGAGAAGTTTTTCATGACACTTACTAAACCTGTTACCTATTATACCTGTTCTAGTACTTGCATTTTTATATTTTTTACCCATTTGTGTTTATCATTTATAAATGTGATCACATGTACTGCCTTGTTACATAATCTTGCTACAGCTGACTCATGACGAATGACGTTACCTATCCTCATTTGCAGCAATAGGTCAAAAGCAAAAAGTATTATGCCTCAGCAATTAATTATCGATCCCAACGCAATGCATTGCTACCAAAAAAAAGTATTACCAGTCCCACATAATGTCACTAGTTTATGATAATTCTGAATAATACTGATCAACTCTGAATAGCATGTCACTCGAGTAATGACCTCTTAATGAGACTATATTCAAAATAATGCTATGTCACTAGCTAATAACTGCCACTGTTTATTGTAATGCCTGTGATTACTAATGATTTGACTGTAATTAACTGATTTTTAATAATGACTTTTTAATGATGTGAATAATACTGAATGATGAACTATGTTTTATTCTATTCAATACTTGATGGCCACTGAGTGCCAATCATTAATGTCACTCCACGAATTGTGATTAATTATGCCATTGATTAGCTCTTGTTTCCAATGTTGATACTTTGTAACCAGAAAAGAATGTGACTGTTTAATAATGCTTTGTAATTAGAAGAAGGCTAATAATTCTTAGTATATTGAAATGACAAATGATTAATTAATTAACTGTAATTAGACAAATGATTAATTAACGACAAATGATTAATTAACTGTAATTATACAAATGGTTAATTAACTGTAATTAGACAAATGATTAATTAAAAACAAATGATTAATTAACTGTAATTAGGAGAAGGTTAATGATTCTTGATTATACTCTGTAACTGAAAGGAATGCGATTATTTCATAATGCTTTGTAACCAGGAAAAGAAGGCTACTGATTCTATGTAAAACAATTAATGAACATTTTTCTGTAATACTACATACTTGGTACAGAAATGTTCAATAACTGGGCTATGAATGCCACGAACTATCAATGAAGACTGTAATTGTCAATATTATGTGACTTGATGTCCTTCACCTCATAAGCTGACTACCCTGAATTACTGCAATGTCCATTTGTCCTGTTTATCCCAGTGATCATGGAGCACTATATTTGGTTTTGCACTAATTCTACGTTGGTGTGCCTTGTAAGAGTGTCGTGTTGACACGACATGCTGTCCACCACCATGAGCGATGAAGACATTATTATGGTCCCACTGTTTGGTGTACCTAATGTACTGCCAAAGTGAAAACATGGAACATTACTACGACAGTTCAGTGTCTTGGCTACACTGATAAATTCTGATGGGAAAAGAACTTCAAGTTGTGTCACTTGGTGTTGTACTACTGTGGAAAGATATGGACTTTCAGAGCAGCTGTGTGCAATCTAAAGTGCTACAACCATGATGCAATCCTTCCCTTTCCTATCCTGATTCTTGTCACATAAAAAAAAAAAAAAAAAAAAAAAAAATTTTTTTTGGTAACATCATTTATGTTCATAGGTTATACATTTTTCGATTCGCTAAACTCCAGTGTGAGTACACTTATGTCACTGGTCGACATGATGTTTGCCATTATGTTTATTTGTTGTGAAAATACTAAAGACATTTTTCAGTGCATGTGCACTTTGGACATGAATTTTTTTTTTTTGCCATTATGTTTATTTGTTGTGAAAATACTAAAGACATTTTCAGTGCATGTACACTTGTCAACATAATATTTTTTGCCAGTCTGTTTATTTGTTCTGAATATGCTAAAGAATTTTTTCAGTGCCTGTGCACTTTGTTATCTGTCAAATAATTTGTATATACTTTTCTGATTTGCTACTATGTTTAGTATTCACATTTTGTCCTTGTCTGATATATTTTGTACTTAGTGCGTGTGCACAACATTTAAATATTCTGTAAGTTGTAGGATTTTGTTAATTAAAGAAAAATTTTGCCGCGCTTGGCAAGTCCAAATGACTCACCATCGCTGCCAAATTTTTGCCCCCCGAGTGGAGGGTTATGAAACACGTATGTAACGCAGCAGCGATGGCGAGGCATTGTAGCATCTGTGACCAGAGTATGCGCTTGACCGCGCGAGTGTTGCGAGCGGTTCTCAGTCAGTAGTAGTCGTTGCTCAGTCTGTTAGTAGCTGTAGCCCAGTGCAGTACAGTAGTCGTTGCGAGTCTGTAGCTCTGTCTAGTTGAGAGCAGTACTCAGTCGGTAGTCGTCATGCAGAGCGGTCAGTCAGTAGTAGCAGCCCAGTCCGGTTGTGTGATGTAGGCGGTCGGCAACACTGGTCAAGATGAGCAATAAGGTATACTGTTAATTAATATAATCATTAGATAATGAAAAATTTCATTTATTGTAACTATTCTCCAACAAGTCTCCCAATAATAACTTTTTTATTTCAAAAGCATTTTCTCAAAAATTTAATTTTTTATTGAACTCAAGATTTCGTTGCACTTCCCATTTCACTCCACTTCTTTAAAAGAAAATTTTTAGTAAAATCTCAAAAAAAAGAGAATATTATTATTTGCAATGCATTTCCTCCAAGCGGTGCGCAACAACAAGAGCAGATATGTGACATCGATTTATTCTGAGGTAAGACTTTAATTGTGATTGTTTTTCACAGGGCTAAAGACCGATATTTCGGTTTAATTGTATTTTCTTGTCACTGATCGGACTTTAAATTTTGTGAAGAATTTATATTTGAGTCAGATTGCGAATTTCACTTTTTTGTTGCCATTTTCAGTACATTTCATTGTGGGCAGGTTACGCATAGAGTAATGTCCATCAGCATTTCTAATTAGTATCGTCATTTTCTTTCTTATAAAATTTGCGGAGGGGAGGTTACACTCGGCTCCCATTTCTATTAAGTATTGTCTTTGTCTTTTCTTATAAAATTACGGTGGGGAGGTTACAGACTTTATCCATTACTAAAGTCAGATCACAAATTTAAAAAAGAAAACGTTTAATGCAATACCGCTTTTGGGTACATTTCTAGCGTTTTCCGAACTCATCTAACCTGATCCTCCCTACAGATGATCGTGGCGAACACGGTTTATTAAGGTTTGTAAACCGAGGCGAATGTTAAATAGTATTTTGGTTTTGGCATTTCTTATTTCCAAATTTTCTTTGAATATCTTTTTTTTTTAATTTCTTTTCCTGCGATGAGTTTCTCTATGCTCATGAGTCACTGGCGCAGAATTTCAGTGCAATATAAACGGATGAATAAAAAATAGTATTTTGGTCTTCGTTTTTCCTAAGAAGTGGTGTTTCCCCATTAACAGTATCTTCGTCTCTTATGATGTAGATATTTTTAGGTAGTTTAATGTATTACGAAGAAGGTAAAATCAAAGAAAGATATACTTTTGTTGATTTATTTCTTTTCTCCTTTAACCCTAGAACACTAATGGGGGAAAGTGTTACTTTGCTACTAAACCATCATAAAGTTTACTACTCCACATTTTATTCAAAAGAATTCGTAATTTGTAGTTTATTATCAGTTAATTACAGTTAGTAGATCTCCAATAGTATGTTACATACCAAATCAAGTATAAAATGCCCTGTTTTATTGCTTATCGCCGGCCGGAGTGTCCGTGCGGTTATAGGCGCTACAGTCTGGAACCGCGTGACCGCTACGGTCGCGGGTTCGAATCCTGCCTCGAGCATGGATGTGTGTGATGTCCTTAGGTTAGTTAGGTTTAAGTAGTTCTAAGTTCTAGGGGACTGATGACCACAGTAGTTACGTCCCATAGTGCTCAGAGCCAATTTTTTTACTTATCGCTGTCGTAAATTTTACGATGGTCTATTAATCTTAGGTTAATGATCATAGACAACTGAGACTGTATATGGTATAGATCCAGATTTAAATTAGTAGGAAGTGCCATTCCTTTCACATGGATATTTTCTAATCAACATGCAGGAACTGTTGTTTAGTTCAAAAATGGTTCAAATGCCTCTGAGCACTTTGGGACTTAACATCTGAGGTCGTCAGTCCCCTAGAACTTAGAACTACTTAAACCTAACTAACCTAAGGACGTCACACAGATCCATGCCCGAGGCAGGATTCGAACCTGCGACCGAAGCAGTCACGCGGTTCCAGACTGAAGCGCCTAGAACCGCTCAGCCACAACGGCCGGTTGTTGTTTAGTGTTTGATCTGTTCTAAATTTGCCAGACATAGTCCGCGATATAGCCCATTTGCCTCTGACCTACATATTTATCGGCAGTAAGATGACTCCTAACTACGTTACCTTCATCGACCTTCGTCGCCCTAATCTTTGGCAAATTGTCGTTCCATGTCGGGTCTCTCGCAGCCAGAGCCTTATAGCTTGTTCGTTGATGACGTAACCGCAGGACAGCAGTTAGACGTGACTTCCAGCAGGCACGTGCTCAAGTAATAATAAGGCGGACACGTCTGCCGGCATCTTATCAGCGCGGATAGGCGGGGTACAGCTGCCAGGGTCCTGCGACAGTTTCAGGGAGATAATGTGGCGGTGTCGGCCACGAATTCCTTTCCTATCGTTCACAAGGCGGGCTACACTGGAGTCAGTGGTCAAAGTACATTCTACTATATACAGCCAAAATAATGTAATAGTACTTACTTATTGATGATTGTGTGCAGAAGGAGACTACCCACTACTCCCTAACCCCACCCAAGGATACTGTTCGAGTGTGGTTGAGAAGGTAAAATATTGAACGTATACGAAGAAGGACCGCATGTCTTGTTACCGGGTTGTTTGACTCATGGGAAAGCGACCCGGAGATGCTGAAGAACTTGAAGTGGCAGACGACTGAAGATAGACGCCAGCTATCCCAGGAAACCTGCTTAAAAGTATCAAGGAGTAGTATTAAAAGATAAATCTAGGAATACAGAACAGGCCCTACGCATGACTCCCGTAAAGGCCAGAAAGGTAAGATTACACTAATTGCAGCGAACACAGAGACAACTACGCAATAATTCCTGCCGCTCTCCACACGCGCATGGAAATGGAATAAACTCTAATAAGTGGTACAATTGGGAGTACTCTCTGCCATTCACTCCGCAGTGGGTTGTGAAGTGTGGATGCCTTAGTACGGTCTCTGGTGCAACTAATCTGTGTAACATACTCGTACTCGTAATATGGGGCTAATCAACTCAAAACTCGTAATTGGAAACAGTGTGATTTTTAAATGTTAATGCTTCTAATTGGAAACTGAGTGTGAGAAAACCTCTTACTTAAGAAAGTTTCTTATTACTTTTGCTGTTACGCTTGTACATTTCAGCAGAACTCTGAACTTTTATTTTATGTTTCTCTCCATATAATTTTTTATTATATTTACAAATTTCGTAATGATTCCAAAACGAAAGTTAAACTGTTCCAACAGTAATTTCAACGTCACTTGTAAACTGAGCTTTCACAAAATAAACTATGCTATTTCATGCTACAGGAATATCGCATCTCAATGTGTTATAAGCAGGTGCTGCAAATTTTGATTACAGCGTCGCCATCGTATCATGATCTAGAATAGCTGCAGCTATACTACAATACGAACATTAACTGTGTAAGTTTCATTCGATGTATATGATTACTCTAACGTGAACGTGACAATCTATAAATGAGACTGAAGTTTAAGAGACTAGTCAGCAACAATCAATGTGCAAAGAAGTGGGATACGGAAAAACTAAGGAATGAAGAGACACGGTTGAAGTTCTCTGAGGCTGTACATACGGCGATAATGAATAGGTCATTAGGCAGTTCGACTGAAGAGGAATTGATACTGTAGCTCGAAAAAGAGCAGTCATAGAAGTTGGAAAGAGAAACATAGGTACAAAGAAGCTAAGTGTGAGGAAACCATGAGTAACAGAAGTACTTCAGCTACTCGATGAAAGAAGGAAGTACAAAAACATTCAGGGAAATTCAAAAATACAGATAGACAGGCCACTTAGGACTGACATAAATAGGAAGTACAAGGAAGCTAAGGCGAAATGGCTGCTTGAAAGATGTACAGAAATCGATAAAGGAATGATTCTCGGAAGGACTCACTCAGCATACAAAAAAGTTTTAGCAACCTTCAGTGAAATTAAAAGCGAGGACGGTAACATTAAGAGAGCAATGGGGCTTCCGTGTTAAATGGAGAGGAGAAAGCGGATATGTGGAAAGTGAACACTGAAGGACTCTTTGAGAGGGAAGGTAATGTGATAGAAAAAGAAGAAGAAAAAGCAGAAGTCGATAGGGAAGAGATGGGGGATCCAGTATTACAGCGAGAATTTACCAGAGCTTGGGATGACTTAACATCGAATAAGACAGAGGAGACATATAACATTCCGTCGGAAATTCCAAAATCACTGAGGGAGTGGTAACAAAACAACTATTCACGTTGGTGTGTAGAATATATGACAATGGTGATACACCACCAGACTTCTGGAAAAACATCATTCACACATTTGCGAAATTTGTAAGAGCTGACAAGTGCGAGAACTATCGCACAATCAGCTTATCAGCTCAAGCATCCAAGTGCCTGACACGAATAATATACAAAAGAACTGAAAAGAAAATTAAGAATCTGTTAGATGAATATCAGTTTAGCTTTAGAAAAGGTAAAGGTACCAGAGAAGCAGTTCTGACGTTGTGTTTGATAAGGTAGCAAGACTAAAGAAAAATCAAGACACGTTCATAGGATTTGTCAACCTGCAAAACGCGTGGTGAAATACGTACGAAATTGTGAATAAAGTAAGGGTAAACTATAGGGTAGGACGGGGAAACGGAGAATAAATAATACGTACAAGAACCAAGAGAGAATAATAAGAGCGAGAGACGAAGAACGATCGGCTGGGGATAAAAACGATATCAAACAGGGATGCAGTGTTTCCCCCCTATTTCGCCCCCCCCCCCCCCTACTGTTCAATCTACACAACGAAGAAGCAGTGACGGAAAAGAAGAAAGGTTCAATAGTGGGATTAAAATTCAAGGTGAAAGTATATCAATCTTAAGATCCGCTGATGACATTGCTGTCGTGAGTGAAATTGAAGAAGAATTACACTATGTGTTTAATGAAATGAACAACGTAATGAGTACAGAATATGGACTCACAGTAAATCGAAGAAAGATGAAAGTAATGAGCGTACCAGAAAAGAAAATATCGAGAAACTCAACATCAGAATTGCTGATCGCGAAGTAGATGAAGTTAAGGCATTCTGATATCTAGGCAGCAGTATAACCCGTGACGGACGGGGCAAGGAGGACACGAAAAGATTATCACTGGCAAGAAAGGGCATTCCTGCTGAAGAAAAGTATACTAGTACCAAACATAGGTTTTAATTTGAGGAACAAATTTCTGAGCCATCCGGAATGGCCGAGCGGTTCTAGGCGCTTCAGTCTGGAACCGCGGGCCCGCTACGTTCGCAGGTTCGAATCCAGCCTCGGGCATGGATGTGTGTGATGTCCTTAGGTTAGTTAGGTTTAAGTACTTCTAAGTTCTAGGGGACTGATGACCTCACATGTTAAGTCCCATAGTGCTCAGAGCCATTTGAACCATTTTGAATAAATTTCTGAGAATGTGCGTTTGGACCATAGTACTATATGGTAGTGAAACATGAACTGTGGGAAAAACGGGAAAGAAGAGAATCGAAGCATAGATGTACTGTGATAGAATAAGCTGGAAAATTAGTTGGACTAATAACGTAGCACATGAGGAGATGGTACTAGAGAGAGCAGTAGAGGATAAAAACTGAAGAGGAAGACTACTGGAATAGATCCAGTATACGAGTAACTAAGACGTAAGTTACAAGTCCTACCCTGATACAAAACGTTGGCACAGGGGAGGAATTGGTGGCGCACCCCTTCAAAGCGGTCGGGAGACTGATGAAAGTTCGTTTCGGCCCTACAGTTGTTGCTTAAATTTGCATAGAACACCTCTGCTCTGCTGTGCTATGCTTTACTCCATAATAAATCGCAGCTGCATACTCCTGTAAGAAATTCCTTGGTGGCAGATATTGTTACTACTTATTTATAGCTGCTTTACAAAAGGAATTACTTTGCTGTCGAAAACTGCAGCTAGCTCTGCACGAAGTACTGCAAGGCACGGCAGCACAGTTCTGTTACAATTTGTTTTCAAATAGTGAGGAGAAAATTTAACAAACTACTGGCAGTTGAATGAAAAGTGACTTTGAACTGACATATTAACACCTCTTTAATGAAGTGGAAGTCGATTATATTGAAACGTCCCCTTTGAAAAATTATACGTGACTGTGCTTAAACTGACGCACAATATTTTTAGCGCAACGCAATCTGACTTTCAGAAATCCCTACAAAAGAATGGCCCTAACTAACATTAACCTATGCGTTTCACAAATCGCTTACCTCACAAAAATCTTGGTTACTCGAACTACTGCAATACAGCGAGCGCCACTACTGCCAGCTAAATAAAAGATTCAAACTACTGAAGGCACTAACTACTGATAGGCATAGTTAGCAAATGGAAGATATTAGTAGAGAACAAACAATGTATTTACCTTAATAGTGTTGAAAAATCATAATATACATAACAGATCATGACATCCAGTCTTACAAATTTCCAAACTCCGCCATCTCTCTCCCCACATCCACCACTGCTGGCGGCTCACCTCCAACTGCGCAACGCTACGCGCTGTTCACATCCAGCTGCCGCTGCCCAACACTACAATGGCAGACAACAATGCAAACTAGCCACAGACTGCACACAGCACAGCCAGTGATTTTCGTACAGAGCGCTACGTGGCGGCGGCGTTACCAATATAAGAACCTAAACAGCCTACTTACAATATCAACATGAAGCTATTTCCTTCCTTCGGCATTATCACAAACAACGAAAACTGATTCAGAGAAACAGTATTTAAGTTAGATGAAATTTATCCTTTTGCTTTTATTTTGCATTACGTAAAACTGAAAGAGGAGGATGAGAAGTAATTCGCGTTTAGCACTTGTAGCAATAAGAACTATGTCCGTGGTATCTCTTTCGAATGCACAGTCACTGAGTCAAAACATCTCAAAAACTGTCCTCTGTTCTCCGTTACACCTGGGAGCACTTCAAAGCAAAATCGCCCCATGTTCGCCGTGTCCCCCATCGGGGCACCTCACTCACCGGCCACTCCACACAGACTCTAGCAGCAGAATCACAGTGACGTCATCCGCTGTTAATACAAACTCTGGTGGCCAAGTAGCAGTACATAACGCATGTGTTCAGGTAGCCAATGACGTTCGTAATGGCAAACTTTCCAAAAAACCGGCCTGGAATTTAATCTCAGAGGTAAAAGGAAATCTGGGATTGCTTTCCTACCAGACAGAGTCAGTGGACAGGCTGTGTCTATTTTTTGCAATGCAGCTTCATAACTAATGGTTTTACGCATCTGACTTAAGAAAACTGCCGCTATAAAAACTCATAGCTCTATAGCTCTAACATTCATTACAACCTACCGAAAAAGAAGGCAACCAACTTTCGGAACATCGAGTGAAATTTTTACTCATGACTAACAGTAAGCCACTTTTTCCTTATTCAAAAGAGAAGTATGCGATATGACTGACAGCTCTTTCGTAATTGCAATGGTCGAAACGAATCTGAGACTACTAGCTCGACCCAGGCAACTGAGAACGCGAGTTTAGCACGACCATACTGAAACCAACTACGCAATTTATTGATTTTATTGATTTTTGCCGGCCGGAGTGGCCGAGCGGCTCTAGGCGCTACAGTCTGGAAACGCGCGACCGCTACGGTCGCAGGTTTGAATCCTGCCTCGGGCGTGGATGTGTGTGATGTCCTTAGGTTAGTTAGGTTTAAGTAGTTCTAAGTTCTAGGGGACTGATGACCTCAGAAGTTAGGTCCCATAGTGCTCAGAGCCTTTTTTTTTTGTTAGGGCGAGAAACATCTACAGCGGTTTTGCAAATCTGTTCTCAAGTGGGAGTAAATTTCAGTAAAGGAAGGAATACAAATCAACAGAACTTTTTATTGGAGTGGAACTTTGGTCTTACACAAACACAGAATTATGTTGGCACTCAGATCTATTCTACTACAGTTTGACATGATGTTTGAGGAGAGGAACAATTTTTTCAGCAGCCTAGCCTCTCCACAACAGTGAAGGAATCGCGACAGGAAAGGAATCAGGGAACCCGACCGTTGAGACTAAATAATTACGTTAGTTCTCAACAACAGAAAGAAGTTTTCATCATGCAACCGTCATTAATAAAGAATAAACAGACGAAAAGAGCGGTACGAGAATACTAGTAGAAATGCGGCTAGGTGACCTCCCATCTGCAAATTAGGTACACCTCCATAAACTCCATCACACGGCTCTTCGTTTGAGAATACAGATTACACCTCTGTGAGTGCAAGCAGTTGCTATGGGATTAATTTAATATCAGGCCAACAACTCGCCACAAGGGAGCACGGGCCTACATGACAAAAACTGTCTTTTGTAAGATATTAGTTTCACTAGCGTCTTATGAAAATGCATAGAAAATGACGCTGGAGGCGTTACAATAATTTAAGAGCGGATAGTTCTTCTGTGACGTGAAGAACTACTGTCTTCTTTTTCCAACTAACTGCTTAGTACACAGTATCGATACTAGGAATAAGAACAATATACGTAAAGATTTAAAATCACTCACTCTTGCCCAGAAAGGAGTCCAGCAACGCATATTTTCAATAAGTTACCAGCAACCATTAAGAGTTTAGTTTCAGACAAGGCACAATTTAAACATAATTTAGAAGAATTTTTGGTGGACAACTCCTTCTATTCCATCCATGAGTTTCTCAACAAGGGCAGTAGAAAATTTTAATGACAATTTATTGTACTTTAATTTTTGACAATACTTGGTTGTAACAGCCAAGTAACTACCTACTGTGTGAATGATGGATGTATGGAAAGCAGATGTATGTCTTAAGTCTGTAAAAAGTGGAAGTTTAATTTTAAATCTTGTACATAATCTGACTGTTCTTAACTGAGGATCACTGAAATGAATAATTTACTTTAATTTTTGACTGTACTTGGTTGTAATAGCCAGGAAGCTAGCAAATGTCTGAATGATGGATTTAATGAAAGCAGTTGTAAGTATTAAACCTGTAAATATTAGAAGTTTAAATTTAATTCATGTACATAATTTTACTGTTTATTGACTGAGGATCATTAAAATTAATGAAACTCAAGTTTTTCTAATTACGTTTTCGTAATGCGTTTTTCTGACATGTTCCACACCCAGGAGGATTCCCTCTTTTATGGGTCTATGGAATAAATAATTAATCCTAATCTTCGCTCACTTGAATTACTTAACGGACAAAGGTCTGACAGAAAGACTAGAATCACTTAGAAATCACTGAGTTTACGGGGCAGAATTGCAAAGGAAGCAGAAAATACTAATTCTAGCTAATTAACGAATTCCCTAACGCTCTAAATGCATCGCAACTGAACGAAGTTTGTGTTCACCGAACAAGCATGCTTAGCACTCCAAGTCTGCAACAGCTCGCTTCCACCCGCTAGCTGCAACTTCCCACTTTCCCTTGTGTCCAGATCACGGCCGGGTCCGTTGGAGGCGAGAACTCGCACACCCCTGAATCGGCCAATCAGAGGGTGCAGTTTTTGTCTCGTAACTATTTGTCGTTCTAGCTGGCTGCCCGAACTTAAAGGGATGGCTTCTAATTCGCCAGAATCCGGTCAGAGTCTCCTCAGGGACACCTCTTTGCAGTAGCAAAGATGCGTGTGGGAAGTGAAGCTTCAAAATTAGTACTACAGCTTATGAGAATAAGAAAAGAGACTAATTAGCTCTTTACAGAGCATTCCAATTTCTGGCCTATGCTATCGAGAAAAACGATTGTGAAGGGAAGAGAAACCCATCATGGCTGCACTAGGAAGACAGCTGAATTGAATGGAAAAAAATCTTGTTCCCATTCTCTCTCACAAAGAAGTGTGAAATTAGCACAGAAAATTAACCAGCCACACCGGCATGTTACTGCAAATTATAGCCTTATTAAAGAGCATATACAGTGTGGACCATTTTAACCCACAGTGGGGAATAAGTCGGGATGTAGATGAGATCTAGCGAAATGTACTATGTGGCAAAGAGGATCACGTATTGCTACTAATGGCCGTGACCTTGAACGTGATTCTGAAGGTGATTTTGAGATTAAAATGATTTTTTAAATGGAAGCCCTAATATTTGATTCAAGATCTGAAAAGAGCGACAAATTTTATTCGTAAAATGATACATTATTCAAGGTCATGGCTAGTTCAGTGAGTTACCAGTGGGGATTAATTTAGAATAGAGGAGGGATACAACAGAAAACAATGGTAGATACAAACTGGAAGTGGCATGCCGAGAAATGAAAGGCGAGTGGACTCATTCAGCGACTTCTAAATGAATGATCTTCGTTTTATTTATGTTTGTTCCGTGTTGCAAATGCCACAATTATATTTATATGCTATGACGTATTTATTTTTGCCAATAAACACGTTAGTTAAAACTTTAAGTTCAAATCTCTCAAATACAACTTCACAAATAGCGGTTTCCATGAAACAAAACTCAACCTCCGAATAACCTTCGATAATTGCCTTTAAAATAATGATTATTGGTAATGATACGTGACTCTTGCGACCCTTCCAATCCGCATTATAACATAGTTTTTTGCTGTATCCCCCGTCTATTCTGGATTAATCTCTGTTACAGCACCCGGCGGAGTAGCCACGCGGTCAGGGGCGTCTTGTCACGGTTCGCGCGGCTACCCCAGTCGGTGGTTCGAGTCCTCCCTCTGGCATTGGTGTGTACGTTGTCCACAGCGTAAGTTAATTTAAGTTAGATTAATTAGTGTGTAGGCTTAGGGACCGATGACCTAAGCAGTTTGGTCCCACAAGATCTTATCACAAGTTTACCTATTGGAGCTAGAAATATATTTGCTTATTTGACCTTGACTGAACCTTGCCATGACCCTGAATAATGTATCATTTCACACGTAAAAATTTCCGCTCTTCTTAAAACTTAAATCAAATATTTGGGTTCCCATTTAAAAAATCGCTTTAGCCTCCAAACCACCTTGAAAATCACAATCCCAAAGAAAACAGGTGTTGACAGATGTGAAAATTGCCGAACAATCAGTTTAATAAGCCATGGCTGCAAAATACTAACACGAATTCTTTACAGACGAATGGAAAAACTGGTAGAAGCCGACCTCGGGGAAGATCAGTTTGGATTCCGTAGAAATGTTGGAACACGTGAGGCAATACTGACCCTACAACGTATCTTAGAAAATAGATTGAGGAAAGGGAAACCTACGTTTCTAGCATTTGTAGACTTAGAGAAAGCTTTTGACAATGTTGACTGGAACACTCTCTTTCAAATTCTGAAGGTGGCTGGGGTAAAATACAGGGAGCGAAGGGCTATTTACAATTTGTACAGAAACCAGATGGCAGTTATAAGAGTCGAGGGCCACGAAAGGAAAGCAGTGGTTGGAAAGAGAGTGAGACAGGGTTGTAGCCTCTCCCCGATGTTATTGAATCTGTATATTGAGCATGCAGTAAAGGAAACAAAAGAAAAATTCGGTGTAGGTATTAAAATCCATGGAGAAGAAATAAAAAATTTGAGGTTCGCCGATGACATTGTAGTTCGGTCAGAGCAGCAAAGGACCTGGAAGAGCAGCTGAACGGAATGGACCGTATCTAGAAAGGAGGATATAAGACGAACATCAACAAAAGCGAAACGATAATAATGGAATGTAGTCGAATTACATAGGGTGATGCTGTTGGAATTAGATTAGGAAATGAGACGCTTAAAGTAGTAAATGAGTTTTGCTATTTGGGGAGCAAAATAACTGATGATGGTCGAAGTAGAGAGGATATAAAATGTAGACTGGCAAAGGCAAGGAAAGCGTTTCTGAAGTAGAGAAATATGTTAACATCGAGTATAGATTTAAGTGTCAGGAAGTCGTTTCTGAAAGAATTCGTATGGAGTGTAGCCATGTATGGGAAGTGAAACGTGGACGATAAATAGTTTAGAGAAAAAGAGAATAGAAGCTTTCGAAATATATTGCTAGAGAAGAATGCTGAAGATTAGATGGGTAGATCACATAACTATTGAGGATGTATTGAATATAATTGGGAAGAAGAGAAGTTTGTGGTACAACTTGACTAGAAGAAGGGATCGGTTGGTGGGACATGTTCTGAGGCATCAAGGGATCACCAATTTAGTATTGGAGGGCAGCGCGGAGGGTAAAAATCGTAGAGGAAGACCAAGAGATGAATACACTAAACAGATTGAGGAGGATGTAGGTTGCAGTAGGTACTGGGAGATGAAGAAGCTTGCACAGGATAGAGTAGCATGGAGAGCTGCATCAAACCAGTCTCTGGACTGAAGACCACAACAACAATAACAACAGTAGCAATGCATGATTCTGTGTCACCTACAACTTTTATCTAAATCATTTTGCTGTATCTCATCTTCATACCGATGTATTCCCAGTTATGGATTAAAATGGTCGACTCTGTAATACCTTCATTAATAAAAAAAATTGAAAGGTTTGAATAGCAGGCATAATGAATGAGAATCAATGCACGTCTTTTATCAGATTTACAACGAGAACGTCACAGGCGTGTGTCTATTACACTGTAAATTGAGGTACAGTAAAGGAGGTTCCTAAGTGAGTGAACATGTGGGCAGACGGCAGCTAGAAGAGGAGACGCACGGCCTTGCAGGTGTACGGCGCGGCTATGGCGGCGGCGGCGGCGGCGGCGGCGGCGGCTCTGGGACGAGTATCTTTATGAGGCGGTCCGCCATATACCGCGCCGGTGGCCATTAATCCGGGCCTGCTTTGAAAAATCCGGAATTTGCATGCAGATAGTCCGCTGCCAGCCGCCGAGCTCAGGGGACTGCTTTGCGTCCGGGCTGGCACGTGCGTAAACGTCAACCGCGCACCGCCGTCCCGAGACTTTAGCGGCGAAAGCCGGGGGCGCCGCGTCAGCGGGCGTGACGTCTTTACGGCGACGTCTTTCTGGTGCTTTGCGGAAACCGTCGAAGCTGGAGACAGGCTGTCTGGCCTAACCTCAAAACATTGTAGCCTCTCTGCAAAGTGGCTGCTCGTACCCGTAACAACTTCGCACTCTGGGTAAATAACCCTTTTGGTGTAGTTAGTGTAATCCAGATTTCACACGCATACTGCTACTTGAAAATTTGTTAGCAGCATTCCTGTCTAGCTTCAAGCACCTGCATGTTCAGATAGGTCACCATCACCACGACGCTCTCCAATCAGTCAAAGAAAACTGTGTCAGTCGTGCCATTCTTCTTTGTACACTTTCAAAGTCACCTGTTAGTCCGACTGAGTATGGGTCTCACGCAATTGAACAATATCTTAAATGTGGCCCTTGAGTTTATTGTGAGTAATCTCCGTGAACTGATTTCCCATCAGCTTGCCAATCAACGGAAGTTTGACATCTGCATTATCTGCGGCTAAGCCAGTGTGATCATTTCATTTCACATCCACACAGTTAACATCCAGGTATTTTTGTGAGTTTATTTAGTCTAGAGCAATTTATAAATGTTTCAGTCATAGCATACTACTACTCGGCATTTTACGAAGTGCACAATTCTACCTTTATAAACATTTAAAACAAGTTGCCAGTCTTTGCACCACATCGAAATGTGATCGAGATCTGACTGCATCGTCATTTTTTTTGTTTTCCGTCGTCCTTGGTTGCTTTTGTATTTTTTGGATATGGTTCATCTCATGCAACGAAATGAAAGGTTGTTTTTATTCTGCCATGTGCGTTTCACTTCTTTTTATTTGCGAAGCATCTTCAGTGGCGATTTGTGGTCTTATCAGCGCATGTGCGCCGTCCTGGAGATGTAACTTGATGGTTTCCATATCCTGCGTACCTTTGCGCCTCGCATCCACTATTCACTGTGTTGACTGTGTATCGTTACAGAGTATTTACACTAAACAAACCAAACCGAAAGACAGCGAGCAGCAGAAGTGAACTGCTAACTCGACTTAGCGTCTCACTTCCACTGTTCACTATGTTGACTGTATAGTGTTACAGACTACGCACAGTAAACAAACCAGACCGAAAGACAGCGAACAGTGGAAGAGAGGTGATAATTTTAAATCTGTGGGTTCGGTCTGTTTGCTGTATGTAATTTGTATGACCACACAGTCGACACAGTAAACGGTGGAACTGAGGTTCCAAGTCGAAATGTAAAACGCCGCAAATTACGACGCGGCCGCACTTTGGGCGCCAGAAATGTAGTGAATACTACTAGTACTGGGTATAGACACAACGTGCTAACACGGCATTTGGAGACGAATTAACTACTTTACCTCGCCATATGAACGAGTGTTACGTGCAGGTGTGTGCAGGCAGCGTGGTGCCTGTGCAGTGTGTCAATCTTGGGGTGAGTCTGTCGTGGTATTGTGAGGCCATTGATTGGCAAATGGCTGCTTTAGTCTTCATGCACTACAGCTTTGAGGCGACACTCGCAGCAGCTTAACCTGTTTCTCGTACAGCGTTCGTTGCCTAATCGATCTGCGCATAAAACGGTCGCTCAGCATCGATGCAGCTCTATTGTCCTCGTCGGAGCAGCCAGTCGCCGGCTCCCAACACTTATACAGTGCCCATTGTCTGAAATAAGTAGACTGCAGAGGCAATGTTCATGCTATGATCACCGAGCGAGGTGGCGCAGTGGTTAGCACACTGGACTCGCATTCTGGAAGACGACGGTTCAAACCCGCGTCCGGCCATCCTGATTTAGGTTTTCCGTGATTTTTCTAAACCGCTTCAGGCAATTGCCGGGATGGTTCCTTTGAAAGGTCACGACCGACTTCCTTCTCCATCCATCCCTAATCCGCTGGGACCGATGACCTCGCTGTTTGGTCCCCTGCCCAAAATCAGCCAACCAACCATGTTATAATTGGACCTTGGAGTCAGACGAGGGAGACACAGTTGCACGCTGGAAGACTCAATCTTCAGACCAAGAAAAATGCCTCCCAACATGTCATTTTTATGGCAATATGACTAGGCGCCTGGTTTCAGTGGAACCAATGGGCACTGGATGCATATAAATAAGCCTGGATTTTAAAGCAGGGATCACTGGTCATCGCCTGAAGCCCGCAGTACCTCCACGACGCCAGAGCAACGCCAGGACGAAGCTAGACAACGAGACGACGAGGTTTCAGCCATGGGTTTGTGACTGGGCTGCACCTATGTCTACACAAAGTCCTTCATGAGACTTAACGTCATCGCCCTGACAAACTGCTGTCCGTGCCAGCCGCCACCGATGGGGACCTGACGCAACAGCAACAGTCGCGGGCCGAAATCTGTCCGAGGGTAGCGGGTTATGTCTCACACACAGCAGACGCCACACATCGCCACCGCGGCTGCATACCGAGCGGGACGCCATCACAGCGAAACAAGACGCGCCACTGACGTCAAGGGCCATGGTCTACAGAGGTTGCCGGCCTCAGCAGCAAGAGACGCCAGCTCGGCGTCTCCAAGTGGAAGCTGCAAGCGGTTTATCAAACTCGACCAGAGTGAGCGACTCGTGCCTGTCTCGCTACACAATGTACCGTGATCAGTGAAACTTCTTTCTAACGTAACAGAGTTTTCCCTCTGACTCACGGCCTGCCATCACCATAAACTCATCCCCCAGATTTCCCAGCACCCTACAGAGTTGCGTCAGTGTTCATAATGGAAACGAGGATGTCACAACGTGACAACAGACCTTACAATGAATCAGCCATTTAAACCCGAGTACAAAATTAGTTGACAAGCTACAGAAGGCACAGTTAGAGTGCCCTATGCAAAACAGCATGCGAATTACTTAGCATGACTTCCAAGAATCTCCTCAAATGACCTCCAGTGCTTCTCTCGAATCACTTCAGAATGAACTCCCAAAGGTCTCAGAATACTCTTCCTGTCATCACCAAATCAGTCCCACAATAGTCTCCGAATGATCTCAGAAAGAACCAAAATGATCACAGTAAACTTCAATAAATTCCAAAGATTAACTGCATCATCCTACAACCCTTCTGCTCCGCAGTTTTTATTCTCATTCTCTCCACTCTATCTTTCAGTGACCGGAATCTGCCGTTGAATCACCTTGTCACTGATTAACTCTGTTTGTATCACCAACCAACGAACAATCGACTCTGGGTAATCACCCCTGCCAGTCTTCGTTACAGGATGCCAGACTCTCCAATCTTGCTTGGAAATGTCCCTGGATAGTAGCTGTTATGTAACACTAGAATGCAGGCGATCCTTTCATGCCATCTCCCATTGCGGCACCTGGCATTGTATGTGGTTACTTTCTTAGTGCCTTGCAAACCGGATTGTCTTCAGAAAGTCGAAAGTCGCTGAGAATGCTTCCAGGCGTTTCTCGGTGTTATTTAGACGGTAAGGACCTTTTTTCCATAAGAGGAACCTCTCCGCCTCCATCAAGTGTCGCAGGTCCTCGGAACTCGCCAGCGTTCCTCAGTGGTCACAACTTCCAGAGCGAAGCACACTTAGAAATTGTACCTGTCCGTCTTCCATGGCTTTCGGGAGAGTTTCGTGATAATCGTGTGCAGCTTAATCCTTTTGTCCAAATTGTCCGGTTACGGACTTGACGTTTGATTAAGTCATTTTTTATTTTATTTTTTTATTTACTTACTTTTTACTTCACTGGAATGTTCAGTGTTTTGAATTTGGTGTTTCTCTTGACATACGTAGCTACATCTACATCTACCCTCATACTCTGCAAACCACTGTGATGTACCTTTAGAGGATAACTCTTATTGTACAATATTTTAAGATTGCTTGCCTTTCCATTCGCATATGGAGCGTATGATTAATGACTAATTAAATGCATCTGTGTGCGCTGTAATTCGTCTGATATTGTGTTCACTTTCCCTATATGTGCGATATGTAAAACACAATAATATATCCCTAGAGTACACACTTGATACTGGTTTCTGAAAGACGATAAGTAGGTTTTCTTAGGATAGTTGATGTTGACCTTCAGGTATCGTTGAGTTAGGGTTTTTCAGTATTTACGTGACACTCTACAATGGTTTCGCCAAACATGTGAGCGTTCGTGCTGTCCTTCCTTGTACATGTCCAAGGTTCCCTGTTAGTCCTGTCTGGCGTCGGTCCATGACACAACATTCTGGGAGGGATGCAGGAGTATTTTGTAAGCAATTTTCTTTGTACACTGACTACTCTTCGCCAGTATCTTACTAGCTGACAGAAGTCTTAGTTCGACTTAGTCTACGTGAACATTTCATGTCATATCCACACATATCGTTACAATCAGCTTATCATATAGGCTGGATGATTCCGATTGTGACTGACCGCATTTGCAGTCATACAACACTATGCTCTTGGGTTTTGTGGAGGGCTCAGTCTCAAATTTTTGTACAATCATATCAAGATCGCAATATCAGCACCTTCTTGATATGGTATCATGATCTGACTGTCAAATCTGGTGAAAACTGTTTCATATACACTCCTGGAAATGGAAAAAAGAACACATTGACACCGGTGTGTCAGACCCACCATACTTGCTCCGGACACTGCGAGAGGGCTGTACAAGCAATGATCACACGCACGGCACAGCGGACACACCAGGAACCGCGGTGTTGGCCGTCGAATGGCGCTAGCTGCGCAGCGTTTGTGCACCGCCGCCGTCAGTGTCAGCCAGTTTGTCGTGGCATACGGAGCTCCATCGCAGTCTTTAACACTGGTAGCATGCCGCGACAGCGTGGACGTGAACCGTATGTGCAGTTGACGGACTTTGAGCGAGGGCGTATAGTGGGCATGCGGGAGGCCGGGTGGACGTACCGCCGAATTGCTCAACACGTGGGGCGTGAGGTCTCCACAGTACATCGATGTTGTCGCCAGTGGTCGGCGGAAGGTGCACGTGCCCGTCGACCTGGGACCGGACCGCAGCGACGCACGGATGCACGCCAAGACCGTAGGATCCTACGCAGTGCCGTAGGGGACCGCACCGCCACTTCCCAGCAAATTAGGGACACTGTTGCTCCTGGGGTATCGGCGAGGACCATTCGCAACCGTCTCCATGAAGCTGGGCTACGGTCCCGCACACCGTTAGGCCGTCTTCCGCTCACGCCTCAACATCGTGCAGCCCGCCTCCAGTGGTGTCGCGACAGGCGTGAATGGAGGGACGAATGGAGACGTGTCGTCTTCAGCGATGAGAGTCGCTTCTGCCTTGATGCCAATGATGGTCGTATGCGTGTTTGGCGCCGTGCAGGTGAGCGCCACAATCAGGACTGCATACGACCGAGGCACACAGGGCCAACACCCGGCATCATGGTGTGGGGAGCGATCTCCTACACTGGCCGTACACCACTGGTGATCGTCGAGGGGACACTGAATAGTGCACGGTACATCCAAACCGTCATCGAACCCATCGTTCTACCATTCCTAGACCGGCAAGGGAACTTGCTGTTCCAACAGGACAATGCACGTCCGCATGTATCCCGTGCCACCCAACGTGCTCTAGAAGGTGTAAGTCAACTACCCTGGCCAACAAGATCTCCGGATCTGTCCCCCATTGAGCATGTTTGGGACTGGATGAAGCGTCGTCTCACGCGGTCTGCACGTCCAGCACGAACGCTGGTCCAACTGAGGCGCCAGGTGGAAATGGCATGGCAAGCCGTTCCACAGGACTACATCCAGCATCTCTACGATCGTCTCCATGAGAGAATAGCAGCCTGCATTGCTGCGAAAGGTGGATATACACTGTACTAGTGCCGACATTGTGCATGCTCTGTTGCCTGTGTCTATGTGCCTGTGGTTCTGTCAGTGTGATCATGTGATGTATCTGACCCCAGGAATGTGTCAATAAAGTTTTCCCTTCCTGGGACAATGAATTCACGGTGTTCTTATTTCAATTTCCAGGAGTGTATTACTTCATTATAGATAACTGCACCAAAATGCACCAGTATGCAAACAGTATGAAGTTGCTATCAATATTGTCTGCAACGTCATTAAAGCAAGGGTCACAACACACTTCTCTGGGGGCACTTGAAGTTACTTCTACATTCACTGATTTCTCTCCATCGAAAATAATATGCTCCGTCCTCAGTCCTGTCACATACGTCATTCGATACGCCCTAACATCGTCCTTTTCTTAACAAACTTTGGTATGCTATAGAGTCAAATGCTTGTTGGAAACCGAGGAATCATCTACCAGATTATATTTATCGAACAGGTGGGTCACGTGAAGTGTCATTTGAGAAAAGCAAGAGTTGGTGTTTTTGCATGACCGATGTTTTCGGAATCCTTGGTTGTTGGAGATCATTCTCTCCGCGAGACCTCAATAATATTGAACGATGGTTACTTGGACCACTTATGCTGTCTTTCTTGTAGACTGATACGACTTGTGCTTTCTGCAAACGAATGAACGCAGCGTTGTGTTCGAGGTGCCTACGGTATGTAATGATTAAGAGAGAGGCTAGTTCAGTCTCAGATTCTTAACAGGATTTCATCGGGTCCTTGGGCCTTCTCCAATGTTAACGATTCTATCTGATTATCAATGGCGCTGGCACGAACATCTGTTCCTCTCATCTTTCAATGCCTGGTAATTAAACTGAGGAAGTAGAAATTTCGCTTAGCTTGAATCAGTTGCAGATGATGCGTTGCCTGTTAAGCATCGTGTCCACTTTCCAGTCGTAGTTGTCCTATTTTGGAATCTTTCTCTGTGATACCAGATAGGAATGTTTAAGTAATTGGTGTTGGAGTGATAACTATTTTAAGATTGCCTCGTGCGTCAAAGTGATGCTGGGGACCTTTTTAAGGCTTCTTAAACGTGTGGAAGCGCCGTTTATTGAGTCTGATTTGCTGATTACCATAATAATAATAATGAGTGTTGATTGTGCGGCAAATATTGTTTTAAGCGCCACACCCCACTAGGAATGAATGTGAGCGTTCTAACCGTCATCATCTAGGTATCTCTAGAACAAGGAGGGAAGCGTTTAAGACTGCTGTTTTTGTCCTCTTGACTTCCCCGCTGTGCGTGATGTAAGAAACTATTTAACCTACCAGCCCTGTATGATTCATCTGCGAGAGACGATGGAAGGACAAAAAAGCAGGTGTAAGTGTAGTGTTGGCAGTTAGCCAACACTACGCATACTAATTGAGAGAGGAGGCCGAAATGCACGCGTTAAACTCACGCAGGCTGACGTGAGGTCTGAAACAGGATACGGAATGAATGCTATAAAGAAAAGTACGTAGCTGCTGGAATACTTAACTTTAATCCATCATTTGTATACATCGTTCTTGATGGTACGGTATAAATAATAGCAAATGTTAATGGCGCCTTGCTAGCTCTTAGCCATTGACTTAGCTGAAGGCTATTCTAACTATCTTCTCTGCAAATAAGCGAGGCTTCGTCAGTGTTGCATCGCTAGCTAAGTCGTCCGTACAACTGGGGCGAGTGCTAGTACGTATCTCGAGACCTGCCGTGTGGTGGCGCTCGGTCTGCGATCACTGACAGTGGCGACACGCGGGTCCGACATGTACTAATGGACCGCGGCCGATTTAAAGCTACCACCAAGCAAGTGTGGTGTCTGGCGGTGACACCACATTCCTCCCCCGCAAATCGCCGAACGGTCGTGTTATAAGGCTTCCGCCCGCCGTGGGGAGGACCCCATGTTGATGTATGCGATGAGGTGTGGAGCCTAACAACAGGCGAGGCTGTGCCACCCGCACCCGGCCATTCGGTCCGAGGGGAGCTAGGAAACGCCTGAAAACCTAGTCCAGGGTGCACGCCAACATGCGGTGTATGCGCCCGTAAAGATCAGGAGGGGCCGAAGGGTCGACCTCCATCGCGTCGGGGTACCCGACGCGCTAAGACGCCATGTGGTCCGGAGCGGGCAAGAGTTCCATGGCGGAGGACTGCTGGTCACGGGAAGCGATCGGCGGCGCGTGACCCAGGGAGGCGCCAGGCGGTTGCAGCGACGCGTCCACCACGGGCGGCGGCGGCGGGAGAACAGGCGGTGGCGGCGGCGGCGGCGGCGGCGCGTCGCCATGGGGCAAAATGGAAGGCAGCGTCGGTAACACCTGTGGATGAGGCGAGCCAGTAAATGGGTCCCCAGGGCGCTGACCGGACGGCACCGTCGCTGAAAGCAGAGGGGGAGCGGCAGAACCCGTGCGACGACAGAGGCGCAGCTGATTGAGATGCCGACGCACCTCACCAGAGGCCCCCAAAACCAAATACATCGCGCGGCCGAGGCAGCGAAGAATGCGCCCTGCGAGCCAACGCCGTGAACCTCGATAGTTGCGATAGAATACAACGTCGCCTGGAGCAAAACAGGAGTCTGCCGCTGCACAGGAACCTGATGCGGCGGATGCAGCAAAGACATCAAGGTTCGATGAGGACGACCGTGGAGCAACTTAGCCGGCGAGCGACCATCTCGGGGCTGAGAGCGATACGATGACAAAAAGAGCAACAACGCGTCCTCCCGAGAATGCGACTCTTTCAACTTCAACATCTGTGACTTGAAAGTCCGGACCAATCGTTCAGCGGCACCGTTTGACTGAGACGAAAACGGCGCGGATGTCAGATGTTGACTATCATTGGCCTTGCAGAATGACTGAAATTCTGCGGACATGAATTGTGGGCCATTGTCGGAAACAATAGTCTGTGGAAGACCTTCAATACAAAGATAGCAGATAACGCTTGGATGGTGGCAGATGACGTCGTGGAAGACATCCGGACAACAAAAGGAAAATTACTGAATGAATCTACAACAACCAACCATCGAGCATTCCAGAATGGACCAGCAAAATCGATGTGCAAGCGTCGCCAAGGGGAAGTGGCTTTTGGCCATGCAAAGAATTTCCGCGGCGGTGCGGATTGTTGTTCGGCACACGCCATGCAAGAAGAGCACATTTTCGTCATCGCAGCATCGATTCAGAACCAAGTACAGTGCTGACGAGCAAGTTGTTTCGTTCGCACTATACCCCAATGTCCTTGGTGAAGAAGCCATAAGACAGAGGACTGTAACGAACGTGGGACCACGACTCTGGACTGATCATTATCAGAACGCAACAACAAAACACCACGTCGTACAAAAAGTCTCTCCTTGTGAGCAAATAATCGGCGAACCAACGGATCCACGATCCGTGACTTTCACAAAGGCCATTGCGTAGCAACAAAACGCAAAACGGTAGCAAGGACAGGGTCAGCAGCTGTGGCTGTAGCTACACGACGAAAATCAATCGGAAACGATTCGACCACGTCATCGGTTTCCGCATCAATGAACATGCAAGCAAGTTCGGAAGAATCGAATGCTCTATCCTCAGCAACAGGCAAACGGGACAACGCATCAGCGTTTCCGTGCTTAGCAGTGGACCGATACAAGATATCGTAGCGGTACTGCGAGAGGAAAATAGACCAGCGAATGAATTTCTGCGCTGTACGTGGAGGTACAGGCTTGTTCGGATGAAAAAGCGATGTCAAAGGTTTGTGGTCTGTGATGATGGTAAAATGACGACCATACAAGAAATCATGGAACTTAGTAACACCAAATACGAGAGCCAAAGCTTCTTTCTCGATCCGTGAATAATTTCTTTGCGCAGATGAGAGCAATTTGGACGCAAAGGCAATAGGGCGATCATGCGATCCATCTTTGTGTGCAAGGACAGCACCGATCCCGAAATCCGATGCTTCTACTATCAACAGAAGGGGTTTCTGGGGATCGAATGGCGTAAGGCAAGGATTTGAAAGCAACGCCGATTTCAACTGGCGAAAGGCGCGTTCGCATTCCGTCTTTCCGGAGATCATAATATCGTCCAGATAGTTCGCTGCAGGAGGAACCGACGCACAAACAGTTTGTAAATATTGCTGAAACAATGCAGGGGCGGATGCACACCCGAATGGCAGTCTTTTGAAGCGATACAAACCAAGATGCGTGTTAACCACCAAGACGCGCCGAGATTCGTCGTCCATTGGTATTTGCAAGTACGAATCTTCTAGGTCCAACTTCGAAAAGTATTTACCCGGGCACAGTTTATCAAAAAGCTCGTCCAGGCGGGGTAAAGGAAAAATTGCAATCACTAGTTGTGGATTCACAGTGGCCTTGAAGTCCACACAAAGTCTCAATTTTCCGCAAGGTTTTGGCAAAATTACTAAGGGTGATGCCCAGAGAGAAGCCTGCACACGTGCAATTACACCTTGTGATTCTAAATCGTGTAATGTTCTTGTGACCTCATCACGCAATGCCTGGGGAACATTGCGCGCCCTGAAAAATTTCGGTTGCGCGTTTACTTTCAGTTCCAAATGTGCTTCATAGTTCTTAGCGCAACCAAGGTCCAGTGCAAAAATGTCTGCAAATTCTTCACATAGACGAGAAACACTGTCGGAAGGCACAGTCTGGTTCACTGATAGGACCTAATTGACTATAGACAAGTTAAACAACTGAAATACATCGAAACCAAACAAGTTCACTGCAGAAGAAGAACGAAGGACGTAAAATGACAAGTTTTGTTTGTCCCCTGTATGTGACAAGAAGGCTGCACTGTCCTAACACAGGGATATTCTGACCGGAATAGCTATTTAACGTAACATTCGCGGCACGCAACGGAGGTTTGCCCAGTTGTTTGTACGTGTCGTGATTGAGCAATGAAACTGCAGCTCCGGTATCGAGCTGGAATGGTATCATGTGGTCATGAAAGTCCAAGTCTACAAAAAGTTTATTGTCCTGCTGACGACAAGAGCGACTTTCTCGTGCAACGCGAACTGATACTGGCACACTATTTGTGGGACGAACACAGTCACTGTTAGAGAAAGTGGCACTAGGTGGAGTGGAATTAACTACATGAATGTCCATGGACGAAGGTTCACGAGCCTGAGTGTCCTTGGTTCGATTCTGGCGCGAAGCAAAGGGCCTGGAATGGTTGTGAATGTCCTTTCGGAGCTTTTTCTGGCAAACACTTTGAACATGTCCTTTCTTATTACAGAAAAAGCAAATAGCTTGGCGTGACGGGCAATTGTCACGCGAATGTCTAGTGGCACAACGCGGACATGATTTTAGAACTGCATTTGCATGCTGGCGCGGCACACCAGGTTTAGAGCGTGGCAGCAGCTGCGCAGACGGGCGCGAGGGCTGTTTATCGTTCCGTGCAGCGCGCCCGGCGGGCCGGTTAATGTGACACACGGCTGGCGAAGTTGCAAAAGATTCCTGAGCAAAGTCAAGTGTGTCTTGCCTATCCAATATGTCTATCACTTGTTGAAGGGAGGGATTAACTAGGTTCAAAACCTGTTCCCGTATACGACCATCAGAAACGTTCTGTGCAATTGCATCACGCACCATTGTATCTGAATAAGGGAGTCCACATTCACACTCAAAAGCACAATCCCTTGTAAGGCCTTGCAATGTTGCAACCCACTCCCTATTAGTCTGACCGGCCGTACGTTTTGTACGAAAGAACGTATACCTTTTTGCAACGACATTGGCTGTTTCTTTGAAATATGCATCTAATGCCGACAAAATTTCTTCGTAGGACAGAGTTGCTACATCGCGTCGGGGAAATAACTTCACTATCACACGGTAGGTGGACACACCTACACAGGCTAACAAAAAAGGCTGCCGCTCGTTACCTTGAATTCTGTAGGCGACGAGATGGAATCCAAATTGGCGGGACCACTCCGTCCAGCTTTCCATCGCCGCATCAAATTGCCGAAATGGGGGTGCAACAGCATGTTGTGGCTGCGGTAGCAGTGGAGCGGCAGCTGCCGCATCGTTTTGCATTGCACGTTGACCCTGGACGAGCTGTCCAAGGGCATCCAATAACGCCTGCGTCTGCTGATTCTGCAAGCGATAAAATTCGGACAGTACATCTGGAGATTGTGGCGAAGCCATGACACAAGTAAATTAAGCAAAGAGAAAGACGACCGTTTCTAGCCTCGTCGCCAAATATGTAGTTTTGGCAGTTAGCCAACACTACGCACACTAACTGAGAGAGGAGGCTGAAATGCACGCGTTAAACTCACGCAGGCTGACGTGAGGTCTGAAACAGGATACGGAATGAATGCTATAAAGAAAAGTACGTAGCTGCTGGGATACTTAACTTTAATCCATCATTTGTATACATCGTTCTTGATGGTACGGCATAAATAATAGCAACTGTTAATGGCGCCTTGCTAGGTTGTAGCCATTGACTTAGCTGAAGGCTATTCTAACTATCTTCTCTGCAAATAAGCGAGGCTTCGTCAGTGTTGCATCGCTAGCTAAGTCGTCCGTACAACTGGGGCGAGTGCTAGTACGTATCTCGAGACCTGCCGTGTGGTGGCGCTCGGTCTGCGATCACTGACAGTGGCGACACGCGGGTCCGACATATACTAATGGACCGCAGCCGATTTAAAGCTACCACCTAGCAAGTGTGGTATCTGGCGGTGACACCACAGTAAGAGCAAACTGGAACCCTCTGTGACCTATTTCCGTCACTTGGGCGGATGGATGAATACATGTTTTGATCAGTAGTGGGTTCTTGTGGAGACCACGCCACAGCAAATCAATGGCCAGGTGAAGCAATCGAGGTGGCGGAGTGGTTTGCTTACACTGCTTAAGGTACACTGCAGTGTGGTTCCTTAGAAAGAAAATTGACCGATTTCTCTTTCGATACTTCCTCCATTTCGAGCTTTTAGTGCATCTCTAATAACCTGGTCGTCTATCAAACAGTAACGAACGTCTATTTTCCAAATATATTCATCGTCTACTGTTTCAGTGTTCAAACAGACTATATACACTCCTGGAAATTGAAATAAGAACACTGTGAATTCATTGTCCCAGGAAGGGGAAACTTTATTGACACATTCCTGGGGTCAGATACATCACATGATCACAATGACAGAACCACAGGCACATAGACACAGGCAACAGAGCATGCACAATGTCGGCACTAGTACAGTGTATATCCACCTTTCGCAGCAATGCAGGCTGCTATTCTCCCATGGAGACGATCGTAGAGATACTGGATGTAGTCCTGTGGAACGGCTTGCCATGCCATTTCCACCTGGCGCCTCAGTTGGACCAGCGTTCGTGCTGGACGTGCAGACCGCGTGAGACGACGCTTCATCCAGTCCCAAACATGCTCAATGGGGGACAGATCCGGAGATCTTGCTGGCCAGGGTAGTTGACTTACACCTTCTAGAGCACGTTGGGTGGCACGGGATACATGCGGACGTGCATTGTCCCGTTGGAACAGCAAGTTCCCTTGCCGGTCTAGGAATGGTAGAACGATGGGTTCGATCACGGTTTGGATGTACCGTGCACTATTCAGTGTCCCCTCGACGATCACCAGTGGTGTACGGCCAGTGTAGGAGATCGCTCCCCACACCATGATGCCGGGTGTTGGCCCTGTGTGCCTCGGTCGTATGCAGTCCTGATTGTGGCGCTCACCTGCACGGCGCCAAACACGCATATGACCATCATTGGCATCAAGGCAGAAGCGACTCTCATCGCTGAAGACGACACGTCTCCATTCGTCCCTCCATTCACGCCTGTCGCGACACCACTGGAGGCGGGCTGCACGATGTTGGGGCGTGAGCGGAAGACGGCCTAACGGTGTGCGGGACCGTAGCCCAGCTTCATGGAGACGGTTGCGAATGGTCCTCGCCGATACCCCAGGAGCAACAGTGTCCCTAATTTGCTGGGAAGTGGCGGTGCGGTCCCCTACGGCACTGCGTAGGATCCTACGGTCTTGGCGTGCATCCGTGCGTCGCTGCGGTCCGGTCCCAGGTCGACGGGCACATGCACCTTCCGCCGACCACTGGCGACAACATCGATGTACTGTGGAGACCTCACGCCCCACGTGTTGAGCAATTCGGCGGTACGTCCACCCGGCCTCCCGCATGCCCACTATACGCCCTCGCTCAAAGTCCGTCAACTGCACATACGGTTCACGTCCACGCTGTCGCGGCATGCTACCAGTGTTAAAGACTGCGATGGACCTCCGTATGCCACGGCATACTGGCTGACACTGACGGCGGCGGTGCACAAATGCTGCGCAGCTAGCGCCATTCGACGGCCAACACCGCGGTTCCTGGTGTGTCCGCTGTGCCGTGCGTGTGATCATTGCTTGTACAGCCCTCTCGCAGTGTCCGGAGCAAGTATGGTGGGTCTGACACACCGGTGTCAATGTGTTCTTTTTTCCATTTCCAGGAGTGTATGTTTGGTTGCGTGATCTCGAACAAGGAGTTTCAACTCGTAACATAAAATTTCCGTCCCAACGACCTGGATGCCGCATCCAGTCTCAATCAACCTAAAACTGACCCGGAAATTTCTCACCAGACACGAATCTTCTAATAGCTATGGAAATGGAAATGAGCGTTTGGCGTCATTGGCCGGGAGGACCCTTACGGGGCAGGTCCGGCCACCTTAGTGCAGGTCTTACTACACTCGACGCTACATTGGGCGACGACCTGCGCGCCGGATGGGGATGAAATGATGATGGAGACAACACAACACCCAGTCCCTGAGTTGAGAAAATCCCCGACCCAACCGGGAGTCGAACCTGGGCCCCTTAGGACGACAGTCCGTCATGCACTATCGGTGCTGTAATAACTATAAGACATACTGATGAACATTTTTTACGCACGATGAAGCGTGTTCTATGAGTTCATATGTGTGGACCAGTCCAACCAGCTCTCGTCTAGAGCAACGAAGACTTGAACATGAGCACCTTAATATGGAAAATATAACTCACTGACAACAGAACATTTGTAACGATAAAAGTGCAGGGTCTATTTGATAATGTTCTTTCACGATCATCTTTTAATTTTCGCTTTCACAGTTAATCAGCTTTACGATGTAGTTGGACTTTTCTGCAAGCTTTCTTCCTATTGAGTAATGCTTTCAGATGTACGATCTCGTTTTCGATAGTTTACTGTCGAACTCTTTGCTGTTTGTTTGCAAAAGAAGAAAACATTTTCGAGGTATTTTTATTTTAAGTTCCGTGTATTTGACAATTTGACTCACCTGCCTGTATCCGAAGTCTGGGGATACTAAATTTCCTGCTCACTGATGAGATACCTTGGGGCTGTGTCTAAAACTGAGTCCTAAAATCATTTTTGTCAGTTTTCTTCCGATTTATATGCTCAATGGAAACGAGCCCCAATTGGTACATCCATGGAAGTCTCTGAAAATTTTACACATCATTTACTAAAAATTTTTCATAATAACTCTCTTGTTGTAGTTTGTGCAAGAATTGACGTAGACAAGAGAATTAACCTGGTACCAAAACTATCAAAATGTGGAAGAATGGATACTAGCTATAGAGACCGGCATGCTTAAATATCAAAGAAATCACATGTGTGTATCAGCGTAATTTGTTTCCCTGCCGGCCGGCCACTGTGGCCGAGCGGTTCTAGGTGCCTCAATTGGGAACCGCGCTGCTGCTACGGTCGCAGGTTCGAATCCTGCCTCGGGCATGGATGTGTGTGATGTCCTTAGGTTAGCTAGGTTTAAGTAGTTCTAAGTCTAGGGGGCTGATGACCTCAGATGTTAAGTCCCATAGTGTTTAGAGCCATTTGAACCTTTTCTTTGCTTTCCTGCCGGCGGGATAGCCGCGCGATCTCAGGCGTCTTGTCACGGTCCGTGCGGTCCCCCGTTGGAGGGTTGAGTCCTCCCTCATGCATGGGTGTGTGTCTCGTCCTTAGCGTAAGTTAGTTCAAGTTATATTAAGAAGTGTGCAAGCTTAGGGACCGATGACCTCCACAGTTTGGTCCCATAAGACCTTACCACAAATTTCCAAAGTTTCCAAATTTGCTTCCTTCTGGCATAAGTATGTCATTAAAATCGATCTAGATGTGTGAAGGAAATCACACTTAATTGGGTTGCAGTTTCTGTCGACTTCATTTCTATCTTCAATAACTCGGAAAGAAGTAGACGAGCGTCGCCCACTTGCTCTCGTTCTAAAGAAATCAGATGAAAGTCTGAAGAACGTTTAAATACCATCCCAATATCCGTGGACAACACACATCGCACAGAGCATTCGTGTAAAGTGAATCCACAATATTTTCAACTTTACCTTTTCGGTAAATATCTACAGACAATCAAATTCCAGAGTGTAGTCAACAGATACAAGACACAATTTTTATGTTTAAGCGAAATATATGTATCAACATTGTTTGTGAGCTCCCAGTGTGTATGTCAAAGACTGTAAAACAACGCAAGCCTGTAAGTATGAAAAAGTTTGAAAAATTCGCAATTTTATTAAAAGGTCGCCGTATATCAGAGTAAAATAAAGGCAGAAACACAAAACTTGGGTGCGTAAACAGGCAGAATACAGCGCTGCGGTCGGCAACGCCTATGTAAGACACAAAGTGTCTGGCGCAGTTGTTAGATCGGTTACTGCTGCAACAATGCTAAGTGATCAAGCTCTAAGTGAGTTTGAACGTAGTATTACAGTCAGCGCAGGAACGATGGGACACAGCATCTGCCAGGTCGACCATCTGACGAGTGTAACCTGAATATCAAGAATACGGTAAAACATCTAATCTCTGATATCGCTGCGGCCGGAAATAGATCCTGCAGGAACGGGAGCAACGACGACTGAAGAGAATCGTTCAACGTGAAAGAGGAGCAACCCTTACGCAAATTGCTGCGGATTTCAATTCTGGGCCATCAACAAGTGTCACCGTGCGAATCATTCAACGAAACATAATCGATATGGGCTTTCGGAGCCGAAGGCCCACTCGTATACCCTTGACGACTGCACGTCACAAAGCTTTACGCCGCGCCTGGGCCCATCAACACCGACATGGGACTGTTGATGACGGGAAACATGTTGCCTCGTTTCAAATTGTATAGAGAGGATGGACATATACGGGTATGGAAACAACCTCATGTATCCATGGACCATACATGTCAGCAGGGGACTATTCAAGCTGGTGGAGGCTCCGTAATGGGGTGGGGCGTGTGCCGTTGGAGTGACGTGGGACCCCTGACACGTCTAGATACGTCACTGACAGGTGACACATACGTAGGCATCCTGTCTGATCATCTGCGTCCAGTAATGTCCATTGTGCATTCCAATGGATTTGGGTGATTACAGCAGGAAATGGGACACCCCACACGTCCAGAGTTGCTACAGGAACACTCTTCTGAGTTTAAATGCATCCGCTGGCCACCAAACTCCCCAGACATGAACATCATTGAGCATATCTGGGATGTCTTGCAACGAGCTATTCAGAAGAGATCTCCACCCATTCGCACTCGTATGGATTTATGACAGCCCTGCGGATTTATGGTGTCAGTTCCCTCCAGCACTACTGCAGACATTAGTTGAGTCCATGTAACGTCTTGTTGTGCCACTCCTGCGTGTTGGCGGGGGCCCTACCCGACGTTAGGCAGGTGTACCAGTTTCTTTGGCTCTTCAGTGCATACATGGCTGTGGGTAGTATCTAGGTCACAGATGTCTGTCCAACGCTTACGACAAAGAATTATTAGCTCAGAGGAATTGGGGAAGATGGTGTTGGATTGTGTAGGGCAAGATGAATGAGTAAGTATCCGTCAAGTCGCCCTGAAATGCGCTCTTCAAAATCTGCACTATACGGTGTAGTCATGGAGCAGCAATGGTTATTGCCCAGTCATAAGAGAGGCCTGCATCCAGTGGAGGTGAATAAATTGTTTTGATACCAGAGTTCACTTCTGTCAATGGATTATCTACACTAGTACTGAATTAACGACGTGCCTGAGACTTGTATTGTTCACGAACGACGCCAGTTTCAACTATGGGGCATTTTTCTTCAGATAATGCAATTAGCCATGCATGGAATGAAGAAAATCCATGTACCACACTCTTCTGCCATTATCAGTAACGTTTCTCTGTCAACTTGTGGTCTGAAATTTTTGAAGACCAGTTGTTGGAGACAGCGTTTTCTGCGCCGTGATTATAATTGTGCTGAGTATGGCGGTCGTCACTTTCATGTAGTTCAGTCATGGTTCAAATGGCTCTGAGCACTATGGGACTCAACTGCTGTGGTCATCAGTCCCCTAGAACTTAGAACTACTTAAACCTAAGGACATCACATACACTCATGCCCGAGGCAGGATTCGAACCTGCGACCGTAGCAACAGCGCGGCTCCGGACTGGAGCGCCTAGAACCGCACGGCCACCGCGGCCGGCTAGCTCAGTGAGCTTAAGCTTTTACTGTCAGGTATTATGTTAACAAAAAACTAATTATTCTTTCCCGACGATATGTCTTTCATTCCATGGTACTCAGTTTAACATCCTTTACAATCTGTAAAAATTTTTACTTTAAGGGTTTGGTACACAGTGTATGCAGTGTCGGTCACTGCAACGGTTATTTTCTTGAAAACGACAACCCTGCTTAGAACACTGAAATAAAAGAAAATTTCAAAGCCATGGTTTTGTTGTAACTCGCGAGCTTATTAAGCTCACCGAGAAAACATTATTCACACCATTGCGCACGCATGGATGAACTGACAAGCCCTTACAGATGGTCCACCGATCGAATCGCAGGCTCAACCGTGCGTGCACTATCTTTACGTGAGCAATCAGTGAGACATTCTCGAGCGGACATTGTACGTAAACGTGGGTAGGAGGAGGAACGTCGCAGAGTGGCAAACACGGCAATCGTGTTCGGCCACGTCCAGGACCGTACAGTGTGAAGTGGCTGGATTTGTTGATGTTTCGCGGCGGATTGTTCAACGTGTCTGCAAGCAGTGGTGAAACACGAGTGGCCATGAAACACGACATCGCAATTGTGGCAGGAAAAAGATCTATGACAGAGGTAACGGAGACGCGCTTCACGGCTTGTGAATCAATATAGCTTCCAAAGTGGACAGGAACTGCTGTAGACAGTGAACGAAGGTCCAACCCAACCTGTCAGCGAGAGAATATTGCGACGGGAACTGCATGTAATGAACATTTGGAGCCGGTCACGTAGCAAAAGGCCGTTGGTCACACATAAAGACGACAACAGCAAAGTTCCAGAATGAAATTTTCACTGAGCAGCGGAGTGTGCGCTGATATGAAACTTCGTGACAGTTTAAAACTGTGTGCAGGACCGAAACTCGAACTCGGGACTCTTGCCTTTCGCAAGCAAGTGAGGTAGAGTTGACGGTGGAATACTTGCTCGCTTAAGGCAAAAGTCCAAATTTCGAATCTCTGTCCGGCACACAGTTTTAATCTGCCAGGTAAGTTTCAACAGCAAAGTTCACCAGGCTGCAAGAACGTTTGACTGGTTTTCTGAACACTCCTCTACACTATTACACCTCGAACGGCCTGCAAAATCACCCGACTAGACCCCACAGAAAATCTGTGGGATATATTGGAACAGAGGGTACAACGCCGATGTCAGTATCGCCGCAATTTGGTGCAACTACGCTACCAAACTCTTAGCGACTGGTTTAACCCGGATACGACGTACCTGAAAAACTTTGAGGACTCACTTCCTAACCGAATCCAGGCGGTCATTAAGTGTGTCCATGTGTGTGTGTGAATCCTTAAGGGACCAAACTGCTGAGGTAATCGGTCCGGTCAATAAGTCCAGGGGCGGAATTACACGGTATTAAATGATGCTTGTAAGGGCTGTATAACTTACAGAACATTTTTGGTTCAAATGGCTCTGAGATCATCAGTCGCCTAGAACTTAGAACTACTTAAACCGAACTAACCTAAGGACATCGCACACATTCATGCCCGAGGCAGGATTCGAACGTGCGACCGTAGCGGTCGCGCGGTTCCAGACTGAAGCGCCTAGAGCCGCTCGGCCACACTGGCCAGCAGAACATTTTTGTTCTGCGTAGTTTTCCTCCTGTCTGTTAGTTGAAAATAAAGAGTATTTATAGCAAAACTGAAATTGTTAACTCTTTATTCAGGTTTCATTTGAAAATCCTGGATATGTAAAGTGAAACAGAGGGATATTGCAGTAAAAATGAAAACAACAGAAGTTTCACATAGCGCTAGAAAATGCACTCCCCTAAAGAAAGGTAAAATAAAAAAACACACAACAAAAATATATGAAACATCGCTCCAATTCTTCGTCGACCTTAGGTAAAACATATTTTGTTACTTATAAACAACTTTCACATTTGTCAATAATAAGAGGAAAGTGGTGAAGTACGTTCAACGGAGTACCATATAAAAACAATAATTATATAGGTTTTTTACGTTTGTGCATGTGAACTGTACTTGCACCAAAAGTAACTGATTTGGTTACCAAACAGCGCAGAAGTTAACGCGATCAACTAATTGTTATTACTTACAAAATGTAAATTATCTTCCTTAAAAATTTAAAATGCACAGTACTTTTTGAAGAATGATGTGCAGTTCTAATTGTGAGGAAAAAAAAGATTGATTCTGTAGATCGCAACGCCTGCATTGGTCTAATATATGACCATATGACTCAACGAGACTTAGAGGCGGTTTTATAGCCGTAACAAATATATTAATAGCATGAAAGATATCAATGTGTTATCTTCTGCTGACCCTAATTACTGGGCGATGACTCATGTGAGGAGCTGCATTAAGGTTTAATCTGATTCATGGATTGTTTCGTGGTACGTGGTGGCCAAGAGCTAGGGCCTGTGACAAATGTGCGTCTGGATTAGCGTCACATGATGTAAGCACATCCTTGTTGGGGTAGCAGGCAAATGAGTGAGAAAAAACAGCTGTCCGCAATTCCATATCAGGTAGGAATACTAAACGCGGTCTCAGGAAAGTTCGCAGATATAGTTTGTTTAAAAATGAGAGAGCTTTATTTGTTACTCACATTTGTCTGTCTCTACTGTGTTATTACCCTAACCCCATCCCTCTATCCCCACAGTTATCTTTGCTCTCTCCCACTGGGTCATCTTCATCTTCGTTAAGATAGTTCTTATTTTCTTGCCAGAATGTCTTCTGTTTCCTTTGACACTCAGCCAGTTATTAGCATTATAATACCGTCCCAGTGCCAACAGAGCAGTCCCACAATGCAATTATCGACCAAACAATACGTTCTTAATTCACTCGGTGGCACGAGCCACCCGACAATAACCCGCAATTTACTCTCTTTAGACGGAGGCGCTGGTTTCACTTGTCATCGCACTGAAATATGATGCTGTTTCCCATACATCTTCGCGATAGCTGCATGAATTTTACTTTAAATTCAGTTTGTATTTAAATCAAAACTCCCAGCGTCTGTTCATCTCTCATATTAAAGAAACCTGAGGACCATAAATTCTGTGGCATTAACTCGGTTTTTGTTGTCACATAGCAATAGAAGTTAGATGATGTCTCTTCAATAACAACCAGTGGCAGTTAAAAACGTCTAGCGTGCACGAGATGACAACACAAGGAACGAATGATACGGACAGACCATTGTCAGTTTGATTTCGTGCCCACCTCTTTTTATTTCTGTTTTGATATATCTTTGGTCTTGTGACAAATTTCTCTAATGAACTGATTTATTTGAACAATGAAACGTATATTATTTTAAGAAAAATGACAAAATTAATTCTTGTGTAATGTCTCATTTGAGCAACAGGAATTTACAATAGAAAAGAAAGCAAATACAATTATCCTCGGTGCCGATACGCTCACAGACAATTGATTAGGCTCCTAATGACAGTACGAATGTTTTCCAAACGCATTTGGTAAACGCTGAAATATATTCTTAATAATGTAACACAGTTTCAATACACCGTTCAACCAGAACATTATGACCACCTACCAAATAGCCGGTATATTTTCCTCTGGCACAGGTAACAGCGGCGACTCGTCGACGCATGGAAGCAATGAGTCCTTGGTTGGTCGCTGGAGGGAAATGGTACCAAAAATGCACGCACAAGTCACCTAATTACCGTAAATTCCGGGGAGCGGGGCGATGGGCTCTGACGCTACAATCAATCACATTCCAGATGTGTTCGATCGGATTGAGATCTGACGAGTTGGGGGGACGCCACAATAATTGGAACTCGTCACACTCTTGCCCTTGCGACAAGGCTCATTGTCTTGTTGAAACATGCCACTGCATTCGGGACAAGTGATCGTCATGAAGAGGTATACGCGGTCTGCAACCAGTATACGATTCTCCTTCTCCGCCATAGCGCCTTGTACGAGCCCCACTGGACCCATGGTTGTCCACCTGAATGTTCCCCAGAGCGTAATGGAGCTGCCACCAGCTTGTTTCCGTTCGGCAGAAAGGGTGTCAAGGGGCTGTTCCCCGTAAGACGACGCATTCACGCCCTCCCAGCGACATGATGAAGTTATTGAGATTCATCAGACCATGCAAGGCTCTGCCACTGCGCCAACGTCCAACACCGATGGTCACGCACCCATTTCAGTCGTAGTTGCCGATGTCGTGGTGTTGACATTGGCACATGCATGGGTCGTCGGCTGCGAAGGCCCATTCCTGGGAGTGTTAGGTGCACTGTGTGTCCAGACACACTTGTATTCCGCCCAAAATTAAAGTCTCATGTTTTTCTCCGCCAGAGTTCGCTGTCCGTCCAGTTTTACTAGTTTGCCCAGTTTACAACGTCCGACATCAGTATAGGAGGGTTGCTGGCCATCCCCACTACGTCTGGACGGGGTTTCACTTGGTTCTGCCACGAGTTGAAGACATTCATTACAGCACACCTGGAACACCCGGGAAGCTGTGCAGTTTGCGAAATGCTAGAGCCGACCCTCCAGGCCATCACAATCTGCCCTCGGTCAGACCCCTATAAAGCGCGCTCCTTCCCGCCTACGTGAGCCGTGAGTGCGTCTGACTAGCAGTCATTCCTCGCCAGGTGACGCTGCTATCGCCTGGACCGCTTTACATCGATAGCAGGTAGGAGGTCATAATTTTCTGACTGATCAGTGTATAACAGTGTATTCATTAGTAATACCACACAAAGAATGGCAAATTGAAGTATTATCTGCTGTGCTAATCTCTGGCCTAACAATTAGTTCTTTGATGTCCCAGATGTATAGTAGTCATCAATGGAAATTTAGTTTGAACTGTATGTAATCTATACCACCCAAGTGCACATGAAAATCTTTCTTTTCATTTACTTCAGATATCTGATGTTGGGAGATAGCTCTACAAGTAGCCCGAACCACACAACAACAAATAATGTTTTGCTACAGTAAGCTTGCCAGCATTGGAAGTTGCCTAAACAGATAATAAGATAAAAATAGACAATAATAAGTACTGGGACCCTCCCCATTTAAGTACCGGAGACTTTGAAAGGATACTAACTACTGTCTAAGTGTGAAAGAAACGAGAAGTATGAAATTTTCTGATGACTTCGGACACACCGTTATAATGTGGCATGTATTTTCAAGCAAGAATAAACGATGTTGTATCTGCTTGTCCTATCTGGCGGCTTGGCGTAAATAAAATAATTTTAATTGTAATTTATTACGTGAATTACTACCTGAAAAACATCGCAGAGTTGCAGGCTCGATTTATCGCCAAAATAAGTAAGAGTGTATGCCGTCTCTGCAAACAGCGACTCCAGATGGGAACATGAATACATTACAGATTATAAACACTAACATTCGTCTTTCTCAGACTTCGAATTCTCAGGAAACATTTGAGATCTGAATGATAACTGTTTAGTGAAAGGCTCACTGACAATTAATAACGAAGTATTACGAATTTAAAAAAGTTAACAGTTTTATTGTCATGGTGTAATACAACTACCTTCTCTTTCGTCTGTATCTGTCAAGAAACAAGAACAAAATGGGTCTGCAAAACAGTTGCTCGTTAATCTTACAAACTTAATTAACTAGCGAGTACAACTACAAGACGATCGCAGGTTGAACTGCGCACCTAATATTACCTATGGAATACCATATAGTCGGTTTCAAAAATAGCAAACACTGGGAACCAGATTATAATATTACGATATGTTACAATGGTCCTAAAGGGGTCACACTTTATTTGTGAAATAAACAAGCCAATTCTAATTCCTCATGCGTTATGGGTATTAGACGTTTTTGTTTCATTTTCTTTGGTAATGTTCAGCATATTTACATTTATTTAGTTATGGAACTTCGATTATCTCTGGCTGAAACAGGAATGTGGGTGTAGGACTATCTCTGCGTACGAGTTTGGTTGTTATTTTTTTTACAGATATGTCGACCTTCACTCTTTAAAAGCTTAATTGCACTTATGACTGTAAAGACTAATGTCCAGTAATAAGAATTACGCTAGAGATCAATATTCAACGAGAAACAATGTCACAGCCCCTATCGTGATTGTTGAAATCGTGCAAAAATTGAAAAAGTATTCACTCTGGTCAAAAATTGTTTAATAGGTAAAAAGCTATAACACTAAATAGTGAGCAGTTCTAACTTGGAACTCGATAGTTGGAACTTACTATAAGAAAAACATAAATGTTAAGTTGCGTGTCCTGCTGTTTTCGCGAGATCGATCTCATTGATTCAGCGCATTACAAATCTCCTCTCGTTTAAGTTTTTTCCCTCCACTTATCCTCGGCTACATCGGTTCATGATACAAAAAGTTACACAATTGTTAATACCCATGCATGTACACATTTCAAATCAGTACCTCTCCTTTTCTTCTCTTGTCCTCGAGCGGCCGCTACTTGTGTAATGAACCCTGCATCTTTTACCGCACGGAATTATCTTTCGAATAAATATTTCTTTATTCCAATATAGTTAATGAAGCTAAACTGTGAAGTGAGACTTCTTCACCAAAGTAGAGGTCCGGTTTTATGAAAGAAAATGATAGTTATAATTTATTGTGAAAGTTAATTTCATCGGATAGCATGGCATGCGTAGCCCATTATGAAATCCACCAACAAGTTTCTCAAACACATTTCGTCGGGCATCAACTAAGAGATAAATATTTTAGGCGATCAGGTATGTGTATTCACATGCCTGTATTCACAATTTAGTTTTATTTTTATTCCTTAGTGAGAACAAGTTTCACAGTGTCTGGCTGTACAATACGTGCGTAGCAATTACTAAGCATAAAAAATAAAATCGTATATGTTCGGAAGCGAAACGTGCGTACCGAAAACACGTTAACTCAAAAGCAAAGAGCCTTTTTTCGTACCAAAGTTTTCACCAATGTTGTTAGCAAGTAGCAGGGAGTACGGCAGTGAACCCTAAATTACCAACGTACATTTTGTTTGTGGCTAGCAGGTAAGTAGCTAGAAAATGCAAAATTTAAGAAAAATAAGTTCTCTAAACTGGCATACTAGCTTCAGTGTAGGATCCCTAGAAACGCCTCCCACACGAAAGAGTTTTGAAGTCCTTGTGCTCAACTGGTGAAACATTCGCAACAAAGTGCCACAGTTAGAGGCACTCTTAAATGTAGCAGAGTTCACATAATACTATGTTCAGAAAGTTGCCAAGAACCCGGGCAGGATGCTAGTGAGATTTCTTGGGAAAATTCATGCGTATATCTAAAAGATAGGCTAATGGAAAAAGGAGGTGCTTAATTTGTCGCAGTAGACAAGAATATCAAATCAACCGAAGCAGGGAGTGAAGCCTACTGCCAGAATCAGTATCAAGGGTCGGTACAAACATATAAATGCATCCTCCCATCGACTACCATACCAACTTCCAAATGTTACCAAAAATTTCCGGAAAAAACACAGTCTGCTAATACGTATGTCCCGCAATCATACCGTCAGCATCGGCTGAGAGTTTAATTATGCAACAAACAGTGTGATAATAACAGTTTTAGAAGTATCTAGCAGAGGCAGTTAGGAAACCTACTCATGGTGGAAATACGCTATATCAGACCTAACAGCAACAAATAGACATGGCATCTTTCAGTATGTCGATGTTGATTTGACATCAGTGGCCATGAGGTAGTGGTAGCAAAGAGTCCCAAAATACGTAAAGGTAGATGAAAATCTAATAGTCATTGGGGAATGGAATGTGGTTGTAGGGGAAGGAGTAGATGAAAGTGTGTCAGCAGAATATGGGCTTGGTAGTAGGAACCAGAGACGAGAAAAACTAATTGAGTTCTGTAATACATTTTTCTATGTTCAATAATCGTAAGAGGAGGAGGTATACTTGGAAAAGGCCGGGAGATGTGGAAGATTTCAGTTAGATTACATTATGGTCAGCCACTGATTCCGAAATCAGGTACTGCACTGCCAGGCATACCCAAGAGTAGATATAGATTCAGATCACAATTTAATAGTGTTGAAGAATAGGCTGAAGTTTAAGAGACTGGTCGGGAAGAATCAATGCTCAAAGAAGTGGGACATGGAAGTACTAATGAATGAAGAGATACGCTTTAAGTTCTCTAAGGCTATATATACTGCGATAAGGAATAGCTCAGCAGGCTGGTCGTTGAAGGGGAATGGATATACCTAATAAGAGAAATCACAGAAGTTGGAAAGAAAGAGATAGTTACAAATAACTGCGAAAAAGATATGCTTCCCCTTATCGATGAAAGAAGAAAGTACAAAAATGTTCCGGGGAATTCAGGAATACAGAAATACAAGTCCCTTGGGAATGCAACAAACAGAAGGTGCGAGGAAGCTAAGCCGAAATGGCTGCATGAAAAATCTGAAGAAACTGAAAAAACAAATGATTGTCGAAAGGACTGACTCAGTATACGGGAAAGTCAAACCAACTTTGGTGAAATTAAAAGCAGGGGTAGTAACTCTGAGAATGCAATGGGAATATCATTGTTAAACGCCGAGGAGAGAGCGGACAGGGCGAAACAGTACATTGAAGGCCTCCATGAGAGGGAAGATTTGCATGATGATATGATAGCAGAAGAAACAAGAGTCGATGCAGAAGACATACTGGATCCAGTTTTAGATCAAATGGCTCGAAGCACTATGGGACTTAACATCTGAGGTCATCAGTCCTCTAGACTTAGAACTACTTAAACCTAACTAACCTAAGGACATCATACACATCCATGCCCGAGGCAGGATTCGAACCTGCGACCGATCCAGTTTTAGAATCAGAATTTAGAAGTGCTTTGGAAGACGTGCGGTCGAATAAGGCAGAAAGGATAAATAACATTCCATTAAACGTTCTAGAATCATTGGGGAAAGTGGCAACAATACGGCTATTCACGTTGATGTGTAGAATGTATGAGTATGACGATGTATCATCAAACTTTCGGGAAAACATCATCCACGTATTTACGAGGACTGTAACAGCTACCAAGTGCGATAATAATCACACAACCAGTTTAACAGCTCGTGCATCCAAGGTCCTGCAAAGAATAATATACAAAAGAATGGAAAAGAAATTGACGATGTGTTAGACGAAGATCAGTTTGGCTGTAGTAAAGGTGAAGGCACAAAAGAGGCAGTTCTGACTTTGCGGTTGATAATGCAAGCAAGACTAGAGATAAGTCAAGACACGTTCATAGCATGTGTCAACGAGGAAAAAGCATTCAATGTTCGAAATTTTGAGAAAAATTGGGGTAAGCTATAGGGAAAGACGGGTAATATACAATACGTGCAAGAGCCAAGAGGGAATAGTAAGAGTGGAAGCCAAGAACGACATACTCGGCTTAAAAAGGGTGTAAAACAGGAATGTAGTCTTTCGCCCTCACTATTTAATCTGTACATCGAAGAAGGAATAACGGAAATAAAAGAAAGGTTCGCGAGTGGAATTATATTTCAAGGTGAAAGGATAGCAATGACAAGATTCGCTGATGACATTACTATCCTCGGTGAAAGTGAAGAAGAATTACATGATTTGCTGAATGGATTGAACATTGTAGTACGTGCAGAATATCATCTGCGAGTTAATCAAAGAAAGACGAAAGCAATGAAAATTAGCAGAAATGAGAACAGCGAGAAAATTTAAACATCAGAAGTGGTTATCACAAAGTAGACGAAGTTAACGAATTCTGCTACATAGGTAGTAAAACAACCCATAACGGACTGAGTAAGGAGGACACTAACATCTGGCTAGCATTGGCAAAAGAAGGGATGCTGACCAAGGGAAATCTACTAGCATCAAACATCGGCTTTATTTCAGGAAGAAATTTCTGAGAATGTACATTTGGCGCACAGCGTCGTATGGGAGCGAAACATGGACTGAGTGAAAACCGGAAAAGAAGAAAATCGAAGCATTTGAGATGTGGTGCTACAGAAGAACGTTGAGTTACACGGGCTGATAAGGTGGAAGATGACGAGATTTTCTGAAGAATCGGCGAGGAAAGAAATATATACTCTCCTGGAAATTGAAATAAGAACACCGTGAATTCATTGTCCCAGGAAGGGGAAACTTTATTGACACATTCCTGGGGTCAGATACATCACATGATCACACTGACAGAACCACAGGCACATAGACACAGGCAACAGAGCATGCACAATGTCGGCACTAGTACAGTGTATATCCACCTTTCGCAGCAATGCAGGCTGCTATTCTCCCATGGAGACGATCGTAGAGATGCTGGATGTAGTCCTGTGGAACGGCTTGCCATGCCATTTCCACCTGGCGCCTCAGTTGGACCAGCGTTCGTGCTGGACGTGCAGACCGCGTGAGACGACGCTTCATCCAGTCCCAAACATGCTCAATGGGGGACAGATCCGGAGATCTTGCTGGCCAGGGTAGTTGACGTACACCTTCTAGAGCACGTTGGGTGGCACGGGATACATGCGGACGTGCAATGTCCTGTTGGAACAGCAAGTTCCCTTGCCGGTCTAGGAATGGTAGAACGATGGGTTCGATGACGGTTTGGATGTACCGTGCACTATTCAGTGTCCCCTCGACGATCACCAGTGGTGTACGGCCAGTGTAGGAGATCGCTCCCCACACCATGATGCCGGGTGTTAGCCCTGTGTGCCTGGGTCGTATGCAGTCCTGATTGTGGCGCTCACCTGCACGGCGCCAAACACGCATACGACCATCATTGGCACCAAGGCAGAAGCGACTCTCATCGCTGAAGACGACACGTCTCCATTCGTCCCTCCATTCACGCCTGTCGCGACACCACTGGAGGCGGGCTGCACGATGTTGGTGCGTGAGCGGAAGACGGCCTAACGGTGTGCGGGACCGTAGCCCAGCTTCATGGAGACGGTTGCGAATGGTCCTCGCCGATACCCCAGGAGCAACAGTGTCCCTAATTTGCTGGGAAGTGGCGGTGCGGTCCCCTACGGCACTGCGTAGGATCCTACGGTCTTGGCGTGCATCCGTGCGTCGCTGCGGTCCGGTCCCAGGTCGACGGGCACGTGCACCTTCCGCCGACCACTGGCGACAACATCGATGTACTGTGGAGACCTCACGCCCCACGTGTTGAGCATTTCGGCGGTACGTCCACCCGGCCTCCCGCATGCCCACTATACGCCTTCGTTCAAAGTCCGTCAACTGCACATACGGTTCACGTCCACGCTGTCGCGGCATGCTACCAGTGTTAAAGACTGCGATGGAGCTCCGTATGCCACGGCAAACTGGCTGACACTGACGGCGGCGGTGCACAAATGCTGCGCAGCTAGCGCCATTCGACGGCCAACACCGCGGTTCCTGGTGTGTGCGCTGTGCCGTGCGTGTGATCATTGCTTGTACAGCCCTCTCGCAGTGTCCGGAGCAAGTATGGTGGGTCTGACACACCGGTGTCAATGTGTTCTTCTTTCCATTTCCAGGAGTGTAGAAAACACTGACAAGAAGAACAAGAAGAAGAGAGAGGATTGTAGTACATCTGTTAAGAAATCACAGAATAACTTCCACGGCACTAGAGGGAACTGAGAGGGTAAAAACTGTAGAGGAAAAGAGAGATAGGAATACATCCATCATATAAGTGAGGGCACAGATTAGCACAAAGAAAAGGAAAGGACCCTCCTTGCTGTCCTGCCATGCTGCGGTCGACTGTTGACCCGATCAGCATTTTCACCAGATCTCTGACCCATTGGGTTGTCGCGAGAGTACCACGGAAGCTCTCGCCGACCGCTACAGTTGATGAAATCAGGCCTCAAGCAGTGTACACTGACCAGAATGAGATTTCCACTCTGCAGCGGAGTGTGCGCTGATATGAAACTTCCTGGTAGATTAAAACTGTGTGCCGGACCGAGACTCGAACTCGGGACCTTTGCCTTTCGCGGGCAAGTGCTCTACCATCTGAGCTACCCAGGGATGACTCACGCCCCGTCCTCACTGCTTTACTTTCGCCAGTACCTCATCTCTCACTTCCAAACTTTACAGAAGCTCTCCTGCGAACCTTGCAGAACTAGCACTCCTGCCAGGAAGTTTCAGTGTACACTGACGTTCCCTTATCTGCATCCAAGATAATACAGACTCCATGCCACAGGCGCTAGCACTGTATACTATATTTCACAGTCCTGTATGGTGCGAAATCACCTACAAATTTAATATTGTGTTTGTCCTACTATATTGTATACGCACAATAGGCCAAATTTAGTTGTTTCCTGTCCATGCCTGTGTTGCAATTTTAATCGGGAGGAGTAAAGTTTCGTGCAGATACAAATAGATACAAAACAGAGTATTAAATATAAGTACAGGGTGGTCATAATTAGACTTCCGCTATTCGAGAGGGCCCCCATGAAACCATTCAAAGAAAGACATGTTAATTTCCGCATGAGAGGGTAACATTTGTTATTTGCGTACCATATTTACATTCCGGCTGTAAACGTTGCTGAGTGTGACGTTCATCAGCATCCCCGAGCCACACTAGAGATTGCTATACTGTCGCTGTAAGGCCATGTGTCGTCAAATTCAAGTCTTGCAAATAAACGCAAGAGCAAAGTTTGCTCGAATATCTGCGTCACGTGGTGAAGGTTGGTGAGCGACGTGTAGCTTATACGGATACCATTTCACAATTATTCGAGCAATTTTCGAAGAGTGGACCAACCGGACCATTAAACAGACTACTGAATGTTCAGCTGACGTGACAGGTGTCATTTTGCTGGGTGCCAGAGATGTGGTGATTCGGGGAAATGAAGAAGCAGACAGGGCTGCAGCGGACACGGTGTGACACGCTGCGCTGTCCCTCTTGCAGAATATCGTTTTTATGTTACGTAACAGGTCCATGCAGCTGTGGGAGGACGAAGGGTTGGCACTGACCAAGAATAACCTGCTGTTGGGGAAGTTAAGTATCCGGCCTTGGTGTTCCTTCTGCCGGTTGCTCAGGCGGAGTGGGGTGATCCTTACAAGCCCCCGAATTGAGCACTGTCCCCTTACACGTGGATTCTTCCTTCGGCGAGAGGACCATGCATTCTGCGACGCCAGTGTCGTGCAAATCACTGTGCGCCATATTTTAACTGAGCGTATTCTCTATCGTGATGAGAAAGTGGAAGTGAATTTCAGTGGGGATCTGTCCTCTGCAAGTGTGGTCAATGTTTCAAGCCTCAGCTCTTAGGGTAGAGGTTTTAGTTTACTACAGACTGGCTGGCCTACGATCGGCCATGCGCGGCCATCTGCTATGTTGTTTTAAGTCCTTCTACCACTTTCTCCCTTTTTAGTCCAAGTTTCATTCTGGACATACCACCTTCTCTTCGTGCTTCAGTACTTAAGTGTGGCTACACACGTGGTTTGCCGCAATTTTGTTAGTTTTATTTTCCGTTACTGTTTACTACTACTATTTAGTGTGTTTTGCTGCCGCTCGTCTCTTATCATTTTCGTCTGGGCGCTAAGATCCTTGCTGTAGTGTGTCCAAACCATCCTATCCATCTATCAGTTCAATTTATGAGCTGCTTCGAGATCACACTTTGCGGCCATAATTCTCAGCCACCGCAAAAGTAACCTCTTCAACAATTTGTGGCACTACCGGCTCTCAGCCTGTCCCAGGAGAAATACCCAAATCGCCAGTTAATTCGAACTTCCGAATCATGTTCTTCAACCTCGGTGCACCTAAACGACAGAGTGGTACTGCACAAAATCTACAACCTGGCTAACGACTACGTGCTGACGAGGATAAATGCAACACTCCTACAGAATCGACGTTCTTTCGTGGACTTCCAAGGAAAACTCAGCCGATGGAGAACTCAAAAGAACAGTCTCCCTCAAGTAACTGTACTGTCACCTATGTTATTTGATGTGTGCACTAACGACCAACCACAGCCTCAAGGATGCAAAAGTCTCATATATGCTGATGACCTTGCTCTTGCTGCCCAGGGCAGTCGGTTTGAAGGTGTAGAGATAATGCTTCACACGGTCTACAGCAGCTTGGTACTTACTATGAAAAGAATCAACTCGCACCCAATCCTAACAAAACGCAAGTGTGTTCATTCCACCTGAAACATAAACAAGCTGACGGGAAACTTGAAATATTCTGGAATGGAGTTGCACTAGAATATCGTTCCCGCCTCAGGTATTTGGGTGTCACTCTCGACCGTACATTGACCTACAAGGAACATTGTCTCAAGCTGAAGCAGAAAGTATCCTCCAGAAACTGCCTTCTCCGGAAACTGGCGGGATCGAACTGAGGAACACATCCAAAAACATTAAGAACAACAGCTCTTGTCTTATGCTATTCTGCAGGAGAGTATGCTGGACCAATGTGGTACAATTCAGTACATGCAAAGCAGGTTGATGTAGCCTTAAATGGCAGCTGTAGGATTATTACAGGCTGCCTAAGCCCAAACCCCACGGACAAAGTTCAATGTCTCGCTGGGATTGCTCCATGTGACATCAGAAGGGAGATCGCCGCTAACATCGAGAGGCATAAATCAAATACAGCGACCTCACATCCGCTCTTTGGACATCAACCTGCCAAGCCAAGACTGAAGTCCAGGAAGAGTTTCCTAACAACTTCACAGCCCTTAGAAGGATCAGCTGCGACTACCCGACTCACCAAGTGGAAAGAAAGATGCCAACACCTGTCAAACTGGATGATACCACAAGAATCCCTGCCGCCTGGACACATGGAGAAGTGGGTCATCTGGAAGTCCTTGAGCAGACTACGGACTGAAGTCGCAAGATCGAGGGACAATCTCCTTTAATGGAACTTCCAACTGCCAAATGCCAACAGAACACTGTGCGAATGCGTTGAATTGCAGATAACCCGGCATCGCTTCAAATGTAACTCACGCCCAACCAGCTGTAACATGAAGGACTTAACGACTGCAGCACCCAATGCTATCAAAGTTGCCCAATTCTGGGTGAATAGTGTATAGTTTTCTTTGTATGTATTGTATATGTGTTCATTTTAGTGTACCTATGACACGAATAAAGAAAGACATCGGTGCAGAAAGAGGACCTCTCCGTATTCATTTAACGCATCGATGCTCGCGAAAGGAGTTTTATGAGTAAACGCCTGCCCGCCTTGTTCACACGCATGTTCTCAGTCTGCAAGAGTAGTGCACTCTGATGTTTGTGTTTCAACCTCACGTCGCCGTATTAGCACCAGCACCAAACAGCAAGCCTTGATACTAGCACTATTAACAGCGAAAGTCCTGCAGCGAACGGTCCTCTTAAGTTTGGAACACATACAGTAAAACAGTTTCCCGTCTACACTGACTCAAGTAGCGAAAGTTTTGTTATAATCGCGCTGTAAGTAATGGTCGCCTTTAGCACAGCGGCCGTGCGCTGGGTGATTCCACAGCCGTCGCAAGCGGTCGTCCTCCGGCGCGACGGCGCGCTGAGCCGACACGACAGGCGGCGTCAGACGCGTTCGACCGGCCGGCGCCGAGTGGTCCTTGCCTTTCGCGGCGGGCGTTTCGATCCCCACTTTGCAGGGTGGTCCGTCTTGTCCCGCTATATGGACCGGGCCTTGACCACTTGTCCGCCTGATTTGCCAGCCTGTCCGGCCCATTCGAATGGCACTTACGCGACGCTGATTTTAATTTCTGATTCGGTAAAACGTGAAAGAAAAAGTCGCCGAAGAAAAATCAGACTACCGTTCTGTGTGAATGAATTAGTGACAGAAAACTGAAATAGAAGAAAACGAAAGTCGCATACCTTCGCGGCTGGCAGTTCATGAGGAAAACCCATATTCAGAATAGGGAGGATTTCTTCATTCATGTGATGTCCCTTCAGGTCTCCAATGCACGGATGATTCCTGAGAGATTTAACATTTCTTTGACAAGACCTTGTCACTACTCACTACACAGATATTTTTCTCTAGTGATCTCCTGCAATCCTCACTGATACCTCCTTGCTGTTTGAGTTCTTGTGACTCACCCATTCTGCCAGACTGCAGCCTAACGCAGTTGTCTGCTATGAAATAATGTTTAAAATACATATGTTTTTCTTCTTGTGAGAATATCCACCTCCTATTGACCGTGAATGTGTTACCGATCAGGACTGACTAATTACCAGTTTGGTCTTCGATAGCAACAACACGCCTGTTGCGCTACTCCACTTTCCGGCATACATTTTGCTCATCGTAGAGCTATGAATATCTTGTGAGCTAATCACAGACGAGAAGGTTAACTTCGAGAGCTACGTTGTAAGCGGATTGCTGTAAGTATGAAACAAAAGAACTATACAGTTATACTGGAGAGGCGTCACATCGATTAGAATGCCACCTGGCAACATTATTGATAACTGAATGGCCTTCCGAAAGGTCGACGCGGCATATTTCTACTCTGTAGAGTAGTCTACGGTGTGATGAACACTGGTGACAAGTTTAAATTCTGTGCCGTACGGGAACTTCTGTCGTTTAGCGCGCCGGCCGGTGTGGCCGAGCGGTTCTAGGCGCTTCAGTCTGGAACCGCGCGACCGCAGGTTCGAATCGTGCCTCGGGAATGGATGGGCGTGAAGGCCTTAGGTTAGTTACGTTTATGTAGTTCTAAGTTCTAGGGGACTGATGACCTCAGATGTTAAGTCCCATAGTGCTCAGAGCCATGTTTTGTCGTTTAGCGAAGTGCGCTACGAGCGACGCTGCTGATCAGCTCACAGATCGAGTCAGTGTTTAAACTCATTATTGGCTTCCATCCATAACTTAAAAGCTCTATAGAGGTTCTTCTGCTGTGCTGCTAGGCTAACACACCTAGCAAAATGAAAAGAACGTACATATTCTCTTGGTCCGTAATTAAGACTTTTCCTTTGTTCCAGAACCCATCGGCGGCGTGTCTTGCATAATTGTAATACGAGATGGCGTTCAAATTCGACATCCATCGTTTACTCCTACAACTCATATTTCTGTATGGGTACTTACGTTACTGTTAGATACCTGCCGAAACTCTGGCCACGGATTTCAGCGAAGCATATTAGTGAAGTACACTCTGTTCGAAAGCAACACTGGTGGCACTGGGAAGTACAGCCTAAGTAAAGCAAAAAGCTTAGTTTCACGTCCTGACCCAGATAGGGTTCATCGGGAACGATTGACTGCAGTGCCATCCTCTGCCAAAAACATCATTTAGATGCCTTGTTGAAGGCATTGGGGTCAGCACACATTTCTCCCAGTCGTTGTCAGCTTTCTTGAACTTGGAGACACTACGTCCCAATCGTGTAGTTCCGAGGCGGAATGCACCCCATTTCAGTGCGCTCACCAAGGAAAAATTCCCGGCAGTGCCGAGAATCGATGCTAGGTTCTCCGCATAGCAGCCTGACACTGGAACTCACTTACAAGGTGTTAAAAAACCTAATCAATGAATTTCTTCAAGTTTATCAGCCGAGCAACAGTGTTGTCTAGAATTATTTTCTCAACAAATTTCCGAGTCGTCATCTTCAGACGAAGTGCCTGTATTCGACGAAAGTCCTCCTTTATAGATTCTTTGCCTAAAGCCTCCTCTATGGAGAGAGCACCAGATGAACCAGTGTCCGCAGCTCGTGGTCGTGCGGTAGCGCTCTCGCTTCCCGCGCCCGGGTTCCCGGGTTCAATTCGCGGCGGGATCAGGGATTTTCTCTGCCTCGTGATGACTGGGTGTTGTGTGCTGTCCTTAGGTTAGTTAGGTTTAAGTAGTTCTAAGTTCTAGGGGACTGATGACCATAGATGTTAAGTCCCATAGTACTCAGAGCCATTTCTTTTTATGAACCAGTGGCATTCCTTGGGTATTATAACGTGGAGCACATACTCCGGATGATCATCTTTGGTGATTTTGGGGGCGTACTTGGGACAGGTCCCACTCTTCCTATGTATTTGAGAAGCACTGTGGTTTTACGCGTGCCGACATTGTGTGGGAAGTCGTCAGGTATGTCTTCAGGGCACGGCCGGAAACGATTGAGGGAACTCTGACTGCACAACAGGAATTCAAGGATATCATGAGTCCTCATGTTTTTAATAACGAAAAGTGTGAGGTCATCCACATGAGTGCTAAAAGGAACTCGTTAAACTTTGGTTACACGATACATCAGTCTAATCTAAAAGCCGTAAATTCAACTAAATACCTAGGTATTACAATTACGAACAACTTAAGTTGGAAATAACACATAGAAAATGTTGTTGGGAAGGCTAACCAGAGGCTGCGTTTTATTGGCAGGACACTTAGAAAATTTAACAGACCTACTAAGGAGACTGACTACACTACGCTTGTCCGTCCTCTTTTAGAATACTGCTGCGCGGTGCGGGATCCTTACCAGGTAGGACTGACGGAGTACATCGAAAAAGTTCAAAGAAAGGCAGCACGTTTTGTATTATCGTGAAATATGGGAGACAGTATCACAGAAATGAAACAGGATTTAGGCTGGAAATCATTAAAAGAAAGACGTTTTTCGTTGCGACGCAATCTTTTCACGAAATTCCAATCACCAACTTTCTCCTTCGAATGAGAAAATATTTTGTTGACACCAACTTACATAGGGCGGAACGATCACCACGATAAAATAGGGAAATCAGAGCTCGTACGGAAAGATATAGGTGTTCATTCTTTCCGCGCGCTATACGAGATTGGAATAATAGAGAATTGTGGAGGTGGTTCGATGAACCCTCTGCCAGGCACTTAAATGTGATTTGCAGAGTATCCATGTAGATGTAGATGTAGACCTCTCAGGCATCAGTTTTGTGAAGCTATTTTCCGAAAGGATTATGCTCGTTGACGCATGGTACGTGTCTCTAGAAAGAGTCTACGTGATGATTTAATCCCATGGCCAGCAAGATCCGCAGATCTGTCCCTGATGTAAGTCATGTGGGAGCAGCTCGGATATAAACTCTATTCTAGTGTCAGTATCAGAGATATCACTGACCAGTTATAAGATTTGTTGGCCAGCTTGCCTGAGGAGAAGATACAACAGGTTTATGCCACCCATCCCAACCGAGTCAGTGGTTGCATCCAACCCAGACAGGGTGCATCGTTTTACAGGCAAGCGGGCTCATACTGAAAAGTTCTTTGTAAACTTGGTTCGATTTTGTAACCTTTGATATAACACAAACTCCGTATCATTTTCTGATCCTCTTCCGAGAACTTCTTTTTTTCACCCCTAAGGCAGTGTATGTTTGGCAACGACCCATTTTCATTGTGGTGTCACCGCCAGACACCACACTTGCTAGGTGGTAGCTTAAATCGGCCGCGGTCCATTTAGTACATGTCGGACCCGCGTGTCGCCACTGTGTGACCGCAGACCTAGCGCCACCACAAGGCAGGTCTCGATATACGATAGAGCACTCGCCCCAGTTGTACGGACGACATTGCTAGCGACAGTACGGAAGAAGCCTTCCTCTCATTTGCCGAGAGTCAGTTAGAATAGCCTTCTGCTAAGTCCATGGCTACGACCTAGCAAGGCGCCAATTGTAACAGTGCATGTATCTTACGAGTCTCATTTGTATAGTCAAGAGAGATGTATCACAAGGAGTGAATAAAGTTAAGTATATTCCAGCTACGTACTTTTCTTGCTACCATTCAATAGTTATCCTGTTCCAGACTTCACGCCCGTCTGCGTTAGATAGCGTGCCTATCGCCCCCCTCAAAATAACACTGTGTCGGCACTTCTGTCGACACATCATTTGGCGACGAGGCTTAAAGGAAAAGTGTTCTTTCTGATTGCTTACATTTATTTGTGTCATGGCTTCGCCACAATCTCCAGATGTACTGTCCGAATTTTATCGCTTGCAGAATCAGCAGACGCAGGCGTTATTGGATGCCCTTGGACAGCTCGTCCAGGGTCAACGTGCCATTCAAACCGATGCGGCAGCCGCCGCTTCACCGCTACCGCAGCCACAACTCGCAGTTGCACCACCTTTTAGGAACTACGACCCGGCGCACGACTCGTGGACCGAATGGTCCCGACAGTTCGCCTTCCATCTAGCCGCCTACAGAATTCAAGGTAATGAGCGGCAGCCGTTTTTGCTTTCTTGTGTCGGTGTGTCCACCTACCGTGTGATAGTGAAATTGTTTCCCCGACGCGACGTAGCAACTCTGTCCTACGAGGAAATTTTGTCTGCTTTAGATGCCTATTTCAAAGAAACAGTTAATGTGGTTGCAAAACAGTATACGTTTTTTTCGTACAAAACGTACGGCCGGTCAAACTAATAGGGAGTGGGTAGCAACATTGCAAGGACTTACTAGGGAGTGTTCTTTTGACTGTGACTGTGGTCTTTCTTATTCAGATACAATGGTGCGTGATGCAATTGCACAGAACGTTTCTGATGTTCGCATACGGGAGCAAATTTTGAAACTAGTAAATCCCTCCCTTCAACAAGTGATAGACATATTGGATAGACAGGACACACTTGACTGTGCTCAGGACTCTTTTGAAACTTCGCCAGCCGTGTGTAACATTAACCGGCCCGCTAGACGCGCTGCGCGGCCCGATAACCGGGCGTCGCGCCCTTCGACGCAGCTGCCGCCGCGCTCTAAGCCAGGTGTGCCGCGCCAGCACACAAATGCAGTGAAATCATGCCCGCGGTGTGCTACTAGACATTCGCGTGAACATTGCCCGTCACGCCAAGCTATTTGCTTTTTCTGCAATAGGAAAGGACATGTTCAAAGTGTTTGCCAGACAAAGCTCAGATCAGACAATCACAACCATTCCAGGCCCTTTGCTTCGCGCCGGAATCGAACCAGGGACACTCAGGCTCGTGGACCTTCGCCCATGGACATTCATGTCGTTACTTCCACCCCGTCCAGTGCCACTTTCTCTAACAGTGACTGTGTTCGTCCCACAAAAAGTGTTCGTCGACGTCGCCGGAAATCACGTCAATTAGCAAGTGATTCTGTACAAGTGTCTGTTCAAATTGCACAAAACAGTCGCTCTTGTCGTCAGCAGGACAATAAACTTTTTGTAGATTTGGACTTTAATGGCAAGGTCATACCATTCCAGCTCGATACCGGAGCTGCTGTTTCATTGCTCAATCACGACACGTACAAACAACTGGGCAAACCTCCATTGCGTGCCGCAAATGTTAAGCTAACCACATATTCAGGACAGAAAATTCCTGTGTTAGGACAGTGCAGCCTTCTTGCAACATACAAGGGACAAACAAAACTTGTGTCGTTTTACGTTCTTCGTTCTTCTACTTCAGTGAACTTGTTTGGCTTAGATTTATTTCAATTGTTTAACATGTCTATTGTAAATCAGGTCCTATCAGTGAATCAGACTGTGCCTTCAGACAGTGTTTCTCGGCTATGTGACGAATTTGCAGACATTTTTGCACCGGGCTTAGGTTGCGCTCAAAACTGTGAAGCACATTTGGAACTGAAAGTAAATGCGCAACCGAACTTTTTCAGCTCGCGCAATGTTCCCCACGCATTGCGTGATGAGGTCGCAAGCACATTAAACGATTTCGCATCACAAGGTGTGAGTGACTGTGCGCAATGCCTATTCTCTTTCAGCTCCGCTTCATCGCTTACGCCGTACAGGTGTTCCGTTCGTCTGGACGACGGAATGCGAACGCGCCTTTCGCCAGTTGAAATCGGCGTTGCTTTCTAATACTTGCTTTACGCCATTCGATCCCCAGAAACCCCTTTTGTTGATGGTTGATGCGTCGGATTTCGGGATCGGTGCTGTGCTTGCGCACACAGTTGGCTCGCATGATCGCCCTATTGCCTTTGCGTCCAAATTGCTCTCGTCTGCGCAAAGAAATTATTCCCAGATAGAGAAAGAAGCTTTGGCTCTCGTGTTTGGTGTTACTAAGTTCCATGATTTCTTGTATGGTCTTCACTTTACCATCATCACAGACCACGAACCTTTGACATCGCTTTTTCGTCCGACCAAGCCTGTACCTCCACGTACAGCGCAGAAATTCATTCGCTGGTCTATTTTCCTCTCGCAGTACCGCTACGATATCTTGTATCGGTCCACTGCTAAGCACGGAAACGCCGATGCGTTGTCCCGTTTGCCTGTTGCTGAGGATAAAGCATTCGATTCTTCCGAACTTGCTTGCATGTTCATTGATTCGGAAACCGATGAAGTGGTCGAATCGTTTCCGATTGATTTTCGTCGTGTAGCTACAGCCACTGCTGCTGACCCGGTCCTTGCTACCGGTTTGCGTTTTGTTGCTACGCAATGGCCTTTGTCAAAGTCTCGGATCGAGGATCCGTTGGTTCGCAGATTTTTTGATCACAGGGAGAGACTTTTTGTTCGACGTGGTGTTTTGTTGTTGCGTTCTGATAATGATCAGTCCAGAGTCGTGGTCCCACGTTCGTTACAGTCCTCTGTCTTACGGCTTCTTCACCAAGGACATTGGGGTTTCGTGCGAACGAAACAACTTGCTCGTCAGCACTGTACTTGGTTCGGAATCGATGCTGCGATTACGAATATGTGTTCTTCTTGCATGGCGTGTGCCGAACAACAATCCGCGCCGCCGCGGAAAGTCTTTGCATGGCCAAAAGCCACTTCCCCTTGGCAACGCTTGCACATTGATTTTGCTGGTCCATTCTGGAATGCTCGATGGTTGGTTCTGGTAGATGCCTTCAGTAATTTTCCTTTTGTTGTCCGGATGTCTTCCACGACATCCTCCGCCACCATCCAAGCGTTGTCTGCTATCTTTTGCATTGAAGGTCTTCCGCAGACTATTGTTTCCGACAATGGCCCACAATTCATGTCCGCAGAATTTCAGTCATTCTGCCAGGCCAATGGTATTCAACATCTGACATCCGCGCCGTTTTCGCCTCAGTCAAACGGTGCCGCTGAACGATTGGTCCGGACTTTCAAGTCACAGATGTTGAAATTGAAAGAGTCGCATTCTCGGGAGGACGCATTGTTGCTCTTTTTGTCGTCGTATCGCTCTCAGCCCCGAGATGGTCGCTCGCCGGCTGAGTTGCTCCACGGTCGTCCTCATCGAACCTTGATGTCTTTGCTGCATCCGCCGCATCAGGTTCCTGTGCAGCGGCAGACTCCTGCTTTTGCTCCAGGCGACGTTGTATTTTATCGCAACTATCGAGGTTCCCGGCGTTGGCTCGCAGGGCGCATTCTTCGCTGCCTCGGCCGCGCGATGTATTTGGTTTTGGGGGCCTCTGGTGAGGTGCGTCGGCATCTCAATCAGCTGCGCCTCTGTCGTCGTACGGGTTCTGCCGCTCCCCGTCTGCTTTCAGCGACGGTGCCATCCGGTCAGCGTCCTGGGGACCCATCTAGTGGCTCGCCTCATCCCCAGGTGTTACCGACGATGCCTTCCATTTTGCCCCATGGCGACGCGCCGCCGCCGCCGCCGCCGCCGCCGCCGCCGCCGCCTGTTCTCCCGCCAGCGCCGCCCGCATTCGACGCTTCGCTGCAGCCACCAAGCGCCTCCCTGGGTCACGCGCCGCCGCTCGCTTCCCGTGACCAGCTGTCCTCCGCCTTGGACCTCTTGCCCGCTCCGGACCACATGGCGTCTTCGCGCGTCGGGTACCCCGACGCAATGGAGGTCGACCCTTCGGCCCCTCCTGTTTCTTTATGGGCGCATACACCGCATGTTGACGTGCACCCTGGACTAGGTTTTCAGGCGTTTCCTAGCTCCCCTCGGACCGAATGGCCGGGTGCGGGTGGCACAGCCTCGCCTGTTGTTAGGCTCCCCACCTCATCGCATACGTCAACATGGGGTCCTCCCCACGGCGGGCGGAAGCCTTATCTCACGACCGTTCGCCGTTTTGCGGGGGAGGAATGTGGTGTCACCGCCAGACACCACACTTGCTAGGTGGTAGCTTAAATCGGCCGCGGTCCATTTAGTACATGTCGGACCCGCGTGTCGCCACTGTGTGATCGCAGACCTAGCGCCACCACAAGGCAGGTCTCGATATACGATAGAGCACTCGCCCCAGTTGTACGGACGACATTGCTAGCGACAGTACGGAAGAAGCCTTCCTCTCATTTGCCGAGAGTCAGTTAGAATAGCCTTCTGCTAAGTCCATGGCTACGACCTAGCAAGGCGCCAATTGTAACAGTGCATGTATCTTACGAGTCTCATTTGTATAGTCAAGAGAGATGTATCACAAGGAGTGAATAAAGTTAAGTATATTCCAGCTACGTACTTTTCTTGCTACCATTCAATAGTTATCCTGTTCCAGACTTCACTCCCGTCTGCGTTAGATAGCGTGCCTATCGCCCCCCTCAAAATAACACTGTGTCGGCACTTCTGTCGACACATCATTCATACTGATATTGATGTTTTTTAAACAGCGTAAGACGTCAGCTGAGCCCTCGACATGCTCTTTTGACTGTCACATGATCCACTTCGGTTCGACCTCCTGGAAGTGAGATAGCCCCTCATAGACTCTGACGCCGTGATGTAAACCGTCACACACCTGAAACGCTATGTAAAAGTGAAAAACAGGTGTGCCCGTTTCCAGGAGACAACAGAATTAAATATCTATGGCCGAGGCCCCCTCCTCTGTCTTCTAGGAAGCGAACAGTCAGAGAAATACATTCCTTAGAACTGTACTTTGACTGGATTCTAGGCTTGTAAAATGGCAATATTCTGAACAGGGCTAGGCTTTAGTCAAGGTTCATTACTCAACTTCCTTAGCTAAAACTCTGACCCCATACCACACAGGGCACGGCTAGCAGGAAAACGTGTGGACGCCGACACCCAGGCACCTATTCTGACATTGTCTGGACACTGGCTGCTTCCGGCGACTTGACTAGACACTTCAGCTTGGCCCCTGTGCCTGGAGGTTACATACAATACATCAAGGCTCGAACCTCTTATAACAGCTTAAAAGGCACTTTCTAGATCACACAGTGAGCAGCGCCACAAGTAAAAGCATGGAGTGACAGAGTACCCACACAGAAACCGCCAACTTATCGATAGTAAACACACGACTTTCCAGCTAGCCAGGAATATATCATTCACCAACGTGAAGGCGGAACCGAATCATCAACCATAATATGACGACTCTCAAGAAGGCGCTAGGCAGGACCACTACGATCCCGCGCACATCACACTACGGCCAAGCTAATGCCAAATCCAAATCCAACAGCCCGGCCACACGGAGAAGCACTTCCTGTCTCTCTTCACTTCACGTCCACTTTCTCACTAGCCGCCCATATTCGCCACACCATCCGCGCAGCCACCGCGCGTCACTAAGCAGCCGGAAATCCGGAAATCAAAGAGCACGACTCCAGTCGAAAACAGAGTCGATACGAGCTGCCATGGCTCAGTTGTCATTGAGGATATTGCACATTTTTCCAAAAGCGTACAAACATACTTACGGGAATTATTGAACTACATCAAATGAAATCGTCATAACTTCTGAACTGTTTGTGTTAGGACGTTAAAACTGGAAGGTTGGCCAAGGTGTAAGATTAGAATTAATATGCGTGTGCATGGTTTGGTTTAGCGACGGAGCCCACTTTCATTTGGATGGATTCATCATTAAGCAAAATTGGCGTATTTGGAGGACTGACAATACGCATTTCACGATCCAAAAGTCTCTTCATTCTCAACTGGTGACTGTGTGGCGTGGAATGTCCAGTCACGAAATAATCGGTGCGATATTCTTTGACGGCACGGTGACTACCGAACGTTACGTGAATGTTTTGGAAGATGATTCCATCCCCACTATCCAAAGTGACCCTGATTTCGACAATATGTGGCTCATGCAAGACAGCTCGACCCCTTCGAAGCAGCTGAGTGTTTGATGTCCTGAAGAAGCACTTTGGGGACCGCATTCTGGTTCTGGGGTACACAGAGGCCATTGGCCTGGGCCTCGATTGGCCGCAATATTCTCCAGATATGAACACATGCGCCTCCTTTTTGTGGGGTTATGTTAAAGACAAAGTGTACAGCAATAACCCCAAAACCATTGCTGAGCTGAAAACAACCATTCAGAAGGTCATCGACAGCATCGATGTTCCGACATTTTTGCGGGTCATGCAAAATTTCTCTATTCGTCTGCGCCAACATCATCGGCAATGACGGCAGGAGTATCGAACATGTCATAACCTAAGTCCGAATACCTGTAGTGACGTTATCATGTTGAATGAAGTGTGCGCACGCCGTACTTTGTAACTAATTTACTTTTTTTTCGTATAGTTCAGTAATTGTCACCCTGTACCCACGTACTGTACATAATGCGGTGGAGTGACATTGCTGCAAGTACATGTGACGATTATCTAAATCTACATGGATCCTCTGCAAATCACACTTAACTACCTGGCATAGCGTTTATCGAACCATATTCACAATAATTCTCCGTTATTCCACTCTTGAACAGCGCACGGAGAAAACGAACACCTGTATCTTTTCGTGAGAGCTCTGATTTTCTTTATCCTATTATGTTGATCGTTCTTTCCTACATAGGTCGACATCAAATAATATTTTCGCATTCGGAGGAGAAAGTCAGTGATTAAAATTACGTGGGACGATCCCCCTGCAACGAAAAACGCCTATGTTTGAATAATGTCCACCCAAAATTCTGTATCAAGTTAGTGACACTCTCTCCCCTGTTTCTCGATAATACAACACGTGCTGCTCTTCTTTGAACTTTCTGGATGTACTCCGTTAATCCTATATAGTAAGGATACCATAACTGCAGCACTACTCCAAAAGAAGACGGACAAACCTAGTGTAGGCAGTCTCTTTAGCAAATCTGTTGCATCTTCTAAGTGTTCTGCCAATAAGGGGCAGTCTCTGGTTCGCCCTCCCCGCAATATTTTCTACGTGTTCTTTCCAATTTAAGTTGCTTGTAATTGTAATTCCTAGGTATTTAGTTGACTTTACAGCCTTTAGAGTTGACTGTTTTGTCGTGTAACCGAAGTTTTACGGATTCTTTTTAGCACTTACGTGGATGACCTCACACTTTTCATTCTTTAGGGTCAATTGCCAATGTTTGCATCATATAAATATCTTCTCTAAATTTTGCACCATACAAGTACCTTCTCTACATTTTGCAATTGAATATATAAGAAACTATCAGCCTCGATTGCGGTAATGAAACCAACCTTTACTTAGGTTTCAACCCCAGTAGTTGAGCCTTCTTCAGAAGATAAACCTGATTCTATAATATGTCTACGAGGACATGGTCTAGAAATAAAACTAAAACAGCCTGAATAGGTGTAGTCACATGTTAAAAATGCGGTACATAGGTACTAAGTCACGACCAAGACTTAACTTAAGCTCCGTCTCAAGACGAATAAGTTCATCCTCGTGACACACGAGATGATATCCAATTCCGCTGTTGGTACAGTTGGAAACTGTCACTGACCCTCAGTCCACAACGAAATGCATTACACAACTCTCACCCACCAGAGAAAGACTTGAAGTTCTCCACTAGTGGAGGACCAGAAGACGAATAAGCCAAGGAATCACAATCAATTTCCACCAAGCCACGTACAGGTGCTGAAGTAGCAGAAAAAACTCTCCTCCACGTCGTATAAACCAATCGAACTATTCCTCACTTACTGAATGTCCTCTCTTCACTGTTCTGCTGACCTGGTAACCAATCTAAACATAGCACCGCGGTTCGAACTTTGGGAGAGCAAGCCTCTGCTTTGCATATCCTGAGTGGAGCCAATCAGCGATTCAAAATCTCTCTTGTCTGAAAAAATAAATATTTTAGACTAGGCAGGCTTCGTTGTCCCGGCGAACATGGCCATGTTTTGGCAAAAAACGTTTACGTACACGGGACCACAGTCCCTCATTTACGAAGAGATCTAATCTTTCGAGGCTGACAATTTCCAATTTCTAATTTCTGAAAGAAGGCTGTTAATCTTACCAGACAGTCGTGCCTGTGAAATATATTATTTTTCTACATTCGCTTAAAGAACTTGGTGACTTTTTCTGGCGTCAGGGGAGTTACAGTCTTGCCTCCATTAAGCATGTGCACCTGTCACTCTGATAGGAGCGCGCCGGCTTCCAACATGAGAATGCTTATAGTTTTACGACCGTCCCGCCGTTTACACAAAAACTCAGATTACAGCACTCACTCACAGCTGCCTCCACCTGCTTTCCGCCAAGTGGCCGCCTTCGCGACGAACTGTCGACTGCTCCAGGTAAAATGGTTTCTAAACCGGCATCCTTCTCGTCCGACCCTAAGTGGCAAGAGTGGAGTTCAATGGCCGAGGTCCCTCGCAGGTAGAATTCACAGAGCGCTGCTTCCCCGAATCACTCGCACAGCCAGGTCGCTGAACACAACATTTATGGCCCACTATTCATCTTCCTTAAAAATGGTTCAAATGGCTCTGAGCACTATGGGACTTAACATCTGTGGTCATCAGTCCCCTAGAACTTAGAACTACTTAAACCTAACTAACCTAAGGACATCACACACATCCATGCCCGAGGCAGGATTCGAACCTGCGACCGTAGCAGTCCCGCGGTTCCGGACTGAGCGCCTAGAACCGCTAGACCACCGCGGCCGGCTCATCTTCCTCCCTGTGCTCCATTCCATCACTACGGCCCCTCGGTACAAGTTCTCTACGAGCTATACATGCAGTTATAAGAATATTATGCTCATAATATTCTCATATAAAAAAAGTCATAAGCCACACATAAGAAATGTAGTATCTGGGAACATAGAGATAATGACCTAAAATATGAATATTAATCTGACCGATACAATAGTTAAAGTGAGAGAGAGGCTTGCCATGTTTCAATCAGCAGTAAGAATTCTTTTTCATTTACATCTACTGTGTCTTGGCCGAGCGGTTCTAGGCGCTTCAGTCTAGAACCGCGCGACCGCTACGGTCGCAGGTTCGAATCCTGCCTCGGACATGGATGTGTGTGATGTCCTTAGGTTAGTTAGGTTTAATTAGTTCTAGGGGACTGATGACCTCAGGTGTTAAGTCCCATAGTGCTCAGAGCCATTTATTGTGTTTTGTCCACGAGCAAAGGATCTCGTGCAATTATTTTGCGAGGCGATGTCCTCGTTATAACGACCTGTTTTTCCCTCGTCCATTTCCACACCGCCGATATGTCGCAGCTTGCCAATGTTTCTTATATTGTGTGTTGTGATTCCCATGAAATTTAAAGTCACATTTCAAAGAGTTTTGATATTTATCGTGATATTTCTGGGTACCACACCGACCATGAATTCCTACAGGTCAGTGGATTGTAAATATAGAGTCGTAATTGATTCCAATTTCTGGCGATATATGTAGTTCAACTTTATTCGGGATTTGTCTTCAGTTGCACAATGTTTTAGGTTTAACGTTCCAGTCCACTGCTTTTTAAGTATTGCCGTGTTTTACAGAGAAAATTCGCAAATGTTGCATTTAGTAGTTGATGACAAGTGATTCGTTCTTCATTTTTTCGCTCTGAGCACTTCTCCCCTGATTTACAGTACTCCTCTGAAGTTATTTGGATAAAACTGGAACAACGTAAATGAGATCGTCCACAATGCTATTTGAACTAAGACGCTGTCGGATACAAGCGCAGTATCTTGCCTATTCCGACATGAAGGTCAATGTAGCAAAAAAATAATAAATAAATAAACAAAAAGCGCAGAAGGTGTCATGTGCATAAATGATGGAAGAGAACAGAGTTGAGGATGATTCAGCCATCTGAAATATAAGTGGTCAGGTAGTTTATACGTTAGACTCTGTGGCACAACTATTCCTGTAATTTCTACCTGAAATAGGCGGCTGCGATTATGAAAGTACGTCTGGCGACGTGTGGCCTTGAAACTGAAGGCACGAGCAGCAGCAGCGGGTGATGGCGTCCGTTAGGAGTGCGGCTACGCGGTATGAACGCTGCATTCGCCGCGACGCGCTTAGCTGGCATTCCGCGTTTTGGTTTACGAGGGAATCCAGCCGTGACCGTGTATGACGGAGCGCCGCGCGGAAAACAGATGGGGACAGCAGTAGCAGCGGCAGCGGCACGCGACATGGCAACCAACGGGGGCGGCGGCAAAGACGCGCCGCGAGCGCCTCACGCCACGGCGCCGGGACACACGGGTTGGTCAGGGCTGACTGTGGGCCACGGGTCAGCAGCGCGCAAGTCTTACAGAACGGAGGAGTAGTCCTACTGACCTCTTCCAAACTTCTTGGCAGATTGAAACTTTGTGCCGAACTTGAACTCCAAAGTAGGAGCTTTGCCGTTCGTGGGCAAGTGCTCTACCAGCTGAGCTATCCAACCACTACTCACGAACCACCCTCACAGCCTTATTGCCATCAGTGCGTCGTCTCCCAGCCTCCAAACTTCACAGAAGTTCATTCTGGTTACTTCCAGTACTGGTAAACAGGCCTATAACTGGTGCGATGCCTCGTTGGTCTATCCTGTGCAAGCCTCTTCGTCTGTCAACAACTACTCCAACCAACATCCATCTGATCCTGTTTACTACTGTAATCCTTTGGCTTCTTGTGCAATTTTTCCCCATCCTCTCCCCACCACACTACGGGACTTAACTTCGGAGGTCATCAGTCCCCTAGAACTCAGAACTACTTAAACCTAACTAACCTAAGGACATCACATACATCCATGCCCGAGGCAGGATTCGAACCTGCGACCGTAGCGGTCGCGCGGTTCCGGACTGTAGCTCCTAGAACCGCTAGGCCACTCCAGCCGGCTCTTACCAGTTCGATTCAGCAGGTCCACATTAGTTATTCAATCTATTAAACTATCTAATTCACTTCATATTTTAGTCTTGATGTCTGGTATTCAAACATATATAATTTCCGCTGCATGCCATCAAAAAAAAAAAAAAAAAAAAAAAAAAATAGACAGTAAGGAAAAAAATATTAAGGACCTTGACGAAAGCAATTTGCTTTAGAAAAGGTAGGCACACTACGGAGGCATTTCTGACGTCGCGCTTGATAATAGAGTAAGACTTATAAAGTCCAGGCGTTTACATCGGATTTTTCGACTTACAATACGCATTCGACAACGTCAAATGGTGCAAACTGTTTGAAATTCTCAGAAAAATAGGTATAAGCTATGAGGAGAGACTGGTATTATACAAATGTATGGAAACCAAGAAGGAACAATAAAAAGAGAAAACTGAGAACTAAGTAATCGGATAAATAAGGCTATAAGACAAGGTTCACCTTTTCGCCCGCGCTATTCAAGATGTACACGAAAAAGTTGACGCAAATGAAAGGAGCGTTCAGTAGTGGTTTTAAGATTAAAGGGAAAAGAATACAAATGATAAGATTCACTAATGGGATTGGTACCCTCGTTGAAAGTGTAGAGGAATTACTGGACCTGTTGAATGAAATGAATAATCTAAGTAGCACTCACTGTGGGCTGAAAATAAAGCAAAGAAACATGAAACTAATAAGGAGTAGCAGAAATGGGATTGCTGATAAGCTGAATATTTCGGGAGCACGAAGCAGACTAAGTGTAGGACATAAGTGTAGGGTATAAAAACCATACTAACACGTGCCGGCCCGGATAGACGAGCGGTCTAACGCACGGCTTTCCATATTGGGAAGGAGCGCCTGGTCCCCTGCACGAATCCACCCGGCGGACTTGTGCCGGGGTCCGGTGAGCCGGCCAGCCAGTCTGTGGATAGTTTTAGGCGGTTTTCCATCTGCCTCAACGAATGCGAGCTGGTTCCCCTTATTCCTCCTCAGCTACACTATGTCGGCGATTGCTGCGTAAACAAGTTCTCCACGTACGCGTACACGACCATTACTCTACCACGCAAACTAAGGGGTTACACTTGTCTAGTGTGAGACGTTCCCTGGGGAGGGAGGGGGTCAACCGGGGCCGAACTGCACAATAACCCTGAAAGAGTGGTTCGGTGTGGGGCGAAGTGGACTGCTGTAGCCGTAGTGGAGTTGCGGACCACGGCGGCTGCGGCGGGGACGGCGCCTCTCCGTCGTTTCTAGGACTCCGGTTAACATACAATACAATACTAACACGTGGAGAGAGAACATCGATCACCTAAAGGAAGTTCATAGTGTCAAATTGAGAGCTCATAATTTGACGAAAAAAACTTCTGTGAATGTAAGCATAAAGAAAGAACGTCAGTGTAGTGAGAGTGTTTCTGTGTGTGTCTCTGCCTCTAAATATTTAACAAATGAAAACACAGCACGCGGTAGGCTGTGTATTTATGTTGTTTATTTAATTTGTGCGATTAGCTAATATCGAATTTGTGTCATTTTAAAGCACCTACGTGACATCAGGTTATGCACATCAAGTTTTTCATTCCCCAAATATAGAATTCATATATGTGTGAGACGAATCTGATAGGTACACAATGAAAAACGTGATATACATAGGCTGATGTCACGCATGTGCTTGAAAATGACAGTGCCCATTTCAGCTATTCGCACAAATTAAATAAAGAACATTAATATGAAGCCTCCAATTGTTGTGGACTGACTAGACAGCCAGTCCACAGTAACGGGTAACCGAAAGGCACGCACTTAAACTCACGCAGGCTGGCGTGAGGTCTGAAACAGGATACGGAATGAATGCTATAAAGAAAAGTACGTAGCTGCTGGAATACTTAACTTTAATCCATCATTTGTATACATCGTTCTTGATGAGACATGCTTCATACGATAACTATCAATTGCTATGGCGCCTTGCTAGGTCGTAGCCATTGACTTAGCTGAAGGCTATTCTAACTATCTTCTCGGCAAATAAACGAGGCTTCGTCAGTGTTGCATCGCTAGGTAAGTCGTCCGTACAACTGGGGCGAGTGCTAGTCCGTCTCTCGAGACCTGCCGTGTGGTGGCGCTCGGTCTGCGATCACTGACAGTGGCGACACCCGGGTCCAACTTGTACTAATGGACCGCGGCTGATTTAAAGCTACCACCTAGCAAGTAAAGGTATCTGGCGGTGACACCACACCAATAAACCGTGGTTTCATTTGTACAATATTCTTGCAAGAATAATAAACACAAATGGGATTGTGATTGACTGCTGTGTTCCTATTCTTCCTTTGAGTAACGGTCGCTGTGCACAACGATTTCTTATGAAATCAAAGTTGGTTAACTGTTGTTTAAATTTTACTCTAAGACAGAAACTACAATGCTCTTCGTATTCACTCTCTTTTTGCACTTGTATTTATTAGTAACAGCAGTGTTGCTGAATTGCTAGCGACGCAATTCCTAAGTCATCAATGGAGGAAAAATTACTTTTCATAAGTATGTACTGCGAAGGTCGTTACAGTGATCATTCTAGTAAGAGGCACTTTACGTGCTAAAATCTACACACGGTGTAATGAAGGTATAAAATCGTAGGGCGAATTTTTGTGACTGTATGGCCATACATTTACGACAAAAGTACTAGACAATATGTGTATTGTGGGAGTGTGCCACGAGTCACTATGTGAATGTATAAATATCATGAGCAATTTTCACCCATAGGTAAAATTTACTTATGAGGGTTTGAGTTAATATCTCCGGATGATACGCAGATCCAACCCAGTGTGCTCATTTCAAAGTGGTTAAAATGGTTCAAATGGCTCAGAGCACTATGGGACGCACATCCATGCCCGAGGCAGGATTCGAACCTGCGACGGTAGCGGTCGCGCGCTTCAGGACTGAAATGACTAGAACCGCTCGGCCACAGCGGCCGGCTTCAAAGTGGTCACAGCAGGAACCTTTGGCATTAGTACCTACGAGCTGTAGGCGGAGAACGAGTATGTGCGATTTATCATTTAGTTTCCCTAAGGATGAATGAAGCTTAAACATATGTAGAAAGCGAAAATGGAAAAATTTCAGCACTAGAAATATTTCAAAGTGCACTGTTTTTGTTCTACTGATTTTTGTTTAGTTGAAACTAATGAGCTTATTAGCCCATCTTTAGCAAGAACTGAATATATTCTGAACGGACACTAGAGTCTCTGCAGAGGCTAGTCAGTTGCTCGCTGAAGACGGGCTAATAAGCCAAAAACTAGATACTTCGCCAGAAGATGGGTAGTATGACACTTCCCGAAACGTCACGAGATATCAACGCTACCACCCGGTTGGAGACCCGAGAACCCTTCATCAACAGTTTACGCCGGGAAAGTCTACAGTCACATATAGATTGAAATAAACAAAAATCGGCAGAACAAAAACAATGAACTTGTTATTCAAATCTAATTTTGAAATTGTTCTGCCAAGAAGTAACGGAGGAATCTACAAATAAAATTTCAAAATGCGGTAAATCGCTAGTTTATTGCAGGTAACAACTTTAGATTTAATGTTTATCGGGAGACTTTCACTTTGACCTATTAGGCAGGTACTTCGCAATGCCGTCGCACCATATTTACTAAAAGAAAGTACGCCTCCATAGCGTAGGGGTAGCGTTTCCACCTACCAAGCAAGGGGCCAGGGTTCGTGTCCCGACAGGGACTGAGTGATGTGTGTCCTTCATCATCAGTTTCATCAACTCTGGCCCGCAAGTCACCGAAGTGGCGTCAGCTAAAAAGTACTTGCGATACGGCGGCCGAACTCCCCAGCATGGGGCCTTCCGGCCAACAATTCCATACAATAATTTCCATTTTTTACTGAAAGAGTGATGCGACAAAGCGCAGTACAAAAACCAAAAAGAGCCGTGACTAATACTCCTTTCTTATAACGAAGAAACTGACATATGAGCTGTGACACTTGTCACCAACAAGCAGAATACCATTGGATTTTTGTGTTAAAAGTCTGAAACCAAACCTGTTCCAGAGATCAACTATCTAAATGCATATGAAACGAGTGTACAAAATACCTGATGCTTACGAGTAGTAGCTGTCGGTACTAGCTACGTAATTACATTCAAAAACTTCAGGACGCTTATGAGCAGACCTTTAATCAAGTAACTGATGTCGATATAAGCACGCAGGGCAAGAAATTGATCACACCAGTGTGTAAGCACAGGTGAATAGTTAAGCCTTTACAGATGGCATAACAATCGAGTCACGTGGTCAACCGACATGCACTGCGTCTGCGGTGTGCTAGCAGTAGTGATCAGTGAGATGACTATGTTTCAAGCGACATTGTACGTAAACATGGGTAAAGATAAGCACGTGACAGAGTGCCAAAAAGGGGCAACGGTGTTTGGCCGTGGCCATAGCTGTATAGTGTGTGGTGTTGATGGATTTGTTGGTGTTCCGCGGCGGACTCTCAAGCGTGTGTCTAACAAGGGAACCTCCCCATCGCACCCCCTTCAGATTTAGTTGTAAGTTGGCACAGTGGATAGGCCTTGAAAAACTGAACACAGATCAATCGAGAAAACAGGAAGAAGTTGTGTGGAACTATGAAAAAATAAGCAAAGTATATAAACTGAGTAGTCCATGTGCAGGACAGGCAACATCAAGGATAATGGGAGGTTAGGAGCGCCGTGGTCCCGTGGTTAGCGTGAGCAGCTGCGGAAGGAGAGGTACTTGGTTCAAATCTTCCCTCAAGTGAAAATTTTACTTTATTTATTTTCGCAAAGTTACGATCTGTCCGTTCGTTCATTGACGTCTCTGTTCACTGTAATAAGTTTAGTGTCTGTGCTTTGCGACCGCTCCGCAAAAGCGTGCGACAGTGCGATTAGTAGACGAAAGGAGGTGTTTCTCCAATGGGAATCGAAAACTTTTGATTCCTCCACAGGAAAGCACGTTCTATACGACACTGGTGACGGCATGTGCGTCACATGACAGGAATATGTTGTCGTCCCACCTAACTTGTGCACTTGGCGAATGGATAAAAAATTTCTTCTACCTTTCCCGATTTAGGTTTTCTTGTGGATGTGATAATCACTCCCAAAAAGTGATGAAAACATAAGAAATTGTCACATAAACTGAAAATGAAGAATTAAACTTTTCACTCGAGGGAAGACTTGAACCAAGGACCTCTCGTTCTGCAGCTGCTCACGCTAACCACGGGACCACGGCGCTCCTTCGCTCACATTGTCCTTGATGTTGGCTATCTTGAACATGGACTATTCATTTTGTATATTTTGCTTATTTTTTCATAGTTCCACATAACTTCTTCCTGTTTTCTCGATTGATCTGTGTTCAGTTTTTCAAGGCCCATCCACTGTGCCAACTTATAACTAAATCTGAGGGGGGTGCGGTGGGGAGGTTTCCTTGTAAGTAGTGGTGTAGCACACGTGGCCATGAAACACGTCTGAGAATTGCGGTCGCAAAAAGACCCTCACTGAGAGGGACCAGAGACACGATACGAGGCTTGTCAATAAAAGTCCCTTCCAAACCCGACAAGAATTGCTGCAGTCAATGAATGATGGTCAGTCCCAACCTGTTAGCGAGAGAATACTGCTACGGGGACCGCATTCAATGAACATTTGCAATCGATCATCTTGCAAGAGGCCGTTGCTCATACTGGCACAAAAAATGGCTCTGAGCACTATGGGACTTAACATCTTAGGTCATCAGTCCCCTAGAACTTAGAACTACTTAAACCTAACTAACCTAAGGACATCACACAACACCCAGCCATCACGAGGCAGAGAAAATCCCTGACCCCGCCGGGAATCGAACCCGGGAACCCGGGCGTGGGAAGCGAGAACGCTACCGCACGACCACGAGATGCGGGCATACTGGCACATAAAGACGAAAACAGTAAAGTAAGTGCGCTGCAAAATCACGTTACTTGAACCGCACAGAAAATCTGTGGGACATGTTGGAACAGCGGGTAAAACACCGACATCAGCATCCCCGTAATTTGGTGGATTTGCGCGATAAAATCCTCAGCGAAGCGCTTAACCATGATGCGACGTACCTGCACAGCCTTGTCGACTCGCTCCATAATAGAATCTAGGCAGTTATCAAGTCCGGGGTCGGAATTACACGATGTAAAACGATTGTTATAATGATTTCTGTAGGGGTGAATAATTTTTTGTCCGGGCGGCTTGTGCAGGTGGCAAAAATTCTGTTGTGTGCCATCCACAGATATTTCTATTCCATGAATTCGCGTTTGGAGCACAGCATTGTATGAAAGTGAATCATGGGCTGTTGGATTTAATGAAGCGTTTAAGATGTACAACAGTAGAATGCTGTTGAAAATTAGGTAGTCCATAAGATAAGAAATGAGTGGTGCTCCGCAGAATCGGAATTTGTGAACAACACCGACAGTAAATGGTTCAAATCGCTCTAAGCACTATGAGACTTAACATCTGAGGTCATCAGTTCCCTAGACTTAGAACTACTTAAACCTAACTAATCTATGGACAACACACACATCCATGGCCGAGGCAGGATTCGAACCTGCGACAGCAACAGCCGCGTGGTTCCGGACTGAAGCTCCTTGAACCGTTCGGCCACATCGGCCGGCTACCGAAAGTAAGAAGAGACTGAATCTATAGCGCATATATTAAGACACAGAACTAGAGGTAACTGTGAAGTGTAAAAACTGTAGCGAAGGCAAAGAAGATTGCCTTCCTGATGCCGTGGCGAGAAATGCGCTCAAATTTTTCAGAACTGCAACAGCGAAAATATTGCATGTAACAGAATGAACTTTATGCCACAGAATAGCGACAAGATGATATACATATAATTATGGTTACAAAACTACGATGATCACTAACTTAGAGCATTCAGTATGGTGTAAAGCGCCCGCATTTCCGTTCAGATTTCCATTTTCAGCTGTAGAACAGGGCATCTGTTCAGCCATAACGTGCCCGCCGTCGCGCTGGCAACGAAGCGCTGCGTGTCTTCCCGCAGCGCTGGACTCCTGCCAGCTATCCCGAACACCTGCGCGCCTCGCCCATCACACATGTACACACGTACGTACAGTTAATAACAACAATCTACAGCTAAATTCATAACACTACATGTTATAGTAATGTATTTAATATTATCTACACTCAATAATAAAATTGTAGTTTTTATTAAAATGTCTACGGCAGTACTTCATAATCCCTCCGCTCCCCCTCCCGTCCACACACACTTGTCTCCACTGCAGAGAAAATAACCTCTTGCAAGAAATGTCGCAGTCTACTATCCGTAACCACCTACAACCTATCCGTCCCAACCTATTCCAATAAATGCATAGCTAAGCCTCTGTCATCAAACCTGAATTAACAGTCCCCACCCACCCATTCAACGATACATCATTACACACAAACAATTCCTTACGACTGGCACCCATCACCAATATCGTTAATCCTTTCCGCAATCACAGTGCTCCAAAACAGCCATCCCATTGAGCAACAGCGTAACTCCAAAAAAATTAACACTACCTGCTCAGACAGATTTCATCTTAATACCATGGTCACGTATTCCCAGAACCACACCGATTTCCCTTCCTCTCGACTGGATAGGTCCCATCTCACACTGCGCAGCATCCCTATCCCCCTACAATAACCGTCCACAGTAAGCACCACGTAATCCACACTGTGAAAATTCACTTCTCACACCTACATCCATATTCCACCCCCGTTCCTCGTCCCATACTTTCATTCCATCAGTTCTTTTTACCCATAGTTGGTCATCGGACTACCGAACAAGACCTCGAATCAATCTTCAGCACTCCAACACCTACACGATCAGCATCATTACGACGACAATTCTGCCACCATCACAAACATTCACCACATCAAGATAATTTTATTCTATAGAATAACTTCACACTTTTCACTAATATTTTATGATTTTGCACCCAACTTTATTGTACTCAATAGCTGTACGACTGAAGAGCAGACACTTTGCTGCTTCCAGTCCACTTTTTTGGGGGGGGGGGGGGGGGTAATGATGTAACAATGTAGAAGAATTTGCACCATATTTATAGCAGCGCAAGTATAAAATAAATTAAGTATGCAACAGGGTTTCAAAAAATGTTCAGATGTGTGTGAAATCTTATGGGGCTTAACTGCTAAGGTCATCAGTCCCTAAGCTTACACACTACTTAACCTAAATTATCCTAAGGACAAACACACACAATCATGCCCGAGGGAGGACTCGAACCTCCGCCGGGATCAGCCGCTCAGTCCATGAGCAACAAGGTTTATTCTCAATCACAGAGACTGTAAGAAAAGCTTTGCTTACAGTCTGAGAGACAAAAAGGAAATCTCTTCTCAAGACCAACATCATCTCTGTATATTGGGACTGTGTGACCTGTATGGAACAAATCGTTTTTACTTAAGCTGAATCCATCCTGTAATAAACATAGTACATCCATACAGGTAAGACAGTCAAGTATAGATAGTTTAATTTGCTAGTTTTATAAAAGTGAAACCTGAGGAATGGCAAATGTAAAATAAAGCCTTTTAAATGGGATGCTGCAGAGTTACGGTAAAAATTAAAGGAAAAAGTAAGTACGAAGTGAAGTAGTTTAAGATGTTAGTCATAAAGGCAGTGGAACTGATTTTTAAAAGTGCTACCAGAAAAAGAGATGCAGTAACATTGCTTGTGCTGGTGTAAGAGAGTTATAAAGGGGACAGCGCTAGGGAAGGAACTGGCAGTAACAGCTAAGAGCTAAGTATGTATCAGTGATAATTCCAATAGCCAAATCGTGTAATACAGATGGGAAAAAATCACAGCACCGTGAAACGAGTAAAGTAAAGTAACGAATTTTTGGGATTACATTTGTCTAGAATATTTAAGTGATTAACATTGAGTTGGCCGCTGTGGCCGAGCGGTTCTAGGCGCTTCAGTCCGGAACCAGGCGGCTGCTACGGTCGCAGGTTCGAATCCTGCCTCGGGCATGGATGTGTGTGATGTCTTTAGGTTAGTTAGGTTTAAGTAGTTCTAATTTATAGGGGACTGGTGACCTCAGAAGTTAAGTCTCATAGTGCTCAGAGCCATTTGAACCATTTGAATCAATGCAAGTGAAGGAGATCTTCAAACGCCGCCGCCAGGAAGTTCGATGTGTTCACGATGTAGACATCAAATTGTGGGCGAAAACAAAAGCGGGAAAGCTATGTGTCCTCGGAGTCTTTCGTGAAGGCATAAATGAATAAAATGTTCTAGGTTTTCAAGACTCGTCAATTCGAATAAAATTATAGACCTTTCGATGAACATCTCCGCCATCGTCGTCAGAAGTTCACTGACCGCCGGGGCTGCTATTTTGTTTTTCTTTATTGTGATCTCATTCCCCTGCCCCATATGGGCAGGGGAGGGCTGTCAGCGGCACAATCCACTGCTCTTCAGCCGAGTGATATAACTAATACAAGAATAAAATGTTACATACAAGGCGATAAAGAAGGGGGACATAAAACAGAGTAAGGGGAGATAATGGAGGTAAAAATACAGTGACATGGGGACGTTCATGGGGGGACAATTAAAAAAGTAGACATAAAGTTAAAAAACACAGTTGGAGATTCGTAGAACACAAAAAAGACACAGAAGCCACACGCACAGGTTAAAAGTGGGCCACAGTATTAAAAACACTCCAGAACAACATACTTTAAACCCACTTGGAGCACACACGATGACGAATAAAACTGCCAGGTGGGACCTGCCGTGGGAGAGGACGGAGAGGACGGAAAAGGAGGGGAGGCCTGGGCTGCTACGGTTCCTCGCGTACATGTGCATGATGACATCAGCAGCAGCCAATCAGATCGATCCAATGTGGCGCGCGCGCGTAAGTCAATCCGGGCAGCTAGCGGAGTTATTGCCCGTGACAGCACCGGTGACGTCAGGTGGCGCAAGGGGCAGGCGCCACGTTTGAAACTGCCGCTCCCGCGTCGCGCATCTGTCTCTGCTTTCTTTCGATGTCCAACGCCCGCCCCCATGCCCTGCTGAGTGTGTATCACTAGTCTCTGTTGAAATTGTTGTTGTTTAAGCGAATCTCGGCCTCTTCCTTTATAACGGAGTCCCAATATGTAGACGCATGAGCTAACACTTTTGTATTTTCGAACTATATTTTATGTCCGTTTTCTAGGGAATGCTCCGCTATGGCCGACTTGTCAAGCTCCATTTGTTTTATATGGCGCTTGTGCTCAATACAACGCTCCGCAACCGTGCGAATTGTCTGTCCAATGCACATGCAGCCACATTCACAGAGTACACCATACACACCGGACACTCGAAGAGCAATGTCGTCCTTAACAGGGCGCAACATATCTCGTATCTTGGGGGCGGGCCGGAACACCGGTCTTAGCTCACGTTTCTGCAGCAGACGTCCTAACTTACTGCTCTTCTTTGGTGTTGAGATTATTTCCGTCGGCCTATATGTGTGTACAGGCAACTGATGATGTTTTATGTGGATGAAATAAGTAGTTGTAGTATTTACAGTATGGGCATTAATAAAGTATGTATCTTTAAAGGCAAAATTTTGTTGTATACAGATTAATACGGGCTAACAACATACATAATAACTAATTAGCAAACAGTGATGCATAAGATTTTGTCGCTTCTTGCTCCTTGTGCGTATGTCAGGACACGAATGCGTTGAAGTGGCCGATCGTGTGAAAAAAATTCGTGATATTGAGTGACTAAGCTATCCAAATCAGATATGGCAATGAACACCACATATATACTCAGACCTTCACCTACTAGAAATGTCTCACATCTCGACTCCACAAACTAACCTAAACTTCCTAGCTCATACAGTAATATATTGACATGCATAAATTCGGTTATAGATGATGTTTCAAAGACAAAAAAGGAATTTGACTGCACATTTTGTTTTAAAATTCCATGACATTTTTGGTTGTTCACTTTCCTTCGCGTATCTTCAGAGACTACAGCCTCTTACCCAGAACTTCAAAAGCGCCAAAATTCGAAATTCAAAAACAGGGAAGGTCCTCTTTCCAATGGATTTTATATAATTACAAGTTCAAAAATCTAATGAATCGATTATACTTTATTGACACCAACATAAAAACAACAAATGACAAGGTTTCAGCCTTTCCTGTTTCATTCCACGATTCACTTTTTACCGTCGGAGGACGCAGCATTGATGCACTAAATACGATGTTTGACGCGTGACTTTCTGAGGACAGTGATCATATGAACTAAATTATCGTAAGGTATGCCGTTTGTAGAGCGTTTAAAATTACTTCTGAAAATTTATGTATACAGAACTAAACCGTGTAAAATTTAGCTGTTTGTATTCGGTTTCAAATGTGACACAATTGAGTGACATCCAGCGATCTTACTTCAGGGTTTCGTATGTTTCTGTAAGAATGTCGCACCACAAATTAAAAAAATCCACTTTATTTCTTGTTGTGCGATAGCGTCTGTCACAAGAAAGACATTTATTTTAATTTAAATGAGAATCTTGCAAATTATTTCCGCCCATCAGGACGGCTTCTAGCTGCTGAGCGTCTGGTAAGGAAAGTGGAATGCCTTGACAGACGTTGGCAGGCTGCGGGCGCGCGGCTTCCTTGGCCAGCGGTGACTGGTCCCACGTCCACGCGCCGTCTCCCAGCAGAACCTGCTGGATCAACGGCAAAAGCCGTCACGACGCCTTAAAACACTGGAGGCGGCGCAGTAAGAGGAGTCAGAAAATCCTGTCCTGTCAACTGACGATACTGACACCAGCTGAAGATCGCAAAAAGGCTTCCTTTGCCCTTTGATAAGAAAGTGAACTAAAATGCTTGCGAGGAACTGTCTGTCTGAAAAGGAAGTATCTGCAGAAGTTGAACAGGGACAATCTGGAGTGAAAACAAGCGTTTACGTACACACGGATTGCAACGAAACTGGCTCTGAAGAAATTAAACTAGCAAATTTTGACGGCGAATATCCTAAAACATATAGCTCGTAACCTTAACATGATAGCCGGAAGAACCGGTTTCGATATCAAACTCATGATCGCAATTAGTAAACTGCACTCCAACAAACTGTAAGTTCCGAAAAAAACCATGAATAATTTCGTAAAATAAGCCAAACAAAACACACGTTTCTCTTGATGGAATATCTACAGTTGTTATCCAATGGCAGTGATGAAGATATACTACATTTTTCACAACTGCAATGGATATTACCACTGCCAAACAAAAAACAAAAAAGACCATAGATGAATGCAGAAATGAGCTAGATCACTCAGAAGTTTAGGATCGTTGTAATATGACGAAGTCGAGAACGTAAACTTGTGTTCCTATCATCAAACAGAATTCAAATTTAAAATTCCTACGTTATACGTTATTTAGACCTTGTACCAGTGAGAAATAACCTACTTTATTCAGTGAATCCCCCACCCAAAAAAAGAAAAAAAATAGTTCCGAGGTTTCTCATTTTTTTAAAATTTTTAATATTAATGTTTTATTAGTAGATTTTGTGAACCCAATTATTTTTAGTGAAAACGAAAAAAACAAATTTACCCTAATTTAAATCTACAATATCTGTTGAATTAATTATATTTAATGTACATAATAAAAATATTATAATTTGCAAAAATATTATAGCCATCGAACTTGTAATACGATTAATATGTGCTTTAAATATTATGGAGGACTTTTAGATGGCGTTTATTGTCTTTGGAGAAAAGTTTATTTTTCAGTGCAGTGATAACATTCTACACAGTCGACTTTTTAATTGTACAGGATCTGTAGGATTGCTTCAAGAGAGTTCACCTCCGTTCTGTTCCTTTCATCAGTCCACTGGATGTTCATGAACGAAAATAACCGTTCTACATTAGCATTATGGGCTGGTGTTTCAAACAATTACCTTGCAGTTACTTTTTATTACCATCTCTGAGTACTGCTGCAGATGGTTTCATCTTTTGTCCTTAAAAAAAGTAATTCACTTCTTGTGATACTGCAGTGGTGCTCTGTTTCCATCATTTCTCTTGTATAGATTTTCGTCAACGAAATTCGCCAAGTCCCAAACTAATCAAAGAGACTGGAGGCATAGATTTCAAATTTTTCCACTTTCAGTTAGAAAACCCTCTTTTCAACAGGTCCCCATTTTGGCACTCTCTTCAGTAACATCCAGTCAAAGACAGTGAATAATGGTGAATTCGAGGTGCTCCACTTACTGAGAAATTTTATATAAGTATCATAAAATTTGTCAAATTCTTCTTTTAAGTCCGTATCTGCTGACTTTGGTATTTCTGCTCTTTTAAGAACAGATTTAACAATAAAAAATGAACTGCTGCTCTTTTCTCTCAGTAACAGTGGCAAGAGTATTTTTCACTACAGCCTTTACCTGTATTACAGTTTTCGTGTTCCCATCAATTCTCTTTTATTCCATGCTGCAAGGTGCTATGCTGGCTGTGAGTGAACAATAAATGGGCTTCACTTACGGGACTGTTGAAAAACTGAAAATATTTTGGGGGCTTCCTTTTCATTTAGGAAGAACTCTCTTAGGTTCGAACAGATGATGACTCTTTCAGCTGCTGGAAAAGTGAAAACCAGCGGGTTTTCGAGTGAGACAGTACATGCATGTATTCTGTTCCTACATAAAAACAATATTCCTTAAACCTCTCCATACTGTGCGTATAGAAAAGTGGGAGAATACGTTCACAATGACAGGTCAAACTATCAGCAGATGCCTGCACGCAGTTGTGTAAAACATGTGCAGGGCAACCTACTCCATAAGTCCTTTCGCGCAACGTTGTCTTTAATTTGGTAAATACGTTAAATTTGCCTTGTCTTTCTTAACCATCAAAGCTGGTGTTCGCATTATCTCCACAAAATGCCATAGATCAATTTTTCTTGAGATCAAACATTTCAATAGTACTCACACAAAATGTTCAAATTTAGTCAGATCTTTCAGTAGGTAGGGAACTCACCTTCAAAAGTTTGGACAGGTTTCATTCATTAATATCGAAAAACTGACTGAACAACAAACGGAAATATTCGAGAGCCTTATGATTGCTGACTTCAGTGGATATCCCATTGAAAGAAAGCTTTTTGATAATCTAAAGGCTTTCCTTTAAACTATGGGGAGCAATAACTCCTTGTACTAAGGCTAATACTTGCCGCACTCGACTTTTTGAAGTGGAAAAACCGTCAACCATCAAGCTATTACGCCTAATAGTACAATTACAAGACCTAAAGGTCCGCTGATGTTTTACCGTATGGCAGGCTAGAGTAAGCTCTTCTCGTATCACTTTATTGTGGCCTTAAAAATGATTTTGTAGAGTTTTAGAACAGCTCGGTGCACTATTAATGTGTTTCTTTGACTAGTTGTGTTCAACTATGTCAAAACGTTCGCCGTGACTGATATTAATAAAAGTTAGATACCAAACAATTTTCATCGTAATCTAATCGACAATTGTTGATAAAATTCCACTGCTTATAGCAGACACGTTTCGGAATCGCGTTTTGCAACACAGTAGCAACAATACGAGTAATAAGAGAATCCACCGGCGTAGCTTGTCTGACTCAACTATTCTGATAACGACAGTGGTAAGTGGCGTGAAAATCGGACAGTTTTCATAACGCTTCTCTAGTTGGAACGGTTGGCACTGTTACAACAGTACAACTACTCTCCAGCCACAGTACCGCTCAAACAAAGTTATTGTTTCAGTAGTATCAATATTGATACTGCTATTACTGTGGGTCTACGGAAGTTGGAGGATAAGGTAAAATGCATTAATGTATCGTCAAGTATTCCGTTTAATCGAGCTAAATCTCTAAAAACTTATAAAATTTCATAAAATATATTTAAATACTGAATTGTGCGACTTCTGAGCGTTCCAGACAACTTTTCGGGACACAGTACGTTATGACGGAAAACCGAGACAATCCCGGTTTCCGAGAAGTTTGGTCATCCTTGTCTACGTAAACGTTTGGGGCGTATTACTTAGTTACATTCTTCAGCTGGATCGAAATACCGTCGTGATACCAAATTTCAGCAGTCCATTTGACCGCCATGTTCAAGTGAGAGCGCTGTTCGCTGAAACTCGCCGGAAGTGAGTTTCAGCAATAAGCACTCTCTCCTGAAGATAACGGAAGGATAGCGCACTGAAATATTGTGTAAAGATGGTTGTATGATCCGGATAAAGACCCGAGAAGAATATAATAAAAACATTTCAACACGATAATGTCCGCTCGAACACAGCAACAAGTTCTACTGCTTGCCTTCGTGCTTACCAGACACTACCTAGGCCAGCAGGGTCACTAAATCTCTGCCCAGCTGTGATCGTTTAGAGCATTATGGGCAGGGCCCTCCAACCAGCTCGCGAGTTTGTAAATCTAAGGTAGGGCCCGCGATGCCCGGCAAACCGTCCCGCGTTAGCTGGCTGGACATCCCCGGTATCCGGCCCGCCAAATTGTTTGAGGTGGCACCTACACTGCCGACAATTGAGTTTCGAGGGCTATCGCGACCAATACCCCGCGACATTGTCGGAGCTCTATCTTTACAGAGCGGAAGGTCATGGTTAAACTTGTGGCTATCCACAATAAAAAGACAGACCATTCTCCGTGCGATAGTGAAAAAAAGAACGATTAACAGACTAGTTTGGCGAAAACATTTTAAGTAAAAAAATTATTTGCATTTTATTCTACTCACGAATCTGGTGCAAGTCTTTCAAATAGACGCCACTTCGGCGACTAGCCTTAGTAATTAATCATTATGGAAGATGCTTCTTAAGCGAGGTTTCGCTTTCTTTTGATTACGTTGTAAAATACACATAGCAACTAAATCGTATAAAATGTTTTTATTTAAAGGCAGTTTAAAGAAAATGCAATACCTGGTGTACATAATGATATTGGATATTTTAGTTGTAACTGTTGTATCAAAATAACTGTAATTAATTTATATCTTGAAAACTCACACTGTTAGAGTATTTACGAAAAGAAATACAACATCTTAGTGATAATTAGTGAAAAAATACTCAAATCGTGTTATACGTATTTCCATTTTCAGATTTTCCTTGTCTCTTCGAATGCAAACTTTGAATTGTCCCACACTTCGTCGTCTCACCAACTAGTACAGCGCATAAAACACTAAAAAACTCGTAACATAGACACAATCACGCAACAGACCTATCAAGTAAATGCTCTGGCTCTGCTACTCGCTACAAGACTACATAACTTATTGTTGCGCCGCTTGAAATAACATTGCGTTGACATACTCTACCTCTCTTACGTCTTGCAGTAATAGTGTTGTTAACAATGATTTTGAGATTTCGTTAACTTTGCAGGACGCTTTCGTGAAGAATGTGCAGTCACATACTTTTTTGTCGGTGAAATTCGCCAGGATAAAATACGCCACAATTTTGGTCAGATGCGTCCACCAATCAAAATTATGTAATTAAATAAAAATCGTTGTTCGTTTTAGTGCTAGCTATTCCCACAACCTTAGATTTTTGCGATTTCATCTTTCCTTTAGCCTTACATTACGGTGATCGTGGAGTGCTAGGATGCTTTAATCCCACGAGGTAGATCTTAGCCCTTATGACTTCACGGAGGAGTCAATGTGGCCCGCGGACTAAAAAGTTTGGAGACCCTTGATCTAAGGCGCCAATTGGGCAGAATTTGGCGCGATACCTCTCAGGAGGGTATCCAAAAACTTTATCAATCAATGAGAAGGCGACAAATTGCCTGCATAAGAGCCAGAGGTGGACCAGTTCGTTTTGACTTGCTCAATTTGTGAAGCTCATTCTCTTGAAAAATCATCCAACTTTTCTCAAACTGTAATCATTTATTTGGCTGTACATGTAAATCACTTATACTGATTTCCGTTCCCTTCGGACATTTCCTTCAGAACGCGTCTTTTAACAACCGCATAATTTACTCTTTCACTTTTATACACTTGCTCCTCCAGTGGTTACGACAGGTGTTCAGAAGAGGTGAGAGATATTCTGAGTGAGGACGAGACAAGCGGACGTTGACCGCGACCAGGCGGTGCTCAGACGTTGAGCGGCCGGCCGCCTAACGAGTTGAGCGGCCGCTCGCTTTGTGGCCGGCGCAGCGGACGCCTCAGCTGGCTGAGCGCCGCCACAAATTGATATCGCGGCCGGACGGGGCGCCAAATTATGCCTGGACCGCTGCCTGCCGACTCGGCACCTTGGCGTGCGCTCCGCGGCGTCCTCGCGGAGCAGTCTGGGCGCCGGTCCAGTGACTCACCCACCAGTCTCCACTATGGCAGGTGGCGCATCTCTCGTCACTGAAGTCTGCAGCGCTAGGCGCGAAGACCAGGCAGTGGGCAGGACGAGAATCAGTCATTTATCATTCAGAAATTCCTTAATAGTCGTTACTGTGAAGAATTACAGAATCTTTGGAGTGGGATGAACAATGTGCCGAGCACAGATTACTAGTTTTCGAGAATAACAGAGAGAGACGAAAGTAATTAGGAGTAACAGAAATGCGATTACCTTTCAAATTAACACCTAAATTAAGCAGCATCCTACAGACTAATTCTGCCATCTTTGAAGTAAAATAATATATGACTGACGAACCAGGGAGGATGTAAGAAGCAGAGAGAGAGCATTCTTGCATCAAACATACGCTTGATTTGAGGTACAGCAATGTACGGAAGTAAATGACGGGCATGACAAATCGAGAAATAAGTGAATGTAAGCGTCTGAAATGTGGTGTTACAGAAAAAATGCGGAAAATTAAGTGGACTGAGAAGAGGAATGGAAATGAGTATATGGAAAACAGTGACTAGCAGAAAGAGCAAAATTATAAGAAACCTGTTAAGACATAGGGAAATAACTTTCATGGTACTAGAGGGAGCCATAAAGGGAGAAAACTGTATAGGAAGACATAGCCTGACATACAGTGAGGTTGTATATAGACTTTCACCCCTTGAGAGGAGTCCCCATGAAAAATGTGTGATCGTAGGACGATGAAAGATTGTAGAAACACATTTTGTACGGACGTGCCAAGACAAACAACGAATAAACCATCGAAATAAGCACATTTCAGTCTCCACATGGGAGGGTAACATTTGCTATCTGCTTACCATGTTTACGTCCTAGTTTACAAAAAAAAGTTCAAATGGCTCTGAGCACTATGGGACTTAACTTCTAAGGTCATCAGTCCCCTAGAACTTAGAACTACTTAAACCTAACTAACCTAAGGACATCACACACATCCACGCCCAAGGCAGGATTCGAACCTGCGACCGTAGAGGTAGCGCGGGTCCAGACTGTAGCGCCTAGAAGCGCTCGGCCACCACGGTCGGCCCTAGTTTACAAACGTAGCTCATTGTGACGACCATCTGCGTCCACGACAACCTAGAAACGCGACAGAGATACCATACCACAATCGTTGGCACCGCTTTTCGAACGGTGGACCGTGGAATGCTCAGCTATCGTTAACAGCTCTTGTACTGCTTAAAGATCGGACACTGCGTCCAGCACTCTCAACCATGGCGACAGTAACGTCTTCGACATTTTTTGGTACAAGTGACCGTCGACATCTTTAGGGTTAATTCCAACTTCCGAATCTTGTTCCTCAACCGCGGTGCGGAATGAGGACTTCTGTGTGTTTCTTTAATGCGTCGATATTCGCGAAGAGCAGTAGTATAGTTGTTGTATTGATGAAATAGCTTAACGAGTAAAGCCTTGCTCATCTTCTCCAGACACATGTTGAGTGTCTGCAATTGTAAGGAACACTGATGCTTCCGCTTCGACCCTACGAGGCCACACACAGAGGTATTTGGCCATAAAAGCTGGCCAAATGTCCAGTTTTCAAATTCGAGTGATTCCCAGGATACAAAACTTCCTGTGATAGTCTGATGGATCAGGCATTGCTGAGGTAGTATGTTGTTTGCTTATATTACGCTGAAACGCGATAGAGATAGTCAGTACGTACGTCTGGCTTTCAGTGCATCTGAAGCTTCTCTGCTACATTGAAATCATTTTGCGTTTCTGAATTTGTTCAAGTGTGTTTTTACTTGAAGTGTGGTGAAAAGCAAAATGTATTACGATGATCCGGATACGTACCATTACTTATAATTTTTTCATACATATTATTTTCTACTTTTATTAGTAATCATTCTTTTTGTTGTAGTTCAGAATGTTTCCCTGCATATCTGTTAATACAGGATGATAGAAAAATCTTTCCTCTACTGGAAATTTAAAAAAAGTATCCGCTGAAACCCCAGTTTGATTTTGTACGATTTTTTTTCATCAACGAGTTGATGGCTATAAAATGTAATCTCCGAAATGAAATTTGAAAGCATTTTGATTTCATCCTAGGTCCATCGAAAGTCAAAATTATGGCAAGCAAAGGCCTCAATGATCTTATCAAGAGATGTTCCGAGAAAGAGTTTGTAAAATGATTGGGCTTTAATGAAAATCATACATTACCAGATCCTACCTTTCCTGATGAAGAAAAGAAAGGTTTTAAACACAAATTAGAGAAACGCTGGCTTGCTTGAGACAAATTTGATAGTACCTTCTTAAAGAATAACCATAACTGGCTGTGAAGTACTATTAAAATTTCATGTTGCGAAGCTCGAGCTGGTAGGCCGTCAGAGTCGTTCGTAGCAAATATGGTATTTTTAAAGCAGCTGTTCTGGTTCTTGATATAGTTGGCACAACTGCTATTTCTCTTCAGTTAAGTGCTGGTAGTAGACAGTTCCATGCTCAGAGTAATAGTGCTACTTCTCCTTCACTGTGGAAAACATCTCTACGTCTATATTAGCCGCAATGTTTTTTTAAACAAGTCATAACCTGACAGCCCAAGCACGTTTCAGAAACGATTGTGCATATACATGGTAGCGAAAATTGATTTTGGAAGTGGAAAACAGCTAGTAAGAAGCGGATTTCCAGAATCGATTTTGGAGTGTTTACATGGCCAACCAAAAGCAGCACTGGGAAATCGGTTAACCAAATCCGGTTTTGGGAGCCCATGTAAACATTGGGATTGAGAAAACAATTTTAGAGCGCAGCATTAATGTATGCCAGTCAAACGAGGCTCCGAGAATCTGGAAATGTAGAGGGTTTCAAATTGGTTAAAGATACTACATCATCTCCTAGATGAGCAGCTAGATGCAGATAAGCATTAGATCGGAGTTCGAGAGAGTTACATGCAAATAATCGTCATTCACATATACAAGCCTTGTCAACATTTGTGTGAGCCTCGCTGACAAAGAAACAATACGAAATAATCCGAACACCTGACAAGTAGGTCTATCCCTGTTACAGTATCATTCAAGAGGCTAAATAGCATTGCTACCCAGTGACTGAATCATATCAGGTGACTGCCATAAGTGCGGATATTCAACTTCAAGCCACACTTAAACACACGTATGACCGATTAATATTATATTTAGAAAAGGTTTTAAATGCATTGGAACTTATCTATAAAAGAATTGTCACGGTTTATAGCAAATTAAGTTTACACAAAAATTTGGGCCGGCCAGGGTGGCCGAGCGGTTCTAGGCGCTACTGTCTGGAACCGCGCGACCGCTACGGTCGCAGGTTCGAATCCTGCCTCAGGCATGGATGTGTGTGATGTCCTTAGGTTAGTTAGGTTTAAGTAGTCCTAAGTTCTAGGGGACTGATGACCACAGCAGTCAAGTCCCACAGTGCTCAGAGCCATTTGAATTTTTTAACAAAAATTTGAAACCAAACATGATTCCGATGCGAACTTATTTCAGTCAGTAAACAGTTTTTGATATTGCTGAGCAACATTCATACAATAATTTTTAAATGAATACACCGCCATTTTACTGTATTGTTGTTTGTTTAATTACGATCCAGGTTTTGGCCTTTTATAGCATTTTCAAGTGACTGGGTTTATGTCATTAACATACATTGCAGGACATCTAGCTCAAAATTGGTCATATATATAATCTCCGTAGTCTAAAAAGACCAGTAAATAATAGTGAGAACACGTCGTATTTTTAAAATAAATATGACTTAATCTCACTATTATTTACTGGTCTTTTCACAAGGTGGTTGTTTTACATTTGGCATTTTGTGGTGAGCTAGGTGTCCTGCAATATATGTTAATGACATTAACTAAATCAATTGAAAATCGCATAAAAGGCCGAAACTTGGGTCGTAATTAAATAAACAAGAATACAGTCAGATAGGGGTGTATTCATTTAAAAATCATTTCAGTCATTTTTAGTGCCTCTCCAACATATTGCTCGCACGAATAAAGACTTAATTGTTTGGAAAAATCCTACACCATCATCTGCCCGCTATTGCAGACCAATAAGAATTAGATTTATTCATCAAACAGCTGATGTTACGAATGAATTAATTGGTTAAATCAACAGGCAAACTGAAACATTATAAGAAATAAAAATTGGAAGAACAGAAGATGCTTTATCTATAAAACACACATTGCTGATGACTATGGTAGACTTAAATGTCTGCAGTGTAGAAACAGAGGCAGCATCGAGAATGATTTGCAAGGCTACCTCAAAAGATTTCAATAAATTGCGAGAAACAAAAGTAGTAAATACAGAAGCTCTTCAGTTCGGCCAGTTCCATGCCCCAATTAGATTTTTCGAATTTTTATTGCATTTCTTATGTAACATAATCACCAAGAAGTGGCAAATCCGGTCAAAATCTGAAAAAAAAACTTTTTCACGAGAGGAAAATAGTCACACAATAAATGTTTGAAATCGGTTGGGATTAACTGTAGATGTTCCGAAGCAAGGCCATTGAAATAGCAATTATGGAAATACTAATGGAAGGTTTCTTCCAGATCCTGAAACATCAACAGAAGTAACAGGTTTAGATCTACAACTCATCTATCGATTCAGGGTTATTCTATAAGATAAACATAGACCAATTTTCTTCTTATACTAATGAAACAGCAAACTATCGAGACACGTCCTTAGCCACGAGCGCACTGCCTCTACTTGAGCGTAAGTAGCAATCAAATGGACACTGTACGTAAACTGGGTTGATGTGAGGGCATGGCAGAGCGCTAAAAAGGGGCAGTCGTGTTTGTCTTAGCCCATGGCCGTGTGGTGTGTGAAGTTGCTGAATTTGTTGGTGTTTCGCGGCGGACTCTTCAGAATGTCTAGAAGTAGTGGTGGACACACGTGGCCACGAAACACGACGTCAGAACTGTCGTTCGAAAATATTTTCACTGAGAGGGACCATAAACGACAGCAATTGCTGCAGACAGGGAATGAACGTCCACCCAACCCGTTAACGCAATGAACATTTGGAGTCAGTAACCTCGCAGGCACATAAAGACGACAACAGAAAAGTCCATCATTGGTGAAAAATATGGGACGGGTTTTCTAAACAGTCCTCCATCCTGTTACATCTCCAGTGGCCTGTAAAATCGCCTGAAGCGAACACCATAGAAAATCTGTCGTACATGTTAGAAAAGTGGGCAAAACGCCGACATCAGCATCCCTGTAATTTTGATGGAACTGCCCAATCAAATGATCAACGAGTGGCTTTACCTTGACGCACTTGTGAAACATCGTGTACTCACTTCCCAGCTGATCCAGGCGGTTATCAAGTCCAGCGGCGGAATTACATGGTATGCAGAGGGTTAATATTCGTTCTCCTAGAATTCTCCACACATTCGGACTTCCATCGTCATGCTGCCTACAAAACTGGGACTCGTCTGGAAAGAAGAAATAATAGTATTCAGTTAGTGTTATCGACGCGTTTCTCGCCATGAAGGGAAACTCCAACAGTAGTCACTGTGCTAACACTTTGTGGTCCTTGAAGCATTGTTGCCGTGTTCGTGAGAATACTTGTCTTGGTGCATACAAGCCCATTTCTTGATTCAGTGTTGTATCATAAGTTTCACGCAAGCTTCTGCTACCAGCCATGGGATATAAAAGTCAACCATCGACGTACATCAGCACGAAGAGTTCTACCACCAGGAGTTGACTGTATTGCTACATGACGTAACACAACGTAGCGTTTCCACAGCCAATCAAGTGACGGGAAACTTCCTCCTGTCGTATTACATCCAGGCGGAGGAAACATAAATGGTCACCGCTCAGTCAGTGGCATCTTTCCTCCGTCGTCATGGATTCGACCGGCGCGGTCTGTGTTCCAGTCGGCTGAGATTCTACAGCGTCAAGTTTGTCAAGTTTTCGAAATAGGAGCTGTCATCTAGACCTGATGGCACTGGACTTCGAATGGCCCTCCTGATTCCACGCTCGCATCACATTTCGGGGGATCCTGACTAACGCGAGCAGCAGTCTAGGAATTATTTGCAACCGCAGTCTCTATGGACCCTGATCCTGCCACTCTCAAATTCCGCACATGCAGAAAATTAACATTATCTTCTCTCAAACAAGCAAAATTTTAATGCGTTTTCTGAATGACAGACCTGCTGTATAATCTTTCCTTTTCTAAAAAATGAAGATTACGAAACCCATACTTCATTTATACGAGTGTGCTGAATCCGTTGCCAATTTGACAATAGTTGCATGTCGTCGCCCGGTATTCCTATTTGAATGGCCAGCAGAGTATCATAAAAGATAAATTTATAACAGATCAAATTCTCACAGCAGAAACTGACACTTCGCTATCCCTTGATTAAACAATTTTTGTATTTTTTTTCTTTTGTATAGCTGCTGTCTCAGATAAGAATCGATCAGTACCGTTAGAATTCAAGTTTACATGTGTAGAGTTGCCATCTGTGGGACGTCTTTCCTCCGGCACGAGAATTTAAGCAGTTTCAGTATTCTCAAGTGTAGGTCAGTTTCATTGTTCCTACTACCCAAAAGGTAGACCTTTGTTAACTAAAACCACACCGTTCTGCGCGTCCCCGTCGCCCTTTCAAGTAAACATCCCTTTGGCATGCTAAATACGTCACGTCCCAACATCGCGAGCTGCAGATCACACCGCTACGTGCAAATCGGTACAACGGCAGCTATGTATGCTTGCATGGTGGATACAGATGAATCACTGAAAGGTACATTTCGTGCCTTACGAATAGTTATCCGGCCCAGGTATTGGCTCGCAGCGCTCCAGCCTCCTATGATAACTTCCTGTAACTCAAGGCTCCACTATATTCTTGCTGCTCGTGTTACACTGCCGTCACACTGGTACGCGTGCATAGCTGCTGCACAAAGAACTAACAAAACCAGAAACTAGTCAATTTTATTGATGAGCGGTTCCATTCTTTCTCCTCCAGCTGTGTCAGTTTTAGCCGGATATTGATCAGAGACAGATCATCACTCGCGAATCTTGTGTCATATGATCTATGACTTCGTAGTATCATACTGTAAATAGCTGTAAATAGCCTTAAACACAGTGGGAAGGAAAATGCTCTAGATTTGGTCCGCGAAGAATGAATGATGTAATGAGCCAAACCGTATTCAGCCCGAAAAAAGCGCATCACTTGTTTGTATCGCCTCAACTTACTATCGATTTTTGTGTGCTAGGAGAATGAAGAGTTTGTTAAATTGTTTATGTAGTTTTCTTATATTTTCGTGTTAAAATGTTGTAGATATGTGACACCACATGCTCGAGAAAAGCTGTGTCCTGTCAAGTCAGCGAGTTTGCATCGTTCAGCCGACTGCTGAATCGGAGGGTGCGGTAAAGATAAAAACTACGATGCAGTTGGCCACTACAAACGTTTGTCGGAGATTGCTAAGAAGAAACACTGATTGTTAAAGAGCGAATTAGCGTGGTACCTTTGTTCGCAGAGAATCGTTGTTGGCTTGTCCTTCTAGAATTTCAGTAGTAGTACCCCGGTATCGTTCGAGTAGTGACCTCAAGAGAGATTGTCTCAGGAGTGAAATGAGATCGGCTCACACGTGCGATACGTGAATTAGTCTGAAATTGAGATAGAACTCGTGTGCTCAAAGCAGATCTAAGTAGTTTGGAAAGGTATTCTGAGAGGATTAGCAGCTTGTACAGAAAATGATTATGTCGCCGATTTTCGTAGAGTGTAGACTCGCCAGGTACAGGAAAAGATTCGATTTCTTGAAGTCAGAGATTAGTTTCTCCTAGTTGTGTTTGAAACTGCCAAAAGGTGGGAATTTAAGGAGATGGGACCTGGATAAACTGAAAGAACCAGAGATTGTACAGAGTTTCGGGGAGAGCATAAGGGAACAATTGACAGGAATGGGGGAAAGAAATACTGTAGAAGAAGAATGGGTAGCTTTGAGGGATGAAATAGTGAAGGCAGCAGAGGATCAAATAGGTAAAAAGACGAGGGCTGGTAGGAAACCTTGGTTAACAGAATAAATATTGAATTTAATTGATGAAAGGAGACAATATAAAAATGCAGTAAATGAAGCAGGCAAAAAGGAATATCGACAGGAAGTGCAAAATGGCTAAGCAGGCATGGCTAGAGGACAAATGTAAGGATGTAGAGGCTTATCTCACTAGGGGTAAGATAGATACTGCCTACAGGAAAATTAAAGAGACCTTTGGAGAAAGGAGAACCACTTGTGTGAATATCAAGAGCTTTGATGGAAACCCAGTTCTAAGCAAAGAAGGGAAAGCAGAAAGGTGGAAGGAGTATATAGAGGGCCTATACAAGGGCGATGTACTTGAGGACAATATTATGGAAAAGGAAGAGGATGTAGATGAAGATGAAATGGAATATTGCGTGAAGAGTTTGACAGAGCACTGAAAGACCTAAGTCGAAACAAGGCTCCAGGAGTAGACAACATTCCATTAGAACTACTGACAACCTTGGGAGAGCCAGTCCTGACAAAACTCCACCATCTGGTGAGCAAGATGTATGAGACAGGCGAAATACCCTCAGACTTCAAGAAGAATATAATAATCCCAATCCCAAAGAAAGCAGGTTTTGACACATGCGAAAATTACCGAACTATCAGTTTAATAAGTCACAGCTGCAAAATACTAACGCGAATTCTTTACAGACGAATGGAAAAACTGATAGAAGCCGACCTCGGGGAAGATCAGTTTGGATTCCGTAGAAATGTTGGAACACGTGAGGCAATACTGACCCTACGACGTATCTTAGAAGAAAGATTAAGGAAAGGCAAACCTACGTTTCTAGCATTTGTAGGCTTAGAGAAAGCTTTTGACAATGTTGATTGGAATACTCTCTTTCAAATTCTGAAAATGTCAGGGGTAAAATACAGAGAGCGAAAGGCTATTTGCAATTTGTACAGAAACCAGATGGCAGTTATAAGAGTCGAGGGGTATGAAAGGGAAGCAGTGGTTGGGAAGGGAGTGAGACAGTGTTGTAGCCTCTCCCCGATGTTATTCAATCTGTATATTGAGCAAACAATAAAGGAAACAAAAGAAAAGTTCGGAGTATGTATTAAAATCCATGGACAAGAAATAAAAACTTTGAAGTTCGCGGATAACATTGTAATTCTGTCAGAGACAGCAAAGGACTTGGAAGAGCAGCTGAACGGAATGGACAGTGTCTTGAAAGGAGGGTATAAGATGAACATCAACAAAAGCAAAACAAGGATAATGGAATGTAGTCGAATTAAGTCGGGTGATGCTGAGGGAATTAGATTAGGAAATGAGACACTTAAAGTAGTAAAGGAGTTTTGCTATTTGGGGAGCAAAATAACTGATGATGGTCGAAGTAGAGAGGATATAAAATGTTGACTGGCAATGGCAAGGAAAGCGTTTCTTAAGAAGAGAAATTTGTTAACATCGAGTATAAATTTAAGTGTCAGGAAGTTGTTTCTGAAAGTATTTTTATGGAGTGTAGCCATGTATGGAAGTGAAACGTGGACGATAAATACACTCCTGGAAATTGAAATAAGAACACCGTGAATTCATTGTCCCAGGAAGGGGAAACTTTATTGACACATTCCTGGGGTCAGATACATCACATGATCACACTGACAGAACCACAGGCACATAGACACAGGCAACAGAGCATGCACAACGTCGGCACTAGTACAGTGTATATCCACCTTTCGCAGCAATGCAGGCTGCTATTCTCCCATGGAGACGATCGTAGAGATGCTGGATGTAGTCCTGTGGAACGGCTTGCCATGCCATTTCCACCTGGCGCCTCAGTTGGACCAGCGTTCGTGCTGGACGTGCAGACCGCGTGAGACGACGCTTCATCCAGTCCCAAACATGCTCAATGGGGGACAGATCCGGAGATCTTGCTGGCCAGGGTAGTTGACTTACACCTTCTAGAGCACGTTGGGTGGCACGGGATACATGCGGACGTGCATTGTCCTGTTGGAACAGCAAGTTCCCTTGCCGGTCTAGGAATGGTAGAACGATGGGTTCGATGACGGTTTGGATGTACCGCGCACTATTCAGTGTCCCCTCGACGATCACCAGTGGTGTACGGCCAGTGTAGGAGATCGCTCCCCACACTATGATGCCGGGTGTTGGCCCAGTGTGCCTCGGTCGTATGCAGTCCTGATTGTGGCGCTCACCTGGACGGCGCCAAACACGCGTACGACCATCATTGGCACCAAGGCAGAAGCGACTCTCATCGCTGAAGACGACACGTCTCCATTCGTCCCTCCATTCACGCCTGTCGCGACATCACTGGAGGCGGGCTGCACGATGTTGGGGCGTGAGCGGAAGACGGCCTAACGGTGTGCGGGACCGTAGCCCAGCTTCATGGAGACGGTTGCGAATGGTCCTCGCCGATACCCCAGGAGCAACAGTGTCCCTAATTTGCTGGGAAGTGGCGGTGCGGTCCCCTACGGCACTGCGTAGGATCCTACGGTCTTAGCGTGCATCCGTGCGTCGCTGCGGTCCGGTCCCAGGTCGACGGGCACGTGTACCTTCCGCCGACCACTGGCGACAACATCGATGTACTGTGGAGACCTCACGCCCCACGTGTTGAGCAATTCGGCGGTACGTCCACCCGGCCTCCCGCATGCCCACTATATGCCCTCGCTCAAAGTCCGTCAACTGCACATATGGTTCTCGTCCACGCTGTCGCGGCATGCTACCAGTGTTAAAGACTGCGATGGAGCTCCGTATGCCACGGCAAACTGGCTGACACTGACGGCGGCGGTGCACAAATGCTGCGCAGCTAGCGCCATTCGACGGCCATCACCGCGGTTCCTGGTGTGTCCGCTGTGCCGTGCGTGTGATCATTGCTTGTACAGCCCTCTCGCAGTGTCCGGAGCAAGTATGGTGGGTCTGACACACCGGTGTCAATGTGTTCTTTTTTCCATTTCCAGGAGTGTAGCTTAGACAAGAAAAGAATGTAACCTTTCGAAATGTGGTGCTACAGAAGAATGCTGAAGATTAGATGGGTTGATCACATAACTAACGAGGAGGTATTGAATAGAATTGGGGAGAAGAGGAGCTTGTGGCACAACTTGACTAGTAGAAGGGATCGGTTGGTAGGACATGTTCTGAGACATCGAGGGATCACCAATTTAGTATTGGAGGGCAGCGTGGAGGGTAAAAATCGTAGAGGGAGACCAAGAGATGAATACACTAAACAGATTCAGAAGGATGTAGGTTGCAGTAGGTACTGGGAGATGATGAAGCTTGCACAGGATAGAGTAGCATAGAGAGCTGCATCAAACGAGTCTCAGGGCTGAAGACCACAACAACAACAGTTGTGTTTAATGATGTTCTGTGCTGCTTAACAGCTACGCGATGGTAGGTGAACCGTGTTTCAATATTTTTGTGAGATTTTCCGTTAGATGGTTTTGTAAAGAGACGTTTTCAAGCTAAGTTGATTAGTTATTTTGTGCTTGAGCATTAAAGTGCGCACAAAAGGACAGCAGCGTTGCAGTGTGTCAGTGTGGCTGTATTGGTGTACGCAAGCACTGAGGAATAGTGACTCAGCGATATTTAGCTAGGATTTGTTGTGTGACTTTGGTGTGAACGTAGTAATACAATCAGTTCCGGAAATCTCGTTGGGTGCACTAAATGTATAGTCACTGATTAGAGAACACCCTAATTCTCTCTAAAAGAGATCATCGAGCGCTGGGTTTTCAGTTTTAAATAATAGTGGGTAGCGGAAGTGACCGCCTGAAGTGTTAGATTTATATTTGGTTATTTCAAGTTTATATAGTAGAAAAGTGGCCGTGACATTTAGGTTTTTTTTTCTTTGTTATTACATTTCCACGTAGTGGGTTTTGGAATAGAGCACCAGCACTCTTAAAGTAAAACGCTGATCTATACCTGTAAACAATGAATTACAGGAAACAAAGAATTAACAGTTGTAAACTGAAAACGTCATTACCCGACTTGTTCTTTATCATCAAACTATTAGAAAAAAATAATCAAAGGCTTATTTCAAAACAGACTAATATCTTGAATACATCTATTCGAAAAAAAGTGAATTCAAAACCCAATAAAGTGAAAGACTGTAATTTTGGTAAATGCAAAATTCAGAGAAATTAAAGACAAGGAATAATATTTTTGAAGTAATAACTTGGAACAGAAAGAATGATAATTAATCTTTATTTAGATATGAAAAGCAAGTTTATGCTTTATTGAAAAGTTATTAATTATAAAGGAAAGGTTGAGATTAACGAAATACTTTATTATGATAAAATTTCAATAGACTCAAGGATATTGTTGTAGCAAGACGCTACTTATAGAGGTTGTCGTTGGTTGACAACGAGAGATAAACGATATTAAATTATATCTTTGCCTTGTTAACGTATTGTCCATTCTATGTAAAAATTTATAGCGTTCACACTAATTGAGTGTGTATACGATTATTCGTTTAAGCTTTAAAAAAGCCACTACAAGAAGCAACGGATCTACATGAGGTATTCATCATCTATATACGAAAGCTATCGTTTCTGGTACGTACGTTTTTGAGAAAGTGTTTAGTTATGTAGGCAGAGTACACATAGTAAGCTTTGCTATATGTTGCTGTCATTGGTAAAGCAAATATATCATTCCTACTCCCGTAGACTCCTACATTTAGTATTTTTCTGGTGATTGATATTAGTTTTGGTGGTGGTTTATCTTTCGAATCTAGTGTATCCTGATAGTCAGTTTGCTGATAGCTACCACTGATCCCATTATACCATGAAAAGTGTTATTGCGTCCACCCTTTTGTACATAGTGATCTCGTAGCAAGCTGTAGTGCGATCTATAGCGTAAGAAGCTGAATATCAAATCTTACGTAACGTCATTGTGTTAGTACAGTCGATTATTTAAAGTCACACGGATTACGTCGTTCAGTGTAGGCAAGGTCTTCTTAGGACGACTCATTGTAGTATTACGAGAGTGAGTTACATTGTCCGACGTTGCTTTTCACCTACGTGTTACAGTGCTGTTAGAGCCTGTTGCTAGAGTATATCTCCTACTAGTTAGTGCTATCTACAGGGAGGCGCAATACAATAACCAGCAGAGTTCTCTTGTCTTGCCTGATACCGATCTAATTACCGCAGCCTCAAGCTACACCGCAATGTCTTCCGTCTGCAAGAAACATAGATTCTGCATCTCACAACCAAGTGTTGTGCCCTAACATAAGATAGAGGGAAGACAGGAGGTTACAGGTAAATCTGCAATTCCACAACTGTTACGTGCAACTGCAGGAAGACCAACTGTCAGTGACGACAGGTTAATTACTTGGATCAGCAGCCAAGACTGTCACAGGCCACCTATGAGAGGGGCAGATTTTAGGACAATTTAGGATGCTCGCTGCAGGAAACTCAAGGAATTAAGGGGTCTGGCTAACACTGTTTATTTGCTTCCAGTCTAAATATTACTCTGAAGGCAAATTCTAAACATCAGAAAAAAGGAACGGATGCAATGCGTTGCACAAAAGTAGTCAGTATTTGAGTCCGTGGGGTTAGAGATAACAAGCAGGCTTCTCGGAGCTTACCCGAGGATGGCGACGAGCGACAAGGAATTGGCGTTCCAGACATATGATTGACAACTCTGTCTAATACAAAAAGAACTTGTGTTAATAAGGGAATACAAAGGCGCTCTTTTTCTCTCTTAGTATAGTCGGTCCAACGATCCACAGGCACTCTGCAGGCTTCGGCCATTCAGATTCCTTCCCTTCTCCTACTCGGTATGTACGGATGCCCTTGGCCTTTACAATGACGAACTTCATGTTTGGTAGCAACAACGTCCAGATGAAAGCAGAACGTCACTGCCCTTCCTATAACGGCTAGCAACAACAATTTTATATGTCACTTGGCCTCGCCTTGAGGCCTATCGTGAATTGGGACCACTGTCCCAGCAGTTTTATCCATTTTCCATCTCACTCTAAGCTGTTCTCAGGACCAAGTATCAAGCTTTCTGACTCTGCTAGCATCATAACCTCCAGATTTCACTCAGATTTGTACCAAACTTTGTATGTCGGTAGAGTATCAACCAAAACTACGACCTGGCTTATGCTATGTACTGCCGTCCAGCAGAACTGGCGTAAACGTTAACTAAAAGTAACACCAGAACTACAGGAGCACAGGAAAAGCGTATCGGTGAGCAATTGCTATGGGTAGGTCGTCGTCGGCAGGGTCCTGGGTTCAAATTCCAAAAACACGTGGTTTTTCTTTTATTTATGGCATTGTGCCTGAGAATGTTAGATGGGACAACAAGTTTATGAACAATAACTTTATCTTGGAACTCTAATATTGTTGTTTAACATATTTATGACATGTAAAAGGGCTGTTTGGAGTTTACAGTAACGTCCTCTAGGCAATCTGCTTTCGTTTTATTTCTTTTAAAGTAGCAAATCTATAGAGTACATTTATAATCTCACAGAATATAAAACCAGAATAGAAAAATAAAGAAACAATCGCATCACACGTGCTGGAGTAATAATAACCCTCTCACAAACACACGCTGTCATTTATTCAGGAGCAAAGACTTCACGATAATGGTTGCATACGAAGAAGTGTGTGAAGCAAATTACTTTCGTGCACTAAGCACATGTGATGAATCCCAAATTTGAGCATCCACCCTGTATAATGCAGAATGAAAGCTTGTTTCTGAAACAGAACTTTCTCCAAGTTTCAGAGAGTGTGGGTTCATCAACGAGTTTAGCCATAATTCGCCCCTGACGATGACATTTATAGTAACTGATTGTACGTGAGGGACTGCAGCTTCAGAAGATTATTCTGTTGTTGCAGACTGATCCCTTCTGAAAAATCTCTAGCAGAATCGGATATAACGAATCATATGCTTGTACTTTCTGAAGAAATGAAGGTCAAGGGTTTGACAAATAGAGGTTGTACTTGGTGGAATTACGTGAATTTTGATGTTGTCTTCTGGTAGATTGTTTCGCATGTGCGGATAACGAAGAACACTTGTGTCTTTGTCGACCATGTAAGAATCCAATCTTCACTGATTTGTTCCACTACCGCTTCTTGTAGAAATGTCCTCAACAGTTCTTTGGTCATCTTGCCGGAGGAGTGAGAGTTGACGATTAAATTTGAAGAACGAGGCTCTTGAAGGATAAACAGTTTTGGAGCAAGTTTACGCCTCTGTGAAAGCAATCGAATAACTGTGTACGTATGGGCTGTCGCATGAAGGAACTGTAAAACCCGTGCACTATCTTTAGAACCTCTAGTTGATAGAGTGCAACCCACAGATATCGTTGTAGATATTTGCGTCTGTGTAGGGTGTCATCAGCGCACGAGTTGTTTGTTGTCAGTACTGTATCGTTGTCTGGATGGCGGTACGTTGCGGTACATTTTTACTGTACGGCTTACAGTACTGTTTTTACGCCTCCAGCATAAGACCAACTGTCACTGGCGTCAGATATTGGGAAATTTAACTTTCCCGCTTTTGAATAAAACGTTCTCGATTTTCAAGCCGCGTCAATTCGAATAAAATCCTCGAGCTTTCGATGACCATCTCCGCCATCGTCGTCAGGATTTCACTGACTGCCGAGGCTGCTACGGTTCCTCTCTTATATAGGCATGATGACATCATCAGCAGCCAAATAAATACAGTTCGGAAATAGAAAAGTGTTGGCTCATGATTTTACATATTGGGACTCCATTATAAAGAAAGAGGCCGAGATTCGTTCAAACAACAACAATTTCAACAGAGACTAGGAGTACACACTCATCAGGGCATGGGGGTGGGTGTTGGACATCGAAAGAAAGCAAAGACAGATGCGCGACGCGGAAGTGGCAGTTTCAAACGTAGCGCTTGCCCCTGGCGCCACCGATGCTGCCACGGGCAATAGCTCCGCTAGCTGCCCGCGTCGACATACGCGCGCGCCACATTGAATCGATCTGATTGGCTGCTGATGATGTCATCATGCCTATATAGGCGAGAGACCGTAACAGCCCCGGCAGTCAGTGAACTCCTCACGACGATGGCGGAGATGGCCATCGAAAGCTCGAGCATTTTACTCGAATTGCCGCGGCTGGAAAACCGACAACGTTTTATTCATGCATGCCGTCGCGAAAGACTCCGAGGACACCAAAGAAGTAGTTTTCCGGGATCTACGAAAGTCCGCAGGCATGTTTCCACATGTGAAAGATTATGTCTATTGAAAGTTGGCACCAGGTGGTTAAGGGAGGCGCTAGTGATGGCACTGTGAGGATACATCGTGAGGTTGTCATTAAATATGCGCTGTAACCGTCATCAGCTTTTGTTATCTTTGAGATTGGACGGAGTGCGTTGATGTTAGTGAAGAATGTCTTTAATACTACAACGATACCATTATCAACAGATCACTGAGTTTGTCAGCGGTTCTGTAACAGTGCTATGAAAACCTGGATTTTCCTTCCACGATATTACAGAAAAACTTGTCAGCACCGTAGCTAATGGTGGTCACGGGAAGGTACATTAGCAAGAAGCCCGGGCTCCTGAAGGCCACGTAGCACTGCCGAGAGGGAAGACCGTCGTTTCCGGCATTTGGCTCTGGCGCATCGTACTCTCTCTGCAGCAATAATTCGAGCAGCAGTCGGCACAACAGTGACACAACGAACTGTTAATAATTGGTTACTTCAAGGACAGCTCGGAGCCAGACGCCCTGTAGCGTGCATTCTGCTGATTCCAAAAAATCGTAATTTCTGACTTCGGTAGTGTCAAGCGAGAGCTCATTGGAGGGTGGAGTGGAGGCTTTCTGATGAAAGCTGGTTCTGCCACGGTGCCAGTGATGGCCGTACGTTGGTTAGGAGGAGCCAACTGAGGGCCTGTAACAAAACTGTCTGCGTGCTGGACAAACTGGACCTAAACCTGGAGTTACGGTCTATGATGCGATTCCACATCACACAGCAGCACTCCCGTGGTTATCCCACACACCACGACTGCAAAACTGAACATCAGTCTGGTGATTCGATCTGTTTTGCTGGTATTCCAGGATGTACTTCCAGGGAGATCACGCTAGCTCACACTTCGCTATTGCAACCCAATATGCTCAGCAGAGTGTCATCATGTTGTCTGGGCCTGCTGGATCACCAGATCTGTGTAAAATCGAGCACTTACCGAACATCATCGGACGACAACTCCAGCGTCATCGACAACAACCGCTAACTGTCCCTGATATGGAAGATCAAGTGCAATGGGCATGGAACTTCATCCCACAAACGGACATCCAGCACCTGTACGAAACAATGCATGCAGTATTCATGTTGGCAGTTACGCCGTTTATTAATGTACCAGCACTTCACATTTGCAATTGCTTATCTCGGGCTTACATTAACACGTGATCTTTCAATGTTAATAAAATTGTTCAAATGGCTCTAAGCACTTTGGGACTTAACATCTGATGTCATCATTCTCCTAGACTTAGAAATACTTAAACCTAACTAACCTAAGGACATCACACACATCCATGCCCGAGGCAGGATTCGAACCTGCGACCATAGCAGTCGCCCGGTTCCACACTGTAGCGCCTATAACTGCTCGGCCACCCCGGACGGCCATCTGCATCAGTTATTACTGTTATTATTATTGTTATGTAATTATTATTATTAACAATGCTAATAATACGTCCGTGCGTGTGATTCGATTGTTTCTTTGTTCTATTGTCCCATTGTTTATGTTTATTCTGTGAAACTGTAAATTTACTCTATAGATTTGCTACTTTAAAAGAAATAAAGGGGAAGCAAACTGCCAAGAGGACATTGCTGTAGACTCCAAACAGCCCTTTTACATGTCGTAAACATGTTGTCCCATGAAACACTTTCATGCACAATACAGTAAACAATTGCGTCATGGGGTATGAAACCGGGGCCTTTCGTACGACAACCTAACGCTCTATCAACACACTCAAGGGACTAATACGTAGCAATTGCTTTTACCGTGTTCTGGTAGTTCTGATGTTACTTTTAATTAACGTTTACGCCCATTCTGCTGGATGAAAGCACATAGTACAGACCAGATGGTAGTTTTGATTGATACTCCTATCAACAGGCAACGTTTGGTTAAGATCTGAGTGTCTGGCATCTGAAGGTTTCTGTGTAAGACACGTCTGTTTGTGACCATCTTCTACTGTGACGCGTTACAAGACCGTCTAGGTGGTGGATGGAGTTACCAGTTAACTCTCTGGGCCAGCTGCACAGAACCTCAGCAATTCGCAGAGCTCTAGCGTTACAATTTATCTTCGGTAACCTAACGCAAACACTTTGCCTTGGGCACTCTGCATTGTGTCTGATTTTCTATCATGGAGTGTCATAACTGGCTTTCAGTAGCCGGAAGCTTAACGATGTGCGTGCAATACACCGTCATGACATGACACAAGCAGCAGAAACGACCTGCTCTCATATGCATGCGAGGCAGAGAAGCAATCCAGGCCCGGATCGTACCCACGTAGTGGTTCAACGATCAGGCAGCCTGAGTGTGGTTTTTAAGCAATTTTCTACGCCCGTTTATGCAAATGTTGGGTTAGTTCCAAACATCCAATTTAGAAAATACGATACGCAAGCAGTTTTAATACAACAACACGCAGGACAAAGTTTACACGATCCACAGCCAGATGGTGCACGCAAGTACCTTTCCGCATGTTAAGTGTCAGTTGTGATGACAGGAAAGGAATCCAGCCGCGAAGTTAAAATTATTCTGCCGAAACACGACTAATAGCAGGCCCCGTAGGATGGTATCAATGCTAGGAGAGAAAGCAAAATCATTAGAAACCAGATGTACTTCCTAAACCACAAATTACCGACAAATAAAATAAAAGGTCCCAGAAATCTACACCTGCATCAAAGTCCGCAAGCCACCTAATGGTGTGTGGGGTAGGGTACTTTTCCTACCACTAACTAGGCCCTCCAAACCCGTGGGAAGAATGATTGTCCGTAAGCTGCTGTATTGGTTCTAATTTCTCGAATTTTCTTTTCTTGATCATTAAGCGAGACGTATGTGGGGGGAAGTAACATGATGTTCGACTGTTCACGGAAGGTGCTCTACCGAAATTTCGATCACTGTAAGTCTCTTCGTGATGCACAACGCCTCTCTTAAACGCGTGACAATGGAGTTTGTTGAGCATCTTCGTAAGGCTCTCGTACCGACTAAACGATCCCGCGACTAAACGTGCCATTCTTCGTTAGATCTTCTCTATCTCCAATCTGGTAGGGATCCCACACAGACCAACAATACTCAAGAATCGGTCGAACAAGCCTTTTATAAGCCACTTCCTTCGTGGATGAGTTACATTTCGTTAATATTCTTCATATGAATCTGAGTCTTGCATCTGCTTCTCCCGCTGCTTGTTTTGTGTGGTCATTCACTTAAGGTCGTTCTGGATAGTTACGCCTAGGTATTTTACGGCAGACACTGTTTCCAGCGGTTTTTCTTCAACAGTGTAGCTATACAGTAGTGGATGTCTTTCCTATGTATGTGCAATGTGTTAAATTTATTTACGTTCAGGGTCGACAGCCAGAGCCCGCGCCATTCATCAATTCTCTGGAGGTCATTCTGCAAATCGTTACTATCTTCTGGCGTTCCCACTTTGTTGCAGACAACCGCATCATCTACGAACGGCCTTAAAGAACATCCGACGCTTTCTATTAGATCATTTACATATTCTGTAAGCAGTAACGTTCCTATCATGCTGACTTGGGGTACTCCGGAAATTACCTTTACATTTGTAGATTATGTTTCCTTTAGAGCGATATGTTGAGTTCTGTCTGCAAGAAAGTCTTAAATCCAGTCGCAAATCTGTTCCGATACTCGATAAGCTCGAATGTTTTTCGCTAATGGCAGTGCGGGACGGAGTCAAATGCCTTCCTGAAGTCAAGGAACACGGCATCAACCTGAGCGCCATTGTCTATGGCGCTGTGGATCTCATGGAGGAACAGAGGTAGGTGAGTTTCGCAGGATCCATGTTGATTGTTACGCAGGAGGTTTTCCTTCTCCAATAATTCTACATCAGACTGACGACAAAGATATATGTGTGTAATTGTATGCGTCTGTCTTACGACCCTTCTTAAAAACGGGAATGACCTGCGCATTTTTACAGTCGCTAGGTACCCTTTGTTGCTCAAGCTATATACTATAAACTACTGCTAGAAAGGGAGAAAGTGGTTTCGCATAATTTTTTGTAGATTCTTATAGGTATCTCATCAGGTCCTGACACCTTTCCACTATTAAGTGACTGTAGTTGATTTTCTATTCCGCGATAGTTACCTCAATATCTGCCATTTCGACGTTCGTACGACGATTGAGAGGAGGGACCGTGTTACGATCTCCCACGGTGAGACAGTTTCGGAAGAGCGAATTCAGTGTTTCGGCCTTCTCTCTGTCACCTTCCGTTTCGGTGCCTCTATGGTCACTGAGTGTATGAATAGACGATTTTGACCCACTTACTGATCGTGCATACGACCAAAACCTCTCAGGATTTTTAATCAGATGGGCTGACAAGGCCGGCCGAGGTGGCCGAGCGGTTCTAGGCCCTACAGTCTGGAACCGCGCGACCGCTACGGTCGCAGGTTCGAATCCTGCCTCGGGCATGGGTGTGTGTGATGTCCTTAGGTTAGTTAGGTTTAAGTAGTTCTAAGTTCTAGGGGACTGATGACCTTAGCAGTTAAGTCCCATAGTGCTCAGAGCCATTTGAACCATTTGGGCTGACAAGATTTTTCTTTCGAAGTCATTGAACGCTTCTCTCATAGCTCTCCTTATGCTCAATTTCGCTTCGTTTACCTTTTGTTTGTCAGCTAGGTTTTTATCTCTCTCCATTCTGAGATGAAGTTCTCTTTGTTTGCGTAGCAGCCTTCTATCACGGCTATTAAACCATGGTGGGTCTTTCCCATCCATTAAGATCTTACTCGGAACATACTCGTCTAGGGAATATTGCACGATTTCTGTGAATTGTTTCAATTTGTTTTCCACATCTTCGTCCTGATAACCGAATACTTGATGCTGTCTGCTCAGATACTCTAAAATTTGTATCCTGTCACTGTTGCTAATCAAAAATACCTTACGGTCTTTCTTTACATTCTTTGTCAGACCAGTTGTCATGGATGCTATTACAGCCTTACGATCACTGATAGTTTCCTCTACGTTAACTCATTGGATTAGTTCAGGTCTGTTTGTTGCTAGGAGGTCTAAGACATTACCCTCACGAGTTGGTTCTCTAACTACCTGCTCCAAGTAATTTTCGGAGAAGACATCCAGAACAATGTCACTTGAATCACTGCCTCAGGCACCAGATTTGATAGCATGACCCTCCCAATCTATACCTGACAAGTTGAAGCCACCCCCCTCGGTATGATCAGGAAAATTATTAACGATGTTCTGAAAGTTCTGTTTGAAACACTCTACCACTACAGCTCCTGAATCACGCGGTCTATAAAATCACCCGATTATCACTTTTGACCTATCTTTAATACTTTACCCCGAATAACCCACAATCTGAATCCGCGATAACCTAGCCAGACTTTATCGAATTCTTTACTGCAATAAACACGCCGCCACGATTGGCGACTAACCTATCCTTACGACCAATATCTCAATCTGAACTTAGGATTTCGTTCTTGCTAACATCCGGTTTCCGCCAGCTTTCTGTTTCTAACACTATCTGTGCATTATATCCTTCAGTAAGCGATACTAATTCTGGAACCTTTCCTTGTATGCTCCCCCAGTTTACTAAAATCCTGTTAACCTATACTATCTCTGATCTGCGACGATGAACGTTCTCTGGGGACATGAGGAATGAGCAAGTTGGATACGTCCTCCTCATATTGCAGATGCTTAAAAGAAAAGAAGAATAACATGGCGAGATTGAACGTTTTCCGTATCTGTGAACAAAAGAAGAGTGACTCACTTTTGGGTACAACATTCTGGGGGCCGGCCGTGGTGGCCGAGCGGTTCTAGGCGCTCAGTTCGGAACCGCGCGACTGCTACGGTCGCAGGTTCGAATCCTACCTCGGGCATGGGTGTGTGTGATGTCCTTAGGTTAGTTAGGTTTAAGTCGTTCTAAGTTCTAGGGGACTGATGACCTCAGAAGTTAAGTCCCATAGTGCTCAGAGCCAATATTCTGGTAACGGCGGCCAGGTCGTAAGAAAATGAGCTGCAATGTGCGCTCGCAGTGGTGAGGGTCCGGTAGCTGCCCACGTACGCACGCACACACACACACACACACACAAATCGTGCCGCGCTGCAGATTCCAGATACAGGCCGAGCGCAGACCGTCATCAGATTATGCCGTTCTATTGGCTATTATTCTCGGAGACCGGTAATGATTTGAGATTGCAGGCGGTCGTGATTGGCGGCCCTCGTAAAGCACGGCGTCCCTTCCCTCATCTGATGTGCGGCTAATGGCCGGCGCCCATGCTCTCAGGCTGTCTGCGCGGACCACTTGCGTTTCAGTCGCGCCGGCTCTGTGATGCCAGTGGGCGCGCGGATGCTGCAGTCAGCTCTGCGCTTCCGTAACCTAGGACTCAGCAGCTGCTGTCTCTCTCCATGGAGGCCAAAGACACCTACTGGATTCTGTGTCCTTCAGCAAAATGCGTTCAAGTTTCTATAAAATTTCACTTTAGTGGCTTTAGGCTACATCATCGAGACAGCCTCTTATCTCACACGTTAACCCATGAACCATGAACAAACGGCAAAAGGCAGATTATACACTAACGAAAAAGAAAAAAGAGAAAGAAATCGCAATACCAGGAAGGATCTGTGTGACTTAAACGGAGTTGGTAGGCGTGTTTCTACATCTGAAAGGTGATGTCTAATCAAATTTTGTGTCAGTCGCATACCAGTGGCGTTAGTAGCGCCACTATGAGGATGGAAATAAGATGTTGCTTTAAATACACACTGTAACGGTCGTGAGTCTTAGTTACCTTTTAGACTGGACGTGGCGAGTCTATGTTAATCAAGAATGCCTTTAAGGCGGCAAAAACGCCATTATCAATACCTCACGAGTTTGAACGCGATCGTGTATAGGGTTACGAGAAGCTGGATGTTCCTGGTGCGATATTGCAGAAAGACTTGGCAGGAATGTAGTCACTGGACAAGGCTGCTGCTAGTGGTTGCCACGGGACTGTATGGTCTCAAGAAAACTATTCTCCGGACGGCCACGTGTCACTACCGTGTTCGGCGTATGTCTCTGGCCCGTCGCACTGCATCTGCAGCAGCAGTCTGAGCAGCACTTGGCACCACAGTGCCACAACCAACTGTCGCAAATAGGTTACTTGAAGAACAGCTCAGAGCCAGGCGCTCTATAGAGTTCATTCCACTGACTCCAAACCACTGCCATTTACGAATTGAGTGGTGTCAAGCTGGAACTCATTGGAAGGCTGGGTGGAAGTCTGTTGTGTCTTCTGATGAAAGATACTACTGCCTCGATGACAGTGATGGCCGTGTCTTCGTTAGAAATAGCCTGCAACCAACCTGTCTGCGTGCTAGACAACTGGTCCTACACCTGGAGTTACGGTCTGAGCTGTGGTTTCGTCTGACAGCTGCAACCCTCTCGAGGTTACCCTACATACCCTGACTGCAAATTCGTACGTCAGTCTGATGATTCGACTTGTTCTACCATTCATCAACAGCATTCCAGGGTGTGTTTCCCAACAAGATAACCCTAGCTGTTGTAACCCAACATGTTCCACGGAGTGTCGACATGTTGTCTTGATCCGCTCCATCACCGGATCTGTCTCCAATCGAGCACATATGGGCCAATATCTGACGACAACTCCAGCTTCATCACAATCAGCATTAACAGTCCTTGTACTGACCGAAGAAGAACAACACACATGGAACTCCATCCCATAAACTGATATTTGGCACCTGTACACCATGCACGCACGTTTTCGTGCTTGTTTTCAACATTCTGGCGGTTACACCGATTATTATGGTTCAAATGGCTCTGAGCACTATGGGACTCAACATGTGAGGTCATCAGACCCCTGGAACTTAGAACTATTAAACCTCACTAACCTAAGGACATCACACACATCCACGTCCGAGGCAGGATTCGAACCTGCGACCGTAGCAGTCGCACGGTTCCTGACTAAAGCGCCTAGAACCACTCGGCCACAGGGGCCGGCACTGATTATTAAAGTACCAGTATTTCACATTTGCAATGACTTATCTCGCGCTTACATTAGCCTGTGATCTTGCAACGTTAAACACTTAAATATGTTACCTACACAAAATTATTCTCGAACTTTCATTGTTCTACATTAATTACTTTTTAGTGTTGCGATTTTTGTTTCATCAGTGTATACATTGTTAGATTTTGGGAAATAGTTTGACACAAAGTGACAGGTTCTCAAATATGTGACTAGAGGGCTTCTTAAATAAAAGAACCACGTACACGTGAGTGCTCACCGGAGACTAAGGTAAAGGCAGGAGTGCCATCGGGATGTTTGATAGGACTGATGCTGTGCTATATATACGTCAACAATCTAACGGGTAAGGTGGGCAGCAGTTGACTGTATGGACCGCGATGACAATATAAAAGAAATCAGGGCTCTTACGGAAGCGTGTAGACAATCGTTTCTCCGTCGCTCCATTTGTGAGTGGAAGAGGAAAGGGAATAATTAGTAGAGGCAGAAGGTACCCTCCGACATTCACCATACGGTAGCTTGTAGAGTGTATATACAGGGTTATGTAGCTTATGCAGGCCATCCCACATATGTTCAGAATGAATAAATATATCAGGATGTGACTTTCGCCAAGTTATGGCGAACAATATGGTGAACTTCCTGACGATCTTAAGTAATTTCTATCACTTATGTTCGCCGAATTACGACACAGGCTTTATTTTTTCCTGATAGAACTATGTACTTTTTTCTGTGACATTTGAAAGAAGCTTCTAAGAGAACTTCAACGACATAGCAAATATCAATCTTCGCAACATGTGCTAATCGTCAGTAGAATGTCCACGCTGACTGAAAGAAATGGGTAAAAACAACAGTCCTTGTCTATCAAAGATTGTTCCATTTTTCAAGACCCGCTTCGTTGGTTCCTGTTTTATTGATGGGAATCCAAATACACTCAAGTATCTCTATTCCCGAAGATATAATGCTGCCGCAGTAATTGCGAAACTTCCCACTGGACGTAAGGCAGTCCTGGTGGTACCAACATGGTGGATGTCCCATTCCGCATACAAAATGACAGGCCTCTTAACGTTTGGAAGGCACTGGAACGCTCGTTCTGGAAACGCAAAAATGGTCTGCACACTCACCGAACTTGAATCTTCTATTCATTTACCTGAGGCGAAACTTGCACTAGAGTTATATTAGGAAACACCGACGATTCTCGAGGCCTTAGACGGCCGCTGTGGCCGAGCGGTTCTAGGCCCTTCAGTCCAGAACCGTGCTGCTGCTACGGTCGCAGTTTCGAATTCTGCCTCGGGCGTGGATGTGTGTGATGTACTTAGGTTAGTTAGGTTTAAGTAGTTCTAAGTCTAGGGGACTGATGACCTCAGATGTTAAGCCCCACAGTGGTTAGAACCATTTTTTTCTCGAAGCTTTAAAATACCATATACCACGGGTCTCTGCTGCCGTTAACTCTAGATCCACCGTGCAGTATTATTCCTCCAGAATCACTTTACAGCGTGTAGCAATGCTTCAAGGACAACATTTTGAATACTTGGTATCACGGCAGTGACAATAAACGCACGAACCGTACCCGAGTTACGCATTTGCTTACATTTGGTGTAAGCGGGCAGACGTTTGTGGAACCTCTTCTCCTGGTGGCGAGACAGTGGTTTGTGGCACTGTTGTTATCTTGATACTACAGGGTGATTCAAAAAGAATACCACAACTTTAAAAATGTGTATTTAATGAAAGAAACATAATATAACCTTCTGTTATACATCATTACAAAGAGTATTTAAAAAGGTTTTTTTTCACTCTAAAACAAGTTCAGAGATGTTCAATATGTCCCGCTCCAGACACTCGAGCAATATCAACCCGATACTCCAACTCGTTCCACACTCTCTGTAGCATATCAGGCGTAACAGTTTGGATAGCTGCTGTTATTTCTCGTTACAAATCATCAATGGTGGCTGGGAGAGGTGGCCGAAACACCATTTCCTTAACATACCCCCGTAAGAAAAAATCGCAGGGGGTAAGATCAGGGCTTCTTGGAGGCCAGTGATGATGTGCTCTGTCACGGGCTGCCTGGCTGCCGATCCATCGCCTCGGCTAGTTGACGATAAGGTTTCATAACTAACCTTTTTCGTAGGACTCTCCATACAGTTGATTGTGGAATTTGCAGCTCTCTGCTAGTTCTGCGAGTCGATTTTCCTGGGCTGCGAATAAATGCTTGCTGGATGCGTGCTACATTTTCATCACTCGTTCTCGGCCGTCCAGAACTTTTCCCTTTGCACAAACACCCATTCTCTGTAAACTGTTTATACCAACGTTTAATACACCACCTATCAGGAGGTTTAACACCATACTTCGTTCGAAATGCACGCTGAACAACTGTCGTCGATTCACTTCTGCCGTACTCAATAACACAAAAAGCTTTCTGTTGAGCGGTCGCCTACTTAGCATCAACTGACGCTGACGCCTAGTCAACAGCGCCTCAAGCGAACAAATGTACAACTAAATGAAACTTTTTAGCTCCCTTAATTCGCCGACAGATAGTGCTTCGCTCTGCCTTTTGTCGTTGCAGAGTTTTAAATTCCTAAAGTTGTGGTATTCTTTTTGAATCACCTTGTATTTTATAAAGTCTATACGTTGCGTCGCTGAAGTTTTCTTATAAGCATGTTTCAAATGACACACAAAGAAGTATGGAGTGCTCTTAGTAAAAACAAAGTCAGTATCGTTATTCGAACGACTATAAATGACACAAATTACTTGGGAAGTCAGGAAATTTGCCATATTGTCCACTATAAATTGACGAAAATCGCTACTCGATGCATTTATTCAGTCTGAATTTATTTTGGGTGCCGGCCGCCGTGACCGAGCGGTTCTAGGCGCTTCAGTCTGGAAACAGTTACGGTCGCATGTTCGTATCCTGCCTTGGGCATGGATGTGTGTGATGTCCTTAGGTTAGTTAGGTTTAAGTAGTTCTAAGTTCTAGGGGACTAATGACCTAAGATGTTGAGTCCTGTAGTGCTCAGAGCCATCTGTACCATTTAGATGACACCTTTTTATGCGTACATTAAATTTATTTAAGCCGTCTCTAATTCCTGTTGTCTATGCAAACATTACAGTCGTGAAATATCATAAATACGTCAAGTTCGTGACAAATCTTGGAGCCCATAATTTCTATTAAATGCAGCAGGTGCAACTTTTGTTTAGCTTATAAACTAACTGCGTCCGAACAGGCCTCGGAAGGCGCAAAGGAGCCGACCGACCGCCATCTCATCCTAATATGATAGACATCACTGCACACGGACAGGGGCAGGTATGTGGTGAGCACACCGCTCTGCCAGCCGTTGTCAGCTTTCGTGACCAGAGCCGCCACTTCGTGATCAAGAAGCTCCTCAATTGGCTTCACAGGGATTGAGTGCGCCTTGCTTGCCAACAGTGTTCGGTCGATCTGGACGGTCACCCATCCAAGTGCTAGCCAAGCTCGACAGCTCTTAACTTCGGTGTTGCGGCTAGGCCGTTGACTTTTGTTTACCTTACACCCCATCCAAAAGTCAAAGTCAGTCCCATATTCCAGAAACGGCCGTTGGAGGTGGATGCTTGAATCCCGTATTTCTGTGTTGGGCAAGGTGTTTGAAAATTTGAAATTTGTGTAAAGTTCCTATGGGACCAAACTGCCGAGGTCATCGGTCCCTGGGCTTACACACAACTTAATCTAACTTAAACTAACTTAACGCTAAGGACAACGCACATACGCATGCACGAGGGAGGACTCGAACCTTCGACGGGGCAATCCGCGCGAACCGTGGCAAGGCACTTAAGACCGCGTGCTGCCCCGCGCGGCAATGTCATTGTACAAGTGATCAGCGTTTCCGTAGTAGAAGCTCTTTAGAAGCATCAAGTATGAAGATGTGTCGTGTGGATAATTGTGATTAGTGTTTGCATAGTGCAATGTTGTATTTCTGTTGTTATGGATGACACAAAGGTTGCCTACACTTATTGAATTGCATTAAGGGATCCTTGCCTTAGGTCAACCGACTGTATAATCATCTACGAAGTACGTAAGTCTGTGAGACACTGCTGAGACGTTTGGAATTTATTCCAGGATATTGGCGCATGGTCTGGTGATCAGGAACATCCGACCATCTCACCTTCATTTGCTGGCTCAGTACAAGTGGTGAAAGTTTCAGCCACTACCAGGATTCGAAAAGTCTACCTTCGATTCGAGCACCAAAGCACAGACGTACGCTAGCGGCCTCGGCTATGGAGACAACTCGTTTTAATGCTGATAATCGAATAAAAACCCGCAGTGTTTTAACAAATTCGTCAACTGTAAGTCAGTAAGTTATACCACAACCGATATCAAACAAAACTAACATTCGTGTGAAGAGGTACACACATGTATTGTGCATACGACAAATCTGTAGAACTACCGGTACGTCCTTTTTATATGTGTAGTGTATACCATCACCAATAAATTATGAATTCAACGACCACTGTTTACTGAAGATAACAGCGCTAGTTTTGCGGAAGAGCACAAGAACAAAGTTAGTACCACATTATTCTTCCGAGTGGCCGTCTGTCACAAAGTTTTAACCTACTAGGAAGTTTGAAAGGCAGTATTACCTTCGTCAGATTAGTTCTCTGTTTCGGAAAACATCAAACGTGCACATGGAAGTAATGACTTGTGTCACGTTCAGTGTCCGTTACACGTGGTCACACTGAACATAAACTATACATATTTATGCTTCATGATACATATTTGTTCCAGACAGGCTTGAAAGAGAAAGCATCGACATCACGAAAAATAAACGGTTCAGAGGCAGAAAGAGCCACTCATGTTCGTTGTTCCCCAAATTTCTGCATTTATAAGGCTCGTCGACTTGCACATAATCAACATCTAATCTCACTATGAGTGCGCTCAAGATCTGCCTGTTGGAAGATCCACTCGTTTTGGTAATACTAGTACTTTTAACGACTCTCATTCGGGAGGAGGGAGGACTAATGTTAAAATCCTCGTCCGGTCACTCTGATTTATATTTCCGTGATTTCCTAAACTGTTAAATACACATGCTGGGATGGTTCCACTGAAAAGGGCATGGTAGATTTCCTTCCCCATGCTTCTGAAATCCGAGCTTACGCTCTGTTTCTAATGACCTTATTGTCGACAGGACCTTCAACTCTCCTCTTCATTCCTTGCCTCACTTCTGTGTTGTCGACGGCTATGTAAGTACATGATGCAGTTTAAGGCTGCACCGTAGTGTATTGTATTCAAGTTCAGACACTTCTTTACTTTTCCCGGAGGTTTATAGGCAGTTCACCCTTCTAAAATAAAATATTCCACACACCTAGTCATTTATTTTTATTTTATTTATTTGATTTATTTTTTATTATTAAAACAGTGTCGCTATAATTTGTGTAATTTTTTATAATACTGGTCCCTCTGCATATTACTTTGTTGGTGGAAGCAAAAGTTTACTTCAATAAATGAATTATCAGGAATTAAGTATAAAAATTTCGAAACTTATCGTGGGTGAATTCAGCCCTAATATTCCGTATTCTGGATTTCGATGGATGTTGACGCGAGTCGAAACAACAAACGAGTTTTAAAAGAAATGATTTATATTTGCAAATTTAATAGTGTTAATTGATGTAATAAATTATTACATAATAATTAAAAGTTTATCTTCTCTCGGTTAATATTTCTACCTGTTTGATACCTTCTTATCTAATTATGAATATCATAATGAAAATCCCCGCAAAATATCACAGCTTTTAGGTAGATTTGAATAAAAGAAAGGTATTAATTTATTACTTATGTAAGAGAAATGTCCTCTCACAGACGAGTAATTATGCGTCATTTCGTTAGCTAGGTGCCTTCGCGATTTTCTTAGTATTAAATTTATTCCCGTCGAGAGAATCGATTACGTATTATACAGCATAACTGCGCGCATCCGCACTAAATAATGACTTCTTAATGAACTAGAATCGTTTGGCGACCCTTTCGAAAAGGTACAAAATCAAAATTTCAACCTAGATTGGGACATTGCTTCCTCAGCAGGGTAGAGCAGCTGAAGGTGTGAACCCAATGCAAGCCTGGTCTTGTTTTCTTGCCAAGACGAATGACTCCCCAGCACCTCGCGCAGCATGCATGGCAAGAGCCGCCATTTATCCCGAAGCGAGCAGAGCCCCTGCTAGCGTTGCATTCCCACAGGCCGTGGAGCTGAACGCTGGCGAGGCCGCAGCTATCCATTCACCACCCCGCTCCACGCTTTCCTTTGCCGCCGTGAATCTCCGTTTCCAGAGCAGGTGAGGTGCCGCTTCTACACTGCCTTGTAAGGGCAGCGGCGCGAACCCTGCCATGCGTTACCACGGTCGGCGCTCCAGGGCGGACACACACGGCTCTCACCCCACCCCACCTCACACTGACGCAGGAGCTTAGTCGAAACACAGGAACTACGATATGTGCACAGCTGCTGTAACCTATTATGGTCCGAATTTTTTATATTGACTTTAACGTATCTTAATGTTTTCTGAATTGTTTTAGAGGGTTGGAAACAGCCTTAGCAAAAACAAAAACCATAATTTTGCCACAATTTTTAAATTTTTTAAAGAAAGGACTTGAAAGTTTCGCCAGGCCACAATGTTATCGTTATCGACAAACTTTATTGATGACCATAACACACATTCTATGCATGCCAAAACTCAAAGTGTGGTATCACACATCGATACCACCCCTACTGGCGTCTTTTATTTGGCAACGGAACTGCAAGTTTTCGTCAGGCGTCGACAGCGGTTGCGCGGTCTCTGATGGAGCCAGTGGTGCGCGCCCCCTGGCCACGCCCCCAGCTGCTCTGTACCAAGAGAGCCCTCTGCCTCCACGGCGGTAGCCACACAGCCCCAGTCGCACTTGGACTCTCTTCGCTACGATTCCATCGTCAGCACTTAGTTGAGAGAGTCCTTTCCTTGTTGACATTGTGATATCTGGACTCTGTTTCTTGCTGCTTTATTTGGAATGAGTCTTCGAACACAACACAAGGATGCTGTTGGGCTAAACAGGTGACCAGAAAACTCGGACCCTCGGTCCAAATTTGTCACATAAATAAATGAAACATGAACTACTCAAAAAGCTATTACTTATCAGAACTAAAAATACAATAACATCCACTTAGTCGCCCTACAGTAAAGTCATTGCAAGTGCAGACAACATGCATCTTGCATGATGTTTGCACTTTTTGTTTGGTGACTACAGTACTACGCTGCATACAGCTGCTTGTTTTTGATGCTCGCTATAAATGTAATAATTCTCATCGTCTGAAGAAGTGCACTATGTGTGTGAAACAGGCAAGGAAATAAAATTTCTTTTGTGCAACTGGTTAGTGATTTTTCAATAAATATACTTACAGCTGCTTAATGAAGCAGTAATATTTTCTGCTCCTAAACAGTTATCAGCATAAACAGATATACCATAAAATATGAGAAACAAGAGACCACACATTATCACAGGAAACACTAAAAATCGATTATCGAAGGACAGCTTTGCAATTCCCCACAATTAAATGGCTGGAGAACTACACGACTTCAGTTCTCTGGGAAAGTTCGGCGATATATTGATAAAATATCACACTAAGAAGACTAAGGGCACTGCAGTCCCACCAGGTTTCAAACTACAGAGAACATCATAGGCTCTTTTTTTGTAATTCAATTCATAAAGAAATAATAGTTTTTCCTAAGTATTTAACTGCGAATTCGGGAGCATGTGTTTCCAATTAAAACACTGAGCCGCTCTTAGCAGTGCCAGTACCGTTAAGACTTCGGAGTTGTGTACAGGAAATCCTCGTCGGGGAGACCTGGTTTCGATTTTTGCTGCTTTCCCCGAATCTCTGGAGGAGAATCTCTAGATGATTCCTTCAACCACCTAATGGCAGCTTAGCCGCTCCGCCTTTCGCTAACTGGTGTTTCGTCTTAACTGTCGCCTTTAGCGAAAAGTCGCCAAAACCTAAACTTCTTTCCTTTTTCTCCTGACTCTTTTCTTTTTCCGATAGCGAGGGAACAGGTATATATAACGCATCAGTTAATGGTGGTACTGTATCGCTAAAAACTGTTTCAAGCTTGTGTTTTTTACGTGAAAAGTAACGAACAAGTAATTACTAAACATTGGCAACGTTGTTTATTAATATCGCTGCTATTCTTGAGCACTGAATGTTGGTTTATACACGTCTCTTTTGGAGTATTTTCCTCTTTTGTTTTGAGAGGTAAAAAATTAAGCACAGACAGCGCCTACGCTTGTGTGTGTGTGTGTGTGTGTGTGTGTGTGTGTGTGTGTGTGAGTGTGAGTGTGTGTGTGTGTGTGTGTGTGTGTGTGTGTGTGTGTATGCGTGTGTAAATGTCCGAAACTGGCAATACGATTTTCATATATATCCTATCTTTGTTAGAGATTTTAGCGAGTAATGTTAATTTAACGAGGAGAACAAGAAGTTTATTAGTGGCCTCTGAAGGTGCAGTTCACAGAGGTTTATGTCTTAGTCAGATTAGGAAAGATTTCTAATTTATTTTTTACGTTATATTATTTTCATATAGTGTAATTTATTATTTTCACCTGATTTACAACTACGAGAATTAATTCGATAAGATTCCGTCCGACAGCATTCTTGGGCGTTTTGACTGTATGCCGCATCGCTGTTTCTGCAAATTATCAAAAGCGCTGCGCACTGATGGTGGTTCCACGACCAAATAACTCGACGAGCGGAGGAAGCATCCTTTTGCAGCATAGACAAGGCCCACACTGCCAATAGGACGAAGGCTAACCTCCAGAGATTTGGTTTGGAAGCACTCCCACTTCCTCCGTACAGTCCATATCTTTCACTGTGTGATTTTCACATCTCTGGCGACATGAAGAAAGTCATTCGTGAACGTCGCTTTCAGTCAGAAGAGGAAGTGCAAGAGTGGGTGCGGCGGTCGATCCGGCAGCGTCCGATCGCGTTCTACGGAACATGAATTGATCGCCTCGTCTTCCAGTGGGATAAGTGTTCATGATCCATAGTTGGTTGGTTGGTTTGGGGAAGGAGACCAGACAGCGTGGTCATCGGTCTCATCGGATTAGGGAAGGATGGGGAAGGAAGTAGGCCGTGCCCTTTCAGAGGAACCATCCCGGCATTTGCCTGGAGTGATTTAGGGAAATCACGGAAAACCTGAATCAGGATGGCCGGACGCGGGATTGAACCGTCGTCCTTCCGATTGCGAGTCCAGTGTGTAACCACTGCGCCACCTCACTCGGTATTCATGATCCCACTCGAATAGTAAACGGTTGTGAAAACACACGTGACCGCTTAGTAACAAACAATCCTGAGCTAATAACGAGCATCAAAACGAATACGGGGATTAGTGGACACAGGGTTGTCGTAGCGAGACTGAATACCGTAAGGCCCACATCCATCAAATATAAACGAAAAATATATCTAGTCAAAAAATGGATAATAATTCGCTTGAAGCCATCCTGAGAGACAATCTCCACTACTTCCAAATTAACAATGTAAGTGTAGACCAGGTGTAATTGTAAAAAATTAAATCGACTGCAATTGAGATATTTATAACAAATATAAAATAAATGGCAAACGACGTAGCTGGTTCCCCATCTTACACAAACCAAGTCATAACACTGCTGCAAAATCGACAAAAAAACATGCCAAATCCAGACGAACGCAAAATTCCCAAGATTAACAACGTTTTACTTATGATAGAAATTTAGTGTAGGCTTCAACGTGAGATGCTTATGATAGTTTCCACAAGCAAACTTTTCTCTAAACTGGCAGAAAATCCAAACAGATTCTGGTCGTCTGTATGGTATGCTAGCGCCAAGAGACAGTCAGTGTGTTCTCTGCGCCAGGACTATCGATGACAGTGCTGCTTAAGCAGAGTTACTAAACACAGTCTTCCGAAATTCTTTCACCAGAGAAGACGAAGTAAATATTCAGAATTAGAACCAAGAACAGCTGCCAACACGAGTAACTTAAAAGCAGATATCCTCGGAGTAGTGAAGCAACATCAATCACTTAATAAAAGCAAGTACTCCAGTCCAAATTTTATACCAGTTAGATTCCTTTCCCAGTATGCCGATGCAATAGCTCCATTCTTAACAATGATATACAACCGCTCGCTCGGCAAAGGATCGGTACCGAAAGACTGGAAAGTTGCTCAGGTCACACCAATACACAAGAAAGGCAATAGGAGTTATCCACTAAATTACAGGCCCATATCATTAACATCGATAAGCATCAGGATTTTGGATCATATATTGTGTTCGAACATTATGAATTACCTTGAAGAGAACGGTCTATTGACACGCTGTCAACACGGATTTAGAAAACATCGTTCTTGTGAAACACAACTAGCTCTTTACTCACACAGTGTTGAGTGCTGTCGCCAAGGGATTTCAGATTGATTCATTTTTTCTAGAGACCCTGAAGGCATTCGACACCATACCCCTACAAGCTGCTTAAATGGTTGAAATGGCTCTAAGCGCTCTGGGACTTAACATCTGAGGTCATCAGTCCCCTAGACTTAGAAACTACTCAAACCTAACTAACCTAAAGACATCACTCACATCCTTGCCCGAGGTAGGATTCGAACCTGCGACCGTAGCAGCAGTGCGGTTCCGGACTGAAGCGTCTAGAACCGCTCGGCCACAGCGAAAGGCCAAGCAGCTTAAAATCAAATTGCGTGCTTATGGAATATAGTCATGGTTTTACGACTGGGCCGGCCGGAGTGGCCGAGCGGTTCTAGGCGCTACAGTCTGGAACCACGAGACCGCTACGGTCGCAGGTTCGAATCCTGCCTTGGGCATGGATGTGTGTGATGTCCTCATGTTACTTAGATTTAAGTAGTTCTAAGTTCTAGGGGACTGATGACATCAGAAGTTAAGTCCCGTAGTGCTCAGAGCTATTTGAACCATCTTTTTTACAACTGGATTCGATATTTCCTGTCATAAAAGTCACAGTTCATACTAACTGACCAAAAATCATTGAGAAAACAGAAGTTATTTCTGACGTTCTCAAAGGTAGTGTTACAGGTCCACTGCTATATACACGAGGCAAACTGACGAGCCGTATTATGTTGTTTGCAAATAATGCTGACATTTACCATCTATTAAAGTCATCAGAAGATCGAAGCCACGTGATTTAGATAACACATCTATATTGTGCGAAAATTGGCGGTTGACCCCAAATAATGAAAAGTGTAAGGTCACCCAAATGAGTGCGAAAAGGAATCCGTTAAACTTCGGTTACACGATAAATCAATCAAATTAAAGCCCTTAAATTGAACTACGTACCTAGGAACTACAATTACGAATAACTTAAATTCGAAAGAACACATAGTAAATTTTGGAAATTTGGGGTTAGTTCCTATGGGACCAAACTGCTGAGGTCATCGGTCCCTAGGCTTACACACTACTTAATCTAACTTAAACTAACTTACAGTAAGGACAACACACACACCCAAGCTATGCCCGAGGGGAGACTCGAGCACATGTGGAGAAGGCGAACCAAAGACTGTTTTTTATTGGCAGAACGCTTAGAAGACGCAACAGATCTACTAAAGAGACTGGCTAGACTAGGCTTGTTCGTCCTCATTTGTAGTACTGCTGAGTGGTGTAGGACCCTTACCAGATAGGATTAGCGGAATACACCTGCAAAGTTTAAAGAAGGGCAGCTCATTAAAGAAAACATTTTATTGATCCTGACCTACATAGGAAGAAACGATCATCGTAATAAATTAAGAAAATTCTGAACTCGAATGGAAAGATATAGATGTTCGTCTTTCCGCGCGTTGTTCGAGAGTGGAATAATAGACAATTATTACGAAATTCGTTCGATGAATTCCCCGCCTGGCACTTAAGTCTGATTTGCAGAGCAGCCATGTAGATGTAGGTACAGATGTAACTGTCTTAACGCTCGTGGTGATTACTTACTATTGCGTCGAAACAGTCCACGGCCCCCTTGTGGTGGGTGTTCGGTTTCCATTTGAGTTCCTTTTATGACAAGAGTATGATAATGTTGATTCCTTCTCCCATCACTGTTTAGCGAATCAGTTTCACACCTATAAATGAAAGCACAAACAGCAAAACTTACAGAATATTAATTCAACTCGTGGACCACTTACACAGCCTACAGGGTTACTATAATTGGGTCTCATTGTCAAAGATGATAGCTGGCTTTGAGAAATATGCTACATACGTAAGGTGTATTGTAGCACTCTGAGTTACACACGTAACATATCTTTCCGAAACACATTCACTACTGTCGACTTCGACGGCGATAGTCAGTTATTGTCTGGTGGCGCCCTTATCTCCCAAAAGCTCTCACACCAGACAAGTAAATGTTGTAAAATATTCACTGCCTATGAGTTCATTAATTAAAAGGGTAATACTCACGTCTGCAGATGAACGTTGTGCCACTTACATTTGTCATGCTAATGTGTGAAACAGAAAGCTGCTGAAGGAAAAGATACGTGCTCTTTCTGCGTAGAGGGAACGTAGGCGAAGTGATGTGTGGGAGAGGCGCGGTTCTTCCGCGTCTCATCCCGCACAAGAAGCAGCCGGCGGCCGGGTCGGGTCGGGTTGCCACCTGTGCGGGAGGCGGCCCGCCAGGGGACGGCGTCGTGACGTCTGCCAGCCGGCAATCCACTCGTTAGTCGCGCGGTTTCTCAACGGCGAGATTCACCCGGTCGTTAAATCATGCGGCACATAAGGCGCTTCAGAAAAACTTCCTTCGCTACTTTCGAACCAGTCGGCGTGCTTTCACATCGGGCATCGCCCGTATTCTTCTGCCAGCCATATGTTTCGCTCGTGCGGTGGGCTTGGAGAGGGAGGGGGGGTGGGTGCTTCTTTATAACACGAGAAATTATTATAGGCGACGTTCCGTAGCTGGTCTCCTCGGAGAGAGCCTGCTTTTTGGGAGGGACTGGCTACCGAGGGGGCAGTGTTCGTTCTGCGGTGGACATGATACACCAGTCCGAACAGAGAAAACCAAGAAAACAGGCAAACCGTCGGTCTAGGTCTGCATCAACACACCGCAAGTCACCTGACGATGTGTGGTGGAGGATGCTTCTGGTAGCATTAACTGAACTCCCCCCCAGCCCTATTTCCCTGTTCCACTCGCGAATGCCGCGTGGGAAGAACGATTGTCGACAAGTCTCTGTATCAGCTCTAATTTCTCGAATTTTCTCACCGTGGTCATTTCGCGAGATATGTGTGGGAGGAAGTAATACGTTGTAAGACTCTTCCGGGAAAGTACTCTGGCCAAATTTCAATACTAAACCTCTCCGTGATGGCTCTCTTGTATCGCCTGCTGCCACTGAAGTTTGTTGATCATCACTGTAACGCTCTCGTGCCGACTAAACGACTCCGCGACGAAGCGCAACGCTCTTCGTTTGATCTTCTCTATCTCTTCTATCAGTTATACCCGGTAAAGGTCCCAGATTGGTGGACGATACTCAAGAACCGGTCGAACAAGGGACTTGTAAGACACTTCTTTCCTCGATGAACTACATTTCCTTAAGATTATTCCTATGACTGTCTAGCATCTGCTTTTCCAACCATTTTTTATATGTATTCATGTCACTTAAGGTCGCTCTGCATAGTTACTCCTAGATATTTGCGGTAGATCCCGTTTCCAGTAATTTGTCATTAATTGTGTAGTTGTAAAATGGTTCAAATGGCTCTGAGCACTATGGGACTTTACTTCTGAGGTCATCAGTCCCCTAGAACATAGAACTGCTTAAACCTAACTAACCTAAGGACATCACACACATCCATGCCCGAGGCTGGATTCGAACCTGCCACCGTAGCGGTCGCGCGGCTCCAGACTGTAGCGCCTAGAACCGATCAGCCACTACGGCCGGCCGTGTAGTTGTTCAGTAGTGGACTTCCTCACTTACTAAATACTTTTAAAAATATTTTATGAATCGGTCAAGAAAGGAAAGAACGTGCCGTTGAACACGACTTCATTAAAGGCGGAGCAAGGGTGGAAGGGTGGAGGAAGAAATTATCCGTGCCCATATTAGAGGTGGCATGGGAACGTTTGCCCTGTGTGATTTAGGAAACCATGGAAAAACGTACATTTGTATCACAATTTTTTGAGAACATTTCTCACGGAGGAAAACAGCGACCTGGCTAAATTATGAACGTCAAATGAGCAGTCGACGTTCGTGGAGTCACAACACCCGCTCCCTTCGCCGCTACCACCTACAATCATGATGTAAATGGTCTGAAGATGGTCCTTTCTGACCGAAGCCGGTAACCATTCTAATTAAATATTTTATTGCGAGAATTTGGACCGCCAACCTCGTGGACGCAAGTCCAGTGCCTTAGCGTTTTAGGAAATGATCGTGTCGTTGTTGAGGAAACGGGTGACAGAAGATAACCAGCTTTTTAATACTTCACCGATCGGATCGGATTGCGCAGTGTACTATCTGCCTTACAACGGAACAATCATCTTGGCTCAACAAATAAATCTCTAACACGCGCCTAGGAAATGAATAAGTTACCTCAACTGATTTCAAGAGCTAACTTTGATTGTACACGAATTATAAATACGTCTGGCATTCAAAAGACTGTTCCTCGTAATTAATCTAACGAACGCCCATTACAGATAAAAAATTTGTTTGCATTTGCTGATTTAGGGGACAAAGTGCAGCGATGCTATTTAACTCCTACTATAGAATGCCTTTTGAAGACTGTCTGGGAAGTTATACTAAGTACCCCTCAATATAAGCGTGAAGGACGATGCGATAAACTTAGGTGCCAGTTTCCAGAATGTCTGAAACACTTGCCCAGTTAGTTAAACGTTCATTCATCCAACGGTGTGGCGTACGGTAGTGCCACAGTTATATTTGTTGTTGTTACCATGATGTGTCATGATCCGTTAACAGAAATAATATGTTCTGTATGCCACCACAATTTGTTTTTGAGAACAAAGTTTTGCATTGCGGAAAGATGAAGATCTTGTGGTGCTTCCGTCTGACAAGAGAAATGCCACGGTTGTTCTTAATTCCACTGAACATGACAGCAAAGTAGCATCGTTGTTGGAGAATAGCACGTACAAATGCCGTATCGGGACCCAGCTGCGTCATACAGCAGAGAAATGGTGGAGCTCCTAAAGAATTCTGTCTACCACAGGATGTCATCAGAAGTCTTAGAGCACGAACTCTTGACGCCAAGGCTGTACGGATGACCTACAGTTCACAGGGAAGGTATTCAACTGAGGCCAATTGTTAGTGTTGTTGGGTCTCCTAACTAAAGGCTGGCCAAATATTTAACTAAGTTGATGACTCCGATAGCTGACCGCTGTGAACATCACATCAATAATTCTCAGACCTTCACAGAGAAAATAAAATGGATCAGAGTTGGTCCAAACGATATTTTACTCAGCCTGAAGGTGGTCTCACTGCTTACAAAAATTTATGTGGAGGTCACAGTAAAAGTGTTGGCAGGGCATTCTCATCCTGAAACGACAAAGTTGTTCCGACATGTAATAATGACCACCTACTTCTTGTATGGCGGCAAATTTTATGAAAAGACGGGCGGAATGGCTATGGGTTTTCTCTTGTCTCCAGCAATGGCCAACACTTTAATGGGACATACTGAGGGACGTGCATCAGATTTTTCTACCCCTCATCAATTTTCACGTACTTGTCATATTGACGACACGTTTATGGTACGACCCCAAGGCTTAGAGGCTCTTGAGAACTCCCATGAACACATGAACGGTACCCATCCAAACATGCAATCCACTGTCGGGATAGAGAAAGAAGGAAGGTTGCCATTTTTGACGAACGTTGAATGGGCGTCTCGGCCACTCAGGCTACCACGCCCGGAGTTTTCACCATCCAATGCAAAAGACAGTATTTTTAAAACCACAGAGCAAAAACTGTTTCTCACACGGAAAACTTGGATTCCGAAATTAATTATCTCAAGTATTAGTACCGAAAGAACGGCTATGGCTCACATAATATGATCAGCGTTATCCACGAAAGAGAAACATGAAAATGTTCGGCATCCACTTTATTCCGTCATTTCTGCCACGCTACATCCAGCAAAATCGGCATAGTCGTGGGAAGACGAGATATAAGATATATTTTCTGACCTCCTAAGAAGATAAAAGAAAATGCTACGCCCTGTTAACGACAGTCTCAGTGTCAGAATCCCTGGGATTTATAAAATCACTTGTGAGTGGCGAAGCAATTACATCGTCAGTCTATCCGCATCGCCTCCGACGGCTGTGCATAACAGCAACGGTATATTAAAAATCGAGAACTGGGGAAATCTGCAGTTGCTGAGCACAGCCTCACAGATAGACATAAAATATCATTTAACGGAACAAAAGTTTTGTCCCAGGCTTCTATACAATGGGATTTTGTAACTAAAGAGTCTCCAGTAGTAAGAATGTGCGAGAATATCTTCAGCTGTGACGGTGGATATAATCTTAGCGGTGCATGGACGAGAGCACTCGATGCAGAGAAGATCCAGAGAGATTCGTGGCAATGTTTACGCTACGGGCGCAGCAGTGGCGCCACCAGCGCAGACGTTGACAACACCTGCGATGGTATTACGAAATTGCCGACCACTTATCACTTCGTCACTTATCGAAGCACATGCTCTGACAATTCTCTCTCGTATATCGTGCAAATAGTAAACACTCGCCGAATACGGCGTATCCATCTAATGTGCCATTGACATGTAAACACCATTCGACGGTTTCACAATACAACAATAATGGGAACGGTAAGATTAGTATCGTCGAATCAAGTGAATATGAATGATGTATTCCATCGAAGAACAAGTCGATATGCTTCTCATTTACGGAAAATGCCAACGACATTCAGTGAGAGCTACAGACTTATACGCTGAAAATTACCCTCAACGTACTCACCCTACACGTCGTTCATTTAAATATGTGTACGATAAACTGAGAACCACTGGATCTTCAACGCGTCGGAAACACATCCGGCAAAGGAAAGTTACTAACTAGGAAAAGGAAAATGGTACTCTTGCCACTTTGGTTTGCGATCCTTGTGTTAGTTCGCGTCAAATCGCAAGGGCACCTGGCATGAGCCAGAGTAGTGTTGTTCGTCTTCTTCATCGCCATAAATCTGGTACGGATTGTATGCGTCATACTGAATTATGCCGATGGGCTCAACTTCAGATTCAGAGGGATGACACTTTTATTAATTTTATTTTGTTTACTGAGAGGCTACATTCACGAATCATAGAAATGTTACTTTGCATATCATGCATTATTGAGCATCTAAAAATCCATGTTGGCTGCGGAAAGTTACACACCAAAAACCGTGGTCGGTGAATGTATGTGTGGGATTCTGGAGGACAGAATTATAGGCCCCTATCTTACAGAAGGAAATCTTAATGTTAGGAAGTACACCACATTCGTGCAAGAAACATTATGTCTGTTATTGGAAGAAATACTTTTAGGAACAAGGAACAGAATGTGGTCTCAACACGATGGGTGTCAGGCACTTTTTTCGCTGATGGCTGGAAACGAGTTGCAGAGACAATTCCCAAATCGTTGGATTGGACGCGGAAGAGATGTGTCGTGGCCCGTTCGTTCGCCCGACTTGACGCCTCTGGATTTTTTCTTGTGGGGATCGGTAAAATACATTGTTTATAAAGATGTGCCAACTACACCTGAAGATATGCGAGAGAGAATTGTCAGAGCATGTTCTTCGATAAGTGCCGAAGTGATAAGGAATACCACTCAATCTATGATATGAAGATTGCAGCACTGCATTGATACCAATGGTCATCACTTCGAACACCTTCTGTAAATCGACATTTATGCTACCTTTTTGACCTTCGTTGACCTTCAAAGACCTTACTGTTACACATCATTGGATTCGTCTCGATAGCCCATATCAGAAAATAAGTACCAAACTATAGCATCCCATTTAAGGAAACAAAGTTGACCTTCATATCTCTGACGCAATCCCACCTAGCAATAAAACACCAGCGTCATATTACGACCCCCGCCGTCGCATACAACTTTTGTACCACCAACTTTTCAGCTACTATCATACTTTCGGAGTTATTCTTGGTGGCAATAGTTAGTGACTCACCCTGTATAATTTCACACTTACACTATTTTCTTTCGATATGTTGACTAGTGTGGTCTTTTGGCTACTGCATTAAAGACTGGTTTCTATCTTCCTGTAGTTTGAGTCGAAGAACTTTGTTCCACATACATGTCACGAAATGAGCACAACGAGAAAATCAAAGAAGTTAGATATCATGCGGAGATTTACTCCACAGTCATTCTTCTGCTGCTTCGTTTGGAAATTTTGCATATAAGTGACAGTAGTACCCGAAGAATCATCCACCACACACCGTAATGAGGGTTGCAGAGTACTTGCATAGACGTAGATGTTTCTTTTGCATCCTTATCCTTTAAAACGAAAATATGTTTTTCAGCAGTAATTTTCAATCTGAATATGATCTGTGCACCAAATCAAAACTGGTTATCAAAATAAATTGATAATGGCAAGTGAAGCAGATGTGTATTTTCATCATATTAACACAGGTGATACTTTCCATAAGACTTCAGGTCTTGAGTTATGATGGATGTATGTGTTCATATGGAATAGGTACGTAGGAAGTAAGAGTGGATCCAAAATTTAACTTTGTGGGGTAATATTTACTTAGTTTTTTTCCGCCAAACTTTATCTCTACTTTCAGCATTGTTTGAATTATTCAGTGCACTTTCGCAATCTTTCAATTAAGTATCATTCAAACCAATCGTTCCTATTATCTTCAGTTTAATAAAATTTTAACTTTCCTATTAGGCTTCACGGTCTTCACACACTATTACCAGCTGATGCAGTTTTACTGTTATAGGCCTGTGATTTTTGTGAGCAAAAAAATTAAATAAATAAAAAAATAAACAAAAATCTGAGCACATTACTTCAGTGAATATTTTATGAGAAACTGCCAGTCCGAAGGTATTGGACAGGCTTCATGTAATGACTATTTTAGAATGTGGAGTGCTGAGTACAGGAGACTATGTGGCATAATTAGAAAAGGGCATACATATTACTTTCATATTACTTTCTGTGTGATATGGTGTGATATCTGGGCGCTTCTGAGTATCTTGGCCAGGAGAAGGTGCCATCTGACCGTCAGTCACAGCTGCCAGTTTTCGCCGATCTGGTGGAGGAAACCTCAACTCCCTCACGATCCCACAGAGTGATAGCCAGACGGCCTGAGGGCGTGTCCAAAAGACGTTAGGCACCTCTTTGGCTGCTCGAACCGACACGTGACAACGCGCAAATGGCTGCTTCACCTTTTATAAAGCTCTTGCATGTGAAGCCGAAATATGCTCAGCTCGTTTTACTGTTACTAATTGTTTCATTTCTCATTGCCAAATTTTTGTGTTGGAGATATCAGACAGCTGCTAGTTTTACTGCGCTTTGCATAGAAAGACAATGTCAGGTTCTTAGAAACTGCCGGAACCAATTTGGCACCTGAACACAAAATCTGCGGATACTTTCACAATTTCGACATCAGAGTTTCTTGGGAACATTCATCAAACAGGTACGACATTAGGTCCGTATATGTACATGTCACTAACAGTACAGTAGCCACTAACAAGTTAACGTTAATGCGAGTTGTGGCAGGTAATAATTTTGCATGTTGTTAATTTCACCTATAAAATGAACCTCTGAAATAGTATCTTTAATGGGTGAACATACCGTTACTCGCTGTAATGTTGTTGGCAAACTCCAAAGGCCGTCCTACATGGCGTTAACCTCGATGTGATACCTTTTACGACGCGACCGTTTTCTGGAAAACTCATTTCAGGCCTGTCCTTCACGTCCGTTTAATGAACATCTACGCGTAATTTACAGGATTCTTTCCGAGGAAGCACTTTTTCGCATTGTCTACGTTTGCCTTCCGGAATGGGTAAAAAGATCTCCGTTAAACCAAGGTCTTGAAATTTAAAAGGTTTACGTCACCGTCTGTCGAAGTCCTTGTATATATATGTAGGTAAAAGAAATACGCGTTGCGCCACGTACTCATGCAGTCTTCTACGTTTGTACCGACTTTTTGTATGTCATTTGATTGATTTTTTTTTCAGACTGGACCCTCGTGGGGTACGGATATTGCCGTGTCCTCTTCAAAGAAACCACCCCAGGATTTTCCTTATTCGTTACAGGAAAAACCACAGAAAACCTACATTTCGATTCTAGACGCGTATTCGAAACCCGCTACAATCGAAATCGTGTTCAGAGCTTTAAATGGTGTACTACCTTCCTCAGTTTGTCTTGAGATTTCTGTAGATTCAGTAGCAATTTTTTCACATTTAAGTCCTATTCCACGAGTCGACATGGTTTACTTCGGCTGATATCGATACTTTCCTTCCCTAGGTTCGGCCGGCCGGATAGCCGAGCGATTCTAGGCTCTTCAGTCTGGAACCGCGCGACCGCTACGGTCGCAGGTTCGAATTCTGCCTCGGGTATGGATGTGTGTGATGTCCTTAGGTTAGTTAGGTTTAATTAGTTCTAAGTTCTAGGGGACTGATGACCTCAAATGTTAAGTCCCATAGTGCTCAAAGCCATTTTAACCATTTTTTAACCCTAGGTTCGTCCCATCGGAAGTCAAACCATTTAGAAATGGAGTCCTGTCTAGAGCCGACAGTATTCTAGTACAAATAACAATTCGAACATTCGTGAGCAACAATTTAGAAAAGAAGAAACTAATAGGCTTCCGCCATAATACTGATGTAGTTACTTCAGTGAATAATAACAGTGGTATCGGACTGTGCCATTGCACTCGACTAAACACATTTGGATTCTATAATGAAACCTGTAGCGTGGGCGTGATACGCAGGGGTGTGATCAACAGTCTCGACCGGCTTGTTCTCAACGTCTTACCCGCGACGAGAAACGAGTGAATTTCCTGAAACGGGCGCCAGTCCGCCGGGGGAAACTACAGAACGTTCGTAATAAAGATCCCATTACTTAATAAACAAGACATTCGCAAATAATACAAGTAGCCTCTGTGGGCACACTTAATGCACGCTGTCTTACCATGACTACGCACGCTGTCTTACCATGACTACCAGGACACCTGTTGCTGGACATTAATATAGGATGTGGCCAAGCTTCGCTTTTATGACGACCTGAAGTCGTCTGGAGACACTTTCAATGAGTTGTCTGACTGTCAGTCCATTCTTTCTCAAGACTCGAAACCAGAGAAGGTAGCGATGCTGCACGTTGAAATCTGGAGCGAATTCAACGTTTTAACTCATCCCAAAGGTGTTGCATTGCGTCAGGTCGCTATTATGGACAGACCTGTCGTCCGTTGAGGAACGCTATTGTTCAAAAAACATTGCGACGCAGGAGCTGATTAACGTATTGTCGTTCTGATACAATCATCGCCTCCCATATGTTGCTTTACTCTACACAGAACACAATGCTTTAAAATGTGTTATCAATCCGCATTTAGCGTTTTATTAATCACAGTAGGGCGACCACACCATAATCATGAGAAAAATCCCCATACCGTAACAGCACCTACTGCGAATTTCGCTGTTGCCGTTACAGTTGAGAGCTGGTAACGTTCTCGAGGTATTCGCTAAACACCATCGCGTCCGATTGCCTCAGGGTATAGCGTGGTTTATCAGTTCGAACCACAGGTTTCTAGCCATCCACTGTCCAGTGGCACCCCACTTTGCACTACCTCAAGCGTCATGTAGCACTGACTGCAGAAACCTGTGGCTTATGAGGAAGTGCTCAACCACTGTACCTCATTCTCTTCAACTTCCTACTCACACTAATTGTGCTAGCTGCACTGCTGGTAGCACGCTGGAACCCACGACGGACATCTTTCGCTGATTTCAAGCGACTTTTTTTACGGCTACCGTTCGCAGTGCTCTGTGATTTCTGCCCGTCAGTACATGAGGTTGCCTGGTCTTGGTTTATCTACAGTTGTTCCTTCGCCTTTCCACTTCTGCCACATCACCAGCCGTCGACTTGTACAGCTTTAGAGGGGTTGAAACGTCCCTGACGGAACCGTTACTCAGTTGACATCGAACGACTAGTCTACGTTGAAATCACTGAGCTCTGCTAACCGACGCATACTACTGACAACACAGTACTCCTCGCCTTCCTTTTTTACTGGCAGGTCCGCCTCTAGTGACATTTAATGGTGAGTTACGCATTACACGGAGGTGTCCGCATACTTTTGATAGATAGATAATGTAATTAAACAGAATCAAAAATGGAAATTATAAAATTGTTCCGAAGAAAACCTTCACGTTACATTGGTAACAATCAGTAGAACCTCAACTAGAGATACCTAGTAGTGGGTAGCATTCCTGTTCTCCGTGTTGACGGCGGCAACCTGTCACCGCACAGCTGCCACGGGACACCAGGAGCGCGTGGAATTTATCGAGATCCGTGACCGCTCACACAACAGCAGAACACAAGATACGGAAACGGATTGCAGCTGGATCTAAAGGTGCAAATCTGGCGTTCAACGGAAGTAGCCTGTCACGAAGGACTGAAGGTGGCTGCAAATGATTTTAAAATATGCAAGTGTATCATCTATTAAGGTCATTTATCTGTAAAACTCTGCATATGTTTGCAATCGACGTTTGGAGATTGACGAATGGAAATACTACAGAGCCACGAGTCGCTAAAGAAGCGATATCATACAACAAAATGTTCTTACCAGTAGACTCACGAAAGCCACAACCGAAATGTTATTTAACAAGATGCTAAATATCTGCTTGAAATGATGTACGTTACCACAGAATAGAAGTTGCTGCGATGTAAACTCTTCCCTTATTTGTCATATAACAAGGAAGACGTTGAGTGCTACGTCGCAAAAGGCCAATGATGTTAAGGGCATTCGACGATCGCACATTGTCTACCATGCAGCCACAGTATTGGCTGCTAATAGCAACAGGGGTGGGACTAGCATCTAATAATGTGCGTAATGTGAGCTTACGGAGCATAGCTGAGCCGCTTAGTAGAAGAGTAGCTCTCAACAGTGCTACAGTGCTAGTGGTGTTGATACAAATCAGACCAAACGCAACGATAAAAAAATCAGTCATTGCATTGTATTTACAACATTTGCCGAAGTTGACATTACGTCAGAAAGGAAACCAAGAAATTTAACCAAGTTAGAAAGAAGTACCGGATGAAATATTAGCGTTTCTACAAGATGAGTCAGTGGAAGGTGTGTTGTCGTATACGCTCGACTGTGCAGACCATGTACACGAGGAGTACAATGATGATGGTATCTGCTTAAGTGATATTGAAACAGACGTCGAACCACGTAGTTCATCATTCTCGTCACACAGGGAGCCACAAATCCCGTTTCCAGTGAAACGTTCTAAACGACAATGGTTGACGAAAGAGCGTATACAAAACATAATTAGTTACATGGAAGGACATCCACAGCATAATCAAAAAACATTTATGAACAGAAATAGAATAATTTCGCAGCAATATGACCGTGTAGTGCACAAGGAAAAGTACGGACAATCAAGGGAGGACAAGGCGCACTTGTTACGAAAGCTAGTATTTGTGCGTTTCAACGTTCCTCGATACACTTTATAGGATGTGTATCACAATGCGCTACATAGAGAACAGTGATTTCAAGGGAAGCAGTAGATGCTTCCATAACTTCAAACAGTACTACAGAATTAGAAGACATAAGATAACGAAATTACAAACAATTAGTCAACTTGACGGTGCACAAAAAACTGCGGAAGCTTCCTGAAAATTTGTAGATGAGATAAACATATGATTCAAATGGCTCTGAGCACTAGGGGACTTAACATCTGAGGTCATCAGCCCCCTAGGTTTAGAAGTACTTAAACCTAACTAACCTAAGGACATCACACACATCCATGTCCGAGGCAGGATTCGAACCTGCGTGGTCCCTGACTGAAGCGCCTAGAACAGCTCGGCCACAGCGGCCGGCGAGATAAACATATTCCATCGTTCAGTATAGAATTTGTTTTCAACTCTGATGAATCAGAACTTGAAGGGGAAATGCGTATGAAAGGAATCCTGGGAATCAGAGGTACCAAAATAGTTGCATCAGGGCAACAAAAATCAGTGCCTTAACACATTCGTATATCGAGTTAATGTGAATGGTAAATTAGCTGGAAAGTTATTTGGTGTGATCTGAGAAGTCGGAGGTGCTTTGCCCCTACGATTCTTTCTCATGTGCGTGAGCTTGCAAGGGGGTAAGGAATATTCACGTCACAGCAAGCAAGAGTGGGGAAAATGATCGTAAGAGAAATATAACCATGGTATGAGCACTGCTTTTGTCCAGTATCTGGTCAAAATAACTGCTTTTCCTTCATTCCTATCTACATATAAAAATCACACACCTTTAGAGTGGACTATCCCTCCTGAAAAGTGTGCGACATTGCAATTTATAGCATCTGGAACGACTGGACAAATTTAGCCGCTTTCCTTGCCTATAAAACATATTATCGCATTATCTGCAGCTACGCGTTAAGGGTTAGCCAGTTTGACAATAAGCTCCACGACAGACTGTTCCGCATTCAGTTGCGTGCCACCACATTCCATCAGTTCTCATCATCCCGTTACAACAATATGATTTTACATGCATTCACTAAGAGTGGATACCTAGCTGAACGTCCTCCACTGTTTGTGACTCCCAAGGAGATCGTCTTCAATCATGGCACGAACCTTTATGATCACTGTGGCGACTCATTTTTCCTTCAGTGTTCATGGTGAAAGTTAATGGATTGTTTTTAATATGTCATGAATGTTGACGATTTCCATTTTGTGGTGTGTAACACATACATCCCACAGAAGGTTGATCTCTGCATCTACCGAACGTTCATTTTCTGTGGCCCTCCTGGTGTACATTTTTCCTGACTGAGTTGTTAACAAAACACTTTCAGATCAGCCTTAGTAAAGACTGAAGTTGCAAAATCACACTCAAGGAGTTCCTTGTAAATGCAAATGTGAAATTATTAAAACCCAGTAGAATGAAAGAGCGAGCGCGCTTCTTTTGTAGCCAGGGAACATATCTGGCAACAGATATGTTCCGTAGGTGCAATGAAGTCGGCTTGGAGTTTTCCAGTGATCGTTCTGGAGCACATGGGTGAAATGACGCGACGTTCATATTATGCTCATTGCGACAGTACAGGTCTAGGTATGCACCTGCATTGGTAAATGGCTGCTGTACTCCTCGCCACTGTCTCGGAGGCCCCTGGGTTAAATGAGCTTCCCATTGAACGGTGCACTGTTTGTTGAAAGTCCAACTTTCACGGAAGACGGTCCGGGGTTCGACTGAAAATGCTTACATTGTGTCAACAAATGTTTAGCTTTTCGCCAAGCTGCTAGTCATAATTGTCTGTTACACCCTTTGCTTCCTCACTGACCAGTGCCTCTGTCGGCTTTAGGTCCGTTATTTTATATTTACTCATTAGAAAATATAAAATATAACGCTACTACTTTCAATAGCAAATGAAAGAGAGAATAACCAAGTTACACCGCGGTTGACTAAAATGTCGTAACTACAATTGTGCTCGGAGCCGCAAGCAGAAAATATTCTTCTGTGCATTATGCTGGACATCCAGAAGGTGCGCCGTGGTCTGTGGTTCCCCGCAGTCACAGTTGATGGTATCCACTGGAGGCTGCTTTTGGACCTTCCAACGCCAGAACGAAGACTTCTGAGTGACTTTCACAAGATCCAGTTCCGTTTATGCCCAGGTGGCTCGATTTTCGAAGTGAGAGGACGGCTAGAGTTATGTTTAAATAGAGAAATCCACAATTTTTTGCTGTTTTCAAGACTGATGTGGTCTTGAGGAAACTTCTTCCGGACCTCAGCCTTGGGAGTGCTGGTGCGCGCTCATGTAACAGATGGGTTTCCTAATAAGCCTGATTTGTTCTCTCCGCATTGGCAGCTACTTCACTACTAATATCTGGTGGCGCTATGTCTGCGGGCTGCTGGAGTCTTTCAAGTGGCGTAGCTTTCACACAAGTTTCAACAATCCTGCACATTTAGGTTGGCACCTTGTCAACCACGTTAGTTTTTGCAAAGAGGGAAGAGGGTTACTGAATGTAATAGAAAAAAAGGAAACAAAACTGAATTAGACATGTGTTAAGAAACAAGAAGAGATAATGAAAATAGTGTTAGAAGCGTATGTGGATCGGAAGAAGAGGCAACTGAGGAAGATACTTCATACACGGGATGATGTGATGGAAGGCAGTACATACAGCAACAATGGATCGCAGGAAATGGAGATCCAGAATACCGGCAAATATAGCTGAAAACTGATGATGATGAACTATGTTTGTGTGGGTATATTTGTACCACAGTGGGAGTACATACTCTGCAACACTGTAACATGTCACTAGTGTCGTCGTTCTCAATGTTTGTGGTCGTAAGCCACGCGTGCTACTAGTGATCTTGCTAAGGATTCTGGCTCTCACCTTCATTCTCGTATTTTAGAACCATTAATCTTCAAACCTGAAATGACCTCCCTCAGTGGCAGTGCAGACTCGTCTCCTTTTTAAATAATTTTTATTTTGATTTAGCTCTCTGAATTGGGTTACTTCTCTCCTTAGTAGGACTGAGATAATGTGGTCTGGGAGCGACAGCAGCGCTATCACCTCGGTTAAGTTTATCTTAAACCATTCTGATCCCTTAGGAAGTGATGGAGTGGTGCATCGCCTTGCTAGAGTTCGCCAGCGTCCACTGCCGGTGATCAAACATGCACCTGAGATGACATTAGGTTTATGAAACGTTCGCCACTGAGAGACGACGAGACATGCACTGGGGATCCCATCACATGCCATGAAAACCTTTTCCACATGAATGCTCCTCTAGAAACTACTTCACAAACTGTGTCACACATGTCGTTCCACGCTAAGCCCACTGCATGTCAAGAGGGGCGCGGAATCAGAAGAGAGCCCGCGTTCCGAGTTTCCTGCAGACACAACTCTGCAGCGGTATAGATAACAGGCGTATCACTGTGTGGGAGTGGAATGGCGCAGCAACTGGAAACGCACTCCCAAGCTGAAACACGCGGAATAGCATGATTCTTGTGTTGGCGGTGCTGATACTCCATATAGTCCAGAACCGGCACCACGCAGTTTTCATCATTTCGGCAGGCTGAAAGAACATCTGGGAGGAAAAAGGTTTCCTAAGGAAGAGAATTCTCGAGCGCTTCCGTGATAAAAGAGCGGATTTCTGTCATACGACGAACCGAACGATTGGTAGAAAGTTCCGACCCGTATTAACTATGCTGAAAAATAGTGTCGTATATCTGTGTCAGTTTGGTGTCTTGGGCAGCATTCAAAAAAAGTTACTTGGTCTGTGAAAATAATGTGTTACTTTATTTTTGAAGTCCCTTGTACCTGATCAGTGCCCTGTAGCCAAGTGTGAGGCATCACTGCTTCTAAGTTTCCACGTTCTCGTTCCAGCCATCCGCGTGCACCAGTGTGTGTCGCGACTCATCGGGGCAGGTCACCTTTCTCCATGCTGTGGACATCAAATGCTATATCATTCCAGTATCCGTGTTAATCTCCATGCTCTGTGGCGGGCGATGCTGGACAGAGATATCGTTGGAGTGTTTACTTATGAACAGAATAGCGAGAAAGTGCTTCCGGGTATCATGTTTGCTCACCTTTTCTACATTTTAATCCACAGATTATTTTCACTGTGGTCCCTCTATCTGGTGTCACACACAGCCATTGACGACTGCGTAATTAGTCATTAGACGTACGGTCACTGGAATGCTCTCATATCCACCTTTCTAGTACAGAAACAACTACACCATTACAATGACTTAAAACATGTAAACAGTGGAAAGCTGCATTTAAAATTCTCGTCGAGGTCGACGCAATCAAGGAAGGGACAGAACGGTGCTAAAAAACACGCTGTTGAGCACCACAAAACCACACACAGGAACAGCTATCCTACTTGAATGAGGGCGTGACAGAACTGGTGGAGTGCGAGGGGCCAAGCAGGAAGTTACAGCTTGGAACAATATTCAGTAAATGTAGCTCGTCATCAAAGGAACTAGCTTACAAAACACTCGTTCGACCAGTAGGTGAATACTGCTCGTCAGTGTGGGATGCGACCAAATAGGACTGATACAGGAGGTAGAAAAGATTCAAAGAAGAGCAGAAAGTTTCGTTACGGGTTCATTTAGCAAGTGTGAGAGCGTCACGGAGGTGCTCAGCCAACTCCAGTGGGAACCACCGTCGCCATACCTTAGCAACAAATCTGGTAAAGAACCCGAGAAAATTCTTTACCTACGTAAAACCGCTTAGCGGGTCTAAGGCTTCCATCTAGTCCGCTGTTGACCAGTCTCATATGGCTGTTGTAGATAGTAAAAAACAAAGTCGAAGTTTTAAATTTCACGTTCAAGAAATCGTTCACGCAGGAGAACCTTATAAACATACCGTTATTTTAACATTATTGAACAAATTCCCGTGTGGACGGCATAGTAACAAGTATCACTGGCTTAGAGAAACAGATGAAAGCAAATAAGTGACCAGGTCAGGGTGGAATCCCTATTTGGTGTTAGTAGTCTGCAGCACTGGCTGGCCTCTTACCCAGATTGCATTTATCGCGAACCATTCTCCCAGTGTAAAGTCCCAAGAGAATGGAAAAAAGCGCAAGTGACTCCAGTATCTAAGACGGATAAAAGAACGGACCCGTAAAATTACAGACCAATATCCCCGACTTAGGTTTGCTGCGGAATCTTTGAACATATTCTCTGTTCGGATATAGAAAATTCTCTTGAGGCCTTATGTCCACGAATCAGCACGGTTTTAGAATGATCGCGTGTGCGAAACTCAGCTTGCCCTATTCTCACATGGTATACTGCGAACTATAAGCGAAGGGCAACAGGCAGATTCCGTATTTCTAGATTTCCGGAAAGCATTTGACACGGTACCCCATTGCAGGCTGGGATAATTTCGCAGGTATGTGAGTGGTTCAAAGATTTTTGAAGTTATAGAACCGAGTATGTTGATCCAGACGGCGAGTTTCATCAGAGAAACGGTTATTGCCAGGCGATAGGCGAGCCCCAGTGAAGTGTGGTAGGACAGCTGTTGTTCGGTGTATACATAAATAATTTGATGGACAGTCTGGGCAGCAAACTGAGGTTGTTTGCTGATGACGCTGTGGTGTAAGACAAAGTGTCTGAGTTGAGTGACTGTAGGAGAGTACAATATCACCTACACAAATTTATAGTTAGTGAGATGAATGATAGTTAGCTCTAAATCTAGGAGAATCTAAGTTAATACGGATGAGTAGGAAAAACAAACCCACAGTGTTCGGATAAAGTAGTAGTAGTAGTATGCTGCTGATAACAATCACGTCGTTTAAAGATCTGGGAGTAACGCTGCAAAACGATATGAAATCTGACGAGCACGTGTGGACTGTGGTAGGAAACGGGAATGGTCGACCCCGGTTTATTGTCAGAATTTTAGAAAAGTGGGTTCATCAGTAAAGGAGACCCTACATAGAACGCCGGTCCGATCAACTCTTGAGTACTGCTCTAGGGTTTGGGATCAGTAGCAGCTCGGATTAATAGAGGACATCGAAGCAATTCAGGAGCAGGCTGCCAGATTTGTCACTGGCGGATTCGAAGAACTCATAAGTTTTACGGAGATGTTTCGACAACTCAATTGGCAATCCCTGGAGGGAAAAACTTTGTGTTCTGCCTTACGGCAGGTGTCGTCATGGGGGAAACCTCGTCAGAGAGGTCCACCGCATGAGCGTCTAGGGGATTGATTCCAGTGGTGGTTTCCCGTTGCCTTCCACTGATGATGATGAAATGATAATGAGGACAACACAACACCCATTCCCTGAGGGGAGAAAATCTCCGACCCAGCCGGGAATCGAACCCGGGCCCCTTGGCGTGACAGAGCGCCGCGCTGACCACTCAGCTATCGGGGCGGACGCCCTGGAAGAAAGGGACGTTCTTTTCGAGGAACACTATTCAGAAAATTTAAAGAACTGGCGCTTGAAACTAACTGCCGAACGATTCTACTGTCGCCAACATACACCCCGTGTAAGTACCACGAAGATAAGAGACGAGAAATTAGTGCTCATACGTAGCATAAAACAGTCATTTTCCCCTCGGTCTATTTGTGAGTGGAACAGGAAAGGAAATGAGTAGTAGTGGTACAGGGTACCTTCCGCCACGCACCGTACGGTGGCTTGTGGTGTATCTATGTAAATGCAGATGTAGGCGCTGCAAGAGAGCTGTCCTGCGTCACATTAAGGTGTAACGTTAAATTTCCAAGAGTGTGTTTTCCCAGAAGAGTCAACAGATATATTGCTTCCTCCTACTTATATCTCTCAAAAGGACCCTGAAGATGAAATTAGAGAAATTCGGGCTGACTTGGAGGCTTTACGCGAATGTAACAGGTGAAGGGGGAAGTGACATCGATACACCCCTCCGCACAAGTACCCTCCGCCACAGGCCGTAACGTGGCTTGTGGGGTATAGAAGTAGATGTAGACCATTCCGAATTAGGTGCCAGGTCCTTTAATCGTATTCGCAAGTTATCATGGAACTATAGTCGAAAAAACTTTGAAAATATTGTGGCACAGAAGAAATCGGAAGATTAGGTGGGTAGATCGTATACCTAAGTAAGAGGTAATTGATAGAATTGGGAAGAAAAAAAATTTGTGGCACAGTTTAACTTAAACACAGGAACGGTTGGAGGACACATCCTGAGGCATCGAGGAAATGTCGGCTTGATAACTGAGCAAATCGTGGGTGGTAAAACTTGTAAAGGGAGACCAAGGCTCAAATTGATGCTGATTAAAGTAGGTATGAAGAGATGCAGACGCTAGCGAGGAGAGGTGTATCAAACCAGTCATCGGGCTGAAGACTGCAACTCATCTGGGGAAAAAAAAGAAAAAAAAAGTTCCCGACTCAGCATGAAATTCTGTCGTTACTACGAGCTCACTTATGCAACCTGCTGGAAGCTTAATCCACTGCACGCGGACAAAGCTCAACGCCCACTTTACCCAGCAACAGGTATGCGGCACTTGTGATGGACTTGCGCCTTCATTACTGACGCGGATCTGTCCGCTGAATGCATTGGCCGCGCGCCCGAAGAACTCGCTTAGATTTTCAAATCGCGTGCGGCGCTTACTGATTACGATATCGCTACCCGCAGACAAGTCGCGGTCCCCCGCCCTTCCGGCTCGCGCGCTGATTGAAGGCGGTCTACGGCCTGCCACCGGGCGGCGTATCGGCGGGTGCGATCAGAGCACACCGCCTTTAGAAATGCCTACGCCGGGGCTCGAAAAAAGACACAACTCCCTCCCTACCTGCTTAGCAAAGTCACCTTCATTTTGTTCCCTTCGCAATGTCTCAGACGAGCTTCTGTTTGTGGAACAACAATACACGTGTCTGCTTTTGTAGATTTCTGATAGCACCAGACAGCAACGATTTGCGTATCTTACATCTGAGCGCTAACTAGAGAAACAATAGACACTGTAGGACTCCAAGAGCTACGGGCATGATATAAACATTATCTGCATCAAGAAAAGTCACTCCAGTTACATTTATGATTTTAATGAAAGAGTGCTACAGAGGAAGACTACAGATGAGTTTCTATTACGAAAAAGATTTATGCCTGTCTTCTTACATTGCCTGCCGGCCGTTGTGGCCGAGCTGTTCTAGGCGCTTCAGTCTGGAACCGCGCTGCTGCTACGGTCGCAGGTTCGAATCCTGCCTCGGGCATGGGTGTATGTGATGTCCTTAGGTTAGTTAGGTTTAAGTACTTCTAAGTCTAGGGGACTGATGACCTTAGATGTTAAGTCCCATAGTGCATAGAGCTATTTGAACCAACTTACATTGTCTTACTTCTTTTCATTTTCTGTCAACCATATTTCGCGCTGTACGGTATTGTTTCCATTATGACTGCTGTGAGGTGGGTCACTTTAAATGTGCACATGAACTGTCAGAAAAACCACACCCGTTATTGATTTACAGTAATACAAGCGTCACTAGTTTCAAATTACGGTTATTCTGCGGTATATAGTGAAGTAGTATGCTTCAAAAAGGTACAAATGGTTCTGAGCACTATGGGACTTAACATCTGAGGTCATCAGTCCCCTAGATCTTAGAACGACTTAAACTTAACTAACCTAAGGACATCACACACATCCATGCCCGACGCAGGATTCGAACCTGCGACCGTAGCGGTCGCGCGGTTGCAGACTGAAGCGCCTAGAACCGTTCGGCCACATCGGCCGGCTGGTACGCTTCGAACCCTACATGTTAGTATACGTTATTGGGGCCCGCTCTGCAATGCGAAGCGGAAAGACAGACCCGACCCAAAAGCAGCTCGACAATTTAGGGCAAGCGATCTGGTACAGCTGACAGTTTCTAAAGTTCTAAATTATAACTATCCTCCAAAATTATGCTGAACGAGTAAGTTGTTAACCATGTTTGGTGGTTAATAATAAAAAGTCGAATCAAAACAGCTTCAGTCGTCTAAATTTCCAGTTGTTATTTTATTTGTGCAACTAGTTTCAGCGCTACGTTACGCCATCTTCAGGCCGTCCGACCGACATCTAGGAAGAATGCAGCCTCTGGTCAAGTCGATACAGGGGCCAATATTAAGTGACTGGTACCCGTATATTTCTTCTTAACACAGCGATCCATTCATCGAAAAAGGTATCTACAAATACCATCCCTGAATGCTGGCTCATATTTTGTCTGGACCAGAGCTTGCATCTTTCCTACAAGTCAGTTAAGGGGCCTGAAGAAGGCCTAACGTACCGGCTGCACGAATAAAATGACAACTGGAAATTTAGACGGCTGAAGGTTGTTTTATTTGACATTCAAAATATTTTTAATTTCAGTTTTAGTGTAGTTGTACATTCATCTAGGAAAATGTTTCCCTGATTCCACATCCCTTCCCTCTTCCTGAGAAAACAATGTCCTCGATCTTGCTAATGGGATGTCCGATGACCACGGGTTGGGCAGAGACAGCGACCTTGAAGAAGCCACAGATGTAGACGACGCCTGAAACTTTTCCACAACCACGATGACTATGCGTTACTGCGATGGGACGCTATCTTCCTTCGGGTGTTGCAATTCCTAGTGAAACTTATCTGGGAGTGCAAACGTTACGCTGTGGGACTTAAAAAGAAAAACTTTGGGACTGTAGTTAGTAAGAGCAGGATGTATGCCTGGAATCCGGAAACACGTGCTGACGGCTTCTGGAACACTGATCAGAATTTCACCAAGAGTTCAGTGGTGTAGGGGCATAGGTTCACTGCATGGACAGCTTCGGTAATGTCGGGAACATCGCGCACCGAGGCGTTAAACAAATCTATGCCAAGCAGACTGGATGACTCTGGGGCTGGCACCAGTAAAATTCGAGCCAGGGTTACTGTGGCGCCATGGGAAGCATCCCTTCGTGGAAGTGGGGTCGCTGCTGAAACTATGTCACTTGGTCTCTAAAGGGTGCAGTACAGGCGTCCTGAAAGCTTCCTATGTGGTCCAGTCGATGATTGTAGCCAAAGACCTGTTATCAGTCTGTAAGATGACTGGTCTGTTTTCCATCTGACTTATAGAGACAGATGATCTGTACAAACGCTACATCTGGAAAGCTGGGATAGGGAAGATCCTCCTCGGTGTTGCCCTGGAATCAGTACAGGGGCGCTTGACTGGAGCAGCGAGAGACTTTGGCCTAATGTCCAGTCTTACCACAGGCTGTATACTTTGCCTTGCACAAACGGCATTGATGGTATGCACCGCTAACAAAACACTGCTTGTAGGTTGGTAATGGTTTTAAACGACGTATCCTGGAATGGACTTTGTCCAACCTGCGCAGAGACCGGTTGTTGTGAGGCATTCAGCCAGGATCTCTGATTAGAGCTGATGCGTAAGAGAGATTGCATTGCTCGTTGGAAGACTGAAACTGTTGTTCCTGGAGAGACCCTGAGGCTAGCTATCCGTTCCGCATTGTTTCGGTATGTAGATTTTGGCAGCTAAAAGTTTGTGTTGCGCTGCTGCATCGTATATTGAGCGTCGAAACAGTCAGCTAAGTAAGGAAGCATACATTACTAAGTGCGGTTCTAGCTCGGTATGTACCGTTGTAAAAGCTAGTAGACTGCATGGCCCATATTGTCTAACAGGAAGGCTTGCTGCTGCTCATCGACGCAGACGTTGTACACCACGAAGAGCTTCCCTAATCGGGCTTTGCAGCAGGCTCAAGGCTCGATTTTCCCGTCAAAGGGTTGAAACGACGGTGGCGCGAGTGTGTATGGGTGTACGTGAGCGACGGGCTGGGAACCTATCCTTGCGGTAACTGTAGTGTACGTTTTCAAGGTGAAAATTTGTTCTATTCGTACCTCATTTGCCTGCTGCATCCTTCGTAGTAAGAGCAGCACCGGATGGCGGTACGTGTGTCACTTGTTGCTGTTCTCCCTGGTACATGGCACACGTGATCTAATAGTTCAAAAATACCCCATCACCACTAATAAATATTACGGTTTGTTACTAATTGAGGGAAGTCTCAGTAGACGTTACAATCAGCTGATTTACTACCTTGCATAAAACTTGTGGTTACAATGGGGATAAGACTCCAATAAATCCCGGGAGTCGGAATTAAACTGAGAAAAACTTTCATTCGAAGAACTGTTGCCTGCTACGATGCTTAACCTCTCGGCGCGACGCAGTGTTCCCCAATGGCCCGTCGACGAGAGCTTAAGTGAAGGACTGCAAGCAGTTGGCAAATGACTCGACCAGCTCTCGATGATTGGAACAGTCCACAATGGTCCCTGTATGGGTTTAAATTGTCACTCTTCAGGGAGAGACGTGCTGCCCCGTAGCTACCCGTGACGGGATGGAGCTGTGGTTTTGTGCTACGGCCAGCGACCTCTTGCTGATGCCTGGCTAGGTACCCGGTGGTCAGTAGATGCCAGTGCGCCTTCTGGAGGTCTGGGTTTACACTTGATGATCCCGCGAGGATGCTACGGAGCGCGCGAACGTTGCCTTCTTCGACCAGCGCGTCTCAACTGTCGTGAGGGTTGCGGCTAGTGCTCCTGGTCACCATGGCAGACATAGCGTGGAAACACGATATAGCTAGGACATTGATTTAAGTATTGCTGCGAATAGCTTGCGGAGCAGTACTGCGTCCGAAAGGGAGACAACAAAAATATTTGCCGGAATATAAAGGAAAACCGGCACTTCATTAAAAAATTACAAACTAATGAGTCTAATATGACTTATGCATATGTTTGGAATGGTAGAAAACGCAAGTCAGAGAAAAGCTCGCGTAGAAAGGAGTCCTAAAAGCCTAAATAGTCCAGTGGCCAGAGAATGCATGAGCTCCTGCAACGTCGAAAATAAATAGAAGAAAACGGCGCAAAGTGATACGACTATCAGGAATACAGTGGCCATAAACAGTCAGAACTCGTGATTTATCTCTGTTCTGTAACACTACATTACTATGTAAAACCACTGTATTTAACATTTTCATTATTAAATTACAAATTAGTACGAAACATTTGTTATGATTTTATCCAGCTTTCACGAAAAATCTACGGCGCTGTCAACTCATTCAGGAAGAAGAAATTGGGAAATTTAAGCAGAACCTGCTGGTTGTGTGAGAGAAAAAAATTCGCATCTAATAATAAAATGAGCAGTTTTGTTATAGTATTGGCTAAAAACAGTCTTGGTTGCAATTTCAGTTGTTTTATTTTTCAACGACGCGTTTCGCCTTGTTTAGGCATCTTTAGGTTACCTACATAGAAAACAGAGAAGAAATACATCTATTTAAGAATCTAGATCGCGTTGTGCAGACTTGGATAACCTTAAAGCATTTATAAACAGATCAAATACTGACAGATAAAATACCTTAATTTGGTATTTCTTAGAAGAATCCTTTAGTCAGTGTACCAAAGGGCATCGTCGAATATATCAGGCCAACATCGCCTTAGTTAAACTAAGTAGAAACTAGAAATATAAAATAGTAAAATCATTACCTTTTCTAGATGGACGCAAGAGACACCGAGATCTGCATAACGCGTTAGCGTTCAAAGGAGCGAGCAACAGAATAAGATGGGGGCTCAGGTAGTAAGCATAATGCAGGTGCACATGACCGACTGCATCGTGGCTGGCGCGAATGCGTGACATGATAGGACCATTTCTGGGTGAGATGTGGGCGGTGGCAGTAAAAGTCGATATGTTCAGGTGCAGCCCACATTACTCACCTCACTGGCCGCGCCGTGGCTGGCGTGAATGCTGGACGCGACGCGGCCATTTCTCGGTAAAATGTGGGTGCCGCCAGAATGCCGATACCTACAACTGAGTCAAGTGCGCAGGAGTGTGGCGAAGACGGCCGTATCACGATTTCGAGGGCTCGGTAGGTGCAGCATGTGTGATGGAAAATGCTTCGTCGTAAATAGTATCATGCGAGGAATTCGTGGCAGAATAGGGTGGAGGAGGCTTTTTCCAGTCATCCTCGACATCTAGCAAAGCCTGGTCACGTTCCAGGGATGGGATGTAGTTGTGTAAGGTGTCAGGCAAATCCAACACCTTCCATGAAAACCCTGACATGATAAGCAAATCCAGCAGTACGTCACATAGCTCCGAATAAATCGTGACATTAAATTAACCAAAGTAATACGAGTAACGAGTGAGCAAATGGAATACCACAGACTAACACAAGAATACCTAAATGCATGTCATACCTTCCCACCGTGAGACAGACGCAGTTCCGAGGGGAGAAACGAGAACAGAAGCCGAGAGCAGAACCGTGTTAAGCTAGAAGGCCCTACGATAAGGGACGGACACCCCCGTCGCCAGCCAACCGCCAGGACCACCCCCCCCCCCCCAGCCCATGTTAAAAGATAGAGCCCTCCAGAAGAACAGTATAGATCTTACGATAATACTAAAAGGGCCACACCAGCCGCAAGTTTTAGCGTGAGACTTTTTCGCGTCTCTGTTAGGTTGCAAACGTTAAAAAACATTGCCTCACCACGAAAAGTAACCGCCAGGACCACCCCCCAGCCCATGTTAAAAGATAGAGCCCTCCAGAAGAACAGTATAGATCTTACGATTACACTAAAAGGGCCACACCAGCTGCAAGTTTTAGCGTGAGACTTTTTCGCGTCTCTGTTACGTTGCAAACGTTAAAAACATTGCCCATCACGAAAAAGTATAACGTTTCTCATTGCATAGACAGAATTTTTGTAGGCAGAGCTTAAGGTTAACATTGAGACCCTGATTGGTCAGATGAAAACACAGCCAGATAGTTTTTTTTAAAACCAGTAAGGAGAAGTTAGGAGAGAGTTGCTTCCGAGACGGCGAGCTGTATGGAGCTGCGCCGGCCGCCGCTCCCTGGCGAACACCGACAAGGTAATGAATGCACGCGATGCCGCATAACAGCGCATAAAGCTGCATTCAGAATTGCAGAAGTCTCATCTGTTACACCCCCTTTTTGCGTAATACTGGTGTTGACCGTCAATTTAAGCTCATGGTATTCACATTTTCTACGTAAGTTAAAATCTGAAACGCGATGATTTTTCTGTTATATAATTATTGAGAACCCACATCAGTCACTGTAATTTACAACTTAGATAAGTAATTAAAGATAATTGAGGGTCACTGTTGATAGTTTTCTCTTTTATGAAACTTAACTTAAATCTAGATTATAGATGTGATATGCCATAGGTCATCCTTCGATGCATTGTAGAACTTGGAAACCCACTCAGGGAATATTCGCTCACATTTTTGTTGAACGCAATTGGTTTTTATCATCATGTATTAAAATATTTCCTTTTATCAATAGTGCAATTTATAAACAATGTTTTGTGAGTAGAATAAAATTTCCAATGGTATACTTAACTGCTTTTTCGACGTTATTTTACCAGCTAACTAAAAATAGGAAAGCCTTGAACCCCTTCCACTAAGTTTAGTCAGTATTAAGATTCTTTTACAGGGAGTGCAGTGGAGCTGACACTGAAATCATTAAGTATTTGGTTATATCATCGCTAGTCTCACTGAACTCTTCTGAACACTACATGGCATGTGTGGTCTGGCGTCTCCTTATCCGCAACAGGTCCCAGGTTCCAATTAGTCAATTCCCTAAAAAAACACGCTCAGAGCGTCGTTGCGCGAAAGTGGTAGGGAGACACGACATAGAACAACAGACACCACGCAGAAAGTTAGAGTTGTCGTGTAGCATCCGCGCCGGTTTCAAGCAGGCGATGGAAATGGACGTCAGTGTGCCACGTAGTGGGACACTGAAGGTCTGCGGTCCTTGTCTGATGACACTGAGCAGGTCAGAGTACGGGGGTCCGCAAGGTGATCTGTACCGAGTCTTGCAACATGATGTAATAATGTGCCAGATACTTGTGTAGAAAAACGTTCGGTACCGAATGCCACGTTGGCGGTGGGACATTAAGTGTGTGAATATGTTGGCATACGTGACTAACAAGGGATGGGAGGTCCACCCGTATGGAATCTATAGAGAGCTATGCAGTCTGCTGACAGGGCGAGAGATTCAGTGTATAGTAACACTGCCAGCGACACTTTCAGGTCGTCCTAGTGTGCTGTACATAGGCTAAATAGAACCCACAGAAGAGTTTTGAAGCACGACTCGCCGTGGAACACCACGGCCGCCTTCATGTAGTGTGACACATCTCCACAGGCCCATTACTTTGCGGGTGATAGGCGTCGATGCGCGTGTGCAGTACAGCAGGGACGCACAGGGTGTTAAAGAGAATGGATCGAACTGACCGCCATGATCAGTGGTAATGACCTCTGGGATTCTGAACCACGCAGTCCACAGGCTGACGAATGCACAGGGAGCAGACTCGGGCATAGTGTTGTGCATAGGTGCCACTTAGACCTACCACGGGTTTTGTCGAAGGAGGTAGAGATAGCTGTCTGATTCTAGTAGGGAGCTGACAATGTGGAAATATGCATGCTTAAAGAGTGCTTTCTGGATCAGAGAGCGTCAATGGTGGGGCTGAGCGTAGGTGCATTGACAATGAATGCAAGCCGGAGCCCAGTGACGGCAATTAAGTTTCACATTCAGCCACATTAATCTGTCTGTGACGGCGCATACTGTCGACTTAATACTAGGGTGACTAGTTACGCAGCGCGTGTGATATCTCCTTACGCAACGGTAGAGGCACCAACGGGTGTGGTTTGTCTCGTGATATATCACGTAATAATGGTTCATTAGATGAGGGCAGGAACAATGATCGATGTCGAGGCCAGTGTCTGGAGTTTTGCGCAGCTCCCTGATGCTTAGGTCACGTATCCGTTTCTTCACCGTGCGTGCAGAAGTCGTATTGTATGGATATATCATTCACCTGTGAAAGAGAATCTGCAGCAATGATGTTTGTGCCGTATACACGTCTGATGTCTGTTATATACTGCGAGATAAGGTCCAAACGCCCGAATCGCCCTGGGGTGGCTTCCGATGACAGGCTTCTTATGGCAACTACTAGAGGTTTTTGACCTGTACGTGTGATAACTGTCAGGTCATCGATGTCTTCACAGAAGTACCACGTGGTGGGATAGACTCCTAGAAGCTGCTGTTCGCACGCGGACAACTTGGTCTGTGAGGGTGACAATTTCTTGGAGAAAAATTGGAGCATCTGAGGTTCACCATCGAGTTCCTGCTGCAGAAATGCCCCGATAGCAGAACTGCTCACGTTGGCCGTGAGAATAAATAGGGCATCGGGGTTGCGTTGTGGCTAGGTGATAGCTTGTGCTAAGTACTGCATGGCGCGTAGGAATTCATCTGCCATCTTTGAAGTCTACTAAATTTTTTCTTGTCCTGTTGTCGATGTCCACCATAGCTTTGATGAAAGGCATCTGCAGCTCATATGCACAAGAAAGGTGGCGCCGAAAGAAATTCAGAATCGCTAGGAAGCGACACAGAGCATGATTACATTTCAGAGAGGGGAGATCGATGATTGGAAAGATGTACTCCGCCGTCGGTTTGATTCTGGAAGCGTTGGGCTTTTTACCTAGGAACGTCACATTCGGTTAACGTAACTGTGATCTGGATTCGTTAATAGCCACATCACTGCCTTGGAGCGCGGCTACAACTAGTTCTAGATGCTGCAAATGTTCATCGTGGTTTTTGGGGAAAATGTAGATGTCCTCCAAGTAAAACTGAAGTGAAAACGGCAAAGAAGACGAATGATAAACCGCTGCCATGTATGGTCGGCGTTTTTGAGACTGTAAGGCATGTAGAGATTTCTTGCAGTCTGAATGTCGTAGTGATCGCTGTTTTCTACACGAGTCTGTGCGGCACATGCGCCGATGTTTGTGGGGAAGTGGTGGCCCGCCGATGATCATGATAAGATGCGCTGTCCTATCCCGAACTGCACATACATGCGCGCAGGTGCGGGAAGTGGAAGAGTCGAAGACATACTTTACTGAAACTGCGGGTGGTGCAGTACTGATCTTGGGGAGATCTTGCCCTGTGACAGCAGGAGCTGGCGTGGTGGGGAGCATGCTCCTAGTGAGACGAGTTGGGGGTGGGGCGAGGGGGGGGGGGGGTCGGGGGAGGGGGGAGCCGGACACCTCCCGTCGTCCATATCTTTAGTTACGTTGCTTAAGGTCCATCTTTCCGATGCAAAGCCACTGGGATTGATTGTGACAGTATACGTAGCGTTGGTGTGCAGTCAGCATATCATCCACTAGGGCAACACACAAAACATGTCGAAGTATGTGTCATCGACACACTGCTGTTGGAGTGGATGTGGGCAAGTTTGAGTCATGTAGGCATAGTCAGGTAAAGAACCCCTGAATACTAGCGTTGGCGAAATAATGAATGAGAGCAGCGTGAATGCGTCTGGCGAGAAGCAGTCCACGCTGATGACTAGCTCAGTGATGTCCGTGTTGTAGAATATCTAAATGCACTAAAGATCAGTGGAAAATGCAAAGTGCAGTCGGAGGTGATTTCTGAGTAGTTTCCTGGATGGCGACGTAAGGACGTTGTTGCTTCGAAACATTGAAGTCCTGAGTCGCGGCAGGGAGTTGATGTCAGATCCCACGTCAATCAAGTAGTAGTGACGCGTCGAGAGGTCAAGCACAAAGAGGCATCCCTGTATGGGCGTCCTCGCAGCGACACGCACTTGTGCAGTGTATGAAAGCTGCAAATTTCTTCTGCGTGTGCCGGTGCACGTACATCGAACCGATAGTGGTGTTTGGGTAATTGCAAGACTCAGGACACTTACGTACTGTGCAGCTGAATCAGCTGTGAAACCGCCTAGCCGTTGTTCAGTGGCTTGGAGTGGCATTTACTGCATTGTTGTCGTGCGGTGCGGGTTGTATTGCTGAGCTGTGGTGGGTTGCCAGCAGTCGTGTATGTGTGATGCCCTCTTCGCGAGTGGTCGTGGCGGTTCGGGCTATCGCAGCCGTACCTCTAGCACTGCTAGGCGTGGTATCCTCGTAATTATTAATCAAGTGGCAGTGATGGATCTCGTGCAAGAAAGTCTCTGCAATAGAGCGGCCTTTCCTACACCATAAGTTTTCTTAAGTGGTGGGGTCAGGATAATGTCACTAATGAGTTTGTCACGTGCCGCTACATGGCATAGCAGGTGAACATACTTGTTGGCATCATTGGAAATTTCGGAAGTCAAAAATACATACTGTGGTTCCAAAACATAATGCTAGCTGGGTGCTGTCTATTGGCGATAGTTTTAAATGTGTGTCTCCCTACTGCGATAAGAAAGTTGGGTGAGCAGTAATATCAATTGATGCAGTGTGTAACACGGATACCAAATAAGCATAACACACCAATGAATGTGGCGTAACCGCTAGATATTGCTCGAATGGAACGTGTGGTCCAGAGGAAGCGGAGACACGAACACGGCATTGTATATAGTTTGTGGCTGCTGCTGAAAGAAGCCAGACCCGGACACGGTATTTTCTTCAAATTCTAGTAACAGTTTCGGTGCAGGTTTCCATTGTTGTGGCGTTGCAATGGCAGGGTCAGCACAAGAAACGGAGCACTGCTGAACTTAGCACTCAGCTTTAATCGCACGACTAGCACACTGACAGCACTGCATCTCCTACACTGCAGTCCTTGAGCTGTAGCCGCAGAAATTGAACTGGAGTAGGACGGGCACATTGTCGCAACACGATAGGCCTGAACGGATGAATGCTCGTTCCGCAGTAGACGCGGTGTCACCAACGTATGTAGTATCAAACTATGTGCCAATAGGATACCAGCGGTAAAGCACAGTACATTTTACAAAAAATGGTTCAAATGGCTCTGAGCACTATGGGACTCAACATCTTAGGTCATAAGTCCCCAAGAACTTAGAACTACTTAAACCTAACTAACCTAAGGACATCACACACACCCATGCCCGAGGCAGGATTCGAACCTGCGACCGTAGCAGTCCCGCGGTTCCGGACTGCAGCGCCAGAACCGCACGGCCACCGCGGCCGGCGTACATTTTACAGTATAACACTTTACGAGCATGAACTAACTGTATCACGACTGAACAGTCGCATCGTCAACTACGCAGGGCGTCTTCACTATTTGTCAAAGAACAGTATTGAGGAGGGGCACCAACCGCAACAATCACGAGAGTTACGGTGGGTGGGTCAAAGTAAGTGTTGCTCACATGCTCCCTATCAGCCAAGCAAGAACATAAATTATAAACCCAGACCACAAGGAAGCCCAACAAGAGCTACAGACTACTGGGTACCTCATGAGACATCAGCAAGAGGTCGCTGGCAGCACCACAAAACTGTATCTCCATCTGGTCATGGGTAACTGGGGGCAGCACGCCTCTTCTTGAAGAGTGATTATTTGAGAAAACCCTGTGGACAGTTCCAGTCGGCAATATGAAGATGGCGTCCTCATACCAGTCATACATAGTTCATGGCCCTCCTCAATCACGATTACGGAGAAGTCAATGGGGGCCATCCGCATCTGCAGAGCTTCACGGAACCACCAACGCATAGTCTATGGTCACCATGTACCTCATACCCGTCCAGCCAGAGGAAAACGTTTCGCCAATATCCACCTTCTGGATGGTTATCTTCAGCTCCTATTGCCACCTGATACAGTGTAGTCGTCAATAATCTGGAGTGTATGAATATATCAGGCTTCCGATTGGCACCACCAATGTTCTAGCAGTCCTGAAGGACATCCCTGGGACAGTCTGGTCGCTGGAAAGGATGCCGCTGATATTGCCTTGAACCTAGCTTCTCATACAAGACGGCAAACCTTCATTGAAATCTTGCCAAATGGTCATTTTCATACACGACATCGAGTATTTAGGACGCTTTCAGCGTAGCCAGTTCCACAGCAAGTGTCTACCATCCAACAATTACTGGTTCCGTGGACGCTTCCTAGGTCACATTTTTACTGGGCCAGCTCAACTGCTACCTGCGGCAGCTGGCCACTGCACCACTTATTCCATGAGAATGTGACCTGGGAGTGGTTTTCCGAAGATGATAAGGAGTTCCATGACCTGAAACCTCCTCTGGCCTATTTGCTGAATAGCGTACAGTCCACCAAAACCACTAAATTTCAGACTACTGGATCGACACAGTTTTTCCCCACATAGTGAATGGTGTGGAGGGTCCCGTCGCATTTATATCCTAAACGCACTTGGAAGCACAGAGGAATTACAGCCAGGTTGAAAAGTAGGCTCTGGTCAACACCTTTCGAATTAAATGCTTCCATGATTACATCTATGGCAGCCGTCTAAAGCTCACAACGTATCATAATATGGAAGTATGTTTTCAATTGGAAGGTGAGGCCATAGATGTCATGTCCAATCCCTCCATCGACTTGGGCCTCATGGAACACCACACAGCAATCGACCCTGTCGTCCAGGGGTTTTTCGAGTATATAACAAAGGGATTGGCCACAGGAACGAAACAGCTGACACTCACTGACCTCCAAGCACACTGTAACAGGTGGTATGAGCTTTCATACTTGCATGGCTTAGTGTTGCTACAGGGCGCTAAGTAACCGTGCTCATGAGCAGGACGCATGTTCTGCAGTAGGCGAGGGTTCACCAACCTAAGAAGTATCGAACTATGGATCTGTAGTATTCCACCATTAATAACACTTTATTTACGTGAACTAACTCCCGTAGGTCTGTGCAACAGCTTCGTCCAACTACACACTGCCTCTTCCCGAGTTCGAGTCTCGGTCGGGCACACAGTTTTAATCTGCCAGGAAGTTTCATATCAGCGCACACTCCGCTGCAGAGTGAAAATCTCATTCTGCCTCTTCACTATTTGCCAAAGTACTATGGTGCTCAGAGGCACCAGTCGCAACCCTCACGACATCTATGATGAGCGGGTCAATGTAGGAGATGCTCGTACCTTCCATAGCAGCCACAGGGGAACATAAAGTATAAACCCAGACCGCCACTAGGTGCTCTGAGAGCTGCGGACCACCAGGAACCTCTCCAGGCGTCACGAAGAGGTCTGAGACCGCATCACAAACTCATGCCTCTACCCAGTGAAGACTGAGTTTATTTCTGCAGAGTGACTAGGCCAGCCCAGGGACCACATCAGACAGTTGTAGTAGGCAAGAGCCGGTCGAGTCATTCGCCACCTGCTTGCAGTCCATCACTTAAGCTCTTGTTGACGTGCCGTCAGAGAAGACTGCATCTCGTCCAGAAGTTAGGCTTCATACTATGCAACAGTTCTTCAAGTGCTAGATTTTAGCGCTTTACTTCTGGCTCCTGGAAGTTAGTTGGAACCTATACCTCAGAATCGTAAAGGCTGGGGCAGAACAGCGTTCCAGGGTACAAAGAAATAAAGCAGGGGAAAGGAAATACAGTACTAACCTGACTATGGCAGATGTTAGCCCGCCCTGCTAGTTGCATAGTCTAACGCGCTGCTTCCCGAGTGGGAAAGCGTGCCGGTCCCCGGAACGAATTCGCCCGGCACATTAGTGTCGAGGTCCAGTGTGCCAGCCAGCCTGTGCATGGTTTTTAAGGCGGTTTTCCATCTACCTCAGCGAATGCGGGCTGGTTCCCCTTATTCTGCCTCAGGTACACTATGTCGGCGATAGCTGCGCTGACACTGTCTCCATGTATGCATACACCATAATTACTCTACCACGCAAACATTTGTGGCTACACTCATCTGGTGTGAGATGTTCCCAGACGGTTCAAACCCGCGTCCAGACATCCTGATACAGGTTTTTTCTGATTTCCCCAAGTCGCTTCAGGCAAATGCTGTGATGGTTCCTTTGAAAGGGCATGATCGACTTCCTCCCCATCTTTTCCTAGTCCTATGGGACCGATGACTCTCCCTGTTTGGTCCCTTCCTACAAATGAACCAACCAACCTCTAAATTATTTAAGATAGAAAATTTCCAATAAAGTTTGCTGCAATGCAACACAGCTTTCTCGCTATAATAGAGTGTCTCAATCAGTCTGCTATTTCAGTAACGATCGTTTACTAATTATTTCAAACAATTACATTTCATTTTCTTAACGGCTTAAAACTTTTGCTAATATTTTCTCACTGTTATTTTGTACGGTGTTAATATATTGGTTACGTGTGTGTGAATCTTTTCGCACTTGTTTGCTTAAATTAATATGTAATTATTGCTGTTCTCATTATTGTCCAACTGAATTGGCGACCATTGAATTTTACACATTAATTCATTTGGTTTCGCTGTAGGTGGTTCTTGATTTCGTGGTACCCCTTGTTTCGTTTCGTCCCTACCGTGGTGTGTGTGCACTGTTTTACGCATGTTATTCAAAATTCAAGTAAGGGGAGAACGTAGGAAGTTATTCGTAAAAATACGTTATTGTACACTTTACCCCATTAATCAGTTATTAACTTCGGAAACGATTGCCTTAGAAATATCTTGTTACGAGCAGGCTCACACGATCACGTTCAGTATATTCGAATAGCTAATTAATCAAGGGAGGAAGTTATATGAACTATCGTTGTCTTTGGAATCAACACGTGTCTCCAGGGGCAATTGCAAAACTACAATATGAAACGAAACACGAACCACCCTAATATTATTTCTACAAGAAATGATTGCCCTCAAAATAAGTGGAGGAAACTCGATACGCATCAAATGAAATGAACGCAAAATCACATGTGCGTAAAATGTGAAGTAAATAAACCCAAATTGTTATAACTGTTCTCAGAATCATTGAATATGACACCCACTGATTCCGAATCGATTAGTAATATTGGTGTAATAATTAAGCAAGACTCCATAGCATAGTGAGTGCTGATGTGGAAACAAATGCTCTGCAATATGTATTAGTTAGAATCAAAGTCCTCCCGCGAGATAAGTACGTCACCAATGAAAACACACCTACTCTTTTCTAGCTGGCTGCACCCTACTGACTTAATAGAGGATTTTATACAATATGGATACTTCTTTATTACATTTCAAGAAACTGCACAAAGTTCGACTTGTAATTTTGTCACACATACAATTTTTAGGACTAACACTCCTAACCTCAGTATGTAGCAAAAGACGAAGAAAACGACAACAGAACAACTTTGTATCATAGCTGATAAATAAGTAGTAGGCGTAATGCTACCAGAATGAAAACAGTGTTAAAAGACAGTGATTCCTAAACTATAATATTTGCTACGGAAAGTCATTTAAAATAGAGGAAAGCACAGTAATCACACGTTAATAACCTGTTTATTAGATGTTGTTAGATTCCAATAGGAGTGGAATACCTCATCCCCAGCAGCTGGTGGAACAGACTGGGTAGGGCGCTGCGCTGTACTATATCCATAGCTTGCGCTCATTCCTCTTCCTGTCCTGCACAGACCGGTAAGGGTACTTCCCACTGCCTCGCATCCCTACCTGTTTCGTTTGCCTACATCGTATCTTCGAGTCTTCTTCTATTTGTGCGTCTGCGCTCATTATCATTGATGTGGATCGGCAAGACAGCCAACCCACTATGAGAGGAAGCCGAAAGGCACGCGTTTTAGCTCACGCAGGCTGGCGTGAGGTCTGGAACAGGTCTAGGAGATGAGACTAGCAAAAAAGGACGTAGCTGTGGAATACTTAACTTTAATCCATAAATGGTGAACATCGCTCTTGACGGTACATGTTTTACAGCATCAATAGTAACTGGTAATGGCGCCTTGCTAGGTCGTAGCAAATGACGTAGCTGAAGGCTATGCTAACTATCGTCTCGGCAAATGAGAGTGTATTTTGTCAGTGAACCATCGTCGGCTGTACAACTGGGGCGAGTGCTAGGAAGTCTCTCTAGACCTGCCGTGTGGCGGCGCTCGGTCTGCAATCACTGATAGTGGCGACACGCGGGTCCGACGTATACTAACGGACCGCGGCCGATTTAAAGGCTACCACCTAGCAAGTGTGGTGTCTGGCGGTGACACCACAATCATCATCATTATCATCACCATAATCATCATCATCATCCTCCTCATCTTCCCTGTAGATCGTCATCATTCTCGTCGTAGCCCTCTCGCAGCGGCCACTGGCAACTCTCCGCCTTCGCCTTCGTCTGTGCAGCCGCCGCCGCCGCCGCCTTCACCTGCTGCCGCCATCACATCACTCCGGACGTCGCTGTTGTCATCCCCCGCCTTTTCGGTGAGACTTCGTTTTCAGTAATCATCTACTATTACCATACCATACGTTACAACATGTCACATCGTCGTGACAACAAGTAGCATGGTGTGACTGGAGCTCCAGTTTCCATTAATTTCCAGTTTTGGAAGTCACAGGGTGCATCATATTCTCATGACGATTTTACGCCTTTGGTTTGTCTATATAATGTTTTAATTTCCCCTTTGGCCATTCCTCCTTTTATCAAGAGGATGGTCTATTTTTGTAAACAGCATATTATTTAGGTCTGACCTTCGTTGGCTATCGTACAATCACACAAGCTCTTACTAGGTGAAAGAAGGTTTCATCACCTACACATTTTGTTTCATACTTTTACACCCAGCAAGTTTACCGCTTTATCTTTATTCTAGATTTCCGGATGTTCGCTTTATTCTGTCGTGTCTGAGCTTGGACTACCGATCTCTTGACGGTTTAACTTTTTATTGCAAGAGAATGTCCAGTCATCTACCTGTTATCACTTGACCTTAGTGATGAAATAAGTGCGAGTACATAATTTTCATATACAGGCTGAGTTACCTAAAACTCGCACCGCAAATACTGAGGAAATAGAAAGTGCTAATGATGTGTGGTTTTCACAGAATCTATTGGTAGTCAGGGACTAGTACCGTCAGCGAATAAACAGATTGTAATAATAGCTCGATATCGTATCTTTTGTGCAGTCGTGATTTTGAATGGAACAATGCTTATTGGTATTAACAAACTAAAAGTAGGATAAATTAGAATGTCAGTCTTGTTTGTTAAATGACTCTAGTGCAAATAGTTTACAAGATATCGTACTTCGTAAAGTTTCTACTCCGACGCTTGTTTGTGCCATTCAGTCTGCGTAGTTGCTACGTACAATGTTTTCATGTTTCCTTACAATGTGCTTGTCTGTTTCATGAGCGCACTGGGAGTTGTCAGTCAGTGTGTGGCAGTCCAAGCAGTGCGTCGTGCGTGGACTACGGGATTTACAAATGCAGAAAAAGTCGACATGCTCATGGCGTGTAGAGAATGTAGGAATAATGAAGTGCTTTCTTGTACAGAGTATGCGGCAAGATATTCCAACAGACGTCAACGACCTCGGCGATCATTTAACAGCTTCTTCAACCAGTTTCATGAAAGTGGTAGTGTAACACCTAGACAATGTAACAGAATGAAACAAATGACGACAGAAGAGGGGGAAATTTAACGCTCTTGCTGCTGCTGCAGTTGATACGTACTCTTAACTCCCGCGCAATCGCACCAGGAAGTGGCATGCGTCAGGCTGGTGTCCTATGCGTTCTCCATCGGCGTAGTTTCCATCTCTATCACATCTTTCCATTAAGAGCTGCATGGAAAAGATTATGATAATCGTGTTAACGTCTGTACTTTTGGCATTAAAGACAGGATACTCCAGATGTTTCATGTATCTTGTCTAGTGATAAAGCTACATTTACCAGTCATGGCCAAGTAAACCGCCGAAACATGCACAACCGATCTGTTGACAATCCCCGTTGGCTTCGTTAGGTGGAACGTCAGCATCCATGAAGTGAACCATCAGCCCATAGGCCCGTTATCCATAGACGAAACCCCCAACACCCACAAGTGCTGCAGGCTCCTAACAGACCATCTTCCGTACATGTTAGAAGATGTTCCTCTGTAGACTAGGGGTAATCTGTGATACCAGCATGATGACTGCCCATCTCATAGTGCACGAAGTACTTCAGCATGTCTTCAAGAATTGTTTCCAAATCGTTGGATTTGATGCGTAAGACCTGTACCTTGGCCGACCCATTCTTCAGATTTGACGCATGTAGACTTTTTTCTGTGAGGAAACCTGAAGGACGCTGTCCACAATAACATACCGACTACACCCGACGACATCCTATGACGTATTACTACAGCCTTTTCGGACATCTCCGCTGAAATGCAACAGTCGTTCCACATCAACGTGGAAGCGAATATTGCCGCTACCCGTGGTCATTTTGAACATAAACTTTGACAGTCAGTTGTCTGATTACTGATCAGAATCGACAAAACTAGTGTATGCATTTGAGTTGTTCTTTACTGTGTGCTGCCACATGTGTCGGTGTGGGGACTTTTCAAAATACTGTACCTCGTAAACGACTAGCACTAGAGTTCTGCAATAAACACCACTGACGTTCTAATTCACCTACTTCTAGTCTGTTAATGTCAACAGGCATTCTACATTTAAAAAAGTGCATGTCTGAACAAAAATACACTTTACAAGTTTGTTGATTGGCTAATAACACGTGCCCCTGACTACGAATCTATATGAGTAGCACTTTCCATTTTCGCAATATCTGCGGTGCAAGTTTTGTTATTCACCCTGTATCGTTTTATGTACAGTTCAACTACATTTTAACCGAAACAGGATCTTTATCTCATATACACATTGATGGTGGAGAGAGGGAGAAATGAAGGGAATAGGAGGGTGTCACTGCTGTCAGATGCATCGAAACACTATGCAGAATCAGAGGCGACGAGTGAAAATCTGTTCCAGACCGAGATTCAATCCGGCGATCTCCTACTAATTAGGCAGGTGCGTTAACCACTGCACCATCCGGGCCACACCGTTATCAGAACCGTGTGGACTGTTTCCGCACGCCTCACGGCTGATCCACATTCCCATCGAGCGCCACCTCACCTATCCGCAATCCCCGTCCATTATCCCCAAGCTCGCTAGTCCGAGATTCCCACAGGAGATCGGACGCATTAGTGCATCCGCACAGAAGAAGGTGGATTCATTGCTCAGCTAGGCGATTTAAATATATGAACGCCAAATGTCCAAAAGAGCAGACACCATGCATTCATATAAAGGTTCTTTATACGTTTACCTCTTGTTTACATACAGATGTATTCCTGAAGATGTGGCTCTAAAGCCATGAAATTAGTTGGGTCATAAAAACATATTTATCATACAACTGAAACGGTCTTATTCATCATGATATTTCAAGAGACCGCGTTGGCTGTTGAAGTCCCCTGAAATACGTTGGTTGAGTTTTCAGCGTATGGGCAATCCATTTTGTTATTGGTGGCTTGTAGATATTCACGAGAGTTATTTCACCAAAATGAGACAATGACTTCGTAGTGGATGTTATTCGTGGTAGTGGGAGAGCCAGTGCGGGCATTTTTTTCATCTTTTTAGATGCATGTTGTTACATCATACACCTTGTATGTAGCGTCAACCAAATCAAATCCATGTATTTTATTCCTACTCTCCACTTTCTGCATGTGTTTCATGGACGGCTACTAAATAAATATCGTTCTCGTCTAGGATCTTGTGTGGTATTTGGCACTACTAATGCACTCGGTGTTCAGCTGGGATATTTTAACACTGGGAGCAAATTCTCCGTGCAGATTGCCCTTAAATGGAGAGCTGCTCCACTTATTCATATCTACTTTGTGTTTGGGGATGTGATATATGCCAGGAGTTCATTAGGATTGTCTGGTGCTAGTATTATTGACACTTGTATCGAACCAATCAGGGGGTTACTTTGATACTGCCTGTCCATGACGAATTTCTTTGAACTGAGATTCCTGCTCTGGCTTTGAAGCTCAAAAATGGTGTAATTGTGGCAGCTTGCCTACGGAACAGTTTGCTTGCAGAACACCTGTATGATTCATTCTGGCGAGACTGGTTGAGATTGTAGGAGATGGGACCAAAAGAAGACGGCTAGTAGATAAAACAGTCACGTAGTGCTCTCACCGGGAAGGAGTCATCTAATTCGGAAGTTTTTCTTACTTCACCCATAAAAACACCTGTCGTTCGCAAGTCAGCAGTGTCGTGTCGTGTGCAAAGCGCATCTGTCCAGATGCTGGATGAGTAAGAGAAGAGTTTAGTGTACTGTCTGCGTTACTGGTGACGATAAGGAGGTATAAGGTGGAAACTGGTGCTTACACACACGCTATCCTGTCCTCTCGAATGGCACGAACGTGACCCGCGGAGGTAAACCTAGAAGAGCGTTAGTTGCCACCAATAAATAAACTGTCACGTGTTCTCTCCTCCGGATACGCTACGAAGACGTTTCGAACATAATCCAAAACACTGTGTAAGTAGGCTCTTTAGGTTCTTAGATTGGTAACGCCACCGCCACCTAGCGCTCTGTATAAAAATCACTGGCTGTGCTGTGTGCAGTCTGTGGCTGGGTGGCATTGTTGGAATTTGCTATTGTAGTGTTGTTAACAGCGCGTAGTGTTGAGCAGTTGGAGGTGAGCCGCCAGCAGTGGTGGATATGGGGAGTGAGATGGCGGAGTTTTGAGAGCGGATGATCTGAGCAGAGACAGTAAATTTGTAATATTGGATATCATGGACTGATATAGATATTATGACTTTTGAACACTATTAAGGTAAATACATTGTTTGTTCTCTATCAAAATCTTTCATTTGCTAACTCTGTGTATCAGTAGTTAGTGCCTTCTGTAGTTTGAATTTTTCATTTAGCTGGCAGTATTGGCGCTCGCTGTATTGCAGTAGTTTGACTAACGAAGATTTTTGTGAGGTAAGTGATTTGTGAAAGGTATAGGTTAATGTTAGTCAGGGCCATTCTTTTGTAGGCATTATTAAAAGTCAGATTGCGTTGCGCTAAAAATATTGTGTGTCAAAAAAATGGCTCTGAGCACTATGGGACTTAACATCTATGGTCATCAGTCCCCTAGAACTTAGAACTACTTAAACCTAACTAACCTAAGGACAGCACACAACACCCAGCCATCACGAGGCAGAGAAAATCCCTGACCCCGCCGGGAATCGAACCCGGGAACCCGGGCGTGGGAAGCGAGAACGCTGCCGCACGACCACGAGATGCGGGCCTATTGTGTGTCAGTTTAGTGCTGATCAGAATAGGGAAAGAGCGAAATGTCTGGCTACGTTCAGTTTTGCTCAGCTGTTAGAAAATCAAATAATGTAAGAGGTTTATCAGCACAGTAATTCATTAATTTTTCTAAGGGGACGTTTCATATGGAAATGAAAGATTTTGTTAGAGAACAAACAATGTATTTATCTTAATAGTGTTCAAAAGTCATGATATCTATATCAGTCCATGATATCCAATATTACAAATTTTCTGTCTCTGCCCAGATCAACCGCTCTCAAAACTCCGCCATCTCACTCCCCACATCCACCACTGCTGGCGGCTCACCTCCAACTGCGCAACGCTACGCGCTGTTAACAGCCAACTGCCCAACACTGCAATAGCAAATCCCAACAACGCCACCCAGCCATAGGCTGCACACAGCACAGCCAGTGATTTTCATACAGAGCGCTAAGTGGCGGTGGCATTACCAATATAAGAACCAAAGAGCCAATAAATAAACTGTCACGTGTTCTCTCCTCAGGATACGCTACGAAGACGTTTCGAACATAATCCAAAACACTTATACGTCAGATACTCAGAAATTCTATGTCGTACCGAAGATGTAAATTTCCGTGACCGAGCGGATTACAACCGGTAAAAAAATGAAATGAAATAAAATAAAACAAAAATAAATAAAAAATTGAAAAAAACGCGTTTAATCAACACACGTATAATAACTGTTAAAAATGTTTCCTCGATGGAAAGTATCGTGTAAGTCACAAAACTGTATTCGTGAAATTGCACAAGCTGACTCTCAGCACGGAAATTACGAATATTCTTCAGCGTATGCCATCAAAATCACGAAAATACTTTTTTGGCTAACAGCAAAGCAATTAAAGAGCTCACAGAGAACACGTCGCTACAAAAGATCTCCTCATGTAGTTGGAACGCATTAGGAGTCCTGCGAGAATTTATCGGCTCGGTGTAGGATATTACGAGGAAGGGGAAGGAGTGCCAGAGGAAGACGGAAGTAGGCGCGCTCTCTATGGCGGCGGAGCCAAAGATCACGCAGAACCTCATCGGTCAGCCGGCCCGGCGCTATTAACGGACCGACTCCGCGTCACGAACAAACCGGCAGCGCGGCGGGACTCGGCAGAGGAATCGCGGTTCGCAGGTCAAGCCTCGGCAAATATTCTCTCCCGACGCTAAATCCCTCTCCGTTACGTCCCGGCCAGCCTCTGCGCAACGAGTAATGTGCTCAGCCGGGCTGAGCAGCACTCTTCCCTCCGTGTACTGCGCCTCAGCTTTCGCACCCAAGAACGTAATTACTCGCCAACAAGTTCCGTAAGTCACCTGACAAATTGACTCGGGACGGCTGGCACTTCACATAAAAAACGAAAGAAAAAATAGAAAGTGATTTAAGAGATTTAAGCTTCACATGCAAGCGCGAGTTCTCGCTGCACCTCCGATCTGACATTGACATTAACAGGATATTACTACTCAACAACAGCTGTAAAACAATAAGGCGCTACAACATGAAAGCCCGTTTTGTCATTGACGTCAATGAAATACCCATTATTGAGACAGAATGAAAGGGCACTTATTCAGTAAAGATACATATGCAAACAGCTGTGATGTAACAGGTGTAAAGAAAACCAATGAAAAGAAAGGCTCATATGGTACAAGAGATTTATCAAAGAGAATGAGAACAATTCAAGCCTCGGGAAATATGACCAAGACAGAACATCTTGAACAAACTCCGGGAAGCTGAGAGAGCGTAAAACGAAAATTTTATAAGAGTATCAACTGAAAATAAGTAGAGCGTTAAGGAAACTCATGTTTGTTTAACATTACTTTTCATCAGTCAATATGACTTGCAAAACAGTAGCGAAGAATAGAGGCAAAATTGTGCAGGCATTCTAAAATTTATTTAAACAAATGTAGAGTCCTAGAGATCAATCACAAACACACGTAGCATTAGTGACCATAGCAAAGTTATGACAGATATAAGGTATAGAGTTACTCGATCCACTAACCAGGCTCCTGGTATTTTGTGGTTTCTTTAGAATAACTGGAAAAAAATTATACAAAAAGAATTGTCATAATCATTTGCAGCACGTCTGTGAACTAACTACTCTAAATAGGAATAGCGCAGAAAGTGTTCCACTTTACAAGAAAGTAGACATGGAAGACGTACAACCATGAACGTATCTCGATAATGTAGAAGGTGTTCATTAAAGCTACTACAAACCGCATAGAGAAAAACAGCAATGGGGTTTAATCACACAGAATAGGCTAAACAACTTACTCCTCTTCTGGCGTCAGTTAATCGTAGACAACTGGAGCAAGGAAGGGAACCTAGCGAGATTCGCGGTAAATGCAAGCTAGGTAAGGGGCATTGGCTTGCATTTATAGTGAATTTCTTGCCCAGCACAAACTCCCAAGCGACTGGGAAAAAGCGCAGGTGACCCCAGTGTACCAGAAAGATAAAAAAAAACGCACCCGCAAAATTACAGACCAATACCCCTAATTTCTGTTTGCTGCAGAATCCTTGACGCTAAGCAGTTTCTGTCCAGGAATCAACATGGTTTTAGAAGACATTGCTCGTGCGAAACTAAGCTTGCCCTTTACTCACATGATACACTGAGAACGCCGGCCGAAGTGGCCGTGCGGTTAAAGGCGCTGCAGTCTGGAACCGCAAGACCGCTACGGTCGCAGGTTCGAATCCTGCCTCGGACATGGATGTTTGTGATGTCCTTAGGTTAGTTAGGTTTAACCAGTTCTAAGTTCTAGGGGACTAATGACCTCAGCAGTTGAGTCCAATAGTGCTCAGAGCCATTTGAGCCAACACTGAGAACTATGGATGAAGGGCAACAGGCAGATTCCATATTTATACTAGGTCTACAACTTTGTTTCCACCTTTCTTTTCGCAAAGTTCGGGGCTTCATTGTGAAAAACGTACAAAAATATACGATTCATAGTATTTCCCATCGCTGGCCACTACATTGTCCCATCTTTAGGATAGCATACGAATCCCATGAAGGAAAAACTGGGCGTCTTTTGTGGGAATCCTTGAATCGATTCGATTTTGCACTTGTTCATATGATCGGAAGTGCTGGTCAGCCAGACTGTATACCACTGACCGAAAAAGGTGGTAGTCAGAGAGAGTAACGTATGGAGAATACGGCGGGAGGGATAGGACTTCTCATTTCAACGTTTCCATGTAAATTTGACGGGTTTTGCGACATGGGGTCAAGCACTGACCTGCTGCAAAATTACCTTCACGTGTCTATTGCTGTATTGTGTCCGTTTGTGTTTCAGTGCTGGGCTCGAACGCATCAATTGCTTCCCATAATGATGTCCTATGACTGTCTTCGCCTGTTTTAGTAGCTACGAAACCCTTCTGTCTTTCACCGCCATGCGGGTCTTAGACATCAGAATCACCGTTCTTAAGGCGTTGAAAACATTCTCTGTACGTTCTTCCACTAATAGTTCCCTCACCATTGGTCTTACCCAGCATTTTACGAGCCATAGCCGCAGATTTCTTCATGTTAAAGCAGAAAATTAAAACGTCCAGCAAATGGCGAGAAATGGTTCCGTAAGTTGATGTACTTAATCGAGAATAAGCTCATGGTGCAATCACAAATCGACTAATATTTTTACGGCATTATTTTTACAGATGCCTAAGCTTATTGTATTACGCCTATGACCAACCACCCGAACCACACTTGGCGCTACTGCCGTCTATTGCAAAACGGCGGAAACAAAGTTGTAGACCTAATAGATTTCCGGAAAGCATTTGACACGGAGCTCCACTGCAGGCTGTTAACGAAGATAAGACCATATGGAATAACTTCATAGGTATGTGAGGGGCTCAAAGAGTTCTTAAATAATAGAACCCAGTATGTGGTCCTCGACGGCGAGTATTCATCAGAAACAAGGGTGTCGTCAGGAGTGTCCCAATGAAGTGTAATGGGCCCGCTGTTGTTCTCTACATAAATAAATATTTGGTGGACAGGGGGGGCAGCAGACTGCGGTTGTTTGCTGATGATGCCGTGGTGTACGGTAAGGTGTCGAAGTTGAGCGAGTGTAGGAGGATACAAGACGACTTAGACAAAATTTCTAGTTGGTATGATGAATGGTAGCGATACCTAAAAGTGGAAAAATGTAAGTTAATGCGGATGAGTAGGAAGAACAAACCTGTAATGTTCGGATACGGTATTGCTAGTGTGCAGCTTGACACTGTCAAGTCGCTTAAATATCTGGGCGTAATGATGCAAAGCGATAAGAGCTAAAACGAGCATGTGAAAACTGTGGTAGGGAAGGCAAATGATCGGCTTCACTTTATTGTGAGAATTTTCGGAAATATTGGTTAACCTGTGAAGGAGACCGTATATAGGACGTCAGTGCCACCTGTTCTTGACTACTGCTCGAGTGTTTGGGATCCGTACCAGGTCGGATTGAAACGAAACATCGACGCAATACAGAGGAGGGCTGCTAGATTTGTTGCCGGTAGGTTCGAACAAATGCTTCGGGAACGCAAATGGGAATCCCTGGAGGGAAGGCTGCGTCGTTTTCGGAAAACACTATTAAGAAAATTTATGGAAGTGGCCTTTGAAGCTGGCTGCCGAACGATTTTACTGCCAGCAACATATATAGCGCGTAAGGATTGCGAAGATAAAAGACGAGAAATCAGGGCTCATAGGGAGGGGTACAAACCGTCATTTTTCTCTCGCTCTGTTGGCGAGTGGAACAGGACAAATGACAAGTAATGATACAGGGTACCCTGCGCCAAACACCTTGCGGTGGCTTTCGGAGTATCTTTGTAGATGTAGATGGAGATGTAGAATGGAAAAAAAGGAACAAGTCAGTCCCTGTTTTTGGAAATTTGTGGTAAGATCTTATGGGACCAAACTCCTGAGGTCATCGCTCCCTAAGCCTACACACTACTTAATCTAACTTAAACTCATTTACGCTATGGACAATACACACACCCATGCCCGAGGGAGGACTCGAACCTCCTACGAGGGGAGCCGCACGGACTTTGACAAGGCGCCCCAGACCGCGCGGCTAACCCCCTCGGCTCCCTGTTTTTAAGTTGGGTTGTAAGAAAGATGCACATGGCTATGGACCTGTGTCAGTCAGTTACAGAGTTATGGAAGATGTTTCCCTCTCTAGATTATGACATTCGGAGCAGACAACGGCGGCCAAGTTGCGGTGCTCCACGGACACACCGCATTCCCGGCTTTGAAGAGCATGTCCTTTGTCACGTAGACGAGAACAGGACGTCGAATAGTCGAAGCACTGGACATTCCTTGACTCCTGTACAGCACACAGGTCAGAGTTCATTGTCCCCACTGTGTGCCTACCGTAAACTGGGAGATTTTAACCGATTCGTTCCCCAAACTTAACTCACATCCAAACGGTATATTTACGGACTGGTGTTCCATATCGTAACTTTATCTCCTAAGTCGCCTCCACAATGCCTATAAACCTGAAACGGGAATTGTGAAACACCCATTGTGTACAGGGTGAATCACCTTAAACCTACACCACAAATATTTCGGAAATGGAAAGTGCTATTGACGTGCGATTTTCACAAACTGGATTGGTAGTCGTAAATGTTAGCGAATCAACAGATTACAGTTATACTTAGAAACTGTATTTTTTGCACAAACGTACACTTTTTAAATGGAACAAAGCCTATTGAAATTAACAAACCAAAATTAGCGTAAATTAGAATGTCAGTGGTGTTTGCGCAGGATTCCAGCGCAAATCGTTTACGAGATGTAGTATTTTGAAAAGTTCCCACGTACATGTGTTAGCACACATTGAAGAACAACACAAGTGGATATACTCCTGCGTTCAAAATGGCCACCGGAAGCGGCAGTATGTGCTTCCATTCTGGTATGGAACTACTGCTCCACACCACCTAGCATTTCAGCGGATATGTCCGAGCCAGCTGCAGCAATACATCGTTGCATCTCTTCGGCTGTAGACAGCTTTTTCCAGCTTTCTCCACAGAAGAAAAGCCTATAGGCGGAAAAACCGAGGAACAGGTCGGTCAGTGTACAGGTCCTCTGCCTCTGATGCAAAGAATTGTAAACAATTCTTGAAGACATGCTGTGGTACTTCGTGCACTATCTGCTGGACAGCCATCATGCTGGTACCACAGGTTCCTTCTAGTCTATGGAGGAACGTCCTCTAGCATCCGCGGTAGATGGTCTGTTAAGCGACTGCGATAGTTGTACGCGTTCAATGTTCCGTTTATGAGTAACGGTCGTATGAGCTGATCGAAACAATGTTCGCTATGCATCCCACACCATATGTTTACACTAAATGGACGCTGACGAAGCCAACGGCGATTGTCAACAGATCAATCGTTTCGGCGGTTTACTTGGGCATGATTGGTAAGCGTGGCTTCATCACTGGACAAGATACACGATACATCTAGACCAACCTGTCTTTATGCCCATTTGCATTAGTTAACACGATTATTATAATCGTTTACATGCAGCTCTTGGTGGAAAGAGATGTGGTTGAAATGGTTCAAATGGCTCTGAGCACTATGGGACTTCACATCTGTGGTCATCAGTCCCCTAAAACTTAGAACTACTTAAACCTAACTAACCTAAGGGCATCACACACATCCATGCCTTTGGCAGGATTCGAACTTCCGACCGTAGAAGCACCGCGGTTCCGGACTGAAGCGCACAGTACCGCTCGGTCACAGCGGCCGGCGCGGAAGCTAACATGCGGATCAACTGCAACAGCAGCAACAACATTAATTTCCCCCCCCCCCCCCCTCTTCTCTGCCACTTGTTTCCTTCTGTTACATTGTCTAGGTGTTTTACTACCACTTTCATGAAACTGGTTGAGGAGGCTCATAAATAACTGTCAAGATTGCTGACATGTATTGGGGTATCTTGCCGCGTACACAGTACAAGAAAGAAATTCATTCTTCCTGCACTCTCCATACACGGTGAGCATGTCGTCTTTTTCTGCATTGGTAAATTCCACCGTCCATTGATGAACTATAGCTTGGACTGTCACACACTGACTGACTAGCAAGTCGAAGTGCACTCAAGCAACGCACAGGCTCAATGCAAGCAAACAACATCTTCTGAGCAACTACGCAGGTTGAATGGCACAAACATTCGTCGGTGTAGAAACTTTTCAAAATACGATATCTCGTAAACAACTCGCACTAGAATCCTGCAACAAACACCACTAACATTCTGATTTACCCTATTTTCAGTCTTTTAATGTCAATAAACATTGTTCCATTTAAAAAAGTTTATATGTGCATAAAAATACTCTTTCTAAGTATTATTACAATCTGTTGCTTGTCTACATCTACATCTTCATGGTTACTCTGCAATTCACACTTAAGTGACTGGCAGAGGGTTCATCGAACCATTTTCATACTACTTCTGTACCATTCCACTCTCGAATGGCGCGTGGGAAAAAGGAACACCTAAATCTTTCCGTTCGAGCTCTGATTTCTCTTATTTTATTATGATGATCATTTCTCTCTATGTAGGAGGGTGTCAACAAAATATTTTCGCATTCGGAAGAGAAAGTTGGTGATTGAAATTTTGTAAATACATCTCGCCACAACGAAAACCGCCTTTGTTTCAGTGGCTGCCACCCCAACTCGCATGTCATCTCAGTGACACTCTGTGATATTGTTGGATTTCAGACATTTTGCATATGAGAAAAGGACAGCCACCGAGCTGTAGTTTGTAATGATACTAAGCATGACAACGCGAGAGTAAAGAAATGAAATCTGTTTATAACGTGCGCCTATACCAAGACGCGCGGCCAGCGTTTAAAAGGTACACTATGACTCGCTGGGCGCAGATATTTAAAATCATTGCCGCAGCGCTTGATAGCAAGAAGCTGCGAAACAGAAGAAAGAACAATTTATCATTTGTTAGGAAAATTCTAGAGTCTTTATAGTTAGTTGTACTTCTGGTCGCCGATATGTTAACATGTACTTCATTACCTTTGATGTTTGGTTGCCGACTTGTTAAGACGTGTTGTGTAGCACCGCAACAAGTTATATTTCTTTTGGTGTGAAAAACCACGTTCTCACCAAGAAAACAAAAACGCTTTTGTAAACTTTGTGACGATAAAAAATACTTACGCGCACGCCAGGACATTTAATTTTTACAAAATATCACACATACAAAAGCAGCGATTGTTGGACTGCTCCATGTATGAGAAAAACATAAAAATGTAAGTTTTGTATTCATTGTAAATTTGTTAATGTTTATAGTTTAACGCCTTTGTTCTTTGAGAATATATTGATGCTTCACTGTACAGAAAATCTATGTTTATTCTTTTCTTTAAATTAACCACAAATAATGTTTATGTTTAAATGAACTTTGTTACAGGTTCGCTCTTTATCGCGGTGTCTCGATTGTATTTGGGAGACCATCAACGTGTTCAATTTCCGATCTGACAACTTTTTTTACAAAATTTCACTGTTTTGCATTTTTTTTATTATTCAAATAGGTCCCTTAGGTAATTTCATTGAAGAGTCTGATTGCGTGAAAGCAATCCGGGTTAAGAGGTCATTTAAGAAACCATTTTTGCGAAATCAATCTGTACGTCTCCTGAACACAATCGAGAACCGACGCATCAGCGATCATTCATTAATATTCCTCTCTTTCCAAGTCGTACCAAAAAACGGCCAAGGAGAACTGCCGTGAGTACGCAATCTAGTGTTAAAGGTTGCATTCTTTATCTTGTCGGCAAACATTGCCATAAATTATCATCATCAATGTTATATTTGGTTAAATGTAAAAAGCCAAAAAACCTTTTAACGCTAGAACTCTCACCCCCATTGCGCAATAGCACGAAACAAATTGCCCTTCTTTGCACTTTTTCGATGCCTTCCGTCAATCCTACCTGGTAAGGATACCACTCCGCGCAGCAATATTCCAGCAGAGGACGGACAAGTGTAATGTAGGCTGTCTCTTTAGTGGGTTTGTCGCATCTTCTAAGTGTTCATCCAACAATGCGCAGTCTTTGTTTCGCCTTCCCCACAATATTATCTGTGTGCTCATTCCAATTTCAGTTGCTCGTAATTGTAATTCCTAGATATTTAGTCGAATTGACAGCCCTTAGACTTGTGCGATTTATCACATACCCAAAATTTATCGGATTTCTTTTAGTACTCATGTGGATGACTTCGCACATTTCTTTGTTTAGTGCCAATTGCCACTTTTCGCGCCATACAGAAATTCTCTCTATATCATTTTGTAATTGGAATTGATCTTCTGATGATTTTACTAGACTGTAAATTAGAGCATCATCTGCAAACAATCTAACGGTCCTGCTCACATTATCACCTAGATCATTTATGTAAATAAGGAACAGCAGAGGGCCTATGACACTACCTTGCGGAACGCCAGATATCGCTTCTGTTCTGCTCGATGATTTACCGTCTATTAATAATAACTGTGACCTTTCTGAGAGGAAATCACGAAACCAGTCACCCAAATGACACGATAGTTCCATACGCACTTAATTTGGTTAATAGTCGCATTTGAGGAACGGTATGAAAAGTCTTCTGAAGATCTAGGAATATGTAATCAAGCTGAGATCTCTTGTCGACAGCACTCATTAATTCATTGGAATAAAGACAAGAACGATATTTTCTGAATCCCTGTCGGATATGTATCAATAATTCATTTTCTTCAAGGTGATGCATAATGTTAGAGTACAGTATATGCTCCAAAATCCTACTGCAAATTGAGGTCAGTGATATTGGTCTGTAATTCCATGGGTTATTCCTATTTCATTTCTTGAATATTGGTGTGACCTGTGCTACTTTTCAGTCTTAAGGAACAGACATCTTTCGTCAAGTGAGCGGTTGCATATGATTGCTAAGACAGGCGCTATTGTCTAAAAATGCTAGCCCCTGACTAGTAATCCATTCTGTGAAAACCGCACATCAATAGCACTCACCTTTACCGCAAATTTGCGGTGCAATTTTTAGGTGATTCACGCCGCGTAAGTGACAGTGAAACGAAAATGAGACAGATGGAAAAAAATGCTAGCGAACTGTCTATTATTTCAAAAGTGGTAGCAATAAAAGTTATCACACTTACGCCGCTGTGAGACAGAAGGGACAATGCCTTCGTGGAAAAGTGTTGGCGGCTGCCTACGAAACCAAGATTGTACCCAACCGTGCACCTCTTCATCCGACGGCCACGTATTCCTTTCTCCAGGGCTCCAAAAAAGTGGAAATCGCGTGCGGAGAGATCGGGAATGTATGGAGATTGTGCACCACCTTCCCAGCGAAACTTCCGTAGGCCCCCATGTGGCCAAGGTTGTTTCGACTACGCTGCATACGTTTCGCTGGTAAGCCCTTACACATCCTCCCGCTCTCTCCCCATGCGATTTCCACATGTTTAGAGCCCTGGCGAAAGACATCCGTGGCTGTCGATTCACTTCGTGAGAAGAGTTGCACGCCTGGGAACAGTCATGGTTCCATAGACAGCCGCCAACATTTTCCGACGAAGGCGTTGTCCCTCTTGTCTCACAGTTATGGTGATTAATTTTGAAACAAGCATCAGTTCGCTTAGTTTTCCAGTACGTCTGCTTTCGATTTGACTGCCCCTCATAACTGTGAGAGAGCAGACGTCGGAAGTCCTTGTCGCAGCATGATGGGTGTCACAGTCAGCTTTAGACTCCAGTTTCGAGCGAGCGCTCGGACACTTTGGACGAGCAACCGTGGTGGGACCAACGTGTGGCTGCATCGCAACAGAGCCGCGCTGCAGAACTCGGTCGGCCAACGCGTGAGTTCCGGGAGCGACCTGCGATACGGGCGGAGGCAGATCCCATCTGGCGCCGCTTTGCCGCTTTGTTAATGGCCTCCTTGGAAGCGCCGCCATGCGAGAGGTTTTCTGAAATCGAGACGAGACGTATTGCGCCGGCCTTGGAGCCCGTATCTACAATTCCGAGCGCTTTGTGTGTAAATAGAGCTAGCCGTGGCTCGCGAGAAATGCACCTCCTCAAAAAAATCCCTCTCTGCGTTTCCGCTAAACGCTTTCCTAGAAAAATATTCCGCATGTGGATTCCACGAGTGTTTGTAAAACACAGCCACAGCTGTGGGAGGGCAACTTTTCAACCGTCGATTCGACAAAAACACGAGACTCGCCCGTTAAATACGCACCGATTCCATCGGGGTTCCGCAACTGCTGCCATTGTTCGCTTCGATGTCTGTCTTCATTGCGCCATGTTTTCCTGTACATACTTGCACAGGTTGTGTCCACTGGCCACCATATCGAGCTTAACCACACAGGAGAAACAGTGTCAGAGTATGAGACAGCTTTTGGAGACTTGTGATTAAATAAATCATAAGAGATGGATATTGTTTCGGAATTTACAAAATGACTGGGGGAAGTGGCAACGAAACGGCTAGTCAAGATGGTGTGTAGAGCCTCTGAGAACTGGAGACGTACCGTAAGACTTTTTTGAAAGTACCATCCAGACACTCCTAAAGGTAGTAAGGACATATAAATGCGATAACTATCGCACAGTCAGTTTAACAGCACATGCAGCAAAGTTGCTGACAAGAATAACCTACAGAATAACTGTGGCTCTGTTAGATCAATTGGCTTTAGGTAAGGAAAAAGCGTTAGGGAGGCTGTACTGGCGTTGCGCTTGATAAGGGAAGCAAAGACACTCTCATAGGGTTTGTTGACCTATAAAATATGTTCGAAGATTTGGTAGTATGTTTGAAATTTCCAGAAAAACATGGATAAATTATAGGAGAAAAATCGGTAATACACAATACCTACATGAACCAAGAGGGTATAATAAGAATGGAATATGAAGAGCGAAGTGGTCGGAAAAAAATGGTGCAAGACACGAATGCAGTCTCTCGTCCATATTTTTCAATCTATACATGGAAAAAGCAATGACGAACATCATTAAAAATTGTAGGTATATAATTAAAATTCACCGTGAAAAGATATCAATGATAAGATTGGCTCATGTCATTTATATTCTCGGTGTGAGTGAAAAACAGTATTTACTGAATGGTAAAAACAGTCTAATTGGCTCATAATATGGATTGAGATTAAACCAGAGGAAGACAAAAGTAATGAAACGTAGCAGAAATGAGACTAGCAGTAAACTGAATGTAGAAATTGGCGACCACGAAGTAGACAAAGTAAAGAATTCTGCTGCCTCGGAAGGAGAATAACGCATGGCCGACGAAGAATGTAGAATGTAAGAAGCATACTACTGCAGGGGAAAAAAGCATTCCACGCTAAAATAGGATTACTAGTAAAGGATATAGGCCTTAATTTGTAATTTTTAAATTTACATGTAATATAATGTGAAAGAAATTACTGAAAATATGGATTTGAGATGTGACGTTCTGCAAGTGTGTTGCAAATTTGCTCGTCTTATAAAACAATAAATGAGCAAGCTCTCAATATTATTGGCGTGGAAAGGAATATGTGATACACATTGATAAGAGGGGAAACTGTGTTAGGGTTCGTGTTAACACATCAGGGAATATCTTCCTTGGTACTAGATGAAGCCGCAGAGATAAAAAACCGTAGGGGAAGATAGAGATTGGAATACATCCAACAAATAACTGAGGACGTGCACGTATCACTCTGAGATGAAGAAGCTGGCACGGGAAAGGAAGTCGTATTGAGCCGCTTCAGGCAAATGCCGGATGGTTCCTCAGAGAAGGTATGTATGCATTCCTTCTCCACCGCCGCTGTAATCCGAGCTTGTGCTCCGTCTCTACTGATCTCGTTGTCGGAGGGACTCTAATTTCCTCCTCCTCCTCCTTCTTGTATGGAGCCATATCGTATGGAAAAATAAGGAAAGAGAAAAGTCACTGGAGCCTATCACTACGTTGTAGGCACCATCGTCTACGAACATTAAAAGAGCTTCAGTTGGTAAGATGCCAGAAGGTACGTCCCCAAACGATCCTTATGGTCACCCTCCATCAGTGTTTCGGCTTCATTTCCAGTTCACATGTCGACCTGTCCGTGGAACACTTCCCGACTTGTGGTGAGCGGCGCATACGTAGCAGATTGCCTGGAACACGTAACACTTGCTTTGCGTGGTGACTGGTTATCCTATTGTTACATTATTACAGTTTACTTTATTGTTGTTAGAGACTTCGGTCGAAGGGTTCACACCGGGAAAGGCAAATCGAAACTTGTTGATCTGAAAAGGAACTTGTTGAGCCGGCCGGGGTGGCCGAGCGGTTCTAGGCGCTACAGTCTGGAACCGCGAGACCGCTACGGTCGCAGGTTCGAATCCTGCCACGGGCATGGATGTGTGTGATGTCCTTAGGTTAGTTAGGTTTAAGTAGTTCTAAGCTCTAGGGGACTGATGACCTCAGAAGTTAAGTCCCATAGTGCTCAGAACCATTTGAACTTGTTGATCTGAACGGGGTGCCGTGAAGGGACGGGTGATTGGCCGAGGGAGGAGATGAACTCATTCGAAGCGTTGGATCAGCAAGAATTTTTACCATGTGGGTCAGTAGCAACAGTGCACTAGCCCAAGTAGCAACACTAGGTTGTGGAAACAAACATTTCTAACGCCGCGCAAAGTGCATATCGTGCACATTTAAATGTTCCCACCCGGAGTCCTGCACCTTGCCTGCAGTCAATAGACATGCGGGCGATCACCTTCAGCGTAGCTGAAAATATGTAATAAAGAAGGCTGGGACCACCGTGGGCCGTGGGACACCAGAAGGCTATCGAAGCAGTAGGACAGTCATTTTTGCAATGTCACCGGCAAACATTCAGCCACCCTTCGACTTTTTGATCGTTCTTTGTTGCAGATTCTTCATGAGGACCTCCATTTCACCCTTTTATACAAGAAATCAGCGATCACGATAATGATGCTCAGGAAAGTGTATGTGAAGATTTGCTTCAAAAGTTGGCTTTTCGTGAACCGCTGGTTTTCTTTTGTGGAGAGACACACATTCAGTTATCCGGGTGTATGAATAAACAAAAGACGTATTGCTGGAGTGCTGACTGTTTGGTGTGCATTGCTGAGAGTAGGAACTATTTTTATTCCTTTGCACTTTTCTACAATTTATTTATTTATTTTAGGAAAACTAGCATAAAGTAAAAGTGATTATCAGGAAGTTATCTACGCGGCAACTGCCCAGTCTTGAACAAACAGGTGTCGTATATGTGTAGTTTCAGTGAGATGAGGCCACGCCGCACGCAGAGCATACTGCACCGCGTGTTTTGCGGGAAAGTCGTTCTCTCGCCTGATCTCATTCAGGGAGATCTTTCGGGGATGGCACGCTTGCCCGATTTAGTACCTGACATTTTCTTTGGGCATGTCTGAAACCATTCTTTACATCGTTCCTCCAAGGACACTTACACACTTGAATATGCACAAAGGAACGTTGTTGTTGTTGTTGTGGTCTTCAGTCCTGAGATTGGTTTGATGCTCTAAGAAACAGCCTGCGTATACGACGTTGTACTCGAAATTGTCCATGGGAACTTCACAATCATAGTAAATCAGTGAATCACAATAATGGGTGTATTTTTTGCTATGTCTCATTTTTAAAATGTGTAAGTTTAAGTATCCAGTTATTTAGGATCACAAAAAGAATTAAACCACGTTGAGAGAAACGTGAAATTTGTTATTGTGACTTCCATATTCTGCGTGTGTGTGTGTGTGTGTGTGTGTGTGTGTGTAAGACAAGTCGAAAATCGTCATTTTGAAATATTCAGGGGTGTGACAGGAACGGTCATTCGAAGCAAAAATGTCTAGTAAAAATGGGCTTTAAAATGCATACGTTAAGAGCTATGAGGACTTCTTCACCTTCGGTATCACGTAACAAATTTCTTCTTCTGTAAGCTCTCGGTTTTGGATGTCTCGCAAGGCGACAGCATGGGCCAAAGCAATAAAAAATTGTCTATTAAACATGGACTCTGAAGTGCACACCATAAGAGCTAGAAGCACTTGTTCATTTTCGCTACTGTGAAACACATCTCTTCTACTGACCAAATGCTCATACTTCTCAACGTATGCTTTTTAGAGCCCATGTTTATTGCTTCGAATTATCATTCCTGTGTAATGGCTGTGAGGAAGATTGTTTGGGATTTTGACAGTTTTTGCAGTGTGTGACTGGAGTCAGACAAATACTGTTCATTTCGAGCAATATGACTTTTAAAGCGGAATTCTGTGTGCTCATTCGATTGAACGATCCCAAATTACTGTAGTGCGATATTCCTTTTATTCTATCTGTGCTAACAGGGACGGTAAAACACGAAAAATAATCAATACTGCACCAGCGACAGCACCGCCCAGGATCGCCTTGACTGCTACCATCAAGCAGCAACGCTGCTCAGTCGCTGCTAGCGTACTGGTTATTCTTCTTGTTTTACTCTCCTTTTCAATACATTTCGATAAAATAGATATTGCATTAGACTAATTTTGCGCCGCGGAATCGAATGGACATGTTAGTTTCCACTACAAAAATCATTTTGTTGGTAACGGGAAACAAACCGACGCTTTCCATCAGCACAGTGCGTCGTATAGAAGACTTGATGATGAGTACTTGTTTGAGCTAGCTTCAGCTACACATTGGAAAAACGAAACTGCTAATACCTGCCAAAACACCAGAGAAAATACGCCCGAAGAATTATGAAAGACATCCTATACATGCTGACGGGAAAAAGAGCAGGAAGAAGGAACGCTGTCGTATTTCTACATCTGAAAGATGATGTCTGTTCAAATTCTGCGCCAATCACATTAGAGCGTCTATGAGGATCCAGATCAAGTTTGCTTTAAATAGACGCTGCAACGGTTGTGAGCGTTAGTTACCTTTGAAATCGGATGTGATGAGTTGATGTTAGACAAGGATCCCCTAAAGGCGACAAAGACGCCATTAACAACCACTCATGGAGTTTGAATGAGGTCGTGTAGTACGGCGACGAGAAGCTGTATGTTGCTTCTGTGATACTGCAGAAAGACTAGGCAGGAATGTATTCACTGTTCATGATCGCTGGCAGTGGCGGTCGAGAGAATGTACGATCGCAAGAAGACAGGCCGAATGGCAATACCGAGAGGGAAGACCATGTTGTTCGGTGTATGGCTCTGTCCCATCGTTCCATCTATAACTGCAGTTTGACCAATAGTTGACACCTCCGAGACAGAACGAACTGTTACAAATCGGTTATCTCAAGGACAGCTCTAAACCAGAGGCCCTGCGGCGTGCATTCCACAACCCCATACAATCACAATTTGCGACTTCAGTGATGTCAATCGAGAGCTCACTGGAGGCTATGGTGGAGGTCAGTTTTTTCTCTGATGAAAGCTGGTTCTGCCTCGGTCCAACGATGGATGTGTGTTGGTTATAAGGAGGGCAGTTGAGGGCCTGCAACCAACATGTCTGTGTGCTGGACACACTGGACCTACACCTGGAGTTATGGTTTGGGATGCGATTTTGTATGATAGCAAGAGCAGTTTTGCGATTATCCCACGCACCCTGATCGCAAAACTGTCGTCAGTCTGGTGATTCGACCTGTTGTACAGCAAAGAGTGTTTGCCAACAGCATTACGCCCGCCCACATACCGCTGTTGTAACCCAACATGCTCTACAGAGTGCTGACATGTTGCCTTGTCCTGCTCGATCATCAGATTTGTCTCCAATAGAGCACATATGGGACATCGTGGGATGACAACTCCAGCGTCCACAAACACATAACCGACTGAATGCTACAGGCGTGGAACTTCGTCACACAGACTGAGATCTCTCACCTGTACGACACAATGCATGCACGTCTATAGGCTTGCATTCAACATTCTGGCGCTTACAACAGTTATTAATGTAGGCCTACCAGCAATTCACATTTTCAGTGGCTTATCTCGCGCTTGCATAAACCTATGATCTCTCAAGGTTAGTCAGTTAAATGTATTATCCAAACCCAATGTATTCCAAAATTATTTCTTAGTGTTGCGGTTATATATTACGAGGCCTGTTCAGAAAGTAAGCTCCGATTGATTGCCAAATTGAAACCACAGTGAACATCAGAAATGTTTTACTTGTAACAATTAGCTACACCTTTCAGCTACTTCTCTACGTAGTCGCCGTTCTGACTTAGACTTTTGTCATAGCGTTGTACCAACTTTTCAATAGCCTCATCATAGAAGGCAGCCGCCAGTGCTTTCCGCCAATTCTCCACGCTGGCCTACACCTCGTTGTCTGTGTCAAAATGTTGTCTTCAAAGACAGCGGTTCATGTGACCAGAGATGAAACTCAGGGGGAGACAATAGCGGACTGTATTGTGGGTAATCTAACATTTCCATTTGAAAACGATGCAGAAGCATCTTCATTGCCCCTGCAGAATGCGGCTGAGAATTGTCGTGAAGACGAAACAGCACGACAGTTATGTAATGTTAGCTGCATAGCTTCAGGCGAAATTTCTCACCAGGCCCTCTTACTTGGCGGCAGACACTATTTTCTAGACATCTTTACGCACTCACTGCGAGCTCAGAAATGAGAAGAGCGAAGTGATGCTAACTGGGGTTATACTAGAGACACTACCCAACACATCTGTGCAAAGCTTTATCGGATTTTCATAGTCGTTTCCATTTCGCGACCGATCGGAGCTTACTTTCTGAACGCCCCTCGTATTTGCGGTAATATAATATATATAGTGAGTGTTTGTGTTTTATTGACCAATTTCGTATCACATCCCGATAAGCATCTTCAGTTGAGCTTTCACGATGAGGAATATCGACTTATCGTAATACTGAATTTCATGTTTCCGTCAATTTTTGTTTGTCTGTTTGTTTGGATGCGGAGGCGGAGGGTTGGAGGAATTGAATCAGATGACGCTGCTGCAAAGTTTCTGTTTCCACAGCGACATTTTGATTTTTTGGCCTTGTTAAGCAGCGCTCCCAGGAACACTCATCTGCCCGCAGAGGTTACTAAGATGCGAGTGTCCACTTCGTGGATCCGTAATTACAACAAGAAAAGAGGATATAGAGAAGCTAATGGAATAGGACTGTATGTAGACAATAGTCGTACAAAGTATTCTCCGCCACACAATATTCAGTGGCGAGTGCAGTACATGATAGATATTCGGGGCAAAGATGAGCAGGTGTGCCTTTAAGTTGAAAATGTTGGGATTAATGCGGATAAAGAAGTAAAGAAAGAAGAGCAGTTACTTTGGACTTCAGCGTTTGAGATGAATAATTCGTCGGAAGAATTAGACGAAGAAGCGTAGTTCATTCACGAAGGGTCTGACTTACAGAACTTTCGCCTGGATTATTACTGATCACTGTTTGTTAGCAGGTGATCCTTGCTAATTTGGGTTAGAGGTAGAGACGATTGACGGAAGAGCTGTACTATTAGTAACAGGTTTATGAAGTCAACGAAATATACTGACCGAAAATTTTGTGTACAGGGGAAGAAATTAATTCAGAATAAATTTCGTACCAACTGTTTTTGAAACAGTGATTGTTGCTAGCCAAGAGTTCAGTAACTTTAAATTTGTAGTGGAAGGTAAAATAATATCTGCCCTTAATCTGTATCAACGCTGGATTTAAGTTACAGAATTATAGAGACAGCAGGCTGATTGTTCAGGGTGATCACTTACCGACAGACACGGAAAACGGAACTGCTGGTGGTTGGAAATGAAATAATCGTGAGGCGTTGCTGGCCGCGAGGCCTCATTCGGGGAAGTTCGGTCGCCGAGTTGCACATCTTATTTCAGCCGAAGGCACATTGGGCAACTTGCGTGACAGGGATGATGAAGGATGATGAGGACGACACAACATCCAGTACACGAGCGGAGAAAACCCCCAACCCGGCCGGGAATCGAACCCGCGCCAGCTGCCTGGTAGACAGCTACCGGCAGCCTATGAAGAATGCCGCTATAAAAGAGTCCATAAATTGATAGATAAGTGAATGAACACTGGAGCCTTTCCTACACCGCTGTGGATTTTTGGTGCGAGTATCTCAACTCGTGAACAACAGAACCATTTGCTCAGCATCAGCATTTCCCGACATACGACTAAGTACGCCAGAGCTGTACGTTTACATTTTTCGTCTCGTTTTACAGTGTTAGTGGTGAATATCGTTAATTACCTCGATGTTTGTGAACGCATAGCAAAGTTTAAGTTCGTAAAATGTAAAATTCATGTGTTAGGCTCAGCATTCATATTGTCACGTAGAAGAAGGTGTAATTATATGAATGACGAACATTAACTTCACTTAACGAAGGTTTATTCAGCACTTGCACATACAAGAGCGCAGGCACAGTAACCCCCACAGCTGAATTACTAGTGGCACGCAAGGTTCCCCCGGACTTTGCGTCTCAAAAATAGATTATGGTTCGACAATATTTGCTTCAACTACACCGTGTGAGGTAATCAGTAATTCTTCTGATGTAGCTTGTCTCCATTAACGAGCCTGCATTCGAGTTTTCCTGCAACAGTTATTAAGACTGTATATTTACAGGTGTGTGACCTTCAAATCTGCGAAGTGCTTCAGAAAATCGACGTGTTTCTGTGACTCTGCAGTCGCTTCTGAGCCCAACCAAGGCGCCAACAGGTAATCAGGGGGCTACCGAGATTCATACACTCCGCCCGAACGGACCCTGGAACGCCCAACAGTACCCATCAACCACCGTGTTATATCGAGCCGACAGGATATGGAGGGGCATGTGGTCAGCTTACGGCTCTGCTGGCCGTTGTCAGGGGTGCGGGGACCGTTACGTCTCAGTCAAGTAAGTCCCCAAGTGGCCTCACAAGGGGTGGCTGCACCCCGTTTACCAAGAGCGCATGGGAGAACCGGACGGTCATCCATCCAACAGCTTTCACTTCGGTGATCTGAAGGGAAGCATTCCTACCACTGTGCCAATGTCATTGCCGAGATTCATAAAGGGGAGCTACAAAATGGTTCTTTCCTTCCCTCAGATTCAACCCACTATGTTGAAAAAGTGGTAGACAAGGAGATAATATTTCTTAAACTCCGCAGTCGACATCCCATGACATCTACATATACATCTACATACATATTGCTCATCTTATGGTGCGTAGAAGTAGAGTATGGTAAGAGGGCAGAACGACTGTTTGTAAGCTTCCGTGTGGGTTCCAATATATTTAATTTTCCCTTCGGGGTCTTTTCACGAGACGTAGGACGATGTGTAGATAGTCCCTCGAAACTTTAACAGTGGATCACACCGTGATGCAAACGCCTCTCTTACAGTGTCTTCTAATGGAGTTGGCTGAGTATCTCCGTGACGCTGTCGCGCTCACTAGATGAACCTGTAACAAAGGTCTTCTTTAGCTCCTCTCTATTTCCTCTATAAATTCTGTCTGGTGTGAATCGAAAACCGACGATCAGAATTCAAGTTTCAGCAAAACGAGGGTTTTTTAAGGTACCTCACTTGTCGATGGACCACACTACAGAAGACCTGCCAATTAATCCCAGTCTAGCTTCTGTCTTTTGTGATTAGTTTCTTCTGTGCCTTCCACTTTAAATCCCTCCCTACGCAGTCCCACAGACAGTTGTTGCATGTGACTACTTACAGTGGTTGTTCGAAAATCGTGTAACCATACGATGACGAACCTTTCGATCTCTTAATGCGGAATACCTTTTATTTCTTTATGGTAAGTGTCGATTGCCAATCCCCATACCAAACGTCGATCCTCTGCATCTCTTCCTGCATCAACTAGCAGCATGACTTCTCTGTACACAACACCTTCCGCAAACAGCCACATGGATCTTCCAGTGTTATCGGCAAGGTCAACCATATACGAGTAGAAGTATATCGTGCATAGGAATTGTACTGCTATACCCCCTTGAGGACTTGAAACTTCGCTCCTTTAAGAATGTAATATGTGTTCTACATTGAGGTGACAAAACTTATGGAATATCTCCCAATCATCATGCCAGACCTCCTTCTACCTATCGTATTGCAGCAAATCATGTGGCTAGGACTCAGTAAGTCCTTGTAAGTCCCCTAGAGACATAATGAGGCTTGCTACCTCCAAAGTCGTCCATTATTGGAAAAATGTTGTTGGTGCAGGATGTTGTGCACGAAACTAAGTCTTTATTACGTTCTGTAAATCGTTCAAATGGCTCTGAGCGCTATGGTACTTAACATCTGAGGTCATCAGTCCCCTAGAACTTAGAACTACTTAATCCTAACTAACCTAAGGACATCACACGCATCCAAGCCCGAGGCAGAATTAGAACCTGCGACCGTAGCAGCAGCGCGGTTCCGGACTGAAGAGCCTAGAACCACTGGGCCACAACGGCCTGCGTCCTTTAAATGTTCTACGTGTTTCATATCTGGTGATCTGGATGTGTCAAATCATTCTCTAGTATTGTCCAGAATGTTCTTCAAACCAATCGTGAACATTTGTGGTCCGATGACGTAACAGCGTTATTTGTGAAAATGAAGTCCATGAATGACTGTAAATGGTCTCCAAATAGCCGAACATTTCCATTTCCAGTCGCTGATCGGTTTAGTTGCATGAGAGGATCCAGTCCATTCCATGTTAACACAGCCCACATCGTTATGGGGACACCACCATATTGTACAGTATCTTGTTGACAACCTGGGGCAGTGGGTTCATTGGGTCTGCCGCACACTCGGACCCTACCATCAGCTCTTACGAACTGAAATCGGGGCTCATCTGAAAAGGCAACGGTTTTCCAGTCGTCCAGGATACAAGCGATGAGGTCGCGAGCCCAGGGGAGGCGCTGCAGGCGATGTACTGTTAGCAAAGGCACTCGCGTCTGTCCTCTGCCGGCATAGCCCATTAAGGCCAAACTTCACCGCACTGCCCTAACGGATACGTTCGTCGTACGTCCCACACTGATTTCTGCAGTCATTTGACGCAGTGCTGCTTGTCTGTGAGCACTGACAACTCTACGAAAATGCCACTGGGTCTTGATCCTCAAGCGAAGGCTGTCGTACTTTGCGTTGTTCGTGGTGACAGGCAATGCCTGAAATTTGCTATTCTCGGCACCCTCTTGACCCCGTGGATCTCGGAATGTTGAACTTCGTAACGATTTCTGAAATGGAATGTCCCAGCTTATAAATCTGAAATCCATTACGAAACGGGAATGGAAGGAACATAGCATCAACTTACGAGCTGGTATTCAGTATTTGTGGGTCAATTGGATGAACAGAGCGAGCAATATTTCACACGATCTATCCTAAATCAGTGTTGATCCTACAGAGGAGATTTTCGCTCTCGAGAAAGGTTATAATACGTGAGCAGAAACGAAATGCTAACTGCCTCTTACCGAATGAATGTTCCGCAATCTCAGTGAAGGTGACATTACAGGTCATAGCAACCTACAAAAAGAGAAAATCGGATGCACATAATTACCGGCCAATTTCACTGACATCGATTTGTTGTAGGATCATGGAACATATTTTGTGTTCAGACATAATGACCTTTCTAGACTCTGAGAAGCTCATCTGCAGAAACCAGCACTGTTTTAGGAAACAGCGATCATGCGAGACACAGCTGGCACTCTTTGAGCATGATGTAGGCTACAACTGGTTCTAGATATCGGCTCCCAGGTTGATGTCATATTTCTCGACTTTGGAAAGGCGTTGGACTCAGTTCCGCACTGTCGCTTGCTACAAAAAGTGCGCGCTTACGGTCTATTGGATGACATATGCGGTTGGATAGAAAGCTTTCTAACAGACGGGGAGCAATATGTCGTCCTGAACGGGGTGACTTCAACAGAAGCAAGCGTAACTTCAGGTGTGCCCCAGGGCAGCGTAATAGGTCCTCTGCTTTTTACGGTTTACATAAACGATCTGGTTAATGGTATTGACAATCGCCTGAGACTTTTTGTCGATGTTGCCGTATTCTACAGGAAAGTAGAATCACACGAAATTTGGGAACAAATCAATGAGGATTTGCAGAAAATAAATGCCTGGTGTAACGACTGGCAGTTATCTCTCAATATTAGTAAGTGTAACCTACTGCGTACAACAAGGTGAAAATCCCCATTAATGTACGAGTACAAAATAAATGCCCAGTCTTTGGAAGCGGTAACGTCCGTCAAGTATCTGGGTGTGACTATTCAAAATGATCTCAGATGGAATGATCAGAGCCGACCGTAGTGGCCAAGTGGTTCTAGGCGCTTCAGTCTGGAACCGCGCGACCGCTACGGTCGCAGGTTCGAATCATGCCTCGGTCATGGATGTGTGTGATGTCCTTAGGTTAGTTAGGTTTAAGTAGTTCTAAGTTCTAGGGGACTGATGACCTCAGATGTTAAGTCCCATGGTGCTCAGAGCCAACCAATTTTTGAATGATCAGATTACACAAGTAACGGGCAAGGCGAACTCTAGATTGCGGTTTATTGATAGAATCCTGAAGTGGTGCAGTCCTTCAACAAAGGAAATAGCTTGTTGTTGTTGTTGTTGCGGTCTTCAGTCCTGAGACTGGTTTGATGCAGCTCTCCATGCTACTCTATCCTGTGCAAGCTTCTTCATCTCCCAGTACCTACTGCAACCTACATCCTTCTGAATCTGCTTAGTGTATTGATCTCATGGTCTCCCTCTACGATTTTTACCCTCCACGCTGCCCTCCAATGCTAAATTTGTGATCCCTTGATGCCTCAAAACATGTCCTACCAACCGATCCCTTCTTCTAGTCAAGTTGTGCCACAAACTTCTCTTCTCCCCAATCCTATTCAACACCTCCTCGTTAGTTACGTGATCTACCCACCTTATCTTCAGCATTCTTCTGTAGCACCACATTTCGAAAGCTTCTATTCTCTTCTTGTCCAAACTGGTTATCGTCCACGTTTCACTTCCATACATGGCTACACTCCATACAAATACTTTCAGAAACGACTTCCTGACACTTAAATCTATACTCGATGTTAACAAATTTCTCTTCTTCAGAAACGATTTCCTTGCCATTGTCAATCTACATTTTATATCCTCTCTACTTCGACCATCATCAGTTATTTTACTCCCTAAATAGCAAAACTCCTTTACTACTTTAAGTGTCTCATTTCCTAATCTAATCCCCTCAGCATCACCCGATTTAATTTGACTACATTCCATTTCCTCGTTTTGCTTTTGTTGATGTTCATCTTATATCCTCCTTTCAAGACACTGTCCATTCCGTTCAACTGCTCTTCCAAGTCCTTTGCTGTCTCTGACAGAATTACAATGTCATCGGCGAACCTCAAAGTTTTTATTTCTTCTCCATGGATTTTAATACCTACTCCGAATTTTTCTTTTGTTTCCTTTACTGCTTGCTCAATATACAGATTGAATAACATTGGGGAGAGGCTACAACCCTGTCTCACTCCTTTCCCAACCACTGCTTCCCTTTCATGCCCCTCGACTCTTATAATTGCCATCTGGTTTCTGTACAAATTGTAAATAGCCTTTCGCTCCCTGTATTTTACCCCTGCCACCTTCAGAATTTGAAAGAGAGTATTCCAGTTAACGTTGTCAAAAGCTTTCTCTAAGTCTACAAATGCTAGAAACGTAGGTTTGCCTTTTCTTAATCTTTCTTCTAAGATAAGTCGTAAGGTTATTATTGCCTCACGTGTTCCAACATTTCTACGGAATCCAAACTGATCTTCCCCGAGGTCCGCTTCTACCAGTTTTTCCATTCGTCTGTAAAGAATTCGCTTTAGTATTTTGCAGCCGTGACTTATTAAACTGATAGTTCGGTAATTTTCACATCTGTCAACACCTGCTTTCTTTGGTATTGGAATTATTATATTCTTCTTGAAGTCTGTGGGTATTTCGCCTGTCTCATACATCTTGCTCACCAGATGGTAGAGTTTTGTCATGACTGGCTCTCCCAAGGCCATCAGTAGTTCTAATGGAATGTTGTCGGAAATAGCTTACAATACGTTAATTCATCCAGTCTTGGGGTATTGTTCGTCTGTATGGGACCCTTACCAGTTGGGTCTCATTCAAGAGATTGAGACGGTCGAAAGAAGAGCGGCAAGATTCGTGACTGGTACATATTAGCCATCGCGAGAGCGTTACAAACCTCATAGAAAGTTTGAAGTGGGACGCACTTGCAGATAGTCGGCGCGCTTAACAGAAGGGGCTGCTCACTAAATTCCGAAATCCGATCTTCACCGAGGATGTAGAGCATATATTTTTACCACCAACTTTCAAATCGCGCAATAATCACCATTCAAAGAGAAGGGAAATAAGAGCTCGTACTGAGGCGTTCAGACAGTCGTTTTTCCCAGGCGCGATCCGCGAGTGGAACAGAGGGGGGTAAATAAGATTTTGGCGCGAATTGTGCCCTCCGCCACACACCTCTTGGTGGCTAGCGGAGTATATATATAGGTCTACATGTAGATGTAGATTTGAGATTACATGGAAGAGATCCCAACGACAGTCGTTCATTCAACGAATGAAATACGAAGGGATGAAATGGTGCTGGTATCGTTCATCAAACACCGCCCTTAAGTGAGATGCAGAAACTGGGCCTTGGTATCAGAGATCAGAGCAGTAGCCCCTTGCGCTAGGTTACCCGCTTCTGAGTAATTTCGCATTCACTCGCAGGCCGGCGCCTTTGCCGGCCCGTGTGGCGCGGCGTGGCGGAGAGTGGCGGCGGGTTGTTATCCCAGTGGACCCCTCGTCGTGACCCGAGGTGGCGTACCGCCGTTGCGGCCGCTGACGTTGACGTATTCACTAGCGGCCAGCCGTGACTCCGACAGCACGTCCGCCGACAAAGCAGGCATTAATCATAATTAAAACTTCACTTGTCGCCGGCGGGAGGGGGGATCAGCCATTGTGGGTCCGGGCCGGCTCTCTGGTCGCTGTAATTAAACGTGCCCGCGGAGCGCTACCTCAGCGCCGGCAGACACGCCCTCTCCATGCAGCCGACTTCACGCCCACAGCCGCGCGGTGCGACACACGCCCCTGACAGTAACTGCCCGCACTGTGACTGTCAGTTTAGTTTCCCACCGGCAATTACTGGGCTGTAGAACGCCTGTCAGCCTGCCTGACTGGTACCCCATTAACCTTGTTTCCGCCCTAGAGGTGTCACTGGCAGTAACACCCGTCTCCACAGCCGAGGTCAGTAACTGCTAAAATCGAGGTAGTAATCCATTCGCAGGAAGGAAGGTCAAATTTGCGAAGGAAATGAAGTTTTCCGCAAAGAATCTGAGCAGTTCAGAATAAAGCGACTCCGGAGAAACACAGGTGGCTGTTATTTATATGTGTGGTGTCTGTTCTTTCGGACATGTCATTTGTAAGACGTCGTGGTCTCCTGACGTTCATTGCTTACATATTCTGCCCTCACAATCATATTACGCACATCAAGACGCTTCATTCGAACCCAAACGCGATAAGATAAAGTCAATGTTGTATGAGTTCATGTAAACGATATGCAAATAATAAGTAAGCGCACCGTGGTTGAAATACTCTAGGCTGGCATACACACACATGCAGGGGCTTGCTTTTAGTTTGGGAGACGCTAACCGCATGCCAGGGGGCCGGTCCCTGCAGAGGACAACTCAGCCTATCTATGTCAGCCGGTGACCGCCCTTAGAGCAGATAGCATTGGCCTGAGTGAAAAAGGGGAACGTCCCCGTGTTCAGCTTAAAAGCAGATTCCGCTACATTGTGTGGGAGCAGCCAGCCTACGGATTCTTTACACATACCACGCAGTTTCAGAGATTTTCACAGGGAGACAGCAAACGCCAAACGCCGATACTACAGGTTTCCGGATTGGTCGCCTTAAACGAAACCTCATTCTCCCGTTTTAGAAGAGCAATGCTGATTGGCAGACGATATTTCTGACGCCTTGAGCTGAAGGAGTAATGGAAGAGACCGAAAGGCTCTGAGCACTATGGGACTCAACTGCTGTGGTCATAAGTCCCCTAGAACTTAGAACTACTTAAACCTAACTAACCTAAGGACATCACACACATCCATGCCCGAGGCAGGATTCGAACCTGCGACCGTAGCGGTCTCGCGGTTCCAGACTGCAGCGCCAGAACCGTGACCGAAAGATATACCCCTTCACGTCTGGTGTGGAGAGAGGCCGTTCCGTTGTCGCTCTTGGAGCGAGAACACGTAACCAGAGCGTGCGCGCCCGTACGTGTACTCAAAGAGCGAGGAACAAGTCTCTCCTCAGTACTTCTCTGGGAGAGCACCTCTGTCGAGAGCGAATCGAATTGCGACTCTATATTGAGTCCTTGCGATTAAGTGTTGTTCACTGTGTTAGCCGACACACTGATTGTGTAGTGTGAACGGACAGAGTAATAGTTAAACGCCTGCGAGCGAATTTTTTAGTGGCATCGTGGTGGACTGGTTATCTGACCGGTGTACCACGCCAATAGTTAGACTAGGGGCGAATAGGAGTCCTTCACTTCATCAAGGCGTAGGGAGAGTTTGATTGGCGAAGGTCAATCCAGATAGAACGAGAGTTATCTTATTTGTCAGCAGCGAGTGGCGCAGACAGCAGTCATCGCAGCTTACGGTACTGTGTGCTACAGCTCTTGCGAGCCCCATATTTCCTCCACAACAGTACTCTTCACTGCATTTCAAACGCGACAGCCTCGACCGTACCTAGCTACATTCTAATGGATAATTATTAAAGTTGAGTAGGCGCGGCTCTCAGCCATTCTGCCAAGTCAACAACAATCTTAAACTTTGTATAGAAATTTCATTAGCGAATCCTATCCTTGAGGGTTAACTTCACATTCCGAAAAGAACCAGGATATAACTTGTTCAATTCATAACTAAAAGTGCCATTGTGATTTCTAAGAATTTTTGCAAAATAAATAATAATTTTCGTTAGTTTCATATTCTTCTTACACTAACTAGCACTACTCCAGTATCCAAGTATCCCACTAGTTTCGTAAGAAATTTTGTAAATTTTTGTGTCATTTCCTTACAGCGGGCGACTCCAGAAGATATTTATTGCTGAAAGTTTTTCAGGCATTTCTCTTTAGAACGTTAGGAGCGTCTGTCTGACTTCTGTAGTAGTGTGGGGGTGGAAATTACATCTTGCAGGAGCCACAGGGTAAAGGGTAAATCTCAGGTTAATCCGTTGCGCAGAATAACTTCTCAGAATAGCAACCCCACGCTCCCACATTATGAATTGAGGCACAAAGGCATTACAGACATTGGCTGCGAGTTTGATCAATGGGTAAAGCTGAAACTAGGTGCAGGACCGGGATTCGAACCAGGATCCCCTGCTTACTAGCCGGATGCGCTGACAACTAAGCCATCCGGACGCAGTGGTCATTGCAACTGCACGAATACCCCATAGCGCCTCCTATCAAACCTAAATTCTAAACTTATCCATGCACTACTAATGTAGTACCCCTACCCCATTATCCTCATTACTCGCGGCATTTCGCCGATTCCCGTAAGAGTTCGAGCCTGCTGTGTATCCGCACTGAAGAGACCGTTTGTCGTTCTCGCCTTATACTCGTATAATAAGGCGAGGACAGCAAACGATATATATACGCTATGTGATCAAAAGTATAAGAACACTTGGCTCAAAATGACTTACAAGTTCGTGGCGCCCTCTATCGGTAACGCTGGAACTCAGTATGGTGTAGGCCCACCCGCAGCTTTGATGACAGCTTCCACTCTCGCAGGTATACGTTCAGTCAGGTGCTGGAAGGTTTCTTGGGGACTGGGAGCCCATTCTTCAAGGAGTGCTGCCCTGAGGAGAGGTACCGATGGGTGTCGGTGAGGTCTGACACTAAATCGGAATTTTAGAACACCCCAAAAGTCCTCTACAGGATACAGGTAAGGACTCTGTGCAGGCCAGCCCATTACAGGGATGTTACTATCGTGTAACCACTCCGCCACACACCGTGGATTATGAACAGCTGCTCGATCGCGTTGAAAGATGCAATCGCCATCCCCGAATTGCTCTTCAGCAATGGAAAGCAAGAAGGTGCTTAAAACTTCAATGTAGGCCTGTACTGTGATAGTGCCACGCAAAACAACATGGGGTGCAAGCCCCCTCCGCGATAAACACGACCACACCATAGCACTGCCGCCTCCGAATTTTACTGTTGGCACTACACACGCTGGCAGATGACTTCACAGGGCATTCGCCATACCCAAACCCTGCCATCAGATCGCCACATTGTGTACCGTGATTCGTCACACCACACAACATTTTTTCACTGTTCAATCGTCCGATTTTTATGCTGCCTACACCAAGCGAGGCGTCGTTTGACATTTACGGGCTTGATGTGTGGCTCATGAGCAGCCGCTCGACTATGAAATCGAAGTTTTCTCACCTTCCGCCTAACTGTCATAGTACTTGTAGTGGATCCTGATGCAGTTTCGAATTCCTGTGTGATGGTCTGGATAGATGTCTGCTTATGACACAATACGACCCTCTTCAACTGTCGGCGATCTCTGTCAGTCAACAGACGAGGTCAGCATGTACGCTATTGTGCTGTGCGTGTCCTTTCACGTTTCCACTTCACTATCACATCGGAAACAGTGGACCTAGATATGTTTAGGAGTGTGGAAATCTCGCGTGCCGACGTATGACAGAAGTGACACCGAATCACCTAACCACGTTCGAAGTCCGTGAGCTTCACGGTGAGCCCTATTCAGCAGTCTCACGACGTCTAATGACTACTGAGGTTCCTGATATGTAGCAGCACAATGCACTTAATATGAAAAACGTATTTTTGGGGGATGTCAGATTACTTTTGATCACACAATGTATATGAACTCATACGAGAATCGGAGAGATGCCGCGAGTAACGAGGCTAATGAGCAGTGTGGTATAAGTAGAGAATTTGGATCTGGCAGGAGGCGTGCTAGCATCGTCCGTGCGGGTGTGGTGCCCACTGTGTCCGGATGGCTTAGTTGTCAGAGTGTCTGCCCAGTAAGCGGAACACCATGGTACGAATCCTATTCTCGCACGAATTTACGACTTTTTCCATTGACTTACATGAATGCTCACTCGCAGGCAGTGCCTTTGTGCCACAGGTTGCTTTATTTATATACGTTATGCTGAATAGCAGATGCAGGTTGTAATGGAACTTGAATTACGTAACCATTACGGCATCTCAACTTAACCTCTCGAGACCAGCAATATTCTACTTTGTTTCTGTAAAGTAGTTAACGTATTTGTGAGACAACATTCAGATTTGATTTCATTAATGTAGAGGTATTTTGATGCATTGATATGTTTATATTGCAATGATATTATTCTTAGGTGTATTCTTTCTTTTGTCACTATGATCTTTCATGTACTTGTAACTCTGATTTTTGGGCGCGTAAGCGATTATTAGTTGGTTGTTAGAGAGTCGGACCTTGAGAAAGTCAAGTCTTGGACGTCATGTTGGAAAGACGCATATTGTAGTCAGCTTATAAAGTGTGAACTTTAACAGTGAGGAAGATGTTTTCAACTATGTTTTATATTGTGAAGTGATGTTTTGTGTGTTGCGTGATATTGCAACAAAAGCAATAAAAAGGAAGTGTAACTTAAATTCGGAGTGCTGATTATTTTTTATATCACCATTGTGCTAACTTTCAAAGGTTTAATCTTCAAGAATGGTTTGTGAAGCGCATCTACAAAGCTTTTGAATATAGCAGAATAAAACCTAGGCCTCTTTGCATCCGAGCTTGGTTTTTGGACGATTGAGCCTTGATTTTACAACGAGACCAGCGTGGGAAACACGAAAAGATGAGTTCCTAGTTTATTCATTATTACATGAAATGACTTTATTAACTGCGCTTTAATGGCACCTGCCACATAATAACTTTGTTGTTGCCCGAAAATGTAGTATTTAGCAGCGTGAGCAACACCACAATAATTATTAAAATTTTGACCTTTGTTGTGGAGGGGTTGTTAGAAGGTGAACAAGTATATTCATTGTTTCCAGACACTGTGCCACGTTGTAGACTAATAAACAACGTACGGGCACGCGGAGTATCTTCACACATATGCGACTAACTGAACCCAGTGCTTTATACTGCACGGTGAACGCTGAACAGAAACGAAAGCAGCATGTGATACGTCATAAGGAAGCATAACTGAAGAGTGAACGTCTCATTATTCATAAACTAAATAGAAGTACGCACAGTAGAATTACAAACGTTATCATTATTCATAAAAGCAATGGAAGCAAGAGCAGAAGAATTTCTAATGTTCTCAGTATTCGTGAATGATATACGGATTATTCCCTGACGATTAAATGAAATGATGGTATGGCGTCATCGGCCGGGAGACCCCTTGTGGGGTTGTTCGGCGGCCTGCTCCACGTCTTTCTATTTGACGCCACTTCGGCGAAATTCACGTCTATGGGACGATGATGAAATGAAATGATCAGGGCAAAACAAACACCTAGTCCGTGAGCGAACAAAATCCCCGACCCAGCAGGGAACCCGGGAGCTCACCATCTAGAGCAATAGTCGTCACGTTGCGGTCCGCGTTTCTCAGCTCTATTTCAAGGATAATATGAGCCTTTCATAATAATAATAGACTAATTCGCATCAAGCAACTAACAGCCGAATCCAAAAACGTCAGATAACGTTAAGAGCTTCTCAAGAACTAAGTTTCCCTGCTCAGGAACAAACAAAAATACGCACAGAGATAATACTATTTTCAGATGTACTTAATTTTAATTGACGTTGGTGAATGCGGCCGTGAGCGAGGTATAGCTGGCTGCTTACGTCATATATGGAATTAGCACGGACACTGTGGCGTTACAGACGTGATCTGAGAGGGGAATAATTTTTTGTCCTCCAGTGGCGACAACCCATGGTCGTGTGTGACACTACCGATCAGATGCCATCTTCAAATGCGGTACGTACATTTATAGCAAAGAATATGAAATCAAGCCAATACTGATGGAATGAAACACAATGAGAGAAAAATTATACTCGAAATAGTTAGTAAACATCTGTGATTGAGTCTCTCATTTCATATTGTATTTGGATATACATACAATTAATGTTACAAGTCAATTAATTATCTGCTGAGACAACAATACAACAAGAGTTCATCAGGCAGTGGCAGAGTCACAACTTCGGGGTCGCTGAGGATGGCAGAAACGTGAAGGAGAGAATGGTCGAAATGATTTGTTCCGATCGGTGCCGACTTATAACGATCGGTACATACCGCGACCTCACTATAGTTAATCTGTTGGGGGCCCACAAAATACCAGTTACGTAGGTTGTTGTAGTCTTCAGTCCAAAGACTGGTTTGACGCAGCTCTCCATGCTACTCTATCCTGTGCAAGCTTCTTCACCAACAAGTAACTACTGCAGCCTACATCCTTCAAAATCTGCTCAATGTATTCATCTCTTGGTTCTCCTCTACGATTTTTACCCCCCACGCTTCCCTGAAGTACTAATTTGGTGAGTCCTTGATGTCTCAGAATGTGTTCCACCGACCGATCCCTCCTAGTCAGGTTGTACCACAGATTTCTTTTCTCCCTGTTCAGTATCTCCTCATTAGATACGTGATCTACCAATCTAATCTTAAGCATTCTCCTGCAGCACCACATTTAAAAAGCTGTTGTACTCTTCTTGCCTAAACAGTTTATCGTTCATGTTTAACATCCATACATAGCTACTCTCCATACAAACACTTTAAGAAAATACTTCCTGACACTTAAATCTATACTCGACGTTAGGGAATTTCTCTTTTTCAGAAACGCTTTTCTTGCCATTGCCAGTCTAAATTTTATATCCTCCCTACTTCGACCATCATCAGTTATTTTACTGCCCAAACAGCAAAACTCATCTACTACTTTAAGTGTCACATTTCCTAATCTAATTCCCTTAACACAATTGTTTTAATTCGATTACATTCCATTATCATTGCTTTGCTTTTGTGACGTTCGTCTTATAGTCTCCTTTCAAGACGCTGTCCATTCCGTTCAGTTGCTCTTCCAAGTCCTCTGCTGTCACTGACAGAATTAAAATGTCATCGGCAAACCTCAAAGTTTTTGTTTCATCTCCCTGTACTTGAATACCTTTTTTTGTATCCTTCACTTCTTATCAATAAACAGATTGAATAACATTGGGGATAGGCTGAAACCCTGTCTCACTCCCTACTCAACCACTGCCTTCCTTTCGTGCCTCTCGACTCTTACAACTGTACAAGTTGTAAACAACTTTTCGCTCCCTGTATTATTTCAAAGAGAGTATTCCCGTCAACATTGTCAAAAGTGTTCTCTAAGTCTGCAAATGCTATAAACGTAGGGTACCATTCCTTTTATCTTCTATGACAAGTCTTAGGGTCAGAATTGCCTCGAGTGTTCCTATCTTTATCCGGATGCAAACTGATCCTCCCCGAAGTCAGCTTCTACCAGCTTTTCCATTCCTCTGTATAGAATTAGTTTTAGTATTTTGCAACCGTGACTTACTAAACTGATAGTTCGGTAATTTTCACACCTGTCAGCAGGTTAATAATTAATAATAATATCCGTACATATGAGACCCGAGGTGCAGGCCTGCGATGTCTGTACTTGCTCTTTTTTTCAAGAGTTTGACGGCCTCTGATCTAGAGGCAGTGATGCATATAACTTTTTGTTTTTTCATCGTTTTTCTTCTGTGGGGAAACAGTTTCTCTCTCAGAGGTTGATTTTTTAAAATTCTTTTCAGCGAGAAAAAAACAATAGTTCAAGATTATTCGGTATGTAACAAAATATTGGGACTTGTCAAATTGTTTAAATATTTAAGGTATGAAATGTAAGGAACATCCATAATCTGTAGTAGGGAAGACGAATGACAAGACTGTTTGTTGGAACATTTGTGACAACATATAGTGCATCAGTTGGCGAAGGCGCTTACGAGACGCGCCCAATTGTAGACCTGTTCTACAATGTTGCTCCAACATTTGAAGTCCTTACAAAGTAGGCATGACAAAAGGGCATGGAACTAATTCAGGGGTGCCTTGTTAATATCGTATCACGTCGACAAACCAAATATGAAAGTGCGACAGGGACACGAGGAACGTTAGATGAAAGATAACATAACTCACGTGAAATCCCCTTGCATGAATTAGGACGTAATGAATTTCCCGGCCGCCCATGTGCGCTAACCCGCTTCGTTATCGTGATCACCCCGGCCACTTGCTGGTTGTAGGTGAAAAGTGGCGGGGTTTTTCTTCAGCCAGAAGATAATGAAGGGCCGGTGTCCGCCTAATCCTCCTATATGGGCGGTGGTCAAAGCGGACTAGACTGTTAACAAATGTGAGTCATTTCTGCAGAATGGCCGGTGATTCGCAGCACCTGTGCGAAATGAAATTGAAAAACTCCGGCAGGTAGCAACTCTTTACTTAGTTCTGGTAGTGAGAACTGGAAGTGGCCAACGTAAACGTTTGAATTCTGTTTCTGAGGCTGAAATTTAAAAAATTTCGTGGGACGACCTGGATCCAGGGCAGTCGGGGAATGGGCTGACAGCACATGTGCGGTGGAGACAGTGTGTTCGTCGTGCATTTCGGAAGTCAGTAGTTGAGGGTCCAGAGCGGTAAAATTACTTTTCCAGAGAGGACGGTAAATCAACAAGATTAGGGATTGCGGTCCCTTGAAGTGGCGCAAATTTTTGATTAAACATTCCGGTTTTCCAGGTGGGTGCAGCCTGTAACGAAAAGTGTCGTGATGATCTCTCCATTGGTAATAGATTCCAGAATAGATCCCTTTTCGGATCTCCGGGAGGGGACTCCCAAGGGAGAGATGACCATGAGCAAAAGACTCAGTAACCAACGAATTAATAACTCTGTACCACTTGGGATATGCAATGTCAGGAGTTTGAAAGTGGTAGTGAATCTAGAAAATTTGAAAAGGGAATTGCACAGGTTCAGTCTAGATATAGTGGGGGTTAGAAAAGTAATATTTAAAGAAGCCAAGGATTTCCGGTCAGATGAGTATAGGGTATTATCAACAACAGCAGAAAATACTATAACGGGAATAGATTCTTAATGAATAGGAAGCTAGGGCAGAGAGTGTGTCACAGTGAACAGTTTAGTGATCGGATTGTTTTCATCAGAATCGACAGCAAACCAACATCGACGACGATAGTTCAGGTCTTTATGCCGATATCGCAAGCTGAAAATGAAGGGATAAGAAAACATATGAGGATGTTGAAAGGGTAATACAGGACGTAAAGGGAGATGGAAATCTTGTAGTCATGGGGGACTACAATGCAGCTGCAGGGGAAATAATAGAAGGAGAGGTTGCAGGAGAGTGTGGGCTTGGGACAAGTAATGAGAGAGGAGAAAGACTAATTGAATTCTGCAATAAATTTCAGCTAATAATAGCGAATAATCTGTTCAAGAATCACAAGTGGATGAGATATACTTGGAAAGGGCTGGAAGATACGGAAGATTTCAGTTCGATTGCATCGTTGCCGGGCAGAGATTCGTTCTCAGATACTGGACTTTAAGGCGTACCCAGGAGCAGATACAGACTCACATCACAATTTGGTAGTGAAGATTTCGAGACTAATCAGGAAGAATCAATGCGCAAAGAAGTGGGATAAGGAAGCACTAAGGAATGAAGAGATACTCTTAGAGTTTCCCAAGGCTATAGATACTGCGACAAGAAATAGCTTAGTAGGCAGATTAGTTGAAGAGGAATGGACACTTCTAAAGAGAACAATCATGGAAGCAGGAAAGAAAAACCCAGGTACAAAGAAGGTAACTGCGAAGAAACCATAAGTGATAGAAGAAATACTTCAGTTGATCCATGAAAGAAGGAAGTAAAAAAACGTTCAGGAAAAATCAGGCATAAAGAAACACAAGTCATTTAGGAATGAAATAAACAGTAAGTGCGGGGAAGCCAAGGCGATATTTCTGTCTACATGAAAAATGTCAAGAACTCGAGAAAGAATTTAGTGTCGGAAGGACTGACTCAGCATACAGTCCAAACAACAGACGGTGAAAATGAAAGCAAGAGTGATTACATTAACAGTGTAATGGGAATTCCAGTGGTAAATGCAGAAGAGAGAGCCGATAGGTGCAAAGAGTAACTTGAAACAGGAGTCGATAGAGAAGAGGTAGCGGATCCAGTATTAGAGTCAAAATTTAAGACTTAACATCAAATAAAGCAAAGGAATAGAGAACATTCCATACAATTTCTAACATTACTGGGACAAGTGGCAACAAAACGACTGTTCACGTCTGTAGAATGCATGAGTCTGGCGACATACCATCCCACTTTCGGAAAAATATCCTCCATACAATTCCGAAGACTGCAGGTGCTGACTAGTGCGAGAATTATCGCACAATCAGCTTAACAGCTCTTGTACCCAAGTTCCCGACAACAATAATATACAGAAGAATGGAACAGAAAATTGAGTATGCGTTAAGTGACAATCAGTTTGCCTTTAGGAAAGGTAAATGCACTAGAGAGGCAATTCTGACGTTGCGGATGGTTTTGGAAGCAAGAATAAAGAAAAATCAAGATTTGCCGACCTGGTAAAAGCGTTCGACAATGTCAATGGTGCAAGATGTTCGAGGTTCTGAGAAAAATAGAGGAAACCTATAGCGGAAGACGGGTAATGTACAATATGTACAAGAGCCAAGAAGGAATAATAAGTGTGGACGACCAAGAACGAATTGCTCGGATTACAAAGTCTGTGTAAGACAGTGATGTAGTCTTTCACCCCTACTGTTCTATCTATACACCGAAGAAGCAATGACGGAAGTAAAAGGTTCAAGAGTGGAATTAAAATTCAAGGTGATAAGATTCGCTGATGACATTGCTATCCTCTGTGAAGTGAGGAACAATTACACGATCTGCTAAATGGAATGAACAGTGTAATGAATACAGAATATGAACTGATAGTATATTGAAGAAAGACGAAAGTAACGAGCCATAGCAGAAATCATAATATCGAGAAACTTAATACCAAAACTGATGATCACGAAGTAAACGTAATTAAAGAAATCTGCTACTTAGGCGACAAAGCAACCAATGACGGATGAGGCAAAGAGGACATCAAAAGCCGACTAGCACTGGCAGAAAGGGCATTCATTCATGTCCAAGAGAAGTCCACCAGTATCGAACGTTGACCTTAAATTGAGGAAGGAATTTCTGAGACTGTACGTTTTGGGTACAGCATTGTGTGGTAGTGAATCATGGGCTGTGGGAAGAAAAGAAGAAAATCGAAGCATTTGAGATGTGGTGCTACAGAAGAATGTTGAAATTAGGGAGACTGAAAAGAGAAGGAATGAGGAGGTTCTTTGTAGACTGTAAAGAAAGGAATATATGAGAAACAGTTACAAGAGGAAAGGACAGAGTGCTAGGACATGCGTTAAGACATCACGGAATAAATTCCATGGCACTAGAAGGAGCTGAAGAGGGGTAAAAATTGTACAGAAAGACATAGATTGGAATACATTCAACACATAATTGAAGACATGAGATGCAAGTCTTACTCTGAGATGAAGAGGTTGGCACAAGAGAGGAATTGGTGGCGGCAGCATCAAAGTATTCAGAAGACTGATGACCCCCCCCCCCCCAAAAAAAAGGGCAAATGTTGTCTCTAAATGAGCGAACTAACTCTAAGTGAGCAAGCTCGTATTTGGTATGTAGGGCCATCATACCATATCACGAAATGGTAGCGTTTTAGCGAACGAGACGGCCGTGGCGAGGTTTTGTAGAAACCGATAAATCGTATTTGTTTCCGTGGAAAGTAGAGACTGAAATTTTCAGTGTAATTCTTTCCCTACTGACTTGCATTTGTGTTTTGTAGTTGTCGTTATAATCGGCGGAAGTTGCTATTACCCGGATGGAGGTGGTGTAGAGGACTATTATTACCGTTCGACGTACTCCAGTACACTGGCCGGATCACGGAATATTTCCCAAAGTTGTTAGATAGCTACAGGGTTTATAAGTATTGACTTTTGAATGTTGACAAGTTCAACACATCTCATACACTAAGTAATCAAAAGTATCCGGACACCTGGCAGAAAATTACTTACAAGCTGGTGGCGCCCTCCATCGGTAAAGCTGGAATTTAATATAGTGTTGACCCTCCCTTAGCCTTTCGCAGGCATACGTTCAATCAGGTGCTGGAAGATTTCTTGGGGAATGGCAGCCCATTCTTCATGGAATGTTGCACTGAGGAGAGGTGTCGATGTCGCTCGGTGAGACCTGGTAAGAAGTCGGCTTTCCAAAACATCACAAAGGTGTTCTATAGGATTCAGGTCAGGACTCTGTGCAGGCCAGTCCATTACAGGGATATTATTGTCGTGTAACCACTCCGCCACAGGCCGTGCATTATGAACAGGTGCTCGATCGTCTTGAAAGATGCAATAGCGATCCCCGAATTGCTCTTCAACAGTTGGAAACAAGAAGGTGCTTGAAACATCAATGTCGGCCTGTGCTGTGATAATGCCACCCAAAACAACAATGGGTTCAAGCCCCCTCCATGAAAAACATAACCACACCATAACATTACCGCCTCCGAATTTTACTGTTCGCACTACTCACGCTGACAGGTGACGTTCACCGGGCATTTGCCATACCCACACCCTTCCATCTGATCGCCACATTGTGTACCGTGATTCGTCACTCCACAAAACATTTTTCCACTGTTCAATCGTCCAATGTTCACGCTCCTTATACCAAGCGAGGCGTCATTTGGCATTTATGGGCGTGATGTGTGGCTTATGAGCAGCCGCTCGACCATGGAAACAAAATTTTCACACCTCCCGACTAACTATCCTAGTACTTGTAGTGGATCCTGATGCAGCTTGAAATTCCTGTGTGATGGTCTGGATAGATGTATGCCTATTGTACATCACGACCCTCTTCAACTGTCGGCGGTCTCTGTCAGTCAACAGACGAGGTCGGCTTGTCCGCTTTGTGCTGTACGTGTCCTTCCACGGTTCGACTTCACTATCACATCGGAAACAGTGGACCTACGGAGGTTTAGCAGTGTGGAAATCACCTGACCACGTTCGAAGTCCGTGAGTTCCGCGGAGCGCTCCATTCTGCTCTCTCACGATGTCTAATGATTACTGAGGTCACTGATATGGGGTACCTGGCAGTAGTGGCAACACAATGCACCTAATAAGAAAAAACGTTTGTTTTTGGGGGTGTCCGAATACTTTTGATCACACAGTGTGGCTCAACGCTAGGCTGGCGATCCTTACTCATGCTAATTTTGTGTGTGTAGCAGCTGAAGAAATTCATCCCAGGCAACCAATAAACGTTCCAGTTTAAGTCTTCAAAGCCAAGGCTATTCAGTTTCAACATACACGGTGCAGTAGTTTTCCTCACATGCCGTGCGTCAGCAAGATTACATGCATTCTGCGGTATTTTAATTCCACGATACTGAAATGGAAGTACTAATTTGTCAAAAGCAGAGCTAGAAGTCATATTTTGCTGTATCTTCTCTGAGTGTGGTTTCAATATCAATCAAATTAATGAAAGCTGCTTCAGCGAGGAAACACTCCACTTCGCGCACTTCGCTTTATTTAGGAGGGTAACCATACGATGGATTTAAAAACCTTCAACAGCCAAGGCTATTCAATTTCAACATAAAAAAGGGTACATCAGATATACACAGCGGACGAATTCCTGACACTATAACACGACAAAGGTAGCCATACATGCATTATTTGTAAAAGAACATTATACACAATTCTCAAGTCAGAAACTCCCAATAAATGATCGCAATGCTCTCATCTTTGAGCTACACTCTCGTGAGAGTGGCATTAAGTTCTTTTGCACCCTTCTTTCTGCGCCAGACCGTGTCTAACGGTCTCACTGGCTTCCAGGTCAGGTTGAAAAAGCACGTATCTACTAGGAATATGTTCTACCTGTATCAGTTTTTTCAGCAGGCATCAAAGAAGATGCAAAGGAATGACGTTGAAGTATAACTTAACAACGATGCACACGCACATGCAAGGTACAGTCAGTTTAATATGCCCACAACGTATTTTCGACGTCAGAGTGCAGTAACCCCTCACAAACGGCAGGTGGCAGCACTAGCAACAGAGGGTATGTGAAGCTTGTTAGAGGAACGCCGTAAAAATGATTTGTCTGACGTAAAAAAGGACATGATCATTGGGTTTCGGGCCAAGGATGGACGTATTTCCGAAATGGCCGTCTGTAAACTCTTCTCTTGCTGCCGTGGGAAAAGTGCACCGTCCATGGCGAAATCGCGCTATCCAAAACCGGCGCCGCAGCAACTTCGGAACACCACGGACCATACGGCAGCGGTGAACGACGGGCAGCGGAGATGTGTACGGGCGAACAGGCGAGCATCTGCGGAGCAGCTGCCCGCCCAGGTAAACCGAGGGGCTACCAACAGTGTCTCCTCAACAAGCGTTCAGCGAACGTTGGTGCACATAGGGTTCTGCAGCAGGAGCCTGCTTCACGCACGCCTTCTGACAGCTGTTAGTCGGTGACGAAGGCTAGAATTTGAACACCAGTACCGTAACTGGACGTCCACTGAGGCGATAGGTGGCCTTCTCAGATGAATCATGAGTTATGCTTCATCGGGCAGATGGCCGGCGTGAAATGTCTGAAAGCAAATGTTGTGGTCTGGGGAATATTTTAGTGGCAGTCTGTTGGTGATCTCATGATTGTGGAAGGCACAGTGGATCAACACGAGCATGCACTTATCCTTGCCCACCCGGTTAACCGTGCGGTCCCCGGCACGAATCCGCCGGGCGGATTAGTGTCGAGGTCTGGTGTGCTGGCCAGTCTGTGGATGGTTTTTAAGGTGATTTTCGATCTGTCTCGCCGAATACGGGCTGGTTCCCCTTATTCCACCTCAGTTACACTATGTCGGCGATTGCTGCGCAAAGACTTTCTCCAAGTACGCGTACACCATCATTACTCTACCAGACAAACATTGGGGTTACACTCGTCTGTTGTGTGGCGTTCCCGGGAGGGGGAGGGGAGGTCGACTGGTGTCTCAACCCGACAAGAACCCTGGGTTCGGTGTGGGGCGGCGGTGGGGTGGGTGGACTGCTGTAGCCTGTTGTGGGGTTGTGAACAACTGGGGCTATAGTGGGGACGAAGCCTCTCCGTCGTGTCTAGATCCCCGTTTCCATACAATACAATACAATGCACTTATCCTTAGGGTCCATGTCCTCTCCACATGAAATTCGTTTTTCTTCAGAACAATAGCATCTACCAGCAGGACAATGCAGCATGCCGCACACAGCTCGCAGTGTACATGTGTGGTTCGAAGAGCATCTGGACGACTCCTCCCCTCGCGACCAAACTCACCATATTCAAACGCAATTTATAACCTGTAGGCTGTCCATGCCATGGATCCTCAAACAAGAACCTGTCACAGTGGCTGTGACACTAGAGTCGCCATGGCTCCACATCCCTGTCGGTACCTTACACAATCTCAATTACTCTCTTCCTGCACATCTCACTGTGGCCTGCGCAACATAAGGTGGCTACTCATGCTTTTGACAGGTGATTAATATGACTCCACAAAGTATATTTGCCATGTGTATTCGTATTAATTGTACCATGCATAATTTTTGTTTTATTTAACTGACTGCATTCTGTAAGTTACACGTTATTACCGCTGCATCCTCTTTTGAGGGCAACTGGCCCGCAACTGTTGTAACTGGTCGTTGATATTCTGCATACTGTTTCTCGGATGCAGTTCACGTCCGAGCTGGTCCCACATTTCATCTGTAGGGGACAGATCTGGAAATGCTGCTGGCACAGGTGTTTCTGAAAAGCACGTAGGTGTGTCACGGAGATACATGCATTTTGTGGACGAGCGTTGTCTGTTGAAAAATGGCACCACGATATTGTCCCCAGGGACCCGACTCATGAGGACACAGGGTGGCTGAGCAGTGCCGCTGAGCAGTCAGATTTCCTTCGGTCACTGTCAGCTGTTACCTGACGTCACACCCGACGCTCGCCCCTCCCCCACCACACCCCACACCTTGACGCCAGGAGTAACATAGCTGTGCCTTTGCAAAACACCACTCCGAAGACCAGCACCAATTAAGCTAATAATGGTCATCTGGGGTAGCACAGAACTGCGATTTTTCGCTGAACACAATGCGAGGCCATTCATCAGTAGCCTACGATTCGCATTCCTGGCACCACTCCAAACGTAGCCATTTCATTTGTGGCATTGAAGGCAGCCTACCAATGAGACAGTAATCCTCTAATCCAGCTGCTGCTGGTTACCAACCAATGGTGTAGGATGATGCAAAACGTTGCAGGTGGTCCATTACTTGTTCCCAAATGGCAGATGCAGATGTCGAGGGCTTACGTTGAGCTACGTGCACACAATTCGCCGATCCTCTGTTGTCGTGGTCGACTGGAACATTGATGACAAATATGTCTGCCCTCACGTTGCCATGCTGTTCAACACTGGGCCATTGTCACATTCGAATGCTCCACAAATCTTTATGTTACAGGATTCGACAATTCGGCCAAATAGAGACCAACACTGAGGCCCCTCTCAAACTATGCCATGTCCTGATAACACTGTCTCACGCGAATAAACGGTATCTCCACGTACTTCACAGTGATCACTCAACATACGATGCTGTTCATGCCCCTTATGTAGCCTACCAGGCCTGGTAAACCAATCACGTAGTTTCGCGACGCTGAACATTCAGAAACCTCTCGATGACGCGTGTGTGTGAACGAAGTTACATTGACATCCGACCATGCTTTCTAAGTGCTTCACCCTTTTGGTTAACCAGTGTATGTGCCTATGTGTGTAGTGACTCGAATGTGTGATTAAATAGTTATTTACTCTTCCAAAGCTCTGTGATTTAGCTGCTTTATGGATACAGCGTTAAGCTCTGTCCGTATCTTCACAGCAATGTGGAACTTTGCTGTTTAAGTCTATGTGTGATGTTATTTGTATAAAAGCGCTCCTGTACAGATTATTGCCGTATTTATCATGTACCGAACCTGGTACAGAATTAACTTCGGTTTTTATAGTATCTGTATGGGCACTGTGTTATCTCATTATAGTGTTCAGTTCAGTTGCCCTTGAATGAGGACATCAGGGCTACATAACGGCGTTATTAATGCAACTGCATGTCTCAGATCCGCAGGGTCTATCATTTACTCAAGTACTGAACAGTTCACAATAGATATAACTTGCTGGGGTATGTGTGTAGCATTCTAAGGATCACGACCCCAGAAATTGCTAAGTGTATTTAAAACGCTAAACGTGCGCTGTAAGTAAACTGTTGCTTATTTTTGCAGTTATTTTTGACATTTAAAGTAACGCTATTATATGGTCGTTGGGTTTTGTGCAGTTGAATATGTACTTTTTGGTGTTCATTCATCTAATCTTAACCCACATGGGTTAGCTGTGAGATTGGGTGAATCAATAAAGAATGTAGTCAGGAAGTCCAATGAGCGCTTTAAGTGACAGTAAACGTAACATTCTAGAAGTACACGTATTATGTTTACGTTGACTCAACACGACAACCAAATGAATATTGCAGTCTGCAGATTTGAAGTAACACAGATCTGCATTGGTGTATTGCAAAATAAACCACTTCAAATCATTAAAAAGGAACATCAGCTCACCACTAACTCCGGGTCGAAGCAACGCGGTTTTTCAATTTGAAGAATTAACTACTAACAAGAACCAACAAGAAACAACTTTACAGAAATGGAAACAACAAAAGACAGCTTGACAGAATTGATATCAAGCATTCACATTGCTCAGATATAAATCAGTAAACTAAAATAAGAGTGGCTCGAACCTGTGCAAACTTCTACTCTGCTCTGCGTGCCGCTGATCCAAATTTTTTGCAGAATGAAAATATTTCCTACAAAAATCAACATGGATTCTCCAGAAATCTTACTAAATTCAGTTCGCTCTGTTCGTGCAAGAGATCCAGTGTCCAGCAAACATCGGCGCCCATCTTTACGCCGTGCTTTGGCCTCAGAAAGGCATCTGATACAATTGTGCACTACTATTTAATGAGAAAAAAAATTGAACTCACCGAGCGTCAGGGCAGTTTGCATTTGAATTCAAGATTTCCTTGCAGGCTGATTTGCTGATTTCAACAGACGCCCTTAAGCGGACAAAATCAACAGATAGCAATTCTGGGAGCAGTGCAAGGATGTGTGGTAAGTGTGATAGGACTGTTACTATTTGCAATAAATGTAAGTAAACGTAGGAAGCTCCTCAATTCTGTCTCTAGATGATACAGGTGTCTGTTAGGAGGTAGCTTCGGTAGGAGACTGTAGCTAACGGCAGTAAGAGTTGCATTCTTTTTTTGACTTCTGCATGTTTACTCTGTAGTATAAGAACCGCTGATTAATGATTACAGCCTGTAAATAGTACAAAAGTGAAATACGTTAGCAAGCCAGAAGGTCAGAGTGATAAAGTACCAGTCCGAAAAAACATAACATTCCACTTATAAAATACAAATTTATTTACGCAAACTGCTATTATGAATTTCTTTTAGCACAACCAGAGTGATGCAAGAAAATCGTCAATAAAGATTTAATATTTAAAATTTGAGCAATTTTGAGTTGAAGTTTGAGACTCTAACACTGCGCACAGCTTCTGTCTCAACGTAAATTCCATAAAGCGCAGTATGAGTTCAAATGCTACTAGAACAGACAAAAGCATTTTAATTGGCACATATCCCAAAAAATACATCAACCATCAGCAAGGGTTTACTTAATACATCAATTAACAAATGTAAGCAGAGCATTTCAGAAGAGGCAATGAACAGTTTTAAAAATAACCTTTACTTAAATCAGTGATATATTATTTGGACTCTCTAAAATAGGCAAACGGAATTTAGCAGAAAGAAAATCACACCCAAGACAGACTGCAGCATAAGTAGCTTAATTTTAAGTTGCGATAACTCAAGCTAGTCATGTAAAAGAATGTAGGAATAAATTTTAGACAACAACCACCATGTGGTTTCAGCTAAAACAGCATTTAGTAAAACTGAACTTACATTACTACATGTACAAAATGAATGACACAAGACCATCACAAATAATATCAATAATCATAAATTACTAACGGGGCTCCAGCAGGATAGGCAGAAATAATGTGGCATAAGCAATTCTGGGAATGTAAGTTAGCCATGTTGGAACTGGTAAACTTGGTAAATGTAGTCGGGTTTACACCAAACCTAAAACATTATAACACGTATAGTATAAAGAAACCTACGGTTACAGTGGATGGCCCCGAATAACTGTTGGTACAGTCTGCATACAAGGATGTTCACCAAACAAGTCCAGCAAGAGCGCAAGACTATGGCTTAGTAATCCCACTTTGTCAATGAATTCCGTAAACATAAATTGCAGATAAAATTCCTAGCCCATATCCCACGAACTGCGACCGAAGTGCAACCCGGCATGAAACGTGGCAGAGGTTAGTAGTGGTTCACAAAGCTGCCCAAAAATGAGTTGCAGGACTTATCCTTGAATAGCCACCCTGGAGTTTAAAATGGTTCAAATGGCTCTACGCGCTATGGGACTTAACATTTGAGGTCACCAGTCCCCTAGGCTCAGAACTACTTAAACCTAACTAACCTTAGGACATCACACACATCCATGCCCGAGGCAGGATTCGAACCTGCGACCGTAGCAGCAGCGCGGTGCCGGACTGATGCGCCAAGAACCGCTCGGTCACAGCGGCCGGCACCCTGGAGTTACCGATGGGAAACGACTGAGAGTGAGCACATGCTCATAGCCGTAAACTAGGTGCAGCAGAGAGCACGCATCCCCCTTGGTGGGACGCCAGTGACGTAGTTGCTTAGCCACACAGGCAAAGAGATTATTTAAAACTTCCGAATTGGTATCGAAACACCGTGAAGGTAAAAAGGGCACATTAGCAATAGATTATGTGACATGTAACATTTATTCTTCAGCAATTTCATTCTGATCTGTCTTTTACACTCGAAGACATGATTCCCAGAGCACACCTACAAAGTGCTTTGTTTTAGCTACAAAATGGCTGCGAGCCCTGGTTGAGTGCATTGTTCCTTCCATGGTGATGTTTTGTGGGAAATAATTATTGTTCACTTCACTTTTCTAGCACCAACTGTTAATATACAAAACTACAATCGATTCCACAAACTGGATTAATCAAGTTAGACATTTTGTCGAACGATGATATCATTTCTGTATCTTCCTCATTATTTCACTTGTAGTACTGTACACTCATCCTTATTGCACCCTCGGGCCTCAACATTCTATCCGAAATGTTAGTTTCATCAGTACTTTGCACGCACTCGGACGTCATTCACCGTCGCTCCCTTCACTGCTGTCGTCCCTTCCGAGGGAGTGTCTAACTGCGTAGCACGCTATGAACACGTGAATAGCACGCGTGGGTTGGCAGCAACAAAGCATGCGCCTTTCGCATGGTTGTCAGAGAAGTACAGTGCGACATCCCCTTTTCTTTACTGTTCTTTGATATTCAAACAGCTCTTAACAGCAATGCTTTATACAACAGATGTTAGAACGCCAACACTTTACACTACTTATGTAAATATCACTCTATTATGAATTTTCTATGCTTACATATTTGTCAATTTATTTTACTGAACGCTGTTATGAAATTTATTTTCTTTTGCGTGTTAAATGTGAGTCAGTGGCCAACCACTGAAGCATTCACAACCTGGAATGGAATGCGAGACTAAATAACCTACTGAAAAATACGCAGCTGAAGATTACGTTGATACATTGCAACGCTGCGTATTTTGGAATGCTCTAAATTATTTTCACATCTCCAAGGAGTGATTTCATCGAACAAATTGCTTGAAGAATAGCAGTTGCACATTATTGGCCAGTCCCACCATCACAACAGCTCATATGCTCTAAGACTCCAGGCAATGTAAAGGATTTTCTTATGTATTTTACTACTGTGCTAGTGCATGAATCAGTTGTTTCATTGCATTTGCTTGGCAGAATTATAAAGTTAAATTAATTGTGTTACGCATACATCATTGACCTACATGACATAACCTATGTTAGGATACTAATCCATGAACGTTTCCAACTGATCACAAAAATAATAACTGTTATTTGTACAGATATGTACATAAATTGTTACAGTGTTTGAAAGCTTGAGTGAAATCTGTTTTTCACTCTAAGAGATAACGCTGTCTTCAACTGCTACAAGTGGTATAAGAGTTAAATAACTGCAAGATATATTGGTTAAACCTGCATGGTTTGCTTGAATAAATGCTACAAAATGTGTTACATGTGTCACAAAAATTTGTGTATGATAACTGCTTTAAACAGTGTATCCTATGCCATAAACGTTTTAGGCGCCCCAACCATTGTTCTGCACATTCTGTACGTCATTAATTAAAGCACTTCCAATCACCATTGTTGTGTTTACATTCTATATATTTGTGTACAGGGAAAGCGATTCTTACGGTTTTGTTAGTTATCACACCAGCTTTAGTGTAGCCATATTCTACGCACTAAATTGCTCAGTAATCAGTTGATTCATATTCGTATTCACATTAAGAAGTAAAAGCTAGTATGACTTTGTTCCTTTATTCATGTTTAGTGATAGACAAGTATATGACGGTAGTTATTGATTGATGCTGCAAATATGTTCTTGTCTTTTTCCATTTTTGTTTTGTGTTCTGAATCTAAAGGAAGTTAAACAGATTTTATTTCTGAAGCTTGAAAATTATTAATAACCCTACACATTCTGAAATTATTCGTCTTATTTGGACTGGCGACAGTTTTCGTTTATTTTATTACATGCTGTTAATAATGCTTGACGAACCTAGGTTCGAATCCCGTTACTGGTTCTTTTTCTCTTTTTAACACGATGTTATGTTACGATACCAAGTTCACATTCCTAATGCTTTAACCCTTTAGATACATTATCAAGGTCTTTTAGTTCTGTAAAAACGGCAACACCTACTTATTCAACTATAAGGTGCAGTATCGGTGAGAATTATACAGGTTTCTTGCGTGTTTGCATACAGTATCTCAAACCACCAGATCTGTACGTACCGGGACTACTTTATATGTTCTGTTGCCGTGACGGAAACTTTGCTGCAAGAATATTGAGGCAGTGTTACAAATTACACCAAAGGGACACTGACTTCAGAGGTAAATTTACATATTCATTTACATATGAAGAATTTTAACCGTCTCAGCATTAATAAAACAATGAGGCGACATCTGAGGTCTCATAGAATGTGATCACCCTACCACTGGAATAACCACATAAAACGAATTGTAGCAAATCAGGTGCTAGGCTGAGATTAATCGGAAGAAATCGCTTAGAAAGCACTTGTTCGACATATTGTATGGATTATCAGTTTGGCACCTTTAACAGGTTGAGTTAATAGAAGAGATAGAAAAGATTCAACGTCCAGCTGCGCGCTTCGTTGGTGGGTCGTTTAGATATAGCGTTACGGAGATGCTCAATAAACTCTAGCGGCAGACGCTACAAGAGAGGTACTATGTAACATGGGGGAGTATTTGAGCTTGTCTGGTGCCATTTCTAGGCAAGGTGAGGCCCAGTTACTAAGCGGATGACTTAAGGTTTCGCGATAGTTAACTTTCGCAATGAGGAGCGTAACGGAACACATCGTCCACAAGGGGCCAAATAAGATTTAAATTAATAATATGTAGAGCTGTTTTTTTATGCCCTGCAGTGAATGAATAAGGCGCAACTGTTAAATTTAAAGCAACTGGAGTTGTCTTCACAGGATTTACTCGTGAATTGCACATGTGGGTTCAATTTCCATAGATTGAAAATCTGTAAGGACGTTTTAAAATGAGTGCAGAGGGAAGAAACTTCACTCAATACAATATACAATTCCGAAAAAGTCTGTCAGATCGTTTTTCAAGAATTGTGCTCCAATGATCCCTGTATATATACTGTACGTCGAACTTAAAGCTGTGTGTTATCAAAGAATTAACGGTTCAGCTGCGAATGCAAAATGTTTATAGAGCAGTTATACTCAAAATGTGCACCGCAGAGCCCTGAGGAACATCAAGTCTTGTGACACACTGAGAAATCAATTCTTACAAAATCATAGCGATATTAGTTTCATGAAAGTTATTGTTTCTCTTAGTGCTTAACAGCTGAAAGTGAAGTGATAAGCAGCATTAAAAAATCTAGAAAAATGCTACGATAAAAAGCTACAAACAAAAGAATTTAGCTTGTACGAGCAGGTATGTGGCAATTCGATACTCGTAACTACACATGCACGAAGCGGCAGTGCTGACGCTCCCTCTCTCTCTCTCTCCCTCTCTCTCTCTCTCTCTCTCTCGCTGCTCAATGTCTTATCTACAGACACAGCGAACATTCCACTACGCTATCTCCATCTCTCTCTCATCCACAAACACCACAAACCAACTCGACGGATTTAGCCGCTTGGCTATCTGAGCTTCATCACGCGGGGATATACACTCCTGGAAATGGAAAAAAGAACACATTGACACCGGTGTGTCAGACCCACCATACTTGCTCCGGACACTGCGAGAGGGCTGTACAAGCAATGATCACACGCACGGCACAGCGGACACACCAGGAACCGCGGCGTTGGACGTCGAATGGCGCTAACTGCGCAGCATTTGTGCACCGCCGCCGTCAGTGTCAGCCAGTTTGCCGTGGCATACGGAGCTCCATCGCAGTCTTTAACACTGGTAGCATGCCGCCACAGCGTGGACGTGAACCGTATGTGCAGTTGACGGACTTTGAGCGAGGGCGTATAGTGGGCATGCGGGAGGCCGGGTGGACGTACCGCCGAATTGCTCAACACGTGGGGCGTGAGGTCTCCACAGTACATCGATGTTGTCGCCAGTGGTCGGCGGAAGGTGCACGTGCCCGTCGACCTGGGACCGGACCGCAGCGACGCACGGATGCACGCCAAGACCGTAGGATCCTACGCAGTGCCGTAGGGGACCGCACCGCCACTTCCCAGCAAATTAGGGACACTGTTGCTCCTGGGGTATCGGCGAGGACCATTCGCAACCGTCTCCATGAAGCTGGGCTACGGTCCCGCACACCGTTAGGCCGTCTTCTGCTCACGCCCCAACATCGTGCAGCCCGCCTCCAGTGGTGTCGCGACAGGCGTGAATGGAGGGACGAATGGAGACGTGTCGTCTTCAGCGATGAGAGTCGCTTCTGCCTTGGTGCCAATGATGGTCGTATGCGTGTTTGGCGCCGTGCAGGTGAGCGCCACAATCAGGACTGCATACGACCGAGGCACACAGGGCCAACACCCGGCATCATGGTGTGGGGAGCGATCTCCTACACTGGCCGTACACCACTGGTGATCGTCGAGGGGACACTGAATAGTGCACGGTACATCCTAACCGTCATCGAACCCATCGTTCTACCATTCCTAGACCGGCAAGGGAACTTGCTGTTCCAACAGGACAATGCACGTCCGCATGTATCCCGTGCCACCCAACGTGCTCTAGAAGGTGTAAGTCAACTACCCTGGCCAGCAAGATCTCCGGATCTGTCCCCCATTGAGCATGTTTGGGACTAGATGAAGCGTCGTCTCACGCGGTCTGCACGTCCAGCACGAACGCTGGTCCAACTGAAGCGCCAGGTGGAAATGGCATGGCAAGCCGTTCCACAGGACTACATCCAGCATCTCTACGATCGTCTCCATGGGAGAATAGCAGGCTGCATTGCTGCGAAAGGTGGATATACACTGTACTAGTGCCGACATTGTGCATGCTCTGTTGCCTGTGTCTATGTGCCTGTGGTTCTGTCAGTGTGATCATGTGATGTAACTGACCCCAGGAATGTGTCAATAAAGTTTCCCCTTCCTGGGACAATGAATTCACGGTGTTCTTATTTCAATTTCCAGGAGTGTATAAACGCACAGCACGCAGCACAGTGAACAGTTCCTACTCGAGTTTGTGAATGCAACTTGCTTTCCACTTCGCCACATCGAATCTGCGCATCGGTCTCCGACTCAGAATATTCGATTCATGATTACAATTAACTGCAGTTGTAAAATTCAGCGTCATCATGGGAATTAGACTGCGCACTATGGTTTGATTTAACGACGAACCCGACTTTAATTTGTATGGGTTCATCAGTAAGCAAAGTTGGGGTATTTGGGGGACTGAGAATCAGCATCTCGTGATCGAGAAGTCTCTTCACCTTCAATGGGTGACTGTGTGGTGTGCAATGCCCAGTCACGGAATAATCGGTGCGATATTCCTTGATGGCACGGTGACTACTGAACGATATGTGAAGGTTTTGGAAGATGATTTCATCCCCATTATCCAAAGTGACCCTGATTTTGACAAGATGTGGTGCATGCGAGACGAAGCTCGACCCCATTGAAAGAGGAGTGTGTTTGATGTCCTGGAGCAGCAATTTCGGGACCGCATTCTACCTCTGGGGTTATCCAGAGACCACTAACATGGGCCTAAATTGGCCGCCACATTCTCTGGATCTGAACACATTCGACTCCTTTTTATGGAGGCATATCAAAGACATGGTGTACAGCAACAACCCCAAACGATTTCTGAGCTGGAAACAGCCATCCAGAAGGTCATCGACAGCATCGATGTTCCGACACTTCAGCGGGTCATGCAGAATTTCGCTATTCGTCTGCGCCACATCATCGCCAGTGATGGTAAACACATCGAACATGTCATAACGTAAGTCCGAATATCTATAGTGACGTTTATATGTTGAATAAAGTGTGTGCACGCCATAGTTTGTAACTAATTTACGTTTTTTTAAATATAGCTGAGAAATTACCACCCATCATGTTTGTCATAAGGTAAAATTAAACTGTTGATTTTAAAATATAGGATGCAGTGTTGACTTAAAAGTGTGGTATCAAAATCTCATGTTGAAAGTTCAAAGGTGTTTCACACAGAAGATGAGGCATCAACCTCAAATGTTTCTGATAAATACGAGAAGGTGATGTAACTACTTCATGTTTCAGAGTTTCAAACAGTAAGATATTTAACGGCTCTTATATCAATCTGGAATTATTCTAACGGCTCACCTCTCTGCATGTAAGGTAGCAATTCCATGGTACCTGCTAAGATGCGCAGATATTTAGAAACCATATACTTCGATTGCAAAGACAACTATGTATATACATACGTAAGAAGTATCAATCATTAAGAAGTCAAAAAACTATGTCGTTTGCCACCAAAACTTTGGATGAAAAAGGTACTGAGGCATTGTCTTTGGTCAGTTAACGCACTGCACAAGGAGGAGATATAGACACTATCGCTGAGAATTTAATAAATCCATGTGTGACAGACATCACACAATACATGCTCGATGAAAAATCTGCGAGGTATGTTTCTACGGAGCAGCTTTCTAACGACACTCTTTCACTTGCAGCCAGTTGGGCACCTTCAATACAACACATTCGTCTTACAAATGGATTAGTCGATTGAAGCTGCTGGACTATCTTCGTGATAACTGCACAATTTTCATATAAACAGTCTTTCGAAGAAGACCTTCTAATATGTGCATTGCTGCCAACTAACACTACCAGAAAAGAAATTTTTTGCAGGATGAACAAATGTTTTGAAATAAACTGTCTCTATTGGAACAACGGTATCGGATTTGCACCGATGGGGCCGAGGAAATAACTGGTACAATAGCAAGAGCGGTGTCACTAATAAAAAGTAAAGCGCAAACTGTAGTTCGAGCCATAGCATTCTGCATAGACAAGCACTTGCAATAAAGAAGATGCCACCAAATCTAAACCTGGTTCTTGGTGAAGCAATAAAAATAACCAATTGTATTAAATCACACTCTCTTCAGTGCTGATTGCTTACAGTATTATCTGAAGATTGTGGAAGCAGACATAAAACACTATTGCTAAAACCGAGATAGGTGGTTATCTTGGAGCAAGACCTTAACAAAATTATCTGTACTAAGCACTAACGCATTTATGACTGATGTTTCTTTTAAACTGAAAGACCATTTGAGCGGTGAGACTTGGTTGTTCAAACTAGCCCTTTGGCAGATATATTAGAAAAAATTAATAAATTAAGTAAAAGTTTACAGCGGAAAATGGACAATCGTTTTTAGTACTATTAAAATATTGTCTTAAAAATTCGATTTCTCGATTGTTTGTGTTGAAAAGAGAGAACTAGAAAGCTTTTTAATGCAGAATGTCTTCGTTGATGAGGAAGCAGAATTGTTGTTGTTGTTGTCGTCGTCTTCAGTCCAGAGACTGGTTTGATGCAGCTCTCCATGCTACTCTATCCTGTGCAAGCTTCTTCACCTCCCAGTACCTACTGCAACCTACATCCTTCTGAATCTGCTTAGTGTATTCATCTCTTGGTCTCCCTCTACGATTTTTACCCTCCACGCTGCCCTCCAGTACTAAATTGGTGACCCCTTGATGCCTCAGAACATGTCCTACCAACCGATCCCTTCTTCTACTCAAGGTGTGCGACAAATTTCTATTTTCCCTAATTCTATTCAATACCTCCTCATTAGTTATGTGATCTACCCATCTAATCTTCAGCATTCTTGTGTAGCACCACATTTCGAAAGCTTCTATTCTCTTCTTGTCCAAACTATTTATCGTACACTTTTCACTTCCATACATGTCCACACTCCGTACAAATATTTTCAGAAACGACTTCCTGACACTTAAATCTATACTCGATGTTAACAAATTTCTCTTCTTCAGAAATGCTTTCCTTGCCATTGCCAGTCTACATTTTATATCCTCCCTACTTCGACCATCATCAGTTATTTTGCTCCCCAAATAGCAAAACTCATTTACTACTTTAAGCGTCTCATTTCCTAATCTAATACCCTCAGCATCACCCGATTTAATTCGATTACATTCCACTATCCTCGTTTTGCTTTTGTTGATGTTCAGCTTATATCTTACTTTCAAGACACTGTCCATTCCGTTCAGCTGCTCTTCCAGGTCCTTTGCTGTCTCTGACAGAATTACAATGTCATCGGAGAACCTCAAAGTTTTTATTTCTTCTCCATGGATTTTAATTCCTACTCCGAATTTTTCTTTTGTTTCCTTTACTGCTTGAACAACATACAGGGTTGAGTAACATGGGGGTATAGGCTACAATCCTGTCTCACTCCCTTCCCAACCACTGCTTCCCTTTCCTGTCCTTCGACTCTTATAACTGCCATCTGGTTTCTGTACAAATTGTAAATAGCCTTTCGCTCCCTATATTTTATCCCTGCCACCTTTCTCTAAGTCTACAAATGCTAGAAACGTAGATTTGCCTTTGCTTAATCTATTTTATTGGTGCGGTTCAGTCTCCACCTGTAGATAAACATGATGATATCTAGCCGCGACAGTGAGACGAACCGTAGGGACAGTCAAAGCGTTTCTACTGAGTTTCATTAAGTTTCAAGCTTCACTCTGAAGATTTGCTGGCAGATCAATATGCTTTCCATTTCAACCACAGTCGCAAATGCATGCCCTTCTGTAGCGGTATCTACCTTTTACTACTGAAATTTCAGCAATCACGGTTCGATTTCGCGAATATTATTGTTTTATACTACGATGGAATTATCAGAATCAGTGTCTCGGTCCTTTACCCAGATTTGACAAGTTAATAGGCTGATACTGACAATGTTTCTCACAAGATTTAATGTGCACTTTCACGTAATAAACTGAACTAACTGTGATTCTTTTTAAATTCGTAGCTAAAGATTTCCTCATATACAGCTGATTTTCCTGAGTCATATTGAGTCTCACCTTTATCTACGATTTTTATGCTAGATAAAGGAGAGCCTCAATATGTCTCAGGAACACCAGCTGTGTTATCGTAGATAAGGACTTCTTCATTCAATATTTAAAAGGGCTACGATTTATTGGCATCAGATAAACGGGGCCAGTTTCTCATAGCTTTAAGCAAAAAACCCACACGTTATCTACCAAACAGATTCTAAAACCAATGATTTTCCTACGCACCAAAGCATGTAGCGACCTCACCATCAAATGCCACATAACACCTTGTCCATCCCCGCATCCGTTCGATTGCATCAACTACTACGAAAACTATGCAGCAAGCAAGTATCATATGAAAACTTTATCAAACCAAACACTCCCGGCCAAGGCTGTTATTGGGTGCCGTCATCAAAGACCTTCACAGGCAATATTATTACCATCCTACAGTGCCCAAATCCTTCTGTAGACATTCCTGTTACCCGAACGTGAGTCAGCTCGGAATACTTATTACAGGATGATGTATCGATGAACACATCCACGCATATTTTAAGTCGACGTTGCGCAGAATTACCTCAGCAATGTAATGAAACGAGGCGAAAAACCATACCCGTTCCACATTGGAAGAAAAACGAACTGTTTTAGTGTTTCAGTACAAGTCCGACCGCGTGTCAGAGAAAATCTTATACTCGATCGATGTAGTCACACCTTTGGCAGCCTTCTACAGGCGGCTGTCCACATACGGGAAATGCGAGCGTGTACAGCTCGGCTAGACCGGGAATCAATCTCGGCCGCGCGCGTTGGTATCGCGTCTCTCAATGCCAAGTCCCGCGGGACATGCGGCTCGTGTGAGCGCTGCGCGGTCCGCACAATGCGCGATAAATTATGTCCGGTTGGCAGCCGGCGGCTGCTCCTCAGAGCCGGCGCAAATTTATCTCCGGCAGTCTTAATTACCGCGCGACAGGGACGCAGGCGCATGCTTTCCGCAGATCCAGATACATTGTGGAAGAGAGTGTTCTAGAGCACTGTTGGCGCACGATTTACGAGATGGCGACCATTTTTTTTTTTCATTACTATATGTCGCTGCGTTTAAAAACTCGTTTCAGACTGCTATCATCAACAGTTGCGAGGACAGACGAAAGGCCTTGCGCTCGCACATACAAATCTCACTGTGTACTACTATTAGTCACCGTTCAGTATAAAGCAGGAGAGCCGGCCGAAGTGGCCGTGCGGTTAAAGGCGCTGCAGTCTGGAACCGAAAGACCGCTACGGTCGCAGGCTCGAATCCTGCCTCGGGCACGGATGTTTGTGATGTCCTTAGGTTAGTTAGGTTTAACTAGTTCTAAGTTCTAGGGGACTAATGACCTCAGCAGTTGAGTCCCATAGTGCTCAGAGCCATTTGAACCATTTTATAAAGCAGGAGAGGAGATTTACGCGTCAATCCGGGCTGTGTATAGATTAGTGACTGGTACATGAGGGCTGTAGGAGGTAGGTTAGCAGTTTCCTGTTGAGGGTAGAACTAAGCATATAGTCTAACAACCCTACCATAACAAAGGTCAAAAATTAATTATGATTGTAGTGTTGCTCACGCTGCTAAATATTGCATTTTCGGGCAACAACAAAGTTATATTATGTGGCAGGTGTCATTAGAGCACAGTTAATAAAGTCATTTCTTGAAATAATGTATAAACTAGTCACTCATCTTTCTGTGTTTCCCAAGCTGGTCTCGTTGTGAACTCATGACTCAATCGTCGAAGATCTAGGTAGTGATGATTCCAAGCTCGGATGCAAAGAGTCCTAGGTGTTATTCTGCAATATTCAAAAGTTTTATAGATGAGTTTCATAAACCATTCTTGAAGATTAAACTTTTACAAGTTAGGTCAATGGTGATGTAAAAAAGTAATTAGCACTCCGAATTTAAGTTACACTTCTTTTTTATTACTTTTGTTGCAACATCACTTCGCAATATAAAACATACTTGAAAATATCTTCCTCACTGTTAAAGTTCACATTTCATAAACTGACTGCAATTTGCGTCTTTTCAACATGACGACCAAGACTTGACTCTCTAATCACTGCTTACGCGCCCAAAAATCAGAGTTACAAGTACGTCAATGATCATAGTGACAATAGAAAGAATACACATAACAATAATATCATTGCAATATATACATATCGATGTATCGAAGTACATCTACATTAATGAAATCAAGTCTGAATGTTGTCACAGAAATATGTTAACTATTTTACAGAAACACAGTAGAATATTGCTGGTATCGAGAGGTTGAGGTGAGGTGCCGTAATGGTTACGTAATTCAAGTACCATTACAATAGGTAGCTGTAAAATGTCATGGAACAAAGGAAGTGATCGTATAATGACACGTAGACAACACATAAAAATCATTTTTCTAGAGGAAACATACATCCATGTACATATAAGAATGGTTCAAATGGCTCTGAGCACTATGGGACTTAACATCTGGGGTCATCAGTCCCCTAGAACTTAGAACTACTTAAACATCACACACATCCATGGCCGAGGCAGGATTCGAACCTGCGACCGTAGCGATCGCGCGGTTCCAGACTGTAGCGTCTAGAACCGCTCGGCCACAACGGTCAGCCCGTGTGCATATACACCTATTATAGTGCATAACGTACGGTAGTACGTAACAGACCTATCCACTCCGCTTTCTGCTGCATTTTCATATGTAGTGAGGGAAAAATGTCTATTTGCGTCGGAAACCGCACTGATGACTAATTCTAGTGAGCACTATACAATATAAAAAACGGAAGCAGTAAAACCGTCAACAGTTTACTTTCACTGTCGGTTCACAACACAACTTCTTTTCCCTTCCTCCCATTTTAAAACACAGTCGCAGTTATCTTTGCAGATGACGGGTTTCGACCATCTCAAATGGCCATCTTCTGAGTTAAGATTAAAATTAAAACTTCTATATCATTCGACATTTCGCATGTAAAATACGTTTAATATTGTAAAATAATGGGATAATAAAATTCTCACACCCAGCTGCTGGACGAAGAACCATGCATTGTCACCAATATCAAAGAATTACGCTACGTATCGTACAGTACCATCGAGAAATAAAAGTCCGTCTACGGGTTAACGTCTGGTGACTGTCACAAAAGCGATACAATTGCAAGTCAGACAGGACCACATCGTACGATCCTGTACTCTTTTCATGCTGTACCCAAATATGTATAATGTGTAATTTTATATAATGATAAATGACTAATAACACATGAGATGATGTGGTACTCATTTTGGTGCTGCAGTCTGACCAAGGCAGGTGGTTTACCACGACATCTGTGAGCTTATGTGTTCAGGTTCGCGTGCCGTATAAATAACCAACAACACACAAGTCAAGTTCTTGCCTCGTTAATTAACTGCACCATTTAAATGTTTCTTGGTGAGAGATTACAGATGTAGTGTAAAACATTAATCTTTTCGGTTTGTGAAAGTCGAGGAGGAACAAACGTAAAACAAGTGGCTATGCTAATCGCGTTTCAGTGAATTGAAAGAGATGATAGTGGTGGATGGCTGCAGAATTAAATACGAGTAGTAATGGTTGGGTACGAGAGGGGCACAATATTATTTAAGTATTTGACAAATGCACTAATGGCTCTCAGACGTGCAATCCACTCTGCGTGATAGAAAGTGTTTCAGGCTGTATGGGGAACCCGACGGGAAGTGATACCGCACAGATCTCAAGTGTAGCTATGTGCGCTATATACACTATAGCTCAGGGCAAGATAGAGTACCCTTTCATCAACAGACGATGCCGATTACGGATTACTCGCTAATGGAGGAAAGAAGTACGGTAAAAGTTTTCTATCTACTGCAGAATATAGATGTCTGTTGCAAAATATAGGAACATATTTATCAGGCTCTGGACAAATTTATCGATAGCTATTGGAAACAGGCGAAATATTTCGAATGTCTATTGAACCGCTCTTGTATACAGTCATGACAAAAAGTATTCATACCCCGTTGTTCATGAAGAATGAATTTATTTGTTAGAACTAAAAATCACAATCAAAGATTTTATTTCGTAAAGTTAACAGTATAGGGTTTTGAAATTTTGAACATTTGATTTGTTGTGATCCAGCAACCGTACGCTATTTAATTACGGCACGTATATACAGCCACTTAGGTTGCAAAAATTTAGTCAATTGACCACGGTTTCGATTGCACTGCGGCAATCCTCATCAGAATAAAAATTGTCCTAGCGCAATCGAAACCGTGGTCAATTGACAAAATTTTGTGGCTATATATTTGTCCTGTAATTATTTAGCATAGGGTTTCCTTTCTAATCTGTACATATAGAAGAATGAACTAAATTAACCTTCTGCGAGAACGATTCGCATGCAGCAAGGAACTCTTCACTGAAAAGCTCCACTTCGTGCAGTTTGGTTCTGATAAGATGGTCGATAAAGATCCTAAACTGACAGCTTCTGCATTGTCTACACTTGTAAATGACCATTTCGAGAAGAAAATCACACCAAGTTTTGTTCGCCGTATTTTAAATACAGCAGGTTTTGCGGCTAAGGTACCAAGAAGAGAACTATACATCAGCAAGAAGAACAAGGAACAGAGACTTGAATTTTCTATAGAGCATATAAACAAGAACTGAAGTTTCTGGGACAAGGCACTGTTCACAGATGAATGTAAATTTAAAATATGTGTAAATTTAGATGTGGAGACGACCAAATACTGAGCTGGATCCTAAACATATTCAACCCACAGTAAAGCATGGCAGTGAAAAGGAATTACGAAATGAGGATTTTGGTCAGTTTGTTGTGTTTGTTGACGGAAACATGGATAGATGTCAGTATTTAAATATCACAAAGTGAAATCTAAAAAATAAAAAAAAAGCAGCTTGAGTTTAGGCACAGATTACTACTTTCAACAAGACAATGATGATACTAAACATACAGCGGAAATTGTTCCTCTGTGACTGTTGTATCATATTCCCCATGATCTTAAGTTTCCAGCTCAGAGCGCAAACCTTAATCCAACTGAACGTCTTTAGAATATGCTTAAAAGAATAGCCATAAAACATGAGAAAAGAACTAAGACTGCTCAGAAACAATTTCTACAGCAAGGATGGCAAATATTACCTCAGAGACTATCGGTGGTTCATTCCATGGCAAAGAAGTTAACAAACGTGATACATAGAAGAGAAATGCCTACAAGCATTAACATTGTCATTACATTTATGCACACTATAATTTTCTTTGTGAGTATGAACAATTTTTCCCCTCTGTGTGAAGCCAGTGCTACATAATTTTTATTTACTTTGGCCACAAGAATAATTTAGTTACCAGTATTACGCGAACAGATTAGGAGGAAAACCCATACCGTCAGTTTATCAAATAACATCTCTGATTGCGATCTTTAGTTCTAATAGGTTATGTTATTCTACGTGAACAACGGTGTATGAATACTTTTTTCCATGATTGTACATGGTGTGTTCACTATCAACGATAGAAAGGAACTATAGTTTGAGCTTTCCTTACAATATACTGTAAGATAAAATGTATCTTTAAGGAATCTTTTTTCGTCTAGTTTTATTTTTCAGTCCACCTTTCTTTTGATTACATTTGCTTTTTGAATGTAGGAAGACTGTGACACCGACAACAGTCGCATAAATACATTATGGGGAGCCCTTACGTCCTTCCTGGGGTCTCCCGTGGCGAAGCTGTAGACCACAGTCGCGACCGCGGACAGAGTTCGCTTACTCTGGGCGGTGAGCGGCGCGCCAGATTAATTACGAGACGGATAACCCAGCAGATTTACTAGTAAACTTTATTGGTGGACCCGGATTAACTTTCTACACTTCTCAAGAGCAGTCTGAATAAGAGTCACCAGCCTCGCATTTTCTCGTGACGCAAGCTTAAACTTATAATTACAGGGTGTTTCAAATCGAGTGACTTGATTTCAAAACTCCATATTTATTGCTAAAAACATACTACAAACACGAGATGAATTGCAAAATACCCATAAAATCTTAAATTTGTGGCTACTCTATTACAAATGCTCTATGTGCTCATCAGCAGCAGCTCGAACAAGATCTAGGCCATAGAAGTGATGGCGGCTGTTATTCTGCTCCTCACTTCTTTTATGTCACGAAGGTAAGGGGAGATGAACACACTTTTTTTCACATACCACTACAAGACAAAATCGAATTGGGTCACTTCTGACGATCTTGGAGACCAAGAATGCAGGGCAGTGCCTCGGCGACCCGTACATCTTTTTCCAACGTTGAGGCAGAGTGCCATTAAGAAATTGACATATGTTGTGCCAGTGTGGTGGAACTCCGCACTGGCACAACAACATACGTCAGTCTAACTCTATCCTGTTAGAAAATGAAGTCACTGGAGTTCTTCTGAAGTTGTGGAAAAAGTCAAATCTGCAGTCGCCATAACTTCTGTAAAAGCAGATACATTGTGTAAAGTTTATGTCGAATTTAGCTATCATCCACATGCTGTTCGTGCTAAGACTTCAACATTTTATGACTATTTTGCAATGCATCCTATGTTGTGTTGTATGTTTTATCAATAAATATGGAGTTTGAATCAGGTCATTCTTTTCGAAACAAGTATTACGTCCCTGTAACTGACTCATACAAGAAAGATTCCAAGAACCGAACGCTCGACTGGGAAATGTGCGCTGTTCACTGTTGATTCACAGCCTTGAGCTGCTTTCTAGTTGCATCCGCCTATGATCTTCTCAAAAACAAAACAGGATAACAGTTGAAAGTCAACGGATTGGAAAGCACTCCAAAACACCACACATTAAGTTTCCACAGGAACAGACTAATTTAATTCTTTCAATAACGTTTTGCCAAGTCTTCCGCTTTACTTAAACTTCATAACCTAGCTAACGCATCCATACCTTGATACAATCCGTTTCTCTACAGAGCAAACACCCGCTCACTAAACTGCGACATTCATCTACCTACAGGACCTGAATTTTGTATAGAAAGTTTGTTTATCCTGAATGATCACTAATTTCCGACCTCTGAAATGTTAACCACTTTAAAGCACTTTCTCTGCACCAGAGCCGGCGGGAGTGGCGAGCGGTTCTAGGCGCTACCGTCTGGAACAGCGCGACCGTTACGGTCGCAGGTTCGAATCCTGCCTCGTGGAATGGATGTGTGTGATGTCCTTAGGTTAGTTAGGTTTAAGTAGTTCTAAGGGACTGATGACCTTACATGGTAAGTCCCATAGTGCTCAGAACCATTTTTTTCTGCGCCAGAGAATGCGCGAGTTGTCTCATACACTTGGACTCCTGGCCGACTCCTCGACTTTACGAGCTCCTAGCAGCGTCTAACAACCCTACCACAACAAAATGGAAATGAAATGAAGTCCCATGCTTCTTTACAGAGCGTAGGGGGACGATGCGGGAGACCCGCACCGCCTTACTAGGAAAGGTCCTAATGGAGGTGGTTTGCCATTGCCTTCCTCCGACCGTAATCGGGTTGAATGATGATGATGAAGACGACACAACAACACCCAGTCATCTCGAGGCAGAAAAAAATCTCTGACCCCGCCGGGAATCGATCCCGAGACCCCTTGCTCGGGAAGCGAGAACGCTACCGCGAGACCACGAAGGGCGGACACCACAACAAAGGTAAGCATTTAATAACGATTGTGGAGTTGCTCACGCTGCTAAATACTGCATTTTCGGGCAACAAAAGTCATGTTATGTGGCAGGTGTCATTAGAGCACAGATAATAAAGCCATTTCATGTAATAATCAAAAAATTAGGCACTCATCTTTTTGTGTTTCCCCCACTGGTCTCGTCGTAAAATCATGGCTCAATCGTTAAAAATCTAGGTGGTTATGATTCCAAGCTCGGATGCAAAAAGGCTTAGATTTTATTCAGCTATATTCAAAAGTTTTGTAGATGCGCTTCACAAACCATCCTTGAAGATTACACTTTGGCTGGACAATGGTGATGTAAAAAAAATAATCAGCACTCCAAAAATTAAGTTACACTTCTTTTAATTGCTTTTATTGCAATATCACGCGACACACTAAACATCACTTCACAATACAAAACATACTTGAAAACATCTCTCTCACAGTCACTGTTAAAGTTCACATTTTATAAGCTGACGACAATATTCGTCTTTCCAACATGACGTCCACGACTTGACTTTCTCAAGGTCCGACTCTAACAACTCAACAACTAACTAATAATCGCTCACGCGCCCAAAAATCAGAGTTACAAGTACGTCAAAGATCATAGTCACAAAGGAAAGAATACACATAAGAATAATATCATTGCAATATAAACATATCGATGTATCAAAAGTGAAATCAAATCTGAATGTTGTCTCAGAAATATGTTAAGTAGTTAACAGAAATACAGTAGAATATTACTGGTATCGAGAGGTTCAGGTGAGGTACCATAATGGTTACGTAATTCAAGTACCAGTACAAGCGCCACGAACTTATTTTAACTTTCAGCCAGTCGGTGTCGTGAGCGTAATTCAGACCGTATCACTGGCCACTTCTTGCTCCCATTAATAACACATCTGCAAAGTGCTGCTTTCTTCCAGGTTGTCTTCTCGGTATTTTTTTCAAAACAGGTGTTGGATAACAAGAGCCGTCCTCGGAAAGTCACTAATCATTATGTCATTCTAATAGGTTCCGACCACGACCCACTTGGAAGGATTCCAATGACGCTGACCCGTCATCTTCAGACCGAGCAACGCCCCCTTACCTAGATACTGGAAACTGTTTATGGTGTGCTCAACAGCCAAGAGGACAAGCCCACAAGCGCAGGTAGAAATGCTGCTATAATTACAATCACATAAACTTCTTTTTCTTTTCCTTCCTGTCTGTTCATGGATTAGGTGATTTAATCTATTCTCGTCAATACAGTCCCAAGATCTCTCCCGTGGTCTTCTCCTCTGTCTGGTTCTTCTAGGTTTGTAGACAAGAATTTATTTTGGAAGTCTGTCTTCGTACATTCCATCTACAAGTTCCCATGATCTGTTTATTTTTGGATCTATTTTTTTTTTGTGCACAGAATCAGTTTTAATTCATTTCTAATGTCATCATTTGTTAAGCGATTTTCTCTAGTGTATCCTTTAACATAGTGAAGAAATTTGATTTCCGCAGCCTGGTTCCCGCTCATATCCTTTTGGCTGGGAACCCAGGTTTCAGTTCCAAAGAGAATAGTATGTACTGCCTTGACTTTCTAAAATTTCGTCTGTGTTTGGTGTATTTCTAATTCTTCCTCAGACTGCGTTAAATTTTAGGACCTTGTTATCAGTTCCAGTGCCGAAATTTCGTCCTGTGTCACAGATGAGACATTGAGAGTGGGTCACTTGCTCCAGTATTACATTATTTATTGTAATTTTAGATCAAGTAGGCGATTTGCCCTCGAATACCGTTACCTTTTTTATTAGTAGATATATTTACAAGTCAACAAATTAATTTGATAAATGGCTCTTTGAGGATTAGTTTGATTTTTTTGAATTATTGTTTGATCATCTCCATATAGTAAAGTATTAAAACATTTCTGTTTGTTGATCTTTATGCCCTAGGTGATATTTTGTTTCCAAGCCCTAACATGGTCGTCCTTGTAGATGTTCAATGAAGGTGGAGACAAGACCCATTCATTAACGCCTTGTTACTTCTTCGATTATAAGTTTTGCCTCTTTGTAAAGGGGGGGGGGCGTTAAAGGGTTAATTAGATGCGTTAGGAAGCCTCTTTTTCTCCAGAAGCTGCCAAAATAAGTGTCTGTCGCCTTAGAAAACATTTGTACATGGACTATTAAGATTTATAAATACTCGCTGATTTCTATCGTCTGTTTCGAAAAAGACACTAACGCCATTATGTTGTATCAAACCGCTAATACTAATGTAATAAAACCCACACATGAAGGATCTAGTTCACGAAACCCTCGTGCAACCAATCCTTGAACATTGTCTGCCAGTATGGGATCCTTAGCAGGTAGGACTAACAGGAGCTGTATGGGAGTAGCACGTATTGCCTTTGCTTCATCAGTTAAAATTGTCCACCTCGATACGAAGCTGAGTGGTCAGCGTGACGGACCGCCGTCCTAAGGGGCCCGGGACTGGGTGTTGTGTTGTCTTGATCATCATTTCATCCCCATCCAGCGTGCAGATCGCTGACTGTGGCGTCGAATGTAATAAGACCTGCACCATGGAGGCCGGACCTGCCCCGCAAAGACCTTCCGGCTAATGACGCCAAACTCTGATTCCCGTCAGCTAAAATTCAATCTGCAGCTTGACGTCCTGGGAGATCTTTATGTTCTGAGTATTGTAACGGGACATCCTCCTCTACCATTACTTTTCCTCAACAGTATCATTTTTCGAATTTTGGACAGGTCAGTCTTCTCTCAGCTGCTGTTCTTAAAACTTTCATATAGTTTTATACACAGTACGTTATATTTCAAGCTAGAATTTATGAAAAGGAATTACTTTATTTTGGATGTTTTAATCATTAAATTGTGGTTCTGAATGTATTGTTAAAATTATTTTTTTGGAAACATTTGAAATTAAGAATTATTTGGCACACCTAAAATTGCTATTAGTAATTACACAATCTAGTACTGTTTGTTATGTTTATTTCTGGATTCATTTATGAAATAATAATCGAAACTAATAGAAATTCATTTGTCAAGAAAAACTGTAAACCCTATGGAATACTTTTATTACTGCAGAATGGGGGAGTACTAAGCATGCCTCTGAGGTGATCGGAATTATTTTTGGATTGTGGGCGAACAGTGTAATTTCGACTTTGTTAATGTGCAATTTCTAAAGACTGTATGATATACTAAAATGTCACCAAACATATTTACGTAACAACAAAAATTCTGCAGTAACCATCTGCAAATTTATTTAGATCAATTGAACTATGAAGACTTGAAATGCGAGAATTTCAGCTTGGAGAATCAGACAACTAGGCAAGAAGAACTGGAGCCAACTCTACACAAAAAGCTAAGTGAACCAGAAAGTTTATTGTGATCTTCGCTCTTCTCAAATTCTTCATTATAGAATTTGCTTATTGAGGACAATAGCTGAAGGAAGGTGGGGCACATTACAGTATGGAATGTTGTGTTCCAAACACGCCTCGTCAAGCAGATTAATCCCCTTATCACCAAGAGCCAATTTTTTTTGCACCAGGCCCGCGGTAATTATACCCTGGAAAGTGCAATTCGACGGGAAGTTTGGCGAGAATACCACCAACTCCTATAATGCGCCTCCTATCACGCATGTTAGGCTACCGAGGTGGTTGTGCCCCGTGCATCCCATTATATACCAAATCGTCAGCGTCGATCCAGACTTTTGTGTCGCGGGAAAACCAAGCCATTTAGCTAGTGCTCAAGACACTTGACGTCTTATGACATACATATGGTTCTCAATTCTTCTGCATTTCCTCGGTGTAAAAGCATCCCGAGATTTCATTGCCACTGCTGTCCTTTAAGACTTAAGTTCTGGGATTGTTCTCTGTACTTTGGACACTATGAGTATCTCACTCGACCAGTTTGCGAGGTATGACTTCTCAAATGGTGTCTTGCATTTTGAGATACGTACCAAATCACATTATATTTCTGTTTACATGGATCCAGCGTTTTTATACGGTAATACACCGTATTCATCAGTCTGCTATCATGAGCATCGATTGGTCCCGTTTTTATTGTGCTACAAATCCCAGAACTCTCATCACTACAACATCGGCCCACTCTAAGTCTTCCAAACCTTCGATCATAACATACCTACGAGGGTATGTTTCGCGAGGTAGTTTGTGCAGCCCTCCAGTTATTGCCTCCATACTCATTCGATCATACCTCTGTCTCTAAGCTCTGAAATTACTGAGATAACCTCAGTCGAATGAGTGGTATTGCCCGCAGCTGCTGATACCATGAGCAGTCGCAGTCGATCCATTTGCTGGTTGGGATCGTCGTAGTATTTACAGGGTGGTCCACTGATAGTGAGCGGGCCAAATATCTCACGAAATAAGCATCAAACGAAAAAACTGCAAAGAACGAAACTCGTCTAGCTTGAAGGGGGAAATCAGATAGCGCTATGCCCACTAGATGGCGCTGCCATAGGTCAAACGGATATCAACTGCGTTTTTTAAAGTAGGAAACCGCATTTCTACTACATATTCGTGTAGTACGTAAAGAAATATGAATGTTTTAGTTGGACCACTTTTTCGCTTTGCGATAGATGGAGCTGTAATAGCCGCAAACGTATAAGTACGTGGTATCACGCAACATTCCGCCAGTGCGGCCGGTATTTGCTGCGTGATACATTACCCGTGTTAAAATCGACCGTTTACCAATTGCGGAAAAGGTCGATATCGTGTTGATGTATGGTTATTGTGATCAAAATGCCCACGACGTCAGTACGGGATGTTCAGGCTGGTGGAGGCTCTGACGTGCGGAGTGTGCAGTTGGAGTGAAATGGGAAACCTGATACGTCTAGATACGACTCTCGACAAGTGACAAGTACATAAGCATCCTGTCTGGTCACCTGCATCCATTCATATCCATTGTGCATTCCGACGGACATAGGCAATTCCAACAGGAAAATGCGACACCCCGAACCTCCAGAATTGCTACAGAGTAACGCCAGGAACACTCTTCTGCGTTAAACACTTCCGCTGGCCACCAAACTCCCCAGACGTGGACATTATTGAGCATATCTGTGATGCCTTGCAACGTGCTGTTCAGAAGAGATCTCCACTCCCTCGCACTGTGACGGGATTATGGACAGGCCTGCAGGATTCATGGTGTCATTTCCTTCCATCACTATTTCAGGCATTAGTCGAGTCCATGCCACGTCATGTTGCGGTACTTCGGCGTGCTCGCGGGGAGGCTACACGACGTTGGGCTGGTGTACCAGTTTTTTTGCCTATTCAGTGTATATATGTTCAGTATATATATACAATGAACAGGCAGCGTATCATCACCCAATTCAATCATTGAATGATGTGGTCTCTTCGAGTCGTGGATTCAGGTATGCTTTCAGCAGACCTCTCCAAGTGGAACGGTCTTGGGAAGTTCCCTGCCAGGTGCTACCTGCGATCTTCTTGATATCTTTGTCCATTTGTTCGACGGTCTTCCTCTAGGCCTCCGATGCTCTCTCGGACTCCACTCCAGTACTAGGTTTTCCATCTGCTGTCTTTTCTTCTCGTGACGTGGCCAGCCCACTGCCATTTCAAGGAGTCTACTCTCTGTAAGATGTCCTTAAACTTCGTCACAGACCAAATGCCATCTGCCCTTTCCCTGTCGTTTCTTGTATAGCCCAGCATTTATCTTTCCACTACTCTCTTTTGTAAATGAGTTCAGTGTCCATGTCTCACAACCATACGCCAGCACAGGAAGAATACACTGATCAAATACTATTTTCTTCAGAATTACTGGCATTTTTTATCTGAATACTGTTGAATTCCACCCAAATGCTTGCCACCCAAGCTTGATGTGCTGATGGATTTCTGGCCTTACATCTCCCTTCATATTTATAATCTGGACAAGGTAGGTATATTCACTGACCTCTTCTAATGGACTATGCTTGACTTTCACATCTCATGCTGGGACCCATTTGTTGGACATTACTTTTGTTTTGGAAAGGTTCATGTTCAAGCCTACCAACTGACATTCCGATGCAAGAACTATAACTAAGTTTCGGAGCTCTGTTAGTCGTTGGCCAGTAAGGCAATATCATCAGCAAATCTCAAGTTAGTAAGCCTTCTTCCATTCAATCTAATTCTCTTACCTTCCCAGCTCAGCTTTGACATAGCCATTATCAGTACAGCCCAGAGCAGTTTTGAGGAGATGGGATCGCCTTGCTTGACACCCCTCATGATGTGGAATTCTTGAGTTGATTCGCCCATATTAACACAAGCTGAAGTAGTCTCGTAGATATTGCTGAGCACTTCAAGCATCGCTGCTCCCACATCTTGTTCACTCAAAGCGTGGAGACAGTTATATGGTTAACGGAGTCAAAGGCCTTCTCAGAAACAACAAAGGCAATGCAGAGAGGCAGCCGGTATTCACTTTCTCTGTTTATCATTTCACTAAGGATCAGAAGGTGGCCATAAGTGCTAAAATTGCTTCAGAACCCTGCCACTTCTATAGGTTTGGCTGAGTATAGGGTGGAAATAACTCGATTTAACAGGATCTTTGTGAAAATTTTGTACAAAATTGAGAGGAAGCTCATGGGACGATAGTTTTTGATATTGTGAATACTTCCTTTCTTGCGTATCAATGCAATCTTTGCCTTGTTCCAGAGATATATATAAAAGATATATATCTGCAAGGTGAACATCTATGGTTCATTGTGGAATAGAGCGAATTTGATGTGGGCTGTTAAGGAATTACAAAGAAGGTATGCAGTTCCAGCACAAGCATCTGTCTGTATCAGTTCTGAAATGTAGCTTCACCCCATACAGCTGAACTGCCATTATTTGTTGGAAAGTATTCATCATAGACTCATCCATTACAGTCCTTACCTGTGTGCTTGCATGTAGTACACTTATTAACTTCATCCCTGCTCATCAGCAGCATTGCCTCAATTTTGCACACAGATACTTGCATCAGAGCAGGTAAGTGTCCCACCTCTTGTGCTTCGGAAGACTGACGAGACTTTTATCAAATGATCCACAGTTCCAGCACACGCATTTCTTAACATGAGTTGCAAAATGAAACTTAGTCCCATTCTGTTCCATCTTCATTATTTGATGAAGTGTATGCATCTTCCTCATATATATTTACCAAAATATTGCCGCTTTACAAACGTCATGCAGGTGGCAGTGGATACAGTCAATAACTACATGATTACAGCTAATATATCCGCTAAACTCCTCCTTTATGGACGCAGACGTCTCATTCATAGGATACACAGTATGCAGTAAACACTTTCATCGATCTTCTCAGGAGGCTCAGCACAGAGCGAAGCTCCTTCAAGAGTGGAGAAGGGAGGAGGGGGTGGGGGTGGGGGGTGGAAGTGCAGTAATGAGGAAGGGGAGGTGCTGATGGAGGTGGGCAACAGTGTCCTCTGGTGGGGGATTGTGAACTAGGTCAGCTGGTCCCCAGACCTCGAAGTGAACACACAAAATTTGATATCTCCACCAATAAATTTGAACTTCCATCATTTTTTGAATTTCCCGCCATTTCCAGGAGTGGTGGATGGGGGAAAAGAGTGGGGAGGGTGGGGAGGGCGGGGGAAGGGACCCACGTGCCACCTGGGGAAAATCCATGATGCTATCAGGGGTGGGGGTTGCCCGTGAATGTATGCAACCTACATCAATGAAGTGGGAAAAATTGGAAATCTGTGGTAAGCTGCTACGGGACCAGACCGTTAAAGGTCACCGGTTCCTAGTCTTACACACTACTTACTCAAACTAACTTAGCTAACGACTCCACACACACCCAGGCCTGAGGGAGACCTCGAACCTACGATGGTGGAACAAAGTGGTGTATAACGGATTTATCCCACAACTTCAGAGGACCTTGTGGGTGCCTCGGTAGCCTTTACATGGGAATGAGAGAAATTTGAGAGAGAATTAAGTTTTAAGTCGGTCGGTTGGCAGCTCAAACGATATAATTGGTAGCACGCAATCAGCGAGATGTGGAGGTCGAGAAACGAACCTCAGTTCGTCACTCAATTCGAACTTTTTCAGATATATTCGCCATATAAAACGAAAAATATTTCTTTTTCATCATCTGAGTACTGTCAAGAACATAAACGGCAGTGGATACATCAAACCAGTTTCATGCAGCCTCCTTGGTGTTACAGTTTTCATTAAAACTGCAGTGTATGTAAATAACATTTTAACCCAATAACATGTAATCCACCTACTGTTCCCTTAAGTAAGACATCTAGGAAATGTAGTTGATGCTGCTTCGCAAGTACGGCAGTGAATTTTTTTCTAGAGTGAATAGAGTTTTGATGTTCTAACAAATCTTACGTTTTATAATTCCATGTGGACCTACTACAAATATATCATTCAGTTGACACACGTTAACTACAACTAATGGATTCTGGCCACGTTGGCTCGGAATATTGCGCGTACGTAATTGAAGTCTCCCTCAAAGAAGCGTTCTTGACCACTCCGATCGGCAGACCTAGACAACAGGAGAGAACATATTACGATTTTGTGTCCAGTCCATTAAGCACTATTAATCTAAAAATAAAATCAAGTCAAAAAGATCCCACATATACCTGTTTTACCGTAGATTTTTGGTAGGATAACCTTGACAGTTACATCCCGCTCAAATGCCATGACATGTAGGGTAAATGAAATTTACAATACTGGCGCGCCTGCGGTTCAGTGGGATCGTGAGAGCTACATTTACTCGCATGACGGATGAACAGGGAGCGCAGTTAAACCATCAAGTATCGTTTACATTCAACAGCGCAAGACGTATGTGCATAGAGCAACGCAGCTCCGTTTCGGTTTCTGCTGCGCGTTGCGTTGTTAGCGAATGCAGACAGGAGATAGGCATCTGGACGCAAATTAAGCTGGGTAATCCGCAAGATGGACGACATGAGCAAAGGCAATATGCCGCACGCCTGCAACAAGGACACTTTCTAATGGGCTGCTCACGACCGCACACCCGCGTGATACCGTAACGCGGCACGGCGGGCCCAGGCCGGCGTAAATAAATGCACGTGGATGCCACCTGTCAGCCGCGGCAAGCTGAAGCATTGTTGTTAGTGGGGACTGCTTCCCCAGTGGCTGCAGCCGATCATTTTGTGGTCCTATCTCTGTTACATATCTGTTAGCACCAGGCTGGCAGTTCGTGGGTCGCAGATGATGCCGAAACCAGCGTCTCGTTTCTGCTCCTCAGTATTTGTTCTTAAACAGTTCGCGGTTGATGCCTTTTTTAGTAATGTTCAGTTTCGACTTGAACGTCAAACTGGACTTGGAGGGTGCTTGGCTCATACTTCAAGAATTTTTATAAATGGCCACAAGCATTTCGGCATCGCGGGAGGGCACAGCATCAACTCTGTTATTTGACTACTGGACTAATAAAGGAACAACTGTAACATCCCACGGAAGCAAAATTTCAAAAACGGTTTATGACACCTACGCTCATACTGGACATATTTTTATTCGTTTTTAGGAATGATTACCCCACACGCATTAAAGATGTGCGTTACGTCCGTCCACAGGCCATGGCAGGCTCATCGGCACCGACCGAACGGTGTGTCACCTTCTGCCCATGACGTCATTGGATAGAATATGGAGGGTCGTGGTATCAGCACACTGCTCTCCCGCTCGTTGTCAGTTTTCGTCACCTAAAGCCACTACTACTCGGTCAGTTATCTCAGAGTAGCTCTTGCACAGAGCGTACTGAATTATTTGTTAGATTTAGTCCAATTTCTGTCTTCCCCTACAGTTTATCACTCTACAGTTCCCTCTAATACCGTGGAAGTTATTCCCTGATGCCTTAATCCATTTGATATCATCCTGTCCCTTCTTCTTGTCAATGTTTTCCCTATATTCCTTTCTTCGCCGATACTGCAGAGAGCCTTCTCATTCTTTACCTTACCAGTCCATCTAATTTTCAACGTTCTTCTGTCACATCACATCACAATCGCATGATTCTCTTCTGTTCCGCTTTTTCCAAAGACCATGATTCACTACCATGTAACACTATGTTCGAAACGTGCATTGTCAAAAATTTCATCCTAAAATCAAGGTTTCTGTTTGACACTAATCGATTTCTTTTGGCCAGAAAAGCATTCTTTTCCTGTGATAGTCTTCATTTTATGTTCTCCTTGCTTCGTCCGTCATGGGCTACTTTGCTTCCAGGGTACCAGAATTGTTAAACTTCTTTATCATCAATTTTGATGTTAAGCTTCTCGCTATTCTCATTTCTGCTACTTCTCATTACTTCTGTCTTTCTTGAGGTTACTCTCAGTCCGTACTCTTTATTCATTAGAATATTTATTGCCTTCTCATATTCTATAACTCTTGCTCACTTTCACTTAAGATAGCAATGGGATCAGCGAATCTTATCATTGATATCCTTTCACCCCTAATTTTAATGTCACTCTTGAACCTTTTCTTTATTTCCATCATTGATTTTTCGCTGTATAGATTGCGAAAGACTGCATCCCGTTTTACACCCTTTATGGTGCTCCCACCAAGGAAAAATCCGTGGTCGCATCAGGAATCGAACCATGGGCCCCCACGTGGCAGTCAGTCGCATTGACCACTCAGCTGCGGAGGTGGACGTATTAGAAATATGATTTTGTGCAGTCCTGTTTAAAGTAACGAGGCAGTGTATGTAGAAGAAATTCAAAGCTATATTACGCCGTAATAACAGAATTCATGCCATGTCAAGCTATTTTTCGTTACGGCACCTGGCACTCCACATCCTTATTGTACAATCACTTTACAATATGCTGGCCCAAGTGTAAAAATGCAAGGAACATTGTGCCAGCAGTTACAGTGTGTTAAGTTCACACCCAGTTCAGAGATACTTGACCGATTGAGGTGGCGCAGTGGTTAGCACACTGAACTCATATTCGCGTGAACGACGGTTCAAACCGGCGTCCGGCCGTCCTGATTTAGGTTTACCGTGATTTCCCTAAATCGCTTCAGGCAAATGTTGGGATGGTTCCTTTGCAAGGGTACGGCCAATTTCCTTCCCTCATCCGATGGGACTGATGACTTCACTGTTTGGTTCCCTCCCCCAAGTCAACCAATCAATCGGAGATTCTCGTGGGGCGTGAATTTCCCTAACGTAACAGACGTACGCTTTCACGTAACAGAAACTAACATACATTGTAGGTGCGCGCTTGCCGAGTATATTAGACATTGTTTTACAAAGGATCCATTGACCAGCAGAGGTGTTACCACATGGTTTTCTGGAAGAATATTCTTCCCGTAGAGATGTTTTTTATATTTCTTGATCTAGCGGTAACATCTTTGATTCATAATAGAAAAGTCTTCGGTCCCGTGTTCGAACTGCGCCACTGCTTAAATTTTGATTAATAATCTGCATTGGCGCTGAAGACTTCCGGCATAAGAAGTCACCCTATTTCTGCCAACAGCCTTGTCAAAGAGGGCGGGGGAGCGGACAGAGATTCAGGGCACTCTCTTGTCCTAGGGGTGCGAAACTGCCCCAAATGCGGAGGAATCAGCAATGATCAACGGCATGAGGATCCAGAAGCCAATGGAAACCACTGCATTAAAGACACATAACGTGTATCCACAGGACATGTGGCCTGTAACTGAAGAAGCGTCATGATGATCTCTCCATTAGCAAAAGATTTCTGAATAGTCCCCCATTCGGATCTCCGGTAGGGGACTACCAAGGGGAAGGTTACCATGCGAAAAAGTCCGAATAATCAACGGAAGAATGACGTTCTATGAGTCTGGACGTGGAATGTCAGACGCTTGAACGTGGTAGGGAAACTAGAAAATCTGAAAATGGAAATGCAAGGGCTCAATCTAGATACAGTAGGGGTCAGTGAAGGGAAGTGGATAGAAGACAAGGATTTCTGGTCAGATGAGTATAGGGTAATATCAACAGCAGTAGAGAATGGTATAACAGGAATAGGATTCGTTATGACTAGGAAGGTAGGGCACAGAGTGTGTTACTGTGAACAGTTCAGTGAGAGGATTGTTATTATCAGAATCGATAGCAAACCAACACCGTTAACGATAGTTCTGGTGTATATGCCGACGTCGTAAGCTGAAGATGAACAGATAGAGAAAGTGTATGAGGATATTGAAAGGGTAATACAGTACGTAAAAGGAGACGAAAATCTAGTAGTTACGGGAGATTGGAATGCAGTTGTAGGGGAAGGAGTAGAAGAAAAGGTTACAGGAGAATACGGGTTTGGGACAAGGAATGAGAGAGGAGAGAAACTGAGTTCTGTAACAAGTTTCAGCTAGTAATAGCGAACAAACTGTTCAAGAAACACAAGAGGTGGAGGTATACTTGGAAAAGGCCGGGTGATACGGGAAGATTTCAGTTAGGTTACATCATGGTCAGACAGAGATTCCGAAATCAGATACTGGATTGTAAGACATACCCAGGAGCAGATATATACTCAGATCACAATATAGTAGTGATGAAGAGTAAGCTGAAGTTTAATACATTAGTTAGGAAGAATCAATACGCAAAGAAGTGGGATACGGAACTACTAAGGAATGACGAGATACGCTTAAAGTTCTCTAAGGCTATAGACACAGTAATAACGAATAGCTAAGTAGGCAGTACCGTTGAAGAGGAATGAACATCCCAAAAAAAGGCCGTCAGAGAATTTGGGAAGAACAACTTACGAAATATGTGAAGATATCGAAAAAGAAATGGTTGTCGGTAGGACAGACTCAGCATACAGGAAAGTCAAAGCAACCTTCGGTGACATTAAAAACAAGAGTGATAACATTAAGAGTGCAATGAGAATTCCACTGTTAAATGTAAAGGGAAGAGCGGATAGGTGAAAAGAATACACTGAAAGCCTCTACGAGGGGGAAGATTTGTCTGATTTGATAGAAGAAGAAACAGGAGGAAGACATAGGGAACCCGGTATCAGAATCAGAATTTAAAAGAGCTTTGAAGATTTAAGGTCAAATAAGGCAGAAGGGATAGATAACATTCCATCGGAAATTCTAAAATCATTGGGGTAAGTGGCAACAAAACGACTATTCACGATGGTGTGTAGAATGTATGAGTCTGGCACTATACCATCTAACTTTCGGAAAAGCATCATCTACACAATTCCGAAGAGGGAAAGAGGTACCAAGTGCGAGAATTACCGCACAATCAGCTAAACAGCTCATGCTTCCAAGCTGCTTTCAAGAATAATATATAGAAGAATGGAAAAGAAAATTGAGGATCCACTAGATGACGATCAGTTCGACTCTAGGAAAGGTAAAGGCACGAGAGAGGCAATTCTGGTTCTACGGTTAGTGATGGAGGCAAGACTAAAGAAAAATCAAGACATGTTCATAGGATTTGTCTGAGTGGAAGAAACGTTCGACAAAGTAAAATGGTGCAAGATGTTCGAAATTCTGAAAAAAGTAGGGAGAGACGTGTCATGTATAATACGTACAACAGCCAAGAGAGAATAATAAGAGTTGACAACAAAGAACAAAGTGCTCATATTAAAAAGGATGTAAGACAAAGATGTAGCCTTCCGCCCCCACTGTTCAATCTGTACATAGAAGAAGCAGTGATGAAAATAAAAGAAAGGTTCAGGAGTGGAATTAAAATTAATGGTAAAAGGATGTCAATGATACTAATCGCTGATGATATTGCTATCCTCAAATAAAGTGAAGAAGAATTACATTATCTGCTGAACGGAATGAACAGTCTAATGAGTACAGAGTATGGACTGAGAGTAAATCGAAGAAAGGCTAAGATAATGAGAAGTAGTAGAAATGAGAACAGCGAGAAACTTAACATCACTATTGATGTTCACGAAGTAGATGAAGTTAAGGAATTCTGCTACCTAGGCAGTAAAATAACCAATGACGGACGTAGCAAGGAGGACATCAAAAGCAGACTAGCTATGGCAAAAAAGGCATTCCTAGCTGAGAGAAGTCAGCTAATACCAAATATCGACTTTAATTTGAGGAAGAAATTTCTGAGAATGTACGTCTGGAGTACAGCGTTGTATGGTAGTGAAACACGGACTGTGGGAAAACCGGAACAGAAGAGAATCGAAGCATCTGAGATGTGGTGCTACAGACGAATGTTGAAAATTGGGTGGACTGATAAGGTAAGGAATGAGGAGGTTTTACGCAGAGTCGGAGAGGAAAGGAATATGTGGAAAACATTGATAAGGAGAAGGGATAGGATGATAGGACATCAGTTAAGACATGCGGGAATGACTTCCATGGTACTAGAGGGAGCTGTAGAGGGAAAAAACTGTAGAGGAGGACAGTGGTTGGAAATCACCCAGCAGCAAATAATTGAGGATGTAAATGGAGCAAAAAGTGTCCTTATAGAGGTTTGCTAGTAATGATTCTTTCCCAACTCCATCCGGCAATTGAGGGCATAGCAATTCGACGCCCCCACTACAAAAAGCTTTGTTCCCCGTGACAAATGTTGGAGTAAAGTGATTCGATATGTGGATGATTCTATTTGCGTGTCATGTCATCCCACGACAGTCGTTTGTGGGAAATAAATGCTTTGCGCTATGACAAGTAGTTTTCCGGCAAACGGTCCTTTAGATATTTGTCATCCGTAGCATTGGTGTAGCCATCTGATACCTAGACAGTACACGTTGGCACAGGGAGTCTCTGTGTATATAGGTCAGATTGTACAGGGTGTCACAAATATAACAGAGACGCCGCTACAAAACAGCGGATCGAAGGAAACAGGGCATTCTAAAGGGAACTTTCCCATGGCCACAACCATACACAGAAATTCTGATCGCAATGTGGCTCTAGAGAATTTGTTTGGCAAATGGGCAGACGGGAACCAAAAAGACGTAATACAAGCCACGAGCACGTTACGCCACACTCCATTGGCTGGATAACGTTCCAATGAAAATAAACCACGAGACAGAGAAGAGGAAGCACCGACAAGTTGCCCATCGTGCTACTTGTTTGGGGCCTTGGAAAAGAATAACTGACGATCTATCTGTTCTGTGAGAGCCTTTCCAGTGCCTTTCACTGTCACTGTGCTCACAATTTTCTGATTCCGCAGGATTTTGTTATCGATAATCTTTTCCCTTCTCTCTGTATATTTATCAGTTCTCCATATCTCTGCCCCATATAGTAATACTGGTCTGATAATACTTTTCTCGGGGGGGGGGGGGGGGGGGTGTAGTAGCATGGCAGTTAATAATGATCTTATTGATCACAGGACGCATTTGCAAAAACTGAACTGGCAACGATTAGGCAAAACACGACATTTGACTTTTTCTTCCAAATGCTATTTCTACTTCTTTGATGACTAACGAAGATTTTGAAAAAAATACTGACGAATTTAACAGACAGCCTATTTGCCAATTTCGGAGTTCGATATGTTGTGTTTAACATCCAAGCTACGATGGTTCAAAAACATCAGTTTCAATATTGAAACATTAATTTTTAGACTCCCAGCATCAATATCTTGTAAACATCGATAATTTTCGAACGTCCCTGGTCCACATCGCATCGGAGAGGAAGGCTGCCCAAGGAATAAAAACTGCATACATAATTATCCAATGTTCTACAACAGGAAGAACCACATTTAAAGAGCGCTATATCACTAACAATTAAAGAAATAGACCACTGAACAACAACGATGTATACCTACCAGGTAAGATGACTATCGACAACAAAACTTTCTTCTTAAAACTAAATCAAAAAAAGAAGACCTAAGTCACGAATCAGTAATAATACCGATGAGAGCGTATGGCTGTTGGAAGGACATATATTCCACTTCTAAGAAAAATATCTGTTGAAGAAGCGGTACACTGGTTTATTTAAGGATTTTTTTGCATATTTAGTGTTCATCAGTGTAAAAGAGGTATCCTACAGTGCCGGCGTGGTTACATTTTGGATGGGTGCACTGTCGATGACAAAGCACTGTGCTAAAATGACGTGCGAAAATCAGCCTTACAGCCTTTTGTCTTCCGTTAGTACGTAAATTAGCATGCAGGTGTACAAAGCGATTGAGTGGAAAAGAAGTCGAAAGGACGATCGAGTTCTTTCAGCAGAAAGAAAGCAGCATGAACGAGAAATGTCTGAAACCTCTACAGATATCTGTGTCGTGTCACTCATGTGGAACCACTAAACACAAAATATAGGCAAATTATGCAAATCGTGTAACCACAGTGACATTACGAATCGAAATAAAAAAGAAAATTGGGTTATTAATACTATGCTTGAAGTCCTTGTCAGGAGACTGATGCAATCGTAAACGTACATTTAAGGAAAGGTGAGCCAGATATGTTAATTTGGAGCCGTCCTCGCTATAACTCAGAAAACATTCTTTGCAAAAACAAATTATCGGAATTAATGTGATCCAAATTCGAAGTGGTGTTCTCTCTTTTTTTCTTCTTTTTTATTGTGTGTTCATTTTGAAATTTCCATCATTGTCTCGTTGACAGAGACACCATCATACGCTTACTTGTTTCTCAGACCTCCGCTCTGTTACCAAATTTTTCTGGCCATCCACTGTTAACCGGTTCCTACGTCGCAGACAACTTGCTAATAGCTTACAGCGCCTTCTTTAGTTACTGTTACATTCTTGAAACACCAAGCAAGTTTTATCTTTATAAGGTATAAATTATGTCCGCTTTCCCTGGAACATGTTGAGTAGATGTTGCAGTAGTTGTCTATGAATATAATTCTTTAATTCATTCAAAGATCTTCGATATCATTTATTTCGGGGACCTGAGCAGACCACGCAGAAAAACTGCATTAAAGAATAACGACACAGTTCGTTGTGAACAGCAGCATTATCATGGTGTCACAAAAGAATTCCGGTTCCATTCCTATCCTTTCGGCACAGTACGGGAAGCATGCTGTGGTCTAGCACGTCAACATAAGTGATCCAGTTGGTTTAGAGCATGCAACCGTAATAGCTTCAGGTTACTCCACTATACGCGTTGAGAATGTTGCCAGTGGATTAGCGGCTGAAGCTTTAGTTTGATTCCTTTTTTTATTATTATCATTAATCTTCTCCTTCCACCACCACAGAACAGGCGCCATTCAGACACCACTCGTCCCATTACTTAAAACCTATATATCTGTTTAAAAGTACCGAACTGAAATTAAAAATGAAGTGAAGAAGCATGTATAAGCTACCAAATTTTAAGCTAGTGATCGCTTTTTGATGCATGTCCACAGCTGATGGACGGATAGTTACTTCTGGTTAAGTGTAGATAGTTGATGAATTAGACGCGGAATTAGGTGGGTAGAACGTCCCTGGAGTGACTCTTGTACGAGAATTAAAAAGGGAGCTGGATGTGAGTGACACTGGTTTTTTACAATATGTGGAGTTGCAGGATGTTTAGGAGAGTTTCCATTTGCGGAGTGGTCATAACTATAATTCTAGGAGGGATGGTTTCTGCATTTATTTATGACAGTTTGATGAAGATGTCTTTCGTTTGGATGTTTAGAGGTGATGAAAAGATGGAATTTGTTGGTAGAGTTGCGGAGCAATCCATGTTGGGCGAGGATTCTCGATAAGAAGGTCTACGCTGATCAAGTTTACGGAGAAAGATCTCCAGAGGTTTTCTTTACATTTGAGGCTGAATCATACCTAGATAGCTCATTCAATAATTGAAGCATAGTCCGCGAAAGAAGAAGGTCGATGTCCGGATCCAAGTGTGGCAGAGAGTTTCCTGAAAGCATTCACTTCGATCAAGAGTAAATAACCTTTCTGGGAGCACCAGAAGGGTCTTGCCCATCTTAGCTTTTAGAGTTCTTTGTTCGGCAAACAGAAATCTACTTCGGCAAAGTATCCTTCAGTTTTTCGTAAACTCTGCCACTCTCTTGATTAGGGAGATATTAATAAAAATGATGGCAGAGGTGACTGATAGCAACAAATACGATGTTATCTTGTAAATTACTTTTTTGTATGGTTTCTGCACCTCATATCAATTCATCACGTCAGAAACAATATTTCAGTGACTACTAACGAAAGCGTTAAATTCCGCACCCCTAAATGTTTAGTGATTCCTCGTATCAGCAGCTCGTCATTTCGGAACTGGACAGTTTCCACGGTGCTCTTGAAACTGTACCGCCTGTTACTTTCCCTCGCACGAATGAAAGAAGAGAATTACTCTTTAGTCTGAAGCTATAGCGGGATTTAGCTCTGCAGAGCTGATGCTGTGGTCCGTATATGAGGCTATACAAGGCGTCCAAGGATTCTGGTCTGTACCCTAGGAACTTTGTGGCATTCCTATGAAAACATCTCATTGACAGTAACTCTTACAAGGAAAGAACAACGTGAGTGCGACATTATAAGTATAATGAACTGCTTTTTGATATCTATGAACCACATATCTATTTGAAGCAGAGATAATTACTTTTCTACAAACGTAGCGCAATTATATTTGTGGTGAAATTTCTCTAGTCACCTACACTGGCCGTTTGAATTTTCTCTTCCGATTGTTGACTCCCTTTCGAAATTATGCACAACTTTTGAACCCTAGTGTAGATATCGAGCGTGCAATAGTGCTTTCACAGCCACTTGTCTTTACGTGGTGCCAAATGAATTCGCGTAATTGTAATTACTCAGCAAAATTCTAGGAACACGAGTAGTATATGGACATGAGCAATAAAGAGTCAAAATGCTGTGGTCATTTTTGGTCACTTTAAAAAGGTGTAGGATTCAGTGACCGTGAAGCAGTATTCAACATGTGAAAAAGCTTTCAAAACAGAACTTTTACTGCACAGATTGCAGTTGATAAATATCCTGATTCCTTCAAAATTATCAAATTCTAGCAAAATTATACTGACGTCTTCAGATCTGTCAGTGTTACAATTACGTTACAAGGTTTATAACTATCACGGAGACGTACTTCAGGGCAATATTATGGAAATGGAAGAGGACGTGGATGAAGATGAAAGGGAGATATAATACTGCCTGAAGAATGTGACAAAACACTGAAACAATTAAGTCAGAACGAGGCCCCAGGAGTAGACAACAGTCCATTAGAGCTATTGAAGCCTTGGTAGAGCCAGCCATGACAAAACCCCATCCATCTGGTGAACAAGATGTATGTAAGAGGCGAAATACCCTCAAACTTCAAGAAGAATATAATAATCCCAATTCTAAAGAAGACAGGTTCTGACAGGTGTGAAAATTACCGAACGATCACATTAATAAGTCGCGGCTGCAAAATACTAACACGAATCCTTTGCAGGAGAATGGAAAACCTGGTAGAAACCGACTTCGGGGAAGATCAGTTTGGATTCCGAAGAAATGTAGGAACACGCAAGGCAATACTGACCCTACGACTTCTCATAGAAGATAGGTTAAAAAAAGGCAAACCTACGTTTAGAACATTTGTAGCCGTAGAGAAAGTTCTTGACAATGTTGATTGGAATACTTTCTTTCAAATTCTAAAGTTGGTAGCTGTAAAATACAGGGAGCGAGAGGCTATTAACAATTTGTACAGAAACCAGATGGCAGTTATAAGAGACGAGTAGCGCGAAAGTGAAGCAGTGGTTGAGAAGTGAGTGAGACAGGGCAATGGCAAGAAAAGCGTTTCTGAAAAAGAGGCGTTTGTTAACATCGAGTATAGATTTAAGTGTCAGGAAGTTCTTTCTGAAAGTAACTGTTTGGCGTGTAGCCATGTACGGAAGTGAAACATGAATGATAAACTGTTTAGAGAAGAAGAGTATAGAAGACTTCGAAATGTGGTGCTACAGGTGAATGCCGAAGATTAGATTGGTAGATCACGTAACTAATGAGGAGGTACTGAATAGAATTGGAGAGAAGAGAAATTTGTGGTACAACCTGACTAGAGAAGGAATCGGTTGGTAGGACACATTCTGAGGCAGCAAGGGATGACCAATTTAGTACTGGAGGGCAGCGTGGAGGGTAAAAATCGTAGAGGCAGACCAAGAGATGAATACACTAAGCAGATTCAGAAGGATGTAGGTTGCAGTAGTTACTTGGAGATGAAGAAGCTTGCACAGGATAGAGAAGCATGGGAAGTTGCATCAAACCAGTCTTTGGACTGAAGATCACAGCAACAACAACAAATATTTTACGTAATTTCGATAAAAAAATTAATTCAGTTTTACATACCGTCAGAAAAGTTAATTATAGAGCCACTACTTCTTGCACATTGCCATCTGATCTTTGAAAACTTCGAGGTAAACTGTGAAATTAAAAATGTGACATAAAAGAAAACGCTAAAAATTTAATTGGGACTCCAACGTAATAGACTAAAATAATGTTTTCTTCACAAGGAAGACACACTCATGTAATGTTGCAATAATTTTGGAAGGTTGGCGTTGATTTAAACAAATTGATACACTTTATATGTGCTTAAGGTTATTCTTGCATTATATGTTTTGGAGAAACTCTGTAGTATTATGTAGATCGTTTGAAAACGGAGCCGGCTAACCACATACACACACCTGACGGCAGTGAATATATTCTATTTGATGTACTTGACACCCCTGTGCCGTGTTGATACAGTTATGGTTATTATTTCCGTGTACAGTGCTGGCTGGGAGTGCCTTTTTTGTGAGGTAAATATTATTCTAGTCTATGACGTCGGAGTCTCCATAAAAATTTGTTAGTGCTTCTTTGAATAACCATTTTCAATTTCACTATTTATCTTCATGTTTTGAATGGCCAGATGGCAAAGTGCCACATGTAGTGGCTTTTTACGAGGGGGAGTTGGAAAATAAGTTTCCCCTGTCGACTGTGAGCAGAGTTGTGTGATATGGGCGAATCACGACACGGCAGGTGAACGCGCACGTGCAAGACACCGATACACCATCGGGTAGATGTCGACCGCGATCAAGCAGAGGGTGCTGTCGCAGTGGCTGCGCAAAGAGGAGGCCAGCCGCCCAGTCTCTTCCCGGAGCCATGGAGAGAAGGTGCGTTTTGGAGTCGTGGTCAAAGGCGGAAGTGACAGCTGTTATCCGCTATGAATGGGCACGTCGAGTAGCAGGCACATAAATTCATAACAGTCTTGTTGAGGTGTATGGGTCAGGTGTGATGTCGAGGCAAATGGTGAGGAGACGGTGCGAGCACTTCAGTGATGGACGTCAGCAAGTGTAGGACATACCGATGGAAGATGTATGCTTTGCCGGCGATGGGGGAGGCATGACAGAATCTCTAACCAGAGAGTAGTTTATCGTTAATTGTTGCTTGTCGCTATCTGCGCTTGACTGCGCGAGTCGACAGTAGTAGTCGGTCGGCTTTAGTAGCGAGTCGGTAGTAGTCTGGTGTAGGCTGCGTGAGTCGGCGGGAGTCGGCATGCGTCGGCTGTGTGCTCTGCTCGCGACTCTGGTCAGGACTCTGGAGGATGAGTATTGTTGTAGAAGGTAAAGAAGCAGCCTTGCGCATATTTAATAATGTATGTTAATTGTAATTTAATTTGTTCAAAAAATGCCCCAATAATTATATTTATAATATAAAGTAACTCTTTTAAAGAAAAGCATTCATTTCAATTTAAAGAATTTTTCCAATGCATTATCATTGCTTCCAAGAATCAAAAAATATATACGCCAGCATTGCACGAAGCTGTGTCGAAAAATGACTAATTAAGAGCAGATATAATTGCAGTTTTATTGAGATAAGAATTTTTGCTTTTTTTATTCAGAATACAGGGCCGAAGGTCAGCGCTGCTGTCCTCATAAAATTTGTCAGGTTACTAAACTTATTTATTATTTTGGTGTTTAGGAATTTTTCTATTTCTAACTTGACATTAAATGAGAAAAGAATTCCGTGGTAACATTAAATGTGAATGCATTTCTGCACACAGACAATAAATGGGAACCAATTTTGTTCAGAGGTCAAAATATTTAAAACTCATTTAATTATTATATTTTGTAGGGAGGTTACACTTGGCTCCAAATTGATTAATATTTAACATTTTTTCGTGCGGGGAGGTTACACCGAGACCTGGACGATCGCGCACGAGCACTACAGAAGCAAATGTCACCATCGATGGAGTAGCGTCAGAACTTGGAATCGGACATGAGCGAGCTCACAAGATCATCCACGACATTCTTCGATACAGGAAGGTGTCAGCACGATGGGTGCCCCACCAGCTGACCCCGACACACACGAAACAACGCATGGCGTTCAGCCTGGAACAGCTCTTGCGTTACCACGAATTTGGCAATGACCTTCTGTTTCTGATTGTGACGTGGGATGAAACGTGGGTCCACCATTACACGTCCGAATCGAAGGCCGCAGCCATGGCGTTGAAACATCCGTCATCACCTGTCCGAAAGAAGTTTAAAAGCACTCCTTCTGCAGGTAAAGTGCTACTCACCGTTTTCTGGGGCGCCAAAGGAGTTTGCTGCTGGACTTTCTGGAGGATGCAACCATCAGTGCTGCGCGGTACTGTGCCACTCTGTCTAATTTGAAAGAGGTGTTTTGGGAAACGCGGCCTGGCCTTCTCAGATCTGGCGTTCTGCTGTTGGATGACAATGCGAGACCACACACGGCGACGGCAACGCAATACCATATTCCAACTCTTGGTTGGGAGCGCCTACACCATCCGCCTTACAGAGCGGATCTCGCACCTAGTGACTTCCATCTGTTTCCTGCTTTGAAGAAGACTCTAGGCGGCAGGCGCTTTGGCAGCAATGCTAACGTCAAACAAGCTGATCAACGCTTCTTCCGTATGCTGCGCCCTGATTTTTTCCTGGAAGGCCTTTGGAAGCCTATAAGGCGGTATGACAAATGTCTCAACGTACTTGGAAATTATGTATAAAAATAAAGATATGTCTTATCTTTAATGTCTCATTCTCTTTTTTTTTTCCTTTCACACACAACTTTGACCCAGTCGACAGGGGAAACTTATTTTCCAACTCCCCCACGTAGTTCACGTATACGATGCTATGTAAAACTTAATTAGTAAACTGTGGTCTGGACAATAAAACTTCTATTTTGGAATTTTTTTTACATTGATATAGAGATTGCTGTCGTTCAGACAATGTCAGATATTTATAGTATTCAGTACGTCTGGGGTAGTTCGGAATTGAGAGGTAAACCCTGTCTGACCCCATCTTGAAAGTAAAGCTATTAGGAGTAGTCTCAAATCCTTCCGCAATAAACCGAGCGAGGTGGCGCAGTGGTTAGCACACTGAACACGCATTTGGGAGGACGACAGTTCAAGCCCGCGTCCGGCTGTCCAGATTTAGATTTTCCGTAACTTCCCTGAACCTCTCCAGGAAAATGCCGGGATGGTTTCTTTGGAAGGACACAGCCGATTTCCTTCCCTATCCTTGGCAAAGTCCGAGCTTGTGCTCCGCCTCTAATGACCTCGATGTCGACTAGACGTTAAACACCATATTCCTTCTTCCTTCCTTTCGGAATTAAGACAGAGAAGGACTCACTGTTCCCTTGAAGAAAATCATAACAGCCTGGAAACTGTTCTGGGAGCAAAAGGAATGCACCTTGGAAAAAAGGAAGAATCCTAGAAATTAAATATTTAACCTATGCTGAGGTCGTTGGCTTATCGGTTCAAAGCCGAGAGGACGATGAAAATATGCAGAATAATCTGCAAGGTATTTTGGGAAAGCTGACCTGAAAGTTTACTACAGAAACGGAATACGCAGAACATAAGCAACATAAGGTTTTTTCAAAGCGACGAGGAAGGTGAACGAGTGCAAAAGTTTAAACATTTAGAGGAACAGATTGAGGCTAGTCGTCTGGATACCGTACAGGCAACAAAATGCAGCTGATGGAGTAGCTGACTGTGCCAGGGACCATAGATCGAAATAACTGAAGAAGTCTTTCACTACATTGATACGGTTTATGAAAGTACCTTCTAGTAAGGTGGTCTTACGCGACTGCCATTTTCATGGAATTAGGGGTGAATGGCAAAACTGAAAACAAACAGTGAAATTTTTAGAGTGAATGTGTAACGACAGAGTTCAGAGGCAGACGGCCAACGGCTAAGCACAAGAGAAAGGCGAGTCTATTTGTCTAACGCCGTCGGCTAAATACGAGAAAGACAGAGGCAGGCAGTCTAAAAAGCATTCTGCCCTTGGCTGTAGAGAGGAAGAGGAGAGAGAGAGAGAGAGAGAGAGAGAGAGAGAGAGAGAGAGAGAGAGAGAGACTCGCTTCAGTTTCCCATGCCTCCTGCTGATTGATTATCGAAAGAACGTGAAGCCATGCTGCGTCTTCATACTGGAGTGAAATACCCATGGTTGATCTTGATCCACCAAGTCAGTATTAATATAGTCACCTCGTCTACCCAGTTAGAGCAACTGCATAAAAAATGTAAAATCGTAACATGTAACTTGATAATGATGATTACGCTGTCTGACAAAAGAAGTAAAGCACACTGAAGTGGAAAGAGTATGTTGTGTTATGATATTACTAAGTCATTGCAAAATCATTTAAAATAACAAAGAGCTTGGGAGTATGAGCCCACCCCCTGACTATGAGGCTGTACATCCCCTGGCCAGGATACACGTACTGATTCGGTTGAAAAGGGTGTCGTAAATTCCTTGGCTATGTTCCAGGGAGGCGGATCCTGTACACTTGGAGCGCCCGTTTGTGAGGAGTCCAAAATTTCCCGTTGACTTTGTAGCATGAGTGGCTTGTTCATAAGCAAAGTTTGTTGTTTGTGTGAATACTTTCCCCCCTATTAAGATGTCCGTTTACTAGAAATTCTCTCTAACCCAAATTATTCGTTTAGATAAGTACTGATGTCTCTGAACAATTTGTACTAAAACCAGAATTAATGATTTCGGGTAACTTTCCCAAGGCAAGTACTTAAATTTTATTATTTGTTCAGACAAGTACTGACCTTAAATTATTTTAACTCAAGGATTAATATTGTTGTAAAGTACTGTAGAGCAGCCGTTTGTGTGACTCTTTCATATTCTGTCCAAAACAGGGTTAATGTGCTGTATAATTGTTCCTAAGGAAAGCTCGAAAGCTGGCCTGAGTGTTTAATAAATGCAATTAAAAACTGCTCAAAATTTGTTAGATCACACATTATGTCCAATATCACGTGATCACAGTCCTTCTGGATGCAAACTACATAAATATTGGGAGTAACTTGATATCTAATATCCCAGTTCATATACTTATTAAAAGTGTGATATTATTATATACTGAAATGAATGATTTCACTGAAAGTGTTTGGAATATGCAAGGAACGAGTATAAATATAAATTGCAGATTGCGATGGGAATTTACGCCCGACACTAGTGCGGCAACAAATAAAAGGAGAGTACACTCTCGTGGGCACTTTTTTCAATGCAGCGAGAAGCTTTCGGAACTTAGAGAAAAATATCATGTACCATAGGCTGAATATCTAGAAGGCGGTGACCAGTTAAGAGGAGCTGGTACAGTGCTTCTGATTCACGTAAATCAATTCAAATCACCATCTTCTCCTTTCCTACAAATTGTAGATGTTGTCTCGAAACACTGCTACGCTACTCTGTAATTCTGCTGGTTTCTACATCATTTGTAGTTAGTGGAACTTGTATGCCCCAGAAAACTTTGTAGAATGTTATAATAATAAAGCAGCATTGCTGTGCGACTTGCTAAAGCCATCTTCTGATTTTACGCTGAAATGCTGTATCCGATATTTCTTTTCACTAGAATAGTGTTTTCTTAGTTATTATATACTGAAGCGCCAAGGAAAGCTGGTACAGGTGCGAGTATTCAATTACAGAGGTATGTAAACAGGGAGAATATGGCGCTGCGGTCGGGAACGCCTCCGTAAGACAACAAGTGTCTGGCGCAGTTGTTAGATCGGTTACTGCTGCTACAATAGCAGGTTATCAAGACCTAAGTGAGTTTGAACGTGGTGTTAAAGTCGGCGCACGAGCGATGAAACACAGCATCCCCGAGGTAGCAATGAAGTGGAGATTTTCCCGTACGACCATTTTACGAATTTACCCTAAATATCAGGAATCCAGCAAAATGTCAAACCTGCGACATCGTTGCAGCCGGAAAAAAAATCCTGCAAGAACAGGACCAACGACGACAGAAGAGAATAGTTCAACGTGACAGATGTGCAACCCTTCTGCAAATTACTGCAGATTTCAATGCTGGGCCATTAACAAGTGTCAGCATGCGAACGATTCAACGAAACACCGCCGGTATAGGCTTTCGGTGCTGAAGCCCCACTGGTGTATCTTTGATGATTGCACGACACACAGCTTTAGACCCCGTCTGGGCCGCGCGGGGTAGCCGCACGGTCTTAGGCGCCTTGTTACGGTCCGTGCGGCCCCTCCCGTCGGAAGTTCGAGTCCTCTCTTGGGCATGGGTGTGTGTGTTGTCCTTAGCGTAAGTTAGTTTAAGGTAGATTAAGTAATGTGTAAGCTTAGGGACCAATGATCTCAGCAGTTTGGTCCCATAAGACCTTACCACAAATTTCGAAATATTTTTGCCTCGCCTGGGCCCGTCAACACCGACTGGAGTGTTGATGACTGGAACATGTTGCCTGGTCGGACGAGTCTAGTTTCAAATTGTATCGTGCGGATGGACGTGTACGGGTATGGCGACAAACTGATGAATCCACGGACGCTGCGCCGGCCGGGGTGGCCATACGGTTCTAGGCGCTACAGTCTGGTATCGCGTGACTGCTACGGTCGCAGGTTCGAATCTTACCTCGGTCATGGATGTGTGTGCTGTCCTTAGGTTAGTTAGGTTTAAGTAGTTCTAAGTTCTAGGGGACTGATGACCTCAGAAGTTAAGTCCCATAGTGCTCAGAGCCATTTGAACCACGGACGCTGCATGTCAGCAGGGGACTGTTCAAGCTGGTGGAGGCTCTATAATGATGGGGGGCGTGTGCAGTTGGAGTGACATTGGCGCCCTGATACGTCTAGATACGACTCTCAGATGTTCAAACGTGTATGAAATCTTATGGGACTTAACTGCTAAGGTCATCAGTCCCTAAGCTTACACACTACTTAACCTAAATTATCCTAAGGACAAACACACACACACCCATGCCCGAGGGAGGACTCGAACCTCCGCCGGGATCAGCCGCACAGTCCATGACTGCAGCGCCCTAGACCGCATGGCTAATCGCGCACAGCAGATACGACTCTGACAAATAACATGTACGTAAGCGTCGTGCCTGATCACCTGCATCCATTCATGTCCACTGTGCATTCCGACTGCCTTGTGCAATTCCAGCATGACAATGCGACACGACGCAAGTCCAGGATCGCTACAGACTGGCTCCAGGAACGCTCTTCTGAGTTTAAACCCTTCGGCTGCCCACCAGACTCCCCAGACATGAACATTATTGAGCAAATCTGGGAAGCCTTGCATCGTGCTGTTCAGAAGAGATGTCCACCCCCTCGTACTCTTACAGATTTATGGGCAGCCCTGCGGGATTCATGGTGTCAATTCCGTCCAGCACTACTTCAGACATTAGTCGAGTCCATGCCACGTGCGTGCTCGCGGGGATCCTCCAAGATATTAGGCAGGTGTACCAGTTTGTTTTCCGTGATTTCCCTAAATTGTTTCAGGCAAATGCCAGGATGGTTCCTTTGAAAGGGCACGGCCGATTTCCTTCCCCATCCTTCCCTAACCCGAGCTTGCGCTCCGTCTCTAATGACCTCGTTGTCGACGGGACGTTAAACACTAACCTCCTCCTCCTCCTCCTCCTCCAGTTTGTTTGGCTGTTGAGTCTACTTCTGTATTTACTGTCTTAATTTACATTCAAAAGTATCACTTTGAAAACCGTAAGTTCAAATGACAATATGTACCTGGTTGCGTTTTCGTGACACACGTGTGCCACCACAATGATTTTCACAGTCGACCATCTCTCTTTCCTAACGAACGTGAAATGTTGACCACGTTTTATGGCAGTGTACACAGGGCAGTTGTAATGTCACGATTTTCGCTTTGGCGAGTACTGGAAGTGAAGTCGTATACAGAGGAGGCGTGCTGTTGTCCGGCAGATGCACCGCGGGGGCGTGGGCGAGCCGGCCGCGCCCTGCCAGTGGCCCTGCGGTCGCGCGCGGCACTTTCTCTGCTGCGACACCCGCTCCTCGAACCCCCTTCCCCGCCCCCCTTCACCATCCGCTTCGATGCCACACGCCGTCTGCGCGCCGCCAGAGGTTGCGTGAGCCGGCAGTCACTGCACCGGTCCACAAACACTGACGTTGCGTCACGCTAGCCGTGTCAACCCGCTGAGAGACACTCCATGGAAACGAGCGACTCAGAAGTGTTGCTACACATTAAGGCGAATGGTTCCTCAGACTGGTAGAATACGGAACTAGCGACTACGTTTTTAAATAACTGGCCTCTGAAATACTTTGACCTGTAATTGTAGAAATCATGAATAGTAGCTATTAAAATTCCGCGAACAGTAAATTATTTTGCTTTACCACACAGAGTGATACGTCTCTGAAGTAGTTTCATAAGACGTTTGTCGAATTCGGTACAACTTATTCACTTCACTACCTGATTTTAGCTCAATTCATGAACTCTTCCAGAAATACTGAGAACTGAATAAGGCCTATTGATTATTATATGTGTGTTTTAATGTGGGGTTTCGGTTTTGTTTTGTGGGAATCGCTAAATTCGTCATCGTCTGCTGGGAGCAGATGATGTTGCTTCTCGTTCGAAGGAGAGTACAGGATGACCAACTTAGGTTTCCAATACCTGAACAGAGTGGTTTACCCATCTTAGTCGAGGGCTGTGTCGACGGCTGTTTTTGTGTGTGAGGTTGGTGACGGAGGGCTACCCCTCTGGTAGCTTCCGCTGCACGGGGAGCTAGGTAATCTCGAAAGAGGAAGGGACACTCTTCGGTGAACGCTTGGTGAGTACGGATCGTAGCTCTTAAGGGGGGTTTCCGGTGATAGGAAGCAGGTTCAGTTAGGACTTCGTTATGTTTAACTGGTGAAATACTTAAGAACTTCAGCTTAACTGAAGCGTGTGAAGCGAGTTATTTTTTAATGATTTTTAGTCTTATATTTTGTGGAAATTGCTTTTGTCTTTGTGTGTCGATTTTGTGCCACGTGTTTGGCAATCAATGATCCTTCTGGGCCACCACGGCACCGCAATAGGCTTTATTTTAACAGTTTGCTTGTTTAATGAGCTACAATTTCTGAAAGAATATCTGTTCTTTCGTGCGCTTTCTACAAAGCAGCACAACCGTTTGTTTCGGAAAGCGCCACGTGCTCTAGTTCGGCCGTTTGCAAGCAGCAGACGCAATTAGTATGTTAAATAATTATCGCACAGCCTTGTGTATTGGTTAAACCTCTGTCCAGAATAGCGCATGTGTAGAATCGTAATGCAAATAGCACTGAGATATTTTTATGGTATTAATGCAAAGTAGATGATAATATAATTATCTCCCACCTCCGTCATCTGTGTTTCTTCTTGCTGTAGTTAAATTGTGCTCAGTTTCATTCACACGTAATTCTTACTTAAGTATTTCGAGTCAGGCACCAGTTATGTGTAGTTAGGATGTGCAACCAAATATTTAGTTACAATAAATAATTTACGTGAAAGATAAAGTCTATGGTATTGATCTTACACACTTACTCCGATTTCCAATCCTGAATTAATCAAGTTGCTTCATGAATGACATGGAGTGCTATTTATCTGGCTACTTAAAGAAATTTGCGTACTTTTAATTAAATTATTAAAGTAATTAAACTAATAATTTTCCAGCTCCGTTTTTTTTCTAAATGTTTAGGAAGGGCTTGGGCTGGTGTGAGAGAAGCAGGTAGAAATGCGAGATAACATATATGGCTCGATGAGAAACGTCGTAAACATAGTAATAGGTTACAAGAGGATAAGACTCTCTCATAACATGGGAGCGTGCATTCCACTCTGCCAGGCAATCGATCTGTTCATAGACCAAATATCTTACAAAAGCGAAATTTTTCTTAACAGGCAATTAAACAAATAGGCCTCCGTGAATAGCATGAGGGACAAACGCTGTTGAATGTACCCTACGAAATAGAGATTAGGGTGTGTGGGATGAAACAGTAACAGCGAAATTTAATTTAAACTGAACTGAACGTTAATCTTGCGTAATCAAGTTAGGAAAGCACTACACATTTATATGAGAACATAATGGTTTTTGTCCCTCCCTTAAATAACCACTTGAGTGCAACAAATAATCAAATAGTTTGTGTGATGGGCATGAAAATCAATAGGCTCTCACAAAATAGGTATCTCTTAATGGTAGTGAATCATAGACACACTTCACATTCATACTAACATCAGAAAGGAGATAGAAAAGGAACTAGAACAACTACAACATGCACAACAAATACATTTAGTCGGTGAAAGGTTTGCTCTACCAGCCTGACGCAAAATTCGAAAATTAAGCCGTGGAATTGAACGAGAATTACGATCTGAAATGCAGATCGGATTGGGAATGTCTGAAAACGCAACACACACACATGAAGACAATATAGTTTAAGCCCTACAAATATAGAACAAGGTATGAAAATTTTTGAATATGGCTGGAGCAGCAACCGTAGACTGAAATCTTGTAAAAATAGTAAACAGCAAATCAGTTGCAGACTGGAAGGTTTATTACAACCCCTTTACAATAGTTTCAACTTTTATGAAAGTCTCTTCTTCAGAAAAAGTATACATGTTGTGACAGAGATACGTTAAAAAACAGTCAAAAGGCGTCAGTCAGATATAAAGTTTAAAACATGCACTACATGAATGGATATAAAACTCCACTTCCACTCAGTGGCCGTAGCCGCACAAAACCAGACCAAGAAAAAATATAAAAATTCCGAAAAGAAGGCTAATCAGTGCCAGGAATTGCCCACATAAGTAAATTATGACGGAAGAACTAAAAGATGAAACAAATTACGAGAACTGAAGATTCTCCAAAACATCGACGAGCACGTGGGATTGAACAAACAAAGCCACACACACCAAGGGATGAAAATTACGGGATACCGTAGAAACTAACGAAATAGAAGAAGAAACAATATAAGAAATAAAAGAAAATCCACATCCACACTGGGAGACATGAATCATAATTTAGACTAAGCAGAGTTTGCACACCATGCTCCCACATTTCTAAGTTCTGATCGAACAAACTAACTGGCAGTAAAATCGAACAGTTACAGAAACTCTACCACTTCCCATTTCGAATGAAATATTCTGCATGTTTACAAAGGTCTAAAGCTAGACAAGAAATGGGTTATAACTTCAACTAGGCTGAAACTTAACATACTTAGTTATCATACTCGCTGCTGCGAAGGCGCTGGCACGAGCAGCCCATCTCTTCAAAATCCAAGAACCGAGAGACCAGGACCCTGAAAATGTATTTGTTTCACAGAAGCGTATGATAGGGACCCTGTTGTAGACAGCTCTATAAACACCGACAACAGCCTCGCAGGACACTTCCTCCATTGTGAAGTTTGTTGTCAAAATCACTGTTTGAAAACAATAGTAACATACATAAATATAATATTGCAAGAAAACATGACTTACACCGCTCATCAGGCAGCCTTAGTATAGCACAGAAAGGAGTGAGGTGGTTGTTGTTGTGGTCTTTAGTCCAGAGATTGGTTTGATGCAGCTCTCCACGCTACTCTATCCTGTGCAAGATTCTTTATCTCCCAGTACCTAGTAGCTTCTTCATCTCCCAGTACCTAGTGCGACCTACATCCTTGTGGATCTGGTTAGTTTATTCATCCCTTGGTCTCCCTCTACGAATTCCACCCTCCTTGCTGCCCTCCAATACTAAATTGGTGATCCCTTGATGCCTCAGAACATGTCCTACCAATCGATCCCTTCTTCTAGTCAACGTGTGCCACAAACTTCTCTTCTCCCTAATTCTATTCAGTACCTCCTCATTAGTTGTGTAATCTATTTCTATCAGCCTACCGAATGATGTCAAAAATTTTAGGTATAACAAAATAAACTTCAGACACAAACTAAAACAATAGCTGCTTTTCAACTGCTTGTGCTCCACAGGAGTATTTACGAAACTGTACTAGTGTGTGTGTGTGTGTGTGTGTGTGTGTGTGTGTGTGTGTCTGTGTGTGTGTGTTTGTGTGTGTATCAGAGAGAGAGAGAGAGAGATAGAGAGAGAGAGAGAGAGAGAGAGAGAGAGAGAGAGAGAGAGAGAGAGAGAGGCATTTAGCACAGTTAAGTACCAGTCACTGTATTTATTTACTTAAAAAAGAAAAGATATTAGGTAAATGACCCGCATGATACAATATTTTTTGCTCTCATTGCGAGAGATCGCAATTATGATCCACAGAATGTACAGATAAGTTAACTGCACAGTTGTATATATGTACAGTGAATTTGCAATTTACTATCAGTTTATCCACGTTAAAGACGTTTAAGCTCTGCATCCGTGAACTGAATTACTTGAAGAAATACTGAAAACTGTGGTTGCTTGCTATATTTCTTCAGGTAATTACAGGTTAGCGTTTCAATTTGACAGCTAGATCTCAGCACTTCGTGTCACTTCATGCAAGTCTTTCACACCGCCTTTAAAAGTGGAGTAATGAGTCATCCACAATATGCCCTGTCGTTTGTTCCACGCCACCAGAGTCACGCGCGGTATTTCCTTAGTAACCTCATATTTACAAGACTTAGTCACATGTCTCTTGCCGTGTTCGGGTATGATTGAGTCTAAACCATTCGCAGTGGGGATGATCAAATCCTGCACTGAGTTTTTCGTTAGGTGGGTGTTTTAGGTCGGATGTTCAATTCTAGCGTTCTTTCCACTTCTCGGGGGCATTAAAAACTTTTCTCTCCCAAAGATCGACACGTACGTACCACTGCTGCATTTTGAAAAGCACTATTTAGAAACGACGTCTTATGCAACTCCTTCTTCTCAGCTTCTCACTGCCGAAGGACCAAAATTGGATAGAACAATCAGCTAATGAATGGGAACAGATCTCATAGGTACATTAATCTATCTCAGTTGCATGTGTGTTTTCTCCCGTTCAGGAGCTATACGTTCATCATTTGAATACAGAAGTAAAATTTCTACAACGTGTAGCGTATCTGTTTTGATTCACAGCTGTTTAGAGCTATTTTATGGAGTATGATACATACTGATTACACCAATCGTTGAGTAAGCAACTCAGGAAACCATAATGTCGGACACGAATGATTAATATACGGGACGTTCGGAAGTACGCAAACGGTACAGCAACGTAAACTATTTCCAGGTACAAAACCAAAAGCCAGAAACGAATATTTCACCTGCACTTGGTCTTGAATGAGCAACGCATGTGAACACTTGTTTATAGACAGCTGGTGTTTCATATCATAGAATTGCTCTGAACTGCACGTGTTAAGTGAGTGACCTCTAGCCTAGGCTCAATCTCTGCGTTTTCAGTTTTATGGTGAAATTTACTAAATCCACGTGACAGTAATTAAGTGAGAAAATTCTCTCTTTTCTAACAACGATATTCGTTTCCGATTAATGGTTTTGCATCTCGAAGTAGTTTAGGTTCCCCTATGGTCCGTGTATTTTTGAGACTGAAATTAAAGAACACAGTACGAATCCAGTCAGTCCAAAAAACCTCCGCTACTCGATTAATAAAAAAGTGGAGAAAACTACGTGAAACTATCAAAAAATCCTTCTTTGAAATACTGTTAATCTTGCGCGTCATATTAGCTTGAATGTGAGACACATGGTTAAAACATCGGCCCTAAATGTGAATTTCGGCACTTTATCATTTTGATAACATCTATTCTCGCCACCCGTGATGTGCACTGTATTTTTATTTTCTTTTTATTTCAGTCTAGTCGCGGCAGACTTCCCGGAGTCTTTGTTTTTCCAGAACTGTAGATGATGGCTCTAAGCACTATGGGACTTAACATCTGATGTCATCAGTCCCCTAGACTTAGAACTACTTAAACCAAACTAACCTAAGTAAATCACACACATCCATGCCCGAGGCAGGATTCGAACCTGCGAACGTAGCGGCAGCGCGATTCCGGACTGAAGCGCCTAGAACCGCTCGGGACAGCGGCCGGCGCGGAAATGTATTAAAATATACTACACTGTACAACCCTACGCTACACAGGACCGTATTAAACTAAATTATCTGAAACGAAGTTAGTTTTCCTTGATTCTTAGCCTCTGGCGCGCTGAGGCATAGCTGGTAATTCATAGAGACTGTGGTGGCATCTCACCCTCGGTGTAGAAAACGCGAGACAGGTTGCTGTCAGAGGCTCCTTCCCTCATCGAAATGATTGTTGTTGGGTATTATTCGTGGTTGCATATAGACATGATGCAAACCTTTGTCTAGCCTGTCATGCATGCTTCCATGTCCTGAGCTGATATTTCAGCTGTCAGCAAGTACAGGTTGTGCCGCAGCTCTTCATTCCATGCTATGCCAAGGGCTGGTGTATTAATAGGAACGTTCCTGTACTGGTCTATAAAACCTTGTCTGGTAACACGTTCCCAGGCGGTGTGGTCTGGCCAGCCGACTGCTCCACATTCACTGTTACCTGTGTGGGATGCGGCCCGTGCCCCGCCGGGAGCGACTAACGCGAAAGCTGCTGACAGGTGGCTGGGTGTAGCCGGCGGGCAGCTGAACCCGGGGCTGCTCCGCGGCAGCGCAGGTCTCCGCGACCCGACAGCCGACTCGCCCGGCCGCCCCCTCTTGCGCAACGCCGCTGCATCCGGGACTGCCGCGGTCACCTCGACACGTGCAATTACCGGCAACGGAGCCCAGCACTCGGCTCACCGTGTTACGCGGCCACGAGTTGCGAGCCGGCATGTGCGTCTCGGAATGCTGAACACACACTAACGTCTTCATTTATAGCCTCCTGTTCGGAGAACGGCGTGGGGCGGACAGAACAGCTTACGGCACTATTATAATCCCTCCTAGTCTTCTTTGTGGAAACTGGTTCCGTTGCCGAGATAGATAGCTCGAGCGTATGTGGCGGCGCTCGACCCCTGGTGCTGGAAGCAATCTTCGGCGCTAGTATTTTGCCGATAAGGAGAAGACAATCGGCAGCCAAAGTTCCTCGTCACCAGACTTCGGGACGATATCCTGGATTAAATTCAAAATCTATCCGCATTATCTCACGAAATGAGGGCATGTGGTACAGTAACCCTCGGTAGTATATTAGAGGAAAATGCTGTGTGTCGAAATCTGGTTTCATCCTCTCCGTTCTCTCATCCCACCACACAACACAAGAATGATAGCATTCTCCGTACACACTCCTTACAGTGTCACATACACTCAACAGGTACACACTGCGAAGAAAGTGACTGCGGTGCGTGGAGAAAGAAACTCTTCTCTATGAGGCGACTACACCGAACGTTAACTGTCCCAGGCAACAATGCCAAATGATTCTTCTCCTTCTCCAGTGGGTGCTAGGTGTAAGAAACTATTAGCTGTTCAAACAACTTACGGGTTTGCTGCCGGGTGACGTCGTCGACCACCGCCGGTATTTCGACAGGAGCACACCCTGCCATTCTCGAGGCACAACTGCAAGAGAATTTAATACCTCGGCTCACAGAGGAGAAACAAAGAAGATACCACATACAGAACAAGTAACCGCAGAGTGAACACACAACCAAAGATAACCAACATCATAAATATCGATAGTGACTATTAATCAATAGGTTAGGTAGCATTAATTCTGTCCCTCTGTTTTTTGATGAGAGACAGAGCCGGATTCCAAGCAGCATTTAAACAGAGTCCACCACCTCTGTTTATAAGGTTGCTTGATAGTTTGCTTTCAACAGCTTCATTAATAACACTATCCCAATAGCTGGACGAGCAAGCCAGAATCTCCGTGTTGTTGTATTCCATAGGATGACCGGTGTCAAGGCAGTGTTATGCAATAGCGGATTTGCTCGCCTGTTGTAAGCGTGTGTGACGCTTATGTTCAATACATCGGTCTTCAACAGTCCTGATTGTCTGACCATTATATGACATGCCACAACTGCAAGGAATACGATAGACACCAGCCTTACGCAAACCAAGATCATCTTTTGAGGACGCGAACAGGGCCTTAACCTTAGAAGGTGGTCGAAAAACACATTTCACATCATATTTCCGCAAAATACGGCCAATCCTGCTGGAAATGCTTCCTGCGTAAGGCAAAAAGGCCGTAGACTTAGCCGAGCGGTCTAAGGCGCTGCAGTCATGGATGTGGTCCGCAGCTCGTGGTCGTGCGGTAGCGTTCTCGCTTCCCACGCCCGGGTTCCCGGGTTCGATTCCCGGCGGGGTCAGGGATTTTCTCTGCCTCGTGATGACTGGGTGTTGTGTGATGTCCTTAGGTTCGTTAGGTTTAAGTAGTTCTAAGTTATAGGGGACTGATGACCATAGATGTTAAGTCCCATAGTGCTCAGAGCCATTTCAACCATTTGAACGATCATGGACTGTGCGGCTGGTCCCGGAGGAGGTTCGAGTCCTGCCTCGGGCATGGGTGTGTGTGTTTGTCCTTAGGATAATTTAGGTTAAGCGGTGTGTAAGCTTAGGGGGTGATTACCTGAGCAGTTAAGCCCCATAAGATTTCACACACATTTGAACATTGCCGTAGACTTAGGTGCCACTTCGTTGCTATCGTCACTCACCCGTTGCACAGAAGGCTGATAGCGCAACGCATGTTTCATCTGCCTCTCACTATAACCCTTCTGACGAAGGGTGACTTCGAGGTGTGATAACGCAGCTGCCAAACTTTCAGGGTCTGAGATAACGTGGACCCTGTGAACCAAGGTAAGAAGTACCCCTTCATGCTGACCTGGATGGTGACAACTATCAGCTCACAAATCAGTGTGAGTAGGCTTCCTATAAACAGAATGTCCCAACGTACAATCAGTCTTCTTTCTGACCAACACATCAAGGAAGGGAAGGCATCCATTCTTTTCCACCTCCATTGTTGTTGTTGTTGTGGTCTTCAGTCCTGAGACTGGTTTGATGCAGCTCTCCATGCTACTCTATCCTGTGCAAGCTTCTTCATCTCCCAGTACCTACTGCAACCTACATCCTTCTGAATATGCTTAGTGTATTGATCTCTTGGTCTCCCTCTACGATTTTTACCCTCCACGCTGCCCTCCAATGCTAAATTTGTGATCCCTTGATGCCTCAAAACATGTCCTACCAACCGATCCCTTCTTCTAGTCAAGTTGTGCCACAAACTTCTCTTCTCCCCAATCCTATTCAATACCTCCTCATTAGTTACGTGATCTACCCACCTTATCTTCAGCATTCTTCTGTAGCACCACATTTCGAAAGCTTCTATTCTCTTCTTGTCCAAACTGGTTATCGTCCATGTTTCACTTCCATACATGGCTACACTCCATACAAATACTTTCAGAAACGACTTCCTGACACTTAAATCTATACTCGATGTTAACAAATTTCTCTTCTTCAGAAACGATTTCCTTGCCATTGCCAGTCTACATTTTATATCCTCTCTACTTCGACCATCATCAGTTATTTTACTCCCTAAATAGCAAAACTCCTTTGCTACTTTAAGTGTCTCATTTCCTAATCTAATCCCCTCAGCATCACCCGATTTAATTTGACTACATTCCATTATCCTCGTTTTGCTTTTGTTGATGTTCATCTTATATCCTCCTTTTAAGACACTGTCCATTCCGTTCAACTGCTCTTCCAAGTCCTTTGCTGTCTCTGACAGAATTACAATGTCATCGGCGAACCTCAAAGTTTTTATTTCTTCTCCATGGATTTTAATACCTACTCCGAATTTTTCTTTTGTTTCCTTTACTGCTTGCTCAATATACAGATTGAATAACATCGGGGAGAGGCTTCAACCCTGTCTCACTCCTTTCCCAACCACTGCTTCCCTTTCATGCCCCTCGACTCTTATAACTGCCATCTGGTTTCTGTACAAATTGTAAATAGCCTTTCGCTCCCTGTATTTTACCCCTGCCACCTTCAGAACTTGAAAGAGAGTATTCCAGTTAACGTTATCAAAAGCTGTCTCTAAGTCTACAAATGCTAGAAACATAGGTTTGCCTTTTCTTAATCTTTCTTCTAAGATAAGTCGTAGGTTAGTATTGCCTCACGTGTTCCAACATTTCTACGGAATCCAAACTGATCTTCCCCGAGGTCCGCTTCTACCAGTTTTTCCATTCGTCTGTAAAGAATTCGCGTTAGTATTTTGCAGCTGTGACTTATTAAACTGATTGTTCGGTAATTTTCTCATCTGTCAACACCTGCTTTCTTTGGGATTGGAATTATTTTATTCTTCTTGAAGTCTGTGGGTATTTCGCCTGTATCATACATCTTGCTCACCAGATGGTAAGTTTTGTCATGACTGGCTCTCCCAAGGCCATCAGTAGTTCTAATGGAATGTTGTCTACTCCCGGGGCCTTGTTTCGACTCAGGTCTTTCAGTGCTCTGTCAAACTCTTCAGGCAGTATCTTATCTCCCATTTCGTCTTCATCTACATCCTCTTCCATTTCCATAATATTGTCCTCAAGTACATCGCCCTTGTATAAACCCTCTATATACTCCTTCCACCTTTCTGCCTTCCCTTCTTTCTTCCACCTCCATAGTGAACTGAATATTCGGGTGGATTGAATTCAGGTGTTCCAAAAACCGGTTTAAATTCACACTACCATGAGGCCAAACAACAAAAGTATAGTCTACATATCTGAAAAAACACGCAGGTTTCAAGGTCGCTGACTCCAATAAACGTTCCTCAAAGTCCTCCATAAAGAAAATGGCCACAATAGGTGACAACGGGCTTCCCATTGCAACTCCATCTTACGTAGATTGCAGGGATTGCGTTTGAATGACTAATATTTTAGTCAGTTTTGATGCGGTTTCTCTTGTGACTCGCGTTCCTCTCTCTGATTCGTTGCAGCTAATTGAGGTTAAGTTTGGTGTCGAGTTAACAAATTTGTTTCGACATGTGCTGACTTCCACCTACTTTTTATTCAATGGTCAGTACTACGAACAGACTGATGATCAAACAAGCCTCTAAACAGAGATGGTGGATTTTATTTAAATGCTGCTTGGAATCCGGCTCTGTCTCATCAAAAAACAGAGGGACAGAATTAGTGCTACCTCACCTGCTGATTAATAGTCACTATAAATATATGTGATGTTGGTTATCTTTAGTTGTGTGTTGACTCTGCGGTTACTTGTTCTGTGTGTGGTATCTTCCTTGTTTCTCCCCTGTGACCCGAGGTATTAAATTCCCTTGCACATTTCTTCCTCCTTGCAGTTGTGCCTTGAGAATGGCAGTGTGTGTTCCAGTAGAAATATCGGCAGTGGTCGACGACGTCACACGGCAGCAAACCCGTAAATTATTTGAACATTCAATTTGCCGGGGAAAGTCAAGGTCTAACTATTAGCTGTAATCTTCTACTACACTGTCCAGCCACATTAATGTGACCACCTGTCAAAAGCCTGGATAGCCACCTTTTGAATGGCGGACCACTACGAGGCGTCCAGGAAGAGAATCAATGAGGCTCTGGAAGGAACCGACAGGTACGTGGAACCATGCCGGGGCCGGTACGTGTTCGGCTAAGGATCCATGGCACGGACAGCCCGATCGAGGTGGCCCCGCAGATTCTCGATTGGGTTTAAATCCGGAGAATTAGGTGGCCGAGGAGGTAAAGACAACTCATCATGATGGTCTTCATACCACGTACGTACACTATGAGTTGTGTGACGTGTTGGATTGTCCTGCTGGTAGACGCCATCATGCTCAGGAAAAAAGAGCTGCCTCTAGGTTCCCAAGGATAGACGCAAATTTGTGTTGATCCGTTGTGCCTTCCAGAATGAGGAGATCACACGGGGAAGACCACGAAAAAGTACCAATACAGTAACAGTCCCTCCTCCAGGCCGATTCTTCCGATTCTCTAAGCACGTGTGACGTTACCTCAATGACACCATTCCAGGAGGTTGGATTGGAAAAGGAGAAGCAGAAGACGAACTTCATCGCCAGTAGCCTCCCAGGTCTCCAGATCACACACCTTGTGACTTTTATCTGTGATGTTACATAAAAGACCGCGTTTTTATCCCGCATATGCCTGACACTCTTGAAAGTCTGAAACATCGCATTGTTGAAGGTGAGAGTTCGATAACGAGAGACCAGGTGTGGCAGGAAATGAGCACTGTTTTGAAATTTGTCGTGAAACATATGGTGCTCATAGTGAATTCTTATAATTTTGAACCTTTCTCTTTCCAGGAACGTTGGAATTGTGTTTATGTCTTTTGTAGTCTGGAAGCACTAAATGTCTGAAATCTGTTCCTTCTTTTTTAAAAGCCCTACAAATACACCCATATTATATCAGGAGGTGTATTGTAATGATAATTGTTGAGTAGTTAACTGCTTGCTTTCTCTGCCTCGTGATGACTGGGTGTTGTGTGATGTCCTTAGGTTAGTTAGGTTTAAGCAGTTCTAAGTTCTAGGGGACTGCTGACCATAGATGTTAAGTCCCATAGTGCTCAGAGCCATTTGAACCATTTGAACTGCTTGCTACTGAAACTGCTATGAGGTCATGTATATCACCTACGTTTAGTGTAGCATTGGTTCAAATGGTTCTGAGCACTATGGGACTTAACAGCTGAGGTCATCACTCCCTAGAACTTAGAACTACTTAAACCTAACTAACCTAAGGACATCACATACATCCATGCCCTAGGCAGGATTCGAACCTGCGACGGTAGCGGTTGCATGGTTCCAGCCCGAAGCGCCTAGAACCGCTCGGTCACATTGGCCGGCCTTAGTGTAGCATTACGCGAGGAGAAAAAGTGTAAATACGCATTACTGACCTTTCTTGACTGCTCATTATTCCGTACGACAATCAGATCGAAAACAATGACAGACCGCTGACTTTTGAAATATTGCTAGCGTATGGGTGTGCAAAGCTTAACCAAAGTTGAGCTGCTGTAGGATGGAATGAAACTTTAAGTAGTGAATGACGAATGCACTTCTGAATAATATCTGAGAATCAAAGTGGCTCTAAGGTAAACACAGTACTCTTTTTATGTGTCACGTTATGTCCTAAGTTTTATTAAGTAAAATCACTGTAAGTCCTTTCCCATTACCATTATTATCAACTTATTTAGCATACTTCTTTCAGTAAGAAGCAGGCTCTTACAGGTCTACTGTAGGGGTGATATTTGGTAATTGATACACAAGCTCTAATTTTTACACGGTTCTGATTACATCACATGTTTGCAAATGCTAACCATGAGGAAGAGTTCTATGCTGCTTATGTGTTTCATATTCTACGAAATACCGGTAATTATTTTTCTTAAGGAATTCCAGCACTGTCATGATTTTTTTTTTTGCGGTTTTTTAATAGCTGGCTAACGACTCTGTTTTTCACACAACGTAAAACAAAGATGGTGGCTGAGTCAATTGCTGGTATGGCTTTTATTGGATCATATCATAGCGAAGGAAACACTTTGTTGCCGTCGCGATGCTGCTGTTTTCTGAAGATCACTGGACCACAGAAAGACGGCGGTCGGTTGATATATCGTCAATTAGAAAATAAATTACCAAAATTCAAATAAATATCTATGGCTGTCTCGGCACGTCTTTCCGTAGCTGAACAGACTGTAAAATTTCGAAAACTATTTCGAAGTAGGATGTAGGACAGGATTATGTCGGGTAAATACTGCAAATAAAATTTTGTACTTTCATCAGCGACGACTGCTCCATTAAATTTTTAAATTTCGACCCGTAATTTTTAATAGAAAATGCTATTTCAGTAGTCAGAAGCTCTGGTCATCAGGTAAAGGTAAACTGCAAAATAGTTCTTGGTTCAACACACGAAACAATAGCTGTCAGTAACTACTCGTAACACAGTCCATATGACTAGTAAAATACAGTCCGTTTTCTCACCGATGAAACACGTAAATAATCCACTAGTCTACTCGAAGAATCATATATTAGCGTTCTCGTGACGTAATTGTCACTGGTTCTAGGTTTTTCTAGACGTTGTCTGATTTTTCTCCACATCTTCTGCAAACTCTTTTTTTTCTTTTTTCTGTACCTTTGTCCCTTATCTACGCGGTGTCAGCATTGTTAATAATGTATTTGGCATGGTTAATTTAAGGGGTGACCAATGCCGTTGTTGTTGCCACCCCGTTACCGTCCGGGAGGGGATAAGTGTACTCCAGCTCACTGCGTGTAGAGTTATCCACGTGAAAGAGTGCGAACGTTTTCTAAATATTTGTGGAGCGTTTAATTGAGGCGGGACTTGGATACCAGTCTGGTATTCACCTAATCAAATGTGGCAAACAGCCTAAAAACCACATAGAGACTGGCCGGCGCACCGGCACCCGTCGTCAATACGCCGGCTGCATCTGATCTCGGGCCGGCACACCTGGCCAAACCTTGGAACCGGCGTGTTGATACACTCGGCTATCAAATGGGTTCGAGTTCTCTTGCAATGACCTTGAGAAATATATTCTCCCTTATAATTATCTTTTCTTCGAAGCTCTTCAACTCTTGCGATATTCTCTTTTGTGCAGACTTTCAAAATAAAATCATCTTTTCGAAATATTAGTAAATTGTTGCAACAATATTGAAACAATCGCGTTCCAGAACGCCGTCTCGCCGTATACTACTGCTTATCAATTGTTGCTTCCTAGCTGAATTTTTATTTTTATTTTGTGCAGATAAACTGTTTCCTATTGGAACAAAGCTTCCGAACATTCATAGAAGTTACATATAATTACATTTAAATAATAACATTACCGATTTATACAATTCCCTTTACATGCATATATATATCAAGCCCTTAAATAAAGAAAAGAACCTTAAAGGGAAAGTAATGAATACAACTTTACTACGAATTCCTGCAACATATGAAACTGTTGTGAGGGTGTTGTGATGATGTGTGATTACAGAGGAGGCTGAAAATACGCCCGTTACATAGGTAGAAAAAATAGACTTCAGACCACGAGAGTGCCCGATGCGTGCGTGATCTGCGGCGGCTACAGACACTTGAAATCCCACAAGGTGCCTGGTACGTCCCTGGTCATTTCAGCTGATGAGATGTACATCTGAGATGTACAACTTTGCAAAAATACCCTGTATTACAAGTTGACCATTGCTTGCAATATCGCATCCCCCAAGACATACGAGGGATCTATAACATGGACCTGTCTGGCAAAATTATCCATCGTTGAGCTCCAGTCATCACCATCACAGGGTGACATCACGATTACATAAAAAGTATTCAGTTTGAACAAGTAATTTGGTTGATTTGGAAAGAGAATTACATATATATATATATATATATATATATATATATATATATATATATATATATATATATATATTCCAAATGTTTTTCCCAGTATTGCCTATTGGCTGTATAGTGCTTTTCAAGAGGTACTGCAAATATTTGAACAGCAGACAATTTCAAGAAATGAATTCATGTGTGTGGCTTACGGAAGGACAGATTAACATATACAGGGTTAACTAAAGTTAAAATCTTCTGGATTGTTAGGCCGCATAATATTTCCTCTAAAATAATAAACGCTTCGACCCCTCTGTTGGATCTTCTTCAGGAACAGTGTTCTAGAAGTAGTGGACAGCGGAAGATCCTGAAGAAGATCCCAGGAGAGGGGTCATAATGGCGATTATTTTAGAGGAAATATGACACGTCCTAACAACCTAAAGATTTTGACTTAAGTGACAACAGCCACGAAAGCCTGCAGACAGGATTCACGGGTATAAGTACAGATATTTCTGTCGGTGACTGAGGAAGGTGTACTGAAAAACATTACATTAGTATTTACGTCATTTGCGGACTGATAATTATAGCTAGTACGAAAGAGCAAGGCATTAATGCTAATTTCCCCCTCGACAACAGATCATGTGTTGAAGTGTGGACGTGTGGACGCAAAACGGTGACAGGCGTAGTCCACTTAGTGGTGCAGCTATGACTACGCAGGATACATCAGGTCATAAGGTTTGTGACGTGTTTGTGGGAAGACTGTTCATAGCAGAGGAAAAAACTATACCACATATAAAAATGTCTGCACTTATACTCATTCCACCTCATATATGGCGTGTCCTGGTAAGTTTGTCACACTGCTCGTACAAAGCAAAGTGCAGAGTTTAGCTTGTGAGACAGGAAGGTGTACCAGACTTGGATCGAATCCGCAAGCCAGTTTAAGTGCCATGGCTGGTGTTTCAGCCAGCCTGACTGTGGTTTCTATGCCGTTTCTCACTTTCGATTAGGCAAATGCTAGACTAGTCCCCAATTTCCGCCTCAGAAAATACGGTAGACAAACAACTAACACGCAAGTCTGTAGGCTGTCTTGGCTGTTGTCACAAAAGGGTAAACCTTCTGGGTAGTTGGGCTACATCATATTTCTTCTATGTAATGGATGTTTCGAACCCTCTGCAGGGATCTTCGTCAGGGTGTTGTTGTGTCCATGGTTAACTGAAAACTGTTCAGTCAACCTGGACACCGAAAGATCATGAAGAAGATCCTAAGAGAAGTGCCAGAACTTCGGTCGTAAAGAAGAAATACAACGTGAGGCCCAACAACACACTTGTTTACTTTCAGTTAAAAAAGAGAACAAACTTTACACAGTTCACAGATAGGTGGAGCACATGGCTTCTGTCCCTTAGGTAACTGAAGCCTGTGGTGTCAGAAAGGACATCCAGCTGCGAAGTTAAATAATTCTTTTCCATGTCCTAAGTACAGCCACCTGCGTCCCTGACGGGATAAGCGGTAACGAAAAGAAAGAAGAAAGTCCAAATAAGTTATTTATATGTACACGTCAGTTTGAAAATGAGTGGTACAGCGGTATAGCTTTTACACGTCATCTCCAGTGAAGCACCCCCAGATCCCTAAACCCAGGACTGCTAATTCCTGCAGGACACTGGCCTTCAAACCGGTTGCTGCTCCTTTATCTCATGGCTACGGAATCAAGGGACATGCTGCTGGAGGGTCACATACAGTGTTCCCAAGGTCAGTAGTACGTGCTTCTGAAGCCGGAGCTACTACTCACCGTTAGCTAGCTTTTCAAATGGTAACAGCACGGTATCTTACTCGTAATAAAGTTCTTGAACTTATTTTTGCATTTTGAGAATGTAAAGCAGTCAACCTCATAGTATTTTAATACAGACGTTCCGTACGAAACGTAATGCAAACGTAGTGTTATTGTAAACATAATACTGTTATGTATAGTGAAAGCAGAATATATTGTGAACTTCATATTATTCAAATTATTATGTTCACATGCAAAGGCAATTGGATCAAGTTGCCAGTATACTTGTGAGTATAGGTAAGGACAATGACTTTAATTTGTCATTTCAGAGAGGCATAAGAGTGAGGGCGACCTATGATGTAGTTAAAAAGCTGTGCCGCTGACCAAGCCGGAGAGCACAGTCTTAACCCGTGATGGAAAGTGTTCCTCGCGTGAGGTGAAGGTGATGAGTAATGTAAGTAGCCTGCGATTAAAGAGGTAATTATTTCTAACTGGCCTATCGACTGACAGTTGCGAGTTTGGGAATGAGGTTGCTCTCAGTTCTACAAATTTATTCTATGTTATGCAGCGATCATTTATTTTATAATCGCGACAATGTTTCAGTATAAATGTACGCGGAATCTCTTTATTTTACACGGACTCTCTTTATTTCGTTGCTTCGCGTAATTAATAGTAAACAGCACTGTGTATTGGATTTGTATTGTATTCGACAGTGTTGAAAGTCTCTTCGGGTTTGCTGTCGGATCCTAAAATCAACTCGATTCGATGTATCGGCGATCCAAACTGGTCGACGTCTTCAGGAGAATTCTGCTTCTGCTGATGAGTCCCGCTGAGAATTGACGCCAGGCTGCAAGTCTATGTCCTATATAGGCCACCGTACCGTACACGGCGCATGCGCCGCCCATCACGGTTGCTGCCCTCCAAAACTGAGCAGGTGGCGCCGCCCTTAGTAGAACAGTGGCGGTAACGATACATCGCACTCAGGGACGTTATTCGAATAGTCGGACTGGCCGTACCGAAGAACGGTGTCTACAAAGAAGCAATTGAAAGTAGGTTGGCGAATAATTCTCGTTCTTTGTTTGCTGGATGTGACTTCAGTAACAATCTCTGTGCTGCCTTTCATCAACCATTCTCTAGTAAATGAATCCTCCTGTATTTTAAAAAGTTTTAGATGCTGCTGCAGAAAATATTGATAACAGAGGTCAATATTATCGACACCAAAATGCTGATGGTGTCTTGATTATCTTCAGCGTTGCAGCACCATCAGCAAGTAAATCTTTATGTCCCAATCCGAAGCACTTCAAGAAGCTGTCCTAAAAAGAGATGGACTATCAGCTCCTAAACTGATACAAAGAGACAGATCCTTCTAACGAGTGAGCTGTCTGGTCTGAAATTTCTGTTCTGTGAGCAGAAAGATGAGTATGCGGCAGGCCGCTGTAACAGCACCTCACGTCGTATACCTAAAGAAACGTTTCCCAAGCAGGGAAAAACATGCGTTGTAGACCATGTACATGTATGGATTTGTATATGTAGCTCACGTGTGCAGCTTTTCTCAATCTTGGAAAGAATGGAAAATGAAGATAAGTTCCTCAGAACACTGCATTAAAGCAAGAAACAATTTGCGGCCCTGCACTGCGTGTAAACGGAAACTGTTTACAGTGTATCAGAGAGGTGTATAGCCGGCCGCGGTGGCCGAGCGGTTCTAGGCGCTTCAGTCCGGAATCGCGCGACTACTATGGTCGCAGGTTCGAATCCTGCCTCGGGCATGGATGCGTGTGATGCCCTTAGGTTAGTAAGGTTTAAGTAGTTCTGAGTTCTAGGGGACTGATGACCTCAGATGTTAAGTCCCATAGTGCTCAGAGCCATTTGAACAGAGGTGTATAGGAAGTCGAAAAGAAACAATTTGCTAACGATACTTTGGTCCTAGAACAATATTCTGTCAGTGTATGCAGCAACAAGCTGTAGGCAATCCAATATTTGAAAATAATTCTCACTTTTCGAGTTATCTAGGCTCTAACTCACATTCTGTGAGTGAGGTGGAGACTCAGCGACGTCCTTATTGTTGGAGGCACCAAGTAATCGTCCTACCAGCCCTTTTATGTTGCCAAAAGACGAAGTCAATGGACGAAATTACCTTCGGTTTCTGCAGCATCAACTTGCAGGGTTGCATGAGGACGTTCCCTCAGAGCGACGCCAGAGGATGAGATACATGCACAATGAAGGACCAGCAGATTTTGCTGCTATGATGAGACGACATCTGTAAGTAGGCTGTTTAGGTTTTTAAGTTGGTAACGTCACGTAGCGCTCTGTATGAAAATCACTGTGCTGTGTGCAGTCTGTGGCTGGTTGGCACTGTTGAAATATTTGCCATTGTAGTGTTGGGCAGTTGGATGTTCACAGCGCGTAGCGTTGCGCGGTTGGAGGTGAGCCGCCAGCAGTGGTGGATGTGGGAAGAGAAATTGCGGAGTTTTGAGAGCGGATGATCTCGACGTGTGTCTACCAGAGACTGGATGCCATGAACTGATATTATATATTATATAATGACTTTTGAACACTATTAAGGTAAATACATTGTTTGTTCTCTATCAAAATCTTTCGTTTGCTAACTATGCCTATCAGTAGTTAGTGACTTCAGTAGTTAGAATCTTTTATTTAGCTGGCAGTATTGGCGCTCGTTCTATTGCAGTAGTTCGAGTAATGATGATTTTTGTGAGGTAAGTGATTCATTATTGTTAGTCAGGCCCATTCTTTTGTAGGGATTCTTTTGTAGGAATTGAAAGGCAGATTGCGTTGCGCTAAAAATATTGTGTGTCAGTTTAGTGTTGATCAGAATAAGTAAAGAGGGAAATGTCTGAGTACATTCAGTTCTGCGCAGCTGTTTGAAAATCAAATAACGTAAGGGGTTTATCAGCACAGTCGTTTATAAATTTTTCTAAGGGGATGATTCACATCTAACGCGGCAATATGATCAAAAATGAATTGGGCGAGGAGGACCTGTACCAAGGCCTCTAGGACCACTTCATTTGAAGCCGATTGACTTTTGTGTTTGCGGCCATCTTAAGGGTCGTAGTGTAAGCCACTCCCGTTAACGCGGTTGAGGAACTGCAGCAGAGACTTATTATTGTTTGTCAAGTATTTCTAAATGATCCGGCTTGCATGAAGGGATTCGAAACTCAACTCATTATGGGGACAAGTACAGGCCTGCGGCCGGTCAGAATATCATAGATACTTAAAAAATCATAATTATCTTTCCATATGAGTACCTGCTTCTTCTTTCGGCATGTATTAGCCACTTGCCTGCTACGTCCTCCTCGTTGAAATCATTGATATTTCTACCTTTTCTTCTGTCTTCCTAAAGACCTACTGGCCACTGTGTAGAAATTCATCATTAATTCGGGTGTTCTGTCATCTTCCAGTCTTATGAAATAGTCCTTTCAGCTGTTCCTACATTCCTTAATCTGCTCATTTAAGCTTCTCACTCCCAGATATTCTCTGATGGCAGTATTTATTTTCCTGTCAGACAGTTTGTACACAGCTACTCTTATTAGGAATCGCGTCTCTATTTCTTGGATTCGTTGTTTATTTCTTTTTGTTACACACCATGACTCGCTTCCAACATAATAGGTGGTACTGACTTCGTGATGTAGAAGTTAGGTAGAGTTCAATTTCTTACTTTACTTCTGAAGGTTCTATAGGTTAGTAGAACACTGGCAGCAACGATATATCGCACTCAGAGACCATTTTCACACTCGGACTGGCTGCGCCCAAGAACGTGCTGTTCCAATGCGTCCTCTATACAGGGTTCCAAGTCCTGCTAAGAGGAAGGCCATTGTCTCTATTAATCAAATTATCTGTCAACCTAATTTCAATTGCCTTTTTATAAAAACTATCGCACGACGACGACGACTGAAATTCTTGGAGCTGGGTCCTTCGGATTTACTAGTGAATTTTGATGTGGTATCTTTATTTACACTAGTCCTTTTGGAAGAGTCCCTGAGTTTTATCACTGAAAAACTGGATGAAGGGTTGGTGAAGCTTTGTCGTCACGTGCTGACATCCACGTATTTTTCATTCAATGGCAATATTTTTGATCAGAATGACGGAGTGGCTATGGGCAGTCTCTTATATCCCATAGTCGCCAATCTCAACGTGGCACCCGCCTTACCAACAATTGATTTTATATAATCATTCCACTTCAAATCGTTCTGTACGCATACTCCCAGATATTTTACAGAAGCAACTGCTACCAGTGTTTGTTCCGCTATCATATAATCATACAAAAAAAGGATCCTTCTTTCTATGTATTCGCAATACGTTACATTTGTCTATGTTAAGGGTCAGTTGCCACTCCCTGCACGAAGTACCTATCCGCTGCAGATCTTCCTGCATTTCGCTGCAGTTTTCTGATGCTGCAACTTCTCTGTATACTACAGCATCTTCCGCGAAAAGCCGCATTGAACTTCCGACACTATCTACTAGGACATTTATTATATTGTGAAAAGCAATGGTCCCATAACACTCCCCTGTGGCACGCCAGAGGTTACTTTAACGTTTGTAGACGTCTCTCCATTGAGAAGAATATGCTGTGTTCTGTTTGCTAAAAACTCTTCAATCCAGCCACACAGCTAGTCCGATATTCCGTAGTCTCTTACTTTGTTTATCAGGCTATAGTGCGGAACTGTATCGAACGCCTTCCGGAAGTCAAGCACAATGGCATCTACCTGAGAGCCTGTATCTAATAGTTTCTGGGTCTCATGAACAAATAAAGCGAGTTGGGTCTCACACGATCGCTGTTTCCAGAATCCATGTTGATTCCCACAGAGTAGCTTCTGTGTTTCTAGAAATGACATGCTACGCGAGCAAAAAACATGTTCTAAAATTCTACAACAGATCGATGTCAGAGATACAGGCCTATAGTTTTGCGCATCTGCTCGACGACCCTTCTGGAAAACTGGAACTACCTGTGCTCTTTTCCAATCATTTGGAACCAGTTGCCTCACATCCCGAGACGTGACTCCCTTGGAGATGAGAAAACACACAGCAGACAGCTGTTAATGTATTTGATCCACAACAGCTAAAGATACATGATTCGTTTGTGTCTTCAACTCCCCCCCACCCCCACCCCCCCGCCACCCGAAAAAATAAAAATAAATAAAACACTGATTTTATGGCTTTCGGAGGACAGAAGCCGGTTACAAGGAAATGAATAACAAATGATCAGAAAATAGGAAGAGTAAACTCAATCAACGTGTTAGGAAATACTATCTCATTTATGGCAGAAATGGACACGAAAGAAACTAGAAAGATCTAATTACTTTAACAAAACAATCTATAGAACCTTCAGAAGTAAAATAAGAAATGGAACTCTACTTAACCTCTACATAACGATGTAGTCTCGGAGGGCATCAACGGCGGCGAGTGGCGCATGGACCGCGTCCGTTACGGAACTCTGTATAGGACGACTATGTGCAGCCTTGACATCAGTTTTCAGTGGGACTCAGCAGCAGCGTTTTCCTGAAGATGGCGGCCTGCTGGATCGCCGAAATACTGACTGAAGCTGATTTTAGGATCCGGCAATAGCCCGAGGAGACTTTCAGTTCTCATTAGGCCATGAAGGCCTATGAAGTCACAAGAATTAGTTTTACTTTTAAAATTTTCCCATTTCATAACAAAATATTTGAAATTTTGCTATAATATTCTTAACTTTTATAGCAGACAAAATATTGAACGTTAAATCTTAAAACTTTTAACAACATAACATAAAATTAGTACCTCTCTGTCTATGATCTTTCAAAAAAGGACGAATTTAGTGATAGATATAGTGACCTGAATAAAAAAAGCAAGGTGACTTACTTTTATTTATTTTTGTGGGTGGGTGGTGACTCATGACAACTAGTTGATTCGAGTGAGTGAGCAGCTATGATTCGATCTCTGAAAAGAACTCTTTTGGCCATCTCTAATTCTAAAGAGTTACTGTAGGTGTTTCTTTTGTTCCTACACGTTAAGCCGGCCGGAGTGGCCGAGCGGTTAAAGGCGCTACAGTCTGGAACCGCACGACCGCTACGGTCGCAGGTTCGAATCCTGCCTCGGGCATGGATGTGTGTGATGTCCTTAGGTTAGTTAGGTTTAAGTAGTTCTAAGTTCTAGGGGACTTAAGACCACAGCAGTTGAGTCCCATAGTGCTCAGAGCCATTTGAACCTACACGTTATTTTTAAACAAACAATTCAACATAATGATCTAAACTGTTGTAGGCATTGAGCGGTTAGGTACAAACAAAAACTTTCGTGTAGACAGTATAGTGTTTGTTGTGTGTGTTACGTGATAAACAGATTCAGAATTATCGACGGCTAAATGGATAAGTGACAGACTACAAATATCTTATCACTGCTTCCACCTTTGGCAGTGACTTACAATTTAGAAAAACTGCAAGATGCCGCGTTTTTCCCAGGTCCTATGAAACTGTAGGTCCACTTGTAATTGGCTGGGTAAGTCGGTTCAAAGGTCAAAGGAATGCGAGAGCTTCCCCTTCCAGGAGTAATCATAGTAAAATACTGTGATGTTGACACCAATCTTTGGGTTGAAGGAAATATTTTTGCAATCAAAATTACAAGGAACCTGGACTTTTTACAAGTCACTAAAGATTTTGGTAAATTATTGATCACAAGCAATGCATGCTATTTTCATATCACGTTGGTCAAGTAATTTGTGTGAACATTTGTTTTCTTCAAGAACAGAAGTTCCCTGTGTTATATATCGTATATTTTGCATTGTGTGTGAATGTTAGTGAAAAATTGCCTAGAAGTGGAATCCTAGGCTACTGGACATGATGGATGTTGTTAGTCGTTGGCCACAACCTGCATATCCCTTCGTGATGAGTTACACCATTGTTTCAGCAAATCCCATGTTAAAAAATGTGATTATTTGGTTTTAAACACCAGTCGCTTGCGTAACGCTGTCGTAAGTATCTGCTATACAAGCGATAAACGACAAGTAAAGCAAAGCGACATGAAATGGAACGAGCATCTAAGGCCGGTTGTAGGATACGCTAGTAGTCGACTTCGGTTTGTTGGGAAAACTGTAGAAAAGCTTAGCTGATCTATGAAGGGAACAGCCTATACAACACTTGCGTGACATACTCTTGAATATTGTAGACTGCTTTGGATCTTCACCAGATCGAATTAAAGGAAGATATCGAAAGAAATCAGGGGTGTGCTGTTAGATTGGTAACCGGAAGGTACGATTCACGCTTATTACGGAACTGTCGTGTGAACTTAGACGAGAATCACTGGAGGAAATACGTCGTTCTTTTCGTGAAACACTACTGAGAAAAATTAGAAAATCGGTATTTACGACAGACTGCAGAACAATCGTATTGCCACCGACGTAAGAACCACGAAGATAAGAGAAATCAGGGCTCGTGCGGAAGCGTATAGACAATCGTTTTTTCCTTCGTTTCATTTGCGAGTGTAACGGGAAAGTGAATGAATAGCAGTAGTATAAGGTAGCCTCCGCCACACAGCGTATGGTGATCTGCCAAGTACGTATGCAGAAATGATGACTTAGATGTTCACGTGATGGAATCAGGGGTCGAACCCAGACACTCCCTCTTGCAGCCAGACACGCATGGAGGAGCAACATTCATCCTACGCCGGAAATTTTCTCGTCGTTCAGCTAGAAGAAAAGATTGTGGGCACCGTTTCAATCGACAACGACGTGTGCTGCCCGCTGATTTGCGGTTCCTTAAACTAAAAACTTCACTTTTCACTGACAATTCGTTTCTCTTCTTGTACTCTAGTACGATAAATGTAGTGATGATTATTAAGATTATTTGTGAAATAATATGCCTCTACATGAGTGGTTTTGTACTGGAAAATGTTCATGTGTCTGCCACTGCGAATGTCTGTCGGTTGTCGCATTCGCCTGTGCTCCCACGCTAACAGGATGTGAGGAACAGAATGGTGTAAATCAGTGGCAGCGCAAGAATTTCTGCAGCAACACGCTGTGGCGGAGAAGCACGAGCTTGTATAGCGCGGGTGAGGCAAGTAGCGGGCTTACCTCCTCATTCTGGGCTGTACTGGTTTGTCAGCTTTCAGGACACACTCAGCACATAATTTCCACTCCGTGACTTTCCACACCTGAAAAAAATGCGAGAGTAGACAAAATGTTGAGAAACCCTCGCTCCACTGTGTATCTTCCTGTACTACACAGCGAAAGTAGCGATATTTCTCCGTAAAATGTAAAGAGAAAGTATTTTTAATTCCACGACATGGGAAGGGCAGTAGTTACTTGAGAAAAGTTAAACTGGAAATCATATTTCGCTGTGGCTTCCCTAAGCATGGCTGTAATATCAATGAATTAATGAAAGCTGTTTCTTCAAGGAAATGCACCACTTCGCATAATTCAGATAGGTAACTCTGCGATGGATTTAAAAACCCTCAATAGCTAAGTTCATCCAATTCCTGTATACATAGTTCATCCGATGTACTGCAGACGTGAATTTCTGACATCGTAACAAGTAAAAAGAATTCATACGTGAGTTATTAGTAAAAGAGCATTATACAGAGTTCTCATGCCAGAATGTTGTAACAAATTTTCATATATACGTGGTGTCTCTTCTTTCGGAACATGAGGTCGGAGAAGCCATCTTAAGGAAATAATAGGAATAAAATCACATTACTCTGTACTATTTTATTTACATTAGTTACAGTTAATTGCAAATACCACCCTTGACAAAACGAACGTATCATTTATACTGTATCTTACAAAATGTGCTGAAACTGACGGCCATGACATCGACGAACAAGATTCTGATGCACACTACAAATACCCCAGACGTGGCCGGCCGCTATGACCGAGCGGTTCTAGGCGCTTCAGTCCAGAACCGCGCTGTTGCTACGGTGATGTGTGTGATGTCCTTAGGTCAGTTAGATTTAAGTAGTTCTAAGTCTAGGGGACTGATGACCTCAGATCTTACGTCCCATAGTGCTTAGAGCCATTTGAACCAATTTGAACCCCAGCCGTGTTTCGAATCAGATCGCAGGCAGCTACAACTCTTGCAACTAATTCCATCTCCGCATCCACAGGTACAGACCGCCAGGTAGAACATATGGCTCAATGGGATTGTCGCCTACAATGCCGGCCCAGATATTCATAGCAAAACGTACTTGATGGTGTGACTATTACAGCGTGAGGGTTCTCCTAGTCCCACACACGGCTAATCCTGATGAGAACCCTTCAGTAAACAGCAAGTTTGGGGAAAATCTGGTCCATCATTCCATTGTTGGAGCAACCACTGACTCAAAGCGACCTTTGGTGCAAAGTCAGTCAAAAGCATTGCATGGATTCGTTGTGTGTTATATGGGTGTGATTACTGTTGGTGAGTACTCGTCACACGCTAATATGTGCTGCGCCCATTTCACGTGCAATACGACTGGCACATGTGGTGAGGTCCGGTGCAGCACGTTCCAGCACCTCCTCTTCAGAATCGGGTAGGCGAGTGTTCCTCGTTCCTTCTTTCCAATAGAAGTCTTCCGCACTCGTCGATAGATAGAAATAAACACTCATCGTGACGGATGATGCCTGTTAGGAAATCGTTCGCTGTTCAGCCTTTCAGCGACGAGAGCATTGCAACGTACTTCGACATACACAAGGTGCATGTCAGTGAGTTCTGGCAAACTGTACCGGTACTGCTCCATCTTACTGTACTGTACATCTCGGAATAGGACTGAGTAATGAATGGGTCTATCGTTGATTCATAGGACGTTCTGTCATGGGACAATGTAAATACACTCCTGGAAATTGAAATAAGAACACCGTGAATTCATTGTCCCAGGAAGGAGAAACTTTATTGACACATTCCTGGGGTCAGATACATCACATGATCACACTGACAGAGCCACAGGCACATAGACACAGGCAACAGAGCATGCACAATGTCGGCACTAGTACAGTGTATATCCACCTTTCGCAGCAATGCAGGCTGCTATTCTCCCATGGAGACGATCGTAGAGATGCTGGATGTAGTCCTGTGGAACGGCTTGCCATGCCATTTCCACCTGGCGCCTCAGTTGGACCAGCGTTCGTGCTGGACGTGCAGACCGCGTGAGACGACGCTTCATCCAGTCCCAAACATGCTCAATGGGGGACAGATCCGGAGATCTTGCTGGCCAGGGTAGTTGACTTACACCTTCTAGAGCACGTTGGGTGGCACGGGATACATGCGGACGTGCATTGTCCTCTTGGAACAGCAAGTTCCCTTGCCGGTCTAGGAATGGTAGAACGATGGGTTCGATGACGGTTTGGATGTACCGTGCACTATTCAGTGTCCCCTCGACGATCACCAGTGGTGTACGGCCAGTGTAGGAGATCGCTCCCCACACCATGATGCCGGGTGTTGGCCCTGTGTGCCTCGGTCGTATGCAGTCCCGATTGTGGCGCTCACCTGCACGGCGCCAAACACGCATACGACCATCATTGGCACCAAGGCAGAAGCGACTCTCATCGCTGAAGACGACACGTCTCCATTCGTCCCTCCATTCACGCCTGTCGCGACACCACTGGAGGCGGGCTGCACGATGTTGGGGCGTGAGCGGAAGACGGCCTAACGGTGTGCGGAACCGTAGCCCAGCTTCATGGAGACGGTTGCGAATGGTCCTCGCCGATACCCCAGGAGCAACAGTGTCCCTAATTTGCTGGGAAGTGGCGGTGCGGTGCCCTACGGCACTGCGTAGGATCCTACGGTCTTGGCGTGCATCCGTGCGTCGCTGCGGTCCGGTCCCAGGTCGACGGGCACGTGCACCTTCCGCCGACCACTGGCGACAACATCGATGTACTGTGGAGACCTCACGCCCCATGTGTTGAGCAATTCGGCGGTACGTCCACCCGGCCTCCCGCATGCCCACTATACGCCCTCGCTGAAAGTCCGTCAACTGCACATACGGTTCACGTCCACGCTGTCGCGGCACGCTACCAGTGTTAAAGACTGCGATGGAGCTCCGTATGCCACGGCAAACTGGCTGACACTGACGGCGGCGGTGCACAAATGCTGCGCAGCTAGCGCCATTCGACGGCCAACACCGCGGTTCCTGGTGTGTCCGCTGTGCCGTGCGTGTGATCATTGCTTGTACAGCCCTCTCGCAGTGTCCGGAGCAAGTATGGTGGGTCTAACACACCGGTGTCAATGTGTTCTTTTTTCCATTTCCAGGAGTGTATGATACAACAGAGCCACCTTATGGACAAGTAAAGTAAACAAAAAGTGCATCATGACTTCCTAGTAATCAGGCTCGACCTTCTTGTCTCCTTACAGAAAATAAAGGGTGTTCATGTAAATAAAAAGCACAGTACGTGTAAACTTATATGCTTATTAGTTGTAAACAAGCTGGAAAACAATGATGCTAGACAAAGTGATAGACAAGTTTACTTTCGTGACAAGGAAATGAAAACACCTACAGCCGTTCTTATTATTTCATTTTTTTTGTCGCTACCAGTTTCAACGCTTCATTGCGTCATCTTCAGACTGGTTTTGATGCGATTCACGTTGATATGATCCCCACGCATACAACATCTGTTGCGAGCATTACTGGATACGCAGATAATGGGTCAGCACTCCAACCATCAACTGCCTGGAGTTGGTAGTTGATGAAGGTATTACACGAAAGAAGAATAATATTCATGTGAGGATAAATTTGAATGTGTTACCATAATTCCTTATTAACGATAGTTTATTTTCACCTCGTTTCGAGGGAAAGACCAGAAACTTAAATTTGTAATGAATGGTTACAATTTGTTTTGTTAAGTAATCCAGTGATCACATAGTACACTTTAGAACAGATATCAGAAACATCTTGAGATTAATAGTGTCATTGTAATAAAATTAAGTGATCAAGACTATGTCCAATTCATAATATAAATGTATGGGCTAAAGTTGCAGGTGAATGTCTGGTAGTCCTATACTTTCTTCCAATGCATCTCACACTATCTATAAGAAATTTCTTTCAGGGTGTTCCTCTGGTACACTATAGAATGTGACCCTTGAACAATTCTGCCCCTGTTGCTCTATTTCCAATGTTAAGTTGCCCGTCACAATTTTAATCTAGGTAATAAGATATTATTTAGCTGGGAAAGGTGATGCTACATACAGGGGAACAAGAGAAAGTTAAAGAGCAGTGACCGTATACCTAATTCCAGTCCCATATACCCGTGTTTCGATCTTTTGATATAGTATACAATATTTTTATACTGAAATTAATTGCTTAATATGATATTCATAGTTGTAGTTAATCAACGTAACACTCAGTATTCCGCATCATTTACTGACTCTTAGATCGAATACTGTTTTGGAAAAGTACCATTTTCTCATCGTGTACAAGTGATTGTTAACCTTAAACGCTTTCCAACACGTGTGTGACTGCTTCTGATCTATCTTCGTACCACAGTTGCAGAAGGATGCTCTTTGAGTGTTTTAGAAATTTGGGGTTGACCCTACGGCCTGCAAGGTAGGAAGATACCATCTCACACATGCAGAGCTCAGGAGAGTGCAACAGCACAGCAGTGACGTAATCAGACCAGCTGGTGGCCACGCGTTTCCTTTCTGGCCAAGCAGAGCTTTCGTACTTTACCACTCCATCCACTACAGTTTTTGTAGCCTATCACAGGCATCGTTTCTTTTTTAGGGTAGAGTTCAACTGAGATAGATAGCTTTTTTTTCCTGCGAGTTTTTAATGTAGTTGGCTACAATGAGTCACCTTTGGTTTGAGTTGGGTTTCTCTGAATTTTTTTATCTCCGGACATTTTCTCTGGCATCTCCTACTATGCTCCTGTAGAAAGGCTTTCCGAAGGGTCGTTTTTAAAAGCAGGGACAAGGGGCGGCTTTTGCTGACGGCCTATGCAGTGGCGTCTGGCGTCTCATTGTGTCCGCTAGATGCCCCATGGCGAAAGGTGTAGGCCTATATGGGACGGCCGTTGCCGTCGCAAAATTCTCTTTCCCTAAGAACTGCATCTCGTAGCAAGGGTTGGGGAAATTACTTGTGTGCAGTTACCAGTGTGAGAGTTAGTGGTTTATATTCACAAAATGCCGGCATTTTATTACATCAACAGTTTAATAACATTCATTTAGTTTCACATAATTATGTTGCATGACATATTGAGTTAACTGGAATTATTTCAGGAGTTCAATGTAAGAAGTGTTATTTGATTGATACCTTAAAGCTTGAGCTACTAAACTTCCACCACATTTCATTCGTAACAGCTTATTAGATTACAGTGCCATAAATCCTTTAATTACTGCATTTTCCTTTAACATACTTTCATTTCTTATCTTTCGTCGACATTTATCTAAAGCTGAACAGCCATTATGGTAAATGTAAATCCCTTTACTTACGATTTTTTAACTTCCATTTTGCCACACTTCTGTACTACAGCGTCAACTCCTATCCTGCGACTCATACTGGCCACTTGAATACTCATTCACGATCGTCTCTGAAAAAATGGAGCCCAGCAAGAGGCCATCTGCCAAATAAGTTAGCAATCAGGTCGGTATGGTGCCCCTTACATCCTGAAAAAAAAAGATTACATATGGTTTATGTGTAATGGAACTCCATTGGATTTCACTGAAATTGCTCTTTTTGAACTGGGTCACATCTACTGTGACCTAACCCCAGGAACAGCCTTGGGGTCTAAAACGTTTTAGCCTGTTACCATAAACCGACATATGTTACAGCAGTTAAATAAAATATACTGCCTGAAGTTAATCGTATAAATAGTTCAAAACCACTTTTCATCAAACGGAATAAGCATTTATACTGTCAAATACAGGGAGCGAGAGACTATTTACAATCCGTACAGAAACCAGATGGCAGTTATAAGAGTCGAAGGGCATGAAAGGGAAGCAGTGATTGGGAAGGGAGTGAGACAGGGTTGTAGCCTATCCCCGATGTTATTCATTCTGTATATTGAGCAAGCAGTAAACGAAACAAAAGAAAAATTCGGAGTAGGTATTAAAATCCATGGAGAAGAAATAAAAACTTTGAAGTTCACCGATGACATTGTAATTCTGTCAGAGACAGCAAAGGACCTGGAAGAGCAGCTGAACGGAATGGACAGTGTCTTGAAAGAAAGATATAAGATGAACATCAACAAAAGCAAAACGAGGATAATGGAATGTAGTCGAATTAAGTCGGGTGATGCTGAGGGAATTAGATTAGGAAATGAGACACTTAAAGTAGTAAAGGAGTTTTGCTATTTGGGGAGCAAAATAACTGATGATGGTCGAAGAAGAGAGGATATAAAATTTAGACTGGCAATGGCAAGGAAATCTTTTCTGAAGACGAGAAATTTGCTAATATCGAATAAGATTTAAGTGTCAGGAAGTCTTTTCTGAAAGTATTTGTATGGAGTGTAGCCATGTATGGAATTGAAACGTGGACGATAAATAGTTTAGGCAAAAAGAGAATAGAAGCTTTCGAAATGTGGTGTTACAGAAGAATGCTGAAGATTCGATGGGTAGATCACATAACTAATGAAGAGGTATTGAATAGAATTGGGGAGAAGAGAACTTTGTGGCACAACTTGACTAGAAGAAGGGATCGGTTGGTAGGACATATTCTGAGGCATCAAGGGATCACCAATTTAGTATTGGAGGGCAGCGTGGAGGGTGAAAATAGTAGAGGGAGACCAAGAGATGAATACCCTAAAAAGATTCAGAAGGATGTAGGTTGCAGTAGGTAGTGGGAGATGAAGAGGCTTGCACAGGATAGAGTAGCATGGAGAGCTGCATGAAACCAGTGTCTGGACTCAGGACCACAACAACAAAAACTGTCAAGCTAACTTTAAAATATGACAGGACAGTAATTATTGTTACGTAATATGACAAGCTAAGTTTCATTTCAGTATCCCTCGAAACACAAATTGAAAATAACGTTCTCATTAAGTAACAAGTTTCATATTAGTTAACCATCGCCTGAAGTACTTACATGTATCACCTTCACTGCACGGCAAATGATGAAGCACTTAAACAATGATAATTTTACTTATTAATTTGTTATACTTCAATAGAATGTTTTATTCTCAGAAATGTTGTGTTAGTACTTATGACTGAGGCAAGGATTAACACAATTCTCCTTGTGAAAATCCAACTGTGAATCAATCACCAGTGCCATTAGGACAATTACAATTGATGAAGGTATTACAGCATGTAAACCATGAATAGGGTATCAAGGCGAGCAGAACCTAACCCTGACTTAAAGATTATTCTACTAATGCTAACAACAGCATCAGTATTCCTGGAATCATTGACATCAGTTTCAGCATTTACAAAATTCCCTCCCCCTACCCTCCCCTTTCTCCTTCCCACCCCATATTCTGTGGCCAATGGCGATATGTATTTGCATCGACATCACCATATAAGTACGATAGCTAGTTTCAGGTACTTTCCACACAACTATCCATTTCTCATGCACGTAGATTAGCAAGAATAGCAAAATTCTTAGGTTTTTTCATAGGTTAGTGCATGAAACAAGCAAACATTCTCGTTTATAATCTTTATTCATTTTTCTATATACATTTACACACAGAAAATAACCCTTCCACTATGTTTGTTTGGTGTGGTTTTAATAGTATCCAGTTTAGTTCTTAACACTCTGATGGGAGAGAATTCCACAGCGTTCGGAATCCAAATAACAAGTATCTTACAAATCACACTACGCTAGTCATAAAACAACTCGAGGTAAACAGACATACCGAATGTCAGCGAGATCCTCCCCTCCCCCCCCCCCCCCCCCCAACACCATATGTCGATGTATAAAAGTAGCAGTTCCTTAAAACGAACGGATGCGTACTAATTAATGCCACTATAGCATCTTATAGGTGGGAGAAGAATGGATCGCATGTTTGACCCTGTGCAAGAATGTAAAAATACCAGTTAAGGGTACATATACAATGGTCGAAAACATCGGAACAACACACGATAGATCTATTTATAAAGCTCCATTCCCGTCTGGCTCGACTTAAAAAGGATCATTATGTTCTTTTTAAATATAATGGACTGGATGATATGTACCTAGCTACAGAACAACCATTCGCAGAGCTTAGAACCAATTGAATAACAGCATTTAACGGTGATTCGTTTGCAAAAATAGTAAACTTAAGGTTTTAAATAGAATTTCTGCACGAATGAGAAGCAGAAGAGCTGGTAGCATACACCCAGACAGATGGTTAAATGGTAGCCACTACTGCTATAATAAAGTCATATTTTAAGTAACGCAATTAGCAGCAACATATTGACGATTCTGGAGCACCTGCCGTAGGTTGCAGAGTGCCACCATCTTGGATGTTCAGAGTGTAAAACGCGTCTTGACAGCTGCAACGGATCGGTCTTCTGTGGTAGCCGAAAGAGTAAACATAAATCCCTCCAAAGTGCTAAACATCTTTCTGCCACTAAGAAGAAAGACAAGACGTGCCGATGAATATTTTGGTTTGTGGTTATGACTGGAGAATCTGGACAGTCTTGTTGCTGATACTGGCAACATAAATTACACCTCAAATGGTATGCTTCTTAGCGAGAAGAATTTAAATGTGCTTACGCCCATTACATAAGTTTTGCGATAACATTCTGCTGCTCAAAATATGTGATGAAATGGTAAACGAAGTGACGGGTCATTTGTCTATTATCTACATAGAAAAATTCGCCAAGTTCGTCATTGCGCGAAATGGTGTCAAGAAAAAACTACCATTTCGCCTGAACGGGAATGACAATGCAACAGAAAGAAGGATATTGGAAATAATCGAGAAGGAAGAACTGGATACCAATTCAAAGAAGTATAGAAGTCTTTTATGTAAAGGTTTTTTAAATTACCGCTACCAGTCACAGACTCGTTAACTACTGTATTACTTATTTATTTAGCGACATGTTTCGAGGGAATACCCCATCTTCAGGCTAAATGGCATTGCAAAAACAATTTTACGATAAGGTCATACTGATGTTATTGCTGTGGTTATTGTGTGGAAGAAGAGAAAACTTAGTAAGTGGCGATGTCACTTTGGAAGCTGGACTGATGTTTGCATGAAAATGTTTTGTAACGGTCACTCACTTTGTTCTTCTGGAGTGGCAGTCTCGTTGTGACCGTTGCAAAACATTTTCATGCGAACATCAGTCCAGCTTCCAAAGTGACAATCGCCTCTTACTAAGTTCTCTCTTCTTCCACAGGGTAACCTCAGCAATAATGAAAAGACTATGGAACATCAGTATGACCTTATTGTAAAATTTGGTTTGTAATGCCATTTAGCCTGAAGATGAGATATTCCCTCGAAACATGTCGCTAAATAAATAAGTAATACAATAGTTAACAAATTTGGTGACTGGTGCCGGTAATTTAAAAAACCTTTACATATTTCGTGATGCAGTCACGGTCGAAAAATAGTCAAAATGGCTTCAAATTCTAGAAGTCCTTTATCCATAGAATATAAAATGGAATTAGCCAATGTCAAAGTGTATGTTTTAATTGAAGAGCTGCCTATAATACTGCAGCAGCAATGTGTAGATGACTACTATCTTTTGGATTTGGACATAACGCAAGATTCTGCTAGAATTTTTTATAAAATGGTGATGTGCGACTAACTAGTACCGAATTATGTCTTCTACATAAGAGACTACCAGGGAAACCGCAGAACCGCAGGGTGATTGTGGACAACGATAGGACAATTGTGGCTGACTGTTCGAGCTCAAATCGTAAAGGTATATAACAGGTTTATGTGTCAAATCACAAGAGAATAAAGTTATCGGTAAGCACGTGACGCGTTTCGGAATTATTCGCATCTTCAGAAATCTACAATAGAATTATAATAAATGAATTGGTATAAAAATACATTACAATAACTTTCTAAATAGTAAAGACTAAACAAAAGTACAAATATGAACCATCCCTACCTACCCAAGTGCAAAGGTAGCACAAGGAAAAGAGCGTTACGTTGCGTACATAAGATGACAGACTGCTAAGCGAGTTCCCACGAACCGGGAGAGGGAGACAACATTGCTAGTAGGTAGCGGCAAAGCAAAAGTGGCGGTATTGTTTCATATGTGTTATGATAATAAATTACGTACCATGACGAAATTAGAAGTTGTACGTCAACGCACATGGAAACAATACAATGTAATGAACTGTTCTATTAACACAATTACGGAAACATTAAAAATACATTACATATAGAGCAGATGATTCGTCATATGCGACGAGAGACATAGCTAAGTCATTGATCAATAATCGAAAGAATGTAATAATTTATTGTCGGCCGATATCAATCCAACATTAACAATTTGCTGTGGCAGTACGGCAATATAAAGCGAGAAAAAACCATTACAATGAAATTGACGTTTGCAATACAACAAGCGTATGGATGCATGAATAGCAGGACATTGAAATAACAAAATGTTAATGGCATAGCTTTGAAATGTTGTACTACAGATTTAAAATAGCCAGTGAAGCAGTATGTGGCCAATGGACTGGGGGAGGGAAGGGGAGGGGAAGATAGGAGTGCTAGGGAGGATTGAGGTGCACGCAGATGAGGCAGGGCATTGAAAATAAGGAGAGGGAGGAAGTGAAGACAGAAAGGGGAGGGGTGCTGGTTGCTGGAAGTGAGCGGTCGGAAAAAGTAGGGAGTAGTGGAAGAGGGGACAAAGAAGTAGGCACCATGTTACCCGTACAATAGCTGCGTCAAATATACCTTAAAATACTACCCATAATACGAATTTTACACCAGTGTGAAAATAATAACGTAACTCACAAAATACTTCAGTGCTGATAAGCAGTATGTACCTAATCGTATTTGTAAAATCTTACATATTCTGAAATACTCTGCTCCACATGGGGTAACAGTAACCGTCCTTCATATATACATATTTTATAGGTTCTTACCAGAAATATATATGTCTTGAAGGGAACTTTAGAAAGAGGTTAGAAAGAGGTAACACACAGGATATCCCGTAAGGTAAGATAATCTAATGATAAAAGATAAAGCTTTAATCTCCTCGTGAATTCACAGTGGTCTTGGATACGATTCGGGCTACAACGTAATTTGTTCCATTGTACTGTGGTTGAAATTTAGAAGGAAATGGGAACAGACAGTATTATGAAAAGATACAGCCAAAATGCTAGACATATCCGATGTGGTAGTGAAATTACAGAAGGATGATAAGTTTTTGACATGTGAGGAAATTTACTGAGGTCACCAGTGACTAAGAAACCTAAGGAGTTAACAGAGAGTAAGTGTCATGGCAACCACTACTACGAATGACATATGCAATTTGCGAGGTAGTCGAGGAAATGTGATTTGCGTATTGAGTGAATTTAGAGTATTGTAGCAGGCACAGCTGGAAAGAATGAAGCAAATATTGAATATGGGAGTGCACTAATAGCGTCACACATGTAACACCAATTATTTTATTTTTTATTTTTATTTTTTTTTCATGTCAGAAGGTGACGCTGGAATCCCAGATGGAATATATGAGGAACCAGTAAGAAATTTCTTGGAAATCTACGTCACTTTAAATTTGCAAATTTGTTGTAAGGTCCTATGGGACCAAACTGCAGAGGTCATCGGTCCCTGAGCTTACACACTACTGAATCTAACTTAAACTAAATTACACTAGGGACAACACACACACGCATACCCGAGGGAAGACTCGTACCTCCGATGGGGGGAGTCGTCACTTTAACTCACATCCATATTTCTTCAGCATTTCGCATTATCGTTGAATGAAAAAGAATTGGTCATATACGTCGAATTGGAGGAGTTTATTTAAGAAAAGTCAGCGCTGTACACTGTAAATTTCTTTGATAATAATTGGCAGTGCAAATAATGTGTTGTGAAATCTGGGAGTGTAGTGGAAACGTGCGACAATTAGGTAGCGGCGGGTGGAGTTGGAGAGCAGACGTGGCAGGTGAGTGCGGGAAGCTCCCGACAGGCAGGCGGAGTTCACTGGGCGCCGTCGCGACGTTCGACTCGGCTGCCCACGGCGGCGTGTTAACTGAGCGCCTCGGTGCGCCATGCATCTCCCGCGCAGACACACAACAGCGCTTTATAGCGCCTCCTGCCATTGAAATCAGCGAGATAAAACGCCCGTTAAATAGCGAGAGCGGCATCGCCGCCTCGAACTAAGAGGCACTAACGAACCGCGTTCTGCCGCAAAGTAAATTATCGGGGTTTGCGGCTATTAAAACTATGATTTATTCCCGCCGTAAGGCGGACAAGCTTACAAGCGCACGTATGGCGAGCACCGTTTGTGCTCGGCGGCCGCTGCTAAATCCAAGTAATTTCCTGCCGAGCGTGAGAGGCAGCCGGCAGGCTGCATGGAAACAGCGGCTCGCCAGACAATTACCTAAATTTACTACAGGAGCAGTTCATGTAGCACGGTGAGCGCCTGCTTCCAGTCACATCGAAGCCACTCTGGAGCATCGTCCGGGTGCAGCTCTATTCTATGGGTATACATCGTGGCCCCAAAACCTTGCTGTTGCGTTCTTTAACCAGAAGACTGGTTTCACGGTATGCTGTATTCCCTTACTGGTAACTCTTCTCTCTTTCTCTCTCAGCTATCTTTATCCCCTCTCCCACCCACACCCAAGCTCTTCCCTCCTTTTATAAATGATCTGTTCAGTGGTTCCACAGGACGTGTCACATCGACACAATAAGATGACAAAAGTCAGGGCACAGCAATACGCATACGTACAGATTGCGGTAGTATCGCGTACACATGATATAAAACGGCATGACATTGGCGGAGCAGTCATTTGTACCCAGGTGGTTCATGTGGAAAGATTTCCTATGTGATGACGGCCGCTCTAAATGTAACAGACTCTGAAAGCGGAATGGTAGTTGGAGTTAGACGCGTGGGTATGGAATTTCGGAAATAGTTACGGAATTCAGTATTCCGAGACCCACAGTGAGTGTGCCGAGAACAGCACATTTCAGGCATTATCTATCATCACGTACAACGCAGTAGCCGATGGCCCTCACTTAACAACCGAGTGCAGCAGCGTTTGCGTAGAGGTATCAGTGCTAACAAATAAACAACGCTGTGTGAAATAACAGCATAAATCAACGTGGTACTGTAAGTAGGCTGTTTAGGTTTTTATGTTGATAACGCCACGTAGTGCTCTGTATGAAAATCGCTGACGGCGCTGTGTGCAGTCTGTGGCTGGTTGGACTCATTGTTGGAATATTCTCTAGTGTAGCGTTGGGCAGTTGGATGTGAACAGCGTGTACCGTTGCGCAGTTGGAGGTGAGCCGCCAGTAATGGTGGATGTGGAGAGAGAGATGGCAGAGTCTTGAGAGGTTGCTATGAGCGGACGGTCTAGACGTTTGTCCGTCAGAAAAAGGAAATTTGTAAGACTGGATGCCATGAACTGATATATATATTATGACTTCTGAACACTATTAAGGTAAATACATTGTTTGTTCTCTATAAAAATCTTTCATTTGCTAACTATGCTTGTCAGTAGTTAGAAAATGGTTCAAATGGCTCTGAACACTATGGGACTTAACTGCTAAGGTCATCAGTCCCCTAGAACTTAGAACTACTTAAACCTAACTAACCTAAGGACATCACACACATCCATGCCCGAGGCAGGATTCGAACCTGCGACCGTAGCAGTCGCGCGGTTCCAGACTGTAGCGCCTGGAACCGCTCGGCCACCCCGGCCGGCTCAATAGTTAGAATCTTTTATTTAGCTGGCAGTATTGGCTCTCGCTGTATTGCAGTAGTTCGAGTAGCGAAGATTTTTGTGAGGTAAGTGATTCATGAAAGGTATAGTTTATTGTTAGTCAGTGCCATTCTTTTGTAGGGATTATTGAAAGTCAGATTGCGTTTCGCTAAAAATATTGTGTGTCAGTTTAGTGATGATCAGAATAAGTAAAGAGAGAACTGTCTGAGTACGTTCAGTTTTGCTCAGCTGTTTGAAAATCAAATAACGTAAGAGTTTTTCGAGCACTGTCATTCTTTACATACAAAGGGGAAGTTTCAGTACATACGATCAACGTATCCTTTAGGACAGTGCGGCGAAATTTGGCGTTAGTGGGTGTGGCAGCAGATGGTCGGCGAGAGTGTCTCTGCTAACAGAATGGCATCGCCTGCAACGCCTCTGCTGGGCCCGCGACCATATAGGATGGGCCCTTGGCGACTAGAAAACCGTGACCTGGTCGGATGAGTCCCGATTTCAGTTGGTAAGAGCTGATGGTAGCGTTCCAACGTGGCGCAGATTCCACGAAGCCGTGGACCCAACTTGTCAACAAAGCACTGTGCCAGCTGGTGGTGGCTCCATACCGGTGTGGGCTGTGCGTACATAGAATGGACTGCGTCCTCTAGTCCAATTCAACCAATCATTAAATGGTTGTGTTCGGCTACTTGCACACCATTTGCAGCCATTAGTTGGCTTCATGCACCAAAAAACGATGTAATTTTTATTTATTTATTTTAATAAAACTGAAGCCAAATAGCCATATACAGTTACTTTGATTAACATTCGGCATTTACATTTTACATTTTTGCATATTCATTTACAGGTTTCACTCTTTTACTGCACAGTTCTATGTGATATCGTTCACAGGCTTTGATACAGAGTTCACACACACATGTTGTGGTCGGGTCGTGACAATTTTTGTTTTTGCAAGTTAGATGATGAAAGCCGTGAATAGATAATCCAGTTACGACATGTCGCAGTTGGAAATCTGGTGCTGTCCATGAGCGGTTCGTCATTGTTTCGGTGCCATAGAACTCCGGCCATACTTTATCTCGTTTATCCTCAATGACCTTCAGTTGATTTCTGGAAGCCTTGGTGTGTGGCATCATGTATCGAAGTTTGATGTCTTCGGTTAGAAATGTCTCTTTCGCTAGCAGGTACACTAGTCCAGATCTTGTTATCTAAAAAGAGAACTAGGTCTCTCAAAGACAAGTCGATTTTAACTTTTCTAGTGTTTCTAGACTTTTTTTCTGTCAGGTGGTCCCATATAACCTCCATCCATTAGGCCAGGATTGGCAAGATTTTTGCGCTGAATAATTTCATGGTCGTTTCTAGACTGAGTAGGTGGATGTTTCTGATGTCCAGTATTGCTATTATTGCTTGGGCTGCACGTTCTGTTGTATGTTTTGTGAAGCATTAGGCTGTTCGTTGCAATGTCACCCCTAGGTATTTAAAGTCGGATGAGATTTTTATTTTTTGTCCTCTATGTTGATTCCCGCATTCTTCAGTGTTTTACCTCCTTTTCTGATAATCACCATTTCGGTCTTTCTTATGTTTGTGTGTAGTTTGAGTTCACTGCACTATTTATCTATTCTCTCAATGATTTTCTGCAGCTTCTGTATATCTGTTGATCCTACGGTTATATCGTCAGCGTATGCATATATGTACACATCGTCTTCATTTTCTCCAAGTTTTATTGCTGACAATATTCCGTGTCACCACGCTACAAATGTTTCCAATTTGCTGAACGTTCTGGACAATTCGACCGAATTATCTGGCGACCATGATCGCCCATCGAACATTTATGGGACATAAACGAGAGGTGAGCAAGATGTATGAGACAGGCGAAGTACCCTCAGACTTCAATAAGAATATAATAATTCCAATCCCAAAGAAAGCAGGTGTTGACAGATGTGAAAATTACCGAACTATCAGTTTAATAAGTCACAGCTGCAAAATACTAACACGAATTATTTACAGACGAATGGAAAAACTGGTAGAAGCCGACCTCGGGGAAGATCAGTTTGGATTCCGTAGAAATACTGGAACACGTGAGGCAATACTGACCTTACGACTTATCTTAGAAGAAAGATTAAGGAAAGGCAACCTACGTTTCTAGCATTTGTAGACTTAGAGAAAGCTTTTGACAATGTTGACTGGAACACTCTCTTTCAAATTATGAAGGTGGCAGGAGTAAAATACAGGGAGCGAAAGGCTATTTACAATTTGTACAGAAACCAGATGAGCGTGATAAGAGTCGAGGGGCATGAAAGGGAAGAAGTGGTTGGGAAGGGAGCGAGACAGGGTTGTAGCCTCTCCCCGATGTTATTCAATCTGTATATTGAGCAAGCAGTAAAGGAAACAAAAGAAAAATTCGGAGTAGGTATTAAAGTCCATGGACAAGAAATAAAAACTTTGAAGTTCGCGGATGACATTGTAATTCTGTCAGAGACAGCAAAGGACTTGGAAGAGCAGTTGAACGGAATCGACAGTGTCTTGAAAGGAGGATATAAGATGAATATCAACAAAAGCAAAACGAGGATAATGGAATGTAGTCGAATTAAGTCGGGTGATGCAGGGGGAATTAGATTAGGAAATGAGACACTTGAAGTAGTAAAGAAGTTTTGCTATTTGGGGAGCAAAATAACTGATGATGGTCGAAGTAGAGAGGATATCAAATGTAGACTGGCAATGGCAAGGAAAGCGTTTCTGAAGAAGAGAAATTTGTTAACATCGAGTATTGATTTAAGTGTCAGGAAGTCGTTTCTGAAAGTATTTGTGTGGAGTGTAGCCATGTATGGAAGTGAAACATGGACGATAAATAGTTTGGACAGGAAGAGAATAGAAGCTTTCGAAATTTGGTGCTACAGAAGAATGCTGAAGATTAGATCGGTTGATCACATAACTAATGAGGAGGTATTTAGTAGAATTGGGGAGAAGAGGAGTTTGTGGCACAACTTGACTAGAAGATGGGATCGGTTGGTAGGACATGTTCTGAGGCATCAAGGGATCACAAATTTAGCATTCGAGGGCAGCGTGGAGGGTAAAAATCGTAGAGAGTGACCAAGAGATGAATACATTAAGCAGATTCAGAAGGATTGAGGTTGCAGTAAGTACTGGGAGATGAAGAAGCTTGCACAGGATAGAGTAGCATGGAGAGCTCCATCAAACCAGTCTCACGACTGAAGACCACAACAACAACAACAACAAACGAGAGGTCAGTTCGTGCACAAACTCCTGCACTGGCAACACTTTCGGGTTATGGACGGCTACAGGGGCAGCATAGCTCAGTATTTCTAAGGGGCCTTCCAGCGACTTTCTCAATGCGTGCCAAGTAGAGATGGTGCACTGTGCCGGACAGACGGAGGTCCGGCACGGTATTAGGAGGTATCTCGAGACTCTTGTATATTCCCTTTTCTAGCCATGTTGTACAATAAATTTCTTTTCTCTCCATCTCGAATTCAGTGCCTCTTTATTAGTTTACTGATCTGTATATATAATCTTCTGTATTTTTGTGAAGTACCATATCTCACATGTTTGTATTGCACTATTGATAGAAGGATGCGGATCTGAGTTACTAAATGTAACCAACTGTAATAGACCTAGTACATAGCCTTGGAAGTTCCATGAGGCTTTTCGCTGATAATGCTGTTGTGTACGGAGATGTTGGGACGGCAGAAAACTGTACCAGAATGCAAGAACAGCTGCAGAGAATAGACGCTTGGTGCAGGGAGCGATAGGTGACCCTCATTATAAACAAACGTAACGTACTGCGAAAAAAAGACAGAAAGACACTTTATTGTATGATCACAAAATTGCAGAACAATCATTGGACTCAGTGATTTCCATAAAATGTCTAGGGTGTGCGCACAGACCGATTTGACCACATAAAATTAACCGCAAGTAGGGCACACGCCACACTGAGATTCATTGGAAGATTCCTCAGGAAACTAGGTCCGTCAACAAAGGAAGAAGCTTATAAAATATCCATTCGGAAAATACTTACTCGTCAGTATGACATCCGTACCAGGTAGGACAGATAGAGGAAATAAAGAAGATCCAAATAAGAGCACAAAATTTCCCTACATGTTCATTCAGTAAGCGCGACAGCGTCGCGGAAAATGGAAATGAGCGTTTGGCGTCATTGGCCGGGAGGCTCCTTGCGGAGCAGGTCGGCCGCCTTGGTGCAGGTCTTACTTACATTCGACGCGACACTGGGCAAACTGCGCGCTGGATGGGGATGAAATGATGATGAAGACAGCACAACAACCAGTCCCTGAGCGGAGAAAATCCTCGGCCCAGCCGGGAATCGAACCCGGGCCCGTAGGACGGCAGTCAGTCACACCGATCACTCAGCTATCGGGAGCGTTTAGGAGATGCCCACCAGCTAACTCCAGTGGCAGACGCTGACCTAGTAGATAGTGTCGGAAGTTCCATGCGGCTTTTCGCGGATGATGCTGTAGTATACAGAGAAGTTGCAGCATTAGAAAATTATAGCGAAATGCAGGAAGATCTGCAGTGGATAGGCACTTTGTGCAGGGAGTGGCAACTGACCCTTAACATAGACAAATGTAACGTATTGCGAATACATAGAAAGAAGGATCCTTTATTGTATGATTACATGATAGCGGAACAAACACTGGTAGCAGTTACTTCTGTAAAATATCTGGGTGTATGCGTGCGGAACGATTTGAAGGGGAATGATCATATAAAATTAATTGTTGGTAAGGCGGGTACCAGGTTGAGATTCATTGGGAGAGTCCTTAGAAAATGTAGTCCATCAACAAACGAGGTGGCTTACAAAACACTCGTTCGGCCTATACTTGAGTATTGCTCATCAGTGTGGGATCCGTACCAGATCGGGTTGACGGAGGAGATAGAGAAGATCCAAAGAAGAGCGGCGCGTTTCGTCACAGGGTTATTTGGTAACCGTGATAGCGTTACGTAGATGTTTAGCAAACTCAAGTGGCAGACTTTGCAAGAGAGGCGCTCTGCATCGCGGTGTAGCTTGCTCGCCAGGTTTCGAGAGGGTGCGTTTCTGGATGAGGTATCGAATATATTGCTTCCCCCTACTTATACCTCCCAAGGAGATCACGAATGTAAAATTAGAGAGATTCGAGCGCGCACGGAGGCTTTCAGACAGTCGTTCTTCCCGCGAACCATACGCGACTGGAACAGAGAAGGGAGGTAATGACAGTGGCACGTAAAGTGCCCTCCGCCACACACCGTTGGGTGGCTTGTGGAGTATAAATTTAGATGTAGATGTACAGACGCGCTCTGCATCACTTTATGGTCTACTGTTCAGTTCCTGAGAGAATACAATCCCAGAAGAGGCGACCATTACATTGCTTCCGCCTACGTGTATCTCGAGATAAGACCACGAAGATGAGATTAGATCCGAACACACAAGATAACTAGCAAACTTTTTTCCCGCGAACCATACGCCACTGGAACAAGAAAAGTGGGAAAAGATAGTGGTACAGAAACTACCTCCCCCCGCCCTCCCACCACATACTATAAGGTCGCTTGCGGAATTTAGATGTAGAAAAGAATATTTACTTTAATTCATCTTCTCTCATTATTTTAGTCTTATTCGTGGGTATATGGAGTCAATTCAAATACATATTTAGTCTTTTAGTGGTATAGACCACTTACACTTTTGACGATAGTCATTTTCTCGCGAGCTCCTTTCATGCATCGCACACCTCCGTGCTACGAAAAGACACTTGTTGACACTCAGACAACTACAACCAGCGGTCCCTGTCCGCGGAGACAGTGTATCTTTACAAACAGGGAAGGGCAGGTATCTCTTGTAGCTATATCAGAGCTTGTGTCAATCAGAGCACCGGGAACATACATTTCACTTGGTCGTCGCATGTAGTTTGAAGCGTGAGGTACTATTCTCTCTTCTCTCGTCCTGGGCGGCACACCGGAGCAGAAATGGTTCACACTCATGCCCTGTTTATTTGATACAGGCGCACTGGACCACCAACTTTCTACTTGCAAGATTATTTCTCAACAGTTTGTAAATTTGTCGGCTGAGTATCTGGCGTTGTCCAGGTGTATAGTTATTTCAATTCCATTTGTCCATCTTCTTCATCACCCCCCCCTTTTTTCTTTCCATCTCATCTGCACCCTCTCTGTCCAACACCCCCCCCACCCCACCCCTGCAATTTCCTTCTTCCCTTTCCCCCTGTCCACCTTCGCCACCCCCCACTTCCTTTCCACCTCTTCTTTCCTTTCTACACCAATCTCCTCCTTTCCGTTCCCCTGTCCGTCTCCTCCTCTTCCTTTTCTCTGTCCCTGGCCTCCTCTTTCTCTCCCTTCCGTCTCCTCCTTTCCTCATATATCTTAAATCATGTATCGTAGGATGATATAATTGTGTTCGTACATTCAACAGCATATGTGGATACTACCTGCTAACTGTGTTGCGAGTAGAGTTAGTAGCAAAGAATCAGTAAACATGGACCTGAAGACGCAGTTCCTGATACGGCAGTTTTACCGTGTGAACCGCGAAAATGTAAGAGATAAACGTTCTTCCTTTCTTCATTTTGTGAGGTTGCCAGCGAGAAAAAATTGCGTGATTGTTTAAAATTATGTGTAAAGTTTGTTGCAAGTTACTAAGTTCTCTCGTTCTCAAATACTGTATGTTGTGCATGGTAGCGTACATTCTGCAACATGTACATTATGCGATAAATAGTGTGGAAATACTGAATAAAGACACTGAAGACTGTATAAGCATTGTATTAATTACTTTGAATCGTATCAAGCAGCACATATCAACCAAGGAAATCATTTTCAGAAATGTGATAATGCTCAAAACCCAAATAGTAAATAGCTTTTTCAAAGGATAAATATCTTTTACTAATTAGGGTTATATTCTTCAAATCAGTAAGTACCTTGTAATGCCGTGTGACTAGGGCCTCCCGTCGGATAGACCGGTCGCTTGGTGCAAGCCTTTGGGGTTGACGCCACTTCGGCGACTTGCGTGTCGATGGAGATGAAATGATGATGATTAGGACAACACAGCACGCAGTCCATGAGCGGAGAAAATCTCCGACCCAGCCGAGAGTCGAACCCGGGCCGTTAGGTATGACATTCCGTCGCGCTGACCACTCAGCTTCCAGGGGCGGACGGTACCTTGTAATAAACATTTTCTAAAGTAGCCTCAAACTCCATCGAAATCGATCAGCGAGTTTGCAATAACATATTTAAACGTCATGCATGATGCAGCAGTTTTTCATGCATCTCAGTTTTTATCACGTCATATTTTGGTTTACGTATCGTACGTAGGCAAAATTTTGCAGGTACATTTAGTAGTATATGCGAAGACTGCTTGCTAAATGTGTCGCGAATTCAGTTAATAGTAAAGAAGTAATAGATTAACCTGTATGGCAGAGGCGAAAATGAACAGAGAAAATGTAGTAGCGGTAGACTTTTTTTCCTTTTGTCGTTTTGTGGAGAGTGTCAGCGAGAAAAGTTTCTTAAAGGTTTGAAATTGTGTGTAAAGTTTGTTGCAAGTCACAAAGTGCTCTCGTTCTCAAATACTCGATGAATAAAACCTGGGTATTCGCGCGTCGTTGCCTACACCCCTTTTTCACTCCCACACCCACCCCTTCGATAGGTATGTGGTTACTACCCTCACGGCGATTCTTTCCAGAGAGAGAGTAATAAGTTACTAGTGAAAACCTCATAAAAATCAGACCAGTAGCTTTTTTTTTTTTTTTTCGTGATCCGATTTTGATGAACAACATCATCCTGTACGGTGCCCCAAATTATCTACAACCTGCGAAAACAGCGTGAAAATGCGTGTAGTGGCTTTAGATATTAGCGTGTTCAAAGACAGACAGACAGACAAACGGACAAGACGGTTTTACAAATTTATTTTCAGTATAGATTTTTATGCACTTTTTTGCATGGTTTCTGTGGGGATGTCGTTATATTTCAGTGTTTGTCTTTAGCCATATGTGCTGATCTTACGTATCAGATTTGTTCACGCACTATACTGGAATTTCCATACTTTTAGACTTAGTGCATTTATTATCTTAGACCTTCCCTTTTTTCACAGGTTCTACCAGCTCTACTTTACCACCGACATCAGAATAATTTATATTCGTTTCACACAAAAATTGCACCGTTCACTTATACTTGTCTTTACACAGGGTCAGGCTTCATATGTCTGCAGTGCTTTCATTTATCTTCCGTTAGAAATATTCGGCAACCCGCGCAAGATGACGCTAATGTAGTTCTTCAAACTGTATGCCGGTAGAGACTGAGTCATCGTAAATTATTGCTTCTACCAAACAATATCTCTGTTTCAAGTTAGCAGAAAAAAATGGTTCAAATGGCTCTGAGCACTATGGGACTTAACAACTGAGGTTATCAGTGCCCTAGAACTTAGAACTACTTAAATCTAACTAACCTAAAGACATCACACACATCCATGCTTGAGACAGGACTCGAAACTGCGACCGTAGCGGTCGCGCGGTTCCAGACTGAAGCACCTAGAACCGCTCGGCCACTGCGGCCGGCTGTAAGCAACAATTGAGACTATATGACGTAATTTTCATACACTTTGAGGCGTTGTGGTACGATGTTTGCAGTAGATGTTGGACTTCAAAACTCGATTCTTCACGTCTGAGTAATCTCTCCTCTCCGTTTTTGCGTAAGCTTTGACATCTCAGAAATTACGCTATTAATGGTGTTTGTTTAGTCTCTGTAGGATATATTTCATGGCAGAAACCAGATTCATAAAACTGTATTGTTGTTTTAAAAGTAGTGGCGACTTCACAGTCTTATAGCAAATATTTAATCTCGTAATAGCTGTTCAGAGTAACGACTGCTATTTCCGTGGAAACATCCTAGGGGGCCATAAATTTTGTTCGTCTCTCAAATACCTCTTTTGTCTGTAGTACAATGGTACAGGAATCGTTGACCCCGATCTGCCACCTATTTTCATTACAAACAACATATTAACTGCTATGCGGAATCAGTATTGCTGACATTTTTACTGATATCATATGGTGCAATTGCTTCTCCACAGATTGCAACTCTATAGATACATTAACTTTATTTCCACAAATCTGTTTCAATGATACAAATCCCTGTGACAGGGTAAGCTACGGTTCTCCACAAAAATCGTTCCCCAGTGGACGTGTTCCCAGATTTCACTGTGGGACAAATTCCCATAATATTGTCAGAAAGAGTGGTTCACAGCCAGCGACTTCTTTTGTATTGGGTTATCAGTGTTCTATCTGTTTTGATGTGGGCCGCCACAAACTCCCCCTTTTCATATCAGAGTAGCGATAGCAACCTATGTCCTCAACTATTTGCAGGTTATATTCCAATCTCAGTGTTCCCCTTCTCTTTTTACAATCTACAGCTAATACATGTCCTGTCATCTTATTCCCTTTTCATCATGGAGTTTTCCGTACGTTCCTTCCTGCACTGAATCTGTAGAGGACCTCTTCTTTCCTCATCATTCCATATAATTTTCAACCTCCTTTTATTGCAACATGTCTCACTGATTTCGATTCTCCTTTTCCGGTTTTCCCAGAGTCCGTAATTTACTACCATACAATGGAGTGCTGCAGATGTATACTGTCAGAAATGTATTTTTTATATTAAAGCCAATGATTGACACTAGTAGGCTTCCTTTAGTCAGGAATGCTTTCTTTTCCTGCGCTATTTTGCTTTTTACGTCCTCCTTGCTTCGTCTGCCACGTGCTATTTTGCTTCGAAGGTAAAAGAAAATCTTAAATTCTTATTTAGTGATCAACAATTTTGATGTTAAGTTTATCGTTTCTTTCATTTCTCCTGCTCCTCATTACTTTAGTCTTTCTTCAGTGTACTCTGAATCTATAGTGTGTGCTCATTAGACTGTTCATTCCATTCAACAAGTCGTGCTGTTCTTCTTCGCTTTCACCTGACAGCATGTGATCAGAAAATCTTATAACTGACATCCATTCGCTCCGAATATTGATCCCATTCTTGAACCTTTCCTTTATTTTCTTCGTCACTTCTTTGACGTATAGATCGAACGCCAAGGGCGAAATACTGCATCCTTGTTTTACTTTTTTTTTTTTTTTTTTTTTTTTTTTTTTGTTGTGGCTTTAGCTTTTCCATAGCCAAACAGATCGTCACATAAGAGACCCTCAATTTTATTTTCCATCCTCCTGTCCAATATTCTCGTACCAGCTTGGAACTACGACCTTTAAAGATGACTACGCGACAGTTGTCACACATATCTGGTCTTGGTTTCTTCTAGACAGTGTGGACGATACTTTTTTCGAAATCTGATGGTATGCCTCAAGCCTCTTACATTCAACACACTAATTTAAATAGTGGTTGAGCTATTTCCAACTGGCCCCTGTCATTCAAGGTAAAATTCTTCCGTTCAACACCCATTCCAATTCCGATGGAGTTCGTTCAGATTTCGATAAGTGTGTGAAATTATAAAGTTTTTATTTTTTTTATTTTTGACACAACCGTTTGTTTTGTGACACAATCATAACCGTTTCGGCCTCAATGGTACCTACAGATACATGTAGGAAGATACAAGAAGACTTAGACAAAATTTCTAGTTGGTGTGGTAAATGGCAGCTAGCTCTAAATGTGGAAAAAAGTAAATTAATGAGGACGAGCAGGAAGTACAAACTTCTAATGTTCGAATCAATTGTGTCCTGCTTGACACAGTTAAGTCGTTTAAATACCCGTTGCAAGTGATATAAAATTGAACACGCATATGAGAACTGCGTTAGGGAAGGCGGATGGCCGACTTGCGTTTATTGGGAGAATTTTAGGAAAGTGTCGTACACCTGAAAAGGAGACCGCGTTCAGGACGACGTTGCGACCTACTGAGTACTCCTCGAGTGTTTGGGATCCAAACAAGGTCGGATTGAAGGAAGACATCGAAGCAGTTCAGAGGGGTCTGCTAGATTTGTTACCGCTAGGTTCGAACAACACATAAGTGTTACGGAGATGCTTCGGGATCTCAAATGGGAATCCTTGGAGGGAAGGCGACATTCTTTTCGGGAAATGCTATTGAGAAATAGAACCGGCATTTGAAGCTGATTGCTAAAGGAATCTACTAGCGCCAAGATACATTGCGCCTAAGGATCACGAAGATAAGATACGAGAAATTAGGGCTCATAGGAAGGTATATAGACAGTCGTTTTTCCATCGCTCTATTTATGAGTGAATGAAGATGATGATGTTTGGTTTGTGGGGGCTCAACTGCGCGGATATCAGCGCCCCTACAAATTCCCAACCTTTGCTCAGTCCAATCTCGCCACTTTCATGAATGATGATGAAATGAGGAGGACAACAAAAAACACCCAGTCATCTCGAGGACTGTGAGTGGAACAGGAAAGGAAACGACTAGTAGTGGTACAAGGTACCCTCCGCCATACACCTTACGGTGGGTTGTGAAGTATCTATGTAGATGTAGATGCCATAAGTGGCCTTTGTAGGCCGAAACTGGTTATAACTATGCCATTAAAATGTGGTAGTGTCAAAAACTAAAAAAAAATTATAATAATCAGAATGGAAATTTCACTCAACAGCCGTGTGTGCGCTGATATGAAACTTCCTCTTCCTGGCAGATCTGAACTGCGTATCGGACAGAGACTCGAACTTGGTACCTTTGCCTTTCGCAGGCTAGTGCTCTATCACCTAAGTTATCCAATCACGGTTGCTGACTCCTACTCACAGCCTTACTTCCTCCAGAACATCGCCTCTAAAGTGCCAAACTCTGCAGAAGTTCCCCTGCGAAACTTTAAGTTCAGGCGGAAGAGCACTCACTCGCGAAAAGCAAAGGTCCCGAGTTAATCTGCGAGGAAGTTTCCTCTATAATAAGTCAATTACTGTTTTCTTGAAAGGAATGTTGCTTTTTTTAAGGAAAAAAGTATGTGATTTCTGAGCGGTGTAGTCCGCTAAGTGTTGTATGCGTATGCGAAATATTTGGTTGAGCGAGTGTGGCTGGCAGGTTGCCGTAATGTGACCGAGCAAAATGAGTCACACTGGACACTGGGCACAGCGAGAGAACGGCGAGGGCAAGCGCTGGAGCAGGCCGGTGCTTGGAGACAAGTAACAGCGTGACGGCTGCTTAGAAATGACAGGGGAGTGTAAATTCAGCGACATGTCCGCTGGGCGAGTAACGCGGCGAGTTGACCGAATGTGTAATATAAAAATACGAAATATTCACTGAAAACACCAAAACTGCTTCCAGAAAAGCTACGTAGAAGTCTAAGGAAAGCTTCTGATTCGCCATAGAGATATGAACTCACTAAAAGGCACTCAGCAAATTGTAATAGATTATTTAGTGAATAACATGGAAAGGGTTGCCAAAACCATTAATTCACCACATGTACCACCACATGTACAAGGTGATAATCGTCAGCATGAAAATCACATCCTATCATCCTATCAATCCACATGTGTATTTAACGGTATTTCAGCAACCTTATATATACAGGGTGGTCCACTGATCGTGACCGGTCCAAATACCTCACGATACAAACGTCAAACGAAAAAACTACAAACAACGAAACTTGTCTAGCTTGAAGGGGGAAACCAGGTAGCGCTATTGTTGGCCCGCTAGATGGCGTTGCCATAGGCCACACGGATATCAATTGCGGGTTTTTTAAAAATAGGAAGCCCCATTTTTTATTACATATTCGTGTAGTACGTAAAGAAATATGAATGTTTTAGTTGGACCACTTTTTTCACTTTGTGACAGATGGCGCCGTAATAGTCACAAACATATGGCTCACAATTTTAGGCGAACAGTTGGTAACAGATAGGTTTTTTTAAATTAAAATACAGAACGTAGGTACGTTTGAACATTTTATTTCGGTTGTTCCAATGTGATACATGTACCTTTGTGAACTTATCATTTCTGAGAACGCATGCTGTTACAGCGTGATTACCTGTAAATACCACATTAATGCAATAAATGCTCAAAATTATGTCCGTCAATCTCAATGCATTTGGTAATACGTGTAACGACATTCCTTTCAACAGCGAGTAGTTCGCCTTCCGTAATGTTCGCACATGCATTGACAATGCGCTGACGCATGTTGTCAGGCGTTGTCGGTGGATCACGATAGCAAATATCCTTCAGCTTTCCCCACAGAAAAAAATCCGTGGACGTCAGATCCGGTGAACGAGAGGGCCATGGTATGGTGCTTCGACGACCAATCCACCTGTCATGAAATATGCTATTCAACACCGCTTCAACCGCACTCGAGCTATGTGCTGGACATCCATCATGTTGGAAGTACATCGCCATTCTGTCACGCAGTGAAACATCTTGTAGTAACATCGGTAGAACATTACGTAGGAAATCAGCATACATTGCACCATTTAGACTGCCATCGACAAAATGGGGGCCAATTATCCTTCCTCCCATAATGCTGCACCACACATTAATCCGCCAAGGTCGCTGATGTTCTACTTGTCGCAGCCATCGTGGATTTTCCGTTGCCCAATAGTGCATATTATGCCGGTTTACGTTACTACTGTTGGTGAATGACGCTTCGTCGCTAAATAGAACGCGAGCAAAAAATCTGTCATCGTCCCGTAATTTCTCTTGTGCCCAGTGGCAGAACTGTGCACAACGTTGAAAGTCGTCGCCATGCAATTCCTGGTTCATAGAAATATGGTACGGGTGCAATCGATGTTGATGTAGCATTCTCAACACCGACGTTTTTGAGATTCCCGAGTCTCGCGCAATTTGTCTGCTACTGATGTGCGGATTAGCCACGACAGCAGCTAAAACACCTACTTGGGCATTATCATTTGTTGCAGGTCGTGATTGATATTCCACATGTGGCTGAACACTTCCTGTTTCCTTAAATAACCTAAGTATCCGGCGAACGGTCCGTACATTTCGATAGTGTCGTCCAGGATACCGAGCAGAATGAATAGCACACGCCCGTTGGGCATTTTGACCACAATAGCCATACATCAACACGATATCGACCTTTTCCGCAATTGGTAAATAGTCCATCTTAACACGGGTAATGAAGCACCAAGCACATACCGTCCGCACTAGCGGAATGTTACGTGATACCACGTACTCACACGTTTGTGACTATTACAGTGCCATCTATCACAAAGCGAAAACAGTTGTCCAACTAAAACATTCATATTTCTTTACGTACTACACGAATATGTAATAAAAAATGGGGGTTCCTATTTTAAAAAACGCAGTTGATATACGTTTGACCTATGGCATCGCCATCTAGCGGGCAAACCTTAGCGCCATCTGGTTTCCCCCTTCAAGCTGGACGAGTTTCGTTCTTTGTAGTTTTTTCGTTTGATGCTTATTTCGTGAGATATTTGGCCTGGTCAATATCAATGGACCACCCTGTATAATATTGTCATTTGAATACCGTAGAACTGCAGCGCCAGAACCTATAAAAATACAGGGTGATTCAAAAAGAATACCACAACTTTAAAAATGTGTATTTAATGAAAGAAACATAATATAACCTTCTGTTATACATCATTACAAAGAGTATTTAAAAAGGTTTTTTTTCACTCAAAAACAAGTTCAGAGATGTTCAATATGGCCTCCTCCAGACACTCGAGCAGTATCAATCATTTGAGCAAGGATAAAATCACAGAAATCGATTCTTTTAATCTTATCAGCTGCAGACAGTGCTTGAACCAATTTCAGACGATAAGGTTTCATAACTAACCTTTTTCGTAGGACTCTCCATACAGTTGATTGTGGAATTTGCAGCTCTCTGCTAGCTCTGCGAGTCGGTTTTCCTGGGCTGCGAACAAATGCTTGCTGGATGCGTGCTACATTTTCATCACTCGTTCTCGGCCGTCCAGAACTTTTCCCTTTGCACAAACACCCATCCTCTGTAAGCTGTTTATACCAACGTTTAATACACCACCTATCAGGAGGTTTAACACCATACTTCGTTCGAAATGCACGCTGAACAACTGTCGTCGATTCACTTCTGCCGTACTCAATAACACAAAAAGCTTTCTGTTGAGAGGTCGTCATCTTAGCATCAACTGACGCTGACGCCTAGTCAACAGCGCCTCAAGCGAACAAATGTACAACTAAATGAAACTTTATAGCTCCCTTAATTCGCCGACAGATACTGCTTAGCTCTGCCTTTTGTCGTTGCAGAGTTTTAAATTCCTAAAGTTGTGGTATTCTTTTTGAATCACCCTGTATTATTCTTACTAGTTTCCACTACAGATCCGGCTATGGCGAGGAAAATAAATAAATCTCATTGTTAATGCTAAGCACAGAGAGAATATTCGACAACTAAACCATAGAATTTAATCAAGAATATTTAATGTGTTTGTTCGAACGCCGAAAGCTTCGAAAGATCGAAACCTCTCTGACGTCCCAAGGAGTGGATCATTGGAAGAGACGAGCAGTGTGTTCTTGACATGGAAACGCTGTGGAATCTCTTAACTTTCGGTCTGCCCAATGAAACTGTTCACGTGAAACCGTGTCGTACTTCAGCCCATAGTGGTTCTAGTACGTCATAGTAACCTACTTCACATGTATTTTGTTGTTGTTGTTGTTGTTGTTGTGGTCTTCAGTGCAGAGACTGGTTTGATGCAGCTCTCTATGCTGCTCAATCCTGTGCAAACTTCTTCATCTCCCAGTACCTACTGTACCCTACATCCTTCTGCATCTGCTTAATGTATTCATCTCTTACCCTCCACGCTGCCCTCCAATACTAAATTGGTGATCCCTTGATGCCTCAGAATATGCCCCACCAACCGATCCCTTCTCCTAGTCAAGTTGTGCCACAAATTTCTCTTCTCTCCAATTCTATTCAACACCTCATTAGTTATGTGATCTACCCATCTAATCTTACGCATTCTTTTGTAGCACCACATATTGAAAGCTTCTATTCTCTTCTTCTCTAAACTATTTATCGTCCACGTTTCACTTCCATACGTGGCTACACTCCATACAAATACTTTCATGAAGGACTTCCTGACACTTAAACCTATAGTCGATGTTAACAAATTTCTCTTCTTGAGAATCGCTTTCCTTGCCATTGCAAGTCTACATTTTATATCCTCTCTGCTTCGGCCATCATCAGTTATTTTGCTCCCCAAATAGCGAAACTCATGTACTACTTTAAACGTCTCATTTCCTAATCTAATTCCCGCAGCATCACCCGATTTAATTGGTTCAAATGGCTCTGAGCACTATGGGACTTAACTTCTGAGGTCATCAGTCCCCTAGAACTTAGAACTACTTAAACCTAACTAACGTAAGGACATCACACACACCCATGCCCGAGGCAGGATTCGAACCTGCGAACTTAGCGGTCGCGCAGTTCCAGACTGTAGCGCCTAGAACCTCTAGGCCATTCCGGCCTGCCCGATTTAATTCGACTGCACTCTGTTATCCTCGTTTTGCTTCAGTTGATGTTCAACTTATATCCTCCTTTCAAGACACTGTCCATTCCGTTCAGCTGCTCTTCCAGGTCCTTTGCTGTCTCTGACAGAATTAGAATGTCATCGGCGAACCTCAAAGCTTTTATTTCTTCTCCATGGATTTTAATTCCTACTCCGAATTTTTCTTTTGTTTCCTTTACTGCTTTCTCATTATACAGATTGAACAACATCAGGGATAAGCTACAACCCTGTCTCACTCCCTTCCCAATCATTGCCTCCCTTTCATGTCCCTCGGCTCTTACAACTGCCATCTGGTTTCTGTACAAATTGTAAACAGGCTTTCTCTCCCTGTAATTTACACCTACCACCTTCATAATTTGAAAGAGAGTATTCCAGTCAACATTATCAAAAGCTTTCTCTAAGTCTACAAATGCTAGATACGTAGGCTTGCCTTTCCTTAATCTATTTTCTAAGATAAGTCGTTGGTGTCAGTATTGCCTCACGTGTTCCAACATTTCTACGGAATCCAAACTGATCTTCCCCAGGTCGGCTTCTTCCAGTTTTTCCATTCGTCTGTAAAGAATGCGTGTTAGTATTTTGCAGCCGTGGCTTATTAAACCGATAGTTCAGTAATTTTCACATCTGTCAACACCTGCTTTTTTTGGGATTGGAATTATTATATTCTTCTTGAAGTCTGAGAGTATTTTGCCTATCTCATACGTCTTGCTCACCAGATGGTAGAGTTTTGTCAGGACTGGCTCTCCCAAGGCTGTCAGTAGTTCTAATGGAATGTTGTCTACTCCCGGGGCCTTGTTTCGACTCAGGTCTTTCAGAGCTCTGTCAAACTCTTCACGCAGTATTATATCTCCCATTTCATCTTCATCTTCATATACATCCTCTTGCATTTCCATAATATTATCCTCAAGTACATCGCCCTTGTATAGACGCTCTATATACTCCTTCCACCACTCTGCTTTCCCTTCTTTGCTTAGTACTGAGTTTCCATCTGAGCTCTTGACATTCATACAAGTGGTTCTCTTTTCTCCAAAGGTCTCTTTAATTTTCCTGTAGGCAGTATCTATCTTACCCCTAGTGATATGCGCCTATACATCCTTACATTTGTCCTCTAGCCATCCCTGCTTAGCCATTTTGCACTTCCTGTCGATCTCATTTTTGAGACTTTTATATTCTTTTTTGCCTGATTCATATACTGCATTTTTGTATTTTCTCCTTTCGTCAATTAAATTCAATATCTCTTCTGTTACCCAAGGATTTCTATTAGCCCTCGTCTTTTTACCTACTTGATCCTCTGCTACCTTCACTAATTCGTCTCTCAAAGCTACCCATTCTTCTTCGAATGTATTTCTTTCCCCCATTCCTGTCAATCGTTCCCTAATGCTCTCCCTGAAGCTCTCTACAACCTCTGTTTCTTTCAGTTTATCCAGGTCCCATCTCCTCAATTTACCACCTTTTTGCAGCTTCTTTAGTTTTATTTATTTAAAGTTTCTGCTACCAGTCACTTTTTATTTTATGGTTAATCTAATATAATTCAACACGTTTCGAACATGTTTTGTTCATCTTCAGGTGTTTATGCATACATACATACATACATACATACATAGAGAAATGTTACTTAAAAATAAAGTCTTAAACTAGATTAATATAGAACACTTGGTCCATTGTTTTTTACTGCAGCTGCTGGTGTGGCATTTGGGTGGAAGGAGTGGGGCAGTGTATGGCTAGAAATCGAAATCAGTGATGTCTTCTGCTGGTTTTCTTCTTTGTGGTTGACTATGTATATCACAGCAACTTCATAATCTTGCTGCTTCGCTCGCATCACTGGTGTAATGGCGGAGCTGTTGATTGACATTATACTATTGCACATTGTAATTACATCACTGTTTTCCAACGTAATTCACTGTACAACTTGCTTCGATGTTATACATAACACAAGATGGTCACCGAACCACCTTCACAATTCTCTATAATTCCAATCTCGTATAGTGCGGCGGCAAGAATGAGCACGAATCTTTCGCACGAGCTCGGATTTCCCTTATTTTATCGTGGTGATCGTTCCTCCCTATGTAGGTCGGTGACAACAAAATATTTTCGCATTCGGAGGAGAAAGTTCGTGATTGGAATTTCGTGAAAAGATTCCGTCGCAACTGAAAACGCCTTTCTTTTGATGATGTCCACGCAAATCCTGTATCATTTCGGTGACACTCTCTCCCATATTTCGCGATAATACAAAACGTGCTGCCTTTCTTTGAACTTTTTCGATGTACTCCGTCAGTCGTATCTGGTAAGGATCCCCCACAGCGTAGCATCATTCTAAAAGAGGACGGACAAGCGTAGTGTGGGCAGTCTCCTTAGCAGATCTGTTACATTTTCTAAGTGTCCTGTCAATAAAATGCAGTCTTTGGTTAGCCCTCCACACAGTATTTTCTATGTGTTCCTTCCAATTTAAGTTGTTCGTAATTGTAATACCTAGGTATTTAGCTGAATTTACAGTTTTTTAATTAGACTGTTTTATCGTGAACCCGAAGTTTAACGAGTTCCTTTTAGCACTCATGTGGATGTCCTCACACTTTTCATTGTTTAGGGTCAACTGCCATTTTTCGCACCATTCAGGTGTATTTTCTAAATCGTTTTACAGTTTGTTTTGATTTTCTGGTGACTTTATTAGGTCGATAAACGACAGCCTCGTATGCAAACAACCTAAGTCGGCTGTTCAGTTTGTCTCCCAAATCGTTTATATAGATAAGGAACAGCAAAGGGCCTGTAAGACTACCTTGCGGAACGCCAGAAATCACTTCTGGTTTACTCGATGACTTTCCGTCAATTACTACGAACTGTGACCTCTCTGACAGGAAGCCACAAAAATGGTTCAAATGGCTCTGAGCACTATGGGACTTAACAGCTGAGGTCATCAGTGCCCTAGAACTGAGAACTACTTAAACCTAACTAACCTAAGGACATCACACACATCCATGCCCGAGGAAAGGATTCGAACCTGCGAGCGTAGCGGTCGCGCGGTTCCAGACTGAAGCGCCTAGAACCGCTCGGCCACACCGGCCGGCGGTTATTCATAATGTTCGAGGATACAACGGCTTTATTACACCCTTCTCAACCATACTGGTAAGTGGGCTTATACTGCCAAGTTGTAGATTTGACCCGATTTTGTAATCACTGAAGTAATAGAACATACTTTGTCAAACCGAGAAGTTTCATTACGTTTCCTCCTCCTCTTCTGGGTGCCCATTATTTTTGTCCTGAGTTGTATATTCTTCAATGATGACTAACTTGATCTTCTGTCTATAGATTTCCAAATTTTGAACTCGTTACAATAAAATTAAGTTAAAAAAAAGTCGCAGAGTGCCGTGTATTTCATTAATTAATTGATGTGCCTTGTTACTCAACCGTCATTTTCATGAATAAAATTATGTATTGGACATTCTGAAACAAGTTGGATTTGTGGAACATTCACTCTTATCCAAAGCCTGTCTAGGGCAATTTTCAGGCTGTGCTCTGCTAGTAGTACAAGAAACTTATGATTACGTACTTAACGTTTTTAATAACAGTTACTCGAATTTGTAAGTATATAGGCTGCCTCGTGTTTACGGCATATTAAATATTAATACCACGGTGGAGTGCATAAATATTCAGATATGATAATGGAGGCGGAGCTATCGTCAGCGACGAAATCGGGGTCGTCAGCCCCGCTGGACACAGAGAGAAGGAAAAACAAAAACCGTGAGTGTCCACCGCGTGCCACTTTGCGAACGACTGGAGCGGTGTGGCCTCACCACAGTGCACCAGCTGCCGTGCAAGGCCCGTAAATACGACGACAAACTACGCTACGTGACGGATATGTCCACCGCCGGCCGCGGCTGGGTAATATTGCCTCGCGCAATTTACTACCCAAACTATGGCGGCCGGCTGGCGAGCGTCACAAGCAAAACACCTGATGGACGTCGCCCGTCACCACACTCCAGCTGCGTCTCAATGGAGCGGTGACAGGTTTATTGTATCACTATGAGCTGCTGCTTCAAGTTCCATTGTCGTGTATTCGAGTGTTTTGCTGCTCGCAGTTGTTTAACAGATAGCAAGGCTTCAGTCGTATGACTGATTCTTACCGCGCCTGTATTCGTGTGTGACGCGTGGAAACAACTGAAACAGCCAAGGAAGTGTCTGGTAGTGATCAGTCACGAAGATAAAGCAATAGCCTCGTATACTTCCATGAAGCTGTCACACGGTCCTCCTTTTCTTCACGTGAGTTTAACTGGGCGTTTCGTTTCACACAATGAGCACACAGAAAATTTACGTCAATGGAAATATGTCCACTATGCGAAAGTGTTAAAATTTTTTTGTCTTTCACTGGATAGAAAATGCTGTACGATAATTTAATGACCAGAGTTTCAATCATATTCATTACAACATTACGTTCTGTATGAAATCGTATCTCTCCGAGGAGGTTTCGAAGCCGGCATTCCTCCTCCTACTCGTCACTGCCAGAACCACATAATGGTGTGTGGCAGAGGTTACATCGTGTACTAGATTCCTCTCCTATCACCTTTACTGTTCCGTTTTCGGTTGGCGCACGACAAGGAATATTATCAATTTACTTCCTGTAGTCGGTGACGCAACACGGTATAAGAAAATAAGATATATTGGAGACATTGGAGATTTTTTTATGTCGAGGTGGAGAAAACATTCGGAGCCTTTCACTTGGGCACCGAGAGCCGCTGGTCAACAGAAGGGATGAGACCAGACAGGCACCTGATTTGATGTTCTTAACGGTACCGCAGTGAGGCTGAGGTGTGCTCTTATCGAACGATATCCACAGGCGCGAGAAACGGTAGAGGCCAACGACGTGAGCAGCCTTTGAGGACAAGTCTATAACGAAAACTAAAGTACTGATTAGTTAGATAAAAGACGATGGAAGGTAGTTCTGGACATGAACTTGGAAGTTACCGCAGGCAACTTAGTTTCAGCGCGAAAATCTCAATAATTAAAGAAATAATGATTGAAAGACACCTTTGTAGGGGAAACGATGCCTTCTGATCGGCCAGGTTGTACCGTCTTTCTTGTGAAACAAGAGTTTCCAACAGGAGGACAGATGACTTAGCTAAGCTGGTCTGGAGGGAGAAGGACGTGTTTCAGATTGAATAATGTATAGGCTCTGATTTAGTCGTGCCTGCAGTCATAACTGGAGCGTTTGTACGTTGTCTGTCTTTCCATTGATATACTTATCAATAATGTTTCCAACATTTAAGACAACTGAACATAACAATCATTTAGATTAAGAGCACCTTCCGCACCAACCGCGATGGATTATTCCACTGTGGCTTATTGCATCCAATAGTTATTTAATTGTCATCAGAAGTGGCCGAGCGGTTAAAGGCGCTACAGTCTGGAACCGCACGACCGCTACGGTCGCAGGTTCGAATCCTGCCTCGGGCATGGATGTGTGTGATGTCCTTAGGTTAGTTAGGTTTAAGTAGTTCTAAGTTCTAGGGGACTTATGACCACAGCAGTTGAGTCCCATAGTGCTCAGAGCCATTTTTTGAATTGTCATCAGCGTAATAAAGTTTGTTTTCTGACAACCTTCTTTTCGTATGTATCCTGATAGCGACCTTAGAAAGATACTAACAGGAATATTTTAACTGACCCCGTCCTTCCTTGTTCCTTATTCTACAGGAAGAGTGCAACAAACATAACCAATGCTATGTTACTCTCTACTGGTGACCATTAAGTAGAATGTAATGAAGAAATAACCCCGAGATCAGGCCAGAGGGCTAGGTGTTGTCTACCGGCCACCTTGCCACCCTCTGCCATAGCATTATAGCTTCATGGGGTATGGGGTGAGCACACCGCTCTTCTGGCCACTATCCCCTTCCCAGTCCATGCAGCCGCAACTTCTCAAGTGGTCACACGAGAGTGAGTGCTCCCCGTTTCAATCTTCCCACGAAGCAAAGTCCCTGACTGAACCTGGAGTTGAAGCCGGGGCCTCTGCATGGCAGTCAAATACGGTAATCTCTCAGCTATGGAGGTGGACCAAATATTTTGTAAATGCTGAAGTAATCATTGGGGATTTGTTTTGTTAGTCCTGCTCAAGTCACAACTCTCATCATAATCATCATAATCTTCGCTCAAGCATTAGGCTTTTTTTTTATTTGCCTGTTACAAGTACCCATCGCGTCTTCGGTTTTTCTTGACTTCTTTTCCCTTCTGGCTTATATCATCGTATTTGGAGAGGTTAGCTTTCTCCATTCAATCTTTCGATATGCTCATTTCAATTTCTCCTATTTTCTTGTATTTTATTGAGGATGTTAAATATATTCGGTTTTTCCCTAATTTCCGTATTTCCAAATCAGTCGACTCTTGTGCACCCCTTTACTGCTCTTAGGAATCTCATCTCTGTTGCTTGTATGCGAACTTTTGACGTTTACTTACATCCATGATTCACTTCCGTAAACAAGTATTGGAGCTGCCATTATCTTATAAACTTTCACAACTATCGTAGAAAATATTAAAAACCGTTTAGGTTATGTCGAATAGCTAAAGGTCTGTAAAATTACTACTAACAATCCTCGTCCACGGTATACACCATTATAATTTGATCGCAATGAGCTGAGTGATGTTTTCTAAGTCGAGAGTTGCCTATTGTAACCTAATTTTCTTTCCGTTCCCATAGCGAATTTTTCGTAGCTACGTTCCACGACAATTCCGCTGCTAAACGAAAGCCAGACGCCGTGTAATAGCGGCGCTACACGTGACTGAGCATGACTTGCCTGTCCTGTTGAGAGACCCACGGAAAGTAGCTGGCTGTGTATCATGTGCGCAACGGACCTCAAATATACTGAGCTGATTACTAGGAAAAAACCAAAAGTTATCGTACTTTGATTTATGACTCTGTAATGTAGTTCTACATCTAATTCTGCAAACCATTGTGAAGTGCGTAGTAGTGCTTACTTCCTACTGTACCTCGTACTAGGGCTTATTGTCGTAAGATTTGCATATTCAGCGCGGAAAAAGTGCCGTTTAAATGCCTCTGCGAGCACTGCAGTTGTCTAGTGGTCTCTAGGGAAGCGACACGTGTTTCTAAAATCTTAAAAATGGTTCCTCAAATTTTGCAAATAGACTGTCGTAGCATAATTCATGTCGAGCTTCAAGCTTCTGTCAGTCCATACTTTTCACTATCTTCACGAAGCAGTGAAATCAATTTTTTACCAATCGTGCTTTCGTCCTTTGTCACGTTCAACATCACATGTTGGTGTTATTTGATAAAGGTCCCGCAAACCTGTAAAGAATTTTTAGCTGGGACTATGGAGTGTTTGCTAAGTCATCGACGTCTGGCACCTGCCTTACCTATGATTAACTCAATGCGTTCGTTCCATTTCGTATTCTTACGAATTGTTACACTCAGCTAACTGCATGAACTAAAGTATCCAATTGTGACTCATTGATATTGTAGTTATAGGATATATGTTTCTGCATTAGCGTACAGCTTTAGAGCTGTCAACTTCTAAAGGAAGTTGACAACACCACTTTGAGAAATTATCAAGATCTGGAAGAACATTTGTGTATCTTTCTTTCAGACAGTGTTTCATTACCGATTATTTCCTCATCAGCAAGAAGTCTGAAGCTACTATTAACGTTGTTTCCCACGTCATTTATATACAATATGATTAGCAACAGTTCCGGCAGACTACTCAGGACACGCTTGAAGTAACTCTTTTACCCTACGTAGTCAACTATTTTTTTTGGATTTATTCCGTATATTACTTTCTTCGCCGTTTTTTTCGGAGAATCTCCTCATTCTTACCTTACCAGTCCACCCAATTTTCAACATTCTTTTGTAGCACCGCATCTCAAACGCTTCAATCCTCTTCTATTTCGGTTTTCTCACAGTACATGATTCACTGCCATACAACGCTGGGTTCCAAACGTAAATTCTCAGAAATTTCTTCCTCATTTTAAGATTTTTATAGCTTTTAGATTTCTCGCCAGGAACACCCTCTTTGTCTGTGCTAGTCTGCTTTTCTCATTCTCCTCGTTTCGTCCGTCGAGGAATACTTTGCTTCCAAGGTAGCAGAATTCCTTAACTTTGTCGATTTCGTGATAATCAACTCTGATGTTAAGTTTCTCGCTACTCTCGTTTCTGTTACTTCTCATTACTCTCGTTTTTCTTCGGTTTACACTCGGGACATATACTATATTTATAACACTGTTCATTACATTCAGTGGATCCTGTAATTCTTCTTCATTTCCATTCAAATTTCAGAATCATCAGCAAATCTTGTCACTGATGTTCTTTGACTCTCAACTTTAATTCTGCTCTTAAATCTTTCATTTACTTCTGTCATTACTTCTTAGATGTTTACCTGTATACTGAAGAATGGGGGAGAAAATCTACATCACTGTCTTACAGTCTTTCTCATTTGAGCACTTCGTTCTCGGTATTCCAGTCTTGTTGTTCCCTCTTGGTTCTGGTGCATATTGTATACTATCCGTCTTTCCCTACAGTTTACTCCTTTTTTCTCAGAATATCATTTGACATTGTCGAAAACTTTCTCCGGGTCGATAAATCCTATGAACGTGTCTTGATTTTTGTTCAGTCTTGCTTCTATTATCAAACGCAGCGTCAGTGCTGCCCCTCTGGTGCCTCTACCTTTCCTAAAGCCAAACTGGTCGTCATCTAACAGATCCTAAATTTTCTTTTACATCCTTTTATATATATATATATATATATATATATATTCTTGTCAACATCTTGGATACATAGCCTGTTAAGCTGATTGTGCGGCAGTTTTCATACTTATCTTCTGTTTTTATCTTCTGGATTTTGTGAATGATATATTTCCGAAATCTGATGGTATTTCTTCTGCCTCGTAGAGTCTACAGACCAACGTGAATATCGTTTGTTTACTGCTCTCTTTCCAATGGTTTAAGAAATTCCATGGAAACGTTATGTATCCACTCTGCCTTATTTGATAGCAAGTTATCCAAAGCTCATTTAAATTCTGTTTCTAATGCTGGCTCCCCTACGTCTTCCGTATCGATTCCTGTCTCTTCTCTCACGTCATCAGACAATTCTTCCCCCCCTTGGAGGCCTTCAGTGGACTCATTCCACATAGACGCCTTGTCCCTTGCTTTTAATTTCACCAAAGGCTGCTTTGACTTTTCTGTATGCTGAGTCAGTTTTTCCGACTTTCATTTGTTTTTGGATTTCTTCATATTTTTCCTGTAGCCATTTTGCCTTGCCGTACCTGCACTTCCTATTTATTTCCTTTCTGAAGGATTTATATTGGTGTATTCTTGTCTTTTCCTAAACATTTTTGTACTTCATTCTTCCTTCGATCAACTGGAGTATTTCTTGTGTTACCCAAGCTTCCTTCGCAGTTTCATTACTTGTACCTGTGTTTGTCTGTCCAATATTTGTGATTGCTCTTTTTAGAAATGTGCGCTACTGAACTGCCTGCTGTGGTATTCCTCATCGCACTTCCGACATCTCAAGCAAACCTCAAACGCGTCTTACCATTCCTCAGTATTTCGGCATACCACTTACTTCCACACTGATTCTTCCGGAAGATTCTCTTACACTTCAGTCTATTCTTCATCAATACTCAATTTTGATCTGAGTCTGTATCTGCTCCTGGATACCCATTGCAATCCAGTATCTGATTTCGGAATCTCTGTCTTACCATGGTGTAATGCAACTAGAATTTTCCTGTGGCTCCAGCCCTTTTTCAAGGATACCTCCACCTTATGTGACTGTTGAGCAGAGTATTCACTATTATTTGCTGTAATTTGTTGCAGAACTCAGTTAGGCTTCCTACTGCCGAGCCCACATTATTAGATTTTTATCTGATTTTATATGCTAATTGCCATTTCAATATCTTTACATACTTTATCACTTAATTATCTGCTTGCGACGTCGGCTTGTCTATTACCTGAACAATTGTTGCCGGTGTTTGTTTGCCGTCGAATCTCTTGAGAACAATCCAATCACTGAACTTTTCACATTAACTCACTTTCTAGTATACGTTTTTATTCATAATGCATACCACTCCCATTATAGTATTTTCTTCTGCTGTTGATATTATCGTATGTTCGGCAGCCCAGAAGTCATTATTTTCTTTCGACTTCACTTCACTGGCCTCCACTATATCTAGACTAAGCCTTTGCATTTTTCCTTCCAAATTTTCTAGCTTCCATATCACTTTCAAATTTCTGGGGTTTCACGGTACATTTCGTACAGTGCTACCCTTTTGTTGGTTATTCCACCTTTTTGTCATAGTCACCTCTCATTTGGCAGTCCCCTTCCAGTGATCCAAATGGGTGACAAATCTGGAATCTTTTTTCCAATGGAGAGATCATCATGTCAGTTTTTCAACTACAGGTCACATTCCTATGTGGATACACCTTATGTATCTTCAATGTAACGGTTTCCATTGTCTTATGCATCCTCATACAGTTGGTCTTTGCTGATTGTTCCAGTCATATACCTCACATGACCGTGTTTTCAATTATATACATTCATGAAGTGCTGAGTTAAATGCTTTTTTGAAGTCAAAAAGTGCTGCATCGCCGGCCGCTGTGGCGGAGCGGTTCTAGGCGCTTCAGTACGAGACCGCGCGACTGCTACGGTCGCAGGTTCTAATCCTGCTTCGGGCATGGATGCGTGTAATGTCCTTAGGTTGGTTAGGTTTAAGTAGTTCTAAGTTCTAGGAGACTGATGACCTCAGCTGTTAAGTCCCAAAGTGCTCAGAGCCATTTCAACCATTTGAACCATTTTGAAGTGCTGCATCTGTCTGAATGCGTTGACCTAAGGCTTTCTGGATGACGTGTGAGAGAAGCGCAAGTTATGTTTCACATAACCTATATTTTTCGAACGATGCTGCTCGGCACGGAGGAGGTCACGCTATCTGAGACACCGCATTATCACTGAGCTCAGAATGTGTTTTCTATTTGTACAACAGACGGATATCCGCGACACTGGACGACAATGTATCCGGGTCTGTTCTGCTGCCCTTTTTGTAGATAGATGCGGATTATGCCTGCTTCCAAGAACTGGAAAACATTGTTTCTTTTTCTTTGAAAACTCTATTGTATATTATGGTTTAGGGAAAGAGTAACAGCTGGAAAACCTGTACTAAAATCTGAAAGGGATTCGATTGAGTCCTGGACCTTGGTCGATTTGAGCTGTTTGTCGCTGACTCTGACGTTATAGTCCGATTAAAATTGGTTGTTAGTTGATGTCTGACACTTGCGGCTACAGAGTTGCCACATCGGCTACAGGCTATCGCTCGGTTACAGGCAACACACAAACACGGTGGGTCACTTCACATGTGTTGTTACTTAACATCTAACGCCGAGCTATGTTGGGAGTGGACGCTGTGATGTATGACGGGAATGCGAGATGCTTTGTCAGCAGTTGATTATAAGTGTCCTGTGATTGAACTGCGAAGACGACGCACTTTGCAGACTTGAATTTAAACTCATGTACTAATATAACCACAACCTCATGATGTGAAATGTATCCCAGGAAACGGAAGTCAACAATCTGCGGCAAAACTATTAATCACACTCGCTTTTTTCGTGGCGGTTAAAGCTAACCTCTGTGGCCTATCTCAAAAGAAATATTTCACTTTGAACGTTGGAATAAAACTGTAGTTTCTTGCTTTCGTTGGTTATCTGAAACTATTCTCACGTTGGCTACACGGGCTGTCACTTTACCAAACGATGAACATTACTCGATAGAGGTTATACGCGACACATGCAGATTCCAAACGAAAAAAGAATGACCGGAAGAAAACATAAGAACAAAAACAGTCAGTACGGTGACGAAAATGAGGCAGCAAAGTACTAGTTTTTAAAAAATACATTTCTACCAATTTATTGTATAAAAATAATAAAGGTATTTTGATAATATTAAAAAAAATTAATCATGTGACGAGATTCGAACATGCGGCTTTCCGCACATCAGCGATATACCTTAACCACTACGTTACACCACCGTCCTATAACATATTCTTATATTATACTCATGTACGAAGGTTATCGAATGTAGGTCGGTCTCTGTGGTGATAATTGTAGCCGGACAGGTGTGGTCGAGCGGTTCTAGGAGCTACAGTCCGGAACCGCGTGACCGCTACAGTCGCAGTTTCGAATCCTGCCTCGTTAGCATCGTAGAGTGTGTGTGTGTGTGTGTGTGTGTGTGTGTGTGTGTGTGTGTGCGCGTGCGTGCGTGTGTGTGTGTGTGTCATGCATGATTAAATGCGAAATAATCGTGGTACAAATGGCAATGGCGAAGAGTTCGGTTATGACGCTGAGCTCTCTGTTTTGAGGAAACCAGCTCCAGTAGGTGAAGTCTCTACCACCTATTCTGCAGTAGTCGCTGCTTCTTTAGAAGTTTTCTTACAGAGTCTGTAGACTACGTAAGGTGTCTCCCATCACGAACTACTGTACTAAATTCATTCCTATCCGAGTCTAGTCCCCCTACATGTTAGTTCCCAGAGTTACCACTAAGATATGGCATAATTTCCTCTTTATTTATTTTTTACTGCGAATATAGATATTTCTGTTTGTTTTAACTTATTTACCAGAAAATGGGCGTCTAGATATTATTTACTGAACGGTTTAGTTTCGTATGCTAAACTTCGTCACCATTTGTCGTTCTCTGTCGTTGGTATATTAGGATTCCCATCTTCTGATTGACCATACAGTCGGCGAATTTCATGACCTTTTCTTCAACGGACATTTCCTCCACTTCATCAGCGCAGTTTGGCGGAAGATGTGCAACTACTACAAGACTTGCGGCAGAACAATAGGACTTGTTCTCTATTCCTGTATTCGTCTATTAACCCGTGTTCTTGCTTTCTTAAACAAACATTGGTTAAAGTGAAAATTGCAAAGAGAAAGAGTGTTTCGGGAACACTGTTTTCGTAGCTTTAAACATAGCCATTTCAAAGTGTAGTTTTTGATGGTCACACAGGCGTCTTATTTTTCAATAAAAAAAAAGTCTTTCATATGCACGTAATCCAATGACACTCGTCATTGTGCATTCCAACTGCTCACGAATACAAACGTCTCAAAAATGATATCGACAGGAAGTGCAAAAGGGCTAAGCAGGGATGGCTAGAGGACAAATGTAAGGATGTAGAAGCTTATCTCACTAGGGGTAAGATAGATACTGCCTACAGGAAAATTAAAGAGATCTTTGGAGAAAAGAGAACCACTTGTATGAATATCAAGAGCTCAGATGGAAACCCAGTTCTAAGTAAAGAAGGGAAAGCAGAAAGGTGGAAGTAGTATAGAGGGCCTATACAAGGACGATGTACTTGAGGACAATCTTATGGAAATGGAAGAAGATGTAGATGAAGATGAAGATGAAATGGGAGATATGATATTGCGTGAATAGTTTCACAGAGCACTGAAAGACCTGAGTCGAAACAAGGCCCCCGGAGTAGACAACATTCCATTAGAACTACTGACAACCTTGGGAGAGCCAGTCCTGACAAAACTCTACCATCTGGTGAGCAAGATGTATGAGACAGGTGAAATACCCTTAGACTTCAAGAAGAATATAATAATCACAATCCCAAAGAAAGCAGGTGTTGACAGATGTGAAAATTACCGAACTATCAGTTTAATAAGTCTCAACTGCCAAATACTAAATCGAATTCTTTACAGACGAATGGAAAAACTGATAGAAGCCAACCTCGGGGAAGATCAGTTTGGATTCCGTAGAAATGTTAGAACACGTGAGGCAATACTGACCCTACGACTTATCTTAGAAGAAAGATTAAGGAAAGGCAAACCTACGTTTCTAGCATTTGTAGACTTAGAGGAAGCTTTTGACAATGTTGATTGGAATACTCTCTTTCAAATTCTGAAGGTGGCAGGGGTAAAATACAGAGAGCGAAAGGCTATTTACAATTTGTACAGAAACCAGATGGCAGTTATAAGAGTCGAGGGGTATGAAAGGGAAGCAGTGGTTGGGAAGGCAGTGATACAGGGTTGTAACCTCTCCCCGATGTTATTCAATCTGTATATTGAGCAAGCAATAAAGAAAACAAAAGAAAATTTCGGAGTAGGTATTAAAATCCATGGAGAAGAAATAAAAACTTTGAGGTTCGCCGATGACATTGTAATTCTGTCAGAGACAGCAAAGGACTTGGAAGAGCAGTTGAACGTAATGGACAGTGTCTTGAAAGGAGTGTATAAGATGAACATCAACACAAGCAAAACGAGGATAATGAAATGTAGTCAAATTAAGTCGGGTGATGCTGAGGGTATTAGATTAGGAGATGAGACACTTAAAGTAGTAAAGGAGTTTTGCTATTTGAGGAGCAAAATAACTAATGATGGTCGAAGTAGAGGGGATATAAAATGTAGACTGGTAATGGCACGGAAAGCGTTTTTGAAGAAGAGAAATTTGTTAACATCGGGTATTGATTTAAGTGTCAGGAAGTCGTTTCTCAAAGTATTTGTATGGAGTGTAGCCATGTACGGAAGTGAAACATGGACGATAAATAGCTTAGACAAGAAGAGAATAGAAGCTTTCGAAATGTGGTGCTACAGAAGAATGCTGAAGATTAGATGGGTTGATCACATAACTAATGAGGAGGTACTGAGTAGAATTGGGGAGAAGAGGAGCTTGTGGGACAACTTGACTAGAAGAAGGGATCGGTTTGTAGGACATGTTCTGAGACATCGAGGGATCACCAATTTAGTATTGGAGGGCAGCGTGGAGGGTAAAAATCGTAGAGGGAGACCAAGAGATGAATACACTAAACAGATTCAGAAGGATGTAGGTTGCAGTAGGTACTGGGAGATGATGAAGCTTGCACAGGATAAAGTATCATGGAGAGCTGCATCAAACCAGTCTCAGGACTGAAGACCACAACAACAACAACAACAACAACAACAACAACAACACGAAAAAACTAACTCGTCTTGTTATCGAGAAGAGCAATCCTTGACTGAAGAGGGAAAAAAAACTTTCAGTCCCTGTAACACAATAAATCTTGAAATTAAGAGGTAATCGATGAGGTTAAAGTTTTTTAGTCGACAACAAAGCCGTTCGTTCCTTATCACTGAACAGGGTTGATTCCTATCATCATTGTCGTTGAAACAGATTAAAACAGTATGCGTGTAAGTTTCCCTCGTTAAATTACTAATTACTTCGAAATGAACATCTTATTTGTAACTGACATTTCTCTTACGAATCCACTTCGTTCCTCTCCAATGAAGTATTTATGTTCCTCTGAAATTTATTGTTTAACATACTTTCATGTTATTTATCTATCAGATTTAGGAGAAATTTACCTCTGCAAATGTTACAGTCTTTGCGTTACGGTTTCTTGAACAAAGATATTACCTTTGCCTTGTTCCTGAAACGTGGATGGCGCCAGGAATTCCATACACCTTTAACGGCCGATCTTCGAATTGTATATTTTGCACAGTCTTTATGTTTGCATCTGAGGCAGCAATTTTGCGACACACTTTATGTGGAGTATCGTCGAGGGAAATAAAGTCACATTTGAATTTGGCCGTGCATTTCTAAACTGTTATAAATGAACCATTAGATGGCTTATTTGTATTTGATGAATTTGAGTTCGAGATCAGCCATTCAAAAACCAGCCTTTTATGACACCTCGGTTTTCCGTTTCTTAAATCAAACTGACACCTCATTTAAGGGCTTTTGCAGCCTATACAAATTTAACAAAAAGAATATGTCATCAATAACAACTTCTCTTAGTCAGACGGCACGTTTTTTTCTTGTAACGTTGTTCTTGTGCCGAATGCAATTTGCCACGGTCACACTGAAAAAAAAGAAAAAAAAAGGGTATCGGCATATTCTGTAGCCACACTCTACCACCTGAACCACCAGCACAGCCACAGCACAGTTTCTGAAGCGGGAAAAACAATCCGTGTTTCTGGTTCCTTTAGTAATGTGAACCAAAGGCTCATTTGCTCTACTGGTGGAGATAATAATAGATTATTGTTGTTGTGAAGTATATTACAATTATGATTCGAATAATGAAAAACTGCACCAGTTACTTCTCTTTCATGCTGAGAGCAAAGCTTTGCGAGAATTTGCTCTCATTTTCAAGTGCAGTTGTTTACATAAAATGTTTCATGGCGTTTCCATGTGTGATTTCCTGCCACTCTTGAGTGGTATTCATCTTTTTGAGGTTATACTGCAATCGGAAAATCGGATAAAACGGTTCTTGGAATGTTTTCATTTGCTAATGTTACAGACAGTAATTTTGCTTGTCTGCTAACAAGTATTGTGCTTCCTCCACTACACAGAATATTACACACACGCATATAATCACTTACGCTGTTTGTTTTTCTAATCGAAAACTGCTACAGAGAATATAGGCCTACACACAATAGCAGATATTTTCATATATCACCTAGAACAGAAAATATTCAGCAGTCAGGAACACTGCTTAAAAAATACTAAAAAAAGTTGTAGCAGACAGCTTAATTTTACTCAAAGGTGACACGAAGGACATCAATAACATCATAAATTTGATTAATAATGTACAGAAGAAAATAAATATCGCAGCTGAAGACTAAAAAAAATAATAACTCTAATTTTCTGAATTTTTCCATAGAAAATCGGAACAACTGGCACAATTTCAAGACATACAGAAAAAAGCCAACTTCCAGCAACACAATATCTGCCACATCATGTCACCCAGACGGACACAAGAAAGCTGCATACAAAACGGTGGTACATATAGCAAACTGAAACCCAATGAACAAAGAAGACACGGAGGAAGAAGCAGACATCATTTAGTAGACTGCAGTAGCTGACAACTTCCTCAATCAGCAATAGACAAAATGCAAAAAAAGTAACAAAAAAGAAAAAATGCTTGGTTCTCTAGAAGGAACCAATAATAGAACCAACATACCTTACGTAGGTAACATTTCACAAAAAATAACAAGCTTACTTTGGTCACATACAATGAAGCACCTTTTTCCTACAAACAGAAAACTGCAATACAAATTAGTCCACACTTAACAATAAAAAACATAAATTCTCAGACTCAGGAATACGCAAAATCAGGTGTAGAGCTTGCTCAAGCTCCTGCATAGGAAAAACTGGCAGGAACTTTCGAATTAGATACACTGAACACATCAGCTGTTACTCACATAATCAATTTACAAAATCAGCAATAGCAGCACACAAACACTGGAGACCCATTTGAAAATATAGAAGGAGATCTTAAGCTATTCCATCACTACGCAAAATCACATATAATGGATTTTGTGGAAGAGTTTGAAATTTTTGTACAGCACAAAAGTAAGGAGAAATCTTGTCAATGACAGACTAGATAGCTAATCAATTAATTGTTTCAAATCTTTCTCTTGCATATGATAACTGTAGTAAGTTTCATAAATATGTACATTTTCTCCTATAGAGAAAGGGAGAGAGAGGGAGAGAGAAAAAGAGAGAGAGAGAGAGAGAGAGAATGAATATAATCGATTATTATACAGTCAGTAATGGTAAAATAAACTTTATAATTGGCAATTTTGAAATTTCAATGTAATCCACAAAAAATGTAACACCTCTGACTGTGTGCAAGTTCTTTGTGAAATCATAGTGTCGTAATATGTCTGTAGCAGGTTTTGATTACAAAAACAAATAGCGTAAGTGATGATTTGCCTGTGCATGTTATTCTGTGTAATGGAGCAGGCACAGTACTTGTAAGTACAAACAAAAGTACCATCTTCAACGTTAACATATAAAAACATTCCAAGATTCATTTTGTCCCATTTTTCGATTGCAGTGTAACTTCAAAAAGACCACTGCATTGCAAGTGAGGCATGCGATGGCACAAAAAATATTTAGGTAAGCAAATGCACTTGAAAAATAATAATAAATTCTCAGAACGCATTGCGTTAAGCGTGAAAAAATACGTAACTGGTGCAGTTTTTCATTATTTGAATTTATTTGAATCATGAATAACACAACTGCAGACTTTCCAAAACCATCCATTGTGATGAACTAAATTAAGCTTAAACTTAAGTGATTAGGCAATACTACTTGAAGTGAATGCGATTTCTTAAACTACAGAAAATAGTAATTGTCTCAAACATTTGCGAGTTGTCACACATTTCTTACTTGAACTTTGAGGCCTGCTCGGATAGCTCGTTTGGTAAAAGTGCTGCATATGAAGGAGAAAGTTATGGGTCGGGTCTCAGTCCAGCATAGAGATTTCATATTCGTTAAGTATCATAACAACGCTTACTACACTCCAGAACGAAACATTCTTAAGAGAAACGGCTTTCTGACTTTAGCTTTGAAACTGTTCACGAAATTTTTTCTCCAAGGAGTTGCAGTCCAGCTACGTACGAGGAGCAACTCTTCTGGAGTTCTGGAGAGTGACAAGATGAAGCTTTGAAACAGGTTTTTAAAAGATACATGTGTGTGTGTGTGTGTGTGTGTGTGTGTGTGTGTGTGTGTGTGTGTAGATCGCAAGTATGGAGATGTCCATGTAAGCAGAGATCAAAATGTAAAACGAGTTTAATATGCCTGTTTGATTTGACGTGCTGCACGGCATTAAGACACTCAAGATGGATGCGAATCTGCTTTTTGCTATCTCTCTACATTCAAACTCATTTTTCTTGTGATCAATATCTGTCCTTAAAGCCTAGAGGCGCTACAGATGAAAACTTGCGCCAACTCATGCGTGAATCAGCCGACGTTGGCTTAGTGCTTCTCTGTAAACAGATTATCAAACTTTAGATCTCCACTACAACTTCAACGAATTTTAATTAATACACTCCCTACCGACTGGAAAGCCATGTCCTGAATGAGTGAAGAATCAGTTGCGAGTAGAGCGACGGAGGACACACAGCCGATAAAAAAAAACAAAGTCTTGGAGAGGTGCGCGCGTGTAATACCAGTGGGGATAATTGGTGACCCCCAGGGCCTGGTCCCTTCTGCGGTCTGCCCGCTTTTACCCACCCAGAAACCGGTCATTAGCGCAAACTTGTGTTCAGCAGCTCTCGCTGATGCCATACATTGCGCAAATTACCGCTAATAAACTGCGCGGATGATTGAATAATTATAGAACACACCGGCCGCCGTATGATAACTTGGAACTAGGCAAAGCAGGAATGAATTTAAATGCAAGGTGTTGCGTCCGACGGCGGAAATGGGGTTGACTGCCCGAAGCGGCCGCAGCCGCAATTGAGGACTGCAGAAGCTACGAGCAGTGAGGGCCGGAGCTGAGCGCCTTGCCTCTTCCTCGCCACACGCTGCGTCCTGTTTTTTGGATTTTTTTTCTTTAGCACAACACAGCAGTCCCCCATGTCCTAAGGTGCAGGCTGCCTGCCGCATCCAAAAAAAAAAAACTAAATATTCATGTCAGTCGACACATTGTAATGTTGTTGCATTAATCTGTTCTGAAAGCGGTGCTGATATTCAAGACCATAAAAGTGGGTTAAAAGCTGTGAGCTATCTGAGGAAGTTAACCTTTCATTACTGCGCAACTGTTTCACCAGGTATCCAGTCTAGCTTACCAAATTCCCAACCAGACTAACATTAATTACAATCTTTTAGTACTCATCTTACGATAACCGGTGATATATATATATATATATATATATATATATATATATATATATATATATATATAAAGACAATTTAAATAAAAAGAAATATATCAGTTTATATTTGGACATTTATTTTAACATTGATCATTGCTCCATTAAAATTTCAGCATATTACACTTGATTCATAACTAAACTTGTGCCTTATTTAGGATTGTGAAAATGTGAGTTTGTAATCTTACAGAACACATCAAATAGGGAGCCAAGATTGGGAGACTGCATACAACACTGCATTCATAAAATAACACACGGAGAACGTTGAAACATATCCAAGAGGAAATTAACCACAACCAACCGATTCAATTTTCACCCAAAGAAGTTACGTTCGTAGCGCAATCCTGCCCGTCGTGAAATTACCACACACTGATATACTAAATTCATACTAACTCTCTGTGAAATCTTCCCGAAAAGAATAGCTGAGGGCTACTTTGATGCTTACACCACATGCTTCACGTGGTGAACTTGGTTTTCACAAAGAGTGTAATTCCACAATAATTTTGATAATTAAAATAAATTACATCGAAACGCAATTTACAAAAGAAAAACCTCGAACTGGTTATCTATTAACCAGATGGGTCAAAAAATTGTATAAGCTCGTGGTACTGGTCTCACAAGTACACCCCACGTGGGTTGAACATAAAGAAAAGTTGCTATATTGAAAAATATTGTCAAGACGAGACGTTATAATCTCACGCACATTCGCATTTAAGATTGATGATCTTAGTTATAGTTACGGATCATCAACACGTGGTTCCACTTTACTCACAAAGTAGTGACAAAGCAACTACCGGAAGATATTCTGAACTTCACACTCGAATTACAGTGCGTTGCAATTTAAGATAACATTAGATATGTTAGAGCTAAACCTGAAATAAAGGTGATTAAATTTTCAGTTAGGCTGAACTTCAGAAATCCATTGTCCTATGGACTTAGCAGACACGCGCTTAGCCGGAGATCTTACCACTTCAGTCGCTCGACGCGGACAGACTGACCTGGGCCCCTACCGAGCGTGCTTAACAGATACAAATGGAAGTGACCAGAGAGGCAGCTCCCTATACCAACATGACAAGGGACGGACAGGACCATACTAAGAATAGAATCCTCTTTGCTTCTAGAAAGCGTAGCTGCCTGTTCCGACGTTGGTGCTACTGTTCTCTAGCAAACAGGTTTGTCTGCTACCATTAAGCATGCAACTAGAAATACATTTGCTCATTCATCCTCTCACACAGAGGGGAAGGGGGATGACAGTATCTTATCATATACAGTATATAAAAGAAAGCGGATGTAGGTTCTGTATGAGATTTTGTGACGTGAATCACGTATAAACTGTGTTTTAAAGGGTAGTAGTGTGACAGATCGTTCTTGTTTATGTGTAAAAGTAACACGTTCCACTGCTCAGTCTCCTCCCAGATAGTCAGAAACACCACAGTAAATTTAGAAGCGGAATTTATGCCGTAAATGACAACATATTTAAGAAATTAACATGAAGTGACTCCAACAGGGACCTTTCAACATACCATCCTCGAATTCAGTTCATTGGTATTTTCAAACCATTCCTCGCAAGGAAGTTACTCTGATTCTCCGAAGGACGTTCGAGGAAAGGACTATACCGGAAAATAGCTCGGTAGTATGAAATTCTGCCAACACAGGGACCCATGAACTACGTGTTATTCTCACGCACACCAAGCCAAACTTGGAAGATTCCAGCAGTGGAAATGCTGTGGGACTCGGATTATCGCCCCGAAAAATGTAATCTCTCGTCAGTAAAATACGACTGTCGGAAGTGTGAACATGCTAACCCTACAGTGATTTCGTGACTCATGAGATGTACCATCGTTTTCCTGTGTGATCTCAGCAAACACTACATCTACATCTACATCTACACTCCGCGAGCCACCTTACGGTGTGTGGCGGAGGGTACTTATTGTACCACTATCTGATCCCCCCTTCCCTGTTCCATTCACGAATTGTGCGTGGGAAGAACGACTGCTTGTAAGTCTCCGTATTTGCTCTAATTTCTCGGATCTTTTCGTTGTGATCATTACGCGAGATATATGTGGGCGGTAGTAATATGTTGCCCATCTCTTCCCGGAATGTGCTCTCTCGTAATTTCGATAATAAACGTCTCCGTATTGCGTAACGCCTTTCTTGAAGTGTCCGCCACTGGAGCTTGTTCAGCATCTCCGTAACGCTCTCGCGCTGACTAAATGTCCCCATGACGAATCGCGCTGCTTTTCGCTGGATCATGTCTATCTCTTCTATTAATCCAACCTGGTAAGGGTCCCATACTGATGAGCAATACTCAAGAATCGGACGAACAAGCGTTTTGTAAGCTACTTCTTTCGTCGATGAGTCACATTTTCTTAGAATTCTTCCTATGAATCTCAACCTGGCGCCTGCTTTTCCCACTATTTGTTTTATGTGATCATTCCACTTCAGATCGCTCCGGATAGTAACTCCTAAGTATTTTACGGTCGTTACCGCTTCCAATGATTTACCACCTATGGCATAATCGTACTGGAATGGATTTCTGCCCCTATGTATGCGCATTATATTACATTTATCTACGTTTAGGGAAAGCTGCCAGCTGTCGCACCATGCATTAATCCTCTGCAGGTCCTTCTGGAGTACGTACGAGTCTTCTGATGTTGCTACTTTCTTGTAGACAACCGTGTCATCTGCAAATAGCCTCACGGAGCTACCGATGTTGTCAACTAAGTCATTTATGTATATTGTAAACAATAAAGGTCCTATCACGCTTCCCTGCGGTACTCCCGAAATTACCTCTACATCTGCAGATTTTGAACCGTTAAGAATGACATGTTGTGTTCTTTCTTCTAGGAAATCCTGAATCCAATCACAAACCTGGTCCGATATTCCGTAAGCTCGTATTTTTTTCACTAAACGTAAGTGCGGAACCGTATCAAATGCCTTCCTGAAGTCCAGGAATACGGCATCAATCTGCTCGCCAGTGTCTACGGCACTGTGAATTTCTTGGGCAAATAGGGCGAGCTGAGTTTCACATGATCTCTGTTTGCGGAATCCATGTTGGTTATGATGAAGGAGATTTGTATTATCTAAGAACGTCATAATACGAGAACACAAAACATGTTCCATTATTCTACAACAGATTGACGTAAGCGAAATAGGCCTATAATTATTCGCATCTGATTTATGACCCTTCTTGAAAATGGGAACGACCTGCGCTTTCTTCCAGTCGCTAGGTACTTTACGTTCTTCCAGCGATCTACGATAAATTGCTGATAGAAAGGGGGCAAGTTCTTTAGCATAATCACTGTAGAATCTTAAGGGTATCTCGTCTGGTCCGGATGCTTTTCCGCTACTAAGTGATAGCAGTTGTTTTTCAATTCCGATATCGTTTATTTCAATATTTTCCATTTTGGCGTCCGTGCGACGGCTGAAGTCAGGGACCGTGTTACGATTTTCCGCAGTGAAACAGTTTCGGAACACTGAATTCAGTATTTCTGCCTTTCTTCGGTCGTCCTCTGTTTCGGTGCCATCGTGGTCAACGAGTGACTGAATAGGGGATTTAGATCCGCTTACCGATTTTACATATGACCAAAACTTTTTAGGGTTCTTGTTTAGATTGTTTGCCAATGTTTTATGTTCGAATTCGGTGAATGCTTCTCTCATTGCTCTCTTTACGCTCTTTTTCGCTTCGTTCAGCTTTTCCTTATCAGCTATGATTCGACTACTCTTAAACCTATGATGAAGCTTTCTTTGTTTCCGTAGTACCTTTCGTACATGATTGTTATACCACGGTGGATCTTTCCCCTCGCTTTGGACCTTAGTCGGTACGAACTTATCTAAGGCGTACTGGACGATGTTTCTGAATTTTTTCCATTTTTGTTCCACATCCTCTTCCTCAGAAATGAACGTTTGATGGTGGTCACTCAGATATTCTGCGATTTGTGCCCTATCACTCTTGTTAAGCAAATATATTTTCCTTCCTTTCTTGGCATTTCTTATTACACTTGTAGTCATTGATGCAACCACTGACTTATGATCACTGATACCCTCTTCTACATTCACGGAGTCGAAAAGTTCCGGTCTATTTGTTGCTATGAGGTCTAAAACGTTAGCTTCACGAGTTGGTTCTCTAACTATCTGCTCGAAGTAATTCTCGGACAAGGCAGTCAGGATAATGTCACAAGAGTCTCTGTCCCTGGCTCCAGTTCTGATTGTGTGACTATCCCATTCTATACCTGGTAGATTGAAGTCTCCCCCTATTACATTAGTATGATCACAAAACTTTTTCACGACGTTCTGCAGGTTCTCTCTGAGGCGCTCAACTACTACGGTTGCTGATGCAGGTGGTCTATAGAAGCATCCGACTATCATATCTGACCCACCTTTGATACTTAACTTAACCCAGATTATTTCACATTCGCATTCGCTAATAACTTCACTGGATATTATTGAATTCTTTACTGCTATAAATACTCCTCCACCATTGGCGTTTATCCTATCCTTGCGGTATATATTCCATTCTGTGTCTAGGATTTCGTTACTGTTCACTTCCGGTTTTAACCAACTTTCCGTTCCTAATACTATATGCGCACTATTTCCTTCAATAACAGATACTAATTCAGGAACCTTGCCCTGGATACTCCTGCAGTTTACCAATATTACGTTGACTTTTCCTGTTTTTGGTCTCTGAGGACGGACGTTCTTTATCAACGATGATAATGTCCTCTCTGGTAAGCCGTCAGGTATTTTATCGTTTCGCCCAAGGGGGGGTCCCTCTAACCTAAAAAACCCCCGTGTGCACGCCACACGTACTCTGCTACCCTAGTAGCTGCTTCCGGTGTGTAGTGCACGCCTGACCTGTCTAGGGGGGCCCTACAGTTCTCCACCCAATAACGGAGGTCGATGAATTTGCAACCATTATAGTCGCAGAGTCGTCTGAGCCTCTGGTTTAGACCCTCCACACGGCTCCAAACCAGAGGACCGCGATCGACTCTGGGCACTATGCTGCAGATATTAAGCTCAGCTTGCACTCCGCGTGCGATGCTGGTTGTCTTCACCAAATCAGCCAGCCGCCGGAAGGAACCAAGGATGGCCTCAGAACCCAAGCGGCAGGCGTCATTCGTTCCGACATGTGCTACTATCTGCAGCCGGTCACACCCAGTGCGTTCAATAGCTGCCGGAAGGGCCTCCTCCACATTACGGACGAGACCCCCCGGCAAGCACACCGAGTGCACACTGGCATTCTTCCCCGACCTACCCGCTATTTTCCTAAGGGGCTCCATAACCCGCCTAACGTTGGAGCTCCCTATAACTAATAGGCCCGCCCTCTGTGACTGTCGGGACCTTGCCGGAGAATCGGCCACTGGCCCAACAGGCGAGGCATCCTGTGGTGGCTCGGAGACGATGTCATCACCACTAGGAAGCACCTCGTACCTGTTGGAAAGGGGTAAGGCAGCTGCCACGCGGCCAGATCCCACCTTCGCCTTTCGGCCAGGCACGTGCGAGCCCACCACTGTCCGCCATTCACCCTGGAGTGATGGCTGACCGGTAAGATGCTCACTGCCGGAAGACGCAGCGACATCAGGGGTTCCATGCGATTCCAAGGCCACCGAAGTAGGCATAGGTCTCACCACAGTTGCCCCAACGCCACTACGAGCCGACGCCTGCGCCTCGAGCTCGATGAGCCTAACAGACAAAGCCTCCACCTGCCCCCGAAGAGTGGCCAATTCTCCTTGCGTCCGCTCACAACAACCACAGTCCCTACACATGACTATGTTTACCCTACAAGCGAACGGTGTACTCGCCTTATTAGCAGCAGGAAATCGAAGTAGAAACAATAATACTGCGTAAACGAGTATGAACGTAAATGGCGATGGCAGTTTACGTAGTTCCTCTTCAGCTTATTTATCCTATGATTTCTATTCGTTATCATTTTCATGGCGAAGCATGCGGTCCGTTACGGTCTCATAAGAATACCCACGTCATCTACCGATTATTTCTTCCTCGAAAGGCCAACGTGTCTCCGGTGAATCGATTTACACAGCGACGACTTTATCGTATGTCTATCGTCTCCCTTTTGAAAGAGGTAGTACCACTAGTTCCTTCTCTATTCACCCATCTTCTCATTTATATTAAATGTTTTTAATTTCCGACAGATGTATCCGTTTCTTATTTCATCTTTAAGGCTATATATAGCTGGGTATTTTTTTAGGAATTTCAGTTTCGCTGTGTGAGTATCTCAGTTGTTCAATTCTCACAACCGTACTATAACCACTGCTGTCACTGTGTAATACTTCATTTGTGGACAGGTAGCTTGTGGCGCAAGCCAGTGATCGGTCTACTGGCTGACTGCAGTTGGAGTGCACCCTTCCTTATTTATTTATTTAATCTTACCCGATTAGGTTATAAGACCCTCTCTCACATCTGTCCAGGGTTTCACACATACAGTAACTTTTTACATCATAAATTCCTAAGAAGTAACAATTTTTATTTGACAAACGGTATTAAAACGATTTGAGTGTCCATGTCGACAACATGTGTACATAACATTGACTATGAACTAATGTAGTTAATAATGGCTGCACTTGTGCTACTGCTGTTGCCACGAACAGTGATAATAATAATAATAATAATAATAACTTCCCGTGGAGGCCCGGGAAAAGAATAGGCCTCCGGTATGTTCTGCCAGTCGTAAAAGGCGACGAAAAGAACAGACCACTAATAGGGCTAACCCCCTTTTAGTGTGATTAGTTAGTTCAGGACAGAACTAAAGAAGCCTTGGACAAGCGCCATCATGGTCGGGGACGACGCTTGAACCCTATGCCCGCCCACAATGGTAACGACACTGCTAGCCAACTGGAAAATGATTCAAATCCAAATAGAGGTTTTTTTGCAGGATATGCTTCCTGCAACCACCCTAGAAGGAAAACAAAGACAGAGGATGAGATGGTCAGATGAAGTTAATCGACACCTCATGTTCTGTTATTACCAAGCAACAAACCTAGGAACCAACACAACTGGATACAGATCACAAGTATACACAACATTTATTACCAGATACCCAGAATTAAAATTTTTAACAGAACAATGACTAGCTGATCAGATCCATGTAATAATCAAAAATAACAGGATACCCCAGTCAGAATTAGAAAACATCAAACAACAAGTACAACAAATACTGGAACAAAATAATGTGCAATCAGAAGAAGAACAAAATACAGTAATGGACTCAAACATCCCAGAGCAAACAAACAAAGAACAACACGCATCAATTAAACAGTCAGAGGAAAACGAAAGCTTAAGACAGCTACCAGAACAAGCACAAATAGAACACGAAGTGACACACATGTTAGATATAGAAGAAAAATTTCAGCTGACATATATAGAATACAAAGACACAAATACAGACATTAGACCATTCTTGCATAGACCGCCAAGTAACCCACAAGTCGAAACAACAATAAAAACTATCAACACAATAATACACAACAAAATAAATGAAAACACAACTATGGAAGAGTTACAACTACTGGTTTATATAGGAGCACTCACTACACTAAATATACACACCAGGCCGAGATCAGAACCAACCAACACACAGAAGAAACCCCCAAAACCAGCATGGCAACACAGGCTACAGATCAGAATAGAAAAACTGAGAAAAGACATCGGACAGCTAACACAATTTATAAGAAATGAAATGTCAAAAAAAAAAACGAAAAAGGTTAGGTAAAATCTCACAACAAGAAGTGATAGAGCAATTAGATGAAAAGAAGCAGAAATTACAAGCATTGGCCAAACGACTTATAAGATGCAAAAAAGTGAGAATAGAAGGAAACAAAACCAAACATTCAACACAAACCAAAAGAAATTTTACCAAACAATAGGTAACACACACATTAAAATAGACAATCCACCAAACATAACAGACATGGAACACTTATGGAGCAACATATGGTCAAACCCGGTACAACATAACAGGCATGAACGGTGGATACAAGCAGAAACAGATAGATACAAGATGATACCACAAATGCCTGAAGTGATAATTTTGCAACATGAAGTCACCCAAGCAATTACTTCTACTCACAATTGGAAAGCCCCTGGAAAAGATAAAATAGCAAATTTCTGGCTAAAGAAATTCACCTCAACACATTCACATCTAACTAAATTATTTAACAGTTACATTGCAGACCCATACACATTCCCTGATACACTAACACATGGAATAACTTATCTGAAACCTAAAGATCAAGCAGACACAGCAAACCCAGCTAAATATCGCCCCATAACATGCCTACCAACAATATACAAAATATTAACTTCAGTCATTACACAGAAATTAATGACACATACAACACAGAACAAAATTATAAATGAAGAACAAAAAGGCTGTTGCAAAGGAGCACGAGGATGTAAAGAGCAACTGATAATAGATGCAGAGGTGACATATCAAGCTAAAACAAAGCAAAGGTCGCTACACTATGCATACATTGATTACCAAAAAGCTTTTGATAGTGTACCCCACTCATAGTTACTACAAATATTGGAAATATACAAAGTAGATCCTAAATTGATACAGTTCCTAAACACAGTAATGAAACATTGGAAAACCACATTTAGTATCCAAACAAATTCAAATAATATCACATCACAGCCAATACAGAATAAGCGTGGAATATACCAAGGAGACTCATTAAGTCCTTTCTGGTTCTGCCTTGCTCTGAACCCACTATCCAACATGCTAAATAATACAAATTATGGATACAATATTACTGGAACATACCCACACAAAATCACACATCTGCTATACATGGATGATCTAAAACTACTGACAGCAACAAATCAACAACTCAACCAGTTACTAAAGATAACAGAAGTATTCAGCAATGATATAAATATGGCTTTTGGAACAGACAAATGTAAGAAAAATAGCATAGTCAATGGAAAACACACTAAACAAGAAGATTACATATTGGATAACAACAGCGACTGCATAGAAGCGATGGAAAAAACAGATGCCTATAAATATCTAGACAAAAAATAGGAATAGATAATACAAATATTAAAGAAGAACTCAAAGAAAAATATAGACAAAGACTAACAAAAATACTGAAAACAGAATTGACAACAAGAAACAAGACAAAAGCTATAAATACTTATGCTATACCAATATTGACCTACTCATTTGGAGTAGTGAAATGGAGTAACACAGACCTAGAAGAACTCAATACACTTACACGCTCACAATGCCACAAATATAGAATACATCACGTACATTCAGCAACTGAAAGACTCACATTAAGCAGAAAGGAAGGAGGAAGGGGATTTATCGACATAAAAAACCTACATTATGGACAGGTAGACAATTTAAGAAAATTCTTTATAGAACCAGCAGAAACTAGCAAAATACACAAAGCAATCACTCATATAAATACATCGGCTACACCACTGCAATTTCATAACCACTTCTACAGCCCTTTAGATCACATAACATCAACAGATACGAAGAAAGTAAATTGAAAAAAGAAAACACTACATGGCGAGCACCCGTATCATCTAACACAGCCACACATCGATCAAGACGCATCCAATACATGGCTAAGAAAAGGCAATATATACAGTGAGATGGAAGGATTCATGATTGCAATACAGGATCAAACAATAAACACCAGATATTACAGCAAGCATATTATTAAAGATCCCAATACCACAACAGATAAATGCAGACTTTGCAAACAACAAATAAAAACAGTAGATCACATCACAAGCGGATGTACAATACTAGCAAATACAGAATACCCCAGAAGACATGACAATGTAGCAAAAGTAATACATCAACAACTTGCCTTACAACATGAACTTATAAAACAACATGTTCCCACATACAAGTATGCACCACAAAATGTACTGGAGAACGATGAATACAAATTGTACTGGAACAGAACCATTATAACAGATAAAACAACACCACATAACAAACCTGACATCATACTCACCAATAAAAAGAAGAAATTAACACAACTAATCGAAATATCCATACCCAATACAACAAATATACAAAAGAAAACAGGAGAAAAAAATTGAAAAATACATCCAACTGGCTGAGGAAGTCAAGGACATGTGGCATCAGGATAAAGTTGACATTATACCAATTATACTATCAACTACAGGAGTCATACCACACAATATCCACCAGTACATCAATGCAATACAGCTACATCCAAACTTATATATACAACTACAGAAATCTGTAATTATTGACACTTGTTCAATTACCCGAAAGTTTCTAAATGCAATGTAACATATACCGTACAGTTAAAAGGAAGTCACGCTTGATCAAGGTCCACGTCACTTTCCATTTTTAACCAGAAATAACGTCTGAGACAAGAAAGAAATAATAATAATGACAAAATAATGACAGTAATAACAATGAGGATAGTGGCAGATATAAAAAGGATTTACAGGTGTACAACATAAATTTTTTCTGATATACCGAGTTTTGGCGAAACAAAATTTAATGAGACTATACGAGCTAAGAATACTGGGAAATGAGTAAAATCTGGTTGAGGAGAAGGGTGTAAAAAGGTAATAAGTGCTAGGGGCCTACAGTGATAATGGTAATCATTATTGTTGCATCAGTGGCTGAAGCTGGAGATGTTATTCATTTATGTAATAATTATGTGGGAGGTTATTCTAGAGTCGGGTTCCTGCCACGGAGAAGGACTTCGAGGAGGTAGCTGAACGATACAGTGGGACAGAAAGGACTTTGTTTCATGGGAACGGCTGTTCCTGCCACTTTGTTCAGACAAGAGTGCTCAGGTCGAGGAGAGAGATGGGGACAGTGTACTCGTATACTGATAAGAGAGTAGAGAAGACAGAGGGTAAGGAAATCGCTGCGCTTATCTGCACGCAGCCAGCATACTCGTGAAATATGATCAAAGATCCCAACATCACAGGTATAACGAACACAGACATTCATAAACAGTTCCAGGCGGAACCTATATCCAATAACCTCCTGGGAAAAGGGAAGTGCTTTTATATTTTTGTATGGCATGGAGACACGCTTATACCTTCTTGCCTTCTTGCACACTGCAGTTGCGTTCTCACTCCAATTTAGATTTCCATCTATTATTACTCTTAGACTCTTTGCTGAAGGGAGATGTAGATATTTGTCCCATTTAACATTATAGATGATACGGATTCCCCACATTTCTGGCTAATGAGTCTTGAATGACGAACCAGTACCGCTTGAGTTTTGGATGGGTTGAGCTTTAACCCTTTTGATAGCGCAAACAGGTCGTATTGAGAGTGCAGCTTTTCTTCTCCACGCAATAGGAGGGGGAGGACCGTGGGCGGTGAGTCCACCGATGAAGACCCACGGTACTCATCTAGTTGTATAGTTACTTGTTTAATTGAAAAACATTCCATTTATATTGTCACCATTTCTCCATGGCTGCAGTTACTATACATTATGTCCAAAACGTCCCGCTATCATTTCAAAAAATCGTAACTTGGAAACTATGCTCTGTATCTTGACAGAGCATAGTGATTAGTTGTAGAATGCTTGGTAGCTGTCAGAGCTGATTTGCCGGCTCGCAGAACATCAAGATTATGTTCTAGTATCACATGTGTCAGCATTGCAGCGTCAACATGATTTCTTTATTGATTCATGGCTGGAAGGTAGTTGTCGCACTGACTTTGGTTGTCTACACGGGGCGATCCTTGACGTAACCCCCAAAAAGAAGTTAATGGCGTGATAAAGGGAGCACGCAGGGCCATGCGATGCCACCATCACGACCAATCCACCTCTCAGGAAACAAGTCATTCGGCACTTCAGGGTGGGTGCACCATCACGCTGGAAGATGATGACGTCTGTACCTCTTCGATGTCTGGTAGCAGGAATTGCTCGAGCACATCCAGGAGCGTTATGGTTTTGCCCTATCACCCTATCGCACATTTGGCCACATCGAATGCGAAGCTTCGGACTATAACGAGTGTCTTCACGTGTTTTGTGTCCGTTTTCATACTTGCGTCGTTAATTCCGCAGTACCTCTAACACAGATCTGGATTCTGTATACCAGATGACATATTGCGCCTTCTCCTGGTCTGCTAGCATTTTGGTGCACTCCAGGTCAAATTTGCGACAAAGCAAAATGCAAAAAAACTTTAAGAGCTGCCAAACGCTTTAAAACAAACGACGATTCACTCTCTGTAATAGTTTCCGAAACTTTTTGAAATGACAGCGGGGCTTTATGGATAGCCTGTACATTTGTTTAGACTTATCTAGGAGTTGAGCGTAAACCGAGCCACAGAACAGTAGAAATTAAACTGCACGCGCCTCAGTACTGTACCACATCGTTAGAAGAGCGAACACTGAAAAGTGGAGCACATTTACAAATTGGAGCATCGTGCGGTAATTCTTTTTCTGCATTTGAAGGGTAACAACGCTGCAGCAATCGATTTTGGTATGTTCACTAACTTCTAATATCCGTCACAGTGGTAATAATAGTTATTTCTTTGTCGTGGCTAGTTTCGGCGCATCACACTCGTTTTCAAACCATAGCCTTAGACGTAAGTATAACCATGCAGTTGTAACACCTCCGTTTATTTCGACCGACCTGATCTGATCGAATAGCAGCCCAAATAATTATTATTAATGTGACCGTGTACCTAATGGGGCTGGCAATCGGAATTGACTGCTACGGAAGTTGTTACTTTCCAGTTCGTCCTTCTCAAACGCTGTAATAATGAAATGTCTGGTAACAAAAAAAAAAAAAAAAAAAAACACCAACACAGTTTCACTAATTACGAACCTATATTCGTCTCAAAAACACAAAAAGGAGGAGACAGCCACTGCCTTCGTCATACACATCTAAATACGGCTAATCTCAGCACAGGCCTCTTCATTTTCATTATCGTCAACGCTAATCCATCACTGCAATCCAGCACTGCAATCCAACACTGCAATCCAAAGTGATGCTGTCGCCGTAGACGCGAAACCAAAATATCGGCACTAGAATGTCACTAATCACTTTCGTAATAATACTTCTTCACCTTCCCGATATTATTCTAGTACAAAGGGGTTAAACCACGGCGATGGCAACTCCCTTTGTCGTTAAAGCCTTGCATTACAACAACTGGCCTCCGCACACCTCTACCCGCAACATGGCACTGGTTCAACTCCACACTCGCTCACGCAACACGACACAATCGATTGTTTGCCCTATCGACCTGTGCCGAGTGCAAATTTATAGTAAGGGCCTACGGACCCCTTACACAGTCCACTGCGTTGTACTGGAAAGGAATCGCATTATATACTCACATGAAGTTTAACATGTTTCATTCAAGTAATGATTTCTATGACGAATAATGAACATTTGCTTGCTCACATGTAACATTGGTGGACAGTACGATTGCTCTTACGTCTAAGGCTGTGGGTTGTAAATGGATGTGATGGTCCGAAACTAGTCACGACAAAGAAATTATTATTAACACAATGGTGACGTATATTAGAACGAACTAAAGATATTTGATACTCAAGTTGCTGGTCCTATCCTCCATCAGTATGCTGGAACTTCATAAATCCATTCTGAGCTGGTGGACGTGTGCGGCAATATTGCACCATCCTACGACACATTGGTTACGTGGCGCAGTAGTCACACTAGTCTGAATGACGCAGAACTAACGTCAGACCACCTATCCGTGAAGAGGAGGGAATCGCAAAAGAAGTGCGGCCTGTGATGATCGAAGACTGGCGTATTACAGATGAGAACATAGTGTAAGATGTGAATACAAGTCACTAGTGAGTTTTCAACGTCCTGCGCCTCATTTTGAACACGACAAAAGTCGTCACACGCTGGGTTCCCCGACTGCCCAAACCCACTCAAAAAGGGCACAGCAGAGAAATTGTTGCAGATGTGTCAGGCAAAGTCAGGTGAATACTTCAGCCGCCTCATCACCATGGACTAGTGCTGGGTACGTGAGTATTACAGCGAGGAGGAAGAGCAAAGCAAGCAGTAGAAACACGTAGATTCGCCAACGCCCAAAAAAAAAAAAAAAAAAAAAAAAAAAAAAAAAAAAAAAAAAAAAAATGAAGGCGCAATCGTCAACAGTAAGGTGGTGCTGAATGTTTCTTGGGACTGCCATGGTGTGATGCAAAAAGGTTTTGCTCGTAAAAGGTAAAACTTTATAGGAACTTACTACTGATATCTCCAACCAAGATGAAGGGAGGCCGTCGAGACGAAGCGTTCTGGCAAGCTATCCAAGCAAGAGTGTGTTTACTCCAGAACAACACCCCACCTCATTGTTTGGGCCATCAAATTTTGCCTCTTCCTCTGCTTTCAGGCGACGTAGCACACAGTGAATTCTTCCTCCTTCGTCGGATGCACAGACCACTGCGTGGCAGGTAATTCCAGAACGGCGAAGATATGGTTAAAACAGGAACATTTATTTATTAATATGTTTATCAGGCGCTGTGGTACAGTGAAAACCAAAGCTACTTTGTCATTAAACAAGTGAGTACATAGTTTGCAGAATGATGATAATAAAATTTATAAATAAAAGAACTAAAGCGTCAATAAAACACGAGAAAAACTGTGACAGAATACACGAATAAACAATACATTGTCCTAAAAAGTTCTGAGGCACTAAGAACTCCTATACGGAACAGAAGGAGTGTTCCTCAAGCAATCCATCACTTCGGATCTGAAAACTCAGAGTTTGTCATTCAGTTCGCACAGTGCTGTTGGTAGGCTGATGAAAATAATACCTACTGAATAGTGCGCACTTTCCTCTACAGTGCTTAAGGATATGTTATACTAATTAATAAAAATTTTTTCGCCTGGTCTTCCTTGAGTGATTGTTGCAGCTTCTCCTGAATGAATCGATATTGTCAACAACAAACCTCTTCGTGGAATATATGTGCAAGGATAAAGAAGAATTCTGATGATACCAGAACAACAGCGAACAAGAGAAAAGTAGAACGCAGACTTCTCTACTGCTATAACTAGGGTCTTGGCAATGTCATCAACCATTGCGAAAATGTGTCGCATTGAAAGTTGGGTATTTAGAGAAAGACTAACATCACTACGGTCGCAACTTCATTGTTTCGAGGTAATTATCAAAACGTTATGACCACAGGGTGATGACACTGGTGTCCAAAATTAAAGCACAAACTAAAAATTTTGGAAGGTTGTGTTTATTTTACCACAGGTGATAGTAAAGTAGAAACAATCTAAAGAGATCACAACGTAAACAGCCGCAGTATGCATAACGGTAGACAAAAATGATCTTCCTTTTTTTCCAACTTTATGGATTTGCACACACATTTCGACAAATAGTTAATGTGCTCAGTAAGACGTGTGACCACGTCTGGTAGCAATACAGGCCTGACAACGACGGAGCATGCTGTGAATGATGTCATCAGTCTCATGTTGAGGCAATAACGCCAATTCTTCGTGGAGAGCTGCTCGCAAGTCTTGGAGAGTAATTGTCGGATTCTGAAGTGATCCAACCAGTCTTCCTAGTGCTCTATGGGATTCAGTTCGGGAGAGCGAGCAGGCCACGCCCTGCGTGCAGTATCTTCCGTTTCCAAGAAAACATAAACTGCTCTTTCTCTATGAGGTCGATCACTATGGTCCATCAATTTGAAGTCTGGGTGTTCACCACCTCGCAACAACCGCACATCAGTTCTAAAGATCTCGTCACAATACCTGACAGCAATTAGACCTTGCCGATTCACCCATACAATGTCATGAAGAGGTGTTCATATGGTCAACATAACTCCTGCCCACAACATTAGGGATCCTACTCGATATTGCCAGCCGGGGTGGCCGAGCGGTTCTAGGTGCTACAGTCTGGAAACGCGCGACCGCTACGGTCACAGGTTCGAATCCTACCTAGGGCATGGATGTGTGTGATGTCTTTAGGTTTAAGTAGTTCTAAGTTCTAAGGGACTGACGACCTCGGAAATTAAGTCCCATAGTGCTCAGAGCCATTTGAACCATCTGAACCTACTCGATATCGGTCTCTTTCCATAATGTTTGAATCCCAAAATCATGTTTCACGTTCCCTCCAAATGCGAATGCATCTCCAGACCAAATCGGGACTCATCTGTGAAACGAACATTGGCCCACTGTTCAACCGCCCAGGTGGCATGTTGACGACTCCCCTCTAGATGTTCCCCTCTGTGAAGACACACTAGAAGTACACACATAGCAGATCTCCAGCAACAAAGGCCACTTTGCCGAATCTTCTGGGCAACATTTGTCTCTATACAACACGTCCAGTGGATTCTGCAAGGCCAGATGCCAGTTGCTGTGCAGGGCTAAGGCGGCACCGTCGTGCCCTTTCATCCAAATAACGGACCTCTCTTTCTGATATCACACGTAGTCGGTTCTGCCCTCGTCTTTGGGGTACTGTTTCGGTCTCTCTAAATTGTTGCCGCATCCAAGAAACGACAGAACGATTCACATTAAGCCATCGGATCTCATCAGACTGTCCTGGTTCCATTATTCTTATGGCCCTCCACCACAGAGCTTCTGGTAGGTGTATTGGTTGTGCTATACACAGTCTGTGACTGTATACACAGCTATTGTGGATGTGGTACTACCCGAAAAACACTACTTGATAGGTTCCCTGACGTTACCCATGACGTGGTTGTCCGTTAATCGGAATGCCATTTTCCGTGCAGAAGACGATTCTACGGGCATCTGTTGCCAGTTAATTAGACACAAGACGGAGAAATAGCGGTTCATTGCTTTAATTTTGGACATTGAGTCATTGCTACTTCCACGCTGTTAATCTCGTCGATGCCGATGGTGAAACACAGTTTATATAAGGTACAGTTTCTGAACCCTTTACGAAAGATTTAGTACTATACAAACGAAGTAAACTTACAGAGACGTCCCAAACCTGTATGACTACGCCGGTTATAACGCAAAGGAAGATTGGAGACACTTGGATAAGTACTGCAGAAGTAAGGTATATCTTCGTCCAAAAATGCCGTGTAACGCATGGCTAATCATCACTTTCATTTTTTCAGTATGATACTGCTTGCTAACAGCCACTCAAAGCTCTGAGAAAGAACTTACATCGATTACGTGGCTGTCGCCTGTCGGGACACCGTTCTTGATACAGACGTAGTGCGGGTTGCATAGAACGTCATCAGTAAGGGCATCTGAAAATGGTTCAAATGGCTCCGAGCACTATGGGACTTAACATATATGGTCATCAGTCCCCTAGAACTTAGAACTACTTAAACCTAACTAACCTAAGGACATCACACACATCCATGCCCGAGGCAGGATTCGAACCTGCGACCGTAGCAGTCGCGCGGCTCCGGACTGAGCGCCTAGAACCGCTAGACCACCACGGCCGGCAAGGGCATCTGAATCACCCTCTATGCAGGGTGTTACAAAAAGGTACGGCCAAACTTTCAGGAAACATTCCTCACACACAAATAAAGAAAAGATGTTATATGGATATGTGTCCGGAAACGCTTAATTTTCATGTTAGAGCTCATTTTAGTTTCGTCAGTATGTTCTTCCACCAACGCTCAATGGAGCACGTTATCATGATTTCGTACGGGATACTCTACCTGTGCTGCTAGAACATGTTCCTTTACAAGTACGACACAACATGTGGTTCATGCGCGATGGAGCTCCTGCACATTTCAGTCGAACTGTTCGTACGCTTCTCAACAGCAGATTCGGTGACCGATGGATTGGTAGAGGCGGACCAATTCCGTGGCCTCCACGCTCTCCTGACCTCAATCCTCTTCACTTTCATTTATGGGGGCATTTGAAAGCTCTTGTCTACGCAACCCCGGTACCAAATGTAGAGACTCTTCGTGCTCCTATTGTGGACGGCTGTGATACAATACGCCATTCTCCAGGGCTGCATCAGCGCATCAGGGATTCCATGCGACGGAGGGTGGATGCATGTATCCTCGCTAACGGAGGACAGTTCGAACATTTCGTGTAACAAAGTGTTTGAAGTCACGCTGGAAAGTTCTATTGCTGTGTGTTTCCATTCCATGATTAATGTGATTTGAAGAGAAGTAATAAAATGAGCTCTAACATGGAAAGTATGCGTTTCCGGACACATGTCCACATAACATATTTTCTGTCTTTGTGTGTGAGGAATGTTTCCTGAAAGTTTGGCCGTACCTTTTTGTAACACCCTGTATAGAGGGTTAGTCACGTAAAACGTAATCCCCTATTATTGCGTGAATGCTTCCAGGTATCCGAACGACTTTTTCAGCAATGCTAGTATACTAAACTGCACGTACTTTCGTTGTTACGGTAAAGTGGCTTCACTTAACTCTTGTACTGATCGAGATATTGTAGCAATTATGATTTTTAAACATAATAGCATACTTTTTAATAGCATCCGAAAGAGCATGAAGAGACGACTGCAGTGCTGTTGGTAGACTTTGAAAATAACACCTACTGAATAGTTACTTGTTAATTTTGAGGTTGAAACGTCTTCAAAAAAATCCCAGAATAATTCTGAAACTGAAATGCAAGTCGGCCGGAATCGGCTATTGCATTGTAAACACGCCTATGCCAGGCTACGTCATTGTGCGAAGCCTTTCGGCTGTTTACTTTTCTGCACTGTTGAACTAGCAGGGACTGTCTCGCCTGCGGGCAGGTCGTTTCTGCATCAACAGTTCTTGCATGCAGACATCTACACCAATAAGAACCTAGACACACTACTTTTACACGGAGAATGTCAAAGAAATGCTCTCGAAACGGTATGGCGGTACAAGGTGTCTATCTTGATCGTCACTGTTCGTCGCGCAAGGCATTTGCACGGATTATTAGATCATAGGTGCGAACCGGCAGCTTCAACGTCAGACAGAGGACTAAGACAAAGAATGCAACTGACAGGGCACATGAAGAACCTGTTTTGGCAAGGAGGCTTGTCAGTCAGCATAGTGGCACGATACGTATTGCCAAGGAATGTGGGATCAGCCAGACGAGTGTCTTTCGCATCTTCAACAGACATAAATTCCTCCCTTATCATCTGCTTCTACATCAGACACTCGGAGGACGTGGTTTCGAACGTAGTATAAAATTTTATCGGTTTGCACAGCAGCGCCTGGGAGACGAGCAACGAAACTTCTTCGGTTTATCTATCTCTCGAGCGGTGACTGCAAATGTGCCTTGTAGTCGGTAGTAAACTATTTGAGCATATGCTTAAGCAAAGCGTAAAACTACGTTTCGTGAAGAAAAGTATTTATTTTGAGGGTATCAGTTATTCAGTTATTCCGAATAACTGTATTCCATGTGATAAAAATTTCGAGTACTATCTACAGTCATATTTGTCCAACAGGATGTGTTTTACCTTTAGGAAGTAGTTAGGCACCTCGAGGCAAAGATAGTTCAGACATTTTTTTTTCAAATACAAAATGTTAATGACGTAGCCTTTTCCTTTCAGCGAAACTGGCTGTTTATCAGTATGAAGTACGAACCAACGGCGTTTCTGTTTTGGCTTGGACAAGTAAGAAGCATCGGGGAGGGTTTAAATCGAAAACAACCTGGAAATATGATTTAATAGTCACGGGGGAATGGAATGCAGGTATAGGGATAAGATAGGCTTGGTACTAGGAATGAGAGAGGAGAACGACTAATTGAGTTCTGCAGTAAACTTCAGCTAGCAATAGCGAAGAGTCTGTTCAAGAATCACAAAAAAAAAGAGATATACTTGGAGAATACAGGGAGATACAGAAAGGTTTCATTTAGGTTACATAGTAGTCGGACAGAGACTCCGAAATTAGATATTCAATGGATTGTAAGGCGAACTCAGGAGCAGATATGAACTCAAATTGCAATTTACTAGTAATGAAGAGTAGACTGAAGTTTAAGAAAGTGGGCTACGAAAGACTAAGGAATGAAGAGATACGCTAAAAGTTCTCTAGGGCTGTAGATAGTGCGATAAGGAATAGCTCATCAGGCAGTACAGTTGAAGAGGACCGGACATCTCTAAAAAGGACAATCACAGAAGTTGGAAAGAAAAATGCAGGTACAAAGAAGGTAATTGCGAAGAGACAATGGGTAACAGAAGAAATACTTTAGTTGATCGAAGAAAGAACGAAGCGCAAAAATGTTCAGGGAAATTCAGGGATACAGAAATACAAGTCGCTTAGGAATGAAATAAATAGGAAGTCAGGGAAGCTAAGACGAAATGGCTGCATCAAAAACGTGAAGAAATCGAAAAAGACATGACTGTGAGAAGGACTGACTCAGCATATAGAAAAGTCAAAATGACATACGGCGAAATTAAAAGCAAAGCTGATAATATTAAGAGTCCAATGGTAAGTTCACTGTTAAATGCAGACGAGAGAGCGGATAGACGGAAAGAGTACACTGAAGGCCTCTATGAGGGTGAAGGCTTGTCTGACGACGTGACAGAAGAAGAACAGGAGACGATGTAGAAGATACAGGGAATTGAGTTTTAGAATGAGAATTTATGAAAGTTTTGGAAGACTTAAGATCAAGTAAGGCAAAAGGAAAATATAACAATACATCAGGGGGGAAGTAGCAACAAAATGACTATTCACGTTGGTGTGCAGGATGTATGATTATGGCAATATACCATCTGACTGGTCTTCGGAAAAATATCATCTATACAATTCCGAAGACTGCAACAGCTGACAAGTGCGATAATTACCCCGCAATAAGCTTAACAGCTCATACATCCGAGTTGCTGATAAGGTTACATACAGAAGAATGGAGAAGAAAATTTGAGATGTGTTAGATGACGATTAGTTTAACTTGTAGAAAAGGTAAAGCCACCAGAGAGACAGTTTTGACATTCCGGTTGCTAATGGAAGCAAGACTAAAGACAAACAAGACACGACCATAGGATTTTTCGGCCTGAAAAAAAGTATTCAAGAATGTAAAATTGTGCAAGATGTTCGAAATTCTGAGGAAACCAGGGATAAGCTATAGGGAGAGACGGGTAATACACAACACGTACAAGAGTCAAGAGGGATAATAAGAATAGAAGACCAAGAAGGAAGTGCCAGATTAAAAAGGATGTGAGAGAGGGATGTAGTCTCTCGCCCCTACTGTTCATTTCATAGGTCGGGGAAGCACTGGTGGAAATAACGGAAAGGTTTAAGAGAGAAGTTCAAATTCAAGGTGGAAGGATATCAAGGATAAGATCTGCTGATGACATAGCAGTGAACAAGAATTGCATGATCTGCTGAATGAAATGCACAGTCTACTGAGTACGGAACATGGATTGAGAGCAAATCGAACAAAGACGAAATGAATGAGAAGGAAAAGATATGAGAACAGCGACAAAGCTAACATCAGGATTGATGGTCACGAAGTAGAGGAAGGTAATGTATTCTGCTACGCTGACAGCAAACTAACCCATGAGGGACGAAGCGAGGAGAACATTACTAGCAGACCAACACTGGCAAAAAGGGCATTCCTGGCCAAGAGAACTCTATTAGTCAAATATAGGCCTTAATATGTCGAAGAAATTTCTGAGGACGTAGGTTTGCAGCACATCATTGTACGGTAGTGAAACTGTGGGAAAGCCGATACGAAAGAGAAACGAGGTACTTGAGATATGGTGCTACAGAAGAGATTTGAGAATTAGTTGGACTGACAAGATAAGGAATGAGGATGATCTGCGCAGAATCGGAGAGGAAAGGAATATATCTACTCCGGAGTCCACCATACGGTGAGTGGCGGAGGATACCTCGTACCACAACTAGCCTCTTCTCTCCCTGTTCCACTCCCAAACAGAACGAGGGAAAAATGACTGCCTGTATGCCTCTGTACGAGCCCTAATCTCTCTTATCTTATCTTTGTGGTCTTTCCACGAAATATAAGTTGGCGGCAGTAACATTGTACTGCAGTCAACCTCAAAATCTGGTTCTCTAAATTTCCTCAGTAGCGATTCACGAAAAGAACGCCTCCTTTCCTCCAGAGACTCCAACCCGAGTTCCTGAAGCATTTCCGTAACACTCGCGTGATGATCAAACCTACCAGTAACAAATCTAGCAGCCCGCCTCTGAATTACTTCTATGTCCTCCCTCAATCCGACCTGATAGGGGTCCCAAACGCTCGAGCAGTACTCGAGAATTGGTCGTATTAGTGTTTTATAAGCGGTCTCCTCTACAGATGAGCCACATCTTCCCAAAATTCTACCAATGAACCTAAGACGACTATCCGCCTTTCCCACAACCACAACTGCCATTACATGCTTGTCCCATTTCATATTGCTCTGCAATGTTACGCCCAAATATTTAATCTACGTGACTGTGTCAAGCGCTACACTACTAATGGAGCATTCAAACATTACGGGATTATTTTTCCTATTCATCTGCATTAATTAACATTTATCTATATTTAGAGTTAGGTGCCATTTTTACACCAATCCCAAATCCTGTCCAAGTCATCTTGTATCCTCCTACAGTCACTCAACAACGACACCTTCCCGTACACCACAGCATCATCAGCAAACAGCCGCACATTGCTATCCACCCTATTGAAAAGATCATTTGCGTAGATAGAAAACAACAGCGGACCTACCGCACTTCCCTGGGCACTCCAGATGATACCCTCACCTCCGATGAACACTCACCATCGAGCACAATGTACTGGGTTCTATTACTTAAGAAGTCAATATGGATTTATGAAGTCAATATGGAAAATACTGACAAGAAGAAGGGACAGGATGATAGGACATCTGTTGAGACGTCAGGGAATAACTTCCATGGTATTAGAGGGTAAAAACTGTAGAGGAAGACAGAGATTGGAATACATTCAGCAGGTAACTGATGACGTTGAGTACAAGTGCTGCTCCGAGATGAAGAGGATAAATATTTTCACAATGAACCTCTGAATTAACAACTTTTAAATGCTATATGTGATATCGACATACACTATTTCAGATGATTTCACTGGACTATAGCTATCATCCCTGAAACCTACGTATCTGTATCTGTTTTGTCTGTTGGTTTACGACGTCTTTTAAATATTTTTCACTGTACAAATGTTTATTAGTTTACCCATACTGAGTACGAAGGGTCGATCTGTATTTACTTTCTTAGGAGAAGAAAAAAAATCTTAGTCAAGATCGCAATAAAACACTGTGTTGTGGATAACCGGTTTAGGTAAAGTATGTTACTTTCATCAGTTCTTCGTACTGGTTATTATAAACATCTTCAGATGCACAACATATAACATGAATCATGTATTGGTTCGTCAAAAGAAAATGTTATAATTGCTATATACACAAAACCGCCTAAACACTGCATCCATGTAATCACACGTCATGCCTGCTAGGGCGCCACAGGAGCGACTTTCAACAGACAGCGCATAAAAAAAAATTTAAACAAATATGCCTGGGCTGTTGACAGTCAGTCTTGTGGTGCCCTAGCAGGCATGACGTGTGATTACATGGATGTAATGTTTAGGCGGTTTGTGTATATAGCAATTATAACTTTTACTTTTGACGTGCCAATACATCATTCATTTTATATGTTGAGCATATGAAGATTTATTGGAAAGATTTTGTGTCACCTGGCACAAGATGTTTATAATAACCTGTGCGAAGATCTGATGATGGTAACGAAGTTCGCCTAAACCGGTTATCCACAACACAGTGTTTTATTGCGATCTTGGCTAAGAAGTTTTTCTGTCTCCTAAGAAAATACAAATGTTTGTCCGAACATCGTATGCTCAACTATTACACAGCAAATGAACATAGCATCAGCACCTCATATATTATTACTCTTGTGTTTTTATTTAATGAACAGTTTACTGTTTTGGCTGTAACTTTATTTAAATGTTGACTGTAGGTGCTACTAAAACATTGTTCTAATCTAAAAGCGGTCAATCGCATAATAGCGGGCACCACAAATGAAGACGCTTCTGTCAAGAAGGCACGACTAATTGTTTAAACAATATTTAACAACAGTCCGTTGTCATTTATCGTGAGCACACTTGAGGAAGGGTGCTGGCTTATTTATTTATGAACCAACTATTACTTATATCTATTGTAGATGATGTGTGTGTAGCGAATGTTTTGACATTTCTGTACTTAAATATTATTGTAATGTATACTTTTAGTCCGGTAAGTGGTAATGTTGAGTCAGATCATCTCTGTAGAGCTTATGAACGATGTATTTTTGGTGGGGACGGCCTTCAGCCAACGGAAAAGCAGACAGTATCGGAATACTACGGAAGTGAAGTGGCGACTGGGACATTTCGACTGAAGAGCTCAAGGAGCTCTATATCAATTACAGGCGTTAGAATAGAACCCTTGTTATTAAATTATTCACTTTTATTTTTATTTCTGTGCATTTTATTAACTCTCAGTTTTACCTAATGCATAGATTGCTTGACTGCAGGATCGCAGCTACTGGTTATTATGTGCAGCGAGTTAGCTGCGGGGAATGAAAGCAGACGTGTGCGGCTTGACCTTATGACTACATCGAACTGTTCCTTTTAAACAGAGCCGTGCATAGCCCAAGTACGTAAAGCATAAGTAACCACAGGTATAAGAAGTAACTGCTTTGCTCGAATGGGATGCCGTTTCGAAGAGCAACTGCACTCGGCAGTAACCATTAAGTTCCATCGCATATGGTAGTAGTCTAAGGCATCGTAAGGCTCTGGACTACGTAAACATTATTGGGAATAATCGCATCTCCTTATGTTTGATCTCTTCCCCGACGGTAAGATCATCTTCCAGTAGGATACCTGTCGGTGTCACAAGGCCAGATTAGTTCAATAGTTGTTTGAGTAGCATAATATTGAATTCAAGTTTATGTCTTGGTCACCAAATTAGCTTTATCCGAACCCGATCGAACACATGTGGGACGCTAATAGCTATAGACTTATTGACTTAACACAGTACCATAAAATCTACCTGTTTTTAGTCACGTTAATACCGTTGAGAGCTGATCTAGGACGACCCATACTGTAGGTCGTGAGACTGTAGGACCAGTAGCTCCGGAGCGTTGCCTAGCAACAGAGAGACAAGCCCTGAGCAAGAATCGTTGCGAGTCCCTGAGCAGTATTCCTCGCTGCTGCGACTCGCGTTCCGGGCTTCAGAGAGACCGCTGCGGCCAGCAGTCTGGCCTAATGGGTGCTTCTGGGATGAGATATGAAGCCTCGCCAGCCGCTGATTACGCCGATTAATTTAATTTCGGTGACTGCAGCATTCCGCGCGTCGGCTAAACATGACGACCTTGTTTCCGAAGCGGCGGAAAGTTATGGCCGCATATTAATCATCCTGTTAGAGCTGTCTAGCTGAAGGAACAAAAAAATTGGTTTCTGAGCTGGACACCATCAGTACAATGCTCGTGTCAAATGAGAACCTGTCTTTGAATTGCTTACAACATTTCATATAATTCAACAATTTTTAATTTACTTGAAGAAGGAGAAAAGTTTCTTTCCACATTTCCGTCCTGATTTCTAGATCTGAAGGATATTGCCCATTTAATGCTCCCCAATACTGCTCCTTTATTGTTGATCTATTTTTACAATATCCAATATGAAACTGCCTATTAATTTTGCTGTTATTCAGCTGGACATCTTCGTCAATGATGCAGTATCGTAAAACGCATGTAACTGAAAAAAAGGAAACAATTTTTGTTTCACTACTTGTGACTCTTGGCCATAATTTTCATACATGTAACTTGTTCAGTTCCTGTTTTCTTCTTCTTCTTTAGACTTTTTCGTTACTTTCTTTTGCTCTGTCACAACAGCCTAAATTCCATTTCATCAGCGTTTAGTAAGTAAAATGGATGCATCATTGCTCTTTATTCAATAAGAAGAGAAGACCCATAATACGCTATAATCCCCACATCCGTGGCCAAGAGCAGGAGCGCTTCACCGGAAGATAACAACTCGAATCCCAAATATGGAACCAATGTTCGTCATATTTCATCAGCAAGGAGGGCGCAGATAGTGCTGTAGTCCTTCCTCCCAAGATTTCCTACTATCGAACAACGATAAATTACACATCTCCTCGTAGTTTTTCGTCGAGTGGAAGGAACCTTTAATGAAGAGCCATTCGTCTGACGGGGACATTATAAGCTCAGCAGTCACCACTGGGGCTACTAGAAAGGACTAAGTGTCAACCTCTACAATCTCTCAAACCGACATAAACAATCCATTCGCCACACTGCATTCACCACAGTCGTTCACATACAAAAACATCACTAATACCTTGAAAATCGTACGGAGAAAGAAAACATTTCAATTTGGGTTTTTCGGGCAACATTGGCGTACTGTTTGTACTACTCATAAAAATTTCGCAATGTGATCGACGAGGAGTACTTATTATGCCTTTCGGTCCGTACAAACGTTGCAGTTGGGTACCAGACTTTCCATGATTTTACTGAACTATTTCAGGCGAAACATCGGGACGCTTCCTATGACGAGGCCGGAGCCACTTCCTTTTCCGAAGAAAGAAGCTGAGAGTTTAACGTGCTGTCGACAGTGAGGTCGTTAATCACGGAACAGAAGCTCGGATTAAGGAAGAATGAGGAAGGAAATCGGCCGTTCCCTTTAACAGAAACATCCCTGAATTTCCTTCCTTCTCCAGTGATGTTGCATTCCAGGCGAGTGTTCCGTCTCGTTTAATGTCATCCATGTCGGCACCACGTTGGTCACTAACTTTGATTGAAATGGAACTTTAAAAAATTTTTACTTTTCGTTTGCACTTAGCGTATCACATAGTGTGAAATGATCATTTTTCTCTAAAATAAACGAAAATCAATGACAATTTTTATTTGTTTTTATGCTAGCACTGAAGTTTGACCTCCCACTTGTATCGAGAGAGGTTACATGTACTCAGTTGATAAAGACGCATCACGTCTTTTAAAACTGCTTTAACAATTATCGTACCGATGTTGTACAGTTCACAGAACAGGTTCGAATATCCCACCATGAACGTCAATGCACTTTTGTGCTCTGGCGATAACATGTTGTGCTGCTTGTTCAGTTGCCTGTGGTTGGTTCCAAATCAATTCAGCAGCATCCATGATGTGACGAAGCAGTCCATCTCGTGTATTTACTTTCACTTTGTGCACCTGATTTCATACAACCCCATAAACAGAAATCTAAAGGTGTAAGGTCAGGTGATCTTGCGAAGCCAGTTAATAGCGCTGCCACGGCCAATCCAGTGATTAGGGTAGGCGCGGTTGAGATGGTTCCTCATACGTAAGGTAACAGGTGGAGGGACAGCGCCATGTTGCTTGGCTAAACGAACATCTTCCAATAGTTCAACAAATGAATTTTGTAAAAAATGCAGGTATCTATCTCCCATCAATCGCTGATGGATAATAAATGGACCTATCAAAAGATTACCGATTATGCCGCACCTAACATTTATGTCAAAACGAACTTGGAAATTGCTATCCACCGAAGCGTGTGTATTTTCCAGTAACCATCGATGATTATTGCGCGTGCTGTTTATTCCATGTCGTGAAAACTGGGCTTCGTCAGTGACTAGTATGTATGGAAGGAAATGACTATACTCAATTACCCAGTGACAGAATTGAAGTCGTTGGGCATTGTCGCCAACGTGGAGATCTTGGACACGCTGTATGTGAAATGGATACAGGTTCATATAACACTTTTTGTCCAGAATTACTTACTCTATCATTGTTTAAAATATTGACCTTTCCTCCTCAAACATCCTGTATAGAACGGCTATACAAGGAAAATGAGCTTGAAAACAACATGACAGAAACCAATGAGAAAGTGAAGATAAGATGGGAGACAAGAGCCTGCGAAAAGAATTTGACAAAGCACTGAAAGACCTATGTCGAAACAGGACCCCTGGAGTACACGACATTACTTAAGAATTATTGATATCCTTGGGACATCTAACCATGATAAACGTATTCCACCTGGTGTCCGAGACATACAGTACCAGGCAGGAGTAGTATCCTTACTTACAGAAGATTGTAATAATTCCAGTTTCTAAAACGGCAGGTGCTGACAGGTGTGACTTACCAGTTTGATAAGTCGTTCTTGGAAAATAGTAGGACGTAGTATTTACAGATGAAAAGAAAAACGTAGAGGCTGATCTCAGGGAAGATGTTAGGGTTCCGGAGAATCGTAGGTACACGCAGGGCACTACTGATTCTATGACTCATCTCAGAAGATTGGCCGAAGAAAGGCATAGCTACTTTTATGTCATTTATAGACATCTTTTGGGAATGTTTACTGAATCACACTCTTTAAAATGCTGAGGGTAGGAAGGATAAAATATAGGGAGGGTAAGGTTATCTACAGCTTTTACAGAAACCAGATTGCAATTATAAGAATGGAAGGACATGAAAGGAAAGCTACAGCTGGGAAAAGAGTGAGACAGTGTTGTAGGCTATCTCCGAAGTCAAGGAGAAATTTAGAAAGGGAATTCGGTGACAACAAGGGAAAACACATGGCTTCCAACGTCATCGTAATTCTGTCAGAGATTGCAACGGACATGAAAAAGCAGATAAAGGAAATGGTGTCTTGAAAAGAGGTTAAAAGATAAACGTCAATAAAAGCAAAACAAAGCTAATGAAATGGTATCTAATAAAATCGAGCTATCTCTAGGAATTAGACTAGGAAACGAGACACTAACGGTGCTAAATGAATTTAAATATTTGATCACACAAAAAGGGATGGTGGCTGAAGTAGAGAGAATATATAATGCACAATTCGTATAGCGCAAAAGCACTTTTAAGGAATTTGTTAACATTTAAATATATAATTAAGTCTTAGGAAGTCGTTTATTCAAGGTATTTGTCTAGGGTGTATCCTTGTACTGAAGTGAAACGTGAACGATAACCTTTCAACAAGAAGAAGACAGAAGCTTTTGAAATGCTGTGATAAAGAAAAATGCTGATGATTAGATGGGTAGATTACGTAATTTATAATGCAGTACTGAACCGAATTGGAGAAAAATGAAATTTATGTCACAACTTCACTAAAATCAGGGATCGATTCGTATGACACATCGTGAGGCATCAAAGAATCGTCAGTCTGGTGATGCAGAGAAGTGTGGGTGGTAAAAATTGTAGAAGTTCAAATGGCTGTAGGTTGCAGTATTTGTGTAGAGATGAAGAACTGCATCAGACCAGAATTCAGACTGAAAACCACAAAAACAACAATTTTGTAACATGTACTGTCTGGTATTATATCAAATTTCGTTATTTATACGACGGTGCTTCCTACATGCAGTCGACGTGAAAAAGGTTTTGCAACTATCGGTTAGTTTTATGCTCTGTCAGGGAGACTTCAACTTGGTCTCTAACCACTGGAGCCAGTGTATGTTGTTGTATTGCACTGATTTGTGAGGTGATCAAACAAGGATGTGTTCATGTGCTCTGTTGCGAGAATCTCCACCCACACCTTCTCCCCTAGCAGCCCCCCTACTCACTGCCAGACTGCCCCGAGCAACCTACCTGTGCACCACGGTCTCCATCTCTTAGGATTCGGAAACGCAATCCTCGGAATCAGCATTCGGCTGATTACATGTTGGTGCTCAAGACTGCCCAGAAAAAGCATGTTTCGTTTTTGGTTGTTAATGACTCTAGAGAGCCTCACTGTCATGTTCCGCGCTGGCTGTGCCACAAGCATTGGAATTTCACGCCGCCGTCGACATCCCTGCTCTCAGAGTATCGCGTCGCACCGACTGTATTGACGTGTGTCTGCAGTTCATTTTGCATGTGAACATCTGCAATATACCACAAAGCTTTACAAGCTTCCGTGGATCGCTGCATTTCGTACGTCTACAATGCATGGAAAACACATTTGTAGCATTCACGAGCATTCAACGAGTAACCTTGTTCCGAAAATGAACCATACACGCAGTTACCTAATTTGCACTTAAATCTGTATTAAAGGCGTAGAAACAGATCTCAAGATGAAGTGAACATGCACTTTTGTTGTAATTAAGTAGTCTGGACTGCTCTGCTCTATTAACATACCCTGTTTATTTGTCGACATTCCTTCACAACCTCTCTCTGTACTGCATGTCTGCTATCCAATACCTCTCTATCTATCTCTTCGTAGCCAGTAAATGTCACCTCTTGTTCCACTCTTTAGGTCTACGCGGTATATTCCCAAGATTACAAGTAGAGACTGTGTTGTTGTTTAGGACGCAACCGTGAGTCTAAAATTATTTCTCTCTGCGTTCTTCTCAGGATTTGTACGGAATCTTCAGCTTTAGACACACTACTCCCGATGTGCTTTTCCGCTCGAAGCATTGCGATTTTATGTTTCCTTCAATATTTTTGGGCGGACGTTTGGTACACCGACCAATGAAAATTCTTTCCTTTCTAAAATAGGAAGCCAGATGGACTTCTTGTTCAATATAACAAGTATGCCAGTGCGGTTCACGTTAATTTCGGTGGATCTGACTACTAGAACAACGTTAAAAGCTCCCAAGATGCTACGAACGTTCTATGTCCAGTATTGTGCTTCAGTACTCTATCTGGAAACTACGGACATCGTTCTGAAAGACTACTCCATTGAAACAGCAAGTAGAGAATTCTAATGTTCAAAACCAACGATAATTTTGTCTTAGCGTTAATTCATAATATTTCATTACTTCCTCTGTTACCCGTTCACTAACTCCATTTTGATATTCTCGACATTTTCAGTTCATATTACAAAACTTGATCAAGTGAGCAGTAAATTTTATTTACGATCAAGCGCCAAAAATGTATGTGCAAACAAATAACACGTGACTAATACACGAACATTGATGAAGCAGGGAAAGTGTAGATGTGAAACAAATAATAACAACTACTATATCGACCTGTAGCAAAACATGTTGCTATCGCGTAACATAATGCACCGCTGGTTTTCTTTAATGCTCAACGAGTTTCAACTTCATAGCAATTCAGTGCCGATATAGGTGCTCGCTGAAGTCTAATGTTCTAACTCATAAGATGGAGACATCATCCGTCCCAAAAGTTCCGAGACTGATTTTATTGCTGGTACACAAGCGACGTCATTGCAGTAAATTCGGTATCAGCTTGAACTAACAGCTGTACAACAACGTGCATTCGACCAAGCAGTTATGAGCAGGCAGTGTTACGCAGTGGACGTGCCGCCGTAATGTGTCAACGTTGTTCTGTCAGAAATTTAAATGGTGTAACATCTCCAGAATGTTTTGAGGAAGATGTAATAGTGTGTAAAGTTTGTCCCGCGCATCCTGACACCTGATAACGACGCGTGGATCTCTGCCATGCCACGGTTAAATGCAAACCGTTGACAGATTTTTTTTCCACAGGTGACGAGGCTTTGAAGCTACCACAAAAGGCCAAAGTGCACAAATTCACATTCATACCAATGTAACATGCAAGGTGAACAACATCCCAAAGAAAGACATTTCTGGCAATTCTGAATGGGCGTAAGAACGTTATGTGCGTTTTATTCAAGTGAGGGGGACTATGCAGAACACCTGAAGCATTAAAACCACCATCTTAACTGTTTTCTATTTATTAACAATATAGTCTCGAAACTTTTTGGAATGGCGCGGTATAAACACACAGACTAACAAGTTGACACCCCATGGAGATGCCACTCTGACTCTGCGTAACATAGCCTCTTGCCTTGATTGTTTTCTTGAGTCATGGGTCATCAGTTTTCTGACTCGTCTGATACGGTCAGTGACGACTCCCTCTCCTCTTCCAAATTCATCTCGGAGTATTACTTACACCCTACGTCATCAATTACTTGTTCCCCCTTGCCCTCTGCAGTTTCCCTTGGCACCATGGAAGTTACTTCCTGACGTTATAACAACTGTCCTATCATCCTGTTCCCTCTTCTTGTCAATTTTTTCTCATATCTCCATCTTCCGTGATTCAGTGGAGAACTTCCTCAAGTCTTATCAGTCCACCTAATTTTCATCACTCCTCTGCAGTATCGCACCCACACAATTCTATTCTCTCCTCCTCCGATTCACCTACAGTCTATGTTTTACTACGGGACAATGATATGACCTAGACATTCTCAGAAATATTTTCCTGAAATTAAGGCCAATGGTTGACACTAATAGACATCTTTTAGTCAAGAATGCCCTCTTAGCCTATGCTGTCTGCTTTCTGACGTCCTTCTATCTTCGTTGGTAATACAATACTTTGCTTACAAGACATCAGAATGCCTTCACTACTTCTGGTTCGCGATTCCCACTTCTGATGTTAAATTTGCTACTGTCAATCCATATCCTGTGATCAGCAAACTGTCCGTACTATTCAGTGTGTCCTGAAGCTCTCACTCGCTGTCACTGAGGACAGCGACGTCATCAGCGAATCTTATCGTTGATATTCTGCCACCCCGACTTTTAATCCCATTCTGAACGTGCCTTCAGTAGGCATGAAAGGCTGCGTCTCTGTCTTACACCCTTTCTAATCCGTACACTTCATTCCTGGTCTTCCATTCTTATTGTCCTCCTTGGTTTTATGCACACCGTATAGCACCTATCATTCCCTGTAGTTTACGCCTACCGGTATTTCTTTTCTTTGAAATTTTCGAACACCTTGCACTATTTTCTTGTTCAGGTCTCCAAATCATATAAAGGTGTCTTGATTTTACTTTAGCCTTGCTTTCATTATCAAGCACAACATCAAAAATTCCTCCCTCGTGCTTCTGCTTCTCCTAAACCCAAACTGATCGTCACCTAATCGATACAAGTGAGGCTACAATTTGCACACAAAGTGTGATAAGTGGATGCACTTGCGACTTTGCCTAACGGTTTTCTTCTGAGTAGTTGTTCTCTAAACAGCATCGCACACGAGGAAACCCAGTTGCCACTTTACCTGATGCTGCTAAAACCTTAGGTAATTAGGCTATGTACGGCTCTGTTTAAAAGGAATACTCATAGGATCAGGCCACACAACTCTGCTTTCATACCCAGCAGCTAAATTGCTGCTAAAAGCAATCTGTAGCTGTGATCCTCCAGTCAGATGGTCTATGCACTGACTAGAATAGCGAATTAATAAATATACACGAATATTAAAAAAAATATCTATGAATAACAAAATAAGATTCTATTCTAACTTCTGTAACTGATGAAGATGACAGGAAATTATGTTAAATAATGTTTATTCATGAAGGCATATCTTAACTAAATGGAAAGTGGTCCTACGATACCCAGTTAAAATACAGACACAAAATAACCTTATAAAAGCCAGTAAAGTTGATTTGAGAGCGTTACGAGAATGCTACTAGACCACAGGCTAAACAGATATATTACAAGAGTTATAAAAATTCGGTCACAGACTATTTACAATAATTACAAATAAGGGTTTGTTCATAAACAAAGAAGCTAGTTTTCTTGTGTTAGTGCACTCGTGTTAAATGAGCACAGACTGTCTTTAAATACTGTTTAAACAATTATTTATGTCTGCTTGACAGTAGCATCTTTCGGCACTAGTGGCGACAGCTAACACAAGCGATTGACCACTTGTCCAATTACCATGATCTTTTTATTAGCAGTTGTAATGAATATTTAAATATCGTTGATGGCAAAATAGTAAAATATCCGTTAAATAACTACACAAGTGTGAGAAGTTATGAGATATTTGTCCTGCGTTCATTTACTATGTTATGGTGGGGAATAGGACGTTCTGACAAATATTTGCATAATAATACAGAGTGGTCCACTGGTAGTGATCGGGCCAAATATCTCACGAAATAAGCATCAAACGAAAAAACTACAAAGAACGAAACTCGTCTAGCTTGAAGGGGGAAACCAGATGGCGCTATGGTTGGCCCACTAGATAGTGCTGCCATAGGTCAAACGGATATCAACTGCGTTTCTTAAAATAGGAACCCCCATTTATGTTACATATTCGTGTAGTACGTAAAGAAATATGAATGTTTTAATTGGAGCACTTTTTTCGCTTTGTAATAGAAGGCGCTGTAATAGTCACAAACGTATAAGTACGTGGTATCACTAACATTCCGCCAGTGGGGCGGTATCTGCTTCGTGATACATTACACGTGTTAAAATGAACCGTTTACCAATTGCGGAAAAGATCGATATCGTGCTGATGTATGGCTATTGTGATCAAAATGCCCAACGGGCGTGTGCTTGAATGCTGCTCGGTATCCTGGACGACATCACCCACGTGTCCGGACCGTTCGCCGGATAGTTACGTTATTTAAGGAAACAGGAAGAGTTCAGCCACTTGCGAAACGTCAACCACGACCTGCAACAAATGATGATGCCCAAGTAGGTGTTTTAGCTGCTGTCGCGGCTAATCCGCACATCAGTAGCAGTCAAACTGCGCGAGAATCGGGAATCTCAAAAATGTCGGTGCTGAGAATGGTACATCAACATCGATTGCACCTGTACCATATTTCTATGCGCCAGGAATTGCATGCCGACGACTTTGAACGTCGTGTACAGTTCTGCCACTGGGCACAAGAGAAATTACGGGACGATGACAGATTTTTTGCACGCGTTCTATTTAGCGACGAAGCGTGATTCACCAACAGCGGTAACGTAAACCGGCATAATATTCACTGTTGGGCAACGGAAAATCCACAATGGCTACGACAAGTGGAACAGCAGCGACCTTGGCGGGTTAATTTATGGTGTGGCATTATGAGAGGAAGGATAATTGGCCCCCATTTTACCGATGGCAGTCTAAATGGTGCAATGTGTGCTGATTTCCTATGTAATGTTCTACCGATGTTACTACAAGATGTTTCACTGCATGACAGAATGGCGATGTACTTCCAAAATGGTGGATGACCGACACATAGCTCGCGTGCGGTTGAAGCGGTATTGAATAACATATTTCATGACAGGTGGATTGGTCGTCGAAGCACCATACCGTAGCCCGCACGTTCGCCGGATCTGAGGTCCCCGGATTTCTTTCTGTGGGAAAGCTGAAGGATATTTGCTATCGTGATCGACCGACAACGCCTTACATCACGCGTCAGCGCACTGTCAATGCATGTGCGAACATTAGGGAAGGCGAACTACTCCGAATGTCGTTAGACATATTGCCAAATGCAATGAGGTTGAGGGACATCATTTTGAGCATTTACTGCATTAATGTCGTATTTACTGGTAATCACGCTGTAACAGCATGTGTTCTCAGAAATGATATGTTCACAAAGGTACATGTATCACAGTGGAACAAGCAGAATATAATGTTCAAATGTACCTACGTTCTGTACTTTAATTTATTAAACATACCTGTTACCAACTGTTCGTCTAAAATTGTGAGCCGTATGTTTGTGACTATTACAGCGCCATCTATCACAAAGCGAAAAAAGTAGTCCAACTAAAATATTCATATTTCTTTACGTATTACACGAATATGTAATAAAAATGGGGGTTCCTATTTTTTAAAAAAACGCCGTTGATATCCGTTTGACCTATGGCAGCGTCATCTAGCGGGCCAACCATAGCGCTATCTGTTTCCCCCTTTTCCCTGTTTCGTTCTTTGTAGTTTTTTCGTTTGGAACTTATTTCGTGAGATATTTGGCCCGGTCACGATCCCCCCCCCCTCCTCCCCCGCCCATGGACCATGAACCTTGCCGTTGGTGGGGAGGCTTGCGTGCCTCAGCGATACAGATAGCCGTACCGTAGGTGCAACCACAACGGAGGGGTATCTGTTGAGAGGCCAGACAAACGTGTGGTTCCTGAAGAGGGGCAGCAGCCTTTTCAGTAGTTGCAGGGGCAACAGTCTGGATGACTGACTGACCTGGCCTTGTGACACTAACCAAAACGGCCTTCCTGTTGCGATACTGCGTACGGCTGAAAGCAAGGGGAAACTACAGCCGCAATTTTTCCAGAGGGCATGCAGCTGTACTGTACGCACAGTGTCTTGAAAGGAGGGTATAAGATGAACATCAACAAAAGCAAAACGAGGACAATGGAATGTAGTAGTATTAAGTCGGGTGATGCTGAGTGAATTAGATTAGGAAATGAGACACTTAAAGTAGTAAAGGAGTTTTGCTATGTGGGGAGTAAAATAACTGATGATGGTCGAAGTAGAGAGGATATAAAATGTATACTGGCAATGGCAAGGAAAGCGTTTCTTAAGAAGACAAATTTGTTAACATCGAGTATTGATTTAAGTGTCAGGAAGTCGTTTCTGAAAATATTTGTGTGGAGTGTAGCCATGTATGGAAGTGAAACATGTACGATAAATAGTTTAGACAAGCAGAGAATAGAAGCTTTCGAAATGTGGTGCTACAGAACAATGCTGAAGATTAGATGGGTAGATCACATGACTAATGAGGAGGTGTTGAATAGAATTGGGGAGAAGAGGAGTTTGTGGCACAACTTGACTAGAAGAAGGGATCGGTTGGTAGGACATGTTCTGAGGCATCAAGGGATCACCAATTTAGTACTGGAGGGCAACGGGGAGGGTAAACATCGTAGAGGGAGACCAAGAGATGAATACACTAAGCAGATTCAGAAGGATGTAGGCTGCGGTAGGTACTGGGAGACGAAGAAGCTTGCACAGGATAGAGTAGCATGGAGAGCTGCATCAAACCAGTCTCAGGACTGAAGACAACAACAACAACACATATTGCGCGACACGTTTCGTGAAATCGTTGCTATTTTCCAGTACGTTTTCTGTGAATTACGCAATTTATTCGTGATGTTTTCTGTGTGTGGGGTGCTGCATTTTACTGGTGTCTTTAGGTTTTGTTTAGTCCATTTACGCAGAAATACAATTTTCTGTGTACAGTATATAATAAAATAGCAAGCGTATGTAAGTAAACACTTACAACAACAAGAGGGCAATAAATCTGGGATGAATCCTTTTGATACTTCAGGATCTAATACATTCGCTGTGAGCCGTGGCTGGCTCGTGTTATGCTTTGCATTCAACCTTGGTTGCTATTCTGTGATTAGTCTCCCGCGGTTATCGCGATTATGCTGTTATCCTCTCTCTCCGCGAGTGGCGGCAGCAGCAGTATGTATCGATATTCGCAGCCTTGTATTATCTTTGGCCTCGCGCTTATAGTTTCCGGCTGTGCCGTGTGCGGGCAGTTGGTCGGTTGGGGTGGAGCAGCGAGGAAGTCTCCATGGCGAGTGTCTGGCAAGGGCCTCTGGCGGCGTCCACGCGCGTTCAGAGTGTGAGGGGTTGTTCCCATTGTTACGAGGACCGTGGCTCACCAATCCAGGACACGAGGGTTGAGTCTTTACTTAAGTGGGGTAGGACGTCAAAACGGGCCGACTTGGAGCAGGAGAGTCACCACAGGACATTTTAATTTATACTGTCTATACTTTTACAAATAAATTCATAAAACTTTGTCACCATGACCAGGAAGGATTGAGGACTCACACTCATCGCAGTCGAAGTTCAAAAACGTATAAAAATACCTTTTTTTACATGTGAAATTTCATCATTTTTTCACTTACTACTGGCTGCATTTGTTGATATAGGTACACTTTTCTTCCTAAGTAAGAGAGATTCTTTGATGAATTTTTCATAGCATACAAACAGTAGTTACAGGTGTATGAAAGTCTAGAATTTTCCAAATCTATTAAATTGTGGAAAAAATTGAGATAATTAACTATAAAACTTAAATTTTTTCTAAACATGCAGTTTAAAATGTAACAGTTCATTCATTTTTTCATAAATTAAACAATTTCTAGAGTTTCATACACCTGTAACTATGGTTTGTATGCTATGCAAAAGTCATCGAAGAATCTCTCTTACTTAGGAAGAAAAGGGTACGTATAGCAACAAATGCAGCCAGTAGTAAGTGAAAAAATGATGAAATTTCACATGTAAAAAAAAAAGTGTTTTGTTACGTTTTTGAGCTTCCACTGCTATGAGTATGAGTCTTGAATCCTTCCTGGTCATGTTGTTAAAGTTTTATGAACTTATTTGTAAAAGTATAGACAGTGGAAATGAAAATGTCCTGTGGTGCCTCTCCTGCTCCAGGTCGGCCCGTTTGACGTCCTACCCCCCTTAATCTATCAGCCAGCTCCAACTGTTCACATTGTGTCTTTTGAATTTCGTTGTGGGCTGTTGGGACATTCCCACGAGCAATAACGTGGGTCTTCAAGTTGGTGAAGTTCTATCCGCCCTCCAGTGGAGTTTAACTTAACTCGATTATTTCTGAATTGAAGTGCACCAGCGTAACCTTCTGCTTTGTGACCATTGACGTTCCGGGTACCTGCCATGGCCGTTGACGTAAATTCAGGCAGTGTATTTTCAATGCCGTGTTGTGGCTGTCCAGATCGGCGTGTAGTTTGACTGCTGAATGTGTAAATCGTTGTGGGCGCCGATACCGTCGGCGTTGTTCCACTGAACTCCCTGTTATGTGCTGGTCGGGTGGAGCGGAAGTTATCCTGTCGCTTGTTCCGTTGACTGTCTGTCGGTTGGGTAGCCGTCGGATTGAGAATTGTTGGGCCGACTGCCTGTCTCACGTAAGCGAGCGTCAGTGTTTGAATTCCAGGCCGACCCTTGGAAACTTATGAGCGCTGTTTTATGTACTGCCTTTTCTTATTTGTCTTTGTTCTTTATGTATGGTTCCTAGCCGGTTTTAAATTAGTTGTTTTGCCCTTGAGGTGTGAGACTGAATGGCGCATTTAACCGGGAATTAAGATCTAAAATTAATCTTTGGTCTGCTCTGTTTTTAATGTTTTCTTTACTCTTGTAATGTTGTCAAATGTGTAAAGTAGTATGTTAGAGTGCTACTGTCAGCCAGTCATTTTGGCGCCTTTCCACAAATTAAACAATCTTTCCTGTCCTGCGGATATAGCAGGGGATCTCACGCTGCTATTTTTTAGTTTCCTATTGAGTGAGAGGAAGTTACCTGTATTTGTCACACGGCTTGCGGAACTGTTTGGCACAGGCATTGGCTCTCGGATAGGGCTTTCGAGGTATTCCTTGAATGAATCTCTGGCGGAAGTTGATGATCTCAATGGCAGCATGGAGGGAACAGAATAATTCTGTTGTGGAAACTTGACAATTCTGATGGTAGACAGACTCATGCCCGTGGTCTCAGTTCAAAACGATGTCTTCTACGGCGATGTAATATGGCTGCAGTGAACGGACCCCTTTAGCGCCCTTTATTAGCAGTCCGGTCATCCTTTTGACAACCAGCACCCCACCCTGTCTGGAAGCATGTCCTAGGTGAGTGCCATTATTTATTTAACTGCGTTCGAAGAGGCCTTGGAAGGCCCGTATGTGCCGACTTGCCGCCGTGTCTTCCTCAGCCCACAGACGTACTTTTAATTTAATTCACTTCCAATTGTGGGTTAAAATGGCTCTGAGCACTATGGGACTTAACTTCTGTGGTCATCAGTCCCCTAGAACTTAGAACTACTTAAACCTAACTAACCTAAGAACATCACACACATCCATGCCCGAGGCAGGATTCGAACCTCCGACCGTAGCAGTCGCGCGGTTCCGGACTGAGCGTCTTAACCGCGAGACCACCGCGGCCGGTTCCAATTGTGAGATACTCATCCAAGTTTCAAAGATTCTTTTGGGTTTTTAGTCAAAATGTACGATTAGAAGCTGTCATGGTTATAAAATCTCTGGTTCTAGGCGCTACAGTCTGGAACCACGCGACGCTACGGTCGCAGGTTCGAATCGGGCATGGACGTGTGTGGTGTAATTAAGTTAGTTAGGTTTAATTAATTCTAAGTTCTAGGGGACTGATGACCACAGTAGTTAAGTCCCATAGTGCTCAGAGCCATTTTTATAAAATCTCAATGACCCAAAAGCAAGATCCACGGAGGCACTGAATATTGGATCAGCGAGATCCAGTGACATCACGATTATCGATGCTATCCACCATGAGGGGTTTAAGGAGAATCATCCCCACACCCATCGTCATGAGTTGGTGAGCCTCCCCTTGTCATCTGGCCACAGCTCCTCATGGTGCCTCATTTCCATAGCTTCCTCATTCCTGTAGTCTGCTTACCAAGCCGTTGCTCGCCTTATTATTGATTCGATTTTCACGTATATCTCGTAATCAACAAGGCTTCGCGTCATAAAAGAAGTGGTAGCATTTGAGGGGGGAAGTGGGGGATGAATACTAAACATAGCCTTGGACTGCAGCCAACAGCTGGCCTGGTTAATGATAAAACGAACAGTTGTTTTAGATTAATGTAGATACATAAGAGAGGCTGTCTTATAAAATTTTGAACTGACACTGCAATTGTTCTAGTATTCACAAATGTGGCCAAGGACAAGTCCTGCTTTCTGCTTTTCCTTTAGCGAGTCTTAAAATTTATTTACTAAACGAATTTAATAATTTACTAGGTTTGATGCTGAATAACGTGGGAGTGTAAGAGCACTGTAGCGAGCTGAACCGAATTCGTACTGTGAAATTCCTCTCCCCACTTTATTCTTGTACACTTCAATCCACGCGATTCCTGTACCCAACAGACAAACAAGTTCGAAATACCCACGGCTCACATCTCTCTCGAAATGCGATGTATGTGTCACCCTATCGGATATCAGGGATCATGGGAATTCAGGGAAAAGAATTAACATATGCGGCAGCCAACGAGTTATGCACTGAATACCACGTGCCACACTTTACCATCCTACAACATGCTCTGACAGTACTTGTGTTACCGAAGATATTTTAGCAGAATTCTTTTAGAAAAAATTGTATGTAACAGGAGAAGAGAAGGAAGGACGCCAAATCAGTCAAAAGAGTGAGATTTGAAAACTATAACGCAGAAAAAAACCGTACTAAATACTGTAAGGAATAGTATGATTACAGAAGCCCGCCCGGTTAGCCGTGCGGTCTAACGCATTGCTTAGCAGGCGGGAAGGCGTGCCGGTCCCCGGCAGGAATCCGCCCGACGGATTAGTGTCGAGGTCCGGTGTGCCGGCCAGCCTTTGGATGGTTTTTAAGGCGGTTTTCCATCTGCCTTGGCGAATGCGGGCTGGTTCCGCTTATTCCACCCGTTACACTGTGTCTGCGATTGCTGTGCAAACACTATCTCCACATACGCGTACACCCTAATTACTCTACCACTCAAACATTGGGGTCACACTCTGCTGGTGTGAGACGTTCTCGGGGAGGGGGAACGGGGGGGGGGGGGGGGGTACTGGGAACTGAACCGTATAATAACCCTGCGTTCGGAGTGAGGCGGCGGTGAGGTGATGTAGCCTGTTGTGGGGTTGTGTGTCACTGAGGGCTACGATGGAGGGTGGGGACGAAACGTCTCCGTGATTTCTGGTCTCCGGTTCCATGCAATACAATGAGTGCAAAAAACGATGTTTTTACTTTTGATTTTTCTGTTACTGGTTTGACATCCAAAGAAGATGATGATCACGTCTTAAATGCGTATCTAAGTACTATGGCCAAACTTTTCAGAACTCATTCCTCACGGTAAAGGAAGGACAAATGATAAGGTCATAGTTCCAGAAATGCCCTATTTTGTTCTTATTCTACGACGCTTCAGCGAATTAATCTTGGGAAACACACAGGAAAAGAACGTATCAACACAGTATGAAACAGTTTCCTAAGTTAAATGTTCATAATTACCTCCACTAGCAAGGATGGTCGCAAAGACACTCTGATGCATTGATGTATACCTGGTGTTGAGTGGTACTTAAGATAGATAAATAAATTAGTGAAATCAATGTGAAGTGAAGTAGAAATTAGAAAATAAATGAAAAATTTAGTTTTGTTTAGAAGAGTTACACACTGGCAAACAGTGGGCAGAGCAGCAGTGGAAACAGCTGGCGCGTGCAAGTGAGCATGTTCAGGAGAAGCCATCGCCCTCCCCACATAAACGGAAGCTGTCGATTCAGCCGTCAGGGCATCGCCCTACTGACTCACGTGTTTCTCAATTGTCACTTGTGGTCCAACGCCCTCGCCTACATCCCAAAAGCCAATGACCGACGTTAAGAAGATTCTTCGAGAAGCTTTTCAACGTGACAGAAGAGGCAATGACCGTGAAGTCGTTCACCTCCAGTGAACTGAAGTAAATAAATACACAAGACGCAGTGGGCCTGACAGTAGTTTTCAGTTCACTTTCGGTTCGAGTTCAGTTCCAGTACAGTTCAGTCGGTTCTGAAGACCGTCATGCAGGAAGAGACTACATCGTAGACAGAAGCACCGAGTCCGCCGCTTTAATGGAATAGCAAGCAGCAGCCGCGGCGCCAGAAGACAGAAGTTAAAAGGCATTTGAAGACTGATTTTTATGTATCCGGGTGGCTTGTGAGGATGGGAAGGAGACGGCCTCACGTCAGCAGTCACCTGGGAGCTGGTGATGAAGATCTGCAGCTGAAGACTGGCAAGCTGGAGTCCGTTGTTTGAGTCCGGGACACTGGCCTTCCCCCGCCGCGCCACTCCGCTGGCCGGTGCACAACACTGACACCTGCGGCTGCATAGAGAAGAGAAACACTGGGACGCCACATCCAAGGTATCACCATCCGATTCACGACTTCGTTCTCAATAATTAAACGGGCCACCTCACGATGCGCGTCTCCAGTCAACTGGGCGAAACAGCAACACGAGATACACACTGCCAGGCGTAATCAGACGCCGCCGCTCACGCAGCAGAAGGCTTCGCAAACGACACAGCTGCCGCTCTCCCAATCAGAACAATCCAATAAGGAAACCATTGTACAAATCTTTCAATAAAAGTTATCTTATGTAAAAAATCCGTTTCATTCTACCTCATACCCGAGCCAAGGAGGAACCCACCCTGCCCACATGCTGTTAAGAGAGAAAAATTAATTTATTTAGTGTTTTTCACCTTGACATAATGCTTCAGAATCAAATGCACTTTGCAGTAATGCTCATCCTGACAATTGACTAGCATCAAAGTACGTTACCCAGTTACATTTTATATTGTTTCACAGCCTTCCACAATACGGGCACGAAGGCTCTGAAATTTATCTACGGAACCCCAATACAAGATGTACAAATTCTCCCACAAATAAAAGTCTAGTGGGTTTAGGTCCAGAGAGCCTGAAGGCTCAGGACTTGCTCCACCTCTTCATACCCATCTGTCGGGAAAACTTTATTTAAAAGCCTATAAACAGTGACATTGAAAGGATGAAGTGCTTCATAGTGCATGAAGTACATGTTTTGTGTCACACGTGAAGCCTCATATTGTAGCAGAACAGGTAGACTGTTCTCTAAGAAATATGATAAGTTCTCCGTTAAGCCATGGTGGGATACCATGAGGCCCTAACTACCAGTCACTAGCAGTACCGACTCATACGGTGACAGAAAATCTTTATCGATGACGTGATTCCACAATCTCGTGAGGATTCTCGGCAGCCCATTCGTGCTGAATGTGAAAATTTACAATCTGGTCACGTTGAAACGAGTCCTCATCCATGAATATCACGTTCACACTAAAGTGAGGCCTGACAAGTTGCTGAATGAACCATTCGCAAATGTGCACCGGTGCAGAAAAGTCACTTGCTGATAATGACTGCACGGTCTGTACATGGTCCGGATACTGAGGATTCTCACATAGCACTCTCCAGAGACTCTGACAGGGCTGTTATCAACTGCACGGAGAAGTCCCTCCTCCAGTTGAGGTGTCTTCGTCCTTCTAGGCCGCCCCCTGTCGCGAGTAGTCCGCTTAAACGTCCCATCCTCCCTAAAACGAAGCTCAGTTGCCTCAAACTTCCTCCTGTTGAGCCACTGTCATTCTGGTAATCTCTCCCGATACAAACGTTTAGCGCCTTGGCTATTACCATCTGCTAATCCGTACAGCAAATGGGAGTGTGCTAACTCCGCATTTGAGAACAATTCCACTGCACCGTACAAGAAAACAATTTAAGGGTGAGGCCTAAACAGTTGATGCTAGGTGCTTGCACAGGCCATAATGAGCACTAAACAGTTGACGCTACATGTCTAATGCTACTAGAGCCATGAGGTTAGTCTCATGTCTACACAAGCAGTGACATGAGACCCATCTTAAGATTACCTGCGTTCCCGTGGAACAACAAACACTGGCGACAAACCTAAGAATTACAACTTAGTATGCATTTTAATCAAACGTAACCAAGAGTTTGAAAAGTCTATGTAAGAAAATGTTTCATGTAACGTTGCTACGTTCCGTGTCTGTCTGTTTCACATGATTAATTTCTATTTTTTTTATTTAATATGGTCTGATTTCGGCCATCAAGCCCTCTCTTACACTGGGCGGAGGTTTCACACATACAGTATCTTTTTTACATCATAGCTACCTAAGAAATAACATTGATTTTATCCATACTGGATGAGAGGTCGTGGTTGTGAATGTCAATCTTAAAAATAGATCGGCGCAACCACTTGTTTATAGTGTAAAACACTAAGACTGACGCGTTTCGGAAGTCAAGCTTCCATCATCAGAATAATAAAAAGTAAAAGAACCTGTTAAAACTCGCTAAAATGGAACATGCACCAGGCACAATAAAATTGATAATAAAATTGAAACATCGTGGCTACTTCCCTTGTTGCAGCCGTTTCTTCCAAGGTGCATCTCCACATAGTTGTCAAAATACAAAAAACTCTAAAATGGTGTTCCAAATGGTGTTCAACATCTAACCACATGGCTCTCTCCTCCATCGTCGTAAACCACCCGTGCGTCTTCGTTAATACCACACACCACGTAGCCAAACACGACACTGAAACGCGAGTGAGCTCACGTGCAAGTAAACAAGGAAGTCACAGAGATGTCTATACAAACAGATAACGTATACATGTTCCAAGGACCTCATGAATGATGGTATCCTGCCAATTACTAAAAATTTAGTTACTAAAAGAAGTCAGTGAAATGTTTGAAAAAGTTATTTGTATCACCAGTTAGCTGTTCATTCAGTGTGTTCTGATTATCCACGCTATGTATCGTAATATCCAGCTGTTCTAGTAGATCCAGATTTTTGCCTTTGTCCTGTCTATGTAAAATAACGAGATCCTGAGCTATTTCCAACATGGGGTGTCCCGTTTCCCAAATATGCGTGGCTACAGCTGACTTTTCAGACCAATAATACGCTGCGGTTTAAACTAAGAAATAATTTTCAGCAGGAAAGCGATAAATATCAGAGATCTGGGGTCTATAAAATTCAGTGTAACACGTGAAAGGCAAGCTATGTCGGCCAAACTGGTAGGTCCTATATAAAATGGAAATGTCGTGTGGCTAGGGCCTCCCGTCGGGTAGACCGTTCGCCTGGTGCAGGTCTTTCGATTTGACGCCACTTCGGCGACCTGCGTGTCGATGGGGATGAAAATGATGATGATTAGGACAACACAACACCCAGTCCCTGAGCGGAGAAAATTTCCGACCCAGCCGGGAATCGAACCCGGGTCCTTAGGATTGACAGTCTGTCACGCTGACCACTCAGCTACCGGGGCGGACAAGGTAGGTCCTATAAAGTACTTTACAAAGAACTTAGCGATGCTTTCCGGCTTCATAATTTCGAAAAGTCTTCTGTAGCCACGCATATTTGAGAAACGGGACACCCCATGTCGGGAATAGATCAGGACCTCGTTATTTTACATAGACAGGACAAAGGCAAAAAGCTGGATCTACTAGAACAGGTGGAAATCACGATACATAGAGTGGATAATCAGAACACACTGAATGAACAGCTAACTGGTGATACAAATAACTTTTTCAAACATTTCACTGACTTCTTTTAGTAACTACATATTTAGTAATTGGCAGGATACCATCATTCATGAGGTCCTTAGAACATGTCTACGTTATATGTTTGTATAGACATCTCTGTGACTTCCTTGTTTACTTGCGCGTGAGCTCACTCGCGTTTCAGTGTCGTGTTTGGCTACGTGGTGTGTGGTATCAAACGAAGACGCACGGGTGGTTTACGACGATAGAGGAGAGAGCCATGTGGTTAGATGTTGAACACCATAGGCGACACCATTTTAGAGTTTTTTATATTTTGACGACTATGTGGAGATGCACCTTGGAAGAAACGGCTGCACCAAGGGAAGTAGCCACGATGTTTCAATTTTATTATCAATTTTATTGTGCCTGGTGCATGTTCCATTTTAGCGAGTTTTAACATGTTCTTTTACTTTTTATTATTCTGATGATGGAAGCTTGACTTCCGAAACGCGCCAATCTTAGTGTTTTACACTGTAAACAAGTGGTTGAGCCGATATATTTTTTAACATTAAGAAATAACAATTTTAATATGACAAATTGTATTAAAATGATTTTAGTGTCAGATCATCTGTTGCCTTTATTGAAGCAGTCCATATAACACATTTTATTGCTCTGCGTGTAGTAATGTTTCCTGCATTTTGGCCATACCTTTTTGTTACATCCAGTACAAAATCATCTAATGTTTTCTAATGACACACTCGGGAAAGATTTCAGCAGTATTATTATTCAGTAAGCTTACGTTGAACGTTACGCCTCTTTTGGTAACACCCACATCTGGATTGGGAACAAGATCCGGTCTTCGTTCTTTTAATTATTTTGCAGCTATTGCCGTTCGCGGTAGCGAGTCTATTAAGCCAAATGGCACGGCTTAGAAGCTGGATAGCAAACAAAGGCCTGCAGGGAGCCACTATGGCGGACATGAGATTACCATGAGGAAAGCCAAAAGTATTAGCATAGCAGAGACGAGCGGGCAGACTGCTTTAAAAGGCAAATGCGCGCCTAAGTTGGCAGAAAGCTGGCATTTTGCTAGACATGTGAATTACTTACAGGCTGTCCAGGGAGAACAGGTCTTCTTGAGCAGAATTACCCGAGTGGGTGGCACGCGGCCAGGCAATCCGGCAGTCCGCCTTGAAGTAACGGAGCGACATGATTTGCAACTTCGGGAGCTGCAAGAGGAATAAATCACTCGCGAAGATGTGAATAATACGAGCCACTTTCACACACACATCACTTCTGCGTCAGCGCAAGCAGATTTTCCTTTCAAAACAGTAATTACATTGCCAGTACATAGGTTCGCGCTGATCACAGTGCTAAACCTAATGAAATAAACAGAACTTGATTTGCAGGCGCTAGTAGAGACTTGCCTTTTTGGTTGTCTGAATAGACCTCAAAAGTTTCTTTCAAATCCTGTCATTATTATTACTGGAACTTCTGACGGCAGTAGCAGTTATTCTAAGGCGATAGAAAACTCTCTGCTTGCATATTTACCAATACGCAGAAAACACCTGCCCATACGACTGAATCGCGACTGTTGCGAGGTGCTCGTATGGATCAAAAAGCTTTGGATTCGCATTATCGACTTTCTGATTTATATGTTGACACTAAGAAGTTTAAAAAAATGCAAAATATTAAAACACCATTAGGGTGCAACAGTTTTGCTAATAGAAATAGCTGACGGCGTATTCATCGCGAAACATCTCCCTATATTAATAATTACCAGAGTTTACCAGCAAGTTAAAGAGTTGTTCAATATATCTGCAGACAGTTTTCATACATTGACCTCTACGACTTGACGAAAGTGTGCTACGCCAGCGAAACTTTAGAGATCGAAAATATCCATTTTTATAGTTGTATATAGTGCTATTATTGGTATTTATTGCAGACTGAGATAGAACGATCAATGTGCATGAAATAGAGGATTTCCTGAAGATAGTTGAACAATCTTGCCAATAAGGTTACTGTGATATGCGTCTAAGTATCGTACGTAGCAATCTCCATTTACGTTAGGAATGTTAGAAATGTTAAAATTAAACTGCAGAATAGCAAAAGCAATACGGAGGTGGGAATGTTCCAGAATTCTGAAAGACAATTAAGTAAATAAATAAGAGAATTGGATTGTGATGGCAACATTTATTTTATTGCAACTATTATACTACAAAATAGGTTCCTAAGCAAATTGAAGGTCATGCATGTACAAAACTTTACTATTATTGTAGTACCATACATAAACATTATTTAGCTTTCTACTACATTAAAATAGAATTTAAAATAAAAAACAATATTAGCAGAAGACGAGATACTATGGCCTATCCTTGAGGGATAATAATCATTGGGGTGGTCGAACGGTTCTAGGCGCTACAGTCTGGAACCGCGCGACCGATATGGTCGCAGGTTCGAATCCTGCCTCGGGCGTGGATGTGTGTGATGTCCTTAGGTTAGTTAGGTTTGACTAGTTCTCGGTTCTAGGGGACTGATGACCTCAGAAGTCAAGTCCCATAGTGCTCAGAGCCATTTGAACCATTTTAATAATCATTAAATAGAAAGAAAGATTCTAGAAAACTGTAGAATAAGACGTGGTTAAGTGGCCACAGTACTTCGAGCGATTACTCATTTGGCTTGTTGTGTTTAGTTACGGCAAATATCACTGAATATGTGAATTTCGAATGGAAATCCTTCATAAGCTCAATAGCTGTTAACACACGACATTTTTGTTGCTTATACATTTAACAATACCGGTTGTTTGGTAGTATAATTGATACTGAAGCCGAGAGAAGGCTACTGGTAAGATTTATTAATAATGAATGACTGGAGTCGTCCTGAATGGATCAATGAGCTTTGACTCCATCTTACTACCATGTTAGTGGCTTGCGTAAGACATGCAAATAATCCCGAATATTCAGATTCTTCCGTATTAACTCGATCCCAAAACGGAAGAATCCAAGATTTGGGTTTAACGTCTCATCCACGATGTCATTATAGTCAGTACACAAGCTCGGATTGGGGAGGGACGCAGGAGAGGACAGGTCGAATCGTTATTGAAGGAACTACCCCACTATTCGCTTTAAGAGGACGCAAACCCTTCTACAACTGCCATGTTAATGTTTTAGGTGTAGCAACTTTAATCATACGAATTTCGATACATCGGTAATTATCCATTGGGTAATAATTTTATGGCTCTAAAAATTCAAACAACGTTTTCACCTATTTCTGTAGATATTGGCCTTTATTTTTGATATATTTTGAAAAGAATGTAAGAATATGTAAACTGATATGCTATAGAAACATAGAAAATTATAGACCTTTATCTCTAATAGCTTCATTGTAAATGTTCCATGTATTACTAAAACTAACATTTGCAGGAAATGGTGTTTGGAGTTGCGACATCGATGTAATGTTGCGCCAAGCCACTTTCTTCCAGTTATCTGTGATTGACATAACACTGATTTCGTGTTCTCCAAAGCGTATAACATCATTTCCTTTGTTGTACGTGGCAATAACATGATAATTATACTGCAAAGTACAGAGTATAATATAGACGGTGTACAGATCTTTAACCTTTACACTGATTACGTTTAAAGGGACCAGAGACTTCGTGTAAATACGATAGATACCAAGGATCAAAGCAAGTTTACATTCCCACAATCAACCAATCAACCAAAAACTGACACGAGCATGGCACAGCCAGATCTCAGAGATCTCCCTGACACTAAGTTACTGAAGAAACCTTCATAGTCGAACGCTCATTCAGAATGGGCATGTGGACAATGTGATTCGGATCAGAATTCTGGCACTCAGACCTATAATTCTGTTACTTGAGTACTTTCCCGAAAATTTCTAATTTTTAAAAACTCGATTACTGAGTACTGTCACTCAACAAGCAATGTAGTTCACAGAGCAGCAACAAAGATATTATTACTCTGTTCTCGACACTTGCAATCTCAAAGAGAAACGATTGCCTCGTTTTACCGTGACACCCAACTGTAGCCGCGCAGAGTGGCCGCGTGGTCTGAGGCACCATGTCACGGATTGCGCGGCCCCTCCCGCCGGAGGGTTGAGTCCTCTCTCGGGCATGGGTGTGTGTTGTTCTTATCATAAGTTAGTTTAAGTAGCGTGTAAGTCTAGGGATCGATGTCCTCAGCAGTTTGGTCCCTTAGGAATTCATAAACATTTAAACATTCACACGCATACACACCTGTAAGGACATGTTACGTATTGCAAACATTTTTAGAAAGTAATTTATAAATACTAAGAATTAAGCTAAATACAATGTGTACATTTTTTAAAAAGAGGGATCTATTGTTTCAGTATATAAAAAACCGAAACAAATTTTTCCGACTCTTATACAAATGGGATGATAAAGTGATCGAACTCACGTATTACGAGGGACGTTCAATAAATAATGCGACATATTGTTTTTCCGAAAGCAGGTTGGTTTTATTCGCGATTCCAATACACCATATTATTCCCCACTCTGTTGGCTACAAAACCCTGTTTTTCAATTCGTAATCTTTACCGGAGAGGGCCTGTAAGCCCGCTTGGTACCATTCTACTGGTTGGCGTCAGAGCAAACGTCTTATAGCATCAATAACCTCCCCATCATCCATATACTGCTTTCCGAGGAGTGCACTGGGCGAAACAGATGGAAGTCTGAAACTGCGAGATCCGGGCCGTAGAGTGGATGAGGAAGAACGGAGCAATGAAGTTTTGTCAGCTTCCCTCGAGTGCGCAGGTTTGTGAGAGGCCTTGCGGCCGGCCGCTGTGGCCGAGCGGTTCTAGGCGCTTCAGTCCGGAACCGCGCGACCGCTACGGTCGCAGGTTGGAATCCTGCCTCGGGCATGGATATGTGTGATGTCCTTAGTTTAGTTAGGTTTAAGTAGGTCCAAGTTCTAGGGGACTGATGGCCTCAGATGTTAAGTCCCATAGTGCTCAGAGCCATATGAACCATTTAGAGGCCTTGTGTTGTCATGGAGAAGGAGAAGTTCGCCTGCATTTTTGTGGCAAAGTACACGTTGAAGTTGCTTCTTCGATTTCCTGAGAGCCGAGCGTTGCACCATGAGGGAGGACATCAAACAGAATAACTCCTTCAGAGTCACACAGTACTCTCGCCATGTCTTTATCGGCTGAGGATGCAACTTTGAACATTTGCTTCTGTCAAGGGAACCTCCCCATCGCACCCCCCTCAGATTTAGTTACAAGTTGGCACAGTGGATAGGCCTTGAAAAACTGAACACAGATGAATCGAGAAAACAGGAAGAAGTTGTGTGGAACTATGAAAAAATAAGCAAAATATACAAACTGAGTAGTCCATGCGCAACATAGGCAATATTTAGGATAATCTGAGCTCAGGAACTCCGTGGTCCCGTGGTTAGCGGGAGCAGCTGCGGAACGAGAGGTCCGTGGTTCAAGTCTTCCCTCGAGTGAAAAGTTTAATTTTTTATTTTCAGACAATTATCAGAGTTCAGGCACTCACACATAATGAGCTTCGCTGTCCAAAATTCCAGGACATGTTCAGATTTGCTTGGACATATGCAGGATTTGATGGTCTACACACGGAAAAATTTGAAAACGTTAAAAACATATGTTTTGAAAGAGCACAGAGAAAACTGTGCGACTGTGAAACTGTTGCATTCATTTGTTGCAGTTTATGTGACATACTCTTATGTTTTCATCACTTTTTTGGAAGTGATTATCACATCCACAAGAAAACCTACATCGGGCAAGGTAGAAGAATCTTTTTACCCATTCGCCAAGTGTGCAAGTTAGGTGGGTCGACAACATATTCCTGTCATGTGACGCACATGTCGTCACCAGTGTCGTATAGAATATATCAGACGTGTTTTCCTGTGGAGGAATCGGCTGACCTGTGACGTTGCGACCAAATGTTTTCGGTTCCCATTGGAGAGGCACGTCCTTTCGTCTACTAATCGCACGGTTTTGCGGTGCGGTCGCAAAACACAGACACTAAACTTATTACGGTGAACAGAGACGTCAATGAACGAACGTACAGATCATAACTTTGCCAAAATAAAGTAAGCAAACTTTACGCTCGAGGGAAGACTTGAACCAAGGACCTCTTGCTCTGCAGCTTCTCACACTAACCACGGGACCACGGCGCTCCGGTGCTTATATCTTCCTTGTTGTTGCCTATCTTGCGCATGGACTACTCAGTTTGTGTATTTTGCTTGTTATTTCATAGTTCTACACAACTTCTTCCCGTTTTCTCGATTGATCTGTGTTCAGTTTTTCAAGGCCTATCCACTGTGCCAACTTATAACTAAATCTGAGGGGGGTGCGATGGGGAGGTTCCCTTGTGAGGAGAGGCGGTGGGGCGTCAGTCCATGGACTGGCGTTTTGTTTCAAGCTAGAACTGATGAATCAATGTTTCATCGCCTGTGACAATGTTAACAACATTCATGACACCCCTGTAACGCGCAGGCAGTTCCGCACAGATGGTTCTTCGGTTGCTTTTTATGGTTTACTGTTAGGCGACGAGGAACTAGAGGAAGATTGTGTGAGCACTACAAACAGGGAAGAACAGTTGAGCAGCGAGGTGTGACTATGATCCGTTGATCATCTCGAATGAGAGCGTCCGCACGTTTGTACATTGCAGGTCATAGCTGTGTGAGGCCGCCGGCCGTAGTGACCGAGCGGTTTAGGCACTACAATCTGGAACCGCGCGACCGCTACGGTCGCAGGTTCGAATCCTGCCTCGGGCATGAGTGTGTGTGATGTCTTTAGGTTAGTTAGGTTTAAGTAGTTCTAAGTTCTATGGGACTGATTACCTCAGAAGTTAAGTCCCATAGTGGTCGGAGCCATTTGTTTTTTTTTTTGTTTTTTTTTTTTTTTTTTTTGTTTTTTTTTTTTTTTTTTTTTTTTTTTTTTTTTTTTTTTTTTTTGTGAGGCCGGCTACCGCACGGGACATGGAAGAAATTTTCACGGCCTTGTTGCAATGATGACAGACGCCTCACCCAACTACTCCCAGTGCTTTTGTTCGCTGACAAGTCTCCATAGACACTCTAAGTGCCTATGAGTATCTGCTATGCTCTGGTTATCCGCCAAAAGGAACTCGATGCCAGTTTTCTGCCTGGAACGCATCTCCTTTACAGAGGCCAATTTGAATGCTATGTATGGCCACCACCTATCGGAACGTCATGAAACTATAGGTAATGAAGCGGAGCTATTCCACGATGTCCCACAATAAATTCCGCATTTTCCAGTCGAAACTATCCTAGAGAAAAAAAAAGAGTTGCATTACTTACTGAATGCCCCTCGAGGTTACGCCAGATAAAACATACCATTAAAAATTACACAGGTTTTATTTAAAACATCCAAAAGTCCGATACAATTGTCTCTTCTGACATCGACTCTCGGTTAAGGACTAAATACTAAGTTCTTTTCGATAGGAATTCTTTACTGTACTGGCCCGATCTTCCTTAAAGACATACTTTGTCCTAACTTTGTTGTTAGAGGAGATGCGCTTTGAGCAAGCTCAGTATTTTCTTCTTTTACCCAGACATATTCCGCTGAAGTTAGCTATAGTATCATCATTGGGTTTTTTATTTTCTTTATTGTAAACGGGGAGAAAAATGCTCTTTATTTTCTGTACATGTATAAATATTAGTTTATAAGAAAGTATTCACAAATTTGAAAGCAGACAATATTTTCTATGCATACTGTGTTTCCACAAGCTTCACTAGTTTTGTGACGTTATGTATTTTGCATTACAATTGTTTTTCTTTCAAAGTTTGTCATCTGTAACCATAAAAATTTTATGGGTAAGCTGTTTGCAATGAAAATTTACGAATAAGCATTTATGACAATAGTGTGTGTGTGTGTGTGTGTGTGTGTGTGTGTGTGTGTGTGAGAGAGAGAGAGAGAGAGAGAGAGAGAGAGAGAGAGAGAGAGAGAGAGAGAGACTACTGGCTGTTTGTTTAATTATAGAGACAGGCGAATAAGCTGCTTCTGAAACATTAACAAAGTATGTATGATATATATGCTAGAAGACCTCCAGAAGACCGATTACTGGCACAGGAACTAGCAGTTGATCGTGAATGTAAATAAATGTAACTTACTGCACGCAATTAAGTGAAGAAATCCACTCTTGCACGATTACACTATTGGTGACAAATCACTGGAAAAAGCAACTCGGAGAGACTTACAGTGGAATGACTACATAAACCCAACTTCCATAGAAGCGGTTGCCGGAATGAAAATCATTGGAAGAATCTTAAGAAAATGTAATTTATCCAGTAAAGAAGTGGCCTACAAAACACTTGTTCGATCGATTTTGAATGTTGCTCATCAGTACAGGACGCCTGTTGGGTTGAATTAATAGAAGAGATATAAAAGATCCAACGAAGAGCAGCGCGTTTCGTCCCGTGTCGTCGGCTCGAGAGTGTGTAGCATGTTTTCTCGGCGGCATGCGGTTGACTCATGAATGCAGCGTCGCACGGTATAAGTTTGGTAAGACGGTTCGAATTATTTTGGTTCTAGAGGCACTGTCTATTCCCAAAGTAATTTCGGTAGGTTTACGCCAAGTATTTATATTACATTGTCAGATTTTCACTTATTTAAGAACCTAGGTCACCATATGTGCCACGAGCGGAAACATTCTCCGCACGTCGTTACTAGTTCATTGTCTTCGGTAGTCTGTAACGATCATTGGCTCAGGATCCGAATTCAGTCAGTCAACAGAAGAATAACTGAGTGAATTCAATTATTCTTGCATTCCATTTAATTTATTAAATGTTTTGTATTGCGTATAGAACTGCAAAGGGTTTAAGATAGGGCTATAGTCTTTCGCCTCTATTGTTCAATCTGTGCATCGAAGAAACAATGGCGGAACTAAAAGGAAGGTCCACGAGAAGGATTAAAATTCCAGATGAAAGTACATCATTGGGGATATTCGCTGAGGACGTTGCTTTTCTCAGTGAAATCGAAGACGAATTACAGGAGAAATTGAATGAAATGAACCGTCTAACGAATCAGGATATGGGCTGTGCGTAGATCGAAGGAAGAAGAAAGTAATCAGAAGTAGCAGAAATGAGAATAACGAGAACCTTGACGTCAGAATTGGGATCTCGAAGTAGATGAGGACAAAGAAGTCTGCTTCCTAGGCAGCAAAATAACCAATGATGAACGGAGCAAGGAGGACAATAAAACCAGACTAGCACTGACAAAGACAGTATTACTGGTCAAGAGAAATCTACTATTACAAACACACTCCTTAATTTGTGGGAAAAAAAACTTATGATAATGTAGTTTTGGAGTACATTATTGTATGTTAGTGAAACATGGGCGGTAGGAAAATTGAAACACAAGGAAATCGAAGCATACGAAATGTGGTAGGCTACTAAGGAGAATGTTGAAAACTGTGTGGACTAATAAGGTAAGGAATAAGGAAGTTCACCGCAGAATCGACGAGGAAAGGAAAACACCGACTAGAAGAAGGGCAGCATGACAGTAAATGTGTTACGGTATCAGCGAACAACGTCCGGACTACTAGAGTGAGCTGTACAGGGTACAAACTGTAGAGGAAGACAGACACTAGATGTTCAAATGTTCAGACGTGTGTGAATTCCTAAAGGGCAAAACTGCTGAGGTAATGGGGCCCTAGACTTACACACTACTTAAACTAACTTAAACTAAACACACACCACTCCCCCCCCCCCCCCCACACACACACACACAAAACTCGTATAAACTTTGGTTTGTAACATCACAGTTTAATACTGTAAATAATTTGTGATGATTTATTACGAGTAATGTAATGCATATATTCTTTAATATGTAATGTCTTTGGTCTACTTTAAAAGAAATGTAACCGTTTTGTGACATGTTTACTCTTTGCAAGTCAAGTTCTTTGTATTACTAGGAGGAGAGTGCATTTATTTGTGTTGACTTCTTAATATGCTTAAATGATGAGAGTATTTAAAATATGTTTGTTGGTAACTAAATTGTAACTAGTTCATACACAGGGACTTTTCATTATATAAATAAAAACCCAATGTAGTTCCCCTCTGCAACGGAAGCGAGTTGGCGCGCTAGGGAAAGTTGGATGTGGCGCTCGTCTGGGCAACAAACGAGAGAGCACAGTAGGCAGAGGACAGCAAGCAACTGACGAATAAACAGCGCAGGTGCCGAGCGAGGCTTATAGTACTACAAGTGGAATGGAATGGCCTCGGATTTAATATGCGGCTGTAAAATAGTGCTCTCGATTTGGGAAAAGCTCTAAAATTATTATTAACAACGTCATGAAGAGGTAGAGCTTATTATTGCCAATTGAAAGACCACCTGGCCGCCACATACTCGACACCTCGATTGCGCAACCACTTCGTCACACTCACGAAAGGTCAGAAATGTATTAATGTGTGAACCAGTAATGTTGTGTTTGGTTCTATGGAAATATAATCCTAATGATCGAAAGTTTGTTTGAACAAAGTGTCCATATTATGCACGTTTACAAGTCGGATCCTCTCTGTTAAGTAATGAAATCCGAGAACGTCCTTTGCATAAAAAGCATTAACAATTCTATGGTGCATTTTTTCGATGTGTCGAGTACACTTGGAAAAAGAGACTACTAATGTTTACTGATTTAAAATTGTTTTCAAAACTTAATTTGTTTCACAAGTGGTACTATAAACATTTTGTCCAGAGGTTGTTTGAAGTAAATTGTTACTGGAAATTGTTTCTGTTTTTGCAGAGGTTATTGTCTGGGTAAAGAGTGTTAAAATAGTACAAAGTTAATGATCTCAAATTGAAAGAGTAATCCAATCCTACCTTAATGATACATAAATTTGAAAGTGTATACAATTTCGTTGTTACAATGAAAGGGCTAGTTTGTGGGACCACATTTCTTTTCCATCATAAGAAAAAGAATAAATCAGCTTAATAGGTTTCTAGGTAATGATTCTTGAAGTAATCACTGAGAAACAAAGATAGGTTTGTATACTGCGTGTCCTATTCGCTTCTGTATAGTGAATGTGTGTATTAATTGTACTTGACTTTTATTATGTGCTATCTGGTCTTGTGTGGTTAGTGAAGGACAGGTTTAAGCAACATTAGTTAAAGACAAAAGTAATGATTAAAGTAAACAAGAGAAGGGCTCATTTGCAAATCTAGTGACTACTTAACTACTAAAGTGACAACTATTGCTACCCACTGTGTAATTTATCCATTTGGGTGTGTTCATTGCACTTCATAGAACAGTATTTCATGAAATTTGGCTTTGCAATAGTAAAAAAGGTTCTTGATGAATAATGCTTTTACGTTATTATGCCTCATTAGGCCGACGACCGTATAACAATTTCATTTAACAGTAATCAGTTACTGTTACTCATTGCAAAATTATTACTTTCTGTCATCTCGCTACAGCTATTCTTACGAAATTAAGGATCGATTCCTATTCTCTGTTAGGTAAACTCGGTCATATTAATAAATTCCTCTCAGAGGGTAACATTTACTGCAAGTTTAGGCCGTATTTGGCAAATTTACTACCACTGTATTGTTATACGTGGCTGCCTTGTGACAAAAATAAACCTTGTCGTCACTAGGTAAACTGCATCTCAGTATAAGGAGCGGAGTAGTAGTGGTGTTGTATGAGTATCTGGTTTATTTCGCACCAGTGTGTGTGTGTGTGTGTGTGTGTGTGTGTGTGTGTGTGTGTGTGCGTACGTGCGTGCGTGCGTGTGTGGTGCATCGTCGATATTTGCATGGATCTTACAGCCAATAAGTTTAAGGTTCGAAAGAGACGCTGGTCGCTGACGGGCTATACGTGTTTCTAAAGAAGTGTGTGAATTCAGAGCTTCAAAACATATGATGTAAAAAGTGTTTTTTCCACTGCTTTCTAGCACATCTTCATGAAACATGAATATTCAACCTTGATATGATCTTATACAAAAATTTTCAAGATCACTTAAGTTCAGTTAAAGACACTATGCGTGCTATTTTTACGTTGCGCGAATGTTGTGTGTTTTGCTCAATTAATTTTCAATTATTTCGTTAGGTCATATTGAGTTTATTATTATATATAAGGTATATTTTCTTCATATCGTGGCAAGTAAGGTTTACTTTACATTACCATACATTACCAAAACTATTTCTTAAAGTAAGGGACTCAGAAGCTCTCCTCCTTACTTGCTGATTGTTTCTCTCAGCATTGCACGTAAAGTATACCAGAACACGCTGTGTAGTTTTGTTGTGTTGGCAGAAGAGGCAACACCGTGTTACGAGAGGAGGCCGAAATGCACGCGTTTTCGCTCACGCAGGCTGGCGTGAGGAGGGAAGGACTATACTGACGTGAGGTCTGGAACATGACAAGGAATTAGAATTCAGAAAGCGGACGGAATTAGTTTCATACTTAACTTTAATCCATTAATGATGAACGTCGCTCTTGACGGTACATGATTCACAATATCATTTGTTCAGAATACAGTCTTGAAGTAATTAGTTGCAGTAACTGAATATGGCGCCTTGCTAGGTCGTAGCAAATGACGTAGCTGAAGGCTATGCTAAACTGTTGTCTCTGCAAATGAGAGCGCAAGTAGTCAGTGAACCATCGCTAGCAAGGTCGGCTGTACAACTGCGGCGAGTGCTAGGGAGTCTCTCTAAACTAGACCTGCCGTGTGGCGGCGCTCGGTCTGCAATCACTGAGAGTGGCGACACGCGGGTCCGACGTATACTAACGGACCGCGGCCGATTTAAAGGCTACCACCTAGCTGCTAGCAAGTGTGGTGTCTGGCGGTGACACAAGTTTCTGTCCGCTGTCTTTCGTCAAGCGGCTATGTAAACAAACATTGTTTAATGATGAAATAGCGTTTTTATTGTTGCAGTTTATTTATTTTTTACTCAGTGTTGGATATAGACTTTTCTGCAGTACCACACTAATTGTCACCACGTAATCCACTGACGAAGCACTTCTTCAAAGTTAGGGTAATCCTGTCGTGTCGAAAGACAGCTACAATTAGCCGAAATCGATATATGGATATTATGCGTGGATGTGTCAGAATAAAACTTGTGGTTCAAACGCAGGATACTGGGAAATTGCAACCAGTCTTGAAAAACATTGTTTATAAAGTTTACATACGACCTTTCGTAGAAAACTGGCTAAAATTTTGCGACGCTTAGCAAATAAGACTAACAGAGGATATTTAACGTGTAAAATGAAGATCAGCACGTGTCATGTCAGATTTTATTGACCTACGACATGCTGAAAAACGAATTGACAGATGCTTGAAGACAGACTCAGCCACTCTCGAAAGCATACTTATAAAGTTCCAAGAATCAGTATTAAGTGAGCAGTCTAGGAATATGCTGCAGACCGATACGTATGTACCCCCGCAGAGACCGCGAAGACAAGAGTATATTAATTACAGGGGCCACAGAGGCACTTAAACAATCATTCATTCTTCCCGCACTGCATATGCGAAGAAACTCTCAAATTTGGTTCCATAAGAAATACCCTTTATCATGTACTTCCCAATGGTTTGCAGAGTATTGACACTCAATTTCCGTATATCAATAAACGCACGCACGCATGTTGTCGGTCACTCCTACGAATATCGCGACGAACAAATGAAACCGATTACTGCGAACAAACTGAGAAGAAAAGAGAGATTTAATTGCTATCTAGTGTGAAGTCACAGGCTTATCAAAAGCTCCATCTAACAGGTGAAAGGCGGTAAAGTTCGATAACTCCAAGCCGAAATTATACTACTCCTTCAGGCTGCATCGTAACTTTGCATTCGGTCTAATGGCAATCGTTTGTCAACAGATTTGGCAGATTAGCAGGTAAGAAAGTAACTTTCGTTTAGATATAGTCGACGAATTTACACCAAGTTTCGCTAACGTAATTTTCCTCGCTGGTGCGAAATCACACAGGCGCGTTCTAAATCTGGAAACACGTTCTCAGTCCGGACCAGTTATCCGCATCGTACAGGAGAACTCCTACATCATCCGCAACGAAGCCTAACGGACTACACGAGAGCAGAAACAGCTGCGTCGCAACATGCACCTTGCGAGGAAAAAGCGGTCCGTAGCAGCAAGCTGCCGGATACCTGCAGCAATAAAAACATAGACGCCTCTCAATACAAGCGAAGTATAGCGAGGCGAGATGCGCGAATAGGGCGGCTTAGTTGTCACTTCACGAATTATAGGGCTGTAAAATTGTTAAATTTATCATATGAAACGACGCCATTTGCGCTAGACGATTTTAGGGGTACGATTTCAACCTTATTGAGCGGTCAGTTTTGTCAAGTTTGCCCTCCTCAAATGATTTTGCAGTCGTTTGTGAAATAAACTTTAAATGACACTTCCAGTCACGTAACGAAAAATTTTGTCAGTTGATAAATGCAATGAGACAGTAGCACCAATAAGAATAAAAATGTTATTTATTTACATATTCAGTTAAGGTGATGATGATCAATGATCCCTTCACTGCAGATGCACGCCAAGTTCGAACTGTTACGGGAGTCGGTGTTATGCTGCGAGTCATGAGGGTAACGAGCAGGGACACTAAGTCAGCGGTGATGGGGTAAATTCAAAATCTGGATCTGGCGGAAGACGTTCTGGGGTAGTGCGTGCGGTTGTGGCGACTACTACACGTTATGTAAGTAAACAGCTGTGGAGCTGGGCGTTTAAATAACACAGCAGCATAGCACGTTCGAACTCCAACCAACGCGACGGACTCGTAGCTGCCACGGAGACATCGCCATCCCCTTCCTACTGAATGCCGTTCCATGTAATTTTCTACTTGGACTTCTGGTCGGTGGCTATTTTTCTCCAACACCAAACAGTGCGATCGTATTTACAGAAGGGAGACAACCTGTTCTGATATAAATAACAGGTACCGTGGGCTCACCGCTTAACGTTGTCTCTTACATTCGAAGCTAACCATAAGTTATAAAAATTAATGTCCAGAGTCGTGTGGCAACAAGCAGGGTACAAACAGATGCTACTTTTTTTTACGAATTATTCTTAATATGGAAAGGACACGACATTCAGGTAACGACTAAATGAGGAACGCAGAGCAGTGTAGCCAAAGCTAATTAAAGTGATTAATTTTTACTGATCAGTTTATGAATACATAATGTCTTTTTCAAAAGCCGTTAGGCAAAGCAGCACCCCATAATCGTGCGCAGAACATTGTACGAACGTTCACAGTTCCAGCATTTAATGACAATAATTTACTGTCTGTCTACATTCTTAGAGAACACTCCCACCAGCCGTAGAGGAATAAGATTTTCATTCATTATTACCCATAATGTATTCTGATCCACTTAATAGAAACATTTTTACAGAATCTACACAAGCACTGCGAGTTTCAAGTATGAGTATTTTTTGCATAAGTATTTTTATTATGGAAATGCTATCACTATGCGGGAGTCCTGTTATAGTTAGAGAAGTGTTTCAACAAGAGATTTTATTCCACAGTTCAGATTTTTTGGTGGGTTCTGTAGGTAACATTCAACAACCTAATGCCTCTGTAGTTTCCAGCATGCTTCGCCCATAAAGTAGGATTAATTTCACAAACATATATATCCTATGCTTTTAAAAACCACACTACACAATGGGCTCGAGATCCAAGCAAAGCTGTGCATACGCCTCTGGCACGGGAAAATCTACGTGTAAGTGAGGGGCACACAGCCAGTTGATTATGTGCAAATCGTGGAAATTGAAATGTGTTCTGGTAAACAGTCTTCATGGTAGTCCTTTGAAGTATCACTATCCATATCTATAATCCTTCTGATATGCTTCTTTGCGAAGAATATCTTACTGCTGCGGTATCACGGTTCTCGTAAATTTGGCATTTGATGTGTTTTTAGAGGAAGTATCCATAATTTTATCCATGTGGCTCTATGGCTAAGTGAGGCTGTTAGTAGGAAGGTTGTGATTCCTCGTTTAGTGAGGCTTTAATCTGAAGATATCGGTAATCTCCTTACCAGTCATTCTTTGGTTGAAGAGGGAATACGGAAAACCTGCTACCTTGATTGCAAGGAGAATATTTCCCGGCTCAGTGGCTTCTGGCGAAAGAGGATCGACTGTGCATATTGTGCCACGACCCTGGGAAGCAGGAAGGGAGGCTTACCTACGTACTCAGGTACAAGTGCCTGGGGGAAGGTGCACACAGCAAACGTTTGGTACAAGGCGTATGCGACACTTGTAGTTTTTATGGAACCACAGTGGCTCCAGCAACACCAGGGCTATTTGCGAACAGCGAACGGCTGTGTGTCGATAGCTGAAAAGTTATACTTTGCTGTTAAGGATAATACTTGTTTACAGGTGACAGCTGCACTGAGAAATTCACGTGTTTAGAAGGAACAAGGTGGTGGGGTAGTAGCGAGCTGAGTGACTGGCGTGAGAACGTCTCTATGGATGTTTAGGAGACAGTCAGTCAAAACAGTGGAGAGACCAAGAATGTGTGTCGGAGTACGGGAGATAGAAGAGGATACAGTCGGTGTTAGGCTGATGCTGGCCGCCAGTTGGTGGACTGGTGAGTCTAGAGTTCGAAGAGAAAGATTAAGGTAATAATTGGTGCGCTGCACGAAGGAAGAGGCTGGGAGTTTTAACTTGGTTCAAATGGCTCTGAGCACTATGGGACGTAAGATCTGAGCTCATCAGTCCCCTAGAGCTTAGAACTACTTAAACCTGACTAACCTAAGGACATCACACACATCCATGCCCGAGGCAGGATTAACTGAAGTGGGACATAGACAAGACACGCAGTCTGCGTATTTCAAGGTACCATGCTGAAGAGAACTCTTAGTTGTTAGTTCACGGGCGGTAGGAGGGAACTCTGTTCGTTACAGGACTGCAAGATTCGTTATTTTCTCTTACGCTGACTAGCTTTCAGGATAAACTGAGTTACTAATGGAGTTTTTAAGACTTAGAAGTTTTAGCAACTAATCCATCTAAGCTACGAAGGCAATATTTACCGGACATCAACCAATAGTTAATTTTGAATTTAAATTTAATGAAACATCTTCACTCTAGGTTTATAATGCAGTGTTTTTTGTATTAGTGTTTTTATTTCTTTAAAATTCTTTCAGATATTTTTTCTTGTGGATGCATTCCAGTGACTTCTGTAGCAGCTGTGTGCGGCAGATGCAAGTGAACGAAAAAGCTGTTCATTTCACGCCATTAATTGATGTGCATTTTCCGGTGACGATATCCCTACAGTTCGCCGATCCTTTGTGCGAAAGCTGGATCCTGCGAAAATGAGTATTCACAAGGGTCCGATGAGGCACAGTTTTGAACTACACTTGTGTCACTGTTTCAATGTTTTGTAGTGAGGCTGCCGATCCAATTATTTACAGTTAACAGTGTTGGGAGGGTTAGTATTAATGTGCAACGAAACGATCAACCATGTTTAGGTAGTTGAGAAAAGTAGTGGTACGTCACAAAGTAAGTTGTTCGAGCGCACTGATGTGCCATTTCGTCTTGGCGCTTCTCTAAACAGAAGTCAGGCGGTTGACACATCATTTCTGCTGTTGCGTACCTGCCTCTGTGTCGATTTCCTCCTACCTTCTACAACACCGCACCCTTTGTATTATTCCTCCCCTATTTAAGCTTTTCAGTTGGCTGATGATCCCCTCTTAAGTGGCACGTTTTTGTACGAGGGACTTTTTTTCTCAAGGTCCACGGCAGGGACCGACGTGAAGTGCCGTCGGCGGCGGCAAGGAACAGTTATGTTCGGCCCACGAATTCCTCTTCCTCCTAAGATGAACAATTTTGGAATACATTTCAAACCATAGACTTGGGCCATATCGTTTTGTTTCATGATTTTATTAGTGAAATACCCATTCCTGTCCTTTCCCGTATTCCTTTTCGCATTGATGCTTGCTTATCATTTTTAACGAGAAGGATTTCTTAAACTACTTGACAGATATAAACCGTGTACGAGTACGAGACTCAAACCAGGGTCCTTCCCTTTCGTGAGCAATTGTCTTACCAACTGAGCTATCCAGGCACGACATGTGACCTGCGTCACAGCTTTACTCCCGTGAGTACTTCTATCCTACTTCTTGAACTTCACAGAACTTTTCCGGCGTACCTTCTGGAAGAAAGGATATTGCGAAGAAGGAGGGGAGTAGGGTAGCTGAGTCGGAAGAGTTCTGCCCACGGGAGGAAAGATTCCTTGTCCTAATCTCGATTCAGCACTCAGCTTTAAATTGCCAGAAAACTTCAAAGCACCACACACAGCGCTGCACAGTGAAAGAGCCTTTCTACAAGAATTTACGTCTGTGAATTTCAATTAAATTTTGCTTTTTCTTAGAAACAATGAAAGCTGGTGTTGGAAAAGAGGAGAAACTTTTTGCGAGTAGAAGTTTAATTCCGAAGGTACCGAATTTTCAAGTACGTAAAAAACAGGCAAGTGAAGGAAAAACTGAAGAAACTAAGAACGAAAGAAGCGGATGCTAAGACTACAACTCGAGCATTTCGGGGTCCGATGTTGTATTTTTTCAGTCATTCATTGCTTCTTTCCCTTCTGGGAATGGTTTGTTTATTTGAAAAATACCGGTTTTCACTGTTTAACTCGAAGTTTCCCTTTAACTAGACAGTCCGAAGGTCAGAGGACGGCAGAGGAAGCGTACTAAAGCAGTGCGCCGTACATGTCACCCTCAGAGTCATCAAAACCGCTTACCAAAGTACTTCCCAGTGTTCTGTGCAGAGATATGGGCGATCACAAAAGCAATGAAGCAGGTGAGATACCTTGGTCGAGGGAAGTTTCTTCTCTGATCACACTCTCCTCTCTTAGGGTTCTGCAAACTACTCAGCAAATGTACCCAGCACATGTTGTTGTTGTTGTTGTTGTTGTTGTTGTTGTTGCTGCTGTCCCCAGTCCACAGACTGGTTTGACACTGCTCTCCGTACCACTGTAACCTGTGCAGGCCTCTTCGTCTCCGAATAACTGCAGCAACCTACATTCTTCTGTTCTTCTGAATATGGTTACGGTTCTCATCTCTTGGTCTCCCTCTACGATGGTTACCCCCAACGCTTCCCTCCAGTAAATTGGTGATCCCTTGATGTCTCAGAATGTGTGTTATCAACCGACCCCTGCTTTTAGTCAAGTTGTGCCATAAATTTCTTGTCTCCCCAATTGTATTCAGTGCTGCCTCATTAGTTACGTGATCTACCCATCTAATCTTCATAATTCTATTATAGGACCATGTTGAAAAACCTCAAGTCTCGCCGGCCGGAATGGCCGAGCGGTTCTAGGCGCTTTCTGGTACCGCGCTGCTGCTACGGTCGCAGGTTCGAATCCTGCCTCGGGCATGGATGTGTGTGGTGTCCTTAGGTTAGTTAGGTTTAAGTAGTTCTAAGTCTAAGGGACTGACGACCTCAGGTGTTAAGTCCCATAGTTCTTAGAGCCATTTGAACCAACCTCAAATCTCTTCTTGTCTAAACCGTTTATCGCCCCTGTTTCACTTCTATACTCGGCTACACACCAAACAAATACCTTCAGAAAACCCTAACACTTAAGTCCACACTCCCGCCTCCCGTATTCCGACTACCGTTCTTTTTGAGAACGTTGCAAAAAAACATGACTGAGACCGATGGGGCCGTACAATAATCTCTGTATTTCACCGCAAATGAGAATATGTACCATATGATGCTACTTTAGGCTGTGAAATCGGTTGCACTAATGAAGGATTATTTGGCATCTGCTGCAGCTTTTTTTAACTTTAGGGAATAATTGAATCACAGGTTTTAGTAAAATGTTAAGAAGAAAGTAAATCATTAACAATTGTAGGCTTATCTTCTTATCTGTCTGCTGAAAATAGCGAGAAACTGGCCTCACGGCCACTCACTCTACAGCTGAAACGGCGCCTGTCTTGATGCTCCCGTTCGTTATTTGAGGCAATCGGAAAAAGGGAGCGGTAATCGTAAGTCGTCATGTTTATCGCACGCTTCAAATACTGATAGCGTAAGACTGTCCGCAGAGCACAATTACCGCACTCTCTCTTAGTCTGCATTTTGAATATCAGGGATGTTGACTAATCTTGTCGTTATAAGAGACGTCCTCACCATTTGGCGGGCTGACAGCCGCGGTCAAAATCGGTTGCTGGCCAGCCCTGGGCGCGCCTAGGCGGCTGCAGGGCGTATCTGGGCCGCGCGCGCCTGAGCTCGCCTCGGCTCGCCGTGTTGCAAGCATCCCCGCCAACATTGTCGCTGCGCTGTCACCGAGCCGCAGGACCGGTCCGACGGCCGCCCGTCTGCCTGGCTGGCACTGCCGCGCAGCGCCGCTCTCCAAAAATACCCGCACCCCGAGAGGAGAGGAGAAGAGAAAGGGTCCGAGCGCATCCACACAAACACCGAGCAGTGCCGTTCTGGGCTCCAGCGAGCTACTCTCCACGTCGTCTGTCGATTTTCCTGCATTTCCTTCGTAAACAAATGTCCGTCACACAGTGGAGATTATTTCGTAGCAGTACGTTTGATTTCTGCCCTGTTCCATTCGTCTAATGAGTGAGGGAAAAGAGACGACGTATGGTTGTGTACACTGATCAGTGAGATCACGATGACTACGCGTCCAGGTGATAGCAGCGTCACCTGACGAGGAACGACTACTAATCAGACACAGGGACAGTGCACGAAACATCAGTGAGCGGGGTGTCCGTCTGTAGAAAGGGGAACTATCTCAGTTTTATCGAGAGCAGATTGTGATGGCCCCTGAGGCTCGGCACAAGCATTTCCGAAACTGCACTACTTGTCGGGTGCTCGAACAGTGCGTAGAAACCAAGGTGAAGGTGAAACCACGTCCAGATGCCATGTGGTTGGGCGGCCACCCCTCATTACAGATGTCGGACGTCGTTTGCCGGACCGACTGGTAAAATAGAACAAGTGACGAACTGTGGCGGAGCTAGCATCAGAATGTAATGCTGAACAGAGTACAAGTGTGTCTGAACACACGGTGTACTGAAGACTCCTAACGATGAGCATTCGCAGCCGATGACCCATGCTTGTGCCAGTGTTAACACTACTACATCGGCAACTGCGACTGAACGTTAGCACGGTGGCAGAGCGTTGCATGGTCTGATGAATGATAACCATCGTCTTCCACGGAAACAGGTCCTTGACACCGGTTCTGTGGTACGGAGACAAGCTAGCGGCGACTTCATTATGCTCTGAATATCATTCACTGGGCACCCACGGGTCTTGTGGAACCCGTGCAAGGCACCATGGCGGTCAAGGAGTATTGTACAGTGGTTGCAGACCACGTAAACGCCTTCATAACGGTCGCGTTTCCAGACTCAAGTGGCATTTTTCAAGAAGATAACGCGCCATGTCACAGGCCCAGGAGTGTGATGGAGTGATTCGAGGAACACAGTGTCAAGTTCCAGTTGATGTGCTTGGCCCCCAACTCGCCAGATCGGAAACCAATCGAATACATCTAGGATGTGATTGAACGTGGTATCAGAGGAGTTTACGTGGATTTGGTGCCAACTCTCTCCAACGACGTACCAGGCCTCATACGAGGGTGAGTCAAATGAAAACCTTAAATTTGTAATAACAAATCGAAATTTCGCGCCGTTATCCTGTAAGCTGGTAAGCGTGCTACAAACAGCGTGCAGAATGGCCTGTAGGTGGCAGCATAGTGCAGATGCACACACACCGTCGCAGTATCAGTATAAAGATGGCCGCCCCACTTGCGACTTGCACCATGGGAGAACAGCGTTCTGTTATTCGGTTTTTGCGTAGTGAAGGTGTGAAACCTATTGAAATTCATCGACGAATGAAGGTTCAGAACGGTGATGCATGTTTGTCACAGGAGCAGGTCTACGAATGGTGTATGAAGTTCGCAAATGCTGTGACTTCACATGCTCCTCGTCCAGGCCAGGCACAAGGAGTTGTGACCACAGAACATTGCAGCAGTTGAAGCCATAGTGAAGGAAAAACGCCGACTGACACTAAATGACATTGCAGCATGTTTACATATTAGTCAAGGGTCAGTACACCACATTGTGCATGATGTGCTCCAGTTTCACAAAGTGTGTAAAAGATGGGTGCCACGCCAGCTGACTCCTGAAATAAGAGAACGACGTGTTGATGCTTGTGAAGAACTTCTTCGCGCCTTGAACGAGAAGGTGATGACTTCCTTGCAACAATAGTTACTGGGGACGAAACCTGGAATCACTTCCAACAACCGGAAACGAAGACAGCGAGCAAGGAATAGCGCCATTCCTCATCACCAAAACCAAAGAAGTTTCTAACAGAACCATCAGCAGGAAAGCTTATGCTGACTCTCTTTTGGGACGAAAAAGGCGTCATTTTGGTGCATTACATGCCTAGAGGGACCACTGGCACCAGTGCATCATACACATATCTCCTAAAAAAATCATCTGCGGTCTGCAATCAAATCAAAGCGACGTCGATTGTTGTCAGCAGGTGTCCTTTTGCGACATGACATTGCAAGGCCCCACACTGCCCGTACAACAGTTGCAACAATCGCAGACCTGCATTTTGAGTGTCTTCCGCATCCACCTTACTCACAAGACCTTGCCCCAAGTGATTTCCATATGTTTGGACCACTGACAGACGCAATGGGAGGAAAGAAGTTCCGTTCTGATGAAGAGGTACGCCATGCGGTGCATGAGTGGTTGCGTGGACTACCAAAAGAATTTTTTTTCTAATGGAATGTATGCACTTTGTAAGCGCTGGAGGACTTGCATTGAGCGTGGGGGAGATTATGTTGAAAAGTGATACAGCTTTGTACCACATCTGCATGATAAATAATATTTAAAAAAATAATTAAGGTTTTCATTTCACTCACCCGCGTAGTTTTCTTGCCACGATACGTCGCCGCTTTTATCCGTGACAAAGGCAGACATGCCGGCTATTAGGTAGGTAATAATAAAGTTCTGGCTGATCACTGTACGTGCCCTATTTTCTCTCTCTTATTATGCTCTCACGAGATACACAGAGGTTGGATCAAAATAAGGAAGCACTCAATACATGCTTGAATATAAATGCAAATGCTGGCCAAGCCTGCAGGTTGGGCTGTTATGTCTGACCACGAGCGGCACCTGTGCAATGTCCTCGATGAGCTGTAAGCGTCAGTCGTGGTCAGAACAGAGTTCTGTACAGCTTTGTGTGTTTTATGCTGGTGCTAAGCGAATTCGGAAATGAACGAATTGTTGGTGCTCGCATGTTGGGTGCCTCCACAACCAAAATAGTCGAAGTGTTTGGTGTTTAAAGAGGCTCCGTATCGAAGAATTATACAGCATGCAGGGAAAGAGGAAAAACATCATCCGCTAAGTCACAATGCTGACGAAACTGCGTGTTGAGTCATTGTCAAGGACTCTCATTGGAGAAGATTACTACGAAAAGTAAGAGGATGACGGCTGCATAAGTAACTGAAAAACTGAATGTCACCCTCGCGGACCCCGTCAGCACCAAAACAACGCGAAGGGAGCTAGCTCCATAGGGAGAGAATTTCATGGCGAGCGGGAATTACAAAAGAATTAATCAATGATGCAAATGCCCCTAACGTAAAAACGTGCTGCCGAAACCATAAAACATGGATTACGGAAAGAAAGTCATTTGGTGGAATGAGTCTTAGACTTTTCCAACTTCTGGCCGAGTTCTCGTCTCAAAAGTGAGACATGTCGGGGGCTCGGTGATCATTCTGCCAACCACATCGTAGTATTCCATGCGTCCTGTGGCTACTCTGCAACGTCGCATTGTTGCCAAAGATTAAGGGACAATTTTGGCTGTTCAAGTCCGTCTCATGCTACCATGTTTGTTCTCCAGTGATATAGCTGCGTACCGAAAAGACACCGCCCCTGTTCACACTGCCCGCATCGTCCAGGACTGGTTTTGTGAGCATGAAGTTGAATTGTATCTTCCACCACATTCACCACTCTCACTAGGTGTAGCCTTTGTGGTCTACCTTGAAGAGGAGAGTGCGTGATCGCTATCCACCTCCATCGTCCTTAGCTCAACGTACCACGGCTTTGCAGGAAGAATGGTGTAAGATTCCCTTGAAAACCATATATGACTTGTATTTATCCATTCCGAGAACGCTGGAAGCTGTTTCAAATGGTAACGGTTTTTATACGCCGTATTAGGCATGGCAATGTGTTGCGTTTTTGGCGTTTCCATATCTTCGTCCACCTCCTGTATCATGGTGGTGGCATAATGTTTGCACAATGTTCGTCGAATACATCTTCCCTAAATTTATCAGTAAGAATTTTGCGAGAAGCACGTAGTTCTTCTTCCAAAGGGTCCTATTTCATTTCGCAAGCATTCCCTTAAATGGGATGCACGGCCATGTTAAGATACAAGCAGTGCGTCTCCGAATTTGTAATTTGTCTTTTTGTCATTGCTAATTGATATGAATTCCAAGTATCGGAGCAGTACTCTATAACTGATCACGCTAGTGTCATGTGTGCAATTCCCTTTATAGATGCAACTCTTAGTACGCTTACGTGTCAGACAGTATGCCCACTGCCTACCACGATGCAGCGAGACTCCGCCTGCTATTGCTGCCGTTGCTGATGGCACGTAACGCGGTAAGGAAAGTATATAACAGGAGCAGAGATGAACTGCGACTCATACTAGCGATCCGTATCATCGCAAATAGGGAAATATATTGACATAAGCGTCTTTGAAAAGGACATTGTTTTCGAAGACGGCGAAGATGCCCGGCTGCTCTCGTACTACGTCGTGAACATCTATGGTAAGTCGTTGAACGATGGCAAAACCACAGGTAGGCAACAAGGTGTTAAACGTCCACGTCACAGAACGCGGTTGTCAGACGCTTGGCCGCTCCTTAAAGCAGAGTAGGTGGCGATCCGTAGCTCAACTAACGACAGAGTACAGCGCCGGTGCAGGCCAGAGTGTTTCGGTCTACGCCATTCAGTGCACTTCGTTGTACACGAGACTCTGTAGCAGCCTACCTCTTGCTGTTCCCATATTGACCCAACTATGTTGCAAACTGCGATTGCAGTGCGTGCGAGATCATCGAAATTTCACCATGGAGCAATGGAAACTTATCACTGGTCGGATGTTACAATATGTCGATGGCTGTATCCGGATAAGCCGTCATCCAAGCGAACGGCTGCTCTAAACACACTCCGCACACTGGCGCGTGCCTGTGGAGGTAGTATTATGCCGTAGGGGACAACCATCTGGGCTTCCTGGAGCCTGTGGTGGCAATAGAAAGCGTCGCGACAGCTGCGGACTATGTGAATATTACTGCGTGCCACCCGTAGCCATTCCTGCTTGATGTCTTGTCCCACGGTGATGGCATCTTCCAGCAGTATATCTCCTGGTGTCACAAAGCCAGCACTGTGCCACGGTGGTTTCCGGAGCATGGCAGTGAGCCGACGCTGACATTTTGGATACCAGATTCGGCTGATGTGATCCCGATGGCACACATGTGAGACGCTATAGAGGACCATCTCCGTGCCCACAAGTTTTCGGCCCATGGTTTACTGGAATTGTGTGACCTGCGCCTATGGTGTCAAACATTTTCTGAAACCCACCAAGGACTTTCAGCTTCCATCCCACGCAGAATCGCTATTGAATTGCGTTTCACAGCCACAGCAAGATGTTATTAAGCATATGTTTTGCCTGACCGCCGTAGTTTCACCTCCAATGCTGTAAAAACACACTGTCAAGTTCTTCCTCTCTGTTATGGGCATTATCTTAGATTTATTCACATTTAATGAGAGCTGCCATTCGTTACACCAAGAAGGAATTTTACCAGGTTTTCGGCAGCTCACTGCTATTGGCCAACGACAATATTTTCCGCAAATAACAGCACCGTCGACGAAGAATTTCATAATCAAACTAATCCTGTCTGTTAAATCAGTTACGTATATTGAGAACATAAAGGTTCTATTACGCTTCCTTGGGGTACACCTGATGCTCCTTTCATTCATGCAGAACACTCGCCGTGCAGTGCATCGTACTGGATTCTATTATTTAACTGTTATCGAAGACTCGCATATGTGTAGATACTCCATCTTATCACAGATAGTCGATGATGTGGCGTGTTGTCGGCAGTCTAGGTAGACGGAATGTACCATTTCACCTCCATCTATTTCTTGATGGAGTGCATGAATAAAGCAAGCTGTAAGCTGTGTTCCTCACGAGAGAGAAAAATTGCCTACCATCTGTGCATTTCAGAACGTGACCGAACTCCTACCTTACTCTCGTAGACTCTACATGAGATACACGATGGATGTAACTCAACTGTCGCGCCACATTACCTCCTATTTACCCAAAAGAGTTTTGTGAGAGTAAGGTCGTCTTCGTCACACTTCCTTATTGGTTGCACTCGTCTATCGCTCTCGCTGGATACGATGCCTGCTATCGTGGCCAGTTGTTAAGAGCTGCCGGTAGTGGATCAGTTTTCTGAAATTGTTCGCAGTTGCGTCGTGTATTTGGCTCCCTTTGCGAACGCACTCCACTATCCAGCAACCATAGCAATACGTTTAAGTCTAATGTTTGCTCGTCATTTCATACAGCTGAATATTTTATGTATGTGACAGACGCTTTCACAACTGTACTTTTAAATGAATACTATTGCGCTATTTCTCATTGTTCCGGGCATTATAATGCATGTATCTACATTTAAAGAACGAGAATACGACCCCTCTTCCACCCACTCACAATTCGCTCCTAATATCTTGGAAAAACACGAAGGAGAAACTATCCAACCTAGTCGTTTCTTACAGGAAACCTTAAGTTCATGCCCGACAATCATTCTCACCATACATTCCAAAAAGTGCTCACATTTCCTTTCCTCCTTCCTAGATAGCTTACCATAACTGCACTTCCATTTTACTGCACACAACTCATCACGTCCTACTGATCCTATCCACCCCCCTCCTCGGCCCACGAGCTTTGCAAGGTCCTTTTCCTCGTACAAGCTACACATTCTTGTGCGATAACAGCGATTTGTCGATTCAGTGTAATGGAAAGAAATTTTTTCTAAAGCCCAGATCGATACATATCATTTATTTCGACAGAAGCTTGCTGTCACCATCCGAACTTCGGAAATTTAATGTGTATACACGTCAGTCAAGAGCGGCAACGCATTTCACTCAAAATACAGCGTAAGCACATGGGTTTTTCGGTAATAAGAAGATGGAAATATGAAATACAGATCATCGGGGATATACCAGAGATAGTATTACTAGGGATTAGTGGCTGGTGAGGCTGGTTCGTGACTTAAGTTTTTGTTTACGAGGGCGTGGTGAAAAGTAATGCCTAAAAATTTTTATGTGAAAACCCTTAAAGAATTTTAAATAAAACAAACGTTACTAACATTCTAGATATGTGTTCTTGATGTCAACAAATTGGCAGTCTTCTGTCGCCAATGGGCTTTCGAACTGTAGCATGTATCATGGGAGCGTGTAACGTAACTGTATCTGTGAGTGCGAAACAGCGTGCTCTAATGGAGCGTCGAGTTCGAAGATTTCGACCACACTTGTAGCACCCTGCACTTCAGCAGGAAAATGCCAGACCGCACAAGGACGCTGCATTTTCTGTAGCAGTCCGACGCCTCGGGTTCACTGCCGGCGATCATCCTCCATACACTCCCCACACGATTTTCATTTGTTTCCAAAACTTAAAGAACACGTTTGAGAATTTCACTTTGATGGTGGTCAAAAGTGTAAGCAGAGGTGAGGATAAGGCTCCGTCAACAAAGTCAAATATTCTACGGTGACGGAATCACCAAACAGTTTTCTCGTTGGGAGAAATGCATTCGTCGCCAGGATGAAAACGTTGAGATATAAATATGTATGTATGAAGAATAAATATGTAGAAAGTTAATCACGTTTGTTTAATCTACAAAGCTTTAAGAATTTCCACATGAAAAATTTTGTAACATTACTTTTCACCACGCCCTCGCATATCGCCGCTAGGGTACACCACCATTATAGGAGAAGGCAGCCCCTCGACAATATAGCGTGTTCTTAGCAGATTTGTGTGTTACTTATTCGATGGTCTAAAACTCTGGATGAGTTGGTTTTGGTAATGCAGAGTGTAGGTATTCCACCCCTGTTGGAGTACACTGTGAGAACGCATTCAGACCAGGTAAGGGCAAATAGATTTTAACAAGTTGAAGCTGTGCTGTGCCGCAACAAGTGAAACGAATCAACTGACCGGTTTCTGGTATCTCACAGCTGCAGACAGATCGTTCTAAAATACGTTGCAGGTTTCTTTTTGTTGTTTTCTCCTGTTGTTGTTGTTGTTGTGGTCTTCAGTCCTGAGACTGGTTTGATGCAGCTCTCCATGCTACTCTATCCTGTGCAAGCTTCTTCATCTCCCAATACCTACTGCAACCTACATCCTTCTGAGTCTGCTTGGTGTATTCGTCTCTTGGTCTCCCTCTACGATTTTTACCCTCCACGCTGCCTCCAATGCTAAATTGGTAATCCCTTGATGACTCAGAACATGTCCTACCAATCGATCCCTTCTTCTAGTCAAGTTGTGCCACAAACGTCTCCTCTCCCCAATCCTATTCAGTACCTTCTCATTAGTTACGTGATCTACCCATCTAATCTTCAGCATTCCTCTGTAGCACCACATTTCGAAAGCTTCTATTCTCTTCTTGTCCAAACTATTTATCGTCCATGTTTGACTTCCATACATGGCTATACTCCATACGAATACTTTCAGAAATGACTTACTGACACTTAAATCAATACTGGATGTTAACAAATTTCTCTTCTTCAGAAACGCTTTCCTTGCCATTGCCAGTCTACATTTTATATCCTCTCTACTTCGACCATCATCAGTTATTTTGCTCCCCAAACAGCAAAACTGCTTTACTACTTTAACTGTCTCATTTACTAATCTAATTCCCTCAGCTTCACCAGACTTAATTTGACAACATTCCATTATCATCGTTTTGCTTTTGTTGATGTTCATCTTATATTCTCCTTTCAAGACACTGTCCATTCCGTTCAACTGCTCTTCAAAGTCCTTTGCTGTCTCTGACAGAATTACAATGTCATCGGCCAACCTCAAAGTTTTTATTTCTTCTCCATGGATTTTAATTCCTACTCCGAACATTTATTTTGTTTCCTTTATTGCTTGCTCAATATACAGATTAAATAACATCGGGGAGAGGCTACAAACCTGTCTCACCCCCTTCCCAACCACTGCTCCCCTTTCATGTCCCTCGACTCTTATAACTGCCATTTGGTTTCTGTACAAATTGTAAATAGCCTTTCGTTCCCTGTATTTTACCCCTACCACCTTCAGAATCTGAAAGAGAGTATTCCAGTCAACACCGTCAGAAGCTTTCTCTAAGTCTGCAAATGCTAGAAACGTAGGTTTGCATTTCCTTAATCTAGCTTCCAAGATAAGTCGTAGGGTCAGTATTGCCTCATGTGTTCCAACATTTCTTCGGAATCCAAACTGATCTTCCCCGAGGTCGGCTTCTACTAGTTTTTCCATTCGTCTGTAAGGAATTCGCGTAAGTATTTTGCAGCTGTGACTTATTACACTCATAGTTCGGTAATTTTTATATCTGTCAACACCTGCTTTCTTTGGGATTGGAATTATTATATTCTTCTTGAAGTCTGAGGGTATTTCGCCTGTCTCATACATTTTGCCCACCAGATGGTAGAGTTTTGTCAGGACTGGCTCTCCCAAGGCTGTCAGTAGTTCTAATGGAATGTTATCTACTCCCGGGGCCTTGTTTCGACTCAGGTCTTTCAGTGCTCTGTGAAACTCTTCACGCAGTATCGTATCTCCCATTTCATCTTCATCTACATCCTCTTCCCTTTCCATAATATTGTCCTGAAATACATCGCCCTTGTATAGACCCTCTATATACTCCTTCCACCTTTCTGCTTTCCCTTCTTTGCTTAGAACTGGGTTTCCATCTGAGCTCTTGATGTTCATACAAGTGGTTCTCTTTTCTCCAAAGGTCCTTTAATTTTCCTGTAGGCAGTATCTATCTTACCCCTAGTGAGATAAGTCTCTACATCCCTACACTTGTCCTCTAGCCATCCCTGCTTAGCCATTTTGCAATTCCTGTCGATCTCATTTTGCCTGCTTCATTTACTGCATTTTTATATTTTCTCCTTTCGTCAATTAAATTCAATATTTCCTCTGTCACCCAAGGATTTCTATTAGCCCTCGTCTTTTTACCTACTTGATCCTCTGCTGCCTTCACTACTTCATCCCTCAAAGCTACCCATTCTTCTTCTACTGTATTTCTTTCCCCCATTCTTGTCAATTATTCCCTTATGCTCTCCCTGAAATTCTGTGCAATCTCTGGTTTAGTCAGTTTATCCAGGTCCCATCTCCTTAAATTCCAACCTTTTTACAGTTTCTTCAGTTTTAATCTACAGTTCATAACCAATAGATTGTGGCCAGAGTCCACATCTGCCCCTGGAAATGTCTTACAATTTAAAACCTGGTTCCTAAATCTCTGTATTACCCTTATATAATCTATCTGATACCTTCTAGTATCTCCAGGATTCTTCCATGTATGCAACCTTCTTTTATGATTCTTGAACCAAGTGTTAGCTATGATTAAGTTGTGCTCTGTGAAAAGTTCTACCAGGCGGCTTCCTCTTTCATTTCTTACCCCCAATCCATGTTCACCTACTACGTTTCCTTCTCTCCCTTTTCCTACTACCGAATTCCAGTCACCCATGACTATTAAATTTTCGTCTCCCTTCACTACCTGAATAATTTCTTTTATCTCATCATACATTTCTTCAATTGCTCCGTCATCTGCAGAGCTAGTTGGCATATAAACTTGTACTACTGCAGTAGGCGTGGGCTTCATTTCTATCTTGGCCACAATAATGCGTTCACTATGTTGTTTGTAGTAGCTTACCCGCATTCCTATTTTTTTTATTCATTATTAAACCTATTCCAGCATTACCCCTATCTGACTTTGTATTTATAATCCTGTATTCGCCTGACCAAAAGTCTTGTTCCTCCTGCCACCGAATTTCACTAATTCCCACTATATCTAACTTTCACCTATCCATTTCCCTTTTTAAATTTTCTAACCTACCTGCCCGATTAAGGGATCTGACATTCCACGCTCCGATCCGTAGAACGCCAGTTTTCTTTCTCCTGATAACGACGTCCTCTTGAGTAGTCCCCGCCCGGAGATCCGAATGGGGGACTATTTTACCTCCGGAATATTTTACCCAAAAGGACGCCATCATCATTAACCATACAGTAGAACTGCATGCCCTCGGGAAAAATTACGGCTGTAGTTTCCCCTTGCTTTCAACCGTTCGCAGTACCAGCACAACAAGGCCGTTTTGGTTAGTGTTACAAGGCCAGATCAGTCAATCATCCCCTGCAACTATGAAAAGGCTGCTGCCCCTCTTCAGGAACCACACGTTTGTCTGGCCTCTCAACAGATACCCCTCAGTTGCGGTTGCACCTACGGTACGACTATGTGTATCGCTGAGGCACGCAAGCCTCCCCACCAACGGCAAGGTTTATGGTTCATGGGGGGGGGGGGGGGGGGTGTTTTCTCCTATCCATTCTAAATTGAAGCTCTAGTTGTTAATGGGTGTAGAGAACTGACGTCATAACTTAAGCTTATCTATACTAGACAGATTTGGTTTATGTCTTTTACGAAAACTGGACTCACTTTCTGTCTTGATTGTACAATGAATTTTACTGTTTCGAATGTTACAGAGTCATCATCAGACCTATAGAACCAAAAACAAGTGTTCAGAAAAAGTATTAAACAGGCAGTCATGAAAATAATACACGATGCAGCCACATAGGTTACTGTGTGGTACTCATGAATACACGATGATCTTCATTGAGATTGGATCCACAGCTGCGACAAATTTTTTGAATGATATGACACCGCCTGCAGCTGTCATGTTTTCTTTATTTGGGTAATACTGAATAACGACGATCTTAGACAATTTTCAAGTATCTATATAAATATTCAGCGGTGGCACATTGTGACATATTGGACTCTGTACATGTTACATCCGAAAGGCATCCACTGTCGTTGTGATTGTGAGTACAAATGTCGTTGTCATAAAACCAGAACCACTAGCACCATTAATACGAGTGCACGTTAGACATTAAAATTGTTTCTACGTACTATCGTTCTTCACGTAACACGTAATGACAACACATGAGCGGTCACTTCACAAACCAGCAGCTGTCTCTGATTTGATTGCTCACGAGACTACAACCGCAAGGTGTAATTGTGTAAAATTTGGATTCACAGATGACTCATCCCGAACTTCTTACGGCCTTCGGGCTTGGTTCAGAACGCTTATTGCTCATGGAATTCTAGACATTTTTCCACTTCTTGTTAAGTTCGCTACGTCGGCGGCTTCTAGCTTCTGCTGCACGAAGAGGCAGCCAAGTGCCTCCATTGCTGTTACAGGAGGGACACCGCAAGCAAGCGGCAGCGGACAGCAGACGGCGGGTGCTTTACGAGCTTCCGCCAGCGGCGCTGCTGTATCGCTGCGGCTGGGCACCGGACCACCCAGGTTCGTCGTCTTACCGAGCGTTTATATCACCCGCCGGCGCGCCCGGTTCTTGCAGCCTTACGATCTTGTATGGCACATAATTAGAAGCGCTCGGTGCCGGCACTCGATGCTGCTGCGACCGACGGGGCAAAATGATTTCCTCCTGATTCGCATCCACGGAAGGTGGCTCTTTCGGAGCGAGCATGAAAGAAACAGTGAATTTAAACATATTGTTCTTACTTCCAAAGTCATTATATTCGCCATAAATATGTATACTAAACTCACAAATAAATTAACCTGTTCCCGAAAGGAAAGGCTATATGCTTTTAGCACCATGTACTCGTAACGAGACATGTTGTTTAAAAATTCTAAACTGTCAACGCGTCGTTCAAAAAGTGTGGCCCAGTCATAGTGTTGCGTTACCACCTTGTACGAGGCCAAGCCATAGTGCTCAGCCAACGAAGTGTCACAGTTCCCTTCCCGGGACTCTTAGTTTATACAACAAGTACTGATCAACTACCCCATTTAAGTCATGGAAAATGTAACCTCAGCATGTAATTAATCTCATTGTCATTGGCGATATTTTTGATGTCACTATTTGATTAGAAATATAATCATTCTTAAAATGCAAGCTATGGATTTGCCAGTCCAGTAAGGGCAAGAAGTCTGCGGACGCAACCCTCCAGAGCGACCGACTCATGAGAGCGACAGAGCGTGAATTATGACATGCATTCAATAAACGTTCGGTCAGGCTTTCCTTTGCTACGTGTCAGGCAGTTTCGTCGGTATAAATAATTTTTTCTGTACGCATTTCTCAAGACATATGTCTCCTTGCCGTACTAGAAAAGCGTGAATCAGTCTACATTATCTTCTCACAAGCGATACAGACTACTTGGACCAGCTATTAGGTCAGCTAATAAAAATGTTTGACTGTTTTATTGCCAATTACAGGTTTTTCGTTACAGATAGGAATTGTTAAGCATCTGAGATGAAAAAGGAAGTTTCCAATAGAGACAGGGATAAAGAAAAGGAAGAGAGAGAATTTTTTCTGAATCCAAGATCACCAAAAATTATACTGCTTCCACACGGGGCTTCATAAATGAAACGCCAGGGTAGTTTTGAAACTGGCTGACACCGAAACACGCAATATTCTCCAAGTCGATAAAAACTGACATCCACAATCGCGAAGAAAAAGTCATTTACGATTATTTTTATTCAACCCAACACAGAGATAATACACAGCAAGACAAGAAGCATTGTCTTGCTATCAACATCACTGTGAGACATGACGTAATAGTGCAACACACGGTTTGTTTACATGAGCTCACCATGTCTAAACCTGTATCTACTGTCATAGACAAAAATATAACTTCTAAACAACAATTATAGTCACTTCCTACGCGACTTCTCATATTTCGACTTTGAACTAGCAAAGAGATTATAGCGTCAGTGAGGTGTTAACGAACATCAGCTACACTTTTAACCTTAGTCATTACCCGTCGCAATCTGCCTCAAACAAGGGACTCTGACTCCCATTTATAACTTTCTAGCTAAGACCGATGTCAGACATATCACTTTTCTGACAATACAAAATTTTGATACTATGGCGTGTTCCCTCCACGTAAATTCACTCTGAAATTTCCTCGTAATTGTTTTGCGCTCGCTCTGTCCGCTATGAAACGTATTTTTGTGTATGGACTACTTTTGTTCCTCCCACCCTTCAAGGTTAGGGGACGAGTCCAAGCACTGTTGTTAAGAGGTGTTTCCCCATGAAAACTGCGTCTTCCGTTTAGTTTTTCAGCGAAGAATTTTTGCGCCAGTCATGGAGAACATTATTGATGCTGTCGTTTCCGATCCACCTGGAGGTCTCGCGTCCTTGGTAACCGCATCACCCCAACTTGTGTTACAATGGCCAAATCTTCCCGCCACACACCTCCATAAATCTTTATGCGCTACTTGACGAACTTTGATGTGGCCTACACCAAGCATAAGCAGATTAACCGAAGATCATAGCTAGGACATGTCCCACCAAAACTTATTCTCTCAGACTACTTAGTAGATTTATGTATAATCGTTCCTTTTGAATTGAGTGTGGTCAGTGAAACAGCATAACACTGCCACGTCTCAAAATGTTACCTGCAATGCTTTCTTCGAGCGGTCTGACAAATCTGATTGTTTCAGTATAGGGCGCATGTACTGTAACCCAAGACCTAAGGCTCTGGCTGACAAAACTTGTACGCGTATATAACTGACCATCACCTGTGCACAACGTTTTGCAACCTCATTGAACCTTCTAATTGCGTTATTTATGTACAGAGTTTTCCCTAATTCCTACTGAGCACTTTTAGAGATTGTAGAAAGGACGTTTCAAATACAAACAGGTGTCTGTAAGGGATAGGAAACAAACTCATTTTTTACCTCTGGTGATGATATTTACTTTCCTAGCGCACTTTTCCTGTTTGCTTCTTTACCCAGATTGATTGATGATATGGTTCGATCACCTGATGTCTGAGATCATCTCGATACATTTGAGAAAAACTGGATAGGTCGAGGTAGACTTTATTCACGGCTGCGGATTGCATCGACTTTAACCCCATTAGAGTTTTGTTTCTTGATCTTGATGAAGAGTTTTTTCACGAGAATGTTGCACAAGCAGCGGTACCTGGTTACATAGTTTAGGAATATGGCAGTTACGATTATTCGTATACTGATTATTCTTGACCAAACGTACTGGAATTTATTAAACAGATGTAATTATATTTTTATTACAATAAACAATATGATTATCATATGGATCAGTGCCTGAAGAGATTTCTGCAAGAATCATCAATTATCAGGAGAGTTGAACGCGTGAGTCTATATTTTTTTCCCTTTTCACCCGGACTAGGCAGCTTCCGAACGGAAGATCCCATTCAAAACCGAGTAAGTCCCGTTCATTTCTTCTGTAAGGGTGTAATATTAATTGCGAGATAGTTTTTACACAAGTGTTTTCGTAAGAAATATCATAGTATGCTGAATCGCTGTCTATATATACCACCAATGTATCTTGACGAACACTGTGCTGAAGCAATTGCTAAATATTAAGCAGTATTTCTGCGCCGTCAATAGTAGGTACGATATATCACAACCAACAAAGGTAAGATCCTACTTCACTTTCTTAATATTTTTATTTGCTGGTGTTTGGCTTTCGACCTGCTGCCTAGACACTACAGCCTGTTGTGTTCCATCTACCACTATAATTTGTAACCGGTTGTGCACATATTCTAGGCTTAACAAGGTGACGATAGCATCTAGTTACATCATATCAACGAGTTAGTACATTACAGATATATGTCTTATGGCAATGTGTTATCGTATTACAGCTAAATTAGAGCTATGATACAAGCTATAACCTACACTGATACGTTTTAAATGTAATTCAACTTCATGATTTTGCAATGATATGTAAATCTGTAATCTATTCTACGGTCGCAGGTTCGAATCCTGCCTCGGGCATGGATGTGTGTGATATCCTTAGGTTAGTTAGGTTTAATTAGTTCTAAGTCCTAGGGGACTGATGACCTCAGCAGTTAAGTCCCATAGTGCTCAGAGCCATTTGAACAATTTTGTAATCTATTATTATTACACCAGATTACTATGTTTCTAGGATCATGACTCCCGTCGCTGAGAGGCATGAGGAGGTATTTAGATGTTACTACACGTGTCCCTCAGTTTCAGGCCCATCTGAGGGTATGAGGACTCTGTTACCGACCTTTTCAACGCGTACATATTGTCCTACCACTGTTGTTCTGGAGTGTGAGATTGTGAGATGCTTACATCTACAACCATGTGTCTCCAACTACACACCCTCCCCTCACAGCATTCGCCCCACTACCAATTCGATCCAAGTTGCCTCACCGGAAAAGAGGGATAATTTATACGTAACTAGTATATCAGAGCGAAATATTGTGTCCGTGGGTCAATAAATCGTCTATAATCATTCAGATTGCAGTTATAAGTCTGTCGCATTCCCTGTAGATGCTGAAGCGTATATACCTCGTCTAATTGCACACACATCAAAAATAGTTTTGCATCACCCCGGTTCCCAGAACTCCTGAAGATAGACGTTGACTGTGGATATTGTATCACAGACACAGCCCCTTTAACCGTTCAGAGATGTCACTAAACCCGCCCAAAGATGTACGCAACCACGCATGAGCAGCGTCTATTAGACGGAGGGGTCCGACAGTCGATCTGTTCCAGCCATTCCACCAGGAACGATGTACACGGCTCGTGTTGTCCGTAGTTCAACCATTCCTACACAGTCAATACCGCGGTTCGATAGCGTCCGCATTGTTACTTTGTGCCAGGAAGGGCTCTCATTAAAGGAAGTGTCCAGGTGGCTCGGAGTGAAATAAAGTGACGTTGTTCGGACATGGAGGAGATACACAGAGACAGGAACTGTCGATGACATGCCTCGCTCAGGCCGCCCAAGGGCTGCTACTGCAGTGGATCACCGCTACCTACAGATTATGACTAGGAGGAACCCTGACAGCAACGCCGCCAAGCTGAATAATGCTTTTCGTGCAGCCACAGGACGTCGTGCAACGACTCCAACAGTGCGCAATAGGCTGCATTATGGGCAACTTCACACCCGACGTCCATGGCGAGGTCCATCTTTGCAACCACGACACCACGCAGCGCGGTACAGATGGGCCCAACAACATGCCGAATGGACCGCTCAGTACTGGCATCAGGTTCTTTTCACCGATGAGTGTCGCATATGCAGCCGGCCGCGGTGGCCTAGCGGTTCTAGGCGCTTCAGTCCGGAACCGCGCGCGACTGCTACGGTCGCAGGTTCGAATCCTGCCTCGGGCATGGATGTGTGTGATGTCTTTAGGTTATTTAGGTTTAAGTAGTTCTAAGTTCTAGGGGACTGATGACCTCAGATGTTAAGTCCCATAGCGCTCAGAGCCATTTGAACCATTTGTCGCATATGCCTTCAACCGGAAAATCGTCGGAGACGTGTTTGGATGCAACCGGGTCAGGCTGATCGCCTTAGACACTATCCAGCGAGTGCAGCAAGGTTGAGGTTCCCTTATGTTTTGCGGTGGCATTATGTGGGGCCGACGTACGTCGCTGGTGGTCATGGAATGCGCTGTAACGGCTTTACGATACGTGAATGCCATCCTCCGACCGATAGAACAATCATATTGGCAGCATATTGGAGAGGCATTCGTCTCCATGGATTGCAATTCGTGCCCCCATCGTGCACATCTTGAGAAGGGCTTCCTTTAGGATAACGACATCGCTCGACTAGAGTGGCCAGCATGTTCTCCAGACATGAACCCTATCGAACATGCCTAGGATAGAGTGAAAAAGGTTGTTTATGGACGACGTGACCCACCAACCTATCTGAGGGATCTACGCCGAATCGCCGTTGAGGAGTGGGACAATCTGGATCTACGCCGAATCGCCGTTGAGGAGTGGGACAATCTGGACCAACAGTGCCCTGATGAACTTGTGGATAGTAGGCCACGACGAATACGAGCATTCATCAACGCAAGAGGGTGTACTACTGTGTGTTAGAGGTACCGGTGTGTATAGCAATCTGGACCGCCACCTCTGAAGGTCTCGCTCTACGGTGGTACATCATGCAATGTGTGGTTTTCGTGAGCAATAAAAAGGGCGGAAATGATGTTTATGTTGATCTCTATTCAAACTTTCAGTAAAGGTTCCGAAACTCTCGGAACCGAGATGGCGCAAAATTTTTTTGATGTGTGTAGTATCCAAAAATTACTGAATTTCCTATCCCCTTGAGATGGTCGTGAGAAACAGTGGACAGCATACATCTACATCGACATCTACATCTACCTCGATACTCTGCAAATCACACATAAGTTCCTGGCAGAGGGTTCGACGAACCACCTTCACAATAATTCTCCATTACTCCAATCTGAAAAAGCGTGTGGAAAAAGACGAACACCAATATCTTTCCATACAAGTTCTGATTTCCCTTATTTTATTATGATGATCGTCTCTCCCCATGTAGATAAGCGTCAACAAAATATTTTCGCATTCGGAGGAGGAAGTTGGTGAGTGAAATTTCATGAGAAGATTCCGCCGCAAAAAAAATGCCTTTGTTTCAATTATGTACACCCAAAATCCTGCAACATGTCAGTGACACTTTCTCCCCTTTTTTGCGATAATAGAAAACGTGCTGCTCTTCTTTGTACTTTCTAGATGTATTCCGTTAATCATATCTGGTAAGGATCGCACACCGTGCAGCAGTACATCAAGAGAGACGGACGAACGTAGTCTAGGCAGTCTCTTTAGTAGATCTGTTACATTTTTTAAGTGTTCTGCCTATAAGATGCAGTCTTTGGTTTGCCTTCTCCACAACATATTCTGTGTGTCCTTCCCAGTTTCAAGTTGTTCGTAAATGTAGTTCCTAGGCATTTAGTTGAATTTACGAACTTTACATTTGACTGATTTATCGTGTAATTGAAGTTTAACGGATTCCTTTTAGCACTCATGTAGATGACGCGACTGTTTTAGTTATTTAGGGTCAACTTCCAATTTTCGCGCCATGCAGATATCTTTTCTAAAACGTTTTGCAATTTGATTTGCTCTTCTGATGAGTTTGCTAAACTGTATCATCTGCAAACAACCAGAAACGGCTGCTCAGATTGTTATGTTTATATAGATTATATAGATAAGGAACAGCAGAAGGGCTACATCACTACCTTCGGGAACGCCAGAAATCACTTCTGTTTTACTCGACGACTTTCCTTCAATTACTACGAACTGTGACATCACTGACAGGGAATCTTAAATCCAGTCACATAACCGAGGCGATCGATATTCCGTAAGCACGCAATTTCACTGCAAGTTGCTTGTATGCGCGTAGACTACGTGTGAGGGCACCCGTAGTTGCTACAGCATTATCAACCAGCTATTGGTGTTAATTTAAACTGAACAGCAGAACTTTATTTTTGCGTCTTCTGACGTGTGTTCCAGTCAACTTTCTCCTAGATGCATCTTGCAAGCGCGCTGACAGGCCGTGTAATTTGAGGAAGCGTTAGACATGTGAAGCAAAGCGTGCCGTTGCAACATGGCCTCGCGGCTGAAGTTGTCTATGCCTTGACTCGCTCCCCTCTTAATTGATACCTCCATTGCGTAATCCAGCGATTACAGCCGCTGCAAGTCCGCTTACCGTTACTCCACGTGACTGGCTTTTTAATAGCCGATTTTCCTCCAACTATTAATCTTGGCGTGTGTCCTGTCTTTTGCACGAATTGCGCCGGCTTTGTAAATGAGTCTTTCTGGAACGACGCTCTCGTTACTGGCTGTAGGTGCTTAACGATCAGCGTTGCAGAACCAAAACAAATAGCTTCCGACCTCTGCACGATATTTTTGCCCTGTCGCAGTCCCCTTTATGCACCAGCGGTCCGACATGGCTGGAGGTTCGTTACAGTAGAAACAAATCTGTACAGATTCTTTAAAAAGATGAAGGTATATCAATGAAATTTGAAATTAGCAACCCTCTTTAAACATATAGTGACGTGATGGATGATGACAGCCTAAGTCACAATATGGTCAGAGACAACTTACAAGTTGTTGCTCCACAGTTTCGATGGCTGTATTGAAAAGTGCTGAAATCTTACTTATGTGTTTACATTCAGTGCCTATACAGTTCCCAAATGCTTTGCTACTCCCTGCAAGAGCGAGAAATTTCTCACATCCTAAGACCTGACTCTGGGGCAAGTTCACTTCAGTTTGAGATCCAGTAAACTACGCTTCCATTCCACTATAAAAAGCGTAGTCCATCTCGCTGCTAGTGAACAAACTCTGTAATAGGTATTCTTCTTCTTGTAATGTTAAACACTTCACGTTCATTTTATGCCTGACAATAGACAAAGTTCAAGTATACTCATCTTAGAAGATACTCTACCTCAGTTTAAGTTCGTAGAATTAATTCTGTTCATGTATCGTCCATTGCCAGAACTCTTTATGGTTCATTCCTGACTATGACGTACTTAATCATGAACTTATCTGTCAATCGTATCTTCAACTTCCATGGAGCTGCAAGTATTTTAATAACCATTTTGATATCTTTTAACATCAACTGGTCTGAACCGATTTTGTACACCCGTCTGAAGCTGCCCTCTAGCCGTCAACTAACATACATTCAAACACGCAAAATCGTACATCACGTTCACGCGATATTTCACATATCGTGTCCTTCAGCATCGCTCTACAGCTACTCTAATAACTCCGTATCTAGTCTCAAACTGTCTTTTAATTATCGTCTTCTATCCGTTATGTTCCACGGGTGTTATGAAATCGCTGAAGGCGTTAACTATGTTTTCATTGTGGCTGTAAACTTCTGTCAAAAATGGAAATATATTAGTAGATAAAACCTAAATCTAACATCTTTCAGTAATAGATATAATCCTGCTATAATAGATAAACTAACCAACAAAACAAATTATTTCTCAACAACCATCCACGAACAAGAAAGCATATTTGTAAACCTACCTTTCCAAGGGAAGATCACCTACTATGTAACAATATCAGAAGCCAGATGTGTTTTCAAAATCATTTGAGACGCATATCCAAGTTTCTACACAGGAGAAACTGGTAGAATCTTCACAACAATATTCAAAGAGCACATGGATTAACTCCTTAACAACCTGAATAAATGCAGCTTTCCCACACATCTTCCCCAACACAGTCATTCTACATAAACGTCACGGAATAGTACCTTTGCTAAAAAACTGCATAAAAACTGAAATCTCTGTCGACACAGACAAAGCACCGAAACACCATCACAGTGACCAGACTGAACTGAGAAACAGATTTTTCCTTCGAGGACTTAGTAGCTCCAAACAGCTAATCATCAAACTAACCCCCCCTCCCCGCACCATTTACGTCACCCATCAACATTTCCCATCGCATTTTAAACACATTTTGTATATAAGGCAATAAACTACCATAGAATAAATCTTATACTATATACCTAAATATGTAGTGTTAAAATAACTTAATACACATGTACATATTATCATATTGGCTGCAATTAACCTAATCTGTGTTTACCACGATTCAATAATTTCAGACTATGTTCACATTAAAACAGAAATAAGGCAGCAGTTAACTCTGAAGTTTTGTTCGGTATATTTAATGTTCACACACAGACGGAAAAATCACGTCATCGAGAAAATAATGTAGGGCAATAAAAATTTGGGGAGCACGTTGTACATTTGCTAGGTTAATTAAGCGCGAGATAAGCCTTTGCAAATGTGAAATTCTGGCACATTCACAACCCGTGTAATCACCAGAATTTTGAACGCAAGCATGCAGACGTGCGTGAACTGGGTTTTACAGGTGCCGAACGTCAGTTACTGGAATGGAGCTCTTTATCTTTTGCACTTGGTCGGTAAGTACACGAACAGTTAATGCTGTTTGTAGATGATGCTGGAGTTGTCATCCGATGATGCCCCATATGTGGTCGACTGGAGACAGCTATGGTGATTGAGCAGACCAAGGCAACATGTCGACAATCTGTAGAGCATGTTGCTTTACAACAGCAGTAAGTGGGCGAGCATTATCCTGTTGGAAAACACCTTGAATGCTGTTCATGAATGGGAGGAGAACAGGTCGAATCACCAGATACGAAATCGCACCCCAGACCATAACTCCAGATGTAGATCCAATGTGTCTAGCACGCAAACAGGTTGGCTGCAGGCTCTCAACTGGCTCCCTTCTAACCAATACACGGCTATGAATGGCACCGAGGCTTTCATCAGAAAACGCAACAGACGTCCACCCTGACCTGCAATGAACTCTCGCTTGGTACCACTGAAGTCAGAAAATGGCGGCGTTTTTGTTTCAATGGAATGCACGCTACAAGCCGTCTGGCTGCGAGCTGTCCTTGAAGTAACCGATTTGTAACGGTTCGGTGCGTCATAGTGGTGCCAACTGTTGCTCAAATGGCTGCTGCAGACGCAGTACTATGCGCCAGAGTCTTCTCTTTCGTGATCACAGCTGCCAGCAGTTACGTACATTCCTACCAAGTTTTTCTGCACTATCGTAGAAGGAATATCCAGCTTCTCGGAGCACTATTATACGACCTCGTTCAAATTCAGTGAGGTGTTCATACTGACGTCTTTGTCACCTTAAAGTCATTCTTCATTAACATCAACTCACCAGGTCTAATCTCAAAGGTAACTAACGCTCGTGACTGTTAAAGCGCGTATTTAATCAAACTCGATTTGCGTCCTCATGGTCGCCCTGCTAGCGCTACTCTTACGTGATTGGTACGAAACTTGAATTGGTATCATCTTTCAGACGTAGAAACACGCCTAACAACTTTCGTTTATATCACGCAGCTCCTTCTTGCCGTTGAGATTTTCTTTCCGTCTAAGAGGAAAAATGACGAACCACGAAGTAATTATCCGATAGGGACGGGATTTGTTATGCGCGACTTAAATACAGAGGAAAAAAATAAGTACAATTTGAAAATAAAATTATTTATTGGAGAGAAAGAGCTACACAAATTGAGCAAGTCAATAACGGGTTGGTCTACCTCTGGCACTTATCCAGGCCGTTATTAGGATTGGCATTGATTGAGTTGTTAGATGTCCTCCTGAGGGATATCGTGGCAAGTTCTGTCCAACTGGGATGGTAGACCGCCAAAATACCGAGCTTGTTGGAGACACCAGTCCATTATGCTCCTAACGTTCTCATTTGGGGAGAGATCCAGCAACCATGCTAGCCAAGGTAGGAATCGGCAAGCAAGATAAGCAACAGAAATTATAGCAGTGCGCAGGCGGACGTTATCTTGATGAAATATAAGCACAGGGTGTCTTGTCATGAAGCGCAACAAAACAGGACGTAGAATACCGTCGACGTTCCACCGTACTGTAACGGTACCGCGGATGACACAGAAGGGCCCGCCTACGAAATGAAATGGTACCGGCAGACCATCACTCCTGGTTGTCGGGCCGTATGGAGGTCGACACTGCTGCCCGGGGAGTATCCACACACGTGTTCGCTGGTCACCGGGGCTCATTTCGAAGCGGGACTCATCACCGAAGACAATTCCCCTAAAGTCAATGAAGGTCCATTCCAAAGATATGTCTGCAGACCGCCGGGACAGCGGTAGGATGCCAACCTGCCTCCGTAGCTACTGCCCTATGTCTTTTGCTGCTCACTTTCACGCAATGCACTGAAGCTCGTCAGAGGGTGAAATCAAGCACAGTTTTAGTTTATTTATTTATTTAATCGTATGGCTAGGACCCCCAGTCACGCAGGCCGTTCGCTGGATGCTGGTGTTTCAATTTGACGCCACTTGCCGGCCGGTGTGCCCGAGCGGTTCTAGACGCTTCAGTCTGTAGCCGCGCGACTGCTACGGTCACAGGTTCGAATCCTGCCTCGGGCATGTATGTGTGTGATGTCCTTAGGTTAGTTAGGTTTACGTAGTTCTAAGTTCTAGGGGACTGATGACCTCAGATGTTAAGTCCCATAGTGTTCAGAGCCATTTGAACCATTTTTTTTGACGCCACTTCGGCCACCTGCAGTCGATGAGGATGATAAGATGATCATGAGGACAGCACAACACCCAGTCCCTGGGCGGGGAAAATTCCCCGCGCCAGCCGGGAATCGAACCCGGGCACAGAATATTGACAACCCGTCACGCTGACCATTCAGCTACTGGGGGACGACATTAAGCAGAGTGAGCGCTAACTACGGGTAATGGAGTATCGGGTAGTTGTGGCCGAACCACCAGACGCAGTATACGCTGTACAAGAAGCTTACACATCATATACGGGGGTAACCTCAAAAGTAAGATCTATTTGTTATAAGTACATAGACCTGTTTATTTCTACAATGGTTTACATCAGTTTACAGCTATTTTTCGACATGATCACCATTTCTGTCGATGCATTTTTGCAGACGCTGTGGCAATTTTTGTATGCCCAAGACATATCAGCTCGCCGCCATGCTGTTCAGAAAGTTATGAACCTCTTCTTTCACCTCGTCATCGGAGCTGAATTGCTTTCCGGCCAAATATTCTTTTAACCTAGGGAACAGGTGATAGTCACTGGGCGCCAAGTCAGGACTATAGGGTGGGTGGGTGACTATGTTCCACTGAAATTGTTGCACGAGAGCAACGGTTTGCCGAGCGACGTGTGAGCGAGCGGGAATGTGTACGCCCTTGCTCAACATTCCTCTTCTCAGTTTCTGAATTGCCCGTTTTAGTTTTTTCAGAGTCTCACCGTACCTGTCAGCGTTAATTGTGGTCCCAGCGATTCAGCTCCGACGACGAGGTGAAAGAAGAGGTGCATAACTTTCTGAACAGCATGGCGGCGAGCTGGTATGACATGGTCATACAAAAACTGCCACAGCGTCTACAAAAATGCATCGACAATAATAGTGTCGAAAAATACCTAAATGTTCAAGCTGTAAAGTGATTGTAGAAATAAACAGATCTATGTACTTATAAAAAAATAGAACTTACTTTGGGATTAGCGTCGTACAAAAATTAATTCTTTTAGATTGAAGGTGGTGTCGGAAATCAGGAATACTAGAGTTTCTGCTGGCCAGTGTGACCGAGCGGTTCTAGGCGCTTCACTCTGGAACCGCTACGGTCGCAGGTTCGAATCATGCCTCAGGCATGGATGTGTGTGATGTCCTTACATTGGTCCGGTTTAAGTAGTTCTGAGTTCTACGGGACTGATGACCTCAGATGTTAAGTCCCATAGTGCTCAGAGCCATTTGAGCTAGAGTTTCTTCTCTGCTACTGGAACTGTCGGAAATTAGGAATACTGAAGTTCTTTCTACGCAGTTTAAAACTAATTCTCATCCAACACATCCTAAAATTTCTAATCAATGCGAATAAAGGTCAACTTTCCAACAATGAGTCAAATTTCTTTCTCTTCGGTACGTAAATTTACACGGAGGTGACATAGCGATTTGCGCATATTACAGAACGCCGTAATATCGCGTACGCAAGGTATAAAAAGCCAGTGCATTAGCGTAACTGTCATTTGCACTCACTTGATTCTTGTGAAAAGGTTTCCGACTTAATTATGTCCGCACAAAGGCAATTACCAAACTTTGAACGCGGAAAAGTAGTCGGAACGAGACGCACGGGACATTCCATTTCGGAAATCGTTCGGTAATTCAGTATTCCCAGATTCACAGTGTCAAGGGCGTACCGAGACTGCCAGATTTCAGGCATTGCCTTCACCACTGAGTGAAATAACCGCAGAAATCAATGTGGTATACAGAGTGAGTCACCTAACATTACCGCTGGATATATTTCGTAAACCACATCAAATACTGACGAACCGATTGCACAAGACCGAACGTGAGGAGAGGGGCTAGTGTAATTGTTTAATACAAACCATACAAAAATGCACGGAAGTATGTTTTTTAACACAAACCTACGTTTTTTTAAATGGAACCACGTTAGTTTTGTTAGCACATCTGAACATATAAACAAATACGTAGTTAGTGCCGTTTGTCGCATTGTAAAATGTTCATTACATCCGGAGATATTGTAACCTAAAGTTGACGCTTGAAACCTCCGACGTTCAGTTGCAGCCGGCCGAAGTGGCCGCGCGGTTCTGGCGCTGCAGTCTGGAACCGCGAGACCGCTAATGTCGCAGGTTCGAATCAGGCCTCGGGCATGAATGTGTGTGATGTCCTTAGGTTAGTTAGGTTTAACTAGTTCTAAGTTCCAAGGGACTAATGACCTCCGCAGTTGAGTCCCATAGTGCTCAGAGCCATTTGAATCGTTCAGTTGCATGTTGTAACAAACACGGGCCACGGTCGGCGAGCAGCATCTGCAGGGACATGTTTACGATGACGACCGTGTTTACGAGTGTGGCTGTAGTGCACTGTTGTGGTTTGGTCTAGCTGTCGCAGTGTCCGCATGTAGCGCTTGCTGCTATTGTCTCCGCACACAGACCAACTGTAGTACACCGTGTTACCAGACGTCTGTGATAGTGTAGTGTTGTAGGGAATGTGACCATGGTGTATTCGAACTCTGAAAAGGCGGAGATGATACTCATCTATGGCGAGTGTCGACGAAATGCAGCTGAAGCCTGCAGGGTGTATACAGAACGGTACCCGGACAGAGAGCATCCAACGTGCCGCACATTGCAAAACATCTATCGCCAACTGTATGCAACAGGTATGGCCGTAGCACGCAAACGGGTCCGTAAGAGGCCCTTCACAGGAGAAGCGGGTGCAGTTGGTGTGTTAGCTGCTGTTGCCATGAACCCACACATGAGTACACGGGACATTGCAAGAGCCGGTGGACTGAGTCAAAGTAGTGTCATGCGCATACTGCATCGTCACCGCTTTCACCGTTTCATGTGTCGCTACATCAGCAATGACATGGTGATGACTTTAATCATCGAGTGCAATTCTGTCAATGGGGATTAACAGAGAATGCGTTGCAGTTCTACCTGTTTACCGATGAAGCGGGTTTCACAAACCACGGGGCAGTGAATCTACGGAACATGCATTACTGGTCCGTGGACAATCCTCGCTGGCTCAGACAGGTAGAGCGACAGCGAGCGTGGACTGTAAATGTATGGTGCGGAATCATTGGCGACCTCATTGGTCCTCACTTCATTGCAGGGACCCAAACAGCTGCAACATACATCGCGTTTCTACAGAATGATCTGCCAACGTTGCTGGAAAATGTCCCACTGGAAACGCGTCGACGTATGTGGTATCAGCATGATGGTGTACCTGCACATTCCGCAATTAACACTAAGCTGACCCTTGACAGGATGTTTGACGGGCGTTTCGTAGGACGTGAAGGACGCATAAATTGGCCAGCCTGTTCTCCTGATCTTACACCTCTGGACTTCTTTCTGTGGGGTACGTTAAAGGAGAATGTGTACCGTGATGTGCCTACAACCCCAGAGGATATGAAACAACGTATTGTGGCAGCCTGCGGCGACATTACAACAGATGTACTGCGGCGTGTACGGCATTCATTACGCCAGTTGTGTGCAGCAAATGATGGCCACCACATTGAACATCTATTGGCCTGACATGTCGGGACACACTCTATTCCACTCCGCAATTGAAAACGGAAACCACGTGTGTACGTGTACCTCACCCCTCATGGTAATGTACATGTGCGCCAGTGAAAACGACCAATAAAAAGGTGTTAACATGTGGACGTAATGTGCTGTCCCAGTCTCTTCTGTACCTAAGGTCCATCACAGTTCCCTTTGGATCCCTACGTAATTCGGTGCTCTCCGATACACACGATCGAACAGCGGAGGAGTGGTACTCAAGCGTCAACTTTAGGCTACAATATCTCCGGATGTAATTAACATTTTACAATGCAACAAACGGCACTGATTACGTATTTGTTTATATGTTCAGATGTGCTAACAAAACTAAGGTGGTTCCATTTTAAAAAACGTAGGTTTGTGTTAAAAAACATACTTCCGTGCATTTTTGTATGGTTTGTATTAACCAATTACACTAGCCCTTCTCCTCACGTTCGGTCTGTGGAATCGATTCGTCAGTATTTGATGTGGTTTACGAAATATATCTAGCGGTAATGTTAGGTGACTCACCCTGTATACGACGAATGTATCAGTCACGACAGTGCAACGATATCTGCCGTTAATGGGCTATGCCAGCAGACGGACGACGCGAGTGCCTTTGCTAACATCACGACATCACCTGCAGCGGCTCTCCTCGTTACCATATCGGTTGGTCCCTAGACGACTGGAGAACCGGGGCCTGGCCAGGCGAGTCTCGATTTCTGTTGTTAGGAGCTGACGGCAGGGCTCGAATGTGGCGCAGACCCTACAAGCTGGCTGTGGCTCCATAATGGTGTGCGCCGTGTTTGCATGGAATGGACACGGTCATTGACTGGAAATGGTCACGTTCGGCTATTCGGAGGCCATTTTCAGCCATTCAAGGATTTCATGTTCCCAAACAACAATGGCATTTTTACGGATGACAACACGTCATGCCACCGTGCCACAATTGTTCGCGACTGGTGTTAAGAACAATCTGAAGAGTTCGAGAGAATGATTTGGCCACCCAGATCGCCTGATATGAATCCCATCGAATATTTATGGTACATAATCGAAAGTTCAGCTCGTGCACAAAATCTTCCACCTGCGACACTTTCGCAATTATGGCCGGCTATAGAGGCAGCATGGCTCAATATTTCTGCAGGGGACTGCCAAGGACATGTTGAGTCCATGCTAAGTCGAGTTGCTGCAGTACGCTGCGCAAAAGGAGGTCCGGCAAGATTTTAGGTGGTATGATACTACTACATACACTGAACATTCTGACCACCTACCCAATAGCCGGTAAGTCAACCTTTGGCATGGAGCCGCGCGGGATTAGCCGAGCGGTCTGAGACGCTGCAGTCATGGACTGTGCAGCTGGTCCCGGCAGAGGTTCGAGTCCTCCCTCGGGCATGGGTGTGTGTGTTTGTCCTTAGGATAATTTAGGTTAAGTACAGGGTTATTACAAATGATTGAAGCGATTTCACAGCTCTACAATAACTTTATTATTTGAGATATTTTCACAATGCTTTGCACACACATACAAAAACTCAAAAAATTTTTTTAGGCATTCACAAATGTTCGATATGTGCCCCTTTAGTGATTCGGCAGACATCAAGCCAATAATCAAGTTCCTCCCACATTCGGCACAGCATGCCCCCATCAATGAGTTCGAAAGCATCGTTGATGCGAGCTCACAGTTCTGGCACGTTTCTTGGTAGAGGAGGTTTAAACACTGAATCTTTCACATAACCCCACAGAAAGAAATCGCATGGGGTTAAGTCGGGAGAGCGTGGAGGCCATGACATGAAGTGCTGATCATGATCTCCACCACGACCGATCATCGGTTTTCCAATCTCCTGTTTAAGAAATGCCGAACATCATGATGGAAGTGCGGTGGAGCACCATCCTGTTGAAAGATAAAGTCGGCGCTGTCGGTCTCCAGTTGTGGCATGAGCCAATTTTCCAGCATGTCCAGATACACGTGTCCTGTAACGTTTTTTTCGCAGAAGAAAAAGGGGTCGTAAACTTTAAAAACTTTAGATTGCACAAAACACGTTAACTTTTGGTGAATTGCGAATTTGCTGCACGAATGCGTGAGGATTCTCTACCACCCAGATTCGCACATTGTGTCTGTTCACTTCACCATTAAGAAAAAATGTTGCTTCATCACTGAAAAAAAGTTTCGCACTGAACGCATCCTCTTCCATGAGCTGTTGCAACCGCGCCGAAAATTCAAAGCGTTTGACTTTGTCATCGGGTGTCAGGGCTTGTAGCAATTGTAATCGGTAAGGCTTCTGCCTTAGCCTTTTCCGTAAGATTTTCCAAACCGTCGGCTGTGGTACGTTTAGCTCCCTGCTTGCTTTATTCGTCGACTTCCGCGGGCTACGCGTGAAATTTGCCCGCACGCGTTCAACCGTTTCTTCGCTCACTGCAGGCCGACCCGTTGATTTCCCCTTACAGAGGCATCCAGAAGCTTTAAACTGCGCATACCATCGCCGAATGGAGTTAGCAGTTGGTGGATCTTTGTTGAACTTCGTCCTGAAGTGTCGTTGCACTGTTATGACTGACTGATGTGAGTGTATTTCAAGCACGACATACGCTTTCTCGGCTCCTGTCGCCATTTTGTCTCACTGCGCTCTCGAGCGCTCTGGCGGCAGAAACCTGAAGTGCGGCTTCAGCCGAACAAAACTTTATGAGTTTTTCTACGTATCTGTAGTGTGTGGTGACCATAAGTCAATGAATGGAGCTACAGTGAATTTATGAAATCGCTTCAATCATTTGTAATAGCACTGTAGTGTGTAAGCTAAGGGACTGATGACCTTTGCAGTTAAGTCCCGTAAGATTTCACACACATTTTTGGCATGGATAACGCATAACAGCAACGATGCGTCGTCACATGGAAGCAATGAGGCTTTGCTATGTCGCTGGAGGTATTTGGAACCACATCTGCACACAAAAGTCACCTAATCCCCATAAATTTCGGGGAGAGGAGCGATGAGCTCCGACGCCACGTTTAATCACATCTCAGATGTGTTCGATCGGGCTCAGGTCTGGTCAGTTGGGAGGCCAGCACACTGCCGGCCTTGTGACGTGGCGCATTATTTTGTTGAAAAATGCCACTGCAGTCGGGATACACGATCGTCATGAAGAGGTGTGCGTGGTCTCCAACCAGTGTACGATACTCCTTGGCCGTCTTTGTTCCTTGTACGACTCCCCTCGACCCATAGATGCCCACTTGAGTTTTTCTCTGAGCATAATGAAGCCGCCGCCAGCTTGTTTCCGTCCCTCAGTATAGGCGTCAAGGAGCTGTTCCTCTGGAAGATGACGGATTCACGCCCTCCCATCGCCTGATGAAGAAGGTAGACCACGCAACGCTCTGCCCCTGTGCCAACGTTCAGTGCCGATCGTCACGTTGTGGCGTCCCCTTAGAAAAATTATTGAATTACTGTGCTGGTAAACCCCCTTACGTTATTTGCTTTTCAAACAGCTGAGCAAAACTGAACGTCTCCAGAATGAGATTTTCACTCATGTCTCCGCAATATCCTTTCTTTCAGGAGTGCTAGTTCTGCAAGGTTAGCAGGAGAGCTTCTGTAAAGTTTGGAAGGTGGGAGACAAGACACTGGCAGAAGAAAAGCTGTGAGGACGGGGCGTGAGTCGTGCTTGGGTAGCTCAGTTGGTAGAGCACCTACCCGCGAAAGGCAAAGGTCCCGAGTTCGAGTCTCGGTCCGCCACACAGTTTTAATCTGCCAGGAAGTTTCAAAACTGAACGTACTCACAGTAGTCTCTTTACTTATTCTGATCATCAGTAAACTGACACACAATATTTTTAGCGCAACGCAATCTGACTTTCAAAAATCCCTACAAAAGAATGACCCTGACTAACAATAACCTATACCTTTCATGAATCACTTACCTCACAAAAATCTTCGTTACTCGAACTACTGCAATACAGCGAGCGCCACTACTGCCAGACAAAAAAAAGATTCTAACTACTGGTAGGACTAACTGCTGATAGGCATAGTTAGCAAATGAAAGATTTTGATAAAGAACAAACAATGTATTTACCTTAATAGTGTTCAAAAGTCATTATATATATCAGTTCATGACAGCCAGTCTTACAAATTTACTGTCTCTGATGGACACATGTCCAGATCATCCGCTCTCAAAACTCCGCCATCTCTCTCCCCACATCCAACACTGCTGGCAGCTCACCTCCAACTGCACAACGCTACGCGCTGTTAACAGCCAACTGCCCAACACTACAATAGCAAATTTCAACAATGCAAACAAGCCACAGACTGCACACAGCACTGTCAGCGATTTTCATCCAGAGCACTACGTGGCGTTACCAACATAAAAACCTAAACAGCCTACTTACATACCCTACGACATCCGACATCTGTGATAAGGGGTGGCCGCGCAACCCCACGACGTCATGATGTGGTTTCACTTTGGTTTCGCCACGTGTTGAAGACACTCACGACAGCACTCCTCAACATCCGACAAGTCGTGCAGTTTCCGAAGTGCTCGTGCCGAGTCTCCGGGCCAGCACACTCTGTCAAACTCAAATGGTTCAGATGGCTCTGATCACTATGGGACTTAACATCTGAGGTCATCAGTCCCCAGAACTTAGAACTACTTAAACCTAACTAACCTAAGGACATCACACACATCCATGCCCGAGGCAGGATTCGAACCTACGACCGTAGCAGTCGCGCGGTTCCGGACTGAAGCGCCTAGAACCGCTCAGCCACCCCGGCCGGCTGTCAAACTCTGATACATCGCGCGCCAACCCTATTCTACACATGGACGGCACGCTCACCGATACCGCATGCACCGTGTATGTGTCTGACTAGCGGTCATTCCTCGCCAGGTGACGCTGCTATCGCCTGGAAGGGTTTATGTCGACAGCGGGTGGTGGTCATAATGTTCTGGTTGATAACATGTACAAAGTTCTGACAAAACCACATCTGGTCGATAAACAAAAAGTCTTGTTAACTTTTCGGGACCGTCGCATCTGTGACGACGTGACCGGACTGCACGTTTCTCACTAGAAAAAAATTCGTATGAGAAAATACACTTCATGCGTTTCAGTATCGTGCTATCTCACAAGAAATTCAGCAAAATATGAATATACCATTGGGTGGAGCGCTACGTCATTGGTAATTTACAGAATACGTCGCTGATTCCAAAGATTCGCGCGATCCAAATGGCAGAATATTAATGAACAGTGGTATCTCCACATGCTAAATTGTGAGCCTCTGCCTTTGGTGAGTACCAAATGGAATAACGGGTTACCACGGTGGTGCTGGGTCAGACGAGTGCTGGCCGAAGCCATGAATGTTGGTTCATGTGCAAATGCAAAATTATGAACTAAATACAAACAGAAATCGTGATATAAGCATTAGCAAAATGGCTCTTCCGGTGTGAAAGTTTATTTTTTTAAAATCAAAAAGTCCAGTTTCAATGGAATCGATGTCTGCAGTAAGGTATCAATAAATAAAATAAACTCGTTTTTATTTCAGTGCCTCGTCATTTTGACGAAAGCAGTTCTCTCTTACTAACACCAGTCTTATGAATAGTTGTACATAAGTATCATTAATATGCTTCGTGATTAGCATTCATGGGAACATGCAGAATACGAGTAACGAAAAAAGTATTGACTGTACTCGAACCTGTGATCTTCGGATTTTGAAGCCTAATGTGACGCGAACGTTACAGTACAACTAAGAAACTGACGTCGTGACCACTGTAGCGAGTGGAGAGCACGTAACGACCCGGACGTACGAAGGTCTGACTCGACACATACTGGAATAGTAAGAAACCATCAACAGTGACTGGTGATACAGAAGAAAAGCATGAACTGATGAAAGGAAAGAAACAGAAGTGGAGTTAGAAGCCTGTTGCAGCAACGGGTGAAACTGATACAGTGTTAGACTAGTTACATAAACTAAAACATATGCCTTGCTATTAAAACTACAGGGGACATGCTGTCCCGATTTCGTTCAACAACAGAAAATCGTAAAGACTTGTGTGGTGCTGCAAAACGCAGAGGTGACTACTGAACAGATAAAATTTAGGATCTAAAAGGGGAAATATTTTTGAAAACGTTGCTCAGTTGTAAACTCTATTGGAAATTTTCAAACACCAGCAACTGTAACAGAAACTGAGTTAGAGAAAATGTGTTCCTCGATTATCGTTTAAGTAATGACGATGTGTATGTGTTACATCATAGCTACTGAACGGAGCAGTGTGGGTACCGTTACACCATGCTATCATGTACCAGTTATACCAACACCATTGTATACCTGCCATATTGTAAATGCATTAGAAAGAGGAAACGATTTCTTTCTTTAGTTTTAACTTCTGCTCGTTCTCTACCATTAGGTTGAGCTGTTGAAGCGGGTAAGTTTGAGAACTCAAGTGACGTCCCTGTGAGAGCATGACGTCCGGTTAGTGACTGAGTAATGGAAAACAGAAGGTGCAAGCGTCATACAGACAGAGACCTTTCTTATGTTTAAGTGACGTACTTGTTTGTTTCTCTGATATAGCTTCCACGTGACAAAAACATGATGTTTCAAGAATTATGAAAAACAAGTAATTTGTGGTACAATGAAGCGACGAGAAATGATATGTAGGGTTGTTAGAAACGCTGTAATAGAGATAATTAAAGTCTGTAGCGTTGCAGCAGCAGACCGCGGAACGTCATACCGTGTTGTTCCAGTGTCTCATCGTCTCTGCGATCTATGATACACCAACAGAACTAAACGCTTGCTTAACAAAGTGGATGGGGACACACGTGTAATAACCAGTCTCGTATCTCATAATCACTGCGTAGGTTGTGATGAGATGACTAATGTTACCACTGCTTCTTCACACTCAAGGGCTCTACATGTTTCTAACAGAATCATCCGTTTAGTTTTTTCGCATTACGTCTATAATGGACAAGTTTTCACGAGTTCACTCGTTTCCCAAGATTTTACAAGGATTGGACTGTTATTGGGTTTCGTCTTTCGCCATTTTAACCGATTGGCAAGAGTACTTACTTCAGCTTCACATGAGTGCTACTCAGCGAAAACGGTCATTTGCAATTTTGATTCCTAAAGCTGACTTTGAACTTTTGATATCACTTCACTTCCTTAGCTTTATACCGATACACATTACTTTTTACCCTTTTACGGATTATTTTGTGTTTACTGAGAAAGCTGCAGCGCAACTGTGATAACAGACAGACCATCCAAAACTTAGGTTTTCCGTGGTTACCGTAAACGATTCAAAATGCATCCAACCGTGCGCTCACCAAGACCTCATCTAGACGGTACGTGAAATATAATGTTACTTTCTTTTTACATCACACTTTCACCATGTGTACCTTCCACCGCCGATCGTCCACCATATCCCACACATTCTTGATGTTTTCAGCAGAGATAATAGTTTTGGGACGCCCTTCACTTAAATCATCCTCAAATAAAGCACGGTCACTTGTGGATCGGTTGTCAATTTCCTAACCGTTGAAAATGAAGAAGCATCTTTGCATGAGCTTCCTTCTGAAGCAAAGAATTTTGTGACGGAATGAAATTCAAATATAAACATTTCAGTTAACCACGCGCAACACTAATACTTCAGCAAGAAACTTATAAACCGAAGTATTTCACTATTCAACTTGAAATCTGACTCGTCTCATAATCCGAGAACGACGGGACAAGGTATCCAATCACGGACGAAACGGAATTCAATGTTTAGTGCAAAATATATCACTCGAGTTTAAACGTTTAAAGCGTGATATGTAAATCAAACAGGCAGCCTTGCACAATTACTCCGTGAATTCGAAACTGCGCCTTCGTGATGTACATTGGACGGGTAGCTATCAAACTATCGGCGATGGTAAAAAGTCCTTTATTCAGTTCCTAGTGATCAACGTCTGCGTGGTGATGGACTAGGGCTTAATCAAAAAGCAGCTAACGTCTTACTTATCGGAATCCAGTTAACGATCGAAATGTCACTGCACGCTTTGATCGTACTCACACCATGGTGCAAGTTCGAGCACCAACGGAAGAGTCAAAGGATGAAGACTAGTACTCTTTTTATGAGCAATTACACGATGTTTTAGATGAAATATCCATTCATGATCTTATGGTTCTCATGGGTGATATGACTGCTTACTTAACATTGACTGTACTGATTTACAGGATCTTGTTGCAGCCTTTGCGACTAGACAACACAGAACTGATTACGGTGAACGTTTCAGATCATTCCGTAGACTTCACGGACTCTGTAAAGGCAATACTTTCTTTCATCATAAAATGACACATAAGAAGACCTGGCGTTCATCTGATGAAAACACTCCAAATGACATCGCTTCCATATGTATAAATGGCCGATGGAAATCATCTTTGTGCGATACACGAACCTATGGTGCTGTGGATGTTGGGTCGGATCGTCTCTTGGTTTGAGCAGACTTGAGAGTGAAACATCGCAACAACCCAACAACACAAGTGACCGTTTGGTGGGGCAAAGCTAAAAGACAGAGAAGTAGAAAATTAATTTTGAACCAACCTTAAAATTGATTCTAGGCACCTCGGAATCCTCTCGGTGATCTTCAGACGCAATGATTTAAATTCAAAGATTCTGTGAGTACCTACGTTGAAGAGGCAGTTGGACGGCGGAGAGCAACACAGAAAGAGCGATGGATTCAAGACCGAAATTGGCATCTGAATGATGAAAGAAAGATTTTAAAGCAACAGCATCAACAAACTAAAGGTCACGTAGAGAGCTTCACGCCACTAGACGAAAATATGCTGAGGTAGAACACTGAGCCACACGCAGTTGTAGAGCCGATTAAAAAAATTGTTTTAAGGGAAATATAGAGAGACACAAAATGCTGTCTTGATACCAAGACAATATATAGAATCGTTAGAGAACTTACTCGGACCTACAGTTTTTTAAACGGCGCCATAAAGAATAAAAGTGGCAAACTTCTGATTACAAATGATGATCAAGCTGATCCTTCGGTTGAGGGCCTCAACGAAACTTTATACCAGCCCAAACCACTTAACGCTGACAACTTCGAGAATGAGCCAAAATGCAAGAGCTAATGACAAAAACAGGTGACATCACAGAAGCAGAGGTGTGCGCAGCAGTCACAACACTGAAATCCAATAAAGCTGGTTTGGAAGAAATCTGACCCGAAATTCTGAAATATGGAGGCCCTGACTGAATTCATCACTTTACGACAATGTGCTATACCTGTTGGTGAAGAAGGCAAGTTAGATAAGATTGTTAAGCTATCGAAGAACACAATGTGCACAAAAAGTGGAAATGTATCTTCTCAAACTATAATGGGACACAAGGTACTACAAGATGTTGACAGATTTTCATATCTCGACAACCTTATAATTAATAAGAGCAGGTACATGCAGGCGTCAGCAGCGGAACTGGGATAATAATACGATGTATATTTCAATTGGACTCTATAAGTATCTGCACTACTCTATAATCCTACAGGGGGCCTTATCCTCATGTAAGATTAGGAAACTACCAGTGAAATCAGCAAGAAAGGTGAATGCTTTTCGTCAACAATGCTTAAGGTGAGTTTTGAATATCAGTTATCACGACCACGTTTCAAACGATGCGAGTGCTGAGAAGTGGTCTACACAACCTGCATAAAACCATTGCTGGAAGAAAACAGGAGCTTTCGGGGTATGTTCTACTCGTGAAAGATGGAAGAATTCCCAGATCAGCACGACTGTGGAAAGCCAGCGGATGGATGCGTAAGTAGAGGAAGAAGTCGGAACACCTGGAAACGAACTTACGCAAAGAATCTTCAACGCGTGTCTCGTGAACATGAACTGGGAGGAATCTGAAAACCAGCCTCTCATCGAGTTCTCTGGAGGGAACTTTTGCCCGATATGCTAGTCAGTATCTTTGTGTACCAACATAAACACACTAAATAAATATTTATACTAATTTTATCTAGGTGTCTGAAAGAGAATTTTCACTGTGTACACGTAGAAAGCTGACATGCCTCCCTTGTCAACGCAGATAGGAAGTAACGAATGAAGATGACACAATTGGCTTTCGTCAAGATGTCAGACATACTGCCATGCTCAGATGTATCCGAAGAACCTGCATTGCGTTTTGCTTGATTTGCGTTCAGCCCACGTAGGGAAACCTTCTTGCAAGTCCTCTAATATATTTTCGGTACAATCGTTTGGCTACATAAAATGGTTACCAAACGAGACACTTAGAGAACACTGCTCTGTATGGCGATCAATCCAGATGTATATTAATACCATGATAGTGCAAATGTCAGGAAACACTTTATTAGAGTTGTAACAGTCCTTAACGTTTATAAATTCAAATTTATTTCGATTAGTGACATCTCAAAAATTTTACCAGCCATTAGCATATGAGACACTTAATATTCGTTACTCTATAACATAAATTATTCGCTAAACCTTAGCCTTTTCTGTGAATAAGAAATTTTGCAAGAATATATGGACTTCCAAAGTTCTACGCTAATTCGAAGTTTTCCTGTTCTCTGAAAGATTTACGGCCGTTCCCTAGGCAAGTGATTTTGTATAAATTGTTTAATGAATAATCAGATAAAAGAAAACGATTGACAGTTTCAAGCGCTCTAAGGACGCCAATGTCAACAGCGCATCACGAGTCACGTTACTGCATTCCTATCCAGAAACCACTACCCCTGTTAAGTAATCTTCAAAAGATGCCAAATATGGTCTCATTCACTAGTAACAAAGCGTGTGCATTTGTATATTTGCAATTACATAACGCAAGAGTTTTTACATCGGACGAGGATTCGAGCCTAGAATTTCAATGGTTTTACAACCAAGCACAGCCAGACGTTTACAACAGCAGTGAGATGTTCGAACTTGAAATGACGAGATGAAATATTTTTTACTTACCGGGATTCGAACCCGGCGAGTGTCTTAGTTATTTTCTAGCCACGAATGTAAATTAAATTTCGGGTTCTTTCACCATTAATGAGATGTACGCATGTTTTATCTAGAAACAACTTGACGAAAAGTTATGTGCTGGCCGGGAATCGAACACTGCCGATATCGTCGTTCTTAATTGTACATTAAGAGACGTTATCTGTCGAATTATTTTTCACCAGCAGCTAGGACGATGTGACGAAAAGTTGTGTGTGCGAATGGGAGTCAAAACCGGCCCGTATCGTTACTGTTAACAATGCGCGAAGAGGCATTAAAAATCAAAATTGTTTTTCACTAATGGGCTCTCGCATGCTAGAGCTAGAGTAGACACATTGAAAAGTTTTGTGCTTTAGGGTTTGGAATCCAGAGGTTTTCGTGACCTTGAGGAGTTTGAAATCTTGAGGAGGTAAAGTAATATTAGATCCGTGTCGTCCTGCAAGACTCAGATCGCTCGAAAGGAGAGATCAGAGTTCGAATCGCAAACCGTAACCAATATTTTTAATATCTCAGGTTCATATAAGTTTACTCTGCTTCATCTTGATAGCGAATGGAAATCTTATTTAATGAAGATTCTGAACCATGGTGCAACCCTACGCTATTCGATTGGATTACTGGAGATGGAGAGATTCTTATCGGGCTTGTTACGAATGGTCACCTGGCGTGGGAATATAACACAAACCTCATCCTTTCCATAGACCATTGAACTCTTCCTGGTCGTGGCTCCAGTTTTGTCATGAAGGACGACGCACCAAACTGGAACAGAATTCTGACCTGCTGGTGGTGAATTACAGCCTCTTCAACACATTCACTTCTTTGCTCATCACTGTCAGCATTTACCACCAGCCTTGGTTACCCAGTTCGTACTTTTTTTTGTAATGATTTACATAAAATCATATAACGGCCATCTGCACCATGTAGCAACACTGTAGTTGGTGAAGTTCATAGAAGAGATGTTGCTTTCTTCTTGAGCTGTCCTGGTGATGTATCTGTTCGTGGTCTAGTGGGAACGTCACACAGTGTAAACGCAAAGTCGCGATATCAACCCCTTCCTTCATTTCTTAAACCGCTTTTCGTCTGATACAATTATTTATACAACAGTGTTGCAGCGATTACCCATGCAGTATATGATATGAGGAATATTGATGCATATAGTCTATCAGCGCAGCCGAATTTTACTTCAAAATACTAGTTTGGCACACATGCTGGTGGACACTTTGTTTGATACATTGTCACGCAGGCCGCTATAAGTATAGCTGTTTTCAAATCGTCTGACAAAAAAGGGAAGCACCAAAAAGGGAAGGAGGAAAGAGAAATGAAATTCCACGTACTGAGGGACTATGTGGTTTTATTTTAGTGTTTACAATACCTATTCAGATTTACAAGAACACTTGGCAGTATCAACCCACTTATCAGTATGACGCTGCACCTCCTGTGGCCTGGATGCACGGACTGTTTCTGTTGGGAATGGTGCCATACAGCAGATGCATCATCTCCCGATGCAAGATGGTGCAAAAACTGTTGTAAATAATCGTTGATACCCTGGACACTGGCACTAGGGCAGAGCTGACGTCCAAGCCACTGGGGACGTATGTGGGCATCTTGGTGGCCACAAGAATATCTCAACATCATGCAGATAGTTCATAGGGACAGGTGCCACATGTGGACGAACATCACGAGACCGTCACATGAGAGCTCAGGATGTCCCGTGAGCTATCGATGTGCCGTCAGAGTTCCCTCAGTCACTACCAGCCATGACCTGATGTCGTATCTGATGTTTCCCCATAGCACAATGCCAGGAGTAACAACTGTACCTCTTAAAAACATTGGAAGAATAGGATCTCCCTCAAGGTCACCGCCATACTCAAGCGGACAATGGTCAATTGACGGAGTACAGAACTACAATTCATCGCTGGACGTAATGGAACGGCATTGATCAGCAGTCCATGTTTCCCGGTCACGGCACCATTCCAAACACAGCTTACTGTGTTGTGATGTTAACGACGGCCCAAGAATGGGAGGATAATTCACTAGGCTGGCTGCTGGACGTCTCCGACCAATGATTTGGGATAATATAGAATGTTGCAGGGAGTTCATTACTTGTTCGCGGATAATATGGGCATATGTAGAGGGTTTACAATGTGGTTGGTGCACAATAGGGTGGTACTGCCACGTGGTGGTCAGAAGTGTTCGACCAGAACCTTGATGAACAGTACACCTGCTCCCATATTCCCATCCAGTCCAACATCGGGCCACTGTCACATTCGAATGCCACCAAAATCGGGGTACTGCACGATTCGACCATCCGGTCCAATGGTGGCCTAGAATTACGTCACATCTGTACGGTGCTGATAATGCTGTCTCACACGTGTACGTGCAATATCTTTGTCTTTCAGTGAATACTCATCAACATCTGACGCCCTTCACGTCCCTTATATACCTTACTAGGACTGGGTAACGACACTGAACACGAACGACAATAATACACTCTGATGACTTTTGCCTGTCAAAGAGAATTACATCTCTCATCATTCACGTACCCCCCAATCGTGAGTACTTGTATGAAGTTACACTGGTATCCGTTTATTTGTAGTTCTAGTATTGCTCCTGTGGTGACTTATCGAATGTTTCATATTTTAAGAATACTAGGCTTATTGTTTTGCGTTAGAAAACGGATCAGCGAACGATAAAAGTAAAAATTTTCTAACTTTTCTTCTCCTTAGACTCACTATAGTTGTTTCAAAGAGGATCGTTTTCACGTGAACTATTCGCCACTTTCAACAAACAAACTGCTTTGATGAGGACATTTTTACGGTTTACGACTATGTTCCACGTTTATGTTCCCAATAACTGGCAAAAGTTATGAACTTTAGATTTATGTGACACTTGCAGTCAATGGTCAATATTAGGGAAAAAAGAAAGGGAGCATAATTAGGGATGAACGTCCTTTCGATGACGTTATTAGAGACGAAATAGAAACTCGGATCGTGTAGGCTGTGCCCTTGAAGAGGAAACCTTGCACATAAAACGTAAGTCAGGATCTCTGGATGATAGTTTGAAATATTGTTAACCTCACACAAAATCCCTAACAAATATATCTCAGCAAAGGCCAGTGTGAGTCCACAAAATGTAAAGTTATTTCCTCTTTTGTTCTTGTCTCATTTGTTCAATAAATAAACGGAGAAATGATATAAAATGTGTACGATACACTCTGTCCGACCAGGTTGTGGAAGGTCCGACGGTACCGACTGACCGCCGTGTCATCTCTAGCCGCGCCGTGTCATCCTCACCCGACAGGCATCTCTAGATGCGAATGTGGAGGGGTATGTGGTCAGCACACCGCTCTCCCGACCGTATGTCAATTTTCGTGACTGAATGCACTTTACTGCTGTATATTAATTACAACTTTCTATGATGACATTACAATGAATTACTACATTAATGAAATATAAAGTATTCTTATCACATGCATGTCCAAACCGTTATGTTAGTAAGATAATATGTACTTCTGACCTCTAAACGGTCTGTGTAGTCCTGTGACATAATCAAGTAGCATAAGAGTACGATCGCATAACTATGGAAATGTAGCAGTTAAGTAAACGCGTGAAGAAATCCACTTAACAAATTAATTAATGTCATGCATAAATCAGTGAAACTGTGTTTTCACGGAAAATTAAAAATTGTATCGGTACAAGCACAAATTGCAAGTTTCAACAAAAATTCGAAGTTGCAATTTATTAATTTCGCTAGCTTTGAAATTTTGGGTACTAAATCGAGTTTCCGAGACGGTGTAAGATGTAGAAGTTAATATTCCTTCCTGTTTTTCGATACGGCAGTTTGTTGCTTCGTAAGAGAAGAGGTAAAAAGCTGACAAACTTTGTCTCCAGCGTGACTGCAATGGGACCTCCGCTTCACAAACTGAGAAGGTTAGCTCTTAGCCAGTGACCTAGAGCTGGCGGCATGCCACTATTCCTATGGTGATTGTTAACGTAGGTAGTTCGCAATGTAAAATATGAGGTTAGCTGTCAGTCTGCATGGAATGACTTTCCTTGAATCAAATTGTAAATTTGATGACCCAGTGTTACACTTTAAGCGAGAATCAATCAAATCACTTAATGAAAAAAAATGTCAAGTGAACTTAGCAGGATAATTCTGAACCACCCCAGGCCACAAGTCGATGGTCACGTAGTTGCCAAACGCCTTCTCCACTGTTACCAATTCTCCATTACTTAAGCAGCAAGAAGAAAACATTTCCATAGCTGATATTTTTCTTGGGTAGCTCAAGCTTCAGAGACACAGCAGCCGGATGTTACCGCATGACTGGAGACAGAAATACGTAAACTACAGGACATTGAGTTTTATTTCCATTTTTAAATGAGGATTTTGATCCAGAGATTAGTTATAAATGGTCCTGATTTGGCGACTGCAACCTAAACATCATAAATAAAGAGCATGAGTAATTATTTGGGCGGCCTTCCTTTTCAGTAGTTGTTTTAACTACTTTTTGTTTTTTGACTAAAGTGTACTGCAAACTGGAAAGCTCATTCGCTAAAGTGATTTTCTTTTCTTTATCATCGCCAGATGCACTGAATATTTTGAGTTAGTAACATTTTACGTTCTTTCGAAAACTACAGCCTTAATAATGCTTTCATTGTCACTAGATGAAATAGAACACAAAGGAGAAGAAAACATACTACGAATTACAAAATGTGAACATCTACAAACTCATTTTAAAACATAAAAGTTAAAATTAGGAAAGCAAACCGTGTAATAACGGCAGTGATACAAAAAGCCATGAAGAATCTGAAACAAGCGAATGAGTGCAGTTCAAGTTGGATTCCATCTTCTGCAACATGAAAAGAGAAGCAGTTGTGATCAAAACATGCAGCGAGGAACACAAAACGCTGACTAATGTCTCCAATATGTCATCCTCAAGTAGGCTGTAAAAATTAAAGGAAAGTACCACCTACTTGTAATGATTACAATATAACTGCTGGTGTTGCTTTCTCAATAAAAGTGATGCATGAGCTTATACGGTGTGGTTTCGCTTATTCTTGAATTGAGAACAACTGTGTAAGTTGAAATGACAAGTTTAATGTCGCAATATTTAGCACAAAATTACAGCTTTTAGACAGTTTTCAACTCGCCAACATAAAAACAGCGCAATGGATAACGCATCTTGCCAACATCAAAAAGTGAAATAATCTTATACACAACAATGTTAAATATTAACTCTGAAAGGACGTCAATTTTAACACTATATTATGAAAGTTTAATTGGAAGTTTCTCTACAAAATTGCTCCTGCACATACGTTGTGATGTTGGTCAATACTATGAAAATCGTCCGATTCCGGTTCAAAGTTCGGTACTATTTAGGATGACAATCAAGTCTACGGTGGATGATTAAAGTGACAAATTTGGGTGCAAGATTTCCCAAGGCCGCTCGAGTTTACAGTGGACGCAAGCTGATGAACCAACAAAGTTTACGCCTCTGCACGCGGTATTTACCTTAAGCTGCGATGCGCTGCTGACTGCAAGACTGCTCTCTCCCGCTGAAATTCCTAAAAAACTAATCTGTCCTCTGTTGAACTTTCCAGCCTAAACTTTCCCTATTTTTCTCGTTATGCGAAGCAACATATACTGAGCCCTAGTCTTAGTAGGTGGCGATGTACATGCGCATGGTTGGAGCAGCGTGCATATTATAGTGCCCTCTCAGTTCTCGTACGAACGATTAACTAATTTAGCTGGATCGTTTCTCCACAGTCGGAGCTAAACGTTGCTACAGCTAATTTCTAGCTGGAGTGCAGCCGCTGTGAACTCAGTGTCGACACCTATTTCTTCTCTGCGTCGTACAGAGCATTAAGTGCACTTGACGCCAGTTTAGAGATGAGCTCCTGAAAATTTCCCTCTTGTCCTGCTCATCGCAGAACTGCCTCCCTCCACTTGGGTTCCTTTTTCATGTCACAGTTTTTTCGACCAATAGGAGCGTTTCCCCTATTTTGTAGAAACTCTCTCTACCAATCACAATGTTCCTTCTATCAAACTGCATCAAAACTTCAATATTTTTCTCCTTCCTATTGCGCTTCCCCCAATCAGACGTTTCGTGCCCGTTCTAGACGCCTAAAGTACATTGACCTTTCCGTGTGTTGCACTCGCTGGACAAAATGCGTCACTGGCTTTTGTTCGTGTCCCGTTGTAATTCCAAAATGCAGCTTTCTAAAGCTTTTTCTCTGTCCCTTGTGCAGATGTGCCGCTACACGCGATCCTCCGGCCCAGGGTCGCTGACCTTCCTCCTGCCACCCCTTTAAGTGATTTCCGTTGAAACCCCCACAGCATACCTTCGCTACGCCGTTGTACAGCTGGCTTTTCAAAACTAAAAGCGACTCACATTGCCTATTCCACCTTCCACTCAAATACGTGCATTATATAGGAACAGTGTATTAATTACCGTCGATTGGCTGTCATCCCTTTTTGCATTTCATACTCATAGGCAAATATTCTCATAACCTCCGAATTACGGTAGGTATCTTCACCTTCTCATTGCAATGTATAAAGGTCTCGTGTAAGGTGCGAATCTGACCACCTTACAAGCTTTTCAGTTTTTGAAAATGCTTAATAGAGACAAACCAACAGGAAAAGTTTCATCTAGGCGAGCATTGTAAGGAATTTAGATATGGCTCCTCACTTCTGGCGCATTTTACATCGTGTATAAAAACAAACTTTGCATGTGTTCCGTGTGCATCCAACTTAACACCTAAGGAAAATCGTGACTATAGATGCCCTGCACAATGGATTATTGGTAACGATCAACCAGGAGTTATTTGTTCAATTGTTCTCTTACAGTGGGGTGGCCCCCTATAAATGCATCGTGACCAGGAAATGAGAGACATATAAATGAAGAAGCTACAACAACTATCACCGAAGAGCAAGTGAACTGAGCAGAGAACGATGAAATAGACAGTAAAAGCAAATCGATCGATGAGGGTGATATCGGCGTCACTGATAACACACGTGATGAGGAACACCAGAATGCACCTATGGAAGTGGAACGACACGTGTAGATGACAGAAAGCGTTACCGAAATTACAGATGCAAAGCAAGGGAACGAAATGGAGAATGGCATAGAAGAAAAGAAAAGTAAATCGGTTGACGAAGATACTATGAGCGTCACTGGCAACTCCCGGGATGAGGAACATCAGAATGCTCTAACGGGAGTAGAAGAGAACACGGAGATGGCAGCGTTAGTGAAAGCGAAGAACAACTGAAAAATGGTGAAAATAGCTGTTGTATACACGCAGAAAACAGATGCTGCGACGAGGCTATGACCGATGAAGGTATGCTGGAAAAATTGGTGGGAAATGAACTCAGTAAGAAACCCTCTTCTACACTGCGACAATCTTCAAAATCTTCTACACAACAATACAAATCAACAACATATTGTTGAAAACAGACGAGGCAAGCAGCGAAGAAACTGAGAAGAGAAATCCATGCCCTTGTCTTAAATTTAAAAGGAAAATAACATAAAAAAGAAAAGCAGGAGAACAAAATCGCCACAAAGTATTCCATAAACTGCAAAAAAGGATGGGATGCAAACCATTGTATCCTGGACAGGTGCCACCCCCCCCCCCCCGCCACCCCCCCCCCCCTCCCCCCGCCGCCTCGAACCCACCAAATGAACCTTAACAACGATTCTGCAATAGGAAGTAGTGCTTATCTGACGTAGAATGAAGCAGGCCATGTAGAAACCGGTGTAACACAAAGAACAAGCACAGGTTTCCAAGACCACCTAAGGAAATAAATATGGAATGCTAACAACTGGGAGAAAAATTAATTGCTCTTCAAAACTTAAGGACTAGACAGATAAAGTGATATAACAAATTAACAACTTGGTGGAAATGAATGAAATTACAGGAGTATGTTGCCACAGCTCTCCCAGTCGTGCACAGAAAGGTGGACGTCATATAGAGCGATGTCAATGTGACTATAGAGCCAAGTGGGGCTGTTGTCACATCACAAAGCAGTTAAAGGAACGGGAAAAACACGGCGTTTGTCAATCTGCAAGCGGTTACGGCTCACTGTGGAGGTGCTCTTCAGGACAACCTCTGGATGATTTCACGCGAGGAAGAATCGTCGGGAAACTGAAAGAGGGGTAAAGTGTGACGAGTCTGGCCCAGGAGTTTCGTATTGTTCACATCATTATTTCCCGTGCGTGGGACGCGTACCGAACTACAGACACTGCTGCCCGAAGGACAGGAGGCGGTCGCCATATGACCGTTACACTGCGCAACAGGACCCGGGTCAAGCAGCTGGTGCAACTGAAGCCACGTTTAACTGGACTGCATAGAACGCGGTTTCGCATTCCACAGTAGCACGTCGACGGCATGGGAATGGCCTGTCTGCCCGAAGACTAGTACATTGTGTTACGTTGACGCCCGCACATCAGCTGCACTTTTTGTGTGGTCCCGTGAGCACAGGGACTGGACCCTGGACCATCGAGGGTGGGGAGTGTGCCGTGCTCTTCTTGGATGAGAGCAGGTTCAAGCTTAGTAGTGATTCTTGACGTACACTCACATGGCAACAGGTGGGAACACGTAATACACCCAGGAACACTGTCGAACATGCTCGTTTAGATGGTCCAGTGCTACGGTGTGGGGAGGCATAATATTGCATGGTCATATTGAGCTCCAAATCTTTGAACACCGTACTCTCAGCGGTCCAGGCTATTGTGACACTAGGCCTCCCCCGTGTGCGTCTATTCAGGGGTCCACTCGGACATGACTTCATTTTTATGGGTGAAAATGCGCGACCACATCGAACTGCACAGGTAGAGTTCTTGCAACTAGATATTCGGCGAATGGACTGGCCTGTCCTTCCCCCGACTTAAATCCTATCGAGCATGTGGGGGTGCGTTAGGGAGACGTATTGCAGGGCGTCCAAATGCAGCAGTTGTCAACTGCAGTGATGAAGCAATGGACTGCCCTACCGAGAGAACTTCTTGCCAGCCTTGTAGCCGGGATGGCAACACGTTGATAGCATGTTTTTCCTCCCGTGGTCATCACACGTCCTCTTAAAATTCATGTCTCACCGTTTGTAATGTACAAGGGACCATCATAATTCACGGTGACTTCAACGTAATTATTGTATTCGAATAAAATGTAATTTCTGTTCTTCTCATTTCTTTCCGTCGCCTTCTGTGCTATGCTGTACTGTAGCAAATATTTCTCTGTGGGTTCAGGTTTCATCAAGATGTGTTACTTGTCAGTGACACATCACGCGGTACGCTCGTCCTCAAATTCTGTACACCAGTGTTTTATACTCCAAAGTATCCGAACGACCTGGAATTGCGTACAGTCTGATTTCCATGCACCCATCATAACGTGACTTCCTTTCATGTTACCTAATCTCGTTTCGGTGTAGGCGTTTGACGACATACAAAGGGGAGCACGAGAGATCCATAGAGAACACTGCTCTTTGTGACAACCAGTCCAAACGCAAATTAATACTACGACATTGCAACTATGAAGAAGCACGTTATTAGAGACGAAGATGTCTTTAACGTTTATAAACTCAGATTTATGTGAGTTAGTGACATTTCAGAAATGTTACCAGTGTCATTAGCATCTGAAACAGCTAGGGCTCGTAATTCTGTTAGATAAATCATTCAGTAATCATTATCCAGACTGGTTCTTTGTTTTGTGGAATGAGAGATTTTGTGATAATCCATGAACTTACAAATTCCTAAGATGATTCAAATGGTTCAAATGGCTCTGAGCACTATGGGACTTAACTACTGTGGTCATCAGTCCCCTAGAACTTAGAACTACTTAAACCTAACTAACCTAAGGACATCACACACATCCATGCCCGAGGCAGGATTCGAACCTGCGACCGTAGCAGTCGCGCGGTTCCGGACTGCGCGCCTAGAACCGCTAGACCACCGCGGCCGGCCCTATGATGATTCACAGTACCTTTGTCTCTAAAAGATTTTCAAGCGCTAATTACCCGTCGTTCGCTTGAGAGTTTTGTCACATCAACTGGTTAATGAACTAATTAGTTTCAAAACAGCGATTTACTGCGTCAAAAGCTATACGGAAACCTCAACGTCTACAGCGCATCACTAGTAATTTGACTGTAGTCATGATTGCGCGTGGATCCATATGCAATTCCGAAGTCCCCTACTGTCCCTGTTAGCTAGCCTAAAGTGACATTAAATATCTAAGAAGTTTATGTACAGCTGAAATCGTGCTCCTGTTTGAGATTCAAATGACATGCGGAACTTTTTTGTTCTGTATACGGATTCAAATCCACCTGTATAATCAGTGACAATTAAATGAAACTTTCATGCCTGACCGAGACTCGAACACAGAATGCATTTACAGGGACGTCTGGTAATAGAAGTAACGTATAAAATAATGATATATATAACAAAAAGTAAAAGAAGAAGCTATACCCATGAAGGTAGGCGGCGGCGGTGAACGGAGCAGACGGACTTCACGAACGTCAACTACTAAGCAGAGAAACGTAGTTGTTGCTTAAATAAGCGATGCTCCGCCCACTGCCCCCCGAATTAAATTAGCGAAAGCTAATCAGGCACACAGGACGTAAAACAGTTGTTACAATATGGTATAGACAGAATAATCATACGGAAGCTAATAACAAATGAAGAGGTACATTACATTACATCAAATAAATGCCATAAAAACCATTTCGTCAATATATTATTAAAAGATATATAGGAGAAAGAATCAATAATAAACGGTTGTGAGAACACTGACACTCACTGTGCGGATTTGTCGAAAACTCATAGACTGTATTCCAGCGAAGACAGTGGTTAAGCGATGGCAGTGGTTCCCACGGAAACGACGTCGACTTACCGATGTGCGCCTTCCAGCGGAAGACGATTTCAGAGCTGCGACAGTGACTGGATGATAAATATGTACTGGCATGCAGGTAGACATGTAGAAATGCTTGCCAGATATTGTAGACTGCTCCTAGATTGTAGTGCCAGTGAAAATACTGCTGAATGACCCCGTTATGGGAGCGGCGTGGAAATGTCGATGGCACGTTTCAGTAGAAGAAGATTTCATAGTTGCCACAAGGACTAGCTGTCACAGGACACTGTTATCCAAGTAAGACAACTGTCGTTATGTCATGTCCCTCAGATCACAGTGACCAAGCACCAATAACATAACAAGTAAAATAGGATACATAACGTTTAAAGCATGGAAAAATAGGTTACTTCAAAGGAAACTATGGTACAAAAGATCATTAACCATCGAGATAGTCAAAATTATAAAGCAAAGAGCATAAGCAATGGAAGTTTGAAAGATACTTCCAACACAGTTGTTTCATGGCCCATGAAATTCCGTAAAATAGGAGTATATAATTTCAAAAAAATGGCTCTGAGCACTATGGGACTCAACTGCTGAGGTCATTAGTCCCCTAGAACTTAGAACTAGTTAAACCTAACTAACCTAAGGACATCACAAACATCCATGCCCGAGGCAGGATTCGAACCTGCGACCGTAGCGGTCTTGCGGTTCCAGACTGCAGCGCCTTTAACCGCACGGCCACTTCGGCCGGCGGAGTATATAATTTCAGATGTGAGAAATACAAGCTACATCACTATGATACAATACGTCATAGACCCTTCTAAGTAGTCATAAATGTAAAACAAACGCATAAGCAGTCAAAAGTTAGTAGATACATCTACATATATACACCGCTAGCCACCACGCGGTGTGTGGTGGAGGGCACAATTAGCGCCAAAGTCATATTCCCCCCCCCCCCCCCCCCCCCTTGCTCCACTAGCGGATCGTTCGAGGGAAAAACGACTGTCTGAACGCCTCAGTACGAGCTCTGATTTCCCTTATCGGTGATCATTGCGCGATTTGAAAGTTGGTGGTAAAAATATATGCTCTTCATCCTCGGCGAAGATAGGATTTCGGAATTTAGTGAGTAGCCCCTTCTGTCCAGCGCGTCGTCTATCTGCAAGTGTGCGCCACTTCAAACTTTCTATGAGATTTGTAACGCTCTCGCGATGGCTAAATGTACCAGTCACGAATCTTGCCGCTTTTCTTTGGACCTTCTCAATCTCTTGAATGAGACCCAACTGGTAAGGGTCCTATACAGACGATCAATACTCTAAGACTGGACGAACTAACGATTGTAAGCTATTTCCTTTGTTGAAGGACTGCATCGCTTCAGGATTCTACCAATAAACCGCAATCTAGAGTTCGCCTTAACCGTTTCTTGTGTAATCTGATCATACAATTTGAGATCATTTCGAATACTCACACTCAGATACTTGACTGATGTTACCGCTTCCAAAGACTGATCATTTATTTTGCACTCTTACATTAATGGGGATTTTCGCCTTGTTATACGCTGTAGGCTACACTTACTAATATTGGGAGATAACTGCCAGTCATTACACCACGCGTTTATTTTCTGGAAATCCTGATTGATTTGTTCACAATTTTCGTATGATGCAACTTTCCTGTAGACTACAGCATCATCGGCAAACAGTCTAAGGCTACTGTTAATACTATCAACCAGATCGTTTATGTAAATGGTAAAAAGCAGAGGAACTATTACGCTGCACTGGGGCACACCTGAAGTTACTCTTGTTTCTGTTGAAGTTATCCCGTTCAGGACGACATACTGCTCCCTGTCTGTTAGAAAACTTTGTATCCAACCGCAACTGTGAATATAGCCGTTTAAGTTCATAAAAAAATCCATAAAATAGCAAGGGATATGAAGTTATAATTTTCATTTGGAAAAATGAAAAGAGGACTGAAAACGAGCAGAATGGAAATAGCGTACTTCAGTAGGCCTAGAGTACGATCATCAGATTACATTAAGGGACACATTCCGACAGTTAACCATCGTAAATATTTTATTACGGCCAAGACTGTTTTTAACCTATTTTAAAAACTTCAGAGATGTTTGATTTAATTGCAGTACACTATGGTATTGTATCAATAATTGCATGAAAAAATATACAACTGAGATCTGGTGTTTGTATCTATAATTATGACAAGATTACCGTAATGTTGTCACTGAGCTACAGTGAGTAGTGACTTTTGGCGCACTCCGTATATTGTGCCTTTACTGTGAATGTCTGCGAAGTCCTGGATGAAAACGAACAAATGAAACGACGCTCGTGATCGTAAATATCACTTTTCTGATGAGATCTTCATCATCCAATTCATTATTATAGATCGCTCTTTGATATCACGAGAAGCAATAGGGACAGGAATACTACTACTTCGCACTGTAAAATACAAAGATTAAATAAAAATACAACATCCAAGGAGTCCTCGTTTTTCACAGCAGCGGCTGATTGCGTAGATTTGTCACAGACGTCACCAGAACCCGCCACTCGCTAAGAGTTTGCGGGCGACCAGTAAGTGCGGTTTGAGGTGAGGCGCGGCGACTTTCTCCGGGACCGGGAGGAGCGCTGTAAATCAGGACTTTATGGTCCAGGGGGGCCGCTGCCTCGTGGGAACACAGCCGCCTGATCGAGCCTAATGCCGGGCTCGCGGAGCCGAGGCGTCCGTCCAGCTTCTCTGACGCGTTTCGCTTTCCTCGCTCACGTCGTCACGGCGTGGGGTCCCACTGGTGCTCTGTTTTCCACGCTCCACACTGGCAGTCATCCTTCTCCCACGTACACACTGGTAAACCAAAACATTAACTCAACCTGGCTCATAGCATGTTGGTCATGTTTTTAGAACGCAGTAACCCAGAGGTTCTATGGGCTTAAGTTCGACAGATCCAAGGTATGTATCAAGACTTTTTTAAGCACAGGTCAAGAAATTCCAGTAAATTACCGGCCGGTGGTTTGTGAGTGTGCAGTTGGTGCCCGACAGCGTCCTAAATGTGTTCAATCCGGTTGGAACCAGACGACTTTGCTGACAAACAGACATGGAAAAATGGTTCAAATGGCTCTAAGCACTAGGAGACTTAACACATGAGGTCATCAGTCCCCTAGACTTAGAACTACTTACACCTAACTAACCTAAGGACACCACACACATCCATGCCCGAGGCAGAATTCGAAACTGCGACCGTAGCAGCAGCGCGGTTCCCGACACAAACATGAACGTGAATACAGTGTCATGCTACTCGAACCAATGTTCAACGATTCTGGCCTTGTAACACTCACTGGTATCCCACTGGATGATGCGTTGGCCATCAGGGATGACACCAAACATGATGAGAAGTGGGTGGTTCACAATAATGTTCACGCAGTCCACAGCTGGTACAGTGTCGATTACTAGCTGCAGGCTCCATGGGATTACAGGTGAATGTCCCTCTTGGTGTGTACCTCTTCGTACACTACGGTAAGGAGTGGTGGGCTACACAACGGTGCGGCAACTCTCGTCATATGAGCTGGACAGGAACAGAAATGATAGCGAACAAGTTAACATAGCAAACAGAAAATTTACTTAACGTTTTTCTCCAAGCGAACAATGACTCATTACAAACGATGCAAAAATAAACAGAGTCCAGCTATTGATGTCACAAGGAAGAGACGACAACGAAGATGGCAATGATATTCCGGAGGTAGAATAGTCCCCCATTCGGATCTCCGGGCGGGGACTACTCGGGTGGACGTCGTTATCACGAGAAAGAAAACTGGCGTTTTACAGATCGGAGCGTGGAATGTCAGATCCCATAATCGAGCAGGTACGTTAGAAAATTTAAAAAGAGAAATGGATAGGTTAAAGTTAGATATAGTAGGAACTAGTGAAGTTCGCTGACAGGAGGAACAAGACTTTTGGTCAGGCGAATACAGGGTTATAAATACAAAAGCAAATAGGGGTAATAAAGGTGTCGGTTTAATAATGAATAAAGAAATAGGAGTGCTGGTAAGCTACTACAAACAGCATAGTGAACGCATTATTGTGGCCAAGATAGACACGAAGCCTACGCCTACTACAGTAGTACAAGTTTATATGCCAACTAGCTCTGCAGATGAAGAAATGTATGAGGAAATAAAAGAAATTATTCAGGTAGTGAAGGGAGACGAAAATTTAATAGCCATGCGCGATTGGAATTCGGTAGTAGGAAAAGGGAGAGAAGGAAACGTAGTAGGTGAATATGGATTGGGGCTAAGAAATGGAAGAGGAAGCCGCCTGATAGAATTTTCCACATAGCACAACTTAATCACAGCTAACACTTGGTTCCACAATCATAAAAGAAGGTTGTATACATGGAAGAAGCCTGGAGATACTGACAGGTTTCAGATAGATTACGTAATGGTAAGACAGAGATTTAGGAACCAGGTTTTAAATTGTAAGACATTCCCAGGGGCAGATGTGGACTCTGATCACAATCTACTGGTTATGAACTGTGTATTAAAACTGAAGAAACTGCAAAAAGGTGGGAATTTAAGGAGATGGGACCTGGATAAACTGACTAAACCAGAGGTTGTACAGAGTTTCAGGGAGAGCATAAGGGAACAATTGACTGGAACGGGGGAAAGAAATACAGTAGAAGAAGAATGGGTAGCTTTGAGAGATGAAGTAGTGAAGGCAGTAGAGGATCTAGTAGGTAAAAAGACGAGGGCTAGCAGAAATCCTTGGTTAACAGAAGAAATATTGAATTTAATTGATGAAAGGAGAAAATATAAAAATGCAGTAAATGAAGCAGGCAAAAAGGAATACAAACGTCTCAAAAATGAGATCGACAGGAAGTGCAAAATGGCTAAGCAGGGATGGCTAGAGGACAAATGTAAGTATGTAGAGGCTTATCTCACTAGGGGTAAGATAGATACTGCCTACAGGAAAATTAAAGAGACCTTTGGAGAAAAGAGAACCACTTGCATGAATATCAAGAGCTCAGATGGAAACCCAGTTCTAAGCAAAGTAGGGAAAGCAGAAAGGTGGAGGGAGTATATAGAGGGTCTATACAAGGGCAATGTACTTGAGGACAATATTATGGAAATGGAAGAGGATGTAGATGAAGATGAAATGGGAGATATGATACTGCGTGAAGAGTTTGACAGAGCACTGAAAGGCCTAAGTCGAAACAAGGCCCCGGGAGTAGACAACATTCCATTAGAACTACTGACGGCCTTGGGAGAGCCAGTCCTGACAAAATTCTACCATCTGGTGAGCAAGATGTATGAGACAGGCGAAATACTCTCAGACTTCAAGAAGAATATAATAATTCCAATCCCAAAGAAAGCAGGTGTTGACAGATATAAAAATCACCGAACTATCAGTTTAATAAGTCACGGCTGCAAAATACTAACGCGAATTCTTTACAGACGAATGGAAAAACTGGTAGAAGCCGACCTCGGGGAAGATCAGTTTGGATTCCGTAGAAATATGGGAACACGTGAGGCAATACTGACCCTACGACTTATCTTGGAAGCTAGATTAAGGAAAGGCAAACCTACGTTTCTAGCATTTGTTGACTTACAGAAAGCTTTTGACAATGTTGACTGGGATACTCTCTTTCAAATTCTGAAGGTGGCAGGGGTAAAATACAGGGAGCGAAAGCCTATTTACAATATGTACAGAAACCAGATGGCAGTTGTAAGAGTGGAGGGGCATGAAAGAGAAGCAGTGGTTGAGAAAGGAGTGTGACAGGGTTTTAGCCTATCCCCGATGTTTTTCAATCTGTATAATGAGCAAGCAGTGAAGGAAACAAAAGAAAAATTCGGAGTAGGTATTAAAATCTATGGAGAAGAAATAAAAACTTCGAGGTTCGCTGATGACATTGTAATTCTGTCAGAGACAGCAAAGGACTTGGAAGAGCAGTTGAACGGAATGGACAGTGTCATGAAAGGAGGCTGTAAGATGAACATCAACAAAAGCAAAACGAGGATAATGGAATGTAGTCGAATTAAGTCGGGTGATTCTGAAGGAATTAGATTAGGAAATGAGACACTTAAATTAGTAAAGAAGTTTTGCTATTTGGGAGCAAAATAACTGATGATGGTGGAAGTAGAGAGGATATCTAATGTAGACTGGCAATGGCAAGGAAAGCGTTTCTGAAGAAGAGAAATTTGTTAACATCGAGTATAGATTTAAGTGTCAGGAAGTCGTTTCTGAAAGCATATGTATGGAGCGTAGCCATGTATGGAAGTGAAACATGGACGATAACTAGTTTGGACAAGAAGAGAATAGAAGCTTTCGAAATGTGGTGCTGCAGAAGAATGCTGAAGATTAGATGGGTAGATCATATATGAGGAGGTATTGAATAGGATTGGGAAGAAGAGGAGTTTGTGGCACAATTTGACTAGAAGAAGGGATCGGTTGGTAGGACATGTTCTGAGGCATCAAGGGATCACCAATTTAGGATTTGAAGGCAGCGTGGATGGTAAAAATCGTAAAGGGAGACCAAGAGATGAATACACTAAACATATTCAGAAGGATGTAGGTTGCAGTAGGTACTGGGAGATGAAGAAGCTTGCACAGGAAAGAGTAGCATGGAGAGCTGCATAAAACCAGTCTCAGGACTGAAGACCACCACACAATAACAAGAAACGTGGTCCATCCCACCAGGTGACACATTACAAACGACGACCCTGCCCGCGGTGCAATCGTGAGAGCAGATAAAAACTCGTTTTATGCCTTCTTGAGAGACAATATCCGCTCCTTCCAAATTAACAATGTAAGTGTAGATCAGATATGGCTTGAATTCAAAGAAACAGTATAGATAGCAGTTGAGAAATGTGTACGAAATAAATTAACAAACGACAGAGCTGATTCCACAGCTGATTCCCCGTTGTACACAAAATGTGTCACAACAATCTCGCAGAATCAACAAAAAAACGTGCCAAATTTAAATGAACGCAAAATCCAGATGATTGGCGATCCTTTACAGAAGCTCGAAATGTAGTGCGGACTTCAATGTGAGATCCTTATAATAGTTTTCACGACGAAACTTTGTCTCTAAACCTGGCAGAAAATAGAAAGAGATTCAAGTCTTATGTAAAATATGTTAACGGTAAGACACAATCAGTGCCTTCTCTGCGCGACAGCAATGAAAATACTATCGGTAACAGGGCTGCTGTTACTAAACAGAGCCTTCTGATATACCGAGCGAGGTGGCGCAATGGTTATCACACTCGATTCGCATTCGGGAGGACGGCGCTACAAACCCCTGTCCGGCCATCCTGATTTTCCGAGATTTCCCCAAATAGCTTCAGGTAAATGCCAGGATAGTTCCTTTGAAAGAGCACGGCCGACTTCCTTCCCCACCCTTCCCTAATCCGATGAGCCCATACTCTCGCTGTCTGGTCCCCTTCCCCAAATCAACCACACAACCAACCGTCGAAAACACCTTCACGAAAGAAGACGAAGTAAATATTCCAGAATTGGAACCAAGAACAGCTGCCAACATAACTTAGCAGTAGATATCCTCGGAGTAGTGAAACAACTTAAATCAATTAATAAAAGCAAGTCTTCCGGTCCAGACTGATCTCCTGTCAGAGTACACTTATGTAGTAGCTCCATACTTAACAATCATATACAATCGCTCGTTCGAAGAAAGATCCGTACCCAAAGACTGGAAAGTTGCACAGTTCACACCAATATTCAAGAAAGGTAGTAGGAGTTTCCACTAAATTACAGGCGCATATCGATAACGTCGATATGCAGCAGGATTTTAGAACATATATTGTGTTCGAACATTGTGAATTACCTCGATGATGATGATGATGATGATGATGATGAAGACGATGATATTTAGTTTGTGGGGCGCTCAACTGCGCGGTCATCAGCGCCCGTAAAAATTCCCAATCTGCACACAATCCAATCGAGCCACATTCGCGAATGATGATGGAATGATGAGGACTACACAAACACCCAGTCCTCGGGTAGAGAAAATCCCCAACCCGGCCGAGAATCGAACCCACAACCCCGTGATACAGAGGTAGCAACGATAGCCACTAGACCACGAGCTGCAGACTGAATTACCTCGAAGAGAACGGTCTTCTGACGTACAGTCAACACGGATTTAGAAAATATCGTTCTTGTGAACCACGACTAACTCTTTACTCACACGAAGTGCTGATTGCTATCGACAAGGGACTTCTAATTGATTCTGTATTACTAGATTTTTGGAAGGCTTCTGGTACCGTACCTCTCAAGCTGATTGAAATCAAATTACGTCTCAGTTATGCGACTGAATTGGTGATTCCCTGTCAAAGAGGTCACAGTTCGTAGTAAATGATGCAGAGCATCAAGTAAAACAGAAGCGATTTCTGGCGTTGCCCAAGGTAGTGTTACCTTTCCCCATGCTTTTCCTTTTCTATATGAACGATTTAGTGGACAATCTGAGCAGCTGTCTTAGGTTGTTTGCAGATGATGCTATTGTTTATCGTCTATTAAAGTCACAAGAACATGCGGAAAAATCGCAAAACAATTTAGAAAAGATATCAGTATGGTACGAAAATTGGCGATTGACCCTGAATAATGAAGTGTGAGATCATCTACAGGTGTCCTCCAAGGAATCCGATGAACTTCGGTTACTGGGATTTATTGGCAGAACACTTAGATGCTACAATCTACTAAGGAGACTGCCTACACTACGCATGTCCATCCTCTTGTGGAGTACTGCTGCGCGGAGTGGGATCCTTATTAGATAGGATTAACGTAGTACATCAAGAGAGTTCAAAGAACAGCAGGATGTTCAGCATTTTCGAGAAATAGGGGAGAGAGTGTCACGGACATCATACAGGAATTGGGGTGGATATCATTAAAACAAAGGCGTTTTTCGTTGCGGGAGAATCTTCTCATGACTTTTCAGTCACCAACTTTCTCCTCCGAATGCGAAAATATTTTGTTGAGGCCGACCTACATAGGAAGAAATGAGCATCACTATAAAATAAGCTCGCGCGGTAGGATACAGATGGTCGTTTCTTCCGCGCACTCTTCGAGAGAGAAATAGCAGAGAATTATTGTGAAGGTGATTCGATGAACACCCTGCCAGGCACTTAATTGTGATTTGCAGATTATCGATGTAAATGTGGATAATGTCGTTGGATCGACATGGGAACACATACTGAGGAGCCCGATGTTCGACATCTGTGCTGGACGCTGTACTCCAGCACCGTAGACCCTGTCCTCAGATCCGTCACAGATGGTCGCCTGTCCCGCCTTACAGAGCAGCCTAACCTCCGACCTCCACATTGTGTGACGAGATGTTTACATCCAACACTTTGTTACCCACTCGAGGTTTCTCGATCCTTCAGCCACCTTCCATAGACGTTAACAACAGCAGCAACCGAACAACCGACTAACTTCGCAGTTTCCGAGATGCTCGTTCCCCTGCGCTGGGTCATAACAATCAACCCTGTCTGAACTGTTAGTGGATTTCCCATTTGTAATTCGTCCCGTCGCTAAAATGACTTCCCATTCGCCTTTCCTCCACGTTATGTTCTTTCTTTCGTGCGCCAGGTGCCCACAACAACACTAAACGTGATTGAGTTTCGCGATTGGCGGCTGTCATAATGTTTTGGCTCGTCAGTGTATCCACAAAGCCGAAGCAGCTATTTCTTCAACTAACATACGTAAATCTGGCATATCCAGTAATTAGTAGCAAAAAAATGGTTCAAATGGCTCTGAGTACTATGGGACTTAACATCTGTGGTCGTCAGTACCCTAGAACTTAGAACTACTTAAACCTAACTAACCTAAGGACATCACCACATCCATGCCCGAGACAGGATTCGAACCTGCGACCGTAGCAGTCGCGCGGTTCCGGACGGAGCCCCTGGAACCGCCAGACCACCGCGGCCGGCAATTAGTAGCAAGGTAAGCCTTGTAGGTAGGAACGAATATCGAGGATTTAGAGTAATAACGACGTACACTATGTGATCAAAAGTATTCGGACACCTTGCTGAAAATGACTTACAAGTTTGTGGCCTCCATCGGTAATGCTGGAATTCGGTATGGTGTTGGTCCACCCTTAGCATTGATGACCGCGTGCACTCTCGCAGGCATACGTTCAATCAGGTGTTGTACGGTTTCTTGGGGAATGGCAGCCCATTCTTCACGGAGTGCTGCACTGAGGAGAGGTATTGATGTCGGTCGGTGAGGCCTGGCATGAAATCGGCGTTCCAAAACATCCCAAAGGTATTCTGCAGGATTCAGGTCAGGACTCTGTGCAGGCCAGTCCATTACAGGCATGTTATTGTCGTGTAACTACTCCGCCACACTCCGTGCATTACGAACAGGTGGTGGATCGTGTTGGAAGACGGAATCGCCATCGCCAAATTACTCTTCAACAGTGGGAAGCAAGAAGGTGCTTAAAACATCAATGTAGGCCTGTGCTGTGATAGTGCCAAGCAAAACAATTAGGGGTGCAAGCCCCCTCCATCATAAATACGACCACACAATAACACCAAATCCTCCGAATTCTACTGTTGGCACTACACACGCTGGCAGATTACGTATACCGGGCATTCGCTAACCCACACCGTGCCATCGGATCGCCGCATTGTGTATCCTGATTCGTAACTCTACACTTCGTTTTTCCACAGTTCAATCGTCCAATGCTTTCGCTCCTTACAGCAAGCGCTGTGACTTCTGGCATTTACCGGCGTGATATGTGATTTATGAGCAGCCGCTCGACAATGAAATCCAAGTTTTCTCGCCTCCCGCCTAACTGCCATAGTACTTGCAGTGGATCCTGATGCAGTTTGGAATTCGCGTGTGATAGTCTGGATACATGTCTACCTATTATACATTACGACCCTCTTCAACTGTCGGTGGTCACTGTCAGTCAACAGACGAGGTCCACATGTACGCTTTTGTGCTGTACGTGTCCCTTCAAGTTTTAACTTCACTTTCACTTCGGAAACAGTAGACCTAAAGATGTTTAGGAGTTAGAAATCTCGCGTACAGACGTATGACGCAAGTGATACCCAAGCACTTGACCACGTTCGAAGTCCGTGAGCTCCGCGGGCGTCACATTCCGCTCTCTCACGAGCGGTCGCTGATATGGAGTGCCTGACAGTAGGTGGCAGCACAATTTACGGAATTTGAAAAACGTATTTTTTGTGGGTGTCCGGGTATTTTTGATCACATAGTGTATATACAAAATGCGTGTTAAGGCTTAAAGGAAAAAGAAGTTTTGCAAAACTGGAAACAGTCTCACTGTTATCAACTAAGTTCAAGTTGCTGATAATCGAGATACCTCATAATACTTACAGTGTGTTTACAGTCATTCAACAATTTCCCAGATTCACATTAAAACAGTGGCAAAGCAGACATGTCAAAATGGCTAATTTTTCCGATCCGTCATTATGATTCTAAACCCCCGATATTAGGTTTTACTGTCGTGTCGACATCGAGATCAGTAGCGACTGAGCCCCTGGTTGGAATGGGGTCGGAAATTGGGAGTGTCATTTTGCAAAGGCATCAAACCGACATTTTCCGTACAAAATTTAGGTAAATCGCAGGGAACCTAAATGAAGATTTGTAAGGTGTCAGGCAAATCCATCACCTTCCATGAAAACCCTGACATGATAAGCAAATCCAGTAGTATGTCACATAGCTCCGAGTAAATCGTGACATTAAATTAACCAAAGTAATACGAGTAACGAGTGAGCAAATGGAATACCACAGACTAACACAAGAATGCCTAAATGCATGTCCTACCTTCCCACCGTGAGACAGACGCAGTTCCGAGGGGAGAAACGAGAACAGAAGCCGAGAGCAGAACCGTGTTAAGCTGGAAGGCCCTACGATAAGGGACGGACACCCACGTCTCCAGCTAACTGCTAGGACCACCCCCCAGCCCATGTTAAAAGCTAGAGCCCTCCAGAAGAACAGTATAGATCTTACGACAGCACAAAAAGGGCCACACAATCCACAAGTTTTAGCGTGAGACTTTTTCGCGTCTCTGTTACGTCAGGACCACCCCCCAACCCATGTTAAAATATAGAGCCCTCCAGAAGAACAGTATAGATCTTACGATAACACTAAAAGGACCACACCAGCTGCAATTTTAGCGTGAGACTTTTTCGCGTCTCTGTTAGGTTGTAAATTTTAAAAACATTGCCCCACCATGAAAAGTATAACGTTTCTCATTGGATGGACAGAATTTTTCTAGGCGGAGCTTAAGGTTAACATTGAGACCCTGATTGGTCAGATGAAAACACAGCCAGATAGTTTTTTTAAACCAACATCGGTAAATTGTAGTAAGGAGAAGTTAGGAGAGAGTTGCTTCCGAGACGGTCAGGTGAGCGGAGCTGTGCTGTCCGCCGCCCCCTGACGAACACCAACAAGGTAATCAACGCAAGCGATGCCGCATAACAGCGCATAAAGCTTCACTCAGAACTGCAGAAGTGTCATTTGTTACACCCCCTTTTTGCGTAATACTAGTGTCGATCGTCAATTAAAGCTCATAGTGTTCACATTTGCCACTTGAAGTAAAAATATGAAACACGATGATTTGTCTGTTATATAGTTATTGAGAAGCCACATCAGCCACTGTAATTTAAGACAAGTTAGATAAGTAATTAAAGATAATTGAGGGTCACTGTAGAACATTTTGATAGTTTTCTCTTTTGTGAAACTTAATTTAAACCTAGATTATAGATGTGATATGGCGTAGATGATCCTTCGATCCATTGTAGAACTTGGAAACCCATTCAGGGAATATTCGTTCACATTTTTGTTGAACGCAGTCGGTTTTTACAATCCTGTATTAAAACATTTCCTTTTATCAATAGTGCATTTTATAAACAATGTTTTGTGAGTAGAATAAAATTTCCAATGGTAAACTTAACTGCTTTTTCGACGTTATTTTACCAGCTAACCAAAAATAGGAAAGCCTTGAACCCCTTCCACTAAATTTAGTTAGTATTAAGCTTCTTTTACAGGGAGTGCAGTGGAGCTGACGCTGAAATCATTAAGTATTTGGTTATATCATCGCTAGTCTCACTGAACTCTTCTGAATTCTACATGTCATGTGTGGTCTGGCGTCTCCTTACCAGCAACAGGTCCCAGGTTCAAACTAGTCAATTCCCTAAAAAACACGCTCAGAGCGTCGTTGCGCGAAAGTGGTAGGAAGACATGATATAGAACAAACAGACACCACGCAGAATGTTAGAGATTATCCTCCTGAATGCGAGTTCCACCTGTTAACAGCCACTACATAAAACTTAAAGGTGATAAAAAATTTAGTACAATAAACTGACACTGCTTCATCTGCGCATGTTATGACTGAATTAATAGTGCTGTCATTAAAATTATGTTTTATGGACGTGCAACGTGTTCCACGCGATACACTACAGCTCCAGTATTTTCGAGCTGATCTTAAGAAAATTACAATTCTACATAAAACTAAAATAAAAACCCGTTTTCTTTCGTTCTCCGCACGTACGTTTTACGAACTTTCTAATGTGGTACAATTTGAACTTTCTTTCAGTTTTTGATGTACAATACAGACGTAACTATCCCACTTACCGTTTTCGTTCATAATGCACAGAAATAATCTTGGCCTAAGACTGATAACGCATTTCTATTAGAGATGGACAGGTACCATTAGGTTTCGAAGAGTGCGCTTGCTCTTTCATTGTCGGCCCTTCACTAACTGGGATCGCCTGACAATCAGTTGTACAGTGCATACCATCCTCATTGTTACCCCCAGTGTTGTGCCTAATGAGCAACAGTAGTCATTAAAATGCATTACGCCTAAGTAACAATACACATTCTACAACTTTGCCAGACCACTGTTGTATTTGTAGCAACATCTGTACTGCCGTGTTAATTTCGAAGTGTTATGTGTATGTGCAGTGTACTGTATAGATGTAACTGTGTTTTTAAAGTGTTAATTCATACATTACAATGACTGGTAAGTGTAAGAGAAAGTTCGTGTCGTTGATTGCTAAACTGGAGACTTCGAGAAGACTAGACAAAGGAGAAACATTAAAAAACCTTGCGGCTGAGTATAGAGTCGGTGAATGACAGCTGGAGAGTGGCGAAGAAACAGACAAAACTGAGTTCCATTTCGTCATTTGAATGAAAGTCAGTGAAGAAATCTGAGTATCGAAAAGCGAGTAAAGTTTTGATCGTTTGGTTCACTCAGCAAAGACGAAATGCAGTCTATGGGCCAAGGTGATTTCCAGCGCTTGAAAAAAAGGTATGTCGTCATTTGCTTCAGGCGATTCAACCAACAACAGAAGGTGAAGAAACCATCAAAGAATTTCCAAAAAAAAAAAAAAAAAAAAAAAAAAAAGCAGCGAAAAAAGACGTAGTTTACTAGATAGTCGATTCATGGTCTGAAATAAAGACGGAGACTAAAATTGTCTTGGAACTAGATTTAACTGAATAAAACGGATACCTACAGGACAGACGAGGATGACCTGCCGTTGGCAGAACTGATGAAAAACCTTGCTGAATGTGAAAATGCGAATACGCGTGATTTTTCAGAATGGATGAACAGTTTGAAGTGACCGATTCTGCAGTTGTTGCGATGGTTAGTGAATCCGCTGAAGACGGTGACGGCGCCGCGTGGGATTAGCCGAGCGGTCTACAGCGCAGCAGTCATGGACTGTGCGGAAGGACAACGTACAGTTTCTTTCAAATGTAACTGATATTTTGGCAAGTTGTAAATGTGTGCCCTCAATGGACCCTCATTCTGGAGGACAATGGTTCAAAGCTGCATCCGTCTGTCCAGTGATTTCCCTAAATCACTCCAGGCAAGTGTCCTGATGGTTCCTTTCACAGGGCACCAAGGATTTCCTTCCCCATTCTGGACACAATCCATCCTTGGGCGTCATCTCTATAGACCTCGATGTCGACGAGAAGGCCAAATCCAATCTTCCATCCTTTTTTATTTTTTTCCGTTCTCTTTATATCTTTGTGTGTGTGTGTGTGTGTGTGTGTGTGTGTGTGTGTGTGTGTGTGTGTGTGTGTGTGTGTGAGGGAGGGGGGGGGGACGTAGTCAGCGCGAGTTGTAGAAAGTTAAAGGTGAATGTAATAGCTGTGGGAGAGTTGACAGTATGGTGTTCAGCTGATCTGAGTTTTGGCTTAACTGTTCTGTGAACGAGTTCATGGCACAGTGAGGGGAATGGCCTTGGGTGGTACTATTATGATAATCATCTGTTGGACTGTTACTGTACTATTTCATCCATTAATTAAAACAGTGAGTTGTTTGTTATACCAGGTGGTTATAATTAAACTTTCCCTGCTTAACATGTTATAACACGGAAACTAATTACCGTACGAGGACCAAACTTGGTAACAACGTCAAGGACATGGGGAAGAGAAATGATGCAGAATAAATTCAATTGAAACACTTTTAATGTGCTGCTACGATACATCATACCAATACATAACGCTACTGATAGAAGAGGGGCTCAATATGGCGCCCATCTGTGTCCAGAAGACTCTGAAAGCGCAGGATTGCATTCTGCCCAGTAGACCGAAGCATGTCCGTATGTATGCTGCCTACATCTCTTGATAGCTGCCGTTCAAATCAGCACATGTGTGAATGTTTCCCTGGTAAACCCTGTTCTTCAGATAGCCCCACAACCAGAAATCACAGGGAGTGAGAGGGTGATCGTGCTGGCCAAGCATTTTGAAACGATCGGCTGATAATTCCATCGTTTCCAAATGTGTTTCGGAGAAGCAGATGAACTCCACGAGCGGTGGAGCTCCATCTTTCACGAAAACAACTGAGTTCAATGCGTCTCTCTCCTACAGGGTGGGTATGAAATGCTGTCGAAGCATATCGCAGTAGCGCTGGCCAGCCGCACTGCACGTCTTTGATCCAACCTGTTCAAAAAGGAATGGGTCAGTGATGAACGTAGCCGTCAAGCCACACCAGACGGTGACACGTTCACCATACAGAGGAACTTCATGTACAGTGACTGGAGGTGAAGATCCCCGCACTCGACACTTCTGTGTGTTCATCTCACCAGACAGAGAGAAATGAGCTTCCATAGTCAGCCCTCGTCAACTCCTTGCGAGAAAGTGGAGAGCGAAGTTCAAATGGCTCTGAGCACTATGGGACTCAACTGCTGAGGTCAGAAGTCCCGTAGAACTTAGAACTACTTAAACCTAACTAACCTAAGGACAACACACACATCCATGCCCGAGGCAGGATTCGAACCTGCGACCGTAGCGGTCGCGCGGTTCCAGGCTGTAGCGCCAGAACCGCTCGGCCACCAGCGGCCGGCGGAAAGCGAAGTCAACAAGTCGTGGATAACGGGATGGTCAACTGTCGTGACACAGCATGTGCACTGCCCGCGCTGTGTTGCGTTGTCTGCCATAGCAGCAGCGATTTCACCAACCACCCGTGGTGCAACCGGTCGTCGACCTCTTCATGGAGCAACGCCCAGTTCTCCAGTTGATTCGAACTTCATCATGCTTCGCACAGCAGGTGGAGAAAGAGAACACTTCCGTAATCCTTGCAGCCGGCGATATTCTGGAAGTGCAGCTGCAGCGTTACTGTTGTTTTGATAACAGAGCTTCACCAATAATGTCCCACTCCTTTTGTCCAAGCTCATGTTGGCACGTCAGCAAGTGAACTGCGACTGGTCACGTATGTGAAAGTATGAATCACGAGACCATAGCTGGATCGGACGATGGCGCTGTGACGCATGGAAATCATGGACCCCATACTCTGGACATTGGCGCTACCAATTCTGGTACGCGTGCGATAGTTATTTTCCGTGTTATAACGTGTTAAAAAGGGAAAGTTTAATTATAACCACACGGTATATACTTTATCATTCCACAGGGTTTTCTGTCCTGCTGTGGTTTTTATATGTTGTAATTTCTTATTCTTTTATTGTTTATTCTAACACGTAAAGGAACTTGTTGTCACTTTGTAAATTGAGTCTGCGATTTTATTTCATTGTATGGTAGTGTAACACATTGTATTTTCACAGTTGCTCGCGTCTGTCAAGTGAAACTGTCAATACAGGAAAGTCACGTGCGACTCATCAACAATTTTAATTTCTAACAGTCGTTGATCCTCCTGCAGACAAACCCGCACTCGCTAAATTAAAGATCCGTTTTCGTGTCAGAAGAAATAAATGACGTAATCTCTGGGCGGTCTCATAAAGTAAGCTGGACCAGTGCAGTAATTTTTAATGGAATAATGCTACTGTAATCGGTGAAATACTCGAACACCCAGGACAGCTCAGAAAGTGGGATAATGCACATCAAGCTAACTTAAGACAACAAAAATGCCCAGAGACGGAAACGTACACTATGTTTCCGGAAACTACTCTAAAACCACATCATCAACCGGTGAAGTGCGACACTTTAGTACAAACATCGAAGGTGACAAGGTGTTTACTGAATAAAAAAGCGTATAAGCTATATTTTATACTTGCAAAGCACAAGTAGTGTCAAAAGAGATAACAAAAGATACTCAAAATATCCACGGGTGTACTACCGGTCTACAGTGTCCAACGGGCACAATATTTCGGCGATCATACATGTCGCCATCATCAGGTGAACTGACAGACTGAGCTCCTGTGAACTTGCCGCCACGGAGAATACTACGAACAAAAGGAGGGAGTCGCCATGGGTAGCCCACTCTCACCGGTGGTAGCGAATTTGTACATGGAGAACTTCGAGGAGGAAGCCCTGTCGTCATCCGAATGGAAACCTACTTGCTTTTTCCGTTACGCGGACGACACGTTCGTCATCTGGCCACATCCTTGACTTCCTTACACATCTAAACTCCATACACCCCAACATCAAATTCACTATGGAGACTGAAACGGAGGGTAAATTACCTTTCCTTGACGTCTTGGTCAAGAGAAGGGCTGACGGTACCCTAGGTCATGGGGTGTATCGGAAGACAACGCACACTGATCTGTATTTGCAAGCAGACAGCTACCACCACCCTTCACAGAGGAATGGGGTACTTAAAACTCTAGTACATAGGGCGCGCACTATGTCCGACGCAGAGAGTCTACCCCAGGAATTGGAACATCTGAGAACTGTATTTCGAAAAAATGGGTACTCAGAGTGGCAGATTCAACGTGCTCTCCGCCCAACCACTACAGCACAACCTGTGGAGATGGATGAAATCACGAAGGAGGAGGCAGGCACTGCGTTTATTCCATATACAGGCGCACTCTCGGGGAAAATCGCCCGCATTTTGAAGAAACACCGGGTCGGAACTGCGTTTTGTCCTCCGAATAAAACTCGTGCACTGGTGGGGAGCGCCAAAGATGACCTCGGTTTGAGGAAGGCGGGCGTGTACCAGATTCCGTGTCAATGTGGCAAGTCGTATATTGGTCAGACGATGCGTACCGTCGAGGATCGATGCCGTGGACACCAGAGGCACACTCGACTGATGTACCCGAGCAAGCCGGCGGTCGCTGAACATTGTCGGAAAATCACGCTGTGAAGTATGAACGCACGAGGATTTTGGTACAGACGTCGAGATACTGGGACAGCGTTGTTAGAGAGGCCATCGAAATTCACACCGATGACGACCTCATAAACCGTGACTGTGGCTATAATCTTAGCAAGGCTTTGGAACCAGCGATTGGGTTAATCAAGAGTAAATCGAGCAAACGTATAGTTGTGACGACCACGGCGGACAGAGCCATCACATCGACGTCATCTCAGACGCCGTCGCAATCTGTTCCACCGCGCGACCGTGGCGCGGGGCGCGGACAGCGGAGGGAGCGCGCCGCGGGCTGAGGGTATTTAAATCGGCCGCCGCCGCGACCGAACCCAGTTCCCTCTGAGCAGCCATAGCGTACGGATCTCCGTGCCGGCACGTTCACAGGAGATTAGTCCGTCAGTTCACCTGATGATGGCGGCATGTATGATCGCCGAAATATTGTGCCCGTTGGACACTGTAGACCGGCAGTACTCCCGTGGATATTTTGAGTATCTTTTGTTATCTCTTTTGACACTACTTGTGCTTTGCAAGTATAAAATATAGCTTATACGCTTTTTTATTCAGTAAACACCTTCGATGTTTGTACTAACGTGTCGCACTTCACCGGTTGATGATGTGGTTTTAGAGTAGTTTCTGGAAACATAGTGTAAGTTTCCGTTTCTGGGCATTTTTGTTGTCTTAAGTTAGCTTGATGTGCATTATCCCACTTTCTGAGCTGTCCTGAGTGTTTGAGGATTTCACCGATTACAGTAGTATTATTTCATTAAAAATAACTCCACTGGTCAAATACGCCGGGAGGAACTCAAGAATCACAATAAAAGGTACATTTTCATTATAAACAAAAACCAGTGAACGACAGACGAAACGTCCGAAATGACTCAGACGTAATCAGTTCCATACATATCACGCTATAGATGTAGCAACTGAGAATCAGAGAAATCGAAAACAACATTTAGGAAATTAATTGTTTGTAATTAGTTAATTCTTTTCACATAAGATAAATCATTTGCTAAGCGTAAACTTTATTTTCAATGGTTCTCTTGTGGCTAGAACTAACACGATGTCAGCTTTTGCTGATTACTACAGGAAAATTTCGGTCAACAGTTTTCACAATGAAGTTACCAAAGCTGATTTAATTTTTGCTTCTTTGCTGGTTTACGACTAACTTTCCTCTCTGAAGTACCAAAGCGTAACACCTCTTTGGTTGTATCTGTACATTTCATATCGAGTGAATGTAAATTCGTTTAACCCCTGCTAAAACCTATTTATTATAATCAATTGAGTTCATGCTGCAAGCGATTTGCACTTGCGAAATACACGAGAAAGAAAACGAGACTGTGTAAAGGATTCGAGAACACAGTACTTTCACGTCGCTAGTGATAACTTTCGAAAATTGAAACAGGTACAATTAAAGCAAAACATTGTCTATTAGATTTCGTGCTGATGCATCAACAACAAGCTGGAACTAATCGTCCAAGCACGGAGACGAAGCAAATAATACTAGTGATTTACTGGCCGTGTCTTTTACGTTATGCAACCTGTGATTCTTATGTAATATCTCTCTCAATTAAATCCGTGTCTATCTTGCGATTTTACAAGCTATAACATTCATAGTACTGAGTTTCATAAAGCGTCTCTGGGTGAAATTTGACCGGGTTAGTCATATTTCACCGACACTCAGTGTATACGAACAGACTGAAGTTAACGCCTGGGAGTATTTTTCACTGTGTCATCTTACGAAGACTGGTCTTCACAGCACTCAAGAATCATACGTCTTGAGGCTTATTTTCATTCAGTTCCATAGCTTGTGTAATTAAACTATCGTCTGGCGGCTCTTGCCGAATTGATAATTTGAAAGCTCTATAATGTAAAAAGTTCCTGAAATTTCATAAGTAAATTCTCGTGAGAAAACTGGCGTTCTTTCTTCTGGTTCCTGCAGTTCCGGGTCTATCCCATTCCTTTCTTCAGAAAAAAAGACATCCATTCGTGTTTTATTCTTAATACATTTTCCGTTATTTATTGCTCTAACCTCACACGAGTTTGATACATACATTGCTTCGCAGTTACGTTTTTGGAGAGTTTCTTAAGGTAGATCTGCTACGCTCTCGTAGTACTCTGCCACTGAACACAGGTATGCAGATTCACGCAGGCCACACCGAAGCTAAGCCTCACACTTAAGTATTAGTGTGTTGTGCCGCCTTCCACTCATGACTTGTGAAAAAGTACTTTAAGTGTAAGTTCACCATATATTTTTTATGTTTGTACGACGCTAAAGACCAGTCAGTCAAGCTGAAAAGAATTCAGATGTCCTGAGGTGAAAACGCACGTAATTTTGACGTCATTTTCCAAGAGAAGGTCCACTACGACCTTATTTGAAAAAGAGAAAAAAGGCAAGCTGTAATCTTCTGCATTTTCTAAATCGCAATGTGGCACAAGCTATCCTCTTGGCGTTGGTGATGCTAAGTTCTATATTTCAGGTTGCGCTAGGCTCAATGATAAGCAGTGCAGGTTTGGATCTAGGGCTCGGTTCTGGGGGGAGGGCGTCCACGGTTTATTATCACCCCATTCCGAATATAATTTATCGTCTCCGTCCCTCACTTTTAATGAGCCAAACGGGATGATAAAACTGATGTTAAATAGCGTAAATGATATGTAATCAAATGGTGACGTAATCTCGTTATGTTACACAGAACGAACTTAAGTGTATCAGAATTAGAATTTTGAGCTGAAAAGAATGAAATTAAACTTTGGTACTCATCTAGTCGCCCTGTCTCTTTACTCAAACACGTAGAAAGCATGATCAAGAAAATTGGAGAAACGTCAGTAGCTGATATTAGACATAGTTCCCAAAGGTATTTACAGCTACCGTTAAGCTGGGATGGTGAAAATGACGTGCACTACTGATGCCTGACAGTTCTGTATTGAAGACCATATCTCAGATCGATTATGCAACTCCTGCAGATGACGATAATACTTTTATTCTATCGCAGCTGTCGTCACGAGTTTGATGTCGTGGTACTGTAGTTCTAGAGTGAGCATAATTTGATATATGTGGCACTGACTTATTTACGGAGTATATTCATCCATACAGCATAAAATTCTGTGGCATCCGAGAAACGCTGCCAGTTCAGTGACTGATACGACACTGTTTCAGCCTTATTCACGTCGAAGCACTTTCCTCGAAATATTCAAAAGTGATATCGTGCGCACACATTGTTTACCGACTAACCCACCGATTTGCATCCCTACACATGCAAAAATCGTCAGAGTTCATTCACGCACAAAAGCGGAGCGCAAATTTCACAGTTCACAGTAAATAAGTAATAATCACTATCTTTCTGTAGTTCACATTGATACGGTGCACATATCAATATATACTTTTTCCGTGTCCTTGCTTACGGAAACATATTTACTACTAAATATGATGAATAAAACATAACGACAACAGAGGGGAAAAATATTTACAAGAAGTATTCCGAAAGTAAGGTCCAATCGGTCTCGAAATGCAAACCACAGTGAAAATCCGATAAAGCATTGCAAGGGTGCGTTGGGCAGGACTCTAGTATGCCCGTTGATCGAGTCACGTCTCTTTTCGGTTCTGAGTGCAGAGTGAGCCTAGGAAACATTGTCTCCCGCCATGTATGAGTGCCTGAGAGAGATTTCGCCTGATTTGATGCAGCCCACACAACATAACTGTCATGCATTTCTTTCTTCATGACAGTTATCGGCCGCATTCTACTGGAGCAATGAGGATGCCACTGCAGCGTTTTCGATGGGGAGTGTTTGATCATCCTCCATAAAGCCCGGACTTTAATCCCTCTGATTTTCACCTCTGCTGGTATGAACCGCTGGCTATGAAGTCAACGTTTTGACACAGACAACGAACTGTGGATCAGCGTAGAAAATCGGCGAAAAGTGCAGGCGACTGCCTTCTATGACGAGGGTATTTGAAAGTTCGTATAACGCTGCAACAAATATCTCAGACAGAGCGGCGACTATGTAGAGAACATGCTGGTAGCTGTGGCTAACTATTGCAAATAAAACACTTTTTTTCACTGTGGTTTCCATTTCGCGACCGATCGGACCTTATTTTCGGAATATGCCTTGTTTATAGGCTCCCTAGAGCCATACATTTACAAGTACATGTCTAAATTTTTAAAATTGTAACACAGCATTATTGTTATACTAAGATACATTATATAATTTATTTACGTAAGTGCTTAATACGTCGTCTCACCATAACTTCCAGGAAATTGCAGTTCAGATAACTACATCTGAAAAGCATTTGGTCAAGCAGTTGAGAAGAACCTATGTCACGCATTTGTTTTAAGGACTCCCGTACAATAGCAACAAACTTTCACAATTCTAACAAATAATATACGCTGTATATAATCGAAGTGAGCAGTCGCCATTATCAGTATTACATTTAGCTCTAAGACTGAGAATACAAATGTGCAGGCTACGGCTATCTCAGAATAGAAACGGGGTAGATGCTGTATCTTTCTGTCGATTCCGCCTACGTCTTCGAAAGGCAGCCTTTCCGTGTCTTTTTTAAGCGGAGCTTTCTTTCCCTTTGTCCACTGTCTCATTGCAGTTTGCCGGTTCCACCTGTGGACACCTGTCACCAGCAGCTATCGTTAGCATGTGAACTACCGCATTCTCCTGGCTGGAAAGTTTTGCACAGCAAGTCAGGTCGCAAATCAATCCAGTTGTTGTTATTCTCAGGAAAACAAATGAAATGCTTCTTGTGGTAAATCAAACACTTAATTACGACGGGCGTTCAGTAAGTAACATTTTTTCTCTGCTGTTTTGGTTGACAAATGTGGAATTTGTTGCGGTTCATCGTGGAATTTTCGCTTCAGCCCCTATGGTTTCATGAAGTTCCGACATAGGCTTCAAACTGTCGTCTGCAACGGGGGTGCGTTCCATGCAGAATATTATCATTGAGTTTCTTTCGGTGAAAAACCAGAGCACCACAGATATTCATAGGCGCTTGCAGAATGTCAACGGAGGCCTGGTGGAGAACAAAAGCACGGCGAGTCGCTGGGCGTCGTGTCTGTCGTCACTCCAACTTGGTCCACAACCCCGTCCAATCTTCTGCGTGCCGCCCGACCGCACACAGACGTGACTCCTGCAATGTTGGAACGTGTCCACCACCACAAAATTTCAAGGGAACTCCTTTTGCACGACAACCCAAGGGCTCGTACATGTCTGTGCACCCGAGAGGAGATCACAAAAAGTCGTTGGACTGCTCTTCCTTATTCAACCCACAGACTGGATCTTGTACCTCCTGACTTCCGTGTGGGCCAATGAAGGATGCACTACGCGGGAAGCAGTACATGGATGATGTGGAGTTTATTGACGCGCCAAGACCTTGGCTGTGACGTCAACCAGCAGAGTGATGCTACCCGGGCGTATATGTCCTCCCAGTAATGCGGCGTAAGGGTGTCACACTGAACGGAGAGTATGTTGGAAAAAAACTGTTTGTAGCCAAAAGAGTTGGGAATAATGTGGTGTATTGGAATCCTCGATAACACCAATGTGTTGAATTCCTTACTGAAAAGCCGGCCGGAGTGGCCTAGCGCTTCTAGGCGCTTCAGTCTGGAACCGCGCGACCGCTACGGTCGCAGGTTCGAATCCTGCCTCGGGCATGGATGTGTGTGATGTCCTTAGGTTAGTTAGGTTTAAGTAGTTCTATGTTCTAGGGGACTGATGACCTAAGATGTTAAGTCCCATAGTGCTCAGAGCCATTTGAACCATTTGAACCTTACTGAACAACCCTCGTACTTAGAATTTCTTGACATTTTAGAGACTATAAGTTATTACGAGGTGGTATTCTTCGAACGTTAGCTGAAAAAAAATACAGAAATTAGAATCTGTGAAAATATAAAGATTAGATAACATGTTGCCAGGTGTGTGCGGGAGGGGGGGGGGGGGGGTGGGGAGTTCAAGCCCCTGCATGTCCCTCCCCTTGGATCGACGATCGATAAACCTCGGATTCGCGATGGGCAAATATTGATTCTCATTCCAATGCTCGTTTACGCAATGTGTCGTAAATCTTCTAGATCAAAGCTACACAGTAGAGAATCCTAATCTGAGTATTTTGTACGGTAATGCTCAGATATTAATATTTGAAATATTTGAACCTGTAAGTGATTTTGAGCACGTGTATGTATAGAGTGCTCACGTATCACAACACACAATCGACGTCGGTGACGCTACCTTGCGAAACAATATGCAGTTATCTGTTATGTGCTCACTGTTGTGGTTGTCGTTGCTTACAGTTCTCGGCTGGTTGCTGAAGAATCAGCATTACTAGTGGCACATGATTTAATGAATGATGTAGCAGGTTGTATTGCCCCCTAAGCCGCATCAAAGCCGAGAAAAACTTTCACTACAGGCATTATCTTAATTGAAAGAAACTTAATGTAGTGGATAGAAACGTACGAGAAACTGGGCGCTTCAGATCAGACAACTGGACAACGGTTTTGAAATTTTTTTTGCACTACTGAGTCTGAGGAGACAGCGTAGTGCCGTGTGGGAGAGGAGAAAATCCCGCAATAAGTAAGTGTCAACTTGTATGCGAAATACACACTTTGAAAAATTCCGAGTGGAGAATACAGACTATGCAGCAGCTAATGCTCAATTCAACTCTACCTGTACTTAATTGTTACGTTTACAAAAATAAAAATGTAAACGATCCTCAACTCATGTGGATATACTTATCTTGTGGTCGTTGGTTTGTCCAGGGCTGCAGGTCCTTACATGCAGTTTATCAGAGATGTGATCTTGCCTTTACAAATAGGAAACAACTTTAAGGAATGTTTGTTTATCTGGCTCCTAAAATAGAAGCAAGACTAGTGATTTTCGCTCAGCTACTGAGCTGCGTGAATGTTGCTATCTTCAACGCTAGACAAAATCAATACAATGCCAACTTAAAGATCACGCAGATCTGCAGCTATCAAAGCGCTCTGCTTGCTACACCCGACGACAGCGTCCCGAGACTCTCACCACAGGGGTCCACTTTCTGCTGAAGCCTCTCTTTTACCGCGCTGGTTTGCGGCCCCCTTCCCATGGCTTCAAACAAACCTTTCGTCTGAATCACGATACATCTCACTAACCAAATGTGGATTAAAATAATTTTAGTCGGTGCAGATGGCCATTCATAAAGATAATTCAGTGCATCCAAATGACATTGTGAGTCCCCCACAAACTGCCAGTTTCGTTCACCTGCAAATTGTGTTTATAATATGTTGGCTGAATTGGGTTGAAAGAGGAGAGGGGTTTATTTCATAGAAGCCAATACCTACAAAACCTATTACATCACTGCGAATAAGAGGTGCTTCTGATTTTCAGCACATATCAGTAAAGGTGAGGATAATTTCTAAAAGCGAAAGCAAATATGAAAACCTGATCACACAAATAAAGATAATAAAATAAATATAAGTAAGAAGATAGATATAGAAAGAAGGGATAATTTTAAGTAACTTTGTGTAGTGGCCGAAAGTATCTGCTATGTTACATCTGAACCAGATTCTGATACGTTGAATTTTAGGCCTAGCTTACAAAGCAGTTTTGAACGAAAGCGATCTGTTTGGAATAGATCGAGTAGTTGCAATACCATGAAGTATTTATGTAAAGAGCGGGGTGTTCAGTAGAATTATATCACTCTATCATAAACAACAGAGACAAATTATTTTGAATGTAGAGTTCAGTTGTGGTAATGGATTGACCAAGGTACTTCGTTGGTGTATGTCTTCCTATAGCTTGTACTGTTGACCGATGGGATCTTTTCAGTAGTGATGGAGTTTGCCACTGCTGCGTCAGTCGTGCCTGGAGTGATGCAAAATCCATACGTCATACTCGTCTCACGTCATCAGCGTCCATTCTGTGTCAGCTTGCAGATTGTCATTGTTATTACGAAAGATCAACATCCCGTCAGAACGTCACACGTTATGTGGTGATCATTCGATTATTCCATAGATACTGCAGATTTAAGCTGTTCTTGTTCCTGAGAGAATGTGGTCTCAACACGACGGTGCACTGTACCACTTCGGTGTCATATCACTCATCGTCTTTTTCCTGTGAGGTTACACGAAATCGTTCGCGTGTCTGTAAGACCACGGTAGAAAGTACAGAGTAACTAGTTAGCGGTCATTCGGTCTCATTGCAGAACACACAACATGGATTTTAAGAGAGCGCGGCAAAATTTTATTCGCCGTTGTACCGCATACATTGTTTTACGCGACCGTTACCTTAAACAGCTGAGTTGTCTCTGTTGTGAAGGTGTAAGCTGCCTAAGTCAGTAAAAGAATAAATATACATTTCCAACCAGTACTAGCTTATCTCAAAGTGCTGTGTCTAGATCCTGTAACATTTGCGAAATTTTAGTCCCGAAGGTTTCGAACGCCGTGTGGAATAATCAGAATCCAATCTTACACATTTGTCTTAATTTGCCAATACACTGTGTCTGAAATAGGTATTTTCCAAGTGCTTTATGTTCAGGATACGTGCTAATTACAGCGGAGTACGTATTTTGTAATGTGCTAGAGGCTTCTGCAGTAGGCAGACGATTGTGTTATCGATACCAATGAGTAGGTTTGTGGCTCAGGTGCATGTACCTGTGTATTTCAACGGCACCGTCGGTGAGATGGAACATTATTCGCTGCCGTGTGATGTTAAATGGATCTCCATAAATGTTCGACGAATTGGTATCATTCACACACGGGCCGTTCTTGGTGCATCTGGATCACCTGCGACTCTCGATTGTATCACACGACATTGAGCAGCGACATTAAAACTAGACATGTACAAAGCATGTACGGACATATCAGTGTGCGATTTGCAGGGGGGTATGGGGGGGGGGGGATTTCCCTCCTCTGCATCAGACCATCCCCTCCTGTGGGTTTAGTTTATGCATCCCAACCTGGGATGTTTATTTCCCACGCACTGGAGTAAAACTTTACATATAATTTAAATTTGTGGAGCCGAACATTGAAAGTTTTTAATACAGTCTTACTATTAATACTATTAATATGTTTGCTTATTAATTTTTGAAAAGTGTTATGTAGTAGTTAAGCATTTCAAAACATTTAGAACTAAATCATCACTCTCATGTTGTCATTGTTGCTTTCGTCTAAGTTGCGTCATCCGTTTACTTGCGAGCTTACGAGGGAAGTAGTGTGGCAGTCATACCGGAGCAGTCGTACCGCAGAGTTGGGTGAGCTGGGGGCTGAAAGTCCCACTCCGGGCCCTGACACAGGGTGGTGACCGGCCAGGTACCTGTGCGAACATTTACCGTTAGGCTACCTTTTGGCAACGGTATGGGGCGGACTAACGCGCCTGGGACGAAAGCACACATTACTAAATAACGCACCATCGTCTGCTTCTATTTCCTAGGATACTATTTCGTGGACCTCCTTTAAATACTCTTCTGTTCCACCATCGTTTTCTTTTCCTTTGGTTTTCATTTCCGTTGTTAGCTGCATGTGCAAGTACCAAGTAGGCCACCGCTTCGATACTTTATCATCCTTTATACTGCAAGTCCGACACACGTGTGGCACAAATTCTGTTGCTTTGGTATAAATTAACCTGCCGCATGCAACATACGCCGCAAGATGTTGCCTGTTGTAGCATGCTACAAGACGACGCACGATACATTTCCATAGCGTGACACAATCTTGCAAGACGTCGCCCCAGCGTAAACGAGGCTTTAAAGCCAAGTCTGTATTGTATGGTGGATGTGATGTGTTGCGTACGAAACTAAAACCTGCAATCAGATCCAAACGTCGTGGAAAACTGTGAAGAGGTGTCATCCTGCAGCAAGATAACGCTCGCCTACATTCTGCCAAACGGACAGCCGATGCAATAAAGGAGCTGAGATTCAAGGTGCTGGAACATCCACGATACAGTACAAACCTGGCTCCAAGTGATTTTCACATGTTTGGACCCTTAACGGAAGCACTACAGGGAAGATTTGAAAGTGATGAAGACGTCATTGCTGCGGTGCAAAATTGGTTACAGATGCAACCGAAAAACGTATTTTCTGATGAAATAAAAAAAAACTCGTAAAACGTCGGGAAAACTGCATTCAAGTCTAGGGAGGTTACGTAGAAAAATAACGCATTTTCAGTTTCCTATCATCATAATAAGTACAACTTTTCACAAATGTGCCTTTACTTTTTGAACTCCCGTCGTATACCTGTACGTAGATGATTTTGTACATAAGCTTTACCAATAATGTACTTTTAAAGATATAACAAGGGATGGCTTTTCTGATAGTGCATACCCGTGAATAGTGAGTTTCGGCATTAACATCTATTTATAAATAACTGTTTAACCATGGATAACGCCAGGGTCCAAGCTAGTAATATATGTAATTACACTAACCCCCTAAGACATCCCCCTCACTGGTAAAAGCACAAATCGCACACTGGGACATATGAATAGAAGAGAGGAATACCTTTGACTGAAAGGATGTCTAATGTATCTTCCAGTACAAAGATGAAACACAGAACGACCACCGACGTCATAAAAGAGGGAACCGAGCTTGTAATCGAAAAGAGAGGTTTAATGTATGCTGATTGGAAGGCTAAGAAATGGTAGAGACTGAAATACGGGAAGCAGAAGATACAGTAGGGCCTCAGCGAGATGTGTACCAAATCAAACAATAGATAATGTCGGAGAACCTTGATCAATAAGTAAATAATAAAATGAGTAAGTTATGATATTAAATGTCTTAAAAAGAGAATGTCAGTATTGTCAGCATTAACCCGAAGTGAAACCAAGCAAACTTGGAAGGACGTATAACCATAAGAAAATAACGCTGTGCTTTCCCTGTAAGATGAAAGTAAAAGCGGTTTAGTGCTCTCTAGAAGCTTGCACAGGATAGAGTAGCACGGAGAGCTGCATCAAACCAGTCTCAGGACTGAAGACCACAACAACAACAACAACAACCTTCGATCAATGACAATGTGCTAAATTTTCACCTCTGTATTGACGATGAATCTGGTGAATGGTTGTAAACTGTAATGCTCTGTGAAAGAGGGTATAGGTGAGCTTATCATAGTGTGGAAGAATCGATACAATAACACATCAACTGCTCCACTGCAAACCCATCTGATGAGCTTCCCAGTAACGTTGCCGTCCAACGAATGGGTCAGCAGCGCTCCACTGGCCACTACAGAGAAGCCCGCAGTTTCAAGCGGAACAGTTGTTCACAGTTAATGTACGCTACAATTATTCTTTCCTTTTGTAGTTAAATGTTGCTGACATATTATCTTCCAGTACTAGTTCGCTTAGTTGAGAAAATACGCTTTCTGCTTCTAACGACCTCAGACGCAATGAATAAATCCGAATCACATGAACATGGCGTATATACATTTAAGCGTCCATCGAAAATGGTTTTATGTAGAACAGGATGTAGTGAATATTTGGATGATAAAACTCACAGCACGGTTGTGTCTTGGACATCTGTCACGGCCAAATGGAATCTTCTCCTCTGACTGGTTATCATAATAAAAGCTGAAAAGAAAACACAGTTCCATTCTTCTTGGATGGGTAGTACGTCATCGACGTTCACTGTATTGCAGAATTGAACTAATCCTAATCTGGAAACAGTGCTTCATTTGCTTTGAAGTGTTAATGATTTGTCTGCCATATCTATGAAATAATATAAGAGGAAGGACATTACAACAACAGTAATAAATTAAAAACTTAAAACACTAATTCATTCATAATATACAATAAAAACAGAATGTAGTTGATTTGCTGCCTATGTCTACGTAACATGACTTTATCTGCTTGTAGTTCTTATCAACGGACAAATTAACACTAAAAATAACGGTCTTCCACCTCAGTTTTCACCCCGTAGCGCTGACTATTCGCAATACCCAAATAGTGGCACGATCCCCGATTATAACATGATTTTGTGCAGTTTTAAAAAATTTGAGTCAATAGAGAATATTGGTGATTTTTTTTCTGGAGAATTAAACCACGTATCACTTTTAGAGAAAAGTAGCGAACGATAGGTGGACAATTTTCTTTTATTGGTTTATTGAATTTAATCTTTTGATTCTTTGTATCTTGAAACTGAGGGAGATTCAAGACTTTCGATTTTCGATTTTTGTGTTTATTAGAGGAAGTAACAAGGAAAAAAGCCAAAAAAGGGTTATTTCAGCAAAGGGTTGTTTCGAGCGGTTTTAACAGTTAATTTAAACTGGCGTGAAAACAAATGGTACAACGAAAAACGGTTGTTTCAGCGATAACCGTCATCCCTAGTAAGGACCATGAAACTGTGGCTTGACACCCCGATGTTTACTGTGGAACGAGTTGCAGAAAAACCTTGTACCTGCAGACTGCGACGTTTAGATTGTCGTACAATATTTAAGTGAGCCCAGAGATCAATCTGCCTTCTCTAGAGACCGCACAGCACGTAGAGAAAAGAAATGATTATTCAGCATTTTTCTCATTTACGTAGACAAAGCCTGTTCCCTGAAAAAAGCACCAGGTAGTTGGGTACAGACCTCACTGATGGCGTCACAGAGTCGCACGTGGAGAGTCTTTGTAGTACGTGCTCATCTCTCATTCACGGAATCAGTTGACCTTGGCTGCAGCTGCCGAGCAAACGAGGCTCGTTTTTTTACGGTGTTAACCATTGAGAAGCGCGGCTTACGGCAGCAGTGCGTACGTCACTGAGCTATTCCTGACGGGAAAGCCCAGTTTCCGGAGAATCGCTTCGACGCTTTAGTCACGCCCCTGGCAGCTTCCGACTGCCCAGAAGGCGACGTCTTCTTCCCAGAAGTCCGCGTCGGACGTCATTAGCAGGTGCCTGGGGATCCCCTGCGACAACTAATGGCCCTCCAGGGTATCTGGAATAAACTGAGATCAATGAACAGATATTCCAAAGTGGACGTGAATGGGGGGATACCCGCCAAAAATTCACCGGCAGCCACGGCTCGGCTTGTAAGCTACCTGAGAGATTACACGAGCAGTTCATCTTTCATATGGCATTAAGATTACTCTGCCATGTCTTCCCATTAAATTATATCGCACAAGGTGAACCCGAATTTCACCGACGAAACTTTGACGGTTTTCAGAGAAATGTTCCATTTTGGTGTAAGAGGCCCATTGTATCTGCTAACACGTCACAGACTAACTACCTTTCGTTTGATTTCGTATCTCTCATTTACCTCTGTATCTGTATTGCAGTGAACATTTGAGCACGCCAGTTCAAAAGTCTTGTTGGGAAACGAAGTTGCTCCATTCACTCACAGTACTAGATGTTGACAAAAGTAATGTCCATTTCAATCTTCACCCCTCAACCTTGCGTTCAGTACTGCTCGATTTCGACTCGGGATTGTTTTATCAAAAATAATGGTTCAAATGCCTCTGAGCACTATGGGACTTAACATCTATGGTCATCAGTCCCCTAGAACATAGAACTACTTAAACCTAACTAACCTAAGGACGTCACACAACACCCAGTCATCACGAGGCAGAGAAAAGATCGTTTTATCTACATTGATAGTTGTGCGTTAACGATGTAGCAACGAAGCTACTGTACGGCTTCGTCACCAGTGCTAACATCAAGATATACGATTAGCTATCTGCGATGATAATACTGCAGGTACCTAGAATGGCGTGGGAAAACCAAAGCTCAATTAACTGGCTACATCTCCACGTTCTTCCTGCAGAATATGCGACGCTCACCCTCTAAATGTTTCTCACTTTATACCTTCTATGTGCACGATTCATAATGCTGATGGATCTATACCTGTGGCTGTAAGACAACTCTGGTTCTTATAAACTGTCTTCTGTTCTGTCTAGATGGTACTTACAGACCTGCACCAATATTCAGTTCCCTATCAGCAGCGTTTGAAACAATTTTCACAGGACATACAAAGAACATTTTATTTTTAATTTAGATATATAGTCTTTAGATGTATCATATTTTTGACTGGAATACTCTCTTTCAAATTCTGAAGGTGGCAGGGGTAAAATACTGGGAGCGAAAGGCTATTTACAGTTTGTACAGAAACCAGATGGCAGTTATAAGAGTCGAGGGACATGAAAGGGATGCAGTGGTTGGGAAGGGAGTGAGACAGGGTTGTACCCTATCCCCGATGTTATTCAATCTGTATACTGAGCAAGCAGTAAAGGAAACAAAAGAAAAATTTGGAGTAGAAATTAAAATCCATGGACAAGAAATAAAAACTTTGAGGTTCGCCGATGACATTGTAATTCTGTCAGAGACAGCAAAGGACCTGGAAGAGCAGCTTAACGGAATGCACAGTGTCTTGAAAGGAGGATATAAGATGAACATCAACAAAAGCGAAACAAGTATAACGGACTGTAGTCGAATTAAGTCGGGTGATGCTGAGGGTATTAGATTACGAAATGACACGCTTAAAGTAGTAAATGTGTTTTGCTATTTGGGGAGCAAAATAACATGATGGTCGAAGTAGAGAGAACATAAAATGTAGACTGGCAATGGCAAGGAAAGCGTTTCTGAAGAAGAGAAATTTGTTAACATCGAGTATAGATTTAAGTGTCAGGAAGTCGTTTCTGAAAGTATTTGTATGGAGTATAGCCATGTATGGAGGAGAAACATGGACGATAAAAATTTTAGACAAGAAGAGAATAGAAGCTTTTGAAACGTGGTGCTACAGAAGAATGCTGAAGGTTAGATGGGTAGATCGCATAACTAATGAGGAGGTATTAAATAGGATTGGGGAGAAGAGGAGTTTGTGGCACAACTTGACTAGAAGAAGGGATCGATTGGTAGGACATGTTCAGAGGCATCAAGGGATCACCAATTTAGTACTGGAGGGCATCGTGGAGGGTAAAAATCGTAGAGGGAGACCAAGAGATGAATACACTAAGCAGATTCAGAAGGACGTAGGTTGCAGTAGGTACTGGGAATGAAGCTTGCTCAGGATGGAGTAGCATGGAGAGCTGCATCAAGCCAGTCTTAGGGCTGAAGACAAAAACAACAACATGTAGTCTTTAATGTGGACTGAATTGGGAATATCCCAAACGTGTATCTACGGCGAATTATCATTTCTTATTGTGTTACCAGAAGGATTTTTATACTAGTACTGTGTATCCTGTGTTCAATTTTGGTCTTTTTTATTCGCTTCCGTATACCCCGATTGTAAATGTTGTTTTATATCTAATTAGTCGCTTGTTAATCATATGTTTCATTGTACGAGGGTACGACATACAATAATGTCTACCATTAATTGTCAAAACCAATTGTTCTATAACATTCCTGTGTTTGGATGACTGTGTGGGCACGCCCCGAAAGACATTAAAAAAATATACGTTATCAGTAACACACAGTTGCATGAATAGGTTTGATAATGAAGATTTCGCACCTCGTCTGTGGGTTCACTGAATTACGTGGGAGGGCTACACAACGGTGCTATGCTGAATTCTTCCCACAGCGACGACAACCTCATCCCAACCCTTTTGCATCTTTAATTGTGTCCCTACAAGATATCAAATTCCTCCGTGTGATAACGGGAGATACTGGCCGTTGGAGGTAATCCAGAACACGCGATCTCGAAGTGAAAGTGTTCCACACTGTTAATGCTTTCACCAGTAGCCGGCGCTTTGCAATAGCTCTGAACACAGACCAAACTGTTTTGATAATCTTACGTGAGACCACCATTTTCCTGCTTTCTTGTTGTTTACAGACGAAGGCCAGGAGGAAGATTAGAATTTCACGGCCTCTGGAGAACGATGTCATTAGTGACAACAATAGCAGACAAGACTATGTTTACAAGAGGGGGTCTGTTCAATAGCAAGAATAGCCATGTATGGAAAGACGAAAATCCACACTGATTAGTGTTTCAGTGCTATGAACGTAAGCACGCAATATGGGGTGGTACTGTCAACGACTTCGTGATTAGATCTCGATAAACTGAATGGGGTCGTGTACAAAACGTTTCTGCAGCATGTCGTACAACAACTCCTAGAAGATGGACTGCTGAGAATTCATGTTTCGTGGTTTCAACACGGTGGGGCACTGGCACACTTCGCACTCGCTGTTGACAACACATTGAGATTGGACAGCAGGGGATCCGTCGCGCTGGGCCTGTTATCTTACCAGATCGGTAACCAGACATAATACCATTCGATTACTTCTTCCCATATACAGGGTGAAAAGTATTTAAACCAACAAACTCTGTGAGGTTGTAGGGGACATCAAAACAAATATTTTTCACTAATTTTTTCCTATGAGGATTATTTAAACCGGTGAAGGCCGTATTACGCTCTTCAGTTGTTAGAGGCCGTATTAATATCTTCAGTTGTAGGCAACTGCTGTCCACCAGTGTAGTAGCGCATTGTCTCTGTTTACTAACGGAGCGATACACCTGGAGTGAATACACTGATATGGTTAGTGCGTACTACGTAGCGCACCACAACGGACGAGCTCCACAGCGGGTTTATAAACAACAATATCCTAATCGCCGCGTCCCGCATCATACGACCTTTGCTGCTGTGTACCAACGTCTGCGTGAGACCGGGTCATTTAGCAGATTACCTGGACAGGGACGCCGTCGCACGGTAAGAACGCTGCAATTTGAGGAAGGTGTCTTGCAGCATGTGGAGCGGGATCCTTCAATCAGCACTCGTGCAATAGCACGTAACATGGGGACGAATCAGACGAATGTAAGAACAGTCCTTGGAGAATAATTGTTAGGTCCATTTCACTTACAGCGTGTCCACAACGTGGAACCAGTTGATTATCCACCAAGAGCATTGCCAGAATTGCTGGAAGACGTCCCGCTCCCTACAAGAGAACGCATGTGGTTCCAACACGACGGGGCGCCGGCACATTTCAGTCGTCGTGTGCGTCGATTCCTGGACCGACAATTCGCAGAAACGTGGAATGGGAGAGGTGGTCCTATACCATGGCCTGCTCGATCCGCAGATATGTCCCCTCTGGACTTTTTTGTGTGGGGAGAGATGCGCAACCTTGTTTACGCAACTTCTGTTGCATCACAAGAGGATCTGGTTGCCCGGATAATAGCACCAGCAGGAACAATTCAGGATACTCCTGGGGTTTTTTCCCGTGTCAGACAGAACATGATCCGACGGTGTAACCTTTGTTTACGTGTCAATGGAGGCAGTTTTGAAAATCTACTGTAATTGGAATTGGGTTGTGTTAAGGGGCTCCGGAACGCCCTATACTTGCAATGTTAAAATAACGCTTATAAATTACATCTTTCCTCACAAAGTATTTGAGGTAGGAAGTTGAACTTTTTACAGATTATTTATTGTAATATGGGCTACAACTTAACACAGGGATTTTACAAAATTTTAGTTCAGTTGTTAAAGATGATTTTTTTTCAATTGTAATGAAAATTCACAACATTTTTTGCAATTTTTTATTTATATATTCAAAAATATACAGTTTTTTGGAAAAAGGCTGTGTTAAATTATGCAGAAGGTACTGTGTAACATTTACTGAAAGTTTGAAACAAATATGTTTGGAAGATCCTTAGAAAGCATGTAATTAGTATGAGAAAATAAAAGTTTTGGGAATCGAGCGACAAAGATTGGATTAACTTTTTAGTGCATTCTAGGTCCATAGGATGGATTATCTTCATCCTCTGCAAACTCCTCCTCCAGCTTCCTCTTGTTCCTCCTCCTGTTTACTCTTGCTTGTATTTCTAGACTCTTTACAGCCCTGTCTGCAGCCCGAAGGCGTTCCTTGTCTAAAGCAAGTATCGCTCGTTGTTGTGTTCGTAGATTTTGCTACCATTTTCTTCAGTTGCAGTTACTGCAACACTGTTCCAAAAGGTGGTCATGTATGAACACTTATCACATTTCAGTTGTATTTCACTAGCAAGTCCTACGTGCTTTATTATGGAGAGTTCCAGACCAACTTCACTACAATGAATACATCTTACACAGTTTGAAAAAATTCCTTTGAGAACCGACATATCAAATATTTCATTCACATCCGATTCGCCCATAAAACATTCATAGTATTCACTCATTGAACCAAGCTTCTTCTGTGAAGTATTTTCTTTCCCACTTTGACTGCTATGGGCAGGTGTACTTGAGAGGTTAGGTTCACTCACTTGGTCATCGTCTTTATTGTTTACAGTAATAACACATACCTTTGGCTTTCCAACATTTCTCCTTTTCTTAAAAGCCTTCAGAGGATTTCTAATAACTTTACTTTTACTCATTATTATACTTCAACAAAACAGAGACTCAAGAAACAGAATTAATTACGAATATTTTCGAGATAACGACAGAGTAAATAAACATGAAACAATCGACAATCACACCAGCGATATATATTGAACCATCACAGGTTAGCCACAACACATACTTTATGTCACATCACTGAAATGTACCTGATGAGCACGGACGTTAATAATAACACCATTTGACAGCAGTTTAACAGCGCCACAGTGGGTCACGCCCATGTAGAACACATTTCAAAAAAAATTTAAAAATAGTTGTAGTCTTCGGAATTGAATAAATTATATATCTATTAAAAGGTAATAGTCTGCAGATTCAGAAAACGCAAAAAAGTAAAAATTGAACTTTTCATGATTTTGAGCCTTTCCGGAGCCCCGTAATGTGTTGTCTCTTGGTCATAAAAAAAATGGAAAAATGTTTCTTAATTTCATCAAGTTGCCACCAGAGAAATCTTCCTCTACCGGTTTAAATACTCCTCATTGGAAAAACTCACATTAGGGAAAAATATTTGTTTTGATGTCCCCTACAACGTCCCAGAGTTTGTCGGCTTAAATACTTTTCACCCTGTATACTTTTAATATGCCATGAAGTTTCGACACATCGCACAATCAAAGACTGAAGATTAATTCCGAAAATATGACGTGTTTCTGCGCATTTACTGAAGCTGAATGTCGATTTATTGGCTCTTATAGAACACACCGACTGACATGTTCCTCGTGAAAGTGTGTACGCGACCACTAGAAACAGGAGTGGGAATTGCTCGCTGTATTGGCTCAGACAGAGTTCCAACCCAAAAAAAAGACATTTCGCCGACAAAGTGCGCAGTGCACTTCCTGGATGGCTGAGGGCCATTCCACGAACTTACTAAAAATACGCCAACACAACACGGACACATAAGGTGGAGGAACCGGTACACTGGACGACATTGTGTTGGAGAGTGCGAATAAACCAGATGTCCCAGACCAGAATTGGTGCGTCTTTCGTAGTAAGAAATAAGTATCGGTGATACCAACTAATCGTGCTGACAGGAGGAATATCTCACTTCGAACAGCAAGCCTAACAGGCGCACAGACGGACTGGAAAAAGCAACACACCAAGGCAAGACATCCAACGGCGACAATCTTCCGGAAGCAGCGTGGTGATGGGCCTGGGTGAGGACCAGGAAGAACTTATTGAGATACTGACAGCCACCCCCTTCCCAATCTGTAGAACTTCGCAACGAGGAAGAAGAATGTAGGTGCCAGAGAGTATGGTATGAGCTGTGACAGCAATATAATCAGGTATGTCTCATCCCGTCAAGTGCCAGCTATCAAGAACAAATGGTAAAACAGACGAGACATCAAGAAGTTAACCCGTATCATCCAATACATTTTCAGGGCACTGTGGTCTGCAGTGTATCAACTTGGGAATGTGAAGCAGCACCAAGCGTATCTTCTGGATACAGGCGTGTCCCTCTCTTACTAAAGAGAGAGATTTCCTTACTTAATACCCACGTCCGTTGGTTCAAATGGCTCTGAGCACTATGGGACTCAACTGCTGAGGTCATTAGTCCCCTAGAACTTAGAACTAGTTAAACCTAACCAACCTAAGGACATCACAAACATCCATGCCCGAGGCAGGATTCGAACCTGCGACCGTAGCGGTCTTGCGGTTCCAGACTGCAGCGCCTTTAACCGCACGGCCACTTCGGCCGGCCCACGTCCGTTGCGAAGAGCGCTTTCACACATCTGTGCGGTGGCACTTGACTCGGAGGTATGCCTGTTGGAGCCCTGATGGAGAATAAAATTTTCACTGCCAGTATTTCGCTGTCAAGGCAAGCACTGGTGGTGGCGTGAAGTTCCTGATCACCAGACACTGCGTCAATGGCCCGGATTCAATTGCACTCCCGTCCTCAGTATGCGAGGCACGTGACGCTGTTGATGCTGACCCGTCAGTAGGACGCAGACGCTGCGCCCTATCTGAAACGAGTAGCTGTGTGCCAACACCAAATTTTACCACTTCCATTATCTGTTCATCAGATGATACAAATATGCTGCCACACTGCATACGTCATTATAGTCATCTACACAGATAGACTTACACTAGGAGGCCGCGACGTTGGGATCATGGATTTACTTCAGACTTTGTTCACTTTTAGTAGGCCATTAAAACAACATAACGTGACAACAGTAAGGTGCACTACTCTGGCTATTCGGAGAAAATGTTAAGAGAAGACTTAGGCGTCTATTACGTAACAGATGCATCTGTACCAAGGGGCTGTACGTAAGAAGTCTTTGTAGTCAAGTGGCCAGCGTCCGCTCATAAAAAGAGGCTCGTGGACGAAGCAATGGTTCGAATCCTGCTTCTATATTTTTTTCGTCACTGGTCACATTATGTAGTTTATACGATATTTGAAAAGTAATGTAATGAGAAAACCCATGCTCATTTTCATCAAGTTGTAGCGGTTTTCGTATTTGACTTTTTACTATTTTTCATTAAGTTTTCAAGGACGAGTGACAGGCTTGTAAAAACCAAGTCAAACGTCCATAAATGATTATGCGAACGACGTTATTCAGTAATATAGTACGTCACAATGTTCCAGACCACAAGAGTAGGCCTACTGTATAACTGCTCATAGGAAGTGCTCTCGACATTGTACGTTGCAGGATACATCCGGCATTTACAAGGAATGTTCAGAGTTTTTAAGGGAAAACACACTTCGCAGACTTTTTTTTTAATCTTCCCAGCGCCCAAAGGGAGGCACCTACTCAGATGCGCAAGCCACTTCTCTTGCAAGTTTCTTGGAATTGCCAAAGTAGTACATCTTACTGGTTGCACAGTATGTTGTTTTAATGGTCTACTAAAGGTGTGCAAAGTTAGAAGTAAATTTCTGATGCCAGCGTCGTTGCCTCCCTTTGTTAGATACCTCAAGCAAAAGGACCATTGTGAGCGCAGCGGGAAAACAGAAAAAAAAACCTTTTCTATTGGGCTACTGTACAATCCTCACGGCTCTCATGGAATTCTTGGATGGGAAAGCCATTCTTTTACTTCTTTCCTTAATAACTTATTAAATTCTACTTCAGACGTTCTATCTTTACTCTTCCTCTTTCCTTCCAATTTTACTTTCCCTTCCTTTATTGATGTTTATGTTAGCAGCCAGTTGTTTCTTATGAAACACGAGCCATCTGCAAACACGTGGACTACCTCACTCATGTAAGTATTAATTTCGACAACATCATGAGAAAGGGAAAAAGACACTGATAAAAATCTATAAACTTGTCAGTCTCCATTGTGCAATGTACATCAATCTACATACTGTTATCGATGACATAGAAAAGCATTAAATTTTAATGGACCAAAAGGAAAAGCTGACCTTGGCAGTAGATATAATATAATCCATCCTTTTCAAAACGTAAACGAACATACAGAACGGGACAATTACCACTTTTTCTGTAGTCATACGTTCTGAGAAATCTTTTGGCTCATTTTCAGCAAAATACCCACTAACAACCCATTAGAAAAAAAGCCGTCGATTTCAGTTATATTCGTTTACCAAAGAGCAAATTATGTTGGTGGTATAGCTTCCAATACACTTCATCAGGACAGCAGCCAGGCAAAGAGATGCCATGCCATCAAAACTATTCTCACTAGTCCTTTAAGAGGTTCAAAGAAAGATAAACTGGAGAAACTGAGAAGGGTTACGGTTTACTGAAATACAGGGTGATTATAATTAAACTTTCAAACCGCTGTAGATTAACACCACTGGTCAGCATGACGTCAAATTGCAACGGAATATCATCGGTGAAGGGGGAAAACATATTGTAGAAGAAAAATAAAAAGTTACAAAATGTAGCAATACATGGCGCTGTAAGCATCATAATTTAATAGGGGGTCGACTACAAATGAATCATACAACAATGACTAAGGTGAACGCTTGACGTTAAACAAACTGTACTACTCAGTGTGTATGGGTGAACAGGTGTGATACTGTTAGTTACGTAAAGCTCATCCACCACAGCATTGTCATATCACACTGGATGGGAAAAATTTGTTTTTAATTGTCTAGAGACCAAAACCATATAAAAAGCATCACTCAAATCTGTTTTTAACTGTCCTGAGGCCAAAAACCGCACAAAAAACATCAATCAAAATGAAATCGGATTATTAATTTCCGTGTGACTGGCGCAAAACATGTTCAATATGCTGTCCACCGTTTACTGCAACAAGTTGAAATGGAGAAACAGCATGTTCCACAACTGTTCGAAGTGTTTCAGGAGTCACGGTCAGAATGTGTTGCGCAATCCGTGCCTTCAATGCATCTAGGTTTGCAGTCGGAACACTAAACATAACATCTTTCAGACAGCCCCACAGCCAGAAGTCACACGGTTTAAGATCAGGTGATCGGGACGGCTACGTTGCAGAGAAATTGCGGCTGATAATTCTAGAATTTTCGAAATGCAGCTTCAGCTGCTGCTTAACTGGATTAGCAATGCGTGGAGGTGCGCAATCTTGCATAAAACTGATCCCATCCACGCTGTTGGAGAGCTGGAATGACGTGGTTGCGCAAAAGACACTCTTAGCGCTTACCAGTGACGGTACAGGTAACAGGAACCGAAGCACCTGTCTCTTCGAAAAATTATGGCCCTATGATAAAAGATGCCGTAAACACGTACCATAAAGTGACCCTTCCAGGATGCAGTGGTACTGGTTGATTTGTGTTTGGTTTTTCCGTTGCCCATATTCGACAATTCTGTGTATTGGCGTATCCTGTCAGATGGAAGTGAGCTTCGTCTGTCCACGAAATCTTCCACGGCCAATCATTGACCACTTCCATGGGAGCAAGAAATTCTAAAGCAGCCGGCCGGGGTGGCCATGCGGTTCTAGGCGCTACAGTCTGGAACCGCATGACCGCTACGGTCGCAGGTTCGAATCCTTCCTCGGGCATGGATGTGTGTGATGTCTTTCGGTTAGTTAGGTTTAAGTAGTTCTAAGTTCTAGGGGACTGATGACCTCAGATGTTAAGTCCCATAGTGCTCAGAGCCATTTTTGAACTCACTATTTATCCAGGATTATTTATGCTAAAAGGTCAAGTATTCTTTCGCAACCATTTACGCTTCGAGTGAGCCCACAAACTAATTGTTCAAAATAATTTTCTGAGAAAGCATTCAGTACTATTTCGGATGACATTTAATGCCTGCCACCGGCTTTAAACCTATAATTTTTCCAGCATATCAAGGGTAGATTGAGGTCACCACCAAGTATAATTGTATGAGTGGGGTACCTATTTGAAATGAGACTCAAGTTTTCTTTGAACTGTTCAGCAACTGTACGTTCTGAGTCGGGGGGTCGGTAAAACGATCTAATTAATAGTTTATTCCGATTTTCAAGTATAAGATCTACCAATGTTATTTCACAGGAACTTCAATTTCACTACAAGGTAAACTACTTTAGACAGCAATAAATACTGCATCACCAACTGTATTTAATCTATCCTTTCGGAGCACTGGTGGGTCGTTTGAAAATGTATCGGGTGAACTTATTTATTATATATTACAAACATTTCAGATGGTTCAAATGGCTCTGAACACTATGGGACTTAACTTATGAGGTCATCAGTCCCCTAGAACGTAGAACTACTTAAACCTAACTAACCTAAGGACATCACAAACATCCATGCCCGCGGCAGGATTCGAACCTGCGACCGTAGCGGTCGCGCGGTTCCAGACTGTAGCGCCTAGAACCGCTCGGCCACTCCGGCCGGCTTTACAAACATTTCTGTGAAGACGTAAGAGAGAACTTCATTTTTTAGGGCAAAGAGTTTATTACTGTTACGAGTATCAGTATGTAATCTGTGGCTGACAGTCGTCGTGCAAGCCACTGCTCGTAAATACAGATGCACATTATAGTGTTTGGAGGAAAGTGTGTGGGTTCACACATTTCTAGTTGTTTCTTCTTGTGATGTCAGAAGAAGACGGTTGCAGCTTTCCGTACCTTTAACTATTCAAGTTTGAGTGCTTTCTGTCAGGGCTTGGAGCTCTGGTTCTTTCCCAACACAGCTAGCACAATTTACAACTACAATACCGATTGTTGCTACAACTATCTTACCTGCCCCCTTTTAGACGGACGCCATTTCCGTAGTTTCCTGAGATCCTCCAACCTAACCAGTACCCGTGTAGCCGCTTCCTATGTGTAGTGGACTCCTGACCTATTAAGCGGAACCCGGAAACCCACTACCCGATGGCGCAAGTCAAGTAATCTAAAGCCTACACGGTCACAGAACCTCCTGAGCCTCTGATTCAGACCCTCCACTCAGCTCTGCAGCAAAGGACAACAGTCGGTTCTATCGACGATGCTGTAGATGGTGAGCTCCGCCTTAATCTAGCAAGCAAGACTGGCAGTCTTTATAATTTTTACTGGCCGCTCAAAATCATAGAGAACCTCCTCCGATGCAAAGCGACACACGTCGTTGGTACCGACATGGCCCACCACCTGCATCCTGTACTCTTCATGACATCCGGAAGCACCCTTTCCACATATGGAATGACTCCTCCTGGTATGCACACGAAATGCACACTGGCTTCCTTCCCCTGTTTGGCAGCCATGTTCCTAAGGGGCCCCATTACGTGCCCAATGCTGGAGCTCGCAATTACCAGCAAACTCATCCCCTCTGACACCCACACCTTACGGGGCGAGAAGCTTCCTTGTTGATAACTCGTGTCCACGGCTTCGTGGAGTCTGCACCACCTCGAAACTAACCATCAGCTCTTACCGACTGAAATCAGGGATCATCTGACCAGGCCACGGTTTTACATTCTCTAGGGTCAACCTATGTGCTTAGGAGCCCAGGAGAGCCGGTGCAGGTGATTTCAAGCTGTTAGCGAAGGCACTCGCGTCGGTTGTCTACTGACATAGCCTATTAACTCCAAATTTCGGCGCACTGTCGTAACGGAAGCGTTCGTCGTACGTCCCACATTGATTTCTGCTGTTATTTTGCGCATTGTTTTTTGTCTGTTAGCACTGACAACTCAAACGCCGCTGCACTCGGCCGTTAAGTGAAGGCCGTCGGCCACTGTGTTGTCCGTGGTGACAGTTTCGAGAATCAGATTGGGCAGTACTTCCGGGATTTCTTCGTAAAAGAGAATGGTATTGAATATTTCTGTCTTTTCTATGCTGGCCTCAGTTTCGGGCCTCTGTTAGCCACGGGCATCTGAATACCATATTGGCGTCTCTGACAGCCGTTACCCACGAGCAGAAGTTCAATGCTCTTAGTGCTATGTCCTTCTGTAACACTTTGCTGCAGTACTCGTTGAAGGCATCACCCCTTGGACGGTTAAACGCAATTCAAAGTCAGTGTGAATGCAGTTCAGTTCAGCGTACAGATATTGTTGGGTAACTTGGCCGGATGCACTTTCCTGTCACATTTATGTCGAGATCTTCCATCGGTAAATGGTGGGTGCGATGGTAACTGTGTTTGCGAGTGTGGATTCTGAAGGTTCGGGAATCTGCGGTCCGAGATGTGTTTTGTACTGCTCAATCACAACTGGCCTACATCTATACCTTCTCCGATGTCACACTGCACATGTCATTCTGCATACAATAAGTGCAATAACATCAACAGGTACTAAAAAAAACACTAAAGTCGCCAAAAGGTGATCAACCCGGAATAAATAAACCTAAGTCGGGATAAAAGTATTTGCATTACAATTCTCACACCCCATCTACAATACATTTTGATTGACTTTGCGCAACAGGGATGTGTCCACCCTTCCCGTTTATGAATGCTTAAATTCTGCCGGGGACACTGTCAATGGGGTTTCTTATAGTCTGAGGAGAAATAGCAGTCCATTCTTCGTCAAGAGTCGAAACCAAAGAAGATCGATATGTTGGACGGTGCGGTCAGTGACGAAGCCGAAGCTTTAATTCATCCCAAAGGTGTTTGGTTGGGTTCGTGCCGGAAATGTGGGCAGGCCAAAGGATTTCAGGAACTCCATTGTTCCTAGACCATTGCCTCCCAAATTCTGCTGTATGACATGATGAATTATCACACTGATACAGTCATCGTCTCCAAACTGTTCCTCTAGTGTATACGGAACACAACGCTTTAAAATGTGTTCAAATTACTCTGCATCTGGCGTTTTCTTAAGCACAACAATTGAAAGATACTCAAACCACGAAAAACACACCTCACCGTAACACTGCCTCCTCCACACTTTATCGTTGGCCATACACATGATGACAGGTAAAGTTGTCCAGATCACTCGTTTTCAGTTATCCAACGCCCAGCTGTCGAATCTCTTTGTACCATGTTGAAGTATCGCTTACCACTGACTGCAGGAACGTGACGCTAATGAGAAGCTGTTCGAGCATTTTCCCCCTTTCTTTGTAACTCTCTACGCACAGTCATTGTTCCAGCTGTACCGCCGGTAGCACACTGGAACTCAGGAATCATTCCTTCTACTGATCTCACGCGACTTACAGTCACTCTCTGTAATGCTCGACGGTCCCCATGAGGTCTACCTGGTCTTTGCTTAGTTGTGGCTGTTGATTTTTTTCTCCAGTTCAGAATCAAATCACCAACAGTCGACTTGGACAGTGAAATGTCCGTGATGGGATTGTTGGTCAGGTGGCAGCCAATGATTGATCAACGTTTAAAATCACTGAGCTTACCTGAGTGACCTATTCTGCTGTTACTGCTTCGCTTCTGACAACACAATATACCAATATACTTCACTAACTATTGCCCCATAGAATAGCTCCGAAAGTATGATAGGAACTGAGACGTTTGCGAGACAAAAGTTGCATGAGACAACGGGGACCATAATATGACGTTGGGTTTTTGTTGCTAGGTGGACTCGCTGCAGACATATGAAGATCAACCCTTTCTTTTTTTTATTTTACTGGGATGCTATACTGTCTTTATAGGTCAGGAAAGTGGCATGAACGTCCATGTACAGAAGACGTTCGAAGTGATGACCATCGGTATCAGTGAAGTGCTCCAATCTCCTCATCATGGACAGAGTGGCATTCCTTATCAAATCGGCATCTATCGAAGCACATGCTCTGACAATTCTCTCTCACTTATCTTCAGGTGTAGCTGGAACGTCTTTACAAACAATATCTTTTACGAATCCCCACAAGAAAAAAATCCATAGGCGTCAAGTATGGCGAACGAACCGGCCGCGACGCATCTCCTCCGCGGCCAATCCAACGATCTGGGAATTCCCTCTGCAACTCTTTTCTAAACATCAGCGAAAAATGCACCGGACATCCATCGCATTGACAACACATTCAGTCCCTTCTTCCTAAAAGTATTTCTTCCAATAACAGACGTAATGTTTCTTGCAGGAATGTGGTGTACTTCCTATCACTAAGATTTCCTTCGATGAAATAGGGGCCTGTTATTCTGTCCTCCAGAATCCCACACCATACATCCATCGACCACGGTTCTTGGTGTGCAACTTGCTGCAGCCAACATGTATTTTCATTTGCCCAATAATATGCGTTATGCAAATTAACATTTCCATGGTTCGTGAATGTAGCTCCGTCAGTAAATAAAATCAAGTTATTGAATGTGGTATCCCTCTGAATCTGAAGCTGAGCCCATCGTCAGAATTCAATGCGACGCATACAATCCGTAGCAGTTAATTCTTGGTGGAGACTGATATGGTAAGGATGATATTTATAGCGATGCAGAACACGAACAACACTATTCTCAGAATGAGATTTTCACTCTGCAGCGGAGTGTGCGCTGATATGAAACTTCCTGGCAGATTAAAACTGTGTGCCCGACCGAGACTCGAACTCGGGACCTTTGCCTATCGCGGGCAAGTGCTCTACCATCTGAGCTACCGAAGCACGACTCACGCCCGGTACTCACAGCTTTACTTCTGCCAGTATCTCGTCTCCTACCTTCCAAACTTTACAGAAGCTCTTCTGCGAACCTTGCAGAAGTATCCTTTCTTTCAGGAGTGCTAGTTCTGCAAGGTTCGCAGAAGAGCTTCTGTAAAGTTTGGAAGGTAGGAGACGAGATACTGGCAGAAGTAAAGCTGTGAGTACCGGGCGTGAGTCGTGCTTCGGTAGCTCAGATGGTAGAGCACTTGCCCGCGATAGGCAAAGGTCCCGAGTTCGAGTCTCGGTCGGGCACACAGTTTTAATCTGCCAGGAAGTTTCAACACTATTCTCGTTCATGCCAGATTCCTTTGCCATTTGCCGCGAACTAACACACAAGTATCTCGAACCACAGTGACAAGAGTACCAATTCCATTTCCTCGTTAGTAACTTTCCTTTACCAGATATGTTTCCGATGCGTTAAACATCTGTTCTCAATTTATCATACATATATTGAAATGTACGACGTGTAGGGTGAGTACGTTGAGGATATCTTTCAGCGTATAAGTCTCTAGCTCTGACTGAATTTCATTGGCATTCTCCGTAGCCGGCCGCTGTGGCCGAGCGGTTCTAGGCGCTTCAGTCCGGAACCGCGCTGCTCCTACGGTCGCAGGTTCAAATCCTGCCTCGGGCATGAATGTGTGTGATGTCCTTAGGTTAGTTAGGTTTAAATAGTTCTAAGTTCTAGGGGACTGATGAAGAAGTTAAGTCCCGTAGTGCTCAGAGCCATTTGAACCAAGTTCTAAGTTCTACAGAACTGATGACCTCAGATGTTAAGTCCCGTAGTGGTTAGAACCATTAGGAACATTCTCCGTAAATGAGAACCATATCGACTTGTTCTTCGAAGGAACAGATCATTCACATCCGCTTGGTTCTACGATACTACTCTTACCGTTCCTATTAGTGTTGTATTACGAAACCGTCGAATGGTGTTTACATGTCAGTGGTACGTTAGATGGACACGTCGTATTCGGCGAATATTTACTATTTGCACGATATATCAGAGAGAACTGTCAGAGCATGTTCTTCGATAAGTGCCGAAGTGATAACGAAGACCACTCAATCCATGATACGAAGATTGCCAATGGTCATCACTTCGAACACCTTCTGTAAATGGACGTTCATGCCACGTTTGTGACATTCGTTGACCTTCAAAGATCTTAGTTACACATCATTGGATTCGTCTCGATAGTCGCTGTCAGGAAATAAGTACCAAACTACAAAAAGAAAAAAAGTTGACCTTCATATCTCTGACGCGACTCCACCTAGCAACAAAAAATTAACGTCATATTATGTGCCCCGTTGTCCCATGCAATATTTGTCCTACAAACTTTTCAGCTCCTATCATACTTTCTGAGTTATTTTAGGTGGCAATAGATAGTGACTCACCCTGTATATAACCAAGGCGAGACAGTCCAACGATCCTTTCAGTGCAGATTCACAACACCCTCGAACTCTTACGCAAATTCAGCGAAACTCTCTGAGCATTGAGGATAATGGGCAGAGGCTGTACGTCAGCACTGTGTCGAGACATTGGAAATTGGAGTCACTCAGGGACCATCGCCGGATGGCAGAGGCAGTCGGGGCGATAAACGGAAAAATCAATGTTTGAGTCATGGTCCAGCACAAATTTTCAGCTTTCCCCATTGGTGCATTTCAGAGCTCAATAGAAGCTAACGTCTCTGTTTTTCTTTGGATCGTTTGATACTGTTCTGCCCGTCTCTCATGACATCTAATAGTAAGTTCTCATTAGACAGCGGTATCGGATACTATTGATCATATAATGCATTTTGGATCTCCAAATCTGCATCTACATCTAGATATATACTCCGCTAGTCACCAAGCGGTGTGTGGCGGAGGGCACAATTCGCGCCAAAGTCATATTCCTGCCCCCCCCCCCCCCCCACTGTCCGCAGCTCGTCGTCGTGCGGTAGCGTTCTGGCTTCCCACGCCCGGGTTCCCGGGTTCGATTCCCGGCGGGGTCAGGGATTTTCTCTGCCTCGTGATGACTGGGTGTTGTGTGATGTCCTTAGGTTAGTTAGGTTTAAGTAGTTCTAAGTTCTAGGGGACTGATGACCTCAGGTGTTAAGTCCCATTGTGCTCAGAGCCATTTGAACCCCCCCCCCCCCCCGCCCCCCCCCCCCCCCCCTGTTCCACTCACGGATCGCGCGAGGGAAAAACGACCGTCTGAAAGCCTCAGCACGAGCTCTAGTTTCCCTTATCTTTGTATGGTGATCATGGTGATCATTCCGCGATTTGAAAGTTGGTGGTAATAACACATGCTCTACATCCTCTGTGAAGATCGGATTTTGGAATTTAGTGAGCAGCCCCTTCTGTTCAGCGCGCCGTCTATCTGCAAGTGCGTCCCACTTCAAACTTTCTATAAGATTAGTAACGCTCTCGCGATGGCTAACTGTACCTCTCACGAATCTTGCCGCTCTTCTTTGGACCTCCTCAATCTCTTGAATCAGACTCAACTGGTAAGGGTCCCATACAGACGAACAATACTCCAAGACTGGACGAACGAACGTAATTTAAGCTATTTCCTTTGTTGAAGGACGGCATCGGTTCAGGATTCTACCAATAAACCGCAATCTAGAGTTCGCCTTACCCGTTACTTGTGTAATCTGATCATTCCATTTGAGTTCATTTCGAATAGTCACACCTAGATACTTGACGGACGTTACTGCATCCAAAGACTGGGCATTTATTTTGTACTCGTATATTAATGGGAGTTTTCGCCTTGTTATACGCAGTAGGTTACACTTACTAATATTGAGAGATAACTGCCAGTCATTATACCAGGCATTTATTTTTTGCAAATCCTCATTGATTTGTTCACAACTTTCGTGTGATGCTACTTTCCTGTAGACTACAGCATCATCGGCAAACAGTCTCAGGCCGCTGTCAATACCATCAACCAGATCGTTTATGTAAATCGTAAAAAGCAGAGGACCTATTACGCTGCCCTGGGGCACACGTGAAGTTACGCTTGTTTCTGTTGAAGTCACCCCGTTCAGGACGACATACTGCTCTCTGTCTGTTACAGAACTTTCCATCCAACCGCATAAGTCATCCAATAGACCGTAAGCGCGCACTTCTTGTAGCAAGTGACAGTGCGGAACTGAGTCGAACGCCTTTCGAAAGTCGAGAAATACGGCATCAATCTGGGAGCCGGTATCTAGAGCCTGTTGTATTCATGCAGAAAGATGGCCAGTTGTGTCTAGCATGACCGCTGTTTCCTAAAACCGTGCTGGTTCCTGCAGATGAGCTTCTAAGAGTCTAGAAAGGTCATTATGTCTGAACACAAAATATGTTCCATGATTCTACAAGAAATCGACGTCAGTGAAATTGGCCGGTAATTATGTGCATCCGATTTTCTACCCTTTTTATAGATTGCTATGACCTGGGCCTTCTGCCAGTCTACATCTACATCTACATCTCATACTCCGCAAGCCACCTGATGGTGTGTGGCGGAGGGTACCCTGAATACCTCTATCGGTTCTCCCTTCTATTCCAGTCTCGTATTGTTCGTGGAAAGAAGGATTGTCTGTATGCTTCTGTGTGGGCTCTAATCTCTCTGATTTAATCCTCATGGTCTCTTCGCGAGATATACGTAGCAGGAAGCAATATACTGCTGGACTCTTCGGTGAAGGTATGTTCTCGAAACTTTAACAAAAGCCCGTACCGAGCTACTGAGCGTCTCTCCTGTAGAGTCTTCCACTGGAGTTTATCTGTCATCTCCGTAACGCTTTCGCGATTACTAAATGATCCTGTAACGAAGCGCGCTGCTCTCCGTTGGATCTTCTCTATCTCTTCTATCAACCCTATCTGGTACGGATCCCACACTGCTGAGCAGTATTCAAGCAGTGGGCGGACAAGCGTACTGTAACCTACTTCCTTTGTTTTCGGATTGCATTTCCTTAGGTTTCTTCCAATGAATCTCAGTCTGGCATCTGCTTCACCGACGATCAACTTTATATGATCATTCCATTTTAAATCACTCCTAATGCGTACTCCCAGATAATTTATGGAATTAACTGCTTCCTGTTGCTGACCTGCTATTTTGTAGCTAAATGATAAGGGATCTATCTTTCTATGTATTCGCAGCACATTACACTTGTCTACATTGAGATTCAATTGCCATTCGCTGCACCATGCGTCAATTCGCTGCAGATCGTCCTGCATTTCAGTACAATTTTCCATTGTTACAACCTCTCGATACACCACAGCATCATCTGCAAAAAGCCTCAGTGAACTTCCGATGTCATCCACCAGGTCATTTATGTATATTGTGAACAGCAACGGTCCCATGACACTCCCCTGTGGCACACCTGAAATCACACTTACTTCGGAAGACTTCTCTCCATTGAGAATGACATGCTGCATTCTGTTATTTAGGAACTCCTCAATCCAATCACACAATTGGTCTGATAGTCCATATGCTCTTACTTTGTTCATTAAACGACTGTGGGGAACTGTATCGGACGCCTTGCGGAAGTCAAGAAACACGGCACCTACCTGGGAACCCGTGTCTATGGCCCTCTGAGTCTCGTGGACGAATAGCGCGAGCTGGGTTTCACACGACCGTCTTTTTCGAAACCCATGCTGATTCCTACAGAGTAGATTTCTAGTCTCCAGAAAAGTCATTATACTCGAACATAATACGTGTTCCAAAATTCTACAACTGATCGACGTTAGAGATATAGGTCTATAGTTCTGCACATCTGTTCGACGTCCCTTCTTGAAAACGGGGATGACCACCCTTTTCCAATCCTTTGGAACGCTACGCTCTTCTAGAGACCTACGGTGCACCGCTGCAAGAAGGGGGGCAAGTTCCTTCGCGTACTCTGTGTAAAATAGAACTGGTATCCCATCAGGTCCAGCGGCCTTCCCTCTTTTGAGCGATTTTAATTGTTTCTCTATCCCTCTGTTGTCTATTTCGATATATACCATTTTGTCATCTGTGCGACAATCTAGAGAAGGAACTACAGTGCAATCTTCCTCTGTGAAACAACTTTGGAAAAAGACATTTAGTATTTCGGCCTTTAGTCTGTCATCCTCTGTTTCTGTACCATTTTGGTCACAGTGTGTCTGGACATTTTGTTTTGTTCCACCTATCGCTTTAACATAAGACCAAAATTTCTTAGGATTTTCTGCAAAGTCAGTACATAGAACTTTACTTTCGAATTCATTGAACGCCTCTCGTATAGCCCTCCTCACACTACATTTCGCTTCGCGTAATTTTTGTTTGTCTGCAATGCTTTGGCTATGTTTATGTTTGCTGTGAAGTTCCCTTTGCTTCCGCAGCAGTTTTCTAACTCGGTTGTTGTACCACGGTGGCTCTTTTCCATCTCTTACGATCTTGCTTGGCACATACTCATCTAACGCATATTGTATGATGGTTTTGAACTTTGTCCACTGATCCTCAACACTATCTGTACTTCAGACAAAACTTTTTTGTTGAGCCGTCAGATACTCTGCAATCTGCTTTTTGTCACTTTTGCTAAACAGAAAAATCTTCCTACCTTTTTTAATATTTCTATTTACGGCTGAAATCATCGATGCCGTAACAGCTTTATGATCGCTGATTCCCTGTTCTGCGTTAACTGTTTCAAATAGCTCGGGTCTGCTTGTCACCAGAAGGTCTAATATGTTATCGCCACGAGTCGGTTCTCTGTTTAACTGCTCAAGGTAGTTTTCAGATAAAGCACTTAAAAAAATTTCACTGGATTCTTTGTCCCTGCCACCCGTTATGAACGTTCGAGTCTCCCAGTCTATATCCCGCAAATTAAAATCTCCACCCAGAACTATAACATGGTGGGGAAATCTACTCGAAATATTTTCCAAATTATCCTTCACGTGCTCAGCCACAACAGCTGCAGAGCCAGGGGGCCTATAAAGACATCCAATTACCATGTCTGAGCCTGCTTTAACCGTAACCTTCACCCAAATTATTTCACATTTCGGATCTCCGTCAATTTCCTTCGATACTAATGCACTTCTTATCGCTATAAACACGCCTCCCCCTTCACTGTACAGCCTGTCTCTGCGGTATACATTCCAATCAGAGTTTAGGATTACATTACTGTTTACGTCTGGTTTCAGCCCTAGTACTATATGGGCGTTATGACCGTTTATTAATGAGAGCAGTTCTGGGACCTTTCTATAGACGCTCCTGCAGTTTACTATTAGCACATTAATATTGTTATTCCCTGTGCATTTTGCCTACTCCTATCTTGCCGCGTCTCAGGAGGCGTCTTGTCGGGCCTAGGGAGGGAATTCTCTCACCTAAAGAACCCCCATGTGCACTCCACACGTACTCCGCTACCCTTGTAACCGCTTCCGGCGTGTAGTGCACGCCTGACCTATTCAGGGGGACCCTACATTTCTCCACCCGATAGCGGAGGTCGAGAAATTTGCACCCCAGATCTCCGCAGAATCGCCTGAGCCTCTGGTTTAAGCCTTCCACTCGGCTCCAAACCAGAGGACCGCGATCGGTTCTGGGAACGATACTACTAATAGTTAGCTCTGATTCCACCCCGCGAGCGAGGCTTTCCGCCTTCACCAATTCCGCCAACCGCCTGTACGAACTGAGGATGACCTCTGAACCCAGACGGCAGGAGTCATTGGTGCCGACATGAGAAACAATTTGCAGTCGGGTGCACCCAGTGCTCTCTATCACCGCCAGTATGGCCTCCACCACGTCTCGGATGAGACCCCCCGGCAAGCAGACAGAGTGAACACAGGCCTTCTTCCCCGACCTTTTCGCTATTTCCCTAAGGGGCTCCATCACCCCCCTAACGTTGGAGCTCCCAATAACTAATAAACCCCTCCCCCGATGTGCCTGCTCGGACCTTGCTGAAGGAGCAGCCACATGTCCACTCACAGGCAGAGTAGGCGATGCCACACGGCCAGCCTCCACATTTACCCTCCGCCTCGTGCGCCGCGAACGCCGCTGAACCCGCCACTCCCCTTGGGGAGAGGGTGACCCAACCGCGCCCGGTACCCGCGAAGATGTCTCGACAGCAGGGACAGTGGGTGAAGAATGTAACACCTGGAGTGTACCTTGCGACGCACCAGACTCCCCACTGCCGCTACACTCCGACAGTCCCGTGGAACTTTCCGCTTTTCCAATGATCTCTGAAAGATGATGGATAAGAATGGTGCTATATTTGTAGCATAGTCTACATAAAATCTTACGGGGATACCGTCTGGACCAGATGCCTCCCTGGCGTCTAAGGATCTTAACTGTTTTACAGTCCCAGATACACTAAACACTATGTCAACCATCCTTTCGTTTGTTCGATAGTTGAAAGGGGGAATGGTGCTGTAGTCCTCTACCGTAAACGAGTTTTTGAAAGCTAGGTTTAGAAGTTCGGCCTTCTTTTTATCTTCATCAGTTACATTACCCGTAGTGTCAGCAAGAGAAGGTATTGAATTATATGTAGCGTTCATAGACTTTACATACGACCAAAATTTTTTGGGGTTATTTTTAGAATCCGCAGATAAAATATTGCTTTCAAATTCGCTAAAAGAATCTCTCATTGTCCTTCTGACAGCTGCTTTCATTTCGCATAATTTCTGTTTGTGAGCGGGGCAGTGACAAATTTGATGTTTGCTTAGATACTTGTTCGGTTTCACAGCATGATGTGGCATGCTACTTGGCGGCTTCCGACGTCGGTGAGAAGCCGCGGTGCAGCCGGAGCCCGTGTAGGCAACGGTACGGCTCCGGCAGTGTTGCGGTGCGGTGCGATGCGCTGGCGAGCCTTTGACGCCCGCCTGTTTACGAGCGCCGGGGCCCCTAAATCGGAGCCGCTTCCTTCTCATGCCGGCCGCGGCGCTGCGCCGCCCAAAAAGACGAGCGGCCCGCACCGCCGCCACGTTATGTTTCCTTAATCTCCCCGCCCAAGGCCGGGCACGCCAGTTCGTTTTAAAGCCAAATTTCCTGTCACGGTGCGCCCGCGAATCCAAATGAAACTCGTCCTTGCTTGTTGCACGGGCGGAGCGAGCAGAAAACAAGCGGTTTATCCGCCGGCGAATAACTCAGCGGTGCGCGGTGTGGGGTCTCTGGAGGCCGAGGGGCCTCGGCCTGCCTGGGACGGTCAGAGATCGGCGACGCAGCAGCCTCGCGTTCTCTCCCATCCGTCGCCACGCGCAACACAAGTTACCTGAATCACCTCTACCTCCATACAAGTCTAAAGCTTGTCTTCTTCGTGACGCGATTCGTTCTACGTCAACAGCTACGTCTACAGCCAACGCAAATAGTGTTACGGTGTATGGCGGTGGATGCTTCGGGTACCACACTCATTTTCCTCCTGTCGTGATGCGGTCACTAACAATGCACAGGAGAAACAACTTCGTGACGCGATTCGTTCTACGTCAACAGCTATGTCTACAGCCAACGCAAATAGTGTTACGGTGTATGGCAGTGGATGCTTCGGGTACCACACACGTTTTCCTCCTGTCGTGGTGCGGTCACCAACAATGCACAGGAGAAACAACTGTCGATATGTGTTTATATGAGAGGAAACAAGACAGAAAAGGACGAGAAGGACCACAATTGCAGCCGAAGATCAACTACTCGAAGAGGGACAGCACGAGACGCAGAATAATAACACAAGAATAACAGTAGCCATCGAAGACTTCTGTCGTTATATGTAGAGGGTTGACATCAACAGAACATACGAAATACTATAAAGACTATCATGATGGCGTGTGAAAGTAGTCTTGATGGTGAATTTTACACCATGAAAAAACGATCAAAAGTACCGGGTGATAAAAAAGTCAGTATAAATTTGAAAACTTAATAAACGACGGAATAATGTAGATGGAGAGGTAAAAATTGACACACATGCTTGGAACGACATGAGGTTTTATTAGAACCTAAAAAACACCCCATATTTCTAGACGCGTGAAAGATCTCTTGCGCGCGTCCTTTGGTGATGATCATGTGCTCAGCCACCACTTTCATCATGCTTGGCCTCCCAGGTCCCGAGACCTCAGTCCGTGCGATTATTGGCTGTGGGGTTTCCTGAAGTCGCAAGTGTATCAGGATCGACCGACATCTCGAGGGATGCTGAAAGACAACATCCGACGCCAATGCCTCACCATAACTCCGGACATGCTTTACAGTGCTGTTCACAACATTGTTGCTCGACTATAGCTATTGCTGAGGAATGATGGTGGACATATTGAGCATTTCCTGTAAAGAACATCATCTTTGCTTTGTCTTACTTTGTTATGCTAATTATTGCTATTCTGATCAGATGAAGCGCCATCTGTCGGACTTTTTTTTTACGTTTGTATTTTTTTGGTTCTAATAAAGCCTCATGTCATTCCAAGCATGTGTGTCAATTTGTACCTCTCTATCTACGTTATTCCGTGATTTATTCAGTTTTCAAATTTATACTGACTTTTTGATCATCCGGTATATTAATTTTGTGCTGACGCAAGCTGTCACCAGCACACCGATAGGCAAAAATGTTACGCCAACATCTATTTGCTGGCGCTCGATCAAGCGTTCCTATCACGAGAGAGGCCAGAGAGACACCGACAAGGAACTCTCCGCAACGCCCTCTCGACGGAAAATATTTATGTCGCCGCCGCTCGCTCCAGTTTGGCGTCTGTCAGTCCACTCGCAGAGCGGGTATAGATCATTGCAGGTTGTTGTCGTTGTTGTGGTCTTCATTCCGTAGACTGATTTGATGCTGCTCTCCATGCTACTCTATCCTGTGCAAGCTTCTTCATCTCCCAGTACCTACTGCAATCTACATCCTTCTGAATTTGTTTAGTGTATTCATCTCTTGGTCTCCCTCTACGATTTTCACCCTTCACGCTGCCCTCCAATACTAAATTGGTGATCCCTTGAAGCCTCAGAATAGGCCCTACCAAGTGATCCCTTCTTCCAGTCAAGTTGTGCCACAAATTTCTCTTCTCTCCAATTGTATTCAATACCTCCTCATTAGTTGTGTGATCTACCCATCTAATTTTCAGCATTCTTCTGTAGCACCACATTTCGAAAGCTTCCATTCTCTTCTTGCCCAAACTATTTATCGTCCAATTTTCACGTCCATACATGGTGCTACACTCCATACAAATACTTTCAGAAACGACTTCCTGTCTATGCTCGATGTTAACACGTTTCTCTTGTTCAGAAACGCTTTCCTTGCCATTGCCAGTCTACATTTTATATCCTCTCTACTTCGACCATCATCAGTTATTTTGCTCCCCAAATAGCAAAACTTGTTTACTACTTCAAGTGTATCATTTCCTAATCTAACTCATGAAGCATCACCCGATTTAATTCGACTACATTCCATTATCCTCGTTTTGCTTTTGCAGGTTACGACAGTACATAGCGACCAGATTAGTGCCTGTGACGGGACTAACAGTGAGACTACAGTTTGTAATAGCAAGATATTGTCTGCAACAGGACTATTACTGATGAGATTGTACCACAACACATGAACTCTATTGAAGTTAAGTTTACAATTCATGTAAGTAACGAACCATATCAACCCACGTGTGCATTTGCGTTGCCGAGAGATTATACCGACCGCCGATAACAGCTTCCTCTCCCCTGCTTAATTGCGGTACAAGGCACTACAAATGTAGTAGTCAGTTAATAGGTTTCTGTTGAGGTGTGTCTGAGATGTGGATAAACAGCGAGTGTTTCTCTAGACTGGGATTTAATCCATGCCCAAAGAAACTGATGCAACAGTCTTGTATTCTCGAAACTGATAAAATCGGATGAAAGATTAGACAGACATAGTGAGTAGATATGGAGAACTCGGTTCCATTATCAGTTATTGATTACTACATACAGTGGTCAAAATAATTTTGCATATTCCCGAAACTTTTAGAAATTGAACGTTGTGATGTGGAAGCACGCTGTTAAATTATGATATCAACACTATGATTTGCTTGTAATGCAGGTCTAGCGGAAACAGTCCATGTTTTTACCGTCAAACTATGTGCAGCTTGTGTTAGCCATGTCACCTGTGAATATTGCATTACTTGTGCTGTGTGTATCACGAGAGTTGTGTTGCTTCAAGATGGTTTGGACAACAAAAATGTACGATCAGAGGCTCCGCACATTCCTCCAATGGGGCAACGAATGAGATAGACGAGCGTCGCAGTGAATGTCGCTTTGAGTCGAAGTAATGTCTCTAGAATCTGGAAAAAGTTTCTAGCGACAGGATCAGTTGGGGATAGCCACAGTCGTAGCCACGGAAGAGAAAAGGACATGTGTTCAGGAGCGACATCTGCTTATAACAGCAAGTAGACACCCTCAACACAATGCGACACGTCTATGGCGGCAGTTCCAGTCAACTACCGGAGTGCAGGTGTCAACACAAATGATAATAAATAGGCTGCATGAGCAGGGAATACGTGCCAGAAGGCCTCTCAAGGCTCCTTCTCGTGTTGTGGGGGCACAAATTCCCTCTTTACAGTCTAGGCAGCAGTGAAACACAATCCTCTTTTTGTTCAGACTCGTATCAGTCTTCACCCTGACAATACTTATATTCGAGTGTGGAGGCAACGAGGACAATGCTTGATTCCAGCTGTATGGTTGACTACCACCCTTTTGGGGTGGAATCATGTACAGCTCCATGACACCCCTTGTGCCAGTGCGAGAGGATGACTGATGTAAAGTATCAGGACACGTCACGGCTCCGTTTAGTGAACGTACTGGAATGGGATTCACGCTGACGAACGATGATGCATGTCCTCGGATTCACAATCTTGTGGACACCTTCTAGTGTAACATACAAACAGTCAGATGGAATGGCGCCCATGTTCTTCAGATTCCAAATGCCCTGTAGCAGCACAACCGTTTAGGATGGGGAAAGTTAGTTTTGTGCAATACTCTGAGCACAAGTTACAGCCAGGTGCCACCAACAGTTGCAAAGTAGAATAGAGTTTACAGGGCCGTCAAACTGCTGAAAGAGTATACGTATACGTATACGTCGCAGATCACAGGCAGAAGGGGCCCACCGGTCAACCTAGCGTGTTAGGAGTACATGACGCGAAGCGGCGCATATGGCAACACAGGCGCACAGCTGTGTATAAATACGTGCGAGTTTCTAAAAAGATTCATTCAAGTGTGGCAGCTCTCCTGGATGGCGGGGCGTGTCACACCACCAGCTACATGCAGCAACAGATGGGGCGCCAGCGTTCCAGTCCACGGCGGATCGCTGGTTGAACCCCTGAGGCCGACGCGGCTTCCGTAATCCGCCAGCAGCGGGCCACTCCACAGCTCGCTACTGCGGGCCGTCGTCCTGGCTTTCAACACGCATCGCAGGCATCCCGAGGCGATGGCTGCAGATTCGGATGCCAGATCGCAGGCGCTTGTTGTCGCTGAAATCTCAGCCAAGCCGGCGAGAAGCACGCAGCTGTCTGCCTGCGGCTCACACCGAGCGGCACTGAGTCGGCAGGGACGCAGACCGCTGAGTTGACTGCTGGCATCCTGACGACGCTGCAACTCTGCTGGCGTACAGGGCCAACACACAGTGCGTGCACGGGTCGCTGGGGCAGTCATTCTGTGACAAGCCGTTTTGCAGACAGCAAAGCGCTGTCCTTAGCATTGTGGGACCCAGTGACCCAGACAGAGGGGAACACGGCACTGTAGTTGGAAACAATAAATTACTTGGAAAGCTCGGACGAGTCTAAATACGGTGCCTTCTACATCTTCCTGCTACATTTGGTCATCCTGATACATTCGGTGGCAGAAGTTGCGACTACAGCTCTGAAAATGCATGGTCCAAGCTAAAACGAGAAGTTGGCAATAATCCTGTTCCCCGAAAGTTCACAAAGAAGTCATTGTGGAGGAGTGGAGCAAATCCCACAGGTTTATATGCACAATTTGGTAAGGAGTATGCCTAATCGTATTGAAAAGTGTCTCCAGTTACGAGGAGAGCCAGTTGGTCCATAAAAAAATGTGTTATACAAGATGACAGTGAGAGTAACTGTACAGTCTGTGGTGGAATCTTTTTTTAAGATTTTGGATTTGGTTTTCAAGAGGAAATGTATCCAGTTTTGTTTCCTATTATGCCCAGTATTGACAATAAAGCAATATGCAATATTTTCTGACCAGTGTGTCGTTAAATACATACGGATTTTTTGCACGTCAAGGAACTAGTGATAGACCGTGCAGTTAACCGGGGCAGTCGAGCTGAGACTGCTCTGGACATACTCATCTGAGTCTACTGATACCAGGAGAGGTAAAACACAAGAAATGTCATATGTAATTATAAATTACATGTAATTTTAATTGAACTTTATAGAAATAATTTTTTACATATAGCTTCAAGTAGATCATTAACGTAATTACTGTGCTCCAACTTATCTGACAACAAACATTGTATTGTGGAATTAAACTAAACCTTTTTCTGGTCGTAGTTAGCATAATTTGTCATACCCACCAGACCGCAAACGTTAAATTTGATGGCACATAAATAAACAAATGTTCGCACGAGCTCGAATTTGGGTTATTTCCCCATCATGGTCATTTCGTAGGGCGTACTTGGCTGACTCCTCCGGAGTTCAGGCACTCAGAATTTCGACAGGTAACGTCTATGTGAAGCAGCGTCAGTCACTGGACTTTGACGAGCTTTGTCGTGAAGCCTCTGCTCTCTTAATAAAAGCGTATAAATGCAAACGAAGAAAAGGACAGCATGACAAATAAGAAAAAAGTGCCTGAAAGCTAAAAAAGTGGGAAAAAATTCTAGAAAAAACATAATGCGAGCTTACGGAAGCAGAATGTAGCATGACACAACCCAGGTATTAAATCGAAGAAACGATGAGGAAAATGAAATAAAAAATATCAAATGCTGTGGATGACAGAATTTATTGCAAGCAGAGGAAATAAAAGAAACAGCACAGCCTCATGTTTTCAACAAATTTCCGCACACGGAGCCCTTTAGTTTTGCTGTTGCGCGTAGCTGGCTTCTCCCACCGGCTGCGTCGCCTCCACCAGCGCTTCCTTGTTGAGCAGTGAGCAGTACCGGCCGCGCCGCTCCCCACTTCGCGACCTGTCAGCGTTTCTACTGTGCGTGTCTGGCTGGCATTTTATTGCGCTCGTAAAACGTCAGAGCAGCTGTGTTACAAGCTGCTTCTTCTCGGACAAGTTTTGGATATTAGAAACCTGCAAAGAGGAGCGGGATTTTACTCGTCTGGCGGGTCAGTCTACGGCACTGTCGTCGAAACGCGCGTGAAACATGTAACGACGGAAATGCACATCCTCCTATTTCCATCTATTGTCTATAATTGTTTTTCCTTATTTTGTTACCTGAAGATATGACATATCTGTGTCTTTATATAATGTAACTGTTTTACTGTCTTATGTACATATTTATGCATTTATGTCGATGTATAATTGGTTTGTTTTGTAAATACTATTTGTATTTTTACGCTGGGTCTTACCTAAGGAAAACTATGCTATCGAACGATTACATCGATAGGTCGTGTGGAGAACCAAAGTGTTTAGGATCATTGGTGGTTTTAACTCTGCCGCATGGAGCGCGGGCAGAGGGAGAGTCTGGTTGGAGTAGGGCGGTGGAGCAGGTGTGTTGAGGGACACTCCCGCGAGTTGCCGCGCTTTCGGGGTTTGGCAGTATGTAATTGCGCTCGACTTGCTATGATAGTTTCTGACACGGTGACGCGGACGGGAAGCATTAGCTGGCGCACATCAAGAGCCCGTTTCGCCTGGTGACCGTGTCGAGAAGAAGGCGCGCCAACATCCAGCTTCTGCAACACGACGGCCGACATTGAGTGACTGTCGCCTCCTCCTCGATCGACGACTTCAAACCTTCAATCAACCAACAAGGAAGACTAAACGCAAGTAAAGTTTTAGATCTGTATGGCAGACCTCAGCTTTTCAAACTGTTGCATCAAAAAATACAGCAACTTAGCATGAACCTTTGTTGCTCATTGTCCCAATTGCATTACCAAGCAGAGTCCCTTCCTTTTCCGAAATGAACCCGAGTGTCGTTGAAATTCAGACGCCAGCATTAAAGTAATATCATTCCATTTCACTGCTTTAATTTCAAAGTTCAGTTAAGGTATTCATAGCTGGCTACAATATTTAGATTACACAAGCACAAATTAAGAGTGCGAGTTTTGTTACCATATTTTAGCTTACCTGTGACTGCAGCTCACCTTGGTACGTACTAAATTTTACTATTGTTAATTGTTCAGAATCATTTAATTCAAGTTCAAAGTTAAATCTCTTATTTCTAAATTCAGTAGGTTCAAGAAGCTTTTGAAATGATTGTTGAGGTAGCCCAAGACTAACCTTATTTTATTGAATTTCGTAGTGCTTCAGAAACAAAGTTCACTATTAATTTCAGTCACTAAATTAACTTCCAATTTTCCGGTTTTATTAATTCTTTTGCTAAATTAAATCAGAGTGTAGCGAAATTTATTACTTCTGACAAACATTCAGTTTTCACACAACAAGTGTCAACCTTCAGTTGCCACACTTTTAGTGCTAATTATATATGCATTAATCTTTCTTTTTCAGTTATTATAGTAGTTGTCCATAGGACTGGCGACTGTAATTTTCCCCAAATCTCAAATATCTAATTAACGCCAATTAATTGTTAACGTAACGACCGCACATTGACTTTCTTTATTAATTTTACCATTTTCTCAAAATTAATTTTCACCAATTTCATTTGCATTTTTCCTTTCATTTAGATGTAACCCTTTCCTCCCTCTTTACCGACAAATTAACTTCGGTGATGATTGCTTTTCCAAAATTTCCATTAGGTGCACGCGGTTTAATTTTCACTGTCATTAAGGTCGATAAGTGAGGGGGAGGTTACAAACAGAATAACAGGAATAAGCCTTGCAGTTACTTTCTCGTACAAAAAGAGACGCACCGAAAGTGAAAGAGCAATCTGAAAAATGTGGGTCGCCTTTTCTGACAGAGAAAGCTCATTGTTAGAAAACATTTGAAATGCAACGTTTTACAGTCACTGAACTCATTTATGGCACAGAAAATGAAAAAGGAAGAAGGTTCAAATGGCTCTGAGCACTATGGGACTCAACTGCTGAGGTCATTAGTCCCCTAGAACTTAGAACTAGTTAAACCTAACTAACCCAAGGACATCACAAACATCCATGCCCGAGGCAGGATTCGAACCTGCGACCGTAGCGGTCTTGCGGTTCCAGACTGCAGCGCCTGTAACCGCACGGCCACTTCGGCCGGCTAAGGAAGGAGGTTTAGGGTGTAATTCACCATCGACAACGAGTTCATTAGAGCACGAATCCAGTGTGTTTCAAGCATGGGGATGGATATGAACCGTGCCCTTTCAAAGGAAAAATCCTGGCAGTTGCCTGGAAGCGATTTAGGGAAGTCACAGAAAACCTAAATCTTGACGGCCGGACGCGCATTTGAACCGTGGTCCTCGCGAATTCGAGTCGATGGTCCTAACCACTGCACCACATCGTTCGGTTAGAAAATTAAAGAAAAATTACTTGAATGCCGTCTGACACATTTATTGAGATATTCTGTTATTTCTGGACTTCATGTTGACTACCACGTATTTTCTTTAACGCTGAATCAAGAGCAACCATATCAAATGGCAGTAAACTGTAAGTTTACCCGTATCTTGATCTAATAAGACATTGCCGGCCGTTGTGACCGAGCGGTTCTAGGCGCTTCAGTCCGGAACCGCGCTGCTGCTATGGTCGCAGGTTCGAATCCTGCCTCGGGCATGGATGTGTGTGACGTCCTTAGGTTAGTTAGGTTTAAGTAGTTCTAAGTCTAGGGGACTGATGACCTCAGATGTTAAGTCCCATAGTGCTTAGAGCCATTTGAACCTGTAATATGACATTAGAATTTTGGAGAAGACGCAATTTATACACAGGTTAGATGCAGTACAGAATTTCTAAAATCATATCTCTATCGACGGAGATGTGTAACCTATTTATTCTCTACGTTGCATCAATTAAATGTCCATAACAAATCCCACAATGCAACTTTCACTCGATGACTAGGAGGAGGAGGAGGATATTAGTGTTTAACGTCCCGTCGACAACGAGGTCATTAGACACGAAGCGCAAGCTCGGGTGAGGGAAGGATGGGGAAGGAAATCGGCCGTGCCCTTTCAAAGGAACTATCCCGGCATTTGCCTGAAGCGATTTAGGGAAATCACGGAAAACCTAAATCAGGATGGCCGGAGACGGGATTGAACCGTCGTCCTCCCGAATGCGAGTCCAGTGTGCTAACCACTGCGCCACCTCGCTCGGTCGATGACTAGAAACTGCGGATATAATGATGCACTCAGTTTCAGTCTTAAACATTTAACTGATGGCTGCCACTAATTAATTTCAGTCTGATTTAATCACATATCGAGAATGCCTGGTTATCTTTCATTCATATTTCATCAATCTTTTGATAAATTCGATTCCACTAATGAGATATTTACGGTTGTGTTATTTCCGAACTCCTGTTTCTCAGAGCTTGGTAATAAAGCTCTTTCATAAAAAACCAGCACATATTCGCAGCCTGAAACGCAAGATGGAATTCGCGCCTCCAAATCTATCAAAATACAGGCCATCAACTGGGCTCTAACTTCTGCATCATACACACCCGGTACTCAACTCTTTACTTGAAAAAAATGGTGCCTAGAAATTTATATAAAAGAAACCAGAGATGTGCAAAGACATGATACTCTTAACAAAAATAATGTCGTGTCACAACAGTAGGGAAATGATCCTTAGGCGTAAAAGCATACCACAAGCATAGTTTATCTGTTACAAGTTGCTTTTAGCTCGTTGCTTTCTTATTACCATTAGGTACAAACACAGAAAGAGATGTTCTCTCTAACTTGCTTAAGTTGCACTTCATTTTGTGCAGCTCTACGCAAGACTTTCAGACTTCGAGGCACTATCTCTGTTTTGAAGTATCATTACTGAAGAATACTCGGAGCATTACGTGCTACCAGCAGTTTTCCGTATGCAAGCTAGCCTTCAGTGTGTGTCTGTGGTTCATCATCTAGGTATTGTGACGTTTAGCGAAAGACATTACGGAAATGCTGTTACTTGAGCTTGTTATCACATTACGAAACAAACCACCACCCAGTAATGTGAATGAGTATTGAAATATGCTGCAAAAACCTGAAAAAGAGCTACAGGATACAGTGGGTACCACTAGAGCTAAATGAAAGAGTTATGGAATGAAAATCTATACAAAGGAAGCAAAAATACACACATCAAAAAAAATTTTGCATCACCTCAGTTCCGAGAAATCCGGAACCTGTATAGAAAATTGGAACAGAGATCAACGTAAACATCATTTCAACCCATTTTATAGCTCATGAAAACCACACATTGCTTGTTGTACCACCATACAGCGAGATATTCAGAGGTGGTGGTCCAGATTGCTGTACACACGGGTACCTCTAATACCCAGTAGCACGTCCTCTTGCACTGATACGTGCCTGTAATCGTCATGGCATACTATCCACAACTTCATCAAGGCACTGTTGGTTCAGGAATGTTCGATAGAGGTCATGTCTAGAGAGCATGCAGGCCACTCTATTCGAGCGATGTCGTTATCCTGAACGAAGTCATTCACAATATGTGCGCGATGGGGGCGCGAACTGTCGTCCATGAAGACGAATGATTCAGCAGTATGCTCCCGATATGGTTGCACTATCAGTCGCAGGATCGTATTCACGTATAGTACAGTCGTTACGGTGCCTTCCATGACCACCAGTAGCGTACGTCGGCCCCACATAAAGCCCCCCCCCCCCCCCCAAAACATCAGGGAACCTCCACCTTGCTGCACTCGCTGGACAGTGTGTCTAAGTCATTCAGCCTGACAAGGTTGCCTCCAAACACGTCTCCGATGATTTTCTGATTGAAGGCATATGCGACACTCATCGGTAAAGAGAACTTGATGCCAATTCTGAGTGGTCCATTCTGCATGTTGTTGGGCCCATCTGTACCGCGTTGCATGGTGTCGTGCTTGCAAATATGGACCTCGCCATGGATGTAAGGAGTGAAGTTGCGCATCATGCAGGCTATTGCGCACAGTTTCAATCGTAATACGACGTTCTGTGGCTGCACGAAAAGCATTATTCAACGTTATGGCGTTGCTGTCAGGATTCCTCCGACCCATAATCCGTACGCAGCGATCATCCACTGCGGTAGTAACCTTTGAGCGGCCTGAGCGAGGCATGTCATGTGCATTTCCTGTCTCTCTGTATCTCCTCGATATCCCAACAAGCCGGCCGGGGTGGCCGAGCGGTTCTAGGCGCTACAGTCTGGAGCCGCGCGACCGCTACGGTCGCAGGTTCGAATCCTGCCTCGGACATGGATGTGTGTGATGTCCTCAGGTTAGTTAGGTTTAAGTAGTTCTAAGTTCTAGGAGACTGATGACCTTAGAAGTTAAGTCCCATAGTGCACAAAGTCATCTGAACCATTTGTCCCAACGACATCGTTTTGGTTCACTCCGAGAGGCCTGGATACTTCCCTTGTTGAGAGCACTTCCTGGTTCAAAGTAACAATGCGGACGCGATCGAACCGCGGTACTGACCGTCTAGGCATGCTTGAGCTACAGACAACACGAGCCATGTACCTTCTTCCTGGAAGATGACTGGAACTGATCGGCTGTCGGATTCCTTCCTTCTAATAGGCGCTGCACACGCATGGTTGTTTACATCTTTGGACGGGTTTAGTGACATTCTGAACAGTCAGTGAGACTGTCTATGCGATACAATATCCACAGTCAACGTTTATCTTCAAGAGTTCTCGGAACCGGGTTGATGCAAAGCTTTTTTTGATGTGTGTAATTGCACTATGGAACATAAAAGGGCAAAGATAATGCTTGATGTAGAAATATTAAACACGATTCAAAGCTTCAAATACCCAGGAAGCAAGGCAGAAAGCACCAGACCGAACAGCACGGGCGTTAAAATGAGGAAAACAATGGCGAAAGAGGCATTTTGTAAGTAAAGAAGAGTTTTGTGCAGCAATATGGATAAATATTTGAGGGAATGACAAATAAAATGTTTTGTATAGAGTGTTCTTCTGTATGGTGCTGAAACATTGACATTGAGGAAGAAAGATAGTGCAAGAATGGAGGCTTCTGAGATGTAAAGATGGCGGAGGATGGAAAGAATAAGTCAATTAGTGAAACATGAAGAGCTAATGCGAAGAGTGGGAGAGCAAAGACAGCAACAAGATGTAATCAAAAAAAGGAAAAGAGTGGATTGGACGCGTATCAAGAGAGGAGGAGGGGCTTATATAAATAAGAAAAGCATGCAAGGCAGGAACAGATTCCATGTCCTGGATGATGCTGTGAATGGCATATCACACAACAACATTATAAGGAAGCAATGTATCTCAGTAAATGGTGACGCAAGACCTGCTAAGATAGCAGAAACCTGATGAAGATAATTAGTCTCTCAATGAAAGTCTCCATTCAGTGCAACAACTAATCGTTTCTCTGTAGAGAACAAAAAAAGGGGAATATCGTAGTTTTAACAACTATCAGGCAGTAATTGTGGCTACACTAGGTTAGCTACGCTGTTACTTTAGTACCGAGTTAGGTGTTTAGCTATTCAGTGACGGCTGAACGCTGGGGACGACAGTCACATTCCAACCAGGCATTATGCCACACCGTTAAAGACTCTTGCATCCAAAAGTGAAAAGCAAAATACTGCTGACGTCAAGTATTGAGACTGTCAAGGCTGACTCTTTGTAACTCCTTGTTCATATAGAGGACAGCCTTTCAGGATATCAGACGTTGTCACACAGTCAGAAGTTTAGATAATTCCAGCGAAATGCAGCCGAGCTAAGCACGATGCCTATTATCATCACAGAATCGAGGCAAACCACACTACACAACAAATTTTCTTTTCATTACAAGCCTCTTACAAGCAGCACTATTTCACTGCTAACCAGTAACACAACGTAATCAAATGAACAATTTACATAATTTACACGTGGACAAAATAATACGTATATAACCTTGCAGTTCTTCTCCGACACTAATATTACTGAAGTCGACAAAGCGCAATTCAGCTTTCTCAAGTCCAGAAAGATAGCGTTTCTAGGCACATAACGATAATTAATGGCACTGAGGAAATGTCATTACGTTCTCTGGAGCAAACATATGCAAGAGGGATGGTATAAGGTCGATTCATTGTACTTGAAATTCAGGCATTTAATGATGTTTTTGAAGTTCACTATACATTGGCAACTAACATACCAGCGGAGGATGTACTTTTGTGCAGCCTTCTCTACTTCTGTAAGACTCCCGCTGTCCTTTGTTGCATATACGCCATATAATGTTAGTCCGACCAGCTTGTCTGCTGCCCAGCTTGACTCCCTTTAGCGAAGCTACTATACGTATTACTTCATCGCAATTTTTAGAAGCACAGCACATGATATATGACTCTGAGCAGACAGCCAAAATAGCGACCAGTTTCATATGTCAATAATACAGTATATAGGCGCGAAATGTTTCACATGCTCCTGAACAGTGACCAAGACAGACATGATCGATATGTCATATGTTCAAGAATTTTCTTCAGAGGCATTGTATGTATGTCTGTGGTATCAGTGTACATATCAATAAAATTTGTAGAAATTCTTCCAAGCCACGTGTTTGAAACTGATATACTCGTTAACAGTTATTGAGTCAGCTCCTTAAAACGGACGCGATCGAACCGCAGTACTGACCGTCTAGGCATGGTTGAACTACAGACAACACGAGCCATGTACCTTCCTCCTGGTAGATGACTGGAACTGATTGGCTCTCGGATCCCCTCCGTCTAATAGGCGCAGCACACGGGTTTAGTGACATCACTTAACAGTCAGTGGGACTGTGTCTGTGATACAATGTACGCATTCATGGGTAACTCTTCTTCGTATTTGACTACAGTGCCTTACAAATATGTCATCACACATTATGACAATAGTCACTCCGCACATATTACATAATGAGGTTTGTTTATTATGTTAACACGCAAGCTTCAACGTTGTATTTGTGCCAAGCCCATGTGAGATGGAAAGCCTGCTTATAAGACGTATATGGTATATGATCACGTCACATGTACTGCCTTAAACTGAGAAAACAGTAATAGCTGGTCACAAATTAAATACTAAAAGACAATACCGTGCAACCGAGGCTGAAAAAAAGATTACGTCATTCTCACAGATGTTCGCGCACTGCAGCTATAAGATACAAAAACAGTAACCGTGTATTTAAAAAACCTCAGCCTTACGTGCCTCTTAAATGTTCTAAGTGCTCTCAAATCGTGGAATAATGTACAATGAGTATCAATTTATTTCATTGCTTTTTTATTTCAGATACAGTGAAGCCAATTTGCGTAGACTAAAATTATCCCGTGTTAGTTACACGTGCTTTACAGGTTGCCATTCTTCAGATCTCTCTGTAATACACAAAATGGGTCATTAACGTCGTCAGGCGATAATCGGATTCCACTTAGTTCATTTTCTATGATCAGATCGAAGCACTTTCCAACTTCTTGTCAAACCAAAACCCCTCTGCTGTCACTTTACAAAGTTCCTAGAGACCTGTGTGTCAATAGAACAAGCCTTCAGTGATCTGAAGACCAGTGTATATATACGAGGGCCCACTGATAACGCCCTGTACAAGAGTGAGTTGTTTGTGGCATGACACCTGGCATCCGTAACTTCTTCCAGAATGCTTCTGCGCCCATTTATACGACCACTGGCAGACAGTAGTTGTGCTGGAGTGATGGTCGTATTCCGTTCAGTAGTTAAGCCGTGTAGCCACGACTATGCTTTCAGCAGAGGGCATAATCTTTGAGCGTCCTCGACTGAACTTTCTGGATCCCAAACCTGCAAGTAATCGCTGCTACCACAGTAAATGTGCTTCCGGAGGTCGAATAGTATTATACACTTTGCCACAACCGGTTTCCAGTTGGCTCCAACCTGCCAAGAGCCTTATATCCCAGTTACTCCTCCAAAAGATGCCTCTTTTAGAAATCCTCTTCTCGTGTTCTTAACAGCGATTCTGGAAAGAAAGTCCGCAACCGCGATCTATACGCTCCAGGTATATACGAAGCACTGGAGTCACAACTGTACTATAGTCGGCAAAGGAGTTGTCCATTGGTCGGCCCAGATCAGCAATGTTCACTGTTATGTTGGTGATAAGGATCACCAGCCTACATTTAATCAGAGAAACGCGTTTGAAGTCTCAAATCTGACACAACTTATCAGAACCCATTATTATCCTTGTTGTACTCAAGTAAATTTCAGGGTCCGGCCATTGCGCCGGAAACGTAGAAAGCCATCAAGCCTCGTTTAACTTTCAATTGGCTCTTCATAACACCCTCAACATTGCTATAAAAAAGATCTCGTGATAACAGTACAAAAACTTGAAGATAAGAAAGTCACGACAAACTCAGACTCTCAAGTTTCTCAGGAAACAACAAGGCGCATTCTCCTTAGCAATTCCATTTCTTCGACTAGAGCCTCATCTGTCAGCTAGTTCCCGATGCTGACACTATACTGCCCTCGCCGAATAGCAGTACCAGTTTTGGCGAAATCACAGTACATTCACATTTAAACTCACAATTACCGATACGTAATTACTATAGCAAATCTGATGCCACAGAATCATAAGCGCCTGCGCATAAATGATGCCCATCTACGAAACTCTGAAGTACCGTCAACGCCCTGGCTATCGGTGTCACTGGAAGAACCTCATTCCGCCCTCGAGCAACTCCCCAAGTTCGCGAGTTGAGAGCAAGCCTAGAAACTCCTTTCGCGTTTAGCTTTATCAGTCAATTAGCGCTACATTTGGAGGATGATTGGCTTATTCTCATTTGTTCAGAGCCTTCCGCGTCCCCTCCAGCTCGTAACATCACACTGAAGGCCAAATTCGGACAGCAAGGAAAGCTGCGGAGATGCCACAGGAAACACTCTCATCCAGGTGTAGCGACAGCACTTCAGTGGTTGCAAACTATGCTCGGATTTGAGGCATCCAGTTTGAGCCCTCTCAGGCTGTTGGAAAAAGTATTATCCTATACTCCGAGAAGCTGTGACAAAAAAGTGCAACTGTGAGTATTTTATACTACTTGGTATTTCAATATTTTGTTATTGACGACTTAAACAAAAACCTTTTATCAATAAGTTTGAATTTTGGGACATGCAACGCCCTCGCACTTTCAAACCTGTCGTAAAATACAATGTTCGGAAAATATACTAGCTAAAATTTTTTTGAGAGTCATTCGCAGTATAAATTGTGGACAGAAAAGTAGAGCCTCCAGTCCCGGGACTAATGTCGTCAGCAACGTTCGGAAAGTGTCAAAAATGTATATGGTACAACAATTTTATACTCTTTGAAACATTTCACATTTGTTTCAGTTCTTATCATATTATTACAAATAAATTAGAACCTAGAAATTTTTTGGGAATCAGACTGTCAGCAACCGCTGAAAGCAAAAATTCGGGCGCAATGCGTGCTGCAGCTGTTATGCTGTTTTTTATTTTAACTTATTTGCACAGGGAGCTCCAGCTGCCCCTACCTATGGGTTTTATGCAACCTGCAACGCCTTCAAAAACCACACTCAAGGTTTTCATATTCTCTTACTTGCTACATGCAGACTTTTAGTCCTACAGAAAAAATTAACAGGATCTTTTTGTAGGAAATTTTATGTAGCTACATTTTGTACTGGGATATGTGATCGCTGAAGGCTTTACTTTCCGAATTATTCACAGAAACGAACAAAAGTGGCCTTCAAACGGATTTCTCTTGATTAATTCGTAAACCGAGGCCACCAGAAAAAACGAATCCTGGTACGAAATTTAAGTACATTAAATTTCCTAGAAAAAGTCCTGTTTTTTGTGTAGGACGAACTGTTTGTGCATAGCGAGTAAGAGAATATGAAAATCTCACATGCAGTCTTTTAAGATGTTGCAGATTGCATAAAATACATAGGTAGTAGCAGCTGAATCACATTTTATAGTACTTTGTTTCACATATGATTGTTTAAAATGTTGTTGATAATAAACAAACATCTATTTTAACACAATTTTTTTAAATATGTAAAGTGCAATATTGTTATTATAAACATTACTTACAGTGCATATTACTTGAATAACACAAAGCTTGCTGACTTTTTCTATCAGCGATAATATATGCAAATAATGCATTTAAATGTTTTAGCTAGTATAAGGCAGTATCCAGACATTGCATTTTAAGATGCGTTTGAAAGTGTGTGGATGTTTTTTTTTTTTTTTTTTTTTTTTGGTAGGGTTTAAGGGCGCTCAACTGCTGAGGTCATTAGCGCCCAGTCACTGGTGTCAGAGCACAAGGAACCTGCTAAAACTCAAGGGGATGGGGGGACATCAAAAGGACCGGACAAAGATGCAGATGAAATAAGTAAAAGGTTAAATGTCTTTGGTCAAGCCAGTTAAAGTTATAAAACGCAGAAGACGAGCAGCTGCTCGAGCGTCATCAGCTAAAACATCCGGTAAGGTAGATGGCAGGGACAGGACAACACGAAATTGACTAAAACGGGGACACGACAATAAAACATGGCGCACCATTAATGCCTGACCACAAGGGCACTGTGGGGCTGGGTCACCAGAGAGCAGGTAGCGGTGGCTAAACCGGCAATGCCCAATCCGCAACCTGGTCAGAAGGACCTCCTCGCGCCGAGATGGTCGGGAGGAAGTTGTCCAAGCAGTTGGGAGCGGTTTTACTGCCCGGAGCTTGTTTCCTTGGAGGGATGACCAAGCATCCCACCACAAGGACACAAGCCTCTTACAGACATCCCCACAAACGTCAGATGACGGGACACAATGGGAGGCTGGGCGAGGCTGGAGGACTGCAGCCTTGGCTGCAGCATCCGCAGCCTCATTCCCAGGCACTCCCACATGTCCGGGGACCCACAGAAGGCTGACAGAACCGCCATTAGCAGCGAAACTATGGAGGGACTGCTGTATTCGGTGAATCAAGGGATGGACCGGATAGGGAGCCCCAAGGCTCTGAAGAGCACTGAGTGAGTCAGTGCAGAGGACATACGATGAATGGCGGTGGCGGCGGGCATACTGAATGGCCTGATGGAGAGCAAAAAGCTCGGCCGTAAAGCTGGAACATTGGTCAAGGAGCCGGTATTTAAAGGTGGCGGTCCCGACGACAAAGGCACAGCCGACACCATCGTCAGTTTTGGAGCCATCGGTGTAAATAAAGGTGTGACCAGCAAGTCGAGCACGAAGTTCGACAAACCGTGAGCAATACACAGCAGCCGGAGTACCCTCCTTCGGGAGTGAGCTGAGGTCGAGATAAATACGAACCGGAGCCTGGAGCCAAGGTGGTGTCGGGCTCTCACCCTCTCTGAAGGTGGTAGGGAGGGCAAAATCCAATTGTCGAAGCAGGCGACGGAAGCGGACTCCGGGGGGCAGCAGGGAAGACACATATAACCCGTACTGACGGTCGAGAGAATCAGCGAAGAAGGACTTGTAAGAGGGGTGGTCGGGCATAGACAACAGCCGGCAGGCATACCGACACAGCAGTATGTCGCGCCGGTAGGTCAACGGTAACTCGGCAGCTGCAGCGTAAAGACTTTCGACAGGACTAGTGTAGAAGGCTCCGGTCGCAAGACGTATCCCCCGATGGTGGATGGAGTTGAGCCGGCGTAAGAGGGATGGCCGAGCGGACGAGTAGACGAAGCTCCCATAATCCAGCTTCGATCGGACTATGGACCGATACAAGCGAAGCAGGACAGTGCGATCCGCTCCCCAAGATGAACCGCTAAGAACTCTGAGGACATTAAGGGAACGTGTACAACGGGCCGCCAAATAAGAGACATGTGGAGACCAACACAGTTTCCGGTCCAACGTGAGCCCTAGAAACTTAGTTGTGTCCACGAATGGGAGAACAACGGGACCAAGATGTAAGGATGGCGGAAGGAACGCTTTATATCGCCAAAAGTTGATACAAACCGTCTTCTCTTCAGAGAACCGGAAGCCATTTGCCACGCTCCATGAGTAGAGGCTGTCTAGACAACGCTGGAGGCAGCGCTCCAGGAGGCATGTTCTCTGGGCACTGCAGTAGATCGCGAAGTCATCGACAAAGAGAGAGCCTGAGACATTAGGTGGAATGCAATCCATAATTGGATTGATCGCGATGGCAAAAAGGGCTACGCTCAAGACGGAGCCCTGAGGCACTCCGTTCTCCTGGAGGAAGACGTCGGACAATACGGAACCCACACGTACCCTAAACTTTCGATCCGTTAAAAAGGAATCAATAAAAAGGGGCAGACGACCGCGTAGGCCCCACTTGTGCATAGTGCGGAGGATACCTCCTCTCCAACAGGTATCATAAGCCTTCTCCAAGTCGAAGAACACGGCGACCGTTTGGCGCCTTCGCAAAAAGTTGTTCATGATGAATGTCGACAAGGTCACAAGGTGGTCAACAGCGGAGCGGCGGCGACGAAAGCCGCATTGGACATTAGTAAGTAGTCGTCGAGATTCAAGAATCCAAACTAACCGAGCATTAACCATGCGCTCCATCACCTTACAGACACAGCTTGTAAGAGAAATGGGGCGGTAACTAGAAGGAAGGTGTCTATCCTTCCCGGGTTTGGGTATAGGAACAACAACGGCGTCACGCCAACGCATGGGGACCTGACCTTCGGTCCAGACGCGATTGTAGGTACGAAGAAGGAAGCTTTTGCCCGCCGGAGAAAGGTGTGCCAGCATCTGAACGTGAATGGCATCTGGCCCCGGAGCAGAGGACCGGGACAGTGCAAGCGCACGTTCGAGTTCCCGCATGGTAAAGGGGGCATTGTAAGTCTCCAGATTCAGCGAGTGGAAGGAAGGTCGCCGAGCCTCGTCTGCCTCTATCCTGGGAAGGAAGGCAGGATGGTAATGGGCGGAGCTTGAAACCTCCGCGAAAAAGCGGCCAAAGGCGTTGGAGACAGCCACAGGATCAACAAGGACCTCATTACCTGAGGTCAGGCCAGGTACCGAGGAGTGGGCCTTAATGCCCGACAGCCGGCGCAGGCTACCCCAAACTACGGAAGAGGGAGTAAAACTGGTAAAGGAGCTCGTGAAAGAGGCCCAGCAAGCTTTTTTGCTGTCTTTGATGACTCTACGGCATTGCGCTCGGAGTCGTTTGTATTCAATACAATTCGCCAACGTAGGATGGCGGCGAAAGGTGCGTAAAGCACGTCGTCGAGCACGGATAGCGTCCCTACAAGCCTCGTTCCACCAGGGGACGGAAACGCGACGGGAAGAAGAAGTAGTACGAGGTATGGAACATTCGGCAGCATTGATGATAACAGCCGTGAGGTATTCGACCTGACTGTCACAACTGGAAAAATCGCGGTCCGGAAAGGTCGCCAGGGAGGAGTAAAGTCCCCAGTCAGCTTTCAGTATGTTCCAGCGCGAAGGACGTGGGGATGGGGTGTGGTGCAGGAGACGAACGACACAGGGGAAGTGGTCGCTCGAATAGGTGTCAGAAAGGACATACCACTCGAACCGACGGGCAAGAGTGGTAGAACAGATCGAGAGGTCCAAGTGGGAGTAGGTATGAGTAGAGTCCGAGAGGAAAGTCGGGGCGCCGGTATTGAGGCAGACAAGATTGAGATGGTTAAAGACATCCGCCAAGAGTGAGCCTCTTTGACAGGATGCAGGAGAGCCCCAAAGGGGATGATGGGCATTGAAGTCGCCAAACAATAAGAACGGCGGGGGAAGCTGATCGATCAGGTGCATCAGGTCAGCTCGACTAACAGCAGATGACGGTGGAGTGTAGACGGTACAAACGGAAAAAGTAAAAGCAGAAAGAGTAATGCGGATAGCTATTGCTTGGAGTGGGGTGGTCAATGGGATGGGATGGTAATATACATCGTCCCGAACGAGCAACATGACCCCACCATGAGCGGGGATACCGTCCACAGGGGCGAGGTCATACCGCTCCGAGGTATAGTGGGAAAAGGCAATATGGTCAGTCGGGCGCAACTTGGTTTCCTGGAGACCAAGGACGAGCGGACAGTGCAGGCGGAGGAGCAGTTGTAATTCCTCCCGATGAGATCGAATACCCCTTATGTTCCAATGAAACAACGCCATTGCTAGTCAAAAAGTTGGGGGAACGAGACGGGGAAGAGCTGGTCACCTCGATGGCCGCGGAGGGCCAGGTTGCGAGGCAACAACGCTACAACTGACGGCAGGCGGATCCGGTTCCATCGACTCGTCGCCAGCTGCGGCCGCTGTCCCTGATTGTGTAGGAGGGGCCGCATCATTTGCCGACAAAAGGCCGGCGGAACGCCTGGCAGCAGAGCGTCCCGGTGAAACTGAGGACGGCCGGGAGCAGCGACTCACGGATGAAGCGTCAGATGAAACGCGCCGGGGTGGAGAGGGGGATAGAGATTTCTTCTTGGAGGCCTTCTTGGAAGGCCGAGGAGGTACAGGGATGGTGGGCTGGACCCGAAGAAGGTCCTCACGCGCGGGGTCCGTTTTGGAACGCCGGACCTCGGAAGCCGGGGTCCGGAACATTTCCCCGATGGACGCCTGAGAAGAGGATCGCTTCTCAGGTGGCGTGGGGGGAGGAGGAGGAGGAAGGGTGGCCCCTGGGGCAGGGGGGGTGGGGGCCGCGGGGGAGGAGGATTTGGAAGGGAGGGATTTGGGAGGCGGAGGCAGAGCCCCCTGACGGGCAGAGGAGGCGGAGGGGGGACAGGATAGAGGTGAGGATACAGCGGAAGGAGTGGACACAACGGAGGCAAACGAAGTGGCCAGTGACACGGGATGAAGGCGGTCATACTTCTTCCTGGCCTCAGAATAAGAGAGCCGATCCAAAGTTTTGAGTTCCTGTATCTTTTTCTCCTTCTGATAGGCGGGGCAGTCCGGGGACCTAGGCGAGTGGACGCCAGGACAATTAGGGCACCGAGGTGGTGGGGTGCAAGTATGTTCCTCACGAAGAGGACGTCCACAGTCGCCACAAAGGGGCTCAGCCTCACACCGGGACGACATGTGCCCAAAGCGCAAACACCTAAAACAGCGCATAGGAGGCGGGACGTAAGGTCGCACGTCGCACCGGTAGCACATCACCTTTACCTTCTCCGGGAGAACGTCCCCCTCGAAGGTGAGGATAAAGGCCCCGGTGTCGATGCGACGGTCCTTGGGGCCGCGCTGGACTCGCCGGACGAAATGCACGCCGCAGCGCTCCAGGTTGGCCCTGAGCTCCTCATCAGATTGTAGCAGGAGGTCACGATGAAAAATGACCCCCTGCGTCCTATTGAGTGCCAGATGTGGGACAATGGAGACTGGGATGTCCCCTAGGCGGTCGCACGCCTGGAGTGCCGCCGATTGTGTGGCAGAGGTGGTCTTGATAAGAACGGACCCCGATCTCACCTTGCTGAGAGCCTCGATTTCCCCGAAGACGTCCTCAATGTGTTGAACAAAGAACATGGGCTTGGAGGTGGCGAACGTCCCCCCATCTGTTCGAGAACAGACCAAATAGCGGGGGAAGTACTTCGCCCCAAGCCGGCGGGCCTGTCCCTCCTCCCATGGAGTGGCCAAGGGGGAAAGGGCAGGAGAACCAGAACTAGAAACCGTACCTTTTCTTTTGGAAGACTCGGCCGCAGAGCGACCTGATACATGCTGACGTTTCATGTGCGAAACGTCCGCCCCGATACCACCCACTCCGACCAGGGGCTCTCCCCACGGGCGCCACCCAGCCGCAGCAAGGGCCACCTGGCAGGATGACCATTGCCGGGAGTCCTGATGCCCCAAGGAGACGGGCATCTACTCCTTGGCCAACGTGGGGAGGGTGCAGCTCAGGTATCGGCAGTACGATCCCTGTGTTGTCAGGGGGCTACAACCTAGAGGGTACATGACGACCCCACCACAACGGGCTGGCTACCGTGCTGGATTTCTGGTGCCATGGAAAGTCCATCATGATCGCTGGTGCAGATGGAGAGGCACTATGGGCGTAACGTGGACAACCCATCAGGCGTTTAGGCCCAATTTGAGGAATAATGGGTATGGTGACAACGCCGGTGCAATGCTGAGTGCCAAGGTCTTAGTGCACTTAGGACCAGTGGTACACCATGTAAGGTGTCCTTCCCCAAAAGGCTCGTACTTCTGTAAAATTTTGAAAAATGGAGGTCAAACCCCAAGGGGGACCATCACATTAAGGCCAAAACATTTGAGACTCCTTTTAGTCGCCTCTTACGACAGGCAGGAATACCGCGGGCCTATTCTAATCCCCGGACCCGCAGGGGGGGTGTGGATGTTGTCGTCTCAGGATCCTAACTTTTTGATGATAGGCCCTTGTTTGTTGAGTCGTCAATAATTATATATTTAGATACTAAGTAGCATAAAACAGTTGCATTTTTTTGTCACGGGATCCCGAACTTTAGCTCCCAGTCAGTATGGAACAGCTTGGAAAAGTTCTGTGAAGTTCACTTTTGTCTCAGTGGCCAAAGCTGTCTTCTGCTCTGCGAAAAACTCAAGTACAATTAATCTCTGTACTCTGTTCGAGGTAGAGTAATCAATCCTTCAAAAATCTGTCCCTATAGGCATAGCAGAGATTTCTCTCAGTGAAATTATTTCATAATTGATTAGCGAAGCAACGTCGACCGTAACACTTTTCAACGTACTCGTTGACACTAACCAAAACTTCATATAAAGAGAAATCAAGTACTTCTTTACATGTGACATGACAACAGTAGACTATTGTACTTTGCTTGCTGGTTCCATTCAATACGTCAGAAATTGTGTTTTGGGATATCTGTAAGAAATCCATAGTTTACTTTTTGAAACCAGCTTAATTCATCATGCCATATTTTGCCGCCATTAATTGATGATCGATAACAACTAACGACCACAGTTATACATTAACGTCTCACAGAGGATCAACTCATTCGGTTAATTTCAAAACTGTATCACATATGAACAGAGAAAACTATTGCAGTTTATCCAAATCCAGTTAAAAACTGTTTTGAAAAATAACATTTATACTGAGGATGCTGGAGAGCAAAGATCATGGTTTACATGTGCAGCTGTGATCCATACGCATCAGCTGAATTAATGTTACTAATAAAAATAAGAGTGTTAAATCCTCCAGTAACTTGGAAAATTTTAGAGATTCTTAAAATCCAATAGTAGTTTTGGAATTCCTTTAAAATCAGGCAGTTTACACACAACAGACCTGCGATACTTTTAATTTTTGTGATTGCTAACCAAATGTAGATGGCAACAGTGTAGAAACATGTCCAGTGCCAGTCGTGAGTGACGTTTTACGAAATAAATACTCAGCTATGACGACAGATTTTGATTTATGAATATTTACATTGTACAGTGTTACTATACCTGACAGCGCAAGTGGAAATCGTGAGCAGAAACTTGCAAACGACTGCAGGCGTCAAATTGAGACGAAAGCCACAACTTTAACTGTTCGAGTGCTTGTGCTATATTTTATCGCCAACGAGCATAGGTAATGCCACATAGATAGCACGGGCTATCACAATAGCAAGCGTGCAGTTGCCTCAGAGGCGGAGGCGTGCTAGTGTTGTGGCAGATTCACTATGTCTGATGCGAATACACACGAATTTTGTGTCAACTGTGTTACGTACTTTTGAACTACTGCTGTTTTTGACTTGTTTCGTAGTCTTTGACGCACACAGCTTTTCAGCGGTATCTCGTATTTTCAGACACAAGTTACTTCGAACCATAGTGCGAACTCGCAGACACAGAGAGGCTGTCAGGCTGGAGGATGGTTCACACTTGAAGTGACGGAACAGAAGGAAGCGTCAAAACAATCTACAATGCGTTTCAAATCGCGGTATGCACGAAGGACGTCAACAGAACGAGACGGAACTTCACCACGAAGGATCCTTCAGAAGGCAGTTTAGAAGTAGATGTTGGCAGAGAGGGTCGCCAGTGAATATCCGCTGTTAACCTATTCTCGAGGCGCCGACTCGTGTTATAATGCTGGATTTTGTGCTTTGTACTGTTTACTTTGTTTTCGTGATCACTGACAAGGTTTCCTATGGGTATTCTTTCACAAAGGAGAAACATCCGAAAGTGAAAAATGATACTCGTTTTATAATTCTGGACCAAAAATACGTTTACACTGAGTACAAATAAGTCTATAAATATACGAAACAATTTTCATCAATAAAAACGTTTTCACAGTGAAACGTCAGGTGTATTGAAGATGAACAACGTTTTTTACGTTATTCTACACTCGGTAAGAAATTAGGAGGGGCGTTCAATAAAAAATGCAACACTTTTTTCTCTGTCAGTTTGAGCAGAAATTTTTTGTGAGGCATCGTGGAATACCCCAGGTTCCGTCCTTACAGTTTCATTAAGTTCCTATAGGTGGCAGGGCTAGACGTAGCCTTCAAAATGGTTTCGATGACGGAGGTGCGTTTCAAGCAGAGAGCTGTTATTGAGTTTCTTTTGGAGGCAAACCAGGGCATCGTAGATATTCACTCGTGCTTGCAGAATGGTGAGATGATCTGCAGTGAACAAAAGCATAGGCAGCTTTTGGACAAGGCGTCTGTCATCATCGCAGCAGTGTCGAGCAAACCCGTCAGATCCCCCGCGTGCTGGCCGGCAGCACACAGCAGTGACTCCTACAATGCTGGAACGTGCGGACACTCTCTTTCGAGGCATCCAGCGAACCACAATCAGACACCTTGCTCTACAACTGGATGCCTTTGTGGGTAGTGCTGAGACACTCGTCAACAAGTTGGGGTACACAACCATGCATTCCTCACCGCCTGGCAGAAGACCGTCAAGAGCAACGAAGGCCGATATGTGCGGAATCGCTTGCGCGTTGCGAGCCTGATCGTGACAATTTTTTGTCGAACATGGTCTCATCACTTCGAACCGGAAACAACCTGGCAATCCATGGAACGGCGCCTCGTCATCTCTCATTTGAAGAAAAAATTCAAAGCCGAACTCTCAGCCGCTGAAGTCTTGGCTACTGTCTTCTGAGACTCTGAAGGGGTTATTCTGTTTAATGTCCTCCCTCATGATGCAACGATGAAATAAACGAACTTCTTCTTCTCCATGACAACGCAAGGTCTCACGTAAGTCTGCGAACGCAGGAGGAGCTCACAGAACTTCATTGGAGTGTTCTTCCTCATCCAACCTACAGCCCGATCTCCCACATTCCATCTCTTAGTGCACAATGTGGCTGAGTACCTCTGTGGTGCTTAAACTTAATCGACTGGAAACTTGGCAACAATTATGCCTCTGCTAACGTTGCCATGCAGTCCAACATAGTGTCATGATCACACCCGAATGACCCAGAAATCTGGTTATTGTACGATTCGACTAGCCTGCCAAATGGAGACCAGCAAAAAGGCCTGTTCCATACTCTGTCAGACGCTGATAACGTTGTCTCACAAGAGTACAACACATCTCTGTGTCCTTCACGGTGAGCACTCAACATCCAAGGCTCTTACGCCTCTTACATTCCCCTCCAAGCCTGGTAACCCCAGTAGAGTCGAGTAGCGCTAATGCGCTATGATAGCTGCTCTACCTGTCAGAGAGAACAGCAACTTATTTGCTTACTCACCAATGGTATGTACCGGGTGATCAAAAAGTCAGTATAAATTTGAAAACTTAATAAACCACGGAATAATTTAGATAGAGAGGTAAAAATTGACCCGCATGCTTGGAATGACGTGGTTTTTTTTTTAGAACCAAATAAAAAAACATCCCATGTTGCTAGACGCGTGAAAGATCTCTTGCGAGCGTCGTTTGGTGATGATCGTGTGCTCAGCCGCCACTTTCGTCGTGCTTGGCCTCCCAGGTCCCCAGACCTCAGTCCGTGCGATTATTGGCTTTGGGGTTACCTGAAGTCGCAAGTGTATCGTGATAGACCGATATCTCTAGGGATGCTGAAAAACAACATCCAACGCCAATGCGTCACCATAACTCCGTACATGCTTTACAGTGCTGTTCACAACATTATTCCTCGACTACAGCAATTGTCGATGAATGATGGTGGACATATTGAGCATTTCCTGTAAAGAACATCATCTTTGCTTTGTCTTACTTTGTTATGCTAATTATTGCTATTCTGATCAGCTGATCTGTCGGACATTTTTTGAACGTTTGTATTTTTTTGGTTCTAATAAAACCCCATGTCATTCCAAGCATGTGTGTCAATTTGTACCCCTCTATCTACATTATTCCGTGATTTGTTCAGTTTTGAAATTTATACTGACTTATTGATCACCCTGTATGTGTATGAAGTTACATTGACATTAACGTTTTTTGGGAGCTTCAGATTTTTGTCAGGCATTGTAGTTCAGTTCTGGAGTAAACAACGTGACGTCAAGCTGATGTTCCGCCTAGTGTGAAAACACCGCCCATTGACAATGACGTACCGTTCCGTTTTGTGACATTCCGCTGACGTCTGCTGTGGCAAAGCCTCAAGAAGGGACGACGGCCCAGGCTCGGCTGTTGCTCCAGACCACCCAGCCCAACCTGCCTCGTTCTGGCTTGGCTGCCCCCGGTTTTAGTGGCCTAATCGGCCACTTTGCGAATCGGTGGCAGCGACACCTGCAGATTGCACTGGAGGCGGCTGACCTGACCCGGGGCGACCGGGCTGCGCCCCACGGGGAGAAAGCTGCGGCTGCGGCCGTGTCCCACTTCTGTGATGCGTCGCGCGCCGTCTCTGCCACGCCATCCGCGTATCAGCGCAGCCGGGCACCCAACTCCGGCCCTCCAGAAGCGCGGAGGCGTCCGTGCAGCAGAGTAGTCTCAAGACCTTCTAACTTGCAGTGTGCTCGCGGATCACTATAAAAAATATCGGTGCGCTGTAATCACGACTTCTGCAATGCAACCCTTCACACTTTTTTTAAAAATCAACTTTTATTATCTTATGGATTGGATTGGATTGTTTGGGGGAAGAGACCAAACAGCGAGGTCATCGGTCTCATCGGATTAGGGAAGGACGGGGAAGGACGTCGGCCGTGCCCTTTCAAAGGAACCATCCCGGTATTTGTCTGGAGCGATTTAGGGAAATCACGGAAAACCTAAATCAGGATGGCCGGACGCGGGATTGAACCGTCGTCCTCCCAAATGCGAGTCCAGTGTGCTAACCACTGCCCCACCTCGCTCGGTTATTATCTTATGAACTTATACACTGAAGCAAAAAAATCACAACACCAAAATACTATTATTGTAGAGTAATGACATTTCGAGCACAAGACCAAAATATTATTATCGTAGAGTAATAAATAAATGTAAATGTCATGTGACTAGGGCCTCCCGTCGGGTAGACCGTTCGCCGGGTGCAAGTCTTTCGATTTGACGCCACTTCGGCGATTTGCGCGTCGATGGGGATGAAATGAAATGATGATGATTAGGACAACACAACACGCAGTCCCTGAGCAGAGAAAATTTCCGACCCAGCCGGGAATCGAACCCGGGCCCTTAGGATTGACATTCTGTCGCGCTGACCACTTTTTTTATTTTTTTTATTTGTGTGTGTTTGGTCGTTGCGGACGGCTCAAGACATCCTGTTAAGGTTCGGTGGTTTATCCTTCCACTCTTGTTTTTTTACAGAGGCCAACCGGCTCTCTGACCGAACACGCTGAGCTACCGTGCCGGCTGACCACTCAGCTACCGGGGGGCAGACATCGTAGAGTAATGAAATTTCGAGAATACATTTATCTACGCCAGTATGTGATTAACATTGCAAGATCTCAGGTTAATGTAAGCGCGAGATAAGCCATTGCAAATGTGAAATGCTAGTGCATTAATAACCGACGTAACCGTCATAATGTTGGATGCAATCGTGCAGACGTGCATGCATTGTGTCGTACACGTGCCGGATGACAGTTTGTGGGATGAAGTTCCATGCCTGTTGCATCTGGTCGGTCAATACAGGGACGGTTAACATTGGTTGTGGGTGATGCTGGGGTTGTCGTCCGATGATGTCCCATATGGGCTCGATTAGAGAAATGTGACGAGTGGGCAGGCCAAAGCAACATGTCGACCCTCTGTATATCTTGTTGAGTTACAACAGCGGTATGTAGATGAGCGGTATCCTGTTGCAAAACACCTCCTCGAATACTGTTCACGAATGGAACCACAACTGGTCGAATCACCAGATTGATGTACAGATTTGCAGTCAGGGTGCGTGGGATAACCACGAGAGCGCTACGGGATTCATATGGAATCGCACGCCAGACCATGAGTCGAGATGTAGGTCTAGTGTGTCTAATATGGAGACGGGTTGGTTGCTGGCCCACATCTGGCCTTCCTCTAACCAACACACGGCCATAGCAGGCCCCAAGGCAGAACCAGCTTTCATCAGAAAATGCCCCGAAATGGCTGTCATTTGGGGTCAGTGCAACGCACGGTAAAGGACATGTGGCTCGGAGCTGCCCTTTAAGTAACCGATTTGTAACAGTTCATTGTGTCTCTGTATTGCCAACTGCTGCTCAAATTGCCGCTGCAGCTGCAGCACGATGCACCAGAGCCATACGTCGAATATGATGGTCTGCCCTCTCGGTAGTGCCACGTAGCCGTCTGGAGACCGATTGTACATTCTCGTGACCACCGCTAGCAGCAGTCATGTAGAGTGGCTACATTCCTGGCAAGTCTTTCTGCAGTCTCGTAGAAGAACCGTCCAGCTTCTCGTAGCCATGTTACACGATCTCGTTCAATCTCGGTGAAGCGTTGGTGATGGCGTCTCTTGATAACATCAACTCACCACGTCCTACCTCCAAGGCAACTAACGCTCACGACCGCTACAGCGCGTATTTAAAGCAAACGTGATTTGCATCCTTATATACTAGCGCCATTATTACGCGACTGGCGTGAAATTTGAATAAACATCATCCTTCAGATGTATAAACATGCCTACCAACTTCCGTTTATGTCGCACAACTCGTTCTTGGTGTTGCGACTCGTTTTCCACCAACGTATTAACATTGTATATTGAAAACATTTCGGCATTTGACGCAGTTAACTTTCGCTAGATGTTGATGTTTATAGCAGCCTGTCGGTTCCTTGGGGTTCTTCAACAGTTTATTGACAGAACCGGTTGCCTACATTCACCACAGTTTTTTTAAAGCTGCGTCTAATGCAATGATTAAAAAAATCCATATTTTGGCATTTTCCTTCTTTCATGTGATGGTCACATAGATGTGTTAGAAATTGTAAGTTCCCAGTGTGTCGTAGTTGGTGGATGGAGTGCACTGTGAGCGCGAGTATCCGTGTGGTGGCAGAGCTCTTGCGGGCAGGGAATGGCCTAAAATCTGGTGTCGCGATCATTTTGGCGAAATGGTTCGGCACGGTTGTTTTTATAGAGCTGACTATTAGTTTACTAGTTTTCCAAAAGTTTGCCGCCGTTCTACACGGAATCCTGTGATCCAGAGTGTCTGGTTCACTGCGCATGTCGCCGGCGTCTGTCCTGATTAGGGGTGTGCCTGCCAGGTTTTCATTGGTTGCTATCGTCCTGTTAACAACTTCGTACCACGTGCTGTTAACTTCTGGTTATAAAAAACTCTGTGACATTTTGTCATAAGATATGCCCCCGGTTTTGAGGAAATTTGACTCATTGGTGTTCTTTTAATTGGATTGCCGCTAATTACGTCATATATTTTCTTTGCAGTCTTCTCTCCGGGACTGAGGGCGTTTCCTATTATGTATGTGGTTCAAAAAAAGGTTCAAATGGCTCTGAGCACTATGGGACTTAACATCGGAGGTCATCAGTCCCCTAGAACTTAGAACTACTTAAACCTAACTAACCTAAGGATATCACACACATCAATGCCCGAGGCAGGTTTCGAACCTGCGACCGTGGCTGTCGCGCGGCTCCAGACTGAAGCGCCTAGAACCGCTCGGCCACTCCGGCCGGCTGTGTATGTGGTATTCTAGTTACTGTGTGTGTAGCATGAAAGAAGGAAGCACAAAAATGTTCAGGTAAATTCATAAATACAGATCGCTGAGGAAATAAGTAGGAAGTGCTGGGAACTTAAGACGAAATGGCTACATGAAAAACGTGAAGAAGTAGAAAAAGAAATGATTGGCGGAAGGACTGGCTCACCATATAGAACAGTCAAAATAACCTTCCGTGAAATTTAATGACAGGGAGGGAGCATTAAGAGTGCAATGGAAATTCTATTGTTAAGGCAGAGGAGAGAGCAGATAGGTGGAAAGATAAGAATGGAAAAGAAAATTCAGGATGTGTTAGATGACGATCAGTTTGGCTTTAGGAAAGGTAAAGGCAGCAGAGAGGCAGTTCTGAAGTTGTGATTGAGAATGGATGAAAGATAATGAAAAACCAAGACTCGTTCAGAGGATCTGTCGATCCGGAAGAACTGTTCGATATTGTCAAATGGAGCAAGACGTTCAAAATTCTGAGGACACCACGGCTAAGCTACAGGGCAAGACAGGTAATATAAAATATGTACAAGAAACAAGAGGAAAAAGTAAGAGCAGAAGAACAAGAACGAACTACTCGGATAAAAAAAAGATGCAAGACAGGTATGTAGTCTTTCGTTTCTACTGTTGAATTTATACATCGCAGAAGCAGTGATGGAAATAAAGTAAAGGTTCACGAGTGGAATTAAAATTCAGAGTGAAAGGATATCAATGATTAGATTAGCTGATGACATTACTATCCTCAGTGAAAGTGAAGAAGAATTACAGTATTTGCTGAATGCAATGGTCTAACAAGTACGGAATTTGGTTTGAGAGTAAATCGAAGAAATACGAAAGCAATGAGAAGTTGCAGAAAAGGGAACAGTGAGGAACTTAAAGTCAGGATTGATGGTCAGAAAGTAGATGTAGTTAACGAATTCTGCTACGTAGGCAGCAAAATAACCCGTGACAGATGGATCAATTAGGACATAAAAAACAGATTAACACTGGCAGAAAGGGCATTCCTGGCCAAAAGACGTCTACCAGTATCAAACATAGCTCTTAATTTGACGAAGAAATTTCTGTCAAAGTATGTTTGGAGCACAGAATTGTATGGTAGTGTAACGAGGACTAAGGGAAAACAGAAGAGAATCGTAGAATTTGATGTGGTGGTACAGACGAATATTAAAAACTGAGTGGACTGATAAGGTATGAAATGAGAACGTTCTGCGCAGAATCGGAGAGGAAAGAAGTATATGGAAAACACTGACAGGAAAAAAGGACAGGATGATAGGACATCTCTTCACATTCCAAGGGGTAACTTCCATGGTACCAGAAGGAGTAGTAGAGAGTAAAAACTGTAGAGGAAGACGGAATACATCCAGCAAGTAACTAAGGACATACGTAGGTTGCAAGTGCTACTCTGAGCTGAAGAGGTTGCGACAGGAGAGCAATTAGTGTCGGACCACATCAAACCAGTCAGAACACTGATGACTCAAAAAAAGAAAAAAGAAAAAAAAGGATTGCCTCACGTAGCTAGTGTAAATGGAATATTTGTGTGGACCATGGGCGATATTTCAAACTTTGGACTGAATTTGTCGAACAAGACCGCTGTCGGACTGGCCGGCCTGTCTTTTATGCTTTAGGATGTCCTTTGCATCAGCAGAACAACTCACTTCGACATAAAATCGATGAGTCCGACGCTTCCACCTTCTGTCTTAAGAGTGCATGTGGTGAGTGAAACCCTACATATGTCTCCACGCCGCAGTAGCCACGAGACGTTTATATCATAGCCCGGCCCAGTTCCTCGTGCAGGTTGAGGATGTGGCCATAAACCACGATTTTGATAGTACATACAAGTTTATTTACTCCATGTTCTCTGTTAGTGTCAGGTTTCTTGTTGCGTTTACCCCAGTTATTTTTTTGGTAGAATATTTTATTGATCTCCAATTGTAAGCTGTCATTTGCTAAATATTGTCTTGGACGTGTGTTTTATGTTTCTCTTTTATTACGTACCAAGTCCGCGGGAATTGTCTTGCGTTTGTCCCAGTGGATATGAGCACGGTTTTTGCAAGGTTTATCGCTGAGCCGGACGCTGCTTCGTAAAGATTTAAATCTTCCTTTAGCTTTTTCAAGTCTTGGACATCTACAATAAATATCCCTAGATCATCTGCGTAAGCTTTACAAACTGTGTGTGAGTTTCCCACACTCAGACCCGTGTAGGATGAGCAGATTTTGCGTAGGGTCGAGCGATATGATGAATACTGCCATAGATAATGGGCATTATTTATGGCTGAGCACTCGTCAGGTAATGTATGGGTTAATTTACCTTTGACGATCACTCGGCAACTGCAGTTTGTCGGTAGGTTAAAGACTGCAGTTCTAAATTTGTTTTCAAATTTTAGTGCGTCCATGACTGTCATGAGATAGTCATGGCTAACCTTGCGGAAAATCTGTTTGAAGTCTATTGATGTTATTGCTGTGGCTCATTGTGGGTGACTGTTGCATATTCAGTGCAGTCATAACACGTCACAACTGTGTCGAACATTGATCAGCCTGGTGCGGCCGAAGTATGACTCGTATTAATAATTTTCTTCATCACCTTCACGAGGCGCGCGCAAAGAATCAGGCTACCGTCTCATAATGGCAGATTAGAAATGTGATAGGCCGTGGAGGTAAGGGTTTGAGCAAAGTGAACAGTTAACTAAGTTTTGATTTTACACAATCAAAAATGCAAAGATACCATTTGTGCGCTCGATGTTGTAGGAGACATTAAGTTACTAGTGACTGTCTTCAGGAAAGTAGTTATCTCAGTAAACGTACGACTCCATTGGTTACTTCTAGCGGAAACATCTGTGCGCGTACTTATCCGTGAAGTTGCGCAGGGATTCCTCTGTCTCTGACCGGGCAACGTGCCCCCGTGGTGACACTCGGGACTCGCATTCGGTACTACGGCAGTTCAAATCCCTGCCGGTGATGCAGATTAATATTTTGCGGTGTGTCCTTAAATATCTTAACACAAATGTAGTTATGGAATACAGCTCACTTCCTTTCCCAATCCAAGCTTATGCCTCGTATCTAATAACATTATCGTTCGCGGGAACGCAAAGTTTGGTCTTCCGTCCTTGCTTCTTACCGTGTTTTTGCTTCTTCCAGAACGCAAGCACACGTTTGTAGAAAACTGTTCGCCTACTGTCATTACGTTCATAGTTTTTGATGAACTTGCCACTTTGTAAGGATTCAAGTCAGTGCATAAACACATTTACACACTAAAGCGTCACATGTAAAATAGTAAAAACATCGGTCCTCTCGTTTCCAAATATATTCGTCTCTCTCTCTCTCTCTCTCTCTCTCTCTCTCTCTCTCTCTCTCTCTCTCTCTCTTTCTGGATGAGCTTGAAATATAAGTATTGTTAAAGGGGTTTACATTGAATGATTTAGGCAAGCCAAATTTTTATCAGCTCACCATTACACTGGACAAAATTAGACTTGCGTCCACTCGCTGCGATTGCTACCGTATCTGGAGGGGACGCATACCATTTCTTGTTTCCCTACTGCTTTGGTGACAAATGAAATCGAGTGGGAAGCGGAAATATATTTGCGCTACTGACCGTCCAGTTGGTCTCAGAAGAAATATGAACAAAAAAATAATAACACAAAACGCAACATCATTACAAACTCGAATGGACTGTGCTATATGAGATGTATTAAACACAACACTTATTTCCTTAGCAATGAGAGAAGCATTTTATTTGTCAGAATACTATTTAGATGTTGCCTTGCTTTTTAATGACAAGGTACTGAAGTGGTTCATTCTGAATACTTTCTTTAACGGGATAAGGCTAGGGAAACATAAAGATATTGGGAAGATAATTGCAAGTATGTGCGGATTATAGTATTTGAGCTAAAAGTTTTTATAGAATGAGCTGTATTTTCGTCGCATAGTTTTACACGAAAACCATACTGTCGTAGTTCGTAGAACTCCCAATATTAAACAAAAGACACGAACAGTAATCTCCAGTGCACATAAATACCACAGCAATGAACTCAGTCGTCTATAACAACCGAGCAACGTGTTAACTGCCAATTTTCAGACACATACAAAATGCACTGTACAGAGTCCAATGAACAAGAACAGCTGCACACAAAAACTGAACAGAAACAAACAAACTGCTGCAGAATATGGTTATAAGCCAGTCGAAGAAGGAACAATACAAACCAATAAGGCTGAAACAACGCAAATCATTATCATATAGCAGTAAACAACAAAACACAAATCTGTTTCAACAGGAGTACATTGCACACTCTGACCAATAACAAAAAAGTAACCAATAAAGTGAGTAACGCTATAGGGAAACAAAAACAACTAGTACCAAAAAAAATATAGATAATTGGTTACGTAAAAGATTACAAACACCCGCTCCAGCACCACAAAAAATTTAGAAAAGCAGGTGCATGCCGCTTACCTTGCAGACATGTAGAAATTTTAGAATGAAATACTGAGAACGCCTAAAGAGCGAAATTATATACGATTAGAACCCTAATGACACAGAAGCAGCAATTACACAGAGCAAAATACTGACCACTAACCTAAGAACACTTTGCAATGGAACACTGCTCAACACACCATAAGTACTAACCTCTTCCTCTCCCAACCCTGTCCCACTTACACACACACACACACACACACACACACACACACATCTGTTCCAAGATGGCAGCCGAGTAAGTGACGCCAGAAACCATTTCCAGAAAGTTAAGTGATTTAGACAGGAATATAATTTAGTTTAACGCCGACAACAAATTAAATACGTGCATTAGTGTATCGTTTAGTCTTGCCGTTAAAGGTTTGACTTTTCTTTGCGTATTTTTTCAGAAAACACGAAAAGATCGTAACTTCGCGAAGTCGCGCTTAGGCTTAAATTTTGTAAACGTGTTTGTTTCTTGTTTCACGGTAATTTAACTAGTTTCTCGGTAACAAATAAGTAAATTACCGTAAATAGCGTATAACTTCATTGTTTTAATACAGATTTCAGAAAAACAGCGTAACTTTATATCAGAAACTTGCCTATATACATTTGTTTATAGGCCTAATTCTCGTAACGTTTTTGGAGAATCAAAGTTAAAGTATCTCTTTTAGTTGTCCTTTTTTTCATTCCATCGAGAGAAATATATAATAAATAGCGTATACCTTCGTTGTTTTAATACAGATCTCAGAAAAACAGCGGAATTTTAAATCAGAAACTTGCTTATATACATTTGTGAATAGGCTTAATTCTTTTTTGATTTTCGGTAATTTAATTGATTTATTCTAGCTAAAGTATTATTTTTACCATGAGTGAGAAGTGCCTGACTTGCCGTAGAATTGTTAGTTCCGGGGTTTGGTGTGATGTATGTAGTAGTTTTTTTTCACTGGGGGGACTGCAGTGGCGTGGGTGTTGGGAAAGTGGATCAGGCTCATCAGTGGGTATGTAGGATTTGCAGCAGAGATAGGAAGATAGTGGAACAGGAGGGGATAATTGCTGCCCTTCAGGCTGAGCTAAATCAGGCTAGGGAAGATCTGGACAGGTTAAGGAGGGAGAAGGGCAAAGAGAGGTGGGAAGTGGCAACAGGTAGCAGAAGGAACAGGCCTAGAACTAAGTCTGACAGTTTTGTGGTGAATGTCAAAAATAAGTTTGACCTGTTGCTTCAGTTAGAAACTGATGAGCCTCAAGCAGAGGTAGGTGTAGACAGGACACAACAAACTTTCAATAGGAAATTGAAAAAGAATGTAGGAAAGTCATCGAAAAGGAAGAAAGTTTTGTTGTTAGGCAGTTCTCATGCCAGAGGTGTAGGCCAACTTCTGCAGGAGGAATTAGGACCAGAATACCAGGTCACAATTTTTTTCAAACCAAGTGCTAGTCTGGATCAGGTGACAGATGATTTAGGTTCACTCTGTAAAGGATTTACCACGGAAGACACCGTGGTTATTGTGGGAGGGCCAGGGAACAGTATCGACAGAGATCCTGGGTACAGTATAGAGTGTGACCTGGTAAAGATTGCGTCGGCATCGAGACACACCAATGTTGAATTTGTATCTGTCCTGAGACGCCATGACCGGCCTCATTTGAACTCTTCTGTTGGGAGAGTTAATTTGGAGTTGGAACGGCTGCTTGGGTCGGGTGCGGGGGCTCATATTGGTGTGGTTCCAGTTGATTATCTCAGTAGGTGGGACTATACCAGGCACGGCCTACGTCTCAACAGGAAAGGGAAGGGGAAACTGGCTGGGGTAATAGCAGGAAATTTAAGGGGGGGAGGCACTGCCATGAATGGTAAAATACCAGTGGTTACAGGTGTTGGAGCAGTACCTTTTTTAGGATAGGTAAGACAGAAAGATGTCAAGTTCTACGAGAGGTCAGGATTGAAACAAATCTTCAGTTTAGCAAAGAAATTAAACAGCACAATTCTAGCACATTTGATCACCAATCACAGCTATCAATTATAAATTTTCACCAATCACCAGAAATTTTATCTCCACCAAGTTGTATCTCAGTCCTAGGTAATTCCATTGATGAATTAAAGTCACCCAACCCAGTTGACATAATCTGCCTCTCTGAACACCATGTGACCACTGGTATAGGAACTAGGCCTAAGCACAATGAGAAACTCAGACAGGAGAGTACTGCAAATGTTAGAATAAGGAAAGGTTCTCATAAAAGTATAATTAAAAATAATGTAAATATATTTCATCAAAATATTGGGAGTTTAAAGAATAAAGTAGATGAGCTTCTGGTTTGTTTAGAAGATTTAGAAGCTGAGAATGAAATAGATATATTATGCCTGTCTGAGCATCACATTGTTACTGATATGGATAAGGTAAATGTAAGTGGTTATAAGCTCTCTGCACATGTAATGTGAGAAAATATGGAGAAAGGAGGAGTTGCCATATATGTCAAAAGTTATCATTGTGCAAAAAGTATAGAAACAGAAAAGTTTTGTGTAGAGAAACATATAGAAGCATGTGCCTGTGAGCTTAAATTAAATAAAGGCACATTTATAATTGTAACTGTATATAGGTCCCCATCAGGAAATTTTCATCTATTTCTGAAAAATTTGGACTCCTTGTTGTGCTATCTGTCAGACAGGGGGAAGCAAATTATTATTTGTGGGGACTTCAATGTAGATTCTCTGAAAGAGGGTAATAGGAAAAATGACCTTGAAGTATTACTCGGTTCTTTCAATTTGACACCCGTTATTGATTTTCCTACTCGGGTGGTAAAGGATAGCAGCTCACTGATAGATAACTTCTTTATAGACCAAGATAAGTTTAACCAGATAAATGCTCAGCCTGTTGAGAATGGTCTTTCTGATCATGGTGCACAGTTAGTTACAATATATGACATAGCTCCATTCAGCAATACTAAACAGTCCTCCAAAGTAGTACGTTCAGTCAACTATTTAACAATTGCAAATTTCAGGGAAAGCCTACAGCAGTTAGACTGGGATGAGGTGTACCGTGAACCTGATGCCAATTTAAAATATAATTTATTTCATGACATTTTTGTAAATGCATTTGAAAACTGCTTCCCCAAGAAAATAGTTAAATATACTCGTAAGAAACCTTGTAACAAACCATGGCTTACTAAGGGTATAAAAATATCTTGTAACCGGAAAAGGGAAATGTATCTGACAGCAAGAAAGAGTAGTGACCCAGAAACTATCAAAAATTATAAAAACTACTGTGTTATATTAAGAAAAGTTATTAAAAAATCCAGGAGTATGTGTATCATGTCTGAAATCAGCAACTCTGATAATAAAATTAAAACAATTTGGAATATTATTAAAAGAGAAACAGGTCAACCAATAGCAGAGGAAGACAGTATTACCATCAAATTGAATGAAAGCTTTACGAACAAAAAGTCAGAAGTTGAAAATATTTTTAATAATCATTTTCTAAATGTTGTGGATATAGTAGGATCCAGGTGTTCATTAGAAGATGCTAGGCTGTTAATGGAAGAGGCCATACCTATGCAATTTGATACAATTGAAATCTCACCCACTTCTCCCTCTGAAATTAGGAAAATAATAAACTTGCTTAAAAGCAAAAACTCACATGGAATTGATGGCATTTCCAGCAAAATACTAAAAGCTTGTTCTCAACAGATAAGTAAGATTCTCAGCCACCTGTGTAATAGCTCTCTGGAACAGGGCATTTTCCCTGATAGACTGAAATATGCTATTGTTATACCTTTGCATAAAAAGGGGGATAGATCTGATGTCAACAATTACCGTCCAATCTCCCTTCTAACAGCTTTATCCAAAATTTTTGAGAAAGTAATGTATTCAAGAGTAGCTTCACATATCTGTAAAAATGAAATACTAACAAAATGTCAGTTTGGTTTCCAGAAAGGTTTTTCAACAGAAAATGCCATATATGCTTTCACCAGTCAAATTTTGAATGATCTGAATAACCGAACACCACCCATTGGGATTTTTTGTGATCTCTCAAAGGCTTTTGATTGTGTAAATCATGAAATTCTGCTAGACAAGCTCAAGTATTGTGGCATGAGTGGGACAGTGCACAAATGGTTTAATTCGTACCTAACTGGAAGAGTGCAGAAAGTTGAAATAAGTAGTTCTCGTAACATGCAAAAATCAGCACATTCCTCAAACTGGGGAACTATCAAGAATGGGGTTCCACAAGGGTCAGTCTTGGGTCCTTTGTTGTTCTTATTATATATTAATGACTTGCCATTCTATATTCATGAAGAGGCAAAGTTAGTTCTCTTTGCTGATGATACAAGTATAGTAATCACACCTGAGAAACAAGAATTAACTGATGAAATTGTCAATACTGTCTTTCAGAAAATTACTAAGTGGTTCCTTGTAAACGGACTCTCACTGAATTTTGATAAGACACAGTACATACAGTTCCATACAGTGAATGGTATGACGCCATTAATAAATATATACCTTAATCAGAAGCATATAGCTAAGGTAGAATATTCCAAATTTTTAGGTATGTCCATTGATGAGAGATTAAATTGGAAGAAACACATTGATGATCTGCTGAAACGTTTGAGTTCAGCTACTTATGCAACAAGGGTCATTGCAAATTTTGGTGATAAACATCTTAGTAAATTAGCTTACTACGCCTATTTTCACTCATTGCTTTCATATGGCATAATATTTTGGGGTAATTCATCACTGAGGAATAAAGTATTTATTGCACAAAAGCGTGTAATCAGAATAATAGCTGGAGTCCACCCAAGATCATCCTGCAGACATTTATTTAAGGATCTAGGGATATTCACAGTAGCTTCTCAGTATATATACTCTCTTATGAAATTTGTTATTAACAACCAAACCCAATTCAAAGTAATAGCAGTGTGCATAACTACAATACTAGGAGAAAGGACAATCTTCACTATTCAATATTAAATCTAACTTTGGCACAGAAAGGGGTGAATTATACTGGCACTAAAGTCTTTGGTCACTTACCAAATAGTATCAATAGTCTGACAGATAACCAACAAGTATTTAAGAAGAAATTAAAAGAATTTCTGAGTGACAACTCCTCCTACTCCATAGAGGAATTTTTAGATATAAATTAAGAAAAAAAAATAAAAAACAAAACAAAAATATTAAAAAAATAAAAATAAAAAAATATAAAGAAAAACAAAAAACACAAAAAATAAAGTTGTTATATTAACTTAAGTATGTTGTTAAATTAACCTAATTATGTCATGTATTGGAAAATCCGACTCGTTCCACATCATTACACACACACACACACACACACACACACACACACACATTATATATATATATACATACATATACAGGGTGTTTCAAAATTGGCCGGTATATTTGAAACAGCAATAAAAACTAAACGAGCAGCTATAGAAATACACCGTTTGTTGCAATATGCTGTACGTCATCTTTCTGCTGTAAGCGTGTGCTGTTCACAACGTGCAAGTGTGCTGTAGACAACATGGTTTATTCCTTAGAACAGAGGATTTTTCTGGTGTTGGAATTCCACCGCCTAGAACACAGTGTTGTTGCAACAATACGAAGTTTTCAACGGAGGTTTAATGTAACCGTAGGACCGAAAAGCAATACAATAAAGGATCTGTTTGAAAAATTTCAACGGACTGGGAACGTGACTGATGAACGTGCTGGAAAGGTAGGGCGACCGCGTACGGCAACCACAGAGGGCAACGCGCAGCTAGTGCAGCAGGTGATCCAACAGCGGCCTCGGGTTTCCGTTCGCCGTGTTGCAGCTGCGGTCCAAATGACGCCAACGTCTACATATCGTCTCATGCGCCAGAGTTTACACCTCTATCCATACAAAATTCAAACGCGACAACCCCTCAGCGCCGCTACCATTGCTGCACGAGAGACATTCGCTAACGATATAGTGCACAGGATTGATGACGGCGATATGCATGTGGGCAGCATTTGGTTTACTGACGAAGCTTATTTATACCTGGACGGATTCGTCAATAAACAGAACTGGCGCATATGGGGAACCGAAAAGCCCCATGTTGCAGTCCCATCGTCCCTGCATCCTCAAAAAGTACTGGTCTGGGCTGCCATTTCTTCCAAAGGAATCATTGGCCCATTTTTCAGATCCGAAACGATTACTGCATCACGCTATCTGGACATTCTTCGTGAATTTGAGGCGGTACAAACTGCCTTAGACGACACTGCGAACACCTCGTGGTTTATGCAAGATGGTGCCCGGCCACATCGCACGGCCGACGTCTTTAATTTCCTGAATGAATATTTCGATGGTCGTGTGATTGCTTTGGGCTATCCGAAACATACAGGAGGCGGCGTGGATTGGCCTCCCTATTCGCCATACATGAACCCCTGTGACTTTTTTCTGTGGGGACACTTGAAAGACCAGGTGTACCGCCAGAATCCAGAAACAATTGAACAGCTGAAGCAGTACATCTCATCTGTATGTGAAGCCATTCCGCCAGACACGTTGTCAAAGGTTTCGGGTAATTTCATTCAGAGACTACGCCATATTACTGCTACGCATGGTGGATATGTGGAAAATACCGTACTATAGGGTTTCCCAGACCGCAGTGCCATCTATTGTTGAAAATTGTAACTACTGTAATTTCGAAAGTTTGTCTGCCTGAAAATCTACTGTTGTCCCAAGCATATTGCAACAAACGGTGTATTTCTATCGCTGCTCGTTTAGTTTTTATTGCCGTTTCAAATATACCGGTCATTTTTGAAACACCCTATATATATATATATATATATATATATATATATATATATATATATATATATATATATATATATATGTATGTATGTATGTATGTAAACACTGAGAGAGACAAACATACAGAGTTCTCACTGACTTTTCAGTGGTAATTACACACAATTAAAACCACACGAGCACAAAAAACTAAAAGTTCGCCCTAGTATCGTCGAACTGCGCAGCATAAAATTGCAAAAACATGACGAAGAATACGAACGCCAACTACGTAATAAAGCGGGCCCGGAATTTTGTTGTAAAAGCTAAAACGGGAACAAGTACGAGGAAGTACTGCTACTTCTCCTCATACGACCCGCAGCCAATTTTCATGAACGATATTTGTATATGAATTAAGAAAACGTAATAATTTGACATCGGCCGGAAGTACAAAGGACCAGTAAGACGCCTGAAACAGAACGAAGACAACAACAAAGTGTCGAATTTGACGTTCGCCAACGTTCCTCACCTCAAAATAATATGTTTTCCTGATCTTTGTGTCTAATTTTTGGTAGGTAAATTATCTGAGCATCTTTGTGTTCCTGATGGTAAGCTGCATTTAGAAGACTTGTAGCTAGAATGAATGGACAGTCACATACAACACAACAGTTAATCTAAACTAAGGTACAATAGACCAAAGCATAATGTAAACAATGACGATAATCAAAGAGCCCATTTTATTTTCAGAGGCAATAAATAAACGCCCACTGATGATGTCACGTCCACGGTGAAACATGTTTGGGTGCAGGTGTTTTGCTAGAAGTTAGGCCCAACGAATCACTATTTTCTGCAAGCACAGGAACAGAGCTTACAGTCTGGAATGTTTATTTCAGCTACCTGGTAGTAAACATAACATTTTAGTTGAAGTTTACGCTGGGTGTAGCGTCAAATTATCTCGGTAGCATACCACTAAGAAAGCCATGTATGGTTACTAAATCCATAAAGAAGAAGAATGTAAAGATAATGTACTTGATTTTTTCTTCTTTTTATTGTACTGGAAAAATAGCCTATATAAGAGATAACTGTGAATGCTAAAGGATTTTTCAGTTACTCCTTGATGTATAAATTTCATAATATCGATTAAATGACAACGAATGCTCCTATCGATATATATTTTCTATATGAATCGTCATTTGACTTATGAAGCCGTCCACAAGCAAGGAATGCAGATACTTGGAGATTCTGAAGTTGCCATGGGGAATAGGAGGCTTGACCACTGACCACAAATTAAAAAGGCCAAATTAAATTGTAGTGATATGCGGGAAGAGTGTTAAACACGTTGTACATTTTAGACGAAAAGGTGCATGACGTTGAGCTCATCTGATGCATACAAACAAATATATGAGGAGAGAAAAACTGAGGATGATGCTATGATGAGATTGCCTCGAAAATTTACGAAAGTTCCTTCGAGAAAGAGGTGATTGGAAAGCTGAAGATACTGGCTTTTATTAGATAACTTGTCAGAGGCAACCAAAATATAGCTCTGTATTTACAGCGTCTTATAAATTTCTCATTATGTTTCACACCTTATTAGTTGCAGAGGTCGCTGCAGGGACACAGCTTTATGCAGTGGTGGATGTCACTCCACCCTTTCTGCTTTGGGGCTGGATGGGTACCTATGGATTAACACAGTGCCAAGCACTTACGAGGCACCAGTTGATAGAACTTAAATCTCGAGCCAAATGCTTTGTCGTCTCGCGAGAGTAATCTGTTTCACTGTTTGACTCGTTTCGTACTGTCAGTCAACCTGTTTTCGACGAGCGTGAAATGGCATTCCAAGGTGTTCTCCTCATTAGTACAGACAGCTTCTTATCTTCACTCTGAAGCGTGGAAGTCCCAATGACCGAAGTATCATTTTCACCGTCTCGCTCCACCCAGCAATTTATTCCTTACGAATTGTAGTCCAGCACGCCACTTAATCGATTCTCCCGGCCACTTCGCTCTCTATTTTATTCGGTCGAGCGGCTATCATCGGCCCAGTTCCTCTAACTACTGCTGTGTTTAGTACACTGATTATCTTGATTTATATTTATTGTTTCCTTTCTCTTGACCCGCTGCTCCGCTTTTCTTCTATCCTGTGACGTTCTCGCCTTATCTGTGTGTCCTGTACAACGTGGACTTTCGAATAAACCTCGCCCTACCATCAAGTATTTCGTTGATTGCAACTTAGAAACATGGAAATTCACATAAACTCATGGCACTGGCTTTTACATGAGATGTTTTTTGTTGATATGATAACGAAAGCTTGTGCGTCCTCAACAGACGGATGGTTGAAACCTGACAGAAATTGAAGTTTTAATCATCAGTATTTGGTGGTAGCATACATTTTCCTATCAGACTACGCCCTAGTATGAATTTTAAATATCTCTGTAGCGCTCCACGGGGCGACGGCATGTGAAACAATTCGTGCTATTGGGAATGAACATGCAAAACGGCCAACCGGGAACAGTGCATACACATTCTAACCATCCTATTTTCCAAAACGATTCCCGTAAAACCAAAAGCGGCTTGACAGCGCTACGCTCCAGGTTTCAGAGGCTTTCGGATCCCAGTAAACAAATTAAACACGTAAATCTGAAAACAATCATAATTACTTTAATGTAAATAAAATAAAGTATGGAAAAAGACTTTATAATAAATTCTAGCCCCTGCGGCTACAGTCAATGGTTGCAAAACTTTTTTAAAAAAGGATTTCTGAAATACTTGAGTTGAATAACTGTGTGATTCGTTCTATGTAGGGTGTAGCAAAAAGGTATGGACAGGGAATATTTCTCATACGTACAGAGATAAAATGTGTTATACGGACAAATGTATGGAAACTCTTTATTTCAATGTCAGGGATCATTTTCTATCTCTCTTCATAATTACATTAATGATGGGAAACACACACTAACAGAAAGTACTAACATTAAATGAAACGTTTTGTTATTTAAGGGGTTTTTGTGTTACTTCTTGGCAAAATAAATTCGTATTTAAGGTTAAATAACAAGTGCACTATTTTTATTTTATTTCGAACTGCTCGTTGGCTTATTAGGCCATCTTCAGGAAACAACCGACTATCGTCCGGAAGAGACACTGGTTGTTAGGTAACAAGAGTCCGGAAGGGACACTGGTTCTTAAGTGACAAAATATTATAGGCAAAGATACAATCACTTGCATAGACTGTTGTGTATCAAACTTGTTTCGTAACGTTGAATTTACACTTTACCAATGGACAATGTTAAGCACAATAGATAATTAAACTATGCAATATTACCGGTTAAATGATTATAAAGGCTTTTTATGGTCGTGACATTGGCTAAGAAACAGGTAAACTGAGTACTCTTCATTTATGGCGTGCAATAAACATGTTTTTTAACATTGGAAACTAAACTTTAGGCAATGGACATTATTGTACTCAACAATTAGAATAGATAATCTTACAGTATTATGGGTTATATGGTTTTTCGTACACTAAATGTTCAAAATACTCTTTTGGTTAGAACGTACAGTAAGCTGTAATTCTTAGGTTCACCGTCAATGTTTCTTGTTCCGATGGAACGAAAGTAATGTTCACATATGACTCACTTCACTGCTTGTGTGACATGCGACTAACCTCACTGCTTTCCTAGCATCAAGCACGTGGCATCAGCTGTTTAACGTTCATCACGGACTTGGTTTCCGATAGAGTGCAATCGGAGTGTACTCAGATGTGGAGTTGGCAGATGCCCATTCGGTGTGCAGATTAGCAGATGGTAATGGCTGGCGCGCGTAATGTCTGTATCAGGAGAGATCTCCAGAACGACAGTACTCCATGTGGTGGACATTTGAAGAAACTGATCGTCGCGTTAGGGAGCATGTGACGTTTAAGCCTACTGCTCGCGAATGGGGGAGACCTAGAAGGACGAAGACACCTCTACTGGAAGAGGAACTTCTTCGTGCAGCTAACGACAATGCTAGTGTCAGAGAAAGACAATTATCTGCAACAAGTAATGTTGAGCACATGACTGTCTGGAGAGTGCTACATGAGAACCTGCTGTCTCCTTACTATGTATAGGAAGTTCAATCATTACTAGCAGCAGATTTTACTACAGGATACACTTTTGCGAATGGTTCATTTAATAATGCGTCAGCTCTCACTTTAGTGTAGAAAAGCTGTTTACGGATGAGGCTGCGTTTCGAAGTAGATGATTAATGCGTAGAATAGTTGCAGAAACTGACCTATAATAAGGGAATAAAGCGTTTCCGGTCCCATGTCCGTACCACAGATTTTCTGCCCCTAAGTGTGAGGAATGTTTCCTGAAAGTTTGTCTCTACGTCTTTTTTAAACCACGTATAAATTTCTGGAACATCGTCAGATAGTTTATTTTGAGTTTCTAAACGCAACACAAGTCACTCGTCATTTGTACTGGTGGCTGTCACTTTGAAAATAAGTCTGTACTTTTTCAATAAGCGCGCGAACGTCGAAATGGCAGATACTGAGATAAGTGACTGCAGAATAGAATCATCATCATCATCATCATCATCATCATCAGTGTTCTGCTCAAAGTCAGGTTTCCACGTGGTAACTTTCCTTGCTCTCCTGTGTTCTGCCATCCTCTTCAAGTCCGTGTAATTTCCACTTTCCTTTATATCGTCTATCATATTGTATCTCCCTCTTCCTGGCAATCTCCCTTCACAAACTCGACCTCCCGAAGCGTTTGTTAGCAGCCATTTTCGTCTTATCGAATGCCCCATCCAGTTCTTCTTCCTTTTTCTTATAACGTGCAGCAGAGTTCTCCTTTTACCACCCCCTTCCAACTCTCTTTCGTTACTTACTGTTACCATTCGTTTTATCCTCTCCATTCTGCTCGACATCCACATCTCAGATGCTTCTAGCCTTTTCTCCTTCTCTCGTCTCGATGTGGATGTTTCTATTCCATAGAATGCCACACTCCATATAAAACACTTGCCAAGTCTTTTCCTCAGAGGTTTATCTAGTTTGCCACATAATAATCTCCTATTTGCATTGAATGCCTCCTTTGCTATAGCAGTGCGAGTTTTCATCTCATGATGGCATCGTAAGTCTTCAGTAATCGTACACTGAAGATATTTAAATGATCTTACTTGGTTAATAACAGATAAATTATCTTAATATGCGCCAATCTCCTTCCTTTGCCGATCACTATACTCTTCGTTTTTACTTTATTGATTCTCAGCCCATATTCCACATAAGTACCATTCAGACCTTTTAACATTTTATTTGCAGTTCGTTCAGTTTTTGCCACTAATACTACACTCCTGGAAATTGAAATAAGAACACCGTGAATTCATTGTCCCAGGAAGGGGAAACTTTATTGACACATTCCTGGGGTCAGATACATCACATGATCACACTGACAGAACCACAGGCACATAGACACAGGCAACAGAGCATGCACAATGTCGGCACTAGTACAGTGTATATCCACCTTTCGCAGCAATGCAGGCTGCTATTCTCCCATGGAGACGATCGTAGACATGCTGGATGTAGTCCTGTGGAACGGCTTGCCATGCCATTTCCACCTGGCGCCTCGGTTGGACCAGCGTTCGTGCTGGACGTGCAGACCGCGTGAGACGACGCTTCATCCAGTCCCAAACATGCTCAATGGGGGACAGATCCGGAGATCTTGCTGGCCAGGGTAGTTGACTTACACCTTCTAGAGCACGTTGGGTGGCACGGGATACATGCGGACGTGCATTGTCCTGTTGGAACAGCAAGTTCCCTTGCCGGTCTAGGAATGGTAGAACGATGGGTTCGATGACGGTTTGGATGTACCGTGCACTATTCAGTGTCCCCTCGACGATCACCAGTGGTGTACGGCCAGTGTAGGAGATCGCTCCCCACACCATGATGCCGGGTGTTGGCCCTGTGTGCCTCGGTCGTATGCAGTCCTGATTGTGGCGCTCACCTGCACGGCGCCAAACACGCATACGACCATCATTGGCACCAAGGCAGGAGCGACTCTCATCGCTGAAGACGACACGTCTCCATTCGTCCCTCCATTCACGCCTGTCGCGACACCACTGGAGGCGGGCTGCACGATGTTGGGGCGTGAGCGGAAGACGGCCTAACGGTGTGCGGGACCGTAGCCCAGCTTCATGGAGACGGTTGCGAATGGTCCTCGCCGATACCCCAGGAGCAACAGTGTCCCTAATTTGCTGGGAAGTGGCGGTGCGGTCCCCTACGGCACTGCGTAGGATCCTACGGTCTTGGCGTGCATCCGTGCGTCGCTGCGGTCTGGTCCCAGGTCGACGGGCACGTGCACCTTCCGCCGACCACTGGCGACAACATCGATGTACTGTGGAGACCTCACGCCCCACGTGTTGAGCAATTCGGCGGTACGTCCACCCAGCCTCCCGCACGCCCACTATACGCCCTCGCTCAAAGTCCGTCAACTGCACATACGGTTCACGTCCACGCTGTCGCGGCTTGCTACCAGTGTTAAAGGCTGCGATGGAGCTCCGTATGCTACGGCAAACTGGCTGACACTGACAGCGGCGGTGCACAAATGCTGCGCAGCTAGCGCCATTCGACGGCCAACACCGCGGTTCTTGGTGTGTCCGCTGTGCCGTGCGTGTGATCATTGCTTGTACAGCCCTCTCGCAGTGTCCGGAGCAAGTATGGTGGGTCTGACACACCGGTGTCAGTGTGTTCTTTTTTCCATTTCCAGGAGTGTATGTCATCAGCAAATCGTATACATTCTATTCTCTTTCCACCAATAGACACACATCTTTTACCATCTAGTCATTTTGAAATAACCTCTTCCAGGTGTAAGTTGAACCATAAAGGGGAGGGGTAACAAGCTTTTCTAACGCCCCTACCAGTGCTACTTCCTTCAGACATTTCCTTTCCTTAAGAATAGAAAATCAGCAAAAATCAGACAAGAGTGGAAAGACATCTGCATCGAATGAGATACCTGTGACATTCTTGAGAGACAGAATTATCGGACATGTTTTACAGCCTCAGATTTTGACAGCTTTGGAGAATGAAAATCTTCACCACCTAAATCAGTATGGATTCCGCAAGCACAGATCCTGGGAAAAAGCTCGGTCTGTTCGGCTGTGAAATTCAGAGCGCAGTAGACACAGACACAGGTTGATACTGTAATCCTTGCTTTCCGGGAGGCATTCCGTACGGAACCGCACTGTCGTTTAGTGAATGAAGTACGAACTTTCCGAGTATCGTATGAGATCTGTGACTGTATCCAGGACTTCATGGCACGTTGTTCTTAACGAAACAAAATCCACAGATGTAAAAGTAATTTAGATAAACCACAGTGTTACACGTCGTCACTGATTACGATGTTTATAGCTGATTTAGTGCATAACGTCCGAACCCCATATGGTTGCTCAAAGATGCTGCTATTGTATGCAGGAAAGTGGCAAGTTCAGAAACTGTAGAGCAATGCAGGAAGACCTGCGGAGGGTCAATGATTTTTGCAGGGACTGCCAGCTGACACTGAACCTGAATAAAGGGAAGGTACAGCGCATAAACATGCAGAGAGATTCACTACAGCTCGATCAAGCTATTGTCAATCAAACTCAAATTAAAAATTAAAAAGAAGTACCTGACACAAAGAAACTGTAAAAAATAAAAAAATGTTTAAATGTAGAAGCCGCGCAATCCGTAACATGGCGCCTTTAACCGCTCATTATTGACGGGTATAAACCTTTTCTATTTGGTGGCAACTCTTCCAGTACTGCGGGTCCCGCATCCGCACTTCAGAATAGCTAGTGAAGCTATAATTACTTACTACATAAAATATGAAAACCAATCCGTCTTTAATAGCGTAACATTTTTAAAAGATAGAGTTACTTATTTACGTTACATCATATTCTTACACAATTACGTACGAACTTAGTTTTAAGTGGTCTATATCCCCCAGTGGTTTTACGATAGCACACTAACTCACGCTTCATTAAACCGCAGAGCGCGAGTCGCGCGGTGGGCAGTATGCGGCGCGCGGGCCGTGACCAAACAGAGCGGAGACGTGAGGTCAGGCGCCGTTGACGGTTGTGCGAAATTGGGAGTAAATTAATTACGACTTTGACTCAACGACTAGATATTGTTGTTTTTATATTTACCTACGTTGCCTAGGTAAGTTACTTGTATTTAAATTTCATACTTTACCATTTTAGATGTATTCTATTTTTATTGTATTTACTTGTCGATCGCCCTACGCGGCGACGCTTAGATCAAAATATTACTACTTATATGAAACTTAAAGGGAAAACTCACTATTTATTTTCTTTTTAGAGGTTTTTAATGACGGTTTTCTTTAATTTTTTTGTTTCATTTTATTTCATGCTTTTTAAACTTTACGTTTTACTACTAGACACAGTAGGATCAACACTCTATCCTCACACTCACACAATTACTTTCCGAGACGAAATATGAAATTGTGACTCCAGAGCTTACTCACTTAAGCGATTTACGTGTTTCTTTTTTTTAATTCACACATATACTCAATGACTGTGTTTTAGCATATGTATTTAGCTAATTTAGGTAACATAAACAACAAACAGGGGCGTTGAGCCTAAAGCAAGTCAAAAGAGAGTGGGGTGCCATTCCGATGTTTCTCAGTAGGCTGCCTAAACTAATAGAGCGAAATCGATTGATTTAGTACTGCATTGCAGACGTCAAAAAGAACTGCAAAAAAGTCTGCGTGAGCCTGCTTATCTTTTACAGTTAAGTCATCATCATCCATTTTCTGCTTTATAGGTGCTGGAACGGTCGACTTCAAAAGACAAAATCATCAACGGTAAAAGATAAGACTTTTATTTAGATCCTTTTGAGCTGTACAATCTGATACTGTGGTGTCACCGCCAGACACCACACTTGCTAGGTGGTAGCCTTTAAATCGGCCGCGGTCCGTTAGTATACGTCGGACCCGTGTGTCGCCACTATCAGTGATTGCAGACCGAGCGCCGCCACACGGCAGGTCTAGAGAGACTTCCTAGCACTCGCCCCAGTTGTACAACCGACTTTGCTAGCGATGGTTCACTGACAAAATACGCTCTCATTTGCCGAGACGATAGTTAGCATAGCCTTCAGCTACGTTATTTGCTACGACCTAGCAAGGTGCCATTACCAGTTACTATTGATACTGAATCATGTACCATCAAGAGCGACGTTCACCATTAATGGATTAAAGGTAAGTATTCCACCAGCTACGTCCGTTTTTTCTAAATTCTAATTTCCTTGGCCTGTTCCAGACCTCATGCCAGCCTGCGTGAGCTAAAACGCGTGCCTTTCGGCTTCCTCTAGTAACGCGGTGTTGGCTCTCCTGCCAACCACAACATTGGCGACGAGGCAATACCGCGTTCTTAACTATACTGCCCTGATTTACTTGTGTAATGGCTTCGCCACAATCTCCAGATGTACTGTCCGAATTTTATCGCTTACGGAATCAGCAGACGCAGGCCTTACTGGATGCCCTTGGACAGCTCGTTCAGGTCAACGTGCAATGCAAAACGACGCGGCAGCCGCCGCTCCACCGCTAACGCAGCCACAGCACGCAGTTGCACCAACTTTTCGCCCTTTTGATGCTGCACTGGAAAGTTGGACGGAGTGGTCACGCCAATTTGGATTCCATCTCGCCGCCTACAGAATTCAAGGTAACGAGTGGCAGCCGTTTTTGTTGTCTTCGGTCAGCATACAAACATACCATGTGATAGTCAAATTATTTCCCCGACGCGACGTAACAACTCTGTCCTACGACGAAATTTTGTCTGCATTAGATGCATATTTCAAAGAATCAGTCAATGTAGTTGCCAAACGGTATACCTTCTTTCATACAAAATGTACGGCAGGTCAGACTAATCGGGAGTGGGTTGCAACCTTGCAAGGCCTTACTAGGGATTGTGATTTTAAGTGTCAATGTGGAATCCCTTATTCAGATACTATGGTGCGTGATGCAATTGCACAGAACGTTTCTGATGTTCGTATCAGGGAACAGATTTTAAACTAGCCAATCCCTCCCTTCAACAAGTGATGGACATATTGGATCAGCAGGACACACTTGACTTTGCTCAGGAAGCATTTGAACCGTCGCCACCCGTGTGTCAGGTTAACCGGCCCACCAGGCGAGCTGCACGGAACAGTAAACAGCCCTCGCGCCCGGCCCGGCCGCGCCGCTGCCGCCAGGCTCTCAGCCACGTGTACCGCGCCAGCAAGCAAACGCAGTGCTAAAATCATGCCCGCGGTGTGCTACTAGACATTCGCGTGAGAATTGCCCGTCACGTCAAGCTATTTGCTTTTACTGTAATAAAAAAGGACATGTTCAAAGTGTTTGCCAGAAAAAGCTCAGATCGGAAACTCAAAATCATTCCTCGCCCTTTGCTTCGCGCCAGAATCGAACCAAGGATACTCAGGCTCGCGAAACTTTTCGCCCATGGAAATTCATATAGTTCATTCCACTCTGCCCAGTGCCACTATCTCTAACAGTGACTGTGTTCGTCCCAAAAATAGTGTGCGTTGACATCCCCGGAACTCCTGTCAAGTCGCAAGTGATTTTGTACCAGTGTCAGTTCACGCTGCATGAGACAGTCGCTCTTGTCGTCAGCAGGGCAATAAACTTTTTGTGGACTTGGACATTAACAGCAAAGTGATACCATTCCAGCTCGATACCGGGGCTGCAGTTTCACTGATCAATCAAGACACTTACAAACTGCTGGGTGCACCTCCGTTGCATGCCGCAACTGTTAAGTTAACTAGCTATTTAGGTCAAGCGATCCCTGTGTTAGGACAGTGCAGCCTTCTTGCAACATACAAGGGACAAACAAAACTTGTGTCATTTTACGTCCTTCATTCTTCTTCTGCATTGAACTTGTTTGGTTTCGATTTATTTCAGTTGTTTAAATTGTCTATAGTAAATCAGGTCCTATCAGTGAACCAGACTGTGCCTTCCGACAGTGTTTCTCGTCTATATGAAGAATTTGCAGACATTTTTGCACCGGGCCTTGGTTGGGCTAAGAACTATAAAGCAAATTTGGAACTGAAAGTAAACGCGCAACCGAAATTTTTCAGAGCACGCAATGTTCCCCACGCATTGCGTGATGAGGTCGCAAAAACATTACACGATTTGGAATCACAAGGTGTAATTGAACGTGTGCAGGCTTCTCTCTGGGCATCACCCTTAGTAATTTTGCCAAAACCTTTGGGAAAATTGAGACTTTGTGTGGACTTCAAGGCACCAGTGAATCCACAACTAGTGACTGCAACTTCTCCTTTACGCCGCCTGGAAGATCTTTTTGACAAACTGTGCCCGGGAAGAATCCCAGCGCGTTTTGGTGGTTAACACGCATCTTGGTTTGTATCGATTCAAACGACTGCCATTCGGGTGTGCATCCACCCCTGCATTGTTTCAGCAATATCTACAAACTGTTTGTGAGTTGGTCCCTACTGCAGCAAACTATCTGGACGATATTGTGATCTCCGGAAAGACGGAAGAAGAACATTCAGCCAATCTCAGAACATTATTTCAGGCCTTGCGACAAAATGGTCTTCGCTTGCGGGAGGACAAATGTGTGTTTTTTGCTCTTGACGTGCCCTACCTGGGCCTTGTAATCAATGCCCAAGGCTTACAGCCCAGTCCCGAGCACGTCCGTGCCATACAAGACTTGCCTTCGCCGCAGAATTTGAAGCAGCTACAGAGTGTGCTCGGAAAAATCTACTATTATCACCGATATGTTCCACATGCCTCTTCCATTTCAGCTCCGCTTCATCACTTACGCTGTAAAGTTGTTCCATTCGTCTGGACGACGGAATGCGAACGCGCCTTTCGCCAGTTGAAATAGACGTTGCTTTCCAATACTTGCCTTACGCCATTCGATCCCCGGAAGCCCCTTTTGTTGATGGTGGATGCATCGGATTTCGGGATCGTTGCTGTGCTTGCGCACAAAGCACTGTACTTGGTTCGGAATCGATGCCGCGATTACGAATATGTGCTCTTCTTGCATGGTGTGTGCCTGTGTGCCGAACAACAATCAGCACCACCGCAGAAATTCTTTGCATGGCCAAATGTCACTTCCCCTTGGCAACCCTTACACATCGATTTTGCTGGTCCATTCTGGAATGATCGATGGTTGGTTGTGGTAGATTTATTCAGTAATTTTCCTTTTGTTGTCCGGATGTCTTCCACGACGTCATCTGCCACCATCCAAGCGTTATCTGCTATCTTCTGCATTGAAGGTCTTCCACAGACTATTGTTTCCGACAATGGCCCACAATTCATGTCCGCAGAATTTCAATAATTCTGCAAGGCCAATGGTATTCAACACCTGATGTCCGCGCCGTTTTCGCCACAGTCAAACGGTGCCGCTGAACGATTGGTCAGGACTTTCAAGTCACAGATGTTGAAGTTGAAAGAGTCTCATTCTCGGGAGGACGCGTTATTGCTCTTTTTGTCCTCGTATCGCTCTCAGCCCCGATATGGTCGCTCGCCGGCTGAGTTGCTCCACGGTCGCCCTCATCGAACCTTGATGTCTTTGCTGCATCTGCCGCATCAGGTTCCTGTGCAGCGGCAGACACCTGTTTTTGCCCCAGGCGACGTTGTCTACTATCGCCATTATCGAGGTTCACGGCGTTGGCTCGAAGGGCGCATTCTTCGCTGCCTCGGCCGCGCTATGTATCTGGTTTTGGGGGCCTCTGGTGAGGTGCGTCGGCATCTCAATCAGCTGCGCCTCTGTCGTCGCACGGGATCTGCCGCTCCCCGTCTGCTTTCAGCGACGGTGCCGTCCGGTCAGCGCCCTGGGGACCCATCTACTGGCTCGCCTCGGCCCCAGGTGTTACCGACGCTGCCTTCCATTTTGCCCCATGGCGACGCGCCGCCGCCGCCGCCTGTTCTCCCGCCGGCGACGCCCGCAGTGGACGCGTCGCTGCAACCGCCAGGCGCTTCCCTGGGTCACGCGCCGCCGATCGCTTCCCGTGACCAGTTGTTCTCCGACATGGAACTCTTGCCCGCTGTGCGCCATATGTCGTCTTCTGCCGTCGGGTGCCCCGGTCCGATGGAGGTCGACCCTTCGGCGCCTCCTGTCTCTCTGCGGGCGCATACATCGCATGTTGGCGTGCACCCTGGAGCAGGTTTTCAGGCGTTTCCTAGCTCCCCGTGGTCCGAATGGCAGCGTGCGGGTGGCACAGCCTCACCTGTCGTTACGCTCCCCACCTCGTCGCATACGTCAACATGGGGTCCTCCCCACGGCGGGCGGAAGCCTTATGCCACAACCGTACGCCGATTTGCGGGGGAGGAATGTGGTGTCACCGCCAGACACCACACTTGCTAGGTGGTAGCCTTTAAATCGGCCGCGGTCCGTTAGTATACGTCGGACCCGCGTGTCGCCACTATCAGTGATTGCAGACCGAGCGCCGCCACACGGCAGGTCTAGAGAGACTTCCTAGCACTCGGCCCAGTTGTACAACCGACTTTGCTAGCGATGGTTCACTGACAAAATGCTCTCTCATTTGCCGAGACGATAGTTAACATAGCCTTCAGCTGCGTCATTTGCTACGACCTGGCAAGGCGCCATTACCAGTTACTATTGATACTGAATCATGTACCGTCAAGGACGACGCTCACCATTAATGGATTAAAGTTAAGTATTCCACCAGCTACGTCCGTTTTTTCTAAATTCTAATTTCCTTGGCCTGTTCCAGACCTCACGCTAGCCTGCGTGAGCTAAAACGCGTGCCTTTCGGCTTCCTCTAGTAACCCGGTGTTGGCTCTCCTGCCAACCACAACAGATACTAAGTAACTTGGTGTAACTGTTATGTATTAAGTAGCGCAATCAAGAGACACCGCTGACGGAAAACATTTTTACTTAATTTAGCTTATGAAATTTAAATGTAACTTTTAATCCGTCTTTATTGCAAAATGTTTGTTCAAATGACCGGTTTCAGTTCCTTTAGAACCATCTTCAGATCTGATATTTCGGTTACAGGAGTAACCCGTCCAAATACAGTAACTTTCTCATGCTGCGTCACACAATTGTGACTTTAAACATCGTTTCTGCCCTTTTTATTGCTCATGAAAACCACACATTGCAAGTTGTACCACCACACAGCGAGACCTTCACAGGAGGTGGTCCAGACTGATGTACACACCGGTACCTCTAATACCCAGTAGCACGTCCTCCTGCAGTGATGCATGCCTGTATGCGTCGTGGCATACTATCCACATGTTCATCAAGGCACTGTTGGTCCAGATTGTCCCACTCCTCAACGGCGATTCGGCGTAGTACCCTCAGAGTGCTTGGGGATTCACGTCGTCTATAAACAGCCCTTTTCAATCTATCCCAGGCATGTCGATAGGGTTCATGTCTGGAGAACATGCTGGTCACTCTAGTCGAGTGATGTCGCTATCATGAGGGAAGTCATTCACAAGATGTACACGATGCGGGCGCGAACTGTCGTCCATGAAGACGAATGCCTCGCCAATTTGCTGCTGATACGGTTGCACTATCGGTCGGAGAATGGCCGTTACGGCGCGCTCCATAACCACCAGCGGCATACGTCGGCCCCACAAAATGCTACCCCAAAACATCAGGGAACCTCCATCTTGCTGCACTCGCTGGACAGTGTGTCTAAGGCTTTCAGCCTGACCAGGTTGCCTCGAGACAGCTCTCCGACGATTGTCTGGTTGAAAGCATATGCGACACTCGTCGGTGAAGAGAACGTGATGCCAATCCTGAGCGGTCCATTCTGCATGTTGTTGGACCCATCTGTACCGCGCTGCATGGTGTCGTGATTGCAAAGATGGACCTAGCCATGAACGTTGGGAGTCAAGTTGCGCATCATGCAGCCTATTGCGCACAGTTTGAGTCGTAACACGATATCCTGTGGCTGCACGAAAAGTATTATTCAACGTGGTGGTGTTGCTGACTGGCTTCGTGCCATAATCCACAGGTAGTGGTCATCCACTGCAGTAGTAGCCCTTGGGCGGCCTGAGCGAGGCATGTCATCGACAGTTCCTCTCTCTCTGTATCTCCTCAATGTCCAAACAACATCGCTTTGATTAACTCCGAGACGCCTGGACACTTGCCTTAATGAGAGCCCTTCATGGCACAAAGTAACAATAAGACCGCGATCGAACCGCGGTATTGACCGTCTAGGCATGCTGAACTACAGACTACACGAGCCGTGTACCTCCTTCCTGCCGGAATGAGTGCAACTGATCGTTTGTCGGACCCCTCTGTGTAATAGACGCTGCTCATGCATGGTTCTTTACATCTTTTTGACTGGTTTAGTGACTTCTCTGAAAAGTCAAAGGGACTGTGTCTGTGATACAGTATCCACAGTCAATGTCCATCTCCAGGAGTTCTGGGACTCGGGGTGATCCAAAACGTTTTTTGATGTGTGTATTTTACAGTCACTGCCGAATGCAACAACGTAGCCCTGCATATGCCGAACAGGTCATCGACTTTGTGTATACACGTAAACAAGTGCGTCAATACAAATACTAGGCTTTCTTTTTTTCGTCTGGGACATATTGTCTCGGAAGACACTTTAAAATAATTTCGTTCCCCCAGTTTTTAGTAAATGTTGCAGGAGGGTTCCCTTTGTCTCCGAGTCAAGTGACGGGACTGGAAATTCCTTCCAAAATATTCTCTGTACCAACAGCGCGCCTGGTATGTGGAGAAAAAGTATTTGATTCTATGATAGGTTGGATCTTGTAAAGCCAGCTCTGCCTTTCGTGGTGAGAAATGGAACATTGCAGCTTTTCTGAGGCCTGCAACCGGAATAACATTACCATTTTCCTATATGTCGACCTGTAAACCTTTCATCCATTGTCAGGTGAAAATGTAATGATGTACTGGCTTCATGACAGGAACATATGGTAATTAATACCCTATTTACAGTGGACAGCAAATGAGTATATTACAACTTTAATTGTTATTTATTACGCCGCCCCTGCTGCGAAGTCTCGCATAGGCGTTTCTATACACACCGAATTCGTGATATCTATAAGAGCTAGTTGATGACGATTTATTGATAATGTATGTGACACACTGGCTTTCTTCTTCTTCTTCTTCTTCTTTTGCACTCCTGTTATTAATCTTTTCGCTTGTCACGGTGCCCATCTCTTCTTGGTCTTCCCATATTTCTTCGGCCTACAGAATTATACTTTCTGACCTTGTAAAGTAATTTGCCACTGTTCAGTATAGAGAGATGTTGATTCCATTTTCTTCTGTTGTCTTCATTTTTGTGTCTTACGTTAAACACGTGCATTTCCTTCCTAACGTCGGTGTTTCTTACTCTGGTCTTTGTAAGAGGTGAAATCCAGCGGAAGGAAAACCAAAAGAAAACTGCAAAAATCTCACTACTTATTCCAGACAAACTACAAAATCAGCGTTTACTATATAATTGATGGCAAAAAGAGTAACGAACAACAACAATTCCAAATAACAGTATAGCTGTTCAAGTTACTCAAGTGAATGCGGCTACGATATAAAAGTGCCTATATTACGCGAAACGACAAGACTACCTGGCCGTCCATAAGAGAAAATCAGCTGATTTCTTTGCACATCATCTGATTGTTGTCCGAGTTGAATGGTATACTACTTTTCGGGAGAGCGCTACACGTTAAGGGTGGTCGATCTTCATTGAATTCATATGGCTCTAAACACTATGGGACTTAACTGCTGAGGTCATCAAGTCCACTAGACTTAGAACTACTCAAACCTAACTAACCTAAGGACATCACACACATCCGTGCCCGAGGCAGGATTCGAACCTGCGACCGTAGCACCCGCGTAGTTCCGGAGTGAAGCGTCTAGAACCGCTCGGCCACAGCGGCCGGCTTTGATTTAATTGGTTCGGACCTGGTCATGAGAGCAACTTAATATCCAGGATTGGGCAAAGGAAAGAGCCTTGCCTGCTTTTAGTTCCTTGTCGCTAGATAGCGTACTGATGACTATGCATTTCTTTGTAATTGCTACCGTTACAACTTGCAAAAAAGTAGAAGTGATTATGTCGATCATCACCTATCCTTGGGAAGAAATCATTGATCTTGATAGGTCTCCTTTTTTACATCGAAAGAAGTGGGCTACGAGCTACCTTCGAGTTTCACTCTCTGCCTGCCTTCTCTGAGTGTTTGTGCGCAACAATACAAACACAACATGACTCTTCAAACTTATTCACAGGGTGCTGTCGCACTGTGATACATCGTACACTGATGGGCGGAAAGCAAAGGAAAACCTCTCGAGCTACGGAGCAGTCCGCCGAGAGTGAAATCGGGCTTTGCGCCCCGTCCCCAAAGCCCATTGATGACGACTGGTCCAGGTTTTCCCCTGGCGACTTAAGAACACCGTCTCTCCAGCGTATGCAAATGTTTGTGCCTCGCGCTGCACCTTTCAGAATAAGTTGGCTCTCACGTAAGACCATCTGCATGGCAAGTAGCAGAGTCTGTTTTCACTTGCAAACAATTGTCGCGCATCCAAGCGAAGGTCCACAAGGACTCTCGATGTTCTCCCCTGGCACTTCTTTAAACTCTCAGTCCTTGTCCAACAACTTTAGCGAAAACAAGCCGTTACGATGCATAATCAGTTACACTGCGTGTCGCGAGGTGCAGGATCACATAGCGGTAGGCACTCAGAATGTTAAGCAATCATAGTGTATTAAAGGGTTCGATTATGGGTCTTGTTCATGTGATACATGGTTCAAATGGCTCTGAGCACTATGGGACTTAACATCTGTGGTCATCAGTCCCCTAGAACTTAAACCTAACTAACCTAAGGACATCACACACATCCATGCCCGAGGCAGAATTCGAACCTGCGACCGTAGAAGTCGAGCGGTTCCGGACTGAAGCGCCTAGAACCACTCGGACACCGAGGTCGGCCAAAGATATTCTTGTACTTATTTTGTCAGATGCAGATTTAGTGCTTCATGCAGATGATAAAAGGATACAGATAAGAACTAGTACGGACTTTATTGCAAGGGTAGCTAGTGATATATCTGAAAACGTCGGCAGGTGGTTCAAAGCAAATGGATTAACATTACATTTTCGGAAGACTCATCACATACAGTTCAGTATTTCTAAGAGAACTCGGAAAGCTACAAAAATAAGCTAAGTAGTAGATAGTTGTGGGACTACAGGTAGAGCTCAGCCTTAACTGGAAAACAGTGAATTTATAGGCCTACTTAATGAAGTTCAGCTCTTTTTTCTGTACGCATGATTGCTGGCATATGTGATTTAAAAATGACAATTAGTTCATTCTGCATGTTTCCATTTACGAACGAGTTACAGCATCACTTTTTGGATAAACTTAACTTGCACGGACAGTGTTTTCAGATTATAGTAGTGCCTTGAAAGACTTATATCCGCCATTAGTTCTAGAATATGTTGAAGATCTTGTTGAAAAAAAAAAAACTGCCATTTGGTAACCTTTTCAAAATTTGTATATTCATTAACTTCTTATATCGATTGCAATATCTCTTTTGTCTCAGAACGTAGTGCTAAGGATGAAAGTTGTACTAGGAGCCAAAAACTTCCGAAAAAGTTTCCTTTTTCTTCCTAAGGCCATAACATTCTACACAGCACGTTTTTGTGGACGCAGAATGTTCATCGGAGACAAAGATATCGTCAGGAGCGCCCCAGAGATGCATGATAGGGCCGCTCTTGTTCACTATATACGTAAAACCATCTGACGGATAGGGTGAGGAGCAATCGGAATCTATTGAAGGCGCTGTAGTGCACGGAAGGAATCGTCGTTGACTGAGTGGAGGGAAATACAGGATAATTTCAACAGAATTTCTAGTTCGTATGATGAATGGAACCTTACTCTACATGCGAATAAAAAAAAGTTAATGCAGATGTGTAGGAAAAACAGTCTTGTACTAATGAACCACTACGGTGTCAGTGGTGTGCTCTTTGACACTGTCACAACGAGTAAATATCCAGGAGTAGCGTTGCAGAGCGACATGAAATGGAACAAGCACGTCGGTTGTAGGAAGGCGAATGTTGACGTCAGTTTATTGGGAGACTGCTAGGAAACCGTAACTGATCTTGAAAGGCGACCGTTTCGGAACGAACACTTTTCCTGCACCGCACTACTCGTAAATCACTTGTAGATCGCGAGCCACCTCGCCTTCGTCAGAAACGAAGTTGGGGTTTATTTCATCGCAAAGCAGAAAGCTTTGATAGTAGCCGGCATACGAGAATGCCAGGCAGCAGAATTCGTTGCGGTTCCATCACGCACTGAAGCGAAGGCACTCTCGTCTTGTCCTACACCATTGCCAGCAAGCCGCAGTAATTTAGAATTCAAAATTTTTCTTGTATTTGACATGCACGCTTTCGATTCAGCAACCTTTGATGTAATGGTGAGAAGCAGAAACCCGCGAGAATTTCAGGTTCATTGAAGCGACTGGGTCCCATGATTGTTGTTGTTGTGGTCTTCAGTCCTGAGACTGGTTTGATGCAGCCCTCCATGCTACTCTTCCTCTGCAAGCTGCTTCATCTCCCTATACGTACTGCAGCCTACGTCCTTCTGAATCTGCTTAGTGTATTCATCTCTTGGTCTCCCTTTACGATTTTTACCCTCCACGATGCCCTCCAGTACTAAATTGGTGATCCCTTGATGCCTCAGAACATGTCCTACCAACCGATCCCTTCTTCTAGTCAAGTTGTGACACAAACTCCTCTTCTCCTCAGTCCTATTCAATACCTCCTCATTAGTTATGTGATCTACCCATCTAATCTTCAGCATTCTTCTGTAGCACCACATTTCGAAAGCGTCTATTCTCTTCTTGTCCAAACTATTTATCGTCCATGTTTCACTTCCATACATGGCTACACTGAATACAAATACTTTCAGAAACCACTTTCTGACACTTAAATCTATACTCGATGTTAACAAATTTCTCTTCTTCAGAAACGCTTTCCTTGCCATTGCCAGTCTACATTTTATGTCCTCTCTACTTCGATCATCATCAGTTATTTTGCTCCACAAATAGCAAAACTCATTTACTACTTTAAGCGTCTCATTTCGTAATCTAATTCCCGCAGAATCACCAAATTTAATTCGACTACATTCCATTATCCTCATTTTGCTTTTGTTGATGTTCATCTTATATCCTCCCTTCAAGATACTTTGCATTCCGTTCAACTGCTCTTCCAAGTCCTTTGCTGTCTCTGACAGAATTACAATGTCATCGGCGAACCTCAAAGTTTTTATTTCTTCTCCATGGATTTTAATACCTACTCCGAATTTTTCTTTTGTTTCCTTTACTGCTTGCTCAATATACAGATTGAATAAGATCGGGGAGAGGATACAACCCTATCTCACTCCCTTCCCAACCACTGCTTGCCTTTCATGTCGCTCGACTCTTGTAACTGCCGTCTGGTTTCTGTACAAATTGTAAATAGCCTTTCGCTCCCTGTATTTTACCCCTGCCACCTTCAGAATTTGAAAGAGAGTATTCCAGTCAACACTGTCAAAAGCATTCTCTAAGTCTACAAATGCTAGAAACGTAGGTTTGCCTTTTCTTAATCTAGCTTCTAAGATAAGTCGTAGGGTCAGTATTATCTCACTTGTCCCACGTGTTCCAACATTTCTACGGAATCCAAACAGTTATTCCCCGAGGTCGGCTTCTACCAGTTTTTCCATTCGTCTGTAAAGAACTCGCGTTAGTATTTTGCACCCGTGACTTCTTAAACTAATAGTTCGGCAATTTTCACATCTGTCTACATATGCTTTCTTTGGGATTGGAATTATTATATTCTTCTTGAAGTCTGAGGGTATTTCGCCTGTCTCATACATCTTGCTCTCCAGATGGTATAGTTTTGTCAGAACTGGCTCTCCCACGGCTGTCGGTAGTTCTAATGAAATGTTGTTTACTCCCGGGACCTTGTTTCGACTTAGTTCTTTTAGTGCTCTGTCAAACTCTTCTCCCATTTTATCTTCATCTACATCCTCCTCCATTTCCATAATATTGCCCTCAATTACATCGCCCTTTTATAGATCCTTTATATACTCCTTCCACCTTTCTGCTTTCCCTTCTTTGCTTAGAACTGGGTGTCCATCTGAGCTCTTGATATTCATACAAGTGGTTCTCATTATATTAATGTAAAGTTCAGACCTTTTCGCGTTGTCTTTTATGTACGGACTTTACGTGCAGATTACTGGGTCTCATTCACACTTTCAATCGTTTCAGAACACATTGTGACCTGGATCCGTCTCTGTGCTACGTCTCTGTAAATTGAACTGACTTTTAAACAACGCATCCTACTCGCGAGGATGTTTTCACTTGATTTGCAATGTTATTTCATTTGTGATTCTGAGACGATATTCGAAAAGGACGTTATATACACCGATACGACGTTTATTCATAGCCATCGTGGCAAAACTTTATATATACAAACTGCTTGTGAATTATATTGGTTGCCTGATACATTTTGACTCCGCAAATTCATTGACACACCTACTTCGTGGAACGACCAATTTCCACGATACGTATTTGCCTCCGTACTGGAATCTTTAAATATATTTTCATGCAGTAGTGTGTTTCTTACTCCTGTGTTGCATTTCAGCAGGGATTACTTAGTGGCTCACTAGTATTTATGGTTTTGTAAAAGATTTTCAGCAATCAAGATAAGTTGTCGCCAATACAGTTCTCGTGTCGCTGAGACAACTGAACTGCAACTTATCGAATTCACCATACAAGCTTAATGTTTACAGCTTATTAGACAACGCAGGTAACAAACCACAAAATCATTTGTCTTTGCACAAATGTGACCTAAAAGGTGCATTTTATGATACTTTGAGACCCTGTATGTCGTGGTTTACAGTTTATGTACGTGTTCAGTATTTAATTGCGTTACTTCCGAGTAACTTCCCACTTTTTTTCGTTACGATTTGTGTAGCCTGCTATTTCCATTTGCTTGTTAAAAGTCAGATCGTATTATGGGACTTATTTCCTGTCTGGAGGAGTGTTTCAGGGCACAACCTGTGTTGTTAATCTTCTATGAACACTTATTTGTAGTTACGGGAGAAGTGGCACTTCGAAATCTATGAGAATCTTGTCCCACGTATTCTACAGTTCTGTTCGAGTGTTTGCGGTCCCGACAATGACGGATTAATGGAAAACATTGAAGCAATTTAGAGGCGTGCTGACATATATGTTACCGGTAGATTCGATTAAAATGCAGGGATTGAGGAAGTATCAGTGAACACAAATGGGGTCCTTGGAAGGTAGAAGATGGTCTTTTCGTCTATTAAAATTGACAAAGGTCTGAGAACCGGTGTTTGCGAAAGATTGGAGGGAGATCCTGCTGCCACCAACATACGTGTCCCGTATGATCTCAGTGACAAACTAAATGTGGACTCGTGAGAAAGCACATACACAGTCGTTTTTCATTCGACCATTTGCGCGTGAAACGTGAAACTGTAATAGGAACGAATACCAGTCGTAGAAGGCACCTTCCACAATACACCGTGTGGTCGATTAGGGATATGTTTGTAGATAAACAGAAAGAGCTCAGATAAATTGATATACACGTATTCAAGAACCTGACAGTGCGTATTAAATGTCTTATGGGTAATGTCGTAGAGTTCAAGAGCGAATTAGAGAACTTTCTATTGGGGACCTCCATCTGCTTCAATGAAGAATATGTTCACAAAATTCAGTAAAATTAAGGCTCGGGTTATTTGTAATTAATAATACAAAAATGTTTCGTGATTCCAAGTGTCATTTGTCACTTCGCCATCTTTTGCGATCGGATGTATTCTCCAGCTACACCTCGCAAGCCATGTGACGGTGTGCTGCAGATGGTATTTCTGGCACCACTGTCTGACCACCCCTTCTTTGATTCATTAGCGAATGGCGTCTGGGAAGAATCGTTATCGGAAAACCTCGGTATTAGCTCCAGTTTCTCGAATTTTCTCACTGCGGTCATTTCACGAGACTTATGTGGGAAGAAATAATATGCTGATCGATCCCTCTCGGAAAGTACTCTCTGGGAATCTCAGTACTTAACTTCTCCGTGATACACAGCGCCTCTCGTGTAACATCTGCCACCGGAGATTACAGAACATCTCTGTAGCGCTATCGCGCCGCTGTTCCTTGGAAATTGTTTATGTCTCCTATTAATCCAACCTGGTAAGGGTCCCAGACTGGTGACCAATACTCAAGAATCAGTCGAACAAATGTTACGTAAGCCAAATGTTTCGTCGATGGATTACATTTCCTTAAGGTTCTTCCTACGAATCTCATCCTGTCATGAGCTCTTCCTTCCAACTATTTGTTTTTGTGGTTAAATCATTTAAGGTCGCTCCGGATGGTTACTGCTGGATATTTTACAGTAGTTACTGTTTGCAGTAATTTGTCACCAACTGTGCAGTTGTACGGTAATGGACTTCTTCTCCTATATATATGCGCAATTAAGTTACGTTTATTTACGTTCAGAGACAAATGCCAGTCCATGTACCTCCCATCAATCCTCTGCGGGATCTCCTGCAGTTCGCTACAGCCTCCTCACAACGCTACCTTCTTTCCGACGACCACATCATCTTCAAATAGTCTCTCGAAGCTTTCGAAATTATCTATCAGATGATTTATGTATATTATTGACAGTAACAGTCCTATCACACTTTCTTGGGGTACTCCTGAAATTACTTTTGCTCAGTGGATTTTTTTTTCCATTAAGAGTTCTCTTCTACAAGGAAGTCTTGAATCCAGTCACAGATATGATCCGATACTCGGTGAGTTTGTATCAAAGTACTGACCATTGCTTTCTATACATTTTGACCACCTTTCTGGCAATTTGTGGACACCACGCCAACAGAAATGTTCGTCTTTTGAAGCAAACCAATCAGACACCCAATTTTCGACTTCTTCGTAGGAATCGAAGTGTTCCTCAGCCAATGCGTGTCCCATCGATGAAAACAAATGTTAGTCGGAAGGGGCCAAGTCTGGTGAATACGATGGGTCGGGTAGCAAGTGTTTTGATTGTATCCTGAACCAGTTTTGCTTTGTGTGCAGGTGCATTGTCGTGTAAAAAAATTGCTTTGCCAGGTCTTCTGGCCTTCTGGTCTTTTTTAGATCAATGCATAGTTCAAATTGATCTTTTTTGTCTGTAGCGATTAGTAGTTTCTCCGGGTTTTAGAAGCTCATGATACACCACACCTTTCTGATCCCACCAAGCACAGAGCATTGTCTTCTTGCCGAATCGATCTGATTTTGCAGTCGATGTTGATGGTTGTCCCGGATTAACCCATGATTTTTCCCATTTATGATTCTTAAAATAAATCTATTTTTCATCGCCAGTAACAATTCGATGCCCAATTTATTTTCTTTCTTATTTTTGAAGCAAAATTTGACAAATGGTTTTTCGGTTTTCCATCTGTCTTTCATTCAATTCATGTGGCACCCATTTTCCACACTTTTGTATCTTTCCCATAGCTTTCAAACGGTCAGAAATTGTTTGTTGTGCAACATTTAGCATTACTGTCATTTGCTTCTGACTCAAAGTATCATCTTCATCCAATATTTCTTGCATTCGGCGTCTTCGAACTTTTTGGTGGTCTTCCACGTTCTTAATTTCTTACATCAAAATCATTATTTATGAACCGTTGAAACCATCTTTTGAATGTTGCTTCTGATAGAGCATGATCACCATATGCCTCGACAAGTATTCGATGTGACTCTGCAGCACTTTCTCCAAAGAAAACAAAAATTTAATGCTTTCCGCAAATCATGACTTTCTGGTACAAAATTCGATATTGTTAACACGATGAAAACATATAATGATGTTTGTTCCATGACTTGAGGTATACTAGATATCTTTGACAGATATCAGACCAACCAAACCAAAAAAATTTAAGGCTCGTTCACGACAAATGTTCCCTATCGACACATTTGTATCTTAACGCTCATTTCATACCGGTACACCTGGTAAATGCAAATAAACTGAAAGAACTTAATTTATAAGGAAACAAAAAATCACCGGTTTCACTTGCAGAATACAAAAATTACGAAAAAGTTGGAACCAGGGAAACTACGCTCAACTTTGATGGAGTCGTGGAGTCGAACGAAAGATAATTGATTTGATGGAGTCGTGGAGTCAAACGAAAGATAATTGAAATAAAATATTGTACTTCTCTTTTGCTTAGTAGGTTTCATAATGCTTGATGCACATCCGTTTCGTGTCTGGATGCAGCATAAAATCGTGTTTTATGAGCCATTAATATGGCCAATTCACTCCATTACTTCCACGGTTTACAAAAATGGTTCAAATGGCTCTGAGCACTATGGGACTTAACATCTTAGGTCATCAGTCCCCTAGAACTTAGAACTACTTAAACCTAACTAACCTAAGGACATCACACACATCCATGCCCGAGGCAGGATTCGTACCTGCGACCGTAGCAATCCCGCGGTTCCGGACTGCAGCGCCTAGAACCGCATGGCCACCGCTGCCGGCCCACGGTTTACAGGCTTCCACGGTCTACAGCATGGCTGTAACAGATTTTCCTCTGATAAATGTTTTTCTTCAGTCCCATTGTGTGTTTATTTGGGACAGAATGCTTGTCATCGTCCACTACTGGTCACGTAAACAGCAAGAAGAAATCTGTTCCCTAGTGCCAACGGACTTCATGTGTGAACACAATGGTCAGAAAAACTGCACCAGGAAAAACTTTCGCCGGTTTCCTGAAGACATTACTGCGGTCGCCTCAGTCTGAGGCGTTCTCGTCGCACGTTATATAAATGCGGTGCGCAGCCTTAAGGAAAATATGTCCGTCTTCATGAATATGTAATCGAATTGCTGACAGAGGAAAAGTATTTCAAAAACATGTTATTACCAATGATGATAAATCATTTGCTTTTTGTTCGAAGATGCCTCCTCGAGTCTGACACCACTTCTTTATTTTATGAGTCTTTCTACTGCTTTGAGTTTTCTATTTGTTCTTGCATTATGCTACTCTTTTCATCACTAAGTACCTACTAAACCCAGCATCCTCTGCAACCATTTTGGAAATTTTTTCGTATCCGCCGCTGTTCCTATCAGTCAAAGTTGATTATCCATGAGTGTAGTGGCAGGTGTCCCACTTGACAGTCCATTTTCCTGATTCGGGGTTTTTCATACACCTCTATCCCCGCTTAGACTTTCTAATGTCACGTCATCTCACCTGTCTACTTAATTTTAAATATTCTTGTGTGGGACCACATTTAATGTTCCATGTTTATCTTTCTATAACTTACTCCATCTAAATTCGTGCTCCAGACGTAAAATTTCATGACTATTCCATAGAAGTAAAGCTTATCTGTTGAAGAACATGTTCATTTCCTGCGCGAATCGCTTCCTAATTTGTACCTTGCTTCCACAATTCCATACAGTCCTGTTTCATAGATAGAATACTTTCAGTGTCTCTATCACGGTGCCTTTTCAAATGGAATGTTGATGACTTCAGTTTCTACTTCACTCCATTACTTTCCTCTTAACTTCGCTTATCCCTTGCTTCGATCATTATCATAAACACTCATTCGATACTCATTCTTACATATCCGGCTCACCTCACACTCACAATTATCTCTTTGATTTCAGTCCTTTTCCTGACTCATTTGTTTGTTTTTCTGTCTCGTCTAACAATTCACAGCACGTAACTTTCCATTTCTCATGGGACAGGTTGCAGTGTTTCACTGGCTCTCGCAATAAAGTGCATGTCCCACAGCCATAAATCAAAACTGTAGTACACACAGCAAGTTTTATTTTCAGTCGCACTGGAAGTTTAATTTTGGGAACCCTATTTAGTTTACTAAAAGCGCTACAGGCTGATTTATTACTATTCCTGCATATCCAGTCAATGACTTCAACTTACCTGCGTACCTAAACTCATCAATAATTTCTGTGCCTTGATTGTTAACTTGGGTGATATCTTCGTCGCACGTCAGTTCAGACTTGTATTTGCTTTTGCAGCCTAGTTTCAAAGTCGCTGTATCAATTCCTTCTATTAACATCTAAAGTTCGCCTGCACTTGTGGCAAACAGTACAGTGTCATCAGCAACGTGAAGATGGTTCCAACCTACCCCATTAACACATACAGGGGTTTGCCAAAACTACGGAAAAACCGAGAGAACTGCATGCGTCAAAATAAAGGTAGATACCAGCCAAGGCTGCAGGTTGAGCTGTTGTATTTCACAACGAACGGCACCTGTGCAGGGCCCTCAATACGTTGCAAGTGCCAGTCGTGGTTAGAACAGCGTTCTGTGTAACTGTGAGTGCGTTATGTCGGAGCTAAATTAATTCGAACATGGGCAAATTGTTCGCTGTCGTATGGTGAGTGTTTCCGTAATCAAGGTAGCTGAAGTGTTTGGTGTTTCAAGGAGCACAGCATCAGAGATTTATGCCGCATACAGAGAAAGCGGAAAAGCATATCCTGCTAAGTCACAACGCTGACAAAAGGGTATAATGAATGATCATGTCGGACGATCATTGAAGAGGATTCTGACGAAAAATAAGAGGGCGACAGCTTCAAAAGAAACTGTGTAAGGTGTCAGGCAAATCCAACACCTTCCATGAAAACCCTGACATGATAGCAAATCCGGCAATATGTCACATAGCTCCGAATAAATCCTGACATTAAATTAACCAAAGTAATACGATCAACGAATGAGCAAATGGAATACCAAAGACTAACACAAGAACGCCTAAATGCATGTCATACCTTTCCACCGTGAAACAGACGCAGTTCCTAGGGGAGAAACGAGAACAGAAGCCTAGAGCAGAGCCGTGTAGGTTTGTCCGAACTATTTATCGTCCATGTTTCACTTCCATACATGGCTACACTCCATACAAATACTCTCAGAAACGACTTCCTGACACTTAAATCTATACTCGATGTTAACAAATTTCTCTTCTTCAGAAACGCTTTCCTTGCCATTGCCAGTCTACATTTTATAGCCTCTCTACTTCGACCATCGTCAGTTATTTTGCTCCCCAAATAGCAAAACTCCTATACTACTTTAAGTGTCTCATTCCCTAATCTAATTCCCTCAGCATCACCCGAGTTAGCTCGACTTCATTCCATTATCCTCGTTTTGCTTTTGTTGATGTTCATCTTATATCCTCCCTTCAAAACACTGTCCATTCCGTTCAACTGCTCTTCAAAATCCTTTGCTGTCTCTGACAGAATTACAGTGTCATCGGTTAGCCTCAAAGTTTTTATTTCTTCTCCATGAATTGTAATTCCTACTCCGAATTTATCTTTTGTTTCCTTTATTGCTTGCTCAATATACAGATTGAATAACATCGGGGAGAGGCTACAACCCTGTCTCACTCCCTTCCCAACAACTGCTTCCCTTTCATGTCCCTCTACTCTTATAACTGCCATCTGGTTTCTGTACAAATTGTTAATAGCCTTTCACTCCCTGTATTTTACCCCTGCCACCTTCAGAATTTGAAAGACTATCAGATCATATTACTTAAGCTGCTGTCACGTCTTACAACTGTCTCTGATCCTGTTAGCATGGGAGAATGTAACTGACCTGCAGCAAGACTTACAAAGAGGAACAAGATGCAGAATACTACAAAATATGCGCAGTTGTAACTCTGAAGATTTTTTTCTTTTTTTAGTATGACCATGGTGACCGTATTCGGACATAGCACACGTATACTTTCGACCATCTCAAATGGCCGTTCTTCCTGTGTTTGAAATCTAGAATTTTACCGTGGCGAGTGCGGAGGGCCACGCACTGGGAGGCAAATCGTATTGCTTTCGCTGTGAATCTCAAAACATGCTCGAGATTTTACGATAAATGCCTGCGAATGAACTCTCTCTCTCTCTCTCTCTCTCTCTCTCTCTCTCTCTCTCCCTCCCTCTCTCTCTCTCTCTGTCTGTGTGTGTGTGTGTGTGTGTGTGTGTGTGTGTGTGTGTGTGTGTGGTGGAGGGGAGGGTGGTGCAGGTGACCTCAGCTACCCCTTCGCTGGGTACGCCCTTAGTGTAATTTACCAAAAATACTCAATACTATGACGTACTTCAGTGAGAACCACGTCTTCCACCAATCACCGTATTGCAACAGAATAACTACGGTAGTTTCCCTTGTTTCTTAGCTGTTTCATTAGTGCAAAGTGGAGTATGTCATGGCAAGATTTACAGAGCAGCGCGTTGCACTTTTCAACGGAGTACCGTACATGCTGGTGGTAGAATTATACCCAGTACATTGGGAGGCTGGGGAGGGGCGTTATGCTTCGAATTAACACCGAAAAGCGTGGTAGTCTGTAACTAGAGTATGACACAGGAACCAACTGCCAAATATTGGGCAGTCATTCTTTTTGCCTCCCACAGCGGTTCACAGGCGGTCTATATATCCGGAAATATATCACTTCAGTGCCTCATAACTGGGTCAAAACGATTGAAGCATCCAGGTACACCAATGCGGCTACCCAGTCACCTACCATCAGTCCTACTGAGTTCATATCGAACACCATAGGGTAAGACTTTCTCGCCTTGGATGTAGCGCTGGCCAGTCTCCAGTTTTGGACCGTTGATGAGGGATTTTAGATGGCTTCCATATGGTATCGGTGTGTCACATACTCTTTCCCTTGAAGCATCAGCGACGTCATCAACGTGAAAGTGGGCGCGACGTGATACTAAAAGTGGGTGTGTCTCATTCATGAGCATATATCTACCTTATACTCAATAGTTTGACGTACTTCACTGAGAACCACGTCTTTCACCACTCACCATATTGCATTAGTCTTCCTTGCATTTGTTCCCATCTTGTGCTAATCTTCTCACATCTATGTAATTACAATATTAAAAATCCTACACAATTTGTTTAGCATACTCTAGGGTTTGTCTACCCGTAGTATTTCTTCCTCTACTGTTCCTTCCTGCTCTAAGTTAATTATTATTAATCATTTCTGGACATGATACCAGATGCCCCATTAACCCGTTCATTGCTTAGAAAAGAATCTACATACAATTCTTTCCTCATATAGTCCTTCTAGAACTTATCCATTCAGTATTTCATCTGTCTGGCTGTCTTTTAAAAAACAGCACCACATTCCAGTGTTTCCAGATTTCTTACTTTGACAGGAAGCTGGACAAGCAATTTATTTTTGTGTGAGTCATTTTTTGTGGCATTTGAAGACTAGGTTGCAGCTGCAGCGAGAACATATAATAATAATAATAATAATAATAATAATAATAATAACCACACGATATTTCTTTAACTTCAATTAATTTAAAAAGTAGATTGTAACTGAGATGTCTTGATTTATGTGCCAGAAGGTTTTTCATTTATGTGGTAGACTGCAGTCAAAACGAAACGCATCTTTAACTGTCCACGATTAAAACACAAAAACACCAGCATTCATTAGTTGAGTCCTTTGAAGGTTTCCTCTAGAATAGCAGGCTTGTGTCTTAACCGTTGCGTCCGGTAGCCCGGGGACAATAACATCACGACTCATATAGAGCTTTTACTTAAAACCTTTTTGTGACTCACCAACCGTGAAGAACGAAACGGTGTACAGCTATTATCCGTCCTGTACATACTCACTACTACTGGCTACATCCTTGTTCCGGCGCATCACTCATCTACATAGACTTTACCTGAGGAAATTTTGCAGGCTGCGGCGCCGGCCACGACTTGACCTCGAAACACAGCATTTCATCTTCCTAGAAGTGCATGCCTATTAAAAACGACCTCTTGGTTGGAAAGAAATGAAAGTCAGATGATGCGCCATTGAGAGATGTAGATGAGAATGATTACCATAGCCGCAGTACCGTACTTCCCTCTAAGAAGCACGTGACTCATGAACAGTTAGAACACGTCATTCGGTATTTTCAAAACACCTGCACCAATACCATCATAAAATTACGCTAGAGACACAGAGATGTAAACCACAACGGTAAGAGGATAAGCTAACGGAAACACTACTTCTCCAGCCAAGAAAATTATATTCACAAGCTATTAACAAAGTAGGGACAAAACAAGGTAAGACAGTTAATATAGCACCCAGTATATAGGGTGAGTAGCTAACTATTGCCACTTAGAATAACTCAGAAACTATGATAGCAGCTGAAACGTTTGTTGGACAAATGTTGCACGGGACAACGGCGGCCATAATATGACGTTGGTTTTTTGTTGCTAGGTAGGTTCGCTTCAGGGATATGAAGGTCAACTTTGTTTTTTTTTAATTGGATAGTTTGGTACTTATTTTCTGTTAGCGGCTATCGAGACGAATCCAGCGATGTGTAACTGCAAGGTCTTTGAAGGTCAACCAAGGTCAAAAAGGTGGCATGAACATCTATTTACAGAAGGTGTTCGAAGTGATGACCATTGGTATCAATGCAGTGCTGCAATCTTCTTATCGTGGATTGAGTGGTATTCCTTATCACTTCGGCACTTATCGAAGCACATGCTCTGACAATTCTCTCCCGTATATCGTGCAAAAAGTAAATATTAGCTGAAATCCGCGTATCAATCTAACGTGCCACTGACATGTAACACTATTCGACGGTTTCGCAACACAGCACTAATAGGAACGGTAAGATTAGTATCGTTGAATCAAGCGAATGTGAATGATGTATTCCTTCGAAGAACAAGTCGGTAAGTTTCTTCAAAATGGCTCTGAGCACTATGGGACTTAACATCTGAGATCATCAGTCCCCTAGAACGTAGAACTACTTAAACCTAACTAACCTAAGGACATCACACACATCCATGCCTGAGGCAGGATTCGAACCTGCAACCGTAGGAGTCGCACGGTTCCGGACTACAGCGCCTAGAACCGCATGGCCACCGCGGCCGGCGGTACGTTTCTCATTTACGGAGAATGCCAACGACATTCAGTGATAGCTAGAGACTTAACGCTGAAAGATATCCTCAACGTACTCACCCTATACGTCGTACATTTCAATATGTGTATGATAAATTGATAACAACTGGATCTCTAACACATCGGAAACATATCCGGCAAACGAAAGTTACTAACGAGGAAACGGAAATTGGTACTCTTGCCACTGTGATTCGAGATCCTTGTGTTAGTTCGCGTCAAATCGCAAGGGAACCTGGAATGAGCCGGAGTAGTGTTGTTCGTGTTCCGCGTTTCCGTAAATATCATCCTTGCCACATCAGTGTCCACCAAGATTTAACTGGTACGGATTTTATGCGTCTCACTGAATTCTGCCGATGGGCTCTGCTTCAGAGTCAGAGAGATGACACATTCATTAATTTGATTTTACTTACTGAAGGAGCTACATTTGCAAACCATGGAAATGTTAATTTGCATAAAATGCACTATTGGGCAATTGAAATTCCGTGTTGACTGCTGCAAATGGCACACCAAAAACCGTTATCGGTCACTGTATAGTGTGGGATTCTGGAGGACAGAATTATAGGCCCCATTTCATCGAAGGAAATCTTAATGGTAGGAGGTTCACCACATTCCTGCCAGAAACATTAGGTCTGTTACTGGAAAAATACCTTTAGGAACAAGGAACAGAATGCGATATGAACACGATGGGTGTCCGGCACATATTGTGCTGCTAGCTGGAAATGAGTTGCAGAGAGAATTCCCAAATCGTTTGATTGGACGTGGACGAGATGCGTCGTGGACGGCTCGTTCGCCAGACTTGACGCCTCTGGATATTTTCTTGAGGGGATTCGTAAAAGACATTGTTTGTAAAGACGTTCCAACTACATCTGAAGATATGTGAGAGAAAATTGTCAGAGCATGTGCTTCGATAAGTGCAGATGCGATAAGTAATACCAATCAGTCCATGATAAGAAGATTGCAGCACTACATTGATACCAATGGTCATCACTTCGAACACCTTCTGTAAATGGATGTTCATGCCACCTTTGTGACCTTAGTTGACCTTCAAAGATCTTACTGTGTCACATCATTGAATTCGTCTCGATAGCCGCTATCAGAAAATAAGTGCCAAACTATAGCATCCCATTTAAAAAAAATAGTGTTGACCTTCATATCTCTGAAGTGACCCCACGTTGCAAGAAAAAGCCAACGTCATATTATGGCCCCCGTTGTCCCATGCAACTTTTGTCCCGCAAATTTTGTAGCTCCTATCATACTTTCGGAGTTATTCTTGGTGGCAATAGTTAGTGACGGACCCTGTTTATTGAACAACACGTATGACACTATTACACATTGTCGCCACCTCCAGTCTCGCAGTTCACCCGTCCTGCCCCCCCCCCCCCCCTCTCTTTCCCCGTAGCATTCCGTACAACTACCGTTTTCCCTTTTTTGCTGCCACCACTTATTACACCACTGGTTGATTTTTTAACGTTTACAAGGTGTGGGTATAAAATAACTGGACTGATGCTGTCATTGAGCAAGTACGCACGTACCAAAGTTGAACGAGAAATAGCTGTGAAGCGTAAAGCATTCTCAGTCGAACAACTGTGATAGTGGCCTTCGTTTGTGTAAGACCTGTTACTTTCGTTTTGCCGGAAAAAGGGTAAGTGCAACAACAGAGCAACAAATTGTCGTGAAGTTTCACATGAAACTTGTAAAAACTGACACTGGAATTTATCTTTTACTCAAGTGTATGGCAAAGATTTTTTATCACGTACGCGAGATCTGAAGTAGTTCGAGCGTTTCCAAGGTGGCCGAGAAGTTGTTGAAAATGACTCACGGCCGGGACGCCCTTCAACGTCAGAAACGGAAGAAAACACCGAGAAAGTAGGTAATGTGATACGATCCACCGGTTGAGTATTCGATCGATTGCTGAAACTGTAGGAATTGACAAAAAATGTATAAGGCAGATTGTACATAACCAATTTATCATGAGAGAAGTCTGTGCGAAACTGGTGCTGGAATTCTTGCGACTGAACAAAAAGAAGCTCGTGAAAATGTATGTACTGATACTCTGAATACCACTGAAAATGGTATGTGGCGACTCTTGGTTTGTCAGTTATAATCTAGAAACTGAGCTGTAAGCAATGCACAGGAAGCGCCCAACTTCACCGATAGAGGAAAAAGCTCGAACGAGCAAATCAAAGCTATGGTTATTTTTTTTTTCGATAGTCATGCAAGTGTGTACCTTCACCTGGTTCCTGAAGGTGAAACAATCAATCAGCATTACTAGCTTGACGTTCTTGCTCAACTTCGCGGGAAAATAAGAAGAAGAAAGCAGAAAGCCAAATTGTGGAAGAACAAGTCATGGGTTGTGCATCAACAAAATGCACCTACTCATTCCTCAGGGTCTCTAATTATAGCTGTTAAGTACAGCAGCAGGCACCTTATTCGGCTGACCTAGCACCATGTGGTTTTTATCTGTTTCCCAAAGTCAAATCTGCATTAAAAGGAACAACATTTCAGTCCGTCGAAGCAGTGGAAGAAAAAGCGGCACGCGTCGTTCAGGAGCTCACAGAGGACTTCCAGCACTGTTTCCAACAGTGGAAAATTCGCATGGAATGTTTTAGGGGTAGAGGAAGGGAGTATATTGAGGGTCACAAAAACTAAATACGTGTGTTTCCAAAATCAAACATTTTACAGCAGTAGCTCCGTTATGGCACAGCCACAACTCGAGTAAGAGCACACACACACACACACACACACACACACACACACACACACACACGCACGCACACGGAGTGTCACATAGTTTGAACTGATATCAGAACTGTGCCAATACTGAAATGATACTTAAATCGACACCCTAGCTGCAAACAGGCGTTGATATACATCATTGGGGACATGTTGAAAATGTGTGCCCCGACCGGGACTCGAACCCGGGATCTCCTGATTACATGGCAGACGCTCTATCCATCTTTTTTTCATCTTTTTTATGTATATTTTCCATTTTTTGTCTTTCATAGGTGCTAAACACAATATACAGAAACTACAGGTGCCATTCAACACATCCTAACGTAAAAAGAAACCGGTTTCTAACGCCGTCTACTAGAAAAGAAAGAAAAGGAAACAGGACCCTGCAATGGACCTGTTCGCGTGTGTCCAGGTCGGCTTCTCGTTAATTTAAAAACTATGTATAGTCCCCTGAATTACATCAGGCTTGAACGTTAGTTTCTGCGCGTTGAGCTATCTCCTCATTTCACTTCTCATACCCGGAACACCCCAACTAGCCGGAGGGTCCGTGAATAACGAACCCAAGTAATTGGAAGAACATGTTCTATATTTCACGTGTCACCTCCATCTGAGCCACCGAGGGCACAGAGGTTAGTGCGCCTGCAGGGACTTATCCCTTGCACGCTCCCCGTCAGACCCACTCTTGCCCCTCCATTACATATGGTATGCTTTCTCATTCGTCTGTCTGAAAACGTGAGTCGTGGTCTCTCTAATTGATGCAGATATTTAGTTCAGAAAGATGAAAACAGGTTAGTGTGTAGGGACTTAGGAAAGTAAGATACACATTGTCTTGCATATTAAGTAACATTTACTGAATGTTGCACTACGCTTCAAAGTGACACAGATACATGACTGTTTTCTGACAACAGTCCCTAAGCCTCTGCAAATAACTCTCGGAACGTTCTACCAATTCACTGACGATAGAAATACGCTCCCCGGTCTCGGAGCCATTCGAGAACCGTTATGCGAGTGTCCTCCTCAGCTTTGGGATATCTGCTGTTGCTGCGAATCAGTATCTCAACTGCCTGGACACTGTCGTCTGTAGTCAATGTCGACGGCCTTCCTTACGGATCTGCAACGGCCACGTCTGTGCGGCCTTGGTCAGATTGTTGGCATCGTTTCACTGCGGCTGTAGGCAACATTGCATTTGGACCACATTTCGCCAGAGCTTCAAGGTGAATCCATGCGTAATTTATACGTTTTCCCACAAGAATCGTACTGCACTGCGTACGTCTCCAGTTGTCACGATATTTCAATCGCACACTGCGATGCACCTGTTTCCGTACTGCAGCGTATCTGTCTCTTCAGTGCGTCGATACTAATTTCCAATGTTATCAGCGTGGAACTTCATGTTCTAACTTCCTTGCTGAAGTTCCTACGTACACCCATGTTCAGAAAAAACAGAACACTCTGAATGACTAGAGACAGGACGTCCATATTCACAGGACATGTACATTAGGACGTTCTGCAGAAACGATTAGCATTTCAGTCACCTCGGTTCAGCAAGTGTCCCGTCACCTAGTAGGCACAGGGCGCTGATAACTTGTTCCATGCGTGTTGGTATCGACGCGTATAAGGTGCGAATACTGCATTCAGCTGGTTCTGCCGGTCATCTGTGGTGGTTGGCGTTGGGTCACAGCGCTGCATTCATCGTTTCGCCATATCCCACAGATTTTCGATTGGCGGTAATTCTAGTGATCCGGCGGGCCAGGGCAAAAGGCTGACATCTCGTGACACCAAGAACGCACGTGTTCGTGCTGCAACATGTGATCGTGCATTGTCTTGCTGAAAAATGGCGTCTGGGATATTGTGGGGAAAGGGTATGGCTACCGGTCGCAGGGCGTTAAAAAAAATGGTTCAAATGGCTCTGAGCGATTTGAAGTGGAATGATCATATAAAATTAATTGTTAGTAAGGCGGATACCAGGTTGAGATTCTTTGGGAGAGTGCTTAGAAAATGTAGTCCATCAACAAAGGAGGTGGCTTACAAAACACTCGTTCGACCTATACTTCAGTATTGCTCATCAGTGTGGGATCCGTACCAGATCGGTTTGACGGAGGAGATAGAGAAGATCCAAAGAAGAGCGGCGAGTTTCGTCACAGGGTTATTTGGTAACCGTGATAGCGTTACGGAGATGATTAATAAACTCAAGTGGCAGACTCTGCAAGAGAGGCGCTCTGCATCGCGGTGTAGATTGCTCGCCAGGTTTCGAGAGGGTGCGTTTCTGGATGAGATATCGAATATATTGCTTCCCCCTACTTATACCTCCCGAGGAGATCACGAATGTAAAATTAGAGACATTAGAGCGCGCACGGAGGCTTTCAGACAGTCGTTCTTCCCGCGAATCATACGCGACTGGAACAGGAAAGGGAGGTAATGACAGTGGCACGTAAAGTGCCCTCCGCCACACACCGTTGGGTGGCTTGCGGAGTATAAATGTAGATGTAGCACTATGGGACTTAACTTCAGAGGGGATCAGTCCACTAGAACTTAGAACTACTTAACACTAGGACCGCCCAGTGGTCAATTTGACCACTTTTTATATTTTAACATTTTATTATTCGGTCAATTTCTAATCTATGCTGTTGTGAGTTAATGACTTTTCCTAAATGTTTATGTAGATCATATAAATAGGCCAATATTTATTTTATATTCATTAGTTTTCTTTGAATGACCACTTATACTTAAAACCGCCGAGTGGTCACTTTGACCACATTACATGTAAATCAGAAAACATATTATTTAAAGATTGTTGTGCGTCACTCCCCGGATTTATTCTTAGCATTCGTCAACAATGTACTAAGTATGGTGGTTACTGAAGTTTATTCGCATTATTTGAATTTAAAAGCTCAACAATGCAATATGTCATTTATTGATTGCTATTGGGTTTCGCATAAACAAGACTGATTATTGGAGTACTGGTCTCAGAGCAGCAGACATGGCTCAGATGTCACAGCGATACAAACCACGGCCACGGCCACTTTCAGATGAAGAAATGGTCACACTTTTGTATGAAACGGATGCTGAAAATGATCCTGAAGTTGAGGACCTTGTGGAAGATTCTACAGATAGAGATTACCAACCTGTCGCTAATGTGGAGAGTGACAGCTCTGAGACTGAAGATGAAGGTAATTTACATTCACTTATATTATTATTGTTATTATTATTATTGTTACTATATGAATAATGATCACTATTATAATAGAGTTGACACTTCTACTGCTACTTCTGTTACTGCTATTTTATTGTGTGGTATGTTATCTTTATAATGAGTTGTAGCTTTCTAATTGTCTCTTTCTCACGCAGTTGCTGAACCAGGACCAAACAGTTACATAAAGAATGCTAGAGAAGGACCTACCCTGTGTAAAAAAAGAGCTGCACCTCCTGTAAGTGGACCAATACAGAAGCGACGTAGAAGAGGAGAAGGAAGTGAGGGTTCACTTCCAGAACCTGGCTCAAAACTGCTGGGGAAGGACGTCACGGAGTGGACTGTAGCAGACTTCGGTGTTACTACTCCAGGTAGGATAGGTCAACAGAATATATTGAAAGAAACACGGAGACCTACTCCACACACAAAGCGCCACGTCTGGAATGATAATGTTTCGAGTGCCTGGCGCCTTTTAGTTGATCAATCAATGTTGAAACACATAAAGAAATGCACAGAAGCAGAGGCACAACGGCCTCTTGGAAATGATTCCTGGAGTTTGCATTTAGAAGAATTAGATGCATTTGTTGCTTTATTATATGTTCGTGGTGCACTAGGTGCCAGATGTATTGAAGTAGATGAGTTGTGGTCGAAAAAGTGGGGAGCCCCATTTTTCACTGACACGATGAGCAGAAACTGGTTTCGAGAAATTTTGAAATATCTGCTTTTTGATGAAAAAAAAACACGGTCGGAACGTTTGAAAAGTGACAAATTTGCACTTATATCAACTACTTGGAACCATTTTATAGAAAACTGTCAGTTGAATTACATACCTGGATCAAATGTCACTGTGGACGAACAACTTTTCCCCAGGAGAACCAGGTGTCCGTATTTGTAATACATGCCGAATAAGCCTGATAAATTCGGAATCCAATTCTGGCTTCTAACGGATGTAGAAACAAAATATCTTTGAAATGGGTTTCCTTATGTAGAAAAGAACGAACAGAGGGCACCTAATGGGAAACTTCCAGAACAAGTAGTAATGAAGTTGGTAGCTCCATATCACAATAAGGGGCGAAATGTGACTACTGATAATTTTTTCACTACGGTCACACTTGGGGAGAGACTGGAAAAAGAGAGAACTAGTCTTGTCGGCACTATCAACCGTGCAAGAAAAGAAATTCCGAACACTATAAAAAAAATGAAAACTCCTATTTATACGTCTGTTCTCTTGAAAAGGGAAAGTGGTACAGCCGGCCGGGGTGGCCGAGCGGTTCTAGGCGCTACAGTCTGGCACCGTGCGACCGCTACGGTCGCAGGTTCGAATCCTGCCTCGGGCATGGGTGTGTGTGATGTCCTTAGGTTAGTTAGGTTTAAGTAGTTCTAGGGGACTGATGACCTCAGACGTTAAGTCCCATAGTGCTCACAGTCATTTGAACCATTTGAAGATGTTACTCTGACTGTTTACCAAGGAAAAAAGAACGAAAATGTTGTTCTGTATAGCACCATGCACACAGATGTTGAAATACAAAATAATTCGAAACACCTTCCCGAAACAGTGAGCTTCTACAATAGCACAAAATATGCTGTAGATGTCTTGGACCAGATGACGAGGAAATATTCTGTCCGCTCTGTACTCGTCGATGGCCTGTACACGTATTTCACAATATCCTTGATTTAGCAGCCATCAACGCATAGATCATTTTCAAGCTAGTGACAGGGATCAAAATAAGTAGGAGGAATTTCTTCCTAAATCTAGTAGAAGAATTACGTAGAGTCTATATGGAAACCAGAAATCAGGAAAGGATGCCAAGGGATGGAAAAGAAAAGGAAGCAAAGGACGATGGTGATGAAGAAAGAGAAGAAGCGGAAATTCCTGCGAAAGTAAGAAAACTATGCCAAACGAGGAAATGCAGAAACAAGACAAATGAAGTGTGCAGTAAATGCAAGAGATATGTTTGTGGACCGTGTACATATAAAGTAATAAAGACAGTAGTTTCTAATGCTTGTAAGTAGGATTAGGTACTATACATGGTCATATTTTATGATTGGTCTTTCTCTTAACATATTCACGGGTACTTAGTTTCTCCAGTAAGATTAATTTCTATTAATTTTAAAAATACTGCAATACAATTAGTATGGTTGCAGATATATATTGTGAACTATGTTATATGATATTACTAATATTATGTTCCCATTGTTGTTGTAAAATATAAATGATACTGTTATTAAACGTAATTAAAGTGATACATTGTTATCAAGGTCATTAATATTTACATTAAACAGCACAGCATGTACTTACAAAGAAAGTGGTCACTTTGACCACATCGGCGGTTCTAACAAGGGAACCTCCCCATCACACCCCCCTCAGATTTAGTTATAAGTTGGAACAGTGGATAGGCCTTGAAAAACTGAACACAGATCAATCGAGAAAACAGGAAGAAGTTGTGTGGAACTACGAAAAAAATAAGCAAAATGTACAAACTGAGTAGTCCTTGCGCAACATAGGCAACAACATGGACGACGGAAGTCCAGGAGCGCTGTGGTCCCGTGGTTAGCGTGAGCAGCTGCGGAACCAGAGGTCCTTAGTTAAAGTCCTCCCTCGAGTGAAAAATTTACTTTATTTTCGCAAAGTTATGATCTGTCCGTTCGTTCATTGACGTCTCTGTTCACTGTAATAAGTTTAGTGTCTGTGTTTTGCGACCGCACCGCAAAACCGTGCGATTAGTAGAAAAATGGTTCAAATGGCTCTGAGCACTATGCGACTTAACTTCTGAGGTCATCAGTCGCCTAGAACTTAGAACTAATTAAACCTAACTAACCTAAGGACATCACACACATCCATGCCCGAGGCAGGATTCGAACCTGCGACCGTAGCGGTCACGCGGTTCCAGACTGAAGCGCCTTTAACCGCACGGCCACACCGGCCGGCTAATTAGTAGACGACAGGACGTGCCTCTCCAATGGGAACCGAAAACATTTGATCGCAAGGTCATAGGTCAACCGATTCCTCCACAGGAAAACGCGTCTGATATATTCTATACGATACTGGTGACGGCATGTGCGTCATATGACAGGAATATGTTGTCGACCCACCTAACTTGTACACTTGGCGAATGGGTAAAAAGATTCTTCTACCTTGCCCGATTTAGGTTTTCTTGTGGATGTGATTATCACTCCCATAAAAGGACGGACAGACGGACAGATATAATTGTCTGAAAACAAAAAATTAAAATTTTCACTCGAGGGAAGACTTGAACCAAGGACCTCTCGTTTCACAGCTGCTCACGCTAACCACGGGACCACGGCGCTCCTACGCTCGCATTCTACTTGATATTGCTTATCTCACATGGACTACTCACTTTGTGTATTTTGCTTATTTTTTTCATAGTTCCACATAACTTCTTCCTGTTTTCTCGATTGATCTGTGTTCAGATTTTCAAGGCCTATCCACTCTGCCAACTTATAACTAAATCTGAGGGGGGTGCGATGGGGAGGTTCCCTTGTAAGTATAGTACTAGTTCCGGCGGTCCTAGTGTTAAACCTAACCAACCTAAGGACATCACACACATCCATGCTCGAGGCAGGATTCGAACTTGCGTCCGTAGCGGTCGCGCGGTTCCAGACTGAAGCGCCTAGAACTGCTCGGCCACAGCGGCCTGCGCAGGATGTTGTTCACGTAGGTGACACTGATCACAGTGCCCTGGACACGCACCATCTGTTATTTGTGGTTGTACCCAGTAACACCCCACACCATAAAGCCTTGAGTTGGCGCTGTATGTCTTATGCGAATGCAGTCATTTTGATGCCCCACCCCCTGTCTGCGGAGAACCAAAATAGGGCCATCATTTTCAAACAACGACGTGGCTTTGTCCGAAAACATATAGGATGCCATTCATGTCCCCGGTGACATCGTACCATACACCATTGCCGTCCAGCATGTTCCTGCGCATTCGTCAAAGGTAGGCGGAGAAGTGGACGACGCGCACGTAAACCATGCCGTAATAAACGGCGACGGACTGTCGCCCCTGCTTATGTGCCATTTGTTACTCTGCTCCACTGTTGCGCTAGAGCTGAGGAGGACACACATCTGTCCTGCAATGCCATTCGGATGAGGTGTCGACCTTCTCGGGGGGTGGTCTGGGTGGTGCGACCTGGCCCATCTCGCCGTGTACTACGGCCTTCCGTCAACCATTCTGCATACACCCCTTGCACTGCCGAAACACTTCGTCCCACACGAGGAGCAATTTCCCCGATGGATGCATCACATTTTCTCACGCCAATAATGTGCCCTCTTTTAAACTCACCGATTTGACGGAACGGTTCAGGCATATTCCGCGTAGCGCCTTTCTCGTCTGCTCAAGTCACACTGATCCATTACCTTCAGTTTCTAACGATAAAGAGAGCTGCAGGCACATCTTACCGATGGGTGGTGTTTCGCCGCGGTATTGATGTTGACCTTGAACCCACGGACCGACATGGTTCAAATCATTTCTGCAGAGCATATTAACGTACATTTCCTGTGAATATGAACGTCCTATCTGTCGTTGTTCAAGGGGTTCTGTCTTTTCTGAACATGTGTATATTATCCATCACATATTCCAAGCATCCGATTTCTCAGTAATATACGATTTACTGTGAAAATATACTGCAGACTGATAGATATATTTTGCGACCCATTTGTACTAGACTTTCATTAAACTTTTTTGTGTTACCAATGTGTTCCAAAGAGCCGCACGCAGAAATTCGACTCTTCAGGGGGTCACATCTCGGATTCTATTGTCACAGAAATAATGGACCAAGTATTACGGATAACGACGATTTGTATGCCTATCGTAGGGACGGGCATACTGTAGCTATCCTATCGCACAGTGTCAAAATTTCAACATTGTATCTACAGCTACAGCGTACTCCGAAAGCCACCTAATGGTACGCAGTTCCTCTAGCCGTGGCAAATTAAGCAAATCGGTTGCTTCTTTTGCAATAGATGTGGTCCAGGATGGGCCTTAGGCAGCTTATAAAACGTTTTCTTGCGGCGTGGATGACAATTATTTAAGTAACTACTACAGTATATTCTTTAGACATATAACTAGGAACGCCATTTTCCGTTTTAGAAAAGTGTTATCCTTTATCAAGAAACGCCTGAAGAAACACGAGTTTTCGGTGCCAAACGAACCAGCTGGATAGGTCACTTCTGTAATTTCTATTTATGGCAAATCTTCTAAAGTTTTGCCATATGTTCTTCAGGTGATGTTCTCAAGGAACCTTGAAACTTTTTTCGAGACCATTATGTTGGATTCGGACGAGGGGTTTAAGGATTTCCCTGCTGACGAGACTGATGACACGCCAGAGAAACTGTTATGTTCGTGTTGAAACAATATTCACGGAAAAACACGAGTATGTTCTTTTGTTTCTTTTGACCGTTCAGTACTTGAGTCTGTAACTAGGAGATTAATAAACAGTCTTTCATGAAAATTGAAAACATTTTTCCTTGAAATTTTGGGAGCTCTTTCCGAAATCAATTCGACAAGTGACGACACAGTTTTCCCGCCTAATCAACGACGTCTGTTACGAACTTTTCTGAGCGTCGTTTTGCTTGCCACGACGTTGCGACGTGTAATCACGGCGATTTTCATCCACGACAAGGCTTCACGTTTCAACGACGATTAGCAGTAGCAGAGCGTCGCAAGAAGAAATTTTAAACGTGACGAAAGGAGAAATAGCGGACATAAAAAAGAAGAAAAGTCTAGATATGGCAAAGTTAGGTGAAATCGGAAAAGTTAAGAAAAATATATACTCTGAGCCAGTTAAAACCATCAAATCTCTACATCAGTTAATCTTCGGAAGAGTTCCAGCTGACAGAAGAAATCGGAAATGCTTGAGAGAATTTTATTGTTTTAGCTGGCAAACTTTGAACTAACAAGTCAGTCTTTGAAGCACCATTTTCAGAATCGGAGTTAGGAGCAAACTGCAATATATTGTGTATAAAAAGTGGGGTAAAAAATGAAAAGACTATTGTGATCTGTTATTATTTACCCAACACTTACAAACTTTGGTTGAAAATTAACGGCATCATAGAAAGTGAAGTGGATGGAGAAATCAGGAGGTGGAACAGGCAACAGGCAATGCGAGTCGCTTTTAGTTTTGAAAAGCCAGCTGTACAACACTGTAGCGAAGGCACACTGTGGGGGTTACAACGGAAACCACTTAAAGGGGTGGCAGGAGGAAGGTCAGCGACCCCGGGCCAGGTGATTGAAGCCAGAGGACCGCATGAAGCGGCACATCTGCACAAGGGACAGAGAAAAAGCTTTGGAAAGCTGCGTTTCCAACGGGATACAAACAAGAGCCAGTGTCGCCTTTCGTCCAGCGAGTGTGAGGTACGGAAACGTCAACGTACTTCAGGCATCTAGAATGGGCACGAAATGTCCGATTGGCGGAAACGCAGTAGGAAGGAGAAAAATACTGAAGTTTCGATGCAGTTTGATAGAAGGGGCATTGCGATTGGTAGAGAGAGTTTCTACAAAATAAGAGGAACGCTCCTATTGGTCGAAAATGGCCATGACGTGAAAAACGAATGAACCCAAGTGGAGGGAGGCAGTTCTGCCATGAGTAGGACACGAGAGAAAATTTCGAGGACTCTTCCCTAAACTGGCGTCAACTGCAGAATGGAGCGCTTAACGCTCTCTACGACGAAGAGAAGAAATTAGCTGTAGCAACGTTTAGCTCCAACTGTGGAGAAACGAACCAGCCACATTAGTTAATTGCTCTTGTGAGAACTGAGAGGGCACTATAATATGCACGCTGCGCCAACCAGGTGCGTGTATATCGCCACATAATAAGACTAGGGCTGAGTACATGTTTTCTTGCATATCGAGAAACATAGGGAAAGTTTCTGCTGGAAAGTTCAGCAAAGGCCAGATTAGTTTCGTAGGAATTTCAGTGGGAGAGAGCGCCCTTGCGGTCAGCAGCACGTCACAGCTTAAGGTAAATACTGCGTGCAGGTGTCAACTTTGTTGGTTCACCAGCTTGCGTCCACTGTAAACTCGAGTGGCCTTGGGTAATCTTACGCTCAAATTTGTCACTTAACTAACCATCTACGGTAGACTTGATTGTCATCCTAAATAGCACCGAACTTTGAACCGGAATCGGACGATTTTCGTAGTACTGTCCAACATCATAACGTATGTGAAGGAGCAATTCTGTAAATAAACTTCCAATTAAAGTTTCATAATATTGTGTTTAGGATTAATTTTCAGAGAGATAATATTTAACATTGTTGTGCATAAAATTATTTCACTTTTTGATGTTGGCAAGCTGCGTTATCCATTGCGCTGTTGTCGAGTTGAAAACTGTGTAAAAGTGTCTAATTTTGTGAGAAAAATTGCGACATTAAACTTGTCATTTCACCTTACACAGTTGTTCTCAATTCTAGAATAAGCAAAGCCGCACCTTACAGACTAATACTGTCAAGTCCTTCGTAAATTTGACTCGACTCTGTAATCACTTAAATAACATCAAGTACTCTCTCAATCGAAGATTCATTTCGTATGGAGGTTTTAGTTACATCTTTAATCTACATAACCAGTTTATTGTAGAGTTTGACCGACTCATAAATTATACATTTTTTAAAAATTTTTGTTTATTTTCACTTCTGAAGTAGAAATTATGCTAGGTTTGAGTTCAATGATCAGGCGTAGAACTGTTAGTCTAATTAATACAGGGTGGATTGCGGTAAATTGCTTTTTTTAGAATTCACGTTGTGGCGGCTCTGTTGGTCGAATAGAGGGGAGGGTGGGCGTGGTGAGCGACGGGAGGCTTGTATTCATTTGTTGTTCAGTTGTGATAATACAGTGGACACGAGCGCTCGTTTTACGCTAAAGTGTATTTCTCGAATTCCCACTCTATCATTGCAGTGCGGCGTGCTTTTCGTTTGCGAAAAACACTCTGTTGTCTTCCTGGACGGCAATCAATTTTAAATTTGAAAAATTCATTCATAACAACAGGGGACGCGTCATCTGTAAGCACAGGACCTGAGAGAGGTGTTACAACACCACAAAATGTCGAACGAGTCAGAGCAGCAGTACTGCAACCTCCGAAACGCTCAACTCGGAAACACGCACTTCATCTCGCCATTTCAAGACGTTCTCTCCACCGGATTCCTCACAATGAACTAATTTTTCACTTGTATAAAATGTGGGTGGTCCAGCAAGTGTCAGTACAGGATTACGTAACACGAAGAACATCTTGTGAAGACGTGCTTGCAACCATACCCCGTGACTCAAATGTGTTCTTTTCTGATGAGGCACATTTTCACCCCAGTGGGTGTGTAAACGAACAGAATATGCGGTACTGGAACGACATGAACCCCAGGAAAATTCACCAGACACCCCTGCACTCAGACCACGTCACTGTGTGCTGCGCCATATTGCAAGTAGGCATCATTGGCCCTTACTTTTTCCGCGAAATTCGCCGTGCTGTAACTGTGAATTCGAATCCCCACTTAACTATGCTGCAAGAGTTTTTCCAGCTGGCTTTCGAGGCAATTCAATTACAGCATACTTGGTTTCAAAAAGACAGCGCCACTGCACACTCAGCGGGCGTTCATTACCACGAATTTTTTGAGCCAAACGTTTCGTGGGAGACTCATCTCTCGGATGGGGGATCTCAACTGGCCTGCACGATCGCCGGACTTAGCCCCAGGCGAGATTTTTCTTTTGGGTTACCTGAAGTCATAAGCGTATTGCAACCGTCCCAACACCCTGGGAGACCTACGTAACAATATTGAGGCCGAAACTGCAAAAATGCCAGAAGACATGCTTGAAAGAGTGCATGAGAATTTCAGAAAACGACTGCGGCAGTTTGTGGATTGTGAAGGTAGACATTTGCCAGATATACTGTTTAAACATTGTAATTAGAAACTTCCATTATTGTACAACATGAGGAAAATAAAAATGCAAGTTTGTAAGTGTTCATAATTTTCTATTTCATCCCCATATCAGCAATTTACAACGATTCAACCTGTACTTATACTTTTGTAGTTGTACAGTTAGGAAACAGTTGAGGTCTGCAACTCTTGAAACAAATTCTTACAGAGAACGCAATTATTGTTTTCCATTATTATTCACTTAGACCTTTACTTCAGTTTGAAAACGGTGTCCATATATCGATGTCAAGAAAACAATTTCTACAAAGTAATGCCATGTTTTCCGGAAGTACAGGATGTTCCACTCGAAAGAGGCCCCATAAACAAACATTTGCTTAAATTACATCTAAAAGCTTTGTATAAATATCAGGAAATGAAACGAAATGAAGATATCATACCTCGTTCATGAGGCGATAAAGATGAATCACAAAAGGTGCTGGAAGTGAGCGCCCTCGACTTGTAAAGACAGTTGAACACGGTGCTGCAGATTTTCGAAAGTTGCTGCCAGAACATCTGGTGTCACTTCCTGGATTTCACGGATGATGTTCTCTCGTAAATGTTCCAATTTGTGTGATTTTTTCCTGTAGACCTTGCCTTTGGGTCGCCCCAGAGAAGAAATTCAGGTGGTGTTAAATCAGGTCACCTTGGGGGCCACAGTCCTTTCGGAATCATTCTGCCGGGAAAAATGATTCGTCCTCAGCCAAGGTAGCTAGAGACGAGTGGCATGTGGCCCCACCATGTTGGTACCAGCCGACGGTCAGTTCTTCATCGTTCAACGGGTCCTTAAATTCCAGAAATATTTTGATGTAAAATGAGATTGTCACAATAGACTCCAAAAAAAAATTAAAAAATAAAAAAAATTGGCCCGATGAAGCGGCGATGTGATATTGCACAGAACAAGCCAATCTCTTGTGAGCGCTGTGTTGCTCGACCATGGCATGTGTATTTTCATTACACCCCAAACATGTATTCTGAGAGTTTACACAGCCAGAGAGGTGGAACCACGCCCCAACGCAGAACCACGTGTACTGCAATATTCCTGGCCTCTAAGCAACAAATTACTGAAACAATCTGTAAAATGTAGCGCGTTTGTCTTTGTCACTGACATTCAGTTCCTGAAAAACTGTAAACTTGCTATCTTCACAGCTCAGTGACATTCTACATTCCTGAGATAAACGTCGAACAGACTTTTCAGGGAAGGCCGAAAATCGTTGTTTTCACGTCAGGCACTTTTTCTTCCGACAACGGCGGCCGTCCCCCACCGTGAAGATCCAACACCGTTCCCCCTGCTCTTCATCTTGTTCACTAACTTTTTATGCATAATTTAGACGGTATATGCTAGTCACCAAACTGTCCAGCGGAATCAGTACACACGTTTGTGGGGCCTCTTTCGAGTGGGACACACCGTATATTGTCAACTGGCTAAAAACAGAAGATGCGTTGCAGGAGATATTATTCTGTATGAAAAAGACAATACGTCAGTGTCTTGCGTCGGAACCCAGCCCACATGGACACAAACTAATTACGGACATATGGTGTTTCTGATTATGGAAACTGCAGCCGCGTACAGTAATGTTGTGTCGTGCGTAATTGTAAGCCTCTGACGTAGGAGCTTAAAGATGTAAAGTGCCCGTCGGGCTGTGACGAAAGCGAGCAGCCTCCTTCGGGGAACTGACTCCCTGGATGATAGACCGTATTCGACTCTCAGCACCTTTCGTTGATCAGATAATTTCTTTTCCGAAAACAGGACTACTATCAGACACACTAAATGGTATCTGTTTTTTACTAATTGCAAAGAACTGTCCCAGATTTTTTATCATTTTGCATTTTTCTGTGTTTACATCTTTGAAGTCTGCTGCATGTGGCATGTTTCCTCTTTAACTGTTAGTGTTCTGAGTTGTTCCTTATAAATATACAGGATGTATCGTTACTAATAACGAAAGGTGGCCTGAGTGAAAATATATACGATAGTAAAAGCAAACGCGATCCAGTAAACATCGGTCTGCAAACAAGCCATTTGCGAGTTATTTGCGAGTCCCTATAACAAATGTAACGTAAGAGTAATAAAATACACGTCTGCACATATAAATTTATCAGATGAATGTGTAAGTTATATTTTGTACTCTACCGCCAATGTGACAGGCTCGATGATCTGCCTAGTACTCACACCCGAGATAGCTAGGTTATGGGATCTCTAATATAAATCTATATACAGAATGAGATTTTCACTCTGCAGCGGAGTGTGCGCTGATATGAAACTTCCTGGCAGATTAAAACTGTGTGCCGGACCAAGACTCGAACTCGGGACCTTTGCCTTTCGCAGGCAAGCGCTCTACCGACTGAGCTACCCAAGCACGACTCACGCCCCGTCCTCACAGCTTTACTTCTATATACTTTTATGTTATCTTTTATTTCTCCTTAAATGCAAGAATCTTGTTACCTCACAAAATTTTCCTAATTTATAATATATTATGAAGTTAATATATCATAATCTCTTTTCTATCTTCCCAAATTCCTATCTTCTATACATAAATTGTTAAATTTAAGTATTTCTTTTTCTTGTTATGTCTACAACTTTGTTTCTGTAGTTTTGCAATAGATGGCAGTAGCGGCAAGTTGGCGTGCAGGTGGTACGCGGTAAGTGTCACACAATAAACTTATACATTTCTAAACATAACACCATCAAAATATTAGTCGATTTGTAATTGCATTATAAAGTTATTCTCGACTGAATACGAGTATATCAACTTACGAGCCCAGCTCTCGTCATTTGCGGGAGGTTTTCATTTTCTGGCTTAACAAGAAAAATCTGCTAATGTCGTTCATAAAATGTTGGGGACAACATATAGTGAGGCATCTATCGGAGAAAGAATATGCAGAAAATAGTTTTCATCGCTTGAAGAACGATGAGTTTTCGTCGAAAACTGGCGTGGCGGTGAAAGAGAGAATCTCTACGGAGCTACTGAAAGAGAAGGAAATAATCACAGGGGATCGTTTTCGAAAGCAGTTGATGCGTTTGAGACGATTCTGGGAAGATAAACGGTCACAATACAGCTATACCCATGAAAAAGTGATTCTGCATCATGACTATGCTCGACACCATATCGCTAAACCCATCAAAATGTACTTGGAAACGTGGAAATGGGAAGTCCTACTCCAGACATTGCTCCCTCTGACTGCCTTTTTTCATCGTTCAGTGGCACACAGCTTTCTTCTTCTTTTTTTCAAAAAAAGGGTGACCAAGTGCAAAACTGGATCGATTCATGGATCTCCTCAGAGATGCCCACTTCTTCCGTCGCGGGATTCGTATGCTGCTCAGACGATGGGAGGAAGTAGCGGCCAGCGATAGCCCGTACATTGAATAGCAAATGTTTCATTAGTTGTTCACAATAATGCCTGCAGAAGCAAAGTTGTAGATCTAATAATTACACTTAAGTCCGTAAGTATTTTAAGCTGCAATATTGTTCACCCTTACTTAAAATAATAAGAACCCAAATACGTTTCACATTCCGAATATGTACAATTTCATATTGTGAAAATACAGCCTTTCTTAGTAAAAAGGTGGCTGGTCATTTATAAATGGTTGCAAATAAAATTAAAAAGTGCGTGGTTAATGTGCACCACTGACTTCTATGTGAAATATTGTCTCAGTTACTACAGATCTGTTTGAAATGTAAGCTTTTCGATTAAGTCTCCATTTAAGTGGGTTAAAGTATCACTCATGGTTTACCTTAACATGAAATGCACTACTGCTTCAGCAAATTACATACTGTAATTTACTGTTCACGCACAACTGTTCCTCGTGTCGTCGCATTTGGATGCAATACTGTACTTATTTCTGCAGTGAGTTACACATTCTTTCAAACATCCGCGGATCATCTCTGAAATGTGGACAAGATTGTAAAATTCGCTATTCCGTTCCTCAACCGCATCAGTGGTAGCGCTGCACGATTTGCTTATGAGGTGACCCCAGACTGAAAACTCCGGAGACTGAGGTCAGGTGAATCAGGAGGTCAAGGTACAGGCGCTGCTCGACCTCCCCATCTCGGACTATATTTGGCCCTTTATATGTCGTCTTGCAGCAGCTGAAAAATCTGTGACGGATGAAATTTGAGCCCACTTAGATGGAGACTTAATAGCAGAGTTAACTTTACAAAAATAACGGTATGGGTTTTCGACCGTGGAAAGATAGAAGAATCTGGGTGCAATATGATGTCCGTAGTGTATTCAGTCTCAGAAGATCTAGTAAGGAAGACTGTTTCCCAATCCAAGATCAATTTGCCATATGATTCACAAGTAAAGTGATGTATGTTATCTGTAGATGTACAACGACTACATAAATACGTGTCGCTAAGCCCAATACGGAAAAGTCGCTCCTTCGTTGCAAACAAGTTATTTACTACCTTATACCACGAGGACGCTGTGCGCATCGGCAAAATCGTAAGTCTAATATTCAACCAAACTGTTGTCCAGTATGTTGTACCTCTTTCAACGAGGTTCTGGCAATGGACTGCTTCCCAACAAGTCTTTAGGAATTTCGTGGTGAGAACGGGTCTCCATAAAATGTCTGCTCCTAAATTGCTCACCGCAAGTTAGAAGTCACGAATGTGTTTTAACTTACAATTTTTGCAACTAACATCAATCTGGGGTTCAAGACTAGCAGGACGGGCATAGTGAAATAAATGATACGTGAATGTGTGAGTTTCTTGAGTCATCGTCAAAACAGTCGTCTCATTACAGTATCTACGTCGTTCTTCGTCTATCAGCCAGGCCCAACCATCAAAGGAACGTGGCTTCGTGACCACCTCGCACCGTAAGCAAAGAATATGTCTTTCCATAAGAAACGACCAGACAATTGTAGTTTCTTCCCAATCATCGAGGGAAGCGGATAAACTTGGCCCACGTAATAAGATTTGGGTAAGACATACGTAAGACATACGTATCCAGCATGCGGCCTTTCTGGAGCAGAGTAAGAGAACGCCTTTCATGCTCTATTATCGCTCCCTGGATTTTTTTCCGTAGTAGACTTCCAGTTGATCGTCGCTATTTTGAGTGGAGAACGATCAGTGATGTACCGAGAGACGTATGCCAATCCACTGCTGTAGCCCATGGAATAACCGCGTCATCAAAACCTCGGGAAATAAGAACCCTGCACTTACCTTCATTAAGTAGTGCATCTGAACTCCGACAGTAATCATCGATTACAGCCTCAGTCGAGGTATCTCTGCAGGACTGCGGAGTAGGACCATCACGTCATCCGTGTATGCACGAACAGCTATAGTCCTTCCGGAAAGCGTCCAACCTTTCCGCTGGGATGCCAGCAGCAATCGAAGTAGGAGCTCCAGAGACAACACATACAAAGTCATTGACAGCGGGCTTCCTTGATTCTCTCACCGTCGGATATTTATCGCGGGAGCCAGTCGGTCATTAACAACCATCGCAGCTGAAATACCAGTGAACAGATTTGAGAGCATTCGCTGTGTGTCAACAGTAAAAGCAACTGCCCCAGACTAAGCAAAAAGTCGTGATTAACAAGATCAAATGCTTTATCAAAGTCTAGAAAAAAAAAGGGCACAAGGGACGGACTTTACAGCAGCAACCGAAACCATGTCACGACACTCGACTGTAGGGGTAACAATGGTACGACCAGGTACGCAGCTTTGATGTTTTGCAACAACCATCTCCATCAGAGCCGACATCCTACTATTAACTGCCTTCGCCACAGCCTTATAGTCAAAATTTAACAAATTAATATGGCGAAAGCTATCAGGGGCAGCCTGTCCAGGGCGTTTCGGGATTAAAACAGTTTTTCCCACTTTGAACGAGGTCAGAACTACTCTACCCTGCAACACTTCATTCTTAGAGGGACATAAAGGTAGCACCCAGCAGTGGCCAAACGATCACGTAAGATTCCTTAGGGAGTCCATCCAGACCCGGGGATTTCAAATAAGTTTGTAAACTTCCTCAGGGTGAAAGGCAACTAAGAGCATTTCATTACGTTCAGGTGTAATTATCGTACCCAAGATGCTGACCAGGGGGTCGTAGAAGGTTTCACTGGACTCATCTATTTCGCAGATGTCTATATAGTATGGTGTAAAACGCACACTATATCAGCGTGCTCCATTACGACACGTCCATTGTTTGTCTTGAGAGGATGAATACAAGTGCGTCGGTGACGGGTCTGATGCAGAAGCATATGATATAAGGAAGTCAGTTCTTCTGTCATGAGTGAACGTAGCTTGGATCGCATTTTCAAACCTTCCATTTGTATTCACTTAAAAGTCAACAAGTTTGCCTTTACAAACCCTAACATCCGCAATTCGCAGAGGGGCGTGATGCGCAGCAGCATAAAGTTCACGCAAGATGGAATACTAATATTCGTGAGTTCTCCGAAAGTCACGCACAGAAAAGTATCAAATTTTGCCTAAACCTCGGTTTTGCCAGCTATGTCTACCACTCTAGGATGGAAGAGTATTTACCAGTGGACCGTAGAGTACGCTCCCACATGGCTCGCATCGCGTCATCGAGAGAGGCGTCAGCTAGGTGAGCGACGTTTAACATCCACTGAGTGCGAAACAATTTGACTGGTTGCCGTTCAAGATCGAGAGTTGAAGTCACACGCACACAGTGGTCCGTAAAGGAAGCTGGGATGACTTCAACATTAAGAATACAATAGTGCATACAGTCTGATAAGTAAAACCTAGCCCGCATCTCGTGGTCGTGTGGTAGCGTTCGCGCTTCCCACGCCGGGATTCCCGGGTTCGATTCCCGGCGGGGTCAGGGATTTTCTCTGCCTCGTGATGGCTGGGTGTTGTGTGATGTCCTTAGGTTAGTTAGGTTTAAGTAGTTCTACGTTCTAGGGGACTGATGACCATAGATGTTAAGTCCAATAGTGCTCAGAGCCATTTGAACCACTTGAAGTAAAACCTATCTCATCTGCTACTAGAAGTCGCAGTACAGTGGGTAAATTTAACTAAAGTCGGGTATTTACATATCGAGACGTCTTTCAGGCGCAAGGAGCGGATTAATTCATGTAATTCATAACGAAATTAAAATTTGAAGACTGAGCTGCAGCACGCTAAACACAGTCAAAATTACCACCCAACGGAATACCCGGAGGACTCTTACGCAGCAGTTAAACAATTTCCTCTTCATAAAAACGCGAACGATCCACTACGCGTTCAGTGCCAGAAGAGGCATATAAAAATGGTAAGATTGAAAAGTTGACAACCCATGACCCTGCCAGAATCCAAAATTACCACCTCAGCAATAGGAATGCCTTCGAAAAAGAATAAGGCGATCACCGTAGAATATTCGGGTGCTACATTATTAAAAAAATGGTTCAAATGGCTCTGAGCACTATGGGACTCAACTGCTGAGGTCATTAGCCCCTAGAACTTAGAACTACTTAAACCTAACTAACCTAAGGACATCACAAACATCCATGCCCGAGGCAGGATTCGAACCTGCGACCGTAGCGGTCTTGCGGTTCCAGACTGCAGCGCCTTTAACCGCACGGCCACTTCGGCCGGCTACATTATTAAAGATCAAATGAAAACCAGATAATGAGAATTGCCAAAATAACACCTCCTGTAAGAAGACTATGTCCGCACATGAGTCATAAATGAGCTGACGCAGCGAAACCAATCGCAATTCTGATTCCACACGATTAACATTTACGGAAAGGAATGTGTAGGTTTCGGTAATTGATCATAGCTTGTAACACCCCCTTAGAAAAATTTATAAATGTCAATGCTGCAAAACCTCTACGTTATTTCATTTTCAAACAGCTGAGCAAAACTGAACGTATTCAGGCATTTCTCTCGTTTCTTATTCTGATCAACGCTAAACTGACACACAATATTTTTAGCACAACGCAATCTGACTTTCAATAATCGCTACAAAAGAATGGCCCTGACTAACAAAAACCTATACCTTTCATGAATCACTTACCTCACAAAAATCTTTGTTACTCGAACTATTGCAATGCAGCGAGCGCCAATACTGCCAGCTAAATAAAAGATTCGAACTACTGAAGGCACTAACTACTGATAGGCACAGTTAGCAAATGAAAGATTTTGATAGATAACAAACAATGTATTTACCTTAATAGTGTTCAAAAGTCATCACGTATATATCTATCAATTCATTACATTCATCTTTACAAATTTCCTTTTTCTGGCGGACACACATCCAGATCGTCCGCTTATAGTAATCTCTCAAAACTCTGCCATCTCTCTCTCTCTCTCTCTCTCTCTCTCTCTCTCTCTCTCTCTCTCTCTCCCCACATCCACCACTGCTGGCGACTCACCTCCAACTGCGCAACGCTACGCGCTGTTCACATCCAACTGGCCAACACTACAATAGCAAATATTCCAACGATGAGTCCAACCAGCCACAGACTGCACACAGCACAGTCAGTGATTTTCATACAGAGCGCTACGTGGCGTTACCAACATAAAAACCTAAACAGCCTACTTACAAGCTATACAGGAATGTACGGAACGTATCGAGCAGAATCAGGTAGACAGCTGAGCGTCAAGGTCCATTTCGGAGCCCACAGATGTAACAAACATCGGGGGACCAGAACCTCTGTCATCGCAACCTTTTTTCTTAGATTGCGTAGGTGCCACTGCACGGTAGGTAGTGTAAGCTGTTTCTATCGGCTACGTGACATGGCGGCCTCTGTAGATGGAGGTGTGGGGGTGGTCATAGACACAGCTTCCTGCCCCTCAGAACAAGAATCTTGTAATGCAGGTCCACTCACTAAGGCAGAAGCATTCTATGGAACTACAAATGCAACAGGCGACGCTTGGTCGCTAATTCTGTTCTCTTCGGGAGTTACTGTAGGCGGCAAATTCAGAAAACGGTCGGCGGCCGAAGACGAACTCCGCTCCCTCTCCACACACAGGCAGCTCAGAAGGAGCTACTTCGGAGTAGGAGGGATGCTGGAGAAAACTTCTTCGCTACTTATCGTACTACGGATTGGAGGTATCGTAGTATCGAGAGGAGCATGGGACACAATCGATGTGGAGGCTGGGGCAGATGGTACAGCCAAATCCTTACCCTCACCATCTTGAGTCCGATGTCTCTTGTTTGTCACTGTTATATATTCTATCCTGGGGGCAATAGAATTCTGAACCTCTCGCGAAGGTAAAAGCGGATACTCGTTACACGATTATCAGAACTGACTTTTTGGTCATTATGATCCGAAGCAGACGTAGGTCCGACGTCGGGAGTGGAAGGAACAAGATGAGCAACCGCCAATTTGCGACAGTGCACTAATGACGGCTTTAACACAAAAACCGTCCGCTGGCAATTAGACCGAACGTGTTCACTTTCATTACATTGGAAGCAGGTTCCCTCTTTACCAGTATACATGACACGAACGCGGCAACCACACACTTATAAATGTGATGGAATGTTGCGTCTGACATACATTTCCACGGAACGCATTCCACTATAACACTATAATCTGTGCTGAGTAGGCCAACTTTCAGGACGGCCGTTTGTCACGTTACCATAAGGAGTCAGTATCTCCTTTAGAAAGTTGTCATCAATCTCCGACGGGATGTTGAACACTCGAACATTGGTATAGTCAATTTCAGCATCTGCGGGTGACACCATACTAACGGAATTATCGTGATACTTGAACGGGGCTTGAGAACCATATCGCGACAGTAATCTGTCAACGTGAAGGGGAGCCATAAATTTCACGTGAAACACGTGCTCGTCTGAGTCAAAATAAGCGGTGTGGACCTGATCAGAGATCACATGAATTGTATCGACAAGCCAATCATGAATTTCTAGAGACCCGGGCTGCACGTGTGGCGTTGTTTTATCGAAAGTAAAGCTCACATTACCTTTTCGTGGAATACACGTGGAAACCATGGTAGCCATAGCGGAGCGGCCGGCACCGTTGCAGGTAGACGAACACAAACAGGCAGTAAGGCGGAGCAGTGACGCTACGACTCACGCGGCAGACAAAACAACACTAACGAGGAAAACTTCGCGCAAGCGACGCTGCGGCAAGTGAAATAAACAAGAACCTTCCCGCTCGGCGCTCGAGGCGGAACTGATTTGGCTATCCGTGCACAACCCACAGCCAGGTCCAAACTACCATATGTCGTCAACCATGCGCCTACGATCTGTGCTCGTACATCCATTGTGTATATTCCCGTACAGGTCACACGTTTTACTTAAAAGTTATAGGTTTATAGTTGACGACATATAGAGGTTTTCGTCTGCCAGTGAGTCGTGCATGGATAGCCAAAAAAGGCGACCGTTCGCGATAAGCGGGAGATCCAGATTCAAGTCCCGGTCCGGCATCGATTTTCGTCGTCGTCATTCCATTCTACAGCTGACAATTTTCCTTATTCGCAACTGCGATTACATTTAATGTATGCATGCATGTTCAAAGGAACTTTACCTCGTAATCAGAATAACACAGGCTTTGCAATATCGTATCGCAATTTCATTCTGAGTCATAAGTTTCCTCACAGAAATTATATACAACTAAATGCATTATTAGCTGCAGATGATATACTGCAGATAAAATATTCCTGTTCCACTCTAGACAGATAAACAACCAATGCTTAATGTCCAACTAACGTTCATCCTCGCTAAAAATTACATCGTTATTTTAGTACCCGGAGCACACCTATTGTACTACAGTAAAAAAATAAAAAAGTGCAATAGCGTAGAAACATGCCTTGGTGCAATTTTCTCAAGGCGGTGACATCAAAGTACTTAATTAAGAAAGTAATAGAAAGTGAGTCTAGATAACGCTATCGACTCTGCCGTTCTCATATCTCGCTGTACACATTTTTGGTGTACTATGGTAACTAATGGAGGAAGATCAGTTCGTGTCAGACCTCCAGATGTACATATGCTAGGACGTGTTTTTACGAGCACTGATGTCATCCTGCATGGCCATATTGAAGTAAAGATTCTTTGAACCTCATGGATAAGACGCACATTGAAAACCGAATAGGTAACGCCTAGTGCTTTATGCTGCATCAAATTGTTCAGCTGAATTGAAGGTAGTACATATTAGTATTTTAATACAATTACAGCTACAGACGAAAGCTCACTGTATAGTTTCATTGATAATCCATGCTGAAAACACGAGTGCAGCGTCAGAACACAAAGGTATGCTTGTTGAACTCGGAGAACGTCGTTCAGAATAGTGTCTGTTTTTTCCCACCATAATGGGAGCGTAGACCCTCAAACAATAGATAGGGGAGCGTGTTACAAGGAGCTGTTGTAAGTAGGCTGTTTAGGTTTTTATATTGGTAACGCCACTTAGCGCTCTGTATGAAAATCAGTGGCTGTGCTGTGTGCAGTCTGTGGCTAGTTTGCATTGTTGTCTGCCATTGTAGTGTTGGGCTGTTGGCTGTTAACAGCGCGTAGCGTTGCGCAGTTGGAGGTGAGCCGCCAGCAGTGGTGGATGTGGGGAAGTGAGATGGCGGATTTTTGAGAAAGAAAGATCTGGACGCGTGTCCATCAGAGACAGTAAATTTGTAAGATTGGATATCATGGACTGATATATGTATTATCACTTTTGACCACCATTAAGGTAAATACATTGTTTGTTCTCTATCAAAATCTTTCAGTTGCTAACTATGCCTATCAGTAGTTAGTGCCTTCAGTAGTTTGAATCTTTTATTTAGCTGGCAGTAGTGGCGCTCGCTGTATTGCAGTAGTTCGAGTAACGAAGATTTTTGTGAGGTAAGTGACTTGTGAAAGGTATAAGTTAATGTTAGTCAGGCCCATTCTTTTGTAGGGATTTTTGAAAGTCAGATTGCGTTGCGCTAAAAAATATTATGTGTCAGTTTAAGCACAGTCATGCATAATTTTTCTAAGGGGACGTTTCATACTGTTACTGCCTCAAGTCAGAGAGGAGGTGAACTAAAGTGTCTGGGAGAGACCTGCTTCGTGACAACAATTCAGTAAAACTGCAAAATATTTTAATTGACAGTTACGCTGCTGTAGGCTTGAACTTTGACATCATTCTCTGTACAGAATACCTAGATTTATCTCTAATTTAACAAATGAAGGCTCATTAAGAAAGGAATTCCGTATGAAATACATAATTTTCGTCTAGATCTAGACATAGATTATTTGTTTGAAATGAAGACTGCTGAAACGGTAGTGTTTTGGTACGGATGAGAAACACTTGTAGACATAGGACGATTTCCAGCTAGTGCAACACACCGAACCAAACTCTCTGAGTATGTAAGTTAGTATGCGTCCATGGCCATCATGGATGTGGATAAAAGCATTTTGGGTGTTACGCTGCGTCGTTATAAAACACTATGACTACTAAATCATCAACGTCTCGACCATTTTCGCAGTGGTTATTTTCAGGGCGATTCGGGTGAGGACCGCTGCAAAGACGATCGAATTGTCGGTGGTTTAGTTGCTTTAATTCAGGTGCGAGCAACCACTGGGCCGAGGGCCACATGCGGCCCGCTAATGGTTTTTGTGCGGCCCGCCAAGATAGTCAAAAATCTATCTTGAACCGAGATTCCTTTCCCTTGTGTGACCGAAAATTTCCTCTGCGACAGCTACTTCAATACTCATGCACAGTGTAGATACTATTCGCGCAAACCAAGTTGACACGCAGCGTGGAGGCGATTAGTACGACGCGCAGTGCTTTTCCGTTTGATCTGGTTTATTTCCATTTTGTCTGTTCAATAGTAAATATATAAATTTTCAACTTTAGTGGAACTATGAACACTCCGAAAAATGTATAATCAGCGACAAATGTCCTGTGGTTAATGAAGAATGGACACAAACATATTTCTTTGTTGATAAAGGGAATAAAGCACTGTGTTTATTGTGTCATGAAACGACAGCCGTCTTCAAAGAGTGCGGTCTGAAACGTCATTACGAAACAAAACATACCGAATTTTCCTACAAACTTTCCAAGGATGAACGCAAAATGAAAGCTGCGGAGTGTATGAAAAAGTTAAAGAAGCGGCAAACATTATTTACAAAGCTGTCAACATAGTGCTACGGAAGCAAATTTCAGGGTAGCCTATAATCTTGCTAAACGTAACAAGCCTCTTTCGAATAGTGAGTTAATTAAGGGTTATAAGGAAGTATGTGCAAGTATATTGGGTCCTAATGTTAGAAATAACTTTGAAAACATTTCGTTAACAAGAAGGACTATACTGTGGCGCAATGACTTAGCTAGCGACAAACTCACAGAACAGCTGAAGACTGCAAGCAAAGACATCTTCAACTTTTGTAGTCCTGTTTTCCTCAGTTGCGTGTAATATCACGGCATACTGATAATTTTTGCTTATGGACCGTGTGACAGCAACTGAATAAAACACAATTTTAGATCCATACGCGTTTCGCCTTTATTTTCTGCAAGGCATCATCAGTGGCAGGTTGCGTGGACAATTTATTACATATTACGCTCTGTTGCATTTTTGGTGTTGTTCTTCTTCTTATGAATGCCAATTTGCGTATTTTTTCCCGCATTCCACAGCACTATGAACTGAACGCTTGTTTCACTCTGCTCTCTTGATGTCCTATTTTCGTAACAAAATCTTGAGATACCTCCTTCGTGTCCAGAAATAAGAGGAGTTCATTCTACAATGCCCATGCTCTTTCTAACGGTTTGCCCAGTCTCAGCCACCTCACATTACTGTGGTAAATCACGTCTTAATACTCTGCCCCCACATCATCAAGAAGAGATTTGAACTATCGATAGTGGAGTGCCTTGGACTGATTGTTCACAACATCAACAACAGAATCTACCACATGCTTTGACATCACTGTATTTGTGCTTCTAACTTGCTATTTTTTTTTTTTTTTTAAACTTTTACAATATCTACATTTTTTCCACTGAAAGCTCCGTCCATATTAGTTTGTTCCAGAACATTCCTCTTTTCTCCTGATGACTGGGTGTTGCGTGACGTCCTTAGGTTAGTTAGCTTTAAGTAGTTCTAAGTTCTAGGGGACTGATGACCATAGATGTTAAGTCCCACAGTGCTCAGAGCCGTTTGAACCTCTTTTCTCCGCACAGTTGATAGGACACTCAAGCAAGTTCTGACCGGTGTTTTTACCGTTAATTGATTGTCGGTCAAGTAATTCCCCTGTGAAGACGAAATTTTCAAGAAATCCTCGGATAAAAATGAGTAACTGTGCAGTGTCTTCATTATCTGTGGTCTCATCCATTGTTAAACAAATATTTGCTTGCAGTCTCAAGGTATATTGATAATTTTTACTTATGGACCGTCTGACAGGATCTGAATAAAACACAATTTTAGTTCCATACGCGTTTCGCCTTTATTTTCTGAAAGGCATCATCAGTGGCAGGTTGCGTGAACAATTTCTTACATATTACGCTCCTGTTGCATTTTAGGTGTTGTTCTTCTTCTTATGAATGCCAATTTGCGGTTTTTTGCCACATTCCACAGCACTATGAACTGAACGCTTGTTTCAATGCCATTCAAAATCATTCAAAGCAAAGCTAAGTCTATCTGCAAAGCAAGCAGTAGGATACAATTTTTGTCATTTCCTTATTTTTGCGAAACAAAGTGCTTGAAAGAGTCTCTGCTAAGATTAGGGTTCATCTGCTGAGTTTGGAGCATGAGTTCACAAGAAGGTTTCAGGAGATAAGGAAAACTGAGCCTCAGTTAAATTTACTGTTTATCCCATCACTACTGAAATTGACACAGCACCTGAAGAGCTGCAGTTTGAACTTAATGGCTTGCAGTCAGATCACACTGCGAAAGAAATGTTTAATGCTGTGTCTGTTACAAATCTTTGTTGGCTGAAAAATTTCCATGTGGGAAGGAATTTGCTGTGTAAACGTTCTCCATATTCGGGTCTGCGTATACACTAACAGAAAAAAAATCGCAGCACCAAGAAGGAGTTGTGCGACAAAAACGAAAGTTTGTGGGCGTGTTTCTACATCTGAAAGACAATGTGTGTTCAAATTTCGCGCCTGTCGCAGAAGAGTGGCGCTAGTAACGCCACAATGAGCATGAAAATTAGGTTTGCTTTAAATGCACGCTGTAACGACCGTGAGCTTTAGTTACCTTCGAGATTGGTCGTTGCGAGTCCATAATAGTCATAACCCTCTTTAAGGCGACGAAAACGCCATTATATCTTCACACTGAGTTTGAACGAGATCGTATAATGGGACTTCGAGAAGGTGGACTGGACTGCAGGAAGACTTGCCAGGAATGTAGCCACTGTACATGACTGTTGACTGTGGTGGTCACGAGAATGTACGATCGCAAGAAGACCGGACTGCTGACGGCCACGTGCCACTAGCGAAAGGGAAGAGCATCGTGTTCGGCGAATGACTCTGGCGCATCGTTCTGCATCTGCAGCAGCGCTTTGAGCAGCAGCTGGCATCACAGTGACACAGCGAACGGTTACAGATAGGTTACATCAAGGACAGCAACGTCCCAGAAGCCCTGTAGCGTGCTTTGCGCTGATCCCATACCACCACCCCTGCGACTTCAGTGGTGTCAAGTGACAGCTCATTGGAGGGAAGGGTGGAAGTCTATTGAGTGTTCTGATGAAAGCCGGTTTCGCCTCGATGCCATTGAAGGTCGTGTGTTGGTTAGGAAGAGGTCTGTTGACGGTCTGCAGCCAGCCCGTCTGCGTGCTAGGCACACTGCACAAACACCTGGAGTTACGGTGTAGGGTGGGATCAGGAGCACTCTCGTGGTTATCCCACGCACCTTTACTACAAAATTGTACGACAACCTGATGACTCGACCAGTTGCGCTGCCATCCAAGAACAGCAGCCCAGGGTGTAACAGGATAACGCTCGCCCACATTACGTTGCTGTAACCCAACATACTTTACAGAGCGTCGACATGTTCTACATCTACATTTATACTCCGCAAGCCACCAAACGGTGTGTGGCGGAGGGCACTTTACGTCCCACTGCATTACCTCCCTTTCCTGTTCCAGTCGCGTATGGTTCGCGGGAAGAACGACTATGCGCTCGAATCTCTCTAATTTTACATTCGTGACCTCCTCTGGAGGTATAAGTAGGGGGAAGCAATATATTCGATACCTCATCCAGAAACGCACCCTCTCGAAACCTGCACAGTAAGCTACACCGCGATGCAGACCGCCTCTCTTGCAGAGTCTGCCACTTGAGTTCGCTAAACATCGCCATAACGCTATCACGCTTACCAAATAACCCTGTGACGAAATGCGCCGCTCTTCTTTGGAACTTCTCTATCTCCTCTGTGAACACGACCTGGTACGGATCCTACACTGATGAGCAATACTCAAGTATAGGTCGAACGAGTGTATTGTATGCCACTGCCTTTGTTGATGGACTACATTTTCTAAGGACTCTGCCAATGAATCTCAACCTGGCATCCTCCTTACCAACAATTAATTTTATATGATCATTCCACTTCAAAACGTTCCGTACGCATACTCCCAGATATTTTACAGAAGTAACTGCTACTAGTGTTTGTTCCGCTATCATATAAGCATACAATAAAGGATCCTTCTTTCTATGTATTCTCAATGCATTACATTTGTCTATGTTAAGGGTCAGTTGCCACTCCCTGCACCAAATGCCTATCCGCTGCAGATCTTCCTGCATTTCGCTGCAATTTTCTAATGTTGCAACTTCTCTGTATACTACAGCATCAACAGCGAAAAGCCGCATGGTACTTCTGACACTATCTACTAGGTCATTTATATATGTTGTGAAAAGAAATGGTCCCTTAATACTCCCCTGTGGCACGCCAGAGGTTACTGTAACGTCTGTAGACGTCTCTCCGTTGAGAGCAACATGCTGTGTTCTGTTTGCTAAAAACTCTTCTATCCAGCCACACACGTGGTCTGATATTCCGTAGGCTCTTACTTTGTTTATCAGGCGACAGTGCGGAACTGTATCGAACGCCTTCCGGAAGTCAAGGAAGATGGCATCAGCCTGGGAACCCTTATCTAATATTTTCTAGGCCTCATGAACAAATAAAGCGAGTTGAGTCTCACACGATCGCTGTTTCCGGAATCCGTGTTGATTTCTACAGAGCAAATTCTGGGTTTCCAGAAATGACATGATACGCGAGCAAAAAACATGTTCTAAAATTCTACAACAGATCGATGTCAGAGATATAGGCCTATAGTTTTGCGCATCTGCTCGACGACCCTTCTTGAAAACTGGAACTATCTGTGATCTTTTCCAATCGTTTTGGACCTTCCGTTCCTCTAGAGACTTGCGGTACACGGCTGTTAGAAGGGGGGCAAGTTCTTTCGCGTACTCTGTGTAGAATCGAATTGGTATCCCGTCAGGTCCAGTGGACCTTCCTCTGTTGAGTGATTTCAGTTGCTTTTCTATTCCTTGGACACTTATTTCGATTTCAGCTATTTTTTCGTTCGAGCGAGGATTTAGAGAGGGAACTGCAGTGCGGCCTTCCTCTGTGAAACAGCTTTGGAAAAAGGTGTTTAGTATTTCAGCTTTAAGCGTGCCATGTTGCGTTCTCAATCACTGTATCTGTCACCAATCGAGCGCATATGGGACATAATTAGTCGATAACTGCAGGGCCATCCACAACCAGTATTAACTGTCCGTATATTGACCGACCGAGTGCAACAGGTGTGGAACTCCATCCCACAAACTGACATCGGCACCTGTACGGCACAATGCATTCACTTTTGCATGCTTACATTCACCATTCTGGCGATTACACCGGTTATTAGCGTACCATCATTTCACATTTGCAATGGCTTATCTCGAGCTTGCATTAACCTGTGATCTTACTACGTCAATCACTTAAATATGTTACCTAGGCAAATGTATTCCCGAAGTTTCATTACTCTTCATTCATTATTTTGTTGCGAGTTATTTTCCGTCAGTGTATTTTTCAACCAAGTTTTTCTTGCTTGAACATCAACAAGAGTAAATACTGATGCTCTTCGACAGACATTAACTTGCAGTGTGTGATGGGAATTTCAGTAAGCAGTCTCACGTCTGATTTCAAAATAATTGTACAAAAGTGTGATAGGGTATATTTGCCTCATTAAATTGGTTATAAAATTAAATGTGTTTGCAGATGTACATGATATGTAATAAGCAAAATTAATAAATTTAACAAAATTTTGTCTATTTTACTTATATTTATTGATCTGCATTGTACAATTACTGTCTTTTATGAACTGCAAGGTTAAATAATGAATGCAATCATTTCAAAAGGTGCGGACCTCCATTAATCTCCCTTTCCACTAAGAGGCCCAAGAAGCAAAACAACTGCCCACCTATCTATCATTACGCCCTGGCCTAAGTTCCAAAATAATTTTGTTTTTTGAAAAGGTGTTCCGAAAACAGAATAGGTACACTGAGTTGGGCATAAATTATTCTGAAGAAGTGGAGTTAGTGGTTTTCGATTTTTTTAAACTTCGATAGTGAACACTTACTGCACCCTTCCGCAACTTCCCTCTACTTTACGATACGCAGGGTTGCTGCTACCACCGCAGTGTGCGGCTGGAGAAAGTTTGCACACCCGCGTGCATCTGCCCGAGTCTTACAAGTCGCGACGCACCGCCTCGTTCCCCACGAAGCCGGCAACGACTTCCGCAAATTTCACCGCACAATTAATGGGTACCGGGCCGAATGCTTAGCACGCTCGCCGGAGAAATTGGAGAGTGGAGAGCCTATAATGACCCGGCGGGCGCGCCTCCTTTGTCTCTGTCGTGTTTTTAATCCATTGTTCCCCGCAGAATGCGGTGTCTGCTGGAACGAGCCCGACGAGCACGCGGTGGCTCGGCTGCCTTCCTGGACAGCGCGCGGCGCGCCGTGTAGGCGCTTAATCACCGGCCGCTCTCGCTGCACACCGCAGCACACACAGCTCCATCCGTGCTGATCGCCAGCTTATCTACCTGGCGACGAACGACTACGATGGTTTCGCAGGTACGGGCGTCGGCTAAATAACGTAGCACAGTAGACTACTGGTCAGTAAAGTTCCAGCACCATGAAGGCGGCCTGCAACAACGTCAAATCGGGCTGACGTGAATTCATGTCCAGGATTTCAAATGATTAGCAAAAAAAAATGTGTGTGAAATCTAATGGGACTTAACTGCTAAGATGATCAATCCCTAAGCTTACACACTACTTAACCTAAATTATCCTAAGGACAAACACACACACCCATGCCCGAGGGAGGACTCGAACCTCCGCCAGGATCAGCCGCACAGTCCATGACAACAGCGCCTTAGACCGCTCGGCTAATGCCGCGCGGCAAAATGATTAGCACTTCAGCGCAACCGCACAAAGTGACCATCTACGTTCTGCATGCAATATAAAAGAATACGCAGCATCATTCTCATTCAGAAATCGGATATGAATATTGGCTGTTTGTGAGAACATCTTGTTGTGCAGTGATGGGATTCCACTGTTGCAAGACCATGCCCAGTCGATTTATACCAGGACTACATATAATTTTATTTTTATGGTCAGTTCACTCGCGAAATTCAAACTGCAGTCAAGAACCGGTGAAGTTCTGCGAAGTTGTGTTGCGGAGTGTCTCTAGTATGCGCGTCGATCGTATTCTACCGTACTTTTCAGTTATGACCGCACAGTGAGCACGAAACGATGCCTGGAAAATTCACTGTGGTGACTACATCATGGGGTAGCGATATGCAAAAATACAGAGGGCGGCAAGATGGCGTACGCAAGGTATAAATGGGGAGAGCATTGGAAGACCTGTCATTTCTGCTCATGTCAATAATGTGAAAACGTTTCAGGCGTGATTACAGCCGCACGACGCAAATTCACAGACTTTGAACGAGGAATGATAGTTGGAGCTATAGGCATGCGACAATTCATTTTGGAAATCGTCAGAAAATTCAGTATTCCGAGACCCCCAGTGTCAAGAGTGTGTCGAGAATAACATATTTCAGGCATTACCTCTCAGCACAGACAACGCAATGGCCGACGCCGTTCACTTGACGACCGAGAGCAGCAGCGTTCGCGTACAGTTGTCACTGCCAACAGACAAGCAGCTCTGCATGAAATAACCGCAGAAATCAATGTGGGACGAACGCATCCGTTAGCAAAGTGCGCCATAGTCTGCTTTAGTGGGCTATGGCAGCGGACGACTGACGAGAGTGTCTTTACTAACAGCACGACATCGCCTGCAGCGCCTCTCTTGGTCTCATGGCCATATCGATAGGACCCTAGACGATTTCAGCTGGTAAGAGCTGATGGTAGGGTTCTAATGTGGCGCAGACCCCACGAAGCCACTGACCCAAGTTGTCAACAAGGCACTGTGCAACCTGGTGGTGGCTCCGTAATGGTGTGATCTGTGTTTACTTGGAATGGACTGGTTCCTCTTGTCCAAATGAACCGACTATTTATGGGAAATCTTAATGTTCGGCTACTTGGAGACCATTTGCAGCCATTCATGGATTTCATGTTCCTAAACAAAGATGGAATTTTTATAGATGACAGTGCGCCATGTCAGAACATTGTGGACAATTCGAGCAAATGATCTGGGCACCCAATCTCATCGACATTTACGGGACATAAACGAGAGGTCAGTTGTTGTACAAAATCCTGCACCAGCAGCACTTCCGCAGTTATGGACGGGTGCAGAGGCGTCGTGGCTCATCATTTCTGCAGGGGCTTTCAACGACTTGTTAAGTCCATGCTACGCCGCGCTACTGCACCACGCAGATTCTGCCTGCAGTAAAAAAGAATATGCAACTGTATTCTCATTCGGAAATCGGCTGCGAATATTGGTTGTTTGTGAGAAGATCATGTTACGCCACCTGTAAGATGAAGAAGGAATGTCTATCATAAGTCGCGAAATTAAAGCTGAACCTTGGCGCCATTGAATTAGTAGATTGTTCTGTCCGGCACCATTGTCTCAGGTGTAGTATCGACTATCCCTCTTGTGGCTTCATTGCCAAAATCTATAAGGAAGAGTTGGTATCTGTGGATTGCTGATATACAGGGTGGTCCATCGATAGTGACCGGGCCAAATATCTCAAGAAATAAGCGTCAAACGAAAAAACTACGAAGAACGGAACTTATCTAGCTTCAAGGGGGATACCAGATGGCGCTATGGTTGGCCCGCTAGATGGCACTGCCATGGGTCAAACGGATATCAACTGAGTTTTTTTAGCCGGCCGGAGTGGCCGTGCTGTTCTAGGCGCTACAGTCTGGAACCGAGCGACCGCTACGGTCGCAGGTTCGAATCCTGCCTCGGGCATGGATGTGTGTGATGTCCTTAGGTTCGTTACGTTTAATTAGTTCTAAGTTCTAGGCGACTGATGGCCTTAGAAGTTAAGTCGCATAGTGCTCAGAACCAATTGAACCATTTTTTTGAGGTTTTTTTAAATAGGAACCCCCATTTTTATTACATATCCGTGTAGTACGTAAAGAAATATGAATGTTTTAGTTGGACCACTTTTTTCGCTTTGTGATAAATGGCGCTGTAATAGTGACAAACTTATAAGTATGGCTGTTGTGAGCAAAATGCCCAACGGGTGTGTATGCTGGCCGGAATTTTGGACGACATCATCCAAGTGTCCGCATCGTTCGCCGGATAGTTACGTTATTTAAGCAAACAGGAGGTGTTCAGCAACATGTGAAACGTCAACCACGACCTGCAACAAATAAAGATGCCAAAGTAAGTGTTTTAGTTGCTGTCGTGGCTAATCCGCACATCAGTAGCAGACAAATTGCGCGAGAATCGGGAATCTCAAAACGTCGGTGTTGAGAATGCTACATCATCATCGACTGCACCCGTACCATATTTCTATGCATCAGGAATTGCATGGCACCAACTTTGAACGTCGTGTACAGTTCTGCCACTGGGCACATGAGAAAATACGGGACGATGACAGATTTTTTGCAAGCGTTCTATTTAGCGACGAAGCGTCATTCATCAACAGCGGTAACGTAAACCGGCATAATATGCACTATTGGGCAACGGAAAATCCACGATGGCTGCGACAAGTGGAAAATCAGCGACCTTGGCGGGTTAATGTATGGTGCGGCATTTTGGGAGGAACGATAATTGGCCCCCATTTTATCGATGGCAATCTAAATGGTGCAATGTATCCTGATTTCCTACGTAATGTTCTACCGATGTTACTACAAGGTGTTTCACTGCATGACAGAATGGCGTTGTACATCCAACATGATGGATGTCCGGCACATAGCTCGCCTTCTGTTGAAGCGGTATTGAATAGCATATTTCATGACAGGTGGATTGGTTGTCGAAGCACCATGTCATGGACCGCACGTTCACCGGATCTCACGTCCCCGAATTTCTTTCTGTGGGGAAAGTTGAAGGATATTTGCTGTCGTGATCCACCGACAACGCTGCGCATGCGTCAGCGCATTGTCAATGCATGTGCGAACATTACGGGAGGCCAACTACTCGGTGTTGAGAGGAAAGTCGTTACACGTATTGCCGAATGCTTTGGGGTTGACGGACATAATTTTGAGCATTTATTGCATTAATGTGGTATTTACGGGTAATCATGCTGTTACAGCATGCGTTCTCAGAAATAAGTTCACAAAGGTACATGTATCACATTGGAACAACCGAAATAAAATGTCCAAACGTACCTACGTTCTGTATTTTAATTTAAAAAACCTACCTGTTACCAACTGTTCGTCTAAAATTGTGAGCCTTATGTTTGTGACTATTACAGCGCCATCTATCACAAAGCGAAAAAAGTGGTCCAACTAAAAAATTCATATTTCTTTACGTACTACACGAATATGTAATAAAAATGGGGTTCCTATTTTAAAAAAACTCAGTTGAAATCCGTTTGACCTATGGCAGCACCATCTAGCGGGCCAACCATAGCGCCATCTGGTATCCCCCTTCAAGCTAGACAAGTTTCGTTCTTTGTAGATTTTTCGTTTGACGCTTATTTCGTGAGATATTTGGCCCGGTCACAATCAATGGACCATCCTGTATATACGAGGTTCGCTGGCCCATGAGTGAGGCACGAACTTTGGGGATTGGCGGTAGCGTGGCGGCAAGAGGTGGTCACGAGGTCCGAGGTGCCGAAGCCACGAGCTGCGCAAGGAGGGCCCGCACAGAGCGAACACACCGCAGCACTTCACAGGGATCACTGTCGACTACAAGCAGCAGGCCGACATCCCATCGGCTGGTTGGCAACGTTCGTGTCGGACGACCGCTCGTGGCCTGGCTGCCCTCTTCTACCTGACTTTCATCGGTACCACTCAGTAACTGCTGCGACGTCTCATGGATCCATGTAACTGCTTGCTGATAAAGGGGAGTAACATTCTGTAATCCTCGTGGTGATTTGTTTCATTGTCTACCTGCCTCCCTTATTATTTTCTGGTTTGTACACGACCCTTAGAGTTTTACTCGGTCGGCTAGGCAGTAGTATTGTATTACGACACTAGTTGTCGTTTGAAAATTTGTCGCGCGATTATATTGCCTTTCCTTTCTGGTTTGTACCGGATCATTGATGTTCTAATTAATCAGATCTTGGTCGTAAATACAGCCAGAATAATTGTACTAAGTCACAGGTTGCCGTTAAACAAAATAGGGAACTTGTGTGAACCTGTTAACCGGTTCAATTCTTTGATTGTAATTGTATTTCTCAGTCATTAGTTATATTCTGAACAAGTAGTCGTACTAACCTGTTTGTTTCCGTGTTTGAAAGACCGAGTCGTTATTGATGTACACTCCTGGAAATTGAAATAAGAACACCGTGAATTCATTGTCCCAGGAAGGGGAAACTTTATTGACACATTCCTTTGGTCAGATACATCACATGATCACACTGACAGAACCACAGGCACATAGACACAGGCAACAGAGCATGCACAATGTCGGCACTAGTACAGTGTATATCCACCTTTCGCAGCAATGCAGGCTGCTATTCTCCCATGGAGACGATCGTAGAGACTCTGGATGTAGTCCTGTGGAACGGCTTGCCATGCCATTTCCACCTGGCGCCTCAGTTGGACCAGCATTCGTGCTGGAAGTGCAGACGGCGTGAGACGACGCTTCATCCAGTCTCAAACATGCTCAATGGGGGACAGATCCGGAGATCTTGCTGGCCAGGGTAGTTGACTTACACCTTCTAGAGCACGTTGGGTGGCACGGGATACATGCGGACGTGCATTGTCCTGTTGGAACAGCAAGTTCCCTTGCCAGTCTAGGAATGGTAGAACGATGGGTTCGATGACGGTTTGGATGTACCGTGCACTATTCAGTGTCCCCTCGACGATCACCAGTGGTGTACGGCCAGTGTAGGAGATCGCTCCCCACACCATGATGCCGGGTGTTGGCCCTGTGTGCCTCGGTCGTATGCAGTCCTGATTGTGGCGCTCACCTGCACGGCGCCAAACACGCATACGACCATCATTGGCACCAAGGCAGAAGCGACTCTCATCTCTGAAGACGACACGTCTCCATTCGTCCCTCCATTCACGCCTGTCGCGACACCACTGGAGGCGGGCTGCACGATGTTGGGGCGTGAGCGGAAGACGGCCTAACGGTGTGCGGGACCGTAGCCCAGCTTCATGGAGACGGTTGCGAATGGTCCTCGCCGATACCCCAGGAGCAACAGTGTCCCTAATTTGCTGGGAAGTGGCGGTGCGGTCCCCTACGGCACTGCGTAGGATCCTACGGTCTTGGCGTGCATCCGTGCGTCGCTGCGGTCCGGTCCCAGGTCGACGGGCACGTGCACCTACCGCCGACCACTGGCGACAACATCGATGTACTGTGGAGACCTCACGCCCCACGTGTTGAGCAATTCGGCGGTACGTCCACCCGGCCTCCCGCGTGCCCACTATACACCCTCGCTCAAAGTCCGTCAACTGCACATACGGTTCACGTCCACGCTGTCGCGGCATGCTACCAGTGTTAAAGACTGCGATGGAGCTCCGTATGCCACGGCAAACTGGCTGACACTGACGGCGGCGGTGCACAAATGCTGCGCAGCTAGCGCCATTCGAAGGCCAACACCGCGGTTCCTGGTGTGTCCGCTGTGCCGTGCGTGTGATCATTGCTTGTACAGCCCTCTCGCAGTGTCTGGAGCAAGTATGGTGGGTCTGACACACCGGTGTCAATGTGTTCTTTTTTCCATTTCCAGGAGTGTATTTTAGCTGGATCTTGTGGTTCCGTTGAGTGAGCTCTCTTGTAATAAGTGTTATAAGACGTCCCTTTAGAGCGGTCTTAATAACGGACAATCATTTTAGCCCTGAAAATATTAACAGCCAACTGTCACCAGGGCTTTAGTCAATTGTCAGAAGGGATAGGTTGGGATCCAGTCGCACCTTGGTTGCTCATTGAAATTAAGAGGTTGACTGCTTTGAAGTACGCCTTAACATTGTGGTATTGTTTGCTAATCTGTTTAAGCTTTAAGCACACGGGCGCATCTGAACCCCGAACCTTTCGACATATTGCTTTTAAATTAAAAGTTAAGTCATTTGTTTTGAGCAATTGAATGACTCTTGTCACCAATGGTACTTATATAGTTTTCATGTGCTGCAGAAGGGCATTTAATAAGACAGACTCTGTCGAGCGTGGTAGTAAACACAGGTGTTTCACCCGAAAATGGGCAGGCTGTAGCTCGGGCCGTCTTGTAATTATTGTCATATTGTTTGCTTTTTACAGTACAGGACGTTAGATTTCTTTTGCAAAGATTAAAAACTTACTCAACTTAAGGTTTAAGGTCAAAAGGATTTTCCAAATTTGTTCATTTTGTTAAAGAAAATTTTATTGTTAAATGCTTCGATTATCTGAAACACAGTTTGTATTTTGTTAAATAAACAGGTTGTGTTAAAAGAAAGTTATGTTGCTGGATTCTCCCTTCCAGGTTTTCCTTCATTTCAGTAAGTACCACGTATCAAATGCCACAGCTAAACTACATGAAGCTTCGAAGAGATGTGTTGCGCAGTGCCTGTAGCATAGCAGCCAGACTTTTCAGTTACGAGCGCTCAGTGAAAACGTAAAGATACAGAGAACAATAAAGTCTCTTGCTTACTGTGAAGTCTGTGCTGTCATTCGATTACTTCGTGCTGAGGAATTCCGCCTGATTTCCATGCAGACCACATAACTGTCATGAGAGACAGCAAAGTGCGGCAATGGTGCATGATTATGTAAACTGAAGGTGGACGGGGAAGAAACGAAAGGAATTATCGATGTGAACTGCGTCAGAACTTGATGCGGAACCAGTGGCGACAAGCGAAAGCGCGTGCCGGACCGGGATTCGATACCGGGATCTCGTGCTTACGAGTGACGTCAATCACTGCGCCACCCGGGCACAGTCCTTGTCGCACCTGCGCGGACTACCTCAGCACGCAGCTCTGCCCACTCACATTCCCATCTAATGTCACCTATCCACAGCCCCCGTCCACGTCCTCCACGCTCGCTGCTTTGAGATTTCTGCACGAGGTCCAACGTACTTGAGTATCCGCAGTGAAGGTTGTGGATTAATAGCCCATCGAGGAGAACTAGTTACGTGAGGTGGTGGTGTCTGTTCTTGCTCCGCGGATGTATCAAGCGATTCGAGAAAATAGTCTACTAAGGGCAATTCAGAACAAGTGAATCGGAATGTTCTCCGCTTTCATCCCTTTGTTGACATGAAACGCTGGCTCTGAGGCACATGCAACAAATTGCAGGCCACTGTAGAGACTTGGCATAAAGCACAGCAGGCTGCCTTATATGACGAGAGTATTGAGAAGTTGGTACCACGCCACGACGAATGTAAATGGAAGCGGCGACTGTTCTTTCCATTTCGCAGCCTATCAGACCCATAAAAAAAGCACTCACATTCGTGCTCATGTTGGTCAGGATCCCACGACTGTCTCGCGAACACGGAATCGATGGGTTCAGGGCAGCCATACTAAACGCCACGCATGGTATCAGCGACTTCGTGAGAGTAGCGCCCGGCAGACATATTGCTCGCTCGGCAGTGTAGGATCGAACAGCTACGTCACGTTGCTTGAGTCAGGTAATGTTTGCGTCAAGAGAGCAGGCAGTTAACGTAACAATCGGCCGCGAGCCTAAAAAATTGGTTAGCAGCAGGGCGGGGAAATGAACTTTGCTTTCTGTCATAGATTTTTATCAATTTACACCCGTGTTCTGTGATTCTGCAACACTAAAACTGACCCATGTTCAGATGGATCGCCGTTCCCTTGTGGCGTTATTAAGAGTCGTGCTGTCACCCCTGGTGTACCAGAAACGAGAAGCAGATGTTGAAACATTGCTTTCGTTGACAGTGTAAGGGCTCAGGATCACGCATCACCGCTGGTTCGCATAGCTAGCAATTTCGAGGACAAAGGTTGTATTTCTGACGTCCCACCGCCGGTGGCTCTGTCCTTTCTTCAAGGTGTTCGTGATGCTATCTTTCAACAAAATATGCAAGATGAGGTATCCAGTTCCGTTAGACGATGCATGAAGACGTGACCGTGTTTATCGAAATGGTACGAATCATTTCTTATTTAATATTGCCTTATACTGGTATTATATACTGGTAAAGCAAAACGAGGATAATGGAATGTAGTCAAATTAAATCGGGTGATGCTGAGGGGATTAGATTAGGAAATGAGACACTTAAAGTAGTAAAGAAGTTTTGCTATTTAGGGAGTAAAATAACTGATGGTCGAAGTAGAGAGGATATAAAATCTAGACTGGCAATGGCAAGGAAATCGTTTCTGAAGAAGAGAAATTTGTTAACATCGAGTATAGATTTAAGTGTCAGGAAGTCGTTTCTGAGAGTATTTGTATGGAGTGTAGCCATGTATGGAAGTGAAACATGGACGATAACCAGTTTGGACAAGAAGAGAATAGAAGCTTTCGAAATGTGGTGCTACAGAAGAATGCTCAAGATAAGGTGGGTAGATCACGTAACTAATGAGGTGGTATTGAATAGGATTGGGGAGAAGAGAAGTTTGTGGCACAACTTGACTAGAAGAAGGGATCGGTTGCTAGGACATGTTTTGAGGCATCAAGGGATCACAAATTTAGCATTGGAGGGCAGCGTGGAGGGTAAAAATCGTAGAGGGAGACCAAGAGATCAATACACTAAGCAGATTCAGAAGGATGTAGGTTGCAGTAGGTACTGGGAGATGAAGAAGCTTGCGCAGGATAGAGTAGCATGGAGAGCTGCATCAAACCAGTCTCAGGACTGAAGACAACAACAACAACTGGTATTATTATTCTGGATTACGTTTTATCTGGCCCAGAGAGAAGAGATGTCTTAAAATGTGGCGTATAATTCGTCTTCGAAGGTCACAAGCTGCAGAAAATTATGTAAAACAATGAAACGTTGACTTGAGAGAAATTCTGTCAATCAGCGATATTGTTTAACTTCGCTGCAGCGTAACGTCATGAATCCAATGTTCAAACGGCTTTAGCCGTAATATTTCAGACAATCTTGAACAAGCAAGCTTAGTACGTATTTAATTAATTTCGGGAACCACTTTCTAGTCAGCAAAATAGTTTACGTCCTTAAAAATCACGACAAAGTCCAGGTGATCTGTGTATGCTTAGATCGATAGTTTGGTACTATGTCGATCACAAGCACTTTTTACAGATTTTGAATTTACGACTATTTATCACTGATCATTTTTTATAAAAAGTTCTGTTTTATCATCTTTGGAATCACCGAGTTTAGTGAAATCGTTGGTTTCAGGTCACTCTTCTGGATAAACAATTTCAAATCAAAACTATGAAAAATTCTGTTTCGTCAGACTTCTGACTTGTCTAATAAAACACTTTTCAAAAACATTTCAATAATAGGACATGACCACAGTATCTTCTGTGGACTGTCTTTTCACGTTAATTCATAATATCAACTTCAAACGTGAAGATTCGAGACAGCTAAAAAAATAAATAAAAATTCATGCAAATAACTGTTGACTACATTAATCAAGAATGACTTCATCAACACCAGTTCTTTTTTTTTAACGATATAACTGGTCGTTTTATTTTCTCACGATGCAGAGGTATATCACTAATATCGTACGTTTTACCATCTCGAGAATCAAACAGTGACTTCTTCACTTTCTGCAACGTTTTTCGTTTCGCTGTTCATTAAAAATGAATAAAGAGGTTCAAGACAATGGTGGGACGAAGTTCTCACGGATAAGAACCGTCGGCTCCATCTGCTGAAGTGACCGGCAGCGTCAGACGCTGATTGGGAGGGTACATCGTTGGAATACATTGTCTGCATTGTCCTCGGATTACGTGATACCAACAAACAAAACGAATAGATTTTAAGTACATTTATGGAAATTATTAACGCAAATAGGAGAACTAAAAACAGCAGTGCTCCAGTAGTTCATTACAAAGACCGCATTCTGAGTGTGCTGTCCTAACCTTCGTCGGTACGAAGTGTGTTCGACTGTTGTTCTTTCCAGCATGTTCTTCAGATTCTTCACGCATGGGAAACGCCTGGTCACGGGCGGCCGAGAGTCTGGCACGCCACCATTCAGCAGCCATTGTGATTAATGAACCCTGGCATAGAGCAGGAGCAGTTTGGCACTGTGTACCTCTGTCCATTACCCAAGCTCAGTCTGACTCGATAATCAACAAGGTTAGAGCCCCTATCGCTGCAAGACGCGGAAGAAGCTCTGTGTACTAAATTCCGCACCATGTCCACCACCTGTGAGTTTAGTTAGGTATTTTTCTACTATACAGTATACTCACAATGATTAAAATTTCGTTGTTTGCTATTTTATGGTGGTGCAGTTCAAATGGCCAAGAATATAATTATGTCTTCTTGGGCAGAATTTACAGTCGTGTGTAGTTCTTTGAAGGACTACATTTGATCGTCTGTTTCTTGCAGCTGCGGTTGCAGTGTATACACAGGAGGACTTTCATTACGTGTCGTACCAGAGCTTTATTGGTGTCGCGGTCACGGTCATAAGCCACGCAAACTTGACGTGCGACATGCGTAATGTATCACTCGAAGGTTGACTACGAAATTCGTTGGCGTATCTTCATCGATTTTTTCTGCTATTACACTATTAAAGTTAGTCTAAATAATAGTGACCAACCCTGCTTTGACCCGCAAGATAGGTTAAACTTGTGACAACTACAAAATCAACAATTATCGCCCTGTTGCTTTAGTAAGGTGCCCAGATCCGACCATTGGCCTGAAAAACGAACTCTCCTAACCTACGTCTCACTGGGTTCTTACAACCCTGCCGATAATCTCCACAAAGATAAAATGGGTAACTAACAAGAATCAACAGCCAAAAATTGACATGAAATCATCACAATGCAAGTATCTGAGGAAATGAGAGCAATTAATTTCATTCAGGTATAGGTGGCTTATTATAGTCCACCTCTGGTTAGCTAATGGCTCCAGGCTTAGATATGAAGAATCTTGCTCACCAAACAGCAGTTCGCTTCTACGAAACAGGAACGTGAATAAGCCGGCCGTTCTGACCGAGAGGTTCTAGGCGCTTCAAACCGGAACCGCGCGACTGCTACGGTCGCAGGTTCGAATCCTGCCTCAGGCTTGGATGTGTGTGATGTCTTTAGGTTAGTTAGGTTGAAGGAGTTCTAAGTTCTAGGGGCTGATGACCTCAGATGTTAAGTCCCATAGTGCTCAGAGCCATTTGAACCATTTTTTGTTAAACTCTTTGAAACATCTAATCTGCTTCAGAGAGCATACCAACTGCCTTACACCCCTCAGGACTGCAAAATAACTCCTTTGCGAGCTTCAGACAGCTCCATGAAACTGTTTCAACACTCAGGACAAGAAGTGCCAGCATTTCCATTCGTCATTACCTGTTCCCGCTTGTCTGTTGTTACTGAGTAAATGCCGCTGCTCTCGGACGTTAAGTGAAGGCCGCCGACCACTGCTTTGTCCGTGGTGGGAGGTAATGCCTGAAATTTGGTAATCTCGGCACACTCCTGAAACTGTGGATCTCGGAATACTGAATTCCCTAACGATTACCGAAATGGAATGTCCCATGCGTCTAGCTCCACCTACCCAGCCGCGCCCAAAAACTATTCATTCCCGTCGTGCAGTCATAATCACGTCGGAAGCCTTTCCACGTGCATCGCCTGAATACGAATGACAGCTCCGCCAACACATTGCCCTTTTATACCCTGTGCACGCGATACTATCACCACCTATACATGTGCATATCACATGTCTTCTGTCACCTCAGTTCATGTGTATTAAGGTTGCAAGATTTTGCACGCACAGCAGCTTAAAGAGTTCAGGTTATTCTCGGCAAAAAAACTGGGCACGAAGCAGCTGCGTCCTAGTAGAGCGATGGTATTTCTGAACTTTGACCGAACAAAGATAGTGATCAACACTTCAGTGACAACGAAGCAAGGTGACTCACAGAGAAATAAGCTGGACTCACACTGAAGTGAATAAAATCCAGGTTTAGATTTTTTTAGTGGTTTTCCCAAATCGTTTAAGACAAATGCCAGGGTGGCTCCCTCTAGTTTGTGAACCGCCACTAACGATCTTCGTCGACGGAACGTCAGATCCTCATCTTTTTCTTTCCTATTTCTATAAGAATCATGCAATATTACATCTACACAGATGAAAGTAGTTTTCTGTGTTATTAAGCAAGTATTTCGCGTGGAGAATTAATATGTGGCTGTATTTCGACTTTCATCCAAGACGTTACCCTGAGAAAAGTTTTTAAAAAATCAGTTAGATAAATGGCAGCGACCGAGCATATTTCTACAAACATATTCTTGAGTTGCGCCGAAAAATATTGTATATGAGAAATCATACAAAAGTTGAAAGCATCTAATGAAAAATTTTTAATGATGGGAAATTGGAAAAGGTATATGATAAAATTGCAATTAATCTGTAAATTTCTACTGAAAGGACCTTTGAACATTGGCAGTATTAAATGAAACTAACCTTGTCATGGAAATGCTCACTCACAGTAACTATACATTAGGGGTCGAGAATGAGTTCAGGTCTAATTTATTTCACTGGACACAACAAGGAAATCTCTCAGCTGGATTCTGTATTTAGGCCCTGATAACGTCTTACCTGCAAAGCGACGCTCGATTGTGTTCTGCGTCAGCATAGCTGTCAATGACAGTGCTGTTGTGACGTAATAAGCTGAAAGAGAATAGCGCTGCGCTGCGTGCTGTAATCTACCGCTTGTCGTTCTGTTCATTTGCTAACAGTTTTCTTAGTACTCATTGGATTCAAAGGGTGTTCAAAATGTATGTTTTTTTTAAGGAAAGGGAGAGGTTGATTATAAATGAAAAATAAAATGAAATCAGAACGCACTTAAATTTCTCAAAATTGCAAACCTAACATTGACACTTCTTTTAATAAAATTACTCATTCTTTTTAAACCTATCAAACACCAAGCACTACTGAAGTATGAAGTTCCTATCACTTTCACTTTTAAATTATTAAAGTCAAAATCTCCTTTTAACTAACAGAGGTGGATGGAAGTTGCTAATACCTTGGAGATACGAATGATAATCGTCGACTTTAACTAACACTCGAAATCATTCAACAGTGAAAATTAACAAATCACAGTAATCACTAAAATCACGCAAAGCTATGCGGCAGATATATTTTGGTTGCTGAGTCGTTTCTGTGTCAAAATCAAATTACAAAAATCTTTTCTATAATAATTTTCAATTCTTAGCTATTCTCCACTTTTTTCCACTTCTCAGAATTTCCCCATCTTAAAACGGGGACCACTTGTTCTGTCACAGACCTTCTCAGCTGAGCCAACCGATCACCGCCTCAATTACGAATGGCTCTTCCCACTACCGGCATCTGCCTACCGCGTGTTATTTTCCTCAACAACACTTCTCTTAATACTCAGAGGTCAGGGATTTTCTCTGCCTCGTGATGACTGGGTGTTGTGTGCTGTCCTTGGGTTAGTTAGGTTTAAGTAGTTCTAAGTTCTAGGGGACTGATGACCATAGATGTAAAGTCCCATAGTGCTCAGAGCCATTTGAACCATTTCTTAATACTCAGAGACGATATGTCCTTCCATGCGTCCAAGCAGTACAAACGTATCTATGAAAGTTAAAGTCTTTCCAATCGATCTGTTACACAAATGACTGATAAACTCATTGTATGGAAAATTATGTCTCAATAAATCGATACATTACAAATACAGTCGACAAACTACTTTTTTTAAGTTAAGTTCCTTCATGATATATGTGGTAGACAATGTGTTTCCCTAATATTCTTCTAGAATGCAAGTCAAATTGATCCGTAAAAAGCTGCTACATCATGCAAAGTAGGTGGCTTTCTTCTTACACGAACCGTTCAAAGTAACGAGACTGATGCTACGGTCTTGTGCACTTACCAGATACGCTGATTTAGTGATCGTCGTCTACGAAGGAGGACCAAGTTACGTTAACACAATCTGCATTCGTTACTTCCCCTTCTCAAAATTTTTCTACAAGTCGTTTTCCGCTAGACTGCACAGGGGCGATGACGAATTTGTCTTTCGATGGAGCCTAAAAGGATGTCTCTGGTAAGCTGCTTAAAACATCCCAGCAGTCCATTAAACGCTTCAGTGGTACTAATGAGAGTAGTTTCGGTTCTTTTTTATGACAGTCAGCTCAAATACAGGACTTTTGCAAAGTTTTGCCGCTGTAAAGAAACGTGGGTCCATCATTACGTATAATACGGAGTCAAGGGCCTGAAAACAGTTTACCCCTGACAATCACTATATTTTGTTATACTTAGGGAATATTTCTGATACGATAACTCCGTCAGAGTTTATTAAATTGAAGAAATTATTTTATTAACAGATGTAAATCTTTCAAAATATACACGAGTTTTGAGGTTCTCATTCTTTGTACAAATTTGAGACGCAATATGGTTATGTTCACGATTTACGCCATCGAAAACCAAAACTCAAAAATTCTTTTGACAAGAATCGGAGATTAAAAGTAGTGTGCTCTTCGTCACAGTAACTTTCACGTTTACTGTGCAGCCAAATCGTTATCTTTCATGGGACTAAATATGTACAAATCATATCCGGATTCTAGGGCAGATGGGGTACCGAACATTATCCTTGTTTGCCAGAAACATTATTTGTTACCAAATAGCCGGCCGGAGTGGCCGAGCGGTTCTAGGCGCTACAGTCTGGAACCGCGAGCCGCTACGGTTGCAGGTTCGAATACTGCCTCCGGCATGTGTGTGTGTGATGTCCTTAGGTTAGTTAGGTTTAAGTAGTTCTAGGTTCTAGGGGACTGATGACCTCAGATGTTAAGTCCCATAGTGCTCAGAGCCATTTTTTTCTACCAAAGATGTAGTAACCACAACCAACAGCGGGAACGCCTTGGGCTGCGGAGCAGAGCCGCCGGCCTTGGAGCACGCACCACCGGGTAAACACAGGACGAGTCAGACGAAAGACCAACGACAACTGACAACAACCGACCACGACCGACTATGAGCGACACAACAAGGAAGAGGTAAACAACGGAGGCGTGTGGAAACCACAACACCAAACACCAAACGTAAATCCGCTGGGAACCAGAGCCAGGCAAATGTCAACAACGAGCAACGACCAGAACGCAGTACCGCCGAGATAGAAACGAAATCCAGAGCGAGTACCCGACTGGCTGGACTAGGTTTTTTTTCTTCTTTTCTTTGTTGTATTTCAATTCCCCATCGGGGCGGGCTGGCAGCAGCATATGCGCTGCTCTTCAGCCGAAAGACATAGAACAAACAATAGAAGACATTTAAAAATAACAAAGGAGAGAATATGTTGAACATAGATATAAAAAAGGAGGATCATCATGGAAGGTAAGAGACAAAAAACGGGGTGACCGTAAAATGGAGATAAAAAACTGTTAAAACTGTTTAAAAGTAGCACACACAAAAGGCCACACACTGCGACAATTAAAACAACACAAGGCACAGTATGACTAGAGCATAAAAGGTATCGACGGATGGCATAGCACATAACAAACACTGACGGCGAACCTCAAGGCAGTACACAATTAAAATCACACCTCTTGACGCACAGGAGAAACAGCACTAAACACAACACTGATGTGGCACACTGACGATGATCAAAACGGAGGCTCTGCCAGGCGCAAGGAGATGAGGGAGACCGGTAGAAGGGAGGGAGGGGAAGAGATGGGGGAGATGAGCGGGATGCGCGCTGGAGAGGGCCAGGTAGGGAGGGATGTGTGAAGGAAAGAGGCAAGTATGGGGTGCAGGGTCTCAGCGGAGGGGGGGGGGGGGAGGGAAGGAGGAAAATCCGCTCTGGGAGAAGAAGGGAAGAGGAAAATGGGGGCCCTGGGGAGGGGGGGGGGACAAGGCCAGGTTATAGTTGGAAGGAAGGGTAGATGTCTTGGCGAAGTTCGTCATCCAGGAGGGGGACTGGACTAGGTTTTTTTTCTTTATTGTTATATAAAAACCTGTACAACAGGCAGGCTGTCAGCAGCATTCTACGCTGCTCTTCAGCCATAGAATAGACAATGAGAGAACAACAGAAAGAATACACATAAGTTACATAGCAGTGGGTAATAAAACAGTAGACACATAAAGACAAACACAGAGCCGTTCACACTCGACAAGAATCCACACTACAAACTGTTGTCACGATGCACTAACACTGAAGATGGCGATGGCACAGCTGAACGATGGAGCGTGACGGTGAACACTGAACACTAAACATGACGGCACACACGAGACACTGATGGCGATGATCTCCGGCGCGCGAATGTCCACTTAGCGTGTGCGAGTCCGGGGACCTGCCAAGAGGGGAAGGAGGGGGAGGTGAGGGAGAGGGGAGAACAAAGATGCCAATGGCTGAGGAGATGGTGGAAGAGGAGAGGGACAGGGGAGGGGAAGCCTGGGGGAGGAGTGGGGAGAAACGGAGGAGGGAGGGAAGAGGGAGAGAAGGGTGGGAGGGTGCCCAAAGGAGCAAAAACAGGAAGAGGCAGGGAGGATCAAAGTTGATAGGAGGGGTAGACGGAGGGGAGGAGGGCATTATCAGGGAGAGGGAGCTGGCGGAAGCCACCTTGGGAGAGGGTAAGGAGGGTGGAGAGATGGAGACCGGGTGGGATGTGGGAATACAGGCGCAGCAGCGGGCGGGGGTGGGAGAGGATGGGTGAGACAAGCGGGTGAGGAGGATCGAGTTTGCGGGAGGTGCACAGGATCTGTATCCTTTCAAGGAAAAGGAGGAGGTGGGGGAAGGGGATGAGATCGTACAGGATCTGCGTGGGGGAGGGGAGACGGGTGCGATAGGCGAGGCGGAGAGCATGGCGTTCAAGGATTTGGAGGGATTTATAAAAGGTAGGGGGGCAGAGATTCAGGCCGGATGGGCGTAACAAAGGATAGGGCAGATGAGGGATTTATAGGTGTGGAGGATGGTGGAGGGGTCCAGACCCCACGTACGGCCGGAAAGGAGCTTGAGGAGACGGAGTCGGGAGCGTGCCTTGGCTTGGATTGTCCGGAGATGGGGAGTCCAGGAGAGGCGACGGTCAAGGGTGACGCCAAGGTACTTAAGGGTGGGAGTGAGGGTGATAGGACGGCCATAGATGGTGAGATAGAAATCAAGGAGGCGGAAGGAAGGGGTGGTTTTGCCTACAATGATCGCCTGGGTTTTGGAGAGATTGACCTTGAGCAACCACTGGTTGCACCAAGCAGTAACCGGTCAAGATGGGATTGGAGAAGGTGGCGGGAGCGCTGCAGGGTGGGGGCAAGGGCAAGGAAGGCGGTGTCATCGGCAAACTGGAGAAGGTGGACGGGGGGTGACGGCGGCGGCATGTCCGCCGTGTACAAAAGGTACAGAAGGGGGGAGAGGACGGAGCCTTCGGGCACACCGGCGGAGGGGAAAAAGGTGTAGGAATCTGTGTTATGGATGGTGACGTAGGAAGGACGGTGGGAGAGAAAGGAGCCGATCAGACGGACGTAGTTAATGGGAAGGGCGAAGGTTTGGAGCTTGAAGAGGACTGGACTGGGGCAGAGCGGTTCCCTATATACGAAACCGGAGGGAGCGGCTATTGGCCGCTGTCTGCACGTGGCTTAGCGGTGGCGAGCTCGCTGCGCGAGAGCCGCTGCGCGGACGAGCCGCCGCGGAGGCGGAGCCCTCTATGGGCTGACCACGTCCATTTGTTCTGCCACGTGTTCGACTTCCGCGGCGGAAGGTACTAGACAAGAGTTGAGCCGTCCTGTATTGTCTTACGATTTTTCGTTTCCATCAGTCTCTTGTGCTGCCTCTTTCTCCTAATGAAATCTCTAATCTTCTAGAAGGACTCAGTGTGCCGCCGGCCGTGGTGGCCGTGCGGTTCTAGGCGCTTCAGTCCGGAACCGCGGGACTCCTACGGTCGCAGGATCGAATCCTGCCTCGGGCGTGGATGTGTGTGATGTTCTTAGGTTAGTTAGGTTTAAGTAGTTCTAAGTTCTAGTGGACTGATGACCTAAGATGTTAAGTCCCATAGTGCTCAGAGCCATTTTGTCGATAGATCTAAGACAAAACGTGTTTCCACTGGTTTCGAAAATTCGGGCAGACTTCCACATTTACCTCCATCAAATGTAGTGTCAACTGGATTCACTTACCTTCACAGTTAGCTATGTGTCCCATTATCTTCATCATCGATCTGTTTCCAAAGCTCTGTAATTTGTACACGCCTGTCCGCCTCATCTATCTCGTCTATTCTGTGATAATTCACGTCAGTGATCACAGTTTCTTGGCTCTCACTGCCCTGTTTGCCTTTGCTGCTGGTTTATCCTCTTGTAAAAGTTAGCACGCACCTGACGCATGGCTGCTGTCACTTATTTCATATCCGTTCACATTCTGGACTTTTCTGTGTATATAGGACTGCTCAGTGAGAACATGTGGTGTCTGTATCGAAACCAGTATTTATCTTCAAGCGGGAGAAAGATCTCCAAATGTCTACGATGCTGGAAAATTCGGGCCAACTAGACGTGTAATTTGACCCATCTGATTCAATCAATTAAGACCTTACAACCACTTTCGCATTACTTTTGCTGTAATGCTAATACATTGCTTCGATGAACTGTACATTCTCCTGAAGACAGCTTTAATTATTAGTTCATTAACCGCAGTTGTGCGGCGAAGAGTAAACTGAAAAAAAACTATTGACTTCTCTTCATTTGAAAGTCTTCAAATTTCTTCCTTGGTAAAAATCTGACAGAGAAAGGTGATGTCTGCAAAAAGGAGACAAAACCGATGTTCGTGTTACATTCTCAATATCTTTTTTCCATCACTTCTTGGTTCACATACAATCTTTCCTGCACTGATGCTGAGACAATAGTGAGTATATACTCCTGCAAACAGCTAGTCGGGAACTGGTGACTAAAGCTGACTATGCTGGTACCCACGCTGAGGAAGATGTGTTTTCCTCCAACAAACATCGCTAGAAGTCACTTGTAAAGGTTCTAATTTCCCCCCCCCCCCCCTTTGAGTAAACTAATATTTGCATAGCGATCAGTTATGTCCGCCATCGTACCGGTTGCCTAACTGTCCACGATAGCCATCGACCCTCGTTACAAAATCGGCTGCGCTCATGAAGCGCGATATGCTGGACTGGTCTCTTGGGGATGAAGGTGAAATTTTAGGTTCAAGCGATGTTTCTCTGGACTTCCTGATCGGAAATGAGGCTATAGAGACGTTATCACATATTTCTTTTTGTAAATGGTTCATGCTAAGCTTTTCTTTCCTAACTTCTGTGCTTATGATTTACTACGTAGTGACAAAGCGTAATAGTTCATTAGGATAGTGTGTCACTTGAAGGACGAGATAACTAGATTGCGGAAGAGGACTGGTTCGTTGTTAAGATTAAGTATTGAGTCGTGGGGGACAATACACGGAAACGGGTGGGTACGAAGATTTGTGATGTTAGTGGGAATGCTGTTGAAAGCGCCTTCCGGATTCTCACACACATACCAGATACAACGAAAAAGAGTTATGGACTTCTCAGCGAGAAAGCTTAGAGACTACTGCATCGAATGAACCACGAAAAGTTCACTTAAACTTGTGTAGTGTACGTATGATAACACATCTCTGGTATTCGTCCTCAAGATGAGTGTGAGTTTTCAGGGACAGCTAGTGACTGGAACTATACAAACTGTGGAGATATTTCAAATGTGTCTGGGGGTCTGTCTTAGTTGTTGAAAGCGTCAGAAAGACTGTAATAGATGTTGCGAACAAAATACTAACCAGATGTGTCCACACTGAACTGTAAAGAATTAACTAGTTTCAGGTGCCCCGAATTCTTCAAAGAAGGGAAGAGAGTAGTCTCACGAGCCTAGGCAGATGAGCTTGAAGCAGTAAAGGAGCTGGGATGCGTCAAAGGAGTGAGAAATCGAGTTGTCAACCATCATGCCGGCCTCCGCCGTGAAGTCACTACCATTCTGCCGTCATTTTGACAGGATTGTCTCCCGAGGGGACCCGGACGTCACCTGATGGTTCGAGGACGGAACTGGGGCCCTCTTAGCCACCGAGTCACTGGATCACTCGTTAGTGCCGTTCGCCGACAGCCAGAGACAGGTCTGGGGTTCATAGCTGGATGCCTCTGGCACCTCACCATGGGCCGATTCCCAGCTAGACTCACATACTACTTAGCCCGACTGCGCCACTTCGTCCCACAACTGAGCCAGCACACCTGAAGTATGCAGACGTCACAAGCTCCTCGCACTGCTGGGCCTGTGGCCTGAGGGAATGGTGCGCTAGCCTCAGTGGCCACCAGCTGGCGTCTCAGCTCCCGGTGACTCAGCACTGAAGAGCCACCACGTCGCTTGAGCTAGAGATCAGTATCTGACTGAGTAAGCCTGTGGCACACGGACGCTAGGGCGCGACCTGCAGCTGCTCTAAGCTGCATTAGTTTTCATGTACGCCGTCTGTCTGTAGCAGCCATCTTATTCCTCCGACGGACTCCTGTAGCTCTCGTCAACCAACCAAATGCACAAAGTCCAGGTTAGAGGGCCGAACGGCATCCCGACAACCGACAAAACAGCTCTTCCACTCTTCGCAGTGGTCATTGCACACCAGGCTGCTACACTGTAGTCGACGCATCCTCGAATGGCCGAACTCACGACGTATTTTATTAGGCGTTCACATCTATAATTAACTAGAGACCACCTGTGGCTAGGTATGGACATGAAATCCTACAAGAGCCAAATTTCCTTATCGATATCCTAATACGAAATTTCACACAGCAGGTAGTATAAATAGCCACTGGAGTACATACTAGGGACGCCCGCCCGGTTAGCCGCGCGGTCTAACGCACTGCTTCCCGAGCGGGAAGGCGGATTAGTGTCGAGGTCCGGGGTGACGGCCAGCGTGGGAATGTTTTTTTAGGCGGTTTTCCATCTGCCTCGGCGAATGCGGACTGATTCCCCTTATTCCGTCTCAGTTACACTATGTCGGCGATTGCTGCGCGAACACTGTCTCCTCGTACGCGTACACCATAATTACTCTACCGCGCAAACACTGGGGTTACACTCGTCTGGAATATGACGTTCCCAGGGAGTTCCACTTGGGGCCGAACTGCACAATAACCCTGGGTTCGGTGTGGGGCGGCGGTGGAGTAGGTGGACTGCTGTGGCCTGTTGTGGGGTTGTGAACCACTGAGGGCTACGGCGCGGACGAAGCTTCTCCGTCGTTCCTAGGTCCCCAGTTCAATACATACAAACATACTAGTGAGTTCATTCTTATGTTCTTCTTTACGGTATACTGCCAGAAACATGCTGGTAATCAACACTACTTCATCTTTGCTGACACTGAAATTGTGCATGTAAATCCATTTAGTTGTATCAATTCCACGTTTTTGCCGTTTTTTACCATGTTGTAGAAAGTCTTTTTCTGAAAATCGTCTTGCATGATATTGTGCTGCATAATATTTATGACACATGTTACAAAAGTTCACTTCTATTTTTTAATCCATACAATTTATAAAAATTGATGTAGATATGTGTGTGTGCATGTATACATATAAGTGTGACCCACATTTCCCCCTAAACCACAAGACCGATTTCAACCAAACTTGGTACACATATCATTTACTGTCCGCAAAGAATCACTGCGGGGGTAAGAACCACACACCTGTCAAAGGGGTGGGGGTGTTGGTGAAAATCAGCATCGCTCACGACGCGAGAACGCCCATATTTTAGTCACACACTCTTTGAGAATGGGAGTAGTTTCAGACTTGAATCAAACTTTACACATAATTGCAAACCTTTACGGAACTCTTTCTGACTGACTACCGTCACAAAATGATAACAGGACAAAACGATATGCACAAAGGAAAAAATGATTGTCGCTTGCTACATTTCTGCTGTTCATTCGATAAAGCCGCCGCACGAAGCTTAACGTTTTAATTGATTACTTTTTAATTACAGACTGCAAGAGCGACAAATTTTTTAGACAGCATTCACATATATTGCTGAATGTATCAGAAAAATTACATAATTGCACGACATTCAGTTTAGGAGATATGACGTCATAATTATGAATGCGTGGAAAACTATCACATCATGCAAGAAGTTTAAATGTATTCCTTCGTTGCTACTAACCATATTCGCAACACTTTTAGCAGACAGTATGCACATCTGCCGCTGAATGTACCTACAGAAACATATCATTTTACGACACATAGTTCGGGACAAATGACATCAAATACTGCGATGCGAGTAAAACCTGCGGCATGTGCATGACGGTTTTATTTGTTACTCCTTTATTACTAACACTATTCGCAACACATTTCGCAGACAGAATCCACATATTCCACTGAATGTACCTAGAAAAACATATAATTCTATGACACATTGTTCAGCAGATGATACTTCAGCATATGTGACGTTGTAAACACTGAGATGCGTAAGAACCTGCCGCATCACGCATGGTGTTTTAATTTTTTACTTCTTTGCTACTAACTCTATTCGTAACATATCTTTTAGACAGTAGGCATACATACCACTGGATGTGCCAGCATAATTATGTCATTGTACAGCACGTATTTCAAGAGATACGACTTCATAAATATTGAGCTGTATTAAAATGAAATTGCAGGCGAAATTCGCTAGACATACAAGGGAAATATGTGTGCGAATTCGCATGAAATGCGTTAAATATGTGTGAAATACATTTTACGCGTGCGTATGCGTGCAAATCCACGGATGAAAGCTCATCTTAAGCCCCTGGAACAATTGCAACAAATCTGGTACATATGTTAGTTACAATTTGGAAAAAAAATGCTGTAGATATAAGAACCACCAGCCTCCTATTAGGGTGAGTGTGAATATGTGGAGAGAGAAGGGAGAAGAAGAGGAGATGGGCAGACAGGGAGGGGGAAGGAGAGGTGGGCGCAGATAGGAGGAGGATGAGATGGACAGTGCAGGGGAGGGGAAATGAACATAGAGAGGGGAGAGGAGGAGATGGGAGAGAAATAAAAGAGCAGGAGATGGACAGAGACAGGGGGAAAAAGAGACGGAATTAAAGGGAGTAGGAGGAGATGAACAGAAGGGGGACGAGGCGGAGATGGACAAAGAGAGGGGCTGGAGGAGATGGACAAAGAGAGGGGCTGGAGGACTGGGACAGAGAGAGGGGGTGGCGGAGATAGACTGAGAGAAGACTGGGAGAAATACCTAATAAGGCAAAGTCGGGTACTAATCTGGTTACGAATATATCACTTCGGTACAGGCATAAAACAAACTCGATACGGACCAAATTACTAGGATCTGAAGTGCGTTTTCCGAATGGAGAGGTACAACATACAACGACTTCGTGGAACACCACTAAATAAACCTCATTTTGAATCTCCGAAATCTTCAACATCAAACGAGAAGTACTAATGAGAAAATTATTCTTTGACTGACGAACTTCCGCACAGAAAAACTGTCGATATATTGGCAGTTTGGTGATACTACCATAATAACTAGATACCGATCACATTACGAAAGTAATAATTTCTAAAACTAAAAGTTTAGATCCTTGAAGCTGCCGGCATTGGCCAAAACATGGTGGAAAGAAAGGAGGGGGGCGGAAGGGTGGGGGGTTCCTTCAGTCTTCTGACTGGATTGGCGCTATCCGCCACGACTTCCTCTCTTGGATCAATCTCTTTTTACTGGTTGTATACATCCAAGCCTTTATCTGCCCCTACAACTTTTGCGCTCTACAGCTCGCACGTATTTTAACATATGCTCTACTCCTGGCTTCTAATTCGACTTAGTGTTTTCCACGTATTAATATCCTACACACAATTCTCAGTATCGTCTTCTAACATTTCGATTCCTTTCTTTTCCTGGTTTCCTATTGGCCATGATTAAAATACACGTAATTCTATGTTCCAGAAGTACATTCTCTGAAATTTTTTCCTCAAATTAAAGCCTGTCTCCGTTACTAGAAGACTTCTTTTTGCGAAAAATGTTCTCCCCGCTACGGCCGACCGATTTTTATGTGCTCGCTTTATTCGTCACGGGTTATTTTGGTTCCAAGGTACCAAATTACATCACTTCGTCTACTGCTTCATCCCCAGTTGTGATTTTAAGTTTGTCGCTAATCTCATTTCCGCTACTACTCAATTTTATTTCGACATCCCATAGCATTCCGTGTGTCTTGATATTTAATATGTACTGTTTCCATTATGAGGTATCCCGTGAGAACTGCCTCGCTGGTGACTTTACTTTTCCAGTAGTCATAATGATCATCATGTAACAGCTTCTTCCTTTTACTATCATTGAAATTTCGAGGATAATGTTATTCCGGAAGTCCGATGATTATGTCTTCAGTCTCATTGATTCTCCACAATAATCTTTCCGTTTTCAGTGAGAAGATTTTGATGAGGTACCCTGTATGATATCATGGAACTGAAGTAACTTAAGTATGCTCCTTTTTGACAGCATCTGTATTGTAAATACAGATTTGTTTCGATGCTTATGCAATTCTGTGGTTTTCTTCTCCCAGACGCAGTTATTATCAAGCTGTGATACCAAAAATCTAACACTGTCAACCTCCTCTATCTGCCTGGTATCACATTTCAGGCATACACTGGGGGGAACTTCTCAGGACTTGTGAACTGCTTGTACTGTGTGTTTTCCTAAATATATTGAATAATAAATGTCTTTTACAGAGAACAAAATATACCGGTAGTTTGTAATTTAATGTCTAACGGAGCAAATACATTTTCCCTGCATGTGGAAATAGCCTTCTCAATATCGGAACACTTTAGGAAATCGAACTGTGAACTTTATAACACATTATTTGTTATCAGATGATTAAAAAGCTGATTGTGTATCACTTCCTAAAATTTTCGAGAACTCTGGAAAACGAGAAATTTTACGGTATTTCTCTGTGACCTTTCTTAACTTCGGTATATTTGAACCACTTGGGAAATGTTCCACTAATAAGTGATTGGCTACACAAATAACTTGAAATGTTAATATACAATTTTTGAAATTCTAGAGAATTGTTATCTACCCCTTCCGCCTAGTTTACAGTAAATCTTCCAAAACTCTTTCAAACTCTCACTCCATTACTGGGTCGTCTACGTCCCTCACATCGACAACCACTTCTTTTCTGTCACATTAGGAGGCTGTCCATCCCCCGCCGTAGAGGCCCTCAGTCCACTCTCTCCACTTATCGCCCCTCCCCTTTGCATTTAATAATGAAATTCTTGTGCACTCTTAATGTTGACACGATTGATTTTAAATTTTGGGAAAGTTTTATTACTTTTCCCTATGCTGAAGCTGTCTTTGGGACGCCCATTTCCTTTTCGATTTCCCCATATGGTTTCTAAAATTTTAGCTACATTGCGCTTCTATTAATTTTTGAAACAATTCTTCTGTTACCCACACTGTCTTTGCAGTTATCTTTCTTAAACCTATAGCCGTCTGTTCAACTTCCGTGACTGTTTCCTGTAACATTCAGTATCACACAATTTACTGTTACAGAGAATTTGAAATGAATATCATCATTCCTAATTACATCTTTCTACGTTGATTCTTCCTGATTATACTCTAAAACAATCAATTTTTCATCATTACTAAATTGTTATCTGATTATATATCTGCTGCTGTGTACGTCGTAATCTAATACCCGATTCTGGGATCTTTGTCTCGCCACAATCTAACCCAGCGTATCTGCTACTGCTAGCTGAACTTCATTCAGCAGCTCCAGCAGTCTTTCTCCTCTCTCTCTCCCTCTCCTTATTGTTGATTCCGTATAATCTCGCAACACAGACTTCTAGTCCACCACATAATATAGTGTTCTATTCTCCAAAGATAATAAGATTTTCATTTTCCGTTTCGCCTCGCCTTCTGTTTGAGAGTTGGGTATGAAAACTGAACTGTAGTTGGCGTTGATCTGGTTTCGATCCAGCTGACAATAATCACAAATCCTTCTCCCACTGTACCAATTCAGGATTCTGTTGACATTATCCTGTATTTGTCTGACTAGCAAAAACCTAATTTTGTTTCCATTCCATTAATTGACCACTTCCACAGCCTCAACATTCCCATTTTCAGGTTTTCTAGATTCTCTACCGCATTCACATTTCGGAAATTCCACTCGCTGGCTTGTAGAAAGTGGCCTACTTCTTTTCCCTCTTGGTCACTTCCCCGACAGAAGTACCCTATTGGTATTCCGCAAAGTGGAATTTTGCCAATGGAGTGATTATCGTGACACTCCCCAATTACAAGAAAAATTTCCTGCGAATATTCATTCTACATCTAAGCGTCGTTGACCAACGCTGTGTCTTTCTTGCCTTTTGGAAGAGTTTTTCGCTCCAAGGGCAACAGGGTGCCCTAGACTCTACACGCTCCTCTGCCCTTTTTCAGCAGGGCCCTTCGCAGAATGAGGGTGGTACGTTATACTACCAGCCTGGGAGCCTTTAGTCGTCGCCATTGGTGATGATTTTTACTGGATTTAAGCAGTGGCTGGGATGGAAACTGACACCTAACACCTACGTGTTATCAGAGCACTTTCCCCCCCAGAGAAGATAATTCCACGAATCAGCATGCGTTTCTTAAGGTATCGTGGATGTTTCAGTACTGTTCCGTTTTGCAACAGTTTAAAAAGTATGTAATAGACATTCCAAGTTATAAAATACATCTTCCTCTCCTACGAATCAACGGTCCTTACTGGAATCAATCGGAGAAATTGTCTTCAAGGTTTGTCGTTCATTTGTTGCTTCTTATTTGAGAAATTTTTGAAAATGTTTGCGTTCTATGAAACAATTAAAATATCGAGCTAAGAAATTCCGTATAATGCCCTGGAGAAATCTGAAACATTCATAGAACATTCCCAAGGAATGTAATATTTATCTTTTTTGTAAATTAGCCAGAGCAGAGAATACCAGTTAAAGTGAATAAGGTTTCTAGATATGTCTTATAAATTACATGCAAGATTTTTAAGCAGCACAGCAAAATCTAATGCAGACCGTTTACTTCCAAGGATCAAATCGATTTCCAGGAATGAAAGTTTCGTACGGACAGTACCTTGATACTGAAAAGAACAAAACGAAGTAAGAGCAGTCTGAACAGTTACATATTTTAAGAGAGCCTGGGTTATGGATTTGGTATTGTCACAGCAGATAAAAAGAAAAAAAAAAAGAGATTTAGTTACATCATAGGAGCTATAGGATTTCTGAATGAGAAAACTACTATTTCTTCGGGCACAGACTGAAAATTGTGTAATATGTCAGTCTATCACCAACACTGCGGTAGGACATGTAAACTCAAGCATTTGCCTCGAGAAAAATATCTGTATATAAAAGGCAATTTCCCGACTCACTGACTCATTACTGCCCAGTCCAGACCGCTAAGGATGCAATCTTGAAATTTGAGGACGGTATTGATGTTATACTCTAGGTGTCGTTTAAGAATGGATTTTTCGAAATTCCGCCTCCAAGGGGACGAAAGGGTTCTTGAAAATACGTCGTTATTAAGGCGAATTTGAAGCTAAGTCTACGAGGATTGGCATTTGGTTTCTTGCCTAAAAGAAAAAAAATACGTGTTTCAGCATTTTTGCAAATTTAACCGTATGGGTCATTATTAAAGAACTACTGAAGAATTTTTAAAGCTACATCTATCAAAACTGGTATTTGACCTTTTAGGTTATAAATTTTAAAAAAAACACATGTTTCAATGTTTTCGTAAATTCAGCCCCCAAGGGGATGATGTAGGGGCCGAAATGATTTATGAGATAATTCATTACGAAAGTACACTCGTGGAAATTGAAATAAGAACACCGTGAATTCATTGTCCCAGGAAGGGGAAACTTTATTGACACATTCCTGGGGTCAGATACATCACATGATCACACTGACAGAACCACAGGCACATAGACACAGGCAACAGAGCATGCACAATGTCGGCACTAGTACAGTGTATATCCACCTTTCGCAGCAATGCAGGCTGCTATTCTCCCATGGAGACGATCGTAGAGATGCTGGATGTAGTCCTGTGGAACGGCTTGCCATGCCATTTCCACCTGGCGCCTCAGTTGGACCAGCGTTCGTGCTGGACGTGCAGACCGCGTGAGACGACGCTTCATCCAGTCCCAAACATGCTCAATGGGGGACAGATCCGGAGATCTTGCTGGCCAGGGTAGTTGACTTACACCTTCTAGAGCACGTTGGGTGGCACGGGATACATGCGGACGTGCATTGTCCTGTTGGAACAGCAAGTTCCCTTGCCGGTCTAGGAATGGTAGAACGATGGGTTCGATGACGGTTTGGATGTACCGTGCACTATTCAGTGTCCCCTCGACGATCACCAGTGGTGTACGGCCAGTGTAGGAGATCGCTCCCCACACCATGATGCCGGGTGTTGGCCCTGTGTGCCTCGGTCGTATGCAGTCCTGATTGTGGCGCTCACCTGCACGGCGCCAAACACGCATACGACCATCATTGGCACCAAGGCAGAAGCGACTCTCATCTCTGAAGACGACACGTCTCCATTCGTCCCTCCATTCACGCCTGTCGCGACACCACTGGAGGCGGGCTGCACGATGTTGGGGCGTGAGCGGATGACGGCCTAACGGTGTGCGGGACCGTAGCCCAGCTTCATGGAGACGGTTGCGAATGGTCCTCGCCGATACCCCAGGAGCAACAGTGTCCCTAATTTGCTGGGAAGTGGCGGTGCGGTCCCCTACGGCACTGCGTAGGATCCTACGGTCTTGGCGTGCATCCGTGCGTCGCTGCGGTCCGGTCCCAGGTCGACGGGCACGTGCACCTTCCGCCGACCACTGGCGACAACATCGATGTATTGTGGAGACCTCACGGCCCACGTGTTGAGCAATTCGGTGGTACGTCCACCCGGCCTCCCGCATGCCCACTATACGCCCTCGCTCAAAGTCCGTCAACTGCACATACGGTTCACGTCCACGCTGTCGCGGCATGCTACCAGTGTTAAAGACTGCGATGGAGCTCCGTATGCCACGGCAAACTGGCTGACACTGATGGCGGCGGTGCACAAATGCTGCGTAGCTAGCGCCATTCGACGGCCAACACCGCGGTTCCTGGTGTGTCCGCTGTGCCGTGCGTGTGATCATTGCTTGTACAGCCCTCTCGCAGTGTCCGGAGCACGTATGGTGGGTCTGACACACCGGTGTCAATGTGTTCTTTTTTCCATTTCCAGGAGTGTATTTTTAAAGCTAAACTTATGAAAATTTGAATTTGGCTCCTTCCTTAGAAATAGAAAAAAATACAGATTTCACTGTTACTTGAAATCAGCGCCTAAAAAGGGCGAAATGTGGGTGAAAGGTTTTAGGAAAATAATTCATTGTGAAAGAACTTTTAAAGGTAAATCTATTCAGATTGGTATTTGTCTTCTCGGCTGGAAACGAAAAAGTACTTCTTACACTGTTTATGGAAATTCAACCTCCTACGACGGTTAAACAGGAGCAGAGTGATTCACTGACTCATCAACACACAACCCAAACCACTGAGTACAGATACATGAAATTTGGAGAAGGTGTGAATTTATACTGCGGGAATCGTTTAAGAAGGGACTGTTCGAAATTCCACTCCTAAGGGGGTGAAATAGGGGATGAAAGCTTTTTGAACTTAAGTCAGTGTTACAGGCAATTTTGAACCAAGAGATACGAAAACTGGTTATTTGGTTTGTCAGTCAGAAATTTAAAAATAGCATACGTGTTTCAGTATTTTTGAAAATTCAACCATTACCGGGTAAGATAAAGGGTGAAAGTTTTTTTTAAATTAAATCTTTCTTAAAGAATTACTTTAGCACTTCTAAAGCTGCATCTATAAAAACAGGTATTTGACTTCTCGGTTAAAAATAAAGACTACATGTTTCAGTCTTTCTGGAAATTCAGTCCCGTAAGTACACTACAAGAACGGAAAAGGAATGATTAACCACAGCCGTAGGTTCCAGCTACCAGAACCGCTTCTTGGTACATCCTGCAAAAAACTGACCATGAAAATTTTAGAAGGGCTTACAATTTGTATACAACACAAAAACTCTATAACAAAAAAAAACAAAAAATATCGGTGCAGACTACACAGTCTACGCGAGAAAAGCAGCGGGCGCTACGCTAGTGCATGAATAAATACAATTATCTTTGCTGTGGCATATTTATTACACAGAGCAGTGGAGGTGTGTAATAGTAATAATGTAGGGTTCTTATTGTAAATATCACTGCAAAGGTGTTTGACTCTGAGTGATTTAAATTTTCGAGTAAGAACAAAAATAGTTATTGAAGAAATAAACATGGAATACGTTAGATACTATTTTTCATATCAGAAGAATGCAAACTTCGGCAAAAAGAGTCACAATCTTAGAAATACCTGGGGAAGGTCTATGAAAGGTAATAGTACTTAAAGCTTACTCTTAGTAACTAAGATCTGTGACGCTGCGATTCGGAATAGATAGCGTCACTGCGTGCAGTGCAGAACGAACCGGGCTCGATTTCCAGTACCTCCTCGGATTTTTTCTGAGATGGGGAGGTTCGGAACAGGGTTCACTCAACCTTGTTGGGTCAAATCTGCTTGAATGGTGGAGTAATTGGCGACATGCCAACCACATGTTCCACGATCATGGTACTGCCTTGTAGGCAGAAGTCGCGATAGGCCTAAGGCCTAATCCGTGGGTGGTGTGTCTTTCGCTAGAAGTCATTTTGAGCGTATGAACGACGTTGATTACAGACGACAAAGTGATGGCTTGAGACATTTCAGTTCCCGTAGTTCTTGATACTGCTAAAGAAAAAATCATACACTCCTTTTTTCCGTTTCTTTAAACATATTGTGAAAGTTATTGTACACTGCTGGCCACCGTAAATGCAACACCAAGAAAGACAAGGGGTAGCACAACAAAATTTATTTTGTAGATAACATGTTGACCAAGTATCAAATGATTACGTTTACAGACTTCTGTGACATGTGGTTCCTGCCAGAATCAGTAGCCAGAGTAGCCGCCATTATTGGAGATCACCACTGCCACACGTCTCGGCATTGAGTCAAAGAGACGTTGGATGTGTTCCTGGGGTACAGCAGCCCAAGCAGCTTCCACACGTTGCCAAAGATCATCTGGTGTGGCAGCTGGGGATGTAATCTGGCTCACTCATTGAGCAACCATGGACCACATGTTTTCTATCGGCGAAAGATCCGGAGAGCGAGCCGGCCAGGGAAGCACTTCAATCTGGTTATTGACGAAGAACCTTTGGACAATGCGTGCCACGTGTGGTCGCGCATTATCCTGTTGAAATATGGCTGTGGCCGAGCCCTGAAGTTAAGGAAGGACAACTGGCTCCAGCACCTCGGATATGTAGCGCCGGCTATTTAAAGTACCGGCAATGCGTACTATAGGCGTGCGAGAGTAATATCCAATACCGCCCCATACCATAATACCCGGTGCAAGACGAGTGTGGCGGTGCATAATGCAGCTGTCCAGCATCCTCTCTCCACGGTGTCTCCACACTCGAATCCGATCGTCGTGGTGCTGCAGACAGAAGCGTGCCTCGTCAGTAAAGACAACGTCATTCCATTCTGCCGTCCACATCCGTCTGTCATCACACCATTGGCGACGGAGACGTCTGTGGTTCTGCGTCAATGGTAGACGAAGCAATGGACGTCTTGCGGACAGACCACTCTGCTGTAAATGGCGTCGAATGGTACGCGCAGACACTGGATGATGCGTTACAGACGCAATGTGCTGTGCTATGGTTCGGGATGTCACTGAGCGATCCGTCACTGCCATGCGCACAATTTGCCTATCAGCACGTGCAGTGGTGCACCGAGGTGAATGCGATCGACCACGTCGGTCCGTCGTACCCTCCTGCATCCAACGGTCACATATTCGCATTACAGTTGTTTGGTTTCGTCCAACACGACTAGCGATTTCTCTGTATGATAATCCACAATCTCGGTAAGCCACTATCCTTCCTCTGTCGAACTCGGATACTTGACCAAACGATGTTCGCTGTTATCTACGAGGCATAACTGATCGTCTTGTGAAACAACCACAAGGTAAACAGACGTGTCGAACGTACACTCGTCGAAATCGCCAAGCCTTAAATGGCGCTATGAGGTGGCGCCACAGGCGCGCGTGATGTGCGTCTGCGCTGAAATTCTAAATCAGTTGCATATCTCATCGCTGCAAACCCATGGTGTAAATTTCACTTGATTCGGATGCTTCCTTCAGGGTGTTGCATTTACGGTGGCCATTATGCTCTTACCTGAAACGGGTTTACATTTCCGTAGACCACTGCATTCCCATCACGAGTTTCTCCGGCTATACACATCGAGACGTGTGTGAACGAAACCAAGTAGGCAGGCGCCGCACAGACAATATATGCAATTGTTGCGCCGGTCGTAATTGCAGTAACCGAGGCCAATAGAATGTGCGTGTGGAAAATGATTCATAACGGCCGTAGTTAGCAGTGACAATCGTCTGATTTATTGATCTGAGGCGACATTCTCTCACGTAACGTGGGCGCGCAGGCACCTGCTGCAGGAGCCGTCTGTAGCAAAACCGTCATGCGGTGTTACACGGAATGATACTTTTGCAGCAGTTTATACATCGGATATACAAAGCAATACACGTGAATTTTGCTGTTGTCTCTCAAAGACATTAGTAAAAGATGTGGAAGAAGAACACGTTGTAGGATCTCATCAGCATAACGTTCCTGATGAAAGGTAATGAGGAAGAAAATTTACTGATGATTTACTCGAATGACACTTGACTTACGTCTTTCGGTTTAGATAGTCCATTCTAGATCTCGCTACTAGAACTGTTCCTTATCAAAACTTTATCTACCAGGTTTCCTCTACAGGAATTGGGGAACGCTCTCTATACATACTGGGTGTTTCACAGTTCGTAGTGCAGGCTTCTACGTGTTGTAGAAGGACTTAGTAGTTTTGAGAAGTAACCCGTATCCGGAAAAATAAGTTTGAAGATTGGATTACTTTCCACTCTTCTGCTGCTTCACAGTATGCACACAGGGAGACAATGAGCTATGACGAGTGTCCTTTGCAGGAGTCCATGGCACGGGCAATGTTTCGAGTACTAGTTATCAGGTTCTTTTTTACGTGACGAAGGATGTGCTCTTCTGAGTCAAGAATGAGGCGCTTCCGTGGAGCACCCCAGTCAACCCTCCTAGTTGCGAACTTAGGAGTTTCTCGTAGTCGTTGTTTTACTCAGACGAAAATGGTGTGTGATGTCATGCATACAATAGGAAACGACAACAGCGCCGTCTCTTCCCGATTTGAGTGCCCACCTTGAAGCGGAGATTTGAAACAGGTCTGATCTCCAAACTTATAGGCCTGTCCAAACGGTACATTTTGAGACATGGGTTCCTCATGAAAACGTTATCTGCTAAGTTCTTCTATAACCCCTATGTACAAGCCTACAATGGGAAGTATAAAACGCCCCAAATCTACAGCGTTATTCAGCTGCTCTTGCCGATGGATTTTATGCGCCTTCAAAGACAATGTGCGAGATTTTCTGATTCTCTCGCTTGCTACACGTGAACTCTTAGTCCTACAGAAAAAATGAATAGGGCATCTTTGTAGAAAATTTAATGTAGTTAAATTTTGTACGGGAGCAGGCCACGGCTTCCGAGTTATTGAAGAAATACTAGTGTGAAAGTCACTTTTGTACGTTTTTCTTTAATAATTCGAAAACTAATTCCTCTATTGAAAACGTATCTCACTACAAAATATAACTACAGTACATTTGCTACAATAAGATCGTGTTCATTGTTTCTCTGGGTCTAATAGTTTGCGCATATCGAGTGAGACAATATGAAAATCTTGCATGAGGTATTTGAAGGCACTGTGGGTTGCATAACACTCATTGGTAGGAGCAGCTGACTCCCCCTTTATACGTTATTGTTATTATTTTACGATTATTCGCTTTGAAAGGGGGTAAGACGTCAAATGGGCCGACTTGGAGCAGAAGAGGCACCACAGGACATTTTAATTTCCACTGTCTATACTTTTGCAAATAAATTCGTGAAACATTGTCAGCATGACAAGGAAGGCTTCAAGTCATAGCAGTAAAAGTTCAAAAACACAACAAAATAATTTTTTTACATATGACATTTCATCATTTTTTTTTTCACTTACTATTGACTGCATTTGTTGCTATAAATTTATGAAAAATGAATGAACTGTTACATTTTAAACTTCATGTTTAGAAAAAACTGAAATTTTGTAGTTAATTATCTCAATTTTACCACACTTTTTAATGGACTTGGAAAATTCTAGAGTGCCAACCACCTGTAAGTATGGTTTGTATGCTGTGCAAAATTCAACAAAGAATCTCTCTTACTTATGAAGAAAAGTGTGCCTACAGCAACAAATGCAACCAATAGTAAGTGAAAACGTGATGAAATATCATGTGTAAAAAAATTGCTTTGTTACCTTTTTGAGCTTGCACTGCTATGTGTGTGAATCATGAATCCTTCCTGGTCATGCTGACGAAGTTTTATGAATTTCAAGATTTTAAACATGGCTGAAACAGCAACTGTTGAAATTCATCACGGTAAATGATGATAGCCAAAACAGTTGCAGGATAAAGATTTATTTAAATTCTTGACCACGGTTTCGGTATATCTAAATATACCTTCATCAGAAGTAAAATACCCTGAACAAGAAGACACTTTCATTAGCAAAAACTTGGCATCGGAAAGGAGAAAGAAAAAACACTATAGCTAAAGTAACCGTAAAATTACCAGAGTATTAAAGGCACAAAAACTTTTAGTCACTTACTAAAATCACATCCTGCAATGGAGATCAATAAAAAAATTGTGCCAAAGGCGTCGTCAGTAGTTAAAACATCATCTCCATTTACACAACATGATTGTGGACGGAGGGTCGATGCGAACACAGCATAGCATCAGTACTTCGCCTATAAACTATCGTGACGAGGATGTGAAAGCCCTAGGGCAGACAGTTTCGCCGAGAGAGGGCACTTGTGGTATGTGCCAGACACTCGCGCACATTAAAATCCATGGATACATACACATGCGCGTCAAAATTATTAAAAGTTGTGCTAATTCAAACCTTCTGTCTTAATAAATAAAACATATCAGAACCATTTAAAAACATCTACGTAAAATAGAAAATATGAAACGAATTTACCTGTGTCCTAGTGCCAAGCAGATGAAGCTTGCGCTACGGAACACACCTAAAGAGCTACGGAACACATCTAATGAGAGAGGGCACTAGTGTTATGCGCGAGAATCTCGCGTAAATTAAACGGTAAAACACGTACGAGCGAAAACAACCAAAATGTTAAAGTAAAACGAAACCATCTGTCGTTTTGAATATAAACATAACAGTCAATTAACCACACGTACACATCGAAAACCACAAACAGCAAACATCAAAAATACGTAAAATCCCAACAAGACAGGAAAAGCGCATCTCACCGGCATCAACAGGCAAGAAAACCAACTTCTAGTCAGCCAGACCATATTACATTAAAGCAAGGAGGGGTTTGAAACTGTCTAAAAAAATTTTGTTTCCAAGCTGCACCTGTTCATTAAGAACAAAACCATCTTTTTGAGACAGATGCTTAAAAATCTCTAATTCTTCGAGCAGATCCAGTTTGTAACCCTTACTCGCTTCGTGAAGCAATTCTACGTCATCCAGTTTACGTGTCGTATGCTGTAAGAGCCATAGATGTTAGGCAAACGTGGAATTATGTACGTTTTCCCCATTTTTACCTAGCATGTGTTCTTTGTACCTTACTTTAATGGGTCTACCTGTCTGTCCAATGTAATAGTTTGAGCAGTCGTTACAAGTAATTTTTTAAACTCCGGATTTAGTGCCAAGTTCTTCCCGTGCTCCAATAGTATGAATCACTCTTTGTTTCAGGCTGTTATTTACGGAAAAGGTAACTCTGTAACCGTATTGTTTCTGTAGAAGTCTTCTTGCCTTATATGATACGTTCCCCGAAAATGTAATAGAAATAAACTTATTACCCTCATTCGTTTTCGCCATGTTATCTCCTAAGGTTGAACATTTTACAGCTGTTTTTTCCTAACAATTTGGTCAATTAATTTAGGGTCGTATCCATTGTTGGTAGCTATTGATTTTACTAAAGATATTTCTTTTTCTAAACAATTCTGTTCTAAAGGTGTGCTCACAGCACGATGACCTGCAGAATGAAAGAAGGCAATTTCGTGAGTTTGAGGATGACAAGAATCTGCTGGGATAATATTATCAGAAAAAGTTTCTTTACGAAAAATGTCGAAGCTAATAGTGTTGCCAGATGACTTTAGTTTCAAATCAAGAAAATGGAGTTCTCTCTCATTGTTTTGCATCTCTTTTGTGAAATTCATTTTCTCGTGAAAACTGTTAAAAACATGAAACATTTGTTGTAGATCTTGCTCACTCCCTTGAAATATTATATCATCAACATAACGAGCATAGAAAGAAATCATATTACCCAACACAGGAATATTTTTGAAAAAGATTTTTTCTAACGCATTCACAAGGACGTCAGCCAAGATACCAGCTAACAGGCAACCCATGGCTAAGCCGAATGGTTGCTCATACATTTTGCCATTAAACTGAAAGTAATTATAATCTAGTACAACCTGCAATAGTGACATAAGTTTCAACAATTGCAACTCACTTAAAGTTCTATGTTGTCGAATGTTATCTTCAATAACTTTAAGAGCGATATCCACCGGAACATTAGTGTATAAACTTACGACGTCGAAAGAAACCAAACGAGAGGAAGAGGTGATATCTACCGATTTTAGCTTGTTTATTACCTCCATACTATTTTTAACAGAGTAATTGTTTTTATAAACGAAGGTTTCTTTAATTTTAGTGTGTAAGAATTTCGCTAATTTCTGATGTGGACTCTTTATTCCGTTAACGATCGGACGAATCGGGTGTTGACTTTTGTGTACCTTAAACTTACCTCTAAGGGTAGGTGCTCTGGGGTTCATATTAATTAAAGTTTTCATTTGAAACTCTTTCATAAGATCTTTAGCGTTGCCTAAAATATCCTTAATTTGCTTTTGTAATGTAAGGGTAGGATATGCTCGATTTCGAATATCCCATTTTCCTCGAAAAAAGCCAAAGTTTTAGTAATACATTCGCTTTCATGGGCTACAAAAAGCGAATTTCCTTTATCAGATTTAGTGATAAGAGCCTCATTATTTTTTAATTTACGGTTAATGCTAGAGATAATGCTCCCCTCTCTCTGTTTTAAGTCATTGTTTTTTTTACAGGGCTTTTACACCCTCATCACGATAGTTCATAGGCGAAGTACTGGTGCTATGCTGTGTTCGCATCGACCCTCTGTCCACAATCATGTTGTGTAAATGGAGATGATGTTTTAACTACTGACGACGCCTTTGGCACAATTGTTTTATTAATCTCCATAGCAGGATGTGATTTTAGTAAGAGACTAAAAGTTTTTGTGCCCTTAATACTCCGGTCATTTTACGGTTATTGAAGCTATAGTGTTTCTTCTTTCTCCTTTCAGATGCCAAGTTTTTGCTGATGAAAGTGTCTTCCTGTTCAGAGTATTTTACTTCAGATGAAGGTATATTTAGATATACCGAAACCGTAGTCAAGAATTTTAATAAATCTTTATCCTGCAACTGTTTTGGCTGTCATCGTTTACCGTGAAAGATTTTATGAATTTATTTCTAATAGTATAGACTGGAAATTAAAATGTCTTGCGGTGGCTCTGTTGTTCGAAGTCCTCCCGTTTGACGTTCTACCAGCCTTAAGAGAGCATTTTAACTTCAGTAGTCATGATTTCTTATTCTTCCTTTGTTCTTCCCCAATTCTCTCCATACACTCGCTGTGCTCTCTCTTACGTACTTCCAACCATTTATTTGTTGTTCTTTTCTCGGTGTGTTCTTGTTTAAGCGTATGTTTCTTTTGATGTTCCCGAACTGTTCTCGATTGTTTATGTCGCTTGTGTGATTTCCAGTTCCTTAATGTCTTCTTCTGTTTCAGTGATCGATTTGGTCTTGTTCAAAAAAAAAAAAAAAAAATGTGTGTGAAATCTTATGGGACTTCACTGCTAAGGTCATCAGTCCCTAAGTTTACACACTACTTAACCTAAGTTATCCTAAGGACGAAAACACGCACCCATGCCCGAGGGAGGACTCGAACCTCTGCCGGGACCAGCCACACAGTCCATGACTGCGCGGCCTCAGACCGCTCGGCTAATCCCGCGCGGCCTATTGGTCTTGTTCTTGCGAGTGATTGTTATGGCAAAAATACTCTTTGTGAGCTTGTTCTTGTTCATACTGCCGATACGTCCATAAAATTTCATCCCTCTTTCTAAACTGTCCGTTAATTTCTATCTCTTTGTAGATCTGTCTTGTTGGCTTCTTTATCTAAATTCCAACACTAAACATTGGTCCATATACTTTCCTCAGAACTTTTCTTTCTCGGTTTTCAATCTCTCTGATCTTGGAATGACTATGAATCACTGTAGTTTCTGAGCGTAGAGTGCTTCTGGTAGAACCATTGTGTTGTAATGCCTTAGTATTGCATTGACAGAAATATATTTTTTATTGTTGTGACTCCCAGTCAACTTATATTCTTTCTGTAATTTAGAGATTCTTTCTTGATTGGCTATGGTGTTCAGTCCTGATGGTTGGATTATCTCTCCTAGATATCTGAAGTGCGCAACTCGTGCCACTTTCCCGTGCTGTCGCCGGGTGCAAACCCGGACTTATGGCGGATAAGTAAACACCTCCCCCCCCCCCCCCCCCCAAGCATTACCTTAGCTTCGGCTGCAATTTGTGTGCCCCCATTCGACAGACTGAAATCTGGTCTCGAAATTCACGTGATTGACCCTAGTCTCATCCCAGTTACGTTTCAATCAAGTAATGAATTATCATGTTTCCCGTAAGAATCCGGGAACATCAATGATGCAGTCATACGCTGGTTTTCTGTCAATATTTTTGGTACCTATGTTGCACAAAATTTGTGGCAGCCTAGCTTCTGTGCAACGATTTGGTGCAACAAACTTGCTGAAATTTGTGGAAAACCAAAACAAATTTTTGTCATTATGAATAGGCGGTTGTCGTGAATCTTCTCATCGACTTTTGTGAACAGTTCGTCTGTGACAATGATTGGTCGTTCACGTCACTCCGGCTACTATATAATCTAGTGCACCATCGGCGCTCCATCTTCAGTGATTATGCTGCTTCTGTATACTTCACTCAATTGCCAATAAGTTTCAATCGGTTTATGGTTTTCTACCACAAAAACCTTACTACTGGCTGCTCTTCACAGCTGTATTTTCAAGTTGCGGCACACATTACAAACTTTTGTTGTGAAACAAATGCTCAGACAACAATGTGTCCGCGCTAGCCCCATCCAATATTACTGCAAGCGAAAACGTAACGTGCTTTCTGTATAGAACTCGTACTTTAATATTAATATGTTTTTCCCATGAGAAGAGATCCTAACCATATACCATACTCGCAATCTAGACATCAGGACGCGCACTATGCAGTCGGCACTGTCCAGTTTCTTCTTCTTCTTCTTGTTTTCTTTTTATCGTATGGTATGTGTCTTTGTGAAACTACTTAAACTGTTTACTGTTTACTGTAACCCAATAGTACCTCTGTCAAGCTATCATAGAAGCAATATCTGGCATAGGTTAATTTGGAACCTTGATTAGTATGCTTCTGTCATCAGCAAACATTACAGTTTCTTAACATTCCTTTTGCACACTAGTATAGCATGAACTTCTTCATCATGTGCCTTAAGTTCGGATTACAATGGAACTAAAGCAGTAACACCACTCGCTGTACCTGAGAAAGGCTCTCGCTGACGTATAGCATTTCCGTAATCGGGTACAGTCACGTTGCTAGCGGTATTTGAAACGACTAAAAGGCACGGCTTTAGCCGGCCGCCTCAGTTATAACATTGGATAAATTCCCTTCTAGTTTTACAAAACGTTTCACAGCAAATATTGAAGTCTTCTATCAGCGTGCTCCTGTTTTCAGTCTTGTTCTCGCACACGCTACGTCCACGTGAAGTGGACCAGACATATGCAAAAATTTTCTAGTGCTTGAAGGCAAATGAAATGACACCTCATACAGAACATCTTGAATAGTTATATTCCCCAGGGATGGGTTTCCAAAGAGACTTTTAGTTTGAAACTAGGAAAAGATGCTTTTTGTGTCCAGACTGCATTGAAATATCTCAGTCGTTCAGTTGAGCACCAGATCCGCCTTCGCTAATTGCCTCAAAATGGGGAGCAGTTACACTGCGCTTTAGTTCGGCCCCCTTGGATTATGGCTGCCTTTCCTTTGGTTCGGCTTCTTACTCGACATGACGCTGCACTGACAAATGTCAATTCATAGCAGCTGGTTTGCCTTCATATCATGGTATCCTCGGTAGCAACAACAGACGTACTAGTTAAGATAATCGAATCCGCATTTTAAGTACGACAACAAGATCTAATTGGGGAACTCTTATTAGAGTGACAGAAGATAAGCCCTTAGTGAATAAGCAACTAACTGACGTTAGTTTTACCTTGAAATATTGGTAGAGTTCGCGACTAAAAACCGTATAATCAGAACCACAAGTTTCCAGATGTTAGCAATTACCAGAAAACCCACGATTGTCTAGAGAATCGAACTCCCATGCATAAAACAACTTTCAAACATCTGATCGCTTTACAAATAAGTTAATGTGGTAAATATTTGATGTTAAGCTTGTAAACCAGAAATAATTTAGAAAATGTTTGAAATTATGTTTAAAGTTTGTTGGAAGTGCTAGGTGCTGTCATTCTCAAACAATGGACTGTGTAATTTGCGCTCCGTTGCAATGTAAAGCTAGTTCTCCACGCATCTCGGTCTTTGTGTAGTTCCATCTACTAGACTATATGTCGCACAGTGGTATGATTTTGAAGGTGCGTGCAGTGGCAGTGAAAATAGAGTTAGTAGTAAAGAAATAATAAAATAAACTTTTTTTCCTCTCATCATTTGGGGAGGGTAGGAGGGGTCAGCGAAAAGTAGTCTCTTAAAGGTTTGAAATTACGTGTAAAGTTTGTTGTAAGTCACTTAGTGTTGTCATTCTCAAACACTGGATGAATATAGTCTGGGTGGTTTAAGCGTGCTGTGCTGTGCACCCGCACGACATGCCGAACACACAGTTTCTGTCTTACTTGTCTTAGAGTATTAATCTTTTAACATAAAATTGAACCTCTTAATGAGTAGGTCATGACAGTGTTAAACATTTTTAAATTCGGACAATAATCTTTGAGATATTGAAAATCAAAGTTTTGTTCCCTATGGACCCCATCAGATAGGCAACCTGCAGTTCGGACTTTAACCATGAGCTGGGTTAGTTTAGTAATACAGATCAACTACTAGTGCACCATCTTTGATTTGACTGTCACGGTAGAGCTCATTTTATTTCCGGACGGAGATGTTTATAGTCCCCTATCACCTCTCCCTCCTAAGGCTCGTGAGGTGCATTTTCTCTGGTGTTTCGGAAGGTAATGCAGTTTAGTTTTTGCAATGTATAGCTGCAGTCAGTTCAAACAAATATTACTCATCGGATCTTTCACGCGTCGCCCACTGTCGGTGGAAAGCGTCGGTATGTTTCCCATCATAACTAAAATTATTTTAAAAGCGGAATTTTAGATATCCATTCAATAGAGAGGTCCCAAATTGGTCTAGTACGATATTACTTTTATCGACATATGCGAGGGGCATTCAATAAGAAATGCAACATACACTTTTTTCTCGGCCAATTTCAGTTGAAAAAATGCGGAATTTGTTGTTGGACATTGTGGAATTTTCCCGCTTCTGCCCCTATAGATTCATGAAGTTCCGATGGGTTCTGCAACGGAGATGCGTTCCAAGCAGAGCAGTCATTGAGTATCTTTTGGCGGAAAACCAGAGCATCGCAAATATTCGTAGGCGCTTGCAGAATGTCTACGGAGATCTGGCAGCGAACAACTGCACGACGAATTGTTGAGTGAGGCTCCTATTTTCAAGGCGACAAGGTCGCACAAGTCTGATCTCCCGCGTGTCGTTACCTCAGCATTGTTGGAACGTGCGGAATTTCTCATTCGAGGTGATCGACGAATTACAACCAAGTACCTCGACGCTCATCTGGACGTCTCTGTTGGTATCCCCGACACACTCGTCCACCATTTGGGATACTCAAAGGGTTCCTGGCCGCTAACAGCAGATCATAAAGAAATTCCATAAGTTTGGGCCAATGAAGAACACACTCTTCAGAAAGCAGTACGCGCATGATGGGAAGGTTTTTGATCCAGCAAGACGTTGTCACTGACGTCGAGCAGTAGAGTGACACCATGGGGGCATACAGGCCCTCCCAGTAAGATGTCGACTTCCAACACTGTTTCCAACAACTGAAAATTCGCATCGAGTGTTTTAGGGATAGGGGAGGGCAGCATAATGAGGGTGACAATAACTCAATATGTATCTTTTTGATATGCAATGTTTTAAAGCACTGGTCCCGTTACCATGTTTCCACACCTTGTATATTAAAAATTACGTTACCGCTCAAACAAGATGGTTCAAAATGGTTCAAATGGCTCTGAGGACTATGGGACATAACATCTGAGGTCATCAGTTCCCTAGAACTTAGAACTACTTAAACCTAACTAACCTAAGGACATCACACACATCCATGCGCGAAGCAGGATTCGAACCTGCGACCTTAGCGGTCACGCGGTTCCAGACTGAAGCGCCCAGAACCGCACGGCCACACCGGCCGCCTATTCAAATAAGTATTTTTGTATGTACAGACAGGCACCGGCAAGCGATTTCAGTCACTAAGTTTGTACAAAATGCTTTAGTCAGGTATAGTTTCTACACGTAAGATAGCCACCTTGCAAATATATCAGCGCTGACAGAGATATTCTCACCATTGTTTTTTTAAACAATGTTGTTGAAGAAAGTTCAGTCTGTCTTTAAACTCGTAGTTTCGAGTGCAGGTACCTGAGTATATGTTTAGTGTGGTGCTATGGCCTTTCTTTGAATAGGATCGTCTGTCTGTTCCGCGTGCTTTCAACAGAAGGTCAGTTTGTGGAAAAGACACGAAAATAAAAATACTAAACACTATTGCCGTCATTGTCCGGAAAACTGACAGGTTGTCCGCCCAAACCAAAGTGTGCGTGCACACTACTGGTGGGTCGGACAATGTGCAACAGCCTTCCGGAAAAGATATTAATAGTCCCCGCTCGGACTTTTAACGGGTCCTGTTGTCCGTGACCAACTGTCAAACATTAATAAATTGCAGCCGGGCGAGGACATATCTCAGCAGTCGGCGGTCGAGATGAGATAGCGGTCGCGGTTATTTGTCGCAGCTGCAGCGGGGCTCGCGATACGCGAGATCTCGCCACGTAGGTGGCGCAGTATTCGGCAGATCGTATCGGCGGGAGCCGCGCCGTCGATCGCCAGCAGAGTGTCCTGTCCAGCGGTCGCGCGCTCCACCACTGCGGTCGTGCCCAGTATATTAGGCGGGCCGGGCGCCGCCCACGGCTCGCCGTGACCTTGCCGGCCGCCACTGTTACCACGCACAGATAACGCGGCGGCCACGCCCACCCAGACCGCGTGTTGGCCGCTCTTGCAGCCACATGGAACTCCAGTGTCAGCACAGGAGGTGGGCATGTATGCACGTATCTGCACATCTCAAACGGTGGCAACAGTTACCACGGCCATCCACAAAGACACTAAACACGTTTGCAGAAGTGGAAAAGTAGTGGTGTTTCAATAAAATATAACTGAAACCTATCGAAAATGGTCCAGAAGACTCAGCAATAGACGATAAGAATCTAGCTAACATTCCCCAAGAATAGTACAAGGAACAACGCTATACCCAAGTCGTGTTGTTGTTGTCGTTGTTGTCGTCGTCTTCTTCAGTCTGAAGACTGGTTTGATGCAGTTCTCAACGCTACAGTACTTTACGCTGCACAAGTCCCTTCTGCATAACTCCTGCGCCCGACGTCCATTTGCTTGAACGCTATTTTCCGACACTCCTTCTTCAAAAAAGTAGTAAATATTCCAAAATTCGAATCAAGAACAACTTCTAATATGACTAACTTAGAAGTAGATACCTTCGGTGTAGCGAAGCAGCTTAAATCATTTAATAAAGCTAAGACCTTCAGTCCAGGTTGTATACCAGTCAGGTTCCGTTCACAGTATGCTGATACCTTAGCTCCATACTTAGCAATCACTTAGAGCCACTCGTTCGCTCGTCGAAAGATCTGTACCTAAAGAGCGGGAAGTTGCACAAGGCACACCAATATCCAAGACAAGAGATAGGAGATACAGACCCACATCACTAACCTCGATTAGCAGCAGGATTTTGGAACACAATAATGAGTTCGAAGATTATGAATTACCTCGAAGAAAACGATTTACTGACAAATAGTCATCACACATACAGAATATATCGTTCTTGTGAAACACAACTACCTCTTTATTCTCTCAAAGTAATGAGTGCTGTCGATAGAGAATATCAAATTGATTCCATATATCTTGATTTCCAGAAGGCTTTCGACACCGTCGCTCACAAGACACTTCCAATCAAACTGCATGGCTATGGAATATCGCCTCAGTTGTGCAACTGGGTACGTGAGTTCACCTCAGAATGTCAGAAATGTCAGAGTTCTTAGTAATTGACGGGAAGTCATCGAGCAAAACAGAAATATTGGTGTTCCGTAAGGAGGAAAAAATTTGAGCAGCTCTCTTAGATTGTATATGAAGACAGTAACTTGTTCTCGAAAGAACAGTTACTGTTGATGATCGTGCAGCTTTTCCCTGGAATAAATTATGACTAACTGAAAACCTCAGCTGCCGACAGGTGTTGTCGATATACCTCGATCTGAACAGCTGAAAACGTGTGCCCCGACCCTACGGGTTCGAATCCCGGTCGGGGCACACATTTTCAGCTGTCCACATCGAGGTATATCAACAACGCATGTCGGCAGCTGAGGTTTCCAGTTAGTCATCTCTTAGATTGTCTGCAGATGATGCAGTCATTTAAAGACTTGTAAAGTCATAAGAATATCAGAACAAATAGCAAAATGATTTAGTTAGATAGCTGAATGGGGTGAAAAGGGACAATTGACTCAGCTATAAAGTGTGAAGCTATCCACATGAGTACTAAAAGAAATCTGCTATATTTCGGTTACACGATAGTAGTGGGGTAAGGGAGGGCACGACAACACTTTTGATATCAAACTGATATACTAATTAATTAAACTGATATCAAAGGTATCCTCGTACTCCCCCTTACTCCACTACTCATGACAAATCACACAAATCCATAGGCTTTAAATTCAACTAAATACTAAGGGACTATAGGGAAAACAATCCAAGGACCGCGATTTACTATCAGAACACTTCAGAAATGCAGCAGATCTGCTAAAGAGGCTGCTTACGACACGCTTGGCCGCCCTCTTCTGGAGTATTGCTGTGTGGTGTGGGACCCGCAACAGATGCGACTGACGGACAACATCGAAACGATTAAAAGGAGGGCAGCTCGTTTTGCATTATCACGAAATAGCAGAGAGACCACGACGGACATGTTATGTGAATTGGGGTGGGAATTACGAAAACAAAGACGTTTTCCGTTGCAGTTGGACCTCCTAGTGAAATTTCAGTCACCATCTCTCCCCCCCCCCCCCCCTCCCCGGTTGTGAAAATATTCTGTAGGCGATCACCTACGTGGGAGAATGATCACTGTTATATAATAAGAGAACATTCAGCTGCCTATATGTGAATGTTAAGTAGCCTACGTATATTTACGGCTTACGGCTACTAGATGGGACTCTTGGTGTAATGTTCACCTGCCCGCACTAGCTAACGCGGGCACACCGCAGTCTGTTGTTACCTGTGGCTTTATGGGTATGAGCAGCCCATAGTGGCTCGCCTTTCATATATTCCTTCAATTTTTTTAAAAATTCTTGTGACTAAAGCCCTTCTGGCTTGTTATTTATTTTATACATGACATGTAAGTACTGTCTCTATCTTGTACTGTTAGTCAGTACTTACACTTTTATGTAAAATAATTTTTTCTTTTCCCATAAACTCGCAATTATGTTATATAGCCACTTTAAATATTTAAATTCTGATGAAGACACTCTTAGAAGTGTTGAAACCTGGTCAAAAACACTAAAAATTGTGACTGAGGGCTTATTTAGTTCGACTTTAAAACTTTGTAAAAATAAGAGAAATCAGAACTTGCATAGAAAGATTTAAGTGCTCGTTTTTCCCGTGCAGCATTCGAGAGTGGAACGGTAGTGAAATAGCTTGAAGGTGGTTCGGCGAACCCTCTGCCAGGCACTTCTCTGTGAATTGCCGAGTAATGATGCAGCTGTAGATGTAAATGTACCTGCGTACAATAGTCAAGCCTTCCTGCTCCTCTATTATTTTTACCTTCCATATTTCCCTCCGATAAACATCGCCAAGCTACTTAGAGGTGGTCAAGAAAATACGACTTCATCTGAACCAGAATAAACAGCAAGTAACTTTCATAAAAGTTTTGTAGCTAGAAATCGCGTGAGAAAATTCAAAGTAGAGCAAGATCCTCATAAAAAGATATGTATGCTACTGCAAAACACGGGCAATATACAATACGCACAAGACCCAAGGGCAAACAATGAGGATGAAGTATCCAGAGATAAGTGCTCGGATTAACAAGCACATAAGGAAGAGTCGCAGTCTTTGTACCGTACTGCTAAACTGGAATATCGGAAAAATAAGGAATAAAATGCAGGGTGGAAATCGAGTTTTAAGAGAGATTGGCAGACACACTCAGTTTGAGAAAACAGATGAGCAGGAGTCAGATTTTAGCATACAGCCTCCATTTAAACAATGTTTAACAGAAAGTAATCAGAAAATGCCAGTTCATCTTCGCCAAAGCAGTTATAATCCCATTAGTACGCAGTATCAGTTATCTTTATTACACCAGAACATTCTGGGATTCAGAAATAAAGTTGATGAACTACTCATTTGTATTGATGAAATGAATTCATCTAACCAAATTGACATAATCTGCCTCTCTGAACATCAAGTGACCACTGGTATAGATATGTTAGACATTTCAGGATTTAAGCTAGCTTCCTACTTCTGCAGAATAGATATGGATGGAAGAGGAGTTGCCACATTTATTAAAAACTGCCATAAATTCAAGAACATCGACATTAATAAATTCTGTTGAGAGCAGCATCTAGAAGCATGTGCAACAGAAGTAGAGTTCCGTAACAGATCCTATATAACAGTAACTATTTACCGAGCACCTGCAGGAAATTATAATCTATTCATAAATCATCTAGAAGCTCTTTTGGGTTATTTAACAGGAAGAAACAAAGAAATTTTGATTGCTGGTGACTTTAATACAGATTTTCTAATGCAATCTTCCAATAAACATTAACTGCAGTTTGTAATGTTGTCTTTCAATCTAACTCACACAGTAAACTTTCCAACTAGGATCACTAAATCCTCAAAGACAGCCATTGATAACATTTTTATAGACAAATGAAAGGAACAAAATCATGTCATAAAACCTGTAATAAATGGACTATCAGATCATGACATGCAACTCCTTGTTGTAGATGTAAATTCTAAGCAGATTATCAAGACTGCTAAATCTGAGTACAGGAAAGTAGTCAGTCAACCAAAAATTGAATGTTTTAGAAAACTGCTCAAAGATATGAACTGGAAAGATGTTTATAGTGCTCATGACAAGAATGAAAAATATAACACATTGATGAACAATGTCAGTACCATGCTTGAAAACTGTTTTCCTCTAAAAGTTATTCAAATTAAACATAAGGCTATAATAAAACCCTGGATTACGGAAGGAATAAAGATTTCCCGTAAGACAAAAAGGAACATGTATCTGTCGACCAAGAATAGCTCCAATGCTGATGATTTAGCTAAATACAAGGAATACTGTAAAATATTAAAAAAACTAATTCAGACATCTAAACAAATGCACTACGAGAAGAAGATAGCAATGTCAGGGAACAAAATAAAACCAATATGGGCTATAGTGAAAGAGGAGACTGGTAGAACCAGAAAGGAACAGGAGCAAATAGCATTAAGGCTAGATGATACATTAGTAACCGATGGGCATAGTGTGGCAAATCTATTTAACAAGTACTTTATATCCGTTACTGATAGAATGGGATTGTCAGGATCAGTAAATAATGCCCTTGAATATCTGAAACTAGCCTTTACAAATAGCTTCAGGTACATGAATATGTCACTCACTTCACCAAAAGAAATAACTTCCATAATAAAATCTTTAAAAACACAGCATTCCAGTGGTTACGATGAAATATCAACAAAGTTAATTAAGGCATGTTCTCGTGAGTTTAGTACAATTCTAACTTACTTGTGTAACCAATCAATTATAACTGGGAAATTTCCCGACTGGCTAAAATATGCAGATGTTAAGCCTCTATTCAAGAAAGGGGATAAAGAGATACCATCAAACTACAAACCGATTTCACTTTTGCCAGCATTCTCAAAAATTTTAGAAAAAGTAATGTACAGGCAGCTTCTCAACCATCTGACCACACTTTGAATTTCTTAAGGGTTCTGATATCGAGAAGGCTATTTACACCTATAGTGAAAATGTACTTAATTCATTAAATAACAAATCACAAGCAGCAGATATTTTCTGTGATTTGTCAAATTCATTTGATTGTGTGAACCACAACATCCTTTTAAATAGAATTCTATGGTGTCATGGGCAGTGCTGCAAAACGGTTCAAGTCAAACCTCGCTAACAGGAAAAGAAGGGTGTCACTGCAAGGGACTACTGAATTAAGTCATCAGTCATCATCAGAATCTGAAGAAATTACATGTGGTGTCCCACAAGGATCCATCTTAGGAAGATTGCTTTTTCTTGTGTACATTAATGATGTCTCATCAGTTACAATGCCAGAAGCAGAGTTCGTTTTGTTTGCAGATGACACAAGTATTGAAGTAAATAAAGTCTGCTAATGATATTTTCATGGATATTAATAAATGGTTTAAAGCCAACTCACTGACATTAATCTTCGAGAAGACTCACTATATGCAATTCAGAACCTGTAAGAGGTTTACACCCAGCATATGCATAAAGTAAGAAGAAGAGCAGATGGAAGAGGTTGACAGTCTTAAAGTCCTGGAATTACAACTTGATAATAAATTCATTTGGGAGGAGCACACCACATAACTGCAGAAATGTCTTAACAAATCTGTATTTGCAATTCGAGTGTTGCAAGACATTAAATGAAAATGCTTGCATACTTTGCCTACTCTCATTCCATAATGTCATATGGTGTAATATTTTGGGGTAACTCTTCATGTGAAACAAAAGTTTTCAGAGTCCAAAAGCGTGTAATACGTATTATTTGTGGAGTAAATTAACAGACGTCCTGTAGAAACCTCTTCAAAGAACTGGGTATACTAACTACGGCCTCTCAGCATATTTACTCCTTAATGAAATTTGTCCTAAATAATATATCTCTTTTTCCAACAAACAGCTCATTTCATACATACAATACCAGGAACAAAAATGATCTCCACATGGATTTAGTTCAAAAAGGGGTCCATTACTCAAGAACACTCATCTTCAATAATTTGCCAGCAAAACATAAAAAAATTACTTACAAATAAAGATCAGTTTAAAAGGAGCCTGAAAGACTTACTAGTGGCCAACTCCTTCTACTGCACTGACGTATTTTTGAACAGAAACAAATGATGTATATGCTCATACTGTTAGTATTGTTATTTCAGCTTAAAAAAAGGTGTATTGTATATACTCATACTATTAGTATTGTTATTTCAGCTTAAAAAGAATTTGACATGTTCCACATCCATGAGGATCTCCTCAGCACGGATCTATGGAACGAAAAACTAATCTATTCTAATCTAATCTTAACTACATTCACTGATAACATCGCTGTAATCTGTGAAAATGTGGAACTATTATAGGACCTGTAGAATGGAACGATACACTGAGCACCGAATACAGTATGAAAGCAAACCAAACGTGGGAACTACGTATTACACAAAGTGAAGGTGGTGGTGGTGGTTAGTGTTTAACGTCCCGTCGACAACGAGGTCATTAGAGACGGAGCGCAAGCTCGGGTTAGGGAAGGATTGGGAAGGAAATCGGCCGTGCCCTTTCAAAGGAACCATCCCGCCATTTGCCTGAAACGATTTTAGGGAAATCACGGAAAACCTAAATCAGGATGGCCGGAGATGGGATTGAACCGTCGTCCTCCCGACAAAGTGAAGGGTTTCTATTATTTTGGAAGGAAAAGAATGCATATGAACGATGATACGAGGGCATAAGTAGCCGGCAACATAGGCTAATAGATCGTTCTTCGCTACAACAAGTCAACTAATATCAAACATAGACACTGAAAGCCTGCATGCCTTTTTATACTTTAATCTGGGATTTTATAAGAGACTATGACTCTCGTTTCATGTCCCAAAATGTCACCCCTTTAATATCAGATCTGATCCATATGTAAATAAATTCAGTCTGACTGAAGTTATTTAGGTTTCAGAATGGCGAGGACTTTTGTAAAACGCAACAGAGTTAAAGGGGTGTGGACAGTGTGAGTACTGTGGAGGACACGGAGATGTGTACTCGAGTGAGACAGCGTTGTCAGCAGCTGACATAGTTTTAAAGGGATCTCATTGTGGGTCTCCATTTGATCAGCTGAACAAATCATGTAATATCCAGATTTGAGGGACATCCAGATATGACTGTGGCCAGATGTTAGACTGCATGGAGGTGTTAGGGCTGCCACACTCGTCGTCAACGTTCCGGTCGACCACGTCTCACCATCACAAGGAAGCATCGCAGTACTGTGCAGAAAGTACATCGTAATCCCTTCACATCTGCGGGTGCCATCCGAGAACGAGAAGAGGACTCCCTTTAACGTTCTGTGTCATCTCGCACTACTGTTCGGATACTTTCGGCAGCCAGACTAGAGAACTACCGTTCTATCTGTAGGTTACTGTCAACACCGCAACACAAAACGGCTGCGTTTGGAGCGGTGCCGCGATCGGGGAGTACGGACTGCAGATGAATGGCGTATTGTGTTCAGCGATGCCCGACCTCGGATGGCTCTTGTCGGTGAGTATGGCGGTGACCTGAACAGTGGTCTCATCCTCCCACCGTTTTGCACTGCCACAGTTGATAAACCTCCGGGAGAAATGGTGCAGGGAGGCATCGAATATGACGTCAGGTCACAGCCGGTAATGACTGAGTGAACCCTGATGGTACAACGGTAAGTCACGGACAACCTGTATCCACACACATTGCCTCTCTTGCGCCAGTATCGTGGTGACATTTCTCAACAGGACTGTGCTTGTTTACACATGGCAAGCGTCTCTTTGAATTGTCTGCGTGATGTTGAGGTATTCTTGGTGGCCAACAAGATCTCCAGGTAAGTCTCCAATAGAATGTGTTTGAGACCAGCCTGGACATCAACGCCATCGCAGTCTCAGTATCCAGGATATCAAACACCAGTTGTCATAGTTGTGGGTCAGCCTGCCCCAGGAAAGGATACAATGGCATAGTGACACCCTCCATAGCCCAGTCACTGCTTGCAACCAGGCCAGAGCGGGAAGTACGTCATGCTGACAAATGTGTTCATACAGCCAAGTACTTTGTAAAACTGACTCGATATCACATACCTTCTCTACCACTCAACTTTCATTCCGTTTCCTCCTGCCTTTCTGGGTGCCTAACTTCTTTTGGCAAATGTGTACGAACAGGAAACCGCATGGCATAATGCTGCTAACAAGAAATTCAGTTCATCCGAGAGGTAACTGGTTGTCAGTGGTTTTTACTTCAGTCACGAAGTATCCGTTTCCAAATGATTTTATATGTCATTTCCAAACGGATAATTCGTGACTGAAATACAAACCGTTGACAACGAGCTGCCTGTCGGATGACAAACAGTTTGTAGACTCTCTGTGTCTCATTTCTTCACGTTTTCATTTCAGGGACGCATTTTTTCAGGCCGAAATCTCCATCGCGATGGCATCCTAGACTCATTCGAGAATTGGCATCGTGATCTGACTAAACGTACGCAATTGTGGGAGGCTACGTCGTTATACAAATAAAAAACCACATGGGAGCTAGCAAAAAAACTAACTACAGGTTGTAGAATACTTGCATATTGCAATAGCCTAATCCACTAATTGATTACGTTGAAATTCCTCCTGGATTATTATTTTTCGCTGCATACATAGATCGTTAACAAACTTAAGTATAAAAACACTGAACATAAACGTGTCGTATGATAAAAGTATTCGCTTGAACTGATCCTGTTCTATAGACAGACTATGTCTAACAGCTGAACAGCGTTCTGGTCCACACCTGGATCGCAATACAGCAGCTGTTCTTCGTGTCAGTGATTAGACGAGTCACTGGTACGTTTCTGAAGGTATATGGCACCAGGTTTGTGCACATAGATCACCCATTTCCTGTAAATCACGGACCGGTGGCTTGTTAGTACAGGGCTGGTGCCCGATAGCGTAGTAGATGCGTTCCATTTGGTAGCCAATAGATCAACGTTAGGTCAATAACATGCTCCTCCACGTACTGTAGCACGATTCCAGCTTAGTGAGACGGACAGTTGTACTGTTGAAAGGTACCATCGCCATCGGGGAAGATATCTTGCATGAGAGGGCGCAGGTGGTTCAAAAATGGCTCTGAGCAATATGGGACTTAACATCTGTGGTCATCAGTCCCCTAGAACTTAGAACTACTTAAACCTAACTAACCTAAGGACATCACACACATCCATGCCCGAGGCAGGATTCGAACCTGCGTCCGTAGCGGTCGCGCGGTTCCGGACTGAGCGCCTAGAACCGCTGGACCACCGCGGCCGGCGGCGCGGATGGTCTGTAGTAGCGTTCACGTACTCAACAGCTGCCATGGTGGCACCTGTTACTGTCACAGGCCCCACGGAAGCCCAGATGGATGCGTCCCATAGCACAATACTGCGCCCATCGGTCTTAATCCTTGGCGCCGTGCATATTTCGAGCATGCGCTCGCCTGAGCGACGATGTGGCCGGACATGACTGTCCGCCTGGTGAACAACAAACGTGATTCACACGACTAGGCGACACGTTTCCATTGATGCAAGATCCAGTTTCAATGACCTCGTGTCCAATAATATCATAGTTGGCTGTGTCAAAAAAATGTTCAAATGTGTGTTAAATTTTATGGGACTTAACTGCTAAGGTCATCAGTCCCTAAGCTTACACACTAATTAACCTAAATTATCCTAAGAACGAACACACACACCGATGCCCGAGGGAGGACTACAACCTCCGCCGGGACCAGCCATACAGCAGCTTAGCGCCCCAGACCGATCGGCTAATCCCGCGCGGCTTGGCTGTGTCGTTGGGTCAACATGGAAACTCGCAGGGGTCACCTGCTGCGGTGTAATATCACATTTTATTGTGCAAATAACTGTGCCAGATACTGTGCTGTGTTTAGGAGCCAAAGACGTTACTCCTTGTATAAGAAAAGCGAATGTTGTTACTGCATGATCTCTGATTTTATTATATTTGTTCTTGAATGTAATGTTAATGATCCGATTTTGTTTTTGCTCTGATAAAGACAAAATGAACTTATAATTGTGAATATTACGTATTTCAACTCCATAGTAGGAGTAAAAGCTGTATTCAAGGAAGAAGTAAATGAGTGCTCATTTCTTATAAATACACTACTGGTCATTAAAATTGCTACACCAAGAAAAAATGCAGATGATGAACGGGTATTCATTGGACAAATACATTATACTAGAACTGAGACGTGATTACATTTTCATGCAATTTGGGTGCATAGATCGTGAGAAATCAGTACCCAGAATAACACCCTCTGGCCGTAATAACAGCCTTGATACGCCTGAGCATTGAGTCAAACAGAGCTTGGACGGCGTGTACAGGTACAGCTGCCCATGCAGCTTCAACACGATACCGCAGTTCATCAAGAGTAGTGACTGGCATATTGTGACGAGCCAGTTGCTCGGCCACCATTGACCAGACGTTTATCAATTGGTGAGAGATCTGAAGATTGTTCTGGCCAGGGCAGCAGTCGAACATTTTCTGTATCCAGAAAGGCCAGTACAGGACCTGCAACATGCGGTCGTGCATTATCCTGCTGAAATGTAGGGATTCGCAGGGTTCGAATGAAGGGTAGAGCCACGGGTCGTAACACATCTGAAATGTAACGTCCACTGTTCAAAGTGCCGTCAGTGCGAACAAGAGGTGACCGAGACGTGTAAACAATGGCACCCCATACCATCACGCCGGGTGATAGGCCAGTATGGCGATGACGAATACACGCTTCCAATGTGCGTTCACCGCGATGCCGCCACACGGATGCGACCATCATTATGCTGTAAACGGAACCTGGATTCATCCGAAAAAATGACGTTTTGCCATTCGTGCACCCAGATTCGTCGTTGAGTGCAGCATCGTAGGCGTTCCTGTCTGTGATGCAGCGTCAAGGGCAACCGCAGCCATGGTCTCCGAGCTGATAGTCCATGCTGCTGCAAACGTCGTCGAACTGTTCGTGCAAATGGTTGTTGTCTTGCAAACGTCCCCATCCCTTGACTCATGGATCGAGACGAGGCTGCTCGATCCGTTACAGCCATGCGGTTAAGATGTCTGTCATCTCGACTGCTAGTGATACGAAGCTGTTGAGATCCAGCACGGCGTTCCGTATTACCCTCCTGAACCCACCGATTCCATATTCTGCTAACAGTCATTGGATCTCGACCAACGCGAGCAGAAATGTCGCGATACGATAAACCGCAATCGCGACAGGCTACAGTCCGACCTTTATCGAAGTCGGAAACGTGATGGTACGCGTTTCTCCTCCTTACACGAGGCATCACAACAACGTTTCACCAGGCAACGCCGGTCAACTGCTGTTTGTGTACAAGAAATCGGTTGGAAACGTTCCTCATGTCAGCACGTTGTAGGTGTCGCCACTGGGGCCAACCTTGTGTAAATGCTCTGAGAAGCTAATCATTTGCAGGTCACAGCATCTTCTTCCTGTCGGTTAAATTTCGCGTCTGTAGCACGTCACCTTCGTGGTGTAGCAATTTTAATGGCCAGTAGTGTAATTAGGTGAGACCCAACTGTAAATATTACACTTTCTAGTCATTCTAATTACTGTGGAAAGTTTCAGCAACTCTATGTTGCCGTGAAGTTGGAGATACGATGCGGAGATTGGCGAACGAACTTGTAAAAAAAACACAACTTTCAAAGTACTCAAGAGTATGCAACAAGAAATCTGTTACAGCTTTTTACTAACATATTAACACACGACGAAACACACACTATGCGAGTTTAATTTCAATGAACATTTCAGTACACTATTATAAAACCAAGAATACATGGTAATCTTGTCTATAAAACTTTAAAATACAATAAAAATACCAGTATAGCACAAGCATTGTATTCTGACGTCAGATCACGTCACTGATGGCTGCCTATCCCATTTTACAGAACGGACAAGCTTCGGATCTCTACACTCAGTGATGACATGAGGAAGTCCAACGTCTTGCCATCTACTCTTAGTTTGATCATCATTGGCTGAGCACTATGGGACTTAACCTCTGAGGTCATCAGTCCCCTAGAACTTAGAACTACTTAAACCTAACTAACCTAAGGACATCACACACATCGATGCCCAAGGCAGGATTCGAACCTGCGACCGTAGCGGTCACGCGGTGCCAGACTGTAGCTCTTAGAACCGCTCGGCCACCCCGGCCGGCTTTGATCATGATTCAAATGGCTCTGAGCACTATGGGACTTAACCTCTGAGGTCATCAGTGCCCTAGAACGTAGAATTACTTAAAACTAACTAACCTAAGGACATCACACACATCCATGCCCGAGGGAGGATTCGAACCTGCGACCGTACCGGTCGCGCGGTTCCAGACTGTAGCTCCTAGAACCGCTCGGCCTCTCCGGCCGGCTTAGTTTGATCATCTCGCAGCAACGTTTCATAGAAGCACACGACAGGAACACTGGAACATCCGATCAACTTCACCGTTTGCAAGTTGCTCGTTCCCAGGCGGCAGGCCACAACTGTCTGCCCCCTGTCACAGTGCGGTGGATTTCCTCGTCATTGGCGCTTACAGCCGCTGGAGTGATTCTCCATCCCTATCTGCTCCACTAATACAGGGTGTCGCCGTTATAAGTATAGTTATTTCTATTGATGACTGAACACAGTGCACTGAACAACATTACATCAGTCTCTACTTCATTTGGAGATTAATAATCATAGCCATTACAAGTAGTGTTTTTTTTTAAGGTATCCTAGTACCTCCAAGTATGTATGGCACAAGCGAGATATTAATGTTTACTTTCCTCTGGACAGCAGGTCAGCTATTGAAGTATGGACACGTGGACGCAAACGGACAATCTGTATCAAGGCATCGCCCACTTCGTGGCATAGTTGTGACTGTGCAAAAAACATCACGTAGTAAATTATGTGATGCAGAGAGAAAACAGCTAACACACTGAAGTGGGTACATTTTGAGGTACCAATTATCACAATATCTGTAGCTATAACTCTAACACCCTCTGCACTTTCCTGCAACGCTATCAGGCGGCATTCACTCTCGTGGTGGGTAGTGGTCATAATTTTTTGGCTTACCATTGTATGGTACGTAGAATAAACAAGATTACTGTAAAAGACTATAAATTTCTTACTACTAAGAGAAATTAAGTAAATCATAATGAAAGGCAGTGTAGAGTGTTTTTACAATTAATTTTTGTGATGAGTTGGTTTTGAAGGAAGGAAGAAGATAAAATGATATAAGAGCTTGCAATGTGGAGATATTTTAAGCCAAAGTCTCATGAAAGTTCTAAAAACTCCTTTATATTCACTGTCTTTTTTCGTTAAGTATGTGATGTGGTTGGATGATTTTGTGCTGAAAATGTTTGTGCTTTCTAGGTGTCAAATTTTCGGCTTTTGTTTTCTTATATAGTGCCTTTATCTTAGTTTCAGTACTGTCGTTACTGTGTCTAGCGTAAATCAAATGGGCTAATACTGCTGATTTATTTTGTTGTTAGAGGCGAAACGCAGCAAGATGTTCATCAAACCTCGAAAAAATTCCATTCATTTTGATTTATGTAGCAGCCGTCGAAGTTTTGTGAAATGATCTTACGCATTCAAATTGTGTTAGTTCATCTACATTACATGGTTTGTTTAATGTCTGGAGTGTTAATCTCCGTTTTTGTCATGGAAGATAATGTTTATACTCAATTACCTGAAAATGTTATCAATCGTTGTTTTCTTTGACATGGCCTAAATGGAAATATGCGACCTGTTGTATTAAAGCTGTGGATCAGAAAATCCTTGACACTCAAGATCGCAATTTATTTGATATGATAAATATTTTCCGCTTTTACACTAGTCTTCTTCAGATCAAAACAATAAATTCTGGTTATCGTACAACTGTCAAAGGACGGGATGCATCGTCATAATCTGTTTGAGCCGGGTCTTTTGTTGTGTTGTCTACTGTATCAATGATGTAAACTATCTAAGAATAATACTTCTTCATATGTGATGTATACAGACAGAATCAGGAACTTTACATTCGTTGGTTGGTTCGTTGATTAAGGGAAAGGGCCCAAATAGCGAAATTATCGGTCTTACCTTATTAGGGAAGAATGGGGAAGGAATCCGGCCGTGCCCTTTCAAAGCAAACATCTCGGGATCTGGAATGAGATTTTCACTCTGCAGTGGAGTGTGCGCTGATATGAAACTTCCTGGCAGATTAAAACTGTGTGCCGGACCGAGACTCCAACTCGGGACCTTTGCCTTCCGCGGGCAAGTGCTCTACCAACTGAGCTACCCAAGCACGACTCACGTCCCGTCCTCACAGCTTTACTTCTGCCAGTACCTCGTCTCCTACTTTCCAAACTTTACAGAAGCTCTCTTGCGAACCTTGGAGAACTAGCATTCCTGAAAGTAAGGATTTGCAGAGACATGGCTTAGCCACAGCCTGGGGGATGTTTCCAGAATGAGATTTTCACTCTGCAGCGGAGTGTGCGCTGATATGAAACTTCCTGGCAGACTAAAACTGTGTGCCGGACCGAGACTCGAACTCGGGTCCCGAGTTCGAGTACCGAGTGAGGTGGCGCAGTGGTTAGCACACTGGACTCGCATTCGGGAGGACGACGGTTCAATCCCGTCTCCGGCCATCCTGATTTAGGTTTTCCGTGATTTCCCTAAATCGCTTCAGGCAAATGCCGGGATGGTTCCTCTGAAAGGGCACGGCCGATTTCCTTCCTCATCCTTCCCTCACCCGGACTTGCGCTCCGTCTCTAATGACCTCGTTGTCGACGGGACGTTAAACACTAATATCCTCCTCCCGAGTTCGAGTCTCGGTCCGGCACACAGTTTTAATCTGCCAGAAAGTTTCATCTCTGGATTTGGCTGAAGTGATTTAGGGAAATCACGGAAAATGTAAATCAGGATGACTGGACACAGGTTTGAACCGTCGTATTCCGGAATGTGAGTCCAGTGTGCTAAACACTGTGACACCTCGCTCGGTTTTGCATACGTGGACAGTGTATGATACTTACCACATTATCCATTCTAAAGTAACATCAGACGTCTGTTCCATGCTATTATATAGTACGTAAACATCATGTGTTGTTCATCACAGTACTACCGAACCACAATATTACTGCTTTTGGCTTGCTGTGGCCACTATGGGAAACATGTGGTGACGTTACAGTAAGCGAGTACAGTGCTGACTGAAGAAAACACAACGCACTGTGAATGCTTTCAGGAAAGTTGTACATTCACGATCAAGTGGTCCAGCATAACCTTGTGAAATATCGCAATGAAAACTTGTGATAAGTCGACTGAAGCGTCCTCACTCCCAGGTGCGATAGTATTGTGGTCGATTAATAATCAAGGAAGTGTCCGTGTCAAGGCAGTCTTCTGTCAATCGTTACTTTAGAATCAATAATGTGGCAAGTATGAATACAGTGTCCACGTATGTAAAGTGCCTGATTCTGTCTGTATAACTCACATATTATTCTGGGTTACTTTACATCATAGCTTCATTGGACAGTGCAACAAACGAAACTGCTCACACAACATGTTACGATGTACCTCGCCTATTGGCAGTTGTACCCTAATCACAATGTTTTGTTGTGATCTGAAGATGGCTTGCATATAAGTCTAAACTAGTTATCCAATCAAATAACTTGTGGTCTTGAGTACCAAGGATTTTTCTGAAACCACAGCCTGTTAGCAACATTATATGAGAGTGAGACTACAGTACATCGTCTTGTTACAGACAGTGGTGTATAATGCTGTAACTATTGTGGGCTTTCATTTTGTATGTGAGCTGCATCAGTTCGTATGGGTAAAATTTTGTTTGATACTGTTCGTTCTTTTTTTTTTTTAATCTGAAGATAACTTTAATTTGATCTTTCTGGTACATCACAGATGCGAAAACAGTATGTTTGTATGAGTGAGGATATCATTATGTATTATGTACATTAGTGTGCGTGGTGGGAAGTGTCCTGTATATATCAAAGCGATGTCTGTTATTTCTGATGCTAAGATTAAGACTGAGAAAGTATATTCCGTTCATATTCATGCTCTGCTGTAAATTTAATGTTCTCATATTTGGAGCTGAAGAACATGCATCTACCAGCAACGTTTTCTTCTGTTCGTTGTATAAATATTATAGTATCATCTAAATACCTTTGGTAATATAAATTCTTTTGGATCAGAGGATGGTTGAATAAATCAACTTAATTAGCTAAATTATCTATGAAAATGTTTGCAAACAGGTTTCAGAAACGGCGTGCCCTTCGCAACATGCAGGTTTTATAGCTCAGTAGCTTCTTTTTTACTAGCGCTCTTATGGACATTTTATCGTTTATGTAACAACATAGCCTCCTTTAGTTGCCTCCGCATTACCAGGTCATAATGATGAATCTTACGTAAATCTTAGAAACCCCGACGATGGAGATTTCGCTCTGAAACATGTATTGGAAATAATGACCTAAAAAAACAGCTTAAAGTATATATGGTTCACTGTCTCTGTGTGCCATGACAAACCATTATGGAATCGTTAAAAGATAATTTTCCTTGTCTGAGACAGTGGTGACGTTCATCTTCGTTATATTTTGCTTTTGTTATATTGGTTCGATTCCGGCCGGGTTGGGGATTTTCTCTGACCGGGGACTGGGCGTTTGTGTTGTCACCATCATTTCATCATCATCAGCATTCGTGACAATGGCTAGGTTGGACTGTGTAAGAATTGGGACTTTGTACGGGCGCTGATGACCACGCAGTTGAGCGTCCCACAAACCAAACTTCATCATCGTTTTGGTGTTTTGTTTCTGCAAGAATCGAACTCTACGGATAGGTTCTACTGGCTGTGAAAACATTGGACCTAGATGGAAACTACTTCAACAGTTGCGCGTATTTTTCATCAAAAAAAAAATCACGAGGTTTCAGCAAAAGGCCGAATCCGTCTCTTTTTATTCATAATCAAGCACAGTATGTGATCAAAAGTATGTGGTCACCTATTAGTGGACATTAATATGGGGTGTGTGCACCTTTCGCTTTTATGCGTAATGATCACAACGAAAAGATCCGAGAAATTAGAGCAAATACGGAGACTTACAAGCAGTCGTTCTTCCCACGCACAATTCGTGAATGGAACAGGGAAGGGGGATCAGATAGTGGTACAATAAGTACCCTCCGCCACACACCGTAAGGTGGCTCGCGGAGTATAGATGTAGATGTAGATGCTGGTTTCAGTTCTGTTGCGGACACTTTTGATGAAGTGTCTAAATATTTATGGAGCAATGGGAGCAAATTCTTCCTCAAGATTTTGGACGCTGGGATCTAGAATCGAGTAGACGTTCTAACTTATACCACAGGTGTACCATTGAAATCAGGTCGGGACACCGGGAAGCCCACTCCATCTCAGGAATGTTAATGTCACCAAACCCCTGCCTCTACACATGCCGCCTTATGCCAGGGTGCATTATCACGCTGATACAGTCATCATCTCCGAACTGTCCCTTTATTGTACGCAATACGTAAAGCAGTAAAATGTGTTCACATACTTCCGCATTTAGCGTTCTCTTAAGCCCAATGAGGGTACTATACCCTAACCACGGAAAATATCCCGTATCGTAATACCATCTCCTGTGTACTTCACTATTGATATTACATTGGATGGCAGGTAACGTTCTCCAAGTATTCGCCGAGCCCAGACCCTTTCATCAGATTGCCACAGCGTATAACATGCTTCATTATTCCAAATCAGTAGTTTCCAGTCATTCGATATACAGCAGGGTCGATCTTTACGTCGTCTCAACCACCACTTAGCACTGACTGCCGAAACCTGTGGCTGGACCATTGCATCCCGTTCTTTTTAACACCGTGCGCACAGTCATTGTGCTAGATGGACTGCTGGTACTACTTTGGAAGTCATGAGTTATACCTTCCTCTGATTACATGAGATTTTTTACAACCACGTTCCGCATTGCTAGATGGTTTCGTCCGTCTGTACATGAGGTCTGCTACGTCTCGGTTTGGCTGTGGTTGTTCGTCAGCGTTTCCATTTCACAATCACATCATCACCAGTTAATCTGGGCTGCTAAAGGGTTGAAATGTCCATGTTGGATTTGTTACTCAGGTGACAGGAAATTTAGGAAATTTATGGTAAATTGCTATGGGACCAAACTGATGAGGTCATCGGTCCATAGGCTTACACACTACTTAAACTAACTTACGATAAGGACAACACAAACCCTATGCATGAGGGAGGACTCCAACCTCCGACGGGGAGAGCCGAGCGAACCGTGGCAAGGCGCCTGAGACCGCACGGCTACCCCGCGCGGTACTCAGGTGACATCCAACGACTAGTCACTGGGGCTGCCCTGGCCGACCTGCTTCTACACCAGCAACACAACACTTCCCACCTCCTTTTATAACGGTGGGTCCGCGTCTCGTCACATCAAGTGGCTAGCTCTGCATTACGTAGCAGTGTTCAGATACTTTTAATCAGTGCACAAGTTGGCTCCATCAGCGAACATGTGGACCGAACTCAGACGCATAACGCTGAAAGATCTAACACGGGAGAAGTCTGAAAGAGGCCGTAATGCAACGATGATCAAAAAGTAACTGACAGGATTATGACCTGACAAAGCTTATGTAATTCAAAAACCATCTTCGAAAAACTAACTGTCGAAGTACCAACGTCCAAATACTGGAACCGCTTTCCGTTTCAATGCAATACTTGTGGCACGAAATGTAGTCTAAATGGTAACCTTATGAAAGAGTAACTCGAAAATTGTTTGACGGAAGGTTAACCCGGCCAGGAAAGAACGCGACCTAAATACTCCCACTATCTTGTAGATGCGCACGTAGTGCCCACTCGTTTCGTCCTCTAGATGGCCCTTGAAGACGGCTATATTTGTAAAGACCGTGGACGAAACACAACCGGAACGGAACACTACCATTCCACTGAAAAGTGGGTGTTTCACGTACCGAGAGAGGCTTATCGAATTACACGTGGAGGATGGTCCGTATTACAGTCGTAAACGCTTAGGCGAAGCCATTAACTGCCACATAAAAACAGGTGAAGGCGGCTGCCAGCGACTCCCGAAAACGGGAAACTCGAGTCGTGGAGACGCGGCCCACGCCGGCTGGAGGGACGGCCTCGCGCTCCGAATGCTCCCGGCAGCGGCCTTGTGCGCCAGAAGCCCGAAATTAATTGACGCATTCCACGAAACCGCTGCACGAGAGAACAAAACTCTGTAAAATATTGAACGAGCGCTATACCATTCCTGGCACAATGCGGAAGTGTCTCAAGCAAACAGACTTGTTTACAATACATTAACGTCTCATCTCCAAAACTTCCACTACATTAAAAGAACTTTTTTCCTTCAAAAAATTGTTGCGTTCTTTTAGATGACAAAGAACTTGTTATGTGGAACGAGTTCCTCCAAAGTTTTTAGCGTCCGTTTAATAACCCAGAAACATACACAACTCTTCGAATACGTGGTCTGCAGGCGATATGAATTACTAATATCTTCCCAAGTTTCCAGACGTATCAGGTAACTAAAGTTTCAGCAGTTCACAAGAGGAAATTACTGCCATGGAAACGATGGCCTATTCGTTATACTGCGGCTTCATCAATAGTTATCCTGATTGTAAAGAACTTCCATGACACGGCTGCCACGAAGTGTAGTTGCTTTTGTAGTTACATCAACGACACGTTAGAGATCTGTCCCCTTGGGCGTGAAAATCCCTGACAGTTCTCAACGCACCCAAGCAGCACCCATGGGTTTATCTACAGCACGGACGGCGAAGAGAAATTTCCCCCACCCTCGTCGTCCTGGTCTGCCAAAACTTCCCCATCGTCCCCTCTCCTCACACGAAACGATATCTGCATGCTGTCAACCACTACACAATCCTCCAACTCAGAAACACTGTTCTGATGACTTCCGTACATTCAGTTACTGCCGTCACACTGAAACTCTGCCATGAGAACTGAGCCATCTAAGGGAAGTCTTCTTCGAAAATCTCCTGTAACCAATGCAAGGTTTCCCAAGTTATTTCATAAAAGTGTGAAATGAATGTGTGCCGGCCGTTGTGGCCAGCGGTTCTAGGGCTTCAGTCTGGAACCGCGCGACCGCTACAGTCGCAGGTTCGAATCCTGCCTCGGGCATGGATGTGTGTGATGTCGTTAGGTTAGTTAGGTTTAAGTAGTTCTAAGTTCTAGGGGACTGGTGACCTCAGATGTTAAGTCCCATAGTGCTCAGAGCCATTTGAACCATTTGAAATGGATGTGTGTGTGGGAGGGGGGGGGGGGGGGGCAAGGCTGTGCGCGCTTTAGTCCGGTTAATGATGTAGTAACAGGAGAGGTTAGACAACTACCGAAGAGGCATAACGCTGCTGAATCAGATCACCAGCAAAAATAAGGCAACCCACAAGCCGGTGAAGGATGAGAAAGGACCCAGAACTTCCTGTGTATGAAAAGGTATATTGTGGGTGTGATTGGCACTGTGTGGGGCAGACACGGTCCTCCACGGACTTGCTTTCACAATTTTTCTACTTCCAAACAACTTGCGAGAACTTCTGGCAGAACTGTCAGCAGATTATAGGCGAAGTCATCAGAGTCGACTAAAATTTGAATAAGGTCTGGAGGTGCGTTCGGTAGTCTAATAGATAATGCGACTGTTCGCGATAAACGAGAAATCTGAGTTCGAATTGTGGGTTTGACACGAACTGTCACGGCAGATTCATTACAGTGCAACCTCAGTATTGTAGGCGGCTTGCTGTTCAGTACAGGTCTTACGATCTGGCCATCGCCAAGTTGAAGAACACGCAAGTCTAACATTGAGATGACAAAAGCCATGGAACACATCTTACAAGGGAACCTCCCCATCGCACCCCCCTCAGATTTAGTTATAAGTTGGCACAGTGGATAGGCCTTGATAAACTGAACACGGATCAATTGAGAAAACAGGAAGAAGTTGTGTGGAACTGTGAAAAAATAAGCCAAATATACAAACTGAGTAGTCCATGGGCCACATAAGCATCATAATGGACAATGTGAGCATAGGAGCGTCGTGGTCCCGTGGTAGCGCGAGCAGCTGCAGAACGAGAGGTCCTTGGTTCAAGTCTTCCCTCGACTGAAAATTTTACTTTCTTTATTTTTGCATAGTTATTATCTGTCCTTTCGTTCCTTGACATCTCTGTTCACTGTAATAAGTTTAGTGTCTGTGTTATGCGACCGCATCGCAAAACCGTGCGATTAGTAGACGAAAAGACGTGCCTCTCCAATGGGAACAGAAAACATTTGATGGCAAGGTCATAGGTCAACCGATTCCTCCACAGGAAAACACATCTGATATATTCTATACGACACTGGTGACGGCATGTGCGTGACATGACAGGAATATGTTGTCGACCCACCTAACTTGTACACTTGGCGAATGGGTAAAAAGATTCTTCTACCTTGCCCGATTTAGGTTTTCTTGTGGATGTGATAATCACTCCCAAAAAAGTGATGAAAACATAAGAGTTTGTCACATAAACTGAAAATAACAAATTAAACTTTTCACTCGATGGAAGATTTGAAATAAGTACCTTTCGTTCCGCAGCTGCTCACGTTACCACTAGACCACGGCGCTCCTGCGTTCCCAGCGTCCTTTATGTTGCCTATGTTCCGTTGAACTACTCAGTTTGTATATTTTGCTTATTTTTTCACAGTTCCACACAACTTCTTCCTGTATTCGCAATTGATCTGTGTTCAGTTTTTCAAGGCCTATCCTCTGTGCCAACTTATAACTAAATCTGAGGGGGGTGCGATGGGGAGGTTCCCTTGTTAGTATCGTGTCGGACTTCCTTTGGCACGGCGTTTTTCAACGACTTGACATGGCATGCACACAAGTCGTTGGACGTCCCATACAGAAATATTGAGTCATGCTGCCTCTATTGCCGTCCATGATTGCGGAAGTGTTGCTAGAGCAGCATTTTGTGCACGAACTGAGCTCTTAATTGCGTCACATAAATGTTCAATGAGATTCATGTCGGTCCTTTTGGGGGGGAGGGGGGGTCAGGCAACGGCCTTGCCGCAGTGGATACACCGGTTCCCGTGAGATCACCGAAGTTAAGCGCTGTCGGGCGTGGTCAGCACTTGGATGGGTGACCATCCAGGCCATTTTTCGGGGTGCACTTAGCCTCGTGATGCCAACTGAGGAGCTAATCTACCGAATAGTAGTGGCTTCGGTCAAGAATACCATCAAAACGACCGGGAGAGTGATGTGCTGACCCCACGCCCCTCCTATCCGCATCCTCCTCTAAGCATGACACGGCGGTCGGATGGTCCCTGTAGGCCACTCGTGGCCTGAAGGTGAAGAGTGCTGTATGGTTGGTCAAATCATTCTCTCGAAATGTCCAGAATGTTCTTTAAACCAACCGCAAACTGTTGTGGCCCGGTGACATGTCGTATTGTCATCCATAAAAATTGCATCAATGTCTGGGAACATGATGTCCATGAATAGCCGCAAATGCTCAAAGACCGGTGTAGCTGGACCGGAGGACACAGTCCATTCCACGTAAACACAGCCAACACCATTACAGAGTCACTACCTGCTAGCACAGTGTCTTGTTGTCAACTTGTGTCCGTGACTTCGTCAGGTCTGCACCACACTTGAACCCTACCAGCAGCTCTTAAGAACTGAAATCGGGACTCATCTGAACAGGCCACGGTTTGCCAATCGTCTAGTGTCCAACCGATATGGTTACGAGATCAGGAGAGGAACCGCAGGCGATGTCGTGGTGTTAGCAAAGGCACTCGCGTCGATCGTCTGCTGCCATATCCGATTAAGCCAAATTTCGCTGCACTGTCCTAACGAATACGCTTGTAGCAAGACCCACAATGATTTCTGCGGTTATTTCATGCAGTGTTGCTGTCTGTTAGCACCGACAGCTCTACGCTAACGCTGCTGCTTTCCGTCGTTAAGTGAAGGTCGTCGGCCAATGTGTTATCCTAGGTGAGAGGTAATTTCTGAAATTTGGTATTCTCGGCACACTCTTGACGCTGTGGATCTGGGAATACTGAATTCCCTAACGCTTTCCGAAACGGAATGTACGATGGCTCTAGCTCCAAGTGCCACTCAGCGTTCAAAGTCGGTTAATTCCCGTTGTGCGGCCACAATCACGTCGGAAACCTTTTCACGTGAATCACCCGATTACAAATGACAGATCTGCCAATGCACTGCCTTTTATAGCTTGTGTCCGCGATAAAATGGTTCAAATGGCTCTGAGCACTATGCGACTTAACTTCTGAGGTCATCAGTCGCCTAGAACTTAGAACTAATTAAACCTAACTAACCTAAGGACATCACACACATCCATGCCCGAGGCAGGATTCGAACCTGCGACCGTAGCGGTCACGCGGTTCCAGACTGAAGCGCCTTTAACCGCACGGCCACACCGGCCGGCTCTGTCCGCGATACTACCGCCATCTGTATACGTGCATCACGCTTTAACACATGACGTTTGTAATCTCAGTTTATAAGGTTACATTAATTGAGTTCTCCACTGTCAGTTACATTTTGACAATGGCTGAGTTGCATTCGGTCGAAAGCTTGTTTACGTTTAACCATCTCATGCGTCTGGCAGTTAGAGACCTTTCTTAATACGAAACTTCCTAATTACGGAGGACTAGACCTAGAGGATAATGTTCTTGAAAGGAAAGAGGGAAGAGATGAAGATGAAATAGAAGAAGAATTTCGCAGAGCATTGATAGATATGAGTCGAAAAAACGTACTTCGGGTAGACTATAGATCCTTAGAATTAATAATATCTTTAAAAAGCATATACCATGACAAAACTATTCCACTTTGTACTGAAGAAAAACGAAACACGCGAAATTTCCTCAGGATTCATGAAAAATTTGACTGAACTTTGAAAGAAGTCAGATGCTATCAGTTGTGAATACCATCGAACATTTACCTGATGAAGTCACGGTTGCAATATACTGAAAGGAATTATTTACAGAAAAATTGAAAGACTGACCCAAGACAAACTTGGGGAAGACCATTTCTGGTGACGGAGAAATACAGGTCCTCGAGGAAGCCGGTAACCTTTAGAGAAAGCGTCACCATAGAGAAATTCCTCCTAATATGTGTGTCAGAAAAGAAATAAAGTATCTGCCGCCGACCGGAAGGCACAGCAGCGACTGATCCAAAGTGGACGGATGCTGAAAGTGTCTCCTCCATGTTAGGAGCAACTGACATTTTGGGGGAAGGCAGCGGAAAACCACCCCGATGGAATTCCAGGAGAGCCACATGGCTACATTAACTTCTAAATGTTTAGGAATATTCGAAGTATATATGAAGCAAGAACACGTAAATGTGATCGAAGGGACGAAACGAATACTTATTTGCCAGGTATAGCAGGAACATTGCGGCCAGGCAGTGGAGGATGTTCTGCTGACGAGGACCGCAGTCACAGAAGAGGGGTGGGCGTTATACTCGTATTCTCAGAGTGCATTTCCAAGACTGCTGCAGGTTTAGCCTCACATTCCGATACAGATGCCTTGTTATAACTCAGTGCCAAGCCAGTGAAACTCAACAACATTCAAGTGTATGCGCCAACTGCAGATACAAATGAGCAAAAAGTGGACTCTTTCGATGACCAAATCAATGCAGTACTTACCCTCAGGAAACATCACGAATTAATATAATATTGGGCGACTTTAACGCCGACTAGTTAAATGGCAGATTTGAAGATCTTCTAGGACGTTTCGGTTTAGGAGCACGAAACTAGATGATCGCCTACTATAGTGCCCTACCAAGAAGATAACATGGAAGTCACTAATACTTGGTTCAAATTATCATTTAGTATACAGGGTGTTACAAAAAGGTACGGCCAAACTTTCAGGAAACATTCCTCACACACGAAGAAAGAAAATATGTTATGTCGACATGTGTCCGGAAACGCTTACGTTCCATGCCTTTTCTTTATTTGTGTGTGAGGAATGTTTCCTGAAAGTTTGGCCGTACCTTTTTGTAACACCCTATACATGCCTCAAGTATTTAACATTTGGCTCAAGGAAACTACACACATCAAAAAAAGTTTTGCATCACCTCGGTTCCGAGAGTTCTGGAACCTGCACAGCAAACTGGAATAGGGATCAACATAAACATCGTCTCCGCCCTTTTTATTTCTCATTAAAACCACACATTGCATGTGGTACCACTACACAGCGATACCTTCAGCGATGGTGGTCCAGATTTCTGTACACAGTGGTACCTCTAATACCCAGTAGTGAGACCTCTTGCATTGGTGCATGCCTGTATTCGTCGTGGCCTACTATCCACAAGATCATCAAGGCACTGTTGGTCCAGATTGTCCCACTCCTCAACGGCGATTCGGTGTAGATCCCTCAGAGTGGTTGGTGGGTCACGTCGTCCATAAACAGCCCTTTTCAATCTATCCTCGGCATGTTCGACAATGTTCATACCTGGAGAACATGCTGGCCACTCTAGTCGAGCAATGTCGTTATCCTGAAGGGGGCGCGAATTTTCGTCCATGAAGACGAATGCCTCGCCAATATGCTGCCGATATGGTTGCACTATCGGTTGGAGGATGGCATTCACGTATCGTACAGCCGTTACGGAGCCTTCCATGACCACCAGCGGCGTACGTCGGTCCCACGTAATGCCACCCCAAAACAGCAGGGAGCCTTCACCTTGCTGCACTCGCGGGACAGTGTGTCTAAGGCTTTCAGCCTGACTGCGTTGCCCCCAAACACGTCTCCGATGATTGTCTGGTTGAAGGCATATGCGAAACTCATCGGTGAAGAGAACGTGATGCCAATCCTGAGCGATCCATTCGGCATGTTGTTGGGCCCATCTGTACCGCGCTGCATGGTGTGGTTGCAAAGATGGACCACGCCATGGACGTCGGGCGTGAAGTTGCGCATCATGCAGGCTATTGCGCACAGTTTCAGTCGTAACACGACGTCCTGTGGCTGCCCGAAAAGCATTATTCAACATGATGGCGTTGCTGCCAGGGTTCCTCCGAGCCATAATCCGTAGGTAGCGGTCATCCTCTGCAGCAGTAGCCCTTGGGCGCCCTGAGCGAGCCATGTCATCAACAGTTCCTGTCTCTCTGTATCTCCTCCATGTCCTAACAACATCGCTTAGGTTCACTCCGAGATGCCTGGACACTTGCCTTGATGAGAGCCCTTTCTGGCAGAAAGTAACAATGCGGACGCGATCGAACCGCGGCATTGACGGGTAAGGCATGGTTGAACTACAGACAACACTAGCCGTGAACCTCCTTCCTGGTGGAAGACTGGAACTGATCGGCTGTCGGACCCCCTCCGTCTAATAGGCGCTGCTCATGCATGGTTGTTTACATCTTTGGGAGAGTTTAGTGACAGTGATCAGTCAAAGGGACTGTGTCTGTGATACAATATCCACAGCTAACGTTTATCTTCAGGAGTTCTGGGAACCGGGGTGATGCAAAGCTTTTTTTGATGTGTGCATATTTGTCGAGTGTACCCGTGGTCTAGGGGTAGCGCCTTTGATTCATAATCAAAACGTCATCGGTCCCGGGTTCGATCCCCGCCACTGCCTAAATTTTGATAAATTATCAGCATTGGCGGCCGAAGACTTCCGGCATAAGAAGTCAGCCTCATTCTGCCAACGGCCTTGTCAAAGAGGGAGGAGGAGCGGGTAGAGGTTCAGGGCAATCTCTTGTCCTAGTGGTGGGAAATTGCCCCTATAGGCGGAAGAATCAGCAATGATCAACGACATGAGGATGCAGAAGGCAATGGAAACCACTGCATTAAAGACACGTAACGTGTATCCACAGGACATGTGGCCTGTAATTGAAGAAGTGTCATGATGATCTCTCCATTGGCAAAAGATTCCGGAATAGTCCCCCATTCGGATTTCCGGGATAACGTTCTACGAGTCGGGGCGTGGAATGTCAGAAGCTTGAACTGGTAGGGAAACTAGAAAATCGGAAGAGGGAAATGCAAAGGCTCAATCTAGATATAGTAGGGGTCAGTGAAGTGAAGTGGAAGGAAGACAAGGATTTCTGGTCAGATGAGTGTGACCGGGTTGTTCTAATCAGAATCGACAGCAGACCAACACCGACAACGATAGTTCGGGTATACATGCCGACGTCGCAAGCTGAAGATGAACAGATAGAGAAAGTGTATGAGGATATTGAAAGGGTAATGCAGTATGTAAAGGGGGACGAAAATCTAATAGTCATGGGCGACTGGAATGCAGTTGTAGGGGAAGGAGTAGAAGAAAAGGTTGTAGGAGAATATGGGCTTGGGACAAGGAATGAAAGAGGAGAAAGACTAATTGAGTTCTGTAACAAGTTTCACCTAGTAATAGTGAATACCCTGTTCAAGAATCACAAGAGGAGGAGGTATACTTGGAAAAGGACGGGAGATACGGGAAGATTTCAATTAGATTGCATCATGGTCAGACAGAGATTCCGAAATCAGATACTGGATTGTAAGGCGTACCCAGGAGCAGATATAGACTCAGATCACAATATAGTAGTGATGAGGAGTAGGCTGAAGTTCAAGACATTAGTCAGGAAGAATCAATACGCAAAGAAGTGGGATACGGAAGTACTAAGGAATGACGAGATACGTTTGAAGTTCTCTAACGCTATAGATACAGCTATAAGGAATAGTGCAGTAGGCAGTACAGTTGAAGAGGAATGGACATCTCTAAAAAGGGCCGTCACAGAAGTTGGGAAGGAAAACATAGGTACAAAGAAGGTAGCTGCGAAGAAACCATGGGTGACAGAAGAAATACTTCGGTTGATTGATGAAAGGAGGAAGTACAAACATGTTCCGGGAAAATCAGGAATACAGAAATACAAGTCGCTGAGGAATGAAATAAATAGGAAGTGCAGGGAAGCTAAGACGAAATGGCTGCAGGAAAAATGTGAATACATCGAAAAAGATATGATTGTCGGAAGGACAAACTCAGCATACAGGAAAGTGGTGACATTAAAAGCAACGATGGTAACATTAAGAGTGCAACGGGAATTCCACTGTTAAATGCAGAGGAGAGAGCAGATAGGTGGAAAGAATACATTGAAAGCCTCTATGAGGGTGAAGATTTGTCTGATGTGATAGAAGAAGAAACAGGAGTCGATTTAGAAGAGATAGGGGATCCAGTATTAGAATCGGAATTTAAAAGAGCTTTGGAGGACTTCGGTCAAATAAGGCAGAAGGGATAGATAACATTCCATCAGAATTTCTAAAATCATTGGGGGAAGTGACAACAAAACGACTATTCACGTTGGTGTGTAGAATATATGAGTCTGGCGACATACCATCTGACTTTCGGAAAAGCATCATCCACACAATTCCGAAGACGGCAAGAGCTGACAAGTGCGAGAATTATCGCACAATCAGCTTAACAGCTCATGCATCGAAGCTGCTTACAAGAATAATATACAGAAGAATGGAAAAGAAAATTGAGAATGCGCTAGGTGACGATCAGTTTGGCTTTAGGAAAAGTAAAGGGACGAGAGAGGCAATTCTGACGTTACGGCTAATAATGGAAGCAAGGCTAAAGAAAAATCAAAACACTTTCATAGGGTTCGTCGACCTGGAAAAAGCGTTCGACAATATAAAATGGTGCAAGCTGTTCGAGATTCTGAAAAAAGTAGGGGTAAGCTATAGGGAGAGACGGGTCATATACAATATGTACAACAACCAAGAGGGAATAATAAGAGTGGACCATCTAGAACGAAGTGCTCGTATTAAGAAGGGTGTAGGACAAGGCTGTAGCCTTTCGCCCCTACTCTTCAATCTGTACATCGAGGAAGCAATGATGGAAATAAAAGAAAGGTACAGGAGTGGAATTAAAATACAAGGTGAAAGGATATCAATAATACGATTCGCTGATGACATTGCTATCCTGAGTGAAAGTGAAGAAGAATTAAATGATCTGATGAACGGAATGAACAGTCTAATGAGTACACAGTATGGTTTGAGAGTAAATCGGAGAAACACGAAGGTTCAAAATGGTTCAAATGGCTCTGAGCACTATGGGACTCAACTACTGAGGTCATTAGTCCCCTAGAACTTAGAACTAGTTAAACCTAACTAACCTAAGGACATCACAAACATCCATGCCCGAGGCAGGATTCAAACCTGCGACCGTAGCGGTCTTGCGGTTCCAGACTGCAGCGCCTTTAACCGCACGGCCACTTCGGCCGGCAAACACGAAGGTAATGAGAAGTAGTAGAAGTGAGAACAGCGAGAAACTTAACATCAGGATTGATGGTCACGAAGTCAATGAAGTTAAGGAATTCTGCTACCTAGGCAGTAAAATAACCAATGACGGACGGAGCAAGGAGGACATCAAAAGCAGACTCGCTATGGCAAAAAAGGCATTTCTGGCCAAGAGAAGTCTACTAATATCAAATACCGGCCTTAATTTGAGGAAGAAATTTCTGAGGATGTATTGTATGGTAGTGAAACATGGACTGTGGGAAAACCGGAACAGAAGAGAATCGAAGCATTTGAGATGTGCTGCTATAGACGAATGTTGATAATTAGGTGGACTGATAAGGTAAGGAATGAGGAGGTTCGACGGAGAATCTGAGAGGAAAGGAATATGTGGAAAACACTGATAAGGAGAAGGGACAGGATGATAGGACATCTGCTAAGACATGAGGGAATGACTTCCATGGTACTAGAGGGAGCTGTAGAGGGCAAAAGCTGCAGAGGAAGACAGAGATTGTAATACGTCAAGCAAATAATTGAGGACGTAGGTTGCAAGTGCTACTCTGAGATGAAGAGGATAGCACTGGAAAGGAATTCGTGGCGGGCTGCATCAAACCAGTCAGTAGACTGATGACAAAAAAAAAATTGTCGAGGCGACAATCAGACGGACATCTGTAGCATGTGCAGGTGCTGCTCTCACGTGGCTCCAGGACTTAGCAAATCATCTTAATAACTAGCCTAGGATGAGCTGTTCAAGGTATCTCTGAAACACCACGGGAGCCCTTGCGTCGGCAAACGGCAAGCTGTTACGACGACACATGTCGAATGGCTTAGAAACTTCTAGAAATTGCTTCATCTCGTCACCTATAGGCAACTGAGACTAGGAGTCAGCGAGATTTACGTTTGAAAAATAATGGCCACAGTTATTTTCGCCAACAGTTCCTGCGGCCTAGAAGCCGGATACAAATTTGGTTGATCCTTAACGGTATACTTAAAGTTCCCACAAATTCTAAGTGATCCATTTGTTTCTGTAACTACGATCACGGGCGTAGCCCACTGGTTAGACGAAACTGGGATACAATACTTTGCAGCCTGCCTAGTTCTGCTCTAACTAGCATGTGCATGGCTAAAGGCACTGGACGACTTCTACAATACTTCGGCATTGCCATTTACTTTAAGGATACGTGGGCCTGGCCATCTGCTTTAATGGTACGTGGGCGTGGAACCCTGTTGCACAACCTAGTGTAGAATCAAACCGATGGTTAAGTTGCGCACATAACGTATCAAATTCTGTGAATGGTATTGCAACTAAAACCAGATTCATCTGATCCTGAATTTGAAAACCAAAAAGCACAAAACATTTGAATCAAAATTGATAGTTGTCGTCCAAAATTTGCCTGCTAGCAGGGTTAGCTGCTGAGCTACATTTTTATACTAACTTGGCTTGGACTACGATCTGACCCCACAACTGGATCGACTGGTCATTGTACGTCACCACTCTTGCGCTGAGGGGACTTCAGCTGAGTGGAGCCAATGCGTCGGTTCGTTTCCTTACTAATCCGAGATACGGCCGAGCCAGTGACTAACTGGAAATCCGCCAAAACACCGCTGATGTCCAGCTGAAATATAAGGCTCTGCATGCCTTCTGCTGCCGCTACAGGCAGCGGCAAGATAGCCTGCAGCACGGTGATATTGTTGACGCACTGGTTTTTAGCTTGCAAATCAGATGAGATTACTGAAAGGACATTCACAGGGCTGTGGGCCGCAATCTGGACACAATTTTATGACGCAAAATTTTTCTGGGATACTTTGACAATGACGGGGAGGAAACCGTTTCACGAACCTCCGCTCGCTTTGGAGCACACTGACGGCGAACAAACAGCTTCTGTTTTCGCACGTCTACCGACGACGAGGGCGGTGGACCGCTAACCACTGCACTGTTTACTATACCACGTATCGCCAGATTATCGGGCAACGGACGCTCGTAAATCGGATGACGACGTTAATTGGAATACATCAGTTGGTCGTAGATCACAACAGAGACTAACACTAGTAACAACGTCGTCACCAGAAGAATTGTGAAACGCAACTTGCGCTGATGAAGTTATTACGTGAGCTTTGGCAAGTTTTAGCACTGCACTCTGGTTCGGATCAGATAAATCTAAAGCCATCGTACTAGCTTCTATATCAGGAGAGCCGGCCGGAGTGGCTGAGCGTTTCTAGGCGCTTCAGTCTGGAAAAGCGCGACCGCTACAGTCGCAGGTTCGAATACTGCCTCGGGCATGGATGTGTGTGATGTCCTTAGGCTAGTTAGGTTTAAGTAGTTCCAAGTTCTAGGGGACTGGTGACCTCTGATGTTAAGTCCCATAGTGCTCAGAGCCATTTGAACCATTTGATCCATATCAGGAGAAAGACGTATAGTAACATTACGGATTAATGAGTCGGCATACGACGCGCCACACTGTTTAGAGGGAAAATCACAGTTGAGTGTTTAGCCTTGCAAGTCGGCAGACCAGACCGCGTACGTCGGTTGGCGTTGCTTAACTTACAGGCTAAATTGCCTCTATTTGCAACCACGTGGGTTTAATACCTATAACAGTAATAGTCAGTCAGCAAATCAAAAATATCAGGAAAGTTGAAAATACTGGGGTTCGAAAATGGTCGTACTTTCTGCGCCACATCGTACAGTTTATTACTAGAAGACAGTGATAATGTACAGTGACGTTCTTGGTTAGTTTCTTGCCTTACCCTTCATGAAGAACAAAACGACGTAAATAGACTTCCCAACTCTCGTTCGCCTAGTTCAAATTCAAATGACTCCAAGCACTATGGGACTTAACATCTGAGGTCATCAGTCCCCTAGACTTAGAACTACTTAACCCTAACTAAGCTAAGGACATCACACACATCCATGCCCGAGGCGTGATTCGAACCTGCGACCGTAGCAGCAGCGCGTTTCCGTACTGAAGCGCCTGATACCGCTAGGCCACAGCAGCCGGCTGTTCACCAAGTCGAAGCAAGCTAATAGCAGAGGGCGAGGGAGGAAACTGGAGCAACAGACTACTGTTTGTTTCGCAGCCGATGTGACAGCAACTTCTGCTGCAGCTGGTGGATGTGCCACTGCTGTTCGTGCTGCTGCTGGAGTTGTAACTGTTTTTCGAGCTGTTGCTGCAGTTTTAGTTGCTGTTGCAGATGGAATAGCTGTTGCCACAGTTTTAGACAATCTGAATCTGTTGAAAGTAGAGGTAGTGCTCATCGGCACTTCTCTATACTAGTCTGTGTAGGTAGAACACGGGTTGTGATCACTTGTGCGGGCGGTAATGCAGAGGGCAGTGGAACAAACTACCGGTTGCTGAGATCGGTGACGACAGTTACCGTAGTGGACGGCTAAGTAAAAACAAGTCCAGAGCATAGAAAAGTCGTCTTTAGCGTATACAACTGTCCAGTGAGCAATCCAAATTACAAGCGTAATACAAACACGGTCACAACTCTACTTTTCATTGGCATGTAACTAGGGGCTTCAGTGACTAGCAGTTGATTGACAATTGATTGATGTTTATCGGCTTAGATCGTCAGGGACCGGCTGCATGTGACATGTTGGCGGAAGCCACGGCGCTTCGCCCGGGAGCAAGCTGCAGCCGGAAAACGTAGATGCTCGCATCTCTGGCGGGTTCTCCACATCGATACTCGGGCTTCGGATGGAATCCGAATCACTGTCGGATACCAAAAAGAGTAAGTATTCGATAGTTGTTGACCGACAAACACTGTTTGAAATCCGAGGGTGGCAGGGATGAAAAACAGAAGGCAAAAGATTATCTACAACCTGTAACGAAACCATACTGCAGTTGCAAGAGTTTAAGGTCATGAAAGGGAACCAATAGTTAAGAAGGGAGTGAAGACACTTTTCGATGTTATTCACTTTGTATATTGAGCAAGCAGTAAAGGAAATTGAGGTGAATTTTTGAAAAGGAGTTAATACTTAACTAGTAGAAATTAAAACTTTTAGGTTTGCCGATGACGTAATTCTGTCAGAGGCACACGGCAAACGACTTAGAAGATCAGTTCATTGGAACTGACAGTGTCTTAAAAAGATGTTGTAAGATGAATATCAACAAAAGTAAAAGAAGGTTCTTTGTGTGCAGTCTACTTAAATCAGGTGACCCCGCGGGAAGTGCACTGCTGGCCATTAAATTTACTACACCACGAAGATGACGCGTTACAGACGCGAAATTTAACCGACAGGAAGAAGATGCTGTGATATGCAAATCATTAGCTTTTCAGAGGATTCACACAAGGTTGGCGCCTTGTGGTGACACATGCAACGTGCCGACATGAGGGAAGTTTCCAACCGATTTCTCATACACAAACAACAGTTGACCGGCGTTGCCTGGTGAAACGTTGTTGTGATACCTCGTGTAAGGAGGATAAATGCGTACCATCACGTTTCCGACTTTGATAAAGGTCGGATTGTAGCCTATCGCGATTGCGGTTTTTCGTATCGCGACATCGCTGCTCGCATTGGTCGAGATCCAATGACTGATAGCAGAATATGGAATCGGTGGGTTCTGGAGGGTAATACGGAATGCCGTGCTGGATCCCAACGTCCTCATATCACTAGCAGTCGAGATGACAGGCATCTTATCAGCATGGCTGTAACGGATCGTGCAGCCTCGTCTCGATCCCTGAGTCAACAGATGGGGACGTTTGCAAGACAACAACCATCTGCACGAACAGTTCGACGACGTTTGCAGCAGCACGGACTATCAGCTCGGAGACCATGGCTGCGGTTACCCTTGACGCTGTATCACAGACAGGAGCGCCTGCGGTGGTGTACTCAACGACGAACCTGGGTGCACGAATGGCAAAACTTCATTTTTTCGGACGAATCCAGGTTCTGTTTACAGCATCATGATGGTCGCATCCGTGTTTGGCGACATCGTGGTGAACGCACATTGGAAACGTGTATTCGTCATCACCATACTGGCGTTATCACCCGGCGTGATGGTATGGGGTGCCATTGGTTACACGTCTCGGTCACCTCTTGTTCGCATTGACGGCACTTTGAACAGTGGGCGTTACATTTCAGATGTGTTACGACCCGTGGCTCTACCCCTCATTCGATCCCTGCGAAACCCTACATTTCAGCAGGATAATGCACGACCGCATGTTCCAGGTCCTGCACGGGCCTTTCTGGATACAGAAAATGTTCGACTGCTGGTCTGGCCAGCACATTCTCCAGATCTCTCACCAATTGAAAACGTCTGGTCAATCGTGGCCAAGCAACTGGCTCGTCACAATACGCCAGTCACTACTCTTGATGAACTGTTGTATCACGTTGAAGCTCCATGGGCAGCTGTACCTGTACACGCCATCCAAGTTCTGTTTGACTCAGTGCCCAGGCGTATCAAGGCCGTTATTACGGCCAGAGGTGGTTGTTCTGAGTACTGATTTCTCAGGATCTATGCACCCAAATTGCGTGAAAATGTAATCACACGTCAGTTCTAGTATAATATATTTGTCCAATGAATACCCGTTTATCACCTGCACTTTTTCTTGGTGTAGCAATTTTAATGGCCAGTAGTGTATGTTAGGAAATAAGACACTGAAAGTAGCACATGAGCTTTGTTTTTTGGTCAGCAAACTAAGTGAGAAAAGCCTAAGTAAGTGGATATGAAATGCAGGTCCACAGCAGCAAGAAAAGCGTTTCTGTATTTATGGCTCAGTTCAGGTCTTACTGTCAAAAAAGTTGTAGTTTCTACGCTCCGCTCTTTTTCATAGTGGAGCAATGAGTAGAAATTGCAATGTTTTCTGGGTTTCGTAGACTGTTTTGGTATCAATTTGTAATGCTAAATAAATATAGTGGTTTTTAAACGGAAAAGCGTAATAGCAAGTTTCAAGAAAGTGACTAATAATACGCACTCGACAGCAGAAACGGTACGTTTGAGTCGCTGCGCCTGATCTGTAGTGAGGCTGGGTCTTGCCTCTGGCGGGACAAACAAGGGAGCGGGTCGCAGGACGGCGCCACGGTGAGTCATCCCAGTTTATAGCCGTTCGCAGGCATCCACGTTATTCATGCGAGCTGAGCTGAGCTCGGGCCGACGGACAGATAGAGAAGTCACGTCGCTGAACGAGGGTTAACTGCGGCAAATATGAGTCACACGCCATAAAATTAAAGTTCTCCATCCGCGAGTGGCGAGGTAGCGGATGACGGCTCGCGGCTGTCAAGGCGCGCCATGCAAAGTAGTCGCCGGGCGACGCTCGCACAATGCCACCACTCCGGACTGAAATACGGTCCTGCGCTCGGCACGTTTACACCATCGGCGGCGGCACTCCATCCTCATACTACCTCAAACGTCGTTACTCAGAGGTGGCACTATTCTTTTGCGAGCCACTACCCGTCCTCGAAATTCGACATTCACTTTCTTTGCATGCTGGATGATGGTCTGGTTTATCTTCAAGACTGAGAGAGTCTTTGGGTTCAGCTAGGCCACGGACACTCAGCCTCTCTGTACCCATCGCCCATTTTTGTGTCTCTATTAGTAATGAAATTTTCTAACCACCCACCGATTCCACAGTAATGGTGATTTATAAAGTAGGAAGTAACTTTATAAAATTTATAATGCAGAGTTACAGCAAGTTAAAGCATTTAATAATAATTACTTACCAGATCATCTGTTAGGCACTGGTTTCTGCGTCAGTAAGACGTTGGCCGCTAATGTTTCAAAATTCGTTTCAGTCAACCCAAGAATATCTGTTCTAACACTGGAAGTAAAGCATATTAAGGCGACTTTTGTGAACTGTCATGCTCCCACGGAGGAGAGCGAATGTGAAGTGAAAGACGAGTTCTATGCACAGCTAGAGGCAGTGATGGACGCTATACCAAATGGACACCTGAGGATCCTCCTTGGTGATATGAATGCCAAGGTTGGGAAAGAACAAATATTCCAAGACATAACAGGTAGGCACAGTCTACACAACCCAAGCAATGACAATGGAGTTAGGTTCATCAGCTTCGCTACATCATTAGGGTTGTTCATCTCCAGCACAAACTTCCAGAGGAAAAACATACATAAAGGTACCTGGGTATCACCAGATGGGAGAACTGTAAATCAAATAGACCATGTTGCCATTGATCTCAGAGCCAAGAGATGGGTGTTAGACGTTAAGACAGCGCGGGGTGTCGAAGGTGGGAGTGATCATTTCCTGATCAGAGGCAATTTAAACATACAGTGTGAAGGAAGAACGGGGCCTAAATTAAAAAGAGTGGAAAGGTACCATGTGGAGAAACTGAAAGATGAGGCAACGAAGACCAGATACCAGTTGCAACTTAGTAACCGCTTTGAAGCACTCAGTGAAGTGGACGCGAATCAGGACCTCGAACTAATGTGGGAGAAACATCCAGAGCTCAGTTAGGGATACAGCAAAGGAAACACTCATGGGAAACCCAGTGGGCAAGAAGATCTGGTTTGGAAAGGAATGTGCAGATGCCCTGGAAAGGAGAAAGGAAGCCAGGAACAAATGGCTGAAGGGGACAAATCTGGCACAGGGCAAAGCACAATTTGAGGAGGTCCGAAAGACTACACAAGCAATCCTGAGAAGAGCAAAGAGGAAATACATAAGGAATATCATCACTGAAGCAGAAACAGACTACAGAGGACAAAAGACGAGGGAAATGTTTCTGAGGGTGAAGTACCTCTGAAAAGGTCACCAGGCCAAGCAGAAATTTGTCAAAGATTCCCATGATAAGATCCTGACCAACAATAGGGACATAGCTGAGAGATGGAAAGAGTACTTTCCACAGCTGCTAAATTGTGATGAACCCGAACTGCAGTTTGATTTCCAGTACCCAATTACAGCCGATGCAGACTATCCCCCACATACCCTGGATGAGATAAAAACCAGAATCAGACACCTTAAACAGAAGAAGAGTCCAGGTGAAGATGGAATACAGGCTGAAATGTTCCTGGCAGGAGGAGAGAAACTTGCAGAAAAAGTACACCGACTGATACAGGCAATATGGACCAAAGAAGAACTACCAAGAGAATGGAAAACAGCTCTGATTTGTCCAATACATAAGAAGGGCGACAATCTAAAATGTGACAACTATCGAGGAATCGCCCTGCTTAACGTCTGCTATAAGATCCTGTCCAATTGCCTCATACATAGAATTCAGCCAGTGGCAGAATCGGTGATTGGGGAGTACCAGGGAGGTTTCTGGCCAGGACGGTCAACAGTAGAACACATCTTCAGTCTCCGGCAGCTCACTGAGAAACTGGGTGAATATGGTAAAGATTTGCATATTTTATTCGTTGATTTTAAGAAGGCCTATGATTTCATACATCGCAAGAGGCTGTTCAACTGTTTAAGGGAGTTTGGCATAGCAGAGAAACTCGTCAATCTGATAAAGATCTGTCTGAACGAAACGCATGCGAAGGTCAAGAAGGGAAATCGCATAACTAAGGAATTTGAAATTATGACAGGACTCAGGCAAGGAGATGGGTTGTCCCCTATCCTGTTCAACTTTGCCCTCGAGAAGATCGTACGCGAGACCTTCCAAGAGAACGAAGGGATTGAAATCGAAGGAAAGAGACTGGCATACTTAGCCTATGCAGACGACATCTGTTTACTCTCTAGGTCGGAAGAGGAGTTGGAGCAAATGACCAAAGCACTAAAGGAGGCTGCCAGCAAATTTGGGCTAAACATAAACGAAGCTAAGACAGAGTACCTCGTTATGACGCGTGGCCATTAACAGACTGCTGATCATCTACAATCACTACTGGCTGGGGACCATTCCTACAAGAGAGTGCAAGAATTCAAATACCTAGGGGCACTTTTCACTGAGAACTCGTCATGTGAAGCAGAGATCAATGCCAGAATACAAGCAGGAAACCGATCTTACCACAGCCTAGCACAACTGCTTCGGTCCAAATCTCTCTCCAGACAGTTCAAGATTCGACTGTACAAAACCCTGATCCAGCCTGTTGTTCTATATGGCTGTGAGACATGGAGTATCCGGAAACAGGACTTCCATAAGCTCCTTGTTTTTGAGAGAAAAGTGCTTCGGAAGATCTTGGGTCCGGTTCTGGATGCAGATGCAGGGGAATGGAGGATCAGATACAACCAAGAGCTTGACGAACTATACCAGCAGCCCAGCATAGCAGGAACTGTCAAAGTCAAAAGAAAGCAGTGGGCCGGCCATGTGGCCCGGATGGAGGATCACAGATGGCCTCGGAAGCTCCTGGATTTCACACCTACAGGAAAGAGACCGCCAGGGAGACCCAACAAGCGTTGGAGGGATGGACTCCATGAAGATTTAAAACAAATGTCAATAGATGTGGACGAATGGCGGATAGCAGCAATGGACAGAATACAGTGGAGGAGGAAACTTGTAGATGCGTGCGGTCCACTGGGCCTGATCACGTAGTAGTAGTAGTAGTTACTTACCAGATAATTTTTGTCGAACTTCTGTTAAGTTTGGGAGAATAAATCTTTTAAAAACAACTTATTGCAGTCAAATCTATCTTTTTATTTATACCTTGCATACGTAGAAGCATATCTCTTGATATTACACTCAGATAATTAAGTTTTTTATGAGATCCCTGAGGCTGATGCTGCAGAAACTAAGTTCTGGATACCTGGCTCAAGTTTTCTAAGGAACACTCCAAGTCTCGTTTGTCGGAAATATTCAGGCGGTTTCTTTTTTTGGTCATAATATAATTAACAGCACTAAAGCCTGATTCCACAATATTTTTCATGCAGTCAGACGGTTTCAGTTTAAGAACAGCTTCATATTGTTTTCCCATGTCCAGTTTAAGTTCGTTGAGGTAGCTACTAAATCTTATTGATATCTTGTGGAGTTACATTATCTTTTATAGATCATGATTGAGGAAAGTAATAAAATTGTCTCTTTTCTAGATTAAAGCGAAATAATTCAAGTTTGTCAATAATTAATGATAGAATTAATTAGCTCCTTCAAGTTGCAGATTTACATTATCAAATCTCTTGAATATATCTACCAAATAAAAGGCACATTCTTAACTGTTTTTAACTGTTGATTCAAACTGTTGTCATTATTACTTTCAAAAAATTGTGCGAGCTATCATGCACTATAATATTCCAAAATACCCAAAGATGTACCCTTCGACAGTCGCTCAACGTCTGTGTGCAAAAGCAGCCTAATAAAATCTTCGTTACTATCCCAGTTACCAGCTCTGCTTGTCTGCTACAGCTGGTTGGTGTAGGGAGAGATGCGCTAGCTATTATGTACGAAGCTCTTTTGTTTGCGGTCGCACTCTTGTGCCGTTTAGTTTCACTTACGTAACGTGAATTAAAACTATGCGCGGGCGACACAAACAGTATATTTTCTGAAATTTAAATTTTCACGGGGATTTTCATGAAAATCCAATTACAATGTTTTTAAAATTCCCACCGCCCACCATGAATGCTGGGATGCCCATTGGTGGATGGTAGGGACCAAGTTGACTATCAAAACCTAGGTACCAGTGGCATGTGCAGAGAACATCCAAAACGGATCATTCCCTATGCAGCGAAGTATCCACAGTGTTTGAAACTTACTGACTGATTGAAACTGCGTGCTGAACTACGTTTCGAACTCAGAACTTTGCCTTTCGAGAGACATTTATCGCCTTTGGGGCGCATAGACTCTGTGTCGTTATTATTTTACCCTCATCACTTGTTATCTATACTGTCATACCATCTGTTAGGTTCTCGTACTTCTTGGATACTGCAAAATAATTAAAAGCAAAATTTCTTCTTTAAAATTTCACTACCGCTGGGAAACTAGAAGGACTTATAAAAGACAATAAATAAATAAAAGCTCTATAGTAACTAAAATAACACTCGAAGTTTATGTTGGACTCTTTTTCACTGTACTTAAAAAATGGAAATAAAACGTTACTTTTCCTGTAAATGATTAACTTCTTAAAAAAAAACACAATATCAAATTTTAAGTAAGCGTACAGTGCTACCCAGCCCTTCTTCACAGCTTTACTTCCGCAAGTACCTCTCTGCTACTGCACAGCTTTCCTACACTAAGCCGCTTCTCCGTAATATCCTTTCTTGCAGGAATGCTAATCTCATAAGGCGTGCACAACAATTCCTGTGTAGTTTGGAAAGTACGAGAGAGGTACTTGTGGAGTAAAGCTGTGAGGGTGAGCCGCACCAGGATAGTCGATAAGATCGGAAAATGGAAGGTTCTGAGTTCGACTCCCAGCCCAACATATAGTCTTTATCCCCCACAAAGTTTTATGAAGAGACCTTAATGGGCTGTAGAGGGGGCTGAACTATGGAGAAATGCCATGGCCGAGTGTTCCGAAGCTGCAGATGTAACTGGGTAAGAAATCTCTTTCACTAACTTCTGGGAGTTGCGAAATCGGAGAACCCGTCGTGGGTCCAAGATGAGGGAAGAAGGCAAGTCCGGCTAAGCCAAAGATTTTTATGGCCGAGTATCTCGCCAGCCTCTTTCCCAGACGGAGACTGAGTGATGTATAGTGTAATTAATTTCTCCTTCTACTATTATATTTACAAATGTTACTCTTCTTTCCGTGGTCGTGGCGGTCTAGAGGTTCAAATGGCTCTGAGCTCTATGGGACTTAACATCTTAGGTCATCAGTCCCATAGAACTTAGAACTACTTAAACCTAACCAACCTAAGGACATCACACACATCCATGCCCGAGGCAGGATTCGAACCTGCGGCCGTAGTAGTCGCGCGGTTCCGGACTGAAACGCCTAGAACCGCTTGGCCACCGCGGCCGGCATCCGCAGTCTAGAGGGCAGAGCACTGACTAAACCCCGCCGCTGCAGGTCCCCGTTCCAATACCGGATAGGAGCGGGAGATTTTTCTTGTTCCAGTCCCTCCCTCCACGGCGGCTCCAAGTCCATTCAGCCGGCCGGAATGGCCGTGCGGTTCTAGGCGCTACAGTCTGGAATCGCGAGACCGCTACGGTCGCAGGTTCGAATCCTGCCTCGGGCATGGATGTGTGTGATGTCCTTAGGTTAGTTAGGTTTAAGTAGTTCTAAGTTCTAGGGGACTGATGACCTCAGCAGTTGAGTCCCATAGTGCTCAGAGCCATTTGAGCCAACCAAGTCCATTCAGTCTCTTGTCAAATGATTACCGGGTACGTTCCCTAGGGGTGGAAGGCGGCTGGACCGATGGGCCCGCCACCCTCCCCTCATAGAGCCACAGCGAAGAAATGTCGCACTCTCGCTACAATCAGGCGGAAAGCCTAGTCACAGCTTTGGGACATACTTTACGTTTGCTCTTGTTTTCGCACTGTGATTGCTTGTTGACAACAAACTTTCTAAGCGAGTAAATGTTCTGTGATGCAGCTCTGAGTTTGCTCAGAGGTTCCACAGTGGACATCATATATAATTTCTATGATACGCTGCTGTGCAATAAAGAGTTGGCTCAGAATATGGTACCAGTAGACATTAGTGAAAAAAGTACAGTGATAGCTTTACATCTAAAAATATGCATTTATCAGTAATGCAGAATTTTAAGAGCTTGGATGTTTAAGATCTATAACATGCGATTTTAGGTTCCTACCCATATTAATTCCTGAGAATTTAGAATATTGTGTTCCATTTATGGATTATCCCTTATCCATTATTGGTGACAGTGGGGTCAGGCCTTGTACAGTACAAAACTGCACGTACTGCGTTTTATTTAAGTTTTTTGGTGATTCATTAGTAGGAGGATCACTTAATAACTTAATTATTAAAATAATATTATTTTTATTTACAGGTGTTGAAGTTTCTACACTAGGCTTTTTATAATACCTCCTTCATGACCAACAAGAGCCATTTCAGTTTCTTAGATATGCGGCGGCAGTTCATTTCATAGTACAACATGAACAACAGCTGACCCTAATCGACTACTATGGTACATCTGTTGTAATTATTCTCTGCTCCGGAGATGTTTTGTTATATGCATACACTGGGTTGCTTAGTATGACACTCTGTATTCTGTTAGAGAGGATCTCTAATGCCCAGGTATTTTTCTCTAAGAGAATATTGTTATCTGCGAAGACAATCACCTCTCTAAGTAATTACTGAGCTTAAATAATCCGTCATCCATCATCTCTAGGGGTAACGAACCTCCTTCGTACAATAAGAGACATATCTTTCACGAACCATCTCCTTCAAAATGAAAACAGCCATTCACTTGTTATGGTTGTCTGTCGAAATGAGACGCACCACTAATGTTTAAAGTTAGCAATGCGGCGCGGAAAACAGGCTTCTAAAGACTTGGTAGGCAGTTGTTTTGAAAGTGAAAGGACCGATTATCAACGACCGTACATGCCTCTTGCGAAACTGCGCATCGTTGCTTGTCATCGTGGAACAAACTTGTTAGAGCCAGGACTTTTTTATTTACGATCGGCTATGGCGTATATAGCTTTCAGCTTAATTTACCGGAGCAATTACAGGCGCCCGATTCAGCAGTGAAATGTGGCGTCGCTTGTCTATCCTGGGGGCTACGTTTGTTAGGAGGTCAGACCTCGTTAACAAATGATTCGGGCAATCACCACTTCTCTCCGCTTCTTTTGTGGTGATGGATTTCTTGTTTGATGATGATATCAAACGTGCCGAAACTGCAGATAACAGTTTCCCTGTATTTGGAGACGGCAAAAACGCGGAGGCTGTAGTTACCACTTAGCGGAATATAAGCTGTGTCAGAAAGTATAGGTGCTACATGGTGTTCCTACAGGTGCCGTCCTGCTTTGTAACTCATTTACAGTGAAGGGAGATATTAGACCTCTGAGCTCTTAATCATTTCTTATTCGTTATTACATCACTTGACCAAAAGGATAGGCATCAGAGGACAGGGAAGGAAATGAGAGAGCGCTTTGCACTGGTTTACACAGACCCCCACCACACCATCCTACTGTTTATAAATCATTATCATTGTGTAGGCACTTAATTTGTTCGGGTATCCACATGAAGTCCAATTAAGCCATTTGTCTACAGTAAACAAAATCAGATGGAATCGAATGCCAACTGCAGGAATTAATTGTCCCTCCATTGGACACAGCAGCTTCTGTCATTTGCAGAACGCCTTGCTGCGCTGGTTTCCGCTCCTATCTTTATCGGGCGCCTACGATCGAGTAAAGCTCTAAAATTCGCTGCACAGACTTTTATTAAGTGTAGGCACATACAACAGCTCTCACACACGCACAAATTACATCATACTTCACTTTCAGTAGCCAAGTACAGGGTAACAGCGTCTACCTATTGAGCACAGAGCGTTCTGCCACACCCTGTTACGTTCCGCGTTCGACACTCACTTATCTCTCTCATAACACCAGCTACTTGCGAAAGACTATGGATGATATACAGGCTCTTCGGAAGTGACAATAGTAGATAATGTAAACGTATATATTCTTTAGTCACAGAATTACAGTAAAATTATGATTTATTGTGTATAAAATATGCTGGGTATACCTCCAATTTGACGCAGCAAAAAGTCCGATGTTAGAAATGATGTTACGCACACTGGACCATTTCCAAGTCGCGAAGAAATTATGTAACAGAGAACTGAGTAAGAACTACAGCTTTGCTCAGGATTCACAGACTTTGAGAAAGCTGTGATTGGATTCTCAGTAAATTAACCCATACTAATTGTCTTTGGGCAAAAAAAAAATTGACATGGAACGGCATAATAAAGCACATTTTCATTATGCAGGCATCAATGCTACAGCTTCCATTAGACTTTAACAGGCAACTATAAAATTCAGAAATGAAAAGCACACGAGATTCCAAATCATAAAAAGTACTCTCATTAGCCCTCGAGGAAGGCTTCGGATCTCAAGACCAAGAAAACGTAAAAGGAACACACGTTTAGACAAACTGAACCATCTCCGTTATGAGGGTGACATATTATTTTGTCTCTAGTGCTGATAATCCACAGCAACTAGCGGAAGAAACATAATACGACGAGATTGAAAGTAAAACTGGAATCGATAGCACTAAATTAATGCCTAATCAGTATACCAAAGAAAACAGTTCCAACTAACAATGAAGTCACAGAACGAGTTTATAAGTTTTATATTTAGGGAAGCTGAGGAAATTAAAGAGATGCATAAACAAATGAAACGAAAGGAAGGCAAAAAACAAGGCCTGCACTGGTTTTGGTAAAATAACCAAAGCTTTTGAAACCCCTCTTCCTGTTTGCTTCCAGCGGAATTCTTACTACTGGTTTGCATTAGAAATTGTTATTTGTGGCAGCAAGGCATGGACTTTAAATGCGGAACCATTCAAAAACCGAAGGTTACTCAGCGAATAATGAAAATTTGCTTGGTTAGAATTACTACGAGAAACAAGAAAATAAATAAATGGATCACGGAAGAGACTGTACTGGAATAAGTAATTGCGACTGCACTTAGAATATAAACGCACGTTCGCAAGACAATTTACGGTAGATGGACCAACGAAGTTCCCTGATGTATTGTAAGAGATACTGAAAGACCTCGAAAACGACGAAAACCCGAAGGAGGAATACTGGACTCTATCTACGTTCACTAAGTGAATACAATAATTTCCTTTTAAATTATTACTGTGAATTCTGTGCAAAACTCGTTGCCTTTGTTTACTGTCACGTTGGAATCTTTGGAACCTAAAGTTTGCTTAAAACATGATCTCAGTTATATTAGTAATGATTGCCAATTGACACTCATAAAGCCCAAATGCGGAACTCACTAGACACGCAGCACAAACGAGGCAAAAATGAAGAGATTTATGAAGCAGTTCTTCAAAGTAAGGGCATATCTAAAGCAAACACTGATATTTCTTTATCTTTCAGAAAAAAATTGGGTATTTTAAAATGTTTTTGCGTTCCTGAGAGGTAAATTATTGAGATAGAATCCGCTACTCACACTTTAGGATGGAGTTAAGCTTCCGAAACACGTTGTGACTAATAAATATGAATTTTAGTGAAGAGTTAGGGAATATTTTTGTGATTACAGGCTCTTATAATATTTAAATTAGCTTCTTATGTCAATATTTAATCTGCGGGTCAATTTTATTCTATAGAGGTTTATTTTTACTATATAAATCATGTAGTAGTCAGCAATGAGCAGTTTTTTGTTACACATACGTCGGGTAAGTTTTTGTTTCTTGTTGGTTATGCATTTAAGTTTCACGTAGCAGTGCACAACAAACAATTGCGTGTGAATTCCACATGTATTCTGATTTCACTTTTCAAACTAGTATTAAGTTTATGGGATTATTTTTATTATTTTTTTCCTTCAGCACGCATCTTTCGGCATCTTTATTGACCTAACTACACAACCTTTCATTGTGAACCTTGTATCGCACTATTTTGGATATTTAGAAAAGTATCCCACATTCTCAGAAACTTAGTATTGGTCAAAATCAGAAAAACTGCCACATATCCGGAAGTGAAGAGATATATGGACCATGTTACTTATCTCGGAAACCATCAGCAAACAGCGATGTACGTAGCGTTATGACGATTGCGCTGATATCAAGCAGAGTTGATAACTACGTCCTAAGACAGCCAGTCTGGGCGAACTACAACGAGATTATGCTGGTATCAGAAAGAACTTAATAAGTACACGAGATGTAAAGATTGAGGGATAATACGCGAAAAGGGAAAGGGTTTCCTATGTAACTCACATATAATATCCGATCAGAAGTATGTGGACTGCTATTGACGGACATTAATGTAGGGTATGTGCACCCTTCGCCTTTACAGTGGCTTCAGCTTTGCTGGGTACCCTTACATTGAGGCACCTGAATGGCAGCCAATTATTCCTCAAGAGCTGAAACCAGATAAGGAAGTGATGTTGGACGCGAGGTCTGGAGCTCAGTCGACGTTCTATCTCTTTTCGAAGATGTTCCATTACATTCAGGCGGGAACTGTGGGCAGGGTAGTTCACATCATGGACGCATTAGACAATGCTATAAAATGAGCTCATATCGTTTCGCATTTAGTGTTTTGTTAAGGCGAGTACGACGTCAGACGGGCCGATTTGAAGCAGGAGAGGCACCACAGGACACTTTAATTTCCACTGTCTATACTTTCACAAATAAATTCATAAAACTTTGTCAGCATGACCAGGAAGGGTTCAGGGTGCACACTCATAGCAGTGGAAGCTCAAAAACATAACAAAATATTTTTTTCATGTGAAATCTCATTATTTTTTCACTTACTATTGGCTGCATTTGTTGCTATGGGTACACTTTTCATCATAAGTAAGAGAGATTGTTCAATGAATTTTTCACAGTGTACAAACCATACTTAAAGGTGTATGAAACTCTAGAATTTATGTAATTTATGAAAAATCAATGAGCCGTACATTTTAAGCTTCATGTTTAGAAAAAACTTAAAGTTTATAGCTAATTATCTCGATTATGCCACAGTTTTAATAGATTTGGAAAATTCTAGAGTTTCATGCATCTGTAAGTATTTTTTCTACCCTGCGCAAAATTCATCGAAGTGCTTCTCTTACTTATGAAGAAAAGTGTACCTATAGTAACAAATGCAGTCAATAGTAAGTGAAAAAATGATGAACATTCACACATATAAAAAATTTATTTTCTTAAGTTTTTGAACTTGCACTATTATGAGTGTGAATCCTGAATACTTCCTTGACATGCTGACAAAGTTTTATGAATTTAATTGTAAAGGTATAGACAGTGGAAATTAAAATGTCCTGTGGTGCCTCTCCAGCTCCAAGTCGGCCCGTTTGACATCCTACCCCCCTTAAGAGAAATAAGGGAACTGCACCCTAACCAGCCGGCCGTTGTATCCGAGCGGTTCTAGGCGCTTCAGCCCGGAACCGCGCTGCTGCTACGGTCGCAGGTTCGAATCCTGCCTCGGGCATGGATGTGTGTGCTGTCCTTAGGTTACTTAGGTTAAAGTAGTTTCTAAGTCTGGGGGACTGATGACAGATGTTAAATCCCATAGTGCTTGGAGCAATTTGAACCATTTTTTACACCCTAACCAGCAGAAACACCCGCGTACAACGACACACCTCCTCTGAACATCACTGCTGGCAATACACATGATGGCAGGTTATGTTTTCCAGATGTACGCCACATCCTAACCCTTCCATCGGATTGCCACGGCGTATAGCGTGATTCATCACTCCAAATCATTCAGTTCCAGTCATCCACTGGCTTACGAGGATGCACTCAATAATTGTGCCCCATTCTTTTGACTCTGTGCCCACAGTTATCGTGCTACATGGACTACTGGTAGCTCTTTGGAATTCAAGAGTGATTCCTTCCATTGATTTCATGCGAATTTTTCACAACCACCCTCTGCAATGCTTGATGAGCCTAGTCTGTCAATTCAAGATGCCTTCCTTGTCTTTGTTTGTCTGTGGTTGTTCCTTAGCGTTTCCATTTCACAATCACATCATCAACAAACGACCTGGTCTCCTTTAGAAGCGCTGAAAACTACCTGTAGATTTGTTACCTTGCTGACATTTAACGGTTAGTCCACGTTCGAAGTCCCTGGCTTCTCCTGAGCGGTCCATTCTGCTATTACTGCTTCTCCACTGATGCCATAACACTCCCTCCTCCCTCCCCCCCCCCCCCCCCCGCCTCTTTTTATACTGACAGGTCTGACTCTCTGGTCACTTCCATATTACATAAGTATGTCCGGATACTTTGATGATATGTGGTCCGCACGCTGAATATACAGGAACGAACGTTGCGACGAATAAAAGACGATCTCCGTCCTTAATTGCTTGAAACTGCTTGGTGATGTTCTAACGCAACACGGACTCACCGGGAGAAGTGTACGATATGTTGACTGTGCGGAAGCCACGAGCCGAACTGCTGCGTGGTCACGACTGTATGAGCCGGCCGAAGTGGCCGAGCGGTTCTAGGCGCTACAGTCTGGAACCGCGCGACCGCTACGGTCGCAGGTTCGAACCCTGCATCGGGCATGGATGTGCGTGATGTCCTTAGGTTAGTTAGGTTTAAGTAGTTCTAAGTTCCAGGGGACGGGACTGTTGACCTAAGAAGTTAAGTGCCATAGTGCTCAGATCCATTTTGAACCATGACTGTATGAACAGTTACTTTATTCATATCGCTTGCAGTGTGTGCAAACTTTCAGGTGAAAGTAAAATTCTGCCAGTGGTTTATAAGACAGATTGCCAAACAATGCTCATCCTGCTGACAGTCTGTAGTGCATCAGACTTCGTCGCACTGTCGGTGTTGGGATCTGTCTTTCTAGAAACAAACCCATTTTCTGAGTTGAGTTACGTGACTTTGTAACGCCGGAAATGCATATCCTCCTATTTCCATCTATTGTACTATTATTTTTTTTTCCTTGTTTTGTTACCTGAAGATATAACATTTCTGTGTCTTTACATATTGTAATTGTTTTAGTATTTGTATATACATATTTATGCATTTATGTCGATGTGTAATTGGTTTGTTTCGTAAATATTATTTGTATTTTACGCTGGGTCTTGCCTAGGGAAAACTATGCTATCGAACGAATACATCGATAGGTCGTGTGAAGAATCAAACTGCGTAGGATCTTTGGTAGTGTGAACTCGGCCGCGTGGAGCGCGGGCAGAGCAGGGGGAGTCGGGTTGGAGTAGTGCGATTGAGCAGGTGTGTTGTGTGACGCTCCCGCAAGTTGCCGGGCTTTCGGGGTTTGGCAGCATGTAATTGCGATCGACTGGCTATGGTAGTTTCTAGCACGGTGTCGCGGGCGGGAAGCATTCGCTGGCACACATCAAGAGCCCGTTTCGCCTGGTGACCGTGTCGAGAAGAAGGCGCGCCAGCATCCAGCTTCTGCAACAGCGACGGCCGACAATGAGGGACTGTCGCCACCTCCTCGATCGGCGACTTCAAACCTTCAATCAACCAACAAGGAAGACTAAAAGCACGTAAAGTTTCAGAACTGTATGGCAGACCTCAGCTTTTCAAACTGTTCAAATCACAAAATTACAACAACGTAGCATGGACCTTTGTTGCTCATTGTCCCAATTGCATTGCCAAGCAGGGTCCCTCCCTTTTCCGAAATGAACCTGAGTGTCGTTGAAATTCAAACGCCAGCATTAAAATAATATAATTCAATTTCACTGCTTTAATTTCAAAATTCAGTTAAAGTATTCATACCTGGCTACAATATTTAGATTACACGAGCACAAATTAAGAGTGCGAGTTTTGTTAGCATATTTTAGCTTACCTGTGACTGCAGCTCAGCTTGGTACGTACAAAATTTTACTATTGTTAATTGTTCAGAATCATTTAATTCAAGTTCAAAGTTAAATCTCTTATTTCTAAATTGCGTAGAGTCAAGTTGCTTTTGAAATGATTGTTGAGGTAGTCCAAGACTAACCGTATTTTAATGAATTTCGATGTGCTTCAGAAAGAAAGCTCACTATTAACTTCAGTCACTAAATTAACTTTCGATTTTCCGGTTTTATTAATTCTTTTGCTAAATTATGTCAGAGAGCAGCGAGATTTATTACTTCTGACAAACTTTCAGTTTTCACACTACACGTGTCAACCTTCAGCTGCCACGCTTCTAGTGCTAATTATATGTGCAATAACCTTTCTTTTTCAGTTACTATAGTAATTGTCCTTAGGACTGGCGACCGTAATTTCCCCCAAATCTCAAATATCTAATTACCGCTAGTTAATTGTTAACGTAACGGCCGCACATTTACTTTCTTTATTAACTTTACGCCTTTTCAAAATTAATTTCCACCAGTTTCATTGGCATTTATCCTTTCATTTAGATGTAACCCTTTCCTCCCTCTTTACCGACAGATTAACTTCGGTGACGATTGCTTTTCCCAAATTTCCATTAGGTACACGCGGTTTAATTTTTCACTGTCATTAAGGTCGATAAGTGAGGGGGAGGTTACACGTGGCGACCTGGTGACAGGACAATCTTCAGATTTGAGATTGTTCTGGACACGAATTTTGTATGGTGCAAATCTCGTAACAAAGTATTGGTTACGAACAGGTCGTTACGTCAGCGAGTTTAAGTAGTGGGAGGAATCCTAATTAGATTTGAGATTTGTTATTTATATTGAAAATTATTAAAATGAGTGAAGGCAACAATTACCAAACTTTGGTAGACTTGGATACGGAACAATCGGTCGAACAGTGGGAAACGCGCACCGCGGTACCCATTGTTCAGGGGCAGGCGGCTAGCGTGAAAGACGCGACCGCCGAAACGCAACAAAGAGCAGAAATGGAATTCCAAACTTTAGAAAATGTTTCGGAATCGGAAGTGAAAATCAAATCTGAACCCCTTGATGACGAATACGCGGGGACAATTAAAGAGGAAGCCGCTACGGAAGTAGAACCGGTAGTTTCCGGGAATTTAGCTGATTTATTGAATGTTTTGATTAACGAAATCAAGGCTCAGTCTAGCAAGATAGAAACTCAATCGGCAGAAATTAAAGCTCAGGCTGCCAAGCAAGAAGCTCAGTCTGAAAAAATTGACAGGAAGCTAGACAATCAGAACAAAGCTATTAATGTTGTTAACAACAATGTTGGAGTTGTTAACGCAAAAGTTGATAAAATCAAAGAAGATATTGTTGTGATTAATACCGAAATCGGTAATCTCAAACAGGAAATGATAGGCGTTCAGGCGGAAATTGCGAGCATAAATACGCGTTTTAATTCCGAAATTAGCAGAATCGAAAAAAGTGTAGGAGAAGCAGTTGCTCTGATCATCGAGAATAAGGTGACGGAACAAATTCAATTAGTGAAAAAAGAGGATCAAAAGAAGGTGGAATCTTTAAAGGCTTTAGTATCCGAAGTAGATACCAAAGTGACGAAGCAGGCTAATACCTGCGAAGAGAATAAAAAGGAAGTAGAAACCCTTGCGACAACCACTTGCCAAGTAATTACGAGAGTGTCGGAATTAGAAAAGAAACTTGACGAAAAACAGAGCTATGTGCCAATCTGTGCACATAGTTCGGAATTGTTGACGAAAGAGGAGCGGCTCGACCCCTTGAAAAAAGGCGGTATACACGCGACGGATTTCATTAAAAATTGTGAAAGAGTTTTACCCAGATCATGGACTAATGAGAGAAAAATTAATGCGGTTATTGATGTGTTGGCTGGTGATGCCAAGCGTTGGGGCTTAAACCTCAACATTACGAACATGACTTTTGACGAGTTTAAAAATTTGTTTCTGGGTGAATACTGGTCAGAGCAAAAACAGCAAAGTGTCTGGCGCGAATTTGTCGTATCGAGGCCTTTCGATGCGAATTCGCGCGGCTCGATGAAGGAGTTTTGTGAGGGCTGGATCCGCAAGTTGGAATATTTGCGTGATCGCCGCACGGAATCCGAAATAGTCTGGGAACTCTACAAGAAGCTTCCAGATGATACAAAACGCTACATAGGAAGCAATTACAGGACAATCAATGATTTCCTGGAAAGAGTTGAGGACGAGGACAATTGGCGCAATAATCGCGACAGTGGTAGAGGCCGTGGTAACAACAATGGGTACCTCAGCAACCACAACAACGACAACTATGGGAATAATGCATACCGCAATCTTGGCAGCAATAACAATAGTGGTTCGGGCCGTAATGACAATCGATACAATGCAAATAATAACAGGAATGACGGAAACCAGTATCATACTAGCGTGATACGGGCTTCGCAGAACAGTAATAACGCCAGAGGGTGTGATCAGCCGCCTCAGCAGCATCCGGGGAGCGTATCTGCTGGGACGAGACAGGAAAACCATTAGCCGCGCCGGTGAGGGGCCGACCGGGCGTGGAGAAATTTTGGCGGCCCAATAACAGGAGAAAACTCAGGTGTCGTCGTTATGAAAATTCCGTATGGAATAATCAACGGCGGGAGAGTGTGCCAGTGTTAAGAGAAAGGAGTGCGCCCACAAGTAGTAGATCAGCTGTATACACGGCAGTAGAAAATACATTCACTGTCAGTGAGAACAATTTAAGTAGTGTTCCGGAAATCGATTATAAAGTGGCAGCTGTAATACCCACAGCGGAACTGGAGATTAAGTTTAAGAATGATTCGCAATTGTTGAGAGAAGACCAGATGTCGGATAACATGTCCGTCATTGAGCGAGGGGATGCAGAGAGGGATGAGGTCTGGTTAAGGCAGTTCGGTCGCTTATACGACGAACTAAGAGATTATAGGGGCCTGTACGGGAGAAGTGTTTATGGGGAGCGCGTCCAGGATTTTCCGCGTCTCGTCCCACAGGAAGATAGCATTTGTGAAGTGATAGAAAGGTCTGGCCCTAACCGGCAGACTTTACTAGAAATAGTTGATGTTAATGGGGAGCACGAGCAAGATTCGTCGTGTTTCGTCCCGCAGGAGTTAGATGTTGAAGTAATAACGGAAAGCTCTGGCCCTAACCGGCAGACCTTGCCGAAAGTTGTAGTAGTAGAAGTAGCCGACCCATCCGACGCAAACCTCCAGTTTAAACATTGCGAGAGTATTAAGGAGAAGGATTACGAAAATTTTAGTGATAGCCGGACACGATTGGTAGAAAAGCACGTAGATTACAGCGTATATGAGGTTACAGCTGACATTATACGGCCAGACGGTAGCAGTGTGGGTTGCGCAGATCCAGAGGAAGTAATTGCAGATACTACTGGGCACATTCCTCCAGGTAGATTGGCAGATGAGATCAATCTGGCCAAAGAGGAATCAACGAAGGTGACAATTAGTGAATTGATAGCAAAGCAACACTCACTAGTTGACGAGTTACAGGAAAAGGTTTCGGTATTGGAGGCGAAGCTACAGACTAAGCCTCAGAACAAACGTGTTGAAATTAAAACTGTATGTGAACAGAGGCTGAAAAAGCCGCCAGATAAGCCGGATTTAGGATCAAAGCCGGATGGTTTTTTCTGGAATGACCTGGATATAGACGAGGATTTGCTGTGGGAAAATAAAGAAACAGTCGAGGACAGGTGTAGACAGATAGTAGTGTCTGTTAATATGCACGACCTGCAACTAAACGTGTTGATTGACACCGGTGCAGAATTGAGTGCTGTATCTGGGAAAATATTTGAGTTACTGAAAGACAGACCTGGTATCGTAGTTATGCCAGTAACAGGAGTGAAAATTATCGGTGCTACTGGGAAGGCCAGTAAACCGGTCACAAAACAGATTTTTGTCAACTTCGAGATATGTGGGGCACGATTTGAACAAGAGTTTGTCGTCGTGCCAGACTTAACTACGGAAGTAATTATCGGGTTAGATTGGCTATTAAAGTACCGTGCAGTGATTAATTGCGAAAGCAAAACTTTGACATGTACGTCACAACTTAAAACAAGAGTAGTTAGCTTTGACGAGGCAGGAGACGATGTGCATAGACAATACCAGCCTGTACACATTGTTAACTGGCCGGATGACATTGACGTAGGGATGAGTTTGAACTGCCGTAACGTGAGGAATCTCGGCATTGACAAAAGTGTAAAAAGTGAATTGGAAGCGATAATCAAATTCCCTCCACGGATTGACATTAGTATTGGTGTGAAAAAAGATCGTTTGCGAGAAGTAATGAAGCTTAAAGCCGATGCTCGCATACGTCGTCATGACGCTAAAGCGCGTTTTGCTAAGTTTGCAATCGGAGACTTAGTACTTGCAAAAGCTCATGAGAAATCTACCGAGATAGACAATGAAATCTCTAAATTTAAGTTTGTTTATAACGGACCATATAAAGTCATTGGTATACCTCACACAAATGCTTATTGCTTAGAGTATCCAAGCTCTGGAAAACGATTAGGTATACGGAATATGGTAGACCTGAAATTGTACCAACCTAGGATTGATTAATACCACAGAATGGGTAATTTGTACAGTATGTAAATATAGAGTGTAAGATTTAAACGATTTGCTAGATTTCCATGCTTTTGCCTGACCACGAGGACATTAAATAAGTTGTAATTAATAAGTAATTAACTAGTACTAAATGATTTAACAGAGAGTGATTATTTATCAATTGAAAAATCCAAGCTGCTAGTTTAAGTTTTCAGCTGAGTCGCAGTAGATTAAGCAATGTAAAGATGATTTTGTAACTAGCTGTAAGATTTCATAAATATGTGATTTACTAGTCATTGCCGATGTACTTAGACGCTGTTTTAAGTTTCAGGCTAGTACATGCGTGTGATGATGGACAGTGTTGAGTTATCCACTGTGATAGAATTAATGGACTCCTTGAGATTACTCGGGAGTGAGTTTTTCCGAAAGAATTCAGTGTGAAACGTCCCCTTTGAACAATTGTACACGAGACTGAGCTTAACCTGACACACAATATTTTGTTAGCGCAACGTAATCTGACTATCAAAGATCCCTACAAAAGAATGGCCCTGACTAACATTAAACTATACCTTTCACAAATCACTAAATCACTTACCTCACAATAATCTTCGTTTCTCCCACTACTGCAATACAGCAAGCGCCACTACTCCCAGCTAAATAAAAGATTCAAACTACTAAAGGCACTAACTACTGATAGGGATAGTTAGCAAATGAAAGATATTAATAGAGAACAAACAATGTATTTACCTTAATATCATCATATATAAATATATCAGTTCATGAAAAATTACAAAACTCCGCCATCTCTCTCCCCACATCCACCACTGCTGGCGGCTCACCTCCAACTGCACAACGCTACGCGCTGTTCACAGCCAGCTGCCTAACACTACAATGGCGAGTATTACAACAATGCAAAGCAGCCACAGACTGCACACAGCACAGCCAGTGATTGTCATACAGAGGTGGCGTTACCAATAAAAAACCTAAACAGCCTACTTACATAGAGAAAACATAAACAGCCTACTTACATAGAGAAAACATAAACAGCCTACTTACATAGCCCCCATGCTCCCCACAAAAATTTTTACAAATGTTGTTGGGCACTGGCCAATACAGATTTGACAAAAATTTTTCACAATTACAGTAACAAAGATATAAAATGCACACACTTATTGATACAACGTTGGTCAAAAGCTCAAATTTTCTCACAGTCCATAAAGACAGTCCTAATCGTACATAACAGTAGAATAGCAGTGTTTTTCTCAAAGTCTGAGCAGTAAAAGAAAATGCACACAGAAGTAGTGGATTTCCATGCAGTCTTGAAGAAGTAGTGTTGTCCTTCCAATGGAAAGACAGTGCTGACTCTCGACATGCAGACAGGTAATGGGCCACAACAGAGCAAACCCACAGCAGAGTCAGTCGAAGTTTTGATGAATATTGGTAGGTCATCACAGAGCAGACCCACTGTAGTCCTGGTAGAGATAATGGTATTGGTGGGCCACCAGAGGTGCAGACCCACTGCAGTCCTTGTAGAAATAATGGTATTGATGGATCATCAAAGATGTAGACCCACTGTAGTCCTTGAAGAGATGGCCAGCAGCCATCTGTTGTGACTGTGCAGGTGCACAATCACCATTGAAGATTCTTGCAGAGAATATAGCAAGTCCATAAACCACCACTTGTGCACTCACAAAGTTTCTGGAATTGTCCTTAGAACCAGCAATGCTGTTATCCAGTCCCTTGCTGAATTAGTAACACATGTGCAAACACTAACAATCCCAACTTCTCACATATTGTCCATATACTATGACCAACAGAAACGTGTGCAGTGAAATGTAACTTAATTGGAAGAACTGGTAACAATTACAATTTGATAACATAAAAATACAATAACAAACGTACAAAATACATCATTAAAAACATAATAATATAGATAACATCTGTAGTACAGGCTTTACAAAAGAATCGAAATAAACATATACATCAGTGTTACAAAAATAGTGACATAAGTACATACATAAAATAATGAGAATAGTTTTCGAAACATTAATTTCACACATGAACATTGAAACAGAACAGAATTGTAAACAACTTTACAAAGAAAATAACATATTATTAATGCAACTTATATTTGAGGATAACAGTATTCCTCCTCATAGTGAATATAGCTTAGTATTAGAAGAGAAAAAAATTCTATGAAACAGTACACAGAGACAGGAAGAAAACAAATACTCAAGGGTACACAAACACATAGTGGGATAACACCAATAGGAAAGGACAGGGTTCGTTTTCAGTGTAACATTTGGTACTGCAGTCCAACCCAAAACTTCATATATCTTTCCTCTTATTTCATCCTTTGTTTCCACCAAAAAAATTCTATCTAAGCATGCTTTCTGTATTTATATGTTCACACATTTCTTACCTCAACATTTATTTCCAAGAAAATCCTACCTAAACCTGTTTTCTCAATGCATTTCTTCCAATTCATCGCAACTCATTCTCTTAGAGGCTACCCCCTCTTAAGCTAACTTAAATCTACTGAGCTCAGATGCTAAACTAAGGGACGAGGCAATGCAGCAGCACAAAACATGTAACACAAACAGCAATGACCAAAAAAATGCAGAGTGCAAAGCAAGCAGCAGTAAATCTAATTTACAGATAAAATGCAAAATTACAACTAATATGAGCCAATGTGCAGCAACATGAAAAATCAATGAGTAGTAAAATTGGCTTAGCAGAGTAATGTAATGTGAAATTTAGTAGCACTATGCCTGGCAAACAGCAACAGCAAATGCAATAACTTATATCTAAACATGACATAGCTCAAGCAGAAAAAATATTACACTAAAATGGCCATGTCTAAAACCTATGTCACATCTTAACACTAGAGTGATGCATCACGAGAACTTACACTAGCAGATAAGTTACCAAATCGTAAAGAAATTATTTATGCAATTCCTGTGAAGGGAAATGTCTATTTATGTGCCCTCGTTTTCTTGTAAGTAGATCATAAATTTCTTATTGACTGGATCTGTAGGCATAAAATAACTATATTAGTACATATATTAAATTTTATTTTAACCAATGCTGCAGTGCAGCTAGAAACTTGATATTAAACAAAATGTGTAAATAAATACATAAAGCAAGCCATATGGCATTTTTCTTAACTAGCAAGACAATAGCTGTGAAATGTTTCTCATCGTTTCATTAGGCATTTCAGTAAAATATCATAAATTACGAGCTCCACAGTATGCTTTCAACAAGGAGATGTCAGTAGCGCGGACAATGGCCTTCCCTTTCTGTTTTTTCTACCTGTGCTTCTGACGAGGCACTCACACTAATGGCTTGTTCTCCAGGTGTCTGACACACCTGGGTGCCCACGACGCATTATGTGCAGGTGGTCACCTAACCTTCGTACGGAAATATTTACGACAGCAGTTTCTGCTACCGTCTCACATAGAAATATTTCACAGGTCAAGAATTAGCGTTGCAAATCTGTAGAAACAAAATGCTATAGATATAACAGTGTCCAAAAAAAATTTTCGTCTGCATTGTAATACATTCACGAATATACACACACATTTCATAACTCTTAAAGTACGATTCTTGGTTTCCAACAACCTTTTCCACAAATCAGAGTCCCTAAACACTACTCATTATTCCTTACCTTATTACACATATACGTATCCATCGACACTCGTCAATATTTCGTCATTATAAATATGAAGCATATTCAAATAACTCATATAGCCTCAGCCTATTAATCATAAACATACCTCAGCAGCATAATACACATCGTCGTCGTAAAAATAACATCATAACACCTCAGTCAAATCTCAAAATCGTCGTAGCTTCCTCCAATAATTAAAAAAAATTCTCTGCTCATGTCAAAAGTGTCATCTGCCTCAAAAGTACTTTAAAAATCATGAATCCATACCAAATACATCATTCAAAGCTCTCATAGTATCACAATGGTTCCGAAAAAATATGAACAGTTTACAATGCACAGACAAAATACAGTTTCATAAGTGTGAAGTTATCCAGCTGTGTAATTACGTAAACATCTGTCACTGACGTAGTAAAAAAAATGTTTATCTCTCAGTTAAATGATCAGATAGCTGTGTAATTTGTGTGTTAGAGAAATATGGTACCGATGTGTAAAGTTGTATAAGCAAATACCATATTAGCTAGGGTTCCTTGTGGTTGCCACACACATGGTACACAAAGTAAGCATGTACCCCCCTGAGGATTAATGTAATTATACCCTCAGGTGTTACAGATTACAGCAATGGAATGAAATGTATCACGGAAAACTTTCTTTGTAATTCAAAAATCTTTAAAAATAAATGTTTTAAGTACAAAATTAATCACTGAAATGCGTGTCCTGTAGCGCTAAATGTGCATAATCTCTGTGAAAGTGTCGTAGTTATTTTCCTCCAAAAGCTAAGTTCTGCAGAAGCCAATGTACTTACCTCATGATAAACAAAAGTGAAATGCTTTGCGTAGAGATATCTTAGTTATTACGCTTATTGTTGTGATGATGAAAGTACTGTGCTGTAACGTATTGTTGTGCTATGGAAAAGGCTGTCTCCTTGTAGCTATACCACAAAAGTTACTAATAAAACATGTTTTGATTTCCAGAAGAATTCAGAAAACTGTGCAGATATAAAACAGATACACCGCAAAAGCAACATTGTAAATTGTCACTCCTTAGTAGCGTCGTGATAAAAATCGTGTAGCTGTTACATAAACTAACCTCTGTGTCATCTGGTATCTCTCAGAAAGCACTTTAAATTCAGAATGTATTTTCAAATAAACCAAAATGTTGCATTAAAATCTCATTAGCAGTACTGGTAAATGTTCTAAGTATGTGAGCCTTATAGTCGTTATGTAATCGTGCAACAAACAAGCAAGAATGTACACACACAATAACACTGTGACGTCTGTTTACTATAACAATGCATTCGTCATTTCTGTTTAAATAAGTTCTCTTGGTTCTTGATTGGATATTTCACTTCAAACATTGTTGCATGGTAACAGTTTCTAAAGCATACTAGTAACGTGAAGTGAAACGTTTTATGGCAAAGACAAAGTTAAAAGGCAGATTATCTGTCAATAAATGGTTTTACATGAGAAATGTGGTGTAAACCTTTACTCTTCCTAGAACGCAGAGTTTCAACTTCAACGCAATTATCATGTGGTATACGTCGGTAAAGAATACTGGAGTTTTTCTCAAGGTTAGCGTCTATGTTATTTTTCTCTGAGCCACCTGGCGCACGCGGCTGCCTGCTGTGCGAGTCATTGTCTGTCTCTTTGTTGGCGCGCGTCGTTATTGGGATTTGGAGACCTAACTTCTACAAATTCACCGTGACGAGAGGGCCCAGCTCTGTTAGAATCCCGCCAGTTCTGATGAAATTCACGTCTGTCGTTTTGTCGGTAGTTTACATAATTTCTTGTTTGTCGGTCATGTGGTGGAGAATTTCTCCCTGAATCGTAACTGCGCGCTGAACTGTTGCGTCTGAAATTATTTTGTCTCCCTTGATAATAATAGTTCTGATTACCATATTGTCTGTTTCTACGGTTATCTCTGTCATATTCATTACTACGGAAATGCGATCTTTCTCTGTAACTATTACTCTGCCAATGGTTGTCATATGGGTGGTGTCTGTTTTGGTCACGATTTGCGTTGTAAGAATAGCCTTGTCGTGTCCAGTTATTGCTTCTGTCGTCACGAAATTGTGACGGATGTGACCTGTAATTGTTGTGCTCCTGTTTCCGCGTTCCCCGATTGTCAGTGTCAATTTCTAATTCTTGTAACAGTCCCTGAAAAGCTTCAATGTCGTCTTTGCAACGTCCTGCTAAAATAATATGTCGTAAATGTTCAGGCAGTTTGATTAAGCAAATGCGGATGAGTTCTGAGGGGCTGTATGGGTTTGAAAGATACTGATTCTTATGCAACATGTCTTCAAAATATTTCATAAGACTGGAAAATTCAGATTGTTCGAAACGTTTCATCATTATGATGCTATGTTTTACACGGTCTTGTGTGGCTTGAGACCAATATGCTGAGAGGAAGGCATGGTAAAACTCTCCTTCACTGTGGCAATCGAGAATTACCGATCGCATTCTTACAGCTGGTTCATTCTCTAAGTAGCCACACATAAATTCTAATTTGTGTTCCAACGACCAGTTGGGAGGAAAACAATGAGAGAATTGATGGAGCCATGCTTGTGGATGAATGTCGTTGCCAGAATTCTTAAATGTTTTGAATTTACGTGTAGTAATGAACAGCTTATAGTCAAAATCATCATGTCGGCGAGTCGCATATCGGTCATTGTTAGGTCGTGTCGGCCGTTCCCTCTCAAAATTCGGTGCACATTCCCAATTTCTTTCATTACTTCCGAAATGCCCTGTGTTATTTTGTGTCTGTTCCGTATTTGTATGTCCCTCTTCCCGTATTGGGGCGCGAGTGTCCTCTGAAATACGTAATTCTTGTACTACTTGTGCCAACTGATCTTGCACTTCCCGGATTTCTCTTTTGTACTGTGTATTGATTTGATTCTGATTTTGTTTGAATTTCCTAATTTGTTCATACTCTTCTGTGTCAGTGAAGGCTACAGGTGTTGTGTCATTCAGATCATCATCTACCTTTGTAGATAAGTTAGTGAACTGATCTGAAAGTTCGGCTACTTTATCCGATAGTGAAATCATTTCCTCTGTATGTTTTTCTGAACCAAGTTTCAGAGTGTCCATTTGTGTTGCAATCGTGTCTACTGTGTCTTTTAAGTTTTCTTGACTTTTTGCAAGTTGCGTAACCGAATCGGTAGATGCAACTGCGTCAATTTTAGCTTGCAAGGTGTTGTGATTTTCATGAACAATAGTTTGCAGTTCTTTTATAGCTGCTTCGTGATTCTGTAATGCATTTTCATGACGCGAAAAAATAGGTTGAAAATGCTCACAAATTTGAGTTTTTACGTCGTTACAGACTTTTTGACATTTCGATTCAATGTGATGTAACTCAGCAGTTAAATCCTCACGTGTTTGTTCGAGAGTTTGTTCCAATGAGTCTAACTTTTTAAGATTTTGTTCCATTGTGTCTAACGTTTGAAGCTTTTGCTGTGTTTGTCTCTGATTTTGTTCCATTGTGTCTAACTTTTGAAGCTTTTGCTGTGTTTGTCTCTGATTTTGTTCCATTGTGTCTAACTTTCAAGCTTTTGCTGTGTTTGTCTCTGATTTTGTTCCATTTGTTGCATTAATTGCAATAATAATGTATTAGTGTCTGGAATCTGTTTCTCTACGCTTTTCGGCAGTGCATTTGCACCGACAACATTCACATTTTGACAAGCAGAAAATGTGTCTTGACTTATTTGAGAAAACGGTGATGACCCAAAACCTGAATCTACAGTATTTGCGAAATTGTGTCCTGTCATTTCGGATTCCTGAGGCGAGCTGTTGCCGACCGATCGATCGATAATGCTTCCCTCTTCACTAATTGTTTCACTGTCCGTGCCATTGTTTGCCGCCCGCTCCATTTCCCTATGCACGATTACCAAATTACTACTTTGAACATCAGTTAATTCATTACTCTGCGGCGCTAACACACTGCCTTCGTCTTCACTGTCATTTCTCAGTTTACTTAGGAGCCTAGTATTACGTTTTTCACACGCCATTATTGTCACAGTATTTCACACGACAACACAGAAAAACAGAATTTGAAGAGCAAAATAAAATAACGTAGCAATGGAAATAATGTCTAGTTAATTGCAGCTGCGAAATACTTGGTGCAAATCTACATGCATGCCACAACTGTTTTACTCTACAACAATGAAAACTACAACTACAAAGGAGATTCTCTCTACAATTACGCGCTAGCAATAAACAAAAGCTACACTAAATACACAAACTACAAGAAAAAATCAGAAGATTCCAGTGAGGTATCCTAGGCTAAGGGTCGACATATGAAACGTCCCCTTTGAACAATTGTACACGAGACTGAGCTTAACCTGACACACAATATTTTGTTAGCGCAACGCAATCTGACTATCAAAGATCCCTACAAAAGAATGGCCCTGACTAACATTAAACTATACCTTTCACAAATCACTAAATCACTTACCTCACAATAATCTTCGTTTCTCCCACTACTGCAATACAGCAAGCGCCACTACTCCCAGCTAAATAAAAGATTCAAACTACTAAAGGCACTAACTACTGATAGGGATAGTTAGCAAATGAAAGATATTAATAGAGAACAAACAATGTATTTACCTTAATATCATCATATATAAATATATCAGTTCATGAAAAATTACAAAACTCCGCCATCTCTCTCCCCACATCCACCACTGCTGGCGGCTCACCTCCAACTGCACAACGCTACGCGCTGTTCACAGCCAGCTGCCTAACACTACAATGGCGAGTATTACAACAATGCAAAGCAGCCACAGACTGCACACAGCACAGCCAGTGATTGTCATACAGAGGTGGCGTTACCAATAAAAAACCTAAACAGCCTACTTACATAGAGAAAACATAAACAGCCTACTTACATAGAGAAAACATAAACAGCCTACTTACAAGTGAAACGGACGTTCTGGAAATGCAGTTACACAGGCGAGTGAGGTCAAGCGTGCCGCACAGGCGGGCGCAACAATACTGGCGAGGCGGAGCCGCTGTCGGCTCTTGTGCCGCTGTCGGCTCATGTGCCGCTGTCGGCATTCTTTGCACTTGCGAGTACGGAAGGCGGAATTGTTTTTCTTCCCTGACAGCTGATGTGAAGAAATTCTGCTGTCAATATTTATGTTTTTTTTTTCGATCTGCTGAATATTATTTTCTTGTTTAGCATTAAGTGGACTCTCATGGCAAGAGTATTAATTACGAAAAGGTTATATAAAATGTGTATTCTATGTAATTAATAATTAATTTGCGTATTTTGATCTACCTGTTTTTATGACCATGTACTCTGATTAATTTTGTAAATAGTATTCCATTTCCTGATAGTGTTACGGATTTTGACGATTTTGGAATAGCTAAACCATTTTCTATATTTTCTATGAATTTTAATATGTTGTCAACCTGTTTTATTTTGTGCAAGATGACAGAGTGGACAAGAATAGGAGTGTCTCCACTCAATTATTATGGTCTAAAAATTGATTTATGGTTAATTAGACGAATGCTAAATTTTGTTGATGTTTTGAGCATAAGCATTTCCGCTGTTTCTTTTTTGGGACATTTTCTCAGTCTGTTTACGTTACACGAACATCCTCAGGCAATGTGGGGCACGTGTAACGCCGGAAATGCATATCCTCCTATTTCCATCTATTGTACTATTATTTTTTTTCCTTGTTTTGTTACCTGAAGATATAACATTTCTGTGTCTTTACATATTGTAATTGTTTTAGTATTTGTATATACATATTTATGCATTTATGTCGATGTGTAATTGGTTTGTTTCGTAAATATTATTTGTATTTTACGCTGGGTCTTGCCTAGGGAAAACTATGCTATCGAACGAATACATCGATAGGTCGTGTGAAGAATCAAAGTGTGTAGGATCTTCGGTAGTGTGAACTCGGCCGCGTGGAGCGCGGGCAGAGCAGGGGGAGTCGGGTTGGAGTAGTGCGATTGAGCAGGTGTGTTGTGTGACGCTCCCGCAAGTTGCCGGGCTTTCGGGGTTTGGCAGCATGTAATTGCGATCGACTGGCTATGGTAGTTTCTAACACGGTGTCGCGGGCGGGAAGCATTCGCTGGCACACATCAAGAGCCCGTTTCGCCTGGTGACCGTGTCGAGAAGAAGGCGCGCCAGCATCCAGCTTCTGCAACAGCGACGGCCGACAATGAGGGACTGTCGCCACCTCCTCGATCGGCGACTTCAAACCTTCAATCAACCAACAAGGAAGACTAAAAGCACGTAAAGTTTCAGAACTGTATGGCAGACCTCAGCTTTTCAAACTGTTCAAATCACAAAATTACAACAACGTAGCATGGACCTTTGTTGCTCATTGTCCCAATTGCATTGCCAAGCAGGGTCCCTCCCTTTTCCGAAATGAACCTGAGTGTCGTTGAAATTCAAACGCCAGCATTAAAATAATATAATTCAATTTCACTGCTTTAATTTCAAAATTCAGTTAAAGTATTCATAGCTGGCTACAATATTTAGATTACACGAGCACAAATTAAGAGTGCGAGTTTTGTTAGCATATTTTAGCTTACCTGTGACTGCAGCTCAGCTTGGTACGTACAAAATTTTACTATTGTTAATTGTTCAGAATCATTTAATTCAAGTTCAAAGTTAAATCTCTTATTTCTAAATTGCATAGAGTCAAGTTGCTTTTGAAATGATTGTTGAGGTAGTCCAAGACTAACCGTATTTTAATGAATTTCGATGTGCTTCAGAAAGAAAGCTCACTATTAACTTCAGTCACTAAATTAACTTTCGATTTTCCGGTTTTATTAATTCTTTTGCTAAATTATGTCAGAGAGCAGCGAGATTTATTACTTCTGACAAACTTTCAGTTTTCACACTACACGTGTCAACCTTCAGTTGCCACGCTTCTAGTGCTAATTATATGTGCAATAACCTTCCTTTTTCAGTTACTATAGTAATTGTCCTTAGGACTGGCGACCGTAATTTCCCCCAAATCTCAAATATCTAATTACCGCTAGTTAATTGTTAACGTAACGGCCGCACATTTACTTTCTTTATTAACTTTACCCCTTTTCAAAATTAATTTCCACCAGTTTCATTGGCATTTATCCTTTCATTTAGATGTAATCCTTTCCTCCCTCTTTACCGACAGATTAACTTCGGTGACGATTGCTTTTCCCAAATTTCCATTAGGTACACGCGGTTTAATTTTTCACTGTCATTAAGATCGATAAGTGAGGGGGAGGTTACAACTTGTCTGCACAATCCTGCATGGTCTAATAAGCAATAAGTTCTCCTCTTAGTCACGTGGGGCCGCTGTGATTTTTGCTTGCCGTTGAGAAAAGTCCTCCTGATCCCGTCGGTTCCATATACGCGCGACAGTCATGAGATAATAACAAACATCAGCAGAAATATCGCTAAACAGCAGCGTCGGTAATCTACCATCTATCCTCAGTCGAATTCCGACACGTGCGATTTCTCACTGAGAAACCAGCTCTGTAATCTTTCCTTAAATACGGAATGTGGACGCTGTCACTGAGAGCTGGGTTTTCAGGATGGGGCAGGATAAGGTTACGATTGTGGACGGGACCGTTATCAGGTACTCTCGGTTGCACAACAAATACGTAAACTTTATTTAAAGAAATTACAATTTTAAAACAATCCTTTAAAAAAACACAATTGACTGTATGACGGCTGAAGGCCATATCACAGGGGAAAAAGAAAAATTCCACAATTTCGAGGCCGAAGGCCATCAACATTACCTCAAACAACAAACGGCTGAAAGGCCTGAATTAGAAGTCAGAAGAACAATTCCAAATAGCTACTTTTAAAATAATACCTTGCCATTAAAACAAAAAAAAATGGTTCAAATGGCTCTGAGCACTATGGGACTCAACTGCTGAGGTCATTAGTCCCCTAGAACTTAGAACTACTTAAACCTAACTAACCTAAGGACATCACACACATCCATGCCCGAGGCAGGATTCGAACCTGTGACCGTAGCGGTCTCGCGGCTCCAGAATGCAGCGCCAGAACCGCGCGGCCACTGCGGCCGGCCCTTTAAAACAAATTGCTTAAAAAAATTTACTGTAACACGGATGAAGGCCTTATCACGAAATACGTGAAATTATTGCTCGGCTGAAGGCCACACCAACAATAATTAGAAAATTACAAATACTCCTAAAACAAACATCACAATATAAGGAATCCGTACAAACGGTTCTCAGCAAGTGTTCCAAGGGTCGGCCTGGAAAGGTAACTCAAACACAAGGTAAGGTGGAACAGGCAGCGAAGAGTCAAACTTCCTGGCAGATTAAAACTGTGTACCGGACCGAGACTCGAACTCGGGGGTTTTGCCTTTCGCAGGCAAGTGCTCCACCTTCCAAACTTCACAGAAGCTCTCCTGCGAACCAGGAGAGCTTCTGTACAGTTTGGAAGGTAGGACACGAGGTACTGGCAGAAGTAAAACCGTGAGGAGGGAGCGTGAGTCGTGCTTGGGTAGCTCAGTTGGTAGAGCACTTGCCCGCGAAAGGCAAAAGTCCCGAGTTCGAATCTCGGTCCAGTACACAGTTTTAATCTGCCAGGAAGTTTCATATCAGCGCTCACTCCACTGCAGATTGAAAATTTGATTCTGAAGCCAAAAGTTGTACTCACGTAACAGGATGGCAACTCAAACTGGGGGTAGCTTAAGCGCCGAACGACTAACCAATGCGCCTAACGTCCGATCACCGGTGCAACGATGAAAAGTTTTAGGCAAGGGCGAAGAGACGGACAGCATCATCTACATCTACATACATACTCCGCAATCCACCATACGGTGCGTGGCGGAGGGTACCTCGTACCACAACTAGCATCTTCTCTCCCTGTTCCACTCCCAAACAGAACGAGGGAAAAATGACTGCCTGTATGCCTCTGTACGAGCCCTATCTCTCTTCTCTTATCTTTGTGGTCTTTCCGCGAAATATAAGTTGGCGGCAGTAAAAATGTACTGCCTGAAATGCTCGTTCTCTAAATTTCCTCAGTAGCGATTCACGAAAAGTGCGCCTCCTTTCCTCTAGAGACTCCACCCGAATTCCTGAAGCATTTCCGTAACACTTGCGTGATGATCAAACCTACCAGTAACAAATCTAGCAGCCCGCCTCTGAATTGCTTCTATGTCGTCCCCCAATCCGACCTGATAGGGGTCCCAAACGCTCGAGCAGTACTCAAGAATAGGTCGTATTAGTTTTTTATAAGCAGCCCCCTTTACAGATGAACCACATCTTCCCAAAATTTTATCAATGAACCGAAGACGACTATCCGCCTTCCCCACAACTGCCATTACATGCTTGTCCCACTTCATATCGCTCTGCAATGTTACGCCCAAATATTTAATCGACGTGACTGTGTCAAGCGCTACACTACTAACGGAGCATTCAAACATTACGGGATTCTTTTTCCTATTCATCTGAATTAATTTACATTTATCTATATTTAGAGTTAGCTGCCATTCTTTACACCAATCACAAATCCTGTCCAAGTCATCTTGTATCCTCCTACAGTCACTCACCGACGACACCTTCCCGTACACCACATCATCATCAGCAAACAGCCGCACATTGCTACCCGCCCTATCCAAAAGATCATTTATGTAGATGGAAAACAACAGCGGACCTACCACACTTCCCTGGGGCACTCCAGATGATACCCTCACCTCCGATGAACACTCACCATCGAGGACAACGCACTGGGTTCTATTACTTAAGAAGTCTTCGAGCCACTCACATATTTGGGAACCAATCCCATATGCTCATGCCTTAGTTAGGAGTCTGCAGTGGGGTACCGAGTCAAACGCTTTCCGGAAGTCAAGGAATATGGCATCCGTCTGATATCCTTCATCTGTGGTTCGCAAGATATCATGTGAAAAAAGGGCGAGTTGCGTTTCGCAGGAGCGATGCTTTCTAAAGCCGTGCTGATGCATGGACAGCAACTTCTGTGTCTCAAGGAAATTCATTATATTCGAACTGAGAATATGTTCGAGAATCCTGCAACAAACCGATGTTAAGGATATTGGTCTGTAATTTTGAGGATCCGTCCTTCTACCCTTCTTATATACACTACGTCTTCAGAAAACCAAGGTCGAAGGAAACACTAGAACCAAGGTAGACCTCCCAAAAAATATGCACAATACAATCCAAGAGGCTGTCGAACTACACGCCGTGTCGGACAGCATCAGCACGACGAGGAAAGGTACACTGCCGTAAAAGTACGCTAACCTCCAGGGCAGGTAAATAGGGCGTTAGCGGCCACAAGGCAGAAAATACCGCTGGTTGCACTTCACTAATAAGAATAATACTAAATTCAATGACGAATAACACATAGAGAAAGACGGCTGCAATATTTCGTCGCCTCGTAATACAGTACTCGTACCCATAAGCGCTGCTGCTGCCACTCACGGGCAGGCAAGCCAGGAACTTAGTGACGCCAGTAAATCGAATAAGAAAAGAGATGCCATAACCGCAATGACAAGATGCCAAGCAATAAACGGCATGAACACGACCCACGCATGGATAGCGGTTTTCGATGAAACAACCGGTTTTCGGTTTTACTGTTTTTTTTTTTTTATTTTGTGCACGCCAGTTTAACCTGATTTTTAAAACCTCTCAAAATAACCGGATTTTGAAATTATCGATTTTTTGCTCCTGTTATTTCCTATAATAGACGTAGCTATCCGACAAAAACTGAAAAAATTTGATACACAGAATCAATATCTTAAATTATATAGGCGAATAGAAGAAAACTTCGGCCGTCCACCGTTCGCTGCTGTTCGTGAACAGCGGTAAGTGATGGAATACTAGAAAATGTCACCAGTATTCTCGTATCGATTCTAATTTTTTGAAATTTTGCTCAAGAATCATGTTGTGATCAGGAATCGTACCAGTATTTGGGAATTGCGAATATTCAGTGTTAAGGGTGAAAACTGGAGTTGAAGAAGCGTGTTTCCCATAGCAGATAAAGGCAAATTATGTAGACACCGGCAGCAGATCGACTGATTTCTATTTCTATTGTGCATTATCAGTCAATAGTTGCTAGTTTTAATATATTACTTTAAAATTTAATCTCATTCCTCTTTTATTATTTCACAGAGATGGCAGCCAAATTTTTAGTCTTTTAAAGCAAATTAAGAATTGTACTTCATTGTTACGCCACTTTTTAAAAATATTTCCACACTAGAGTTGGTACCATTCTGCGGCACAACGGATGTCCGGCCACTACGGCGAGAAGCCACCGTGAAGACCAGGTGGGGACAACTCTTGTACACTGCAGGTACACATGTACGTTGAGCCACTACACTCGGCAACAGGGACATATCGTCTCAGCAGTGCTGTACCAGGTCTTATGTCATGTGTTTGTTGCTCGTTTCTGACGGCTCTGATACTAAAATAACACTGATTACTTTTCTTATTTTCTGTGATAACACAATATCTCAAAATAACATAAATGTTACTTATAAAATTAGTTTTCTTAAGAGAGTTCTATTTAGAAACGAAAAATTTTAGCATTGTTGCTATGGCTAATTGATATTTTGGTTTTTTATTTTGTTATTAGTAAAAAATAAAAAACAGCTGTTGTAACCAAAGCCAAAGAAATAACGGAAAATACCGGTTATTTGGAACTAAAATACTGGTTTCTGTATTAACCGGTAGGTTTTTTCCATCCCTATTCCTATCTTCCTTGTGCAGTTGCCTTATAACGTGTCATTTGGAACAGTGTATTAAACGTAGCAATCAATAAACCCATAATTTGTGAGGGGCTTCAATTGGATGTGGCATGCCTGAAGACCCTCTTCCTCGACGACTAGAGGCCGTTGTCAAGGCTAGAGGAAGTGTGACGCGCTATGAGCGATGTATTTCGATGGGTGGAGGGAGGGGTGCTTCTTTTTGCGGTGTACTTACTTCCCCACCGAGAAGAAGTAAGCTGCGGTCCATAAGTAGCCCGAGGCGACTCGGGGGCAGCTGCCAGCGAGCCGCCCGCCACCCCAAGTAAGCAGGGAGGACGCGGCTTTCTCCAGACGCGCTCACTGCGCCGACTATTTGCCGAGTCCGGCGAACGAGGCCGCCCTGGCAGGAGAAAACTTCCAGCGGGCCAGGTCCCCTCCCACTCCCCGTGTCTGGGACAGAAATTAAAAGGAAAAACGAAGAGAAGTAGCCAGGCAACACAGAGGGCCGTGTGGCTCGCCTAAACGAGCCAAAAAAAGAAGAGGAAAGGAGACGAGCGGATAGCTGGATCGAAAGAAAAAGAGACGCGGGCCGTAAGTTATCAAGCGGCCGAACGGGAATTTCGAGAAAGGGGGACGCCTGGCGAGGCTGAGGCGAACGCCCGCGCGCTTTCGCTGCCGCGTCGCGTGCTCTATGGTGCGCCCCCGACGCCGCTGCAGCGCAAACGCCGCACCCCGGTTCTCTTTGCTCCTGAAGAGGTGACCAAGAAGGAGTAACGAGACGTACTCACCCGCAACTCACTCTGGTTTATGCAATTTTAGCACGGGTCATCGGAGGGAGCGTCACCTATGTAAGTAAAACCCTGCACCGAGCAGTTGTGGGTCCACTGGAATTTTTACATCCTGAATACTTGAGTCTGTACTACTGTGCGCTACTGCGAAAGCAACCCAGTGAAATCCTGAAAATAGAAAGGAAGGGGGGCTATGACGAACGATTTGTGGGTAATGTCTCTGATTAAATCGCACTCTCTAAGCAGTATCTCATAGGGTCCACATTTACATCTACATGGACACTGCAAATCACATTTAAGTTCCTGGCAGAGCGTTCATCGAACCACCTTCAAACTACTTCTCTACGGTTCCCGTAATTCACGGATCATGCCCGTTGCACTCTCTCCCCTATTTCGCGATAGTACAAAAGGTGCTGTACTTCTTTTAACTTTCTCGATGCACTCCGTCAATCCTGTCTGGTAAGGCTCCCACACTGCGCAGCAGTATTGTTTAAGAGGACGGACAAGCGTAGTGTACACAGTCTCTTTAGTAGATCTGTTGCATCTTGTAAGTGTCCTCCCAATAAAACTCAGTCTTTGATTAGCCGTCCAAACAACATTTTCTATGGAACTTCCTGGCAGTGCGGCGGACTGAGACTCGAACTAGGGACTTTTGCCTTTCGCGGACAAGTGCTCTACCATCTGAGCTACCCAAGCACGACTCACGCCCCGTTCTCACAGCTTTACTTCCGCCAGTTTCTAGGAGAACTTCTGTGAAGTTTTGAAGGTAGGAGACGAGGTACTGGCGGAATTAAAGCTGTGAGTACGGGGCGTGAGTCGTGCTTGGGTAGCTCAGATGGTAGAGCACTTGCCCGCGAAAGACAAAAGTCCCGAGTTCGAGTCTCGGTCCGGCACACAGTTTTCATCTGTCAGGAAGTTTGATATCAGCACACACCACGCTCGAGAGTAAAAATCTCATTCTGCAAACATTTTCTACGTCTTCTTTCCAATTTAAATTGTTCTTAATTGTAAATCCTACGATTTGGTTGAATTTACGGCCTTTAGATTTGACTGATTTATCGTGCAACGGAAATGTAACAGATTCGTTTTAGCACTCATGTGGATGACCTCACACTTTTCGTTAAGTGAAGACAACACACGATTTTAACATCGACAAGTCCTTCGAAAGGGGAAGTTGGGCCTGGCATCTGTCTGTAATGAACTCGAAGTGAACCACAAAATTTCGAATTATTTACAGGAATGTTTTCTAAGGGAACTTAGGATGACGGAACGGTTTCCAGCGGCCTGTTGCAGCGTAATTCCATCCATCCGCCCTCCCACGTCTCCCCCCCCCCCCCCCCCCATCTTTTCTCGGAACAAACTTTTTCCATTCAGTCACGGTACTTGCTGTTGACAACAATACTGCCCTCAATACTCTTCGCTCCCAAGCTTCCATTCAGTGCTGCTCAGTTCTGTCTCAGGTTTGTGCTTCCGACTCTGTTAACTGTACGTCAACAGTGATGCACAGTTGTGCGGATAGGTTTACTACTAAAGAAACAGACGGTATGTACCTCGGCTTTGTGTTCACTGAACACAATGGAAGTGCGCCACGACGACTCTATGCTGAGCTGTTTCTGCAGTGACAGCAACCACACCGCAGAACTTTTGCATCTGAGGGTTGTTGCACTACTCTGTCTTTTGTGTTGTACATTTCCTTTATTGCATATTGCAGGCTTTTAAACTACTGCGAAAGTATTTTGTCAGAAAGGAGTCTTGCTATGAAAAGAAATGGCAACCGAGACATCACCCCTGGTGTCGGGCAATATGGCAAGCGACAGCCAGATTCGTATCTCTCCGCTACCCGGGCATCTTCGGACATGTCTTCGGCTTGGAATCTCATTGACTGGGGTAGATCCGTCTGCAGTGATGAGTCCCGGTTCGGAATGAGCCCCGATAACAAACGAATCCGTGTCTGTAGACACCTCGGACATTGATGGGGTATCAACGTGTCGTCCGAGAATCAGGAGTGATGGTGTGGAGTGCTATTTCTTTTCGTAGTAGGGCCACTTTGGTTGTCATCCGTGGGACCCTTAATTCAAAGCGGTACGTCGACGGTATTATGCGTTCCGTTGTGTTGCCCTTCATGTCAAGTCATCCTGTAGTACGTTTGAGGACAATAATGTCCGCCCGCACACGGCGAGGGTTTCCACTGCTTGTCTTGGTGCTTACCAGACCCTACCTTGGCCAGCAAGGTTGCCAGATCTCTCTCCAGTTGAGAATGGTTGTATCATTACGGGCAGCCTCCCTCGGGATCTAACGCCCCGGTAGGGACAGACTTTGGGACGATGTCCCTCTGTCAGTCAATGTCAAGCCAAATAACTGCTAGCATAAGGGCCAGGGGTGGACCAACGCGTTACTGACATGCTGAATTTGTGAAGCTCTTTCTCTTGAATAAATATCTAATTTTTCGAAATTCTAATCATTTGTTTGTCAGTACATGTACATCACATCTACCGATTTCCGTCTCATTAGGATAATTTCTTCGTGGTGCGTCTTTTTTCCTTTTTTAATTTTTTTTAGAATGCATTCTCTTGTTGCCTCAAATGAATCTTTTAACCGTATTTTTCGCTGCTACATTTAGACAGTGAGTTTTAAAAATACTCACAACTTGTGAATTATCAGTCACAACATTGTCATTTAGTTTAACTGCACGCTGACTGGCTGTTCTGTCTCCTGTCTCACTATATCCCACATAGTTTTAATATTATTATCTGCGATATTCACTTATGTAAGAACCTACATACATCTCGTCCGTTTAGTGACTTTCCTTAAAATGTCACAGTATCTTTATTAATATGCTTTTAGTATCTTGACTTATTCTGTCCTTTGTATAAATTTCCCCCTTCCTCTTACGCGAGATTTTAGTTTCCTTAGCTATACTTGGCTTACTTGCTTTGTTAAAGGATTTTCTGGATGACGTTTTAGGAAAGAAACTTTCAAATATTGACACAACTTTACAATGGAATCAGTTGAATTTGTACTTTAATCACGGGAAGAAATAATAACAAAAGATTCTAATGCAACAGCGCGCGAGGCGCTATGTCGTTACAGGTTCAGAACGCTGGGGAAAATATACGGTGCACTACCGTCTTATATGCGGCTTTCTGTTGATCGCGTGCAGACGGTTCCGTAGTGTCTGCTTCGACACAGCAGTCGTAAAATGCAGCATGCTGTTACACTGCTTTTTTGTCCCGGTACTTACGAGCAATAATCTTTTAGATTGTTATTACCAGGTGGTGATGTTCATCTAGAGCGACCAGTGAGAGGCAGATTTTTAACTGTTTTTTGTCTCACCATTGCGGCTGCGTGTTCCAATGACGTCGCTACGGTTTACGCCAATCCGTCGGCAAATGCCGGTGCTGACAAACTTTTTGGACGTACAGTGCGCGCGGTCTCAGTTTCAAACGGCCAGCCTGAGTCACGACGACAGACTGACCAATGCGTCCGCCCCCGGTAGCTGAATGGTCAGCTTGACGGATTGTCAGTCCTCTGGGCCCGGGTTCGATTTCCGGCTGGGTTGGGATGTTGTACTGTCCTCATCATCATCCTATCATCCTCAACGACTGCAGGTCGCCGAAGTGGCATCAAATTGAAAGATTGGCACCCGGCGAACGGACTGCCCGACGGCAGACCCTAGCCATACGATTAAATAAATACTGACCAATGTACACAGTCCGCGTTATACCGTTCTCTACTGGAGACACAGCGCGTTTTGTTCAGCTGCACCGAGCATGTAGTTTTGCTGTCACCTGCAGCACACAGTTGACAGGGACAGCGACTTCCAGTGGTTAAAAAACTAGTTTGAAAGAAGTTTCCTATCAATAGAACACAGTGCAAGTCACGAAGGTAGTGCAAACCTGTTTTGTGCTACATGGTGACATGCTCGACATGATACAGAAGTTTAGCTACCACTCTTGTTATACTGGTATTCAGTCAATGACTTTCATTTTAAATGTGAACATTTTTGGTTGGCTTTACCGCGACTGTTGTTGATATCGAATTATTGGACAATTTACTGTTGCCATTCACTATTTATTTATTTCCACGACGCATTTCGGAAGTTTAAACTACCATCATCAGATAGATTTATGTGGCTTAATATGGCACGTATGTGTTGTGATCATTTGTTTGTCTGTATAAGTTCGTCACAAAAAATGGTTCAAATGGCTCTGAGCACTATGGGACTTAACATCTGAGGTCATCAGTGCCCTGGAACTTAGAACTACTTAAACCCAACTAACCTAAGGACATCACACACATCCATGCCCGAGGCAGGATTCGAACCTGCGTCCGTTGCGGTCGCGCGGTTTCAGACTGAAGCGCCTAGAACAGCTCAGCCATGGCGGCCGGCAGTGCGCCACATCTACCGACTTCCGTAACGTGTGGCAATGTAGAGTAGAGGAAAAAAGAAAAGAATTCAGTTAATGGCTAATAGTTCCACAGAAGACTTTGACCGAAAGAATGAACGAAAACATAAATGTAAGAATGTTTTACATAAATCTAAAATACATATGTAGAACTAAAGATAAAAAAATTGCCTCCAGTGGTCACAGACACCTTTTTTTTGTCTTGTTACATCACATATGTCATCACACCTTGTAGACACTTAGGAACACAAAGATTGCGTCTAGAATCTAACAAATGCAAAGAAGATATAGGACCTTGAACAAAAATATAAGTGTAAATACCCCCAGCAGTCACACATACTTTTCTATAAAGTTTAAATAACTTAGTACTTAGTAAACGTTTAAGTAACTAGGATGACATATTAGAAACATTAATTGTTATGATTATGTGTCAACAGTGGCAAAATTTGTATATCAGACCACAATTTACTTATTATTATTATGTTACATTTGTTGTGTGTGTGTTTATATTCGGGGAGGATGTGGCGAGATTGAAAGAGTGAGAAAGGATTGAAAAAAGGAGCATAGTTTCGGTTATAACAGAACTGAGAACTGTTAAGATTATATCTGCTATATGTGCTATATACAAATAATGGTTGAAGTAACATATGGATTACGATTTAAATAATATGTACAGGTAGAATATAGACAGATACATCTACTGCCATCATAACAAGGAGCACAACTGGTGGTGTGTGGTGGATCTGTTGGGTTTTGTGAGTAAAGCCAGACAGTTGTTCATTTGGAAGCTATTCTGGAAACATGTAAATAACTAATTCTTGCTAAATACGAAAGTTTCCATGCATGAAAATCTAATAATGTAGTCTGCTCTTAAAACGGCCATTATGCTGATGTAAGTGTTGTTACTTTTGTCGTTTAGGATGGACTCGAGTTTCTCCTTTATTTATTTTTTACTTACAGTGTTACAAGAATGTGTAGTTTTTTGCCTTCGGATTGGATATGCAGAATGCTGACACGGTGTGTCGTCAACTCGGTGTTCAGCCGTGAACTTTATGTTTTTAAAGGATGCTGTTGAATAGTGGTCTAACTCGCCAATATCATCTTTTGTGTTGTTCGCCAAAACGATGGGATCATCTACATATACGTAGTAGCAAACAAAGTTTCTTAGGGTGTGGTGGCTGGAATTCAGAATCTTATCTTTTAAGTTGTTAGCAATCCAAGCAGATTTGACCTCACTGCTAATCTGTCTATCTTCTTGTAGAGTTTGCTGGCAGTGAGGAGACCAATCGTAGATCGTACAGTAAGACTCTTGTCATTGACGGTTTCTCGCTGAAGAAACTTTCTAGGGAAAAACAGGGAAGGGCTGAAAACATTAATGAAAGGAACCTGCATGTTATCCAGGTCGCGACGGTTAAATGAACGTAAGAGCAGTTGAAATAACATTTCCTTTTTCCAGTTTCAATTTATTGCCGTCGAATTTTTGGCCTGTTATTTGGAAACTCTAAAAGGGTGGTACACATTCTATAGTCATGGTGACGTACAATGATTTATATTTTGTATATAGTAATAAATTATCTTAACAGCAACCAATCCCATTGCTTATTCAAAAATAAAACAGAAAATTGAAGATAAGCATCAATCAAAAAACATAAAATAAAATCAAATAATGCTAGTTCCAAGTGAATAACTGCCAGCGTATATTACTAGATGTGTAACTGGTAGAACTGGAATAACTCGAGGTTTATATTCTAAATCTAGTGTTACTACAGTATTCTACTTTGTCCACACTGGTAGGTGCGTGCCTCGGAAATCCTCGAGTGTACGCGTAACTGCGTGGGAAGCTAAAGCATTATTACATTCTTTGTGTCTCTCTTTCCTTCCTTTTCTTAAATTGTTTCTTATTTATTATCTATACCTGTATTTTAAAGTTTCTCTTAGTTCAAGTTATATGTGTCATTATCTATAATGGAGAAAACGCTTCTTGTGAGCTGTTGACGTTATTTTAATGTTCAGAGCGTCCACTTGATCTTATAGATTGAAAGTTAGGCAGCTGCCTTTTACACTGAAGAGCCAAAGAAACTGCTACTGCTACACCTGCCTAATATCGTGTTTGGCCCCCGTAAACACCCAGACATGTCACAACACGACGTGGCTTGGACTCGACTAATGTCTGAAGTAGTGCTGGAGGCAACTGACAGCATCAATCCTACAGGGCTGTCCATAAATCCGTAAGAGTACGAAGGGGGAGAGGTCTCTTCTCAACAGCACGTTGCAAGGCATCCCAAATACGCTCAATAATGTTCATGTCTGCGGAGTTTGGTGGCCAGCGGAAGTGTTTAAACTCAGAAGAGTGTTCCTGCAGCCACTCTGTAGCAATTCTGGACGTGCGGGATGTCGCATTGTCGTGCTGTAATTGCCCATGTCCGTCGGAATGCACAATGGACATGAATGGATGCAGGTGATCAGACAGGATGCTTACGTGCGTGTCACCTGTCGGAGTCGTATCTAGACCTACCACTGGTCCCATATCACTCCAACTGCACATGCCCACACCATTGCAGAGCCTCCACCAGCTTGAACAGTCTCCTGCTGATATGCAGTGTCCATTGATTCGTAAGGTTGTCTCCATACCCGTACACGTCCATCCGCTTGATACAATTTGAAACGAGACTCGTGCGACCAAGCAACACCTTTCCAGTCATCAACAATCGCATGTCGGTGTTTACGGGCCCAGGCGAGGCGTAAAGCTTTGTGTCGTGCAGTCATCAAGGGTAGTCGGTCGGGGTGGCCGAGCGATTCTAGGCGCTGCAGTCTGGAACTGCGCGACCGCTACGGTCGCAGGTTCGAATCCTGCCTCGGGCATGGATATGTGTGCTGTCCTTAGGTTAGTTACGTTTAAGTAGTTCTAAGTTCTAGGGGACTGATGACCTTAGAAGTTAAGTCCCATAGTGCTCAGAACCATTTGAACCATCAAGGGTACATAAACAGGCCTTCTGCTCCGAAAGGCCGTAACGATGATGTCTCGTAGATGGTTCGCACGCTGACACTTCTTGATGACCCAGCATTGAAATCTGCAGAAATTGCGGAAGGGTTGCACTTCTGTCACGTTCAACGATTCTCTTCAGTCGCCGATGGTGTCGTTCTTGCAGGATCTTTTTCCGACAGCGGCGATGTCAGAGATTCGATGTTTCACCGGATTCCTGATATCCATGGTACACTCGTGAAGTGGTCGTACGAGAAAGTCCCCACTTCATCGCTGTCACGGAGATTCTGTGTCCCATCGGTCGTGCGCCGACTATAACATCACGTTCAAACTCATTAACTCTTCTGCCATTGTAGCAGCAGTAACCGATCTAACAACTGCGCCAGACACTTGTCTTATATAGGCGTTGCCGACCGTAGCGCCGTATTCTGTCTGTTTACATATCTCTGTATTTGAGTAAACATGCCTTCACCAGTTTCCATGGGGATTCAGTGTAAATATTCTATGTGCAAACATATTAACTGTAGTCTACAAGTTCCGGTCACTTACAATTGTTTGCAGATCGCAGTCAAACTGTCTGCAGTTTCTCTCTACCTGAAAAGAGGGTCAAATGAAAACATATGATCAGCCGAGACAACCTCTCCACATTCACAGATTTGTGTGTTACTACATCCCACTCGATGCAAACGTTTGAGATACAGACCGTGATCTGTTAATACGTCGAGTAGGGGCGATGTCACACAGTTTGAGCCTGTTCCTGATGCTTGGGAATATATTGTAAACCCTCCTTGCTGTGCTTCTAGTTTCCCATTCAGAATGCCATTCATCTAACTTCGAGCCTCGTAAATGCCTTTCATCATAACGGCGACGTCTGTTTCGTATGTGCAATATTGGCTGCTAGTGGGACAAGAGGGCGTGGCTGGAGCCGCCAATGTGTAGCAATACGTGAGCCGATTCAGCGCGAGAGCTTGTGAAACGCGGCGGGTAGGCCAAGAAAGTGCGAGCCAGCGTTAGCGTACGGGTGGGTACTGGACCTCGCATCCAAGCTTCCGATCTGACAACGACGCACATAAACAAAGCTAAGTGACGACGATCCAGATCGAATGTTAGAATTTTGTGAATGGGTTCAGGAGATGGTGAGACGTGAACCGGGTAGCATAATTTGGTCGGATGAAGCCCAATTCAAACTAATGGAACCGTCAATAGGCACAATTGTGTGCACTGGGCTGAAGATAATCCTCACAATACAGTTGAAAAGGCTGTGAATTTGCCTGGTGTAAGTGTGTGGTGTGGTTTGTCTGCAAGGGGACTCATTGGGCCTTTCCACTTTGAAGGTACTGTTACTGGAGAAACGTACCTAACAATGCTTGCAGACACCATATTCCCTGCCATTCGTGCATTATAGGTAATGATGAGTTTTATTTCCAACAAGATGGCACCCTGCCGCACTATGATAGGAACGCACGAGCATACCTGTATCACAATGTGCCAGGCCAGTGGATAGGACGCAGGGGTCCAACCGAGTTTCCTGCACGCTCTCCAAACCTCACGCCGCTGGATTTCTTCTTATGGGGCACAGTAAAAGATGAGATGTACAAACGTAAACCACGTTACCTGGACAGAGTTTGGAATGAGATTCAGATGGTGTGCGCAGAAATGTCATTGGACACTTTGGTACGATGTACGGAATCAGTGGTGACTCGTACTCAGAAATGTATTGATGCTGAAGGCCACCAGTTTGAACATTAATCACATTTGCAAAGTACATTTATTTTTCCAATTGGACTTTAAGCTTTCCATTTCCAGAAATTTAACATTGTAGAACGGGAAATAAATTTTCTATGATGCTTCAAAATGTGTATACATTTTTTTGATGCACCCTGTATAAGAAACTATCAGCCTCGATTGCAGTAATGAAACCAACCTTTACCTAGGTTTCAGCCCGAATAATTGAACCTTCTTCAGAAGATATACCTGCATCTATAATTTGTCTAAGAGGGCATGGTCTAGAAATAAAAATAAAACAGCCTGAATAGGCGTAGTCACATTTTAAAAATGCGGTACATAAGTATTAAGTCAACACCAAGACTTAACTTAAGCTCTGGTGTTGACTTACTACTGCATGTTTAAAATGTGACTACGCCCATTCAGGCTGTTTTATTTTTATTTCTAGACCATGCCCTCTTAGACAAATTATAGATTCAGGTATATCTTCTGAAGAAGGTTCAATTATTTGGGCTGAAACCTAGGTAAAGGTTGGTTTCATTACCGCAATCGAGGCAGATAGTTTCTTATATATTAATGGTGACTGTTTATTCAAGATCGGACGATGATACGGCCAATGAACGTCACAAATTAGAGCAACTAGTTATGGGTAATGAATTTCTTGTTTTCTTTCCTATACATTACACTAACAATAATACTCAAAACAATGATCATTACTACAAAACTTTCTGTACTCCACAACATATGATACGTACTTTCACCTTGAGACTTCAGGACAATGGTAAATCCGTGGCGGATGATACGCCTATTATCTCGTATCGTACCATAAACAGTACAGATTTTAAGCACTGTGTCACAATATAAAACAGACCCACTCTGCAAGAGATGGAAACCAACAGACAGCATTCAAATTTTAATGAAAAATGCCCAAATCCCAAGCAATTTAAATGGCATTGTCGACAGAAAAAGTCTCGATTTTTTCATTAATCACTGAATTACCTTTTCATTTCAACTGCTGGAACATTTTCATCCACTTCTCTCTTAGCGACTATCGATATTCTATAGCTCTACATGCACGCAGATGAAAGAGTATTTCAAAAGGAAATAAATTGGCAGCTGTGATAATACAGTGGACTTTATTCGCGGCCTGAGCAGCTTCATTAAGGCCAAGATTTCTTCTCTCTGAACGTTTTTCCTTCAGTTATTTGTGGTTGTCGGACACCAGCATATTACTGAACATTTCTGTTCTCTTTTCCGTTCACTTTCCGTACTTCTCAGTATCATCTCTTTCAGATAAATCTGCCAAATCATTCTGTCCCATGTGACAACTGATAAAGCCTGTTTCCATCTTTCTTTACTAAAAACTTTCCTCTCTTCATACATAGCTCACAATGACTTTCTTTGACTCAAATTTGCAAAAAAAGTATACAAAATCAAATTTTGAAAAGGGACGTGTAACATTCGGTCTACGAAATTTGTCCATATCATCCTTCCATAGGTGTTACTAATGAGTATATGTCTTGGTAGTGTGCCACAAAGGTGTGTAGAGCGAGGAACTGCTGGATGAGTGCAGAATAACACAGTGATATATTTATGAAACCCAAGATATTTGCTCACTTCGCTGTCGCCGATCGCCTACGTCACCAGCCGAGCGAAATGGCCGGACGTGGGAAAGGAGGAAGAGGCAAGATTGCTGCCGCCGTCGAGCTCCTGCTAAAGGCAGTCCGGAGCGACGGTCGCGGCAACAAGAAGAGGAAGTGGAAGCCCGTGACACAATTACAGTGCTATAAGTGTCAGAAGATGGGACACACAGCCAGGACCTGCGACGGCGCGGTTGCGTGCGTGAAGTGCGGGAAACCGCACGATACACGCAACTGCGACAAATCAAGGGGGACCGCGGTCGCGTGCGAGAATTGTGGCGGCGCGCACGCCGCAAATTCGCGCAGCTGCGGCTACCTGAAGACATGGAAGCGGCAGAAAGGGGCCACCACACATTAAGAGGTGACCCAAGAAGACGAGGTGGACGCCTCACCCTCCTATTCAAGCAGGGCAAGCGGGCCTCGCCACCACGAAGACGACGACGGCGTGTTCCGCGTAACGTTGCAGAAAGCCACCGATGACGCGCTCAGGTGCACCATGGCGGAGGAGAGGGCGGACCTGAGGGAGGAACTGGAGGAGATGCGTCGCGTGGTGACACAACTGAGGGTAACCCTGTACCTCGCATCTCTCACGATATCTGAAGAGGCGCCGACCCCCATCAGTACTGGGGTAGATACGGAAACGCAACGACCGTCTCCCTGCCCGCGCGGAAACGCAGGTTGCTAGGGAGGCGGTCATGGAGTCGGGGGCACCCGCCGACTGCAAGAAGTCGGGCCCCTTGGAAACGGCCACCCCTTCTGCCTCTGCAGGTACGCAGACGGCGGAAAGGACGCCCATGGAGTCCGAGAGCCAGTAAAGCAATTCACGCCACTACATGGTAGGCATCGCTATGACGAGCAAAATCAGTCCCCTAGATTCTATATAAAAACCAATATATATAATAAATAAAAATTCAACAAAAACAAATTAAAAATGTCATATATAACATGAGAGCTTTGTGGTGGTTTTTGGGCTATCTTCACGGTTTTTTTCCTTTCTCCTTCTATTATTATTTTGTTATCATAATTAATTTTTTCTCCAATTTGCAGCTTGTATTACATGATGATTTGACTATGGTCTAATGAAGTTTCATAATAGTACCAAGTCGCTCTGATAACAAAAAAAGGATGGCGTAGTGCTCAGTGCTTTTGCCTCCAAAGCAGGAGATATGGGTTCGAATCCCAGCATGGCACTAATTTTCAACTTTCTCCACTGATTTAAATCAGTGCCTACTAGCAGGAAATGTTTTTAATTGCTTTGTGTCTTGTGTCTTATGATAACCTACTGAACGAAAGTACGGAATAAACGTAAAAGAAAGGTGACTGAAACTTCTTTTTTGTTAGAAAGTCATGGGAATCACTGAAGTTCCATAGATATTCGTTCCATAATTATTGATTTTAGAGAGCTACATTGCTGGCCATTAAAATTTCTACACCAAGAAGAAATGCAGATGATAAACGGGTATTCATTGGACAAATATATTATACTAGAACTGACATGTGATTACATTTTCACGCAATTTGGGTGCATAGATCCTGAGAAATCGGTACCCAGAACAACCACCTCTGGCCGTAATAACGGCCTTGATACGCCTGGGCATTGAGTCAAACAGAGCTTGGGTGGCGTGTACAGGTACAGCTGCCCATGCAGCCTCAACACGATACCACAGTTCATCAAGAGTAGTGACTGGCCCATTGTGACGAGCCAGTTGCTCGGCCACCATTGACCAGACGTTTTGAATTGGTGAGAGATCTAGAGAATGTGCTGGCCAGGGCAGCAGTCGAACATTTTCTGTATCCAGAAAGACCCGTACAGAACCTGCAACATGCGGTCGTGCATTATCCTGCTGAAATGTAGGGTTTCGCAGGGATCGAATGAAGGGTAGAGCCACGGGTCGTAACACATCCAGTGTTCAAAGTGCCGTCGATGCTAACAAGAGGTGACCGAGACGTGTAACAAGTGGCACCCCATACCATCACGCCGGGTGATACGCCAATATGGCGATGGCTAATACACGCTTCCAATGTGCATATACCGCGATGTCACCACACACGGATGTGACCAGATGTAAACAGAACCAGGATTCATCCGAAAAAATGACGTTTTGCCATTAGTGCACCCAGGTTCGTCGTTGAGTACACCATCGCACGCTCTCCTGTCTGTGATGCAGTGTCAAGGGTAACCGCAGCCACGGTCTCCGAGCTGATAGTCCATGCTGCTGCAAACGTCGTCGAACTGTTCATGCAGATGGTTGTTCTCTTGCAAACGTCCCCATCTGTTGACTCAGGGATAGAGACGTGACTGCACGATCCGTTACAGCCATGCGGATAAGATGCCTGTCATCTCGACTGCTAGTGATACGAGGCCGTTGGGATCCAGCACGGCGTTCCGTATTACCCTCCTGAACCGACCGATTCCATATTCTGCTGACAGTCATTGGATCTCGACCAACGCGAGCATCTACATCTACATCTACAATTATACTCCGCAAGCCACCCAACGGTGTGTGGCGGAGGGCACTTTACGTGCCACTGTCATTACCTCCCTTTCCTGTTCCAGTCGCGTATGGTTCGCGGGAAGAACGACTGTCTGAAAGCCTCCGTGCGCGCTCTAATCTCTCTAATTTTACATTCGTGATCTCCTCGGGAGGTATAAGTAGGGGGAAGCAATATATTCGATACCTCATCCAGAAACGCACCCTCTCGAAACCTGGCGAGCAAGCTACACCGCAATGCAGAGCGCCTCTCTTGCAGAGTCTGCCACTTGAGTTTATTAAACATCTCCGTAACGCTATCACGGTTACCAAATAACCCTGTGACGAAACGCGCCGCTCTTCTTTGGATCTTCTCTATCTCCTCCGTCAGACCGATCTGGTACGGATCCCACACTGATGAGCAATACTCAAGTATAGGTCGAACGAGTGTTTTGTAAGCCACCTCCTTTGTTGATGGACTACATTTTCTAAGCACTCTCCCAAAGAATCTCAACCTGCTACCCGCCTTACCAACAATTAATTTTATATGATCATTCCACTTCAAATCGTTCCGCACGCATACTCCCAGATATTTTACAGAAGTAACTGCTACCAGTGTTTGTTCCGCTATCATATAATCATACAATAAAGGATCCTTCTTTCTATGTATTCGCAATACATTACATTTGTCTATGTTAAGGATCATTTGCCACTCCCTGCACCAAGTGCCTATCCGCTGCAGATCTTCCTGCATTTCGCTACAATTTTCTAATGCTGCAACTTCTCTGTATACTACAGCATCATCCGTGAAAAGCCGCATGGAACTTCCGACACTATCTACTAGGTCAGCAATGTCGCGATACGATAAATCGCAATCGCGATAGGCTACCATCCGACCTTTATCAAAGTCGGAAACGTGATGGTACGCATTTCTCCTCCGTACACGAGGCATCAAAACAACGTTTACCAGGCAACGCCGGTCAACTGCTGTTTGTGTGTGAAAAATCGGTTGGAAACTTTCCTCATGTCAGCACGTTGTAGGTGTCGCCACCGGCGCCAACCTTGTGTGAATACTCTGAAAAACTAATCGTTTGCATATCACAGCATCTTCTGCCTGTAGGTAAAATTTCGCATCTGTAGCACGTCATCTTCGTGGTGTAGCTATTTTAATGGCCAGTAGTGTAAATGCGAATCATGAGTTTAGCTGACACTTGTCCTGTATTTTATAGCTCTCTGTCACTCTCGGCCGCAGACGGAGTTGCCCCTGTACTGATTGCGTGCCGCCACTTCCAAGTCGCTCGGCCTTTCGCAAGTCGGCAGCACCGGTCCTCAGGAGGCGCCGCGAGTGCATAAATCGTCCGCGATCAGAGGCAGCAGGCCGCGGCCCAATTGACCGCACGCCGGTCCCCGGCCGCTGCGGCCTCCTCCGGCTGCGCTCGGCGGCCCTACAAACGAACATTGTTCTGCCGTGCGGTGCGCCTATCGGCGATCGCACTTACTTTGTTCGGAGACACAAAAGCCAAGGGCAATTACGCGTCCCGGTACGAGGGAAGACGCGTCCGCGGCCCGTATCGGCGGCGGCATCGCCAGCATCCCCTTGCAGCTGCGATCCGCGAGTTCTTGTCCTACACGCTCGCGGACAACTGTACACGCCGCGCAACAGCGCGCCTCGTTGTCCTGAACGCTCGGTGATCGAACTGATACTTCTCCAGACGACCCTTACCTAGGACCTCGTTTCCTGCACGCCGTTACATGTTAAAAAGTATAATACACGGAACCACTCGGCAGATGAAATATGCCTTTTAATTTGTTTGGGTTGGCGCTGTGTACCTGTTCTACGTATGTACTCCGGAAACCAGTGTATAGTACGAGGTGAAATGTACCTGGTATGCATACCAGACAAAAGAATTAGTCGCCTCACATGCCATACAACACCACCTCTTGACTTGATAACGGTCTGAATTCGTCCAGGACGAAAGTATATGAAGCCACACATTGTCGATTACGTGCTTTACAGCTGCCAAATTGCGACGTTATGGACTGATACTATTCACCATCTATTCCAAATACACACGTCACCAAAAGTTTGACATCATCCCCGATGTGTCGTGCAGGTGTGCAGCTATTGTGACTGTTCCTGTACCTGTCAGAAGGCCACCCTGACGTTCAAAAAATGGTTCAAATGGCTCTGAGCACTATGGGACTTAACTGCTGTGGTCATCAGTCCCCAAGAACTTAGAACTACTTAAACCTAACTAACCTAAGGACACCACACACATCCATGCCCGAGGCAGGATTCGAACCTGCGACCGTAGCGGTCACGCGGTTCCAGACTGTAGCGCCTAGAACCGCTCGGCCACTCCGGCCGGCTCACCCTGACGTTGTCTGTGAACATACACACAGCTACCATGACGCGCTTCCTCAAATGAATTGAAGCATTTCTCTTGAAAGGAATGCTCAATAGCATCGCATTAGAGACGCCTTTGGAACAGTAGAGTGAACATCCGTCATGCCAAGGAGGAAAGACGAGAGCAACGATCGGGTCTTCATCATCACATTACCCGCAGAAGACTTTTCAGCTGGGGAAGTTTTCGACGTGTGCCCCGTACTCAGACTGATGTGGTGTAGAGATGGAATTGGATCCAATTTACAGCCAGTTTTAAGGACATACCCCTCACAGACCGCCCACGATCCGCAGGTGCACAGGAAGCTCGATATATACTACCACTTTCGGGCCGGCCGGCCGCGGTGGTCTAGCGGTTCTAGGCGCGCAGTCCGGAACCGCGCGACTGCTACAGTCGCAGGTTCGAATCCTGCCTCGGGCATGGATGTGTGTGATGTCCTTAGGTTAGTTAGGTTTAAGTAGTTCTAAGTTCTAGGGGACTGATGACCACAGATGTTAAGTCCCATAGTGCTCAAAGCCATTTCAACTTTCGGGCCGAAGGTAGCGTGGGCTGACTGCTCCAGAAGTGAACTCGCCGTTCAAACAGTCTAAAGGACGTTATGACTCGCTTCAAACTGTTAGGAGACGATTGCATGGTGCGAATCTCGATTCATTACGACCACGGTGACCACCACGTCGTTAACCACCACACCATGGACTCTGTTAGAGATGGGAAATAAATCACGCAGATTCGCTGCTCCAGCATTAGCTTCGGGTGTTGTTTAGGGACGAAAGTCGGATCTGTTTGTAGCCTGATAATCGAAGACAAGGTGTTTGGAGACAACCCAGTAACACTGAACGCTTCCAATATTTTGTCGCGACTATACAAGGTGGTAGTGGCATTACGTGAGGAGACCGTACACTTGTGATTTTTAAGGGCAACAAAACCGCTCTATAGTACAGGCATGACAATCTGCAGACAATAGTGGAACCGCATCGCCAACAGCTTGCTGACAATTCCAACTTGATGGATGGTAACTCAAGCGCTCATCTTGCTGTTGTCGTGAACACGTTCCTTCAGCATGTTGAGATCTACAGAATGGAGTGGCCTGCCTTTTCCTCGGACGCGAACCCTATCGAAATGAGTGAGATAGATTGCAACGAGCTGTTTTTGGACATCGAGAATGATCACGTTCTCTACGAGACTTAGGCAGATCAACATTCAAGACTGGGACAGTTTGGACCAGGGTTGGCTTGATATCATTGTTACACAAGTGTGTATTTTTATTTATTTATTTTATTTGGTTATCTGGATACATTGAAGATGAATATATATGCATGCCACAGGCCCACGTTTTGCTTTCTATGCCATGAATTTCGAAATAATGTTGGAATGAAGAACTTTTGTTGATGTGTGTATTGACAGACACTGAAATATCCTGTCAAATGAAATCTGTACGCCGGATCTGGACTCCAAAGTGGGACCTTCGCCATTCGTAGGCGAGTAGTCTACTAGTAGACATTTTCTGTCGGACTGAGAACGGGTGGTGTAACAGGCAAGTCGAGGTGAGACAGCTTGCCTGAGTGTTTGTAAAGCGAGGGAGGTATGCGTGCAGCCCTGTGACCGCGGCTACTGTTATGTTGGAAAACGGTTTGCGCCGGCAGTATACTCACCACGAAAATGTAGAGGAAAGGACAAAACTTGGTCGCTGAGGTTTCTTCACGTTCACGGTAACCCTAAACAACACGCTCTACAAAAAACACATCAAACGCCAGGTTGGCTGTCAATGCGCTCGTCGGTTTCACCGCTTGAAAAGAGGCAATCTCGCGAATCACCGGCCCACAGTACACTCCCCCAGCCAACTGCTACCCGGTTTCAGTATCATTTGGCCAATGAAGGCATGCAGCTCTATGTGCCGTTCTGATCAATGGCCATTAGCGAGATACCCGACTTCATATGTCCATTTCATGAAGTTCCCGTTACAACGGTCGTTCGGAAACTGTTTAAGAGGGACTGACTGTTATACTCGAGCCGTCACATTCATCTGCAGACCTTGTCGGCAATGTTCTTTTTAGGCTCACTCTCCTTTCGCCGTGTTACATAGCTGCAAATGATACATGTTTCCTCGTAGGCACAACAGACAGTCCACATGCTGCTTTCTGTCATTCTGCCATATGACCATTTACCCCATCTTACTGCCTTGATTTTCTCCAACCAACAGACTCATACGTACCAGGTCACTGTCGTGACTTACATCAACAGTGGGAGGGGCTCAGATGACCGCCTGGTATGAGTTTACGTCATCCGCAGCACTATAGAGCTACTGGTACGTTCTTCTAAGGGGGTGTCTGGCACTCTGTCCGACGAGTTTATATACTCTACACTGCAATGTGCAGCACAGTTTGGAAGCTGTTGTACACTCGTACTAGCCGGCCGGAGTGGCCGTGCGGTTCTAGGCGCTGCAGTCTGGAACCGAGCGACCGCTACGGTCGCAGGTTCGAATCCTGCCTTGGGCATGGATGTGTGTGATCTCCTTAGGTTAGTTAGGTTTAATTAGTTCTAAGTTCTAGGCGACTGATGACCTCAGAAGTTAAGTCGCATAGTGCTCAGAGCCATTTGAACCATATACCCGTATTAGCGGTTTGTACTCATACTGCAATAATACACTGAACCACCAAAGAAACTGGTACAGGTATGAGTATTCAAACACAGGTGTATGTAAACAGGCAGAATACGGCACTACGGTCGGCAACGCCTATATAAGAAAACAAGTGTCTAGCGCAGTTGTTAGATCGGTTACTGCTACAAAGGCAGGTTATCAAGATTTAGGTGAGTTTGAACATGGTGTTATAATCGGCGCACGAGCGATGGGAGACAACATCTCCGAGGTAGCGATGAAGTGCGGATTTTCCCGTACGACCATTTTACGAGTGTACCGTGAATATCAGTAATCCGGTAAAACAACAAATCTCCGACATCGACGCGGCTGGAGAAAGATCCTGCAAGAACGGCACCAACGACGACGAGAATCGTTCAACGTTATAGAAGTGGGACCTTCCACAAATTCTGCAGATTTCAGTGCCGGGCCATCAACAACTGTCAGCGTACGAACAATTCAACGAAACATCATCGATATGGGCTTTCGGAGCCGAAGGCCCACTCGTGTACCCTTGATAACTGCAAGACACAAACCTTTACGCCTCGCCTGTGCCCTTCAATACCGACATTGGACTGTTGATAATTGGAAACATGTTGCCTGGTCGCACGAGTCTCATTTCAAATTGTATCGAACGGATGGTCGTGTACGAGTATGGAGACAACCTAATGAATCCGTGGACCCTGCATGTGACTGTACAAGATAGTGGATGCTCTGTAATGGTGTGGGACGTGTGCAGTTGGAGTGATATGGGACCCCCTGGTACGTCTAGATACGACACTGACAGGTGACACGTACGTAAGCATACTGTCTGATCACCTGCCTCCATTCATGTCCATTGTGCATTTGTTGGACTTCGGAAATTCCAACAGGACGATGCCACACCCCGCACGTCCAGAGTTGCTTCAGGAACACTCTTCTGATTTTAAACACTTCCGCTACCACCAAACTCCCCAGACATGAAGATTATTGAGCATGAAACGTTCTGGCAGATTAAAACTGTGTGCCGGACCGAGACTCGAACTCGGGACCGTTGCCTTTCGCGAGCAAGTGCTCTACCGAGTTCTAGTCACGGTCCAGCACACAGTTTTGATCTGCCAGAAAGTTTCATACCAGCGCACACTCCGCTGCAGAGTGAAAATCTCATTCTGGAAACATCCCCCAGGCTGTGGCTAAGCCATGTCTTCACAAATCCTTTCTTCCAGGAGTGCTACTTTGCAGGTTCGCAGAAGAGCTTCTGTGAAGTTTGGAAAGTAGGAGACGATGTACTGGCAGAATTGAAGCTATGAGGACGAGTCGTGAATCGTCCTTGGGTAGCTCAGATCGTAGAGCACTTGCCCGCGAAAGACAAATGTCCCGAGTTCGAGTCTCGGTCCGGCACACATTTTTAATATGCCAGAAAGTTTCATATCAGCGCACACTCCGCTGCAAAGTGAAAATCTCATTCTGGATTATTGAGCATATCTGGGATGCCTTGCAACGTGCTGTTCAGAAGAAACCTTCACCTCCTCGTTCTCTTACGGATTTATGGACAGCCCTCCAGGATTCATGACGGCAGTTCCGTCCAGCACTGCTTCAGATATTACTCGAGTCCATACCACGTCGTGTTGCGGCACTTCTGCGTGCTTGCAGGGGCCCTACACAATATTAGGCAGGTACACCAGTTTCTGTGGCTCTTCAGTGTATATGAAGAGAGGGAAAAATTACTTTCAAATAGCCTATGTGGGGGCTCTAATCTCTCTCATTTCCATGGTCCCTAACAGAAATATGAAATGGACGCAGCAGAACTGTCTCCCAGTCTTTTGCGAATACAAGTTTTCTAAATTTATCCAACCAGTTTTGAAGAAAACAGCTTGCCCCCCATCCAAGCAATTCGATGTAAGTTCCCAGGGAAGGTCAGTTACACTTCCGTGAGAACTACTCCGACTTTTAACTACCTTAGTAGCACACCTCAATCTGCTGTAAGGTATTCTGGATAAACATTGAAAACTCTGTTACTGGTAACACTGGCATCTTGTGTGTGATCTGCCTCTCGTGTGCCCCGCACTTTCCATGAGGTGTACCAACAAACGTGAATATCCATTCGCCATACCTAATACTGATGTTTGTCCCATACCACACAGCTTCTTAGTCATCCCAAAGAACTTGAACTATTGGGTTGGTGCATAAGTTCGTAGCGATTTTACATAAGTTTAATAAACTCAACAGATATACACAACAGACTACGGTTATCAATCATATATTCTCCTTCGCTGTTTACAACAGTATGCCAAAGCTGGGGTGATTTTCGGATTCCGCTACTGTAGAAATCATGTGGTTCTGAGATGAAGAACTCGCCGAGTCATGTTCGGGGGGCACTTTTTCCGGGAAGGAAGTTTCTTAAAGATTGTTCAATAGAGAGCGGAAACGTTGACAATCTGAGGGTGCAAAATCAAGTGAATAGAGTGGTTGGGGAATGACTTCCCAATGTATTTTCTGTATAGTGCTTTCTGTCAGTACAGTAGAATACGGGCGGCCTTTATCGTGGAGTAGTATCACTTAACGCAGTCTTCCTCATCGTTGTTTTTTGATTGTGTCTGCAAGACGTCTCAGTTATTACCTTTTGTGGATGTGTACAGGTGTATGAAGGCGAGTTGCTACTTTTTTGGGCTCAACCATTACTTTCTTGTCCTTATATTAACATAAAGACTCCATTTCTCATCACCAGTGATGATACAGAAATAAATGGTCGGTGTTGTTTACGAGCCGCTTGATGACAAGCAAGCAGAGTCGCAGATATAGTGACTTGTTGATTTTTTTTATTTTGGCTTGGGGCATCAAGTACCTCTACACGAGACTTTTGAACCTTCCCCATTGCTCCAATATGACGCCCGATGGTGGAATGATCACAGTTCACTACATTTGTCAGTTGTCGAGTAAAATGTTTTTAAACGATCTTCATCAAACACCGTAGGTCTTCCTGAACCTGGAGAGTCGGTAATGTCAAACTGATCTTCCTTAAAACGAGAATGTCATTTTCGTGCCGTGCTCTGTCCAATACCATCATCCCCATACACGGCACCAATGTTTGTGGCTGCCTCCGCTGCTGTCACGCCACTGTTGAACAAACAGGAGAACGTGTCGAAAATGTTCCAATTTCTCCACTTGGCATTGCATTTTGTAGCGTCCACAGCTCCACTCACTCTCTCCAGAAGACAAAATGACAATAAGTAAACTCAAATAGCAACAGTGAACAACAAACGAAAAAATGACAATCGATAAATAAACCCATAGCCACGGGAATACCAACAAACAAAACAAAAACGCTTCTGACTTATTCACCATCATAATACAAAACTCATAGAAGCCGATCTCAGGGAATATCAGTTCCAGTTCACGAGAAATGTAGGAACACGCGAGGCAATACTAACCCCGCGACTTATATTCGAAGACACGTTAAAGAATAGCAAACCTACATTTACAGTATTTATAAATGTGGAAAAAGATTTTGACAGTGTTGACTGGAATACACTATTTGGAATTCTGAAGGAAGCAGGCGTAAAATGCAGGGCGATTCAGCGGTCCCTACCGACCCGTTTTATACAATCCTCACTATATCTGTATCCGATAGCCACGTAATCGATCTAAGTTCCCTCTCATAGCTTTGAGCAACTGATAGCTAACGGAATCACACTGTTAAAATACAAGTGAGGATTGGTCATGAGTTAACGGTATTTCTGGATCAAGATATACCTTACTGCTCCCATACTAATCAAATTGTCTCCAGTCTTCTTTGTGTCATTAGCATTGTAGTCACACAGGTTTTAGATGTCTCCGTAAGTTTATTCCATATATAGTAGTTAATCTTTCGTTAATGGTTCAGAAACGTTGCCTTATAAAGTGTGGCGCGCTCCTCCCGCCCGAAGTTCGAGTCCTCCCTCTGGCATGGGTGTGTGTGTATTGTTCTTAGCATAAGTTAGTTCAAGTAGTGTGTAACTATAGGGACTGATGACCTCAGCACTTCAGTCCCTTAGGAATTCACACACATTTGAAAACTTTTTATAAAGTGTGTTACCATAGAAACGATATTAACAAGAGATATCAAAATGGAACATGTGGAACCAACAACTTTACGGTATATAACATAATGAAAAGATTAATATACAACGTGATTCAGTTGCCACTACCGACATCGTTTTATGCTACCCCACATGAAAGAACAATGTTGTCAGCCAGTTCGCTCTGGGGATGTGAAGCACTTTGTCAGAATGTCACAGGAAAACTGGTAAAGTATCCTAAGACAGAATGAAAAAACTTTTTATACGAAGACATCTTACACCTACTGTACAAATTTTGTTTACGAAACTACTTTAGCACATTAACGCATATATTAATTTTTTTCAATGGGTTATATAACGAAGAGTTGTTACTTCCACGTTTCCTTCGATACCTCCTGTTAATTTCATAAGGCAGCGATTCTGAGCCATTTACGGAAGATTAACCCTCCGCTACACGCGCGATTTTTTTACCTCTGCTACACGCGCGTGGACTGAGAGTCCGCATTGCGTTTTATACCATTTTCATTAATAATTCTGACATTACAGTTGGCAAATATAATATATTCGAGTCTGGATAACATAAATAAAACAATGAAATCGTAAATACAATGTATTTTAGCATCAGTAGTGTACATAAAATATTTTAACTCATAATTTACCCGTAAACCAATAAGAACATTTATTGTACTCGCTCAAATTTACGTTCATTCTGTTTTATCACTGTTTTTCCAAATGAATATTAACCAACACTTATCTTAAGTAAATTAGTTCAGAAACTTTTTCAGAAAACTATAGTTTACAGCCTCACTGTCAATTCGAGTAAATCACTCGTGGTGGTTGTCATTTTCACTGCACTCACTGCACAGATATGCACCGACATGTTCCAGGCATACAAATTTATTGCACACATTGAAGGAAAATCTCGTCGGTCTCTTTTTTTTCCTATCACAGAAGTTGCATCTTCCTCGAGCTGTTGTTTGTGGAGGTCTAGGATGCAGAAGGACAAATGTGTGTTTTTTGCTCGTGACTTACCATACCTGGGACATGTCATCAATGCCCACGGCATACATCCGAGTCCAGAGCACCTCCGTGCCATACAAGATTTACCTTCGCAGCAGAATTTGAAGCAGCTACAGAGTGTGTTGGGTAAAATTAACTATTATCATCGCTTTCTGCGCAATGCCTCTTCCATTTCAGCTCCGCTTCATAGATTACGCCGTAAGGGTGTTCCGTTCGTCTGGACGACGGAATGCGAACGCGCCTTTCGCCAGTTGAAATCGGCGTTGCTTTCAAATACTTGCCTTACGCCATTCGATCCCCAGAAACCCCTTTTGTTGATGGTAGATGCATCGGATTTCGGGATCGGTGCTGTGCTTGCGCACAAAGATGGGTCGCATGATCGCCCTATTGCCTTTGCGTCCAAATTGCTCTCGTCTGCGCAAAGAAATTATTCACAGATAGAGAAAGAAGCTTTGGCTCTCGTGTTTGGTGTTACTAAGTTCCATGATTTCTTCTATGGTCGTCACTTTACCATCATCACAGACCACAAACCTTTGACGTCGCTTTTTCATCCGAACACGCCTGTACCTCCGCGTACAGCGCAGAAATTCATTCGCTGGTCTATTTTCCTCTCGCAGTACCGCTACGATATCTTATATCGGTCCACTGCTAAGCACGGAAACGCCGATGCGTTGTCCCGTTTGCTTATTGCTGAGGATAGAGCATTCGATTCTTCCGAACTTGCTTGCATGTTCATTGATTCGGAAACCGATGAAGTGGTCGAATCGTTTGCGATTGATTTTCGTCGTGTAGCTACAGCCACAGCTGCTGACCCGGTCCTTGCTACCGTTTTGCGTTTTGTTGCTACGCAATGGCCTTTGTGAAAGTCTCGGATCGAGGATCCGTTGGTTCGCCGATTTTTTGCTCACAAGGAGAGACTTTTTGTTCGACGTGGTGTTTTGTTGTTGCGTTCTGATAATGATCAGTCCAGAGTCGTGGTCCCACGTTCGTTACAGTCCTCTGTTTTACGGCTTCTTCCCCAAGGACATTGGGGTATAGTGCGTACGAAACAACTTGCTCGTCAGCACTGTACTTGGTTCGGAATCGATGCTGCGATTACGACTATATGTTCTTCTTGCATGGCGTGTGCCGAACAACAATCCGCCGCGGAAAGTCTTTGCATGGCCAAAAGCCACTTCCCCTTGGCAACGCTTGCACATCGATTTTGCTGGTCCATTCTGGAATGCTCGATGGTTGGTTCTGGTAGATGCCTTCAGTAATTTTCCTTTTGTTGTCCGGATGTCTTCCACGACGTCAACTGCCACCATCCAAGCATTGTCTGCTATCTTTTGCATTGAAGGTCTTCCACAGACTATTGTTTCCGACAATGGCCCACAATTCATGTCCGCAGAATTTCAGTCATTCTGCCAGGCCAATGGTATTCAACATCTGACATCTGCGCCGTTTTCGCCTCAGTCAAACGGTGCCGCTAAACGATTGGTCCGGACTTTCAAGTCACAGATGTTGAAGTTGAAAGAGTCGCATTCTCGGGAGGACGCGTTGTTGCTCTTTTTGTCATCGTATCGCTCTCAGCCCCGAGATGGTCGCTCGCCGGCTGAGTTGCTCCACGGTCGTCCTCATCGAACCTTGATGTCTTTGCTGCACCCGCCGCATCAGGTTCTTGTGCAGCGGCATACTTCTGCTTTTGCTCCAGGCGACGTTGTATTCTATCGCAACTATCGAGGTTCACGGCGTTGGCTCGCAGGGCGCATTCTTCGCTGCCTCGGCCGCGCGATGTATTTGGTTTTGGGGGCCTCTGGTGAGGTGCGTCGGCATCTCAATCAGCTGCGCCTCTGTCGTCGCACGGGTTCTGCCGCTCCCCGTCTGCTTTCAGCGACGGTGCCGTCCGGTCAGCGCCCTGGGGACCCATCTACTGGCTCGCCTCATCCCCAGGTGTTACCGACGATGCCTTCCATTTTGCCCCATGGCGACGCGCCACCGCAGCCGCCGCCGCCGCCGCCTGTTCTCCCGCCGGCGCCGCCCGCATTCGACGCTTCGCTGCAGCCGCCGGGCGCCTCCCTGGGTCACGCGCCGCCGATCGCTTCCCGTGACCAGCTGTCCTCCGCCATGGAACTCTTGCCCGCTCCGGACCACATGACGTCATCGTGCGTCGGATGCCCCGACGCAATGGAGGTCGACCCTTCGGCCCCTCCTGTCTCTTTACGGGCGCATACACCGCATGTTGACGTGCACCCTGGACTAGGTTTTCAGGCGTTTCCTAGCTCCCCTCGGACCGAATGGCCGGGTGCGGGTGGAACAGCCTCGCCTGTTGTTAGGCTCCCCACCTCATCGCATACGTCTACGTGGGGTCCTCCCCACGGCGGGCGGAAGCCTTATAACACGACCGTTCGCCGATTGACGGGGGAGGAATGTGGTGTCACCGCCAGACACCACACTTGCTAGGTGGTAGCTTTAAATCGGCCGCGGTCCATTTAGTACATGTCGGACCCGCGGGTCGCCATTGTGTGATCGCAGACCGAGCGCCACGACAAGGCAGGTCTCGAGATACGGAATAGCACTCGCCCGAGTTGTACGGACGACATTTCTAGCGACTACACTGACGAAGCATCGCTCATTATCCGAGCAGATAGTTAGAATAGCCTTCAGCTAAGCCCATGGCTACGACCTAGCAAGGCGCCATTAGCCTTACATAGTTTGATAGTCATCGTATGAAATGTCTCATCAAGAACGCTGTATACAAATGGTGGATTAAAGTTAAGTAGTCCAGCAGCTACGTACTTTTCTTTATAGCATTTATGAAGTATCCTGTTTCAGACCATCAAGTCCGCCTGCTTGCTTAATGGCCGCCTCCCTTAAATAATGTGCGTAGTGTTGGCAATCTGTCAACACTACATAGGAAGAGCCTCAGCAGTTGGTAATCGCAAAATTTCTTTGATACGATTCTTGATGTTCACCGGTGTACTTAGATGATTGACCTTCATTGTCATATAATCATGCAACAGTTCTTTGGCAAGAACTTTTAGATAGTCTTTTCTGGGAATTGTTGAATCCGAATTGCTCTTGTAAATTATGTATCCATTGATTCCTGCAATATTTAGAAGAGAGGAAAAAATTATAAATGACCATCTTCTGTCACATAGTATGTACATTTCATCTCATCAACTTTATCCACACCAGATTTAGTCTAATTGTAAAATGTTATTATTTCCGGCTTGCACTTTTCCGAATCACTGTCAATACTGTCATCATCATGTAAAGTAGACAGTACCAGAACAACCTTGTCTTTCTTTGGTTTATATGAAACCAGTGTCATATTCTTCCTAAATGCAAGAATGCTGGAGTTCACAGGACGATCTTTTGCTACTGTCATAAATGGAGGAATTTCACGTTTATTTTTTCGAATTGTTCCAACCATTGTCAGCTTGTCATTTTCCAACAAATCAGCCGCAAGTTGATTTGATGTGAACCAATTATCACATGTTACATTTCTGCCAGATTTGGATATGCATTTCACGATTTTTTTGAGGTGTGTTATCACAGAGATAAGGCCCATCCACTTGCTTTCCACAGTATATTTCTAAATGGCTAGTATAGAACATCCTTGCATCTGTAAGTGCAAATATTTTATACAATATTTTGCCGGTTTTTATGGAATGTATTGTATAAATCCACATCTGCCCCTGAATGCATCCAGCATTTCATCTACTGTAACTAGTTCTGATAAACTATAATGTTTTTTTTTTTTGCAGTTTTCATTGAACTGATCTATCAAGAATCGGACAGCAGCTAATTTGTCTGTTTCCTTCCGATGAGCTCTGTTTCTGACGTCATGAAATCTCAGACATGTCAGCAAGAAACGAAAACGGTTTATGCCCATTGAAAGTCTGAAGTACTCCACTCCAGTACCATCTGCAGCCCAGAGATCTAGTAAATTTGTGTTTGATGTTCGTATCACACCCGCCAAGAAAAGGAGTCCTAAACAAGCTTTGATTTCTGTAATGTTAGTGTCTGCAGCATCTTTTCCTCTGGAATATTTAGAATCGATGGTAGCAATGTAAATATTAGTGCAGCGAACAATTTCTTCTAAAATGTCATCTGTGAAGAAAAGTTGTAAATAATCAGCTGGACGCTTGGCATTTTTTGCTTCGCCTATGACTCCCAGTAAATGCTTGACAATATTATGTTGAAGTCTTCTTACTCTTCTGTTTTGGATTAGAGGTCGATGGCTCCATTGCATACCGTCTTTCCCAAAATACAAGTCAAATTTTTAGGTAGAATCACTTTCATCCAGCGACTGTTCAATATCTGAACAGTGATCACTTTCGAATATTGACTCCAGATCACTACATTCTTCATTACCAGGCTCTTCGTCCGACCACTGCAAGACCTGATCGTCATCCACCGTTCTTCTGAAAAAAAAGTGTATAACTGATTTCATTAATCGGTGTTGGTCAATGAAAAGGCTCATAATTGTATGACAGTTTGGATAATAAATAAATAAAGAAAGCTTCTAAACGTAACTGTCTATGTTTTTTGATATTATAAAGGAAGAAACCTCCTTAACTGCAGTACATGGTAAAAGAACTGATGACAGAACCGCGCCACACGAATGCACACTCGCGGACTGACACTGCGCACCTCACGAGACTGCTGCTTCTGGCAATAGTCACTACACTCCTGGAAATGGAAAAAAGAACACATTGACATCGGTGTGTCAGACCCACCATACTTGCTCCGGACACTGCGAGAGGGCTGTACAAGCAATGATCACACGCACGGCACAGCGGACACACCAGGAACCGCGGTGTTGGCCGTCGAATGGCGCTAGCTGCGCAGCATTTGTGCACCGCCGCCGTCAGTGTCAGCCAGTTTGCCGTGGCATACGGAGCTCCATCGCAGTCTTTAACACTGGTAGCATGCCGCGACAGCGTGGACGTGAACCGTATGTGCAGTTGACGGACTTTGAGCGAGGGCGTATAGTGGGCATGCGGGAGGCCGGGTGGACGTACCGCCGAATTGCTCAACACGTGGGGCGTGAGGTCTTCACAGTACATCGATGTTGTCGCCAGTGGTCGGCGGAAGGTGCACGTGCCCGTCGACCTGGGACCGGACCGCAGCGACGCACGGATGCACGCCAAGACCGTAGGATCCTACGCAGTGCCGTAGGGGACCGCACCGCCACTTCCCAGCAAATTAGGGACACTGTTGCTCCTGGGGTATCGGCGAGGACCATTCGCAACCGTCTCCATGAAGCTGGGCTACGGTCCCGCACACCGTTAGGCCGTCTTCCGCTCACGCCCCAACATCGTGCAGCCCGCCTCCAGTGGTGTCGCGACAGGCGTGAATGGAGGGACGAATGGAGACGTGTCGTCTTCAGCGATGAGAGTCGCTTCTGCCTTGGTGCCAATGATGGTCGTATGCGTGTTTGGCGCCGTGCAGGTGAGCGCCACAATCAGGACTGCATACGACCGAGGCACACAGGGCCAACACCCGGCATCATGGTGTGGGGAGCGATCTCCTACACTGGCCGTACACCACTGGTGATCGTCGAGGGGACACTGAATAGTGCACGGTACATCCAAACCGTCATCGAACCCATCGTTCTACCATTCCTAGACCGGCAAGGGAACTTGCTGTTCCAACAGGACAATGCACGTCCGCATGTATCCCGTGCCACCCAACGTGCTCTAGAAGGTGTAAGTCAACTACCCTGGCCAGCAAGATCTCCGGATCTGTCCCCCATTGAGCATGTTTGGGACTGGATGAAGCGTCGTCTGACGCGGTCTGCACGTCCAGCACGAACGCTGGTCCAACCGAGGCGCCAGGTGGAAATGGCATGGCAAGCCGTTCCACAGGACTACATCCAGCATGTCTACGATCGTCTCCATGGGAGAATAGCAGCCTGCATTGCTGCGAAAGGTGGATATACACTGTACTAGTGCCGACATTGTGCATGCTCTGTTGCCTGTGTCTATGTGCCTGTGGTTCTGTCAGTGTGATCATGTGATGTATCTGACCCCAGGAATGTGTCAATAAAGTTTCCCCTTCCTGGGACAATGAATTCACGGTGTTCTTATTTCAATTTCCAGGAGTGTAACTTCAATTGTTGCCAATAATTCGTTACGGAAGGAGGGGAAAGTAGAAAAAGCCGCTAATAGAAATCTTGAATTTATAAGTGATTGTTGATGGAAAGATAAAACTGCGGACTCAGTCCGCGGTGCGTGTAACGGAGGGTTAAGTACTATAAAGTATGATTACACCGTCAATTACACAAAGAAGGACTGGAGAGACTTGGATAAGTATGGCAGAAATAAGGTATACCTTGGCCCAAAAATGACGTAGAACTCATCCCCAAGCCTCACTTGTATTTTTTGCAGTGTGATTCCGTTTGCTAACAGTCGCCCAAAGCTCTAAGAGAGGATTTATATGGATTAAGCGGCTGTCGCCTGTTTGGATACCATTCCTGATACAGACGTAGCAGGGGTTGCATAAAACGGATCGGCAAGGGCAGCTGAAGCGCCTTGTACACAACCTGTTCAGAAGCCAAACGACAGTCATAAGAGTCGAAGGACATAAAAGGGAAGCGGTGGTTTAGAAGGGAGTGAGACAGGGTGGTAGCCTGTTCCCGATGTTATTCAATCTCTACATGAAAAATTTGGAAAACGAATTAAAATTCAGGTAGAAGAAACAAAAACTTTAAGGCTTGCCAATGATACTATAATTCTGTCAGTGTCTTGAAAGCACATAAGATGAACATCAACAAAAGCAAAACAAAGGTAATGGAAGTTGTCGAGTTAGATCAGACGATGTTGAGAAAATTAGATTAGCAAATGAGACAGAAAAAGTAGTAGACGGGTTGTGCTATTTGGGCAGTGAAATAACAGATGATGGCCGTAGGAGAGAGCACATAAAATGTAGACAGGAAATGGCAAGAAAAGCGTTTCTGAAGGAGAGAAATCTGTTAGCACAGAACAGAAATTTAAATGTTAGGAACTTTTTTCTGGGGGTATTTGTCTGAAATGTACCCTTGTGCCGAAGTGAAACGTGTACGATAAGCAGTTCAGACGAGAAGAGAACAGCAGCTTCGAAATCTGATGAATACTGAACATTAGATGGGTAGGTCCTGTAACTAACGTGCAAGTACATCTACATCTACAACTACATGGATACTCTGCAAATCACATTTAAGTGCCTGTCAGAGGGTTCATCGAACCACCTTCACAATTCTCTATTATTCCAATCTCGTACAGCCCGCGGAAAAAATGAACACCTATATCTTTCCGTACGAGCTCTGATTTCCCCTATTTTATCTTTGTGATCGTTCTTCCCTGTGTAAGTCGGTGTCAACAAAATATTTTCTTATTCGGAGGAGAAAGTTGGTGATTCCAATTTCGTGAGAAGATTCCGTCGCAACGAAATACGCCTTTCTTTTAATGATGTCCATCCCAAATCATGTATCATTTCTGTGACACTCTCTCCCATAATTCGCAATAATACAAAACGTGATGCCTTTCTTTGAACTTTTTCGATGTACTCAATCAGTCCTGTCTGCTAAGGATCCCACACCGCGCGACAGTATTCTAAAAGACGACGGACAAGCGTAGTGTAGGCAGTTTCCTTAGTAGGTCTGTTACATTTTCTAAGTGTCCTGCCAATGAAACGCAGTCTTTGGTTAGCCTTCCCTACAACATTTTCTATGTGTTCCTTCCAGTTTAAATTGTTCGTAATTGTAATACCTAGGTATTTAGTTGAATTTACGGCTTTTAGATTAGACTGATTTATCGTGTAACCGAAGTTTAACGCGTTCCTTCTAGCACTCATGTCGATGACCTCACACTTTTCGTTATTTAAGGTCAACTGCCACTTTTCGCACCATTCCGATATTTCTTATACATCGTTTTGCAGTTTTTTTAATCTTCTGATGACTTTATTAGTCTATAAACGACAGCGTCATCTGCAGACAACGGAAGACGGCTGCTCAGATTGTCTCCCAAATCGTTTATCTAGATAAGGAACAGCAAAGGGCCTACCTTGGGGAACGCCAGAAATCACTTCTGTTTTACTCGATGACTTTCCGTCAATTACAACGAACTGTGACCTCTCTGACAGGAAATCACAGATCCAGTCACATATTTGAGGCGATATTCCATAAGCACGCAATTTCACTACGAGCCGCTTGTGTGGTACAGTGTCAAAAGCCTTCCGGAAATCCAGAAATACGGAATCGATCTGAAATCCCTTGTCAATAGCATTCAGCACTTCATGTGAATAAAGAGCTAGTTGTGTTTCATAGGAACGATGTTTACTAAGCCCATGTTGATTGTGTGTCAATAGACCGTTTTCTTCGAGGTAATTCATTATGTTCGACCACAATATATCTTCTAAAATCCTGGTGCATATAGACGTTAATAATATGCGCCTGTAATTTATTGGATTACTCCTACTACCTTTCTTGAACACTGGTGTGACCTGTGCAACTTTCCAGTCTTTGGGTACGGATCTATCGTCGAGCGAACGGTACTAAATAGAACTGGGAAGAAAAGAATATTGTGGCGTTACCAGACTGAAAGACGCGATCTGTTGATAGGACACATTCTGAGAGATCAAGAAATCATCACTTTAGTGTTTGTAGGTAGTGTAGGGGGTGAGGGCTGAAGATGGATGTGAAGGGACGAATATAGTTCATGTTCAAATGGATGTGAGTTGCAATAGTTATTCGGAAATGAAGAGGCTTGCACAAGATATAGTAGCGTGGGGAGTTGTATCGAAGTAGTCTTCAGACTGGAGACCACGACAACAACTACAACTACAGCTCTATGTGTTCTCCACTAATCACGTAAAGTTCGATAATTTGCACACATTTTTCTTCCTTGCACTGCAATCATCCAACGACCTGTAAACAACAGCCCCATCTGTAGCGCTGCTGAGCCTGTTTGACGAATAGCTGATGCACGTGAGAACATTGGCGGTCATATCCGACTCCCTTCGTGGTGTGCCCTATGACAGTTTCGTTTCTGTCGAACATTCGCCGTCCTTATTACTGCTTCGAATGAAAAGAATACGAGGTGTGGCTAGAAAAAAACCGGACTAGTACTGGTGAAACAATAAAACGAATGCAATAAGGCTGAAAGTCGCGTGGCCTGTCACGTGACTCTCGCTCCGCCTACTGCTCGAGTTTCATCTGCCTCCTGCACTCAGTCTGCCCTTGGCGTCTGTTTTAAGTAGTTGACGTTTTGTCTGTGCGTCGGAAAATGTTGAGTGTACAGAAAGAACAGCGTGTTAACATCAAATTTTGTTTCAAACTAGGAAAATCTGCAAGTGAAACGTTTGTAATGTTACAACAAGTGTACGGCGATGATTGTTTATCGCGAACACAAGTTTTTGAGTGGTTTAAACGATTTAAAGATGGCCGCGAAGACACCAGTGATGACACTCGCACTGGCAGACCATTGTCAGCAAAAACTGATGCAAACATTGATAAAATCGGTAAACTTGTTCGACAAGATCGCCGTTTAACAATCAGAGCAGTGTCTGAGTTAACAGGAGTTGACAAGGAAAGTGTTAGGCAGATTCTTCATGAAAGTTTCAACATGAACAAAGTGTGTTCAAAAATGGTTCCAAAGTGTCTCACAATTGAACAGAAGGAACGCCGAAGAATGATTTGTTCTGACATCCTGGAAAACATTGAAAGTGATCCCACCTTCTTACAAAATGTTATTACTTGCGATGAATCGAGGTTTTTTACTTACGATCCCGAAGCTAAACGCCAATCGATGGATTGGAAAACTCCTGGTTCTCCACGACAAAAAAAAGCACGAATGTCAAAATCGAAATTCAAGGCAATGATGATTGTTTTTTTGACATCAAAGGGATTGTGCACATTGATTGGGTACCAGAGGGACAAACAGTGAATCAGCATTACTACATTAGCGTCCTGGCTACCCTACGTGAGCGAGTACGGAGAAAACGGAACGATTTGTGGAAAAAAAAGTCATGGATCCTTCACCAAGACAATGCCTCAGCTCACAGTGCGTTGTCGTGAAGACGTTTTTGGCAAAACACATCATTCCCATCTTAGATCATCCACCCTACTCACCTGATTTGGCCCCCTGTGACTTTTTTCTTTTCCCTAAAGTCAAGTCAGCTTTGAAAGGAACTAGATTTGAGACTGTTGAAGCAGTAAAAGAAAAAGCGACGGAAGTAATGTATGGACTTACCGAAAATGATCTGCATCATTGCTATGAACAGTGGAAAATTCGTATGGAGCGGTGTAGAGACCGAGGAGGAGAGTACATTGAAGGAGATAACATGAAATTGTAAATAATTGTAAATAAATGTTTTTTCCAGCATCAGTCCGGTTTTTTTCTAGCCGCACCTCGTATAGGATCTGCAAGGCTTCATATGCGTAATGTACTGAGCGTATTACTTCACACACAATTTCGATATACACACACAGTTCCTATTGAAGGTCGCGGCTTGCGTAAGCAGTCCTTAGAAGAAACAGCACTGAAAGTTTTTTTTTCCAGGGATATGGAAGGAAAATGGTTGAAGAATTAGAAGTTTGCTTTTTCAGCTGTTGTTTCTTCTGTCCGAAATGTGATAATCGTCACTTTAACTTCGCTCTGATTTCCAATGCGAGATGGATAATCGACACTTCATCATATTCATTTTACCCATTGTATTCGTACAGGCCCACAGCGTGAATCCCACACAACGATAGTTCCATTATTTCCTCATTAATTATACCACCACATAACATGTAAGCTTTCACGGCCGGCGTTTTATATATGAACCACGGCAATTCAGCCCGGAAGTTTTCATTAATGTATGCCACCACACTTTGAAATACGTCTGTTTTTACTGATTGTGCTTGTCCTAACCTTACCTGTTTTGCATACCTTACTTGCTTTATACTTGATTCGCATCATATGCGCAGAATTGCGAAACATGAAAGTAAACATTATATTATGCATAGCTTGAGGCGCTGGGAGCATAACAAATTGGTGAACAGCGCACTAGTAAATACTTAACCCAAATTTATTACAAATAACCGAAGTAACACACAATGCATAATGAGGTTAAGTGGGTGCAACAAAAATCAGAGCTCAAATGTGGTAATTATTCATTTCAGACTGTTACAACTACATGAAGTACTTACCAGAGTCAAAAGTTGAAATTATAATTAGACAATAAAACTTTAGCAGACGATGTCGGTACTCAAGAACAGTCGATGAATGGGATTAAAATAAAAAAGCAGGTACGAATTCACTATAAGCATTGACTGCTGGAAATAACGTAAAAAAATTAACTAACGGTAGGCCCTAAGCGTAAATAGTGCTTCAGAATTATGTTATGAGGTATAGATAATTTGCTTTATACCTATTCATGGTAAGCAAGAAATGTAAAGGAGTTGTCATGATGGTCAATGTTCTGTTTTGCTTCAAAAAATCACTGGCGTCAATTTTACAAACAGTTTCAACGAATACTACAAACTGTATGGAAACATTCTGCATATTTTGTCAAAAAACAATACCGATACGCTTGTTAGGTGTCCAGACACTTAAATTAATATAACACTTCAGACTTTTTCAGGGTTAAGTACGAAGCGCAATCTTGGCTGGGTGCTTGGCAACAAGAGTTCGAAAAGGCAGGAGAGGACTGCAGGAAAGTGAAACAATGTGAGCACAGGGCAGGACGAGAAGGAGTCGTAAAGTTAATGGCGCTTCGGACGCCTGCGATTGAAGCGGGGCCAACGAAGCGCGAAATGAACACGTTTGGCAAGATACGAACTTAGAAGGGGCTGCCGGCGCCCAGGGTATAAATTGAGCCCGCAGCGAAGCCGTCAAATCCGGTGTTTCACGGCGCGCTAACAAACAGCTGACTACTTAATGGCCGTCGGAGTTATCGTGTTAGCTGGAGAGACCCGTCGCAGTGCCGCAGAGTACATGTTTCGAGACGTTCCACTGAAACTGACATAAAACAGCGGCGACATGAAGCAATAACAGCGCTAAGTGATTAGAGGAACCCCAAAGAGTAATATGAAGTCTGACAGCAAAAGAAAACCTGTATCCTCTTAATATGGTGTCCCTTGAAAACGAACGTGGAAAGATCAGTTCCAGTCTGATGAATCGACGCCATGTATGACAGACGGTTACAGGAGAAAGGTGTCGCCGTTGGACAGTTGTGAAGATACGGAGAGAGACTTGCACAAAATTTCCACTTGGTGTAATTACTAGCAGCTTTCTTCAAATGTCGATAAATACAACATAATGCCTATAGCAAAGAGAAGGAACCCAGTACTATCAGATTACAAAATTAGTGGAGAACATCTTGAGAACATCGTATCGCATAAGTATTTAGGGGTAATACTGAGAATTACTTAAGTTTTTAGGAGAGCCAACCGTGACAAAACAACGTCCACTTGTGTGCAGGGTGTGTGAAGCAGCTGAAATACCGTAAAACTTCAAGAAGAATATAATACACTCCTGGAAATGGAAAAAAGAACACATTGACACCGGTGTGTCACACCCACCATACTTGCTCCGGACACTGCGAGAGGGCTGTACAAGCAATGATCACACGCACGGCACAGCGGACACACCAGGAACCGCGGTGTTGGCCGTCGAATGGCGCTAGCTGCGCAGCATTTGTGCACCGCCGCCGTCAGTGTCAGCCAGTTTGCCGTGGCATACGGAGCTCCATCGCAGTCTTTAACACTGGTAGCATGCCGCGACAGCGTGGACGTGAACCGTATGTGCAGTTGACGGACTTTGAGCGAGGGCGTATAGTGGGCATGCGGGAGGCCGGGTGGACGTACCGCCGAATTGCTCAACACGTGGGGCGTGAGGTCTCCACAGTACATCGATGTTGTCGCCAGTGGTCGGCGGAAGGTGCACTTGCCCGTCGACCTGGGATCGGACCGCAGCGACGCACGGATGCACGCCAAGACCGTAGGATCCTACGCAGTGCCGTAGGGGACCGCACCGCCACTTCCCAGCAAATTAGGGACACTGTTGCTCCTGGGGTATCGGCGAGGACCATTCGCAACCGTCTCCATGAAGCTGGGCTACGGTCCCGCACACCGTTAGGCCGTCTTCCGCTCACGCCCCAACATCGTGCAGTCCGCCTCCAGTGGTGTCGCGACAGGCGTGAATGGAGGGACGAATGGAGACGTGTCGTCTTCAGCGATGAGAGTCGCTTCTGCCTTGGTGCCAATGATGGTCGTATGCGTGTTTGGCGCCGTGCAGGTGAGCGCCACAATCAGGACTGCATACGACCGAGGCACACAGGGCCAACACCCGGCATCATGGTGTGGGGAGCGATCTCCTACACTGGCCGTACACCACTGGTGATCGTCGAGGGGACACTGAATAGTGCACGGTACATCCAAACCGTCATCGAACCCATCGTCCTACCATTCCTAGACCGGCAAGGGAACTTGCTGTTCCAACAGGACAATGCACGTCCGCATGTATCCCGTGCCACCCAACGTGCTCTAGAAGGTGTAAGTCAACTACCCTGGCCAGCAAGATCTCCGGATCTGTCCCCCATTGAGCATGTTTGGGACTGGATGAAGCGTTGTCTCACGCGGTCTGCACGTCCAGCACGAACGCTGGTCCAACCGAGGCGCCAGGTGGAAATGGCATGGCCAGCCGTTCCACAGGACTACATCCGGCATCTCTACGATCGTCTCCATGGGAGAATAGCAGCCTGCATTGCTGCGAAAGGTGGATATACACTGTACTAGTGCCGACATTGTGCATGCTCTGTTGCCTGTGTCTATGTGCCTGTGGTTCTGTCAGTGTGATCATGTGATGTATCTGACCCCAGGAATGTGTCAATAAAGTTTCCCCTTCCTGGGACAATGAATTCACGGTGTTCTTATTTCAATTTCCAGGATTGTAGTTTAATTAAAAACATTCTTGGTTGCAACTTATTCTTTTATTAACTATGCGTTTCGCTTTTGTGAGGCAACTCCAGATTAGCTTAAAATTTTCCTTTTACAACATTTTAAAAACCATAAAACGGCTCTATCTGCTAGACTGAAGCACACGTAAAATCAGCTGAACAGGCAGGAAACTTTTCCTTTCACACTATTTTAAAAACCATGAAACAGCTCAGTACAAGAGTGCTGTTTAATGGTGCTAAGAATTACAGAGGTCCTTAGGAGAGCTAATCACGATGAAACTATTGGTTCAATTGGCTCTGACCACTATGGAACTTAACATCTGTCGTCATCAGTCCCCTAGAACTTAGAACTACTTAAACCTAACTAGCCCAAGGATATCACAGACATCCATGCCCGAGGAAGGACTTGAACCTGCGACCGTAGCGGTCACGCGGTTCCAGACTGTGGCGCCTAGAACCGCACGGCCACACCGGCCGGCACGATGAAACTATTCCAACTAGAGAGCTGTTTAATGGTTTTTAAAATGTTGTGGAAGGAAAAGTTCTCTGCGAGTTCATTGACGTGTACTTCAGTCCAGCAGAGAGATGTTTTATGGTTTTTAAAATGTTGCAAGATTAAAATTTTAAGGTAATCTAAAGATTCCCTCCGAAGGCGAAACACGGTATTAACAGAAGTACATATTTCAACCAAGACTGTTTTTACTTCAAATGTTCTACATACCGTTGCTGTACTAGAAGGCCTAATGGAGTGGAAGAAATTTTAGTTCAACAGTGCCTATTCAAAAGAAGGTAGGTGCTGATAGCTGTGTATTTCACCGCACTGTCAGTTACCAAGTCATGTTTGCAACGTACTGAGACGAATTATTTAAAGAAGACCGGAAAAAGTGAGGAAAGTCGAAATTGGAAAGATCGGGTTGGGTTCCGGAGAAATGTGGGAACGCAGGGGATGTTGACCATATGACTTACCTTACAAGACTAGTTAAAGAAAGGCAAACCTATATTATATCATTTGTAGATTTAAAAATAACGTTTGACGATGATGACTGAAGTACACTGTTTGTAATTTTGGAGGCAACAGGGAGCGAATTTTCACTTACAGCTTCTGCAGAAACCAGATTGCAGTTTTGAGAGTCGAAGAATATGAAATGGAAGGCATACTTTAGGAGGGACTTAGACAGAGTTCTAGCCTATCCTCGATATTATTCAATATGTACACTGAGAAAGCAGCAAAGAAAACAAGGAGAAATCTGGTGAAGGAAAGTTCTGGGAGAAGTAATACAAAATTCAGATTTGTCGATGACATTGTAATTCTGCCATATGCGGCAAAGGACATGGAAGAGATGTTGACTGGAATGTATAGTGTATTGAAAAGGGATATAAGATGAACACCGATAGAATACAACAGAAAATTAGTAATACTGGTTCGATGTACCATCCGTCACGCACTTTACCGAGACTTGTGGAGTATTTATGTAGATATAGTAAGTGCAAGTACAGAGCTTCGTGTAGTGATGTGATTAAATGTGTATCGAAGTAAAGAGGAAACGTAGTTATATTCGCCAAACTAAAGACATTGTTAACACCCTGTCGGTTAACCTACTCACTTAGTACAAACGACGAAGCCCTTAGAGGCTGCGACGACTGCCAATTCTTTGCGGTACAAATGCTCTGGCACGCATGGTTACATTGTTTGTAAATTTCATGTACGAAAATTGCGTTCAGTCCTATAATGTCCAATTCGTTCATTAGTTTTCAAATGTAATACACTCTCTAGTACTTGGTCGTATAGAGTAACTTGCACCGTGCTAGCTTTGTAAACAGGGAGACGATGCAGTCCCGTGTCAAATCCGTATGGCTGATTATCAACCTTGGTTTGGTACATAGGCAACTCAGAGTGTAGTTTTTAGGTGGTTTTCCACTCTCGTTTCGGCCAGTTCTGAGTTGGTGTCCAAATTCCGTCCCAGTGAATATGATACCCACACTGTTAAAATATGATAACACACAGAACAAAGTTTACACGATTCACAGACATATGTTGCACAACACTACTTCCCTCCCTTATGTCACTTCGACATATATGACATCAGGAAGTGCATCCAGCGACAAAGTTAAATACACTCCTGGAAATGGAAAAAAGAACACATTGACACCGGTGTGTCAGACCCACCATACTTGCTCCGGACACTGCGAGAGGGCTGTACAAGCAATGATCACACGCACGGCACAGCGGACACACCAGGAACCGCGGTGTTGGCCGTCGAATGGCGCTAGCTGCGCAGCATTTGTGCACCGCCGCCGTCAGTGTCAGCCAGTTTGCCGTGGCATACGGAGCTCCATCGCAGTCTTTAACACTGATAGCATGCCGCGACAGCGTGGACGTGAACCGTATGTGCAGTTGACGGACTTTGAGCGAGGGCGTATAGTGGGCATGCGGGAGGCCGGGTGGACGTACCGCCGAATTGCTCAACACGTGGGGCGTGAGGTCTCCACAGTACATCGATGTTGTCGCCAGTGGTCGGCGGAAGGTGCACGTGCCCGTCGACCTGGGACCGGACCGCAGCGACGCACGGATGCACGCCAAGACCGTAGGATCCGACACAGTGCCGTAGGGGACCGCACCGCCACTTCCCAGCAAATTAGGGACACTGTTGCTCCTGGGGTATCGGCGAGGACCATTCGCAACCGTCTCCATGAAGCTGGGCTACGGTCCCGCACACCGTTAGGCCGTCTTCCGCTCACGCCCCAACATCGTGCAGCCCGCCTCCAGTGGTGTCGCGACAGGCGTGAATGGAGGGACGAATGGAGACGTGTCGTCTTCAGCGATGAGAGTCGCTTCTGCCTTGGTGCCAATGATGGTCGTATGCGTGTTTGGCGCCGTGCAGGTGAGCGCCACAATCAGGACTGCATACGACCGAGGCACACAGGGCCAACACCCGGCATCATGGTGTGGTGAGCGATCTCCTACACTGGCCGTACACCACTGGTGATCGTCGAGGGGACACTGAATAGTGCACGGTACATCCAAACCGTCATCGAACCCATCGTTCTACCATTCCTAGACCGGCAAGGGAACTTGCTGTTCCAACAGGACAATGCACGTCCGCATGTATCCCGTGCCACCCAACGTGCTCTAGAAGGTGTAAGTCAACTACCCTGGCCAGCAAGATCTCCGGATCTGTCCCCCATTGAGCATGTTTGGGACTGGATGAAGCGTCGTCTCACGCGGTCTGCACGTCCAGCACGAACGCTGGTCCAACTGAGGCGCCAGGTGGAAATGGCATGGCAAGCCGTTCCACAGGACTACATCCAGCTTCTCTACAATCGTCTCCATGGGAGAATAGCAGCCTGCATTGCTGCGAAAGGTGGATATACACTGTACTAGTGCCGACATTGTGCATGCTCTGTTGCCTGTGTCTATGTGCCTGTGGTTCTGTCAGTGTGATCATGTGATGTATCTGACCCCAGGAATGTGTCAATAAAGTTTCCCCTTCCTGGGACAATGAATTCACGGTGTTCTTATTTCAATTTCCAGGAGTGTAATAAAATAACATTTACTAAGTCCTGAACAAAATGAACTCCATACTATATGGGCAGAATGCTAGGAAGAAGAAGAATGATACAATGATACCTTTCTGAATGATAAATATAGCAACATGCTGACGATGTATGCAATTGTCTCCAATAATAATCTTACAATTGCACACTCACTCACTCAATTTCACACTCACTCCCTCACTCACCTGCACACTCACTCACTCACTGACATACAATCACTCTCTCTCTCTCTCTCTCTCTCTCTCTCTCTCTCTCTCTCTCTCGCTCGCTCGCTTTTCGTGAGAGTATGTATTCTTCTATAGAGTGAAGAAGTTGTAAGTTGTCATGCAGACATTATTTGAATTTGTCATTGACTTAAATTTTATCATTGGTTAGATTCTGCACAACAGCACGTCAGTCTGAAAGATTTTTGAGGTAGAGTGATATATAATCTAAGTCAGCTGTGCATATGGTACTACATTTATTTATGTTATTGTGATGGGTTGTTGTCAAAACGTGTCGTAAGGGAGTAAATATAGTGTTGGATATTTTGTGTTCTGGTCAGAAAGCCACTGTCTCAAAGACTTTATAACGCTCTCGGTGTCACAATTCCCTTTCGTCGGTTGTATTCATGTTACTGTTCAATATTTGTAGTAAATCTTATATTGTTTTCTCTGATCCATCCTCTCATTGTCATATACAGGGTGAGTCACCTAACATTACCGCTGGATGTATTTCGTAAACCACATCAAATACTGACGAACCGATTCCACAGACCGAACGTGAGGAGAGGGACTAGTGTAATTGTTTAATACAAACCATAAAAAAATGCACGGAAGTATGTTTTTTAACACAAACCTACGTTTTTTTAAAATGGAACCCCGTTAGTTTTGTTAGCACATCTGAACACATAAACAAATACGTAATCAGTGCCGTTTGTTGCATTGTAAAATGTTAATTACATCCGGAGATATTGTAACCTAAAGTTGACACTTGAGTACCACTCCTCCGCTGTTCGATCGTGTGTATCGGAGAGCACCGTATTACGTAGGGATCCAAAGGGAACGGTGATGGACCTTAGGTACAGAAGAGACTGGTACAGCACATTACGTCCACATGCTAACACCTTTTTATTGGTCTTTTTCACTGACGCACATGTACATTACCATGAGGGGTGAGGTACACGTACACACGTGGTTTCCGTTTTCAATTACGGAGTGGAATAGAGTGTGTACCGACATGTCAGGCCAATAGATGTTCAATGTGGTGGCCATCATTTGCTGCACACAACTGCGATCTCTGGCGTAATGAATGTCGTACACGCCGCAGTACATCTGCTGTAATGTTGCCGCAGGCTGCCACAGTAAGTTGTTTCATATCCTCTGGGGTTGTAGGCACATCACGGTACACATTCTCCTTTAACGTACCCCACAGAAAGAAGTCCAGAGGTGTAAGATCAGGAGAATGGGCTGGCCAATTAATGCGTCCTCCACGTCCTATGAAACGCCCGTCGAACATACTGTCAAGGGTCAGCCTAGTGTTAATTGCGGAATGTTCAGGTTCACCATCATGCTGATACCACATACGTCGATGCGTTTCCAGTGGGACATTTTCGAGCAACGTTGGCACATCATTCTGTAGAAACGCGATGTATGTTGCAGTGCTCTCCGATACACACCATCGAACAGCGGAGGAGTGGTACTCAAGCGTCAACTTTAGGTTACAATATCTCCGGATGTAATTAACATTTTACAATGCAACAAACGGCACTGATTACGTATTTGTTTATATGTTTAGATGTGCTAACAAAACTAACGCGGTTCCATTTAAAAAACGTAGGTTTGTGTTAAAAACATACTTCCGTGCATTTTTGTATGGTTTGTATTAAACAATTGCACTAGCCCCTCTCCTCACGTTCGGTCTGTGGAATCGGTTCGTCAGTATTTGATGTGGTTTACGAAATATATCCAGCGGTAACGTTAGTTGACTCACCCTGTATATTCAGTACTATCATTTCATTACGGAGTAGATGAAATTGTGAAAAGCTATGTCCTGAACGTAAAAAATTTGATGTATTATACTGTTTGCACTGACAAAAATGAACATCAATAAAGTAGGAATAATAGTAAAATATTATACCCCACTCTCTTGAATAATATCCCACACAGAAAGAGAGCTATTATTCTCAACCCCAACAAGAATTCTCACACGAGAAGTCTCCAGAAATGAGCGTATGGCATTGGTGGCCGGGAGGCCCCTAGCGGGGAAGTTCGCCCGCCGCTCCACAAGTTCTTTAACGCCACTACGGCGACTTGCGAGTGAATGAGGATGAAATGATGATGAAAGACACACAACACCTAGTCATCCCGAGGCAGAGAAAGTCCCTGACCCCCCTGGGAATCGAACCCGGGACCCCTTCCGCGGGAAGCGAGAACGCTACCGCAAGACCACGAGCCGCGGACAGTCTCCAGTGACTCATGCTGATTTCGTACTCGATCTTTAAATGCACGTGAAGATATTCTGTCCACGCTGTTTTGCGGACTGTAACAAATGACTAATTGCTGACCAAGACTGACTGCTCTCTGCAGACTCGAAGAACCAACGATGACGGAGGATTTCGTGGGCTGTTCGACAACACCGCCGTTCGCTGCCAGTTTCCAGAATGCTAATGGGAGCCTTACTGGTTGGTCCACTGGCTGATTGTACTCTGTTGGTCTCTAAAATTGCAAAACCGTGACAGATAGGAAAAAAACGACATTTTATTTACTGTGCACATACAGTACAGTAGAAAGAATACATAACAAAATTTGTGGATAATTTGAGGGTACACAGGATATGACATTGAATACACAAAGCTGCCAATTCGAGCAGTGACAGCGGCTCTAAAACGGTTGGACGTGGAGTTGAACTGGGCGTGGTCGATGCATCCCATGTTGTTTGAACTCTATGCCAGACATAAACGATCGTAGTGGCTGGCGAGTGGTGGCACTCTGTGGTGGTGGTGGCATACAAGTGTCTTGGCAACCCACAACGCGATGTTCAATCAAATTTCGGGCTTCCAGCCGGTTGTCGTTGAATTCATAGCACGATATTTCGGCTGGGCATCTGCCAGTCACCTTCAGGTGAGCCATCGAAGACTGATAAAGACTTGCTCCGTTCCGGCCTATCGTGGTGCACAACACAAAGAGATGTTTTCAATGAGTAAGAGATGTGGAGAACGTGCTAGGCAGGGCAACAATCTAAAACCTTCCGTATCGAGATATATCAGAACAGCACAGAACGTCTCAAGAAATACGCGGTCTTGCGCCGCTTTGTTGAAAGATAACGTCACGATACTGGCCTTAACACGTCATAAATGTAACGACTGCTGTCCAAATTACCGACTATGCAAAAGCGAGACGATCGTGTTGAAAATCCAATGTTGCCGCCTAACAACTCTTTAGCTGTAGTGCCCAAATACCGATGATGAATGTATTCTGGCATCTTCTGTTCCCCTCGGAGTCTCCACGAACACACGCAGGTACGGTCGCCATGATGCAGCATGCAGAGCTGGCACTCGTCGGAAAAGGCAACGTCGCTCCACGCCAGTGGTCAGTGGTGGGTGTCGCTGGGCGTGCCACTGTTGTAGAGGCTCTTGCTGATGGCTTGTCAAGGGGACGCGCAACAGTTGTCGCTTCTCTGACAGTCCGTGTCGCTCCAGACGTTGTCGATCTGTCCATTTGGATACTTACCTTGACACGAAATACAGGTCATTTCCTGACTGAATGTCTAGCCAAGTGGACAACGTGTCTTCTGTCCTCTCTGGCGCTAATGGGGTAGCACCGTAGAGATACTCTCAATAGGACACGATCCGCACCGAATGCTGATACGTGCTGCTGGACATTCCTCCTGTCTGACGTTCGTTGCGTACCGCCTTCACTGGCATGCAATTTTAATATCTAGCAGAAAAATCTATTTCAAAGAAAAAAAGATTATAAGATGCGATAGTGGGGAAAGAATTCGTTGCCAGTAACTCCTAGTACGTTGACGACAACGTTAAACATCCTCTTGCCTCTCTGCTGTCAGACCTGGTTTACTTCTCTGTTCTGGCTAGGGTTTTGTTTCCGACAGCGACAGTTGCTGTTAAGCGCTGAAACAAAAGGCCGGAGATAGATTCCGGTTCCACAGGTAGCTTTAAATTAGCAACAAGCTTTTCTGTTTCAATATCACAGGGAATTGTAGTGAGGAACAACGGTCGAAGACGTATACTTCAGCGGAAAAACCTTCACCCCTCCTGCCCTCCACTTAAAAAGTACGAAAAGCGAGTGAGATTTTTTTTCTTCTTTATTGTCTGAGTTTCCCGAAAGGGACGGACTAGCAGCGGGACACATCCGCTCTTCAACCAAAGACGCTCACAGTTTTACAATGATTAAAGCAAACAAAACGAGGAGATAATACGTGAGTCAAAAGTCACTATTGTGTGGTTTAAAACTAGGACCTTTTTAGACAAAAATTACAGGCCGACGATTTTGCACAATAGTTCAAATATATCCCAGGTAATAGTGTTGACACTGCTTTGAAATGATGACGCTGGTATTTGACAACTTCTGTGTTCGTGATGAAAGTGAAAAGATTATTTCTATATTATGCCTCTGAGAAAACCGAAACAATCAAGAAACATCTTTTTGAGGTGCTAATGGGAAAGGGGCGAGGGGGATGATAGAGGAAGAGGACGAAGAAGTGAAGGGTTAAGCTGATGTGGGTCTTGGTTAGACTGTGGCCCATATGATATGTGTGTGTCGGGGCCAATTGTGTAGTGAGGAAGTGAAAGTTGGTTGAAAATTCGGCGGGACACGATGGACGAATCACATAGGTACATACGAAACGAAATGTGGCATAAAATGTGGGTTATGAAAGTAATGGCGTTGCATATGTCTGGAATAGTGGTCAGAGGATAAGATAATATTGCTAGCTGGAACTTAGTCTCCGTGTTAATATACTGGTTTCGAAAGTGTTCCAGAAGAGACAAAGGTCCGATGAGGGTTGGGGAAGACGGACGGATGCGGAAATGATGCTGAGTGCATGTCTCTCTGGCATTTCAAGGCAACTGTAAAATTTGTGGTACTTATGAGAGACTTGTAGGTAAGCAAAATGATAGACGATGTACTAGTTTTGGTCGGTGTAGCCATTTGTACTGTATTGAGGAACGTGCAGCCCAAATTAATTTCTTGTCTACGGTATATGGTTAGTAACTCGGAGTTGACTATCGCGGATATAGGCTGATTGCAGAGGGAGAGTGGCGCAAAGATTTGGGCTCAGTCTACCTGTGCATTAGTTTGAAATTTCCGCACATAATACATTAGACTAGGAGACGATGGTGTTGGAAAAATGGTTCAAATGGCTCTGAGCACTATGGGACTTAACATCTATGGTCATCAGTCCCCTAGAACTTAGAACTACTTAAACCTAACTAACCGAAGGACATCACACAATACCCAGCCATCACGAGGCAGAGAAAATCCCTGACCCCGCCGGGAATCGAACCCGGGAACACGTGCGTGGGAAGCCAGAACGCTACCGCACGACCACGAGATGCGGGCGATGGTGTTGGAGGGAAAGAAGTTTATTTATTTGGTGGGAGATACAGTGGGTAAGGTAAACGAGACGGCGTCAGTGGAACAGTTGGAACGGGAGCTACATTCAGTGTTCCGAATATGTAGCTCCGTTCCTAGTTGCTGATAAATTACTTGACTGAAGTGAGATTGTATATTTTGTGCAATTCAAAATCGCTATATATGTGGCTGCGCCGTGCAGGCCATGGAAGAGAACAAAGAGGAAGAGAAAATATACCTATCAATCGCAAGCAAAACCTGTCAACAACTAGAACCAGATATTACTTCAGCCAAAGACTTTGACGCGGCTACAGCTTTCTGGGCTGAGGAAGGAATGGCCTCCATTTGAATCCGGTGTGTTTTTTTTAATAAAGAGAGAACAGGTTTCCTATTTACGAGGCCATGTCCTGCTTTAATCTCAATCAAACCCTTTGCCTGTTGTCGAAATGAGGGCCAAAACCTTGGTACTGAGGTAATGCTTGCGACGACCAGAAGTCAGGCAGGGCATTTCCATAGACATCTTGCCTGACTGCTCAGGCGGGCGTATCGCAACATCTCCTCTAGTCCTGGTGGGCCTATCTATATATGCTAAACCACAAATGAAGGGGATAAGATAGACCCTAGCCTTATACAGGCTTCTGGTAGGGACTGGTCTTGCTCAAAGATGCAACTGAAAACTGTTTTATATGGAGTGTATGTCCTTTATCAATATGAAGGAATTATTAAGCGTAGTCTTACTTTCCGTTTACACCTGCACAACACATTCTGTGGCGTAATCAAAGTGGATCTACAGTGTCAATATTTCCTATTCTGCAATTCTGAATTTCTTATCTACGTCTATATCTACATGGGTACTCTGCAAATTACACTTAAGTGTCTGGCAGAGGGCCGGCCGAAGTGGCCGTGCGGTTCTAGGCGCTGCAGTCTGGAACCGCGAGACCGCTACGGTCGCAGGTTCGAATCCTGCCTCGGGCATGGATGTGTGTGATGTCTTTAGGTTAGTTAGGTTTAACTAGTTCTAAGTTCTAGGGGACTAATGACCTCAGCAGTTGAGTCCCATAGTTCTCAGAGCCATTTGAACCATTTGTCTGGCAGAGGGTTCATCGAACCACCTTCACAATAATTCTCTATTATTCCAATTTAGCACAGCTGGCGGAAAAAACAGACACCTATATATTGCCGTGCGAGCTCTGATTTCCCTTCATCATTACGATGATAGTTTCTTCCTATGTAGGTCGGCCTCAACAAAATATTTTCGCATTCGGAGGAGAAAATTGGTGATTGAAATTTCGTGAGTAGATCCCGCCGCAATGATAAACGCCTTTGTTTTGATGATATTCACCCCAAATCCTGTACCATGTAAGTGATACTCTCTACCCTATTTCACGATAATACAAAAAGTGTTGCTCTTCTTTGTACTTTCTGAATGTACTCCGTTAATCCTATCTAGTAAGGACCTCACACTGAGCAGTAGTACTCCAAAAGAGGACAGACAAGCTTAGTGTAGGCAGTCTATTTAGTAGATCTGCTAAATTTACTTTACTAAGTGTTCTGCCAATAAAACGCAGTCTTTGGTTTGCCCTCTCCACAACATCTTCTATATGTTCTTTCCAATTTACATTGTTCGTAATTGTAATTGCTACGTATTTAGTTGAATTTAAGGCCTTTAGATTTGACTGGTTTATCGTGTTACTGAAGTTTAACGGATTCATTTTAGCACTCATGTGGATGACCTCACACTTTTCATTATTTATGGTCAATTGCCAATTTTGCAACACATACATATCTTTTCTAAACCGTTTTGCAATTTCTTTTCGTGATGACTTTACTACACGATACATGAGATCATCCTCTGCAAACAACCTAATACGGCTGCTCAGTTGTCTCCTAAAATATTTGTATAGATAAGGAACAGCAAAGGCCTATAACACCACTTTGTGCCAGAAATCACTTCTGTTCCGCTCCACGACCTTTCGTCAGTTACTATGGACTATGAACTCTCTGACAAGAAATCACGAATCCAGTCATATAACTGAGACGACATTCCATAACCACGTAATTTCACTACAAGTCGATTGTGCGGTACACGATTGAAAGCCCTCTGGAAACCTAGAAATATGGAATGAATTTGAAGTCCCTTGTCGATATCCCTCAACACTTTGCATGACTAAAGAGATAGATGTGTTTCATAAGAAAGACATTTTCTAAATCCATGTTGACTATGTATCAATAGACCATTCTCTTCGAGGTAATTCATAATGTTCGAACATAACGTATGCTTCATAATCCTGCTGTATATCGACGTTAATGATATTGGCTTGTGATTTAGAGGACTGGGCCTACTACCTTTCTTGAATATTGGTGTGACTTTTGCAACTTTGCCGAGGATATCTAATTCTAAGGTACTCATGTTGGCAGCTGTTCATGGTTCGAATTCTGGAATATTTACTTCGTCTTCAATGGTGAAAGAATTTCGGAAGGCTATGTTTAGCTTCAGCAGCACTTTCATCGATAATATTGCCATTGCTGTCGCGGAAAGAAGGCATTGGTTGTGTCTTGCCGCTCTCATACTTAACAAACGACCAAAATCTCTTTGGATTTTCTGCTAGGTTCGGAAGCAAAGTTTCGGTGTGGAAACTATTATAAGCATCTCACATTGAAGTCCGCGCTTAATTTCGAGCTTCTGTGAAAGAAAGGCAATCTTGGAGATTTTGAGATCGTTTAAATATGGAATGCTTTTTTCATTGTTTTTTCAACAGTATCCAGACCCGTTTTGTGTATCACGGGGGATCAGCTGTGTCGTTTGTTAATTTATTTCGCATAGTATCTCAATTGCTGTCAATACTATTTTTCTGAATTTAAGCCACATCTGGTCTATATGTACACTATTAATTTGGAATGAATGGAGAGTGTCTCTCAGGAAGGGGTCAAATGGATTTTTATCTACTTTTTTGAACGGGTATATTTTTCTTTTATTTTTGGAGAATTTGGCAGTTAACAATATTCAGTTTCGCTACGACAACTCTATATCTACTATTCCCTGTATCCATTCTGATGCTCGTTATTAGCTCAGGATTATTTGTTGCAAAGAGGCCAAGTGCGTTTTCACAACCGTTAACTATTCGCGCGGGCTCATGAGCTAACTGCTCTAAATAATTTTCAGAGAACGCGATTAGCATAATTTCGGATGATGTTTCATGCATACCTCCGGATTTAAACATGTATTCTCGCCAGCGTATCGAGGGTAAATTAACGTCACTACTAACTACAGTATAATTGTATGAGTCGGGTACGTGTTTGAAATTAGGCACAAATTTTCTTTGAATCTTTCAGGAATGGTCATCTGAGTTGGAGGTCTGTAAAAGGATCAACTTATTATTTTATTCCGGCTACCAAGAATGTCCTCTGCCCATACTAACTCACAGGAGCTATCTACCTCAATTTCTCTACAAGATAAACTACTTCTAATAGCAACAGAGATGCCACCGCCCATTGTGTTTAGCCTATCCTTTCGGAACACCGTTAGGTTCTGAGCACCAGTGCTAACTGTTAACGCTTCGAGCTCTGGTACTTCCCCAACTGAATATAAAACTTAGCACAAAAATTAAGAATTATAGGATACTCTGGTTGCGAAGTTTAACACTGGTAAAAAAATTACAGTCCGTTTTCTATAGTTGGTTACTCATCTGCCTCGTTGAGGCACACTATCGGACATGAAATACACAGCATGTCGGTTAATTATCTTCGACATGTTTGTTCTCATGTAACGTATTTTTATGGGGAAAAATGGAGAGATCGACAATGATGCATGATTGGTAAGCATCTCATCTGTATGTGGTGACAGTCTGACGGTATATGAATTATGTCTGTAACATTATTTGTTCTATGGTAGCCGATGACTTGACGGTTAGAGGTCGAATAACTTCACCATACAACTTTGAGTTACGTCGTTTATTCACAAATCATGCCACCGTTTGAGGAACCTGTCCATCTTAGAGCTTTTGGCGCAAAGCGCTGTGATATCCTTGGCCGCACATCATCCGTAACCTGGAGAATGCAATAGTCGCAGTGGAACCAAACTTCAGCATGTGCAACCAATTCAGGTTCACTAACTGGTCGACACTTCGCCGTAAAATTCTTTTTTAATCACAGTGCAATTAAACCACATTACCGCGTCTCTTGGTTTGGTGGATACCATTAGCCCAGCTGGGTTCGAAGGGCTGGGATGCGACGCATGTGGACGACCACCAAGGAAGGACTCGGAGATGAACATCGGCCCCACCAAGTGGTTTCTGACGAGGATTGATTCCATCGTCATCGAAGAAACCTTATATTTTCTACGAATCGGTGTTTACTGTACTTCAGTGCACTATTATCACACCACTTAAATGTATTTTTATTGGATGGCAGGAATGGGGAGGGGACAGTGACAGAATTCGCCCACTCCCAAACTGGAAACCGCTACTGTTTGTCAGAGTGAAGGCAGAGGAACCTGTGTGATGTCGCCACACGCAGTAAAGCAGGATTAAATATTATTTCATTTATTGCTCTGAATACATCCCGTCGCCGTACCTTCGGCGGTGGCTGGTGGCTTAGCAAGCTGGCGAGCTGTCTGCTGCATGAGGCTGTCGTATCTCGCTGCATCAGCCCTCTTGATCAGCCGCGTGAATTCTTGTAGTCTGGTTGCCACCGTGGTATGGAAGGCGCGCCCCGTTGGAAGCTCTGTTCGGAAATGGCGATGACCACGGCGCGTGTGTGTTGTCTGGGACTACTCTGTCCCTTCCAGGTCACTGCCCGCATTGTCGCATTAGATTGGCTGTGAAGTCAGATGCCGTGAGGTCGTGTTGAATGCTGATGCAGGCTCGCCAGTTCGGCAGGCCGTCTGATCCTAGCGATGCTGGAGTTTAGAGCAGTTTGTGTCACTGGATGGAACGGTTTTGGTAGGGCCCCTGGACTACCCGTCAGTACAGGCCGGTACTGGAGGCAGGCTTCTGTCGTCATGGCTAAGGATTGGTGGCCATCTCGTAAGGCGGCAGGAGTATGACCGGAACTGGAACAATCTCATACACAAGATGTTTCAATAATTAGAGAATCGAGTGCGAATGACATGAACACCATAGATCCTACTGATCGACTGCCTCTAACCTATCAAGGTGGAGAATTTATGGCGTCAAGGAGAGGCTCTGCTTTTTGGCATCATTTGTCACGACCGAATTGGTTCTACTCTTTACGAGTTGTCAGCGGTCTACCATTCTGCCAAATTTGCTTCACCAATCTGTTTCAATGTCTTAACTGCTTTGTCAGAACCCTGAAGCGTATTGTTGGTCCTACTTAGCGCTTCTCAATAATGTTACGAGAATAATGGAGGCAGGTTGACCTGCACTCATCTAACCCTTTTTGACTGAGCTCGCTCGCGCTCACACATGTCGCAATGTTTACGCCTAGTGGTTGATCCATGTTAATACTTCAGTGGGCTTGAGTAATGCCTTTCTGTTCGGACTCACTTCCCCTACCTCTACTTTGTTGATACGTAACAGTACCGTAGTTCTTATTTTAATTGCTTTTGGTCCGCCCACTTGCTTACACTTCTAAACAACAAATTTGTCTCGCCTACTATCCCTGCAGTACTGCCAACAGTCTACAGGTACGTATGGCATCTAATGCCTGAGAACCCGTGGCTCATTGTCTCACGTCACCTGTTTCAGCTGCAAAGAAAGGTTTCATTAACAGATGCCACAGCTAAATGATCCCTTCTCGACCTAGTTTGCGGAGCAGTTTACTGAGGCATTTGGAGAATCAGTGTTTGAAAAGTTAAAACTTCATTCCAGTGGCGTGGCTTGGAAACGAGGACACACTACGATCCCCCGTTGCCTGACCGTGCCTAAAGCATCGAATTCATTTCCTATTACAGGTTTCACGTCATCTTGTGTTCAAACAGAGAAGCAGATCAGGCGTGATGAGAGGCTAAAGAGGTCCTTCTGCATCCAGCGGACAAGTCAGACCTATTTTTAAACCGCACCAAAGTATAGGGTATTTCGGTGTAGAGACCCCGTACCTGCACGGCGAATTCCATACAGAGAGATTACTAGAACACCTCTCTTCAGTTTTCTCAAGTGATAGCATTAACTGCCTTTGTGAGAAATATCATTTTCTGTATGTTACCTGTGATTCTAACCTCTCAACATTTAGTATCGTTTGGCGATATTTACTCTGCACTGAGTGCTTTCCTCCGTGCTGTTATCTTTGTTATTGTGTTTAGCGATCTTTTTTGCGTATTTAATTATGTCATGCAATACTGGAGATTTAGTTGCTATGGACACATCGTACGAGCACCGCCCAGTTCATTCATCATCTCAGTCTATCATCTCACTGTCAAAGGCCAGAGACAGCGTGGAAAGCCTAAATTATGGTGGCGCACTATAAACGCAGGTCCAAGATCAAGAATTCTATGTCCAAGGGAAACAATAGAGAGCAAAAAGCGGCATGCATTGACTCAAAAAGAGGACCTCTGTGGGACAGGAACGCACTGGGAAGAAGAAGTGACCTTTTTTATTCGTTTTGCGGTCTTGTTCACTAATATTTTGTCAGTTTTAGTGTTGTAAAGTTCGTTCAGTGGGGTGTCTGGAGATATTTAGCCACTGACAGCACTTGCAAAGTGCTGAGCGAATGTCATTGCCCTTCGCCTTTAAGTGAAACAACGAACGAGCCCCTTCTCTACGGCCTAATCGCTACGCCTAACAGTGTAACACAAAAATTAACATTATAGAAATGCGTGAGCGCTGTTCCACATTTTCCTTACTTATACATCTACATATATTCTCCGCAAGCCCCTGTAAAGTAATTATTCGGCGGAGGGTATTTTGTACCAAAATTATTGATTTTGTATTCCATTGCATACTGACAGAAGGAAAATTAAGTATGCCTCAATGTGAACTCATGTCCCCGCTGTCATATTCTCATGATTCCTACAAAAGGTATAGGATGTAAGCAGCAGACCTTTCACACATTCTTCCTCGAATACTAATTCTCTAAGTTTACGCGATGGAGTTTCTTGAGAGCAAGTTCGTCTATCTTTTCGCGATCCCGTTTAACTTTCGCGAAAACTTCTCTTACACTTTGAAAATGTTCAAATGTGCGTGTGAATTCCTAAGGGACCAAATTGCTGAAGTCATCGGTCCCTAGATATACCCCTCCGGCGGGAGGGGCCGCGCAATCCGTGACATGGCGCCCTAAAACCGCGCGACCACTCCGCTCGGCTCTTACACTTTCGAATGGGCAATACGGACAAGCAGCGATCAAAACAGCGCCTCTCTAAATTCGTCCGATGTCTGCTGTCATGTGTTCTTCATTAGTGCTCGAAACGCTAGCACAGCATGCTGGAATTGCTCGCAGTAGCGTCTTGTATACTTTTCCCTTTACAGATTTTTCGAGGAAGTCCACAAAGTCCCCCATCAGCTTTCTTCACTATTTACTTTACGTGTTCATCGCATTCTACTCTGCTTCGTGATGATTTAAAATATATGACGCGCTGCAGATATTCGACACAGTTGTTGCAGCCAGATACTAGTAGCCTCTTCTCTATGTTAGTGGCATGATTTGCGTTCATCTTCATGGTAGAGACTGCGTACTCAGCATTTCAGCCTAAGTACCAAAGGCAGTTTCTCTAGAATGCTTGTAGCAAGCGTTGGCTGTTACTGTATGAAGGGAGGAAGCCCTACTCTGTGCATCTTAACCAGCGGCTCTGGCTATATACGACGGTTCGCAACGCTCTAACATGCTTTTAACGTTTGCCATGTACACAGACTTTCTTCACTGAAGGGATGATAAAGTTCTTTAGGGATCCAGCCGCCTCTTGGAAACCGTGTCGAGGCCGTTGTAGATAACTCATAAGCTGCTAGGCGCTCTCTCCTGCGGCTCATATTCAACGCTAATTATTGAAGGAAAGACAGTAATCTCTTGCGGCACATCGATCATCATACATGTTTCACAACCAGACACTGAGTAATTATACTTCTGGGCTTGTTAGCAATTTAATCGGGCACTCCTCCCTGTTAGCATCCAGCGTCTCTTTCGCCCAGTCACTGTGCCATGGATTCCACACCTCTACTCGACAAGCCACTTTACAGTGCAGGGTGGAGAGTACAAATGATTTGCATGGTAACAGCGATGATAATGGGACTTAGACTCGAGGTTCGACTTATTAAAATGTAGATGCACGTTCGGCAGCACGCTGATGGCGCTCAAACGTCGCGTCACGAAACCGACCGCTTCCAACAGGCTTAACTGGTTGAAATCATACAAACGGTTTACAGTTAGTAGAGTAGGATCGTAATGATTGTGATAGTGAATTCATAACATCATCAGTCAAATGGAAGAATGTATAAAACAAAACGCTTTTGTGAATATCAGGTATATTAACAAAATAAACACAGAAACTTCTCATCTGCACGTCCAGTCGAGACAGCCAACAAGCAGTAAAAGACAGCCGGCCGGAGTGGCCGAGTGGTTCTAGGCGCTTCAGTCTGGAACCGCGCGATCGCTACGGTCGCGGGTTCGAATCCTGCCACGGGCATGGATGTGTGTGATGTCCTTCGGTTGGTTACGTTTAAGTAGCTCCAAGTTCTAGGGGACTGATGACCACAGCAGTTAAGTCCCATAGTGCTCAGAGCCATTTGAACCAAGTAAAAACCGAGCGAGGTGGCGCAGTGGTTAGCACACTGGACTCGCATTCGGGAGGACGACGGTTCAATCCCGTCTCCGGCCATCCTGATTTAGGTTTTCCGTGATTTCCCTAAATCGTTTCAGGCAAATGCCGGGATGGTTCCTTTGCAAGGGCACGGCCGATTTCCTTCCCAATCCTTCCCTAACCCGAGCTTGCGCTCCGTCTCTAATGACCTCGTTGTCGACGGGACGTTAAACACTAACCACCACCACCACCAAGTAAAAGACAAGAGTAGAAACGAGGGTAAGCCGTATATCAATTTTTTGAAAAAGAATATTTCTGAACTTTAGAGAGAGAGTGTTATTTGCGCTAGAGACGTATTCTCCAGAGGATAATCACGTTTTTGACTTTAAATTATGTTATATTTTTTCGTTGCAGACTGCACCCGATTTAGTTATGTCTGTACGAGCCGACGACATCCACAAAATTAATTGCAATTACAATACTAATGTAGAATAATATGTAGACATATCTGTTTCTATTAGATTTCTAATTTGTTAGGTGGCAACATTAAAATGTGTAAATTTGAATCTGTGCAGCAGATGACATTAGAAGAAACACCAAACTGATCTTTCACTCCCAGTCCAACCTTGGCAGTTATTTATTTTTTCTGCAAAACTTCCCACTATTTACAAGTTTTCGTAGTCTTTAAAAGCAAACTTATTCTCTTCCGTATAATAATGTTGTCGGGATTAGATATTCGAAGAAGGAATATACGTTTACATCATACCTACAATGATCTGAGTGTAGTTCCGTCAGCTGTGGGAGTATATCAGATACAACACCTGCCGCGCGGAGTGGCCACGCGGTTTGAGGTGTCATGTCACGGACTGCGTGGTCCCTCCCGCCGGAGATTCGAGACCTCCCTCGGGCATGGTCGTGTGTGTTGTTCTTAGCATAAGTTAGTTTCAGTAGTGTGTAGGTCTAGGGGCCGATGACCTAAGCAGTTTGGTCCCTTAGGAATTCACACACATTTGAACATTTGAGAAGCAACACCGGCCTACGGACATACAGAACTACTGCTACACTGCCGGAAAAAAATGCAATACCCTGAAGGGCGAGGTCGTTTCACTGACAAGTGATGTGTCAGGCAGTTCATTATAGTAGGAGTGTATGATAACGAATTCAGTCCAAATGGCACGCAAGTCACAGAATGCGGCACCAAAACGAGCGCATCAGTACACACTGAAACCATCTCTAGCGGCGACGCACACGTGTATTCTCGCATGTAAACGACTCCAAAGGTGCCTAACGGCATCCTAGGTAGGTTGTCCCTAGAATGCTGCACTTTTTGTTGCAATTCGGTAATGATTCTTGCAGGCTTTGCAGAACGAGTAAGTTTCCGCTTCACCACGTCCCAAGCAATTTCAGTTATCGAGGAATTTGGTGGTCTTGCTGGCGAAGGCAGTTGTGCACCGTGAAGAGCTCGCTGCGTCGCAGCAACCGTATGTGGGCGTGCATCGTCCTGATAAAAATGGAAAGCACCTTCCTGTCTAAGAAATGGCAGTAGCACGGGGATAACAACCTGCGCAATGTAAGGGGCACTTGTTATTTTGCCCTGCAGGAACATCGAACGTGACAGCAGATTGTAACTGATGGCCGTCGTACACGTTTGAAGGCAGCGGTGGAAGACGTGTGCCGTGGGCGACTACATTTTGGCACAGCCCGCTCACCAGGTTTACGCTGCACACGTGTACGTCCACCACTCGCATACAGGCATAACCTACTCTCATCCCTGAAGACAATAAAGCGCCATTCCAGTCTCCAGCCTCTTTGACGACACCTGAGTAACCGTGTTTGGAGGCGTCCCGGTGTCCATGGCAGCTTGCGCAGCGGTACACGTCACCCTCCACCTGCAGCAAGCAGACGGTTTCCAATGGCCCCTGATGATACTGCGAGTGTAACAAGTGACCAGATTTCCGTTTATGACGTTCGGTCGGCCAGCACTGCTCGCACAATGCGTCCACCTTGACGTGCGTCTCCACTACGTGGACGTCCAGAACCTGGTCTATAGGTTTGGGAATGTGCCACAGACCACTACTGAAAGCAGCGAAATACAACCGATACATTGTACCCAACATACGCAGCAATCCGTCGATACGCCCATCCAGCATCTCAGAGGCCTACAATGCGATTTCATTAAAATGTCTGAAGCAGTTCAGTAGGATTATGTACTCGTCGGTGGGGGATGGTTGTACCGCAAAATGAAAGTTTCACTCGTTGTTCACCTCTACATGCAGCACTGTTACTGACTACTGAGTCAAAACAGGCCGTGTGCAGACAGGCCTCCAAAGCGCCAGCTGATCGTCGATGACAGTTACAATTACACTACTGGCCATTAAAATTGCTACACCACGAAGATGACGTGCTATAGACGCGAAATTTAACCGACAGGGAGAAGATGCTGTGATATGCAAGTGATTAGCTTTTCAGAGGATTCACACAAGGTTGGCGCCGGTGGCGACACCTACAACGTGCTGACATGAGGAAAGTTTACAACCGATTTCTCATACACAAACAGCAGTTGACCGGCGTTGCCTGGTGAAACGTTGTTGTGATGCCTCGTGTAAGGAGGAGAAATGCGTACCATCACGTTTCCGACATTGATAAAGGTCGGATTGTAGCCTATCGCGATTGCGGTTTATCGTATCGCGACATTGCTGCTCGCGTTGGTCGAGATCCAATGACTGTTAGCACAATATGGAATCGGTGGGTTCAGGAGGGTAATACGGAACGCCGTGCTGGATCCCAACGGCCTCGTATCACTAGCAGTCGAGATGACAGGTATCTTATCCGCAGGGCTGTAACGGATCGTGCAGCCACGTCTCGATCCCTGATTCAACATATGGGGACGTTTGCAAGACAACAAACATCTGCACGAACAGTTCGACGATGTTTGCAGCAGCATGGACTATCACCTCGGTGACCGTGGCTGCGGTTACCCTTGACGCTGCATCACAGACAGGAGGGCCTGCGATGGTGTACTCAACGACGAACCTGGGTGCACGAATGGCAAAACGTCATTTTTTCGGATGAATCCAGCTTCTGTTTACAGCATCATGATGGTCGCATCCGTGTTTGGCGACATCGCGGTGAACGCGCATTGGAAGCGTGTATTCGTCATCGCCATGGCGTATCACCCGGCGTGATGGTATGGGGTGCCATTGGTTACACGTCTCGGTCACCTCTTGTTCACATTGGCGGCACATTGAACAGTGGACGTTACATTTCAGATTGGTTACGACCCGTGGCTCTACCCTTCATTCGATCCCTGCGAAACCCTACATTTTAGCTGGATAATGCACGCCCGCATGTTGCAGGTCCTGTACGGGACTCTCTGGACACAGAAAATGTTCGACTGCTGCCCTGGCCAGCACATTCTCCAGATCTCTCACCAATTCGAAACGTCTGGTCAATGGTGGCCGAGCAACTGGCTCGTCACAATACGCCAGTATCGTGTTGAGGCTGCATGGGCAGCTGTACCTGTACACGCCATCCAAGCTCTGTTTGACTCAATGCCCAGGCGTATCAAGGCTGTTATTACGGCCAGAGGTGGTTGTTCTGGGTACCGATTTCTAAGGATGTATGCAACCAAATTACGTGAAAATATAATCACATGTCAGTTCCAGTATAATATATTTGTCCAATGAATACCCGTTTATCATCTGCATTTCTTCTTGGTGTAGCAATTTTAATGGCCAGCAGTGTAAATCACCAACACCACAAACCTTCCATATGCACGTACTATACACTGGTGCCAAAAAATTCTCTCCTGTCCTTTCGTCTCAGAATAGCAATTGTTGCAACTTAAGACCTCAGTTATTTGCTGTCTCCCTCTACAGTTTTTACTCACTGTAGCCCCCTCTAGTACAATGCACGTCATTCCCTGAAGTCTTAACAGATGTCCTATTTTTCTGACCCTCCTTCATGTCAGTTTCATAAATTCCTTTCCTTTCCGTTTCTGCAGAGAAGTTCCTGATCCTTTCCTCATCGGTCCACCTAATTTTCATCATTCTTCTGTAGCACCACGTCTCAAATCCTTCGATTGTTTTCTGCTCCGGTATTCCCATTGTCGATGTTTCACTACTGTACAATGCTGTGCTCGAAACGTACATCATCAGAAATTTCTTCCTCAAATTATGTTTGATACTAGTAGACTTCTCTCGACCAGGTATGCCCTTCAAGCCATTGCTAGTCTGCTTTTTATGTCCTCCTTGCTCAATCTTTCATAGATTATTTTACTATTTAGGCGATCCCCAATCGTGATCAACAGTTCTGACGCTAAGTTTCTCGCTGTTCCCATTTGTGCTACTTCTCATAACTTTCGTATTTCTTCGATTTACTCTCAAGTCATCTTCCGTACTCATAAGACTGTTTCTTTAATTCAACAGATACTATAATTGTTCTTCCCTTTCACCCAGGAGAGAAGCGTCATCAGCAAATCTTATCATTTATATCCTTTCTCCTTGAATTTTAAATCCACTCTTAAATCCTTCTTTCATTTCCGTCATTCCTCCTTCGATGTACAGATTGAACAGTATCGGCGGAAGACTACATCCCTGTCTTACACCCTTTTTAATCCGAGTACTTCGTTCTTGGTCTTCCAGTGTTATTACTTCATCTTGGTTGTTGTACAGACTGTATCTTAGCCATCTTTCCCTACAACTTACCTCCATTTTTCTCAGAGTTTCGAACATATTGCACCATTTTGTGTTGCCCAACTTCTTTTACGGGTCGAGAAATCCTACGAACATGTCTTGATTTTCTTAAGTCTTGTTTCCATCATCAACCGCAACGCCAGCATTGTCTCTCTGATACCTTTACCTTTCCTAAAGCCAAACTGATCGTAATCTAACAAATCCTCAATTTCCTTTTCCATTCTTCCGTACATTACTCTTGTCAGTAACTTCGATGCTTGATCTGTTATCTGATTGTACTATAATTCTCGTATTTGTCGACTCTTGCTATCTTCGGAATTGTGTGGGTGATGTTTTCCCGAAAGTGGCTTCCTAGGGCACCTAAATGAAAATGTACAAGAAAACATCGAATTTGAAGTTGTGACATGCAGAAAATTAGCGATCAATTGCACTTTTAAATTACATTTAAGCGTGCATTATTTTATTATCACTTCCTTGTGACATATTCACTGCCTCACAAAAAAGTGACGCTGACAGAAAGGGAGGAAAAAACGAAATGAAACTTCATAGGTTGAAAGGGTGTGTGATGTTATTTCAGTAATTACTAAAACGGTTCAAATTTACAAAGAACTAGGCAGTAAGAGCCCACTTACCATTTATGACGTTGCATCCCTTCTGCAATGAATGGATACACCCTTTCGGATGTGAAGGGTGTCATAAGGCCGCTGTATTATCTTCTGAGGCAAGTGGCGCCATAACTGTTACAACCAGTTGTTGTTCTCCTTGACACTGTCTCTTGAATGTAGTTGACAACAAAGCTGGTCCCACGAAGTTGCGTTGGAGACAGATATGGGGAGCATGCTGACCACGTGAGTACCTAAATATCATGAAGACAGTCCATGGAGACATATGCCACATGTGGAAAATCACTATCGTGTTGAAAAATGGCACCGCGACACTATTACATGACAGGTAACACATGGGAACGCAGGGTGTTCATGATGTACCGCTGTGCCGTCAAAATTCTCTCAGTCACTACCAGCCGTGACCTGAAGTCATATCCAATGGTTCCCCACACCACAAGCCCAGGAATAACACCGCTGTGCCTAAATAAAACATTGGACGAATGTGACCTCCCTCTAGGTCACCACCATACGCGTCGAAGATGGTCACTGTGGGTAGTGCAGAACCACTATCCATCACTGAACACAATGCGACGCCAATCATCGGCAATCCATGTTCCTCCTTGCGGCACCGCCCAAATGCAGCCGGTTCTGTTGCGGTGTTAACGGAAGCCCAGGCATGGGACGATAACTCCTAGTCCGACTGTTGCTAGTCTGCAATCAACGGTGCGGGATGATACAGAATGTAGCAGGGCGTCGATTGCTTATTTCAAATGGCAGTCGGAGATGCGAAGGGGCAACGACGTGCTTCGTGCACAATACTCCGCTCCTCTCTTGTGTTGATCAGACGTGGTCGACCTGGACCTCGATGGCGACTATGCCACCCTCACATTTCCATGAAGTTCAACGTCGAGAATCTGTCACATCCAAATGCTGCAGAACTCTGGATATTGCACTATTCGATCAATCGGCCAAATGGATACTAACAAGAATAATGCTTTCAAACTCTGTCGTGTGCTGATAACTCTGTCTCGCACGAGAACGTGGCATCTCCGTGTCCTTTATAGTAATCACTCATCCTACGACGCTCTTCACTCCCCTTGTATACCAGACCAGGCCAGGTCACAACATCAAAGCACTCTGGTGACAGTCGTACCTGTGACACAAGAGTCAAAATCAAATCAGTTACGTACCTACAGATAGTTTGTACGTGTGCGAAGTTACATTGACACCCCACTTTGTTTTCCTGCTGCTCCACTTTTTTCCGGCTTTGTGTTTTCTGTTATAGGAAACGACGTCTGGTTTGATCCATCACTTCCGGTTTTCACACAAAATATGCGTTTATATTTTGTGGAGCTTATTAACTCCACTACATGGCTTACTAACTTCAGAGCAGATTCTGAAATCACATAAAGATATGAAACAATATATTATAAAACGCTGATTATTAAGAAAACTATTGTGCGGGCACAGATAACATTCCGTCGTCTCATATCCTCGTCTTTCATAGGGTTTTAGGTGTGATGACAAAATGATGTTTAAACTCGTGTAATACACTCCTGGAAATGGAAAAAAGAACACATTGACACCGGTGTGTCAGACCCACCATACTTGCTCCGGACACTGCGAGAGGGCTGTACAAGCAATGATCACACGCACGGCACAGCGGACACACCAGGAACCGCGGTGTTGGCCGTCGAATGGCGCTAGCTGCGCAGCATTTGTGCACCGCCGCCGTCAGTGTCAGCCAGTTTGCCGTGGCATACGGAGCTCCATCGCAGTCTTTAACACTGGTAGCATGCCGCGACAGCGTGGACGTGAACCGTATGTGCAGTTGACGGACTTTGAGCGAGGGCGTATAGTGGGCATGCGGGAGGCCGGGTGGACGTACCGCCGAATTGCTCAACACGTGGGGCGTGAGGTCTCCACAGTACATCGATGTTGTCGCCAGTGGTCGGCGGAAGGTGCACGTGCCCGTCGACCTGGGACCGGACCGCAGCGACGCACGGATGCACGCCAAGACCGTAGGATCCTACGCAGTGCCGTAGGGGACCGCACCGCCACTTCCCAGCAAATTAGGGACACTGTTGCTCCTGGGGTATCGGCGAGGACCATTCGCAACCGTCTCCATGAAGCTGGGCTACGGTCCCGCACACCGTTACGCCGTCTTCCGCTCACGCCCCAACATCGTGCAGCCCGCCTCCAGTGGTGTCGCGACAGGCGTGAATGGAGGGACGAATGGAGACGTGTCGTCTTCAGCGATGAGAGTCGCTTCTGGCTTGGTGCCAATGATGGTCGTATGCGTGTTTGGCGCCGTGCAGGTGAGCGCCACAATCAGGACTGCATACGACCGAGGCACACAGGGCCAACATCCGGCATCATGGTGTGGGGAGCGATCTCCTACACTGGCCGTACACCACTGGTGATCGTCGAGGGGACACTGAATAGTGCACGGTACATCCAAACCGTCATCGAACCCATCGTTCTACCATTCCTAGACCGGCAAGGGAACTTGCTATTCCAACAGGACAATGCACGTCCGCATGTATCCCGTGCCACCCAACGTGCTCTAGATGGTGTAAGTCAACTACCCTGGCCAGCAAGATCTCCGGATCTGTCCCCCATTGAGCATGTTTGGGACTGGATGAAGCGTCGTCTCACGCGGTCTGCACGTCCAGCACGAACGCTGGTCCAACTGAGGCGCCAGGTGGAAATGGCATGGCAAGCCGTTACACAGGACTACATCCAGCGTCTCTACGATCGTCTCCATGGGAGAATAGCAGCCTGCATTGCTGCGAAAGGTGGATATACACTGTACTAGTGCCGACATTGTGCATGCTCTGTTGCCTCTGTCTATGTGCCTGTGGTTCTGTTAGTGTGATCATGTGATGTATCTGACCCCAGGAATGTGTCAATAAAGTTTCCCCTTCCTGGGACAATGAATTCACGGTGTTCTTATTTCAATTTCCAGGAGTGTATTTTTGCGCAAACTAAACCAAATTTCAGCTCAACTTTGTTTAAGGTGGAATAAAACCTTGTAATGAAGCGACTAATACACGTGCATAACTATTTTCTTTACAGACATATCTAGAAAAACACAAATGCGTGCATCTTATACTTTACTTTCCGATGCAGATGATGCTTTTTACGGATTTCTTTTTCTTTCCTTTACGCACCGAACAAGGAGCAAAATCAAAAATTGATGGCAAAGATTATGGCCTCAGTTTGTTTCCGACATTCAAGCGCTCAGGCAAATGATGGTAACCACGCAGTTTTGTGCGGTCCTTTGCCTGAAAAGTTCTTCCTTTTCAAGGCAAGTAGCCAAACACTGATACGTAATTAAACAATGGGAAAACTGTTAGCAGCATTGAAATTACATAAAAATAAATTACACAATTCATAACATAAACAAAAAAATAAAGACCGTGCAACTAATATTCCATATACCTCGATGCAACAAACTGCTGAATGAGATTTCACAATTAGGAAAGAAGTTCAATGAAAGTACTACAATAAAGAAAAATTAATACTTATTTCACTTAGCAATGGCCAAGGAGTACTTAATCGAAAGCTCGTGGTATTTTAATCACTTTTGGGAGCTGGACGAAAGAGAACATTTTATTTAACATTCCCTAATTTCCGTAGGTATTTTTCCGAGACAGTAATATGATGACCGTTTTCATTACATCCATAACAATCATTCACAAATACTCTGAAATATAAGACCATTCGAAAGTGTGCAAATAACAATGCTTCTCATTACGTTTAGTCTATATTTCGATGATTTGATCACAAAAAATATGTTGTCAATTTCATTTTCTTTCATTTCTGGAGCCACCTTATCTGTGTACCGAAATATTAGTTCCTTTCGTATATTTTTCTGTGCAACCAAACGATGCACAAGATTTCAGTCATAATGAAAAACAGCATTCGTTTAATTACTATAATGTAGAAAAGTTAATTTTTATTCCATAATCCGTCTGCAGACGGTATGCACTCGTCAGCTAATCAAGATATTGACTTCACTATAACCTAGGAGTATCATCTACAAAGTGAGGTGTTGTGGATGTCGCGGATTGACAAAAAGACGCCGATGTCTACCATCTTCACTAGCCGAAAACATTAGGTTCACCGCGTTCATACCTCCACGGTTCACCGCTTGATACTTCTCCGTGACGTTACTCTGACGTGCCCGTGCTCAGTTTCGACAGTTTGGGTCCTTTCATTGTGTGGAGACGTAGTTGTTTCATCGAAAATGCAAACTTGCGTTGTTACGGGCGTACTAATCGATCCGATCGTAATCTGAAGCTTAAGGTTCATTCTTAAGTGGAGCAATTGAAGCAACATTTTCTTTTGTATACATTAATTATAGTTTCACTGTTTACTCTTATTGTAATGGTTTTATTTCCGTCATTTGACTTTAGATTTTCGATGCTTCACTCAGTGTCCGTTCTTTATCTTCTTTTCTGTGTTTTTCATTGCCTTCCAAGTCGCAAACGCTCCGACATCGTCCCCGCACAGCACACAACTGTGTAACCGTGATGATTGTCGGGCAGCATCTAGTGCCCTAAATTCTTCTCACCGATGATTAGTATACATCGTTCACATATCCTTCAAATGGTTCAAATGGCTCTAAGCACTATGGGACTTACGTCTGAGGTCATCAGTCCCCTAGAATTAGAACTAGTTAAACCTAACTAACCTAAGGACATCACACACATCCATGCCCGAGGCAGAATTCGAACCTGCGACCGCAGCAGCAGGGCGGTTCCGGACTGAAGCGCCTAGAACCACTCGGCTACATCGGCAGGCTCACATTTCCTCCCCCTTTAAAAAAGACTCTGGCTAGAACAGCCGGGGACAGCGGTCATGTATGCCTGGGTTTTGTGTATATGCTTTTATGAATGTGTATGTGTGCTGTGCTTCCTTTCTGAAGAATGCTCCGGCTGAAAATTTATGTGAGCACTCTTTTCGTCGTGTCTGTCTCGTGCTCGGCTCGTGACTAGCAATCTACTCGTTTCACAGTATAGTTATTCCCTCATGAAGTTTGTTGTAAATAATCCACTTCATTTCAACACGAACAATGATGTACACAATTACAATACCAGAAGAAAAAAATGACATCATTACGCCACATTAAGGTTGTCTGTAGCACAAACAGGCGTTCACAGTGCTGCAACGACAAGTTTTGATCACTTACCCATTAATATGAAATGCCTGACACTCAGCGAAGTAAAATTTGAAACTAAACTAAAAACGTTTCTCTTTGATAACTCTTGCTATTCCTCAGAAGATTATCTTTTACCGTCATGTATAAATGGCGATGTGTAGGAATTACTAACACCTATCTGTCTTTAATTAAAAACATAAAAAAATGTTAAATTATCTACATGGAGCTATATTTATAAAAAAAATTGAAGTCAGTATATAATGACTCGTTCCATATCATTACAATTTATCGTGCAAATGATTCATGGAATATAAAACTCAGTAACTACCTACTGGTATATCAGAAAAGATGGTATAGACTTATATACTTTAAAAACATCAAAATGAAATTCAAAAGTAAAATCAAGCATATGATCAAGGTAGACGTACATCCCAATTGTGCTATGTTTGGTTATTTCTGAAAAACTGACAGAGTTATCGGCGAGAAATATTCCGGGAGAAGAAGCAAATAGACTACTGTTGGAAAGGTAGGCCTACATCTTACACAGGTCAGGCTATCATTACTAAAAAGTTACTCACATATATGTTAAAGCAAAAGATCGATTTTGAGGGGTCTTAAGCGTTTGAAACCATTTCCTTAATCACGTTTATAGCATTCCACAATGCTGGAAGATGTTTAAAAACTTATATCGTTTTTCTAACCTGTAAGTTGCTATTATTGGCCACACTCTGGAAGCCACACCATAGGTTAAGATGTCAAAGTGAGAGTATTGGTATCTCTATGCAGTTCCGTTTCTTTGACATTTCAATAACTATTCACTTTGTTGACATGCATCAGGCATGATAGCATGCCTTGCTTCTTTCCTCAATGCACACGTTTACGGGCTACTAAAGAACACTTAGGTAATTTTTTGCAAATGTGAACGTTAAGAATATTGCACACACTAGTTGAAACCTGAAAATGTAACGAACAACAACCAGTACCTAGGCCAGTAAGCAAACAAGCATTGGATTCTGAGTTCCAGTTTCATTTCCTATCGTTACAAATACAGTAAAAGTGGAATAAATGGATTACGACAGCATGCTTTTCACATCACTTTCTTCTGTTTCTGGTTGCCCGAAATATAGCAGCAGACAAGAACTTGCGTCAACGAGGCCAAATGTGTCGTATTACTAGAGCAAGTACGCATTCAAGAACAGAAGAACGTCCGAAATTGCCTTCCTGGCTCTATGTTATTTATGTAACCTCTATCATTACTAATATTTAAAACAGCTGTGCGCTCACACGACAGAAATAATGAACAAGAAGCAATCGTAAACAGTAGTCTGATAATGTTTTGGGCTACTTAAAATGGCAGCAGGTCCCGACCATTCTGGTTTCAAAACAACGTGCACCTTAAGTCTATTGTCACCTCCCTTCTTTTTTAACCTCCATGGATATTGTGCAGAAATTGCTGGTTTTAGGTTAACGTTATCTTTGATTCATGTTTTTATCTAATTCGTTATGTTATCCTTGATTCACGTTTGTATCTATGTACAATTCGCCTCGTTTACCTGTGCCAGTTAAGTTGATGGTTCACAATGAGGTTGTTACAATGATTAAAGCGGCGTGTATTCCGTATTACTACGTATTATTTCTAACACGCCTGTCATGAAAGAAATTTCGCATAATTAATAAGGGAGTTTTTTCCTAGCCTGGTAGCAGTCAAACGTACCATTAGTATATTACCTATTTAGATTTCCGGAATGTTTATTGTGAACCCTTCCAAACATGTCTGTTGGAGCTGTTTTATGACACCTTCTTGCAAAATATGCACGCTCTCACAATGATTCGCTACAGACAAGGAGGAAAAACATTATGTTTATCTAGAGAACCAAACTCCAAAGTACACACAGAATTGCTATTATGAGCCATCTGAGAGCAAAAGCAGGCTGGCGAAGAGAAGGTTGTAAAGATATCATCGGACCCCACGGCTACTGAAGCACATACAGCGAGGGAAAATGGCTAATGGACTTTTGTATGCAGAATAAGCCGAGCGTACGTAACGTGCATTGAGAGGAAGGACAGTCACAAAATTACAGGCTACAGTTGGAATGGTAAGTAGAGAGCAATCATAGACTTCATGAGTGAGAAGCAGCCTAGCAAATTGTTTTCATACGTTCAAGGCTCTCGAGTGACTGTTAGCGATCCAATATCAACGGTGTTCGCTATCTTCGAAATTACAGCTCTGTGTTACACGTAGCAAATGTAAACAGAAGATATGAAGTTACCACATTAGAAATCTCAAGAGAAATAACTGAACAATACAGGGACTGTTAATTCAGGTTGTGAATGACGCTGGAGTCGTCCAATGATTCCCCATATGTGCTCTATTGGAGACAGATCTGGTGATCGAACAACATCACACACATCCATGCCCGCGGCAGGATTCGAACCTGCGACCGTAGCAGTCGCGCAGATCCGGACTGAAGCGCCTATAATCGATCGGCCACCGCGGCCGGCAATGCTGTTCATAAATGGCAACACAACAGGTCAAATCACCAGAGTCACACACAGATCTGTGGTCAGAGTGCATGGAATTAACCAAGAGTGTTCCTGCTGTCATAAGAAATCGCACTCCAGACCATAACTCCAGGTGGAGGTCCAGTGTGTCTGGCACGCAGACAAGTGGTTTGCAAGCCCTCAATTGACCTCTTTCTAATCAACTCACGGCCATTATTGCTACTGAGGAAGTACCAGCTTTCATCAGAAAACATAACAGATCTCCACCCTCTCCTCCAACAAGCCGTCGCCTTACACTGCTGGAGTAACAAATAGCGGTGGTTTCGGAACAGCGGAATGTACGCGACAGGGTTGCTGGCTCGGAAGTGTCCAGAAATCACAAGCGACTGTTATTCAAATTGCGTGCGTGTGGAGTATCGTCTGAGTTGTGTGGCTGGATTCGTGATTTCCTCTCAGAGAGGTCACATTTCGTAGTGGTAGACGGTAAGTCATCGAGTAGAACAGAACTGATATCTGGCGTTCCGCAAGATAGTGCCATAGGCCCTCTGCTGTTCCTGATTTACATAAATGATCTAGGTGATAATCTGAGCAGCCCCCTTAGATTGTTTGCAGATGACGCTGTAATTTACCGTCTAGTAAAATCATCAGACGATCAATTCCAATTACAAAATGATCTACAGAGAATTTCTGTATGGTGCGAAAAGTGGCAATTGTCACTAAACAAAGAAAAGTGCGAGGTCATCCACATGGGTACTAAAAGAAATCCGATCAATTTTGGGATATACGATAAATCGAACAAATCTAAGGGCTGTTAATTCGACTAAATATCTATAAATTACAACTAAGAGATACTTAAATTGGAAAGACCACATAGATAATATTGTGGGGACGGCGAAACAAAGACTGCGCTTTGTTGGCAGAACACTTACAAGATGCGACAAACCCACTAAAGAGACAGCCTGCATTGCTGGATACGCAGATAATGTGTCAGCACACCAACCATCAACTGCCATCTGAGTTGTCAGTTGATGTTTGGAGTACTGACACCTTACCTGCGTATCCAGTAATGCTGGCAACTGATGGGTTATGCATGGGAATCTTATCAACCTGTACCGCATCAAAGACGGCCTGAAGACGACGCAATGAAGCGTTGAAACTGGTAGCGACAAAATAAATTAAAATTATAAGGACGGCTGAAGCTGTTTTTATTTTTTGTCACGATAGTAAACGGCCGTCGTCCCAGAGACCCCTGCTAAAAGGATGGACATACAAAAACTTTCTCGTTTTGAGTCCGGCCAGCTGCACGAGACCATAAGAGTTAACACCATGTACGATGCAGTAGACTGGCATCCTTGACTTCAATCAGTGGCAGATGGACGGTCGGCATTACGATACCACAGGGATGTTTCATCTGGGAATAAACAGATTTCCACTTTTTCGATGACCATATGGTTACCAACAAAATACTAACGCGAATTCTTTACAGACGAATGGAAAAACTGGTAGAGGCCAACATCGGGGAAGATCAGTTTGGATTCCGTAGAAATGTTGGAACACGTGAGGCAATACTGACCCTACGACTTATCTTAGAAGGAAGATTAAGAAAAGGCAAACCTACGTTTGTAGCATTTGTAGACTGAGAGAAAGCTTTTGACGATGTTGACTGGAATACTCTCTTTCAAATTCTGAAGGTGGCAGGGGTAAAATACAGGGAGCGAAAGGCTATTTACACCAGATCGCAGATATAAGAGTCGAGGGACATGAAAGGCAAGCAGTGGTTGGGAAGGGAGTGAGACAGGATTGTAGCTTATCCCCGATGTTATTCAATCTGTACATTGAGCAAGCAGTAAAGGAAACAAAAGAAAAATTCGGTGTAGGAACTGAAATCCATGGAGAAGAAATAAAAACTTTGAGGTTAGCCGATGACATTATAATTCTGTCGGAGACAGCAAAGGACCTGGAAGAGCAGCTGAACGGAGTGGACACTGTCTTGAAAGGAGGATATAATATGAAGATCAACAAAAGCAAAACGAGGATAATGGAATGTAGTCGAATTAAATCGGGTGATGCAGAGTGTATTAGATTCGGAAATGAGACTCTTAAAGTAGTAAAGGAGTTTTGCTATTTGGGGAGCAAAATAACTGATGATGGTCGAAGTAGAAAGGATATAAAATGTAGACTGGCAATGGCAAGGAAAGCGTTTCTGAAGAAGAGAAATTTCTTAACATCGAGTATAGATTTAAGTGTCAGGAAGTCCTTTCTGAAAGTATTTGTATGGAGCGTGGCCATCTATGGAAGTGAAACGTGGACGATAAATAGTTTGGACAAGAAGAGAATAGAAACTTTCGAAATGTGGTGCTACAGAAGAATGCTGAAGATTAGATTGGTAGATCACATAACTAATGAGGAGGTATTGAATAGAATTAAGGAGAAGAGAAATTTGTGGCACACCTTGACTAGAAGAATGGATCGGTTGGTAGGATATGTTCTGAGGCATCAAGGGATCACCAATTTAGTACTGGAGGGCAGCGTGAAGGGTAAATATTGTAGAGGGAAACCAAGAGGTGTATACACTAATCAGATTCATAAGGATGTAGGTTGCAGTAGGTACTGGGAGATGAAGAAGCTTGCACAGGATAGAGTATCATGGAGAGCTGCACCAAACCAGTTTCTGGACTGAAGACCACAACAATAACATGGTTACCAATGTTGATGTGAGAATAGTGTCACATAGAAATTCACGTTTTATGCTATGGTATTCCTGCATAATTCTGCTATGAATGGTGCGCGGATTCGTTTCACATTTATTTATTTGCGTAATTTACGCCCATGATGGAGCACTAAAACAGTATGCAACAAAGTCTACAATGAATAAGTTTAAAGCTTAGCAATCAACAGTTTCTTGCTGTCGCAATACTTCTTCACTCGGAGTGATCTGGTTGATCGATCTCCTGCAGATACGACACAGTTCTTCCGTTGTGATGTTGTGAATGTCGGTCGTACGCATTTGTTCTTCAGAAGCAGCTCCTCTTCACTATGTTTAGTTTGCTCTTTGGTAATGTTCGGTTCATTCACATCTGTCGGTACTTTTTTAACCAAGCTGTTTCTTGTCTTGCTGCTCCAAAAGAGGCCAAACAGTTGTTTCAGGAGTCTATTTTCGTTAAGTGAGAAATATGGCCAAAAATGCAACTCTTCTTTTTCGTATCGTATCAACAGTGGATTCATTTTCTTGGTAAACCACCGAACTGGGTAAGAGTCTCCACTGACCATTAACTTAGTGTTTTTATTGATAATCGTTCGGAGTACTCATCCATCAGTTTTCTGCAATTTATCAGTTGTTCCTTGAGTGTTTAGTTTAAATAGTGTTTGAGTTAAATATGTTGCCTTCGATTGATCGGTGGAGGAATAATGCCGAAGTTTAGGGTTTATTAATTTTTTTTTAATTGGTGACGTAGTTCTCCGTGCTCGTTGTAGTTTTGATGTTCTACTATCTCTTGATGCTCTTTCATTGGCTTTCCATATTGGCTGACAAAGATATTTAAACTTTTTTACCACCTTAATTTTTTGGGCATTATGAAGTGTAATATGCAATATGTTATTTGGGATGGTGGATATCATTTCTGTTTTCTCAAAAGGAGTTTGCAAGCCAATCTTTGACACTAATCGTCCTAGTTCTTCTATGTGTACTCTGCCTCTACAATACTCTTGTTAACAACGGCAAATCATCTGAAAATGCAAAACAGTTAAGTCAAATCTTTCTTCCTATATGAACAGATGGTGGACATGTCCTGTTTCATTCGCACATGATTTTCTCCAGTGCACAGTTAAACGTTAATGGAGGTAATCCATTAGCTTGTCGAAGGCCATTTCGAAGACACCATTCGTTTCATATGCATTTAAAAAGAAATTACGCGGAAGAAACCAATGCTTGCAATGACTTCTTGGGAAGAGAGATGGACTGCGTCATTATCGACTTTCTTCACTTCAGCTCTAAATCATGCTCATCTTCGTTCCAAGCATCAGGTCCTTTGATCTGTTGTGGTCTCCTCGAGAAGTCCTCCTGCCATCTTCCATTGGTCGACCTAAAGATCTTATACCTTTAAGTGGTAGTGTAGCATGGATTTTGGGATCCCCTTTGAATTCATTCGTTGTAGATGTTTCCTCTAGTCTTTTTGGATACAATAAGTGGTGGGTTCCATTTTAAGTTCGTTCAACACATCTTCATTCCTTTTTTGGTCCCATTTGGTGTAACCAGCTGTTCGTCTCAAGAATTTCATTTCACAGGCTGTTAGTCTTTTCGCATCTTTTGCCTTTATTGTCAAGGTCTCGCTGCCATAACAAAGCACAGGTCTTGTTAAGGTCTCATGAAGGCGTATTCTGGTGTTCTTATGCAATACGGATGGTTTCATTACATTGTTAAAGGCTGACAGTGGTTTTTTGTAATTGGTGGCTTTTTTTGCTAAGCTTTATTATTTTGTTGATTTGTTTTAATGCTTTTTAAGTGTACATTTAAGACAGATCGTTTCTCTTAAATAGTTCCCTGTACGATGGACTGTAAGAGGCTCTGATATTTCAGACCATTGAATTACTGCAACCATTTAGGTAAAGGAATGGCATTTACTTTCATATTCTCCTTTATATCACTATTTAGCTTTTTCGTAATTTCGAATGTCTGTGGCTGGGGTCTTTAAATGTCATGTTCTGAATGGTCCACAAACTCTTCTTTACTCTGTCCGTGTTTTCTACGTGTTTCTCTTTTAGCGACTGCTCTCTTGTTATACAGCTCTAAAAAAAAGTAATCCTTCATGCAGTTAAAAATATGTAAGCAGACAAAGGAAACAGAGAAGTATGCGCACACAGAGTATCACTGAAATACCACTTTCGTTCGCGAAAAACAACGGTTCTATTTAAATGAGTGTGTGTGATACGTCAAAGGGAAAACCCACGGAACGAAAGTTTCTAAAAATACCTTACACGCGTTGTGTCCAATAGGCTGCAGCGGAACGCAGCTACACTCGCGTTCGGACCTTAGCTCGCATCTAGATATCCTGAAATTCTATGCTCTGTTAGTTTCCCGCGGACCGTGACTGGACCACTTTCACTCACACGATCCTTCCCAGCGCGGATCTCTTAGTAAATGTAGGCGAATCTGGCTGAGGGTACGCAACTGCGGGCTCTGCCTTGCTCCTTTTTGTGAGAGTTCCCAAAAGCTGACAATACTATTACATTTTTTTATCGCTAAAGTCACATCGAAGCTGGTCCATTCTTGACAGACGTAGACATTCCGAGGCAGCAAACGATAGAAGTGTTTCCACTCGGACATCTCATGGTCACATCCTAATAGAACATCGGTATTAATCACTTGTTCACTATCTACCAGTCAACAGTTTCGAACAACATTCACATTACCAGATTTCTCCAATCACACTCCAGTGCAGAGAAAACTATGTGAAATAACTGTATCTACCGAAAGTCGCATGGTTATATTGCTGAAACGAAATGTCTTGAGCCACAGAAAATTCATAAGGCAAAGTAATTAATAAATAAAGGCAGAGAAAATTAGAACTACGTCACACAAGAATTATCATAAAACAAGAAGGTGTCCAAGATAACTGATCGTATACACTGTCAACTCAAATTGCATAGATCGCTCGTTGTTAAATTATAGACGGTGTTGCATCAGTAAGTAGAAAATGGTTACGGTTGCCTTGAGACTGGTTGTGCGGAGTATAAGAGAGAAAGGGGTGAAGAGGGGGATGGATGTATGTTGGTATAGGCGTGGCTTCAGAGAGGAGTGGATGCATGACGGGAATTTGCTGTTAAGGTTTATTAAACGTATATAACTCCGGAGACGCTCTAGAACTTTTGCTAGTGGTGAGAATTTCTTCATCGGTGCCCGAGATGATAGATGGGACAACAGACGTTGGAGGACACTTACTGACACCAAAAACACATCGTAATAGTGTGACAGACTCATTGGTGGTGTGCACTCTTGCATTGTCCTTCATGAAATGACAGTAGGTCTTTTCGTTCGTTATTAGTTCTTTGAAAGAAAAGGTTGAAATATACAGGGTCATTCACGAAGATATGCAAATATATTAATATGTTATTCTACAAGTAAAACTAAAGAAAAAAGTTCATATAAAGATAGGTCCGAAAATGTATAGTTACGGCTAATGAAATATTTTGCCTGAAATTTAGCAACTTCGCTAATATGAAGTCATCGCAAAACTGTACAAGGTTAAAGCAAAGCGCGATTTCCATTTATTTTGTTGTTATTGATCTGGTGAATCAAATAAAACATGTCCCAGACGTGTATCTGCAGTAGTTTTCCAGAACATTCAGAGAAGCAAAGATTATTATACAAGTAAATTTTTTTACTTTCCATTAAGAATGCAGAAACGTTTATGTCATTGTTGGCAACCGTTAGTGAGTTGTTTCAGTCGTCGTGGAGGCATTTTTGAACATCTATTGCGAATGTTTTGTGGAATTGTATGTACACTGTACAACTTCCTTAACATTGAGCTTTGTTTCTTCCGGTTTAACATGAATTCACGTGTGCTATGGTTTTAATCAAAGCAGATTATCTGACACATTCATACAGTTTCAGTCAACGTTATCACCATCATTTTTCCAAAATTAAATTCTCTACAACTACTGTTGAAAACTTTGTGCATTTGTCTGGAATTTAAAAAAACAAATTGAGCCAAGTAGTTAATACATTAAAAATTTTACGAAATTTCATCTTTGCTTTTCTGTATGTCCTGGAAAACTACTGCAGATACACGTCTGATACATGTTTTATTAGATTCACCAGATCGGTAATCACAAAATAAATGAAAATCGAGCTTTACTTTAACCTCGTTCAGTTTTGCGACGGTTTTATATTAGCGAAGTTGTTAAATTTCAGGTAAAATCTTTTATTAGCTATAACTCCTTAATCAAACATTTGCGGACCTATGTTTATACCAACTTTTTTCTTTAGTTTTATTTGTAGAATAACATATTAAAATATTAGCCTATCTACGTGAATCGCCCTGTATTGTTCTCATTTCTATAAGAAAAGATCGATCCAATAATCCGTGGTGCACTAAGTCGACTCCACACTCCTATTTTCACATCATGCAGATGCTCTTGACACAACTGATGTCAGTGTCCAGGCCTCCATCACCGATTTATGGTTCAAATGGCTCTGAGCACTATGGGACTCAACTGCTGAGGTCATTATTCCCCTAGAACTTAGAACTACTTAAACCTAACTAACCTAAGGACATCACAAACATCCATGCCCGAGGCAGGATTCGAACCTGCGACCGTAGAGGTCTTGCGGTTCCAGACTGCAGCGCCTTTAACCGCACGACCACTTCGGCCGGCCCACCGATTTATCTCCATGTTCACGTACCCTAATGAATGCAACCACGCTACGCTGATCTCATTTAATTTGATTTAGCCAGGTAGACAAAACAGCAGTGATCCTAACCGCTGTTTTCCACACCAAAAATAAGCTCATTATGCGGTATATCTCCCTGTCAGGCTAGCAAAGCGAACCAGTGCCCTTGAACAGTACTAGGATTTCCAGTACTGGACCTCTCTTAGCCAGAGTTGCTTCATGAATTAATGACCCAAGTATTTTGTGTCTTTTGGTCTCCAATGTATCGCATTGGAAGATTAAGTATGGTGCGGTTTCATCCACCATACCACGTACTCTGCACTGAGGGGCTCCATTCTCTATGCCCTTCGTCGGCACGCGTTTCCTGAAGTCCCCATGGCCAGCCATTAGACCTGCCTCGAGTTTAATCTGCTTCCTATTCAACGCCAGGATTTCAGAACTTCTCTGAAAACAGGGTTTCGGAATCATTAGTTTGCCACATTTTTGTTTTTTTCGATTTTAGTATAATATTCTACGTGTTCCCTCCTGACTCAGCCACGTAGTTTAGATTTTATCATCGCCTTAGAGGTAGTTAAGACGTTCTGGTCCAACAAATGGAGTCGTCGCCCTCCCTTGGTCATTACCACTGATTCCTGAGTGACCAGGGGCCAAGAGCAGGTTTACCTTGTTGCTTTCCAGTAGCCTCAAGCATCCTGCAACGATCTTTGATCTCGTTGCACGGTCTGATAGAGTTTTCAGAACTGTTTACCTATGTGAATGAATGTAGGTACTACGATGCTTGTACCGCCAACATAAAGTCTCCTCTGCCCGTTCTCTGACAGCGAATATCTGCGCCTGGAATACAGTAATCAGCTTCCCTGGAGAGAATTTACTCTCTAATCGAGGCTGCACCGTCGATATCCCAGCTTCAGCACCTTCGCCTGTTTCTGGCCCATCAGTAAACCAGACTATATCACCTCAACGGTATTGTTGTTCTTTCTTCCACTGCTCCCAACCTCCTATGGTTATATAAGTTTATTAAAGCAACCGAAAGCTACTGTACGGTCAGTCGGCATTTCTCCGACCATACCACGCTTCATCAGTATAACGAAAACTTATCTGGATCAGCCTCTCGATCATGCACAGGCTGCAATGGCCGGTTACAGTATCTCACCGGTCTGCCGATGCACCACTTCTATTTTGTAATATTTCAGTTTGAGTTCAAGCAGGGCTGTGTGAAAAGATTCTGGTGACATACGAGTCTGAAGTACTAAAAGGAGCAACAGTTGTTTGTTTCCTTTTTTGTGGCGGGATGCACTTCTTTCCATGGCCGCACCTAACTCGTCACGCTAAACCCTACACGGGCGGCCGGAGTGGCCGAGCGGTTCTAGGCGCTTCAATCTGGAACCGTGCGACTGCTATAGTATCAGGTTCGAATCGTGCCTCGGGCATGGATGTGTGTGATGTCCTTAGGCTAGTTAGGTTTAACTAGTTGTAAGTTGTAGGGCACTGATGACTTCAGATGTTAAGTCCCATAGTGCTCAGAGCCATTTGAACCATTTGAAACCCTACACGCTACTTGTCCAAGGCACGGGACGATGTGTACGCTGTGTCATCCTACTTCCTCGGGATTGGTTCCCGCGCAACGCCGCTTACAGCGCTTGCGGTGTAGTTGAAACACCCTGAACATACTACCTACTTAAATAATGGCCATAGTCTCATACATAACGGAGTGCGCAACGTTACTTCTGCTTCCGGTAATTTGTCCCCACTGACAACAACATATTGAGTTCTGTCTGCCAAGAGTTGCCAGCCCAGGCACGTGCGTGGAGTGGTATTCCATACGCTCTCATTTTTTCTACCAGGTGGCACAGCAAAAACAGTCTCAAAAGATTGCGGGGAGTATCTTTAGATTCGCATGTGTACAGCCTTCCTAATCGAAGGGCTTAACAAGATTGGAGGTAGCATAAGGAAATTTAGTTTTTACAAGATTTGCGCGAACTCCAAGAACGACGTCATAAACAAGGGTTTGACAACAGTATGTCCTGCAACGGTCGTTTCGTCTTCCACATCTTACATGAGCTCTTAAGACTTTTGTATCACAAAAGTGCAAGACAGCATCGTGAAAACAAAAGGTCCTTCAACAGGATTACCAATGGGAGAACAGACTACTGTGTGGTACAGTTTCTGCGGCCTTTTGCTCTGTCCTTTATGTTTCAGGAAGCGCTAACTGAAATAAGCGTTGATGTAAATACCAGTCAACTCGAAAACGTAACGTAATTCGCAACAATATGAAGCCCAGTCCAATTACGTCACTCACCAGCATTCTACATCTACTCTCCAGCTTACGACGTGTGCCACTGTACTTTCCCCCTTTCCTGTTCCGGTGTCGAAGGATCCGCGGGAAGATCGATTGTTGGTAAGTCTCCGCTAGATCTAGAATCTCTGTAATTTTATCTTCATGGTCTTTTCCCGACGTGTAGGTGGGAGGAAGCAATATATTGGTTGACTCTCCTAGGCTTCCTCGCCCAGGGAACTTTAAACAGTAAACCACTGAGTAGAGCGGAATGTCTCTGTTGTAGCATCTACCACTGTAGTTGGCTGAGCATCTCCGTAACTTTCGTACTTGCTAAACGAACCTGCAAAGAATCTTGCTGTTCTTTCTTTGAATCTTCTCCATTTCCTCTATCAACACTGTCTTGTATAGATCCCAGACTCACCAGCAATATTGAAGCATTGGTCAAACAATGGTTTTGTAAGCTACCTCCCTCGTGGGCTGTTCTTCTTGAAGATTCTTCTAGTGAATCTCCGTCTGCTATCTGCCTTACATGCGTTTATTTTTATGTGATCGTTCCACTTTAAATCGCACTCTATACATAACCTTAGATACTTAACAGAAGTTAATGCTTCCAGCGATTGTTCACCAAACGTGCAGTCGTACAATAATAGGTCTTTCTGTCTTTTTGTGCACAATACATTACATTTGTTACTGCTAGTCACTGCACGAGCGTGGATAACCTGCACGTCTACCTGCATTTCGCTGCAGTTTCCTAGTGTTGCCATTCTCCGTAAACAACAGCAACACCCACGAAAAATCTTATGGAACCTCCAATGTTATCCACTAGGTCACTTATACTCATCAGCCAGAACATTATGGCCACTTACCTAATAGCCGGGATGTATAACAGCGGCGATGCGTTGTGGCAGGGAAGCAATGAGGCGTTGGTAAGTTGCTGGAGGTTTGAGCACAAGATCTGCACACACAAGTCTAAGAAGGGTATTGTAAGCTATGTGCTATCTGCCTTACCTGCATTTATTTTTAGCCCCATAAATACCGGGCAGGTGTGTGTGTGTGTGTGTGTGTGTGTGTGTGAAGGTGTGGAGGGAGGGGGAAACACGACCGGTGTGCGGACATTTGCCACTTGCCACGCCGGACATTTGCCACGATTTGACCTGCTCCGAAGGGTTGGGTCCCTTGTCTCCCCCTCCTCCTCCTCACTTACTGAGCCTTTCCGCTGGTTTACTTAACGTAGAACCAGAATCTCTCTAGATTTTCCGCCACATGTCTAGAGAGAGTTTCGTTGTGGAAACTATTAAATGCATCTCGCATTGAAATCCGCTCTAAATTTCGAACGTCAGTAAAACTTCGCCAATCTTGGAGATTTTGCTTTCGTCTAAATTATGCTTGCCTTTTTTGGTGCTCCTGCAGCAGCTTTCTGTCGTGTTTTGTGTACCATTGGGGATCAGTTCCGTCTCTTGTTAATTTATTTGGTATGAATTTCTCGAGTGCTGTTGATACTATTTTTTTGACCTTAAAGCCACATATGGTCTTCACTTACATAGTTTGGAAGGGTTGGAGACTGTCTCTTAGAAAGACGTCAACCGAATTTTTAGTTGCTTTTATAAATAGATATATTTCGCGTTTAGTTTTGGTGAATTTCTTTGATAAGGAATTGAGCCTCGCTGCAACTGTGTGTTCACTAATCCCTGGATCCGTGGTGATGCTCAGAATTATTTGTGGCTAAGAGGTCAAGTGTGTTTTCGTAACCATTTACAATTTGAATGGCCTCGTGAACTAATTTTTCAAAATAATTTTATAAAAAGCATTTAGAAGAATTATGAAAGTTGTTCTCTATCTACAATATGGTCTGAAAATGTATTTTTTACCACACGCGTAAGGTAGATTGAAGTCACTGCCAACTATAATTGTATGAGTAGGGTACCTATTTGTGATGAGACTCAAGTTTTCTTTGAACTGTTCAGCAACTGTTTCATCTGAGACCGCGGGTCGGTAAAAGGTGCCAGTTATTAATTTATTCCGGTTGTTGAATATAACCTCTGCCCATACTCTCACAGGAACTATCTGCTTCAATGTCGCTTGTGAGCTGGAACACACATTACACTATTTTTCCTTAAGTTGTGCTTCTTGTTTCTATTGTAGTGCAGATCATTACAATTACGGCTTTTCCCTCCAAAACCTAGGATGCTTTCTCTGTGACCCTGTAAATACCAGAGCTAAACAATGTAGAACAACAACGTACGTTACAAGCATAGCATTCTGTATTACTTCATTACCTTATTTCTAACATTTTAAAATTGTATGTCGACTTTAGATGACATGTCAATCATAGATGTTCTTATCTCTATTTAGCGAACGTATTTTCAGTCATGTTTTGAACATTGTCATGCTACACTTTATTAACTAATGTTTCGCCGCAAGGGATACCGCTCTTTAGAGAGTAAATTAATATGGTGTATGTCGTTCTTCTTTCAAACATTCACATACCTATTTCTTCTTTCCTTGTTGTCTTTTGGGCATGCAGTTGTTGTAATTAAAGTAGGCACAAATGCAGTGATCAAAACGAAATGATTAGTGTACATTCGCATTCTCTTTACATCGTTCCTTTCTTGTTCCTCCCGTGGCGATGGACTGTTTCTATCGCAATCAGTAAGCTTGAAAGGAAGCTACCGTACAGACAGAGGAATCTATATCTATACTTGGCAGAACTAATTACATACTGACATAATCGTTGGTATTGTTTTCGTTACCCAAAAGCTACAAATAATTTGATTTCGGAAAAGAAGCTCTGTATTTGTCCAAGATGTCGAAGAAGAAGGTCCCTTGCGTACTGGTTGTATCGAGTAAGATGCGGAGACGGCGATTTGAAAGCGGACAGAAGAAGTACGAGAAAGGGCGTCCCTTGCCTGGGGGATCGCTACCGGGTGAAGGGGCAAGTGTGGCAAATGTCCGGCGTGGCAAACGTCATTCGCCACGACCAACCATATCCCAGATGTGTTCGATCGTGTTCAGATTTGGCGAGTATGGGGGGGGGGGAAGGCAGCACATCAACTGCAACTCGCCACTGTGTTCCTCTAACCATTCCATAACACACCTGCCCTTTCACACGGCGCATTATCTTGACGAAAAATGCCACTGCTCTCGGGAAACATGATCGTCATGAAGGGTTGTACGTGGGCTGCAGGCAGTGTACGCTACTTCTTGGCCGCCACGGTGCCTTGCAGGATCTCCACTGAACCCACGGATGCAAACGTGAATGTTCCCCAGAGCACAATGGAGCCGCCGCCAGTACAGGTGTCAAGGAGCTGTTCACCTGGAAGACGACGGATTCGCGCCCTCCCATCGGCGTAATGAAGAAGGTAACGGAAATCATCAGATCATGCAACGATCTGCCATTGTACCAACGTCCAGTGCCGATGGTCACGTGCCCATTTCAATTACAGTTGCCGATGTCGTGGGTTTAACATTGGCACGTGCATGAGTCGTCGGCTGCGGTGGGCCCATCGTTAGGAGTCTTCAGTGCACTGTGTGTTCACACACACTTGAACTCGGCCCAGCATTAAGGTCTGATGTTAGATACTCCGCAGTCCGCCACCTGCCCTATTTTACCAGTATGTCCAGCCTACGACGCCTGACATCTGTAATGAGGGTTAGGAACCTGTTGAAGACATTCACCACAGCACTGCTCAACATCCGACAAGTCGTGCAGTTCCCGAAATGCTGGTGCCGAACCTCCGGGGTATCACAATCTGCCCTCGGTCAAACTCGGCTAAATCGCCCGCCTTCCCCATTCTACACACGGACAGCACGCTCACTGATACTTTATGCACCGTGCTTGTGTCTGACTAGCAATCATTCCTCGCCAGGTGGCCCTGCTATCGGCTGGACGGGTCCATGTCGATAGTAGGTTATAATGTTCTGGCTGATCACTGTATATAAACTATGAAAAGTGATGGTACTATGACTGCCTATGGGTACGTCCGAAGTTATTTTTACGTGTGAATTTAAGAATGACTTGCGTGTTTTGTTTGCTAAGAACTCATCAATCCAATCGTACAGCTAGCTGATATTCCGTACGCTCGCTTTCGAGGAACGCTCCGCTGTTAGCTGGACACGTCACAAGAAATTCACAGCCTTACAAAACAAATATAAACACAAAGTCACGCGAAGAGCGATGATGTAACGTGGAGAGGAACGGTCATAACACGGCGCTATCTTTGGACGCGCAGCGCTAGCGTGCGTAATGCATATTTATCATATGTGATGCGTGCCGGAGGGGAGGGTGATTCCGAGTAAAGCTGTGAGAGCGGTAGGAGGGGAGACAGGAGGAGAAGACTAGAGTACAAACGGTTCAGGAGGGGCCGGGGGCGTGGCTGCCTTGTTTTCTTGTCACAGTTGGAACGTGAAACCGCGATACCAAAACAAGTATGACTGTCGCCCTAGTGACAAACTGAGAAGATCGTCTGTGTGTCCTTTCCGGTTACGACAGCGACTGTTTGACGAGTGAAGTACTAGGAGGGAGGGGGGGGGGGGGGCGACAGAGGTTCGACGGGGAGCTGTTGTGGTGGAGGGGGTGGTCAGTTCCAGAAGCAGCGGACTGTGACGCGGCTTGGGCGCCGCGCTGTCAGGAATAGCGGCTGACGTGAGCGCGACACGTCAGCGGCGCGTCTTCAGAGGCAGAAGCCGTGGCAGGGGCCGCGGCCTCGCTCCGCCGCTCATCCATTCATCGAGCAGCGGCGCCGTGGCGATCGCGACAGCTCTAGGTCACGGACCCTCTGGCGGCGTCCCTGCGAAAACTCTGACTCCCTCCAGTGCTACCAACTCTAGGCTCCACACTCAGGCCGGAACCGAAATTAAAAGTTTCCAGTCTGAAAGAATCCACGAGGGTTGGAAAGATGAGGATGATCTTCAGTATTCCGGGTTACATCTGACTTTGGCACAGAAACGGGCGAATTACGCTGCCACAAAAATCTTTGGTCATTTGCTAAAGAGCATTAAAAGTCTGGTAGCTAGGCGAACAAGGTTTAAAAACAAATTAAAAGAATTTATGAACGACTACTCTTTCTAAACAATAGATGAATTTTTAGATATGGTTGTTGTTGTTGTTGTGGTCTCCAGTCCAGAGGCTGGTTTGATGCAGCTCTCCATGCTACTCAATCCTGTGCAAGCTTCTTCATCCCCCAGTACTTAGTGCAACCTACATCCTTCTGAATCTGCTTAGTGTATTCATCTCTTGGTCTCCCTCTATGATTTTTACCCTCCACACTGCCCTCCAATGCTAACTTTGTGATCCCTTGATGCCTCAGAACATGTCCTACCAACCAGTCCCTTCTTCTTGTCAAGTTGTGCCACAAACTCCTCCCCAATTCTATTCAATACCTCGTCATTAGTTATGTGATCTACCCATCTAATCTTCAGCATTCTTCTCTACCATCACATTTCGAGAGTTTCTATTCTCTTCTTGTCCAAACTATTTATCGTCCATGTTTCACCTCCATACATGGCTACACTCCATACAAATACTTTCAGAAACGAGTTTCTGACACTTAAATCTAAACTCGATGTTAACAAATTTATCTTCTTCAGAAACGCTTTCCCTACCACTGCCGGTCTATATTTCATATCCTCTCTACTTCGACCATCATCGGTTATTTTGCTCCCCAAATAGCAAAACTCATTTACTACTTTAAGAGTCTCATTTCCGAATCTAATACACTCAGCATCACCCGACTTAATTCGACTACATTCCATTATCCTCGTTTTCGTTTTGTTGATGTTCATCTTATATCCTCCTATCAAGACACTGTCCATTCCCCTCAACTGCTCTCCCAAGTCCTTTGCTGTCTCTGACAGAATTAGAAGGTCATCGACGAACCTCATAGTTTTTATTTCTTCTCCGTGGCCGTCCGGGGTGGCCGAGTGGTTCTAGGCGCTACAGGCTGGAATCGCGCGACCGCTACGGTCGCAGGTTCGAATCCTGCCTCGGGCATGGGTGTGTGTGATGTCCTTAGGTTAGTTAGGTTTAAGTACTTCTAAGTTCTAGGAGACTGATGACCTCAGAAGTTCATTCCCATAGTGCTCAGAGCCATTTGAACCATTTTCTTCTCCGTGCATTTTAATACCTACTCCGAATTTTTATTTTGTTTCCTTCACTGCTTGCTCAATAAACAGATTGAATAACATCGGGGATAGGCTACAACCCTGTCTCACTCCCTTCCCAACCACTGCTTTCCTTTCATGCCCATCAACTCTTATAACTGCGATCTGGTTTCTGTGCAAATTGTAAATAGCCTTTCGATCCATATATTTTACCCCTGCCACCTTTAGAATTTGAAAGAGAGTATTCCAGTCGACATTGTCAAAAGCTTTCTCTAAGTCTACAAATGCTAGAAACGTAGGTTTGCCTTTCCTTAATCTTTCTTCTAAGATAAGTCGTAGGATCAGTATTGCCACACGTGTTCCAATATTTCTACGGAATCCAAACTGACCTTCCCCGATGTCGGCTTCTACCAGTCTTTCCATTCGTCTGCAAAGAATTCGCGTTAGTATTTTGCAGCTGGGACTTATTAAACTGATAGTTCGGTAATTTTCACATCTGTCAATACCTGCTTTCTTTGGATAGATATGAAGTAGTAACTGTAAAAAAGAATTAATTATTTTGTATAAAGAAAACTTATGTTAAAGTGACGAGTTCCATATCATTAGGAGACGTCGTATTCATGATCTATGGAACAAGAAATAATGTTTGTAGGTACAATCCCGTGTAGCGCCGACAGTGAAGAACAGAGGAGGTGATGTAACGGTATGGGGGTATTTTCCGTGGTTATGTTACGAACGCCTTATTTAAAAATGTTTCCAATGGCTCTAAGCGCTATGGAACTTAACATCTGAGGTCAATAGTCCCCTAGATTTAGAAATAACTAACCTAAGGACATCACACATATCTTTGCCCGAGGCAGGATTCGAACCTGCTACAGTAATAAATATCAGTATTGCAGCAAACTCAAGTAACTTCACTTACAAAATGATATATGTATAGCTGCCGCGGCATATCGTTACTCCAGTAATTTGTTAAACAGACAGCTGCTGCCTGCAGAGAGTGATCAATAAATTTTGGTAAGGTTTTGACTGAAATTTAGCAACTTCGCTAACACGAAGCCAACGCAAAACTGTACGAGGTTAAAGTAAAGCACGATTTCCATTTATTTTGTTGTTATTGATCTGGTGAATGTAATAAAACATGTCCCAGACGTGTATATGCAGTCGTTTTCCAGAATATCGAGAGAAGCAAAGAAGTAATTTCGTAAAAGTTTTAATTTATTAACTACTTGGCCCAATTTGTTTTTTAAATTCCAGACAATTGCACAAAGTTTTCAACAGAGGTTGGAGAGAGTTTAATTTTTGAAAAGTGATGGTAGCAAGGTTAACTGAAACTGTATGAATGTGTCAGATAATCTGCCCTTATTAATACCATAGCACACGTGAATTCATGTTAAATCGGAAGAAACAAAGCTCAGTGTTAACGAAGTTCTACAGTGTACATACAGTTTTACAATACATTCACAATAAATAATCAAAAATGTCTCCACTAAGTTCAGTGCATTTACTTTAACCTCATACAGTTTTGCGATGGCTTCATATTAGCGAAGTTGCTAAATTTCAGGCAAAGTCTTTTGTTAACCGTAACTCCTTAACTAAACATTTGCCGACCTATTTTTATATGAACTTTTTTCTTTAATTTTGCTTGTAGAACAACATATTAAAATATTTACATATCTTCGTGAATCACCGCTCTGAAGAGAAGTGTGCGCTGATATGAAGCTTTCTGGAAGATTAAAACTGTGTGCCTACTGTGATAGTAGAGCACTTGCCCGTGAAAGGCAAAGGTTCCACGACGAGTATCGCAGTCCACTTCACCCCTCCGCCGCCCCACACCGGGCCCCGGTGGACCCCCCAGGGAACGTCTCGCACCAGACGAGTGTAACCCTAAATGTTTGCGTGGTAGAGTAATGGTGGCGTACGCGTACTGGTTTGCGCAGCAATCGCCGACATAGCGTAACTGAGGCGGAATGAGGGGAACCAGCCCGCATTCGCCGAGGCAGATGGAAAACCGCCTAAAAACCATCCATATACTGGCCGGCTCACCGGACCTCGACCCAAGTCCGCTAGCGGATTCGTGCCGGGGACCAGGCCCTCCTTCCCAATATGGAAAGCCGTGCGTTAGGCCGCCAGCTAACCGGGCGGGCATGTAAACTTATAAACGGCAGTATTATGCCACTGGGAAGTGCCACATTTCTGTAGATACAATTCTGGTGTGCACGAGGTTGTTACGTAATCTGTCGAGTACTGACTTGCGTTGGTCGGCTCTGCAGTTGTTTTTAAATACGAGAGTACGTGAAAGATTACGTAACAACCTAGCGTCCACTAAAACTGTATGCACACTACTATTGCAATTCCCAACAGTATAACACTGACGTACATAAGTTCACTTTCTCATAGTTGTTAATAACAACCGTTCATAGAGTTGCAGACGACATGCCATATGCCGAAAAACGGCAATAAAACATGGAAAATATGCCAGAAACAACGGCAACAAAAGTACAAATCATGCTGTGACTTTAAGTAACTAAGGTATTATGGAACTATTCACACAATACTGTATCTGGAACCAACCAGTGCACATGTTATAACGTTTTGTAATGTTTATAACGACGCTGATTTAACATGTTTTGGAATTAAAAGAAAAAACACTGATGACGGCGGTATTTTCGCTGAAACTCGTTAGGGACAGACAGCAAACAGAAGTGTTTTGCATGAAAGCGGGCTAAAATCCTATATTGTTGTTTTTATGCATGCAGGGACCAACGGAAGAGATTCAAGATCGAGGTAATATATTTTATGTATTTTGACTTTAATAAGTTCTCTGTTTGTGTGTGTGAGTGTGTGTGTGTGTGTGTGTGTGTGTGTGTGTGTGTGTGTGTTTTACTGGCGCACAACAATATACTGGATCTTCCACTTACTGGAAGCCGTTTGCACTATGATTTCGCGAGAACGGTGTCTACTTCCAGTTAATATGCGAGGACGTGGACTTCGCAGTAGCAGACGTTTCTATACCTATAGTCCGATCCACGAACGATAGCGGCTCGGGCGTGCACTGGTGGCGATTCCAAGCGACAGTTGCGGTACGCGTATGCGCGCGCTTTCCGCTTGAATATAGCGTATATCCTGCAAATTATGTGTCTCGCTTGCTTGTGCAAAGTTTATCACTTACCACCACAATCAGCGATGAATACTCGCAACAAATGGAATCGAAATTGACTAAACAACTCGCTACGATCACGTTTGATGCTCGCATTAGCTACGGCATTCACAGCCGAGCGCTCAAAATATGCCGAACGCTCAGTGGCTGTCGGAGAATGCGTGACATACGTGCGCAGAACAAGCCTAAAATTGACCGCCATCATTGGTGACTCCAACTATAGTAAGATGTCAACTAATTTGTAGAGATGGCATTTTATTGTTTAGGCTGGTCATTTTTCTGTCCATTTTATTTTATTTACCGTTTTTCGTGTAGCCAGCACCTTATTTCAACCGCTGATTAAAAAATTGTGTGAAGACGTACAGGGGACATTGTAACTGGTAACAGATGATAGCAATGCGCCGTGCTAACTGAATTATTTCAGATAATCGTCGGAAAAAATGGCACAGAGCAATATAAATACACCAACTTATTCTGCAGTCACAGTGAGCTATAATTTTCTGTTTACACGATGGCTTCTGTGAACCGCGGTTTATTTTCAAGGAATATTCTTAAGAATCTATTTTATTTAGTAGCGATTCATCAAGAACATTAACACATTTAATCACACTATGTAAGCATGGAAGTAGTTGCCAGGGAGTAACTGATGAAATCATAACCAAATTATTTTTAACAAATGGGACTTTTATTCACTTTAATAGTGCCTAAAAGCATTTTTTAAAACAGATTTAAAATTATAATCAGAAAGCACCCTCTAAATATCAAAGTTACAATTTATTCAGAGGCAGAAGGAAACAAGTTTTGACTGTATGAGCTTTCAGGCAGAGAACCTTGCCGCTCCCCTTTGACACGGCCGTAGTTAAGACCGCTCACAACAGCCTCTGAAAGACTACACTGGTGCAAATCTGCAACACACCAGATAACTTTAAACTAAGAGTTCTAACAATTTACGCAAGCACACAAACTATGCACCCCCTCCCCCCCCCTAGAAGGGATGGAAATGGTACAAAACACTAACAATTAAAATATTAACCTGGCCACCGAAGGTGCAACTTGATTTTAACTTCTAAGAAAAGTCTTACGGTGAAAGGGTGGCAACTTTATATACTAAAATGATCATTTAAATAAAAGCCCATGAAATGCAATCTTACATAAAATTCTACAAGGTTGGCCAAACAATAGTTAAAATGCTCTACAGTACACAGATACCGCCTCTCAAGATCATAAGCAATAATATCGAAGTTTCCAAAGATCAAAACATATTTCAGGTATTAGGCCGTTACACTCCAGGCAATAAATTCGTTAACACGCCAAATCCGACAAACATGACAGAGGCAGCTACTAACGTACGGTAGATTGATAGGAAGATTACCGAACAAACCGAACCACGGTTTGCTCTAGCCCGCCCCTACTCCACAAGGGAAAAACGGACCACCCAATTTATAAACAACCACCTTCCCGCGGGTGGGCAAACGGAGAAGAATGGTGGGACAACCCCAAAGCAAAACGGCTGGTGACTTCACCAAGAAAACAAGTAGAATTTAACAACAGTAAATCAAACAACATATCACCAATCACTTAACTACTAATAAACTACGATTTCTCGAGAAGACCTGGCGCAGCTCCCCCAAATCGCCCTCCCGAACCGTCCGCTGCCAGCCGCTTCAACGGACGCAGGAAGGCGCGCCGATCTCCCGTCTCACGGCGTCGCAGCTCACACCGCTAGACTGATGTCGTGGGTTGATTCCTGTTGCTGTCGTGTCGACTGCGAAGCCACTACCCCTCGCTATACGCCGCGGTCGACTGGACTCACGTGGCGACCTCACATGCGCCGCCGCTCAAGACGGACAAGTCATCTTGTGCCTCAGTGCGCGACCGACCGACCGATCCATCCAACCGCCAATGACCATTGCCTGAGCAAACTCGAGCAGACTGGCCGCCTAACGCGCAGACTCAGATGCAGGAATTAAGCCCCGAGCGGGCGACCACTCGCTGAATTCTCTTACTGGCGAAGTGGAAAGACCCATTTGCCGGCTTTAAAGGTTGATCCGAACGACAGACAGACACTAACTGCCTAACAAATGCGGACGAGAGACAGACTAGCAAGCTAGGGACGAGAGACTGACTCAGACTGACTGGCGAGCCCATAGCGCCCCTTAAATGCACATGAGCAGGCAACCTTTCCCCTTTCCCACCAGAGGGAGACACCGAAGCTGCGATTGCCACAGCGGCGCCACCGCCAGAAACGGAGGGCGACTGCTTCACACTACGCGCTGCAATTTTTACCACGGCTCATTCTGCAAGGCAAGGGTTTAGAAATACACTCCTGGAAATTGAAATAAGAACACCGTGAATTCATTGTCCCAGGAAGGGGAAACTTTATTGACACATTCCTGGGGTCAGATACATCACATGATCACACTGGCAGAACCACAGGCACATAGACACAGGCAACAGAGCATGCACAGTGTCGGCACTAGTACAGTGTATATCCACCTTACGCAGCAATGCAGGCTGCTATTCTCCCCTAGAGACGATCGTAGAGATGCTGGATGTAGTCCTGTGGAACGGCTTGCCATGCCATTTCCACCTGGCGCCTCAGCTGGACCAGCGTTCGTGCTGGACGTGCAGACCGCGTGAGACGACGCTTCATCCAGTCCCAAACATGCTCAATGGGGGACAGATCCGGAGATCTTGCTGGCCAGGGTAGTTGACTTACACCTTCTAGAGCACGTTGGGTGGCACGGGATACATGCGGACGTGCATTGTCCTGTTGGAACAGCAAGTTCCCTTGCCGGTCTAGGAATGGTAGAACGATGGGTTCGATGACGGTTTGGATGTACCGTGCACTATTCAGTGTCCCCTCGACGATCACCAGTGGTGTACGGCCAGTGTAGGAGATCGCTCCCCACACCATGATGCCGGGTGTTGGCCCTGTGTGCCTCGGTCGTATGCAGTCCTGATTGTGGCGCTCACCTGCACGGCGCGAAACACGCATACGACCATCATTGGCACCAAGGCAGAAGCGACTCTCATCGCTGAAGACGACACGTCTCCATTCGTCCCTCCATTCACACCTGTCGGGACACCACTGGAGGCGGGCTGCACGATGTTGGGGCGTGAGCGGAAGACGGCCTAACGGTGTGCGGGACCGTAGCCCAGCTTCATGGAGACAGTTGCGAATGGTCCTCGCCGATACCCCAGGAGCAACAATGTCCCTAATTTGCCGGGAAGTGGCGGTGCGGTCCCCTACGGCACTGCGTAGGATCCTACGGTCTTGGCGTGCATCCGTGCGTCGCTGCGGTCCGGTCCCAGGTCGACGGGCACGTGCACCTTCCGCCGACCACTGGCGACAACATCGATGTACTGTGGAGACCTCACGCCCCACGTGTTGAGCAATTCGGCGGTACGTCCACCCGGCCTCCCGCATGCCCACTATACGCCCTCGCTCAAAGTCCGTCAACTGCACATACGGTTCACGTCCACGCTGTCGCGGCATGCTACCAGTGTTAAAGACTGCGATGGAGCTCCGTATGCCACGGCAAACTGGCTGACACTGACGGCGGCGGTGCACAAATGCTGCGCAGCTAGCGCCATTCGACGGCCAACACCGCAGTTCCTGGTGTGTCCGCTGTGCCGTGCGTGTGATCATTGCTTGTACAGCCCTCTCGCAGTGTCCGGAGCAAGTATGGTGGGTCTGACACACCGGTGTCAATGTGTTCTTTTTTCCATTTCCAGGAGTGTACGTAGAAGTAACATTATAGCCAGACTGAAACTCCATTAGATGGAGCAGAAACTCTATACGGGAACAGATGTTCAGTTATATGGGCACCTAACTATCTGTAAAACATTCAAGGATGATTTTGAAAGTTGTATGTCCTGATGCAAGAGTAGTGATGAGCTCCAACACTGTATTGGGGGGGGGGGGGGGGCGGCGGAGGGGGAATGAAGATGAACAAGTCAAATCGGAGTCTTGAATTGGCGACGTTTCTGCATTTCTTGAGTTACCTACAGCACTCAGTACATAGTTCTGCAAACTTCGGACAGATCATTAGCTGAAAAGCATCATCGTTGCCCCACAGTGCAGCAAAGTGGGATAACAAGCCTAAGCAAAGACAAGGTCAACGCTAACTAGAAGACTGACGTGTCTAGCAGAGCAGTTAGGTGAAAAAGGTACTGTACATTGTCGTAGTTGGACAACCGAACGCGTCGAACGTCGATTATCAGAGGAAGCCGTCCAGCTGTGCAGGTGTGTGTGGCGTGCCGTGCCGCTGTTTACGGCGAGCTGGCGTTATCAGACGATGACGAACGCCGGACGACGACGTCACCAGCGGAGCCTCACCGGTGACGACACACGCCAGGCACGCCCTGCAGGTGCCGTCCTTCCTGCTGCCAGCTCGCTTCAGGTTTGCTCTGTTTGTATTTTAATTCGCACGGCCGCGCGCTAGCGGATGGTTTTTCCCAGTGTTACTACTTAGTGAACAAGAGGAGGCTGCAAAATTTAAGCACGCAGTCTTCACGGAACATTGTAACCTCCCCACCGCAATTTTAAAAGAAAGAAAATTGACAATACTTAATAGAAATGTGGAGCCAAGTGTAACCTCCCTACAAAATTTTAAAAGAAAGAAAATGACGATACTAATTAGAAATGCTGATGGACATTGCTCTATGCGTAACCTGCCCACAATCAAATGTACTGACAATGGCAACAAAAATGTGAAATTCGCAATCTGACTCAAATATAAATCCTTCAAAAAATTAAAGCCCATTCAGTGACAAGAAAATTCAATTAAACCGAAATATCGGTCTATGGCCCTGTGTAAAACAATCACAATTAAAGTCTTACCTCAGAATAAATGGATGTCACATATCTGCTCTTGTTGTTGCGCACCGCTTGGAGGAACTGCATTGCAAATAATAATATTCCCTTTTTTTTTGTGATTTTAGTGGAATTTTTCTTCAAAAGAAGTGGAATGAAATGGGAAGTGCAACGAGATCTTTAGTTCAAAAAATTAAACTTTTGAGAAAATGCTTTTGAAATAAAAAAAAAATTATTATTGAGAGACTTGTTGGAGAATAATTACAATAAATAAAATTTTTCATTATCTAATGATTATATTAATTAACAGGATACCTTATTCCTCATCTTGACCATCGTTGCCGACCGCCTACATCACACAACCGCACTGGGCTGCTACTTAGCGACAACTAACTGAGTACTGCTCTCAACTAGACAGAGCTACAGACTCGCAACGACTGAACTGACAGACTCGCAACGACCGACTACTGCATTGGCCTACAGCTACTAACAGACTGAGCAACGACTACTACTGACTGAGAACCGCTCGCAACACTCGCGCGGTCAAGCGCATACTCTCTGGTCACAGATGCTACAATGCCTCGCCATCGCTGCTGCGTTACATACGTGTTTCATAACCCTCCACTCGGGGGGCAAAAATTTGGCAGCGATGGTGAGTCATTTGGACTTGCCAAGCGCGGCAAAATTTTTCTTTAATTAACAAAATCCTACAACTTACAGAATATTTAAATGTTGTGCACACGCACTAAGTACAAAATATATCAGACAAGGACAAAATGTGTATACTAAACATAGTAGCAAATCAGAAAAAAGTATATACAAACTTTTTGACAGATAAAGTGCACAGGCACTGAAAAAATTCTTTAGCATATGCAGAACAAATAAACAGACTGGCAAGAATAAGTAAATGTTGTGCACACGCACTAAGTACAAAATATATCAGACAAAGACAAAATGTGAGTACAAAACATAGTAGCAAATCAGAAAAGTATATACAAATTATTTGACAGATAACAAAGTGCACAGGCACTGAAAAAATTCTTTAGCATATTCAGAACAAATAAACAGACTGGCAAAAAATATTATGTTGACAAGTGTACATGCACTGAAAAATGTCTTTAGCATTTTCACAACAAATAAACATAATGGCAAGAAAAAAAAAAAATTCATGTCCAAAGTGCACATGCACTGAAAAATGTCTGTAGTATTTTCACAACAAATAAACATAATGGCAAACATCATGTCGACCAGTGACATAAGCGTACTCACACTGGAGTTTAGCGAATCGAAAAATGTATAACCTATGAACATAAATGATGTTACCAAAAAAAAAATTTTTTCTTTATGTGACAAGAATCAGGATAGGAAAGGGAGGGATTGCATCATGGTTGTAGCACTTTAGATTGCACACAGCTGCTCTGAAAGTCCATATCTTTCCACAGTAGTACAACACCAAGTGACACAACTTGAAGTTCTTTTCCCATCAGAATTTATCAGTGTAGCCAAGACACTGAACTGTCGTAGTAATGTTCCATGTTTTCATTTTGGCAGTACATTAGGTACACCAAACAGTGGGACCATAATAATGTCTTCATCGCTCATGGTGGTGGACAGCATGTCGTGTCAACACCACACTCTTACAAGGCACACCAACGTAGAATTAGTGCAAAACCAAATATAGTGCTCCATGATCACTGGGATAAACAGGACAAATGGACATTGCAGTAATTCAGGGTAGTCAGCTTATGAGGTGAAGGACATCAAGTCACATAATATTGACAATTACAGTCTTCATTGATAGTTTGTGGCATTCATAGCCCAGTTATTGAACATTTCTGTACCAAGTATGTAGTATTACAGAAAAATGTTCATTAATTGTTTTACATAGAATCAGTAGCCTTCTTTTCCTGGTTACAAAGCATTATGAAATAATCTCATTCCTTTCAGTTACAGAGTATAATTAAGAATCATTAACCTTTTCCTAATTACAGTTAATTAATCATTTGTCATTAATTAATCATTTGTCTAATTACAGTTAATTAATTAATCATTTGTCATTTCAATATACTAAGAATTATTAGCCTTAATTAATTACAAAGCATTATTAAACAGTACCATAGTTAATTAATTATGTGTCATTCCAATCTATTAAGAATCATTAGTCTTTTCCTAATTACAAAGCATTATGAAACAGTCACATTCATTTCCAACAACAAAGTATCAACATTGAAAACAAGAGTTAATTAATGGCATAATTAATAACAATTTCGTTGATTGACATTAATTATTGGCACTCAGTGGCCATCAAGTATTGAATAGAATAAAACATAGTTCATCATTCAGTATTATTCAGATCATTACAAAGTCATTATTAAAAATCAGTTAATTACAGTCAAATCATTAGTAATCACAGGCATTACAATAAACAGTGGCAGTTATTAGCTAGTGACAAAGCATTATTTTGAATATAGTCTCATTAAGAGGTCATTACTCGAGTGACATGCTATTCAGAGTTGATCAGTATTATTCTGAATTATCATAAACTAGTGACATTATGTGGGACTGGTAATACTTTTTTTTTTGTAGCAATGCATTGCGTTGGGATCGATAATTAATTGCTGAGGCATAATACTTTTTGCTTTTGACCTATTGCTGCAAATGAGGATAGGTAACGTCATTCGTCATGAGTCAGCTGTAGCAAGATTATGTAACAAGGCAGTACATGTGATCACATTTATAAATGATAAACACAAATGGGTAGAAAATATAAAAATGCAAGTACTAGAACAGGTACAATAAGTAACAGGTTTAGTAAGTGTCATGAAAAACTTCTCCTGGAAAAAATACAAAAACGGATTATTGACCTGAAAGAAGAAACGCACACTATGCTGAAAAGTAGTGAACTTCGAATTAACAAGTAGTGAAATGTGTATAAAATGTGTTCCATAGCTGTCCTTTCCAAAACTTTCCGTCATCCTACTATGCAATATAACACCTGCTGTCAAAGCAAACTGCAACAAATACTTAAATAACTACGTAGCATAAATACACAACTTCAACATTATCCTCATCTGTAAAAAAAAAAAACTTCATTATCCATCACTTCATTATCCATATTATCATAACTTCATTATTATCACCACCTGTAAAGAAAAACTTCATTATTCATAACATCATATCCTTCATCATTATTCATCAGTATTCATTATCATCTGCAAAAAATCACTTCATTACTCATTTCATAACTATTCCTTATCTCTAGCATATTTCATCACTAAAACTAAGATGTGTAGTTCAGTCTGACAGCCTGCATCAATCACCTTGTATTCTGAAAGAAAAAATTAGTTAAGACTGCTATTCTGTGATGAGTATAGTATAGTCTTGTTAATGCTTGTTAATCCTGATCCCTTTACTCTTCCTCATAAAGTCATTGCATCTCCTTTCGTTTATTCCGTAGGTGAAATTCCCATTTATGTTAAATTTATTTCTTAGAATCATCATTGCTTTCTGAAATGGATGAACAAAGATTAATGTCTTGCATTTAAATCCTATACCCACTAAATAATGACTGGTTTATGGAGACACAATTAACCATACAGCATAACATGACAGAAAACGTAATATGTCAAAAACATTGACAGTGTTCAGATGCAAAAAAATGTACACAGAATAATACAATGCAGTAGCAAAAAAAATGTGAAACAGTCACGATGTTGAGATGTCATAAGGCAAAAAAAAAAAAATGTCAAAGTCGACTGGTGTGTGTTATATCTTAACTATTTCATAGTGCATACAAACAAAACTGGAGTACAGTCATATACACAAAAAAAATGGAAAATGTGCACGGTCTGATGTGTAACGACAAGAAAAGCGACCTGCTAACCTTACCTTGCCGGGCACTTGCCAAGAAAAAAATACGATAATCATCAATAATTAGTCACATAAATATAATTGCAGAAATAGTCGTAAATGTGTAAATTCATCTGGAAAAATATGCATGGTCTGATGTGTGACGACAAGAAAAGCGACCTGCTGACCTTACCTTGCCGGGCACTTGCCAAGAAAAAAAATACGATAATCATCAATAATTAGTCAGGTGAATTAATTGCTTTAGTAAATGGCATCATAGTGTGTCGAATCATACAGTGGTTTCACTCAATAAACGGTTTAATGTTTGAGATATGGTGATTGCCTTTCGATTTTCTGGTTCTCAAAGTTTCGACGTGTACAACATTGGGGTGAGGGATACTGCGAATCCGATACGGACCTGCGTATAGAAGTTCAAATTTACTGCACTTACCTTTTAATTTGCTGGATAAATAGTGTGTACGTACTAATATCTTCTGTCCAACGTGAAAGTCGCGGCGTGTACAAACCTGTTTTTGCTGTCTTCTCCGGCGCTCTGCGGCACGTTTGATGTTGTTCAGCGCAATGTCAATTATTTCGTGGTGTCGTAGGCGACGATTTTTGGGGAAGTCTATTAATTCTTTAATTTTGTTCGGTGGTTCAACGTTTTTCAGTATAACAGTCGGAGATAGCATAGTGGATTCATTTGGAATGGAATTAATTACATCTTGGAATGAGAGTATGTGTGTATCCCAATCAATATGTCTTTTGTGGCAGTATATTCTGCACAGCTTACCAATTTCCTTCATTAATCTTTCACAAGGGTTCGAAGAAGCGTGGTACTTGGATATATAGATCGGAGAAATGTTTCTAGCTCGTAACATGCGTGTCCATACACTACTACGAAATTGAGATCCATTATCAGAAATTACTTTCATCACATGCCCTACATGAGATAGAAAATGTTTTACAAATGCTTTCGAAACAGTTTTAGCAGTAGCTTTGCGTAACGGAGTGAAAGTAACAAATTTTGAAGTGAGCTCAACAGCGACAAAAATGTAGCAAAAACCTCTGTTAGTTCTCGGAATCGGACCAAAAATATCTACTGCGGCCATGTGTCTTAATTTCACAGGTATAATGGGATATAAACGAGGAATATGTGAAGTGGTGTCTGATTTAGCTTTCTGGCAAATTTTACAAGACGCTAAAACTCGTCGTATACGTTTTTCCATGTTGGTAAAATAACAGTTCTGTCTCAGTATAAGAAAACATTTTCGTGCTCCGTAATGTGCGTAACTTAAATGAGTGTACCAAATTAGTTTGTTAACCAGTTCGTCAGGAATGCATAATAACCAAATGTTGCTGTCAGGATGAGAGCGGCGAAACAGAATGTCATTGCGTACAGTGTAGTGGTTTCTAATCGTAACATTATTCTTATCTAGCCAAAGGTGTTTAATTTCTTTCCACACATTGTCTTTATTTTGCTCTTTTGCTATGTCCTGTAATGACGATGAAATAAAGTTTTCAAATGCAACTTGCTGAATGTACATGACACTGAAATTTGCTTTGCAGAAGTTGGTTGCTACGTCTTGCTGATTGTTACTGAGAGAACGCGATAGTGCGTCTGCTATAACATTTTATGTGCCGGGAATGTGAACTATTGTAAAATTAAATTCCTGTAAATAAAGTTTCCATCTGCTTAATCTATCGTGAGTAAATTTAGCTGAAAGCAAAAATTGTATCGCTCTGTGGTCTGTGTAGACGGTGGTGTGTCTGCCATAAAGAAAGTGCCTAAATCTCGTGAAAGCCCATACAACACATAATGTTTCTAATTCTGTAACGGAATAATTTCGTTCAGCGGGTGACAAAATGCGACTTGCAAATGCGATGTTTTTAATTACTGTAAAACCATCTTCTTCAATATCCTGGAAAATGTGTACGCCTAAAGCGGTGTTGGAACTGTCGGTGGCAATGGAAAAATTTCTAGTAAGGTCTGGGTGCGATAAAAGTGGAGCATTCAACAAAGCATGTTTCAAATAACATTCTCGTGAATAGAATTCTGCGTGTCAAAAGTAATGTTTGCGTTACTGTAATATGCAATCTGTGCTCTATCTGGTTAAAATTCTATCGTACGTGTTATTATTTACGGGAGAATGTTGTGGCATATCCACTATATGAACTGTTATGTTATTTCTTACTGACGTGTTATGCTATGGATGACACCTATTGTCTGTTTCATTCATTATTATTTGTTGTTGCTGATGTTGTTGCTGCTCATAAGATCGACTGTTATTAAATGTACGCTGAAAATTGTGCTCATCATTTTTTTTTTTACGTCTGTCATGACAGTAATTTCTATACGGCGCATTGCGATACGAGTTGAAATAGAGTTTTGTCTGTACGTAGTTATCTCTTTGCTGCCATGCGTTACTATTTGTTGGAGCTGGGACTATACGTGCACGCGGCGAAACATTAAAGTTTGGTTGACCTTGTAAACTGCATTGTTGGTTAGGTATGCTAAGCGGCTGACTTTCATGCTGTTGTGGTGAAAAACGTGTATTGTTACCAAAAATGTGGTTGCGACTGCCGAAAATTTTGTACATACTGATGATTACGATTTTATCTGTTATTAAAGTTACGGCGGTAGTTGTCATTACGGGAGTGCCTACTGAAAATTGTCACATTCGGTAAAAGTTTGTCACATCGGGTTTTCTTACATATTCTTAATCCTAAATAGAGCAATAGTTAAAGAGCAGTTTTGATAGATATAAAGGATAGTAGAAGAGAAGGCAGCAGTGCAGAAAACTAAAGATGAAATAGCACTACTACAGCTCGGGGCCCTATGCTCGCTACGGCACATATTCATTAAAGCGTAATGAATCCCCTGAGGTCTATTACGCACTGCAACTAAATTTTAGCTTTTGCGTTGCACGCAATAGCGGTAAAATTCCAAAAGCAAATCGCTGAATTCTTGCTAATTCTAATTTCTGCATTATAGGCAACGCTGATAAAAATGCAATACCAAATTGTCGCATCAGGTTCAAAGCTAGCTTTTGCATTACGAGCAACAACGGTGAAGGTACAGAAATAAATTGTCGTATACAGCTCAAAGCGTGCACCTGTGCTCTGTCATTATTAAGTTCTTTACATTTTCTTACAAATGCAAAATGCTCGAAATCTACGTACTCGTCATTGAATTTAAAAACACGTTCGGGTTTGTGTGTGAATCTGTTCGTCTGTGTCATTTCGGATTTCAAGTTGCGTAGCTTTTCAGATTTTAAGTCGCGTAGCTTTTCGGATTTTAATTCGCGTAGTCTCTGTAAATTGTTCACATTATACACGCTGCGTGACTCTGACAAATGCTCACAACGTGGCGAATTCTGTGACGTATTGGTGACTGAAATAATTGTTAATTCTGTTACTTTAATACTTTCGTCAATCTGGTTATCGTGTCGTTCACTTTTCTCGTCAACTTCCGTATTCGGAGTGTATGAAACTTCCACTGACTCTAAATCATCGCGAATCTGTACTGCGTTTTTAAGGCATTGTTCGGTGACTGCATTAATTTCGTGTATCTGTGTTTCGTTCGCCAAACATTGTTCAGTGATTGCATCAATCTTGTCTTTATGTGACTGTGTTGTGCCTACACATGTGCTACTGAATTCTTGTGCAACAGTGCCAAATTTTTCATTACTGTTATTAGCACAAGTCTTAGTATCCTCACGTAATTGTTCTTTACTGTCCTGACATTGTACGGTAACAGCTGTAATCTCTTCCCTAACTTGTTTGTTCTGTTCGTTAAGGTTGTCTTGTTTTTCTTTCGTCGGTTTGAAACATTCATTAATTATTTCGCGAAATTGTTTGTTCCGTTCATCAAGTTTTTCATTAAGTTGTTTAGACATTTGTTGCAAAAATGCTATAATAATAGAGCGTCCCGCGTCATCAATTGTCGTCAAATCAACATAGGACATAACCGAGTTCGTTTGTTCATCATTAAGATAAAAGTCATAGTCATCACTAGTGGTTGGAATGCACTGATTGTTAGTGAACGCAGGATTGTCATCATTACTCTGCGTTTCACAATTATTATCAGTCACGTCGTTTAAGTCGGTAAAGTCATTCACAATACCTCGCGATACACTATTCACAGTCTTTCGCGGCATTTTTACAATAGTCAAAATTTTTCACAAAACAAATCAACACAATGCAAACGCAACACACAAATACAACAAAGCAATAAATTGCCGTTGACCTGTAGAAAGAAAGTCACAATATTATTAAAAGCGTTGCGCTAAATCCTAATTATATCTAAGCAAACAAGAGCAGATATCTGACTGTCGCTCAAAAGACTCTCAACGAAATTCGATCCTGGACTGGGTGTCGCCAAGTGTAACCTCCCCACCGCAATTTTAAAAGAAAGAAAATTGACAATACTTAATAGAAATGTGGAGCCAAGTGTAACCTCCCTACAAAATTTTAAAAGAAAGAAAATGACGATACTAATTAGAAATGCTGATGGACATTGCTCTATGCGTAACCTGCCCACAATCAAATGTACTGACAATGGCAACAAAAATGTGAAATTCGCAATCTGACTCAAATATAAATCCTTCAAAAAATTAAAGCCCATTCAGTGACAAGAAAATTCAATTAAACCGAAATATCGGTCTATGGCCCTGTGTAAAACAATCACAATTAAAGTCTTACCTCAGAATAAATGGATGTCACATATCTGCTCTTGTTGTTGCGCACCGCTTGGAGGAACTGCATTGCAAATAATAATATTCCCTTTTTTTTTGTGATTTTAGTGGAATTTTTCTTCAAAAGAAGTGGAATGAAATGGGAAGTGCAACGAGATCTTTAGTTCAAAAAATTAAACTTTTGAGAAAATGCTTTTGAAATAAAAAAAAAATTATTATTGAGAGACTTGTTGGAGAATAATTACAATAAATAAAATTTTTCATTATCTAATGATTATATTAATTAACAGGATACCTTATTCCTCATCTTGACCATCGTTGCCGACCGCCTACATCACACAACCGCACTGGGCTGCTACTTAGCGACAACTAACTGAGTACTGCTCTCAACTAGACAGAGCTACAGACTCGCAACGACTGAACTGACAGACTCGCAACGACCGACTACTGCATTGGCCTACAGCTACTAACAGACTGAGCAACGACTACTACTGACTGAGAACCGCTCGCAACACTCGCGCGGTCAAGCGCATACTCTCTGGTCACAGATGCTACAATGCCTCGCCATCGCTGCTGCGTTACATACGTGTTTCAACATGAATACTTCTCCTGACAAAGTGCTTGCCGAGGCAGTCATAAAAACATTACTCATGATGACCGAACGGGAAGTTAACCATAACAAATCCAGCGATGTAATTACTTTTCCCGTTGCGTTGAATATGAAACAGACGACTACAGAACTCCTTATTAGTCTACTAACGAAAAAAAAAGTGCAAAAAAGGTCATAAATACTTTAAAATTAATATTAAGCCATGTTTCCTTGATAGTTCTTTCTAATTTTTATTATTTTGTTTACACATGGGCGTGGCTGGTAGTCTGGTTGCGTGACTGTCATTTTAAAATTTAAATAAGAAACACGATGTAACCAATAACCTTAAGTTACTTTTTTCACCTACGGCAAGTTTCAGAGCGACTCTGACATTTGACCCAGGTGCTCCTGACAAACTAATGCCGTCAAAATCTCAGCATTCTTGTGCACCTTCATCGTATTCTTTCCTGGGGGGTACTGCAGTTGACCTACAAACACTGACAATAGTAAACTGTTCTAGATGGCTCTGAGCACTATGAGACTCAACATCTTAGGTCATAAGTCCCCTAGAACTTAGAACTACTTAAACCTAACTAACCTAAGGACATCACACACACCCATGCCCGAGGCAGGATTCGAACCTGCGACCGTAGCGGTCCCGCGGTTCCGGACTGCAGCGCCAGAACCGCTAGACCACCGCGGCCGGCAGTAAACTGTTCTACTAATACCTATGAAGTAGAAAGTAATTGCGTGCGATCAATATCTTAATTCCCAAAGGATGAACGGAGATTAAAACCATGATATAATAATGCAAAAACTGAAGAATGTGGCCCCCAGAAATACTTCAGAATGTGATATATCTCTAATTTCCTACATGACGCAGCTCCTAATCCGATATTTTCGTGACTTGTCCACTATGACGTAGTAGAAAGGCGTTTCGCAACGTCACGGCAGCATAATTATTATAACAGACTCGACAATACGATCACGTTCAGTATAAGACCTAAATAAAATGGATTTTTAATATACCACGTTTTTAATTCGGAGTAGAAAGTATAAAACCCCATACAGATTATCCCAGTAAGTTATTACTGTGAATTTTTAGTAGCTATGAGAATACTTGTGAGATTTAAAACGAAAAACTTGGGGTACATACAACAGATAATAGTAAGGAGGTGAACTATAACACTTATCTATTGCATGAGCCCAGTGTTTTTCGCTTTAAATCCTACAAGTAATTTCATAGCTATTAGAAATACACAGCCACTAATTTTAAGGACTATGTGAATCGGGTTAGCAATCCATATGGCACTCGAAGAAATTATTTTATACTTTTTATTCAGATTTAAAAATGTGGTGTATTAAAAATTTATTTTTATTGAAATAATTATTTTGTGCTTTTTAGTTTTGTGTGTGTTAAATTTTTTAATCGATTTCAAGCAATTTGACAAGATTACAGCAAAGACATGCGGTAAATTTCACGTTTATTTCAGTTTCTCTTCATCCGTCTTAAAAAATATATTACTTCACCCTAATGATAACTTGCGGAAAGACCGTGAACGTAAAAATTAGAGTGATTATTCTTTCCACGAACCATTCGCGACTGCAACAGGGAAAGGGGGAAATATCAGTGCTACTAAAAAGTACCCTCCACCCCACAGCAGTCGAGAGAGCGAGATAAAACTGCATTGTAATCAAGTTCTGAGCTGGTCTCTAGATCATCGAGAAGTTAGTTTAAAATCAATTGCAAGATTTGTTCCGAACATACGGACAGCCAAGTGATCAAAATAAAAGTAATAAACCCAACGATTACCGCCCTTTCTTTTCCTACAGCAAAAACCATCGACATCTTAACTGTGGCACTCGTCGCAAATATGAGAATAGCCCTGCATTTGTCTCAAATGGCTCTGAGCACTATGGGACTTCAACTTCTGAGGTCATCAGTCCCCTAGAACTTACAACTACTTAAACCTAACCAACCTAAGGACATCACACACATCCATGCCCGACGCAGGATTCGAACCTGTGACCGTAGCAGTCGAGCGGTTCCAGACTGAAGCGCCTAGAACCGCTCGGCCGGCTGAATTTGTCTGCTCAAAGCTTTAATCCAGGCACAGTACAGGTACCAAATACTAATTTTTAAGATGCTTACAAATCGAGTGTACGAGATCCATGATACTTTTTACAGTATCTGTCTATACTAACGGTGTAATGGGATTCAAAATCTGCCGGACAGTTACGGCCCAATCTGACAGCAAAATCACATGATTTTTAGTGACTTTAAATTATGTTGTGCACATCTGAATCTGAATGCTTATTCAATAGAATTCTTACTCTGCGGAGGTGGGCACAGATGATGCTTGCAGCAACTGTGGTGAGGAGAGCGACCGAAGGCTAGGAAGTAAATAATCCCCCCCCCCCCCCCCCCGCGTTCCCGTCATCTGCACTGTACCGCGACCCGCAGAAGCTAACGCGAGGTATCGACAGGGTCAGCCGCTCTGCCAGACAGACCCGGCCAGTGAGTGAGTCACGCAGGGGGCCACTGCGATTCCCGGATGAGTGCGGTCACCCCGCCACCGCCAGCAGTCGTGCACTGATACGGGCATTCGTCACGGCTCTAAGCCCCGCCGGACGGCCGATCTGGTTATGGCCGCCTGCTGTGTACTGTACGGGCGCTCCCGCAGTAGGGCGGAAGTGCTGGTGCGCAGCGTAAACCAGCTGCCCGGACTTACATCAGGGCGCGATCCAGTGATAAGCGGAACTCTTCACACAGGAACCAATTACTGGTTCCGCTTCCGGCATTCCGCAAAGCGGTGTTCTTCAGAGGTGCTGATCCTGGATCAGTTATTGGTGACGAATGTTGGAGACTGAAGCAAAGAGGCAAGGGCTGCTATCTCAGCATCTAGGGAAAAGTAACGTGATACTTGATGTCTCGGCTCGACTGCCCGTTGTAGCATCGTATTAATCCACACAGACATAATAGTTTAATTTGCTAACTTCAGTAATACGCGGAAGTGTGAACTTCAGCCCGCAGCTCGTGGTCGTGCGGTAGCGTTCTCGCTTCCCACGCCCGGGTTCCCGGGTTCGATTCCCGGCGGGGTCAGGGATTTTCTCTGCCTCGTGATGGCTGGGAGTTGTGTGATGTCCTTAGGTTAGTTAGGTTTAAGTAGTTCTAAGTTCTAGGGGACTGATAACCATAGATGTTAAGTCCCATAGTGCTCAGAGCCATTTGAACCATTTTTTGTGAACTTCACACCCGCCAGATTTCACCATGATACCTCACAATAGCTCTTTTATAACGGCAAATTGTAGGCTACGTCAATAACTTCGAATAACAGAGAAGTTAGAAACTTCGTGACTTAATCGTTACACGTTTTACAATATTTCCTATAGCGAATGATGATGTTAGCTCCACATTCCACATAATTTGTTATACTGCTCGCCAAAAATCAGAGACAGCTGCAACACATGATGAACAGTTTGGTGGAAACGGGAAGAAAATACGGCATGGAAATCAACATCGAAAAATCAAAAGTGATGCGCATATCAAAACGTGAGGAACACTTGAAGATAAATGTTGACAATCGGGAACTGGAAAATGTGAATCAGTTCAAGTACCTGGGAAGTTTTATCACAAACGATGCCCACTGCACCAACGAAATCCGAGCAAGAATCGCCATGGCCAAAGCTGCTTCCAACAAGAAGAGGGCTCTGCTGACCAGCAAGTTGAGTATGGCGTTGAGGAAAAAATTGATAAAGTGCCACATTTGGAGCATTGCACTGTATGGAGCAGAGACATGGACCATGAGAAAGAAGGAGAAAAAATACTTAGAGAGCTTTGAAATGTGGTGCTGGAGGAGAATGGAAAATATCAAGTGGACAGATCGCATAAAAAATGACGATGTACTGCGAAGAGTAGGAGAGAAGTATTTTGCGTACAATTCTTCAGAGAAAGGCCAACTGGATTGGAAATGTACTTAGACACGAGGGACTCATACATGATGTCGTCGAAGGGAAACTCAGAGGAAACGCAGGACGAGGAAGAAGAACAATTCAACATCTGGACGACATGAAAGATGGAAGGAGATACAACAGATGGTGGTGGTGGTGGTTGTTGGGGTGTTTAAGGGGGACTAAACAGCGAAGGTCATCAGTCCCCCAAGATACAACAGACTGAAGGAAGAAGCTGAAGACAGGGAACAGTGGAATCAGAAATTCTCTGTACTAAGACATGGACATGCCACTAGGCAGAATACTACACAATACTGCTCCCTGGAAAAATCAAACAATTAGCGAACAGGGCCCGTAACAATCCCAGTTGAGATGAAATACACTATGTAAGTGGTAGATAAGTCATCCCATTCTGAAAATGAAGATGCGTTAGATCAACCGGAAAATATCAGTTCCTCTACTATCTTACAAACAGAGGTATAGCAAGCAAGTTCTAATGGGAAAAATAGTAAGGTCGCGTACAATCCTGCCCTGTCTTTCTTTCAAGTCCCCGTCGATATCAAGCTAACAACAAACGATAAAATTTTTTGCTGTTGATGCCGGCAGGTATGTGCTATGACTCTGCTTTCAGTTGAGTTTACCTACCTACGTAAACTACGAAAAATGGCAGTCAAGATGGAAAGAGAATAAATCTGTTTCCCCGATGGCAACGCGACGTGTTCTGAGTTAGCGACGACCGACCATTCATGCCCTAGGTGGCCATCGTCTGCAATTCAGCATCACTTTTTATTATTTTGACCTTAATGTTCCCGTCAGTTAGCAGCCGAACTGGATCATAAAATATATGCATTTCCTCACTGTGTCCACAAAATCTTTTATTTACTTACGCATTTATTCCACTTGATAAGATAAACTCCGTAAGTTTATCCCTTAAAAGTAATAAATCATTCTTCAAAATCATCTATAATTCCATTACAATAAAAACAAAATGTCATTTATATTATCAGTACCTTTGTGACGGGCTAAATCTTTTAATCTAGTGTTTTACAATCGTCATTCTTCGAAATGATAGTTCGGAATGAAACGTTAGTCACAAATTGACTCCTGAATGACAGATAAGGACATGGCATGTTCAAATTTAAAATACTAGTGGCTAGCTAGACTCCTTCGTCACTGAGATAACAGTAATGTTGTCCTCAACCGGAAAGCTGGTTTGAGCACCGTTGTGCTTCACTCGGCACGCCCTTGTTGGAGGTGGTATTCACGCCCTTTCCTCCGACCTTCGAACTGACTACCCAACATGGGAGACTTGCAGTTTATCGTAGACTCCGAACCAGTCAGTCAGTATCAGAAGTGAAAGCAGCCAAAGCGACAGAAAACATCGCAGGACCAACTGAGACTAAATCCCGAATCTTTGCGCTTGCATCCTGACGTTTACTTACGTATTCGCCAACCCAAGCATCATTAAGGTGTAGGTCTTTAACCATAGCATTTCTTATTTACTGAGGTGCGACTTTGAAATTTTCGATTAGAAATTACATTTGCACGTCAGGGACCTCGAGCAAACAACGAATTGATGTCACTATGTCGATATGAAGGGACGCAATCCTGTGAAACCTGACCAATACATTCAACTGCTCAAGTTGAAATAAAAGATAGAGTAAGTGCCCTGTGGCCTTTCATTGCGTTTGGTTCTCTAAGTACAAAAGAAGTACCAGTGTAAGAAAGATTAACTGTGACAGAGTTTCTGTATGCTGCCACTCAAGGCCCTGCTATGGCCCAACCTAACTTGTAGTCGGTAGTGAAGGAACATCACGTTTAATGTGAATTTGGAGCCATAGCTGGATCGTATGTTCTTCATTTGTCGTAATCAGGGATAAATATGATCTTCTAGTGCCTATTAAAAACATTCCAGTGAAGTGGGAATACCTATCTAGTATCAATGCCCCACGCCACTGAACTCTAAGTAACGCTGATTTGTCGTAGCACTGGTGCGCCAGACTGGATGAGAATTCTGACTTCCAGACTCCGTGGAGTCGGTTACAGTCGGTTCAATAATTCGTTTCTTGCTCAATGGAATGGCCATTAACCAGTTTCCTCAGCTACACAGTGCGTATATTCAACTTGATTTTGTAATCACTGAAATAAAATCATATAACGGGCATCTACATAAAGTGTCAACATTCCAGCATGCGTAAGTAGCGACAAGAAGCGTTGCTTTCACTTAGGCAACGTCAGCGTCCATTGTCAACGACTCGCACTGCAAAAGAAGAGCTGAGTTAGTGAACTCGATTCTTCTGTAATTTATTAAACTACAAATCGTCGGTCTGCAAATAGTATCAATCTACGAACTTCCAGCACGCAGGAATACATGCGGGTCAGCAACTTCTGTTAATCAGCAGGACGAAAAACCAGTCCAAAGCTGCAAATTTTACTTATTTTATTCACCCGATGACTAGTTTCGGGCCTAGACCCATTTTCAAATCATCATAACACAGTCGAAAATGGCGTTTCCGAGCCCGCGAATGTTACACTTTTTTGACATAGTTTTCGGAAGCTTGGAAATGCAATTTTCGACTGTGTCACGATGATTTGAAAATGAATCTTGGTCCGAAACTAGTCATCGGGTGAATAAAAAAAGTAAAATTTGCAACTGTGGACTGGTTTTTCGTTGTACTGAGTATCAGTCTGTTGGAAACTCAGATATAACTTAGTTAATTATTTGAACCCGCCAGTAACAGCAAAATCTTGGAAAAGGTTTCCTTGAAGAGCTCGTTGGCTGCCTGTCCTGATCAGAACTATTTCTGTTCCACCGGCCTACGGCCATCTGACGCTAGCCGGTGTCAGACCAGCGCGCTAAGTCTACGATCTACAGCGGACGTGTGTACACTCACATTGGCATACATAACATTATTTAGTATTGCAGTTTGGTCTTCAGAGTGAAATGTTTTCTGTAAACAGCGTGCACACCCTGCACTAACAACAACGTTGTAACCAGTATCCTCATAGCAAACGACGTGAAGAGTACTGAGTGTGTAATCTACCACTGCGGACAAAATTTACCAGGAAGAAGGAGGTTGGTGCATAGTCCAGCAGCGATTTTGGATTTAATAGAAGGGGGAAGGTCGGAAGCTCCAGCATCTATGGCCGTGCAGTATGAGTGCTATCAAAGAAATGAAGTCGAATAATAGCTTCCTCGTGTTGTTGTTGTTGTTGTTGTTGTGGTCTTCAGTCCAGAGACTGGTTTGATGCAGCTCTCTATGCTGCTCTATCCTGTGCAAGCTTTTTCATCTCCCAGTACTGCAACCACATCCTTCAGAATCCGTTTAGTGTATTCATCTCTTGGTCTCCCTTCTTCTACTCAAGTTGTGCCACAAATTTCTCTTCTCTCCAATTCTATTCAGTACCTCCTCATTAGTTATGTGATCTACCCATCTAATCTTCAGCATTCTTCTGTAGCACCACATTTCGAAAGCTTCTATTCTCTTCTTGTCCAAACTATTTATCGTCCATGTTTCACTTCCATACATGGCTACACTCCATACAAATACTTTCAGAAACGACTTCCTGATACTGAAATCTATACTCGATGTTAACAAATTTCTCTTCTTCAGAAATGCTTTCCTTGCAACTGCCGGTGTACATTTTATATCCTCTCTACTTCAACCATGAAAGTTATTTTGCTCCCCAAATAGCAAAACTCATTTACTACTTTAAGCGTCTCATTTCCTAATCTAATTGCCTCAGCATCACCCGATTTAATTCGACTACACACCATTATCCTCGTATTGCTTTTGTTGATGTTCATCTTATATCCTCCTTTCAAGACACTGTCCATTCCGTTCAGCTGCTCTTCCAGGTCCTTTGCTGTCTCTGACAGGATTACAATGTCACCGGCGAACCTCGAAGTTTTCATTTCTTCTCCATGGATTTTAATTCCTACTCCGAATTAACATCCAGGGAGAAGAAATAAAAAATTTGAGGTTCGCCGATGACATTGTAATTCTGTCAGAGACAGATGTTATGTAGGACAATTTTAACGTGAATTATTTACCACATTCAGCAAGCCAAGCCACTGTAGCTCTGTGACATACGGGTAAAAATGTTAGTCTCCTGTGAGATTAGAACTAGAGCCAACGCAACTTCGGCTTCATACTGCGACCTCGTTTCCACGGTCCTAGCGACCTCCTGCAGCATTCTACGCTCGTTCATGGTGCTAGTGGTGGCTAAGAGCGATAATTCGCAATGAACTCGAAATTAGTTGTAGTTTCTGGGTGGCATGTCGTTCCTGGACTAAAAACATACATTTGATAGTTAGACGACACCCCATTAGTGAAAATCGTTCAGAATATTTCATTGAAAGTGAATGTAGCAGGGTAAATCTGGGTTAGTCCAGGATGTTGCCACATTTAATCTACAATGTTACCAAGTCCCAACCATCCTCGCAGCAGGAAGGAACACATTTTCACAGTCGATGAGTTTCTTGGGCAGGCTAGCAATCCAGGAGTAAAGCTCGCGCTTCAGAGGTGCAGCAGTAGCATCTCGCTGATTGGCAGAGACCTGAAAGGCGCCAGGTGAAACAGTACAAATTAAGAGCAGGGGAAATGAAATAGATGACCTTCCTCTTCATAGCCATCAGTATCTTATTTCTATTTAACTTTGTAGGTTATCAGAATGTTCACATGAGAATTATCGTTGAGTAATTGTTAGACTCGACTGCTGAGTCAAGTTTAAATAGGAAAATAATCAGTGCTCCTTCTAATGAAGGCTTCAATGATAGCAAGTCCTCAAATAAAAAGATGTTAAATGAATAGTCCGGAGTGATGTTTACATACAGCGACCCACAGCATCATCTGAGAATACGATGCGACGGTGAAGACGGCCGGACGGTGCTGGAATATGTACACACTATACAAGTGCTGCTGATTCATTTAGGTAAACCACCTAGCTTTCTTTAATAGTGCTGTGGAAACAGTTGCACAACAGTATGTGAACAGCACTACCGCCTTTGTATCCCACACGCGACACAATTCTCTCACATACTAGTTAATCACAGCAATGCGCGCTACGATTGCACCTTTCTGTACACCATTTAATATCTTCGCAGCAGACAGACACCTTATTTTTGATCTGATAAAAAAGAGTAACAGGCACTCAAAATATCATGCACCTCATACATCCCCTCAGTCTGGAACCGCGCGACCGCTACGGTCGCAGGTTCTAATCCTGCCTCGGGCATGGAAGTGTGTGATGTACTTAGGTTAGTTAGGTTTAAGTAGTTCTAAATTCTAGGGGACTGATGACCTCAGAAGTTAAGTCCCATAGTGCTCAGAGCCATTTGAACCATCATACATCCCCACTACTTCGCCCTCCCCCAACCTCCATAGTGAATTTCTCATAAATTAAAAATTCACACACAGAAACACAATAAAGTTTTGTCGTCTTTCCGCATTCGAAATAAATTTGTCAATTCCCTACGGATCTCATATCTCTGTCTTATGAAACTTCTATACCACCTAAAATAGTTTTTCTTCTGCGTCCGTTTGGGCACTGGGACCTCTAGCCTAACCTTGTCGAAGTAACCATCTTCTTCTTGATTCTGCGAGTTCAAAACCGCCCCTAAATTAATTTATGATGTATTCATTTTCACCAATGAGAGCTGTGGGTACAGTATTATCGATTTTTTTATCACCCATGAGCATATGCCCCTAAAGGCACTGCTTTATAGGGTCTCTCCCCCACCGTGAACACTAAGAGTACAATAGTTCACAGAAAATCCTCACATTAGCTAGAGAACAGACGCAAGTGTATCATCTTATCATCAGAGGCGCCACATAAACAAATGTATCCAACTTACGTACCCAAGCTCCTAGCTCGTTTAATTAACTGAAGCTCTCGCAGCTCGTCCAGTTGGTTCAAATGGATCTGAGGACTACGGGACTTAACCATCTGGGGTCATCAGTCCCCTAGAACTTAGAACTACTTAAACCTAACTAACCTAAGGACATCACACACATCCATGCCCGAGGCAGTATTCGAACCTGCGACCGCAGCAGCAGCGCGGTTCCGGACTGAAGCACCTAGAACCGCTCGGACACAGCAGCCAGCTTCGTCCCGTTGTCAAGTGAAATTACATATCAGCTACGAATAATAATTGCGTGCATTTATTCCAGCTTTGGGTCTGAAGGATGTGTTGTATCATGCTTAGTCCTTACACAGGTAAATCAGTCACCCACACGTTTTGCAAGTTCAACTCGATGCCCACCCAGGTTAAAACCTCTGTTCCTGCCGCAGGTGGCGTTTACGTATACCTCCGAAATACCACCAAGTTTGATCACACGTTTTTCCTACTACTATGCATAAGCACAATAAGTAAAATTTCGTTACTTGCCATACGTCCTGTTGCAATTTTATTGGGCAGTTGTGTAGTTCCAAACGTTATGGGTTCCTCCCTGACACATCCTTCGTTAAGTATGGCTGTCCAATGCAGCTGATCACGTTGTCGAAATGAGGAAACTTGTTTGCATTGCCGTGGCTTGTATTGGCGCACGAACACACCAGGACTGCAGTACCGTGAAAGCTTACCTAGGAAGCAGCCTGTGGTTATGAGGCACACGGCTGCATCACACTTCCGCGAAAAGTGCGGCCAACACGCGCAGCCTGAAGTTACTCTGCAGTGCCAGCGCGCGCGTAAAGCAGACGAAGCGGTAAAACGTGGCGAGCCGCTCTCACGGGACGCCGGGTCGAGTGGTACAGCGCGTCTGAGCGGCGGACTGGGTATCGGCCAGCTTGAGACGGCGCTCCGTCGCTCCCCTCTGACGTCTTAAACCAACTCTGGCGTCAGTCGCGGAGGAGACACTTCACTTGCTTCACTCGAAACTGGATAGCACAATGACGCGTGGTAAGATGAAGAGCTACAAACAAACAAAAACGGTGAAAAATACTAGGATTTTTTCGTGTCGGACTGGACATTTCTCATGGTTGTTGTGATTCTGCTTCAAAGGAGACGCAAATCAACGTTCTGAGAGCCAAACCTGCCTCCCTTCCTTGTTAGGGCTTATACTGTCTATTGCTTTCAGACCTTAACATTAGTGTGCTCTGTTCGAGTCCAGGCAGCGACTACACACAACGGCAAAACACATAGCACTGAAGGAATGACTGGGTCCGTCGTCGAAATATTGTGCATAAAATGGGAACAACAACTCGGGTGAACACCTGGGAGGACACCACTAATATTCAATTTTATTGCTGATACAAGTTTGGCTTCAGGAAAAGAAAAGGGGCCAGAGACGCCATTGGCATGATGAGGATATTGTCAGAGAGAGTTTTGGCCGTTAGCGAAGAAGTTTGCGCTTGTTTTATAGACTGGCAGAAGGTCTTCGACAGCATCAATTGGAATACTTTGATGAACATCCTTAAAGAAATAGGACTCAACTGGAGAGATCGGAGACTTATAAGGAACTTGTACCTGGGACAAAGGATAAAGGTACGACTCAACTATAGAGAAACGAACAGTGTGGAAATAGGAAGGGGAGTGAGACAAGGATGTCGTCTGTCACCAAGTCTCTTCAACCTGTATGGAGAAATGCTGGCGAGAGAAGCGCTGAAAGGATGCGGAAACTTCAAAGTAGGAGGACGTCTCATCAACACCATCAAGTATGCAGACGACCTGGTAGTGCTCGCCAAAAATCAGAGACAGCTGCAACACATGATGAACAATTTCGTGGAAACGGGAAGAAAATACGGCATGGAAATCAACATCGAAAAATCAAAAGTGATGCGCATATCAAAACGTGAGAAACACTTGAAGATAACTGTTGACAATCGGGAACTGGAAAATGCGAATCAGTTCAAGTACATGGGAAGTTTTATCACAAAGGATGCCCACTGCACACACGAAATCCGAGCAAGAGTCGCCATGGCGAAAGCTGCTTTCAACAAGAAGAGAACTCTGCTGACCAGCAAGTTGAGTTTGGCATGGTGGAAAAACCTGATAAAGTACTACATTTGGAGCATTGCACTGTATGGAGCAGAGACATGGACCATGAGAAAGAAGGAGAAAAAATACTTAGAGAGCTTTGAAATGTGGTGCTGGAGGAGAATAGAAAAGATCAAGTGGAGAGATCGCATAAAAAATGACAATGTAGTGTAAAAAGTAGGAGAGAAGAGAAGTAATCTGCTTACAATTCTTCAGAGAAAGGCCAACTGGATTGGAAATGTACTTAGACACGAGGGACTCATACATAATGTCATCGAAGGGAAACTCAGTGGAAACAAAGGACGAGGAGGAAGAAGAATTCAACATCTGGACGACATGAAAGATGGAAGGAGATACAACAGACCGAACAAAGAAGCTGAAGACAGGGAACAGTGCAATCAGAAATTCTCCGTACGAAGACATGGACCTGCAACTAGGCAGAATACTACGTACTAATAATAACAAGTGACACATGTCCCTGTTTGTAAACAAAGATAAATGTCACGCGTTGTTCCTCCACCCCAACAGTTGCTCTCTCTTGCGTTTGTCATTTGGTTTCACTGTCGTCTTCTGTCATATATCGTTGTGCTGCCCCTTAGCACAGCAGCAACCACCTCGTGGTCGAATGGAGGCACCCCCCTGTCCATCAGTTTCATGCGAACTCCGAAGTTTGTACCATTTTCATAGTCACAACTCTGGAGGCAGATTCAATGAGAGATTCGGTTGCGCACTGTCTACAGGCTATCTCTCAGTGATAACACACCATTCCCCTCCCCCCCCCCCCCCCCTTCCAGCTAATCCACCCAAAGCTGCGACCATATTCAAGCACTAATGTGATCAGTACCAACTGGAATATGATGCTGTAGTGAACAAGGTTCAAAATGTGTACAACACGAGACCCTCATTTCGGGCCTACTGGTTATACGTGGCTCGTCGATCGGACCTTGTGCCAAGGAACTTCAGTCACTGTCCACGGGATGAGGTCTCTCATGATGCAGACTGACTGCCACGTATGTGTTGCTCCTCATGCATACATTCTAGCCATGCTGTCAATGAGTCATGGCGCTATGAGAATGATTGCTATGACATATCTGAAATGCAGGACATGGCGAAATCTTGTCACCCGTTCAGTCATTCACACATCGTGTTCCGCCTATCTTACAACGAAAGAGAGCCTTCGGAGATGTCAAACGAGTCCATTTATACATGAAAAGGCAGGAGCAGCCAATATATGCTACTTCAGTAAAGTGTACTAACAACCCAAATTATGACTAATACTAATGAACTCACGTTGATATCTACAGGTTTAACTATTACATTGCTTTATACAGGGTGTACAAACAAAGTGTACCACAATATTACAGGAAACAGTACGGGAAAAGCCAGGAAACAAGCCCTATAAACATACTGTGTGCTGAAAACAAATACTTGTTGAGATATGCACTATTCTGCTTGCGTCCAGAACGGGACCACTGTCTTTCTGTTGGTGTTCACTATTCATTCTTTCAGCCCCTTGGTCATTATGAGTTTATGGATCGGTTATCCAAACATATGTGTCCAGTCCTCTAAATTTTCATTTATAAAACTTCACTTGCTCACGGCACTGAAATTCCATCGTACGTTTCCAATAACCACATATTACGTACGATGGGCCTTAATGAGAGTTTCTGCTGACGTCATTGGATAATGACGTCATGCCTTGAGTACGTCAGAAGAGGAGTATACGCTAGTTGCAGTAGTCAGTTTGAACCCTGAATGGGAGCTGAGAATATTCCCGCAATATTGCGTGTTAATTCTCAGACAATACAACTAGACTCTCTGCAGTACTTTGTACACGTGTGTCAATAGCAAAGATTTCTTTGAAATATCTCACTTCTAACTGAATAGCGACGGCCGAATACATTAGCTAAATCCACTAAACTTTCCTGCAAGCCTCACCCATGCAGGCTTCAAATGTCGCTTGTATACAGTCATCTGATAAATACACTATGTGATCAAAAGTACCCAGACACCACCAAAAACAAACGTTTTTCATATTAGGTGCATTGTGCTGCCACCTACTTTTCAGCGACCACAGTAGTCATTAGACATCGTGAGAGAGCAGAATGGGGCGCTCTGCGGAACTCACGGACTTCGAACGTGGTCAGGGGATTGGGTGTCACTTGCGTCACACGTCTGTACGCGAGATTTCCACACTCCTAAACTTCACTAGGTCCACTGTTTCCGATGTGATAGTGAAGTCGAAATGTGAAGGGATACGTACAGCACAAAAGCGTACAGGCTGTCGTCGTCCATTGACAGACAGAGACCGCCGACTGTTAAAGAGAGTTATAATGTGTAATAGGCAGACATCTATCCAGACCATCACACAGGAATTCCAGACTGCATCAGGATCTACTGCAAGTACCATGACATTAAGGCGGGATGTAAGAAAACATGGATTTCATGGTCGAGCGGCTGCTCATAAGCCACACATCACGCCGGTAAATGCCGAACGACGCCTCGCTTGTTGTAAGGAGCGTAAACATTGTACGATTGAACAGTGGAAAAACGTTCTGTGGAGTAACGAATCACGGTACACAATGTGCTGAACCGATGGCAGGATATTGGTACGGCGAATGCCCGGTGAACGTCATCTGCCAGCACGTGTAGTACCAACAGTAAAATTCGGAGGCGGTGGTGTTATGGTGTGGTCGTGTTTTTCATGGAGGGAGCTTGCACCCCTTGTTGTTTTGCGTGGCACTATCACAGCACAGCACTCCACTGATGTTTTAAACATCTTCTTGCTTCCCACTGTTGAAGAGCAATTTGGAGATGGCGACCGCATCTTTCAACACGATTGAACACCTGTTCACAATGCACTACCTGTGGCGGTGTGGTTACACGACAATAACATCCCTGTAATGGACTGGCCTGCACAGAGTCCTGACCTGAATCCTACAGAACACCTTTGAGATGTTTTGGATCGTCGACTTAGTGCCAGGCTTCACCGACCGACATCGACACCTCTCCTCAGTGCAGCACTCCGTGAAGAGTGGGCTGTCATTCCCCAAGAAACCTTCCATCACCTGATAGAACGTGTGCCTGCGAGAGTGGAAGCTGTCATCAAGGCTAAGCGTGGGCCAACACATTATTGAATTCCAGCATTACCGATGGAGGGCGCCACGAACCTGTAAGTAATTTTCAGCCAGGTGTCCGGGTACCTTTGATCACATAGTGTATACGTGTTTCCTCATCTTTGTTGGTTACTGAAGTCTCGGTTACAGCTTGTTACTATCCTTCCAGTGGACGCGGAAGCAAACGGCTCACAAGAAAACGCAGAACTAGTCGCAAACATGTCATACGTAACATCAGTAATCGATTCGACATGATCTTTTCAGTCACTCAGTGATCGTATTGGCACCGAAACGGAAGATAGAGAGAAGACGGAAATACTGAAATCTGTCTTCCGAAATTGTTTCACCGCAGAAGATCGTAATACGGTCCCCAGTTTCAATCACTGTACGAACGCTGAAATGTCAGATATTGAGAAAACCGATCGCGGAATAGAAAAGCAACCAAAATCGGCTTGTAGCGTAAAGGCATCAGGACCTGGTAAGAACTTTTAAGATTCTACAAACATCACACGAAAGAACTTGTTCCCCTCGTAGCAGCAGTTTATCGTTGCTTACTGGAATAACGAAGAAAGAGCAGGTCATTTGACACCGTCGTGTTCTGCCGAAAATAACACGTGCTGACCGAGTATCGTACCAGATTTGCGACTGGATTTAAAACTTCCTTGCGGACCTAATTCAACACATCGCTCTTTAGGCAACAAAATCGACAGATATAAAGGTGATTTCCGGAGTGCCGCAAGGACATGTCATAGAACCGTTACTGTTTGCAATGTATATCAATGATCTAGTAGAAAGCGTTGGAAGGTATATACCACTATTCGCAGGTGATTCAGTTGTCTATAAGGAAGTAGCAACGGTAGAAGTGTAGAAGGTGTAGAAGGTGATTCAGTTGTCTATAAGGAAGTAGCAACGGTAGAAGGCAGTATCCGTTTTCAGAATGACGTGGAGGGAATTGATGAATGGTGCAGGCTCTGACAGTTGACAGTGAACACCAGTAAATGAACATATTACGCATAAATAGGACAAGAAATCCACTACCGTACAGCTACGCTACTGAGACAAGTTGCTGGAACAGTATACACCGTGAAATACCAAGGAGTAGCTGTCCGGAGAGACCTTAAATTGAATGCTCATAAAAACTGAATGAGTATTGTTCATCAATCTGGGATCCTGACCAGGTATGACTGATAGAAGAGAAAGAGAAGATCCAACGAAGAGCGACTCGTTTCGTCACGGGTTCGTTTGACCGACCCGAGAGCGTTGCAAGTGTTTCTCAACAACCTCCAGTGGCAGAAACTACAAGAGAGGAGTTGTGAATCAATGGAGAGGGTGTTTTGAAGTTGCGAGAGAGTACTTTCCGGGAAGAGCCGGACGACATATAACTTCATCCCACATATATCACACGGAACGACCACGACGAGCAAATTCGAGAAATTGGAGTCACTAGAGAGGCTTACCGACAATCATTCCTCCCTCGTGCGGCCGGCCGGTGTGGCCGAGCGGTTCTAGGCGCTTAAGTTTGGAACCGCGCGACCGCTACCGTCGCAGGTTCGAATCCTGCCTTAGGCATGGATGTGTGTGATGTCCTTAGATTAGCTAGGTTTAAGTAGTTCTAAGGTCTAGAGGACTGATGACCTCAGATGTTAAGTCCCATAGTGCTCTGAACCATTTGAACCTCCCACGTGCCATTTGAGAGTGGAACAAGCAAGGGGCGGATCAGATAGTGGTACCACAAGTACTCTCTGCCACACACTGTCAGGTAGCTTGGGGAGTACTGATGGAGATGTAGACATGGTAACAACTTGATATCCAGTGCCATCCCAGGACTCTTGACACTCAGTGTAGGACTGTTATGAAGTAGTCTGGTCTGTACACATTCTTAACGCTCCGCGGCGTCGTTTACCTCTTACAGGATCTGGAAGCAGCGTTCCAGTCAGAGCGCACGACAGATTTCGTAACAACAAGCGAGCGCAGTATATACGTAGGGAGTTCTAGAAACCGTGCACTTACTGTATCGGAAGGCCCCAGCAGTCACTCGCACCGGATCCTATACTCGCCATCAGCAGCTGAGCACCTGCGTCACAATATAAGTTACCTGCTGGAGAGGCGCGGCGGAGTGCCTGCCAGGGAAACACGGGGCCCGCGGCTATTACTCACCCGAGATCGCTCGCCCACGCCGCATCCAGCCAGCGGCTGCGGTCACCGCTGCCGCCCAGTTCCGGAGTTCCTGCTCACGGAGACCCGACGACGCATTTCCTGTCACGTAAGCACCCAGGATTTCATCCTGCCGCTACCCGTACACCGAGAGATGCGTCTAGCAAGAGTTGTCTGAGGACAACTTGCGAGTGTCGCGTTTTAACTTTTGTGTTGAGAAACGGCCACAAGAAAACATCACCATTCCAGAATGAGATTTTCACTCTGCAGCGGAGTGTGCGCTGACATGAAACTTCCTGGCAGATTAAAACTGTGTGCTGGACAGAGACTCGAACTCGGGACCTTTGCCTTTCACTCTGCAGCGGAGTGTGCGCTGACATGAAACTTCCTGGCAGATTAAAACTGTGTGCTGGACAGAGACTCGAACTCGGGACCTTTGCCTTTCGCGGGCAAGTGCTCTACCAACTGAGCTACCCAAGCACGACTCACGCCCCGACCTCACAGCTTTACTTCCGTCACTACCTCGTCTCCTACCTTCCAAACTTTACACAAGCTCTCCTCCGAACCTGGTAGAGCACTTACCCGCGAAAGGCAAAGGTCCCGAGTTCGAGTCTCGGTCCGGCACACAGTTTTAACCTGCAGGACGTTTCAACATTACCATTGTTTTAAGATTTGTCAACTGATATTTTTAAAACTGACCGAATAGTTTTTTTAAATAAAGTATTTTCACATGACTCTTTGCATGGGTACTAACATATCGCCAGTTGGTATTCTTTGTGATGTTTCCAAGGCTTTTGATTGTGTAGGTTATGTTACTCCGTCAAAAAAAGGAAAAAAAAAACATAAGTATTTATGGCACTGATGGCTCTCAAAACAACTGGTCTCAATCATACGAACAATCAGTAAGCAAGAAGTTGGGATTAAATGTCAATGTTGGAAGGATAGAAAATTTTAGTGTATGGGGAGTACAAACAGCGCCACACACGGTTCAATTTTTGGTTCGTACTATTCTTTAAACATGTGTATGACATTCCACTTGATAATCATTAAGCAAAATGGGTACTTTTTGCAAACAATATTGTTATTACCATAAACCCCATTAGGAGAAAGCAACAGACGAACGTTATTGACAGTTTGAAATAATTACTGAGTGATTCTCTGAAAAACTGACTCTCCCTTAATGTTGAGAAAAGATACCTTATTCACTGCTGTGCAACAAATAGAGAAACGCCAACAGCTCATGTAGCACATGAACAGGAGTCAATAAACAGGCTGGAATACTGTAAATTATTGGATGTACATACTCATAAAAACTTGAACTGGGAGAAACATATTACCGAGCTATTCAGACAAATCGGCTATGTTTGCCCTTCGTCTAATTGCTAGTCTTGGTAACAAACAAATTAACCCACTCACATATTTTGCTGATGTCCACTGAATTATGTCTGAGGGCATAATTTTCTGCGCTAACTTATCGCCTAGAAAGAAACTACTGATCGTACAAAAGTAAGAATAATGTGCGGTGTTCACCTTCAATCATCTAGTAGGTACCTCTTCAAGAAGTTAGGTAATTTAACTGCATCTTTGTATTGCTCATATACGATAAGGAAATTGTTTATAATCAATGCGTCACAATTTGACAAGATTAGTTCTGTGGTTACCTGCAACACTAGACGAAAATACGATCTTTACTACTCAACGTTAAAAGTGTCAGTGCTTCAGAAAGAAGTTCGATATGCATCAACAAAAAATTTTCATCATTTTCCCAATATCATCAAATGTCTGACAGGTAGCAAAGTAAGTTTTAAATCTAAACTAAAATGTATTTTCAGGAGGTGGTGTCCCACAGCTTCTACATACATCGACGAAAAAAGTTGCAACACTAAGGAGGAGTGGTGGAATATAAACGGAAGTTGGTAGGCGTGTTTCTACATCTGAAAGACGTCTACTCAAATTTCCGACCAGTCGCATGAGGGTAGCGCTAGTACAGCAAATCAGAATGCAAATCAAGTTTGCTTTAAATACACGCTATGACGAACGTAGGGTACCTTTGAGACTGGACGTGATGAGTTGATGTTGGTCAAGAATGCCTTTAAGGCGACAAAGACGCCATTATAAACACTCACTGAGTTTGAACGAGGTCGTGTAATAGGGCTACGAGAAACATCTACGTCATCTACGTGATTACTCTGCTATTCACAATAAAGTGCCTGGCACAGGGTTCAATGAACCACCTTCAAGCTGTCTCTCTACCATTCCACTCTCGAACGGCACGCGGGAAAAACGAGCACTTAAATTTTTCCGTGCGAGCACTGATTTCTCTTATTTTATCGTGATCATCATTTCTCCCTATGTAGGTGGGTGCCAACAGAATTGTTTCGCAATCGGAGGAGAAAACTGGTGATTAAAATTTCATGAGAAGATCCCGTCGCATCGATAAACGCCTTTGTTTTAATGATTGCCACTCCAATTCACGTATCATGTCTGTGACACTATCTCCCCTATTTCGCGCGATAATACCATACGAGCTGCCCTTCTTTGTACTTTTTCGATGTCATCCGTCAGTCCCACCTGATGCGGATCCCACATCGCACAGCAATACTCCAGAATAGGGCGGACAAGCGTGGTGTAAGCAGTTTCTTTAGTAGAACTGTTGCACCTTCTAAGCGTTCTGCCAATGAATCGCAGTCTTTGGTTTGCTCTACCCACAATAATATCTATGTGATCTTTCCAATTTAGGTTATTTGTAATTGTAATCCCTAAGTATTTAGTTCAATTTACAGCCCTCAGATTTGTGTGACTTATCGCGTAATCGAAATTTAGCTGAATTCTTTTAGTACTCCTGTGAATAACTTCACACTTCTTCTTATTCAGGGTCAACTGCCACTTTTCGCACCATACAGATATCTTATCTAAGTCATTTTGCAAGTCGCTTTGATCATCAGATGACTTTACAATACGGTAAATGACAGCATCATCTGCAAACAATCTAAGACGGCTACTCAGATTGTCTCCTATGTCGTTAATATTGATCAGGAACTATAGAGGGCCTATAACAGTTCCTTGGGGAAAGCCGGATATTACTTCTGTTTTCCTCGATGACTTCGGTCTGTTACTACGAACTGTGACCTTTCTGACAGGAAATCACGAGTCCAGTCGCACAACAGGCGAATTGTTCAAAATAATTTTCTGAGAAAGCATTCAGTACATTTTCGGATGACGTTTTATGCTTGCCGCCGGCTTTAAACGTATAATTTTTCCAGCATATCGAGGGTAGATTAAAGTCACCACCGACTATAATTGTATGAGCGAGGTACTTATTTGAAATGATTCTCAAGTTTTCTTTGAACTGTTCAGCAACCTTATATTCTGAGTCGGGGAATCGGTAAAACGATCCAAATTATAGTTTAGTCAGATTGTCAGGTATAACCTCTACCCATACTATTTCACACGAACTATCTACTTCAATTTCGTTACAAGGCAAACTACCTCTGACAGCAATAAATACTCCACCACCAACTGAATTTAATCTATCCTTTCTTCCTTTCTGAACACTGCTAGATCGTTTGAAAAAATTTCGGCTGAACTTATTTCCGGCTTTAGCCAGCTCTCTGTACCTGCAACTATTTGAGCTTCAGTGCTTTCTATTAGGGCTTGGAGCTCTGGTTCTTTCCCAAAACATCTACAACAATAATTTACAACTACAATACCAATCGTTTCTACAAGTACCTTACTGTGTTTTACCTGCCCACTTTTAGACCCTCTAACCTGGGTGTTCCTTTTGCGATATTGCGGAAACACTTGACAGGAATGTAGCCACTGTACACGATTGGTGGTAGCGGTAATCACAGGACTGTACGGTCGCAAGAAGACCGAGCGCCGGACGGCCACGTGGCACTACCGAGAGGGAAGACCATCGTGTTCGGCGTATCGCTCTGGCGCGTCGTACTCCATCTGCAACAGCAACTGGAGCAGCAGTTGGCACCATAGTGGACAGTGGCACAACGAACTGTTACAAGTCGGTTTCTTCAAGGACAGCTCCGAGCCAGACACCCTGTGGCGTGCTTCGCACTGACTCCTAACCACCGCCATTTGCGACTTCAGTGGTGTCCATGCGAGAGCTCATTGGAGAGCAGGGTGGAGGTCTGTTGTGTTTTCTGATGAACGTTGGTTCTGCTTCGGTGACAGTGATGGCCGTTTGTTGGTTAGCAGGAGGCCAGTTTGAGGGCCTCTAACTAACCTGTCTGAGTCCTAGACACACTGCAACTACACCTGGGATTATGGTCTGTGGTGCGATTTCGTATGACAGCAGGAGCAGTCTCGTGGGTATCTCAAGCAGCTTGACTGCAGAACTGTACGTCAGTTCTGGTGATTCTACCTGCTGTGCTGCCATTCATGAACAGCAGCCCAGAGGATGTTTCCAACAGGATAACGCTCGACCATACACCGCTGTTGTAACCCAAATGCTCTACAGAGTGTCGACGTGCTGCCTTGGCCTACTCAATCACCAGATATGTCTGCATTCGAACACGTATGGGACATCATCGAACGACAATTCAAGCGTCATCCACAAACAGCATTAATTATTCCCGTATTGATCGACCAAATGCAGCAGGCACAGAACTCAATCCCACAACCCAGCAGCCGATACCTGTACAACACAATGCATGCATGTTTGAATTCAACATTCTAGCGGTTACATAGATTATTAACGTACCAACATTTCAAATTTACAATGGCTTACCTTATGCTTACATTAACTCGTGATCTTGCAGTGTTAATTAATCACTTGAATGTGTTACCTAGTCAAATGTATTCCCGAAATTTTTATTACTGTAAATTAATTATTTTTTGGTGCTGCGAATTTTTTTCCAGCAGTGTATTTGAAAAATGCGATATTGCCCCCATGAGCTGCTTGGTATAAGTTTTGATTATAAAGGTAGTTTCAATCATCCGACAGTCAACAGACTCCTATCTACCAAGTAAAATAATATGTAAGTAACATTATATGCTTAAACTCTCACTAATCTGTTAACTGGTGTAAATGTTAACGACACACATATCATATTCACAGCATCACGTTAGGCGAAATGTAAGCTCATTATCGTCATTTGGTAAAACCATGAATTATACACTGATACTAAAAGTATACCGTAACACAGTGATGCGACTCACTACGAAAACTACATATCATTAAAAAGGTAATGGTTCGCATTTGTATATAGTTATCTGTTATCGTATCGTAATATAAATTACATCGTCAGTCCATAAAAACAATGCTAGGTAGCGCCCTCATACATCTTACAACTGCAGTCGGCGTTAACGCTGTGAACAGACTCATACCACATACAGCCGACTGCAAAGTTTATCGCTCTTTAGTGGTAGAACCAATGATGGTCATAGATGTCTACATAAATCGATAGTGACTCGTATCTTACTGTTAATAAATTGTGTGCCGTCTGCTATCATAAGTGCACGTGAGAGCCATAACAAATGTTCTATACGTTGCGTCTAATAGCAACTTACACGTGCTAGAATCACAGCTGCGGTGACGGAAAACAAAATGCCTCGAAGTAATGGCTCACATATTCTCATAAACACTAGTGCGAAACGAGCTTTAGCCACATTCACGTGTGCACTGCTTCTATCGTACTGTAACTTTTAAGAGACTGGCGGTTGAAATACATAAAACGATTCCCTAACATAATTGTCCTAATACGTTATGGTATAACAGATGTAACACGCTCAGTTTCTTAGTCAAACAGTTATATCGGCATCTCACATAACACACGGAACCGGGGTTGAGTGTATGACCAATTAACGATTACTCACAGACACAGAGACGTATGTTGATTTAAACTCATGTTGTATGAAGTTTACTAATTGTTCTCATCATAACGTCTATAAGACTCTTACGTAGGAGGACTTGGCGCTATGATGACCACGTTAACAGAACATCAGACGCAATAAACGTCTAAGCCTAAATATGTTTGATTTGTAACAGTGAGGTAACAGCGTTATATAGCAGCTACGTTTACAGACACTTACAAAAAAGAAACAATACTGCAGCTATTTAACAGACATTAGCAGGCATGTACGGACGCTATAATATAAATAAAAAGAAAGATAAATTATGCTTAAAACATGTCACAGTGTTGGGAAATAATTAGGTAACGTGAACTAATGTACAATTAAGGCAGGGTGCAGTAATTGTAAACTGTCCTCTATTTTAGAAACTAAATAGTTTCTATTTTTCAGATGTAGAGAGAATGTGGACTGATTGTATCATTCTTGCAAATACGTTCTTTGTGTATATGACACGTATTTTATGTACAGTTTGTCCTACACAAACTTTATGACAATCACTGCACTGCATTCTACACACGAGTACCCCAGACTGCTCTAATAGGCTTGTCTTATTGATGATGTCCGCAGTACTATTTCTGATGGTGTTGTTAGTATGAAAAGCTAATGCGACTTTAGCATTACGAAAAATGTATTCAGTTTTATCCGATACCTCCCCTATGTGGCTTCGGTCACACAGCTTGAGGCTGTTGCCAATGGGCATCACTGTGGGGGTCCGGATGGGGGTTTGTCGGGGACGGCCAGCTCGTCTCACGCATCCCCTGATCGGACTACGACTGTGGTTGCCCGGGATACTGCCCGCATTGAGGCTGATCCCTCACCTGTGGTAGAGTGGGAGGTCGTTTCAAGGTGTGGCAGGGGGCGAAAGACATTCCGGAGGGCTGAACGGAAAGCCTCTCCAGTTTGTCTGACGAACCGGTTTCAGGCTCTGTCTCAGGCTGATACTGATCTTCGGCCTGACATGGCTGCTTGTCCTGTTCCAGAGGTTGCCCCTCAGTCTGCAAGATCCGGGCAGTCGCAGAGGGTGGGCTTACTGGTAGTTGGGAGCTCCAACGTCAGGCGCGTAATGGGGCCCCTTAGGGAAATGGCAGCAAGAGAGGGGAAGAAAACCAATGTGCACTCCGTGTGCATACCGGGGGGAGTCATTCCAGATGTGGAAAGGGTCCTTCCAGATGCCATGAAGGGTACAGGGTGCACCCATCTGCAGGTGGTCGCTCATGTCGGCACCAATGATGTGTGTCGCTATGGATCGGAGGAAATCCTCTCTGGCTTCCGGCGGCTATCTGATTTGGTGAAGACTGCCAGTCTCGCTAGCGGGATGAAAGCAGAGCTCACCATCTGCAGCATCGTCGACAGGACTGACTGCGGACCTTTGGTACAGAGCCGAGTGGAGGGTCTGAATCAGAGGCTGAGACGGTTCTGCGACCATGTGGGCTGCAGATTCCTCGACTTGCGCCATAGGGTGGTGGGGTTTCGGGTTCCGCTGGATAGGTCAGGAGTCCACTACACGCAACAAGCGGCTACACGGGTAGCAGGGGTTGTGTGGCGTGGGCTGGGCGGTTTTTTAGGTTAGATGGCCTTGGGCAAGTACAGAAAGGGCAACAGCCTCAACGGGTGCGGGGCAAAGTCAGGACATGCGGGGAACAAGCAGCAATCGGTATTGTAATTGTCAACTGTCCAAGCTGCGTTGGCAAAGTACCGGAACTTCAAGTGCTGATAGAAAGCACCGAAGCTGAAATCGTTATAGGTACAGAAAGCTGGCTTAAGCCAGAGATAAATTCTGCCGAAATTTTTACAAAGGTACAGACGGTGTTTAGAAAGGATAGATTGCATGCAACCGGTGGTGGAGTGTTCGTCGCTGTTAGTAGTAGTTTATCCTGTAGTGAAGTAGAAGTGGATAGTTCCTGTGAATTATTATGGGTGGAGGTTACACTAAACAACCGAACTAGGTTAATAATTGGCTCCTTTTACCGACCTCCCGACTCAGCAGCATTAGTGGCAGAACAACTGAGAGAAAATTTGGAATACATTTCACATAAATTTTCTCAGCATGTTATAGTCTTAGGTGGAGATTTCAATTTACCAGATATAGACTGGGACACTCAGATGTTTAGGACGGGTGGTAGGGACAGAGCATCGAGTGACATTATACTGAGTGCACTATCCGAAAATTACCTCGAGCAATTAAACAGAGAACCGACTCGTGGAGATAACATCTTGGACCTACTGATAACAAACAGACCCGAACTTTTCGACTCTGTATGTACAGAACAGGGAATCAGTGATCATAAGGCCGTTGCAGCATCCCTGAATATGGAAGTTAATAGGAATATAAAAAAAGGGAGGAAGGTTTATCTGTTTAGCAAGAGTAATAGAAGGCAGATTTCAGACTACCTAACAGATCAAAACGAAAATTTCTGTTCCGACACTGACAATGTTGAGTGTTTATGGAAAAAGTTCAAGGCAATCGTAAAATGCGTTTTAGACAGGTACGTGCCGAGTAAAACTGTGAGGGACGGGAAAAATCCACCGTGGTACAACAACAAAGTTAGGAAACTACTGCGAAAGCAAAGAGAGCTCCACTCCAAGTTTAAACGCAGCCAAAACCTCTCAGACAAACAGAAGCTAAATGATGTCAAAGTTAGCGTAAGGAGGGCTATGCGTGAAGCGTTCATTGAATTCGAAAGTAAAATTCTATGTACCGACTTGACAGAAAATCCTAGGAAGTTCTGATCTTACGTTAAATCAGTAAGTGGCTCGAAACAGCATATCCAGACACTACGGGATGATGATGGCATTGAAACAGAGGATGACACGCGTAAAGCTGAAATACTAAACACCTTTTTCCGAAGCTGTTTCACAGAGGAAGACCGCACTGCAGTTCCTTCTCTAAATCCTCGCACAAACGAAAAAATGGCTGACATCGAAATAAGTGTCCAAGGAATAGAAAAGCAACTGGAATCACTCAATAGAGGAAAGTCCACTGGACCTGACGGGATACCAATTCGATTCTACACAGAGTACGCGAAAGAACTTGCCCCCCTTCTAACAGCCGTGTACCGCAAGTCTCTAGAGGAACGGAGGGTTCCAAATGATTGGAAAAGAGCACAGATAGTCCCAGTCTTCAAGAAGGGTCGTCGAGCAGATGCGCAAAACTATAGACCTATATCTCTTACGTCGATCTCTTGTAGAATTTTAGAACATATTTTTTGCTCGCGTATCATGTCATTTCTGGAAACCCAGAATCTACTATGTAGGAATCAACATGGATTCCGGAAACAGCGATCGTGTGAGACCCAACTCGCCTTATTTGTTCATGAGACCCAGAAAATATTAGATACAGGCTCCCAGGTAGATGCTATTTTTCTTGACTTCCGGAAGGCATTCGATACAGTTCCGCACTGTTGCCTGATAAACAAAGTAAGAGCCTACGGAATATCAGACCAGCTGTGTGGCTGGATTGAAGAGTTTTTAGCAAACAGAACACAGCATGTTGTTATCAATGGAGAGACGTCTACAGACGTTAAAGTAACCTCTGGCGTGCCACAGGGGAGTGTTATGGGACCATTGCTTTTCACAATATATATAAATGACCTAGTAGATAGTGTCGGAAGTTCCATGCGGCTTTTTGCGGATGATGCTGTAGTATACAGAGAAGTTGCTGCATTAGAAAATTGTAGCGAAATACAGGAAGATCTGCAGCGGATAGGCACTTGGTGCAGGGAGTGGCAACTGACCCTTAACATAGACAAATGTAATGTATTGCGAATACATAGAAAGAAGGATCCTTTATTGTACGATTATATGATAGCGGGACAAACACTGGTACCAGTTACTTCTGTAAAATATCTGGGAGTGTGCGTACGGAACGATTTGAAGTGGAATGATCATATAAAATTAATTGTTGGTAAGGCGGGTACCAGGTTGAGATTCATTGGGAGAGTGCTTAGAAAATGTAGTCCATCAACAAAGGAGGTGGCTTACAAAACACTCGTTCGACCTATACTTGAGTATTGCTCATCAGTGTGGGATCCGTACCAGGTCGGGTTGACGGAGGAGATAGAGAAGATCCAAAGAAGAGCGGCGCGTTTCGTCACCGGGTTATTTGGTAACCGTGATAGCGTTACGGAGATGTTTAATAAACTCAAGTGGCAGACTCTGCAAGAGAGGCGCTCTGCATCACGGTGTAGCTTGCTCGCCAGGTTTCGAGAGGGTGCGTTTCTGGATGAGGTATCGAATATATTGCTTCCCCCTACTTATACCTCCCGAGGAGATCACGAATGTAAAATTAGAGAGATTAGAGCGCGCACGGAGGCTTTCAGACAGTCGTTCTTCCCGCGAACCATACGCGACTGGAACAGGAAAGGGAGGTAATGACAGTGGCATGTAAAGTGCCCTCCGCCACACACCGTTGGGTGGCTTGCGGAGTATCAATGTAGATGTAGATGTAGATGTATATCTGGAAGCGTGAGAAACATGTTTTTCTTTTTTCTCTACATTTAATAGCGTTGTTTCCTTGCGATTTTGGTTTTCGGTAGCCTTCAATTTGCTGCGAAATAATCTGTCTACTACGTCAGAAGTGTAGCCATTACCTGTTGCTATATATCATAATGTGTCTACCCCTTTCCCATGTTTTCTCTGAATGAATCAGCTTAATTAATCGTCCAATCATTGCACTGAGAAAAGCTTGTCTATGACTTTCATGGTGGCAAGAAGATTGATATATGATACCATCTGTGGTTGTTCCTTTGCGGAATATATTGAATCCATGTTCACCATTAGATTCGTTATTCCTATATCTAAAAAAATTGCGAGAGAATGAGGGTGGTGGACGCGTACCCCAGACTTTTAAGGCCTCCGACACACTGCACTTGAATGAGCTCCTTCTCCTGTCACTCTCCATTCTTTATGGGTGTTCGCTGCATTTTCTCCTATTCTCTTCAACTTTATCGTTTAGACTAAAAATTCCTTAGTCTGTCTTCTATTTTGCAACCTTTAACTCGTCTCAGGAATTTTGCTTCGTGTGCCTGAATACAGCTTTCTTGCTTTTTGCTCACCACTAAGGTCTCGCTTCGATAGCGGAGTGAGGGGACCGCAATTGTTATGTACAATTTGAGTAACTTTGCTAGTTTTGTTTTTAAGGTTTCTGTTAATTGTTCCACATTTTCTCTCTCTCTCTCTCTCTCTCTCTCTCCGTCCGAACAGGCCTCGGAAGGCCCAACTATACCGACCGAATGCTGTGTCTTCCTCAGCCGAAGGAAGGTGTCACTGGATGAGGATGCGGAGAAGCATGTGGTCAGCGCATCGCTCTCCCGGCCGTTGTCAGTTTTCGTGACCGGAGCCGCTACTTTTCAATCAGTTAGCTCCTCAATTGGCCCTACAAGGGCTGAGTGCACCCTGCTTGCCAACAGCGCTCAGCAGACCTGAACGGTCACCCATCCAAGTGCTAGCCAAGCCCGACAGCGTTTAACTTCGGTGACCTGACGGGAGCCGGTGTTAACACTGGGCCAAGGCCGTTGGCAATTGTTCCACACACCTGGCTAAATTTACTACGCTTAATTTCTATATCCTTACTGTACCAATATGTCATTTCACATCCAAAATAACTGAAATGTTTTACTTGTTTTAAAATCTTTTGACCTGCCACTATTTTTGTTCTAATGTGTTCTTTCCCCCATGAGGGCCACTGTCTTAGTTTTTTCTGTTGATATCCCCATGTCAAATTTCGCACTTATTTGTTTCAGTAAGCAAATTCCTTTATCAAGGTCCTCTTTTCTATCTGCTAGAATTACTGCATCGTTAGCATAGGCCTATAGTAAGTTATTCAAAGAGTTAAAAGAGTCGTTCGTCTACACACGTACCTTTTTGAGATTCTGTTTTTCAGACATGCATTTCTTTCAATATGTAAATGTTAAACAAAGTTAGGCAGATATAGCAACCTTGTCGTACTCCTTTCTTAGTTGGTATCTCATTTGTCATTTTTCCACTGAGATGTAGAGTGATAGTCGTGCTCTGATACACATTTTTTATCGCATTTACTAGATGTTTTGGATATCCGTTATTCGTCAATATCTTTCAAAGTTTCTGTCTATTGACAGTGCCAAAAGCATTTATAAAATCGATAAAAGTAATGTGTGTTTCTTTATTTTATTCTCTGCGTTTCTATATTATCTGTTGTAAAATAAAAACTGCGTCTATCGTAGAGCGTCCTTTCCTAAACCTCGTTTGTTCCTCGTGCAGTACTGCTTCCGTTATGCTTTTAAGTCTTGCGTTTAAAATCTTAGCATGTATCTTGTAGGCTGAGTCTAGTAAACTTATTCTTCTAGAGTTGTTGCATAGGCTTTTGTCCCCTTTCTTAAAAACAGATATCACTCTATCAGTCCTCCAGTCTTTGGCGATACTTTCGCTCTTCCAGCATTCGTTGAAGAGAAGTAACAGTCTTAGATGTAGCATCATTCCTCCATATTTTAGCAGTTCAGCATTAATACCATCTCTTCCTGTCGCTTTTCTGTCCTTAAGTGATATTACGGCACATTTTACACTCCTGGAAATGGAAAAAAGAACACATTGACACCGGTGTGTCAGACCCACCATACTTGCTCCGGACACTGCGAGAGGGCTGTACAAGCAATGATCACACGCACGGCACAGCGGACACACCAGGAACCGCGGTGTTGGCCGTCGAATGGCGCTAGCTGCGCAGCATTTGTGCACCGCCGCCGTCAGTGTCAGCCAGTTTGCCGTGGCATACGGAGCTCCATCGCAGTCTTTAACACTGGTAGCATGCCGCGACAGCGTGGACGTGAACCGTATGTGCAGTTGACGGACTTTGAGCGAGGGCGTATAGTGGACATGCGGGAGGCCGGGTGGACGTACCGCCGAATTGCTCAACACGTGGGGCGTGAGGTCTCCACAGTACATCGATGTTGTCGCCAGTGGTCGGCGGAAGGTGCACGTGCCCGTCGACCTGGGACCGGACCGCAGCGACGCACGGATGCACGCCAAGACCGTAGGATCCTACGCAGTGCCGCAGGGGACCACACCGCCACTTCCCAACAAATTAGGGACACTGTTGCTCCTGGGGTATCGGCGAGGACCATTCGCAACCGTCTCCATGAAGCTGGGCTACGGTCCCGCACACCGTTAGGCCGTCTTCCGCTCACGCCCCAACATCGTGCAGCCCGCCTCCAGTGGTGTCGCGACAGGCGTGAATGGAGGGACGAATGGAGACGTGTCGTCTTCAGCGATGAGAGTCGCTTCTGCCTTGGTGCCAATGATGGTCGTATGTGTGTTTGGCGCCGTGCAGGTGAGCGCCACAATCAGGACTGCATACGACCGAGGCACACAGGGCCAACACCTGGCATCATGGTGTGGGGAGCGATCTCCTACACTGGCCGTACACCACTGGTGATCGTCGAGGGGACACTGAATAGTGCACGGTACATCCAAACCGTCATCGAACCCATCGTTCTACCATTCCTAGACCGGCAAGGGAACTTGCTGTTACAACAGGACAATGCACGTCCGCATGTATCCGGTGCCACCCAACGTGCTCTAGAAGGTGTAAGTCAACTACCCTGGCCAGCAAGATCTCCGGATCTGTCCCCCATTGAGCATGTTTGGGACTGGATGAAGCGTCGTCTCACGCGGTCTGCACGTCCAGCACGAACGCTGGTCCAACTGAGGCGCCAGGTGGAAATGGCATGGCAAGCCGTTCCACAGGACTACATCCAGCATCTCTACGATCGTCTCCATGGGAGAATAGCAGCCTGCATTGCTGCGAAAGGTGGATATACACTGTACTAGTGCCGACATTGTGCATGCTCTGTTGCCTGTGTCTATGTGCCTGTGGTTCTGTCAGTGTGATCATGTGATGTATCTGACCCCAGGAATGTGTCAATAAAGTTTCCCCTTCCTGGGACAATGAATTCACGGTGTTCTTATTTCAATTTCCAGGAGTGTATTTCGTCAGGCTATATTTCATCTAATCCCTTGTCATCTATTGTTTCAGTTTTAGTTTTTTTTTTTTTTTTTGCTGTATCGTCATACGATAATGCTTTGTAATATTTACCCTTGTTCTTCTTCAATATTGTGTATTTGTATCTTCTATTTCTCTTTTGTGTTAAAGGTTTTTAAAACCTAACAGGCCATTTGCTGCCTCCAGTGAACATCGTTCTGATATTAGAAATAAATCTGTCCCAATGATCTTGGTGCGCCTTTCTTACTACACATTTGGTAATATCTCTTCTCTCTTTTCAGCTTTGGGGTTGCTTATGTATTTTATATAAGCATCCTGTTTTTTTTTCATACCTTTTCTTATATACTCAATTCACATTTGTAGTTCCTTTCTTTTTCTTACTTTTTTCCTTTTCACCGAGAGCTTCTCCAGCTACTCTATATATAACGATCTTTAGATTCTGCTATTCTTCTCTTATATAATCTTTAGTTTGAAAGTTTTCTAGCTCTTTATTCAATCTGCTTTGGTAAAGATGTTGCTGTCCTCTTCCAGCAAGCATACTTTATAAGCACTTTGATCTTGTTAGTTACTTATTTGTTTTTCATCTTCTTCCATTTCCCAAGAAGATATATTCTGGAGATTAGTAGAAAATCATCTGGCCCTATACCTTGTTCTCTATAAACTCTTGTATCCTGTACTTCACCCGTTAGCGTATCATTTGGTAAAAAGTTGTAAGTTATTGATCTAAGATCTCTACTGGCCAAGTGTACTTAGGGTGTATCTCGTTTCTTAAAAAGTGACTTTGCTACTTTTAGATTACTGTGTCAAAATCTCTCAGTAATTTTTTCCATTTTCTCCAAAAGGCCCTGCAATATTTGTTACTAGGATATTTCCTAGAATGGCGTTGAAATCTCCGGATCATAATAACGTGAACAGTAGAGCTGTATTTAATCAGAGGCTTCCGTAGTTCTTCATAGAAGGTTCTAAGCTCATCTTTTTTCCCTTCTTCTGGTGAATGAATATACGCATGTAATAATGGCGTTGCCTCTTCTCAGTTTCAGACTGAATATGTGTATTCTTTCGCTTATGTATGTGCAGGAGTAATACCACACCTGTGCTTGCTCTTTCATTTTGTTTGACTCCACTGTAGAACATAGAACATGGTGTAATCGCATATAGCCGGCCGGATTGGAAGAGCGTTTCTAGTCGCTTCAGTCTGGAACTGCGCGACCGCTACGGTCGCAGGTTCGAATCCCGCCTCGGGCATGGATGTGTGTGATGTCCTTAGGTTAGTTAGGTTTACTTAGTTCTAAGTTCTAGGGGACTGATGACCTCAGAAGTTAAGTCCCATAGTGCTCAGAGCCATTTGAAGCAATCGCATATACCGGGTGATCAAAAAGTCAGTATAAATTTGAAAATTTAATAAACCACGGAATAATGTAGTTAGAGAGGTAAAAATTGACATACATGCTTGGAATGACATGGGGTTTTATTAGAACCCAAAAAAATCAAAGTTCACAAAATGTCCGACAGATGGCGCTCGACAGCAAAACGTCAGTGACTGCACATGACAATCGTGTATAAAAGGAGCTGTGATAAGAGAGAGAATCAGATGCGCCAGTAGTCTCAGCATGTTGACGTTACCTGAAAAGGCGCTTTCAGTGAAGCTGTATTATTAGAATGGGGAATGTGCTAGTTCAGCGCTACGATCCTATCGCCATAGGAAGGGAATTCAAACGGGTAAAGGTCCGTTGACAAATGCAGCTGTGGCGAGAATGATTTAGAAGTTCGAAGCCACGGGTTGTTTAGACGACAGACCCCGTAGTGGGCGACCGCGCACAAGGCTTAATACTGCTGAGACAGTTCAGGAAGAAATGGAGTCTGTAGGGGGTTCGTCTATGCACGGGGAAGTCAGTGCTCGTGCAGTTGCACGTCGCACCGGCACTCCATACACTACTATTTGGTTGGCACTTACGGCGTACCTTCCGATGCTATCCGTACAAAATCCATCGGTATCATGAACTGTTACCTGGCGATTTAGTGAAGTTGGCATTTGCGGTATGGGTGTTTCAAAAGATGGCGGAAGATGACGATTGGTTGAGTAACGTGTTGTGGACCGACGAAGCTCATTTCACGCTCTGTGGGTCTGTCAACGCCCACAACTGCAGAATTTGGGCTACCGAAAATCCTAGAACTGTCGTGGAAATTCCATTGCACGACGAGAAAGTCACGGTATGGGTTGGATTTACCACATCTACCGTTATCGGGCCTTTTTTCCTCGAGGAAATGCGTGATTCTGGTTTTGTAACTGCTACCGTGACGGGTGAGAGGTACGCCGATATGTTGCAGAATCGCATCATCCCCAGCCTGGCTGATAAACACCTGCTGGAACGTACGATGTTTATGCAGGATGGCGCTCCACCCCATGTTGCTAGACGGGTGAAAGATCTCTTGCGCGCGTCGTTTGGTGATGGTCGTGTGCTCAGCCGCCACTTTCGTCATGCTTGGCCTCCCAGGTCCCCAGACCTCAGTCCGTGTGATTATTGGCTTTGGGGTTACCTGAAGTCGCAAGTGTATCATGATCGACCGACATCTCTAGGGATGCTGAAAGACAACATCCGACGCCAATGCCTAACCATAACTGCGGACATGCTTTATAGTGATGTTCACAACATTATTCCTCGACTAGAGCTATTGTTGAGGAATGATGGTGGACATATTGAGCATTTCCTGTAAAGAACATCATCTTTGCTTTGTCTTACTTTGTTATGCTAATTATTTCTATTCTGATCAGATGAAGCGCGACCTGTCAAACAGTTTTTGAACTTTTGTATTTTTTTGGTTCTAATAGAACCCCATGTCATTCCGAGCATGAGTGTCAATTTGTACCTCTCTATCTACATTATTCCGTGATTTATTCAGTTTTCAAATTTATACTGACTTTTTGATCACCCGGTATATTTATTACCTGTCATTTTCATTTTCGTTACTTTGATTGCTACAGCATCGATATTCACGTCTTTTAGTATATTTGCTTGTTCTGTCTCTTTTTGTAAAATTCCTCTGGCATTACAGTTGCTACTTTGATATATCTGTTGATCCATTTTCGTATGTCCTTTTCCATAGCTTTCTCACTGACCTTTGAGACCAACCTGTTTCCGAGACTCCTTGGGGTACTTAGTAGTAGTGAGTGTTCTCCGAAAGTTATCAACCACTCATCTACTCAGTCTCCATTCTACAAGGATCAGGATTTTCTATCGGGGTTCAGTGAGCCAACGACGCTGACAGATACGCCCATTGCCAACCACAGGAACAAAGAGAAGCGAAAGACTACCTGCTATAGCAAAGACAACTGTCCATGCCGTTTGGAGGCAGAAGTTTCTCATTCCGCCTCATTTCCAACGCACGAAAAGCAATCCTCAGTGTCTCTCTACGCCACCACGAGGAAGAAGAAGAAAATGTTTGAAATTTTACGTTATTAACTTTTCTCTGAATGACCGCAATTGAAATCCGATTTTGGAGTTCAGTTGCTCAGTACCTTAGGAATCTGTATAGTCTGGCCACCTTTCTCTTGGAATTTGTATTAAGGGGTTAATATGCAACTGAAATTTTAGGAATCTCCAAATAAGATTAACAGCTCCAGAAAGAGTTTACCCGTGTGTTAGTCTTTAGGAAATACTCCGGAAGGGTCTCGAATTTCTAATTAGATGGATTCATTGTTAATTATTGTGTTCCTCTGTATCAGAAGCCTGGTGCGGTTGCCCATACACGCGTCCCGACATGTAGCCGGTCTGAGGAAGGTTGTTGTGTTACAAATATAAGATCACAGGACAGTCGCGAAAATGTCAAGAGACAGTTGAAATAGTAAATTAGTAATGAAAGGATATGTGGCGGTAAATATCGCACAGGAATACCAAGGCTTGAATAAAGTACGACTGTTCAAGTGGATGTAGTTTGCAATGGCTATGCGGAGATGAGTAGTCTTGCACAGGTTACACTAGTGCTGAGAACTGTATCACATTTACATTATATTACATTAATACTTGTTCCATATATCATGAATAAGACATTTCGTAATGATGTGGAACATATCAGTTTAAAATAAGTTTTCTCTACTCAAAATAATTTATTTTTTTACAGTTGCTAATTCATATCTAAAAACGCATCTACTGAGTAGAAGTTATTGTCATACAGAAATTATTTTAATTTGTTTTTAAATGCTGGTTGGCTGTCTGTCAGACTTTTAATGCTATTTACAAAATTATCAAAGATTTTTGTGGCAGCATAATCACCCTTTTCTGTGCCAAAGTCAGATTTAATCTAAAATAGTGAACATTATCCTGAACGATAAATATTTTGGACAAGAAGAGAATAGAAGCTTTCGAATTGTGGTGCTACAGAAGAATGCTGAAGATTAGATGGGTAGATCACATAACTAATGAGGAGGTATTGAATAGAATTGGGGAGAAGAGGAGTTTGTGGAACAACTTGACAAGAAGAAGGGACTGGTTGGTAGGACATGTTCTGAGGCATCAAGGAATCACAAAGTTAGCATTGGAGGGCAGTGTGGAGGGTAAAAATCATAGAGGGAGACCAAGAGATGAATACACTAAGCAGATTCAGAAGGACGTAGATTGCAGTAAGTACTGGGAGATGAAGAAGCTTGCACAGGATAGAGTAGCATGGAGAGCTGCATCAAACCAGTCTCAGGACTGAAGACCACAACAACAACAAACATCATTTTTTCCAGTGTTGTAGCTATGCATTTCGCTATTATTTTTGAATTGCGATGGGTTTTTAATAGCAAATCTTATAAGCGAATATATGCATTGCTAAGGTACTGTGAATATCCCGAGTTCAAAAAATGGTTCAAATGGCTCTGAGCACTATGGGACTTAACATCAATGGTCATCAGTCCCCTAGAACTTAGAACTACTTAAACCTAACTAACCTAAGGACATCATACAACACCCAGCCATCACAAGGCAGAGAAAATCCCTGACCCCGCCGGGAATCGAACCCGGGAACCCGGGCGTGGGAAGCGAGAACGCTACCGCACGACCACGAGATGCGGGCATCCCGAGTTCCTTGAACAAATGTCTGCAAGGTGATCTTGTATGGGCTCCAGCTATTATTCTGATTACACGCTTTTGTGCAATGAGTACTTTTTCTCTTAGTGAAGAATTAGCTCGAAATATGATGTCATGAGGAAAACAGGCATAGTAGGCTAATTTACTGATATTTTTATCACCATAATTTGCAGTAGCCTAATGACATAAGTAGCTGAACCTAACTGTTTCAGCAGATCATCGATGTTTCTTCCAGTTCGATTTCTGATCAATGCACACACCCAGAAATTTTGAATACTCTGCCTTAGCAACAGACTTCTGTAGAAAGTCTGTATTTATCAATGGTGTTACGCCATTTACTCTACAGAATTCTATGTACCGTGTTTTCTCAAAATTTAGTGAGAGTCAATTTGCAGAGAACCACTTAAAAATTTCTAAAAGACATTATTTACAATTTTCTCAGCTGTTTCTTGTTTGTTGGATGTGATTACTATACTTGTATCATCAGCAAAGAATAACTAGCTTTACATCTTCATGAATATAGAGTGGCAAGTCATTAATGTATATTAAGAACAATAAGAGACCCAAGACTGAACCCTGTGGAACGCCATTCATGATACCTCCCCAGTTAGAGGACAGTGCTGATTTTTGCAGACTATCTGTACTGTTAATTTCAACCTTCTGCATTGTTCCAGTTAAATATGAATGAAACTATTTGTGCACTGCCCCAATTATACCACAATACTTAAGCTTATCTAGAAGAATTTCGTGTTTCACACAGTCAAAAGCCTTTAAAAGATCACAAAATATCCCAATCGGCGATGTTCGGTTATTCAAAGCATTTAACATTTGATCAGTAAAAGCATATACTGAATTTTCTGATGAAAAGCCTTTCTGAAAACCAAACTGACATTTTGTTAGTACTTCATTTTTACAAATATGTGATGCTACTCTTGAATACATTGCTTTTTCAAGTATTTTGGATAAAGCTGTCAGAAGTGAGATTGCGCGGTAGTTGTTAGCATCAGACCTGTCCCCTTGCTTACACAATGGTTTAACAACAGCGTATTTCAGTCTGTCTGAAAAAATGCTCTGTTTCAGTGAGCTACTACATATGTGGCTCAGAATCCAACATATCTGTTGAGAACAAGCTTTTAATACTCTGTTGGAAATGCCATCAATTCAATGTAAACTATTGCTTTTGAGTGTATTTATTATTTTCCTAATTTCAGTAGGAGAAGTGGGTTGAATTTCAATTTTATCAAACTGAATAGGTATTGCCTCTTCCATATATTGCCTTGCATTTTCTAATGAATAGCTGGATCCTATTTTCTCTGCGACATTTAAAATATGATTATAAAAATGTTTTCTACTTCTCAGTTTTCGTTAGCAAACTTTTCGTTGAGTTTGATATACATACAGTCTTCCTGTGCTGTATCAAACGAGTCTTCATACTGAAGACACCAACTCTGTTGATCCATATTGGAAGTGGGACAACAGCTGGTCAAATATTTAAAAAAGAAATTCGCCAAAAAGTAGTGCAAATTGAGAAATTATTTTATTTTAATTGCGCTACCGGTTTCGGCAACTTAGTATGCCATTTTCAGCCCCATATGAACCCCTCAAAAATTATTAATATTGGCATACTGGCGCCATGTGTTTCTGGATGTCGTGAATTTGTATCTCAAGTGCTTCCCTCGAATACAAATTCAAGTCATCCAGAAACAGATGACGTCAGTATGCCAATACCGGTAATTTTTGATAGGTCCATATGGGACCTGATGGTGACATATTGAACTGCCGAAACTGATAGCGAAAATGAAATAAAATAAAATAACTTTCCAATTTGCGCAGCTGTTTCCGAATGTCTTGGTTAAATAGAAGACACAAACAGCTGTCTTCAGCGATATGCATGTATAGTACCCTTACGCGCATTTAAATATCATCCACCTTGGTGCCTTTATTACGTTGTCTCGGTCTTAACTTTTGGAATAGAAATTTAGTTAAGAATTCAAGGATTAGTAATTGATAACATCCGCTACAGTTGCAATGTTTCTTTTGCCAGTAAAAGGAAAATACAACAAGGTTTCAGAACAACAGCCTCTTCTCAAGATGCGTGGAATGTCCATATGAGTCAACTAACATCTGTTAATTTAGTGACCCTCTGTTACACGGCATATAAGGAGAACAGCATATTCGCCTATCTAGTACCGTACCAACCACACATTGAAGTTCACCTTGGACCACCGACCTGCTCTTTGAGAGGTTTCCTATCCGGCCTAGGAATATGTATGGATTTTCTGCTTTCATGCCATGTACCAGAGACTCATTGTATTAACCTCTGCTAGTTGTCTCGTATGGACATCCTACGCATCTGAGGATGGGACTGTTGTCCTGAAATCTGGTTTTACTTTCCTTTAATTGGAAAATATAATTTTATTACGACTATAGCGGATCTTATCAAACATGAATAAGACACATGACAGTCAGTAAGGAATGTTACTGGTACAACTATCATCCATTCGGTGGGCTTCATGTCTGTACACCCCATTTCATTTCACTTCACTACCATCATAATTACATTTTCCTCTACAGCCTGTTCTCTGATCTGTTTGGCTCTCTCAGTAATTCCCAACCGGCATCTCCCCATTGATCGCTGACCAAACCTCATTTTCTCAATACTTTTTGCATTAAAAGTGCATATCTCTCCGTCATAAGTAAAACTAGTAACTCATACTGATTGTAAGTTTTCTTTTCTAGATATACCGAAAGCTTAGTTTTAAAATCACTGTCTGGTTTACCAGCAGCACTCCTCGTCATTTTCACTCTTCTGTTTATTTCTTTTTCCGTCCATCATTGCCTTTAACTGCCAGAAATTCCAAGACACGACAGCTAGTACTATGGTTTCATTTTTGATTCATATTAGCCTATTTTCTTATCAGTATATGGGTTATTATTATTTTTTCTTTGTTATCATTTCACATATAATAGCATACTTCACAGAATGAAATAATGTGTGTGTTACTGCAAAATTAGGAAAATTCGAAGGCTATCCGTTTATTAAGGTCCAATCGTCGCGAAATGGAAACCACAGTGAAAATCAAAAAGATTTTATTGCAACAAGTATCTACACCTTCCAGATACTTCTCCGCATAGTCACCGCTCCGAGCGAAGTGGCGAAATGGTTAGCACACTGGACTCGCATTCGGGAGGACGACGGTTCAATTCCGCGTCCGGCAATCCCGTTTTAGGTTTTCCGTGATTTCTCTAAATCGCATCAGGCAAATGCCGGAATGGTTCCTTTGAAAGGGTGCGGCGACTTCCTACCCCATCCTTCCCTAATCCAATGACACCGATGACCTCGCTGTTTGGTCTCTTCCACCAAATCAACCCAACTCAACCCGACTTACACATTTGTCGTAGCTTCGTGCAAATTTTCCAATGCCCTCGCCATAGAAAGCAACCGTCTGTGCTTTCCGCCAGTTCCCTACCTGGTCTGCAGCTCGTTGTCAGTGCCAAAATGCCATCTTCGTAGCCAGCGGTTCATCTGAGCAGAGATGAAAATCAGAGAGAGCAAGTCCGGGCTGTATGGTAGGGGATCGAACATTTGCCATCGAAGATCCTCTAGCAACGTCTTCATTGCCTCCGTAATGTGCGCCCGAGAATTGTCACGAAAAAGGAAATGCACGACAGTTACGTTATGTGGGCTGCGTGAATTCGAGAGAAATCTCTCAGCAAGCTCTCATACTTGGCGGCAGACACTACTTCCTAGGCATCTTCACGTCCTCACTGCGACCTCAGGACTGAAGAGAGCGACGTGATGCGATTGATGGTTTTAGACACACTGCCCGATGCGTTTTTGCAAAGCTTCGTCGGATTTTCACTATGGTCACCATTTCGCGACCGATCTGACCTTAATACACTCCTGGAAATTGAAATAAGAACACCGTGAATTCATTGTCCCAGGAAGGGGAAACTTTATTGACACATTCCTGGGGTCAGATACATCACATGATCACACTGACAGAACCACAGGCACATAGACACAGGCAACAGAGCATGCATGATGTCGCCACTAGTACAGTGTATATCCACCTTTCGCAGCAATGCAGGCTGCTATTCTCCCATGGAGACGATTGTAGAGATGCTGGATGTAGTCCTGTGGAACGGCTTGCCATGCCATTTCCACCTGGCGCCTCAGTTGGACCAGCGTTCGTGCTGGACGTGCAGACCGCGTGAGACGACGCTTCATCCAGTCCCAAACATGCTCAATGGGGGACAGATCCGGAGATCTTGCTGGCCAGGGTAGTTGACTTACACCTTCTAGAGCACGTTTGGTGGCACGGGATACATGCGGACGTGCATTGTCCTGTTGGAATAGCAAGTTCCCTTGCCGGTCTAAGAATGGTAGAACGATGGGTTCGATGACGGTTTGGATGTACCGTGCACTATTCAGTGTCCCCTCGACGATCACCAGTGGTGTACGGCCAGTGTAGGAGATCGCTCCCCACACCATGATGCCGGGTGTTGGCCCTGTGTGCCTCGGTCGTATGCAGTCCTGATTGTGGCACTCACCTGCACGGCGCCAAACACGCATACGACCATCGTTGGCACCAAGGCAGAAGCGACTCTCATCGCTGAAGACGACACGTCTCCATTCGTCCCTCCATTCACGCCTGTCGCGACACCACTGGAGGCGGGCTGCACGATGTTGGGGCGTGAGCGGAAGACGGCCTAACGGTGTGCGGGACCGTAGCCCAGCTTCATGGAGACGGTTGCGAATGGTCCTCGCCGATACCCCAGGAGCAACAGTGTCCCTAATTTGCTGGGAAGTGGCGGTGCGGTCCCCTACGGCACTGCGTAGGATCCTACGGTCTTGGCGTGCATCCGTGCGTCGCTGCGGTCCGGTCCAAGGGCGACGGGCACGTGCACCTTCCGCCGACCACTGGCGACAACATCGATGTACTGTGGAGACCTCACGCCCCACGTGTTGAGCAATTCGGCGGTACATCCACCCGGCCTCCCGCATGCCCACTATACGCCCTCGCTCAAAGTCCGTCAACTGCACATACGGTTCACGTCCACACTGTCGCGGCATGCTACCAGTGTTAAAGACTGCGATGGAGCTCCGTATGCCACAGCAAACTGGCTGACACTGACGGAGGCGGTGGACAAATGCTGCGCAGCTAGCGCCATTCGACGGCCAACACCGCGGTTCCTGGTGTGTCCGCTGTGCCGTGCGTGTGATCATTGCTTGTACAGCCCTCTCGCAGTGTCCGGAGCAAGTATGGTGGGTCTGACACACCGGTGTCAATGTGTTCTTTTTTCCATTTCCAGGAGTGTAAATGAATAGCCCTCTTATTTTCACCTCACATTTTTTCCTGACAATCCTGGTTGTTGCAAGTACTATGCAGCAACTTTCAAAATTCTGGCAAGTCCCCATCTCCAGTTTCCTTAAACAGGCAAAAAAAGAGCAATTGTACTCCCACGTTTTCGTATAATGTACTACGCTCTTAGTGCTTCAGTATCTGTTACTACAAATGTCACAGTTTTCTGAGGAGAAGAACTCCTTACCAGTAATGGAGAACCGTTGTAGATTTGTAGATGTGTGAATTTATACTTCACTGTTTTTGTTTAAATAGTAGCCACAAGTATGGCGTGAGTCACTATAGTAAACCACACAGCCTCGCAGCGTGTTTTTCGGTAGCTCTCATTGTAACGTTTCACAGACAGGAAGCGTCGGCTTGAGAAAGGCTGGTAGCGGCCGTAACCTAGAGACGTCCTAGTCACACGCAATGAAACCCTGTCCCGGTGTTTGAGCCGTTAGAAAAGCAGCTCACGATCCTAAAGTGTGCGGGATCGGAGCTGGCCTATTTCCAGCCATTGGTTCACTGCGTGTGACCGGTGTCGCTAAACTAACCGCTTCCTTGTACTACAATTGTTAGTCTCCTCGACGTGCTGCACTTACGAGGTATTCCCACCTATTTCACTTCCGTTCAGCTGCATGAACGCTACATGACTGCATCGCCGCCAGTTCCAAAGGCAGAAGTGACGTCATTGTTCTGTGCTCCCAGTTGGAGTTATTTTCTCATTTTAACTCCATCTTCTTACTACTATTTAACTAACGATTTTGGAATTAGCCTGTTTCGACTTCACAGCGCTCTCTGTTGAAGGTACCCCTAATTGTATTTGTGGATCACAGCAAAAACGAGTTCTAATTTCAATTTTTTTCATATTAGCATCCATTTTACTATAATCTGTTCAGTGCCTAATCACAGCTATTAAAATATTAATTTCTGCATTCTGAAGCATTGCGTTCGTCTACTTTGTTGTTTCTCAGCTTTCGCGACTACCTAAGAATATTCTAAGTTTGATTGAATAATATGAACAAATATTGCTAAGTCTCTCTCTCTATATATCACCGAAATACACTCCTGGAAATGGAAAAAAGAACACATTGACACCGGTGTGTCAGACCCACCATACTTGCTCCGGACACTGCGAGAGGGCTGTACAAGCAATGATCACACGCACGGCACAGCGGACACACCAGGAACCGCGGTGTTGGCCGTCGAATGGCGCTAGCTGCGCAGCATTTGTGCACCGCCGCCGTCAGTGTCAGCCAGTTTGCCGTGGCATACGGAGCTCCATCGCAGTCTTTAACACTGGTAGCATGCCGCGACAGCGTGGACGTGAACTGTATGTGCAGTTGACGGACTTTGAGTGAGGGCATATAGTGGGCATGCGGGAGGCCGGGTGGATGTACCGCCGAATTGCTCAACACGTGGGGCGTGAGGTCTCCACAGTACATCGATGTTGTCACCAGTGGTCGGCGGAAGGTGCACGTGCCCGTCGACCTGGGACTGGACCGCAGTGACGCACGAATGCACGCCAAGACCGTAGGATCCTACGCAGTGCCGTAGGGGACCGCACCGCCACTTCCCAGCAAATTAGGGACACTGTTGCTCCTGGGGTATCGGCGAGGACCATTCGCAACCGTCTCCATGAAGCTGGGCTACGGTCCCGCACACCGTTAGGCCGTCTTCCGCTCACGCCCCAACATCGTGCAGCCCGTCTCCAGTGGTGTCGCGACAGGCGTGAATGGAGGGACGAATGGAGACGTGTCGTCTTCAGCGATGAGAGTCGCTTCTGCCTTGGTGCCAATGATGGTCGTATGCGTGTTTGGCGCCGTGCAGGTGAGCGCCACAATCAGGACTGCATACGACCGAGGCACACAGGGCCAACACCCGGCATCATGGTGTGGGGAGCGATCTCCTACACTGACCGTACACCACTGGTGATCGTCGAGGGGACACTGAATAGTGCACAGTACATCCAAACCGTCATCGAACCCATTGTTGTACCATTCCTAGACCGGCAAGGGAACTTGCTGTTCCAACAGGACAATGCACGTCCGCATGTATCCCGTGCCACCCAACGTGCTCTAGAAGGTGTAAGTCAACTACCCTGGCCAGCAAGATCTCGGGATCTGTCCCCCATTGAGCATGTTTGGGACTGGATGAAGCGTCGTCTCACGCGGTCTGCACGTCCAGCACGAACGCTGGTCCAACTGAGGCGCCAGGTGGAAATGGCATGGCAAGCCGTTCCACAGGACTACATCCAGCATCTCTACGATCGTCTCCTTGGGAGAATAGCAGCCTGCATTGCTGCGAAAGGTGGATATACACTGTACTAGTGCCGACATTGTGCATGCTCTGTTGCCTGTGTCTATGTGCCTGTGGTTCTGTCAGTGTGATCATGTGATGTATCTGACCCCAGGAATGTGTCAATAAAGTTTCCCCTTCCTGGGACAATGAATTCACGGTGTTCTTATTTCAATTTCCAGGAGTGTATTACCAGCAGTTTATGATACCTAGGTGAAGCACATTTCAGTCTTCCGTGAGAATTGACCCCTCTCACGTAATTCATACAAATAATATGAGACACTGCCACTAAGAAACTAGTAAATGGTCGACGAAGTCGAGAATGAAGAGTACTAATTTGAAACACAGTTTTAATTTTCCGACGTTCTTGCTGTACATTGAGAGCTATGATCCGTCACAACACCAAACCAGACCGACAAATCCTTTGGGCTTCTACAGGAACCGGGAGATGACTTTCATTTCTGCAGTTTCAAGCAGCTAAAATCATCATCCAGAAGACGACGTCAAAGTGTACCGTACCGACAGAAGTCACTTGGAGCGCGGCGAGGCCGTACGAAGTATGCTCGCTGTCATCACACTTGTAATTCCTCTGCTTCTCGCTTGTCCCGACAACAATGGGAAGCCGCAAGGTGACATGGGAGAGCGACGCTCTTCTGGTAAGCAGTTCTGGTCACTTCACTGAATGGTCATCAGGGTGTAGCCATATTAATAACAAGGCAAAAACGTCATTTCGGCACACTTTATCCTAGTCCAGTTCCGATGAGAAGTGCAGTTTTGTAATGAAAACCTGTCGTTATAGTGTTTAGCTGCTCTCCCGTTACCGTGCAGAACAAAGCCATACACGTGCGTCCACCACTCCATCTCTTCTACCGTCTGCTGCGAGGGTCGTTATTCTTATTTTTATCTGATGTTAGATTCAGTCACTACCATTCTTTCCCTGCGGAGTAGGATTGATTCTTGGACTAGCGACATAGGCCATCGTTTCACTTGTGGCGGTCAACTCATTAACTGGATATGGGTGCAGCAGAGGCTGGGCCTGATTACCCGCAGCAGCCCGGCCAGCCACTGCACCGACATCCTGCTCTGGCCGGACACGAAACATTTTCCCGCTACCAACAACAACACCGAGATGTGGCTGTTAGGACAGTTTGTGACATATATCATCATCTACAATAGTGAAGATAATCTCATTAGTACCGGCCGCGGTGGTCTCGTAGTTCTAGGCGCTCAGTCCGGAACCGCGGGACTGCTACGGTCGCAGGTTCGAATCCTGCCTCGGGCATGGATGTGTGTGATGTCCTTAGGTTAGCTAGGTTTAAGTACTTCTAAGTTCTAGGGAACTGATGACCTCAGATGTTAAGTCCCATAGTGCTCAGAGCCATTTGAACCATTTGAACCAATCTCATTAGTTTCGAGGCTTACATGAGAACGGCACGTTGGAAGATGAAACGTTACCCAAATTTCAGGAAGATGTTTGCTAACATGTTAGACATAATTTTTGAAAAACAAGGCGTAGGGTCATTCTCGACGCCGGTAAGGACACAAATCCCATGCAAGACTGTGTAGCGAACAAAATACACAACGAATAAGGGGTTACACCTGTTCCTAGGACTGCTCCCGACTTCTCAATGGTGTTATTAACTTCATTTTGACGTTTTCAAATTTATGTTTCCTGTGTATGACCTTGTTATCCGTTTGTATGCTCCAAATAACTTTGAGTTTGGACGGTTGTAAATCAATTGACAAAACTGCCATTCTAGTTAAGGAAGTCAAATATATTGTAATTCTCTTTAACATGTTTGCGTTTTGGTTCTAGGTCTCTGTCTGGACTGAAGATGCTACTGTCAGTTTAATATTTTGTTCTATTTTGTAAGCTTACAAATGGCACTATATTGAAATGTGTTCTTCAGTCTATTGTAGGATACAATTCGTGTTGCAACAGTTCCAGAACTTCATTATTTTGTTTTTGTGCTTATGTACTTATACGGTTGTTTTAATAAACAAAAAAAAGTGGAAAAAAAACATTCCACACACCCGTCGTCTGTGTAAGTTAGAACCTGGTGTAAGTAGGTACAATCCATCGACCACCTCTAATTAAATTCTTGACAGAAAAGTACAGTATATTTATTTTACTACACTGCGAAGGGAAAAATTGCAGCATGTACGATCCAGCTAATTATCCAACGCTGGTAGACACAGTATCCAATAGAAACGGCGTTCATTAATTGCAGTACGACAGGGAAAAATCAGCCAGCGATTTACTACGCCTATGGACTAAGAAAATGAAGTATACAATCTTTAATAACTGTTTTCAACTGTTGGTTCGCAGAGGAAGCTGCTGAATTCTGCCATCCTCCCATCCTTCATCATTTCATAACTTTTGTATCACAAAAATACGAATTCTATCCATATCCGTATCTATCAGTCGTATCAAGGGATAGCGGATATAAATCCAAGCAAAAGTTCTGAACTCTACGATAAATCTTGAACGAAACTGCCACCTGTAAGTTCACCAACACGAGTGAAATCAATCCCTCAAGCCCTTATTAACATCAACTTTAAAAAAATCTTTTACATAGGCCGTCTCTGCGTTTGTAATTGAACTCAGTTTTCTCAGGGGTTTTTTCTGGGATATCGCATGTTTATCTGGAAATAGTATGAATGAGAGACAACCACGTTACTCAACTTGTGCCTTGATATACTGGGGTAAGGTCAGCTGTCAGTTATACTTGGCAGATAAAGACAGGATTTGTTGCACCTTTAACGATCGTGAATTTTAATAACCTGTCGTCCACCTTGGAATATAACTGGTAGACTCTCGTACTACAATAGCGTTCTATGCTTATTCGTTTGTCTCCGCTACTAAATATTTGGAAATGAATTTAAAGTCGCTGCTTCCAACTTTGTACGACGTCTATCCAAAGTTAAGCGCCTTCACCACTACTGATTTCGCCATTTAAGTAAAACACTGTCATATCATTGTTATCCCCCTGAAGGCCAAATTTGATAAATTTAGTTTGGCAGTCGAACATTGGATATTGTTGCTGGAGAGAATCCCATAATAATTCATTTATAACAGCAACGACTGCGATAAAACTCGTTACTTACTCGCGTGAGCTTTAATATTAGTTGCCACTTCAATTTCTTTCAGCTGAATACGGTTTCACAACCAAGAACGAAGTGCTCGGATTAAAAACAGTGTTAGACAGGAATGCATTCTTTCGCCCTACTGTTCAGTCTTTACATTGAACGACCAATGACGGAAACAAATGAAAGGTTCAGAAGTGTGATTAAAATTCAGAGTGAAAGGATCTCAGTGATAAGATTCGCTAATGACACTGTTCTCCTCGCTGAAAGTGAATAATTACAGGACTTGTTGAGTGGAATGAACAGTGTAATGAGTTCAGAAGTGGACTAAGGAGAAACCGAAGAAAAACGAAAGTAATGATCAGCAGCAGAATGAGATAAGCGATGAACTTAACATCATAATGATGTCAAAGTAGATGAAGTGAATGAATTCTGATACGATGCAAGCGGAGTTACATGTGACAGACGAAGCAAGCAGGACATTAAGAGCACAGTAGTACAGATAAAGAGGGCATTCCTGGCTAAAGAAGTCTACCTCTATCAAACATCAGCCTTAATTTGACGATTAAATTTGTAAGTATGTACATTTGGAGAACAGCGTTGCATGGAAATTAATCACAGGCTGTGGCAAAACCAAAAAATGAAGAGAATCGAAGCGTTTGAAATGTGGTGCTGTAGAAGGATGTTGAAAAGTAGATGGGCTGATAAGAAATGAGGAGGTTCACCGGAGAACCGGCGAGGAAAGGAAGTATGGAGCACACTGACAAAAAGGGACAAGATGATTGGACATACCGTACGTTAAGGCATCAGCGAATAGCTTCCATGGCACTAGAGGGTAACATCTTACAAATAACTGAAGACGTTGGAAGATATGTGTTGATGAAGATGTAGGCATAGGAGAGGAAGTTGTGGTGGGCTGCATGAAATCAGTCTGAATACTGTTGAAAAAATACAATACTACGACATCGGTGCTGTAAGCATTGAAACAATATATAATCTGGGTTGAAGATCATATTCAGTAAACAATTTCGCCTCTGACCTGATTACAGTTTTCTGCCCGTATCGAATGCTATGTCAATTCCTATATGAAGCGAGAGCTGTCTTTTTGCATCTGTATTTCGCAGGTTATAATTTGTTACTCTGTATTTCTTGTTACTTTCTCTTGCTTTTCTTCTAACTATCCACGTATACGTATTTTCACATCCCAAGGTAGAGGCTAATTGTCTTCGCTGCGGTTTCTTGTTATGATCAGTTATGTAACGGGCAGTCAAATTAAAATTAACAGATAGAAAAAAGTAAGTAAACTGTTTATTATTTCAAAAGTAATCGCCTTAATTGTTAATACATTTATCAGACTGTGAGACAAGATGGTAAATCCCTACATCGAAAAATGTTTGCGGTTGCCTATGGATCCATGATTGTGCCGAGTCGTGCAACTCTTCATCCGAAGCATATCGACGGCTACGATTGTCTCCCTTAAGGTCTGCAAAAATGTGGAAATTGCGTGGGGAGATTTTGGGACTGTACGGAGGATGGTAAGAGTTTCCCAGCGAAACGACTGCTACACAGTCGAAACAAACTTGGCAAAAGGAGGCGGGCATTGTCCTGCAACAGGACGACGCCTACCGTCAATCCTACTGCTGGTCGACTTCCTGGAACATGGCGCCGTAGGTAATGGACAGCGGTACGTGGACATTTTGCAAAATTTGAAACGCTCCATCAAGTCCAAATGCCAGGAATGTTCTGATAGCTTTATCTAACAAATGTTTAAACTCAGTTTTGCTTCCTTTTTCGTCTGTATACACTGGTGTACCAAACTTAAAGATAGCAGTAACTTCCGCATGATGTGCCACGTAACAATTAAACTTGGGCCGTACAGATAAGGGACGGCTGCAGTACAGTACATCTATCTACATCTACATCCATACTCCGCAAGCCACCTGACGGTGTGTGGCGGAGGGTACCCTGAGTACCTCTATCGGTTCTCCCTTCTATTCCAGTCTCGTATTGTTCGTGGAAAGGAGGATTGTCGGTATGCTTCTGTGTGGGCTCTAATCTCTCTGATTTTATCCTCATGGTCTCTTCGCGAGATATACGTAGGAGGGAGCAATATACTGCTTGACTCTTCGATGAATGTATGTTCTCGAAACTTTAACAAAAGCCCGTACCGAGCTACTGAGCGTCTCTCCTGCAGAGTCTTCCACTGGAGTTTATCTATCATCTCCGTAACGCATTCGCGATTACTAAACGATCCTATAACGAAGCGCGCTGCTCTCCGTTGGATCTTCTCTATCTCTTCTACCAACCCAATCTGGTACTCATCCCACACTGCTGAGCAGTATTCAAGCAGTGGGCGGACAAGCGTATTGTAACATACTTCCTTTGTTTTCGGATTGCATTTCCTTAGGATTCTTCCAATGCATCTCAGTCTGGCATCTGCTTTACCGACGACCAACTTTATATGATCATTCCATTTTAAATCACTCCTAATGCGTACTCCCAGATAATTTATGGAATTAACTGCTTCCAGTTGCTGACCTGCTATTTTGTAGCTAAATGATAAGGGACCTATCTTTCTATGTATTCGCAGCACATTACCCCTGTCTACATTGAGATTCAATTGCCATTCCCTGCACCATGTGTCAATTCGCTGCAGATCCTCCTGCATTTCAGTACAATTTTCCATTGTTACAACCTCTCGATACACCACAGCGTCATCTCCAAAAAGCCTCAGTGAACTTCCGATGTCATCCACAAGGTCATTTATGTATATTCTGAATAGCAACGGTCCTATGACACTCCCCTGCGGCACACCTGAAATCACTCTTATTTCGGAAGACTTCTCTCCACTGAGAATGACATGCTGCGTTCTGTTATCTAGGAACTCTTCAATCCAATCACACAATTGGTCTGATAGTCCATATGCTCTTAGTTTGTTCATTAAACGACTGAGGGGAACTGTATCGAACGCCTTGCCGAAGTCAAGAAACACGGCATCTACCTGTGAACCCGTGTCTATGGCCCTCTGAGTCTCGTGGACGAATAGCGCGAGCTGGGTTTCACACGATCGTCTTTTTCGAAACCCATACTGATTCCTACAGAGTAGATTTCTAGTATCCAGAAAAGTCATTGTACTCGAACATAATACGTGTTCCAAAATTCTACAACTGATCGACGTTAGAGATATAGGTCTAAGTTCTGCACATCTGTTCGACTTCCCTTCTTGAAAACGGGGATGACCTGTGCCCTTTTCCAATCCTTTGGAACGCTCCGCTCTTCTAGAGACCTACGGTACACCGCTGCAAGAAGGGGGGCAAGTTCCTTCGCATACTCTATGTAAAATCGAACTGGTATCCCATCAGGTCCAGCGGCCTTTCCTGTAAGGTAACTGGAAGAAACAGGTAATGAAATAAACAGAAGCAACACTTTTATGCAAAGACACTAATCACGCTGAAGTCACCGCGATTTATGATAGTCCCCTGGACATTATTCATTTTTAGCTTTACGTGGTAGCGAAATTGAAAGGGTACAGTACAGCCCGACATTGAAAATGCCATACACAGCACTTCATTATAACTGTCACCACGACTATGACATACTGTAGATCAGATGGCATCTAATTTAAGAACTTCGATCACATTACTGATGTTAGCTGTAATGAAAGAATGTAATTTTAAGGGCCATCGATAGTTGGTGCAACGAGAAATGCTGTGGGTTTTGGAACAACATAAGTGATGACATCACACACTTTTGTACCGAGGATGTGCTTTTTTGTAAGTGCCGAAGTGGCCGTGCGGTTAAACGCGCTGCAGTCTGGAACCGCAAGACCGCTACGGTCGCAGGTTCGAATCCTGCCTCGGGCATGGATGTTTGTGATGTCCTTAGGTTAGTTAGGTTTAACTAGTTCTAAGTTCTAGGGGTCTAATGACCTCAGCAGTTGAGTCCCATAGTGCTCAGAGCCATTTGAACCATTTGCCGTTTCTGTAAGTTATTGACCTTCCTTTTCCTCAGTTCCTCACTTAATAAAGCAGCGATTCAGAATTCTCTCGCTATTGCCTCTGTACGACATGTTCGATTCCCGGCGGGGTCAGGGATTTTCTCTACCTCGTGATGACTGGGTGTTGTGTGATGGCCTTAGGTTAGTTAGGTTTAAGTAGTTCTAAGTTCTAGGGGACTGATTACCATAGATGTTAAGTCCCATAGTGCTCAGAGCCATTTTTTTTTTGTACGACATGTTAGTGAGGTGACACTGTGTAAACTCCACTGTTTTTTGGCAAAAGAAGCAAATTTTAACATTTCAACAAGAGAAATGTAGATTTTTACTCAAAATTCGTCACTCATGACGCTTCGCTGAAAGTTAGAAACCAGGCGAAAATAAATCGTTGCTTTTGTGGAATTCGTTTTAGATACTAACCGAAGGAGACGTAGCAGAGGATCGTTTTGAATAATCACCTTGGAAGTGTAGGCATGGAGGGACTCCACTTAATATTTACGAAAAATGTGAGTGTAGCCTTCAGTTTAGAACGGCACTTCCTCTCCAGCGCTTCACATTTCCCCTATTCGCAACCCCCACCGCTACTGGTCTCTCTATACCTGCCCGGCCGACAGAGCATCTGCTGAGCACATTATTCTGTGCACGCTCTTAAAAGGGTTTAAATTTTTCTCAATGGTTTACATATTTTGTAGTTAATAACCTGTTACTCAACTGAGACACTAAATATATTGTAAGTTCATGCTATGGCTGATAGGGTATAAAAATGTGTGACAGTTATAAAGCTACCAGCACAAAACAGCTGGTTAGCGTCATGTAAAGAATGTGTAAATCTGTATAAATATTTCTTTCCAAACCATTGTTCTCTGTCTAATTTTTGCCACAGCGTAAACAAACAATATTTTATGCCTCTGTTCTTAACTACAAATATATACTAACGCAAACAATTTGACACCAAATCGTAATAATTTTCAGGCTCAACAATAAAAGAAACATTAAAAAACAGTACAAAAAGTGCTGAAATATGTTTGGGTAAAGAAAATCTAAACAAGCGGTGCTTTGCATAAGGCAGGCTATAACACAAGTTATCATAATACCCCTGCATCAGCAAAAGACGATAACAGACCGAAACCGGTAATATTTGTATGCTACTGTATGTTTGTGACAATAAACATTACGAATTAAAATAATCGTTGTGTTACTTTCTCTATAAGAGAATATGACAGCATTTATTGAATTTACGAAACTCTTAAATCTGAGCAGCCCCCTTAGATTGTTTGCAGATGACACTGTAATTTACTGTCTAGTAAAATCATCAGACGATCAATTCCAATTCCAAAATGATCTAGAGAGAATTTCTGTATGGTGCGAAAAGTGGCAGTTAGCACTAAACAAAGAAACGTCCGAGGTCATCCACATTGGTACTAAAAGAAATCCGATAAATTTTGGGTATACGATAAATCGCACAAATCTAAGGGCTGTCAATTCGACTAAATACCTAGGAATTACAATTACGAGCAACTTAAATTGGAAAGACCACGTAGATAATATTGTGGGGAAAGCGAAACAAAGACTGCGCTTTGTTGGCAGAACACTTAGAAGATACGACAAACCCACTAAGAGAGAGCCTACATTACACTTGTCCGTCCTCTGCTGGAATATTGCTGCGCGGTATGGGATCCATACCTGGTGAGATTGACGGAGGACATAAAGAAACGCAAATAAGGGCAGCTCGTTTCGTGGTATTGCGCAACAGGGGTGAGAGTGTCACTGATATGATACGCGAGTTCGGGTGGCAGTCACTGAAACAAAGGCGGTTTTCTTTGCGGCGAGATCTATTTACGAAATTTCAATCACCACCTTTCTCTTCCGAATGCATGAATATTTTGTGGACACTCACCTACGTAGGGAGAAATGATCATTATAATAAAATAAGAGAAATCAGAGCTCGAACGGAAAGATTTAGGTGTTCCTTTTTCCCAAGCGCCATTCGAGAGTGGAATGGTAGAGAAGTAGTCTGAAAATGATTCGATGAACGTTCTGCCAGGCACTTAAGTGTGAATTGCAGAGTAACGATGTAGATGTAGATGTACAGGACCATTATTCGTCGCAGTACAGAATTTAGTTTATCACAGTATGTACAAGTTCAAATATCCAATTAATTTTCGCCTGTGGATTGCCTTGAGAACAATGTGAATTCCAAGATACGCACCCACGTGCAGGCGTCAGAAGAAGGGTTCTTAGAGATTCTGCAACGTATCACCCGTGCCTCACATACTCCAACTGCGGCCCGTAGTCTCAAAGTTCGTTGATAACCCACAACGTGGTTATTGACGAGAAGCTGCCAAGATAAGAAGGGAAATAAGGGAAGTAACCCTGACTGCCGTACATAAGGGTTGGATATTTTTAGGGTTCTGTTCTTCAGTCGGTAAAACGGAACCCTTACTGGGTCACTTTGTTTTCCGCTTGTCTGCCCGTCCTTGTGTTAAGACCCTTTTTTCTCAGTTACACGTTGAGGTATCAGGTTGAAACTTATATCAGTTACTGAGGTCTACAGTCCCTTGGCGGTATAAAAAACTTAAGCCTGCAGGTCAATTCAGTCAAAAGTTACCGCCATTTATATCACATATTTTGATACTCGTAAATTCACTGACGAGAATCCTTGTATGAAATATTTACCTATATAATTAAGTTTGTACGGAACCCTTACAGCGCGACTCCTACTGGCACTTGTCCGGTTTTTTATGTTTTATACAAGTTTTGCACTCTGATACTTGTCGCTATAACGCATGACAAGTAATTGCACATATTTAGAACTGTAATTCTCAACCGGGAAACTCGCGGAAGATCTTGTCCTCTGTTATGTGATTCCTTAAAAGGCAACCACAGAAAAAAAGGGCGCTGCAGTTATAGCAACATCGATCTTCACAAATGAAACAAAACACCCGGGGCGCCCGCGCCACTCGTAGCCGATTAGACGTCTGGTCGAAAGAAAGGAACGTTAATTAACTCACGAAACAAGTTTCGAATCGTACCCGGTAGACGTGCAGTAGGAGACGAGATATCATCGATTGTCTTTGCGTAAGCAAACAATACCTAATAGCGAACACTGCTTGCTGCAGCCTAACATTACGAGTACTTAACTGCAATAACATATCCACTGCGCCCTTCTCAGGTACTACGCGGTACTGGAGTTTGTTTTGCTAACGACTCCCATTATACACAAAGTCCGTCACGGCGCTTCAGGTCCCGAGGCACACGTTGGCTTCGAGGAAAATGGAAAAGGAAAACGAAGTAAATTGTACGTGACAGGAAGATAAAGCTACGTTAGGAGAGGACTCTTGCTCACATAGAGGATTATCCGTGACACGTGACATTCATTACGTAACAACAAATATGCGTGCCTTGTTGACGAGTGAAAACACTGGATGCGATAGACGAATCTCACGAATTGCTCACCTTCCATTCCTTGGTCGCTCAGATGACCGCACACTGCTTTTGATGCTATTATTTTTGTTCGCTGTACAAAAGTAATACTACATCCGATTATCTGGTCTAGAACATGTTCTAAATCACGCTTTAAACCTGGAATTTTCTGAATGATAAGATTCTCCCGTGCTGGCTGTCAGTGATTAGATTAAGATATCATTTAATTTTCCAGTCACCACCACTGCTCATTTCGGCTGTGTAACTACACACCTCAACAAAAGTTTGGAATATCTTACAGTTTAGTACAATAACTTCTTATAGCTCACGAATTTACTTTTGTACAAAACCTTATTAACAAAATAAGCATAGATCCATCTGGAAACAAGAACGATTTTGGCTAGTTACAATACAAAATTACAAAACAAAACAGGCTCTCTCTTACTTGTACTCCGTCTTCAGGCCACGAGTGGCCTACCGGGACCATCCGAGCGCCGTGTCATCGTCAGCGGAGAATGCGGATAGGAGGGGCGTGGGGTCAGCACACCGCTCTCCCGGTCGTCATGATGGTATTCTTGACCGAAGCCGCTACTATTCGGTCGAGTAGCTCCTCAACTGGCATCACGAGGCTGTGTGCACCCCCAAAAATGGCAACAGCGCATGGCGGCTGGATGGTCACCCATCCAAGTGCCGGCCATGCCCAACAGCGTATAACTTCGGTGATCTCACGGGAACCGGTGTATCCACTGCGGCATCTCTCTTACTTGTACGTCTTGAAAATAAAAAGAGTGAAAATCTTTATCTCACCCGGTGTATCCATTGCGGCATCTCTCTTACTTGTACGTCTTGAAAATAAAAAGAGTGAAAATCTTTATCTCATGACGATGAGCATCAGTCTCTAGCAGGGCGTACGTCCTCCTCACACACGGGTAGGTTTTTCCACCCTGCGAGACATGCTCTGCATGAGACCATCAAGTTTATCTTGCGGTAATAGGTCCCACTCCTCAATGGCAGCTTCACTGAGCTCCTGACGATTGGCGGGTGGATTCGGACGTTATGCAATGGCCAACTTCAACAGGTCCTATGTATGCTCCATTACATTCACGACTGGCGACTGTGCTGGCTAATGCATTCGGTTGATGTTGCATCTTTGAAGATACCGAGACACTGCTAGAGTACGGTGCAGTCTAGTATTGTCATCGACTAGGATGAAGTTGTCACCGACTTCACGTCTGTAGGACCTCTTGGTGATATCGGAGGTCAGTTAAATTGTCGTAGACGGGAATTAGAGGGATCCACTGTCTCATCATTATTGCCATCCAGAACGTTACACTTCCACCTGCAAACGGATCGACTTCCTTAACGTATCGGCGTTCCTCCTGTCGAATAGCCTTTCTCCATACCCTAACACTTCTAGTGTCCGGTCGCAAACCGAACACGGTCTCGTCAGCAAACATGACGTTACTCCATTCTGCAATGGTCCAATGTTGATGTGCAAGATCCCAGGTCCTTCGATCGAGTCGGTTCCGTTGGTTCAGTGCAAAACTTCTCACTGTCTTCTGGAATGAAGACCACCCCGATACCATCTACTACGCACTGTTTGGTCTGTAATACGAATCCCTGTTGCCAGGGAGATGTCATTTCCAATATTTCTGAAAGTTGGTGTTTAGGGTCCGCCGATAGCTGCATTGTTGTTGTCATACGAGGACTACCACAGCGAGGTCTGTTGTTCACATTTTCCGTCTCTGTGTACTTTCTCCACACCTTAGACACACCACTTCGAGTGGCATATAACCATCCGCAATATTATGCTATGTATGACGTTCTAAAAGTAAAGCCACTATCCTGACTCTATCAAAGTGTTGTGTGCTTCCACGGCGCATGTTTCTGCAGTTCTGAACACAATCTGACCGAAGCTGTTGTTGATACTTAACTACTCGCTGCGACAACGGTATGTTTACATGACTCGGAAAGGGCCACAAAGCATACCAGTAGTAAACACCGTACAGTATATAGGCTCTAAATGAATACTGCATGGAGTGCCTAGGTGAATGAGACCTCTAATATGGTAGATCACGTTTTACGATAGTATTCCAAACTTTCATTGAACAGTGTATTTACAAGTGTTTGTGTTGTACAACTCATCAAATGGACATACATCTATGCATCTACATCTACCTCTATGCTCCGCAAGCCACCTTCCGGTGCGCCCTTTCCCCTCTTTCCCCTTGGTGTGCTCAAATGCCGGTTGTTGATAACCCCCGTATGTGCTCGAATCTCTTTAATTTTACCTTCACGGTCATTCCGTGAGACATACGAAGGAGGAAGCAACATATTAGTTGACTCTTCTAGGAATTTTGGTAGCAAATCTCACCGTGCTGCACAAAGCCGCTGCTGCAGCACCTGCAGTTTTCCTCCGTAAGTTCCGCAAAACGTTCAGGTCTGTTGAACATGTTTCAAGGATGTGAGAATCACAATATTTTTGTAGTTCACGACCTATTAGGTATTCTACTGTAAAGTTCTTTGAAAACTTTTGTTTGTTATTTGTGGCTATGGCTGAACTAAGACTGCATAGCTTACCGTACTTATTTTGCATTTTTAGCCTAAGAACTGGTCATGAAACAGGTTTAGTTTTGACAAGCCTGCTGTATACGACGGATAAATGTGCTTTGTTGGCGCTAATCATATTTATGAGCAATCTGTGCTACTTGTTATAGACTGCAGTTTGATACGGCGCAATTGGTTGAAAAACGAGGCTTTATTTACAGAGTCTAAGAAAGTGCGTTTTATTACAAAAATATTAACATTTTTATGGTGTAAAATCTTACTCTCAATCTAGCTGAACAGTTACCAGGACTGAGCAGTTAACTTATTTCTGATGACTTGTGCAGTATGAACGGTATAACCATTAACTCCTGAATGACACATGTAGGGGAGAGCGTAGCATATTGCAACGCTTTTTAGACAGTCAAGGTACAAGATGATGCACGACCGAAGATGTGTGGATTCGCCGTTCACACGTCGTATAACTAGTTCTAAAAACATTTAAAATTTTACTCACTACCCAGAAATTGACAATATCTTCTAAATCGCCTTAATATGTTATACAATAATTAAATCTGTAGAACTATAAATGTTTACAAGTTCTGAACAAAAAACAATCTCATATCTCACAACAACAAAAGCAGTACAAAATGCAGGAAACTGCTTATGGCAGTCCCTATAGCGCAATCCTTCATGTCTTTCTAAAATCTACAAGTTACTTCATACATATCTGGTAACCAATGTACACTGCCTGGCACAGGGTAATTCGTATTAGTACTGGCTAGTGCATCTCCAGCTCCACTTGTGCGAGAGGCGAGAGAAAAAACGTGACTATGCACACTGAGCTCTCGTATCTGATTCTCAAGGCTATTGCGCAAGATACACGGAACAGGCAGCAGAATTTTTATACAGTCAATCTTAAACACCGGTTCTCAAACGAACCCAACAGGATTTAGACAGAATAACGATGTCTTATTTCGAATTGTTCCCGTATAAGCTCATTAAAACACTTCCGTATATTAAAACACTTCCGTATGACTAAAACCGTCCTATGACTCTGAGATTCTCTCGACGTAACTGGTTAAGTGTGTGATTTCGGGTGTTCAGTCGAGTTTTTGATTCCATCGTTACGCGTAATATTTCGACTATCGATCCAGTGCAGCTGGAGTCCAGGCTGCGAGTTGCATAACATTCAGGCTCGCCAGCTATGGAGATTTTTCACTTTCAAGGTTATCTTTTCACTAGAATAGTAATCAGTGTGGCTTTCTGGCGATTGGCAATTTAATTTGGCTGCTAAAAGAATTAGCTGGCGACTTAATAACTACATTCTGTTACTTGAACGCAAGTAAAATGAATGTACAACATTTCCACTTGGGATATCATTGTTAACCATGCCGGTTAAACACATGACAATTCCCTGTCGTTCTCATGTCTGATGCATTTTTCCACGACGCAACAAAACCTGAGACTCTGCTAACAAAACAACGGTACTCCCTTCGTACCTGGGCTGGTCTTGGCTTCTTTCATGGTACAGAGACAGTCCACCCCAGTTCTCGCTGTCTGTTGTTGCTGAGCTGACCCAACAATTAACAGTTCTACGCGCTCACGTAGAGAAGACATTGCGGAGTGTGGGTTAGGATTAGAGCACTTTAGAATCCACGCGACAATGGGGCTTAGAAAATAGCATCGATAATGGGAAGCAGAGGACTGGAAGAAAATTATGTAGAATCTACATATTTTATCAAATTTACAGTTGCGATGCATGCTTGTGTGTGTGTGTGTGTGTGTGTGTGTGTGTGTGTGTGTGTGTGTCATCTATTTTTGACGAAGGCCTTGCTGGCTGAAAGTTTATTTGTGACAGTCTATTTGTTGTGCCTATCTGCCAGTCAGCATCTCCGCTATATACTGAGCATCAAGTTTCCTTTTCATAGTATTGTTGTATTTTATATACCGTAGTGTAACATAGGTGTTGTCTGGAATTATTGTTTGGTTGCAATTTGAGTGAAGTTTATCTATTTGCTGAATTTCATAAGATTTTTAAATGTTTTATTCCTGGTGCTTCTTTAATTGAAATTTGATACAGATGTACTACAATAAAAATTTTATTACGTGCTTTTCTGAACTTTCGATGCATATTCCGCCATTTCACGGCTTCTCTCGAAATACAACTATTTGTACGCTATCTTATGTACGCTAAAACAGGAAGTAAAGCATATCCCACGATAATAGTGTTATATCAGGCTTCGACACTGCCAGACAAAACGTGAAATATCCTCAATGGCGCCAGGGTATAAAATTTGCATACAAACGGGTTGTAGAGATAGTGATTCATTTGCCTCGGTCATCAGCGATCAGATGGGGCTGAGGAGGCCTATCTGTGCGTCCGCTGTTTTGACTCTGCAGGCAGCAGCTGTGCTCAATTTAGATGTGAACAGCGCCTGCAACATTCATTCTAGGGTACAACTTGTCGAACAGCTTCAGCCATTTGAACAGGGTTCTGGACGTCCGTGTAGTAGAGAGGCACGTCAGGATCGGCGCATTGTGCGTGCAGCGATGGCCGACAGAACATCATCCGTGGACAAAATGCGGTCTTTCGTTGCACCTGCTGTGTCGTCAGCGTCGATTTGGAACCGTCTGCGTGCAGCAGGATTAAGATCACGTGGCCTCTGGCCAGGATGTCACTGACACCACGACTTCGCCAAGCTGGCTATTTTGGTGTCGTGAAAGTGTCGACTGGAGGGTGAAACGGCACTCTGTTGGGTTGAGTGACGTGCGTGAACGATGGACGCACACGTGTATGGGGTACATCTTGTGAGCTGCCTTTCACAGAGCGCCCACGACAAACAGCTCCCATCTCAGGCTTCATGTTGTGGGGTGACCATCAGTTAGAACTCGCGGTCACATTTAGTGTTTCTGCTGGACAAAGTAACCAGTTCCCGCTAGATCGCGCAGGCTGTTTCCAACGTGCTACTGCCATTTCTTCGGCTTTAAGGTAATTTTCTTTCACAGCATCACAGTGCAAGTCCACATACGGCTGCTGCGTCGCAACTTGCTCTTCGTGGTGTAAAACTGCCCTGGCCAGAAAGATTATTAGATCCCTCGCCAATTGAACACGTATGGGGCATGATGAAGCGAGAACTTACCCGTTGTCCAGGACCTGCAAGATCCATTGCCGAATGCAATAAAATGCGCTAGATGCTTGGGATAATACATCGCAAGTCGCAATTCGGCACATGTATGATCGTTTGCATGCGAGAATACACTTTTGTGTTGCCGTCATAGAACGGGGTGGAGGGGGGAAGGGAGGACGTGCGCTGAGTACTGACGCGACTGTTTCGGCCCCCTTTACTGTGACGTGTGTTTCATTTAGTCAGAATTGTTATCATCTATTTCTACTGTAGTGATGAACTACTTGACAATAAACTTGCCATGCCCTTTAGGGTGCTGCATTTTTTCCAGGTTTGCCTAACAAGAATGCATCGCATTTGTTTTATTCAACAATTCTTTATTGAAGATAATGAGACTTAAACACACGAAGGAATGGTGTTGTATCTTCACCCGTAATCTGGCCTTCCTCCAGAGCGAAACGAGAGCGTGTATGCCCTGTCGGTACGAATCCTTGTCCTGATGGCGCAGCATGTGCTTCACTGTATGAACTTCCTTTGCTCACTGACCGATGCAGCGCCAACTGCCGTGTAAGTCGTCATGCGTCTGTCCTCGCGAATGACAACATCAGCTCGCTGCAACATGCCAGATGTGTCAGCTGTGGTTGGTCTCCCCGACCGCTCCAAATCGTGGAGCACCGCCGCACCACCTTCTGATGACCTCACCCTCCGTGTCCAGCGACTAACTGTACTTGTGTCGACAGCAGATGCTCCATAGACTTTGTACAAGCGTTTGTGAATATTCCTCACGGTTTCTTTCTCTGCAGTGCGAAACTCAATGACGGTACGTTACTTGTAACGTATATCGCCTACAGACATCATTTTGAAACTGTTCAGCAGCCACGCTATCAGTCGGAAGTGACGGAAACTTGGCGCGCTGACTCAGGAGACTTCAAATAATACATAAGCAACGTTTCACATTCATAGCATTCTTTCCGGCTGAGAAAAAGAATGCGTTGCATTACTTTCTGGGGAACCCTCGTATATATATGGTGCAAATGGTATAAGCTGCCAAAAAAATCCTGTTAGTAGAACACAAGTAACTGATTTAAAATGTCAAGTAAAGGAGTTCATCTCGAGACAATATTTTTGGAAAAGTAGACATTACCGCTACGCGTGTTGACATCGCGAGCGTGAGTAGCAAAAACGTAGACCTCAACGACTTGCGTGGTTAAGTCGCTATAATACGCCATTGGTCGGCAGTAGTCGAGTTAACTGTGCAGATGTTATTGCAACTCCGATAAACGTCGGGTGGAAGGGAGATTTACTACCACTGAACTACGCGATATTCATTTAATTTACGGCGAGGCAAAAGGTAGAGCAGCTCTAAGAATTTATAGAGAACGCTTCCCACAACGAAGACTTCCCGCACAACCGACATTTGTCGCTGTTCACTAAAGGCTCGTATCATCATAATTCTCTACTTTTACTCGATTATTTTGCGATTGATTCGTAACAAAATACAGTAGTTATCTTTACCTTTGAGTCTGTAAATGAAACGTATTGCCTGTTCTGATATGCTTTCGTTTCATTATTAAGTAAAACACGACAGAATACGGCTTATGAGTAGCATTTAATTTGCAAGCTCTTTACTACCGCGCGCAGAAGCCAGAGGCCCACAATGCGAAGAACGTACGTTGGAAGCTGAGGAACCAATTCTGGACCACATCAGCGAAGGTCCTACTCAGCGTACTCTAGAAGCATCGCCCGCCAAGAGGGTGTATCGCACACTGTCGTTCATCGCTCTTTGAAAGAGGAGCGTCTGCAGCCTTACCACATTCAACGCGCGCAAGCTTTGGAAGAGAAATATTTACCTCCCTGACGAGAATTCTCAGTGTGTGATTTTTGTTAGAAAGTGCGCAGCATGATTTTGTAAACAAATCGTCACAGATGAAGTATGTTTACCTCGCGACGGAATAACCAATTTCCATTACATGCATACGTGGAGTGTTCAAAAGTAGTAGCAACACACAAACAGCACCGCTTTTCCGTGCATGTATGGGTGAATGTGATTGACAATTACGATGTTGTGCATTACGTTTTACCTGCACGATTGACTGGTAACAATGAACGAACCTTTCTAGAGGAAACATTGCTACCCACTTTATCATAAAATAATCGGTTAGTCGTACGTCATAACATGTGTTTCCTCCACGATGGCATTCCACCACACATTGGTCACAGACTACGAAGATTTTTGAACAAACGATTTCCAGGGCGATGGATAGGACGTTTTGGGCCACGTCGACGGTCAGCACGCAGTCCTGATTCAAATCCACTGGATTTTATACTTTTGGGTCCATATGAGAGATCTTATGTATGGTAAGCAAATAAATAATGTGGACGAACTTACACAGAGGATTTTCGATGCTGCCAATACCATGAGGCAAATGTGAGTGTGTGTGAACGAATGCGACTAAACTGGGTTCGCCGTAATGAAGCATGCGTCGAATTGAATGGTGAGCATTTTGAACGCTTATTGTAGCATTGGTGTAACACGAAACAAAGTAATGTTTCATTTTCGTTACGGTATTCTTGTAGAAAAGGAAAATAATCTGAATTTAACTTTTGTTACGGTATTGCTGTAAAAGTGGAAGCAGCTCATTGTAATTAACGCACAGCTAATTACATGGTAAGTGGTTGACTTTGTACTAATGGAAACACATTTTACTTGATGTTAGCTTTTTTTTACTACTACTACTACCTTCTTTATCGTAATATTGTAAAAGAGATGTAGTAATATTGTAAAAGAGAAAATGTCTGATTGCACTTGATTCATTGTTTACGTAAAACGAATTACATGTTCTTGGCAGGTGACTACTCGGCTTGTTTCGGCAGTCGTAGACGCCACGCCGCGTAGTTGTACACGTCCAATATTTTCATTACTCTGGTTCGTCCGTTACCTCTCTGACCGCCGCGTCGATGTCGGTAATGCCAGCCGCGGTAGCCGAGTGGTTCTAGGCACTTCAGTCCGAAACCGCGCGACTGCTACGGTCGCAGGTTCGAATCCTGCCTCGGGCATGGCTGTGTGTGATGTCCTTAGGTTAGTTAGGTTTAAGTAGTTCTAAGTTCTAGGGGACTGTTGACCTCAGATGTTAAGTCCCATAGTGCTCAGAGCCATTTGAACCACTTTTGATGTCGGTAATACACAAGCTAGGTCGTGTACCGTCCGCTGACAATGCAAACAGAAATGCGTCAACTATCAAATCCATAAATATCTGTCTTTTAGAAATAAAAAGTAAAGAAAGTGATACAGCGACATTTCATTATACTTTTTTGTAAACCACGCCGAGACGTACCGTCTGTGTAATTTTGGCAGCTAATACCGTTCACGCCCTTATATATATGGTGTGACAAGAAGTGCAAATATTTTATATGTGATACCTTAATATGTACACATATCAGTGACTTGGTTGAACATGCACTTACGAGACTGCGAGGGTAGAGAATTCTCTAGCACAGTAGAGCTGCTATCTCTTTTCTCTCATTGGTACTGTATTTGTAGATTACTTTCAGTTGTTTCTAGATGAGCCAGACAGTGTTAGAGAAACTCATCTTTGTGAGTACTTTCCAGTATTAAATATCTCGCTAAGTAAGTGCTCTACGGCGTGTTACCACTCGCAGAATTTCTGATTCGCTGTCTATAAATTACTACACGGTTTTGACCGTGAATTTTTGTTTCTTAAGGTGCGTAACTAATGACATCTTTAATTTCCACCAATAGCAACGCAGATAACACATGTCAGACATTTCTGTTGACAACCACTGTTTCGCTGAGCCATGAGGCCTGTGGTGTGTACAGTAATAAGTAAATACGATGGGGCATTAATACAGCAGACAGTTACATACTGCGGACAGTTACGCCCTTTTAAACACTTATATTGTCGACCGAGAATGAAATGTGGTACGTTACTTCAACTGGTCTTCAACAAACCGCAGCCTTTCATTTCCGACATTTGCAACGATCCGGCGAGAAATGTACTAAACTTCCTGGGGAAGGGATGACGATGTCACTAAAAGCATATTCTGGAAGCCGTTGTAAGCAGTACATATTCCTCGGACACGTAGATACAGAGTGAATTGAGACAGAACTGCCACACACAAGAAAGTCATATTACTTTTGGTATAGCAGCTCTTTCATTCGAAATTGACACACTTCTACAGCCTAAAATACGGGAGTGGCTTGACAATGCTAAAATACAATGAAGTGAAGAATTTAAACAACACTTAAAATACCTAGTATCCCAACATAATCTCCTTAGACTCTGAACACTTTTCATTTCTTCAGCCAGTCTGAAAAGCAGGTTGAGTTAGACATTGCATATTATTCCCTTACGGAATCTGTCACTTTCTCGTTTTATGAAACTTTGCTCTCGTTGTTAGTAGATCTGACAACTGATGTTCAATAATAGCTCCATGATCTGTAAACTGTTAACCATTAGCGCAAAAAAGTGTGTTTAAATCCTATTTTTCCGACTAGAAAGGTCAGCAGTCTGAACGTACATCAGTAGTACGTTTTTCGTGCAAAATGCAATACTCTCATTCAGTACTGAAAATAATGTACTTGTATTCAGGACAAAGTCTATCAGATAACGTAGAAAACTAAAGCAAAATAAACCCGTTCAGAAATTTTCCCGGACGACAATGAGGGAATCCATACTTCCTCGGAAAACAAACAAATACGGAACTTTGAGACATATTCGGCAATTCTTTATGATCAACTCATCATTTATCATCATATCAATAGATACTGCGTTTCGAATCACTCTGGAATCCACGCGATATGACTGTTCGTCTATCTTACCTTTAAAAGGTTTTCGCTGAAATGTACATTCGTATGTTAAAGGTTGACGGCTTATTTGCTCCGACGTAATTTTTTTTTAAAATGTTGAAAAACAAACTACAGCGTTGAGTGATTTGCGTGAGTGGTTAAGTTTTTTGCAGCTTGTTCCTACATGAACTTATGAACATCCCCTTGAGAGATTTAACAATGTGCTTTATCGGGAATCGATCTCAGATTATTACCTTTCGCATCTGATTTCTAGAAAAGGAAGATTAGGTTCTTGACATCTATGTCGTCACAGGCTGATCGACAGCTCAGGAGAGTAGAACGGAAGAAAAATTAGTGAATGGACCGTCTGAGCATTCATCTTAACCGACTTAGGGAGAAACCTAAGGAAGGAAGTTTCTCCAGTCACCTGAATGTGCGACCCATATCGGCCAGCGTAAACCAAATGAATACCACTCGGCCAGGCAAAAATCTCATTCAAGGAGAAAGTCTCTGTCATAATTTTCCAACCTTAGAAGAGCCTCTCCAGTGTACATTCCGAGAGAGGGAGAGAGAAAGGTTTTGTCATCATCGTGTAACTGCATCCACAACGCTACTCGTGTTCTCTAACTGTGTGTTCGCTTACTTCACAAGTAGTAAGTTACCCACTGAAAGGAAGGGTCCTTCGTATTACTAATGTTCACTTCAGTACAGGTGTTTCTGAGTAATAAAATCTTCAAATTTCAATATTTCCCAAGATCGTAGAGTAAGTGTGTAGAAAGAAAATTTTCCTTGAAATCATCATGTGGCGTATGGCAAATATGTCCGATTTAAAAGTACTTGGAAACATTCTAGCAACGATGTAGACCCTCCAGTTGCGTGAGCGATTGCAATCAAGGTCTTTCTCAGGGATACACCACTGCCGTTGCAACCCGCATTGTTTGCTTACCACAGTAAATCAAAACAGCAAATTACGTCATCTGAGTAGGAGTATTTAGTATCTTTAAGTCCGACAGTACGAAGAAGCATGTTACCGTGTTTTATGACCAGCATTACAAAAAATAAAACATTAATAGTTTGCGTCTCAGTAATCTTCTCTCTGCGCCAACTGGCAGTATATTTTTTTCCTCTCTCCATCTCTCTTTCTGTCTCTCTGTTTCTCTCTCGCTCTCTGACGTGTTTTGCACGGTCCAATAGTGACCTCGACCAACAAGGTTGCCAAGTAACGCGCCATATATCGAACGAGTGTGGTACCAACGTATCAAAACAACACGTAACGAATGTGTTTCTAACTCAGTTCGTTCGGTCGCTGAACACATTTCAGGAAGGCCTCTCTTCGCACCTTATAAAAGCTAGATGCACAATCGAAACTCTGCCATTCTCACAGCAGAGCTGATATTTTGGTAGTTTACTTGTACATTCACTCTACTCACGAGCAGTGGTAAGAAATATAAAATGACATTTCTTTTTTCGTTAATTGTCAACTCAAATGCAGAAATTTAGCACACACACACACACACACACATACACACACACACACACACACACACATGCCAGCCTGGTTCGACCCCAGACATCGCAGGTTACTTTGCTTCAGATCTCGCAGAGCAACAGTACGAAGAGCTTTCCGTGATCATAAAGACTAATAATAACAAAGAACCATCTTTTAAATTTGAGTATTTGGCTATCATCTATTTATAAACTACTCTATCTTCTGTGATAACTCTATTCAAATGGTTCAAATGGCTCTGAGCACTATGGGACTCAACTGCTGAGGTCATTAGTCCCCTAGAACTTAGAACTAGTTAAACCTAACTAACCTAAGGACATCACAAACATCCATGCCCGAGGCAGGATTCGAACCTGCGACCGTAGCGGTCTTGCGGTTCCAGACTGCAGTGCCTTTAACCGCACGGCCACTTCGGCCGGCGATAACTCTATTCATAGCCCATTCTGGAATTAGTATTTATTTCATTTATGTGAACAGATGACATTCCTGTCACCACTACTCTGAGAAGTGTACACCATGTGTTTGAGTCCTCTCTTCTTGCAACTGCGTATCGCGTATCCGAGGGAAAATATCTTCATAGTTACATAGACGAGTAAAGTTTTAAAACGAACGTTTGAGCTAGCCAATGTACGAAAGCAACAATCGTTTGAATCTTTCAGAATAACATGTTAAGAGTTAAGCTATTAAGCTGTGCTTGCAGCCCCACGTGAACAATATAACCAATAAAAACAGTAAAATTAAAAAAAAATAATATCATACTGAATTATTAATTCGGAAGTTCTCGAAGAGCTCAGTTGTGTAATACAATAAGTACAAGATAAAAGCGATACAATAACATGAACCTCCAGTCATAAAAAAACCATCATGGTATTTCAAATCAGAAAATACTTTTAAAAACTACCACAATTTAAAAATTATAACGTATGATGAAAAGTGTCTCCATCTACCTCAATCGACGTTCGCGCTCGTGAAATTATATTCAAACTCACTTTGCGCAGAACCGTAATATTGTTCCAGTACTCCAACGCATGTTTTCCTTTAATTAAATAGTATACCGTTTAAACGTTGTTTTAATACATTTTTTGCTTTAAACATCTGCTTCAATAAAACTCACAAGCAGGGAAGTCCGGCGAACGATTCAACAACAAACCTTTGTTTATTGTATGTTCTTCTGTGAAGGGTCCTTGAATAAGAGGCAGCGATTAAATAGAAGTGTGGCACATAGCTCCATCTTGCTGCAATGCAGTACTACCTTTTATATCCCTTTAATTAATTGAGACTAGAAGCTCTAGAAAATATGAAAATATTCGACTGTATTTACAGTGCTTTCAAAGAACACTGGGCCGATATTTGAGCAGCAAAATACAAATCGCGAAGAAGAGTGTATTTCACAATGAGATGTTTTTCGGTGCACCAGAACCTGTTGACTTTGCCGGAAACGTGAAAGTATGCTCCAAAATTCATAACGCACATTGTCGAATCAGGTTTGTCATCCGCAAACTTTTTTAAGCAACCAATCGCAGTATTTAACCCTCTTTCCTTTATAAGCTGGAAGTAATGCTTGAACACATGAAATGCGGTAAGGTTGCTGGTGTAAATGAATGAGTAAAGAATGACCAAATGTACGTTTAACACCTGTCTGAAACGAAAGAGTCCTAACAAATTCTGCCTGGCAGCAATTTTCTGCAGAATGTTTGTAACTTCTTCCGAAGATCGAACCGAAGGATTACGGTTACATTTAAAATTAGAGATATTGCCACCGGGCCGCCATTTTACTATCGACTTCTGAACACTACTTTTTGCAGGAATGCTAGAATCCGAGAATTATTCATGGGTCATTTCACGAGTCTCCTTAAAGGAATCAGTACCTATGTAAGCTTCAACTGTATGTTCCCTTTCATACACAGAATACGGAATACTTTAACTGAACATTTCAGAGAAGGACGTAACAAGGCAAAATTTAAGACGTAGTAATTAAGTACGCCTGTCATACTATCGGAAGCGTCAAATGGTTGAACCACAACATGTTGTTTATTGAAAGAATGTTCCTTTCTATTGGAGATATTGCAGTATAGGTTTATTTTGCTCGCGTGTCTTTGGGTCATCATTCCAAGGTCATATACAGTCATTGTGTCCTAAGAGGGTCATGCTGCAGCACTTGTATGCTACGGTTGAGTACGACTTTCGGTTTTATGAATGTTACATAAAAGAATGCGATGAGTACGGTATTAATACAAGACATAGAAAATGTGCTTGATGATGGCTCAAGGCGGAAATTAGCTAACAGTACGATTTTAATAAAGCACAATACAGCCTACAACGGCCAATGTATTCTTTTATTAAATACTTAGAGGCTGTGGGTTACCACAGAAGGTAAATCTTAACACAGATTGAAATACTGCTTTTGTGTTGTTGATTACGGTGGTAGGAGGACGTATGTAAAACCAACCTTCTCAAATAACGACAAGGAGGCCGCATAGCTTAAGGGCATGCCCATAAACAGTGACATATACTGTCACTCCACGATACGCTGCAAAGAGGTTTGAAATTTATCCGAGGATGCTGCCGCATAACCTGATAGTCGCATACAATCCGCTAACAGTTCTTATACTACTGTGCCTAAACATTTATTCTGAAAATTTCTTACATCATCAGGATTGGTGGGAAATATGTGCTCCGATTTTAGGATGGAGGAGAGGGATGTAGCCTTTCTGCTCTACCATTCAGTCTGCACCTAGAAGAAGCAATAAGGCAACAAAAGGAATGGTCAGAAGTGGGATTAAAACTCGGTATTCGATATCAGTATTAAGATTTGCTGAGGGCATTGCTGTCCCCAGTAAAAGTGAACAAGAATTATAGGATCTGTTGAATGGAATGACCTGTCTACTTGCGAAACCCGCTTGCGCGAGTTGGCACTGTTAACTGAACCAAACCTTGTCATACTCCAGACACAACCTTAAGATCCAATGCTGATAAAAATGTGCACAGCGGATTTAAAAACGCAACGAAGGATGCTGCCTTAGGATTGAAACTTAATATGAGGAATCACAATTTCACTATTAAATACATTGCAAATGATGGGGGAGTGAGTCATTACTTGAATAAGAATCAAATGCAATTAATTTGTGGTTAATAACAAATAAAAACTTTCCAGAATAGTAATCTATCTAATCTACCCCATTAACATAATATAATAACATAAAAATCCTTCCAGAAGCAATTGAACGTCAAAGTTACAGGAAAAGGTTGGTATATGGCTGCTCGTTTGTGTCCGAAATTTACTAAATGTTTGTCCCACCTACACACTGACTACAGTAGCTGAGCATCTGTTAGAAGAAGTTATAAAAGAGGGCCATGGATCTTAGACTCCACTGACAGACTGAAAACTTGCACCCTAACCGCTGATGTAATTCTAAAAACCGAACCTCCCTAACATGCCGATGCTGTGTTCATGCTCAACATAATATTCACCGCCATGTGAATTGAGCGGTGTGGAGGTGACTGGGTCTGAACTAATATATATTATGTGATCAAAAATATCCTGACACCCCCAAAAACATACGGTTTTAGTATTAGGTGTGTTGTGTCTAGACAAGACAGCCTAGACACAATGAGAGGAAGCCGAAAGGCACGCGCTTAAACTCACGCAGGCTGGCGTGAGGTTTGAAACAGGATACGTAATGAATGCTATAAAGAAAAGTACGTAGCTTCTGGAATACTTAACTTTAATCCACATTTGTAGAACATCGCTCTTGATGATACATTAATAGAATCTCAATATCAATTGAATACGGCGCCTTGCTAGGTCGTATCAAATGTAGCTGAAGGCTATGCTAACTATCGTCTCGGCAAATGAGAGCGTATTTGTCAGTGTAGCGTCGCTAGCAAAGTCGGCTGTATAACTGGGGCGAGTGCTAGTACGTCTCTCTAGACCTGCCGTGTGGTGGCGCTCGGTCTGCTATCACTGACAGTGGCGACACGCGGGTCCGGCGTATACTAATGGACCGCGACCGATTTAAAGGCTACCACCTAGCAAGTGTGGTGTCTGGCGGTGACACCACATTTCTCCCCCGCAAATCGGCGAACGGTTTTGTTATAAGGCTTCCGCCCGCCGTGGGGAGGACCCCATGTTGACGTATGCGACGAGGTGGGGAGCCTAACAACAGGCGAGGCTGTGCCACCCGCACCCTGCCATTCGGTCCGAGGGGAGCTAGGAAACGCCTGAAAACCTAGTCCAGGGTGCACGCCAACATGCGGTGTATGCGCCCGTAAAGAGACAGGAGGGGCCGTAGGGTCGACCTCCATCGCGTCGGGGCAGCCAACGGGCGAAGACGACATCTGGTCCGGAGCGGGCAAGAGTTCCATGTCGGAGGACAGCTGGTCACGGGAAGCTATCGGCGGCGCGTGACCCAGGGAGGCGCTTGGCGGCTGCAGTGAAGCGTCCACTGCGGGCGGCGCCGGCGGGAGAACAAGCGGCGGCGGCGGCGGCGGCGGCGGCGGCGGCGGCGGCGCGTCGCCACGGGGCAAAATGGAAGGCAGCGTCGGTAACACCTGGGGATGAGGCGAGCCAGTAGATGGGTCCCCAGGGCTCTGACCGGACGGCACCGTCGCTGAAAGCAGACGGGGAGCGGCAGAACCCAGGCGACGACAGAGGCGCAGCTGATTCAGATGCCGACGCACCTCACCAGTGGCCCCCAAAACCAAATACATAGCGCGGCCGAGGCAGCGAAGAATGCGCCCTGCGAGCCAACGCCGTGAACCTCGATAGTTGCGATCGTATACAACGTCGCCTGGAGCAAAAGCAGGTGGCTGCCGCTGCACAGGAACCTGATGCGGCGGATGCAGCAAAGACATTAAGGTTCGATGAGGACGACCGTGGAGCAACTCAGCCTGCGAGCGACCATCTCGGGGCTGAGAGCGATACGAAGACAAAAAGAGCAACAAGGCGTCCTCCCGAGAATGCGAGTCTTTCAACTTCAACATCTGCGACTTGAAAGTCTGGACCAATCGTTCAGCGGCACCGTTTGACTGAGGCGAAAACGGCGCGGATGTCAGATGTTGAATACCATTGGCCTTGCAGAATGACTGAAATTCTGCGGACATGAATTGTGGGCCATTGTCGGAGTCTGTGGAAGACCTACTGACAACAAAAGGAAAATTACTGAAGGAATCGACAACAACCAACCATCGAGCATTCCAGAAGGGACCAGCAAAATCGATGTGTAAGCGTTGCCAAGGGGAAGTCTCGAGCAAAAAACACACATTTGTCCTTCCGCAAGAGAAGACCATTTTGTCGCAAGACCTGAAATAATGTCCTGAGATTGGCTAAATGGTCTTCTTCCGTCTTTCCGGAGATCACAATATCATCCAGATAGTTTGCTGCAGTAGGGACAGACGCACAAACAGTTTGCAGATATTGCTGAAACAATGCAGTGGCAGATGCACACCCGAATGGCAGTCTTTTGAACCGATACAAACCAAGATGCGTGTTAACCACCAAGACGCGCTGGGATTCGTCGTCCACTGGTAGTTGCAAGTACGCATCTGCTAGGTCCAATTTCGAAAAATATTTACCCGGGCACAGTTTGTCAAAAAGATCTTCCGGGCGGGGTAAAGGATAAGTTGCAATCACTAATTGTGGATTCACTGTTGCCTTGAAGTCCACACAAAGTCTCAATTTTCCGGAAGGTTATGGCAAAATTACTAAGGGTGATGCCCAGAGAGAAGCCTGCACACGTTCAATCACACCTTGCGATTCCAAATCGTTTAACGTTCTTGCGACCTCATCACGCAATGCGTGCGGAACATTGCGCACTCTGAAAAATTTCGGTTGCGCGTTGACTTTCAGTTCCAAATGTGCTTCATAGTTCTTAGCGCAACCAAGGCCCGGTGCAAAAATGTCTGCAAATTCTTCACATAGACGAGAAACACTGGCTGAAGGCACAGTCTGGTTCACTGATAGGACCTGATTTACTATAGACAAGTTAAACGACTAAAATAAATCTAAACCAAACAAGTTCACTGCAGAAGAAGAACGAAGTACGTAAAATGATACAAGTTTTGTTTGTCCCTTGTATGTTGCAAGAAGGCTGCACTGTCCTAACACAGGGATATTCTGACCTGAATAACTATTTAATGTAACATTTGCGGCACGCAACGGAGGCATGCCCAGTTGTTTGTACGTGTCTTTATTGATCAATGAAACTGCAGCTCTGGTATCAAGCTGGAATGGGATCACGTTGCCATGAATGTCCAAGTCTACAAAAAGTTTATTGTCCTGCTGACGACAAGAGTAACTGTCTCGTGCAATTTGAACAGACACTGGTACAGAATCACTTGCTAATTGACGTGATTTCCAGCGATGTCGACGCACACTTTTTGTGGGACGCACACAGTCACTTTTAGAGAGAGTGGCACTGGGTGGAGTGGAATTAACTACATGAATTTCCATGGGCGAAGGTTCACGAGCCTGAATATTCTTGGTTCGATTCCGATTCCGGTGTGAAGCAAAGGGCCTGGAATGGTTGTGAGTGTCCGATCTGAGCTTTTTCTGGCAAACACTCTGAACATGTCCTTTTTTATTACAGAAAAAGCAAATAGCTTGTCGTGACGGGCAATTCTCACGCGAATGTCTGGTTGCACACCGCGAGCATGATTTTAGTACTGCATTTGCGTGCTGCCACGGGACACGTGGTTTAGAGCTTGGCGGCAGCTGCGCGGACGAGCGCGAGGGCTGTTTACCGTTCCGTGCAGCTCGCCCGGCGGGCCGGTTAACGTGACACACGGCTGGCGAAGTTGCAAATGATTCCTGAGCAAAGCCAAGTGTGTCTTGCCTATCCAATATGTCCATCACTTGTTGAAGGGAGGGATTGACTAGTTTCAAAATTTGCTCCCGTATACGAACATCAGAAACGTTCTGTGCAATTGCATCACGCACCATAGTATCTGAATAAGGGAGTCCACATTCACACTCAAAAGCACAATCCCTAGTAAGGCCTTGCAAAGTTGCAACCCACTCCCTATTAGACTGACCGGCCGTACGTTTTGTACAAAAGAACGTATACCGTTTTGCAACGACATTGACTGAGTCCTTGAAATATGCATCTAATGCAGACAAAATTTCTTCGTAGGACAGAGTTGCTACGTCGCGTCGGGGAAACAATTTCACTATCACACGGTACGTCTGGATGCCGACACATGATAATAAGTGAGGCTGCCGCTCATTACCTAGAATTCTGTAGGCGGCGAGATGGAATCCAAATTGGCGTGACCACTCCGTCCAGCTTTCCATCGCCGCATCGAATTGACGAAAAGGTGGTGCAACTGCGTGTTGTGGCTGCGGTAGCGGTGGGGCGGCGGCTGCCGCATCGTTTTGCATTGCACATTGACCCTGGACGAGCTGTCCAAGGGCATCCAATAACGCCTGCGTCTGCTGATTCTGCAAGCGATAAAATTCGGACAGTACATCTGGAGATTGTGGCGAAGCCATGACACAAGTAAATTAGAGCAATACGACCGTTAAATCGTCGTCGCCAAATATGTTGTGTCTAGACAAGACAGCCTAGACACAATGAGAGGAAGCCGAAAGGCACGCGCTTAAACTCACGCGGGCTGGCCTGAGGTCTGAAACAGGATACGTAATGAATGCTATAAAGAAAAGTACGCAGCTTCTGGAATACTTAACTTTAATCCACATTTGTAGAACATCGCTCTTGATGATACATTAATAGAATCTCAATATCAATTGAATACAGCGCCTTGCTAGGTCGTATCAAATGTAGCTGAAGGCTATGCTAACTATCGTCTCGGCAAATGAGAGCGTATTTGTCAGTGTAGCGTCGCTAGCAATGTCGGCTGTACAACTGGGGCGAGTGCTAGTACGTCTCTCTAGACCTGCCGTGTGGTGGCGCTCGGTCTGCTATAACTGACTGTGGCGACACGCGGGTCCGGCGTATACTAATGGACCGCGGCCGATTTAAAGGCTACCACCTAGCAAGTGTGGTGTCTGGCGGTGACACCACAAGGTGCATTGTGCACCCACCTACTGCCAGGTACTCCATACCAGCGACCTCAGTAGTCATTAGACATCGTGAGAGAGCAGAATGGGGCGCTTCGCAGAACTCACGGACTTCGAACGTGGTCAGGTGATTGGGTGTCACTTGTGTCATACGTCTGTACGCGAGATTTCCACACTCCTAAGCATCCCTAGTCCACTGCTTCGGATGTGATAGTGAAGTGGAAACGTGAAGGGACACCTACTGCACTAAAGCGTACAGGCCGACGTCGTCTGTTGACTGACAGAGACCGCCGACAGTTGAAGAGGGTCATAATGTGTAATAGGCAGACATCTATAGAGACCATCACACAGGAATTCCAAACTGCATCAAGATCCACTTTAAGTACTATGACAGTAAGGCGGGAGGTGAGAAAACTTGGATTACATGGTCAAGCGGCTGCTCATAAGCCACACATGACGCTGGTAAATGCCATACGACGCCTCGCTTGGTGTAAGGAGCGTTAACATTGGACGACTGAACCGTGGAAAAACGTTGTGTTGAGTGATAAATCACGATACACAATGTGGCGATCCGGTGGCAGAGTGTGGGTATGGCGAATGCCTGGTGAACGTCATCTGCCAGCGTGTGTAGTGCCAGCAGCAAAATTCGGAGGCAGTAGTGTTATGGTGTGGTCGTGTTTTTCATGGAGGGGGCTTGAACCCTTCGTTGTTTTGCGTGGCACTATGACAGCACAGGCCCACATTGATGTTTTAAGCAGCTTCTTGCCTCCGACTGCTGAAGAGCAATTCGGAGATGTCTTTCAACACGAACGGGCACTTCGTCATAATGCACGGTCTTTGTCGTAGTGGTTACACGACAGTAACATCCCTATTATGGACTCGCCTGCACAGAGTGGCGTGAATGCTACAGAACACCTTTGGGATGTTTTGGAACGCCGACTTAGTGCCAGGCCTCACCGACCGACATTGATGTCTCTCCTCAGTGCAGCACTCCGTGAAGAATGGGCTGCCATTCCCCAAGAAACCTTCCAGCACCTGATTGAACGTATGCCTGCCAGAGTGAAAGCTTCATCAAGGCTAATGGTGGGCCAACACCATTTTGAATTGCAGCGTTACCGACGGAGGGCGCCAAGAACTTGTAAGTAATTTTTAGCCATGTGTCCGGATACTTCTGATCACATAGTGTAGCACTTGCGAGGATCGGCTGGTGTAGTCTGCTTTATGTAGTGGATCTAGCGCAGCACGTGACAAAGTCAGGTACAAATGATCTTTTTTAACTCCTCTCACAGTCATGTGTGGCGCCCTGCACTCTATTGTTCTTTCTAGCTTGTTCTAAAACTGCCTTCCCATTACTTCTTGCCAAGAATTTGAAGTACCAGTGCTATATTAAACAAATATCCTACAGACTCTGACGCCACAGAGCAATTGACAATCAGTGTCTTCTGTTAAACCAGCTAGCCTCGCTATACATTCTGCGAGCTAGCTGAAGGACTGGATGAGAGGTTACTTCCTCACACTCTTCCCAAACTCATTCTCTGTGTTGGCCGTTTGATGAATAATTCCGACAGACGGCAGATTTTATCACGGGGGCTGCACTGACACACCCCGAAGCGTAAGCTGTTTCGTCGCCCACGTTACAATACGCAGTACCAGGCCAAAAACAGTCACTTCCCTGTTCTGCGGGTTGCAGTTACCAGAGGAAGTCTCTTAGGGGTTGCTTCCTCCCAACCCTCCAGACCTGTACTATTAGCTCGTCCCCAGCATTGCCTCGAAGCTGATGGCTCGCTTCCAGATTCAGAAGAAGTTACCAGCACCAGGTTATTTGGGGTGTTAATTAGAAAATGAAAAATCAATCTGACTAACCACAGCAATGCAACATATCTTTCCCTTAATTGATCTCATCTCATGGCCTACGTACTCTTCTACTTTCCGATCTCATTATGAAACTGAATAATTATGAAAAGAAACAGGCTGGATGGCTTGCTGCTTTTCATACTCGGCAAAGAGAATGAACTACGACTAAATCAAACGAAGACAAAAGTATTAAGAAGTTGTAGGTGCAGATTGCCTATTGCCTTAAAATAGAAATTGGGGACTACATAGTATAGCAACTGAAGGAATTCTGCCAACGTGAAGGTAAAATGACATATGACGAAGCAATAAGGATGTAAGAAGCAGATTATCATAGACAAAGGGAGCATCCCTGCCTCACGATACGGTGACATTAATGTGACCACCACCTGTGTTGGACATCAACGTGCAGTAACTACTCACAGATGGTAGATGGCTGCAATGGCAATGGAGGGTATGCAAAGCGTGTCGGGGGATGCGGAAAAAAGTGCAGTTGTTGTCGTAATGCGGAAATAGAGCGATTTATCTGATCTCCAAAAGGGCATGACCTTTAGCTTTCGGGTGGAAGCATTTCGAAAACGGCTAATTTTGTGAACTTCAAGTGCCGCCTTTGTTAAAGTATATCATGTATGCCAAAATGGCACTATCCAAAACTGGCAGCCCACGGGCCATAGATGACACGAGTGAACGATGGCTGCGGAGATGTATGCGGGAGAACAGCTGTTGAGCAGCTGACCGCCCAGATGAATCAAAGCACTACCAACAGTGTCTATTCGACGACTCTGCAGCGAACATTACTGTTTTCGGGCCTCTGCACCAAGTGCCTGTTTCACGCACCCATGCTGACTGCTGTCCATCGGCGACGAAAGCCGGATTTCCAAGCTGATATTGTAACTGGACGTGCGCTGAGTGACGACAGGTGGCTTTTCCGGATGAATCACGTGTTAAGCTCCAACAAACAGACGGCCGTCGGTGTCTAGTCCGAGAAACGTCTGAAAGGATCCAGGTCGGACCCTTACGACAAGTTTTGCAGATCAGACGGCGTTCCATGGGTGATCTCTTCGTTCTGGAAGGCAGATTGGTTCAACACAAGTATGTCTCTATCCTCGGGGACCATCTGCACCACTACGTACAGTTAGTTCTTCCTCGGCACGATGGGACCTACGCGTAGTGCAATACAACGTGTCACACAGCTCGCGCTGTACGTGAGTGGTTCAAAGAGCACCGGGATGAGTTTACCGAACTCCCCTGGCCAGCAAACGCTCTGATTTAAGTGCAGTCGAGAATCTGCGGGAACACCTCGATCGGGCTGTTCGAGAAACCTAGTGCAGCTGGCCACTGCACATCCCTGTCCGTACCTTCCAGAACCTAGCTGAGTCTTTTTCTGCAAGTCCAATAGCGATCCGCGTTGCGAAAAATAGTTGATCAGGCTTTTTACAGGTGAAGTAGGATGAGGAGATCAGTGTTTAACGTCCCGTCGACGGTGAGGCCATTAGTGGCAGGGCACAATCTCGGATTTGGGAAGGATGGGGAACGAAATCGCCCGTTCCCTTTCAAAGGAACCATCCTGGAATTTCCCTCAAGTGATTTAGGAAAATCAGGGGAAACCTAAATCAGGATGGCCGGACGCGGGTATGAACCGTCGCCCTCCCGAATGCGAGTCCAGTGTGGTAACCACTGCGGCGCTTCGCTCGGTTTTTGACAAGTGGTCACATTAATGTGACTGGACAGTGTACATCCTTTATTTAATATATTCGTTACATTTCATAACGTCGCCAATTCGCAACTACACTATCACTTTATAAATATAAATTTTTTATATATTTTTTTGGTCTTTTTCGTATGTGAACACAGAAGAGAGATAACAGTACGCAATATCAATTATCCTCTTCAATAAAATTCTTCAGGGTATCAGACCGCATCGTCATAATTTAAAATGCGCCAACGTTTCGGCCAGCGTTGCAGCTAGCCTTCATCAGGGCTTTACGTTAACTGCTAAATGAACACACTTGGTTCCTTAAATAGCTGCACGAGAAAACCGTGTCGTTACTTGATTGGCTGTAAAAGGAGGAGGAGGAGGGGTGAAAGGTATGCTTTATTGGTGTTTCCTTTATTATCTGTCATTGGCTGAAATGACTGTTTTCTATTGGTCTTTATATTAATCCACCCCATTGGAGGAGACGGACGAATAGCGAACAGGTGATGGCTGTGACGTCACACTGTTTCCATGCTGTCCAGAAGCCGGCTGCGGCGTGCCATTGCTTTGTGTGCTCGCGACCACTACTGCGGCTCTCCGCGTGTCTGCATGGGCCGCCACGGCTCTGCCGCCGCTCCGTAGCCCTGCTATTGCAGGCAGCCAAGACCTCGGAAGCTTGTACCCGTCCTCTCTATTCATGTTGGCGGGTCTTTTGGCTATTTCTATCGCCTCTCTAATCTTTCTTTTGAAAGTGAGAGGCTGTTTCGCCAGGACGCGGGCTTCTTGAAAAAATATTGGTTTCCCGCACTCGTCTCGGTGTTCCGCCACTGCTGACTTAGTGTGTTGTTCCAGGCGGATATATCTTTCATGTTCCGAGAGCCTTGTGCTAATCGGACGTCCCGTCTCACCTATGTAGACTAATCCACACGCACAACCAATTTCATACACGCCAGCTGTGTGTAGTTTGTCGACTGCATCCTTGGTAGAACCGAGCATGTCTGATATTTTGTTTCTGCTTCGGAAAATTGGTTTTACAGCCAATCAAGTAGTGACACGGTTTTCTCGTGCAGCTATTTAAGGAACCAAGTGTGTTCATTTAGCAGTTAACGTAAGGCCCTGATGAAGGCTAGCTGCAACGCTGGCCGAAACGTTGGCGCATTTTAAATTATGACGATGCGGTCTGATACCCTGAAGAATTTTATTGAAGAAGACAACGGCCGCGGAAGCCTACGCTTACAATATCAATTATGTTTAATATTTTACAAACTTTGCTTTTATATGTGCTTGGGCAAGGCATCTTTGTCTGTTCGAAGACACCCAACACTCTTACAGGTAACTACTGACACAAAATAAAACATACATGGATTAGTAATAATTATATTCTGAGATAGGAACATAGTTTAAAAATACACTTATATCATGTGATTACGAGTGCCAGTGATTGCAACTCGAGAATAAAATATTGAAATAATATAATGTTAATGGCTGTGTGGTACACACGTCCGATCTGTACAGGACCCATCAATCAAAAGTAACCTACACTTTCGTCATCTGACGATCGTAATTCTTCCTCTGTTTTCCAGCGGCTGCAGGCAATGCTTGCACAACCGTGGATTTCATCTGTGGTCTTTTAATATATCTTTATTTTTCAATTTATAACTACGACTTTTTCCTAAATAACAGCTCACAGTGCAATGTGCCTTTAAAACTTCCCTGTATAATATAGTTGTCATCGCAGTCTTCAAAAAACAGGTTTTTGTAGTGATAGTTCGTTAGCTTCTCCAGCTCATAACCATCACCTTCAACTTAACGTGGAGCTCGAGTTGCGCTATCACCACGACTTATGTTTCATAGAACAGATGGTGCCTTTACAACCTCTTCCCCGATTAGGCTAATTGATAAAGAGAGCGGCAGTAGCGCAAACTTCACCGCACCCCTGGAGCCAGGGTGCTAGCTGAGGACTGCCGCCCAGGCTATCACGGCCTCTTAAACCGCTGCCACCCACCGCCGGAGGACGCCTAAAGCGGGCACCCGGGCGCAGGTGGAGTCGATAAACGGGCCGGCCCCGGTGCCAGGGGCAGATGAGGCGGAAGGCGGCGTGGGTGGAAGTCGATCGGCCGCCCCCTCTGGAATAATCAGGCGTGACGTCAGAGCCGGCGCACGCCGCCGCCCCCGCGCCTCCGCTGCCTCCGCCTCCTGCAGGAGCGGGCAGGATCGGCGAGATTAACAACCCCATAAATAACTCCATTGCGGCTGTTACTTAACCCGCCAGCCGTCAATTGTGTGACGTAGCGCCGCGTACGCCCTTATAGCGGTGACGTCGACCGCTCCGCGACGCTCAATTGGCGCAAACTGGTCGCCTCTTCACGCAGTCGCCCCCCCCCCCCCCCCTCCTCTCCCTCTAGCACTTGTCTCAGTTCCTCCGCAGAATTGGAAATTATACGTCTCGAGCGACATGTGATCCATGCGCCATCTGGGAACGGGCATCTGGAGAAGGCAGCTTGTATCCGAGTAATGTGACACCCGGCTGTCAATTGCAGACGTCGTTTAGAATAAGTGAAGATCCCGCTGCTGAGAAGGCTTAGCTGCGGGCCCACAGTTGTTTGTTTTATGGTGGATATTCCCCAGAATCCGCAGCAAAATAGAAGAGCAGCAACTGGGGCAGGCTCCCGCGCCATATCTGAAACTATATTCGAGTTATATATGTAAGTAGGCTGTTTAGGTTTTTTATTGGTAACGCCACCTCTGTATGAAAATCACTGGCTGTGCTGTGTGCAGTCTGTGGCTGCTTTGCATTGTTGTAATACTTGCCATTGTAGTGTTGGGCAGCGGCAGCTGGCTGTGAACAGCGCGTAGCGTTGCGCAGTTGGAGGTGAGCCGCCAGCAGTGGTGGATGTGGGGAGAGAGATGGCGGAGGTTTCTAATTTGTCATGAACTGATATATATATTATGACTTGTGATGATATTAAGGTAAATACATTGTTTGCTCTCTATTAATATCTTTCATTTGCTAACTATCCCTATCAGTAGTTAGTGCCTTCAGTAGTTTGAATCTTCTATTTAGCTGGCAGTAGTGGCGCTCGCTGTACTACAGTAGCTTGAGCAGCGAAGATTTTTGTGAGGTAAGTGATTTGTGAAAGGTATAGCTTAATGTTTGTCAGGGCCATTCTTTAGTAGGGAATTTTGAAAGTCAGATTGCGTTGCGCTAAAAATATTGTGTGTCAGGTTAAGCACAGTCTCGTGTATAAATTGTTCAAAGGGGACGTTTCATATGTCGACCCTTAGCCTAGGATACCTCACTGGAATCTTCTGATTTTTCTTGTAGTTTGTGTATTTAGTGTAGCTTTTGTTTATTGCTAGCGCGTAATTGTAGAGAGAATCTCCTTTGTAGTTGTAGCCTTTCATTGTTGTACAGTAAAACAATTGTGGCATGTATATAGATTTGCACCAAGTATTTCGCAGCTGTAATTAACTAGATATTTTTTCAGTGTTATGTTAATGTGTTCTCTTATTTTTGATCTTCAAATTGTGCTTTTCTGTGTTGTCGTGTGAAATATTGTGACAATTATGGCGTGTGAAAAACGTAATACTAGGCTCCAAAGTAAACTGAGAAATGACAGTGAAGACGAAAGCAGTGTGTTAGCGCCACCGAGTAGTGAATTAACTGATGTTCAAAGTAGTAATTTGGTAACTGTTCATAGGGAAATGGAGCGGGCGGCAAACAATGGCGTGGACAGTGAAACAATTAGTGAAGAGGGACGCATTATCGATCGATCGGTCGGCAACAGCTCGCCTCAGGAATCCGAAATGACAGGACACAATTTCGCAAATACTGTAGATTCAGGTTTTGGGTCATCACCGTTTTCTCAAATAAGTCAAGACACATTTTCTGCTTGTCAAAATGTGAATGTTGTCGGTGCAAATGCACTGCCGAAAAGCGTAGAGAAACAGATTCCAGACACTAATACATTATTATTGCAATTAATGCAACAAATGGAACAAAATCAGAGACAAACACAGCAAAAGCTTGAAAAGTTAGACACAATGGAACAAAATCTTAAAAAGTTAGACACCACACTTGAACAAACACGTGAAGATTTAACTACTGAGTTACATAAAATCGAATCGAAATGTCAAAAAGTCTGTAACGACGTAAAAACACAAATTTGTGAGCATTTTCAACCTATTTTTTCGCGGCATGAAAATGCATTACAGAATCACGAAGCAGCCATAAAAGAACTGCAAATTATTGTTCATGAAAATCATGAGACCTTGCAAGCTAAAATTGACTCAGTTGCATCTACCGATTCGGTTACGCAACTTGCAAAAACTCAGGAAAACTTAAAGGACACAGTAGAAAGACACATGGAGGAAATTAGTTCATTATCAGAGAAAGTAGTTGAACTTTCGGATCAGCTAAATAACTTATCTACAAAGGTAGATGATGATCTGAATGACACAACACCTGTAGCCTTCACTGACACAGAAGAGTATGAACAAATTAGGAAATTCAAACAAAATCAGAATCAAATCAATACACAGTACAAAAGAGAAATCCGGGAAGTGCAAGATCAGTTGGCACAAGTAGTACAAGAATTACGTATTTCAGAGGACACTCGCGCTCCGACACGGGAAGAGGGACTTAGAAATACGGAAAAGCCGCAAAATAATAACACAGGGCATTTCGGAAGTTATGAAAGAAATTGGCAATGTGCACCGAATTTTGAGATGGAACGGCCGACACGACCTAACAATGACCGATATGCGACTCGCCGACATGATGATTTTGACTATAAGCTGTTCATTACTACACGTAAATTCAAAACATTTAAGAATTCTGGCAACGACATTCATCCACAAGCATGGCTCCATCAATTCTCTCATTGTTTTCCTCCCAACTGGTCGTTGGAACACAGATTAGAATTTATGTGTGGCTACTTGGAGAATGAACCAGCTATAAGAATGCGATCGGTAATTCACGATTGCCACAGTGAAGGAGAGTTTTACCATGCCTTCCTCTCAGCATATTGGTCTCAAGCCACACAAGACCGTGTAAAACATAGCATCATAATGATGAAACGTTTCGAACAATCTGAATTTTCCAGTCTTATGAAATATTTTGAAGACATGTTGCATAAGAATCAGTATCTTTCAAACCCATACAGCCCCTCAGAACTCATCCGCATTTGCTTAATCAAACTGCCTGAACATTTACGACATATTATTTTGGCAGGACGTTGCAAAGACGACATTGAAGCATTTCAGGGACTCTTACAAGAATTAGAAATTGACACTGACAATCGCGGAACGCGAAACCAGGAACACAGCAATTACAGGTCACATCCGTCGCAATTCCGCGATGAAAGAAGTAATAACTTTACACGACAAGGCTATTCTCACAACACAAATCGTGACCAAAACAGACACCACCCGTATGACAACCGTTGGCAGAGTAGTAATAACTACAAGGAAAGATCACCTCTCCGTGGTAATGACTATCACAGAGACAATAAGATAAACAGACAATACGGGAACCAAAATAAATACTATCAAGGGAGACAGAATAACTTTAGACGCAACGGACCAGCGCGCAGTTACGATTCAGGGAGAAATTCTCCACCATGTGACCGACAAGAAAGAAACTATGGAATCTACCGACATGACGACAGACGATATGATCGTAACGACAGACCTGAATTGCATCAGAACTGGCGGGATTCAAACAGAGCAGGGCCCTCTCGTCACGGTGAATTTGTAGAAGTTAGGTCTCCAAATCCCAATAACGACGCGCGCCAACAAAGAGACAATAGGCAATGACTCACACCGCTGGCAGCCACAAAACATACTTATGAAACTGACGACGCAGCTGCCGTAGCTAGTAATTACGTAAAAATGGAAGACATTAGGGACATCTTACTCCAGGAACACGACATAAAACATAACAACATTGCATATCCTGTGATTCACATTACAGTAAATGACGTAAAATTTACGGCAGTACTTGACTCTGGCAGTCCCATTTCAGTAATCAGTGAAACAGCCTTTAGCAAATGCAACAAATCGAACGATTGCCCCACACTTCCGTTACGTAAGATTAAATTACAAGGTGCAATCTTTGGAAAAAGTGTAGATGTACGCCAACAAACCAATTTAGAATTCTTTTGTCAAAGCCACAGCTTCTCTATGAACTTTCTCATTGTTCCATTATTGTCGACGGAAATTATATTGGGAGTAGACTTTTTGAATGAATTCAAAGCAATCTTAAACTTTCACGATGCTGAAATAACTTTAGAAAAAGAAGGTAAGTCAATAGCTTTGAAATTTGAAGATTGGCTCTCAAACCATGATGAGGAAATTAATCGGCTTTACGTTCTGTTAGACAACAGTTCGGAATTTTCTACGGAACTAGACACTAACAATCACTCTGCAAGTACTGACAGGGATGACATCGACGGCATATTTGAAATTAATGAGTTAATTCAGAATAAAATTCAAACAATTGAGAATTGTAATGACACTGATAGGCAGGACCTTTTTGAGATTTTACAAGCACATTCCACAGTTTTTACTCATAAAACAGGAACAATCAAGGGATTTCAATACCAATTTCGTGTTCTTGAGCATACTAAATTTTGTGTTAGACCATATGTAATTCCAGCACATTATAGGGACCGTGTTAGAACAGAAATACAATCTATGCTCGACGAGGGCATTATTGAGCCTGCAGTAAGCTCATACAACAATCCATTACATGTTGTTGAGAAGAAAAATGGATCGATCAGGCTTGTCTTAGATTCGAGACAAATCAATACGATCATTATTCCTGAAACAGACAGGCCGCAAACGTTAGAAGAACTTCTTCAAAATTTTAATGGTGTAAAAGTGTTGTCTTCCATTGATCTCAGATCCAGCTTTTATCAGATCGAACTTCATCCAGAATGTAGAAAATACACAGCTTTCCTTTGTTTCGGCGTTTGTTATCAGTTTCGGAAACTTCCCTTTGGTTTGAACATTTCTTCGGCAGCATTCATTCGTGGGCTAAATTCCATATTACCTGAATTCTTAAAACGTCACATCACCTTATATGTAGACGATATTCTGATAGCAGAAGCCTCATGGGAACAACACAATCGCATCCTCAACAGCGTGTTACATATTTTTGCAGAATCTGGAATTACAGTTAACTTGGAAAAGTCTGAATTCGGTAGGTCAAAGGTGAGGTTTTTGGGACATATTATTTCTTCTGAAGGCATTCAGCCGGATCCTGAAAAGTTAGAAGCAATCAGAGCCATTCCAGTTCCATCCACAAAAAGACAAGTCCGCAGTTTTCTAGGTCTCGTAAATTTTTACCGTCGTTTTCTGAATATGCAAATTCTTGTTACACCAAAACTTTGTTCTCTCACTGGAAAAAATACTATTTGGAACTGGGATGAACAAGCACAGTTGGAATTCAATTCTTTGAAAGAAGCGTTACTTCACGCGCCAATCTTAGCTCACCCAGATCTGTCACAAGATTTCTGCCTTAGCACGGATTCTTCTAAAGTCGGTCTTGGTGCCCATTTATTTCAAGAAGGCATAGAAAATGACACTACCATTCAGAAAACCATTGCTTTTGCTAGCCGAGTGCTAACAAAATCTGAAAAAAATTATTCCATTACTGAATTAGAAGCTTTAGCTATCGTTTGGGCATTTAACAAATTCCGTTTCTTTCTTTCTGGTAAGCACGTAAAAGTATACAGTGATCATCGTGCATTACAATTTCTTATGTCTTCAAAATTAAATCATGATAGGTTAAAACGTTGGGCATTGTTTCTGCAAGAATTCCGCTTCACAATAGTCTACATTCCCGGTAAGGAGAACATTGTTGCGGACGCACTGTCACGCGCACCGGCTGGGCTTGAGAAAAGTAACACAGAAGGCAACCTCGAGAAAAATTTCAGTATTCTTTACATTCAGAAAGTCGCCTTTGAAAACTTCATCACCACTTCTTTAAAGGACATTGCTCATGAACAAGATAAAGATCCGATTTGGAAAGACATCAAGAGCAAATGGCATGAAAAGACACACACACAGATTCGGCATTATTACCTGGTTAGAAACAACATACTCTTCAAACGCTGCACTGTTGATGACAAGCTATGGGTACTTTGCATTCCTGACGATTTTGTTAATAAGCTCATTTGGTACATTCATTTCAGCTACGCACATTTTGGCCCACGAAAATGTTATCATATTCTTCGAACGACTTGTTATTTTAACAATATGGAAAAGCGAATTCGAAGAGTCTTGTCTATTTGTAAACTTTGTCAAAAGGCGAAACCATCCACTGTCTCACATCGTGCTCCGTTGTTTCCTATTATTCCTTCTAAATTAAAAGAATTTGCGGCTGTTGATCTCTTGGGACCGCTTGTCAGAACATCTAATGGATTTTCGTACGTTCTAGTCGCTGTTGAACTTACTTCAAAATTTGTTTCTTTCACACCGTTACGTAAAGCCACTGGACGGTCTGTATCCAACGCCTTTGTTAAAAATTTCTTACGTGAAGTTGGACACGTTAGTAAAGTCATTTCAGATAACGGACCGCAATTCAGACCTGCTGTTTGGTCACGCATGCTTCGCAACCATAAAATCAAACCTGTTTTTATTTCATTGTACTCACCACATTGTAACCCCTCCGAACGGATTATGAAAGAAATCAATAAGCTTTGTAGACTTTATTGTCACAGAAAGCATCAGCATTGGGACAGATATTTACACTTATTCCAAAACGTGCTGAATGAAATGCCTCACGACTCCACTGCTTTACCACCTACTCTTGTACTGAAGAATGAAGAACCACCGAACAGAATCAGAGAGCTTGTACCTTTCCCGAATACACGTAAACTTCGACACAAAGACATAATTGATTTGGCTCTTAAAAATATAAAATCTGCAGCAGACAAAAGGAGAAAACTACACGGTAAAGCAAATGCAAAGAAGTTGTATATTGGTCAGAAAGTTCTCATTAAAGCTCATTCATTGTCACATAAGAAGAAACACTTGAGTCACAAATTCTTTCTAGTTTACAATGGACCTTACAGAATCCGACGTATACCACATGATAATTGCGTTGAAGTTGAAACTCTGCGTACTAGGAAGAGTAAAGGTTTACACCACATTTCACATGTAAAACCGTTTATTGAAAGATAATCTGCTTTTTAACTTAGTCTTTGTCATAAAATTTTTCGCTTCACATTACTAATATGCTTTGTCAGACTTAGAATCTGTTAACATTCAACAATGTTTGAAGTTAAATATCCAATCCAGAACCAAGAGAACTTATTTAAACAGAAATGACGAATGCATTGTTATAGTGAACAGACGTCACAGTGTTATTGTGTGTGTACATTCTTGCTTGTTAGTTGTACGATTACGTAACGACTATAAGGCTCACATACTTAGAACATTTACCAGTACTGCTAATGAGATTTTAATGCAACATTTTGGTTACCTGAAAATACATTCTGTATTTAAAGTGCTTTCTGAGAGATACCAGATGACACAGAGGTTAGTTTATGTGACAGCTACACGATTTTTATCACGACGCTACTAATGAGTGACAATTTACAATGTTACTTTTGCGGTGTATCTGTTTTATATCTGCACAGTTTTCTGAATTCTTCTGGAAAGAAAAACATGTTTTAGTAGTAACTTTTATGGTATAGCTACAAGGAGACAGCCTTTTCTGTAGCACAACAATACGTTACAGCACAGTACTTTCTTCATCACGGCAATAAGCGTAATAAGTATGATATCTATACGCAAAGCATTTCACTTTTGTTTATCATGAGGTAAGTACATTGGCTTCTGCAGAACTTAGCTTTCGGAGGAAAATAACTACGACACTTCCACAGAGATTATCTTACAACAAGATGCACATTTAGCGCTACAGGACACGCATTTCAGTGATCAATTTTATACTTAAAACATTTAATTTTAAAGATTTTTGAATTACAAAGAAAGTTTTCCGTGATACATTTCATTGCATTGCTGTAATCTGTAACACCTGAGGGTATAATTACATTAATCCTCAGGGGGGTACACGCTTACTTTGTGTACCATGTGTGTGGCAACCACAAGGAACCCTAGCTAATATGGTATTTGCTTATACAACTTTACACATCGGTACCATATTTCTCTAACACACAAATTACACAGCTATCTGATCCTTTAACTGAGAGATAAACTTTTTTACTACATCAGTGACACATGTTTACGCAATTACACAGTTGGGTAACTTCACACTTATGAAACTGTATTTTGTCTGTACTTTGTAAACTGTTCATATTTTTTTTCGGAACCATTGTGATACTATGAGAGCTTTGAATGATGTATTTGGTAAGGGAGCATGATTTTAAAGTACGTTTGAGGTAGATGACACTATTGAAATGAGCAGAGAATTTTTTTTACATTTTGAAATTATTGGAGGAAGTTACGACGATTTTAAGATTTGACTGAAGTGTTATGATGTTATTATTACGACGATGATGTGTACTATGCTGTTGAGGTATGTTTATGATAAATAAGCTGATGCTATATGAGGAATCTGATTATGCTATGTAGCTATTATGATGAAATATTGAAGACGTGTTGATGAATATGAATATGTATATGTGTAATAAGGTAAGGAATAAGGAGTAGGGGTTAGGGACTCTGATTTATGAAAAGGTTGTTGGAAACCAAGAATCGTACTTTAAGAGTTATGAAATGTGTGTGTATATGCATGAATGTATCACAATGCCACTGAAAATTTTTTTGGACACTGTTATATTTATAGGGTTTTGTTTCTACAGATTTGCAACGCTAATTCTTGACCTGTGAAATATTTTTATATGAGACTACCACGGTAGCAGAATCTCCTGTCGTAAATATTTCCGTACGAAAGTAAAGTGACCACCTGCACGTAATGCGTCGCGGGCACCCAGCTGTGTCAGACGCCTGGAGAAAAAGCCATTATTGCGAGCCCTTTTCAGCGGCACAGGTAGCACAAAAAAGAAAGGGAAGGCCATTATCCTGGCCATTGTCATTCCTTTAGAGAAAGCATCGCAAAAACGACACGGTCGAACTTGAAAACATATGATTACACTAGCTCTTAATTTACGATATTTACTGAAATGCCTAATAAAATGACAAGAAATATTTTTACATCTGCACACCTGATTATGACAAGCGTCTTTCTATGAGAGTTGAGAGAATTTCTACTAACTTACGAAATGCCACATGACTATTGAATGATATTTTTATGCTTTGCTTTTCATAATTGCTTATTTCATTTGACATCTGTTTTCCAGCTGTGTTGCAGCATTGCTTTTATAAAATAAAATGCATTTGCTAATGTGAACACTTTCTGTCAACAGATCTATTAAATAATTATTTTATGATCCACATTCTTTAAAAAAGGAGCACTTGGAAAGGAAAGAACAATAAGAAGGAACTAGTAACTGCATTCATAATTTTCTTTTCAAGTAATTGGTAACTTTTTGGTAGAATAACTTCTTGTGGTGCACTACTTTAATTACTTAGACATTAAGATGTGAATATACATTTCCCTTATCTGCATTGTTGTTTAGTGTAATATTTTTTCTGCTTGCCCTATGTCATGTTTAGGTATAAGTTGCTGCTGTTTGCCAGGCATAGTGTTATTGAATTTGACTTTTGCTAATTTATACTGTAGCTTGCTTTGCAATTTTCCATTTTTTTCATTGCTGTTTATAATAATTGTTTTACGTGATGCTGCATTGCCTCGTCCCTTAGTTTAGCATCTGAGCTCAGTAGATTTAAGTTAGCTTAAGAGGGGGTAGCCTATAAGAGAATGAGTTGCGATGAATTGGAAGAAATGCATTGAGAAAACAGGTTTAGGTAGGATTTTCTTGGAAATAAATGATGAGGTAAGATAATGGAAAATAAAAATGAGGTAAGAAATGTGTGAACATATTAATACAAAAAGCATGCTTAGATAGAATTTTTTTGGTGGAAACAAAGGATGAAATAAGAGGAAAGATATATGAAGTTTTGGGTTGGACTGCAGTACCAAATGTTACACTGAAAACGAACCCTGTCCTTTCCTATTGGTGTTATCCCACTATGTGTTTGTGTACCCTTGTGTATTTGGTTTCTTCCTGTCTCTGTGTATTGTTTCATAGAATTTTTTTCTCTTCTAATACTAAGCTATATTCACTATGAGGAGGAATACTGTTATCCTCAAATATAAGTTGCATTAATAATATGTTATTTTCTTTGTAAAGTTGTTTACAATTCTGTTCTGTTTCAATGTTCATGTGTGAAATTAATGTTTCGAAAACTATTCTCATTATTTTATGTATGTACTTATGTCACTATTTTTGTAACACTGATGTATATGTTTATTTCTATTCTTTTGTAAAACCTGTACTACAAATGTTATCTGTATTATTATGTTTTTAATGATGTATTTTGTACCTTTGTAATTGTATTCTTATGTTATAAAATTGTAATTGTCACCAGTTCATGACATTATTAACTTGTTAGTTACATTTCACTGCACACGTTTCAGTTGGTCATAGTATGTGGACAATATGTGAGAAGTAGGGACTGTTAGTGTTTGCACGTGTGTTAATAACTCAGCAAGGGACTGGATAACAGCATTGCTGGTTCTAAGGACAATTTCAAAAACTTTGTGAGTGCACAAGTGGTGGTTTATGGACTTGCTATATTATCCGCAAGACGCTTCAATGGTGATTGTGCACCTGCACAGTCACAACAGATGGCTGCTGGCCATCTCTTCAAGGACTACAGTGGGTCTACATCTTTGATGATCCATCAATACCATTATTTCTACAAGGACTGCAGTGGGTCTGCACCTCTGGTGGCCCACCAATACCGTAATCTCTACCAGGACTACAGTGGGTCTGCTCTGTGATGACTTACCTACCAATACTCTTCAAAACTTCGAATGACTCTGCTGTGGGTTTGCTCCATTGTGGCCCATTACCTGTCAGCATGTCAAGAGCCAGCACTGTCTTTCCGTTGGAAGGACAACACTACTTCTTCAAGACTGCATGGAAATCCACTACTTCTGTGTGCATTGTCTTTTACTGCTCAGACTTTGAGAAAAGAAACGGCAGTTTCACTGTGATGAACAATGTGGACTGTCTTTATGGACTGTGAGAAATTTTTAGCTTTTGACCAACAATGTATCAATAAGTGTGTGCATTTTATATCTTTGTTACTGTAATTGTGAAAAATTTTTGTCAAATCTGTATTGGCCAGTGCCCAACACCATTTGTAAAAATTTTTGTGGGGAGCATGGGGGCTATGTAAGTAGGCTGTTTAGGTTTTTTATTGGTAACGCCACCTCTGTATGAAAATCACTGGCTGTGCTGTGTGCAGTCTGTGGCTGCTTTGCATTGTTGTAATACTTGCCATTGTAGTGTTGGGCAGCGGCAGCTGGCTGTGAACAGCGCGTAGCGTTGCGCAGTTGGAGGTGAGCCGCCAGCAGTGGTGGATGTGGGGAGAGAGATGGCGGAGGTTTCTAATTTGTCATGAACTGATATATATATTATGACTTGTGATGATATTAAGGTAAATACATTGTTTGCTCTCTATTAATATCTTTCATTTGCTAACTATCCCTATCAGTAGTTAGTGCCTTCAGTAGTTTGAATCTTCTATTTAGCTGGCAGTAGTGGCGCTCGCTGTACTACAGTAGCTTGAGCAGCGAAGATTTTTGTGAGGTAAGTGATTTGTGAAAGGTATAGCTTAATGTTTGTCAGGGCCATTCTTTAGTAGGGAATTTTGAAAGTCAGATTGCGTTGCGCTAAAAATATTGTGTGTCAGGTTAAGCACAGTCTCGTGTATAAATTGTTCAAAGGGGACGTTTCATATATAGAACCCGATAATATCTACGGGATGTTGTCTAGTCGACCCTAAAGTCATATAAATTTGTCACAAAACGTAGAAAGCAACTTTCCACGGTTACAAAAGCAAACAAAGGAAAATATTTCTCAATATACCTTTGATTGGGATCAATGATTCTAGTCCAGTAAATTTCCATTTTTACTCCCTTTATAAAATTAATTTGCTTCTAATTCCAGTACATCGAATACACCATCATTAATCGATAAACGTTTTCGTCTTTGAATTCGATTTGTCGAATTGTGTAACGGGAAAATGTCATATGTAGGCAAATTTGGGGACAGTAAAACATAAATCGTTGCTTCCTACTTTAAAGCCGGCCGGGGTGGCCGAGCGGTTCTAGGCGCTACAGTCTGGAACCGAGCGACCGCTACGGTCGCAGGTTCCAATCTTGCCTCGGGCATGGATGTGTGTGATGTCCTTAGGTTAGTTAGGTTTAAGTAGTTCCAAGTTCTAGGGGGACAGCTGACCTCAGAAGTTAAGTCCCATAGAGCTCAGAGCCATTTGAACCATTTAAAACTACTTTAAAAACACAGGATATGGGAAAAATACTAATCTGTAAATAGCATTAATGCGTTATAAAAGACGTTCATGGATGATTTGCTCATTACTACGAACTCTTTGATAGAATTTTACGGTTCGGTATTCAGGGTGGTCAATTGATAGTGTCCAGGCCAAATATCACACGAAATAAGCATCAAACGAAAGAACTACAAAGAACAAAACTTGTCTAGCTTGAAGGGAGAAACCAGATGGCGCTATTGTTGGCCCGCTAGACGGCGCTGCCATAGGTCAAACGGATATCAACTGCGTTTTTTAAAATAGGAACCCACATGTTTTATTACATATTCGTGCAGTACGTAAAGAAATATGAATGTTTTTGTTGGACCACTTTTTTCGCTTTGTGATAGTTGGCGCTGTAATAGTCACAAACGTAGAAGCACGTGGTATCACGTAACATTCCCCAGTGCGGACGGTATTTGCTTCGTGATACATTACCCTTGTTAAAATGGACCGTTTACCAATATCGGAAAAGCTCGATATCGTGTTGATGTATGGCTATTGTGATCAAAATGCCCAACGGGCGTGTGCTATGTATGCTGCTCGGTATCCTGGACGACATCATGCAAGTGTCCGGACCGTTCCCCGGATAGTTACGTTATTTAAGAAAACAGGAAGTGTTAAGCCACATGTGAAACGTCAACCACGACCTGCAACAAATGATGATGCCCAAGTAGGTGTCGCAGCTAATACGTACATCAGTGGTAGACAAATTGCGCGAGAATCGGGAATCTCAAAAACGTCGGTGTTGAGAGTGCTACATCAACATCGATTGCACCCGTACCATATTTCTATACACCAGGAATTGCACGGCGACGACTTGAACGTCGTGTACAGTTCTGACACTCGGCACAAGAGATATTACGGGACGATGACAGATTTTTTGCACGCGTCCTATTTAGCGACGAAGCGTCGTTCACCAACAGCGGTAACGTAAACCGGCACAATATGCACTATTGGGCAACGGAAAATCCACGATGGCTGCGAGAAGTGGAACATCAGCGACCTTGGCTGGTTAATGTATGGTGCGACATTACGGAAAGAAGGATAATTGGTCCCCATTTTATCGATGTCAGTCTAAATGGTGCAATATATGCTGATTTCCTACGTAATGTTCTACCGATGTTACTACAAGATGTTTCACTGTATGGCAGATTGGCGATGTACTTCCAACATGATAGATGTCCGGCACATAGCTCGCATGCGGTTGAAGCGGTATTGAATAGAATATTTCATGACAGTTGGATTGGTCGTCGAAGCACCATACCATGGCCCGCACGTTCACCGGATCTGACGTCCCCGGATTTCTTTCTGTGGGGAAAGTTGAAGGATATTTGCTACCGAAATCCACCGACAACGCCTGACAACATGCGTCAGCGCATTGTCAATGCATACGCGAACCCCCAGAACTTAGAACTACTTAAACCTAACTAACCTATGGACATCACATACATCCATGCCCGAGGCAGGATTCGAACCTGCGACCGAAGCGGTCGCTCGGTTCCAGACTGTAGCGCCTAGAACCGCTCGGCCCACCGGCCGGCGGAACAATCTAAATAAAATGTTCAAACGTACCTACGTTCTGTATCATAATTTGAAAAATCTACCTGTTACCAACTGTTTGTTTAAAATTGTGAGCCATATGTTTGTGGCTATTACAGCGCCATCTATCACAAAGCGAAAAAAGTGGTTCAACTAAAACGTTCATATTTCTTTACGTTTGTTGTTGTTGTGGTCTTCAGTTCTGAGACTGGTTTGATGCAGCTCTCCATGCTACTCTATCCTGTGCAAGCTTCTTCATCTCCCAGTACCTACTGGAGCCTACATCCTTCTGAATCTGCTTAGTGTATTCATCTCTTGGTCTCCCTCTGCGATTTTTATCCTCCACGCTGCCCTCCAGTACTAAATTGGTGATCCCTTGATGCCTCAGAACGTGTCCTACCAACCGATCCCTTCTTCTAGTTAAGTTGTGCCACAAACTCCTCTTCTCCCCAATTCTATTCAATACCTCCTCATTAGTTATGTGATCTACTCATCTAATCTTCAGCATTCTTCTGTAGCACCACATTTCGAAAGCTTCTATTCTCTTCTTGTCTAAACTATTTATCGTCCATGTTTCACTTCCATACATGGCTACACTCCATACAAATACTTTCAGAAACGACTTCCTAACACTTAAATCAATACTCGATGTTAACAAATTTCTCTTCTTCAGAAACGCTTTCCTTCCCATTGCCTGTCTACGTTTTATATCCTCTCTGCTTCGACCATCATCAGTTATTTTGCTCCCCAAATAGCAAAACTTATTTACTACTTTAATGTCTCATTTCCTAATCTAATTCCCTCAGCATCACCCGATTTAATTCGGCTACATTCCAATATCTTCGTTTTGCTTTTGTTGATGTTCATCTTATATCCTCCTTTCAAGACACTGTCCATTCCGTTCAACTGCTCTTCCAAGTCTTTTGCTGTCTCTGACAGAATTACAATGTCATCGGCGAACCTCAAAGTTTTTGTTTCTTCTCCATGGATTTTAATTCCTACTCCGAATTTTTGGTTGGTTTCCTTTACTGCTTGCTCAATATACAGATTGAATAACATCTGGGATAGGCTACAATCCTGTCTCACTCCATTCCCAACCATTGCTTCCCTTTCATGCCCCTCGACTCTTACAACTGCCATTTGGTTTCTTTACAAATTGTAAATGGGCTTTCGCTCCCTGTATTTTACCCCTGCACCTTCAGAAGTTGAAAGAGAGTATTCCAGCCAACTATTCAAAAACTTTCTCTAAGTCTACAAATGCTAGAAACGTAGTTCTGCCTATTTTCTACGATAAGCCGTAGGACTAGTATTGCCTCACGTGTTGCAACATTTCTACGAAATCCAAACTGATCTTCCCCGAGGTTGGCTTCTACCAGTTTTTCCATTCGTCTGTAAAGAATTCGTGTTAGTATTGTGCAGCTGTGGCTTATTAAACTGATAGTTCGGTAATTTTCACATCTGTCAACACCTGCTTTCTTTGGGATTAGAATTATTATATTCTTCTTGAAGTCTGAGGGTATTTCGCCTGTCTCATACATCTTGCTCACCAGATGACAGAGTCTTGTCAGGACTGGCTCTCCCAAGGCTGTCAGTAGTTCTAATGGAATGTTGTCTACTCCCGGGGCCTTGTTTCGACTTAGGTCTTTCAGTGCTCTATCAAACTCTTCACGCAGTATCATATCTCCCATTTCATCTTCATTTACCTCCTATCCCATTTTCATAATATTGTCCTCAAGAATATCGCCATTGTATAGCCCCTCTATATACTCCTTCCACCTTTCTGCTTTCCCTTCTTTGCTTAGAACTGGGCTTCCATCTGAGCTCTTGATATTCATGCAAGTGGTTCTCTTTTCTCCAAAGGTCTCTTTAATTTTCCTGTAGGCAGTATGTATCTTGCCCCTAGTGAGATAAGCCTCTACATCCTTACATTTGTCCTCTAGCCATTCCTGCTTCGCCATTTTGCACTTCCTGTCGATTTCATTTTTGAAACGTTTGTATTGCTTTTTGCCTGCTTCACTTACTGCATTTTTGTCTTTTCTCCTTTCATCAATTAAATTCAGTATCTCTTCTGTTACCCAAGGATTTCTGCTAGCCCTCGTCTTTTTACCTACTTGATGCTCTGCTGCCTTCACTATTTCATTCCTCAAAGCTACCCACTCTTCTTCTACAGTATTTCTTTCCCCCATTCCTGTCAATTGTTCCCTTATGCTCTCCCTGAAACTCTGTACAACCTCTGGTTTAGTCAGTTTATCCAGGTCCCATCTCCTTAAATTCCCACCTTTTTGCAGTTTCTTCAGTTTTAATCTACAGTTCATAACCAACAGATTGTGGTCAGAGTCCACATCTGCCCCTGTAAATGTCTTACAATTTAGAATCTGGTTCCTAAATCTCTGTCTTACCATTATATAATCTATCTGAAACCTTCTAGTATCTCCAGGGTTCTTCCATGTATACAACCTTCTTTCATTTTTCTTGAATCAAGTGTTGGCTATGATTAAGTTATGATCTGTGCAAAATTCTACCAGGCGGCTTCCTCTTTCGTTTGTTAGCCCCAATCCATATTCAACTACTACCATTCCTTCTCTTTCTTTTCCTACTGTCGAATTCCAGTCACCCATGACTATTAAATTTTCGTCTCTCTTCACTACCTGAATAATTTATTTTACCTCATCATACATTTCATCAATTTCTTCATCATCTGCAGAGCTAGTTGGCATATAAGCTTGCACTACTGTAGTAGGCGTGGGCTTCGTGTCTATCTTGGCCACAATAATGCGTTCACTATGCTGTTTGTAGTAGCTTGCCCGCACTCCTATTTTTTTTATTCAGTATTAAACCTACTCCTGCATTACCCCTATTTGATTTTGTATTTATAACCCTGTATTCACCTGACCAAAAGTCATGTTCCTCCTGCCACCGAACTTCACTAATTCCCACTATATCTAGCTTTAACCTATCCATTTCCCTTTTTAAATTTTCTAACCTACCTGCCCGATTAAGGGATCTGACATTCCACGATCCGATCCGTAGAACGCAAGTTTTCTTTCTCCTGATAACGACGTCCTCCTGAGCAGTCCCCTACCGGAGATCCGAATGGGGGACTATTTTACCTCCGGAATATTTTACCCAAGAGGACGCCATCATTATTTAATCATACAGTAAAGCTGCATGCCCCCGGGAAAAATTACGGCTGTAGTTTCCCCTTGCTTTCAGCCGTTCGCAGTATCGTAACAGCAAGGCCATTTTGGTTAGTGTTACAAGGCCAGATCAGTCAGTCATCCAGACTGTTGCCCCTGCAACTACTGAAAAGGCTGCTGCCCCTCTTCAGGAACCAGACGTTTGTCTGGCCTCTCAACAGATACCCCTCCGTTGTAGTTGCATCTACGGTACGGCTATCTGTATCGTTGATGCACGCAAGCCTCCCCACCAACGGCAAGGTCCATGGTTCATGGGGGGTTTCTTTACGTACTACACGAATATGTAATAAAAATTGGGGGTTCCTATTTAAAGAAACGCAGCTGATATCCGTTTGACCTATGGCAGCGCCATCTAGAGGGCAGACCATAGCGCCATCTAGTTTCTCCCTTCGAAACTTGTCTAGCTTTTTCTTTGTCGTTTTTTCGTTTGACGCTTATTTCGTGAGATATCTGGCCCGGTCACGATCAATGGACCACACTTTATATTTCGTCTAATGTCACGGTTTTGTCAATAATTCGATATTTTTTGAAATAATAAAACTTGAGCAATGGTTCCCATCGATCAAAGACTTTCACACTTAACAACATATTTCTCAATGATCCGAGTACCAACTTTCCTTAGCGTTTCCGAACCACATGGCGCTCGTGAAGAGAGCATCCCTTTATGAAAGGAACATGGTACTGATATTTTTAAAAATTCAGGGAATATTGAATCTATATTGGCATGTTGCATAAACGAGAAATAGAGCGGACTGTATTTATACGTTACATGTCCTATATCTTTCTGATAACCAGCCAGAATTGTACTTTTGCAGCAAAGTGTGTTTCCTGTTTCTACAACGCACAATAACTTTCGTATCAGAAATGTCACAAGGTCACTTCAATACTAGTCGGCGTTGAGGTCCCGATGATCGACATCCCGAGTAAATTATATTGTCGTAACAGAGCAAAGTAGTTGAGCATGAACAGATTTAGTTTCTTCTGTAGTCACAAAATGATGAGAATGCAAGAGGACGGTGTAGGTTATCTACAATCAGGAAGATTCCTAACAATTAGTAATAATATGAAGAAATGCTCAACTTAAATGATACTTTATTCTTGTGAAATGTCCAGCACAATTAGACGTTCGAAATTATTACACGTCTTGTAAAATATTAAAGGCCCGTTAATGTGCCTCTGAGTGATACCTACGTAGAGTGCAGAGCTGGCCAACGATGCCTACGGATAATAAGTCCCGGAGACGAGGCACGAGCACTGCTGCTTGTAAACTCGGCGGTAGCTGGATACTGTACACGACTCGTCCCAGTGAAGAGAACTGTTCGCCGTAGCTCAGTTCTCCGGTATTTAACGAGGCATCGATCAGTCGCTATCCACACACGTGATATCGAGGGGTTGGCAGCTGCGTCCCCTGGCTGAAACAGATATAGTTCGTACTGCCAAGCAAAACAACTGCTGTGCTACGAGTGTTTTGAGTGCGGCTTATCGACTGTGGTGCGGTACTCTCTGGGGTCGTGAGCAGCGTCACCACACAAAACACGAATTATTGCATAACTCGGCATAGCTCTACAATTGTCTAACCGAGCGAGGTGGCGCAGTGGTTAGCACACTGGACTCGCATTCGGGAGGACGACGGTTCAATCCCGTCTCCGGCCATCCTGATTTAGGTTTTCCGTGATTTTCCTAAATCGTTTCAGGCAAATGCCGGGATGGTTCCGTTGAAAGGGCACGGCCGATTTCCTTCCCAATCCTCCCCTAACCCGAGCTTGCGCTCCGTCTCTCATGACCTCGTTGTCGACCGGACGTTAAACACTAACCACCACCACCACCACCAGCACAATCGGCAAGACTCACCGGAGGAGAAACACCCCTCTGAAGATGTCCAGCGCAGCTCTGGACGAAACGTTAGGAGCTGAAGAGTTCCATGGACTACGACCTTACATCCCGGAAGGTTTACCAGAAGATACAATTATCTCCGTTGAGTAGCCAAGTTGAATCCAGGGGTGTACGAAATACTTCGGAAACTCGTCTATCCTTTTCTTCATGTACTAATTAGTACCGTGCAGTGCCTGGTGAAAGGAAAGTCACATCGGTTTGGAGCCGCAACGAAATCGTGGTTTTGAACAAACGAGTGAGTAATAGGGTTGCGAAAAACCTTTCAGCTTCTCTCGGTTGGGTTGATTAATGGTGTTGCAGAGTCCATTTTTGTACAAAATATTTCGACGATCGACGCTGTCGGCCATATCTTGTAAAGTGATAAGTGCCGTTACACACACTCGGTGCCTGGACTCCAGACTGAAGGGGACGAATGGGCAGGTAGTCGAAATATTGTGAATAAAGACAGAGTCTACAACTCGACTGTACACTCGCAAGCATACTAAAATTGTGAGAAACCAGTCCAGTATACGCATATTATAGGTGCAATTCGATTTTGTTTATTTCCTTACACTGAGGTAACATTTTGATGGAGAGAGTGATGGAGTTTTGCAGTTAACTCTACTGTGGTCTTAGAACATAACTGATTGGTATTGGCTGGTGGAGTACTACTCTTACTAGGCGGGACAGCAATGCTAAATCACCAAATGGTTAGACCAGAGAAGAAGGGGCATCCGTTCTGCTGTACAGGAGAATCGTTCATTGTGGTCCAGCGTTTTCTTGAAAGGTTGTAGCACTGCGAATATACCCAAACGAAAGAGTACGGTTTTGGCCTCTGCTGCTGAGTTGTTGAGAGTGTGAGGGTAGCGTTATCGACAGCGGGGGCTGCGAATATCGCTGCCTTTCTAGAATGTTCTGGACGATCGCCCTTCAGGCCAACTGCAGCAGTTGTCGGGGTTCGAAGACAGTGCATTAGGGTCTTCGGCCAACATGGAAGGGGAGTCAATGATGAGAATTTGCTGAGGGGTGCGCAGGCTGCGGTAATAAATAGCGGACAGAAATTATTTATGTGGATTATTTTGAGTGTTGAGGACTGCAAAGTTTGTTGCTTTGTGAACGTGAGCTCTTCAATGGCACTGAAAGTTAGTTCGTAGATGTCCAGGCTCACCTTTTAACTGAGTCGGTTCACAAATTTTGTGCGCACTGTCCACCAAGGTTTTAACCAGACCCTTTTTTATCTACGGTTGACGTTCACGAAGAATGGTTCTTTGAACGAGGAGATAGATCGACTACTTCGCCCTAGGGAGAGAATCAGGATCGACGAGAAACGATGGTCGCCCAAAGGGAAAGTTCTCCTTCCGTTCATCAGTACGACTGTAAATCGCACTGGGAAAGTGTTGAGCAAGTATGGTGTGGAAACTAACTTCAGACCCAGGAAGATAAGATTGGCAAAAGGTATACGACATCCTTTGGCTACGCCGGGTGTATATAAAATTTCTTGTAGTTGTGGTCGGGTTTATATTGGTACCATAAAAAGGAGTCTTAAGACCCGTCTAGTTGAACACAAGACTAGTTGCCGCCTGGGGCATACGGCTTAATTGGCTGTAACGGAACATCATTACCAAGAGGGTGATCCTGAAATAAAATCAGTGAGATGAGTGTGATATCAATAACATCGCATTGGCATGCCCGTATGTATATATAGGATATTAAAATTTATAAGCACCGTCATAGTTTTAAAACAAAAGAGAAAGGAGTTAAATTGGTTAAATTTATATGTCAACACTAGAACGTAAGAATTACGATCAATTACTTTCAGTCGAGAATGTTGGCAGTTGGCACTTCCAGAGATAATCTCGCAGCCGACGTCACTTGTTGAAGTGCGGTGGCCTCTGCAAAGCCCACATATTCGGCTCTCCCTCGAGTTCTGGATGAAATTCCCCATTTTACCTCTGAAAACATCTCCCGCAGTCGGAGACCAAGACCTACTGTCGCGGGAGTTTTAAATGATGTCAGTACCAAACGTGAAAGCTTACATTGTATGAACTAGTGTTAAATTTGAGAGGAAGCGTTTAACTTCAGGAATGCAAAATATTGAATTTACAAATGCACAAACCCATAGTGCAAAGTGAGAATAACAGCCAACTGAGCGCTCGGCTTGATGACTTTCAGGATGCTAATCCACCAATAATGCATCGGCCAAACTACAGCCCGTAGAATGATCGGACAAGAATAAAAGAAAATAAATAAATAAATAAATAAAACAAATCGTGACAGAGTAGAAATTTGTCGCGCGAATAACACATCAACTCCCGCCAAATATGGAGATCGCCGTGTTTCCTGCATTAGACCGAAGTGAATCAAGGACAATGGAGGCTGCCACCAACCAAGGACGCACGGGTTCCCGGGTTCGATTCCCGGCGGGGTCAGGGATTTTCTCTGCGTCGTGATGACTGGGTGTTGTGTGATGTCCTTAGGTTAGTTAGGTTTAAGTAGTTCTAAGTTCTAGGGGACTGATGACCATAGATGTTAAGTCCCATAGTGCTCAGAGCCATTTGAACCATTTTGAACCAACCAAGGTAGCAGGAACCCGCCAAAACGAACTGTAGCGCGTGGCCTCGTCACCCCGCAGACAAAATAACGCCTCAACTCTCCAGCAGGCGAAGACGCGGACCAGGGAGTAAACACCAGCGATCCACACACGCAGGGAGCAGCCCAGCGCGACAACTGGGCTCAAGCCGCAACTCTAGGCACGGTTCCGTCCAGCAGCCAACTGCCTGCAGAGTCCGCCGTGGCACCTGGGCGATCAGCAAGGCAGACGGCTACCCGAAGGGACCTGGGTTCGATTCCCAGCCAGCTCAGGGATTGCGTGTTATTTTGTCCTTACATTCGTGTCGTCGTAAAATGATATCCCACTGTTGGGATGGCTGTAGCGGCTCGTACCGAAAGCCAACAAATTAAAAAAATGAAAATAAAAAACTCCCGGCCGACGTTTAGCCAACGGCCCGCTGAGTTAGAAAAGTCCAGCTGCGAGCAGTGTGCGAACTTAAATCGTCCTCGCGTTTAGGCAAAAACGCCACCACATCAGACGCCCGAGGAGGCGTAACTCAGCGACGCAACCAAGGACGTTCAACGAGTACCAGAATCGACAGAAGGGCGTGCGCACGGATCAGCTATGTCAGAACGGATATGCGATTGAAAGGATATTTTTGTCGGAGACGGAACTGAGGACATCGTCCCCGATGGGGAGGCCTCTTCAGGAGATAAATAACTGGCGTAGTGAATATCTCAAGGGTGGGTGATAACACCATTACTGTCCACGATATACGCAAATTACGTTTGAGGCAATGTCGTTAGCTCTTCCAGGCTGTTTGTGGATGACGCAGAGGAAAAAAAAAACGTCCGTTCGTAAGAAAATTCTTGTGATATGTATCAAGATCTGGAAAGGATCAATCAATACTTGGTGTAAACACCTACAGCTAAGCCTAAACGTTCGCGGTTGTAATGTAACTGACATATTTCAAGGCTCTCATCTGGATACGTTTCGTCGTTTCTGTAGTATATCCCACAGCCCCTTTACCTTCACTTCATTTTTTGTGTTAAAAAATCTGGAACCTTGTCGCTTTCTTACACACACGACCCACGTCACGCCGATTGCAGAAACACGTAAATTCGGAACTAGGCGATAGACTAGTGACAGTCCTTTTCCCGCGCACAATAAACGCCTGGAATTGGCCGTAGGTGGAATTGTTGTGGATATTTACATACAGTCAACCACACAGCTTCATCTAGGAGTTCTCTGTTCTTCATTTGTTAGTTTAGCTCCATTTATTTGATTCAGTGCAGCCCACTGCGATCTGTCGAGTGCACTGTAATCAACACGGCAAGAGAGCGTGCACAGAGGATCACAACTCTTTTGAAAAGGGTTTATGAGCAACTTGCGTCAGTTAGGTTCCCACAAAGTTTTCCCGCTATAGTACCTGAAACAGGTTAGTGGGTAACAGCACTGCAAAACACTCTACATACAGTTTCTGATACAGAATTCTGGAAAAAAAAACATTTTGTCTTCACAGGACGGTCAACTTCTCGCGAAAATGTGAAAATCGCAGGTTTCTAAAACTAAAAGTGTTTCTAAAATTTTCTTTTAAGCATAGCGTTTAGAATCAAGCGACGCCCTCTTCACTATCAGAGTATCGTACAGTCTCTTCGTCAATGAAAGGCAAGGTCTTCTTTACTTTACTTATTTTCACTCAGATATTGTGACGGCCCCGTTTTCTGAACTCATCTGATTCCATTATTGCCACTATCTGGCATGTATGTTCCAAAGGTCAGCGGATGGCTGGTAAAGGATGTGTCACACAAGGTTCTTGGCTGGACATTGAGAGCATGGACTCGAACTACACAAAAGGGGCGAGTTTAAGAGTATCCCAAGCAGTGGGACTCTATGGGTTTATCAAGGGAGAAAATAAGTAAGTTTTGGTTCCCGTTGTAAAGAACAGTCCGTTAGGAGCTACGTTTCGCCATCTAGTAGTAAACTAAGTAAATCTATCCTGTCCCAATGCTGGCTAATGGGCTCCAAATTACAAAATGTTGCTGGTCCGCTCGAGGAAGGGCGTATTTCTGGCCTGTAGCTGATGCAAGAGCTGTCCTTGTAAGGAGTGGCAGTTGAGGCGTAGAGGAAGCCAGGGAGTGGACAACATGTAGGCAGTTACAAATTTCTTGCAGGATATGGGTTAAGTCAAATGACGATGGTAAACCACGTACTCGCTGGATTTGTGACTCTCATTTTCTTCATTTCAGAGAAGACTGTTCTCTTGTACGCCTAGTATTAAGTAGAGTATGGCGTGGCGAAGTATAGAAGTGTGAACCATGGAACCTGTAAACGTGTGTTATCGACCATTTTCCCAGGAACTTGTCTTTCACAGTGGCAATCCACTGCTCATTGCTGAAGTGAGATTAGTCGTCAGATCAGAGATCTGTAGCGACAATTGTGGCTCTTCAGAGCCGTTGCACAGAAGAATTATTTTTAACTGCAACGAATAAACTTCCATCACGAATCATTTCATTTGGAGGGGCCTCGATGGAAATTTGTGGCCTCTTAGGCACGGAAACTCTACACTGTGTTTTATGTGTCACAGAATGGACTGTTTGCGTGGATTTCCAAAGGGTATTTCCAGCGCTGAAATAAGAAATCGAAATAGTCTATTGTGTCAGTTGGTAAACTACATTCCAATTGTTCCTCAAGCGTTTGAGAGTGTACAAGTCAAAGGATTTGTCTCTTTCAATATAATGGTTTAGAAAGAGCCTACAGAATTACCTTAACGATGGATCGAAGGAAAAACGCTTCTCATTTGGATAAAATTACCTTACCGTCTGTACAACCAGGTGTCCGTTCCATCTTCAGTAGTCTTGCATAAGATATAAATTTTTGATAAATGCTGTTGGATTTTCTAACATGAGTTGCAATGCTTCCTTGTAGTATACTACTTATATTGTCCATCATGGCCAAGCTCGCTTTTTGTTACTTTTTGTAGTAGTGAAGATAGGATCATGCGACTTAACAGCTCACTTTATAGCGTTGGAGGAATTATTTAGTTAAGTATTCAGACTCAAGAAGTTTGAAGTATTCTGCAATCAGACAGTGGGCCACCCACGTGTCTCATGGATTGCCTGGTAAGTTGCTCGTGACTGAGCTTACATTTCTTTGTAAATTTTGTGGAGAGCTCTACCTTTTGATTACCAGCAGAACATGTTCAAATAGTTCCCATTGTAATAGGATCAAATGCACGATATATAAAGTCACTCAGCCCATGACGTGAAGGGAGAGCGGTGGTGTGAAATTATACCATAGTACAATGTTCTCTTCTCTGTACACGATGCTGCTTCTCGTGGAGTAAATCTACTGTGTACAGTCCGAAAAGAAATCAGATCGAGCACGAATGCAGTTTCTTAAATGAGAGAGCAGTGCATGTTGAAATGTTCAAAGAAGAGCGCTAACTACCATCTGCAAGTGGACTGACGAAGTGCAACTTATGTAATTCTCGCAATTATCGCACGCTCTGGGAAAAGAAATAATTGCTTATCCGGATCGACCTTCTCCTCTACCGTGTTCTTAAATTCTTGCAGTAAGAATTTCCAGTAGCGTTGCGACTCATCAGACATGGTAAACAAATCGCACCATTGGATTCTGTTGCTATTAGAATGCATTGAGAAAGCACTAATCCAACCACTGCAACGGGAATTTTAGGCCACTTGACTTCTCCATGTAACAGCGCCTAGTTTCTATTTCTGGTGAGTGTTGTCTCGGGGTAACAGTTTAAAAAAGTTCATACTCACACTAAGTAAAACACGTTGTCACCTATAGTAGTAGCTAATCAAGCCTTGTCAAGTTCATTCCTTCAACGAAAGCCTGTTAGGTACCATTACTATGACCTTTACATATAGCTACCATCATAAAGTACAGGATACCTCGCTTAAACTGTGCGTACAACGACCTGATTGGCTAACTTCAATGTTAATTAACTCTGAAACGGCGTGACGTATCAAATATTTTTCTTAATAACTATTAATCAGCAAACCCTACCCTGAAACACCCTTCAAGCTTTTCAGAGTGTTTCTGATCACTCTGTATAAGGTAATTTTACTAAATGGAGACAAACTGCAGGAAATAATCCCTCAGAGGATAAGGAGCAAAAAAAGCTCATATGGACATACGGTCAGATATGTGTTTCAAGGGACTGTCGGGCTTGGTTAGCACTTGGATGGGTGACGGTCTGGGTCTGCCAAGTGCTGGTGGCAAGTGGGCTGCACTCAGCCCTAGTGAGACCAGTTGAGAAGCTACTTGATTGAGAAGTGAGCTCTGGTCACGAAAGCTGACAACGGCTGATCACATGCCACTCCATATCCTGTCGGTTGAGGATGACATGGCGGCGAGTCGATACATTTTGGCCTTCCGAGGCTTTTCGGACGGAGTTTACTTAAGCCCACCAGCCTGAGGTAAGGTGGACGACTTTTGGAATATTCTTCAGGACAACTGCCAATATTCGTATCACTTACAACACGTGTATGCCTCATTACTGACGTACATGCATCCACGGCCACGTTTTTGTCGCTGATTTGTCGCACAGGTGCTGTGATTTCTGTCATCCATCCTGTTGACAGATGAGGCTACATTTGCGAGGGGCTGTATCGTCACCCTTCCCAACTCCCGCCTATGGGATACGGAGAATTTCCATGGCATGGTGGGAGTGAACCATCAGCACCAGTTCAGTCGCTATGTTAGGGAGGCAGCGATTATTGGTGACCGCCTCTTGAGTTTGGAGCTAAGACACTAGTACAGACAGGAGATACCCACTTGTCTGGCGTGTTCTCACGCGTGCTTTCAATCACTGAAATGTATTCTCTCAAAGATATTTGTCTACATCTTCAAGTGTATGTATACAGAAACTCTTGCCTCCATTATCAAGCGTCAGAATTGGCACTCTAGTACCTTTTCCGTTTCTGCAATTAAAGCAATCTTCATCTAACAGATCCTGGCTTTTCTTTTCTCTTTGTCTGAATATCTTCAGGATTGGGTGGATGATACTGACCCGAAAGTCCTGTGATATGTTTTCATAGCTTTACACACTAACTTCACGACACTAGATGGATTTTAACTTCAACCATTCCGCTAGCGTGTATTAATGTTATGTATTCTGGCATAGTGACAAAACCTGCGTAAGAGTTCCAGTTTTTCCATTTTAAAGTTTCCTTCACATCTGGGGTAGTATTCATTATGTCACTCGACGGTAAAATCATGTGAAATTTATATTTTTATGTTTCTAGTCTAAATCATGTTAAATGTTGATGTACATGCAGGTTGTGGCCGTAGCTACTGTGATCGCGTGAAGCGAATTAAGGTCCCCATCACACGTTCCTTTTCGTTCTCACTTATGTATAAAGTAATACGAACAACCTCCACAGACAAACGACTCCTTTTAAGACACTAATGCGAATAATCGTTCGCTTGGCACTTCCTCCTATGATTTCAAGGAATTCCGAAGGAATATTTTCTATGCCTTCTACCATCTTCTTTCAACTCAGCACACAGTTATTCGGCCTCACAGAAGCTCTCAGTAAATGATGAGACTGATTACTCGTTCCCAACACCGGCCTGGCCGCATACCCGCAGCAGGCAGCGAGCTCTCAGCACCGGGCTGTTAACGCGCCGTCCAGAGAAGGATTAAGCTTCCCCAAAGCGACAACAGGCAGAGATTATCAACTCCGTCCCGATGTTTACCCATCCTAGCAACATCATGTCCACCCAACACATTCCACCTCATCAGAGCTCCCTCCCTTTCCGCTTCACAAAATCTATTTCCCTCCACTATTTTTTCCATCCCAACATCTTTTCCTACCCCCCTTTTCACTTCGGCGTCGCCAACATCCCCATCTACTCGCCCACCCATTCTCATTAGCCAATAGGCACTCCTATTCCATCGATACCATGCACTTGTCCCCTTACTTAATCCACTACCCTCCTATCCTCCTGCACACCAAACTTTTTAGCGTTCAACATAGGTTCAAATGGCTCTGAGCACTATGGGACTTAACATCTGAGGTCATCAGTCCCCTACACTTAGAACTACTTAAACCTAACTAACCTAAGGACATCACACACATCCATGCCCGAGGCAGGATTCGAACCTGCGAGCATAGCAGCAGCTCGGTTTCGGACTGTAGCACCAGAACCGCTCGGCCACAGCTGTTGTAGCAGTTAACCTGGGGTTTATTCACTGGGCTGCAATATTTTACAGTGTTCATTCGTTGTGAATCCAACCTGTACGGAACTTGTAACTAGTGTTTTGGTTGAAATAAAGGGATCTGAAACACAGTTAGAACTCGTTCCATCTACGCCCTCACTGCTACTTTTGCTCTTTTAATTAGTCTTACATTGCGAAAATTAAAATTCTGATACATTGCTACACTAACTCGTTCCATAAAGGCTCGGATGCAGGACGGCATACAGTTTGTATATGTGGTGTCTGTCCTTTCGGTCATTTCCGAAAGAACCGACATCGTTCTGGAAACAGACACCAGTTTGATTCAGCAGTCATTATGAATTAAGACACAAAGGAGTTACAACCATTGGCTGAAAGCAGGCATTGATTAAAATCAATAGGAAACGTTGAAAATCTGTGCCGGACTGGGACTCAAATCCGGGTCTACTGTTCACCAGGCAGGCTCGAACTCTTTCGGGAATCGGAGAAACGCCTCGAGTAATGAGGACAATAGTCAGGGTGACTACGTCAGTAGTGTGTGAATAAGCTAAGAATTGCGTCTGACGAGACGGGTGCTAGGGTAGTCCGTGCAGATGCGATGACCACTGTGTACGGATGGCTTAGTGGCCAGAGCATGTGCCCAGTAAACATGAGTCCTGGGCTCGAAACCTGGTGCGGCATAAATTTTCAACTCTTCAATCATTGCCTGCTTGCAGCCATTGTCGGTAATTTCTTCGTGTCTCCATGCAGGATACGTGAAACTGGGCTTCTCGGAGGTAAACGTGATCTCCACGGAAGCCCTGTTGCGAGATGCTTAGGGACGTGTCAGTAGGTACCCGACTGCGCGGCGGCCCACGTCAGTGTGTCGGCCAGTGGCTGCTGAGCACCTGCGCGGCACGTCAGCCGGCGGCTGCGGCTGCTGGCGAGACGTTCCCGCAAGTTGGCCGCAGCCGCAGCCACGGAGCGTCATGCAACGCAGGCGGCGCTGCAGTTTTTACGGCCCATCTACACGCTGACGCAACCGCCCGCCGCTGCGGCTGCCGCTGCCGCTGCCGCTGTGGCTGCTGAGAACACCGCACGAGACTTGGAGCGAGAGCTGCCGATTAAAACGTACTTGCTCGCGCAACTCTTACTGACGCAAGGCATCTCTACATCCCAGCCACCCTTGTTGTATGAGAGCGCGCTGGAATGTAACGCCTCCGAATCTTTTAATCCTGTTCTCAATATCGGTCGCGGTATTACATGTCATGCATGATACTCGGTCGACTTCGCCGCCGCAATTTGCACTCCTCTGCCGCTACACGGCTCAGAACTGTAGCGTGTAAGACACAGAGGTCACAGAAGTCATGAGGCAGCGATAGGCACATATGAGATGGCGGTAGTACCGCGTACACAAGGCGTAAAAGGGTGTGCTCAAGTAACTCATGTGAAAAGATTTCCCAAATGGTTCAAATGGCTCTGAGCACTATGGGACTTAGCATCTGAGGTCATCAGTCCCCTAGACTTAGAACTACTTACTGTGATTACGTAGGTATGCTGGGGGCTAATCGTTTAAGATTGGACGAATTTTAAGGAACTTTAACATTAAGAGTGTGTTCCGTCCACCTTCTAAGACTAGAGCACTGCTCGGCTCTGTGAAAGATGATTTCGGGCTTAGGAAACAAGGTGTGTACAAAATTCCGTGTCAATGTGGGAAAGCTTACATTAGCCGTTCGATTCGAACAGTGCATGACAGGTGTGTGGAACATCGCCGTCATACGAGGCTACAACAGCCGGAAAAATCGGCAGGAGCAGAACACTGCTTAAATGAGGGACACAGAATGAAATTTGATGAAACTATGGTAGCTGCCAACATTTCTGGTTTTTGGAACATTGTCTATAAAGAGGCGATTGAAATTAGGTCGGCTGATAATTTAATCAACAGAGACAATGGGTTTCCTCTTAGCAAGACGTGGAATCCTGTATTATCTCGTATCAAAATTGAACATTCTTCGGTGCGGCCCTGAGTGCGATATATCGTTGCCAGCAGTGTTACACTAAGGGCAGCGCCACCTCCCCGTCTTGGAGGGCAGCAACCGTGATGAGATGCGCATGCGCCGTGTACTGAACGGTGGCCTATATAGGACTTCGATTTGCAGCCTGGCGTCAGTTCTCAGCGGGACTCATCAGCAGAGGCAGCATTTTCCTGAAGATGGCAACCAGCTGGATCGCCGAAATATCGAGTCAACTTGATGTTAGGATCCGGCAGCAAACCCGAAGAGACTTTCTAGAACTACTTAAACCTAACTAACCTAAGGACATCACACACATCCATGACCGAGGCAGGATTCGAACCTACGATCGTAGTGATCACGCGGTTCCAGACTGAAGCGCCTAGAACCGCTCGGCAACAGCGAATTAACGGAATTTGAACGCGGAATGGTAGTTAGGGCTACACGCATGTGACATTCCAATTCGGAAATCGTTAGGAAAGTTCATTATTCCGAGATTCACAGTGCTAAGTGTGTGCCGAGAATACGAAATATCAGGCAGTACCTCTCACCACGGACAACGCAGTGGCCGACGGGCTTCACTTAAGGACCGAGAGCAGCGGCGTCTACGTATAGTTGTCAGTGCTGATAGATCAGCAGCACTGCGTAAGGTAACCGCAGAATCAATGTGAGACGTACGACGAATGTATCTGTTAGGACTGTGGAGTTAAAGCGTTATGGCAACAGACGCGAGACTCGAGTGCCTTTGCTTACAGCACGACATCGCCTGCAGTGGCTCTCTTGGGCTCTTGACCGCATCGGTTGGACCCCAGACGACTGGAAAACCGTGGTCTTGTCAAATCAGTCCCGATTTCAGTTGGTAAGAGCTGATGGTAAAATTCGAGTGTGGCGCACATCCCTCGAAGCTGTGGACCCAAGTTGTCAACAACGCACTGTGCAAGCTGGTGGTGACTCCATAATGGTGCGGGCTGTGTTTACATGGAATGAACTGGATCCTCTGGTCGAGCTGACCCGATCATTGACTCGAAATTGATCTGTTTGCCTACCTGGAGACCATTTGCAGCCAAATGTTCCCAAAAAATGATGTCATCATATCACCTGATCAGAAATGTTCACGAGTGATTTAAAGAACATTCTGGACAATCCGAACGAATGATTTGACCACCTGTATCACCGGACATAGATCCCATCGAACATTTATGGGACCAAATCTAAAGTACAGTTCGTGCACAAAATACCACACCGCCAAATCTTTCGCAATCATAGACGGCTCCAGAGATAGCATGGCTCAATACATTTGCAGGGGTCTCCCAACGACTTAGCCCATGTCACGTCAAGTTGTTGCACTATGCTGGGCAAAAGGAAATCCGACACTACATTAGGGTGCACCCCACGACTTTTGCCACCTCGGCGTGTGGCGGTGCGCAACGTAACTGTTCCGGCGCGTGAGAAACAGCGGGGCTTCAATCGAGTTTCTAACAGCAGAAAACGTGCCTGCAATTGAAATACATAGAACTGTGAAAGCCGTGGACGGTGAAGTTTGTATCGACATTAGTAAGGTGCGACGCTGGGTTCTTCGTGCTCGTAGTGAAGGAAACGATGGAACTAACCTCAATGCGTACGACTACCGACGAGACTCATCTGAATCTGATGAATTCTCCTCAGAGAAAATCGTCGGATAACACAGACACAGCTCTCAGGTAAGTGTGGCACGATAGCGTGCGCAGGACAAGTTTGCAGAACTGCACTACAGAAACCTACGTGCACAGTGGGAGCATCCAATGCTCTCTCCTGACTACAAACAAAGGCGACCACACGCCTGTCAACAGTTTCTTTTGCATTTTGAGTGTGATTGTGATGGCTTCCTTAATAACACGAAGCATCATCGATGCCAAAAAAGTTCGATACCATACCATCAGCAAGCGAAGTCATGTTCACTGCATTCTGTGATACCCAAGATGTGGTGCATTTGGAATTCATGACTGAAATCATTACAATAAACTCTGCAGTTTACTGCGAGACCCTTAGAAAACTGAAAGCACAAATTAAAAACAGTTCGTCCACAGATGGAGCACCCCTTCCTTCAGCACGACAGCGGCAGAACTTGACCGAGTGCTGCGACATCTACGTCACTGTCATCGATTATCCTTCATACAGTTCCGAATTGGCCCCATGCGATTTTCATTTGTTTCTAGAACTTAGAGAACACTCTCGAGGACTTCGGTTTGATACTGACTATGCGCTGCAAGCAGAGGTGAGGGTGTGGCTCCGACAACAGAGTCAAACATTGTACAGTGGCGGTGTCAACAGACTGGTCTCTCGTTGGGAGAAACGTGTTCATCGCCAGGGTGACTACGTTGAGAAATAAGTATGTACACATGAAGAATAAAAATGTAGAATGTTAATAGAGCTTGTTATATTTAAAAAGCTTTAAGAGATTTCACACACAAAACTCTGAGACATTACTTTTCAGCACGCCTTCATAGTTGCTACACCACCTAACGTGGACTCACTCACTTTGCTGGTGTATTACACGGACTGTGCCAGAAGAAATGGTCAGTATTCACGGATATGACAGGAACGATCATTCGAACCGAACAAGTCTGTTGAACATGGGCAAGCACACTCAAAATGGCTCTGAGCACTATGGGACTCAACTTCTGAGGTCATTAGTCCCCTAGAACTTAGAACTAGTTAAACCTAACTAACCTAAGGGCATCACACACATCCATGCCCGAGGCAGGATTTGAACCTGAGACCGTAGCGGTCCCACGGTTCCAGACCAAGCACACTCAGTGAGGCTGGAAATTACAGGTACACATAAGGGCCACCAAAGCTCTTACGTGATTCCACATGACAGATAAAAGGGTATTTGAGAGTAGGGTGGTGGTTGGTGGTGTAAATTGGTGTACACAAATGTAACACTTTGTCCGGAAACTATCCAACTGATACTTTCGTACATGGGTGCGGTATATGTTGATTTAACTTGCACCTCCACACGAGCTTATTTTTAATAACGAAAAATGCCGTTCCTATAGTTAGCAAATGGCGTGACTACGTAACGGATATTACATCTACATTTATTCTCCGCAAGCCATCCAACGGTGTGTGGCGGACGGCACTTCACGTGCCACTGTCATTACCTCCCTTTCCTGTTCCAGTCGCATATGGTTCGCGGGCAGAACGACTGCCGGAAAGCCTCCGTGCGCGTTCGAATCTCTCTACATTCGTGATCTCCTCGGGAGGTATAAGTAGGGGTAAGCAATATATTCGATACCTCATCCAGAAACGCACCCTCTCGAAACCTGAACAGAAAGCTACACCGCGATGCAGAGCGCCTCTCTTGCAGAGACTGCCACTTGAGTTTGCTAAACATCTCCGTGACGCTATCACGCTTACCAAATAACCCTGTGACGAAACGCGCCGCTCTTCTTTGGATCTTCTCTATCTCCTCCGTCAACCTGATCTGGTACGGATCCCACACTGATGAGCAATACCCAAGTATACGTCGAACGAGTGTTCTGTAAGCCACCTCTTTTGTTGATGGACTACATTTTTTGAGGACTCTCCCAATGAATCTCAACCTGGCTCCCGCCTTACCAACAATCAATTTTATATGATCATTCCACTTCAAATCGTTCCGTACGCATACTCCCAGATATTTTACAGAAGTAACTGCTACCAGTGTTTGTTCCGCATATTATGTATGTCTAACGCCACCGCGACTTTTCAGTTGGAAATCGCGACTTCGCATGACCAGAGGACGCACACGTGCCGCTTATCGTCCTCTTTCAGACTAACAGCGTGCTTCCGAGTTTCCTATCGAGTTGTTACCACGTACTGCACGATGTTTCGACGACTGATGCATCCGTCTTCTTCAGGTGCTGCCAGTTTTGCTGTTACGACTACTTGCTGCCTGCAGTGCAGCCAGACTGTGAACTATCCTTGGTCTCGTGCTGCTGTTTATAGCCGCATTCGATTCGCGACGCCCCACTGCACCCTATAATGTATTTTTTTCTCAGAGCTCGCACTTATATTCTATGAAACCCAAATTCTCTTGGCGTACTCCAGTTCTGTTGGCTTTGGTGGCCGACGACATTTTAATAAGATGAGTTCCGGAACCCAAGCGTTGTTTACATTGAAACCGCCGTCCCTGTTTATTAGGTTTTAACTGATGATTTATCACGCTATAGGGAATGTGTAACAAAATGTATTTTCTAAGTTATTCAGAATAAACTTTATTCAGATAACAAGAACACAAATATGCACTAACTTCACATTGACACTTGCTTGTTGACTTTAGGAAAGGAAGTTATCACTTTGCATGATCCCTAAATAACAAGTAAACACTGATTTTCTAAACAGTTTTGGGCTGGAATGCTAAGCGGTCTAAGTCCTCCAAAGACGTTTTGTAATATTTCTCCCTCTAGCAATCATTTTGCTATTTGGTCTTGGCGGAGTTCAGTGTACAATTGTTTGCCCGTGTCGGGAAGGTATTCCATCACACTTCTGAGTCCTCTGTTCTTCTCTGGATACAATTCTTTTGCACTAGAGACCTCACTGAATGTGATCGTTCTGAAATCTTCACTTAGACACCTTTTTTTCAACACTCTTATCATATCCCATCCCTCTATTTCACCAAACGTCCTTTATCTGAACTACCCTAGGCGTGGTGATTTTAATCCATGAGGTAGAACTAATATTAACCTCATTTGTGTTAATGATAATATCAGCTGTTTGCTGAAAGTCCATCAAATAAATGCCTTTCATCTGAAGAACTTTAATTGTTTGCTTATTGTGATCAGTTCCTATAGTATTCATCAAATCATCAGAGACAAAATGTTTCCTCGCCTTTGCTTCCACTTTCTTTTAGAGTTACCAGTTTTTCTGTCACTTTCCTTTGCTGAATTATTCATATTGTTGTCAGGACCCCTTGTACCCTCCAATAAAGCACACAAGAGACACGCTACAAAACAGCGGGAGCAAGCGGAAGTGTATAATTTCCACGTCCACTACAGCCAATTCGTTTAAACACGTTTTACACTTACCCCATTTAGCATGAACAATTCATAAGAGTTACGTTTCATGCTATCTACTGCCCTTCGTAGTACCTACATCAGCCACCATTGTGAAAGCATGTTCACATACCACCTAACGAAATAGAAAACACTATTTATGGAAAACTCGCTCTTAGCCCCTATATCATGATAACCGTGCAATTATGCTGGCCCAAATATTTGGCGTCTGCCCCACGATGTTGATCTCATCGTATTTTATTTCACGATTATATTCGAGGCAGTGCTCGGCGACAGATGATTTGCTGCGTTGTTTTAGTCTGGTATTTTGCTCATGTCAGAAAGCCTAATAAGAAGGGACGGCTGTTTCAATTTAAGTAACGCTTGGGGTCAGGCACTCAGTTTATTAAAATATCGCCGACTGTCACATTCGTCACAGCTGGAAAATGCTGAGGCAATTTTCGTTTCATGGAGTATCAGTACGAGCTCTGAAAACCAAAACAACATCAAAGGCCGCAGTGGACGCCGCGATACCAACAATAAAAGTTCCCAGTCTGGCTGGAACGCAGGCAGCGAGTACGCATGACAGCAGAACTCGCAGCACCTGAAGAAGAAGGCTGGGTGGGTCGTCGAAATATCTAGGTATGTAAAGAAGTGTCTGTTTGTTTGTTTGTAATTCATACAAAGCTACAGTTTCATTGCGATTTTGATGAAATTTTGCACGCTTTACCTTCAAGATAAGAGGGAAATCACTGTCCACCTAAGATTTCGTTATCAGTCTCAAAACATTTACATCTATATCTACATCATACTCCGCAAGCCACCTAATAGTGTGTGGTGGAGGGTACTTTTGGTACCACTACCTGATCCCTCCAACCCTGTTCCACTAGCGAATAATGCTTGGGAAGAAAGATTGTCGGTAAGCCTCTGTATTGGCTCTAATTTCTCGAATTTACTCATCATATTTAATACGCGACATGTATGAAGAGGGAAGTAGTAAGTTGTCTGACTACTACCGGAAAAGTGCTGTCTCAAAATTTCTATAGTAAATCTCTCCGTGACGCACATTGTCTCTCTTGTAACGTCTGCCAGTGGATTTTCTTTAGCATTTCCGTAACGCTCTCTCGCCCGCTAAACGATCTCGTAACGAAACGTACCGCTCTTCGTTGGATCTTCTCTAGCTCCTCTATCACTCATACCTGATAGCGACCCAAGATAGAAGAACAATGCTCAAGAATCGGGCGAACAAGCGCTTTAGAAGCCACTTCGTTCGTGGGTGAGTCACATTTCCTTAAAATTCTTCCCTTGAATCTGAGTCTGGTGTCTACTTTTCCCCCTATCTGTTTTATGTGGTCATTCCACTCAAGGTCGCTCTGGATAGTTACGCCTAGATATTTTACGGAAGACGCTGTCTCCAGCTGTTTGTCATCAATAGTGGAGCTGTACAGTACCAGATTTCTTTTCCTGTGTATGCACAATATGTTACATTTATTTACGATCAGGGTCGACTGCCAGAGTCTGCACCATTCATCAATTCTCTGCAGGTCGTTATGGGAATTCTTGCTATCCTCTAGCGTTGCTACTTTGGTACAACAACTGCGTCATCTGCGAATAGCCTTAAAGATCATTTATATACATTGCAAAAAGCAACGGTCCTATCACACTCCCCTGCGGTACTCCGGATATTACCTTTACATCTGTCGATTTAGTTCCGTTAAGAGCGACGTGTTAAGTTCTATCTGCAAGAAAGTCTTGAATCCAGTCGCAGGTCTGCTCCGATACTCCGTAAGCTCGTATTTTTTCATTAAACGGCAATGCAGGACGGAGTCAAATGCCTTACTGAAATCAAGGAACACGGCATTGACTTGAGCGCCATTGTCCACTGTGCTGTGGACCTCATGGAGGAACAGAGCGAGCTGAGTTTCGCAGGATCTCTGTTTGCGGAATCCATGTTGGTTTTCGAATTAAGTCGGGTGATGCTGAGGGAATTAGATTAGGAACTGAGACACTTAAAGTAGTAAAGGAGTTTTGCCATTTGGGGAGCAAAATAACTGATGATGGCCGAAGTAGAGAGGATATAAAATGTAGACTGGCAATGGCAAGGAAAGCATTTCTGAAGAAGAGAAATTTGTTAACATCGAGTATAGGTTTAAGTGTCAGGAAGTCGTTTCTGAAAGTATTTGTGTGGAGTGTAGCCATGTATGGAAGCGAAACATGGACGATAAATAGTTTGGACAAGAAGTGAATAGAAGCTTTTGAAATGTGGTGCTACAGAAGAATGCTGAAGATTAGATGGGTAGATCACATAACTAATGAGGAAGTATTGAATAGAATTGGGGAGAAGAGAAGTTTGTGGCACAACTTGACTAGAAGAAGGGATCGGTTGGTAGGACATGTTCTGAGGCATCAAGGGATCACCAGTTTAGTATTGGAGGGCAGCTTGGAGGGTAAAAATCGTAGAGGGAGACCAAGAGATGAATACACTAAGCAGATTCAGAAGGATGTAGGTTGCAGCAGGTACTGGGAGATGAAGAATCTTGCACAGGATAGAGTAGCATGGAGAGCTGCATCAAACTAGTCTCAGGAATGAAGACCACAACAACAACAACATGTTGGTTTTTATGGAGGAGATGTTCATTTGCCAAGAACGTCATAATTATTGAGCATAAAACATTTTCCATAATTCTATAACAGATTGACGTCAACGATATAGGTCTATAATTGTGTGGATCTGTCTTATGGCCTTTCTTAAAAACGGGAAGGATCTACGCTTTTTTATAGTGGTTAGGTACCTTTCGTTGCTCAAGCGATCTACAATAAATTACTGCTAGAAGGGGAGCAAGATCTTCGTTGAATCTTATAGGTATCTCATCTGGTCCTGAACCTTTCCACTACTAAGCGGTTGTAGCTGCTTTTCAGTTCCGCGATCGGTTATCTCAATATCTGCCACTTCGATGTTTGCACGACGATTGAAAGGAGGAACAGTGTTTCGATCTTCCGCAGTGAAACAACTTCAGAAGACCGAATTCAGTGTTTCGGCCTTCTCTTTGTTATCTTCCGTTTCGGTGCTGGTGTGGTCACTGAGAGAATGAATAGATGAATTTGACCCACTTACTGATTTTACATACGACCAAAATCTCTTAGGGTTTTTACTCAGGTCGGTTGACAACGTCTTAATTTTTAAATTATTGAACGCTTCTCTCATTGCTCTCCTTACGCTCATTATCGCTTCTTTCAGCTTTTCTTGTCAGCTAGGTTTTTACTTCTCTTGAATCTGAGATGAAGTGCTCTTTGTTTACGTAGCGCTTTTCTAACGCGGCTATTAAACCATGGCGGATCTTTGCCATCCCTTAAAACTTTCCTCGGAACATACTTGTCTAGGGCATATTGAACGAAGCCTTTGAATTTTTTCCATTTGTTCTCCACATCTTCGTCCACATCACCGAATGCTGACTGCTGAGATATTCAGAAATTTGTATCCTGTCACCCTTGCTGAGCAAATGTATCTTCCAACTTTTCTTAACATTCCTTGTTGGACCCGTGGTCAAGGATACTGTCACAGCCTTGTGATCACTGATACCTTCCTCTACGTTAACTGATTCGATAAGTTCAGGATTTTTTGTTGCCAGGAGGTCTAAGACGTTACCCTCACGTGTTGGTTCCCTTACTATCTGCTCAAGGTAATTTTCGGACAAGACATCCGGAACAACGCCACACGAATCCCATTCTGTGGCACCAGTTTTGATGACATAACACTCGCGATCTATACCTGGTAAGTTGAAGTCACCCCTATTACAATGGCATGATCAGGAAAATTACCAATGATGTTCTGCAAGTTCCGTGTGAAGCGCTCTACAACTATAGATGCTGACCCAGATGGTCTATAAAAGCATCTGATCACCATTTTTTGCCGTTCTTTGATGCTCAATTTCAGCCAGATTAATTCACATTGGGAATCCGTGATAACCTCGCTAGATTTTATCGGATTTCTTACTGTAATAAACACGCTGCCACCATTGGCGACTAACTTATCCGTACGATAAACATTCCAGTCTGAACTTTGGATTTCGTTGTCATTGGCATCTGGCTTCAACCAGCTTTCTGTTCCCAATACAATCTGTGCATAATAGCCTTCCGTAAGCGATATTAATTCTGGAACCTTTCCTTGGATGCTCCTGCATTTTACTACAATCATATTAATCTCTTCTATCTCTGATCTGCGAGGACCAAGATTCTCAGAGATCGCTGTGGCTGATTTAACAGGCAAATCGTATTTGCTCCCAAGGGTGGGGTTCTCTAACCTAAAAAAGCGCCATGTGCACGCCACACGTACTCCGCTACCTTAGTAGCCGCTTCCTGGGTGTAGTGCACGCCTGACCTATTCAGGGGAATCCTACAATTCTGCACCCGATAGTGGAGATCGAGAAATTCGCATCCGATACCTTCGCAGAGCCGTCTGAGCCTCTGGTTTAGACCTTCCACTCTGCTCCAAACCAGAGGACTGTGATCAACCCTGGGTACGATGCTACAAATAGACAGCTTAGCCACCACCCCGTGTGCGTTGCTAGCTGCCTTCACCAAATCAGCCAGTCTCCGAAAGGAGCCAAGGACGGCCTGATGACCGAAGCGGCAGGCGTCATTCGTGCCGAGACGTGCCACTACATGCAGCTGGTTGCACCCAGTGCGCTCGACAGCCGCCAGCAGGGCTTCCTCCACATCACGGATGAGACCTCCCGGCAAACATACCGAATGCACACTGGAATTCTTTCCCGCCTTGCCTGCAATCTCCGTGAGGGCCTCCATCACCCGCCTAACATTGGAGCTTCCAATGAGCAGCATACACACCCTCTGTACCTGTCCGGACTGGGCAGGAAAATCGACCGCTGGCCCTACAGGAGAGGCATCCTGTGCTGGCTCAGATTTATCATCAACAGTGGGTAGCACCTCGTACCTGTTGCTAAGACGCAGGGAGCCAGCCGCACGGCGTGCTCCCTCTTTCACCTTCCGCCCAGAGACACGCGAACCCACCACTGTCTGCCACCCACTCTGGAGTGAGGACGGATCGGTCAGATGTTACGTATCGAAAGCCGCAGCGACGTCCGGGTCACCAGGGGATTCCAATGGCACCAAAGGTGTCGCAGGTCTCGTCACTGGCGCCCCGACGTCACCGCAACTTCGAGCATTAGCTAGAAGCTTGTCAACAGTAGCCAACGCAACTTCCAACTGTTTACGGACAGCAGTCAATTCTCCTTGTGTCAGCTCACAACAAGCACAGTCTCTGGCCATATAGCACTGTGTATAAAATAGATATAAAGTCTCAAATGATGCTACTGAATTTAAAAGTATACCAAAAGTGTATAAAGTAACACTAAAAGTCGGTGTGTAGATTTCTCACTGTACTGTGAGACCGCAAGCTATTAAACAGAAATAAATATCTCTCTACACTGAAAATTTACACTAGGAAGCCGCCCTACACAAGGATATTCACAAGATTTATGCAACAACAAAAACTGCGACTATTTTTCTAATCATTGGTCTACACAAAAAAATTCTTTGCAGAAGCATGTGAACAAAAAACAAAGACTAAATTGTGATTCTTGAGTTTCTCCCGGCGTATTTGATAATCAAAATATCCACGGGTGTACTGCCGGTTTACAGTGTCCAACAGGCACAATATTTCGGCGATCATACATGTCGCCATCATCTGGTGAACTGACGGACTGAGCTCCTGTGAACGTGCCGGCATGGAGATCCGTACGCTATGGCTGCTCAGAGTCCTTCAGTTCACCTGATGATGGCGACATGTATGATCGCCGAAATATTGTGCCCGTTGGACACTGTAGACCGGCAGTACACCCGTGGATATTTTGATTAAAGACTAAATTAATTTACAGTTTATCACGCAAGTGCTGTTGCTGCTGCTCTGCTGCACGTCCTCTCGGCTCGGCGGCTGCAAACATTTAAGTATGTAATAGATAAAGGGGAAAGGTTGCTACCAAAAATCTCTAAAAGATCTTGGCCGATTTACTTCAGATTTCTACCTTTAGATGAGACACTGAAGAAAATTAACGAAAAATTAAAGGGAATTTAACGTAAACATGATTGCAAACTCTTATTTATAGATTCGTTGCCGTTGTTACATATGACATACAACCTAGAGGATATTTTAGTTCGTGTTTCATAGTTATTTTTATAATTAAAATCGACAGTGCCATAAAAACACTAAGGCAGGTCGCGGATACAGTACCAGCAAAAGATGCTAGATCGCAGGTAGTTCAAAAGATCGAACAGAACCCGAAATTGCTTACAGAAAATTAAGTGTATTGAAATGATAAAAGTATTATTTTATAGTCAGATTTTAGGTGCATAATGCGTTACAGCTATACTACTTTCAATTGTAATTTAAAAAGGAATCAAAGCATAATGTATAACATAATTTTATTACCAAACATTGAGTTTGAGTTGATATATATTTGCGAAATTCGGAACCGGAAGCACAGAACTGATTTTTATGAATACCGCAAGTGATGACACATTAATTCGTCGCATTCCGTTTACACCCACTGATTCAAAATGCCCTTCGATTTAAAGAGATTGTAGTTTCCCAAACGACGTGCACCCGCTATCAGTATCATCAAGTCACAGCGCCGGTATGAAGCATCGCAAGCAACGCCGGGCACTGCAGCTATTTGTGCATAAAATGGAAACAGCAACGCGGCAGAACACCTGGAAGATTGGTTCAAATGGCTCTGAGCACTATGGGACTCAACTGCTGTGGTCATAAGTCCCCTAGAACTTAGAACTACTTAAACCTAACTAACCTAAGGACATCACACACATCCATGCCCGAGGCAGGATTCGAACCTGCGACCGTAGCGGTCGTGCGGTTCCAGACTGTAGCGCCTTTAACCGCTCGCCCATTCCGGCCGGCACACCCGGAAGTTCAATGTCAATCAATAGCGGAGAAAATCTGAGAGATCACATCACTCTTTCAGACATTTACAGTGGCCGAATCGTTAGTATGGGGAACATGGGAGCATCAAAGTGGAGTTCGCAAAGACAGTTGGCTGTAGCACTATGACTGCAGAACGAGTCGTGACGAGACGCACTCAGAACAACGGTGCGGCGGGAGGAACAGGTACGGAGTATTCCCAGAAGGACCACACCACGAGAAGATGGTAGCACGGCCTGACTGGTTCTGAGAGATAAACGGATTACAACAGCAGAAATCCGAGGGGAGTTAACAGACAGACTACCGGAAACCGGGTGGAAATGCAGAGCTGCCATGCGTCGTTTACCATTTACACTGTACCACAGACAACAGAAACTTGCTTGTTGTAGAGCCAAAGTCAACTGGGAGATTGACTGGCATTCTGTGCAGTTGAGCGATGAGTCTCGCTTCTGCCTGCGGCGGTCAGCTTGACTCCAATGAGTCGATAGGTACGCAGTGAAGCACCGGAAGCAGCGATTCCCCAACTCTGGGAATCACTATGTGAGGAACTACTGGATGTGACAACAGGACTGGTTTGGTAATGGTTGAAAAGAGACTGAATGTTCGTCCCACACTGCAGTTCACTCCAAAACAGCCTTGACAGAGGTACGGATTCCTGATTGACATGCCCGATCCCATGATTTTTCACCTTAGAGAATGGCTGGGATTCGATGTGGATATGTACAATTTCATACCAGCAATCCTAATGAACAAACACAGTATGGTTTTTAGCCATGACAACAAATTCTTCAAGATGAGATTAGAAGGCTGTTTATCTCCAAGTCATAATGAATACAAGAGTGTATTCACGCCCATTGGGGCCACACCTCATACAGATGATTAGGATACTGGGCACCAGTGCCGAATGAAATCATACCTTGATTATTTAATATTCTTTATATGATGAATATCTTCGCTTTGTTTGATAAATATCAGTGCTCCATGATGAGTCACTGTCTCTTTCCTTCGTATATGTTGTCGTCCTAGTCTTCAGTCAGAAGACCAGTTTGGTGTAGCTCACCATGCTAGTCTACACTGTGCAAGCCTCTTCAATTCAACTTCAACTCTGAATAACTACCGCAGTTTACAACCATTTGAATATGATTATTGTATGCAAGGCTTGAACTCCCTCTACAATTTTTATCCACCACCCTTCCATCCACTACCAAACTGCTAGTTCCTTCAAGCCTCAGGATGGGTCCTATCATCAACCGATCCGTTCTTTCAGTCAAGTCGCACCATACATTTCATTTTTCCCATCTAGATTCAGTAATTCCTCATTGGTTATTCGACCTCACAGATCTGATCTTCAATATTCTTCTACACCACCACATTTCAAAAGCTTCTATCTTCCTGTCTGGGTTGTTCATCGTCCACGTTTCGCTTGCATACAGGGCTACACTGCAGACAAATACTTTCATAAAAGACTTCCTGACGTATATTTATATAATATATTAACCAAGTCTTATTTTTCAGAAAAGCTTTCCTTGCTTTTGTCAGTCGGCACCTTATATCTTCACTCCTTCGATCATCATCAGATTTTTTCCTCAATTAACAAAACTGATATACTAGTTTTAGCTTTTCAGTTCCCAATCTGAATCCGTCAGCATCGCCTGATTTACTTCCACTACATTCCATTATCCTTGTTTTAATCTTATTCATATTTTTCTTGTAATATCTTTTCAAGACAGTCCAACTGCTCTTCCAAGTCCTTTGCTGTCTTTGAGAGAATTACAATAACAACTACAAACCTCAATGGTTTTCTTTCGTATCTCTGAATTCAAATTCCTTCAAAAATTCTATCTTTAGTTTTCTTTACTGCTTGCTCAGTACACAGACTGAATAACGTCGATGATAAGCTGCAAACTTGTCTCACTCCCTTTGCAACTACGGCTTCCCTTTCATGTCTTCCGATTGAGCACTGTACTTGATATCTGAACTGCAGCTGTTTGCACTCCACGAATTCCTCCTCAATTATTTTTTGTATGAATTTCAATTTTTGTCTCCCCCAATATATTTTACCCCTTAAAGCTCTCTCAGGTATCCAGAACGTAATGTCTTAACACATGTCCTGTTGTCCTGTCCCTTCTTCTTGAGCCGGCCGGAGTGGCCGAGCGGTTATAGGCGCTACAGTCTGGAACCGCGCGACTGCTACCGTCGCAGGTTCGAATCCTGCCTCGGGCATGGATGTCTGTGATGTCCTTAGGTTACTTAGGTTTACGTAGTTCTAGGTTCTAGGGGACTGATGACCTCAGAAGTTAAGTCCCATAATGCTCAGAGCCATTTTGAGCCTTCTTTTCCAAATGTTTCTTTTTCGTCGATTCTGCGAAGCACTTCCTCTTTCCTTATCTCATCAGTCCGCTTAATTTTTTTGCATTCTTCTGTAGCACCACATTTCAAACGGTTCGATTCTCCTCTGTTCCGGTTTTCCGACTGTCCATGATTCACTACCATACAGTGGCTGTGCTCCATAGTACATTCTCTGAAATTTCTTCCTCGAATAAAGGCCCATGTTTGTTACCAGTACACTTCTCTTGGCCAGCAACGCCCTCTTAGGCCTGTACTAGCCTTTTTTTTATATCCTCGTTGTATCGTCAGTCATGCATTATTTTACTTCCAACCTAGGAGTATTTCTTAACTTCGTCTACTTCGTGATCACCAATTTTGATGCTAAGTTTCTCGCTGTTCTCATTTGTGTTGCTCCTCACTGCTTTTATCTTTTTCCGGTTTACTCAGAATTCATATTCTGTTCTCATTAGCCTGTTCATTCCACTCAACAAACCCTTGTATTTTTCTTCACTTCCACAGAGGATAGCAATGTTATCAGACAATCTTACAATTGATACCCTTTCACCCTGAAGTTTAATCCCTCTCTTGAATCTTTCTCTTATTTTAGTCACTGCTCATTCCATACACATATTGAACAGTAGAGATGAAGGACTGCATCCCTGTCATACAACCTTTTTAACACGAGCATTTCGTTCTTTGTCTTCCAGTCTTGTTGTTTCCTCTCGATTCTTGCACTTACTGTATATTACCCGTCTTTCCCTATAGCTCGCCCCTTTTCTTCTCAGAATTTCGTACATCTTGCATTATTTTACACCATCTAATGCTTGTTCTAGATTGACAAATTCTTTGAGCGTATTATGATTTCTCTTCAGTCGTGCTTCCATTATCAAGCGTAACATCAGAACTGTCTCCCTGGTTCCTGTACCTTTCATAAAGCCAAACTAATCGTCATGTAACATATCCTCAATTCTCTTTTTGATTCTTCTGTAAGTTATTCTTGTCAGCAACTTGGACGCATGAGCTATTAAACTGATTTGCGATAGTTCTCTTATTTACCCGCTCTTGCTATTTTCGGAATTGTGTGGATGCTGTTTTTCAGAAATTCTGATGGTATACGCCAACTTGAAAACTCGTTTGGTTTCCACTTCCCCAAATGGTTTAGAAATTCCGATGGAAATGTTATTTATCCCTTTTGTCTCATTTTATCTCAGATCTTCCAGAGCTCTTTTAAACTCTGTCTCTTAACACTGGACCTCCTATGTCTTCCATATCGACTCCAGTCTTCTTCTAACACATTATCATCAGACAATTCGACCCCCTGATAGAGACTTTCAATATACTCTTTCCACCTATGCGCTCTCTCCTCTGTGTTTAAATGTATAATTCGCAAGGCGCTCTTAATATTACCATCCTTGCTTTTAATTTCACCGAAGGTTGTTGTGACTTTTCTATATGCTGAGTCAGTCCTCGTAAGTCCACAAATGGTATAAATATTTGTTCACCTATCTCCTAACTATCTTTTAAGACAAGTCGATGGGTCAGTACTGCTTCGTGTGATCCTGCATTTCTCCTTAACCCAAACTGATCTTCCACAAGGTCGCTTCTATCAAATTTTCCATTCTTCTGTAAATAGCTGGTGTTGATATTTTACAATCATGAGTGATTAAACTGGTAGTTAGATAATATCCACAGCTGTCACCATGTGCCTCCTTTGGAATTGGAATTGTTACAGTCTTCCTGAAGTTTAACAAGGTACGCTTTGAGTGCGAGGTCGCAAAAGGCCAATGTCGTTTACGGCATTCGATGCCCCACATATTGTCTACCACGCAACCACAAAATTGGATGCTAACAATGCTGAGCACAGCATTAGGCTACGGAGCGTAGCTGAACTGCTTACCAATAGTCGACGAGTAGATCATAACGGTGCTACAGTATTAGTGGCGTTGATATAAAGCAGAGCAACGGCAACGAAGCCAACATTGCATTAAACAGCTGCTGAAGTTGGCATTTCTTCACAAAGGAACCCAAGGAACTCCGCAGAGTGAGAAAGAAGTGGCAAATGAAACATTACTGTTTCTGCAAGATGAGTCAGTGGAATGTGTGGTGTCGTATACACTCGACTATGCGGACGATGTACATGAGGAGTACCCTGATGACGATACCCGCTTAAGCAGTAAAAGTGGTACTGAAACAGGTGTCGAGCCGTGTAGTTCATCATCCTTGTCGCAGAGGGAGACATAAAACCTAACTCCAGTGAAACGCAGTGAAGGACAGTCGTCGTCCAAGGAGAGGGTACCAAACATAACTACGTACATGAAAGACCATAATAAAAAAAAACAATGATGAACAGATTTTGAATACGTCCGCAGCAATATTACCGTGTAGTGCATTAGAAAAACAACGGATATTCAAGGGAGGACAAGGCGCACTTGTTACAAAAACTGGTGTTTTTGCGTTTCAAAAATGCTCGACATAATTTATAGGACGTGCATGATAGTGACCAACTACGTTATGCAATTCAAATTGCGCGCTTCATACAGTACAGTGACTTCAAGGGAAGTAGTGGACGATTGCATAACTTTAAACACTGCTAAAGAATTGGAAAACGTAAGATAACAAAATTTCATACAATGCGTCAGCTTGAGGATGCACAGCATACTGCGGAATCGGTCTGAAAATTTGTAGATTAGGTATACAAATTTATCCTGTCGTTCAGCAAGGAATTTGTTTTCATCCCCGACCAATCGGGATTTGGAGAGCAAATGCATATGAATGGAACCCTGGAAACTAGAGGTAATTTAGTTCACTCTAATGTACTTTGTTTCCAGCTAGGTCTTTCAGTGCTTCTCATCTTCACCTACTTCTTATTCTCTTTTCATAATATTATAATACTGTCCTCGCGTTTCTTCCCCTTACATAGAACCTCTATATATTCCTTTCAGCTTTCATGTTTCCCTTCTTTGCTGAGTAGTTCTTTACCATCGCCTAGCTCCAGATGCTACTATAGCCTTGTATTTGTCCTCTAGCCATTCTTTCTTAGCCATTTTGCACTTTTTGTCAATATAATTTTTAGACGTCTGTATTCCCCTTTCGCATGCTTCATAAAAAAACTCTTAACAATGGTTCCTTCAGTTTATCCCGATTTCGTCTCCATTATTTTGAACGTTTTCACGATTTCTTCAGTTTTAATCTCCAGTTCATAACCAGTAAATTATTGCCAGAGTCCTTATCTGCCCCAGGGAATGTCTTAGGTTTCGAAATCTCTCTCTTGCCATTTTAAAATCAATTAGAAACCTTCCAGTGGCCTCAGGTCTCTTCCACGTATACAACCTTCTTTCGTGATTCTTAAACCGTTAGCGATGATTAAATTATTCTCTGTGCAAACTTTTACCATGTGACTTCCTCTTTTATTCTTTTCACCCAGTCCCTCCCGCTATTTTTCCTTCCTTTCCTTCTCCTAGGTCAGAATCCCAGTCACACATTACAACTGAATTTTTATCTCCATTAACTACCAGAATAATTTCTTTTATGTCATGCTACAGTCTTTCAATATCTTCACAGTCTGCGGAGCGAGATGGTATATTAAACTATACTACTATCGTGGGTCTTGGCTTCGTGTCCATGTTGACAATATTTATGAGTTCACTATGGTGTTCATAATAGCTTAGATGCATTCCTATTTTTTTTATCCATTATCAGGCATTCCCCGCTCCGACCCGTAGAAGACCAGTTTTGTTTTTCCCGATGACGATATCATGCTGTGTAGTTCGCCCGCCCCCCCCCCCCCCTCCTCCGGAGATCCGAATGGGGGATTATTTTACCTCAGAAATATTTCATCCAAGAGCACGACATCATCATTAATCCACGCAGTAGAGCCGCATGCTCTCGATAAAAAAAAATTGTGACTGTAATTCCCCCTTGCATTCAGCGGTTGACAGAGCCAGCACAACAAGGCCATGTTTGCTGAAGTTGCAACGTCAAATCAGTCAATCATCCGAGATGTTGCCCCTGCAATTAATAAAAAGCTGCTGCCCCTCTTCAGCAACCAGTGGTTAGTCTGGCCTCTCCACATCCGCTGTGGTTGCACCTGCAGCAAGACTAACTGTACAGCTGAGGCACGCAGGCCACCCTAACCCGGCAAGTTCCATAGTCCATGGGCCAGGAGTCTATTCGAAATGAATGACTGTATAGACGGCGAGGAAATCAGTGAAGCTGCAACGATGTGAAATGTTCAGTGCAAACAGTTCAGGGAAATCGCTTGTGTCAGGATAAGCCATTATTCAGCATCGAATCTGTTGTCCTACTGGTGCTTTCTCATTCCCATTCATCCCTCCGATAGAAGTACTCAGAACTCGCAGGTAGTAATATCAGTGACAAATATCGTTTGAGCGGGCCGTGGAGCGGTGCTCAGGTAGCGTGATGGTTAAGGCGACAGCTCGCAGTTAGCAGGAAATCCGGGTTAGATTAGATTCAGATTAATTAGTACCTGTTCCATAGATCATAAATACGACACTTCGTAATGATGTTGAACGTGTCAGGTTAATAAAAGGTGTCTATACAAGATATTAGATTACACAAAATATTACATGACACTTAATACTTTTAATTTTTTTTTTGTGGGGATTGGGGAAATTACCCACTTACTATATATCAAAAAATTCATCTAATAAGTAGAAGGAGTTGCCATTAAGAAATTCTTTTAATTTCCTTTTAAATGCGATATGGCTATCTGTCAGACTTTTGATGCTATTAGGTGAGTGACCAAAGACTTTTGTGGCAGCATAATTTACCCCCTTCTGAGTCAGAGTTAGATTTAACTTTGAGTAGTGAAGATCATCATTTCTCCTAGTGTTGTAGCCATGCACACTGCTGTTACTTTTGAATTCGTTGGGATTGTTGATAACAAATTTCGTAAGTGAATATATATATATATATATATATATATATATATATATATATATATATATATATATATATATATATATTGTGAGGCTACAGTGAAGATCCCTAGCTCTTTAAAGAAGTGTCTGCAGGATGATCTTGGATGAGCTCCAGCAATTATTCTGATTACACGCTTTCGTTCAATGAACACTCTTTTACTCAATGTTGAATTACCCCAGAATATGATGCCATACGAAAGCAGAGAATGAAAATAGGAGTGGTAAGCTAATTTACTGAGATGTATATCGCCAAAATCTGCAATGACCCTAATAGCATAAGTAGCTGAACTCAAACGTTTCATCAGATCCTCAGTGTGTTTTTTCCAGTTCAACCCCTCATCAATGCATACACCTAGAAATTTTGAATATTCTACCTTACCTACCGATTTCTGATCGAAGTCTATATTTATTAATGGTGTCATTCCATTTACTGTGTGGAACTGTATATACTATGTTTTGTCGAAGTCTGGAACCGCGCGACCGCAACAGTCGCAGGATCCATTCCTGCATCGGGCTTGGATGTGTGTGATGTCCTTAGGTTAGTTAGGTTTAAGTAGTTCTCAGTTCTAGGGGACTGATGACCTCAGATGTTAAGTCCCATAGTGCTCAGAGACATTTTTTAATGAGAGCCCATTTGCAGAGAACCACTTCATGATTTTCTGAAAAACATCGTTTACAATTTCACCAGTTAATTCTTGTCTGTTGGGTGTGACAGCTATACTTGTATCATCAGCAAAAAGTATCAGCTTTGCATCTTCGTGAATATAGAATGGCAAGTCATTAATACATATTTAGAACAGCACAGGACCCAAGACCGTACCTTGCGGCACCCCAGTTTGAGAAATCACCAGTTTTTTGCATATTATGTGAACTGCTTATTTCAACTTTCTGCACTCTTCCAATTAGGTGTGATTTAAACCATTTGAGCACTTTCCCATTCATACCACAGCACTTGAGCTTATCTAGAAGTATTCCATGATTTACACAATCAAAAGCCTTTGATAGATCACAAAAAATCCCAATGGGTGACTTCCGATTGCTCAGAGCATTTAATATTTCATTAGTGAAAGTATATATAGCATTTTCCGTTGAAAAACCCTTCTGGAAACCAAACTGACATTTCGTTAAAACTGCATTTTTACAAAGGTGTGAAACTACTCTACAATACATTACTTTTTCGAGAATTTTGGATAAGGCAGCCAGAAGAGAGATTGGGCAGTAGTTGTTGACATCAGACGTATCCCCTTTTTTATACAGTGGTTTAACAATGGCATACTTCAGTCTATCTGGGAAAATACCCTGCTTCAGAGAGCTATTACATATTGTGATATTCGCTATTTTTGGCTTAATTAAAACAGCAAATTCAGCCAGAAGGCAAATACTTGTTTGTAAATAATGATTAATGTATAATAAGGCGTCGCATGGCGACGGTGGAATTTTCTGAATAATGTAATTCGTCGTCTTTGGGCGGCAATATAAACAGAAAAATACGGATAGATATACGATCCTTCACTATTTTGTTCGAGGGAGAACAAATGAAGCCTTGAGCGCTAAGAAGACTTTTACTGTTTTTCTCGAGTAAGACGGACGCAGATTTGTGGCGGTCTGATCTAATTATTTTTACTAAATAAATAAAAACGTGTTCCGTCTAAGTTTTGAGTGAAGTGTAGGAAGAAGAACTGTTGTAACTTACCGTGACGAAGCACGAGCGACTCAAGAGGACAATGGCTATATAAAAGAGCGCTCAATGGACATGATACGGACATAAAAAATCTACCGTCATTGTAGTATTAAGCTTAAGGTACGATATATGTTTTAGTTATAATAAATATTTGTTCTGGGAATACTGAATCATTTAGCAGTGCTCATTTCTATTATCTCCTCAGTATTATTTTCATTTTAATTATGCATTTTGCTAATATTACAGACTCCAAGATCAGCAGTCCAATGTGCGTGTTACATTGATAAAAAGAAAACTGTTTTATCGTCTTCTTGCATCAGTTTTAATATTGAATTTCTCTTTTGTGTGATGTTACAGTTGTTTTTGCGCCCTTAAGAACTTTCTGGTCCCTTAGGAATTTTTTTTTTTGTCATAACAATAACTTCACAACCGGGTATGACCGTATCTACGATCATGAAGTAATTAGAAAGACGATAACGCAACTTCTTAATCAATAGCACGCTAGTTGTGACTGCCTCAAGCCACGCGAAACCGCAAGTGAAAACTATTCACATCTCATAATGCAATATTTTATGACAATGGTCAATCCATGATTCTTACGCCAATTGTGATTGATAAAACAGTTAGTTAAATCTCAATTTCCAACTTTCCATTGAATAGCAACATCACTTTTATTTTGTAACATCACACTTGGCGCCCAGAGGAAATGGTAGACAATGATCGCATCTACGATCATGAAGTAATTAGAAAGACGATAACGCAATTTCTTATTCAACAGCACGCTAGTTGTGACTGCCTCAAGCCACGCGAAACCGCAAGTAAAAACTATTCACATCTCATAATGCAATATTTTATGACAATGGTCAATCCATGATTCTTGCGCCAATTGTGATTGATAAAACAGTTAGTTAAATCTCAATTTCCAACTTTCCATTGAATAGCAACATCGCTTCTATTTTGTAACATCACACTTGGCGCCCGAACAGGGACTTGACCAAAAATTAGTTCAAATTCTTGGAAAATTTTCTATGTGCTTGTGTTAATAAATGTTCTGTCGTTTCATGTACACATCGTCTCTCTGTGAGAATAACGGTCAATAATGCAGTTTAATTACCGAGAGAAAAGAAAAGAAAAGAGATGTGAATTTGCTGAGACAACATAGCGGTATTCAAGCCATCAAAAAGTAAGTCAGAATTTTGCATACGCAGTGTAGTGCTTCAGTAGCAACGTTGCTTTTCCAAGTCGATCCACATCCTTTCTATCTCCTTCCCGCTATAGAAAATCTGCTTTATTTTATCTTTCAAAGTAAAATTCTTCGTAGTCTGATAATAGAAATTATTTCTCCCCATTGTTAGTATACCTGTATTGCATTTTCAACATGGTGGATAGTGTGCGCAATTTGCAGTGAAGAGCATCTTCATTCATTTGTCTGAAACGGTTAGGTTCCATCTTGTCTTCTTGCCAGATAGAATTTCATTTGTTGCTCACGCGAGAGTGGTGCTCTTAGCGGACTTACCACGTCACTGACAAACGACGAAAGCCTTACGTAGCACGTGATTTACTAACGAAAATGGCAGATAGTAAACAGAGACAGGTGACAACAGGAGACGGGAGTGAAGACGTTAATAGTATTCCATACCCTTTACGATCGCGAACGGTAGGTTCCCGTGTGGAAACTGAACTAACCATGTCTGTAACAGGGGAAAGTGACCCTAAAGTCCAAATTCTTCCCGCTGCAGCTACAAATGACCTCGGTGCGTTAATGGAAATGCTGAAACAACAGTTTGACGCAGTAAATGAGACTATAAAAACACAAAATGAGACTGTTAACGCCCGATTAGATGCTGTAAGCGAATCAGTAAAAACACAAAATGAGACTGTTAACGCCCGATTAGATGCTGTAAGCGAATCAGTAAAAACACAAAATGAGACTATAAAAACACAAAATGAGACTGTTAACGCCCGATTAGACGCTATAAGCGAATCATTAAAAACAGAGCTAGGCACCATCAAAACAGATCTGCATAAAGAAATTACGGCTGAATTAAATACCCATTTGGGTGAGGTGCAAACTAAGATCAGTGATCAAATTCAGAAAATGCAGAAACAGGTGAAAAGTGAAATAGCTGAAGTATCTGGAACATTAAACACAAAAATTCAGGCAGCTACCAAAGAAATAAACTCAGTTAGAAATGCAGTATCTGACATTGAAGGTGTAGTGGAGGATCTGTCGAGGCAGATAGACTCAATCAATATTGAAGAACAGGTTAAGAGCACCGTGAAAGCACACGCGGAGGCATTGTCGGAACACTACAGTGAATGAATAAAGGGTAAAGATATTTTTATTGAAAAGAAGGTCAGGGAGGAGCTTAGGGAGACTGTCAAGGATGTAACTTATGAAATCTTAGCTGCTCCTGGTAAGTCTGGAGACACAGTAGTTTCTGAATTGGGACAGATTCGGAGGACACTTACACGGGATCTTCCCGAGTGGAAGCAGCAAGTAGTGGACGAAGTCAGAATGCTGAGAAACTGGGTAGAAAATCCGCACACGCATACGCAAACTATAGGGAACAACTCTTTAGACGGTGACGAATGTCAGTCAACTCCTTATTGTTCACCGCCTGATGACATGCAAAACTACAGTCCTGTTGAGTCCCGAGTAGGGAAAATAAATGATCCGCCCACAATTGTGAGTTTAATGCAAGAGGAAAGTGTGATTAAGCATCGCACTTTTCCTGTTTTTCATCCGCAGAAGCGAGAAATACACCCCATCGTGTTCCTAAAGAATTTTTCCGGCATATTTCCCAGGAGCTGGACAGACAGACAGCGTATTCAGTTCGTCACTGGCTTTATTTCTGGTGATGCAGCATTATGGGGAACGGAAATGGTAGACACGTGTAGGAATTATGAAGAGTTTGAGAAAATGTTCTTGGCAAAATTTTGGAGTAATGGGGTACAGCAAAGATTAAGGAAGGAGGTGTATGGTGCGGAAATTTTCAATGAGAAGCATGGAAGTCTCCGGCGATACTTTGAGAAGTATCTAGCAAAAATTAAATTCTGGGATTCTCCGATTTCTTCCAAGGACGTAATTATGATTCTCAAAAGCAAACTCCCTGTGTCTATTAGAGAGAAATTAGTAAATGTGTCCGAAGAAGACACGGATGTATTCCTTTCTGTGCTGGATTCCTTAGATTTAATTAGCGAGGATGTGCGCTCCAAGGTTGGCAGCGGCAAATTCTTCCCTGGCAGCCAGCAGAATGCATCGCACGCGGACAACAATGCGCCCAAGGAGAGAGCGAGCTACTGCGACCGCTGTTGCCAACCTGCCAGCGGTTATCAAAACGCAAACGGCAATAACTTTAAACGGAAGCAGAAAACCAATTACAGTAATCAGCAGAGATACCACCCAATTTACAACCACCAGGTACAACATCAGTACGGAAACCCACCCTTTAATTCTGCGCCTGAGCAGCATGGAAATTCTCCACAAACTAGTGGTAATTTTTCAAATGGACCAGTGTACAATCAAAGTTATAGGTCGAAATATAGCAAGTGGCATGGGCAAGGCGGAGGCCACCCAGCACAACATAAGAACAACTATTCACAGGATAGAGGACCGCGGAACAATTTTCAAATGGCACCAAATGCGAACTTTCCTTCACAAGGAAATGGTTTTGCCGGCAACCAAAAGATCGGGCGACATCAGCCTTCTCAAGTATTTTATTCACAAGTGAATGCACCCAGTGGATTTTACCCCTCTACACCGGCATTTGTACCACATAACCAGCACCAATATGAAACGGAACAAACACTTAAGGCCATGAATGACAAACAGGTTAAACATCCTGCGGAAAATTAGAGGCAGCACCTTTCAGCCTCCTAGAGGTCGCTGCCGGTTCCAGTGGGGGTACTAACGAATACACTGGTTCTGAGTATGCTAATGCGATACGGTACGACCATGAGACCGACTTACGAGATGACCTTGCACCTGACAAAGAAGCTCAAGAAATTAATGACATTTATGATGAACAGGTCCAGGCTTCGATTAAGATTGTTATTGCCAACATTCCTTTCACAGCCGTTGTTGATACAGGAGCAAACATCAATGTCATGTCACCATGTTTCTTCAGACAGGTGTCTTCTGTTTCAAAAGTTTTATCATTGCCGATTCAGGGCTGCTCCATATCGGGAGCGATTGGTCCATTGAAACAGAGAGTTAGTTTACAGACGCAGCCTCAACTGCAGATAGAATCTGTTTCGGTTTCTTGCCTCTTGCGTACTGGAAATTTCCTTGTGTGAACTGTTAATGATAAGTATTATGTTGAACAGCGCACTGACTACATGGTAACGGCTACTACATGTCATCTTTAAGTATTAAATGCTATGTATGGAAAAATTGTTTATAGTGATGGACATGAACTGATATTTCTTCAACAAGCTGAAGCAGGAAACTGGGGTTGCACCAAGAATTTCAATTTAATTTTAAGTTAGTATTAAAGAAAAAAAGTGCTTGCGAGGCGATTGCCCGGAGCTATATAAATACGTAAAGGTGAGAAATGGAGAAGGATGCGTAAATAAGCACTTCTCTCAAGGTACAAGAAGATTTATAGATTTATTTTTAGTAATGTAAGTACTTGAAGTTCTGTAGTAAAAGCCCAAATTACCTGCTTAAAAAAAAAAGGGTACATGTTCAAACAGTCCAGACAGTGGACAGGAGTAGAAGAAATAGCTTAAAGTTCAGTTAAAGCGTGCTGTCAAATGGAAAAACAAGTGGTAACCCGCATGTGTTCACGCAAGGAGACAATAAGCTGTAGTAAACTAAGTTAGGTGAAATACAGTACAAATAGAGGCAAACCATGAAGCATCAATAATGTAGCGTAAGTACTCCACGAGGCCACTAATTGCTATGAAAGTAAACTATTTCCCTGTGATCTGAGCCCAATGTAAAGAGTATATGAGGAATGTTAGCTGACGAATTGATTTCAGTAGAATCGAGGTACTAAATAACCACACAGCAAGCCACCTGTATCATAAATAAGTCCAAGTAAAGATCTTCAGAAGATTTGTAGTGTAATCTAGCGACCATTCAATACCCTAATTGAAGGCTAATCCAAAGAACAAGCAATTCAGTGATATTTAAACTTAATATTGACTATAACCTGAGTAAGACGTAGAAGTAGCAAAGCATGCTGTAAGGAAGGAGGTTGAAGTTTATATATGTGCCTATGTTTATTAAGATAATTTTATTTACATGCAGATTTTATTGCAAAAATGTCTCCTAAGACACTCCTCTTATGAAATCCATTTTCCTTCTGCCCGTTCCTTTTGATCCTGGTTCATTAACCCAGACCAAGGGTCGACTTGTAAAAGGCACGTGTGCTTCGAAGCAAAGCAGTGCTTATGAGAAATGAGACACGTAGCGTGATGAACTTCGCTAGCTTTGGTAATGTTTGTTATGGACCGGTTGCGTAAACCCAGTGAACTGTCGGTAATTCCATTCATGCGAAAAAAAAGTAGACACGCGTTACCCTATTTTTTTTTAACAGAGAACGATTGCTGCGTACATGAAGCGAAGAGGGAGAACTATTGTTATCCAGTCTGCCCTCAAATATAAAAAAAATTTGGCAAGCACAAAGGAAAGCACAAAAAGAAAAAGAAAGATTCAGCGTTAAATGTGTACTCGTTAAGTAGTAGATATGCTGCGTGGCAGTAGAAAATGATCTTGGGTGCACTAAAGAATAAATGCAACGAGTGTTGCGAAACCTGTAGTTTTCATAATGAGGAGATGAGCACTTAAAAGAAAGTTTGAAAGAATATTTTTAGGTTCACTAGTGAAAGCAAATCTTGAGATATAAAGAGTCCATTCATAAAGCAGTTGTTCACTGGACTTAACAAAAGGAGTGACCATTAATTGTAAATATTAGCTCGTAAGTGATATTTTGTAAATAGTAGAATATAAGTCTTTCTATACCAGTGGAGGAAACGTGCAAAATTGGTTGTTTTGTAAATGAACTCCATCGGCGAAGGAACTAAGCACGAATGCTGTGTGAAGATGCACACTAAAGTGCGACGTGCATAATAAAAATAACTGTTCACTGTATATTAGTGGTAGTGTTGTACTGCAAGTGTAAAAAGAAGTCAAGGCTACGACAACAGGTGCAACGCAAAGTTCAGTGTTGTTCTAAGTGCAGCGACAGCTAAAACATTCGTCGTCACTTACCTGTGAGCCTCATGGGAGGCAGTTGACAGAGAAGTATGGAGGCAGCTTCAGTGTCTGGCTCCTCCGATGGAAAACGCGCGCGAGGTGTTTGTATCGATGCACTCGTGTGATACGAAGTTCACAAAAAAAAAAGGGGAGCAATCGACGACCAGCAACTCTGTTACAGCCTGAGCGCGAACGGATACTAAGTATTGGAGCTCACGCAACACTGTGCAGCCGCTGTGAGTGGCTGACGTGTGGGTGACGAAACAATCCAAACTTTAAACTGCTAACCGCCATGACTTCAATCGTACATACTGGAGGAAAGACATTTGTACACTTGTGTGACTACATTTTCATATGTAAATTATGCAATTTTCTTGAGTTAAAGTTAAGATGAGTGAGAAGTAGATTGTTGGATTACTCAGACCTTAAAGCCATTAATACCGGCACTCCTGAACACTGCTAAAATGAATTATAATCCTGTCTCTTGATGGACAAAGAAAATGAATGTGCACTATAGGAAGACCCTAAACTCCAGACCAGTTCCGATCCTTAATAAATGTATCCAGTAGCTTGTAAGTCATACTAATAATTTTCCACTTCTTCTGTTTCATATTGTAAATAAAAACCCGGGAAGCCACTTGAATTCCTGGCACCACAATGGAAAGGACAGATGTACTGCATGATGAACGCCGTAGACAGCTAACACAGAAAGTGAAAGCATCACGAAGTGTAGTGCTACGTTATTAAACTGTAATTGAACCACAATGAGTCAACAGATGCTCGAACATTGTCCACTCTAGTTTAGTGAAAATAAGCACTCACTGTACTCATGTATTAGTTGTTAAGCTCAAGAGAAAGTAATTCCTGAATTCTATCCCCTGAAGTGCGAAATGAACGTTCACTTATTGTTATAAGCAAATATGGACCAAACTTAAATATGCACATAAATGTTAGTCTTGGTATTATGGAATGAAGTGACTGATGAACAAAGAACGAAAAACTTTATTTTGAAAAATGATAAATATCTGATATATGTTTATAAATGTGATTTCAATTTATGTACTTTGTACGCCAGTAACGTTATGTAAATGTCACACCAAAAATCACGAATATCTCATGAGGACATGAGGATCGAGGTAATCCTTCGGCATTCCCTCTCTCCTCATGGGAGGCAATGTGATATTCGCTATTTTTGGCTTAATTAAAACAGCAAATTCAGCCAGAAGGCAAATACTTGTTTGTAAATAATGATTAATGTATAATAAGGCGTCGCATGGCGACGGTGGAATTTTCTGAATAATGTAATTCGTCGTCTTTGGGCGGCAATATAAACAGAAAAATACGGATAGATATACGATCCTTCACTATTTTGTTCGAGGGAGAACAAATGAAGCCTTGAGCGCTAAGAAGACTTTTACTGTTTTTCTCGAGTAAGACGGACGCAGATTTGTGGCGGTCTGATCTAATTATTTTTACTAAATAAATAAAAACGTGTTCCGTCTAAGTTTTGAGTGAAGTGTAGGAAGAAGAACTGTTGTAACTTACCGTGACGAAGCACGAGCGACTCAAGAGGACAATGGCTATATAAAAGAGCGCTCAATGGACATGATACGGACATAAAAAATCTACCGTCATTGTAGTATTAAGCTTAAGGTACGATATATGTTTTAGTTATAATAAATATTTGTTCTGGGAATACTGAATCATTTAGCAGTGCTCATTTCTATTATCTCCTCAGTATTATTTTCATTTTAATTATGCATTTTGCTAATATTACAGACTCCAAGATCAGCAGTCCAATGTGCGTGTTACATTGATAAAAAGAAAACTGTTTTATCGTCTTCTTGCATCAGCTTTAATATTGAATTTCTCTTTTGTGTGATGTTACAGTTGTTTTTGCGCCCTTAAGAACTTTCTGGTCCCTTAGGAATTTTTTTTTTGTCATAACAATAACTTCACAACCGGGTATGACCGTATCTACGATCATGAAGTAATTAGAAAGACGATAACGCAACTTCTTAATCAATAGCACGCTAGTTGTGACTGCCTCAAGCCACGCGAAACCGCAAGTAAAAACTATTCACATCTCATAATGCAATATTTTATGACAATGGTCAATCCATGATTCTTACGCCAATTGTGATTGATAAAACAGTTAGTTAAATCTCAATTTCCAACTTTCCATTGAATAGCAACATCACTTTTATTTTGTAACATCACAATATGTGGCTAAGAATCCCACTTATTTCTTGGCAACAATCTTTTATTATCCTGCTGGAAATGCCATCAATTCCATGTGAGCGTTTATTCTTGAGAGAGTTTATTATCTTCCTAATTTCAGAAGGAGAGGTGGGTGGAATTTCAATTGTATCAAATGGTGTGGGTAAGGCCTCTTCCATTAAATGCCTTGCTTCTTCTAATGAACATTTAGATCCTATTTTCTCTACAACATTTAAAAAATGATTATTCAAAATGTTTTCAACTTCCGGCTTGTTGTTTATGAAGTTTATATTCGCTTTGATAGTGATGCCATCATTCTGTACTCTTGGTTGCCCTGTCTCCCTTCTAACAATATTCCAAATTGTTTTGATTTTGTTATCAGAGGTATTAATCTCAGACATGATGCTCAAGCTGCTGGATTTTTAATAACTTTTCTTAAGTAACACAGTAGTTTCTATAACATTTGGCTGTTTGTGGGTCATTGCTCTTTCTTGTTGTTAGATACAGTTCCCTTTTGTGGTTACAAGATATTTTTATTCCTTTGGTAAGCCAAGGTTTTTTGCATGGTTTTTTATAATTCGATTTAACTACTTTCTTGGGGAAACAGTTTTCAAATACTCTTACAAGTGTATCATGAAATAAGTTATATTTTAAATTAGCATTGGGTTCCTTGTGCACCTCATCCCAGTCTAACTGCTGAAGATTTTCTCTGAAATTTCTAATTGTTGAGTCATTAATTGAACATATAACTTTGGAGGGTAGTTTTGAATTACTGAATGGAGCTATGCCATATACTGTAATTAGTTGAGCATCATGATCAGAAAGGCCAATCTCAACAGGACATGAATTTATGTTTTTAAACTTATCTTGGTCTATTAAAGTGTTATGTATCAATGTGCTGCTGTCCTTTACTACCCAAGTAGGAAAATTAATTACAGATGTCAAATTGAAAGAACTGACCAAGACTTCCAGGTCATTCTTCCTATTACACTCTTTCAGTGAATCAACATTGAAGTTCCCACAAATAATAATTTGCTTTCCCTTCTCTGACAGATAGCACATAAAGGCATCCAAGTTTTCCAGAAATAAATGAAAGTTTCCTGAAGGGGACCTATATACTGTTATAGTTATAAAAGAGCCCTCCTTCAGTTTAAGTTGACAGGTACATGCTTCTATATGTTGCTCTAGACAAAACATTTTTGTATCCAAGCTTTCTACACAGTGAAAACTTTTCGCATATGTAGCAACTCCTCCTCTCACCTTATTCTCTCTACTCATATGTGCAGCTAGTTTATAACCACCGATATTTACCTTTTCCATATCAGACACGATGTGATGCTCAGACAGGCATAGTATATCTATTACATTATAAGATTCACTGTCATCTAAACAAACCAGGAGCTCATCTACTTTATTCTTCAGTCCTGGCATATTTTGGTGAAAAATGGCAACAATATTTTTTTACTTTACTTTTGTGAGAATCTACTTTTTTCTTTAATCCACCAATATTTTGGTTAAATATGGTAACATTATTATTTACTTTCCTGTTGTGAGAATTTTGTGAGTTTTGAACCTCTTTAGCACCTGCGTACCTGAACTTCTCATTGGACACTGGTATTAGTCTAAAAAAAGAGGTACATCCATGAGTACTAGTGTCCCCCCTTATGGATTTCGCTAACAAACCCGCCAGTTTACCCTTACCTTTCCTACTGAGGTGTACGTCATGCCTTGTGAAATCCCCCGTATCAATAGCCTCGACAGGAACCAATCCAATGTCTGACAGAGTGGCCGCCCTACGCAACTGATCCACCTCCATTTTTACCCTCCTGACAGAGCGGTTCAACTGGGGCTGATCATGCCGCACGAAAGCAGGCACCAGCCCAACATTGGTATGGGTCGTTGCCAAGGCTATTTTCACCAGGTCACGATCAATACTGTAGCCATGATCCCTATCAATACTGTTTCCCACTCCACGCACTATCATCACATGATCCTGATTTGTGAAACCCTTGCACAAGGAACCTATATTCTCTACCACCTGGCTAAGACCTGCTCTTGGCTAGAAAAAGTTTGTGACCTGGTACCTGTCACCTAATTTTTCCTGCAAAATCTGGCCCACACCTCTTCCAAGGCTGCTACCTAGCAACATAACTTTCCTCTTACTTTCTACTTTTTTTGAAACAGTTGGTTTCCTAGTGAGATTCTGTTGCGTCTTGACTACATCTACTTCTGCTGGAGCCTCTTCCTTACTTAACTGTGGTAGCAAGGCAAATCTATTGGTTGTGCCAATTGGGAAACTGTCAGACACTCTCCTCTTTCTGTGGCCCCTGTTCCCAGCTACCACTTCCCACCGCTGTTTACCCTCCTCCCCCCTTAACCTCTTCAGTTCATCCCTCGCTCTGTCCAAGTCAGCCTGAAGGGCTCTAATTTTCTCCTCCTGTTCAGCTATAATATTATCTTTTGAGCAAACCCTGCAAAAGAATGGAAGAGTCTCGTTTGCTTCCCCAGTTCCTACGCCGCTACAATTTCCCCAATGAAACCACCTGTCACAACAGCTGCACAAAAGCCCTGAACTAACTTTCCTACTGCAGCTCACACACTTAGTATCCATGGTAGTTAGGAAATTAGTTACAAGATTTACTAAGTGATAACGATAATATATTAAATACAGATGCAAAAGGACACTAAATATGTTTTGGAAACTAATATGTAAGTAAACTATTACCAAAGGCACTTAAATTTGTGGTATAACGCTAAATATGCACGATCAAAAATTAGGCCAAAACAGCAGAATGTAACCAAAACGAACTTTTTGCGATAAGTGGAAGAATACGTAAATAAAAAAACCTTTAATGGCAAGCTTGAACACACTAATGAATGTATTTAATTAGTTAATCTATACCAAATGCATTTAAGATTGCGGTATAACGCTAAGTATGCACACTCGGAAAGTAAGGCAAAGCCACGAAATATAAACAAAACGAACTTTTAGCGATTACTGAAACAATACGCAAATAAAAGAAAAACCTTTAATGGTGAGCTTGAAAAGCAGCCTAATGAACGTATTTAATCAGTTAAACTACAGCAAATTCAGTTAAAATTCCGGTATAACGTTAAATATGCACACACGAAAAATTAGGCCTAAGCAGCAGTAAGTGAACAAACGAACTTTTCGCGATTACTATAACACTACGCAAATAAAAGAAAAACTTTTAATAGTGAGCTTGAAGAGTACACTAAAGAAAGTATTTAATTAGTTAAAAGTTTTCAACTACAATTAATTACAACCTAAATTACTTATCTTTCACGAGAGCTCTGTCTCCGTACGTGCGGCCTTGTGCAGGGCTACCAACCCTGTCTGACACAGACGTTCACTTGTCTGTTCATATTGATTACATTTCAGGTTCAGCACATCTGAACAGTTACAGTTTGAACTGACACCATTTCAGGTGATTACATCTTCACTAATTTCATCATCATTCATCCACCCACTTCGTATTAGTGAACTTAGTTCATTTTTTTCGCTGTTATGCACTCGAAGGAATAGACTCGCGACCCTATTTCAACTACCGCTTTGCTGAAGAAACTGGTAAAGTCATATCAGTAATTACTGCACGGGAAGATTTCGAGAGAGCGATATGTCAGTCAGGCAACCACCCACGTGTGTGCCAATCCCCACTGGGCACATGACTTCGCAGTGGATACTCCAACAAGAAAACTGGGCTGACAGTTTTTATTACGAATAAATCACAAAATGGCAGAAGGAGTGTTACGAAGTAATAAGAAATCGAAACGCTATTATCTAAAAAACACCGATAATTATGAAATTTGTTTACGGCAAGGTAATTTCCCCGTGCCATTAAATACGAGGGTCATTCTAAAAGTGAAGAGCCGTACAATTCTGCCTTTTTGGTCCTCCAAGTATTTTTTTTTTTTTTTTGTAATAAAATCTTAGAATATGAAACACAGTCGTGGCTAGAAATCAAAACAGTTAATAGCAATAAAGCCAAAGTCAAGGCAGTGTATAAATGCGAATCAAGACATTGAATACACGCTCACTACTTGGATGGAAGTGGAGTGAGGGTGTGCGATTTATACAGCTTGTGAAAATCCTGCCTATCATCCTACTGTTAAAAGAAGACCATATAAAGCAACGTTCGGTTGCCCAGCAAAAGTGGGATTTCTTCTTCTATTGTACCATAAAGTGTACTACATTCGATAAATACTGAAGAAGACAGTGAAAAATTAGAAGATTCGCAGCAGACTGTGACTGTAGGATCACTGTCAAATCTTACTCAAGAGGAAATTCCATTATCCTCTGCTTCTACAGAATCATCCATAGATATACAAGAATTTATCGACAGTAAGCTTAAACTGCCCTCTACACAGTTGACTGAGGATACAGTTATGAAGAATATTCAGTTACGCTGCACCTCCAAGGAATCACCTTTGCCTGCTAAAGAAGCCATCACTGAGTTATCGTCAACTTCAGAAGAATCAAAAATGGTTCAAATGGCTCTGAGCGCTATGGGACTTAACATCTATGGTCATCAGTCCCCTAGAACTTAGAACTACTTAAACCTAACTAACCTAAGGACATCACACAACACCCAGGCATCACGAAGCAGAGAAAATCCCTGACCCCGCCGGGAATCGAACCCGGGAACCCGGGCGTGGGAAGCGAGAACGCTACCGCACGACCACGAGCTGCGGACCCAGAAGAATCGCCATCACAGTTTTGTACAGAGTCTGAAAAGAAGACTGTACAAGAAATGACTTGTTTGCTCAAAGCAGCATCAGGTGTTCACAAATGTAAGCCGTGAGATGTGTTTGTTCACTTAATTTGTGGTGAAATAGATCCTAAAGTGGAAGGGTATGGTAAGAATGCATCGTGCAACATCCTTAAACAGAATATGAAGCAGAAAATACAACGTTATGAAGTCAAGAAAGGTTTAGAAAAGCAAGCAAAGAAAATGTTAACCGATGCTAATACAAACCGTCTAAATGACAATGAAAGAATGCCTGTCAGAATTGGAGTCCCCCGAAGCAGACAGAGCAAAAGCTGATTACCGCTCGATTTTAGCTGTGGTTCTTCGCAAAACAAAGGATGGCTTTTATAAATTTGGTACTGAAACGGGTATTCTAAAACAATTGTACGCAAAATCTGAATTCAGGGCTGCAAAGAAACGTTTTTAACGAAAGAAGATGTCCCTACTGTAGAAATATCTTTAACGCCAAACATTAATAAAACAATCCCTTGGTACTGGGCAGGGTTTCAGAAAATGTAAATGTACCACAAATAGGTGTGCTTGTAGCAACCATTTGCTATATAATTTACATTGTCACCAGTCTTTATATTGTACTAATAAGAAAAATTTTATCGTATGTTTTGAAAATTCATTTCCTTAGTTATAGTAATATTTCAAACCGTTTGATTCTTTGTGTTACAGTTTTTTAATTGATTGATCACTAATGCTGGTAACTAATTTGTCGACTGATTGTATAATCTTGATTCTTTAGATAACGAAACATAAATAACATTACTTTAATTTAAGTGTACAAAAATATTGCTGTTGTGCTAGCGAAGATATCATTTCCAGTTTCACGAGTGCCTGGTAGATAACGTGCAGATTATTTAGGTAATTTGCAAATTATCTAGATAATCTGAGACATAAGTTTCGGGACTTTAAGAATTCACCCTATTTTATCTGCACATTACCTAGGTAATCTCCAGAATACTCATTTCTGCACTTTAGCGGTAACATTTATACCAATGACCAGTTTTCGATTTCGCCTGTATACCTTTCGGCCTTCTTCAGAGGCAACAGACAGACTGAAGCTACAGCGCTCGCTCCGTCCTTTTAAACCGGCGGAGCGCGCCATTGTGCATGCGGCGACAGATAAGTACACAAGCGCCGTAAACGTTCATCGGCGGCACAGAAGTGCGCACCCGAGAACAATACAAACGTTTGAAACGTCGGGAAAGCTTAAGATAATACATCAGGGTTCTCTACGGGGAGGAGATGTATCAGAGACTTAATAAACTGTATAAGATTCTATTCAGGACAGAGCGTCTCTTCAGCTCTCTCGCCTCCTTGACAAGGTGCGATGACCATGCCATAATGACAGCATTCGTGAGCGTCACCCATCGTATGTATATCGCGGCCGCCCATCGGATCACAAGAAGAGCAAGTGGAGCCCCTCTCGCAAGGGGACCCTCCATACTGTAAATCACGGATTTTGATGCGCTTCAAATATGTTGTAGAGGCACTTACCCTGGGTACCTGGCTATCCGGTTTTATAGCGACGGGCCTTGGTTTTTGAGAAAATCGATTTTGAAGTTCATTGCGCGCTTTGTATACCCGTAACATTACATATATTCCGCGCAAGTCAGCGTAGCGCACCGGTAAAGTTTCACAGCTACCGTGCTGGTGGTACTGTGTTCGAGTCCTGCTCGTGTACTTTTTGTTTTTTTTTTGTTTTTTTTTTCAAACTCGACCCAATTTTTCAGTTTTATTTCAAAGAATGTAAACAAACAGTGTAAGGTGTGCGAAATTATAAACATATGTCCAGTTATTAATTTTTTCTGTCATACAATATTACAAAAACTTATTTTTCATCGTCCACATTGCTTGATGTGCCAGAACAATTTTGTGGGTGATACTCATCATAGAAACAACCGAAGCACAAATTTTCGCAGCGCCACGCGCATTTTATGAAAGCAACCGTCTTGCAGGCACACGGTTTCTTCATGAGCGATACCGGAAAACAATTCCTTTGCATTCAAAATGATTTCTCTTTCATCCGCTAATTCCGATGCGAACCATGCGTATCTAATCATGCTTTCAAAATTGATGTACGATTAGCGAATGTAATTTATCGAATCTTCCCTAGACGTGATCTCTCTCTGTTGTCTCTCATCAAGTCGGGAGCATTCTGAATAATTTTCGTGAAGATTTTCACCTGTCGGTAAAAATAAACATCGTAGGGCTGGCCATAAGGAATGCACTTTGGTGGGACCACTTTTAGGGTGTAGGTGCTTGCTTTTCTTTCTTCATTGAATAGAAGATCGTATAAAGTTGAATCGGTTTGCCCACCCCATGACTCGATAATGTACAAAAAAAATTTCTGTCCCACGTACGGAAGAACTACAGAAGGCAAAAGTTCTTCGTACACCAGTTTCGTGAACTTCCCGGATTTCGTGCAGGACACGACTACATTTCTGTATTTCCCAGTTAATTCGTCTACTCGGTTTTGAACGTTAGGACCAAATTTTCCGGACGGTTCTTGCATACATAGAAAAACAAATGGGAGCAGGACTCGAACACGGTACCTCCACCGCGGTAGCCGTGAAACTACCGTTGCGCTACGCTGACTTGCTCGGAATATATGTAATGTTCCGGCTATACAAAACACGTAATGAAATTCAAAATTGATTTACTCAAAAACCAAGTCCCGTCGCTAAAAAAACCGGATAGCCAGGTACTCAGGGTAAGTGCCTCTACAACATACACTCCTGGAAATGGAAAAAAGAACACATTGACACCGGTGTGTCAGACCCACCATACTTGCTCCGGACACTGCGAGAGGGCTGTACAAGCAATGATCACACGCACGGCACAGCGGACACACCAGGAACCGCGGTGTTGGCCGTCGAATGGCGCTAGCTGCGCAGCATTTGTGCACCGCCGCCGTCAGTGTCAGCCAGTTTGCCGTGGCATACGGAGCTCCATCGCAGTCTTTAACACTGGTAGCATGCCGCGACAGCGTGGACGTGAACCGTATGTGCAGTTGACGGACTTTGAGCGAGGGCGTATAGTGGGCATGCGGGAGGCCGGGTGGACTTACCGCCGAATTGCTCAACACGTGGGGCGTGAGGTCTCCACAGTACATCGATGTTGTCGCCAGTGGTCGGCGGAAGGTGCACGTGCCCGTCGACCTGGGACCGGACCGCAGCGACGCACGGATGCACGCCAAGACCGTAGGATCCTACGCAGTGCCGTAGGGGACCGCACCGCCACTTCCCAGCAAATTAGGGACACTGTTGCTCCTGGGGTATCGGCGAGGACCATTCGCAACCGTCTCCATGAAGCTGGGCTACGGTCCCGCACACCGTTAGGCCGTCTTCCGCTCACGCCCCAACATCGTGCAGCCCGCCTCCAGTGGTGTCGCGACAGGCGTGAATGGAGGGACGAATGGAGACGCGTCGTCTTCAGCGATGAGAGTCGCTTCTGCCTTGTTGCCAATGATGGTCGTATGCGTGTTTGGCGCCGTGCAGGTGAGCGCCACAATCAGGACTGCATACGACCGAGGCACACAGGGCCAACACCCGGCATCATGGTGTGGGGAGCGATCTCCTACACTGGCCGTACACCACTGGTGATCGTCGAGGGGACACTGAATAGTGCACGGTACATCCAAACCGTCATCGAACCCATCGTTCTACCATTCCTAGACCGGCAAGGGAACTTGCTGTTCCAACAGGACAATGCACGTCCGCATGTATCCCGTGCCACCCAACGTGCTCTAGAAGGTGTAAGTCAACTACCCTGGCCAGCAAGATCTCCGGATCTGTCCCCCATTGAGCATGTTTGGGACTGGATGAAGCGTCGTCTCACGCGGTCTGCACGTCCAGCACGAACGCTGGTCCAACTGAGGCGCCAGGTGGAAATGGCATGGCAAGCCGTTCCACAGGACTACATCCAGCATCTCTACGATCGTCTCCATGCGAGAATAGCAGCCTGCATTGCTGCGAAAGGTGGATATACACTGTACTAGTGCCGACATTGTGCATGCTCTGTTGCCTGTGTCTATGTGCCTGTGGTTCTGTCAGTGTGATCATGTGATGTATCTGACCCCAGGAATGTGTCAATAAAGTTTCCCCTTCCTGGGACAATGAATTCACGGTGTTCTTATTTCAATTTCCGGGAGTGTATTTGAAGCACATCAAAATCCCTGATGGAGAGTCCCCTTGTCAGAAAACGGATCCGGTATACAAATCGGCGACTGGACACAATATCTGAGGAATCGCTCGCACTCGACTTACACGTGGCTTGTTCACTCTCGCCTGGCTCTTGGGAGTGGGTCAACCCTGTCTTTTGAGCTCAGGCGGTCCGATCTCGACACAGCGCTACGACCATACACTTGTCTAAGTTCGAGCGTCTGGCGGCAAGAGAACAACAGCCGCAAGAAGAGCAAGAGGAACCGTGATCAATCTCATGGGAAAAAAGGCCGATGACACAGTGAAATTAGTTCTAGGAAAGAGACTCAATTTCGTACCAACACTGACTGCTGTATCTGTTACAGATTGCATCAGTGGTACTTAAAAAGTAACTTCCTTCCTCACCAGCGGCGATGCGGAAGAGATACGCCGGGAAACGTACCACACGTTCATTGGAGCTGTTCTACCTAGCCGGCCGCTGTGGCCGAGCGGTTCTAGGGGCTTCAGTCCGGAACCATGCAGCTGCTACGGTCGCAGGTTCGGATCCTGCCTCGGGCATGGATGTGTGTGATGTCCTTACGTTAGTTAGGTTTAAGTAGTTCTAAGTTCTCGGGGACTGATGACCTCAGATGTTAAGTCCCATAGTGCTTAGAGCCATTTGAACCATTTGTTCTACCGAAGATAAACATCTCGAAAGGGGCATGAGCTTTCATACGAGAAATACGGAATCATCCTGAAATAGTAAATGCCGCTGTAGTACTTCCGCTGTCAGAGTACAATCGCGAAAACCAACATACTGGAAATTAAAAGGAGACCCGACCAGCTGAGCAAAAAGAAAGACTATTGAGCTTCTGCGACAGTCCCTGCCAAAGGGAATCCTCAGTAAGTATCGAACAACGGCCGCTGCGCTTTCAACGCTCTACGGTTTACCAAAAGTTCACAGTGGCAACTATCATGAACAAACGGATGGTATCGCCATGGGATACCCTCCGTCACCGAATGTGGCAAACTTATTCGTGGAGGATTTCGAAGAGAAATCTCTGGAAATAGCAGCACTGAACTCCATATGGTTTTTTAGATAGACTGATGACACATTTTTGGTGTGGCCACATAAGAGCGAAAGCCTTTGGGAGTTTCTCCAATATCTGAACTCTGTACACCCAGGCATCACATTAATTGTGGACGTGAAAGGGAATGGCCAACTCCTCTTTCTGGTCGTTCTAGTCAAGCGCAAAGCGGACGGCACTATGGGTTACGTCGAGTACAAGAATGTCGGCCACCCTGATCTGTACCTCCACGCCTCTAGCTGCTATCATCCTTCATAGCGTGAGGATCTGCTGCATAAACCGGTCCACAAGCCCCGTGCAGTACCGGAGGAAGAAAGCTTAGCAAAGGCAAAATCCAACTGCTTTCAGGCAGACGGTACAGGTCCAGCTAATAGAACAAGACGAGAAGGATAAGACAGTGGCGTATCTGCCAACGCAGCCAAAGTACCGAACAAAATCGGCAGAATCTTGGTTCGACGTAACATTAAATGCGTTTTCCGTCTATCACCGAAACGCGTATTTTGTTAGGTACGATGAAAGATGCCTTGAGACTCCGTAAATTAGGTGCCTACAGCATTACATGCAAATGCGGTAACTCATACGTAGGGTAGACTGTATTGACGGTCGAATAAAAGTACCAGAAGCACAGGAGACACACCAAATTCGAGTAACCAACAATATCTGCGGTTGCAGAACACAGCTTAGCTACAGCAAACGCGACGAAATATGAACAAATGGAAATGCTAAGACACGCCAGGTCGTTTCTGGATTGTGTTCCAAAGGAGGTCATTGGACTGCGAGTGGCTGACGGCCTGATTAGTAGGGACAGTGGTTTCATTCTCACTGAAGCGTCGGGCCCAGAGTTCAGCCAGCTGAAGTCACAAAGTCGGTCAAAAGCAACTACCCGACTTCCCCGCCCGACGAGGGGGTCAGTGACACTGAAGGACCGTATTCGGATCGAGCATTCGGCGATCGCGTTCCCCCAGCACTCCATCAGGTGTGCCGTGAGACCGCGGATAATGAAGAATGGGGTCGGGAGCGATAAGAACATGAAGGAGGCGCGATGTATCGAAGAAGCTCATCAGAATCCAGAACCGAGCTCTAAAGAGCACTGCACATCTTCCGAGAGAATACTGCACTCGTCTGCTACAAGAAGCATCCCGGTCCTGCAGGACAGATTCACGATCATCGCGAGTCCTTCTACGAGAAAGCGGGAAATCCCGCAAACGGCTTGTTCCCGAACTGGACCACTAACCACATCACATGTCAACCACACCTTGGCTTGACCTGCTGCGAGAATAATTTTCTCGCAGAAGATACAGGAAACCGTCGTCACAAGACCCAAGGGCAATTCGTATAGGTAAGGTTTCTCCTTTCTTCGCCGCACTCAACATGCCGAGCAAGGAAAGCTCGCTAAAGAAATGTCAGGGTCAGAGAAGACAATCAGTCTACAGTGTTAGCCTGAAGATGACAGCAGGGTATGCTGTCGAAATATCGTGTTTCGTTATCGACTGCACCCAGCTGGACACAATCCAAACAAGTTTGCATTAACTGAATTTATGGATACGCATTCGATTCATGCTGGAATATCGTTGTATCATTATGAGCTGAACCGTAGCGACGTCTTTTCATGTTTATTGAAGAAAGCGCCGGATTCCATAATTTATCCGTGCTAAAATCGAAATCTTTTAAATTCTTCGACAAACGAATTTCAGCTATTTCTTTCTCCAACAAATTCCAAAAAGATGAGGTCGACACAAGAATTTCGAAATTATTACACCAGCTAGAGTGACCCGTTTCGATGCAACGCTCCGCTACAGCCAATGAATTGACCTGTAAGAGCGAAGTGCACCTATTGTTTTCCGTGCATCTTTCGTGGACAGTGCGAGTGGTCTGCCGGATGCGCGAAAGGGCACGCTCACAGCGGATCTTGTACGCCCCAGCCTTATGGAGCGTCATCTTTGATGGAATCCAACCTGTTTTTGACGCAGGACGTACGGCAGCAGAGATATGGATTTAAATGTATGTGTTCTTCCCCGTTCCTTAAGTCCACTTCAGTTTTATTCGTAGCGCTTTACGTGTCTTTTGTAGAGAATATCCATTTTCTTCAAAAACACATACAGTGTATAAGCTCATCTTGCAGATTACTCTCGTCAGCAAAACATATGGTCTGTAAACCAAGGTCTAGAGAATACATCGTCTGGGAAGGATGATGGCTGCTATTTACATGTAAATGTAAGTCCGTATGAGTCGACTTCCGATAAACTGCGTGTCTCAACATCTTTGCGACGAACCAAAACATCCCAAACATTCGTTTTCGATTTTCATTGTAAACTGAGTTTTTCCGTGGATAGAATTTGGATTTTTTAAAAAAATTCCTGTATTTTATCTACACTATGGAGCCATACTACAAATTCCAGAATGAGATTTTCACTCTGCAGCGGAGTGTGCGCTGATATGAAACTTCCTGGCAGATTAAAACTGTGTGCCGGACCGAGACTCGAACTCGGGACCTTTGCCTTTCGCGGGCAAGTGCTCTACCAACTGAGCTACCAAAGCACGACTCACGCCCCGTCTTCACAGCTTTACTTCGATTCTCTGTCCGGCACACAGTTTTAATCTGCCAGGAAGTTTCATACTACAAATGTTTCGTCAACATATCTCCAAAATGCAACGAGTTCCAAACTAGTAGATTCCAGCACCGTTTCCTTGAAATCCTCCATAAGCAAACAGCAACGGCGAAAATAAACGTGCAAGGACTTCGCCACAGCCTAACTCAAATGATTCATCGGTATTCCAGCATGGATCGAACGCGTAGTCACAGATTCGATTTACGCACAATCCTTTCCCGCCGATCAACGGCCCTGGAGCATGTGAACGTGTGACCGCTTGCGCAGTGGCACGCTCCGCAGGTTTAAAAGGAGAACGAAGAGAGCCTGTAGCTTCAGTCTGACAATTGATTCTGAAGATGGCCCAAGAGTATACGGCCGAAATATTAGGTACAGAAACAGGGTTTTTGTGTTTTTTTTCTTTATTGTCATTTTGATACCTTACAAACAAGGTAGGCCAGCAGAGGCCTATTTATGCCGCTCTTAGGCTATAGAAAAGACATACAGTACAACAAGAATACAGAAAAACAAACATACATGGAGGGCAAAAGTGGGAGACAAACATAATAAAAGAAACGAAGTCGTTCACTGACGCACTGCTCGATTTAAAAAAAAAAAAAAAAAAAGCGTTCAACGGAGAATACAGAATGTCACACGTGAATGGAGGAGCTCTGACGAAGAGACACTGATGCACTGACGGGACGACAAACACGAGCACTGCGGCGACGAACTCCAGTGCACGAAGACGCACTCTTCACACAAAAAAGCCGGGGGCCTGCCAGAGGGAAGAGGTGAGGGTAGGAGGGAGAGGGGGGAGAGGGTTGATGCCAGTGGGAGAGGAGAAGGGAGGCGGAGAGGGTCGGCGGGGTTGTGGAAGCCCAGGGAGGAGGGGAGGGAAGGAGGACGAGAGGAGGGAGAGAAGGGAAAGAGGGTGCCCTGGAGGAAAAACACAGGGGAAAGAAGGAGAGGATCAAAGTTGGTAGGAGGGGTAGATGGAGGGGATGAGGGCATCATCAGGGAGGGGGAGTTGGCAGAAGCCGCCATGGGCAAGGGCATGGAGTGTGGAAAGATGGAGCACATGTGGGATGTGGGAGTACAGGTGTGGCAGTGGACGGGGGGAAAAGGATGGAAGAGACAAGCGGGTGAGGGGGATCAAGTTTGCGGAAGGTGTAAAGGATCCATATCCGTTCTAGGAAAAGGAGGAGGTGTGGGAACGGAATTATGTCGTTGAGGATCCGCGTGGGGGAGGGCAGGCAGATACGATAGGTGAGGCGGAGCGCATGGCGTTCCAGGACTTGAAGGGTTTTGTAGAAGGTAGGAGGGACAGCGATCCAGGCAGGATGGGCACAACAGAGGATAGGGCGGATGAGGGATTTATAGGTGTGGATGACGGTGGAGGGGTCCAGACCCCATGTGCGGCCAGAAAGGAGCTTGAGGAGGCGGAGTCGGGAGTGTGCCTTGGCTTGGATCTTCCAGAGATGGGGGTCCAGGAGAGGCGACGGTCAAGGGTGACGCCAAGGTACTTGAGGGTGGGGGCGAGGTTGATAGGACGGTCGTAGATAGTGATATAGAAATCAAGGAGACGGAAGGAAGTTGTGGTTTTGCCTACAATGATCGCCTCGGTCTTGGGAATTTCTGTGGCTGCACGCTGGAAGTTTAATGGATCAGAGCATCATTTATTTATAAAATGGTGCTGTTACAGCTCGAACGTAAAATTCCCAAATTCCGAGTAAAAGCTGTCAGAAGCGTTACCAGAACCTACTCGAGTCATTTGTGGCTCGTGAACTTGCATCTGAATCTACATCTGAGGAGGCCTCGGCTGAACACGCTATTATATGAAGGGCAGACCGGAGGCAGCCACACGCAAAACGCTTCCAGTTGTCTACTTCGTTCTTGTATGATAATGGGAGTACTGAAGAAAATTTAATCCGGTGAGAAGTATTTTAAAACAAAACGCTTTCAGCTTTCTTGTGTGCCACAACAAGTGACCTGTGTGTTTCCGTAGATGATCTCTTGCAATACTGACTTTAGCTGACCTTTTTTTCAGTGTCGTTGCAGTGCTGTCTGACTCTGGTTACGTTTCTGTTATAATACTCACAGCTCCCTGCCAGAATGTTAAAAGAATTATGAGTTAAATTATGAGTGGTTTTGGGGGGATTAACTGCACAAGTTATTACTGTCATTGGGTATAATAAGTGTTTCTATAAAGGACGTAACTACATTCCCTTTACAGGCGTTGAGTACTTATAGTGTGGACCAAGAGGATTAAGTTTAGCTTTGGAAATCATGTCCGGAAACGTACCGTTTTCCTGCTACACACATACAGTGGTAATCATTAACAACTACAATACAGAGCGCAAGCTGTGCGTACATTTAAATTTTAGCGTTGACCATTGTGAACTACGCGTTTGCGGAACACGCCGACATGTTATTGAACGCCGAAGTTCGGTGCAGTGGGAGGACTGCTCGTCAATTGTAGCGGAGCGTTTTCCTCATCGCCAGACACCTTCGCACTCCCTACTGTGTACTAGAAGGCCTCGGAGACGTGTACATTCGCCACCAGCAGGACCGATTGTGGTGCTCCATGCAGTGAACGAGGAGGCGACGACGAGTACCAGAGACACAGCAGGTGGATTGAATGTGGACACCAAATCGTCTGGCGCGTTCTGCATGAACAGCAGCTATACCCACACCACCCTCAGAAGGTACAGGCAATGCAATCACAGAATTTTGCCCCACGATGCCCTTTCTGCACACGGTTCTTGTGACGTAGAGTAGATGAGCCCAACTTCCCACGACGGATACTTTTCACAGATGCAGCCAAGTTCACCACGGAAGGTGTTCTCAGTTGTCACAAAGTCACGTGTGGGCTGATGAAAAGCTGCATGCTGCACGCCCTCTTGGGTTTCAGGAAAGACAGAGTGTGAACATTTTGACAGGATTCCTGGATGGACGTGTGATCGGGGCATACCTCCTTCTACCACATTTCACGGGGTCTCGACTTGCGTGTGCTCTTGGAAGCTGTGCGACTGCATGCGAGTCAGAACATGTGGTTCGATCATGATGACGCGACACCTCATTTTTCGCGTGCAGTCCGAGATCATCTGGACCAACAATCTCAAGGGTAACAGTGAATAGGTCGTGGTGGCCCGATTGCTTGGCCTGTACGTTCTCCTGACTTGAACCCGCTAAACCATTACCTGTGGGGTCACGTGAGATCCTTGATTTTCGAGACCCCTGTGGCATCCGAGGAAGATCTACTGACGCGAGTCACGGCTGCGGCGACTGCTGGAGGACGCGCGATAGGTGACCGCGAGTAGTAGGAACATGGTACAGAGGTGCCGCATCTGTGCTGGCGTGCCACTCAAGCCCAACCCCCACTCCCTACACACCATACACAAAAAAAGAATATACACCAAAACAAATACCATTTCACTCACTCACACACACACACACACACACACACACACACACACACACAAGGAAAAAAAGCGTACTGAAACAAATACCATTTCATACACACACACACACACAATCAGATCACAGATACGTAAAAAAAATTGCACTCGAAAGGTGGCAGTAATTTTCGATCTTTGACAATAACATCCGACAGCAGGCAACACAAACTAAAACATAGCATCAAAACAATGGTTCAGTTCCTAGGGCTGTGAAGTGTGGAAAACGAAAAACCAAATGGCAATTATAAGAAGAAGAAAGGCGCTAAAACGGAACTAATACACATCATGTAGAAGAACATCCAGGAAACCTGTAAGTAGAATTTAACATATTACTACAACATAGAAAAACCAACCATCAGAATTGTTTATAGCCTGTATATTCATTGTCCCAAAATGTTAACCAAATAGTAAAAATGCGTACATATTCCAGGCCACTGAAGGTGCCTTGCAGAGAATAAAGGCGAAACGCGTATGGCACGAAAATTGTGTTTCATTCAGTTGTAATTAGATGGTCAAAAAATAAACATTAAGAATATACCGTAATATTATGCGCAACTGAGGACGACAGGACTACAAAAGTTGAAGAGGATTAACATATCAGAAGGAAGCGTTTCATGCATGCGGACCACCTCCATATCATCCAGTCGGATTCCCTGCTGTATCGATAACAGCCAAAGAAGATGTGATTAATGTTCTGGAGCTCACCGAAGTCACGTTATGTTGATGGTACGAGATGTTGACTGTGCCAACAGTGGTCGAATTTCAACCTGGCAATGATCCTCACAAACTGACTGTCGCTGTTTGTGCCAGCTGAGGTGCATTTCGGAGCCCACGTTTCAGCAGACCACTGGACCTTCGGGAGGTGTGGAAGGATTTGTCTGTACCAGCTCAACTTGTGCAGCATTTCGGTCCTCCACGCCTTGATCGATTCGTTTTCGGCCATGATTCCAACTACTGCAATGAGATTATATGCTGGGATGCATCGCTCTTGTGTGCCATTTGTCGTTGCGTGCTCAGCTAGCTGGTCAGCTTTTTCTATCTTCAACTTTTGTTACACTCATAAAACACAGTCATCCATTCTTAAACAGTGCCTGTCAGTTATACGGCATACACATTGTGGTGTCACCGCAAGGCACCACACTTGCTAGGTTGTAGGCTTCAAATCGGCCGCGGTCCGTCAGTACACATCGGACCCGCGAGTCGCCACTGTCGACGGTAGCAGACCGAGCGCCGCCACTCGTCTGGTCTTACGAGACAAGCTAGCGCACTGGCCAGTTCTACAGCCGAATTTAATAGGAATGGTTCACTTGTTATAGCTTCAGAGAGCTCATTTGCAGAGACGCTAGTTAGCATAGCCTTCAGCTATGTCAGTAGCTACGACCTAGCCAGGCACTACATCCAGTTTATGCCTTGACAATTGAGTTGTATGAGTGAAGCAATCAGAATTGTAAAGAAGTATTCGCAGTTCAGTGTATAACTGCATTTGTAAATATTATTGTACAAAGTCAAGATCGGTGTTTACCGCTGATGCTGAATTAAAACTAAGTATTTAATTGTATTTCCGTCTACTAATTTTCTAATCACCTATGATGTTCCAGATACATCCCGTCAAGTATAGTTCATTGATCCTCACATGAGCTTACGTGATCAACGCGTGCGATGGCCACACCTCGTGATCACACTAACAAGGGAACCTCCCCATCGCACCCCCCTCAGATTTAGTTATAAGTTGGCACAGTGGATAGGCCTTGAAAAACTGAACACAGACCAGTCGAGGAAACAGGAAGAAGTTGTGTGGAATTATGAAAAAAAGAAGCAAAATTTACAAACCGAGTAGTCCATGCGCAAGACAGGCAACATCAAGGATAGTCTGATCTCAGGAGCGCCGTGGTCCCGTGGTTAGCTCGAGTAGATGCGGAGCGAGAGGTCCTTGGTTCAAGTCTTCCCTCGAGTGAAAAGTTTAATTTTTTATTTTCAGACAATTATTATCAGTCCGTCCGTCCGTCCGATGCGAGGTTAACTGCGCCGTAGTATGGGGACGCTACACCTAAACAACATATTCCTGTCATGTGACGCACATGCCGTCACCAGTGTCGTATTGAATATATCAGACGTGTTTTCCTGTGGAGGAAACGGTTGACCTATGACCTTGCGATCAAATGTTTTCGGTTCCCATTGGAGAGGCACGTCCTTTCGTCTACTAATCGCACGGTTTTGCGGTGCGGTCGCAAAACACAGACACTAAACTTATTACAGTGAACAGAGACGTCAATGAACGAACGGACGATCATAACTTTGCCAAAATAAAGAAAGTAAACTTTCCACTCGATGAAAGATTTGAACCAAGGACCTCTCGTTCCGCAGCTGCTCACGCTAACCACGGGACCAGGGCGCACCTGAGCTCACACTATCCTTGATGTTGCCCATCTTGCGCATGGACTACTCAGTTTGTAAATTTTGCTTATTTTTTTTCATAGTTCCACACAACTTCTTCCTGTTTTCTCGATTGATCTGTGTTCAGTTTTTAAAGGCCTATCCACAGTGCCAACTTATAACTAAATCTGAGGGTGGTGCGATGGGGAGATTCCCTTGTAAGAGTCAAATTGCGTGACTCAGCCGGGTCACCCTTTTTCCCCGAAGCCGGCCAGTGTGGCCGAGCGGTTCTAGGCGCTTCAGTCTGGAACCGCGTGACCGTTGCGGTCGCAGGTTCGAATCCTGCCTCGGGCATGGATGTGTACGATGTCCTTAGGTTAGTTAGGTTTAAGTAGTTCTAAGTTCTAGGGGACTGATGACCTCAGATGTTAAGTCCCATAGTGCTCAGAGCCATTTGAACCATTTTTTTTTTCCACGAAGCCCATAGTTCCGCCTCATAAACAACACACATCATGACACTGCCGAAGCTCGTGTTTAATACTGGCGGTTGCCTCAGTAAGTCGCACATGCGGTGCCCCCTTCAGAACGCGACAGCAGAGCGGGCCGCAGCGTTTGGTGAGGAGACGGGCGCTGCAGCCGGCGGGACGGGTCGGCGACCGCGCCCGGAATAGCCGGCCTGTGGCTGTCTGACCAGCAACCTGACGTCCCTGCCGTCTGCTTCTTGCCCTCCGACCGCCACGTATTTCTGTGCCGCTGACTGACCAACGGGTCCGTCCGTGTCCACTCAGACAGCCACCTCTACGTAGCAGAACAGACACCGTGGGTTGGGCTCCAAATCTACCATTACTCTGTTCTGTCATAATTGCTGGCTACTCAAACTGTAACACTACGAAGGCGGCATGCAACAAACATAATATCAACATGAAGTGTACTACACAGTTTGAGATGCAGACGATTAACATGTCGACGCAGCTGCCCAAAGTAAGTGGCAACACCATACACTTCACTGTATACGAGAGCTGCAAATAAAATAGTGGTAAAGTAATAGGATATGGGAGTGGGGAGGGGGCGATGTTGTCCATGTGTACAGTGCATCTGAGAGGCATTCAGTTGGCAGTGTTGTTGCTGTGTGGCGATTTCACCGCTCTAAAGCATATTTTCAAAAAGTGATCAAAGTTCGCGGATTAAAATCGAGGTTGCCTGTGGCACAGATTGAGGCGTAGCGCCTTCGCATCGCTCCCGTCACTTGTCAGGACGATATCGTTATAGGCATGAGTCATCGACAGATGTCACCAGGTGACAAGGACCTGAGTTACAGAGCTGCACGTAGTTGTACTAGTAGGCGGCAGAGGTCAGCAGTTGACGGACAGTGCTAGCAGTCGTAGTCAAAACAGTGTTGTAAAGTTATGTTTGATTAATATTTAATGTATTTGCATAATTATAATTGTTTTATATGTGTAGTAATTAGCTGTGTGAGTGTTGTATGAGTGAAGAACAGAAGTAAATGAAAATTGTTTTGTTTATTCACGAGGTACCAGTTAAACTATACAGGGGATATACTATAATTAAATGTGCAGTCAGTTTATGGTACTAATAAATCGTGAGTAGAACACAAATTAATCTTTAATTTCAGAAGGAGTAATTTTATGTTTGATACTTTTCTAAATTTATTTATTTAGCAATTGCCATAGAAAGAAATGTTTTACTATGATTGGTCATTGAAGTAAAGCGCGGGTTAGCGTGGGATAATGCTGCAACCTGATTTGCTGTTTGTGATATCAGCCAATCAGAAAATGCAGGCTCGCGCCAATCTATGCTGGGAACAAAGCCTTTGGTGTGATCTAGGGAAGTCGGGGCTGAAGGATCGAACTAGTAAGATCTCATTGAAAGCAGCTCCGACGAAAGTACTGTAAAATCGCGAAAAAATGCTAATTACGAGTTCGCGAAATAGTAAAAAGTGTATTTAAGTGAACGGTATAGTGGAAGTCGTGTGGAATTTCGGACGGAATATCAAAATTATTGCTTTTGACTGTTAGTTAAAAACCGCGTGGCGTGTTGTGCGATCTAAGACTGGAACAGGTATTACGTGTGGAGCAGAGTGCACAACATTTGAGCGACCATTTTCATAACCAAACGATCCAGTGAACTCTATTAACTTCGGTAACGGGTGTAAATACCATAAACTGGCTACCTGCGTGATTGTGGTGTGCATGGGAGCTTTAATTGTGTAGACACTTAGTACGGACTTGGCAGTATTAACTATGATCTTTATCGTAAAAATACACCTGAAAATTTACATTGTCAAGTCGAAACTTTTATTTCAGTACTAGCCACATCCCGTTTACCGGATCATTCTATGTATGTTGCGACCTGCAGTAGACAGTAGTGGTCTAGTATTTTCTACTACAGCTTTTAGCTAGACAAATGAACATTGCTGAACACTGGCAGGGCGGTAAAAAGTAACGTGCCGCGCCGCAAGATGCATCGGAATGTTATTGAGGATTACGTGAAGCCTGTGGTGGGGATTCATTACCGCATCGCGCGCTTCCACCATGGACCGTGGCGTCTCGCGCGGGTCGGAATGAGACTGCCGATTTGCACCATTCCTCGAGATTAGATCATCGATGGACTGTCCAGGAATTAAGGGTAGAGGTTGGTTTGAATCATCAAACGGTGTGGCACATACTGACAATATGTCTTAACCTGACGAAAACCACGTCCCATTGCGTTCTACATCGACTCATCGACATACAGAAATGGCACTGTTATGCACTGACTGGCATCCACCCGGAGAGGCACATCAACGAAGGAAAAGCTTTTCTGCGGAATAGTATTGCCATTGAAGTACGTTAGGCTGACTGCAGCTTGTTACAACGGATCAAGCTGCCAGTAAGCTTTGCAGACCTTCAAAGTTAAGATTGGGTTGAGACAGGGCGATCCGCTGTCGCCAGTGCCGTTCAACATACTGATGGAAAAGGTGAGACGTGCAGCTGGCCGTAATAAAGTGGTGGAAATGCTTGGAAGTGAGACGATCCTTGCATTTGCAGATGTGTTGATGTGGGCGGTACTGTGTGTGAGGTGACAGCACAAACATCTCGATTTACGCTAGAAGCGAGCAACGTAGAGCTGATGGTCAGCGATGAGAAAGCAAAGTACATGGCAGTTTCTCGTCGACAAAACGGCATGGACGCCATCAGTATAGACGGTCACAGTTTTGAAAGGGTCGAAACATTAAAGTACCGGGAATCAATACTGTCGAATAAGAGTAAGATATAAAAGGCATTTCGGCAGAGAACAGTAAATGCAAATCTGGTTTACTACAGTTTAAACTACCTATAAATGTCACGCATTGTATCCCAGGAAAGCAACATAATTCACTAGTGCGATCGGTTAAATTGTATCGTTCTGTGACATGGGCAAGCACACAGCCAATGAAAGAGAATCGGTGCGTTGGAGAGGAACATTTTAAGGAAATTATATGGTCCGGTATACTGTACGCAAACTGCAAGATGTCAAAGAAGGCACTATGAAAATCTGTATCGACTGTTTAAGAAAGCAGATACTGTGAGAGCGATCGTAAGAAGAAGACGGCCTTGGAGAGGACATGTTCTTCGAGCAGAGGGTTCTCTCCTTAACAAAGTATTAGTATACCAGGCAAATGGTAAACGTCCAAGAGATTGTCCACGAACGTGGTGGAAAGGCCCTGGTGGAAGCCGATCCAACAGACAGCACTGAAGGTAACCGAGAGAGAAGTAACTGAGAAAACATATAAAATCAGTTTTTGTGATGTTACAATTTTATTTAGTCTTGATTCATAGGCTGAATGTGTTGATCATTTCGATATGTTTAGGTTTATGTCATTGGCCGAAATGGCCTGTGTATGTGCAGTAAATGATTATGATGATGAAACTTAGATTAAAACTGTGTGCCGGACCGAGACGAACTCGGGACCTCTGCCTTTCGCGGACAAGTGCTCTACCAACTGAGCTACCCAAGCACGACTCACGACCCGTCCTCACAGCTTTAATTCTGCCAGTACCTCGTATCCTACCTTCCAAACTTCACAGAAGCTCTTCTGCGAATCTTGCAGAATTGAAGCTGTGAGGATAGGTCGTGAGTCGTGCTTGGGTCGCTCAGTTGGTAGAGCACTTGCCCGCGAAAGGCAAAGGTCTCGAGTTCGAGTCTCGGTCCGGCACACAGTTTTAATCTATCAGGGAGTTTCATATCAGCGCACACTCCGCTGCAGAGTGAAAATCTCATTCTGGATTACAATGATGATCGTTATTATTGATGAGAGCGGGCACGAGCCTGAATTAAAGCGTCACTCGGATGAATGGCCTCGACCACAGATATTTCGAGGGGAACCCAGTCGAGAGAAGGTAATGGTGATTGTGGCATACAACAACGACGGTCTCATTCTTACATTTGCTGTGCCTGAGGACAAACATCAGGTTCACGTTTATTGCGTGACGATGATCCTATCGCATACTGTCATGTCGCAAACATTGTCAAGCTCTCATTGCACTGGTGGCATTGACATATCCCGTATTCGCCAGACATGAGTCTTGTGACTTCGACCTCGTTCCGAAGTTGAAGGAATCCCTCCGAGGCGCCGGTTTACAGTACGCTTGTTCGCCCACTGCTTGAATACTGCTCAGCAGTGTGGGATCCGTACCAAATAGGGTTGATAGAAGATATAGAGAAGATCCAACGGAGAGCAGCGCGCTTCGTTACAGGATCATTTAGTAATCGCGAAAGCGTTACGGAGATGATAGATAAACTCCAGTGGAAGACTCTGCAGGAGAGACGCTCAGTAGCTCGGTACGGGCCTTTGTCAAAGTTTCGAGAACATACCTTCACCGAAGAGTCAAGCAGTATATTGCTCCCTCCTACGTATATCTCGCGAAGAGACTATGAGGATAACATCAGAGAGATTAGAGCCCACACAGAGGCATACCGACAATCCTTCTTTCCACGAACAATACGAGACTGGAATAGAAGGGAGAACCGATAGAGGTACTCAAGGTACCCTCCGCCACACACCGTCAGGTGGCTTGCGGAGTATGGATGTAGATGTAGATGTAGATTTGCTGACGTGGCATCTGTTCTCCGCGCAGTGGGCCGCTTCGTCGCTGTCAAGAGAGAACGCCTTGCCAATGCTCCCCAACAGCTTACCGACATTTGAAAAAAAGGTAACAGACTTTACGGGTGACGACATTGAAGGAATGTAATGCAACTATACGTGTTAGTCCATTAAATATTGAGTTCTATCAATGTTGCCACTACGTTATTTACAGCTCTCGTATAAGAAAAGAATTTTTCAGCTGGTTTATTATTTAGAAATCGCCACTGAAGGTGGGCTGTTTGTGAGAAGATCGTGTTATGCCCCGTGTAAGAATGAGAAAAGTCTACCAGGACTTGCTGGAATGTGACAGAGCAGGTTCGTGGCCTTTTGAGACTGCTGTTCATCATGCTGCGAAACTGTTGCTCCTGTCACGACAAGAATCGGTAGATTCAGGAGTGCCATATTCAGTGCCTTGCAAGATCTCAGCAGAACTGCGTGACTAACGCCAGAGAGGTCTGCCATATTGTTCAGGGTAACGCTTCCACGTCACGTACCCAGGTCAGATATCTGGCTTGTCTGCAGGAATAAAAGTATTCACACGCACACTGCGGCGACAGCTGAAGCACAGTAGCGACAATTATTGATACTTTTCTTGACACGGCTGCAGAAAGAAGCTAGCCGAAACACTCAGCACAGCGTGGGCACCACACAGGCTTTTCAGACGAGTCCCGTTTCTGCGTACAAGATCAGACGTATCCTTGCTTGATGTCTCCGAGAGTATCAAATGTTGCACGATTGCATTTAGATTGACGGTGTGGAGTTCGCCTGGGTACACATCATGATCACCTCTGTTTTACACAGTGAGTAATTTCGACACCTGACGTTGGATTCTAACGAGTTAGGCTGGTAGCTGTGTCCTGTCTTTGAAGTCTCCACCATGTTTACTTTCAACGTAAGGCCTCATGGTGCCCGCCTATCTTGACGTACCTCTATACACAGAGTGCATGACAGTTGCCTTCACCAACACGTTTTACTGATCTTTTGCCCACTGAATACATCTGGTTGCCGACAGACTGGGAAGTTACAGCTCACCAAACTTACATTTTATGAACTGTATCCCAGAGTTGAAAGAACGTGGAATGACGTACGCATATTTTTCATTCAAGGTCAGCTTGAATCTGTTTATAGCCGGGTTAAAACCATTGTTGCTGCAAGAAGCGACAGCTCTGTGTACTAAATTTTGCCATGAATACTGCCCGTCAAAAATGTCCAGACACTCATTTTATTTCTGGCGAGTAAGCCACGTCAGCACAGTAACTCTGGTGGTAGCTTGAACTAACAACTGTAAACAAGAGGCGTACATTCGGCCAGCCAGTTGTTAGCAGTCAGTGTTAAGTGGTGGCGCTGTTGTTGTGGGCCAAATTTGTCGTGTCAAGATAGCAGTGGAGCAACATCCCTGAATCATATCATTCACGCTTGGATGCCTGCCGCGACCTGATGGTAATGATAAAAGGGGCAATTCTTTTCTGGAAAAAATTATCATGGGTGACGAGACTTTGTGTCCTCAATACAAACCAACCACACAACGTAAAATGCAGAAAGTCACATACAAGATCAACGATTTAACCCTGTCAGACCTAAATTTTTTCTGAAGGAAAGAAAATTTTTATTTATGTGGTAATGGTTCAAATAGCTCTGAGCACTATGGGACTTAACTTCTGAGGTCATCAGTCCCTTAGAACTTAGAACTGCTTAAACCTAACTAACCTAAGGACATCACACACATCCATGCCCGAGGCAGGATTCGAACCTGCGACCGTAGCGGCCGATTTATGTGGCAATGTTCTTAGGCAACTTTTTTAATGATTTTAGACGCAAGATTTACACAAAAACATGTACCCGTTTTCAAAACATGTTTTGTCCACATGGCTTCATTTTATGGACTAAAATAATTACGAAATATTCTCTATTGTAATAAGAATAGCAATAGCAATACAGTGGAATATGGTGAACCAACCAAATCTGTGAGTTGCGGTGGTCACAAGCTGCTGCGCACTCCTAGACTGATTTTCTGATATTTCCATACTGATGCCCGACACGGCTGCACTTCGCATGATGAGAAGGTTGAACATTCAAAAATTCGTACCTCAGGTTTCCATTAGAAAAAAATACCTCCGTTACAGCTAAGACACAGTAAAAGTTAATGTATGCAATTGTAATCAGAAGATCTGAAAGCGTTAAGGAAATTACCAACATTTAAGGCATGTGACCCGCGATTTGAGCAACATGCCAAAGAAGTACTATTTTGGCATAACGAGATGGCCGTATCGATTTTCTGTGCGTTGTACTCAAGTTTCAGGAGGGGAGGGAAAGAGAGATTATGTAGAAGTTCTGAGGCATTAAAACCATTATCTTAACTTTCCTCTTTTTCTGTTAGTCCAGTCCTGAATTATTTTAGACTGACGAGGTACACCCTCAACTCACCCGCAAATGTAATCACAGTTTCTTCGTGCTGTACTCTACAAACGAGGTTTGATGAAGGGTACATCCCTCCGCGTTTCCCTGTTCTGTTCGCAGATGTGATGTGGAAAGAATACTATCAACACCTCTCCGTATGATTTTAGCATCCTGTTGGTTACGTAAGGTCTACAATGGAATAACTTAAGTGGCTTGCATTGGAATATGGGCTTTGGAAATTTTGTGAATAAGGCTCTTAGCAACAGTCATCGTCGTAGTGTCTTCACTGCAGTATGTTCAGTACCTCTGAGACACTCCCATACTAACCAAACAAACCCGTGATGAAAGTCAGCCCACATCGATACTTCAAGATACTTGGAAGTTGCGACAAATTACTTTAACCGATGGCTGAACGCTCAGTTAAACAATACGAAGATAATTCTGGCTGATCAGGTCAATCCCTTGGTACAATATTTGTTCTCCAATGTTGATACTGCGTTCTGCATCTACATCTACATCCATACTCCGCAAGCCACCTAAAGGTGTATGGCGGAGTGTACTTTGAGTACCTCTATCGGTTCTCCCTTTCATTCCAGTCTCGTATTGTTCCTGGAAAGAAAGATTGCTGGTATGCCTCTGTGTGGGCTCTAATCTCTCTGATTTTATCCTCATGGTCTCTTAGCGAGATATACGTAGGAGGGAGCAATATACTGCTTGACTCCTCGGTGAAAGTATGATCTCTAAACTACCGAGCTACTGAGCGTCTCTCCTGCAGAGTCCTCCACTGGAGTTTATCTATCATCTCCGTAACGCTTTCGCGATTACTAAATGATCCTGTAACGAAGCGCGCTGCTCTCCGTTAGATCTTCTCTATCTCTTCTATCAACCCTATCTGGTACGGATCCCACACTGCTGAGCAGTATTCAAGCAGTGGGCGAACAAGTGTACTGTAACCTACTTCCTTTGTTTTCGGATTGCGTTTCCTTAGGATTCTTCCAATGAATCTCAGTCTGGTATCTGCTTTACCGACGGTCAACTTTATATGATCATTCCATTTTAAATCACTCCTAATGCCTACACCCAGATAATTTATGGAATTAACTGCTTCCAGTTGCTGACCTGCTATATTGTAGCTAAATGATAAAGGACCTTTCTTTCTATGTATTCCACACTGAGATTCAATTGCCATTCCCTGCACCATGCGTCAATTCGTTGCAGATCCTCCTGCATTTCAGTACAAGTTTCCATTGTTACAACCTCTCGATATACTACAGCGTCATCCGCAAAAAGCCTCAGTGAACTTCCGATGTTATCCATAAGGTCATTTATGTATATTCTTAATAGCAACGGTCCTACGACACTCCCCTGCGGCACACCTGAAATCACTCTTACTTCGAAAGACTTCTCTCCATTGAGAATGACATGCTGCGTTCTGTTGTCTAAGAACTCTTCAATCCAATCACACAATTGGTCTGATAGTCCATATACTCTTACTTCGTTCATTAAACGACTGTGGGGAACGGTATCGAACGCCTTGCGGAAGTCAAGAAACACGGCATCTATCTGGGAACCCGTGTCTATGGCCCTCTGAATCTCGTGGACGAACAGCGCGAGCTAGCTTTTTCGTCTTTTTCGAAACCCATGCTGATTCCTGCAGAGTAGATTTCTAGTCTCCAGAAAAGTCATTACACTCGAACATAACACGTGTTCCAAAATTCGACAACTGATCGACGTTAGATGACCTGTGCCCTTTTCCAATCCTTTGGAACGCTACGCTCTTGTAGAGACCTACGGTACACCGCTGCACGAAGGGGGGGGGGGGGGGGCAAGTTCCTTCGCGTTCCTTCCAAGATGACAGGGCCACTGTTCACACAGCTCGCATTTTCCGGGACAGGTTTTCTGAGGACGAAGATGAATTGTACCTCCGCTGGCCACAACAGTCACCAGATCTCAACAATACTGAACCTTTGTGGCCTGCTTTCGAGAGAAGTGTGCATGGTCGTGATCCACCTTCGTCACCGTTACGTGAACTTCCCTTGACAGCCATACAGAACCTGAGTATCCATGCAGAGACGACTGGAAGCTGTTCTGCTTACCAACTGGTTTCGTACGCCGTATTAGGAATGGTTATGTGTTGCGCTTCCGGTGTTTCCATATTTTTATGCACCCCCTGTACTAGTCCGACGACGTTCCCCAGCAATCTCACAATCCTGCCGAATAGCCTCATCGCCGATAGGAAGTCGACAGGAAACTGAATGCTAATTGTCCTCGGCTCCTATCACACTACCTAGAAGCACGCCAGACTGTTCTTTTGTGAAGTTCAAACTATCAGCGTCACCCGAACGCAGGCTATTCTGGGTTCAGTTGGGTCACTCTTAGGCAGTCACTTGCGATTTCCACTTCAGCACTGGAATTCTAGGTACTGAGATTACTGTATTTTCAAGAAAAATGCTGTATAGTTTTACCATTCTTAGTTTGTATCATGGAAAACAATGTCATCTTATAGGTTAACCGTTACAAAATTCGCAAGTGGACCATTTGAGTACAATTTGCATACGACCTGCAGGCTGTACGAGATCCACTGCAGTCGTTTATATATCATCTTCCTCCTTACTGATGTTGCTGTCGTTGACTGGTTACCCACAGTGATAAGCGTAGGCCCGTCACTGATCTTCCATCATTTTAGTTAGCTTAGCCTGCACTTCTATTTTGACACCCAATTTCTTCGTGTTTGAAACTTTTTCTGCTAGCCAGCCGATAAGAGTATCTCAAGTCCTCATTCGCAGTCGTAAAATGAAAAACAAATACCTCATCACGGAATAAGCACCAAGATATGTGGGCGTTGTTGAGATTGCTTGGTAAACTAGATGTCAGATGTATTTCGAAGTTTTCTCAGGAGAACCGCGAATGTTTAGAAATTGTGCTATTCATTTTGTTCGAAGGCTTAAGATCTCTCCGACAATGAGGTCGATGTGAGGCGTTCCACAGATGGCTATGGACTGACGACGTGATCGTAGGTCCGAAACCACCCTATCTTTCACTTGCGCTGATTCAGCTCGCCGTTCGAAACCTGAATGAGGATAGCCGAGTCGCTACTCGACCCGACTTCTGAAAGGAAGAGTCCAGTTCTTGCTACTGCGCCGCGCCACCTCGTTCAGAAAACAGCCCACGTACATTAGCGTGCCGCACGCATCAGCTACCACCTGCCACGGGCCCGAGTTATGTCAGCAACCAGCGTTACACAAGTCGCTACCGTATTTTTGAGCATGTGGACATCTGTACAGTTATGAATAATTAACTGTAAGAAACTCAAAAGTTATGGGCACACCGACAGCGGCTAGGTAAACAGCTTTGATTTCACAACCAGTTTCAATGTTTCAGACCATCTTCAGATACAAAGACATCGCTACAACACACACATACTCAAATTATGATTTAATTATATGTTTATCAAGTGAATCAGTGTCAAGAGTTCCATGAAGCCTTATTTGAATCAAAACCGCGAACTAGATTATTAATGAGGGAGGTAAACTACTCATATATATTTGGAGATCCCGTTGCGCTTATCCCACATAACATATAACGATTGTGGAAAAGCTTTATATTACAGCCTGTTACTAGGGGCGAATTGCACTACTGTTTGGAAAAAGTGAAACATAGAGAGCGAGAGAGGTGATCACAATGAAATTTACTCCACTAATTAGTGACATGACACTACACAAATGATTAGCATTACAGAAGAGTAGCTGCAATTGGGTCTGCAATTGGAGCTGCTAGGAGTCGTGTCATGGAATCAAAGGTCAACTGAATGTGCTGCCGAGGAATACCGTGCGAGGCGGCTTGTAAGCACGCCCACAAAGCTTCGACCGTGGCTGCAGGAGGACCTGAACGAACAAATTGCCGACATGTTACGTGGGCACCACGTCAGGTGAACGGGTAAGCCAGGAATGCACTGGCAGCCGGCCGCTGTGGCTGAGCGGCTCTAGCCGCTTCAGTCCGGAACCGCGCGACTGCTACGGTCACAGGTTCGAATCCCGCCTCGGGCATGGATGTGTGTGATGTCGTTAGGTTTGTTAGGTTTAAGTAGTTTTAAGTTCTAGGGGACTGATGACCTCAGATGTTAAGTCCCATAGTGCTCAGAGCCATTTGAACCACGCAGTGGTACCCGCCGTTCTTCGAAGCAGGCTTGAACACTCGCGATATTGTCCTGCTGAAATGTGGATTTGGAACGACCTGCAGGAGGGGCAGTGCATCGGGCTGCAAAGCCTCCCTGATGCAGCGGTAGCTGCTCAGATTGCTGTCAATACGCAGGAGGTGAGATAGCGTGTTATTGACAATGGCGCCCCAAACCATCTTACTTGGCGTTTGTCCGTTATGCCGCTCACTAATACAGTTTGCCCGATTGCGTTCACCACGGCGGCGTCACACGCGTATGTAGCCATCACCGTAGGACAAGCTGGAGAGAGGCTCATCAGAAAGCAATTTATTTTGGCAATCAACATGCTAGTATCGACGTTGAAGTGCCCACTGCAGTCCTAGGTCTTGGTGGGTTCTGGTAAATAAAACCGACGCAATGGTATGCGTGTCACCAGTCCTGCCCGCAGAAAACGGCATCGAACCATCGACACAGACAAGTCCACAGCCGCTGCAGGGCTCCAACGTCGCGCCAACGCTCGATGTTATACTGTCCTTTACGGCGAAGCGGACAAGATGGCGGCCATCTCGCGCTGTGGTCACCTTGAGTCGTCGAGTACCATTTCGGAGCTGTGCACGACCAGTGGTGGCTCGTAGCTACACATTCTGAGTGTTCAGAAATTTTAAGTACAGATAAATATCAGAGTACGAAATTAATAGCATCTACTTTACAACAGTTATGCTTATTATACAATGAAGGCTTTCACGACCGGATGGTACTGTTGTTGATAATTCTTCCGGGTTATATGGCCGTGGTCCATGGAATTCTTCTATTCCTAACGTTTCGTCCAATACTACGTTGGACATCCTCAGAGGTATGGCTCAGTCGGCGGGACTCAACAGGACCAGCCATACCCCTGAGGATGTCCAACGTAGTATTGGACGAAACGTTAGGAATAGAAGAATTCCATGGACCACGGCCATATAACCCGGAAGAATTATCAACAACAGTTATGCTAATTAACATATTTATGCAACTTCATCTGCGGTCAGTAATAATAATAATAGTAATAGTAATAATAATAGTAATAGTAATAATATACATAATTTTTCTGAAAAGAGGAAGAACTGTTTTTGTGGAACTTTGTTGTTTTGTACGTAATTAAGTACAGTTTATGGCAAGAACGAAATAATGTTTAAGCTTTCGCTACTCTCCGATTCACATTTTTGTGCAAGTGAATGGTTTCGTGCCTTTTTATTTTTTCGGACAAATCTGCAAGAATCCTAATTCATGTATTAGTTAACGAATTAACTTCCGGGCTGAAAATCAGACGTTCTTATGTTGCACCCACACAACAACCTGTGCTTGTTAAACGCTTGTTTGTTGAATGTTTGCTTGTAGTCACTTTCTCAGACAACGGATCTTGTCTGCGAGGCCCTACTTTCTTCGCGGCTAATTTTTCCTGGTAATTTTCTTTTCTGTTAGCGTTTAATACAGGTTCAATAGAGTTCATTTTGACACTACACAAGAAAGCCGATTCCTGCACAGTAAGCAACCAGCTACAAACACAAACTGCCGTTTGCGGAAATTATTAAATTCTAGTACTACTATCGGTCAACAGGTCACTTGAGTACAATACAATTGGGGCGCTGAGAGCCATAAGGATCAAAAGCACACCGTCTTCGAACTCATCTCCACCGCCCATATTTAAGTGAATATCAGCGAAACCAGTGTGACAGCATTTCGTAACTACTCAGATACACGTACAATGTGAGCCTACAGTACAGAAAAACCTGACCCACCATAAGACGAACAGCTGTCACAAGCATGAATAAGTACTGCAGTCTCACATCGACGGTGATGTGCTTTATGGTTCTCAGCGTCTCAAAACGATTACTGTACAATAAAATCCAAAACTTAATATACTATATCTCATTCAGAATCACACGAAATACGTCTTTCTACCAGTGTAAATATAATGCATGCTGATGACCGGTCTAATTTTACTATATAGTGAGTGAATTGGCATATGTGAAGAGTGTGCTACCGCCAGGTGGGATTCATGCCAAGCCAATGTGGATAAAATTCTGCTACAGTATGCTACCAAGTGGTGCATCTGACATAAACTTGTAGTTGAGTGGTAAGGGCTAGCAGTGCACGCCGCGAAACGCACACATTGTTTATTAAATCCGTATGTATTTGGCCCGTAAGGCAATTACATCATATCAGATGCGTATGCGCAGAAGGTCCTTAAAACTTGCACAAGCGAAGATGTACTCGCGACCCTGATGCCAAGTTTCACCGAGTCTAGACGAGCAATGTTGCACAGCGCAGTAGATTTAGTGCCGTGTATTTCAGATTACTACATTACATTTAACAGGCCGGCCCCGGTGGCCGAGCGGTTCTAGCCGCTTCAGTCCGGAATCGCGTGACTGCTGCGGCCGCACTGACTGGGTGTAACGAAACACTGACCTGTCCGGTCACACAAAAGTGATCTACGTGCACTCCACCTCTCTGCCATTTAAATCACTTACTATGATTCCACTGTTCTAGATGTCCTCTTACTTTTTACAAACAGTAGTGTATGTTCTGTCACTTCTCATCAACAGATGTTCTGTCACTTCTCATCAACACTCCACACTCTGATGTCGTTCATGCCGGCCGCTGTGGCCGAGCGGTTCTGGGCGCTTCAGTCCGGAACCGCGCTGCTTCTGCGGTCGCAGGTTCGAATCCTGCCTCGGGCATGGATGTGTGTGATGTCCCTAGCTTAGTTGGGTTTAAGTAGTTCTAAGTCTAGGGGACTGATGACCTCAGATGTTAAGTCCCATAGTGCCTAGAACTATTTGAATCATTTTTCTTGCGTCCATGAAGACCCCATAAAAACAGCGTAAATGATATTATTTTTCGGCAATACATGCTACGTGAGATTTAGCCAATAACTGAAATGAAATTATTACGCGAGTCTGCAGTCATTAAATGTCTGGTTATTGTCACTTTCTGTCTTGAGCGCCTTTTTTACGCACAACTCTTCCGTGGACTAGTGCAGATAAGAGACACTGTGTATCGACGTTCTTTATATGTGGTTCTGATGACGGCATAAGCAGAAACGCGTTAACATGTATTAAATTAACTAATTACAAAAAGATTTTCAAATGTATATGAGCAATCCATATCGCCCATTACAGATATCTAGGCTGAAGTGTCGACAGACTGACTTGATAAACATGTTTGGAAATCACTACGTGAACACATCTTTCCAGTCGTGATATTTTTACAGACGGAAACGGTTTGAAAGACCGGATATGGTGGTAAAACAATTCACGCAGCGGCTGTACGTGTATCTGTCTATAAATTTTGAGTTTACTACTTACCAACTGTTTGGTGCTATTTAGCAAAACTAATGACAAACGTCTATTGACATCACTGATATAGATCAAAGTTAGGCATAACAATTTGGAAAAAGTACAAAAATGCGTCAAACAAATACAAAGGATGCCATTATGTTCAGAAATCAATGTTTTTGCCACGTTTCTTACGGTCTTCCGCTAGCGCACCAAACAAATTTTTACCTAATTTTCTATTTCTTTCCCGGGTTCGATTCCCGGCGGGGTCAGGGATTTTCTCTGCCTCGTGATGGCTGGGTGTTGTGTGATGTTTTTAGGTTAGTTAGGTTTAATGAGTTCTAAGTTCTTGGGGACTGATGACCATAGATGTTAAGTCCCATAGTGCTCAGAGCCATTTGAACCATTTTTCTATTTCTATATCAATGAATATACCAGATATGCAAGACATGCACACGAAACGAACATTCTGCCACAAGCTGTACTTATTTTCTTCTACGACACAATGAACTGCAGTGCAACGGAATTTGGATTTCGAAACAAAATTGATTTAAATTTAAAGCAAAGAAAGAAAACGAGAATCAGAAATACGAAACGAAATAGAAAACGAGCGAACCAAAAACTATAACCAGGCTCTCCGACAACTTCAGGAATAGGACCATGTACTTCCGATGTATCCTAAAAATGGACTAGGGGAAGCTCAGATGAAATGAAATGAGCATATGGCATCGTTGGCCGGGAGGCCCCATCCGGGGAAGTTCGGCCGACGAATACGTCGACGCCACATTGGGCGACTTGCGTCCCGATGATGAGGATAAAATGATGATGACAACACAAAACACAGTCCCCGAGAGGAGAAAATCTCCAACCCGGCCGGAAATCGAACCCGGCCCCGCTTGCATGGGAGGCGAGCACGTTACCACCCAGCCAAGCAGGCGGACCTTAAATCTCATATATTGAAGTTCTCGTAAACACAAAAATCGGAGAGCTACAAAGGGATCCAGGAGAAGTGGTAACACGCTGTACTATGTGTTAACAATCTGTGATGCCTGAAATACACAGTGTTGTTGATGTCCAACGCTACCAGCAGCTGACGTTAACGACTACGTCCGTTGTCGAAATGTTAAACACAGAAACGGTGTCATCAACCCAACAGGATTCCTGAAAACATATCGCTTTGCTTTATTGCTAGTTGTGATATTAACATATTAAAATACTATAATTTCACAAACTACACATGGAGAGATGGTCCCACAAGTCTCAAAATGCGTCCTGTGATGTAATGAGACGTTCTCAATTCATAGCTGTAGACTACTTTTCGCTACATTTTCCTGTACATTTAAATGTTATTTCTGTCTTTCCCTAGACAAACACACACACACACACACACACACACACCACACACTTTCGACAGCCATCAAGGAGCAAGACTTTGCATTATTTCCTGAACAGAGTAACACGGACTGCAACAAAGCGTGCGGTAATTCGGTACATGGTTTTTAAGCTGCTCCCAGCCAATGGGACCAGGGCGATTCTGCAGCCTTTCAGGTGGGCCTTTAACCTTAAACGTGTTAGCAGAAGTGAGTCAGATACAATATGTAGCAAAGTAGCTGTTTTCACTGCATTGGGCACTCCACAGCTCAATTTTTTCATGGTCGCTAATACCGAAGTTTTTAAGCACTGGCGGGTTTCGCACTAGTCCGTAAGCCACGGCTCGAAAAACTGCAGACGATATTTCTCCCGTCGACAGAGCGGAAATCAGAGACTGTGCGTAACTCCGGAATGGACCAGGACGGGGGATGAACTCGACTGTATTCTTCTCAAATGAATCATCCCAGGATTCGGCTTTAACAGTTTAGAGGGATTATGGAAGATTTAAATCCGAACAGCCAGACAGGGTTCAGAACCTCTTTACTCCAGAACACGGATCCAGGCCATTTAAATTTAGTGGTAGTGCAGCAAAGTCACTTTAATAGAAACTGTATCAAACAACATTCCACAATGCGAAAATAAAGCTGTGACAGTGTAAAGACGTCGACAGAAACTCCAGTTTATACTTGTGAACAATGTAGAGAGCTGACGCCACAAAATATTCCTTTGAAGTTTAAATAAAATATAAAATTTTCTTACCTTTTCGGTGGACTCTTGTTATTATTATATCAGCTGTACGTGGTTGATTTATAGATTTCTTCTTTCCTGCACAAACTATACACATACTTGCAAAACGTAAGTGGCAACACAGTAAGCACCTGGCGTTCGGGAGACGACTACGATCTGCTGGTGGTTGACTCCTACCATTCGGATAGCTAAAATGTCAATCACTAAGTTATTTTAGACTAAGTATAACGACTTATTTATTTTTGAATCGCGAATATACAAAATAAGGTACACATCTCGTGTCATTCCTTACAGGACAGAGGCCTTCAGGCAACTACGATTTGGCTTACTTACACCTGTTTCAGTCATTTTACTTAATGTAGAAAAATTCATGCGTTACAAATAACAATATTTTTAATGCCGTTGCATTTTTTGTGGGAATCTTTAAAACTGAACTACGTAGTTATTCTTCACAATGATTGATTGTTGAAGTTACTTAATCTCTTCATTTGATTATATATGTATTTTCTGTATTTCTCACCATCTTAGTTTGTCTATCTGACTCAATAATATGTTGTCAGCCTTTGAAATTATAGCATGTCTAAATGCATTTTTTCACATTTGTAATTAAAGCATGTTGGTAGGCCTACAGAAAATGATGAAATTTGAAATACGAATTGATGCACTGTTGGAAACCGAAACTTGATCGAATAGCTGCGAATTGTACATCTCAAATTTTAACGTGTAAATGACCACGTGCCTTCTTACCGTAATTTTGGAGTTTCCCAGTTACTCTAACTAAAATATCTTTGATGAACATATCAGGCTATCGTGAATTTGATATTGAATCAACTCTCTATATCTATCAAGTTTTGTAATCTTGTCTCAATTAGGCTAATCAGGACCTCAACATGCATTTTTAATATCGTAATTATTTAAATGAAACCTTCCCACAAGTCTTTCATACGAATACAGTCAGGAAAATCAACTAAATTTCAGCTCACCTGCTAGATATTTAATAATTTGTTCCTTGTAAAAAAAATTTAACAATTAAAATAAGCAATGCAAAAAGTGCCTGCATTCACAGATATTCCACTCCCTTATAACACATACGATCTGTAGCATTCTGACCTCAGTATCGCGTTGCCCAGATTAAGAAAACAACATAAAAACTAGTTGTAGATATTCCGATTATATTACGTTGGTGGACGGTGTTGAGACGGAATTTTTTAAAATTATGTTTATGAGTCTTTGATTCTGTATAAAGACACAGCGTGCATATGAAATCCATCAACGAACTTCTAAACTTCTTTACGGACGCCTAGTGGCTTGCTTCATGTAAAGAAAAGGCCACTAAAATTAGCTTCAAAAAGGGGATTGCCTTCCAAAAATTAGGTGAATTCTGAAAAACGTTTTAATCGCTCCCGTAGGCGTCTGATGTCAATAAATTGAATTATCCCCTATTTTTGTGTGGATCTTCAACCGTGGTGAAACGAAAACCACCAAAACTTCGATTTTTTTTTTCAAATTCCTAAGCCAAGGTTTTTGTCGAAGAAGAGCAAGTTACCAAAAATCAATAGCATTATATTCTGTATGTTCTGCGTACCAAGAGTGTGCTGTTTAATTAAACTTTCCTGTACAAAAGCTATGTGAGAAATAAGTAATTTTTCACACTTTTCGAGAAACACTCGTTTTGTCGATATAAAACGAGCAGCATCTGTGGTCAATCTGACGTAAAATTTTATAGGAGAATAGATATGGAGCATCAAATTGTGTTTTCAAAAAGTCCCAGAACGTTACACAAAAGCACATCTGGTAAGTAAATATCGCCATTATTCAACCATATGTAAATTTTTGTTATTGGTACGCAATCCATAACTTACATGTTGTCGAGATAATAGTCTGAAAACTATGAAATTAGTAGAATAACGTTATGTAAATAACAAAAAATTTGTTTAAAAGGATATTAGTGAGAAGAAATACGTTAGGTTTATTATTGGTGTATTAGGAACGAAGAAACTAAACTCAGTAAACAATCAATTAAGGTAGATATGATTACATAAAATTGTGTTAAAGTAATGTTGTAAAAAGTCTCTTCATTTAGAGTAAAAGATTAGTTATTTGCTATGTATAATCTGGTTTTCTTAATTTTACAAAAAAAAATGATTCAAATGGCTCTGAGCACTATGGGACTTAACTTCTGAGGTCATCAGTCCCCTAGAACTTAGAACTACTTAAACCTAACTAAGGACATCACACACATCCATGCCCGAGGCAGGATTCCAACCTGAGACCGTAGCGGTCGCGCGGGTCCAGACTGTAGCGCCTAGAACAGCTCGGCCACCCTGGCCCGCTTAATTTTGCAGTATTATTCCTTTACACGCTTGGAGGATGAGAGACAAAATATCATTATCTTTAATTCTTCCATTTCTTCCTTATTGATATTTCATATCCACGGTGGGATATCTTCTTCCTTCTTACAAAATGCAATTACCCATGTCACAGTCATCAATGTCGGTATACGGATGACAGTGCAGGATTAGCCTTCGCACAGTTTGCAAACTGTGGTACACTTAATGGCATTTATTCCGTTGCTAAAATCTCCATGACACCCTGTGACGTATGTGCAGTTGTTTTATCTTCGGAGTACACTGTCACTATGAACTTGTGTTCAGCCCCATCAGTCTCATCAGCAGTAGCATTGGTATTACTGAACATCTCTGCTGCTTTCTGCAGGCTGTTTTTCACCTCCAGTTCCTTGCCTAGTTTCAGATTTCCGTTGCCGGAAAAATACGTTGTCGTGTAGCAGACACTGAAGGCATGCACGAAAAGAATGTCATCTTTCAGTACTTGAGACAACTTGAAATTTATAGAGCTGTAGACTACGTTGCCTTGTCTATCTTTACCCGGTTTCAGTAGAAAAATGTTGAAGCACAATCGGGCTGAAGCGGTCAGGATCAGAAGAAGGCCGACATTTTCAACGACAACACAAGAGTGGACAGTAATGTCAACAGCAGTAGTTCAAATGGCTCTGAGCACTATGCGACTTAACTTCTGAGGTCATCAGTCGTCTAGAACTTAGAACTAATTAAACCTAACCAACCTAAGGACATCACACACATCCATGCCCGAGGCAGGATTCTAACCTGCGACCGTAGCGGTCGCTCGGCTCCAGACTGTAGCGCCTAGGACCGCACGACCACTCCGGCCGGCTCAACAGCAGTAGCTGCAGTTACAGTTCGATCGTCAGCGACTTTCTTGGTAACGATTTACTTGCCCTCAAGTTACGTAATCAGTAAAGAAATGAGGCGCTGTTTATTTTGTTCGTTAGCCAGAAACAAATCTTTTGCAATGGTTCCTTACGTTGTTTCATTAAAAGTGATAGTGGCTCTGCGTGACCGCTCAGTTAATTTTAGACTCCTGTCACTTGTCACATCAGGCAGTTCATCAAACACAATCGTGACTTCTCTGCCATTCCAACACTGATGTAATCTTCATATTAGGTTGGTGCTTAAGTTGATAGCGACCTTTTCTTGCTTTCTGATATTCCGATTGCTGTAGGTTAATTTATCGATTGTCTTTGTTTTTGTAGTTCACTGTTGATATTTTAGCTTGAGTTCAAGTGAGGGGTGACAGCAACAGAGGCAACCAGAAACATTTTCGCCACGTAGGAGGATAATGCCACTGGACAGTGCACAGCAAGAAAATGGTTTTCTCGTTTTAAGGGGGACTACTTTGACATTAGTCAACCTCCACGTTCAGGAAGACCTTCAGAGTTTGATGAAGATCATTTAAAAGCATTAATCCACAATTATCTACGTCAGTGGACTGGAGAACCGGCAAATGTGATGAACTGTCATCATTCCAATACCGTGCAATATTTACATGCTGTGGGGAAAGTTCAAAAATCGGGTGAATGGATACCGTATGCTCTAAGCCAAAATCAAAAAAAAATTCTGCAGGTGGCCATTTTTGCATGTGATTTATACAGTGATGGAATCGAAAAACTATGACAGAATGTTAAAAATAGTAAAGAATATATTACTGACGACTAACGCCTCTGGTATGTGTGTCTATTGTGTTTATTAAATGTATGGAAACGTGCTACGAACTTATGCATCAGCGTAATACTTTGTATAAGTGGCAGTCAAATGAAAACGAAACAGACTACATAACGAGCATGGCGCAGAAGTTGGTCATGCAGGTAGGCAAGGACATGTCTAAAGACGACCTAATTGCCCTATAGTGAAACTGAAAGATATTTCGCTTTTCAGTCATACGACGAAAAAGGGATACACACTGTCGACAGTCAAAAAGCCCACTGATAGGTTTAAGTCATTGCTGTGCCTAACAGCACCATCAGCAGTCACCAGTCCGTACTTTAGCCCAGGTCAGCTACAGCACGTTGGTGGCCTTATTTAAAATCGGTTACTTTGTTAATTAATTGTTACGAAAACCAGTTCCTATACGGAACGACGGGAAGAGGTTTGTAGAGACCGGGAGGCGTACGTGATGACAGCAGACTCTACAGCATGTTCGTTTCTAAAAGATTTTTTTCAGCGTGTTGCTTGATTTCGTCCAAGCCTGCTGCGCCCCGCATCCCCGTCCACGCATCCCCTCCACACCTTCTGTGCATAATCTGTTTACGGTCTTGTAACACCATAACACACGAAGCGTTTTCAGATGTTCTATGATTATCTTCAGACTGTGATGTTTTTAAGTTGTACAAACAATTATATAAAAAATAATTTCTACATCGCAATGGACTTTCTTGGCATCACAGACTGTATAACCATATTATCGTGGATAAATGCAAACCCATTTGTAAGGTCGCATACATCAGAAGTCTAGCTGAAATCATTGCGTGAATCAATGTTAAGATCCCAAAAGTGTAGCTCATATTATTTGTGTATTCCGTTTTGTTTTATATATAAATTTTGTTCCTATAGCTTGAAGCTGACTGTTGATGCAATAATTTAAGAGAAGATCTTGATCACTTAATAAAATTGAAGGGCATCAGTGAACTGAAAGATACTTTAATAAAATTTGAGACTGAGTTGAGGAGCTTGGGATGCTTTGATGTGTGTGAAGGAATTCTGACTTAGTTACAGGTGAGTCGGGAAAATAAATGCAAGATTGTAGTAGGAGAAAGGACGCTATTATCAAAGGAGGTTTGAACGCTTTAACGTTATACATTGCCCAACCCAACGTCAAGATTCTTCAGTTCTGCGATAGTGAAGCTTATATTAGAGGAATAAGCTGTGTTTAATTGGCAAAGAGGTAGTACATTAGGGTATATTAGAGTTTTAATTCGTTTTGCAATAAAGTGAAGTTATCACAATATCAAACACAGATATATATATGTTGAGAATGTATGTTATACTTACTTCGAAACGTTTTTCCTGCTTAATTTTATAGACCAAATCCTATTTGTATAAAGGCCTCAAGAAAGTAAATCATGCACATAAAACTAGAAAATAAATAAATTTGTTCTGAGAATAAATAAAAACAGCAGCATTTTTAAGTACCTCTTTAACAAATCGGACCCTCCTTTGACAAAAGCCTGGCTAAGTCCTTGATGTAGGAGTGTGTATAGAAGTGCTCGCAGTTGGGAATCAAGAAGGAACGGCGCGAGCGTTCACTGCTGTTCGGTTTATGTGTTAGACGTGCTCGACGTGAGATGAGCGATTCGTGTGCATGTCCGCCATCGTTTCGGAAGCCGAGAAAAAGAAACAGCGAGGTTTAGCGCTGTTTTTTTACTGCGGAAGGAGTGTCAGGAAGTGAATTTCATGCCCGAATATCTGCTGTGTATAGCGAACACAATATATCACCTGCCAATGTATCTTCTTAGAGTAAACGATTTCGAGGAGGTTGGGGGCCAGTGAAAGAGAGAAATCGACCAGGACAGGGTCATCGTGTCATTATTCCTTGTGTCACTGCTGCGGTGGATGTTGCCTACAGTAATGACAGACCGCGGACTGTGGAAGACATACGTTCCATGTTGGGCATCAGTCGCGGTACCGCTTACGCCATCATGACAAAGCATCTGATGACAATTAATAAAATATTCCGCGCTATTATGCCGTGATAGAATGGATTTCACAATAAAGCCCAACGTTTCGACCCCATCTATGGAAGGCGTTTTCAAGGGGGACCGTAGCTACTTTGTGTCCGATTCGCGCCCTGGATCGCTACTGAGCTACAATGTCAGTAGTGATCCAGGGAGTGAGTAGGACACTCAAAGAAGCTAAGATCCATCTTGAAAATATCTTGCACAGATGGAGACAAAACGTAGCGTTTTAATATGAAATCCGTTGGACCACGGTGTAATAGCCCGCAATATGTTATTAATGGTGACATTTCCGACGATGAAAGTCTACATTTTACAATTAGAGTATCTGATGTTCCAGAAAATTTGTGCGCAGTGGGTTCCCCACAGCCTGACAGAAGAGTGGAAGCTAAACGGAATGTCGACCTCGCTGCAGCACCTGGAATGGTATCACGGCTTAGACTATCGTTTGTCTGCCATTTGTTGTCGTCGGGATATGAAACATGGAGCCATTATTTTGAGCCAGAGAGCAGGCGTCAGAGGCAACAATAGAAGCACATGGATTCATGTCCATCAGAATAACCCAAAGCTGTGCGCCCCAGCACCGAGAAATGCATGAAGACCTTTTGAAGCCACAGTTAAAGCACAGTAGTACGTGGACATTGTACAAAAATTTTAACGCGCCATCATGTCCAAACACCCAAGAATGTTAACGTACGGCATCATTTGTTGCAGGATAATCCCCGCCCACATCTTGCCAAGATTTTTGTACTACGCTTCAGAAGTTTCGTTGCGAAGCCCTTTCACATCCTCCATAAGTCCCCATTCCTCCCCATGCGATTTCCATACTTTTGGAGGTCTGAAGAAGGACATTCGTGGCCGCCTGTTTGCTTCGGACGAATAGGTTCAAATGGCTCTGAGCACTATGCGACTTAACTTCTGAGGTCATCAGTCGCCTAGAACTTAGAACTAATTAAACCTAACTAACCTAAGGACATCACACACATCCATGCCCGAGGCAGGATTCGAACCTGCGACGGTAGCGGTCGCTCGGCTCCAGACTGCAGAGCCTAGAATCGCACGGCCACGAACGAATAGGTGCACGTCTAGGTACGATCATGCTTCCGCAGACAACTTCAAACATTTTCCGTGAAGGCATTAACCGGCTTGTCTGACAGTGGAAGGAATGTATTAACAGTTATGGCGATAAATTTTGAAATAATAAACAGTTCACTTAGTTAAGTAGTGCCTCGTTTTCATAGGACTGCCCTTCATAATTGTGGAAGAAAATATTAATAGTTCTTTTGCCTTCCATGCCACTCTATGTAACAGAAATTGTAATATACAACGAACTTTGCTTTTCGAAGTTAAGTGGGTCTTAAAAGGTTTCAGACAACATGTAAAACGCGGCTTTTTGTGTTTTCCACACACCTACATCGTTAAACATAGCTATAGGATATGGAACCAGCTCGTACTCAAAATAATGCTGAAGCTCTTCATTGGACTATTTCTGGAACGCGTTTCTGCAAAATATCTTTTCGCGTTGGCGGAGATGACCTTGTCGTGCATTGTGATTTTATGTTTTATTTGAAGAGTAGCCCTCGATTTCTCTTTTGAAATTTCACAATTTGATGTTCTACAATTTTTCTCCTAAAAACTTTGCGACAAACTGGCCAATCTCATATGCTGTACGTTTTATAGCGACGAAACGAGTGTTTTTCGAAAAGTGTGACAAATTACCTTTTTCTGATGTAGCTTTTCTATATAAAAATTTAAGTTAACAGCAAATGTTCGGTACTCAACCGATAAAGTGTTTAATTCCTACATTTTCGTTAAGCTCGACGATTTCCATAAAGCCCTTTGTCTTGGAGGAACTGGGGGAAAATAAACAGGAAAACACGGAAATTTTTGTGGTTTTCTTTTTATCACGACTGAAGCTGCACTCAGAGTCGGTGCAAACTGAGAGTATTCATATCAGAGGCCTTAGTTTCCAAACTTCCACCAATATTTGGAAAGTAGAACTCTAATTTTCTTGCCCTATAAATCATACTTTCAGAAAAGCAACGGACATGTTTACTAAAACTACTGCAAATCCAAGTGGATGTAATAAGAGAGAATGATGAAGAGTGACACTGGCACCGTTACAGTGCGTAACGTAGGGCTGCAGTTAAGACCTTTGTTGATTAACTGGTACATAGGAGAGGTAATGAAGCAAAAGACAATTCACGCAGAGGAATGAAAGCTCAAGGAGAACATGGATGAGAGACAAACCAAGCAAAGACAAATGTGTTTTGAATAGTAAACAGAGAGCACTACACACCGGAAGCAGCTACTAGGGTAGCAGAGTACGTGTGGCGTGCACACGGGGGTTTTTTAGGTTAGAGGGACCCCCCCTTGGGCGAAACGATAAAATACCTGACGGCTTACCAGAGAGGACATTATCATCGTTGATAAAGAATGTCCGTCCTCGGAGACCAAAAACAGGAAAAGTTAACGTAATATTGGTAAACTGCAGGAGTATCCAGGGCAAGGTTCCTGAATTAGTATCTCTTATTGAAGGAAATAGTGCGCATATAGTATTAGGAACGGAAAGTTGGTTAAAACCGGAAGTGAACAGTAACGAAATCCTAGACACAGAATGGAATATATACCGCAAGGATAGGATAAACGCCAATGGTGGAGGAGTATTTATAGCAGTAAAGAATTCAATAATATCCAGTGAAGTTATTAGCGAATGCGAATGTGAAATAATCTGGGTTAAGTTAAGTATCAAAGGTGGGTCAGATATGATAGTCGGATGCTTCTATAGACCACCTGCATCAGCAACCGTAGTAGTTGAGCGCCTCAGAGAGAACCTGCAGAACGTCGTGAAGAAGTTTCGTGATCATACTATTGTAATAGGGGGAGACTTCAATCTACCAGGTATAGAATGGGATAGTCACACAATCAGAACTGGAGCCAGGGACAGAGACTCTTGTGACATTATCCTGACTGCCTTGTCCGAGAATTACTTCGAGCAGATAGTTAGAGAACCAACTCGTGAAGCTAACGTTTTAGACCTCATAGCAACAAATAGACCGGAACTTTTCGACTCCGTGAATGTAGAAGAGGGTATCAGTGATCATAAGTCAGTGGTTGCATCAATGACTACAAGTGTAATAAGAAATGCCAAGAAAGGAAGGAAAATATATTTGCTTAACAAGAGTGATAGGGCACAAATCGCAGAATATCTGAGTGACCACCATCAAACGTTCATTTCTGAGGAAGAGGATGTGGAACAAAAATGGAAAAAATTCAGAAACATCGTCCAGTACGCCTTAGATAAGTTCGTACCGACTAAGGTCCAAAGCGAGGGAAAGATCCACCGTGGTATAACAATCATGTACGAAAGGTACTACGGAAACAAAGAAAGCTTCATCATAGGTTTAAGAGTAGTCGAATCATAGCTGATAAGGAAAAGCTGAACGAAGCGAAAAAGAGCGTAAAGAGAGCAATGAGAGAAGCATTCAACGAATTCGAACATAAAACATTGGCAAACAATCTAAACAAGAACCCTAAAATGTTTTGGTCATATGTAAAATCGGTAAGCGGATCTAAATCCCCTATTCAGTCACTCGTTGACCACGATGGCACCGAAACAGAGGACGACCGAAGAAAGGCAGAAATACTGAATTCAGTGTTCCGAAACTGTTTCACTGCGGAAAATCGTAACACGGTCCCTGACTTCAGCCGTCGCACGGACGCCAAAATGGAAAATATTGAAATAAACGATATCGGAATTGAAAAACAACTGCTATCACTTAGTAGCGGAAAAGCATCCGGACCAGACGAGATACCCTTAAGATTCTACAGTGATTATGCTAAAGAACTTGCCCCCTTTCTATCAGCAATTTATCGTAGATCGCTGGAAGAACGTAAAGTACCTAGCGACTGGAAGAAAGCGCAGGTCGTTCCCATTTTCAAGAAGGGTCATAAATCAGATGCGAATAATTATAGGCCTATTTCGCTTACGTCAATCTGTTGTAGAATAATGGAACATGTTTTGTGTTCTCGTATTATGACGTTCTTAGATAATACAAATCTCCTTCATCATAACCAACATGGATTCCGCAAACAGAGATCATGTGAAACTCAGCTCGCCCTATTTGCCCAAGAAATTCACAGTGCCGTAGACACTGGCGAGCAGATTGATGCCGTATTCCTGGACTTCAGGAAGGCATTTGATACGGTTCCGCACTTACGTTTAGTGAAAAAAAATACGAGCTTACGGAATATCGGACCAGGTTTGTGATTGGATTCAGGATTTCCTAGAAGAAAGAACACAACATGTCATTCTTAACGGTTCAAAATCTGCAGATGTAGAGGTAATTTTGGGAGTACCGCAGGGAAGCGTGATAGGACCTTTATTGTTTACAATATACATAAATGACTTAGTTGACAACATCGGTAGCTCCGTGAGGCTATTTGCAGATGACACGGTTGTCTACAAGAAAGTAGCAACATCAGAAGACTCGTACGTACTCCAGGAGGACCTGCAGAGGATTAATGCATGGTGCGACAGCTGGCAGCTTTCCCTAAACGTAGATAAATGTAATATAATGCGCATACATAGGGGCAGAAATCCATTCCAGTACGATTATGCCATAGGTGGTAAATCATTGGAAGCGGTAACGACCGTAAAATACTTAGGAGTTACTATCCGGAGCGATCTGAAGTGGAATGATCACATAAAACAAATAGTGGGAAAAGCAGGCGCCAGGTTGAGATTCATAGGAAGAATTCTAAGAAAATGTGACTCATCGACGAAAGAAGTAGCTTACAAAACGCTTGTTCGTCCGATTCTTGAGTATTGCTCATCAGTATGGGACCCTTACCAGGTTGGATTAATAGAAGAGATAGACATGATCCAGCGAAAAGCAGCGCGATTCGTCATGGGGACATTTAGTCAGCGCGAGAGCGTTACGGAGATGCTGAACAAGCTCCAGTGGCGGACACTTCAAGAAAGGCGTTACGCAATACGGAGAGGTTTATTATCGAAATTACGAGAGAGCACATTCCGGGAAGAGATGGGCAACATATTACTACCGCCCACATATATCTCGCGTAATGATCACAACGAAAAGATCCGAGAAATTAGAGCCAATACGGAGACTTACAAGCAGTCGTTCTTTCCACGCACAATTCGTGAATGGAACAGGGAAGGGGGGATCAGATAGTGGTACAATAAGTACCCTCCGCCACACACCGTAAGGTGGCTCGCGGAGTATAGATGTAGATAGAATAACGGCTTGCTGAACATCAGAGTTGGTAATTACACAGTTGAGGAATAAGTTAAGAAATTCTATCTGGAAAGTAAGATCAAAGAGATGGAACGACGCCAGGAAGATATCGCAATTTGACGAACGCAGGCGAACAGAGATTCCTTCAGCAAAAGGGACCTACTGGTATCGAATATTGACGTGGATTTAAGAAAGAAGTTCCTGAAAAATTATAGTTGCACTAAATTCTTCCTCATTAAATATTAATGTGTGAAATACGGCAATTGATGGAAATGAGTCGTGGAGGATGAGAAGTTTAGAGAGGGCAGGAATTGGAACCGTCTGACTGTGCTGCTGCTGAAGGATGTTAAAAAATCAACTGGACAGGTTGAGTACGAGGCGAAGAGATATTAAAAAGTGTGGACGCGTTAAGAAGTCTATTGAAAACCTTTACCATAAGAAGAGTCAGATTGGTAGTTAGGGTATGTTACGACACCAAGGAGTAGTTAACTTCTCCTTGATAGGAGCAGTAGAGAGGAAAATTTAAAGAAACATGCAAAAAAGTGGAATATGTCAAATAGATTAGAGGGGACGGTAGTTCTCGAATCGCCCGTTACTACTAACTGATGTTAATGTGTTAGTCACATGTTGCTCCTGGGATCGTTACAGGTGTCGTTTAATATATTTTTAATCAGTCAGTTGCTCATCGTGTTCTGATGGCTGTGATGTGTGCAATATCAACTGACCAGTACATACAATAGAAATGAAGCGAACAGTTCTGCAAGCCTCATACTAAGCACGTGCATTTCTGGATCAGTTCCGTTTGATGCCATTTGCGTTGCACCAAGATTTGCTAGTTTCAAGCAGTTGTAGAAAAATGGATCGTCACGGTTACGACAGGCTGTACAGAATCGCATTGTAGGCTGCAATGCAAGCTTTACCGTTGTCGGAAATTATTTAAAATCTTGAGGGCTTTGTCAGTCTTCTGCATAGGACAGTCTCGTTAGCTGGGATCTTCACACGTCCCAACTAGATGCACAACGTTACCACACTGGTGAGAGTTCAGAGCTGCCTGGAACGTACAACGAGGTGGTCTGTTGATTTTGCTGACGCCACGTCATGTTCATAGAGCATAAAAATACAGTTTATCATCAGTGTATGTTGTTAGAAAATTAGGAAGGGTTAACACGACTGACTGTATTACGGAAATTTAGTGTGCATCAAGGTGTGTTCCTTGAAAGTAATATGATGATGTAACATCAGGTCATAAAAGTGAAGATAAACAAACGACATCAAATTATAGACCAGTCTCCCTCCACCACCATGAGGTATCTACTTAAGGAATAATGAATCACCTTATAGCATTTTAACAACTGCTTAGTTTGGCTGTTGTAGAAGGTTTTCTACAGAAAAATCAATACATAATCTCACAAATATAGTTGTTGTAGAACTAAACAAGAAAAATTATCTTTTTGTCATTTTCTGTGATGTTGTCAAAGCCTTCCATTGTGCTCCACTAAGGAACCTAAAAAATTTGGCATTAAAGACCAGTCCTTCCGCCCTATTTTACTTGCACAGGGTCGTACCTTAATAACAGAAAACAGAGGGTCACATTAACAAAATGGTACCGCAGGAATAAAACTAATTTTGGAGTGGGAAAACATTAAATATGGTATCCAGTAATATTTAATACTAGTATCACTCCAAATTCTTGACCTACATAAAAGATTCACAACAGGCACTGGAGCAATCTTCAAAAACTGTGATGTTTGCTGATGATGCAAAAACATCCACTCCAGACACATCCAGGAGTAAGATTTACGAATGGTTCACAGTAAATGCTCGTAGTGTAAGTGAATAAATTAGCTCTAGTTGGTTCCGAGAATACTTTACAGAAGTCGCCTGTAGTGACTGCTTGTGACTGTTAATGTAGATCACAGTTCGCACCTTGTACTTGAAGTTACAACACCATGTGTGTACGAATAAAGTAATCTGCCTCAGTTACCAGCTAACTACCCAACGGAAAGTCTGAGCTCTTTACACAAAATTAATCAGCTGCCATTGTGAAAGTCCATATTGTAACAAAAGATGGTTCTTAAAAGACGCAAAGACTTTAATATCGCGTATGCATTTTAAAATATTCAACCTCAAATGAACTATTCTGTTACACTAACGGGTCCACTATTTAAAAGAATGTTGTAGTATGCCACACTCATCCCCTGAATGTATTGTCTAACGGGCTACTCCACACGAGATTAATTACAGCGGGATCGGACAATGGCATTGCTGCGGTTGTATGAGAAAAGCCAAAACGAATCACCATTGTATTCAGATACCGGTATGGTGTGGTTTTAACTGTCCCGCCAGTCATGCACTAATTACTTCAGGTCCCAGACAAAAACAGCACAACAAGGTCGACACTATGACAGCGCAGTTTAATCACACTGTAGGCAGAACGACAGCATAACAAAGCTGAAATGAAAAATGATACACTCAGTCTCGCATTGGTGTGTTAGCACACAAAACTGCTGTAGTATACGGTACATGTAATCACAGCTATTGCAACAAAAATGAATATCAACGTGCAACCACTCCTGCAGAAAGTGACATTTTCTGTAAACGAACCGTTCTAAAAGCAGCTCTGTGGAATTACCCCTCAGTAAAGTTACGTTGGCATGGGCTAAAACTAATATAAATTAGCATTAGTGCTTTTATACTAGTTATTGAAAAATACTAGCTTACACAAAAGTTCAGCTACAAAGAAAGAAGGACAATGGCTGGGTAAGAATGAAACACTGTGCATGAACAATTGAAGTCTATACAACTCCATTTTCAATCTTTTAAAAATTACTCTATGTGATCTAAAGTTTTGACGAGACCTAGTAATTCGCTTCTTATTGTGTATAAGGCTGACTGATTAACATCAATACTTTTTGAATGCAATCCACACGATATTATGATACCATTCCAGCTGTTTAGCAGATGTTTGCTGCCATCCTGTCTCGCTCGCGAAATCATGTACTTGAATGTAATTCGGCCTGGCCACTTTATAACTCTGACCAATAAGCGCAAAGACTGTACATATCACAGCTACATCTTCCAGTTAGACAACTCAGAAACGTGCGTTCATCCTGGCAACTCCCACCGATCGCTTCCACTTATGGCGCGCAACAGGTGTGATATATCAGGGGCCACCATTTACAATAACAATGCACTGCCTAAATCTTCACAACAAACAAACAAAGTTAGCTAAGCTGTTCATCCCGCACATTTTCGGAACAGTTAAAGATATCGTAATTCCGTTTTCATCCAGATCAGTTGTGAGAAAGTCTTCACTGAACGACGTACAGTCTCTTTTAGATAGCTATATTAATTACAGAGATACTGGTATAAACTTCGGTTTTGCAAATGGAAGTATAGTAATTTCTGCTGCTAGTAGCATGTTTCTGAAACTGACGAATTCAAAGGCGTTTCACTCATCAAAATCAGATTAATAGTTTCGCAGAAATTACAGTTACTAGAGCTTATGATTTATCTGCTTTGAACATGAAACAGATTGCTATCTTATGCGGAAATTCTTTATTTCAAGCCCAAACAAGAAAATACGTCACGTCGGATAAGCAGAGAGAGAGCTGCACCGCCGCGATACCGGCACAAAAGGGGCACAGAGGAAATACAGCGTCCATTCTGTCTGAGTTGTTTACATGTGTCTAGTGTTGGTCAGTATGGAAAAACATATCTTTCACAGACCCAAAGAAGCTAGTTCTACTACTTGTTTACGGAGAATACGGAAGGAACGCGAGAGAATAGCTGCGTTGTATGTACAGAGGCATCCCGACAGGTGGTGTCCAACAAGAATGACAGTGCAACGAATGTGCAACAGATTGTTATTGGAAGGGCATTAGAATACTACACAAATGTAAGGAGGGAGTCTGCAACAAAGTAGACGTTCTGGCAGCTGCTACTTGTTTCCTCACGTTAGTTTCAGAGAAGCTACGAGCGCCTCTGCAGTAAGTCGTCCCAGCGCCGTCCGCGATTTGCGCGCAAACAACTTCCACCCGTACAAGAATCGCTTCACCAGCTGATTAGCCTCCGCAAGACGCGTGGAATTCTGTCGCTTTGTTCTGATGCGGCACCAAGGCTATATAGCTTCTTTCTTCGAAGTATTCTCCTTATGGATGAAGCGAACCTCACAAATTATGGAAAGCTGAATGTAAGTAGCACGTGTTGTTGAGCTGTAGGGAGTTCTCACTGACTGAAGAAGGTTGAACGTCAGAGGGAGTGGAATGTGAACGTTTGTTGCAGGATAATCCTAGACCACAAGACTGGTCCTTACTTCATCGAAGAAATCTTAACGGGTAAAAAAGAGGCACAATTTCTTATTGAAGTAATAATGTTTTGGAACATTATCTGCGAAAAATAAAATATGATACAGTTATTTCAATAAAAACATGCTCGATCGCATATAAGTTATTTAATTGGTGTCCGGTTTCTATCTGTTACAAGATCATCAGACCACTTTACTCTATGAATAAGAGTACTACATATTCTTAGAGGTCAAAGGACGTGAATACAATCGAAAGAATAAAATAATTTTAAAGTATGGCTGATTTACGCTTGGTAACAACAGGAGACGTTAGCGTGGAGCAGGCAACTCTAGAGGCACAAAAAACGCTGGTAAATAGGGAAATAGGGCTTAATGGTTAATCATAACCAGACGTACGCAAATTTCGCAGTACCCACATCCTGCGAGACCTCACTTTAGTGAAAACTAACCCTTATGCATAGATGGTTCTAGGCCTTTTGTGTAGGCCATCATGCCGGTGTGGGCGTGGAGGAGCTCCACCCTATAAAAAAAGAGAAGGTAGTTTAATAGTTAACGTTCCGTCCACCACGTCCGATATAACGTCACTTGTAGCCAATGGTAGTCAGACATGACTACACACAGCGGAATCCATTTACAAAATATATAATATTACTGAAAGTATGAATAAAGAATGGACACCTACAGAAGTAATTTCTTTAAGCTTTACGTAAAAGCTGAAAACAGAGAAAACCTCATTATCCAATGACTTTGGCTCATTTAAACCTAAGCTGCTCTCTATGGAGACTTACGTTAAGCGTAAGCGTAGCAAAGCCACTTGGTCTGACGACAGCTGCTAACCACAGACACGAAATATGTCCCGCCATTTAGCTAAGATGCTACGGATACCAGATTGCAGAAACCACGCAACATACGTGATCGATGGCGGTAATTATCGATTCACATATCGTTTGCTTGATTACCAATTGGTACCCTTTCTACCAGCTTGGTCCCGCAACATTTTTGACTTCAGGCGGGAAGCGTTTCGTTTCGGTGGTTACCAGTTGACGTCATACCAACCCCTCTTTGCTATGCTTACACTTATCCTAAGTCGCACTAGTGCGTAGCCTACGTTAAAATGGCCAACGTCATTGGATAATGAGGTTTCCTCTGTTTTCAACTTTTTGTAATTCACGTCTTTCAGTAATGCTTAAATACTTCTTTAGCTGTTCATTCTTTGACCAAACTGACAGTAATTACATATTTTACCAACGGATTCCGCAGAATGTAGTCGTATTTCACTATCATTGGCTACCATTGACGTTATGCCGAAGGCGGTTGGCGGACCTTCCGCTGTTAAACCTCCAGCAGCTGAGCCTCACTGGGCAGTGTTCTTCACACCTCCAGAGCCATCTTCCCGACGTAGTCGACTCCTGTTTCCTGTTCTCACCAAAGGTTTATCAGCCACTCACTTTTATGATTGTACTCACGTCGTTTGACCTCTAACAATGTATACTACTCTTTTTCACACACTGCTGATGATGATATTTATAACAGACCGAGGCTGGTCACCAAATAAACAACTGATGAGATCAAGATTGTTTTTATTGAAATAACTTCTTATTGAAGCGCTACCTGCTCTCGGAGAGGAATTACCACTTGAAAATCAAACTGTATGTGGTACCAGCGCGATGCGTGCCCGTTTTATTACTTTCTTGTGGCTAGGGAAGGGCTAACTCAGCTGTTTCCTGTTCGCCGGATAGTGCATCATGGTCTTGTCATTGGACTGCCTGATTTGATGCCACAGTACTTTTTTTCTCAGGAGTAAATACAAAATTAAGTCTATGCGCAAGTTCCGAAAACTCAAGAGTATGTAAAATATCGTACTATTGCAACATGTTCCCCAGCGACTGCAAAGCGCATTACGAAGACTTGATGAAGTAAATGAAATTTTAAGACTGTGTTTATAACAACATTGTTTTTCGATTTCATTTGGCTGCAGTTCCTGGCGTAATTTTGCAATTTAAGAGTGTTTATTGACATTAAAGGCATTACGCGAAGTAATTAACACTCTTTATACCTCAATTACCTGTTCTAAAAACCCATTCAATTTTAGACGTATGTTTTCTTTCGAGTCTCTGGAAGAAACAAGACTAGAAGTGACTGATGACTCACCCTTAGATGCCACATTCTTTGACTTCCAGTTCGAGTGTCACTACTTCCACGTGTGGAAAAGTGTGATTAGCATCGGTTTCACTTTCGTAAGTAAATCCTCTTAGCTCCGTCAAGCCGTCAGCCTGATGTGTCAGTTCCGTATAGCGACACGAACTTCCGTATAAGACAGAAATAGATTTCACGTTCGAAACAGATACATTCCAAGTTCTAAAAATTTTAATTTCTTCGAAACTATTAACCAGATTTTGGAGAGTGAACTGTCGTTGAATTGGTTGTTTTAGTACTATGATACTCGTAGCATAAATTACTCAAATCGTGTTTGAAAAATCGAAATTGATGGTTGTAACATCGGAGATGCAGATAAAATACCTTCTGCACCATCCAAAATTTTTCACCGTTTAAAATCTGTTGATAACTTGTAATATACTACTCTTTCTGAAACTGTAAGATTTATTACAGAAATATAATTGATGTAATAGTATATTTATTTGTGAAAGTACGTAATTAATTGTAATTATAGTGTAAATATTGTAAATTGCTATGTAATCGCCAAGGAAACTTTGTTTAAATAATCAATAGCAAGAAGGCAGTAGCTGCGCCGTTGTTTATCTTTGCGTACGGAAAGTCTCTGTCGCGCTGCGAGCAGAGAGAATGCGAAGCAGCTTAAGTCTCGGAAGAATGTGTAAGTTGTTGGGCGCACCCGCAGACGCGGTATTAAGTTACGGTCGCGCCAATGTAGGCGCATCTACTTTATTAACCAGCGAGCATTGGGAGCACTGTCGGAGAGGATAGGCGGAGGAAGCTGCAATTCTTACTATTTCCTTTTCCATAATTACCCGTAGCTCCGGAGAAGACTCGTGGTTCTCAACCAGTAGCATTGTCGTCGGCTACATTCCTCGTCGTCCGCATCGCTATAAAATCGTAAGACAACTGATACAGTATGACTAATATTGCACAAGCATCACCCAGTGGCATCTCTTTAACAAACTTTAAAGACTAACTTTCTCGAATAATAATCTGCAATAGTTAAATCCTGTAGGGCACCTGTATTGACAAAGTCCTCGCCGCGCCGGCCGGAGTGGCCGAGCGGTTCTAGGCGCTACAGTCCAGAACCGCGCTACCGCTACGGTCGCAGGTTCGAATCCGGCCTCGGGCATGGATGTGTGTGACGTACTTAGGTTACTTAGGTTTAAGTAGTTCTAAGTACTAGGGGACTGATGACCTCAGCAGTTAAGTCCAATAGTGCTCAGAGCCATTTGAACCATCCTTCGCCGCGCGGGGCAGCCGCGTGGTCTGGGGCGACTTGCACGGTCCGTGCGGCTCCCACCGACGGAGGTTCGAGTCGTCCCTCGGGCATGGGTGTGTGTGTTGTCCATAGTGTAAAAAAATGGTTCAAATGGCTCTGAGCACTATGGGACTTAATCTCTGAGGTCATCAGTCCCCTAGAACTTAGAACTACTTAAACCTAACTAACCTAAGGACATCACACACATCCATGCCCGAGGCAGGATTCGAACCTGCGATCGTAGTGGTCGCGCGGTTCCAGACTGTAGCGCCTAGAACCGCTCGGCCACACCGGCCGGCTCCATTGCGTAAGTTAGTTTAACTTAGATTAAGTAGTGTGCAGGCTTAGCGACCGATGACCTCAGCGGTTTGGTCCCATAAGACCTTCCCACAAATTTCCAAATTTCTATAGTCCCCAGACATTATTACCGAGCATGGTCCATTTCCTTTCCGTGCAGTCACCGAGTGTTGTAAAAACACGAAAACTGCCAGTTTTTTTGTTTGCTAATGGACAGTTTCAGTCTAAATTTTGCTACCTCAGTAACTATTCATTCTTGTATAATACAGACTTAATTAATTTTCAATTTTGAGTATTAACTTCACTCATTTAAAGTAACGTAAAATTTCACTAGCAAAACTAATAACAAAAGATACAGCACAAATTAAGAGTGCACAATTTCATTTATTCTGTATCTAGCTCTGCGAGTGACATCTGCTGGCTTGGTACGTATATTATTGTTCTTATGTTAAAAGTAAATCAGTTGTTCTTAAAGTAAATTCAGTTAAATATTTCAATAATTAAAAGTAAATTGCTTGCATTCCTCTGAATTTTGCATTACATTACACTGAGGTTACTGAAAGTCGTTTTTTACGTAACGAAGTTTCTGCTGCAGTAAGTCATTTGTTTAACCAGCAACTTCATTTAACTTTAATTTCAAAATGTAGTATTTTAGAATAAGTAACAGAAAACCCAGTGCTTTCTAATGCATTTATTTTCTAGTGAACTGCTATGTTGTGGAAAATGGTGACAACCTTCTGTTGCCACGCCAGTGATTATTTGCTTAGTTTTCTCCGCAACTACCTTTCTTGGGATCTTGGATATTCAATGCCCTAGTGGGCTGGCAACTGTTTAATTATGGATTTTTTGCTAATTAGTATTTTTTATTATATATTACGTGGTAGCTTTTTCCTCCTTGCGTGTTTCGTGAGCGACTGCATTAAATTCCACATATTTCAAAATTATTATCAGTATTTAGATAAAGTTTAGATTAGATTTTTCCTTCAGAAGAGTCTGTTGTACTCTTTCCTCCTGCTAGACGGTATTATTTTCCTTTGGTAGCGATAGCCTTACCCATTGTAAAATTTCATTAGGCATAAGCGATCACGGTCATTGAAATCGCAGTCCATAGGTCGATTAGGTAGGGGCAGGTTACGTCCTGATATCTCTGTACACAGTATGTCCGCCCCCGGTAGGTGAGTGGTCAGCGCGACAGCATATCATTCCTAAGGGCCCGGGTTCGATTCCCGACTGGGTAAGGAGATTTTGTACGCTCAGGGACTGGGAGTTGTGTTGTCCTCATCATCATCGTTTCGTCCCCATCGACACGCAAGTCGCCGCAGTGGCGTCAAATCGAAAGAATTGCACCCGGCGAACGGTCTACCTGACGGGAGGCCCTCGTCATACGACATTTACATATTTGTAAACAATATAATTATGAATAGAGTTTGCAAATTTGGTGAGGACTTTTTCACAATCCATTTGTATGGAAACCGAATTACATCTTAAACTGTTCATGAAATAGCTGTGGTGAGCATTTTAGCTGAACCACCTGGTACATGTTGACAGTGGTTACTTACGTACTCTGCCTATCTAATCTTGAGGATTCTTCCATAGCACCACAGTTGAGAAGCGTCTGCTCTCTTCTAGCCTGAACTGTTTATTGTCCTCGTTCTACTTCCGTACAAGGTTACAATCGACACAAATTGCTGCAGGAAAGACTACCTAACGGGTTTCTCTTTTCCAGAAACGCTTTCTTTCCTATTGCCAGACTGCATCTTATATCCTTTCTACTTCGGCCGTCGCTTTCTCCTGTAGCAGCTGATATTCTTACGAAAGCATTCGAACAAACAGCACTAACTTCGGCGCCGCTGCGCCCAGCCCACATTGCTCTTTGAGGTAAGCGGACGCCACAGGGCCGTGTGTGGAAGCGAAACACCGCAGGTTTCACCAGCATCTCAAAAACCTACATAAAACACACAGTTCATACTCAGTTCACGCTGGAAACGGTGAATAACGGAACGATTCGTTTCCTGGATATAGAAGTAAACAGAACATCTAGCAGCAAACTAGGGAATAAGATTAGCAGAAAACCGACGCACACGGGAATATATCTGCATGCAGAGCTGTACCACCACCAGCACAGAAGGACGCCTTGTTACGCACGCTGACAGCCCAGGTTTATCAGATGAGCGATGCTGATAACGTCCAAAATGAACTAAACCAGCTGCAAACAACATTACAAGAGAATAGAAGAATGCCGGAGAAAAGCGGACACGCAATTATGTGGGTAGCAGCGTTTGCCGGAAATCAGCGGACATCATCTTTGTCAGGTAGTGACCGTATTCAACAATAGCTCACTGTCTGTAAAAAGAAATGGAACAAATAGGGATAGCTGTTGAATACGTACAGCTATTGGTTTTGATCAGGACTTAACTAAGTATTGTTACAGCTGGATGTCCAGATTCCTTAATCATTTGTGATAATTTTGTGAGACTGGAGTGCATTTTACAGACTACAGATTATTCTATAAACAGAGTGCACTGTTCGAAGTAAAAGCAGTTTTTCGCACCAGCGATGTGGAATACTGCTGCGATTTAATCGACAAGCTAAAACTGTGTTTTAATATATAAAACGAAAGCGTGTCCCAGAGAATCATTTATTAACTACTCATCGAAGTGTTAAATATAATTATTTAATGCTTAGACTTATACTAACCAAGAATTTTGTATTAAAATAATGTTCAAAAAATTCAGTCTAATAACCTAAGTTTTTGTTTTGTTTTAAATATGTAGTACGTAGAAATACAAAGAAGCATATACTGTTATTTCAGGTGTATATTCTGAGGCCAAATGACGCTTTCTGTTTGTATAGAGACTAAAAAACGTGGACTATTATTTGAACAATTTCGCCTTTTTCTTCTTAAAACTCCACCACGTCATTTTTGTAGCAGTTTAGTCGTGGCAATGATTGCCTCGACTTACTTAACGTGGTAGATAGGAGTGCACTTTCAGAAAACTGCTCTTAAGGAACAACTATAATTCAACAGAAACAGAGAGCAACAACCACATACACACTTAGTATGGATATTGAAAAATACGAAAAGTAAACCTATAAAAAATGGTCAAGGAATAGGCCCCTTCAAAGGATATACATGGATGAGCGAAAACATTATGACCACTGGCTTACAAGCGTGTTGGTCCACCATTGGAACGTAATACGGCAGTGATTCTGCGTGCCATGGATTCGAGAGGTACTTTGTAGGTTTCCAGAGACTTTTGGCCACAGATCCGCACGCACAGGTCACACAGTTCCCGTAATTTACGTCCTGGTTGTCTGTGGGCGTGGAGCTGGCGTTCGATAGCGTCCCACTTGTGTTTCATAGGACTCAAGTAAGCTTAATTTGATGCCCAAGACATCACTTGTGTTCACTATCAAGCTCCTCAAACTGCTGCAGCACGATTATGACCTTGTGACATGGGCAGTTATCCAGTTGGAAGATGCCATCGATGTTGAGGAAGACACGAGCATAAACGGTTAAGGTGGTTCCTAATAATGTTCACGTAGACCACAGCTGTCATGGTGTCTTGGGTTACTACCGCAGGTCCCGTAGAACTCCAGGTGAATGTCCGCCATAACGTAACAATGCTCCCACCGACCTGTGTCCGTTCGCCTGGATGATGGCGTACCCGGACACAACCATCGATCTAGTTTAACAAGGAACGTGGTTCATCCGACCAGGCGACACGATTCAATTGACCCGCTGTCCGATCTCGATGACCCCGCACCCACTGACGGTCCTGTTGGATCAACATGGGAACACCCAGAGGACTTCCGCTGTGGAACTCAATGTTAAACAACGTGCGCTGAACAGTGGTCTCCGAGACACTTTTGTCTGCGCCGGCATTGTACTCTGCCGTCATATCTGCCACAGATGGCTGCCTATCGTGCTTTAGATAACTGGAAAGGTATGGACGTCCAACTTCTTGCCGCATACTCGTGGTTTCTTCATCCTTCATCCACTTTCCATAGATGCTCAAGACAACAGCCCGCGAACAGCCGACCAGCCTCACCGTTTCCGAGATGCTCGTCCCTGCCACCGTGCCACAGCAATTAGGCCTTTGTAAATGTCGTTTATGCCACTGCAATCTGCGCCACTTATCGTCGCGAGAATGATTTCCCATTCGTCTCTGCTCCGCTCAGATACTTGGCTTAACCGCGCCACGAGCCCGCAGCGTCACGAGTAAGCATTCATCTCGTGGTGGGCAGTGGTCATAATATTTTATATCATCAGTCTATTTAAGGAAAGCAGGAAACACAATTTCTGTAAATAATATAACATTTATTTTTTGAACTGTTCACTCTCTCTCTGGGAAATTACGGGTATCAGCGACAGAATATTACATTTTTTTTCAATCTTCACCATTTTTATGCTAGAACTGCAGTACACTTTATTTATTAACATAACGAAATTAACGCTGATAATGCTTCTACAGTACAGTTTACAGTTAATAATTGTGACCAAACAATCTACACGGACTCAGTGATTTTCATGTTGTTGTTGTTCTGGTCTTCAGTCCTGAGACTGGTTTGATGCAGCTCTCCATGCTACTCTATCCTGTGCAAGCTTCTTCATCTCCCAGTACTTACTGCAACCTACATCCTTCCGAATCTGCTTAGTGTATTCATCTCTTGGTCTCGCTCTGCGATTTTTACCCTCCACGCTACCCTCCAATGCTAAATTGGTGATCCCTTGATGCCTCAGAACATGTCCTACCAACCGGTCCGTTCTTCTTGTCAAGTTGTGCCACGAACTCCTCTCCAATTCTATTCAATACTTCCTCATTAGTTATGTGATCTACCCATCTAATCTTCAGCATTCTTCTGTAACACCACATTTCGAAAGCTTCTATTCTCTTCTTGTTCAAACTGTTTATCGTCCATGTTTCACTTCCGTACATGGCTACACTCCATACAAATACTTTCAGAAACGACTTCCTGACACTTAAATCTATACTCGATGTAAACAAATTTCTCTTCTTCAGAAACGCTTTCCTTGCCATTGCCAGACTACATTTTATATCCTCTTTACTTCGACCAACACCAGTTATGTTGCTCCCCAAATAGCAAAACTCCTTTACTACTTTAAGCGTCTCATTTCCTAATCTAATTCCCTCGGCATCACCCGACTTAATTCGACTACATTCCATTTTCCTCGTTTTTCTTTTGTTGATGTTCATCTTATATCCTCCTTTCAAGACACTGTCCATTCCGTTCAACTGCTCTTTCAAGTCCTTTGCTGTCTCTGACAGAATTACAATGTCATCGGCGAACCTCAAAGTTTTTATTTCTTCTCCATAACTTTATCATATATTCATCATCGTTTTTCAACTCAAGTTCCACGGCTGTGGTGTACAAGCGCTCGCCACCTCCTTCTCCATACATCTTCTGTACCAGGACAACTTCTCATTGTTGTATTTTCTCCTCCACATCTGATGTTACAGTCTCTATCAATCGTTTTTTGTTGTCCCCCGTGGTCTTCTTCCTACGAGGTTCTGTTGAAATACTTTTTGGCAGGTCTTTCGCTGTTCATTCCCATTACGTGCCCATACCACTGAAGCCTGCGTTTCGTTTCGACACTGGTTAACAGGAACCTCAGCACCATCTATTTTTCTATTCACCTCATTCCTAATTTTGTCGTTTTTTGTTGCGCGATTCATAGGTCTAATGAATCTCATTTCTGTTGCCTAAATTCTGCTGAGGTCTTTGTTTATTAGCATCCATGTTTATAGACCTTATGTAAGGATTCGTACGAAATAGTTGTGTTAGATGATCGCTTTTGCTTTTCGTGGCTTTTCGTCGTCCCAGAGAATGCTTTCTGTGTCCTGCTGAGTACTTCCTGCGTAATGGTGTTGTCTTTCGAGATCGTGCTTCCTAGGTACTTGAAATGGGTACCAGATCCTACTTTGACTCCTTCTAGAAATATATTCAAAGTTATTCCTTGCCTGTTGATCGTCATTTCTATTCTCTTTGTTTTATTTATTTTTAGCCCTAAATTTTTGAATGTGCTGTTCCAGTCATTAAGTTTCTCCTGTGCTTCAGCTTCTGCCTCTCCCCATAATATCAAACCACCAGCAAAAATCAGGGCATTTAAAATGTATTACTTATGATAAATTTTAGTCCTGTTTTTGGATTTAGGCAATGGCTTTCAAGCAGAACCTAATATTGCAAGTCCCCTCATAATTGTTTACAGTTCTCTCTATCCTGTCGTCAAGCTTCTTTCTCTTCTTCTCTTAAAGATTCACCGCTGTATCCTTTCTTTCAGGATTGCTAGTTCTGCAAGGTTCGCAGGAGAGCTTCTGTAAAGTTTCGAGGGTAGGAGACAAGACACTGGCAGAAGTAAAGCTGTGAGGACCGGGCGTGAGTCGTGCTTCGGTAGCTCAGATGGCAGAGCACTTGCCCGCGAAAGGCAAAGGACCCGAGTTCGAGTCTCGGTCGGGCACACAGTTTTCATCTGCCAGGAAGTTTCATATCAGCGCACACTCCGCTGCAGAGTGAAAATCTCATTCTGGAAAAGAAGTTCCGTTCTGATGAAGAGGTACGCCACGCGGTGCATGAGTGGTTGCGCGGACTACCAAAAGAATTATTTTTTTCTGAAGGTATTTATGCACTTTGTAAGCGCTGGAGGACTTGCATTGAGCGTGGCGGAGATTATGTTGAATACTGATACAGCTTTGTACCACTTCTGCACAGTGAATAATATTTTAAAAAAATATTAGTACTGAGGCTGGAACCAATGATCTAACGATCAGAGCTACATCGCCTTTCCGTGGTATGTGTCTTGCGGAAAACCGTGGATGCCTAGTAACGAGAACAATGAATTTGGTTTAACCAAGCTTCCGAGATGGCTGCAGTGTTTATTTCTTGCGAAGCAATTCTTTTTGCATGGATTCTCTGTTTGAAATAGCGGATTTGGCGTTCCATTAAAGAATTTTAATCGTTATTTCGACGTGTCGAAAATTTTAGTAACATCTGGCGTATTGCTGTGGAATTAACTGGTCATTGAGGTACCGTTTGGATTTCGTAAATGACCTTCACGATCAGATTGGAAAGACTGTCCTACGGTGAATATGACCTAACAGGATGCAGTCTTCCTGTTTCCAGCTATGGAACTGAACTTCCGTTTCAGTAGTTCTTCTACGGAATGGAGGCATGGTATTACGACGGGTATGGATTGCTGCGAATTGGCCCAAGTGGTAGGACGTTGCGGTGCAGAGGTGACGGTGGTTTTCGTCAGGGTGAGGGCGCAGGACAGGCGATCTGACAGCGCTTGTGTGGCTAATTCTGAGCGACAGGGCCGGTAAAGCTGGGGGAGAGCGCATTGCGTCGGTATACGGCCTATGAGAGGTATCCGTCTTGGCTCCCTTGAAAGTGATGCCTTGCCTACTAGCGACTCCCCTGAAGTACATCTGGTACGATAACTCTGGGCACGCCCTATTTAAGGCGCCACGAGCCTGGTTACTGTGCATACATCGCAGCTAAGATGTGGGGCAGTCGGCGTAAGCGTGATTTTCATCACAGTTAGCTCAGATGGAAACCCAGTTCTAAGCAAAGAAGAGAATGCAGAAAGGTGGAAGGAGTATATAGAGGGTCTATACAAGGGCGATGCACTTGAGGACAATATTATGGAAATGGAAGAGGATGTACATGAAGATGAAATGGGACATATGATTCTGCGTGAAGAGTTTGACAGAGCACTGAAAGACCTGAGTCGAAACAAGGCCCCGGGAGTAGACAACATTACACTAGAACTACTGACGGCCTTGGGAGAGCCAGTCATGACAAAACACTGCCATCTGGTGAGCAAGATGTATGAGACAGGCGAAATACCCTCAGACTTCAAGAAGAATATAATAATTCCAATCCCAAAGAAAGCAGGTGTTGACAGATGTGAAAATTACCGAACTATCAGTTTAATAAGCCACAGCTGCAAAATACTAACGCGAGTTCTTTACAGACGAATGGAAGAACTGGTAGAAGCCGACCTCGGGGAAGATCAGTTTGGATTCCATAGAAATGTTGGGACACGTGAGGCAATACTGACCGTACACCTTATCTTAGAAGAAAGATTAAGGAAAGGCAAACGTACGTTTCTAGCATTTGTAGACTTAGAGAAAGCTTTTGACAATGTTGACTGGAATACTCTCTTTCAAATTTTAAAGGTGGCAGGGGTAAAATACAGGGAGCGAAAGGCTATTTACAATTTGTACAGAAACCAGATGGCAGTTATAAGAGTCGAGCGGCATGAAAGGGAAGCAGTGGTTGGGAAGGGAGTGAGACAGGGTTGTAGCCTCTCCCCGATGCTATTCAATCTGTATATTGAGCAAGCAGTAAAGGAAACAAAAGATAAATTCGGAGTAGGTATTAAAATCCATGGAGAAGAAATAAAAACTTTGCGGTTCGCCGATGACATTGTAATTCTGTCAGAGACAGCAAAGGACTTGGAAGAGCAGTTGAACGGAATGGACAGTGTCTTGAAAGGAGGATATAAGATGAACATCAACAAAAGAAAAACGAGGATAATGGAATGTAGTCGAATTAAGTCGGGTGATGCCGAGGGAATTAGATTAGGAAATGAGACACTTAAAGTAGTAAAGGAGTTTTGCTATTTGGGGAGCAAAATAACTGATGATGGTCGAAGTAGGAGGATATAAAATGTAGACTGGCAATGGCAAGGAAAGCGTTTCTGAAGAAGAGAAATTTGTTAACATAGAGTATAGATTTAAGTGTCAGGAAGTCGTTTCTGAAAGTATTTGTATGGAGTGTAGCCATGTATGGAAGTGAAACATGGACGATAAATAGTTTTGACAAGAAGAGAATAGAAGCTTTCGAAATGTGGTGTTACAGAAGAATGCTTAAGATTAGATGGGTAGATCACGTAACTAATGAGGAGGTATTGAATAAAATAGAGGAGAAGAGGAGTTTGTGGCACAACTTGACAAGAAGAAGACCGGTTGGTAGGGCATGTTCTGAGGAATCAAGGGATCACAAATTTAGCATTGGAGGGCAGCGTGGAGGGTAAAAATCGTGGAGGGAGACCAAGAGATGAATACACTAAGCAGATTCAGAAGGATGTAGGTTGCAGTAAATACTGGGAGATGAAGAAGCTTACACAGGATAGAGTAGCATGGAGAGCTGCATCAAACCAGTCTCAGGACTGAAGACCACAACAACAACAACAAACAATAGCTCGTCTTACGGAAGAGCGACACTGGCTGCTTACATGATTTGAGGCAGTTAAAACGATGTCGCAGAGAAGGAACCTTTCCCTTCACCGAGCAACGCAACCCATAAACTATAAGAAAGTTTGACAGCAGCTGCAAGTCAAAATAAACCACGGACGTTACAAATGGTGCTATGATATTACTCGTAATTCCACCCTTCGTCACCTCTGTGATGGTACAGGGAGAAATAATCGCGTGTAAGAGTTTTTCTTCACTAAAGCTGGTATCAGCTTTTCGATTTACTCCCTGGCGCATAATTACGTGACTTGATATATACTGTAGGTGTCTAGTCAGTAACCTGAAAATACGAGAGACTATGGCAGAAAGTCAGCTGCAGGGCGTGAGTTAAATTCATTTGTAATCATATTTCTTTTTGTTGATAATATATTGTACTGTTTTTCCTGAACTGTGAATTTGTCGTAAATTAAAGCTTTCCGATTTCCATAGGGTGCAGCCTACCGAAGTTCCCTTCACGTACTTCCACATATGTACAGAAAGGGCCTGTGTCACTGACACGCTTATTTTTTATTCACTGCGTAAGCTGACGGACCAGAGGGACAAGTATTGGTTGTATCGCGAGACGGGGCAACGCTAGAAGCACCCGGCACGTGCTGACAGGGATGGTTGTAGAGCTGCAGGCCGCGCCAATTGCAAAGCCTCGTCTACTTCCCTTGGTTGGTTGCCGTACCACTCCACTGGGAGTGCTGCCTGTCTGTCCCCATTTACACCCCTATGTCCGCTTCTGTACGACACCACTGCCAGATGAGATGATGTCGGCGTAGTCGGTAAATCACTCAGAATATCCGCAGCCTCCACGACTGCTGAGTGCATTGGCTGCTGGTCTGTCATCGGCTGATGCCCAGCTGCCGACCAAGGTGCAGGTAGCCGTCTTCCCCGTAGGGCGGTCCGCAGCTCGTGGTCGCGCGGTAGCGTTCTCGCTTCCCGCGCTCGGGTTCCCGGGTTCGATTCCCGGCGGGGTCAGGGATTTTCTCTGCCTCGTGATGACTGGGTGTTGTGTGATGTTCTTAGGTTAGTTAGGTTTAAGTAGTTCTAAGTTCTAGGGGGCTGATGACCATTGATGTTAAGTCCCATAGTGCTCAGAACCATTTGAACCCCGTAGGGCACACTTTCCATTTTTAGGAAAATTTTATTTGGCTCTTATGGGTAATTATGGTGCTCTACTGTTGTCTAGCGGCAAGCAGTACGTAGCACGAACATAAGTGACTTAATGACACTAGACATGGAAATCCAAGAAGACAGCACGCAGCGACTACAAAGAAGTTAGCACCTCGGAGTCTCGGCGCAGAATGGAATGGACTTAAGGCTTTTATTTCTTTTTCTTGAACTTTAATTCTGTTTCCAAATTTCTTCTTTACTTCCTTCGGTCTTGCTCAATGTACAAACTCGATAACATTGGGGATAGCCTACGACCCTGTCTCACTCTCTTTCCTGTAACTGCTTCCTTTTCATGTCCTTCGACTCTTAACTGCGGGCCAGTTTCAGAACAAGTTGCTGATAACGTTTTTCTTCTATCACTTCTACCTTAGGAATTTAAAGAGTCTATTCTAGTTAACTTTGTAAAAAGCTTTCTCTAAATTATAAATGTAGATTTGCCTTCCTTCAGTCTATCTTCTAAGGTAAGTCGTAGGGCCAGTACTGCTTCACGTAGTCCTACATTTCTCTGGAACAAAAACTGATTTTCTCCGATGCCGACTTCAAGCAGTCTTTGTTTTTTTCTGTAAATAATTCTTGTCAATATTTTGCAACCATGACATGAAACTCATGATTCGGAAATATTCACATTTGTCGGTACCTGTCTTCTTTAGAATTGGAATTATTACGTTTTCCTTGAAGTCCGAAGGTCTTTCAGCTACGATTTACTACGTTTTCCTTGAAGCCTATGGTCTTTCAGCTACCTCTTACAGGGCGTTTCAGAACGAAGTTTTAAAACCTTGAGGACAGGTTCCTTGCACCAAAACATGAAAAAAAATGTCCAGGAAACATGGACTCTAAAATGCGTGAACAAGTGTTCATAGCTCTTAAGGTATGCACTTTAAAGTCCATGTGTCCTCGACATTTCTTTTTTTTTTACGTCTTTTGGTCCATACTACCTACTCACAAAGTATGGAAAGCAAAGAGCTTCCATTAGAAGATATGTGTTTCACTGAATCGAGGATGATCAAATGTCATAGCTCTTAAAATATGCAGTTTAGAGCCGATGTTTACTGGATATTTATTTCTATATATCTGGTACGCTAGGTGGAGTACTTTCTTATGGATGTTTTCCCATGGGTCTCAATGATTCTGAGGGAATGTCATGTACTCCAGATGCCTCGTTTCGACTCAGGTCTTTCAGTACTCTGTCAAATTCTTCTCAGAGCAACCTATCTCCCATCTCACCTTCGTTTACTTTTCCTTTCCATTCCTTTCCTTTCCATAATATCGTCGTCACATTCGTTTCCTTTGTAAACCCCTTCTGTACATTCTCCTGTATTTTGGTCTTCGTTTCTATACTTCGCACTGGCTTACCGTCTGAGCTCTGATTTACTCATATTTTTGACAAATAATACGTAGATAAAAGTTTGAAGCTGGCACCCAGCAGAAGTACCTAATGTACGAAGATGATCATGAGAATGATAAAAAGGTACATTCAAAGGCTCCCATAACTATGCGAAATGCTTCTACTGAGCGATTCTCAAATACGTTTTAAAAATTGACAGATAGGTTACTCTACTCAAGTAAGAAATCTTATATATCCAGGTGTATTTGGTTTACGAGCTAGCTGCACGAACATGCTGTAGCAACAGCTCTGCAGATTTTAGATTGCATGCGCAACAACGTGCTGAATAGTTCATATATTAAATATGTTCTGTGGTGTTAGTAAATCACAACAAATAATTAAAATGTTTCCATTTCATTCAGACCCAGCCTTAGACGAATCTAATCAAAGACTATTGTCCCCTTTAGCAAAGTCCATGCGAAGATGTTCTCTACATGCTTACTAAACACAACAGTGTAAACATGATCGCAATTCGCTAAACTGAGTTGGTCCGGCAGCCAACATGCAATTAAATAGTAACTCGAATAAAAATACAAAAATGAATCATTTACCCTATGAATTAAGCAAATACAGGTACACTCACTTGTAAAAAGAACATATACTTAAAGAACATTTTTTACTTGTCTTCACGTGAGAGGCCTATCCTCAAAATTTGCTCACGTGATTCGGACCATGTTGTGTATACACGGAGCAATGTAATAATGAAGAGACTTAATAAGTTTCGCAGAACGTAATATTTAAAAATAAATTTGCTCAAGTTAATCGCATTAGTTCTATTGCCATTATTACAAAAAAAATCGTAAAAACTTGGGAGGTGACAGTGTCAGTGAAAATCGTAAATTTTGTGACAAAAGTATATGTGATAACATAGTTTTATGGTGAAAGTCATATTTCGGGCTACTCCTCTCGAATTACTGATCTACTGATTTCTCTGTAGTCTTGAATCATTTGGATTTTGTTTCCTTTTGGCCCATGAGAATGTACAATGAACATGGACGCCACTCTTAGAAAAAAATTTTGTGAAGTGTTTGTGGCTCACAAATGTAAGAAGTGATGCTGATAAAAATACTGTTATACCTAGTAGAAAGTCGGCAAAGCGTATTCTTTATCGAAGAGACATGGTCCGAATGAGGCCATTTAGCTAACATCGATATTTACGCTACAATAGGTACATCTACAAACTATAGCGAAACGTTGTCCTGTATGCTAGACACGAAGTGAATACGATAGACCAGTTACTAAGCTACGAGTTCACTATGCTTTGTAGCAGAATGTGAACTCTGATGACTTTTACGCGGCCAGACACTACTGATAGTATCAGCTTCCTCGTTAAAACTAGGCGGTATTGATTTCTCTCCATTCCTTGCTGAGTTCCTTTCATACTTACCAACTTTTTCCTTCGACCTGCTGTCTGGATGTTTTAATAAATATGGCACGCGTACTTCACGTCGATCCTGAATGTGTAAATGTACGTCTTTTACGGAATTCCTCTGGCACCTTATCTGTTCCGGCGGTGAGGCCGCGCCACGTTCCACCAGACGTTAACGAGTCTGCAGCGACTCCCGCCGCCAGACCACCTGGCCCCGACGCGCGCCCGCAATTAAATCGTCAGGCGTGGAGCCTGAGCCGATCGCTCGTACGTCGCCCTTCCAGATAGCGTCGCCTCTCTACCGTAGCGTCAGCATACCACATAAGTTGTCGGATCAGAGAGCGCCGTTCGGAGGGGGACCGCTACGGCTTTTCTTTCGGATTATCGCCTCGGCCGTCACTGGCAGGAGAGTACCGTTGCTCTTCACACTGGTAACAGAGCGATACGGCATTCGACAAGCGACGCGCTTTATAGTCAGGCGCTGCTCATTTGTCACCGTTACATTTTATTTGCGTTCGTAACTTTAAGTAGAGGGGGAAGTCCACAGCCATCCACTGCTGAGCTTGCCGAAAGGTTTTCAGTCTTTCAGAGAAGGCTCTCTGATGATGTGGAGACGTAAGTATCTAAGTTTCCCTTTGGGTCACATAATTAAGGGAGGCGCAGATGTAGTCGCAATGATGAATTCAATAATAGGAAAAGGAAGGGAAGGAAAGATATTAAGACGGGAGTACAATAAGTAATGCAATACATTCCAGAATGAGATTTTCACTCTGCAGCGGAGTGTGCGCTGATATGAAACTTCCTGGCGGATTAAAACTGTGTGCCGGACCGAGCTTCTGTAAAGTTTGGAAGGTAGGAGACGAGGTACTGGCGGAAGTAAAGCTGTGAGGACGCGGCGTGAGTCGTGCTTGGGTAGCTCAGTTGGTAGAGCACTTGCCCGCTAAAGGCAAAGGTCCCGAGTTCAAGTCTCGGTCCGGCACACAGTTTTAATCCACCATGAAGTTTCATATCAGCGCACTCTCCGCTGCAGAGTGAAAATCTCATTCTGGAAACATCCCCTAGGCTGTGGCTAAGCCATGTCTCCGCAATATCCTTTCTTTCAGGGATGCTAGTTCTGCTAGGTTCGCAGGAGAGCTTCTGTAAAGTTTGGAAGGTAGGAGACGAGGTACTGGCGGAAGTAAAGCTGTGAGGACGGGGCGTGAGTCGTGTGTGGGTAGCTCAGTTGGTAGAGCACTTGCCCGCGAAAGGCAAAGGTCCCGAGTTCGAGACTCGGTCCGGCACACAGTTTTAATCCGCCAGGAAGTTTCAATGCAACACATTATTTTTCTGAAAGCAGTTTGGTTTTATTCTGGTTTCCAATACACCGCATTATTCTCTACTCTTTTGGCTACAAAATGCTATTTTTCAGTGCAATCTCTGATCAGTGCGGGGGCCTTACGCTACCTTACTTGGAGGGCTCGTATGGCAGCACGTTACCGCTATACTGGTCAATGTCTGGGCCAAAGTCCTGCTGCATCAAATACCTCCTCGTCATCCCCGTGCTGCCTGCCGCGGAGTGCATCCTTCATTGGGCCAGACAGATGGAAGTTGGAAGGTGCGAGGTCTGGGCTGTTAGGTGGATGAGGATGAACAGATCATTGAAATTCTGTGAGCGCCTCTAGAGTGCGCAGACATGTGTGGGACCTTGCGTTGCCGTGGAGAAGGGGAATTTCGTTTGCATTTTTGTGGCGGCGACTACACTGAAGTTGTTAGAATATCCAGAGGGTAGTGCAGTACACGTCAGAATTGATCGTTGCGGGGTGGGAGGATTATTATTTATTTGCAATTTCTGCTACCAGTCACTTTTTTTTATTTTTTGTGTTATGTTTGATCTAACATAATACAATGCGTTTCGAACATGTTCTGTTCATCTTCAGGCGTCTATACATACATACATAGAAATATTACTTAAAAATAAACCGTCTTAGCCGGCCGAGGTGGCCGAGCGGTTCTAGGCGCTACAGTCTGGAGCCGCGCGACCGCTACGGTCGCAGGTTCGAATCCTGTCTCGGACAGGGATGTGTGTGATGCCCTTAGGTTAGTTAGGTTTAAGTAGTTCTAAGTTCTAGGGGACTGATGACCACAGATGTTAAGTCCCATAGTGCTCAGAGTCATAAACCGTCTTAAACTAGATTAATCTAGAACTCTTTGTCCTTTCTTTGTTACTGTAGCGGCTGGTGTGGGATTTGGTGGGGGGGATGGTGGGGGGGGGGGGGGGCAGTGGATGGCCAAAAATCGAAGTCAGTGATGTCTTCTGCTGGTTTTCTTCCTTGTGGTTGACTATGTATGATATCACAGCCTGTATAGGATGCAGATAGTTTTGCATCAGTTGTGTGTTGCGAAAATAGCGTGAAAGGCTTTTATATGACAGTTGATCACCTACGATTTCATCACCTTGCAGCTTCACTTGCATCACTGGTTTAGTGGGAGGGCATCTCGTCCAGTTGTGCAGCGAGGTTTTTGTTTGCCATGTGTCGACCACCTCGAATGAGTGTCCGCACGTTCCAACATTGCGGGAGTCACAATTGTGTGCCGCCTGTCGGCGTGCGGGAGATCGGACAGGTTTGCGCCACCATGTTAAGATGATGACAGACGCCTCACCCAGTGACTCACCGTGCTTCTGTTCACTGTCACCCGTAGACATTCCACAAGCGCCTATGAATATCTGTGATGCTCTGGTTTCCGTCCAGTAGAAATCTTTGGATAACACAAGAAATATTGAATTTAATTCAATTAAGGAGAAAACGTAAACATACAACAACTGTATCAGGCAAGAGGGAATACACACAACTGAAAAACTGAGACTGACAGGGACTGCGAAATGGTAAACTGGAACGGCCGGAAGCATGCGTGACTGTGTCAAAAATAGGTGGCACGTTTAGGAAAACTAAGGAGATCTTTGGAGGGAAGAGAAGCATCTCCATATTAAGGACTCAGACGGCAAGCCACTAATAAGCAAAGAAGTGCAGGCTGAGAAGACGGAAAGAAGCTGTAGAAGCGCTGTACAATGGAAACATATATGAAATTAGTTTTATGGGGAGGGAAGAGGAAGTAGATAAAGATGAGATGTGTGATCTGCTACTGCGAGAATAATTTGGTAGAACACTGAAAGGGTAGAAACAATGCCTATGGAGCAAGAGACATTACCCCAGAATTATTGAATTCCTTGGGAGAGATAACCATCACACAACTATTCACCTGCCATGCGATACATTTGTGACAGACGCAGCACCATCAGATTTAAATAAGAATGAAATAATTCCAATTCCAAAGGAAGGAGATAGTGACAGGTGCGAATATCACAGAACATCAGTTTAAAAATTCGTAGTTGCAGTACTGGGACGAATTATTTACAGAAGACCTTCGAGAAAATCAGTTAAGTTTCTGGAGAAATTCTGGAATACGTGATGAAATACTGAACCCTACGGCTTGTACAGAATCAATATATTTAACTATGTCAGAGATAGAACCGTATGCTTGAAACAGAATTAATCTCTATGTAATTAATTAATATCCTTTCCGGTTTACAATAGTATTCTGATTCTTGTTAAGAAATGCGATAAACGAAAAGTCTTCTTCTTGTTAACTCTCTCTTGTTCCGACCACCAAGCTGTAAGGTCATTTATCAGTTACGTTCTGTACTCTTCCCTGAATAATAGCCGATATACGTTTAACTATGTTACCATTCTTTAACCATGTACTTGATTCATTTTAATAATATTTCATGAGACATGTGTTAATGTACAGCCTGTTAAATTTGGTAGAAGTGATTGGCTTAGTGACGCAACGATAGTGCGCCATCAGCGTGCTATCGTTGTTTATGCATTTTCATTTCTACAAGTTGTTCCTGCAATCTAATGATCTTTACCAAGTCCGATTACTGTTATTATCACGCATATCATTTTGTTCACTTAAAATTAAACATTCACAAGTTATTCTGTCACCAGACTTATCGCCTCTCTAAGAAAGACTACTGGTTCTGAGCAGTCATTTCAATGAAGATGACAAGCATTTAATGCTTTGAAAATATTAGATGACACAGGAGAACGAGATCTTAAGTCAGTAATTCTGAAACTTAATTTTTCATAACTCAAATATTTTCTTGCTGTCGTCAATGTGATGCGGCCTTATTTAGAAAACACTTTACTTTCAGTTCTAAACATTTATTAAATCCACACAGGTGCGAATATAGAGCTATCATTACAGACTTATCTTAAAAGATAGGCTGAAAAGCAAAGCTACGTTTATAGATGTTGTAGGTCTAGATAAAGTTTCGATAATGTTGACTGGAACACACTCTTTGAAATTGTAAAGTCCCATGGGCAAAATATAGATAGCGAAAGGTTAACTTGAACGAAAACCAAACTGCTGTTATAAGAGTAAAGAAAATGAAAGGCAAGCAGTAGTTGAGAAGACGGTGTAACGGGGTTGTACCCCATCCCCGATGATACTTAGTTTTTACATTAACCAACGAAAAATTTGGTATGCGAATTAAATTTCAAGATGAATAAATAAAAACACTGAGGTTTGCCGATGGCTGTGTAAATGTGTCGGAAATGGCAAGGCACTTGGAAAAGCAGTTGAGCGGAATTGATGATGTCTTTAAAAGACGTTACGTGATTAACACCAAAAAAACGTAAAATGAGGATAAAGGAAAATAGTCGAATTAAATTAGTTTACTTCGAAGGAATTAGATTAGAAAACGAGACAGTAAAAGTAGTAAATGAGTTTTGTCATTTGGGCAGCAAAACAAGCGAGATGACATATTTAGAAACTATATGAAATGCAGACTGACGTTAGCAAGAAAAGAAGTTCTGAAAAAGAAAAATCTGTTAATATCGAACGTAAATGTAAGCGCTGGGAAGTCTGTTCTATAAGTATTTATCTTGAGTGTAGTTTGCAATGATAGTGATATGTGGACGGTAAGCACTTCAGACAAGAACAGAACAAAAGCTTTTGATAAACGGTGCTACAAAAGAATGCTGAAGATTTGATAGGTGGATAGGATAATTCATGAGAAGGTACTGAATATAACAGGGGAAAAAAGAGATTTATGGCACGTTTTGACTAAAAGAAGGGATCGGTTGATATGACACTCCGTGACACATCGAGGCTTCGTGAATTTGGTAATGGATGGAAGTTTGATGGGGACGAAGGCTTGAGTACAGTAAGTAGTGCAAGCAGTTTAAAATGGACGTATTCTGTGTACTCGTGTAGAGATAAGAGACGTGCACAGCGTAGGCTAGCTTGGAGAGCTGCATGAAACCACTCTTCGGAATTAAGTCCGCAACAACAGCGTTAACGTGATTCATTAATTATCGAAAATTATTGTCAGGGGCTTCATTTTCTAAAATCTTCTTACATGCTTAATATTAGCAATGACAGATTGTCAGATGTACTTTAGAGGAAGAAGAGATGTTTTGGGTTCGAGATCCCGTCTACGAGAAGTTCATGGCAGGGGTTCGACGTGGATGGGGAAGCAATACTACCTTGTCCTCTTCGAAGAAATCATCCCAGTATTCGCAGGGTAACCACGGAACACCTGGTTATAGATGGCCGGATGCAGATTTGATTGCTGTTCCTGCCGAATTATAGTCCAGTGACAAAGTCGCTGTGCCGTCTCTCTCGGTGAAAAAGCACGAGATGGCCCAAGACTGACAATTAGAAAACGTAGCTATTCAACGAAGGGGGCTGCCTGCACGAGATTCAGTGACTGATACATTGTTCCTATTTTTGGGATTATTACCGACAGAGAGAGTTAAAACAGATAGAGCTAACTGTTCGCTTCGGAACTATGTAGTTGCAGCTGAAGTGTCAAATCGTTCTCATCAGGCTCCACTGGGAGAACCAAAAACAAGTAGTTGCACCCAACGGGAAGGATCGGTCTCGAAACACAAAGAAACCACCTTCCAGGATGAGTCACGTAACATACAATTACATTACACATTACGTCACGAAATGATCGCGACGGTTACCCACAAACGATGTGTGATGTCTCGCCTAATAATGCTGATAATTTGAATGCAACTGGACGACCAACAAAAAATGAATAAATATTTCAATGATATGAGGTACGTTTGAATTTCCCTTACGGTTTCATTTCCTTTACTAAACACGCAAGTCCGTAACCTATATCCGCTTGCATGCGCGGATGAACATTAGACTGGACCGAAATAAATCACATCTTTTTTTTGTTTCAAATCGTAATAGTGCGGAAAAGATGCGACATAGGGGGAAAGGAGCAAAAATTATCAAATCGTTTCACATCTTCCAGGGGCACAAGCGCTCTACGTTTGCGGAAATTCGCAAAAAAAATCGGATTTTTTACGAAGATAATTGTCTACATTATTTAACTTACCACGATGTAAATGTAATATTTCTAGTCCATTATTATTCGAATTGATAAAGAATAAGAAAAAATAATGGTTTTAAATAGGGCAAGGTTTTCCGCTCACATAACAGCTGTCAAGTTTAACAAAATACCGGACTAAACTGAATCTCGCACACGGCTTAGATCAAGGAAGCCCATCTCCGCCCCCCGCCCCCCCCCCCCCCCCACCTTCCTTCTTTCCAGTCGGTGAAAAGCTAAATGCCTGTGAAAAACGCCCGGTGATTGGTTTCAAGAGTATTGTTTGTCAGAGTCCCAAAATAGATAAAAATATAGCCTACTAAGAATTAAGAAGAAACAATATCTACTCGATATTACCGTGGCAATTAAAACGAGAAGCTACCGAGAGGATTTGGCTGTGCGGGATTCTGGTCCCTTATTACAAGCTAGGTAATTGACAACAGCAAATATAACTGTCAGACTGTACTTGAGTGAAGGAAGTTCGACATCCCAAGTTCAACAAACAGTTGAGTTTAATCTGAACTTACGCACTGTGGTTTAGCAGTGAAAAGAATGAGCACTTTACAGATTGCCCACAACTTGTATACCGATCACTACAATCTTCAACATACCTGTCATAAGATTTTCTTGGTATTATTGATTCCGTGATCCAACACAATAGCTTTTTTCCACGATCATGACACAAGATAAAACGAATCACAGTAGAGAGCTTGGTCTTCGACGAATTTTCCAGGATCAAGACTACTCAGAAATGAGTGACTAGAAGAACTGTGACAAAAATCAATGCCTATGGGATTAATACAGCTATTCTGCGTGACTCAGTCCCTCATTGGGATATGATAATCAAGAAATTCCCAATTCACATACAGGCTACTGAACGGTGGGTGAAACTCGTGACGGAAGCATCGGGAAAAGTTTCCGGAACCCAGTGTGGGGGCGGCGTCGTTAGGACGACGCTCCAGTCAGGATCGTCCACGCCTGACCTCAACGAGAAATCAGACTTCCACGTACCCTCAGGCGGGAACACTTAGTAAAACGGAGAGGTTATGCGTTATTTTTCTAGAGTATTCTCTGACAAAAGAACGTAGTTTTTTCAGTAGTTAAAATAAAAGCAACATTTTCTTAACAATAATACTGAGTTTCTAAAATAATTTGTATTGAGCCGGCCGAAGTGGCCGAGCGGTTCTAGGCGCTTCAGTCTGGAACCGCGCGACCGCTACGGTCGCAGGTTCGAATCCTGCCTCGGGCATGGATGTGTGTGATGTCCTTAGGTTAGTTAGGTTTAAGTAGTTCTAAGTTCTAGGGGACTGATGACCTCAGCTGTTAAGTCCAATAGTGCTCAGAGCCATTTGAACCATGTTTTGAATTTGTATTGAAATATTTTAGCTTATATGAGAAAAGTCGTATTTCATGAATGGCTCGGGGGCACCGAAGGGTAAATTCAACAGCCTAATTGGAAAGCTTTTGCCTATCCTCAGAGCTCGCAGACACCCTTCCTTCACGAAGTATGGAAGCTGTGTTTGTAAATGTATCTGTTAAGAGTAGATGAGTGTGATGGTGTGTGCGTAGGGTAGTGTCGTATTCGAGCTAGAGAAGATGAGAGGTGGGAGATAATGAAACCTGATGCCGGTACATAGCCTATTCCTCTCGAATATAACCAAGGGGGCCGCCACCGAAGGGTGGATAACCATCAATAGCGCCGCATGCCCTCACTTCGCGAGACACTGCGGTGGGATTGAAATTTAATCCACGACATCGGCGCAGAGACTGCTGATCTGGGACTTAACGCCCTCCCCCCTGTTCCTTCTGCAGTAAAGTCAAGGGGAAAATTGTCAGTAGCACCGGCGCAACCGAACGGTCACCCATTCCAGTACTGGCCATGCCCGGGGCCGTTCAACTGCGGTGATCTGACGGGAACCGGTGTATCCACTCTGCACTGTCGTCAAAGTTCATATAAGTGAAATAAACGAGAAAAAAATCGTACGCTGATAATAGTAGTATCCATAAACTGTGATCAAACTCTCTTAGCTAATTTCTTCCCACTTTTTCAATAACTTTGAAGGAAATACGCGACCTAAAGACGTTGACGGATTCAAACAACATTTTAGCAGTATTTCCTGTGATTCTGATACATAACAATTTGAGGTATTAGCTTGGGATAATTTTATTTCCTACGTCATCAGTCTTCCAAATGGTTTGATGCGGCCCGACAAGAAATCCTCCCCTGCGTCAACCTCTTCACCTACCTACGTCCTCCATTATTTGCAGGATGTATTCCAATCTCTGTTTTCCTCTACAGTTTTTCTCTCCACAGCCCCCCCTGGTACCATGGAAGTTATCCCCTGACGTCTTAACAGATGACCTAATATCCCACTCCTTCTTCTTGTCAGTGTTTTCCACATATACCTTTCCTGTCCGATTCTGCGCAGACCATCCTCATTCCTTACCTTATCAGTCCATCTAATTTACAACATTCGTCTGCAGCACTGTATCTCAAACGCTTCGATTCTCTTTAGTTCCGGTTTCTCACAGTACATGTTTCACTACCATACAATGCTGTGCTCCAGACGCACATTCTCAGAAATTGCGATACAAACAAGCTGAGAAAAACATAAAAAATTATTTCTATTTCTTTTTTCTTCTTTTCTCATTTTCCTAGTTTCATATTTTCCGCACTGTTACGATTTCAAAGAACCGATTTATATTTTTTCCTGATCACTCTAATGAATATACAAGTACTTTCATAAAATACACGGTACCTCTCTCGCAGCAGCAGTGGTTGCTTAATAGCTACGAAGACAGAATGAAATCTTCACTCTGTACTGTTGTATGCGCTTATATGAAACTTCCTGGCAGGTTAAAACTGTGTTCCGGACCGAGACTCGAACTCGGGACCTTTGCCTTTCGCCAGCAAGTGCTCTACCATCCGAGCTACCCATGTACGCCCCTGCACCCCTCCTGACACCCACACTTCCGCCAGTACCTCGTCTCCTACATTCCAAACTTTACAGAAGCTCTCCTGCAGAACTAGCACTCCTAGAAGAAAAAATATTGCGGGGACATGGCTTAGCTACAGCCTGGGTGATGTTTGAGGAATGAAATTTTCACTCTGCAGCGGAGTGTGTGCTGATATGAAACTTCCTGGCACATTGAAACTGTTTCGTGTAGTAGAAGGAATCCACCTATTTTCATGATACAAGCGTTTTAACGTAACATCTTTGATGGTTACGAATAGAGTTTACATAGGTCATTGTTTTTGAATTCGACTTGAAATACCACGTAGAAGCCCATTTGCCCAAACTTCAAATACCATGCAATAACCAAGCAACAAACAAATGTCGTTGACTCAAGGGGACAGGTCTGTGGATCAATTGTAGTGCCCTTCTTGCAGATGGGTACAAAATGTGTTCTCTTGTAATGACAAGGGAAAAATCTTCAGAGCAAACTCAGGTCCAGAAATTATGTTGAGATGTAGAAGTTTTAGCTGTTCGGAAACAGACGTGTTACTGGTTCTTTCTAATGCATTTTTACAAAGGTACAAGAGGGATGTTTGTGCAGGTGCATCAGGAAAATATAGTATTAATGATTTTTGTTATTCGGTTGTGATTCACCCTTTTACAATTTCTTATCATGTTAGTTGCATATTCATGTGACGGTTAAAAATTACGTCAGATGCAGCTTTATGCCTTGGCTATTTTTTTCGGTAACAGTTCGCCTGATATATGATGAAGTGTATCCACACGCTAGCCATTTGCAAAATCGGCTCCATCACGCATTTCATGGCTACAGCGTCTTCATCTGCCATTCCAGCTTCCTTCTCCGCTTAAAATAATGCTTTCTACCGGCTTAGCAATCATTTCAAGAAAAACTCAAATGGGGTAGTCCGTTAGAAATAAAGAGAGAAGCGCACATTTAAACGTGTTTAATGTCAGGAAACACCAGAGGCTCATCCGTCACAGACTTAACTGCAGTAGGACCATTATAATGCCTCATTCTTTGCACTCATCAGTATGAGTAGTGAACACAGCCAGCAGTAAAGTGCAGGAGGAGGCGCGGAGCATTATCTTGTCGTGCTAGGTTCATGCGGTAAAAAGCTAATGGTAGAAATACGCGCAGTGAAATAACATAGCCCTCCAAGTCCACAATGGGCTTCTTGCTCACAAGGAACGGTTCAACGGCAAAGACTGCTCAGAACCACGAGTCGTCTTTGTCTCGCAGAGAGGAAAATGAGCTACTGTTTGATTTCCGTTGCATTTATTTATTTGATTCAAAATGGTTCAAATGGCTCTGAGCACTATGGGACTCAACATCTTAGGTCATCAGTCCCCTAGAACTTAGAACTACTTAAACCTAACTAACCTAAGGACATCACAGACATCCATGCCCGAGGCAGGATTCGAACCTCCGACCGTAGCAGTCCCGCGGTTCCGGACAGCAGCGCCAGAACAGCACGGCCACCGCGGCCGGCTATTTATTTGATTTTTAACCTTTATGTGCTTATGATGTACATGTCATGTCTTCTTTACCCCAAGTACAGTGTAATATCACGCTGCCTGCTTCCAGTCCCGAGATAATCTCACTGCTGTTCTGATTTTCTTAATCTGCTGTAGTGGATAACAGTCTCATTCAAAGAGCACTACGAACAAAAGCCATAGACTAGGATTTGACTTTAATAGCTTTTCAGTACAGTCCATTACGAAACCAAAGGTTACACGAAAAATAAGACTTAGGCTTCGTTACACTTAGTTTAGTGCTTTACCAATCAACTAGTGTCAGATTTGAGCGTTGAACAAAACTGGAACCGCGTTGTTCGTGAAATGGAGAGACTGCGTTCAACATTCGCGCGGTCACATTCAGATCATCTTTTGCTGACGCTCCCATCAGTCAACTTTTAATCAGTAGGCGTTATAGTCTATTCAGAAGTCTCTTCGAAATGCAGTACGCAGACAAACCGTAAGATTTTTGAGAAGATGAAAGAACGTGCTTTTTTCGTGCTTCCGTCTTCTGAAGAAGTAAGACTATTTGTCCTTATTGTTGGTCGATCACGGATAAATTAAAGTCATCGGCTACCATTATCATATGTTCGGGATGTTTCGGCGTTGTTAAGTTTAGTTTATCTCTTTTCAAGGTTCTACGACCGATTTTTGAGTATGGTGGCCGAAAGAAACATCCAATTATTAACCGAAGTCCACTGCCCTTGTTTACTTTTGTCCTTATGAATTCGCAGTAAGATTCGTTTTGGACTTTTTTAAATCTAATAACCTAAGACTGAAGACTGAAACAGTCTCGTAGTCGAGCCATGTTGTTGCTGCAAGTGGGAGATGGGGACAGACAAAGCAGAGGGGAAGGAATGATTAGCTGAGCATCTTGCAGAAATAGCAAGGGCGTTACAAGCACACAAGACGAAATCCCTGTGATTACTACGCTCAAAGAGGCACATTTACTAGCTTGCAGTCAGGATTCAGCCGAAAGAAATCAGAGCAGTATAGGACACACACTGAGGTGACAAATGCCATGGGATACCTCCCAACGTCTTGTCGGACCTCCATTTGCCCGGCGTACTGCAACAGCTCGACGTGCATGGACTCAAAAAGTAGATGGAAGTCCCTGAGCTGTGCTGGCTTTAGACCCGCCCATAATTCCAAAATGGTTGCCTGACCTCTCTGTTATGTCGCATATAGGTTCGATGAGATTGATGTCATGCAATTTGGGTGGCCAAATCATCCGCTCGAATTGTCCAGAATGTTCTTCAGACCGATCGCGAACAAATGTGGCCCGATGACATGGTGCACTGTCATTCACAAAAATTCCATCGTCGTCTGTCAACATGTCGAAGTCCATGAATGGCTGCAAATGGCCTCCAAGTAGCCGAAGATAAACATTTCCAGTCAATGATCGGTTCAGTTGGGCCAGAGGATCCAGTCCATTCCATGTAAACACAGGTCGCACCGCTACAGAGCCACCACCAGCTTGCACAGGGCCTTGTTGACAACTTGGGACAATGGCTTCAAGGGTTCGATGCCACACTCGAACCCTACCATAAGCTCTTACCAGTTGAAATCGAGACTGATTTGATGAGGCCACGGTTGTCCAGTCGTCTAGGGTCCAACCGATATGGTCAGGGCCCATGAGAGGCGCTGCAGGCAACGTGCTGTTAGCAAAGGGCCTAGCGTAGGTCGACTGCTGTCATAGCCCACTAACGCCAAATTTCGCCACACTGTCCTAACGGATACGTTTGTCGTGCTTCCCTCATTGGTTTTTGGGGTTATTTCACCAAGTGTTGCTTGTCTGTTAGCACTGACAGCTCTACGCAAATGCCGCTCGTCTCGGTCGTTAAGCGAAGTCCGTCAGCCACTGCTTTGTCCTTGGTGAGAGATAATGCCTGAAATTTGGAATTCTCGGCACACTCTTGACACCGTGGATCTCGGAATATTGAATTTCCTAGTGATTTTTGAAAAGGAATGTCCTATGAATTCTGAAATGTTGGTCCAGCTTAATAAGTAATGTCCTTAGTTATATGTGTAATGCATCATTGGCACAGCGAATTTTTCCAGACAGGTTAAAATATGCATTCTTAAACATCTTCATAACAAAGGTGACAAGAAAGATTTAAGCAATGATCGTCCAATTTCCTTACTGACATCTTTTACCTAAATACTCGAAAAGTTATGTACTTAAGAGTAGTCTCCCACTTCAGTAGAAATATTTTAATTAACACATCACAGTTTGGATTCCAGAAAGGTTGCTCGACTAACAATGCTATTTATACATCCACTGATTACATAGTATGAGCCTTCAGTAACAAAATACCACCGGGTTCTACTTTTTGTAATCTTTCCAAGGCGTTTGATTGTGTAGATCATGTTACTCACAGAAACTCAAGGTTTATAGAACTGGTGGTTTTATGCACTGTTAGTTTGCATCATACTTAACAAGCAGAATGCAAAACGTTGTGCTGAATAATTCAAATAATGTTGGAAGGGTAGAAAATTTTAATCACTGGGTATAAATCACAAAGGGAGTCCCACAGGGTTCAGTTTTGTGTCCTCTCCTATTACTTATACATGTGAACGACCTTCCACTTAACATTAAACAAACAGAATTTGTACTTTTTGCAGATGATACTAGTGTTATGATAAACCTCAAAAGAGATAATGCAACAGAGGGGACTGTTACCCTCACTAAATTTTGAAGAAAAACACTATATTCAGTTTTGTGCCAACAACTGATGTAGCGAATTAGCCTCCTTACGTATTTTGTACATTTATACTCAATAATGTCTTATAGAATAATTTCCTGGGGTAACTTGTGACAGAAAAAAGGACAGATTGCACAAAAGCGAGCAGTAAGAATAATATGTGAAGTTCACCCACATACGCCATGTAGGTACCTTTTCAAAGAGCTAGGCATTTTAACTGCGTCTTCACAAGACATATATTAGCTAATGAAATTCCTCAAACATAATCCATCAAAAGTGAAGAGGAACAGTTAGGTCAATATCGACAACAGTAGAGGGAAAAATGACCTTTATTACACATTGTTAAATCTGTCAGTGGCTCAGAAAGGAGTTCAGTATGCAGAAACCAAAAATCATTGATCATTTGCCCAATAATATAAAATGTCTAGCAGGCAGCAAAGCAAGTTTTAAATCCAACCTAAAATCATATCTCCTGGCCAACTCTTTCTATTCCGTGATGGACGAATTTCTCTTTAAAAACTGGTAACATATACAAATGTATACAAATTTTTAAAAATTAAGTATGGTATCATGAGTAGTACTTAAAAAATAATTTATTCATTAATGTTACCAGCAAACACGCGTACATATCCTGTTAACTGATTCGTTCCACATCATCTCGATAAAAGAACCGTTCAAATTATCTATGAAACATATATGTTGCTAAATAACAAACTAATTTCGTTTTACTGTAAACGTTCAGCCTCAGATATACGTTCCAAGAACTCTCAAAAATTTCTCTTTTTTATTTTTCGGCTTTCAATCAACTCTCAGTTCTCATTATGATGTGGCGGGCGGCTGTCTTCTAAGATAGACGAAACTTCACTAAGAAAGCTCTGGCGGTCGACGAACAAATTCTTAAGATTTTTTATGATTTTCACTCTCCGCATATAGTTTCCAATAGGTTTTAACAACTGATTAACTTGATGAATTGTTTTCGCTTGGGATCTCGGAACTTCGCCTGTAATTCAGGAGTACAGTCTGGGACCCTTAGCAAAATGGATTAATCGAAGAGAAACACAAGACTTAAAGAAGAACTGTCTGATTCGTTATGGGTTTGCTTAGGCAGCTTCCCAGAAATATTAAACACAGTCCACTGGGAAATTTCACACAGTGCGGAGAGACTAACTCCAAAATGTCTGAGAGTCCACGCTCCCATACGAAATATAAGTAAGGTTCGTGGTAGATTTTTAGACACGGACTACTTACGAATGTAAATCCAGATATGTCGCGAATTAAGAAAAATGCCCCATAAAGTACAGTGAATAGGTCCAATGTCAAATAAATAACACGATCTGACTGCAAAAGTTTGTAGAATTCAAAATGGTTCAAATGGCTCTGAGCACTATGGGACTTAACATCTATGGTCATCAGTCCCCTAGAACTTAGAACTACTTAAACCTAACTAACCTAAGGAAATCACACAACACTCAGTCATCACGAGGCAGAGAAAATCCCTGACCCCGCCGGGAATCGAACCCGGGAACCTGGAAAGTTTGTAGAAAATTACTTAGACAATGAACATTTATTTTATTTTTTTATAGCGAAACCGTCTACTACAGTCACAGCAAAAGCAAACTGAACTTAACATGAGCAATCGCATGAACTGTCTCACTCAGCATAGAGACGTGTAAAGCAACGTTGCCCATCGCCCCGTGCTGTGCAGTGAGTATGTGAACCATTTGTTGAAATCACTCACACACACAAAGCATCAAATAAGCATATTTTGCGTAGTCTAGAGCACTGCGTTTCTACCAGGTGCGATAATACAGGCATCTACCTTTTGAGATGAAAAGCACACAAATAAATGTGAAATATAATATTCGTACTGATTACCATTCTTGCCAGAGTCAACTGCATTGAGGGATCCCAAAAGATTTTACCAGCTACTGAAGGGAAATAGCACGATTCATAGTATGTTACCCTATTCCAACTGGTGAGTCCAAGCCAGCACAATTTGTGGAAGTAATAAAGTAAGTGGCAAGGTAAATTAATTTGGAAAAATATGTGAACGTAAATTCACAAACTGACTCCCACAATGTAGCTCAATCACATTGGTACGTGCAACACAAGTGCTGAGAAAACACGTGGCAAACGGACTTCCAATGCTTAAGAAAATCAAACAAAATATGGTCTATATGCGGTTGCAGTCTTTCTCGGGGTATTCCATTGATGAATTCTTCTGCCGGCCGGTGTGGCCGTGCGGTTAAAGGCGCTGCAGTCTGGAACCGCAAGACCGCTACGGTCGCAGGTTCGAATCCTGCCTCGGGCATGGATGTGTGTGATGTCCTTAGGTTAGTTAGGTTTAAGTAGTTCTAAGTTCTAGGGGACTGATGACCTCAGCTGTTAAGTCCAATAGTGCTCAGAGCCATTTGAACCATGTTTTGAATTTGTATTGAAATATTTTAGCTTATATGAGAAAAGTCGTATTTCATGAATGGCTCGGGGGCACCGAAGGGTAAATTCAACAGCCTAATTGGAAAGCTTTTGCCTATCCTCAGAGCTCGCAGACACCCTTCCTTCACGAAGTATGGAAGCTGTGTTTGTAAATGTATCTGTTAAGAGTAGATGAGTGTGATGGTGTGTGCGTAGGGTAGTGTCGTATTCGAGCTAGAGAAGATGAGAGGTGGGAGATAATGAAACCTGATGCCGGTACATAGCCTATTCCTCTCGAATATAACCAAGGGGGCCGCCACCGAAGGGTGGATAACCATCAATAGCGCCGCATGCCCTCACTTCGCGAGACACTGCGGTGGGATTGAAATTTAATCCACGACATCGGCGCAGAGACTGCTGATCTGGGACTTAACGCCCTCCCCCCTGTTCCTTCTGCAGTAAAGTCAAGGGGAAAATTGTCAGTAGCACCGGCGCAACCGAACGGTCACCCATTCCAGTACTGGCCATGCCCGGGGCCGTTCAACTGCGGTGATCTGACGGGAACCGGTGTATCCACTCTGCACTGTCGTCAAAGTTCATATAAGTGAAATAAACGAGAAAAAAATCGTACGCTGATAATAGTAGTATCCATAAACTGTGATCAAACTCTCTTAGCTAATTTCTTCCCACTTTTTCAATAACTTTGAAGGAAATACGCGACCTAAAGACGTTGACGGATTCAAACAACATTTTAGCAGTATTTCCTGTGATTCTGATACATAACAATTTGAGGTATTAGCTTGGGATAATTTTATTTCCTACGTCATCAGTCTTCCAAATGGTTTGATGCGGCCCGACAAGAAATCCTCCCCTGCGTCAACCTCTTCACCTACCTACGTCCTCCATTATTTGCAGGATGTATTCCAATCTCTGTTTTCCTCTACAGTTTTTCTCTCCACAGCCCCCCCTGGTACCATGGAAGTTATCCCCTGACGTCTTAACAGATGACCTAATATCCCACTCCTTCTTCTTGTCAGTGTTTTCCACATATACCTTTCCTGTCCGATTCTGCGCAGACCATCCTCATTCCTTACCTTATCAGTCCATCTAATTTACAACATTCGTCTGCAGCACTGTATCTCAAACGCTTCGATTCTCTTTAGTTCCGGTTTCTCACAGTACATGTTTCACTACCATACAATGCTGTGCTCCAGACGCACATTCTCAGAAATTGCGATACAAACAAGCTGAGAAAAACATAAAAAATTATTTCTATTTCTTTTTTCTTCTTTTCTCATTTTCCTAGTTTCATATTTTCCGCACTGTTACGATTTCAAAGAACCGATTTATATTTTTTCCTGATCACTCTAATGAATATACAAGTACTTTCATAAAATACACGGTACCTCTCTCGCAGCAGCAGTGGTTGCTTAATAGCTACGAAGACAGAATGAAATCTTCACTCTGTACTGTTGTATGCGCTTATATGAAACTTCCTGGCAGGTTAAAACTGTGTTCCGGACCGAGACTCGAACTCGGGACCTTTGCCTTTCGCCAGCAAGTGCTCTACCATCCGAGCTACCCATGTACGCCCCTGCACCCCTCCTGACACCCACACTTCCGCCAGTACCTCGTCTCCTACATTCCAAACTTTACAGAAGCTCTCCTGCAGAACTAGCACTCCTAGAAGAAAAAATATTGCGGGGACATGGCTTAGCTACAGCCTGGGTGATGTTTGAGGAATGAAATTTTCACTCTGCAGCGGAGTGTGTGCTGATATGAAACTTCCTGGCACATTGAAACTGTTTCGTGTAGTAGAAGGAATCCACCTATTTTCATGATACAAGCGTTTTAACGTAACATCTTTGATGGTTACGAATAGAGTTTACATAGGTCATTGTTTTTGAATTCGACTTGAAATACCACGTAGAAGCCCATTTGCCCAAACTTCAAATACCATGCAATAACCAAGCAACAAACAAATGTCGTTGACTCAAGGGGACAGGTCTGTGGATCAATTGTAGTGCCCTTCTTGCAGATGGGTACAAAATGTGTTCTCTTGTAATGACAAGGGAAAAATCTTCAGAGCAAACTCAGGTCCAGAAATTATGTTGAGATGTAGAAGTTTTAGCTGTTCGGAAACAGAAGTGTTACTGGTTCTTTCTAATGTATTTTTACAAAGGTACAAGAGGGATGTTTGTGCAGGTGCATCAGGAAAATATAGTATTAATGATTTTTGTTATTCGGTTGTGATTCACCCTTTTACAATTTCTTATCATGTTAGTTGCATATTCATGTGACGGTTAAAAATTACGTCAGATGCAGCTTTATGCCTTGGCTATTTTTTTCGGTAACAGTTCGCCTGATATATGATGAAGTGTATCCACACGCTAGCCATTTGCAAAATCGGCTCCATCACGCATTTCATGGCTACAGCGTCTTCATCTGCCATTCCAGCTTCCTTCTCCGCTTAAAATACTGCTTTCTACCGGCTTAGCAATCATTTCAAGAAAAACTCAAATGGGATAGTCCGTTAGAAATAAAGAGAGAAGCGCACATTTAAACGTGTTTAATGTCAGGAAACACCAGAGGCTCATCCGTCACAGACTTAACTGCAGTAGGACCATTATAATGCCTCATTCTTTGCACTCATCAGTATGAGTAGTGAACACAGCCAGCAGTAAAGTGCAGGAGGAGGCGCGGAGCATTATCTTGTCGTGCTAGGTTCATGCGGTAAAAAGCTAATGGTAGAAATACGCGCAGTGAAATAACATAGCCCTCCAAGTCCACAATGGGCTTCTTGCTCACAAGGAACGGTTCAACGGCAAAGACTGCTCAGAACCACGAGTCGTCTTTGTCTCGCAGAGAGGAAAATGAGCTACTGTTTGATTTCCGTTGCATTTATTTATTTGATTCAAAATGGTTCAAATGGCTCTGAGCACTATGGGACTCAACATCTTAGGTCATCAGTCCCCTAGAACTTAGAACTACTTAAACCTAACTAACCTAAGGACATCACAGACATCCATGCCCGAGGCAGGATTCGAACCTCCGACCGTAGCAGTCCCGCGGTTCCGGACAGCAGCGCCAGAACAGCACGGCCACCGCGGCCGGCTATTTATTTGATTTTTAACCTTTATGTGCTTATGATGTACATGTCATGTCTTCTTTACCCCAAGTACAGTGTAATATCACGCTGCCTGCTTCCAGTCCCGAGATAATCTCACTGCTGTTCTGATTTTCTTAATCTGCTGTAGTGGATAACAGTCTCATTCAAAGAGCACTACGAACAAAAGCCATAGACTAGGATTTGACTTTAATAGCTTTTCAGTACAGTCCATTACGAAACCAAAGGTTACACGAAAAATAAGACTTAGGCTTCGTTACACTTAGTTTAGTGCTTTACCAATCAACTAGTGTCAGATTTGAGCGTTGAACAAAACTGGAACCGCGTTGTTCGTGAAATGGAGAGACTGCGTTCAACATTCGCGCGGTCACATTCAGATCATCTTTTGCTGACGCTCCCATCAGTCAACTTTTAATCAGTAGGCGTTATAGTCTATTCAGAAGTCTCTTCGAAATGCAGTACGCAGACAAACCGTAAGATTTTTGAGAAGATGAAAGAACGTGCTTTTTTCGTGCTTCCGTCTTCTGAAGAAGTAAGACTATTTGTCCTTATTGTTGGTCGATCACGGATAAATTAAAGTCATCGGCTACCATTATCATATGTTCGGGATGTTTCGGCGTTGTTAAGTTTAGTTTATCTCTTTTCAAGGTTCTACGACCGATTTTTGAGTATGGTGGCCGAAAGAAACATCCAATTATTAACCGAAGTCCACTGCCCTTGTTTACTTTTGTCCTTATGAATTCGCAGTAAGATTCGTTTTGGACTTTTTTAAATCTAATAACCTAAGACTGAAGACTGAAACAGTCTCGTAGTCGAGCCATGTCTGTTGCTGCAAGTGGGAGATGGGGACAGACAAAGCAGAGGGGAAGGAATGATTAGCTGAGCATCTTGCAGAAATAGCAAGGGCGTTACAAGCACACAAGACGAAATCCCTGTGATTACTACGCTCAAAGAGGCACATTTACTAGCTTGCAGTCAGGATTCAGCCGAAAGAAATCAGAGCAGTATAGGACACACACTGAGGTGACAAATGCCATGGGATACCTCCCAACGTCTTGTCGGACCTCCATTTGCCCGGCGTACTGCAACAGCTCGACGTGCATGGACTCAAAAAGTAGATGGAAGTCCCTGAGCTGTGCTGGCTTTAGACCCGCCCATAATTCCAAAATGGTTGCCTGACCTCTCTGTTATGTCGCATATAGGTTCGATGAGATTGATGTCATGCAATTTGGGTGGCCAAATCATCCGCTCGAATTGTCCAGAATGTTCTTCAGACCGATCGCGAACAAATGTGGCCCGATGACATGGTGCACTGTCATTCACAAAAATTCCATCGTCGTCTGTCAACATGTCGAAGTCCATGAATGGCTGCAAATGGCCTCCAAGTAGCCGAAGATAAACATTTCCAGTCAATGATCGGTTCAGTTGGGCCAGAGGATCCAGTCCATTCCATGTAAACACAGGTCGCACCGCTACAGAGCCACCACCAGCTTGCACAGGGCCTTGTTGACAACTTGGGACAATGGCTTCAAGGGTTCGATGCCACACTCGAACCCTACCATAAGCTCTTACCAGTTGAAATCGAGACTGATTTGATGAGGCCACGGTTGTCCAGTCGTCTAGGGTCCAACCGATATGGTCAGGGCCCATGAGAGGCGCTGCAGGCAACGTGCTGTTAGCAAAGGGCCTAGCGTAGGTCGACTGCTGTCATAGCCCACTAACGCCAAATTTCGCCACACTGTCCTAACGGATACGTTTGTCGTGCTTCCCTCATTGGTTTTTGGGGTTATTTCACCAAGTGTTGCTTGTCTGTTAGCACTGACAGCTCTACGCAAATGCCGCTCGTCTCGGTCGTTAAGCGAAGTCCGTCAGCCACTGCTTTGTCCTTGGTGAGAGATAATGCCTGAAATTTGGAATTCTCGGCACACTCTTGACACCGTGGATCTCGGAATATTGAATTTCCTAGTGATTTTTGAAAAGGAATGTCCTATGAATTCTGAAATGTTGGTCCAGCTTAATAAGTAATGTCCTTAGTTATATGTGTAATGCATCATTGGCACAGCGAATTTTTCCAGACAGGTTAAAATATGCATTCTTAAACATCTTCATAACAAAGGTGACAAGAAAGATTTAAGCAATGATCGTCCAATTTCCTTACTGACATCTTTTACCTAAATACTCGAAAAGTTATGTACTTAAGAGTAGTCTCCCACTTCAGTAGAAATATTTTAATTAACACATCACAGTTTGGATTCCAGAAAGGTTGCTCGACTAACAATGCTATTTATACATCCACTGATTACATAGTATGAGCCTTCAGTAACAAAATACCACCGGGTTCTACTTTTTGTAATCTTTCCAAGGCGTTTGATTGTGTAGATCATGTTACTCACAGAAACTCAAGGTTTATAGAACTGGTGGTTTTATGCACTGTTAGTTTGCATCATACTTAACAAGCAGAATGCAAAACGTTGTGCTGAATAATTCAAATAATGTTGGAAGGGTAGAAAATTTTAATCACTGGGTATAAATCACAAAGGGAGTCCCACAGGGTTCAGTTTTGTGTCCTCTCCTATTACTTATACATGTGAACGACCTTCCACTTAACATTAAACAAACAGAATTTGTACTTTTTGCAGATGATACTAGTGTTATGATAAACCTCAAAAGAGATAATGCAACAGAGGGGACTGTTACCCTCACTAAATTTTGAAGAAAAACACTATATTCAGTTTTGTGCCAACAACTGATGTAGCGAATTAGCCTCCTTACGTATTTTGTACATTTATACTCAATAATGTCTTATAGAATAATTTCCTGGGGTAACTTGTGACAGAAAAAAGGACAGATTGCACAAAAGCGAGCAGTAAGAATAATATGTGAAGTTCACCCACATACGCCATGTAGGTACCTTTTCAAAGAGCTAGGCATTTTAACTGCGTCTTCACAAGACATATATTAGCTAATGAAATTCCTCAAACATAATCCATCAAAAGTGAAGAGGAACAGTTAGGTCAATATCGACAACAGTAGAGGGAAAAATGACCTTTATTACACATTGTTAAATCTGTCAGTGGCTCAGAAAGGAGTTCAGTATGCAGAAACCAAAAATCATTGATCATTTGCCCAATAATATAAAATGTCTAGCAGGCAGCAAAGCAAGTTTTAAATCCAACCTAAAATCATATCTCCTGGCCAACTCTTTCTATTCCGTGATGGACGAATTTCTCTTTAAAAACTGGTAACATATACAAATGTATACAAATTTTTAAAAATTAAGTATGGTATCATGAGTAGTACTTAAAAAATAATTTATTCATTAATGTTACCAGCAAACACGCGTACATATCCTGTTAACTGATTCGTTCCACATCATCTCGATAAAAGAACCGTTCAAATTATCTATGAAACATATATGTTGCTAAATAACAAACTAATTTCGTTTTACTGTAAACGTTCAGCCTCAGATATACGTTCCAAGAACTCTCAAAAATTTCTCTTTTTTATTTTTCGGCTTTCAATCAACTCTCAGTTCTCATTATGATGTGGCGGGCGGCTGTCTTCTAAGATAGACGAAACTTCACTAAGAAAGCTCTGGCGGTCGACGAACAAATTCTTAAGATTTTTTATGATTTTCACTCTCCGCATATAGTTTCCAATAGGTTTTAACAACTGATTAACTTGATGAATTGTTTTCGCTTGGGATCTCGGAACTTCGCCTGTAATTCAGGAGTACAGTCTGGGACCCTTAGCAAAATGGATTAATCGAAGAGAAACACAAGACTTAAAGAAGAACTGTCTGATTCGTTATGGGTTTGCTTAGGCAGCTTCCCAGAAATATTAAACACAGTCCACTGGGAAATTTCACACAGTGCGGAGAGACTAACTCCAAAATGTCTGAGAGTCCACGCTCCCATACGAAATATAAGTAAGGTTCGTGGTAGATTTTTAGACACGGACTACTTACGAATGTAAATCCAGATATGTCGCGAATTAAGAAAAATGCCCCATAAAGTACAGTGAATAGGTCCAATGTCAAATAAATAACACGATCTGACTGCAAAAGTTTGTAGAATTCAAAATGGTTCAAATGGCTCTGAGCACTATGGGACTTAACATCTATGGTCATCAGTCCCCTAGAACTTAGAACTACTTAAACCTAACTAACCTAAGGAAATCACACAACACTCAGTCATCACGAGGCAGAGAAAATCCCTGACCCCGCCGGGAATCGAACCCGGGAACCTGGAAAGTTTGTAGAAAATTACTTAGACAATGAACATTTATTTTATTTTTTTATAGCGAAACCGTCTACTACAGTCACAGCAAAAGCAAACTGAACTTAACATGAGCAATCGCATGAACTGTCTCACTCAGCATAGAGACGTGTAAAGCAACGTTGCCCATCGCCCCGTGCTGTGCAGTGAGTATGTGAACCATTTGTTGAAATCACTCACACACACAAAGCATCAAATAAGCATATTTTGCGTAGTCTAGAGCACTGCGTTTCTACCAGGTGCGATAATACAGGCATCTACCTTTTGAGATGAAAAGCACACAAATAAATGTGAAATATAATATTCGTACTGATTACCATTCTTGCCAGAGTCAACTGCATTGAGGGATCCCAAAAGATTTTACCAGCTACTAAAGGGAAATAGCACGATTCATAGTATGTTACCCTATTCCAACTGGTGAGTCCAAGCCAGCACAATTTGTGGAAGTAATAAAGTAAGTGGCAAGGTAAATTAATTTGGAAAAATATGTGAACGTAAATTCACAAACTGACTCCCACAATGTAGCTCAATCACATTGGTACGTGCAACACAAGTGCTGAGAAAACACGTGGCAAACGGACTTCCAATGCTTAAGAAAATCAAACAAAATATGGTCTATATGCGGTTGCAGTCTTTCTCGGGGTATTCCATTGATGAATTCTTCTGCCGGCCGGTGTGGCCGTGCGGTTAAAGGCGCTGCAGTCTGGAACCGCGTGACCGCTACGGTCGCAGGTTCGAATCCTGCCTCGGGCATGGATGTGTGTGATGTCCTTAGGTTAGTTAGGTTTAAGTAGTTCTAAGTTCTAGGGGACTGATGACCACAGATGTTAAGTCCCATTGTGCTCAGAGCCATTTCTTTTGAATTCTTCTCGGGTTATTAACCGAGTGGTGGCGTCGGCTTGTCGCAACGTTTCAATGAGTTTCGTACCCATCATCTTCGCCAGAAGACTGACAATACTACCACTCGGATGATTAACAGCAATCAGATTCCGTACCGAGCCTCGAAACATACTCTTCTCACAAAGACCGAATTTCCACATGTGCGACACGCTTCCGGCCCATGAAAGTTACGATAACTTCACGACGCTAGTCAAGAAAATAATTACGACGAACTACACGATCGCTATGATTGATTAGTAAGATAGTATTTCAAGCGTGCTCAGCCAGCACACAGCGAAGCTGCGTATCGCCACCTGCCCATCACAGCAACACGGCACCAGTGGCATCAGAGCCCAAAACACGGCCGACCACCACTGTGCGAAACACAAGAGAGCTCGCATCAAACTCATGGCCCAGCATTTGCAGAGAGGCGGGCGGCGAGTTGAGTGACCAGCGCAGCTGGATCTCAGAGAACACTTCCTGGAACATCACTCGATACCAGGTAGTAAGGCTGTAGTGACTCGTACGTCAAATAAGCAATTGCAATTAAATATTACAAGCTGCAATGTAACAGCCAACTTTCACATACTACTTTCTCTAATTGGCATCTCGCGTGACGTCCACCACTGTAGATTCAGATAATTCCGTGTTTACACAGAGGGATATTAACTTATTTCCTTTCCGTGTACCGTCCGCGAATGGAGAAGAAAGAGTGGGAAATGATAGTACAGTTCTATTTAACAGCGAGCCTACTATACTGCCCCCCCCCCCCCCAACAGTCCGCAATAGTAGCTGTACCGTAGTGGCCCTGTCGGTCGCCGAGCAAAGCATTCTGCTTGCACTACATTCAAGCCAAAACTTTTCCGGGCGCGGAGATTTCGCCAGAAAAAACTTAATTCCCGATCGAATTAAAATCAACGAAAGACTTTTGAGTCAAATACTGTCTCAACTGCGAAAAAGAGAACGCCGTATTCTAAATCACGTTGTTGTAGCCGCCAGTTCGAAACTTCTTTCATGGAGCCCCAATGGCTAATCTTCATATCCAAATAATTACACACGTCCCTTTGAACGAGCTTAATCTACTCGTTTCTTGGTCTGCCTCTGCAATTTTTAACCCCTTCCCCCTCCCTCCTCCTCACAAAACACACACACACACACACACACACACACACACACACACACACACACACTTCCCTCCAATACAAAATCGATACCTCAGAATCTGTCCAATCAACCGACCACTTCTTTCAGTCAAGTTATGCCACAAATTTCTTTCCTCCCCAATTCTATTCACTGCCTCCTCATCAGTTAAGCGATATACCTATCTAAGCTTCAGCATTCTTCTGTAGCACCCTGTTTCAAAAGCTTATGTTCTTTTCCTGTCTGAACTGCTTACCAATCACATTTCACTTCCGTAAATGGCTACACTCAAGACAAATACCTTCAGAAAAGACCACCTACCAATGAAATTTATGCTCGATGGTAAAAAAGAATTTCTTTTTCGGGATTGTTTTCTTGCGAGTACCAAATTGCATTTTATATCTGTTCTGGTTCAGCCACCGCCACTCATTTTGCTGCCCAAGTACAGAATTCACCTACTACTTCCACCTCATTCCCTCCAAACATTTTGATTTTATGGGACTATATTCCATCACCTTTGTTTTACGTTTTTCGGTGTTAATCATATAATCTCCTTTCAAGACAGTACCCAATCCGTTCAGCTGCTTTTCCAAGTGCCTTGTCGTCTCTGACAGAATTACAATGTCATCAGCAAGCCTGAAAGTTTTTACTTCTTCTCTCTGATATTTAATTCCTTCTCCAAATATCCCCATTTCTTCCTTCACTGCCTTTTCAGTGTACAAATTGAATAACATTTGGAATATGCTGCAACCTGTCTCATTTCCTTCTTAATCACTGCTTCCCTTTCATGTCCTTCGGCTGTTGCCGTCTGGTTTCTAAACAAGTTGTAAATCGCTTTTTGTCCCTGCTAGCTACGAAAATGTAAAGCGTATATTCTAGTCAACATTGTCAAAACCTTTCTCCAAATTTACAAATGGAATAAATGTAGGTTGGCCTTTCCTTAACCTATCGTCTAACTGTCACAGGGTCAGTATTGCCTCGCGTGTTCCTACATCTCTCCGAAACCCAAACTGATGTTAAAATAATTGAAAAGCCACGATCGCTTCAATCGTTTATTAGATGACCGGTTTCATCACTCTGAAGGTGCCATCATCAGATCTGAAGCGTTGATTAACATTTTGTATAAATGTTAATCCACGTTTCAGATCTGATGATGGCACCGGTCATCTAATAAACGATGAAGCGATCGTGGCTTTTCAATTATTTTAAAAACAGAGTGATCGCCCCACGATACACCATGTGTTCACTCCAAACTGATCTTCTCGAGGTCGGTTTCTACCAGTCTTTTCATTCTTCTATAAATAATTTGTGTCAGTATTTGGCACTCATGACCTATTAAGCTGATAGTTCGGTAACTCTCACACCAGTCGGCGCCAGCTTCTTTTGGAATTGGAATTAATACATTCTGCTTGAAATCTGAGCGTTTTACCCTGTCTCATACATCATGCCCACCAGATGGAATAGTTTAGTCACGGCTGGCTGTGCCAAGGGTATCAGCAGTTCTGAAGGAATGTCATCTATTCCAAGGGCCGCCTCGTTTCGGCTTAGGCCTTTCAGTGCTCTGTCAAATTCTTCTAAACGTTGCCCATAGTAAAAGTAATGCGATACGACACTTTAGAAAGAGCCATTGCCGAGAGAGGTATTTTCATAAACAACAGAAAACGCGTTTCAAGTTCAATATTTCTCATGACATGACCGTGAAAAGATTGAAACATGTGTCCCAGATGGAAAAATTTTAGGCCTTTCGAAACAGTTAACGAAGCTCGTCCCTGATTAAAAAGTGAGATCAGGTTTTACATTTGCTTAGAAACGTAACAGAGATCTACATCACGCGTAGATTTCAGACTTTTTACATGAGTTTCTGTAAGAGAGGAAGACTTGAAAGCGACTGCATATTGCCGCGGAGGGCGAAGTACTTGGCAACTTCTGATCTTAAACGAAAGATGCCAATTAATTTAAATCAGACTACAGAATACAAGGTATACTCCCATCTCGCGCTGCACGGTGCCTTGTGGGGCGCTGACGTAGATGTGGATCTGCTCTTACGTCCAACTAATTTCTCTTCCCGTATTCAGCTGAGTGTAACGATTTATTTGTGATCATGAGACTGCTTCGTTACATCGAAACGAGAAGTCTTACGTTCAATACAAGTGGTTCTACACATATCACGTTCGTCAGCATGCGACACGGAATATCAGCATTGTGCAGACTGTGGTGTTGCTAGAAGACATGTGAGAATAGCACTAAGTTCTGGCCAAGTCTCCAACACTGAGGTGTTAGGTGCATGTAGGCCAAGGGAAAGTAAGATTAAAAAAGTGTAGATCGGAAACGCAACCAATCCTTCCAACAGATATTACCTGATAAAGATCGACCTGTAGATCATATGGAGAGTCATTACCCTGACAAGGCGCTGCAAAATCCCATGTCCTGATACTAAATTTCACTTTATAGTGTGAAGTACTAATAACAGCAAGGTGTCATTTGAAACGTTACTAACAACATCACTTTCTTACTCCGTTCGTTGCGCGTGAGAGAGTGTTGCGATGATCTAAAACCTTTATTCCAACTCCAGCAAGTTTAAAGCCGGGGAGTGCTGACCTCACAGTTTGTCTTTACACGTCTCTGCACGTACCTATACCCCCCCCCCCCTTGCCCTCCACGCCAGATGTTACTTCTTCAGGTTAACGCAGTTCGCAGTTAAAGTGTCTTTTTCTGATAGCGATAAGACATGTTTCGCTTCTACATAGGCGAAAATATTGCCTCCTGAAGAAGCGCTTATTTATCGCATGCAATTTCTTCAACGAAGTGGGGAGCTCCCATGGCCTTCGTTTTCCTTTTGAGCTTCTCAGTCGTTAAGCTTACTTTAAACGAGGCAGCAGAGAGTGGTGGAGAAAAAGTTGTTAATTGAAATATCTCCACCATCTTGATAGCGCGGAGGCGAATTACGAGGAGAAAAATACAGCCACCCAAGTCCGGGGGCCAGTTTCCACGAAACTTAATGAAGTGTGGACGGCACGTTTTTCAGTAGTTTGGAAATCGATCAACATTTAAGGGGGTCCATCGGCGCAATGAGCATTTGAAAATCACTAATTATTATCTCGTTCTTTTAATGTTTTTATTTGCTCGTGTGATTCACACCGTGGAGCAAACCTTTCTTGTTAACACTATCCTGCAATCTGCGTGAGTACGCGTCTCTCGTAGGAAACTCTGCCTGGTAGCGTTCTTTTACATTACTATTGTTTTTGTTGTTGCAGTTTTTGTTAATGTTCTAATGATGAGGATGAGAAGAAGGAGAAGATGAAACTCTGCGGCGACACATATTCCATTCCTCTCGAACTGCACTAAAGATTTTTATTTTTTATCGTGAGGAAAAGGGGGGGGGGGGGGGGAAGGTGCTTGGCGTAGACATACGACAAAGGCAGTCAGCCATTATTCCAGGGGTATTGCATAGAGTTCTTTTGATTTCACTCAGAATTCTGGTGCAAAGTCGTGCAATTACTCTCATTCCTTCCACGTTAAATAACGAAGGTACAAACTTTTTCAGCAACAGAATTGGAACTAGCTACCTGCAAGCCAATCGTATCCACATAATCAAACTTTAAGGATCTGGAATACGAATCCGTGTTTGTCATCATCGCGTCAGTTCAGATGATGATAAACACACTCCACTCAACTTAAGTTTGCTACGGGTGAAACACAGCAAATACTGAAACGAAAAATAATGTAGCCGCTATTATGCGTGCCCTTCAGTCCGGAACCGCGCGACTGCTACGGTCGCAGGTTCGAATCCTACCTCGGGCATGGATGTGTGTGATGTCCTTAGGTTAGTTAGGTTTAAATAGTTCTAAGTTCTAGGGGACTGATGACCTCAGATGTTAAGTCCCATATTGCTCAGAGCCATTAATACCATTTCAACTATTATGCGTGCTTTTTGTGTCCTCTGTGAGAAATCAGATTAGTATTTTGTGTTTTAAGTTTCCGTCAATGCGTATTACGAGCTTTATTACTGTTGTGAAGGTACTTTCACAGAAACAAACGTAATTTGGATACCAAACCAAATAAATCTTAATTACATTGTTTCTGCCTTACGAGCCACTAGAGAGTACGGGTGTCTTATACCAAAATACTCAGAAAATATCCCTGAACCACCTCCAAAAGTTCGTCGGTGTAGTACCGGTTCACCCCGTACAGAGCAATCCTGACCACAACGAACTGAGTGGTGCGTCCTTGCAGTTGGGCTTACGCAGCCAAGAGACGGTCTGTGTCCTGGCCGCCGGCAGCCGTCTTTTCTCACACGGCTATTTCTATTATTTCTGTTTTTCATTCTCTTTTGACCTGAAAGCCTTACAGCCATCTCCCAGTATTTTAGAAATTTTCAAAGATTTTCTAGGGCTAGGTTCCATTTGTTCAGAAGTTTCATAGTGAGTTTTAAATAAACGTATTATTTTGATTGAGCAGACCTGCAGTATTGGTAATGGTTAATGAGCTCTGATTAACTGTTGTATTAAATCAATTTCCTGGTTTGCCTACAGTTAATAGAATCTAAACAAATGTGACTGATACCTCCTACTGTTACTCCAGTATTTCTCCGGTGGAAATCCTGGAGAACGATTCACGATTAAATCTCATCGAAGTATGGGATTTATGAACTTTTTATCCGCCTTAATTGTGTGAAACCATGGCTTCGAGGGAACGCTTCGCAGTATTTATCCATTTTATTTCTCTCCACTCTCTACTGATGATTGATATTCGATTTGCCATCGACACTTTCTTCTTCTATATAATGTAGTCTTCAGGTCTCATGACGGTAATAATATGTTTTTAAATGTTACTTTTGAACTGTAGTTCTCGCTAAGTCATCGACCATTTCATTATATTTTATGCGAGCATTTACTTTGATCTACATAAATTGTACAGTCTCCACGAGATTTTCGTTTTCCTTGGTGACTTTCATGAAGTCCATTAGCTGTGGATTAGTTTTATTGAGAAGGGCTAGTATCGGCATATCTTGGAGAAGGCTTCTACAACCCATTAAAACCAAACTCAATTTTTTTCCTGTGAGGTTCTGCTAATAAATTAAAGCTGCGGGTATAGAAGTGGCTTCTGCAGAGAAACTGTAAGTCTCACAGGGAAGGGGAATCAGTACCCTGTAACCTGTGGTTGGGAGGCGCAAACCACTCTGCCACTACCTGTGATTTTTGGGCCGGTTGTAGGAGGTACCTCTAAATACTCCGGGAAATTATCAATAACGCATGGGTTTTCCTAATTAATCTGCTCCGACGAATGTTTTAGTTGTAAAGTAGAAAATGTAGCTGCTGATGAAATTTCGTTGTAGTGGTGGTCGGAATTAGGATATGTTGTCGTTCTTCGGAGATAATAAAAGTGGTTTTAAATCTATGAAGTTTAATTCTGTTATTTTGGGCTGTGTCCATTCGTTTAAGCTTGGTATGTCGAGATTCTGCATCAGTAGATGGGTAACTGTGCAAAATCGTTTCTGGAGGAATTTCGCTGTCATTAGTTTCTATCATATGGTGTTGAGGGTTTCTGCAGCTTCCGTAAACGATCCATTTACTAATGTGAAACTCAAAACTCCTGGGCAAGTCCCGATGCAGCTGAACTCGACTTTTTCTATTTTCGAAACTGAGTTCCTGTTGTCTCTGCAGTGACATCCTACCATGGTCGATTTTGGATCTTATACGACTCCAGTATATTGACATCAGACTATTACGATTCGTTCCTCACCATAGTCTCGTGGTTGAGCGCACAATGTTAAGACCAGGCTGGATCTTGTGTGTGAGATATGTAATATGCCCCGTCCGTGAAAGGCGTGAGTCCATCGCAATTCCCAGAAATTTAGTTCGACGTTTCACTAGGAAATGTCGATTGTTCAATCTCATGTATGTTAGTTCCTGTGGAGATCTTCGTTGCCAGAGTTAACAGAAATAAAAGCTGTAAGCCTTTAGATGCGATCCAGGTTTATAACTGGGCTGTTGCTGAATTGATTACTCTCCTTTGAGGAAATGCGTAAGGTAGAGAGGGCATCTATTCATATCACTGTCTCATGTCCATTCAATTCCGGCTTTCTAAGCCCGCCCATGCTATCACTGTCACCGGAGCAGGGACGTGGAACTCTTCTGGGACGCGTAATTTTCGCCAGTACTGAAGCCTTCCTTTTGACTGTCCTCGCCGCTGCCGTGGCATGGCGAGGATCGACAATCGCGGACGCGGTCGAATCAACGTCTTCTTTACGGTGCGCAGCGCGATGATACCAATGACGCGGTGCAGAGCTCCACCAATTCACCTGTAAACGTTTACTGAAGGGCCCCGATTATTTGTCTGAACTGTTATACTGTTTAATCAATATAAAAAAGAATCGCCAGCTCCGCTTTAACCCGCGCGACACGGTTAAAGTTACCAACTCAAAAGTCAATAACGAAAAGCCGTATAGCTGCCTAACTTCTTTCGGATGAGATTCCGAGATCTGGCTGCTGGAGTGGAATACGTTCTCCGCTAAAAGTTCAACACACAGCATCCAATAGGCTACTGGCAACTCCCTGCGATAACCGCAACAACAAATCATGAATACAGTTAAAAGCCAATAGCCAAAGAAACACGTGAAACATCCACTCTCTAATCCACACGGAAACAAATGAAGTTATCAGTTAATCCTAGCCAAGTCAGTTACTTTTATCCAACACCACCTCCACGCTCTGCTCTGAGATCTGTTTTTAAAGAAAGTGTAACGTCACAAATACGAGACACTCCCAAAGAAAAACTGGAAAAGTATCATAAGCCTAATCCGACAGCCGCACTCGGAAACGTACTGTCACATGCATTGTACGCTTTCCGTACCGGAAAAATAAATTCGTCGATCAGGATGTGTCACTACCTTCAGACTTCCGAACACTTCCACTTCAAAACACAAACTCCGGCTCAGAGGTCACACGTCTCGACACGCCAACACCACGAGGACTGACGGCCGACTCCTCGATTTCACGAGCTGCAGGCCGCTCCACGAAATAATTTAACCCCTAACCAGTCCAGTCAGTCCCAATTAGGAGCAGGATGTAGGTATTCTTATAGCCATTTGCTGCTCCTGATTACAGCGCTTCAGTAAGGTGTTACCTCCTACCATGTTACTGAGAACGTTTTCTGCGAAGGTTGTTGGAAATACTGGGGAAGTATTCACCACTCAATCCCCCTGTATGGCCAAGCTACAATCAGAGGGTTAGTTTAAAATCCGACCCATGAGCTTCAAGTTGAAACAAACCTCGCTCCCCTCCAGAAACACGACCCTGTCGCAGACAATGGCCAAAGGGAGGGGCTGCGGGCACGGCCAGGCAACAGATGTTACGATATCCTAGAAAAGTTGCTCGGTGTGACTCGTCGCTACTTGTTAAATCTGCCATACTGCTTTCTTTTATAAAAGACTACCTTACATACCCGGCACTGCCAGGATTTTAATTTTTCCAATTTTCTGTAAGAAACTAAAACAAAAAATGAAGTGTGTTCGTAGTGAATTATCGAGAAAACTTTATTTTCATGCACTCGAGAAAAGACCTTCGAAATTATGAAACACCCGTACAAAGGAATATGCATAATTTACAAATGTATAGGTACAGTAACCAAATTTAGAAACGTAGCATGCAAACACAAATTCTCTGTAATATTTCTTTAACTCAGGACTTGGTTATCAACAATATTTCTAGTTACATAATCACGCAGCTGGGCGCAGCTGCTTCGTGTGCCTGCAACGCGATTTTGTAAACGTCTCTATGGCAACGCCTCCTCAGAGCTTATAGAACGCTACTGTTTTCACCACAGCCGTTCGCGCTTCGCAGCTGAAAGCTGTCAAAATCACTACGTTGAATCGACTGCAGGAATGACTTATAAGTGAAGTATTAAAATTTTGTGTATGATGCTACAGTTATTCACGCATCTCACTGTTTAATGACATATCTTTTGAACTATGGTAAGTATGTGATTTTTACCCACACAGCGATTGTTGTCTGTCTGATGGTAAGAGAAATGTGTACCAAGTTTGGTTAAAATCTGTGCTCTGATTAGAGTGAGATCTGGAACACACATACACACACGCATCCACTACTATACAGTGAAGAAAACAAAATGGCTCTTAGCACTATGGGACCCAACATCAGAGGTCATAAGTCCCCTAGAACTTAGAACTACTTAAACCTAACTAACCTAAGGACATCACACACATCCATGCCCGAGGCAGGATTCGAATCTGCGACCGTTGCGGTCGCGCGGTTCCAGACCGAAGCGCCTAGAACCGCTCCGCCACACCAGCCGGCAGTGAAGAAAAAATCGCAACACCAAAAACTGATTAATGTAGAATAATGAAATTTCCGAAATATTTTTGTCTACGCAACGTATTTAACTGATTAACACTACACGATCGCAGGTTAATGTAGGTGCGAAATAAGCCATTGCAAATTTGAAATTTTTGTACATTAATAGCCGGTGTAACAGCCAGAATGTTGAATGCAAGCATGCAAAGGTGCATGCATTGTGTTACACAGGTGCCGGATGTCAGTTTGCAAGATGGAGTTTCACACCTGTTGCACTTGGTAGGTTAATATAGTGACGGTTAACGCTGTTTCTGGATGATGCTGGTGTGGTATCGATAGCAACGATGTCACGGAATAGTTTCTCAAGTTGGCACTACGAGAGACACAGACGACAGCGCCCTCTAGCCGGTGCTGTCGAGGTCTACGAGCTCCGCGACTGCTTCAGCCCATTTCATCAGGTGCAGTCAACCAGGACACTGCGCTTCAGCGTCGCGCCTCATTCCAAGTTATGTATTCCTATTGCTTGAGTAAAGGGGATTTAAATTCATACAGCAGTACCGACGTGTTTTACCTTTTCATGATCCAACCCACGCTCCGCCTTCCAGGCGGGATACAAAAGCTGGAGTTACCGTCGGATAATGTGTCATATGTGCTCGACAGAAGACAGATCTACTGGTCGACCAGGCCAAGGCAACATGTCGGCACCCTGTACAGCATGTTGGGTTACAACAGCGGTATGTGGGCGAGCCTTACTCTATCGGAAAACACCCCCTGGAATACTCTTCATGAATGGCAGCAGAACAGGTCAAATCACTAGACCGCCGCACAAATTTGCAGTCAGGGTGCGTGGGATAATCAAGATAGGGCTCCTGCTGTCATACGAAATCGCACCCCCCACCATAACTCCTGATATAGGTCCAGCGTGTCCAGCACGCAGACAGGTTGGTATCAGGAGCTCAACTGGCCTAACCAACACACGGCCATCACTAGCATCGAGGTGGCACCAGCTTTCGCTATAAAACACAACAGAATTACTAGCACCGAGGTGGCGCCAGCTTTTGCTATAAAACACAACAAACCTACACTCGGCCCTCCAATGAGCTCTCGCTTGACATCCCTTCAGTCGCAAATGGTGGTGGTTTGGCGTCTGTCTCGGAGATGTCCTTGAAGTAACCGATTTGTAACAGTTCGTTGTGTCCTGTGGTGCCAGATGTTGCTCAAATTGCTGCTGAAAATGCAGTCGATGCTCCATAGACGTGCGTCATGGAATACGATGTTCTTCCCTCTGGGTAGTGCCAAGCGGACGTCCGGAGCCCGGTTATTTTACGACCGTACATTCTCATGACCAACGCTGCCAGCAGTCACGTACAGTGGCTGCACTACTGCCAAGCCTTTCTGAAATAACCCACAAGGAACATCCAGCCTCTCGTAGTCCAATTATACGACGTTGTTCAAACCCAATGGAGTGTTGATAATGGAGTCTTTGTCGTCTTAAAGGTATTCTTTACTAACATCAACTCACCACGCCTAATCTCAAAGGTAGCTAACGCTCACGCAGCTTGTACAGGGTGTTTCATAAATGACGGTATATTTGAAACGGCAATAACAACTAAACAAGCAGCGATAGAAATACACCGTTTGTTGCAATATGCTTGGGACAACAGTACATTTTCAGGCAGACAAACTTTCGAAATTACAGTAGTTACAATTTTCAACAACAGATGGCGCTGCGGTCTGGGAAACTCTATAGTACGATATTTTCCACATATCCATCATGCGTAGCAATAATATGGCGTAGTCTCTGAATGAAATTACCCGAAACCTTTGACAACGTGTCTGGCGGAATGGCTTCACATGCAGATGAGATGTACTGCTTCAGCTGTTCAATTGTTTCTGGATTCTGGCGGTACATCTGGTCTTTCAAGTGTCCCCACAGAAAGAAGTCACATGGGTTCATGTCTGGCGAATAGGGAGGCCAATCCACGCCGCCTCCTGTATATTTCGGATAGCCCAAAGCAGTCACACGATCATCGAAATATTCATGCAGGAAATTAAAGACGTCGGCCGTGCGATGTGGCCGGCACCATCTTGCATAAACCACGACGTGTTCGCAGTGTCGTCTAAGGCAGTTTGTACCGCCACAAATTCACGAAGAATGTCCAGATAGCGTGATGCAGTAATCGTTTCGGATCTGAAAAATGGGCCAATGATTCCTTTGGAAGAAATGGCGGCCCAGACCAGTACTTTTTGAGGATGCAGGGACGATGGGACTGCAACACGGGGCTTTTCGGTTCCCCATATGCGCCAGTTCTGTTTATTGACGAAGCCGTCCAGGTAAAAATAAGCTTCGTCAGTAAACCAAATGCTGCCCACATGCATATCGCCGTCATCAATCCTGTGCACTATATCATTAGCGAATGTCTCTCGTGCAGCAATGGTAGCGGCGCTGAGGGGTTGCCGCGTTTGAATTTTGTATGGATAGAGGTGTAAACCCTGGCGCATGAGACGATACGTGGACGTTGGCGTCATTTGGACCGCAGCTGCAACACGGCCAACGGAAACCCGAGGCCGCTGTTGGATCACCTGCTGCAATAGCTGCGCGTTGCCCTCTACATCTACATCTACATCTACATTTATACTCCGCAAGCCACCCAACGGTGTGTGGCGGAGGGCACTTTACGTGCCACTGTCATTACCTCCCTTTCCTGTTCCAGTCGCGTATGGTTCGCGGGAAGAACGACTGTCTGAAAGCCTCCGTGCGCGCTCTAATCTCTCTAATTTTACATTCGTGATCTCCTCGGGAGGTATAAGTAGGGGGAAGCAATATATTCGATACCTCATCCAGAAACGCACCCTCTCGAAACCTGGCGAGCAAGCTACACCGCGATGCAGAGCGCCTCTCTTGCAGAGTCTGCCACTTGAGTTTATTAAACATCTCCGTAACGCTATCACGGTTACCAAATAACCCTGTGACGAAACGCGCCGCTCTTCTTTGGATCTTCTCTATCTCCTCCATCAGACCGATCTGGTACGGATCCCACACTGATGAGCAATACTCAAGTATAGGTCGAACGAGTGTTTTGTAAGCCACCTCCTTTGTTGATGGACTACATTTTCTAAGCACTCTCCCAATGAATCTCAACCTGGTACCCGCCTTACCAACAATTAATTTTATATGATCATTCCACTTCAAATCGTTCCGCACGCATACTCCCAGATATTTTACAGAAGTAACTGCTACCAGTGTTTGTTCCGCTATCATATAATCATACAATAAAGGATCCTTCTTTCTATGTATTCGCAATACATTACATTTGTCTATGTTAAGGGTCAGTTGCCACTCCCTGCACCAAGTGCCTATCCGCTGCAGATCTTCCTGCATTTCGCTACAATTTTCTAATGCTGCAACCTCTCTGTATACTACAGCATCATCCGCGAAAAGCCGCATGGAACTTCCGACACTATCTACTAGGTCATTTATATATATTGTGAAAAGCAATAGTCCCATAACACTCCCCTGTGGCACGCCAGAGGTTACTTTAACGTCTGTAGACGTCTCTCCATTGATAACAACATGTTGTGTTCTGTTTGCTAAAAACACTTCAATCCAGCCACACAGCTGGTCTGACATTCCGTAGGCTCTTACTTTGTTTATCAGGCGACAGTGCGGAACTGTATCGAACGCCTTCCGGAAGTCAAGAAAAATAGCATCTACCTGGGAGCCTGTATCTAATATTTTCTGGGTCTCATGAACAAATAAAGCGAGTTGGGTCTCACACGATCGCTGTTTCCGGAATCCATGTTGATTCCTACATAGTAGATTCTGGGTTTCCAAAAACGACATGATACTCGAGCAAAAAACATGTTCTAAAATTCTACAACAGATCGACGTCAGATATATAGGTCTATAGTTTTGCGCATCTGCTCGACGACCCTTCTTGAAGACTGGGACTATCTGTGCTCTTTTCCAATCATTTGGAACCCTCCGTTCCTCTAGAGACTTGCGGTACACGGCTGTTAGAAGGGGGGCAAGTTCTTTCGCGTACTCTGTGTAGAATCGACTTGGTATCCCGTCAGGTCCAGTGGACTTTCCTCTATTGAGTGATTCCAGTTGCTTTTCTATTCCTTGGACGCTTATTTCGATGTCAGCCATTTTTTCGTTTGTGCGAGGATTTAGAGAAGGAACTGCAGTGCGGTCTTCCTCTGTGAAACAGCTTTGGAAAAAGGTGTTTAGTATTTCAGCTTTACGAGTATCATCCTCTGTTTCAATGCCATCATCATCCCGTAGTGTCTGGATATGCTGTTTCGAGCCACTTACTGATTTAACGTAAGACCAGAACTTCCTAGGATTTTCTGTCAAGTCGGTACATAGAATTTTACTTTCGAATTCACTGAACACTTCACGCATAGCCCTCCTTATGCTAACTTTGACATCGTTTAGCTTCTGTTTGTCTGAGAGGTTTGGCTGCGTTTAAACTTGGAGTGGAGCTCTCTTTGCTTTCGCAGTAGTTTCCTAACTTTGTTGTTGTACCACGGTGGGTTTTTCCCGTCCCTCACAGTTTTACTCGGCACGTACCTGTCTAAAACGCATTTTACGATTGCCTTGAACTTTTTCCATAAACACTCAACATTGTCAGTGTCGGAACAGAAATTTTCGTTTTGATCTGTTAGGTAGTCTGAAATCTGCCTTCTATTACTCTTGCTAAACAGATAAACCTTCTTCCCATTTTTTATATTCCTATTAACTTCCATATTCAGGGATGCTGCAACGGCCTTATGATCACTGATTCCCTGTTCTGTACATACAGAGTCGAAAAGTTCGTTGCCGTACGCGGTCGCCCTACCTTTCCAGCACGTTCATCCGTCACGTTCCCAGTCCGTTGAAATTTTTCAAACAGATCCTTTATTATATCGCTTTTCGGTCCTTTGGTTACATTAAACCTCCGTTGAAAACTTCGTCTTGTTGCAACAACATTGTGTTCTAGGCGGTGGAATTCCAACACCAGAAAAATCCTCTGTTCTAAGGAATAAACCATGTTGTCTACAGCACACTTGCACGTTGTGAACAGCACACGCTTACAGCAGAAAGATGACGTACAGAATGGCGCACCCACAGACTGCGTTGTCTTCTATATCTTTCACATCACTTGCAGCGCCATCTGTTGTTGAAAATTGTAACTACTGTAATTTCGAAAGTTTGTCCGCCTGAAAATGTACTGTTGTCCCAAGCATATTGCAACAAACGGTGTATTTCTATCGCTGCTCGTTTAGTTTTTATTGCCGTTTCAAATATACCGGTCATTTTTGAAACACCCTGTATTTAGTGGATACCTGATATGCAGCCTTGTTGTGGCACCTGTGGTGTCACAAGGCTTAGGCCTGTCCCACCCCTCATTAAATCGACCAAGACCTATACGAATAATTGTAAGAACTGTTATTATTATTATGTTCTTTAAGTTTGTTTTTGGGGTTTCAGAAAAACTGTGGGAAGAAAGTTTATTTATGTTGCAGATAATGTGGAAGACGTTGCCCAACGATCACAACGAAAGTTCGACGTAGCGGCAAGTGGTCAAGGAATAAAACGAATGCTGCAAACTACGCGAGCCATGGAAAAGCCTGGGCCGCGAGGGCGTCGAGCTTCCTAGCTCGTTGTTGGACAACGTCAAAGGAAGAGATATTCTGCTTTCTCTTTGTAAACGGATCGATCGAGTCTTGAAAGGTTCATGTAAAACGTATAGGCGGGTGACACATTAGGTGGTACCCGATGCCTGTAATACTTCCACAGCTATTAAAATGTTGTTAAACGGCAAAACCAATAGTTCATCATTTATATAGATAAGAAGTAGTAAAGGTATAGAAAAGGAAAAGTTGCGGCGTCAGAACGAAAAGTAATACATCGCTCAGCAACGAAGAAGGTCGTAAACAGCGGGCGTTATGTGGTGAAAACAAATCAACTGATAAAATAGTAAGTCTGTAACTAAGCATAAAGCCACGTAACACTGCACACTATCAGCGCCACTCGTATGAGACTGTTGCGAAATTTGAGTAGACATCATGTTTCAGATATTGTGTCTCACTGTTTAGAGGCACAAAACGCGTGGGTGTTTTCAGCTCGTCGCTAAATGCAAATAAGTAGGAGGCCGAGTTGATAGGAGCTGAGGGAGTCCAGGTTGCAGTAATATGCGGTACGGCACACTGTTAGAGGGAAGGATTATTATTCAAGAAACACATAGTACAATGAAATTACTTATCTTCAGTAGTTTGTAGGACTGCAGCTGTGGCTATGAACTGACAATCTCGTAACATGGAATACCATGAACTAATACAACGTATTCTCAGGGACTAAGCCTGATGGGTCCTCCTCAAAAAATTGGTTCAAATGGCTCTGAGCACTGTGGGACTTAACAGCTGTGGTCATCAGTCCCCTAGAACTTAGAACTACTTAAACCTAACTAACCTAAGGACATCACACCAATCCATGCCCGAGGCAGGATTCGAACCTGTGACCGTAGCGGTCGCGCGGTTCCAGACTGAAACGCCAAGAACCACTCGGCCACTCCGGCCGGCAGTTTTCAAACAACGTTACAGTACAATACCTAAGAGGTCGTGAACTACAAAAATATTGTGATTCTCATATCCTTGAAACATGTTCAACTGACCTGAACGTTTTGCAGAACTTACAGAGGGAAACTTCAGGTGCTGCAGCAGCGGATTTGTGCAGTACGGTGTGATTTGCTACCAAAATTCCTAGAAGAGTCAATTAACATGTTGCTTCCTCCTTTGTATGTTTCGCGGAATGACAGTGAAGATAAAATTAAAGAGATTAGAGCACATGCGGGGGTTATCAATTGAGCACACCAAGGGGAAAGAGGCAGGATTCGAACCTGCGTCCGTAGCGGTTGCGCGGTTCCAGACTGAAGCGCCTAGAACCGCTCGGCCACCCCGGCCGGCGGCCCTCCTCAGAGAATCAATGCAAACACTACAGAACTCGCTGAGGGCCGATTATGAAAGTGCGTCCGCCTAGGTTGAAATCCAGCTAAGGAGTGAACGAGGCACACTCCAGTTCCGTCGAGCTGCACAGCCCGCTAGAGTGCGCTGTGCTCGGCAGACGACGGGCTGCCAACCTTGTGTTTGCGCGGCGGCGTTGTAGTAGTATCTGTGGCAATGATAGTGTATCAGATGTACGGTCAACGACACGCCTACAAACTTTCGTTTATGTCGCTGAACTCGTTCTTGGTGTTCCGATTTTTTCCCCTCAGTGTACTATGCAGGGGTTTTAACAGTGTGGTAATACGGTGTTAAATGCAGTAAGAGACGTGAGAGTTACAGCTTCCCACGTGAGCACATTAATGGGCTATAGCAGTGCTGATGCAGCGCTAATGGTTGTCTCCGGTGCGGGACGCGTCAGCGGAGCAGGTGTAAACACAACACACCTGTGGCCGACTGCCGGCAGAAACGCGGAAGAGAGAAGCGCCCCGTGACCCCACTTAGGCGTAATTTGCGACTCGGCTAATGGGCGCCGCTGCCCATTGTGATCTGCCGGTTTGCAGGCGCTTCTGAGTGTCCCAGCCCGCCCTGGGCACGAGCTTCCGCGTCCTCCAAGGTGGCCCAGCGAGAGGACATCATTCGCTGACACTCAATGTAGACTGCTTATATAAGTGCGCCGGCAATCCGCTTAATGAACACACCTGCACTGCGCTGCAAAGGTCTTCCGCTGAACGAGTACCGTGTTTCAACACTCGTGCCATCACCAGGGCTAGCACTGATGAGGCTAACAACAGCCATGTGATTACTTTAGATTCCTCCACACGTTGCATCTTTTTCTATGCGTGTCGCTTCCAGAATCTCATACTGCACTTTGGGACTAATACACACTCCTGGAAATTGAAATAAGAACACCGTGAATTCATTGTCCCAGGAAGGGGAAACTTTATTGACACATTCCTGGGGTCAGATACATCACATGATCACACTGACAGAACCACAGGCACATAGACACAGGCAACAGAGCATGCACAATGTCGGCACTAGTACAGTGTATATCCAACTTTCGCAGCAATGCAGGCTGCTATTCTCCCATGGAGACGATCGTAGAGATGCTGGATGTAGTCCTGTGGAACGGCTTGCCATGCCATTTCCACCTGGTGCCTCAGTTGGACCAGCGTTCGTGCAGGACGTGCAGACCGCGTGAGACGACGCTTCATCCAGTCCCAAACACGCTCAATGGGGGACAGATCCGGAGATCTTGCTGGCTAGGGTAGTTGACTTACACCTTCTAGAGCACGTTGGGTGGCACGGGATGCATGCGGACGTGCATTGTCCTGTTGGAACAGCAAGTTCCCTTGCCGGTCTAGGAATGGTAGAACGATGGGTTCGATGACGGTTTGGATGTACCGTGCACTATTCAGTGTCCCCTCGACGATCACCAGTGGTGTACGGCCAGTGTAGGAGATCGCTCCCCACACCATGATGCCGGGTGTTGGCCCTGTGTGCCTCGGTCGTATGCAGTCCTGATTGTGGCGCTCACCTGCACGGCGCCAAACACGCATACGACCATCATTGGCACCAAGGCAGAAGCGACTCTCATCGCTGAAGACGACACGTCTCCATTCGTCCCTCCATTCACGCCTGTCGCGACACCACTGGAGGCGGGCTGCACGATGTTGGGGCGTGAGCGGAAGACGGCCTAACTGTGTGCGGGACCGTAGCCCAGCTTCATGGAGACGGTTGCGAATGGTCCTCGCCGATACCCCAGGAGCAACAGTGTCCCTAATTTGCTGGGAAGTGGCGGTGCGGTCCCCTACGGCACTGCGTAGGATCCTACGGTCTTGACGTGCATCCGTGCGTCGCTGCGGTCCGGTCCCAGGTCGACGGGCACGTGCACCTTCCGCCGACCACTGGCGACAACATCGATGTACTGTGGAGACTTCACGCCCCACGTGTTGAGCAATTCGGCGGTACGTCCACCCGGCCTCCCGCATGCCCACTATACGCCCTCGCTCAAAGTCCGTCAACTGCACATACGGTTCACGTCCACGCTGTCGCGGCATGCTACCAGTGTTAAAGACTGCGATGGAGCTCCGTATGCCACGGCAAACTGGCTGACACTGACGGCGGCGGTGCACAAATGCTGCGCAGCTATCGCCATTCCACGGCCAACACCGCGGTTCCTGGTGTGTCCGCTGTCCCGTGCGTGTGATCATTGCTTGTACAGCCCTCTCGCAGTGTCCGGAGCAAGTATGGTGGGTCTGACACACCGGTGTCAATGTGTTCTTTTTTCCATTTCCAGGAGTGTAATTCATAGCTGCATATAATTGAGAGTTGAACTAAATCAGTTGTCACTCCTACACTGCGCAACAGAATTAAAGGATCACTTTTTCGAAACCACGTAATGGTCTCCCATTGCGACGCGTAAGTTTGAAGTTTGGATTCGTACAACCTTTCTTTGTAAGCTTCAAACGCTTGGCTGCCTGTGACGTCACCCTCACGCTCGTGATGCTTCAAACAACAAGATAATGACACACGCGATAAAGAGGCCAGAGCTCAGAAGTTCATGTGAACGTCAAGAAGAGTTCAAGATGTCACATTGGCACAAAATTCCACTTCAATCCTGCCAACGCCACAGTGGACGTGTCACGTGCTGAAAACGTCACCACACCCCCTTTTACGCACATTTCGCCCCTTCCTTTGACGCCTCTGCGATGGAGTTAAGAGCCGCGACACCCAGTGTTTGAAGCACTCGGTTTTCTTATGGGTGGCCGAGGAAAACATTTCAGACTCATTGGCACTCAGAATCGACACAAAAAAGGCCTCAGGGGATAACATAAAGGGCGTCAATGAAACCACCCCTTCCCTGGAACGTTGATTACCATACATTTCGTCGTCAAAAACAGCAGTTTCTAATTCGGAGATAGACAGAACGACGTTCTTGACAATGTTTGACTCTATTGCCACCACCTGGGCGTTCCAACCCCACTCTAAGAACATCGTGATGCTAAGACATCATTGAGCGTGATACGATCCCTTTGGAGTGTGGGGCGATTGCAGTTTTTGCTCTGGTACCAGGATGAAACTATTAGGGGCCGTTGAAAAATCATTCACCGAAATTTGAACGTGATCCGAAGTAGCAAGGGTGCTTCCGATTTTTCAGTGTTCCTGTTTCGCTCCCTCCTGTGACGTGACGATAGACTTTGGGGGGGGGGGGGCAGTGTAACATTCTGCGTGAATAAAACGAATATATATTGTGTTCGAAATATTATGAATTATAACGAAGAGAAAACATCGTTGTTGTGAAACACATCTAGCACTTCACTCACACGAAGTGATGAGTGCTATCGACAAGCGATTTCAAATTGATTCCGTATTTCAAGATTTCCAGATGGCTTTTGACAACGTACCTCACAAGCGGCTCGTAATCAAATTGCGTGCTTACGGAATATCGTCTCAGTTATGCGACGTGATTCCTGATTTTTCTGCTAGAGACGTCACAGTTCGTAATAACTGACGGAAAGTCATCGAGTAAGGCAGAACTGATTTCTGGCGTTTCCCAAGGTAGTGCTATAGGACCTTTGCTGTTCTTTAACTATGTAAACGATTTTAGGAGACAATCTGAGCGGTCGTCTTAGGTTGTTTGCAAACGATGCTGTCATTTGTCGTCTATGAACGTCATGAGAGGATCAAAACCAATTGCAAAATCATGTAAGTGCGAAAATTGGCAACTGATGCTAATTAATGAAAAGCGTGAGGTCATGCACATGAGTGGTAAAAGGAATCCGTTAAACTGCGGTTACACAATAAATCAATCAAGTCTAAAGGCCGTAAATTCAACTGATACATTGGCATTACAATTACGAACTACTTAGAAGAAGCAACAGATCTCCTAAAGAGTCTGCCTACACTACGCTTATACGTCCTCTTTTGGAGTACTGGTGTGCGTTGTGTGATCCTTACCAGATAGGACTAACGGAGGACATCGAGAAAGTTGAAAGAAGGGCAGCAAGTTCTGTATTATCGAAAAATTTGGGAGAGAGTGTCACAGACATGATACAGGATTTTGGGTGACAATCATTAAAACAAAGGCGTCTTTCGTTGTGGCGGCAGCTTCTCACGAAAATTCAATCACCAACTTTCTTCTCTGAATGCGAAAATATTTTGTTGACGCCGACCTACATAGGAAGAAATGGTTATCATAATAAAATAAGGGAAATCGGAGAGATACGTGTTCGTTTGAATAGAGAATTAGTGTGAAGGTGGTTCAATGAACCCTCTGCTATGCATTTAAGTGTGATTTGCACACTAGCCGCGTAAATGTAGATGTAAAGCCCTTCTAAGATCCCAGCTTCGGAAAAACCATCGGTGCCACCCACGCACCTTTGTTGAGTAACTTAAAAATGTGCGTGTTAGAGACTTTGACACCCCTTCAGACTCACGGCTGCTCTAAACGCCTCGGATCAGGCAACCCGTTCGTCAACCCTTAGGCGGGGTTTGTCAGCGAATCTTGTCATTTATATCCTTTCACCCTCTGTTTTGATTCCACTCTGGAACCTTTCTTTTATTTACGTCACAGCTACTTCGACGTACAGATTGTACCGTAAGGGCAAAAGACTGCATCCCTGTCTTACACCGTTAATATTCGAGCACTTCGCTCTTGGTCTTCCAGCCTTATTGTTTCCTCTTGGTTCTTGTACATATTGTATATTACGCACTGTTCTTTATAGTTTACTCCTTTTACTCAGAATTACGAACATCTTACACCATATCATATAGCTGACCTTTTTTTATGTCGACAGATCCTACGACTGCGTCTTGATTTTTCTTCGTTGTTGCTTCCATTATCAGTTGCAACGTCAGAACTGCTTCTCTTGGGCCTCACCTCTCCTAACTCAGAAGTGATTCGTACTGAGGTATGCAGATAGTCGTCTTTACCTCGCTGTACTTGCGAGTGGAATAGCAAAGGAAGTGGTTAACAGTGGTATACAGTATGGAAACCCCCCACTACACATGACACAGTGGCTTGCGGAGTATGTATGTGAATGTAGATATAAATCTTCCCAACTGATAGCACAGTTTTCTAATACATTTTGTATGGCAGTTATGCGTATAGCTCACTAGAGTCGTTCTCAATGGTCAGCTTGAAGAAGTCGTACAAGTATGTTTTGGTTTGGCTACTTAGGGAAAAGTAACTATTTAAAAGAGCAGGAGTGTTCTTTAATCTAGTTTCCAGGTTCGATAGACGAGAAAACACCTACAATCTACGATTCCATTATTTCTCGTAGTTGCTAGAAATTTCGACCGCCACGTACTTTTTATTTCAGTACGTATTAGCACAGACTAACCCTGATTCAAAGGGTATAGACTGAGATATTGAGTATACTGCGGGATACAGCCGGTGTCTCGACCTGTGGCAGCCGACAGTGAAGTGTTTCTCCTTCTGTCGATCTCCAGCAGAGAATTTTACACAGAAACACTAGCGGCCAGGCATAGTTCGCACGATTTTAGGCGTACTTACAATTCTTCTGATTGTCTTAAATGACTCCTACCGCCGGCCGCGGTGGTCTAGCGGTTCTAGGCGCTCAATCCGGAGCCGCGCGACTGCTACGGTCGCTGGTTCGAATCCTGCCTCGGGCTTGGATGTGTGTGATGTCCTTAGGTTAGTTAGGTTTAAGTAGTTCTAAGTTCTAGGGGACTGATGACCATAGATGTTAAGTCCCATAGTGCTCAGAGCCATTTGAACCATTTGATTCCTACCTCTCTGCAACTAGAAAAATGTGACTGTGTCGCATTAACTTACTATAGATGAATGCCACCAGATATCTGACTGAGGCCTGTGATTTATCGACGATGATTTAACATAACTACACTATGTGATTAAAAGTGCCCTGACGCATATTAGTGAACATTAAATGGGGCTATGCTAGAAACACTTTCAGTGAGGCGTCTGAATGTGGAGGGAGGAATGGCAGCCTGTTCTCCCTCAAGAGCCGAAACGAGAGAAGATAGTGGTCTTGGACCCTGGGGTCTGGAAATAAGTCATTGCCATAGCTCACGCCATCTGGGTAGGTCAAACCATTTCAGGAATATTGTTGTCCACAAACCACTCCCTCACAGATGCTGCATGACGACAGGGTGCATTGTCAAGCTGATACAATCAATCATCGTCTCCGAACCTTTCCTCTACTATAACCAATATACAATGCTGTAAAATTTGTTCATGTCCTGCAGCATGACAAATGTCCTTAAGAGCAATAAGGGCACTACTCTGTAACCACGAAAACGTCCCCATACCATCAAACCACTTCCTCCGTGTTTCGTTGCTAGTATTAGACATGATTGCAAGTACCGTTCTCCAGTCATACGCCAAACCCAGACCTTTCCATCGAATTACCACAGGACGTCGCGTGATTAAACACTCCAGCGTCGCTCTCTACGCAACCTCAAGCGTCGCTTAGCATTGACAACAGACATACAAGGCTTATGAGGAGACGTTCCATCACTACCCCACTCTTTTTAGCTCTCTGCGCACAGTCACTGAGTCATCCGTATTGCTACACATAAGAGCCAAAGAAACTGATACACCTGCCTAACATCGTGTAGGGCCCACACGAGCATGCAGAAGAGCCGCAACACGACGTGGTATGCACTCGACTAACGTCTGATATAGTGCTGGAGGGATTTAACGCCGCGAATCCTGCAGGACCGTCCATAAATCCGTAAGAGTACGAGGGGGTGGAGATCGCTTCTGTACAGCATATTGCAAGGCACCCCAGATATGTTCAGTTATGTTCATAACGAGGGAATTTGGTGGCCATCGGAAGTGTTTAAACTCAGAAGAGTACTCCTCAAGCCACTCTGTAGCAATTATAGACGTATGGGGTGTCGCATTGTGCTACTGGAATCGCCCAAGTCCATCGCAATACACAATAGACATGTATGACGGTAGTATCTGTCCCCGAAAGAACAGTTACCGTGGATGACCATGCAGCTTTGCTAGAAATAAAATGATAATTAAATGGACACCCTAGCTGCAAACAGGCGTTGATGTACTTCATTGGGAACATGTTGAAAATGTGTGCCCCGACCGGGACTCGAACCCGAACTCGTACGGGACTTGGTAGATTAATCTGCCACGAGTAATGAGTATGATGGGCAAACATCTATTAGGCGCACTACGAATGTAGTGGTTTGGACATGTTGGGAATGTGGATCTCACGGGAAGCGTGCAAGGGATAAGTCCCTGCAGACGCACTATCCTCGGTGCCCGCGGTGTCTCAGATGGATAGAGCGTCTGCCATGTAAGCAGGAGATCCCGGGTTCGAGTCCCGGTCAGGGCACACATTTTCAACATGGTCCCAATGAAGTACATCAACGCCTGTTTGCAGCTAGGGTGTCCATTTAATTATCATTTCATTTCTAGCAAAGCTGCATGGTCATCCACGGTAACTATTCCTTCGGGAACAGATACTACCGTCATATATAGTTAAAATATGGCTTCCCGGCCATTGACGTTCTTGTGCGAACGCACACGCTATGCCCGAACTCGTACGGGACTTGGTAGATTAATTTGCCACGAGTAATGAGTATGATGGGCAAACATCTATTAGACGCACTACGAATGTAGTGGTTTGGACATGTTGGGAATGTGTATCTCACGGGAAGCGTGCAAGGGATAAGTCCCTGCAGACGCACTATCCTCGGTGCCCGCGGTAGCTCAGATGGATAGAGCGCCTGCTATGTAAGCAGGAGATCCCGGGTTCGAGTCCCGGTCGGGGCACACATTTTCAACATGTTCCCAATGAAGTACATCAACGCCTGTTTGCAGCTAGGGTGTCCATTTAATTATCACAATAGACATGAATGGATGCATGTGATTAGACAGGAAGCTTACGTACGTGTAACCTGTCAGAGTCGTATCTAGACGTATCTTCAGTCCTATGTCACTCCAACTGCACACGTCCCACATCGTTACCGAGTCTCCACCAAACTGAACAGTCTCCTGCTGACATTCACGGTCCATGGATTCATGACGTTGCCTCCATACCCGTACAGTTCTCCGCCCAGGCAACATGTTTCCAGTCAACAATAGTCCAATGTCTGTGTTGACAGACCCAGGCGAGGCGTAAAGCTTTCTTGCCATGCAGTCACCAAGGGTACACAGTGGGCCTTCGGCTCCGAAAGCCAATATCTATGATGTTTCGTTGAATGGTTCGCACGCTGATACTTTTTGGTGACCCAGCATTGAAATCTGCAGAAATTTGCGGAGGTGTCGCACTTCTGTCACATTGAACGATTCTCTTCAGTCGTCGTTGGTCCCGTTCTTCGAGGATCTTGTTCTGGCCGCAGCGATGTCGGAGATTTGATGTTTCACCGGATTTCTGATAGTCACGGTACACTCGTGAAATGATCGTATGGGAAAATCTGCACTTCATCGCTACCTTGGAGATGCTGTGTCCCATCGCTTGTGCGCCGTTTATAACACCATGTTCAGACTCACTTAAATCTTGATAACCTGCCGTAGTAGCACCAGTAACCGATCTAACAACTGCGCCAGACACATGCTGTATTACATAGGCGTTGCCGACCGCAGCGCCGTATTGCTTGTTTGCATATATCACAGTATTTCAATAAGGATGCCTATAGCAGTTTCTTTAGCGCTTCAGTGTAGCAGCTCTTTGGAACTCACGAATGATTTCTTCCGCTGAATAAGGTGAACTTTTACGATCACTCACGGCAGTGCTCGACGGTGCCGGTCCGTCATTACGTGAGTTATGCTTGGTTTTGGTTTAGCTGTTGTTGTTCCTTCGCGTTTGCACTTCATATGACGAATAGTCGACTGTGGGCGGCTTTAGAAGGGTTGAAATGTCACTAACGGATTTGTTACTCACGTGAATCCAATGACTAGTCCACGTTCCGAGTCACTGACCCCTCCTGTCCGGTCTGTCCTGCTGTTACTGCTACTCTAATGACGACACAATTCTCCCCATCTCCTTTTATATCGGTTGGTCCGCCTCTAGCGACATCTAATGGCCAACTCCGCATTACGTAGGAGTGTCTGGATGCTTTTGGTCGAACACTGTATGTTGAGTTTACTCGCGTATTTAAGCGTATTAAATCACATTTGCTTCTCAAGAGGATCAAACTCTAATCTTTGCGCTCAGTGTTCGTGCACACATCGTGAATAGTGATAGCCCGATCTACTCATTTTCGTCTCATTGAGAGCGACGAACAAAGTTTTGTTTGCAGCCTTCAATCAAACTGTAGACTTGCCTTATTCCCCCTTCTGCAGCAGAGCATTACAACTACTATTATTCGATTATCATTACCTATAAGACACATGAAGATAACTATTGTTTTGTCGTTTACATTAAACAGCCTTTCTACGGTTCCATTAGATACTAGTTATATACAGATTGAGCACAAAAGAACTTAAGACTTTCAAAAAATCGTGTAAACGAAACGGTACAACTTATTCGCGGCAAATCTTAACCAGTTAATAGAGCATCTCTGGAGGCTTTTTTTTATTTATTTTTTAATTTTTTACATGTGGTAGCAATTCTTTTGTTGCACGCTGCTGCCGCCAGAGAATGCTGCTGCAGAAAATGGCAACAACACTACAACAGAAGAGCTGACGTGACCCCCGTTAGCATAACGGGAGTCGGAACCGCTGTTCAACGAGCACTTGGCGCACACTTTCACCGGTAACAACTCGGCATAGTATACGTCCATGACGGGCGCGAACGGCTAGAAGAGAACGGCTGTATTTTCAAAGACGAAAGTCCTGGTCGGCCTTCTGTTTCAGAGCAAATTGAGTAGCATTCTAGTGAATCCCACAGAAATCAACATGTCGAGAAAACACTGAGTTTCAGATCGCACATACAAGTGTTCCCAAAATCCTGCGTAAATGTTTCCGCACGAAGCTGCACAGATTGCAGTTGATCCAGGAGATTATGCTCCACTATCTGCCTTCTACACCGAGAAGTTGCCAGGAATGGACAAAAATAATGACACGCCAAAATGGTTAATTGTTAGTGAAGAAGCAGCATTTCACACTATTGGCAAAGTTAATCAGCACAGCGTTCGTGTTGAGTAACAGAAACCCCCATTTCTCAGTCGAATACGAACGATATACAGCAAAAGTCAATCTGTTATGATTCGTGTCGAAGGGGAAGACTTCGGGTTCGCGCTTTTTCATGAAGAAAACCATCACAACTATTTTTCTAGCTCGACATACTTTCTTTGTGGCTTCTGGATCAATAAGATGGTGCCCTTCTTCACTTCCACTGGCTACATGGGAACACTTAGACACACATCTGCCTGGACGAAGGACCAGCCGTGCTGGTGATGACGATGACGTGTGCTGTAGATGGCCACCACCCTCACCAGACTTAATCCTCTGTGAATTTTTTGTGGGGTCATGTAAAAGACGAAGTGTTTAGCCTACGCCTGCCACGGCTACGGCTGCGAATCGCATCTGTGCCAATGTGTTGCACGAGGTCTGGGAAGGCCATGAATATCATTTAGACGTTTACCATGTGACTCGATGAACACCTATAGAGCCCTTTAAATTGTAAAAAAAATGCTAGAGATACTCTGTAAAAAGGACAATGTGTGAAGCGAATAAGTTGTACTATTTCAGTAAATGAAAACCACCAGTTTGCTTTTGTTACAAGGCAATCTTCAGACATTAAATGTCTGAAGATGGCCTTGTAAGCCGAAAACCGGTTAACACAATAAAAGTAATATTGTAGAACAAAAGGAAACTGCTGCTTTTCGTTTATTATAGTGTTGTTCTACCAAGGACCGACGGAAGGTTCTGTTAACCTGTACTATTTCGTTTGAATGATTTTTAAAAAATGTAAAGTTCTTTTGAACTAACTCTGTACGTATACGGGCCATCTCCGAAAGAGACATACAACGGTGCGCAAACTCAATGACGAGAGTAACTGTTGCGTGTTATGTGACTGCCAAGTAACATAGCTCGCTGAAACTTGGACCATACACAGACAGAACTGCTACAGTATTGTACGGAATGTAACTGAGAGAAATACGCAATGAGACGAACAGAAATTACACTTTTATTCAGAGACAATAATTACACTGAAGTCACCGTGATTTGTGATGGTCCGTGCCTCTAAGCACTATGGGACTTAACATCTGAGGTCATCAGTCCCTTAGAACTTAGAACTACTTAAACCTAACTAACGTAAGGACATCACACACATCCATGCCCGAGGCAGGATTCGAACCTGCGACAGTAGCGGTCGCTCGGTCCCGGACTGAAGCGTCTAGAACTGCTCGGCCACAACGGCCGGCAAAAACTGTACTATAGTATTGTTATGTTGCTGATATTTGAAAATAGAGATTATGTGTTACGGAAATGGCTCTTCTTTGTTTGGAGTTTTATTTCATTGTAATTCTCGTCCTATATAAATGTTAGGTTTTCGGCTCAGCTACCAAAGAGCGCAGCCATTAGCGCTATTGATTACTGCGCAGTTTATTGGTAAACAGTGAATACTAATGTGTCACGACATACTGAAAAATATCTTCTAATGTTAGTGTATACAGCGAAGGTGAGAAAAGATGTAATATATATTATTTGTTACGAGTAAAATGTAGCCTGAAGCAGAATCGATAAGTGATTGTCTTACGCTAGCCGCCATTTTAGCGAAATATTGCTGCGGCATTTTTAATTTGATTTTCTATACAGACTTAAATGTCGTTGGATATAATTGCAGTAATAATTGTGTACTAGTGGTGGAGGACCCACTCTGAGCTAATAAAATCCAGTTAGACTGTGATCATATCAAACTTCTATTAATGCAAACAGCATCTTAAGTAATATAAATTCTTATCTGTTGATGTAAGAAACCTGGTAACTTCGTAACAACTTTTATGAAATCTTTCGACAGGACAATATGTTAGTGTTGTGTACGTGTGGTATTGTGTGACAAAACTGTTCATTTTGCCTAACGAAAAGTGTTGGCACTTCGAGACAACAGTAACGTTAATTTGGATAAACGATCTACAACTAGCAAAGAGTCTTTTAAACAACAGCTCTAAAATTACTAAAAATCATTACTCTTGTTTAGTTCAGATGACTTATCATACATTTAGCTTGTTTGTTGATTATAAATAATTACTTTTGTGAATAATCTTAGTGACATTTACACTGCTTGACAGACAACATTGCTACACGTTCCCAGGTGGAGATTTCTTTAACAAAATAACGTTCATGATCCTGGAAAAGCAGTGATTAAAGAAAACCTCAATTTACATCAGTAATAAATAACTAGTTTTATTGTAATATTGCTGAAATAGTACAACACAACACACGCAGATACACCACATGCCAGAGGCTGTGGACACAGGGACAATCAATACCACTGTAGATAATTCAGCTGAAGGGCAAAGAACATCTCTAAAATGGCAATTAGAAAATTGGGAAAGGAAATGCACGTATGAGGAACATAATTACAAAGAAATCACGAGCAGAAGACGAAATACTTCAGCTGATCGACAACAGAAGCTTATACAAAACCTTCAGCAAAAGGAAGTAGCACGACAACGTAAGGTACTAATGAAATCAATACTAAGTGCAACGATGCTAAGGCAAAATGGCTTTAGAGAAAGTGTGCGGAATTGGTCGTCAGATGGACGGATTCAGCATGAAGAAAAGAATACCTTTCGGAGATTTGAAAAGTGAAGATGTGAAATTAAGGGTACAAAAAAAAAAATCCTCTTTTAAACGACTTAATAGAAATCTTTTGCGACTCACAATACACTACACTTCTGCAATATAAACTTATTTCCTTAATTATGACAAATAACACATCACATAGGTGAACACTAATTTACAAAAAAATCCGCCAGTTTACTTCAAGACGGACTTCAGTGATCTCACAAAACCATACCATTAACTGTGTTATTTTTCTGCAGTTGTCATTCACAAAATACAGCACTGCAAAGCGAGATTCTTAGTTGATTCTTTGAGGTCTTTCTAGACGCGAATTAGCAGCTTCCCGAAAACAAGCCATTTCGAGCAATGCTGAATGTATTTGTTACTTGAACCCACTGGTTGCATGCAACCCGTCGCCTCTCCAACATCCAGCAACCTCTGGTACTTACACAGTCCACAAATACCATTCTTATAAAAAGCTAACAATAATTTCTTTAATTATTTCATTCTTCATCAACATACAATATTAATGAATCACATCAAGCCATGTAGATGACTAATGACAAGTGCCCGTACGTTGTGTTTGTGTTGTGTTATGTTGTTGATGATCTGAGACTCGAACAGGTGAAACCGAGTGTTGGTCACAGTCTGCTCCTCCGAATAGCAGCCAGAGGACCGCCGAGCTGAACGTCGACGGACAAATCCATCACCAGTGTCATTTATAGTGTTGATTTTTTCAGAGGTGGAGCTTTCGTGTCTCTTCTCCCATTGGCAGTAAGGAGGCAATGTCGGGGCAGCATAAAAATGCAATTGTGCCGAAGGAAACGATGTAATTTCTCAGTGAATACTGGAACACCCAAAAAATTTAAATGCACCGATTGCTAAAGCCAAAGTATTTCTCATTGCGTTCCTCCACGTTACTCTATAATTGACTAAACCTGTGATTTATCACACTTGGTGTCACTAGTTTTGGATGAAGAACCTCGTTTTCAAAATATGGGATTCATTTGCAACTCTCAAGCCCTAAAACTAAATCACCATCCCTCGTACACACCTGTCTCGAAGTAAAGACAAATGCAATGGAAAAGGAACATACCGCAGGAGAGTGCCAAAGGTGGTTTAGCGATCTTCCTCAACGACCTATACCATTCCATACTTTTTCCTCTACACAATGGCTTACATACAGTCACTGCAAGAACGCACGTCCTACATAAATTGATTAAAAAATCAGTGTAAGTGTTCCCAATGATGTTTTTGACTAAAAGGCCCTCAGCCTTATCATACAGGCCCTCCGACCGCTTGAACTTCGATAAATACTCGAAAACGTAATGTACTCAAGAGCAGTAGAAACAGTTAATTTAGCTTATCACAGTTTCGATTCCAGAGTGCTATTTACACATTCACTCATCAAATATTTCACACCTTAAATAACAAAATATCGGCAGTTAGTATTTTTTGTCAGCTTTACAACTCGTTTGGTTGTGTGGACCATGTTACATTCTCAGAAAAACTTAAGCACAGATGGCTTCATATACAACTGGTTTCAGTCACACTTACCCTACATAATGCAAAAAGTTGTACTGGATAATTCCAACAATGTTGGAAAGATAGAGAATTTCAGTGCCTGGAGAGAAATTACAAAGGTGTCCCACAGTGTTCAGTTTTCAGTCCACTCCTATTCCTTATACATGTGAATGACCTTCCACTTAATATTCCACAAGCAGACTTGGTACTTTTTGCAATGTTGTAATAAATACCATTGGAGAGACAGCAACAGAAGAGATCATTATTGATGTTTTGCAAAGAATTTTTAAGTGTTTGTCCGAAAGTGGACTGAGCAAACACACTGTATTCATTTCTGTGCAACAAATAGGGTTATACGAACAAGTGAAGTAGCACATGAACGGGAGTCAGTAAATAGGGCAGAATGCTCCATATTTTGGGGTGTACATACTGACGAAAACTTGAACTGGAAGAGACATTTTACTGATCTTCTCAAACAATTAAGTTCAGCTGCTTTTGCTCTTTATGTAATTGTTAGTCTTGGAAACGAGGGAATCAATCCCCATACATAATGACTTATGAAATAATTGTTGGGGTAACTCTTTAGAAAGGAAGTATTATTTGCACAAAAGCGAGCAGTGAGAATAATGTGTGGTGTTCACCTGCGGTCATGATATAAGCACCTCTTCATGGAGATCGGCGTTTTAATTGCACCATCGCATTACACATATTCGTTAATGAAATTCGTTGTAAATACTCCGTCATAATTTGGGAAGGACATATCTACAACAGAAGAGGAAAAAATAATTTTCATCACCCATTATTAAAGTTGTCAGTGGTTCTCAAAGGAGTTAATATGCAGCAACAAAAATTTTTGGTCATTTGCCCAATATCGTGAAATGTCTGATGGGTGGCAAAGCAAGTTTTAAGTTTAACCTAAAAGAATTTCTCCTGGCTTTTTTCTTATGTTCGATGGAAGAATTTCTATTTAAAACATAAAAGCCAGAAAAAACTTGTTTTTAAGTGTAGCTGGCTGGGTAGGACCAAAAAAATAGTATCTTCATTAATCTAAAAACAAATTATGTTCATGTCCTGTAAACTGACTCGTCCCACACCATTTTGATAAAAGCATCGTTCAAATGATCTACGGAACATGTAATAAACTTGCTAACTAACTGACCACATTTAACACACACTTGTAACTATTATGCAGTGCTAAAGGAATTGCTTTAAAATTGTCGTAGGCTTCCCACAAAGGCCCTTTCTTGAAGACGCACGAGTCGATAGTAATTATTGTGAACCATTTCCCCTTTGCGTTAAGAGAAAGAACAAAATCTTTATAAAAGTCATTTCTGTTAAGATTTCCAGGCCGAGAGATCGTGATAATTACCAAAATTTCGTCCCCACTTGCGGGATGCATATTGAGAGATAGAACTGAAACTGCATCGAAACCTCGGGGGGTCCTGAATTTATAGGCATGTTGGTGTCATGAAAACAAATTTCGTTCGACCAGAATTTTAGCCGAAACCACTCACTATCATGCGCGCAATATGAGTTTATGAACAACGCATTAATTTTAATAGAAAGGAAGAAGCAGAAAAAAAAGGATTCCACCTTTGGGTGAAGAAAGTAACGGGTCGATTATTTTTTAAGCAAGAATGTTGTCATCTGTCACTGAAAATCGTGAATTCGGCATCACGACGAGTGGTGGTGCCCACTCTGTTCGGCTCACAGCGCACCTATGAAGTCGAGGCTCCCGAGCTTTTGGCGCAGCTGCCAGTTTCATCTCTGAGTATACCTCCCCCAGATGTGGACAAAACATTAGTGAATAGTTTTATACATCCACCACAGCCTCTCAGCCCACAACTTTCAACTGAAGCTAACACCGGACGCGGAAACCTTCATTTTATTTACGGGAGACGTACCATATTTTCCGCGAGATATGGCCAACATTTAGCTAATGATGCCCCAGTCCGGCATCCACAATCAGCACCGATTTTTGCCTTCCTTTAAGGCCTGTTAAGGCTGTTCGCTCAGTTTCTTGCGCAGTTCAGGCACGCAATGCTGTTAGGTTTCCGTATTAAGTCGGAGGCTGCCGCACGGCGGGAAGAGCTAACGCGCAGCGACCATCTTGGGAAAACCCTTCCTTTCTGGTGAGTGCGGCAGCTTAATGATCTCCACTCAGTGGTGCCGCTAGAACTTCCCTTTAACACGCCGCTGTAATGTATTCTGCTTCGCAGTAAGGCAACAAGGGCATTTTTTTCTAGACGTGAATTCCTTGGCAATCTGCCGCAGGCAGACCGTATCCATATTCGAGATTTGGCATAAAATCTCTGTAGAACACCTGGTGCCCACAACGTGTACTAACCTGCAGTGCTGTCTCCTCTACACAGCCGTGAATAGGTTGCAAAAAGGAGTCTGAATTCTGTTTCATGATCTCTCCATACAAGATTAATGCGGGTTCCCTGCAACAAACAAGACGAAGGGTGGGATAGTTGCTTTGGTTAGGGCTCCACTAGTTCTTTTTCCCACTCTCGTCCTCCCGAGGGGTAGTTTTAATGTTTAATTACCAACTCTAAAGTTAGATAACTGATTTTTTTCTTATCTGAATGTACGTGCCTGCAGCCCTGTAACACATAGAGTCCCCGCGTCACATTATTATGTGATAAACAAACAAAAAAGCGTAGGCCATCCCCAATTTCTTCCTTTTGTTTTGGCTCCTCTAGCGGCGTTTTACGGCACTTGGGAATTCCAACGTGTACTAAGCCTGTTCACATGTAATTGAAAAAAAGAATAATCATATACACAGGGTGAATCAGCTAAAACTTTCTCTGGCTCTGAGCACTGTGGGACTTAACGTCTGAGGTCACCGGTCACCGAGAACTTAGAATTACTTAAACCTAACTAACCTAAGGACATCACACACGTCCATGACAAGGGCAGGATTCGAACCTGCGGCCGTAGTGGTAGCACGGTCCCAGACTGAAGCGCCTAGAACCGCTCGGCCACACGGAATTGATTGGTAGTCAGGGGCTTGCATTTTAGCGAATCAACAGATTGTAATAATACTTAGAAAGTGTAGTTTTTGCGCAAACATACACATATTTTAAACGGAACAATGCCTATTGACACTAGCAAACTAAAAGTACGGTAAACTAGAATGCCAGCGGTGTTTGTTGCAGGATTCCAGTGCACGTTGTTTACGAGATAACGTATTTTGCAGTTTCCACACCGACACTTGTTTGTGCCATTCAGCCGGCATAGTTTCTAGGTACGATGTTGTTATGTTTGTTTACAGTGTGCTTGTGTGTTCCTTGAGTGCACCGCGAGTTGCTAGTCAAATAGTGCGTGACAGTCCGAGACCTAGTGGACGATGGGATTTATCAATGCAGAGAAAGCACTTCGTTCTTGTACGACGTATACGGCAAGATATCCCAATAGTCGCCAAACCATTTCGGCAATTATTCATCAACGTCTTCAACCAGTCACGTGATAGTGGTAGTATAACACCTAGACAACGTATCAGAAGGAAACTAGTTACGACAGAAGAGTTGATCCTCACGTTAGCTCCAGAGCAATCGCACGAGGAAGTGCAATGGCCGGCTGCTGTGGCCGAGCGGTTCTAGGCGCTTCAGTCCGGAACCGCGCTGCTGCTACGGTCGCAGGTTCGAATCCTGCCTCGGGCATGGATGTGTGTGATGTCTTTGGGTTAGTTAGGTTTAAGTAGTTCTACATCTAGGGGACTGATGGCCTCAGATGTTAAGTCCCATAGTGCTCAGAGCCATTTGAACCATTTGATGAGCAATGAGTCATAAGTGTTCTATGCATTCTCCATCGACATGGGTTCCATCCCTATCACATCTCTCTCCATCAAGTGGTGGCTGAAAACGATTATGAGGCTCGTTTTAACTTCTGTACATGGGCATCAAGACAGTATACTCAAGATGTATCGTGTATCTTTTTTAGTAACGAAGGCACATTTACACACCGCCGGAGCATGCATTACTGGTCTGTTGACAGTCCCCATTGGCTTCGTCAGGTGGAATGTCAGCGTCCATGGAGTGTAAATATGTGCAGCTGGATAGTGAATCATCAGCTCATAGGCTAGTTTTTCATAGACGGAACACCGAACGAGCACAAGTGTCGCATCCTCGTAACCGACCATCTTCCACGGATGCTAGAAAACGTTCCTCTCCAGACTAGGAGGTACCTGTCGTACCAACATGATGGCTGACCAGCCCATAGTGCACGATGTGCCACAGCATGTCTTCACGAACTGTTTCCAAATCGTTGGGTTGGACACTGAGGACCTGTACCTTGGCCAGCCAGTTCCTCGGATTTGAAACCTGTCAACTTTTTTTTCTGTGGGTAAAGCTGAAAGACGCTGTCTACAAGGACATATCAACTCCACCCGATGATCTGCAACGACGTAATACTGCAGTCTCCTCGGACGTCTCTGGTGAATTGCTAGCACGTGTGCAGCAGTCTTTCCATACTAGACTGGGAGCGTGTATCACCGCTGCCGGTGACAATTTTGAACACAACCATGGATGGCCAATCGTCTCGTTACTGATCATAATTCACATAAGTAGTGTATGAACGTGTTCTTTAGTGTGTTCTACCAAAGGTACTGTACAAGTGCCGCTGTGAGAATTTTTCAAAATATGGTATCTCGTAAATGATTTGCACTAGAATCCTGCAACAAATACTACTTTTAGTTTGTTAATGTCAATAGTCATCGTTTCATTTAACAAAGTGTATGTTACCACAAAAAATATACTTTCCCAGTATTATTACAGTCTGTTTATTGGCTAACAGTACGAGCCACTGACTACCAACCTATTCTGTAAAAACCTCACGCAGTATTTTTGGTACAAGTTCGGGTGATTATATTATTGTTTAGAGTTGATGGTTAAAACTTCAGGACTACCTTTCGTATCTCAACTTGTGGTCCGTCTCTAACGACGACGCAGCCGACACAATGTCAAACTTTGATCGTCCTTCCGTTCATTGTAATCCATGTGTGCAGCTTTCTGTAAGGCCATCTTACGGAACATATATTTTTAGATCCAAGACTATATTTTTCAGGACGAAATGCAGTGCGTTACTTTTAGATAACTCTGCGTGCGATAGCGTGAGTAGTGAACAGGGGTCGACAAGAGGTTCACGAACTTACGCTACTTATCGCCCAAACTGCCCGTTTCTGAGCCACAAATATACTTTGAGAATGGGAAGAGTTACCCCAGAATATAATACCATACGTCATAAGCGAATGAAAATAAGCAAAGTAAAATAATTTTCTTGTCGAACTATCGCTTGCTTCAGATACCGATCGAACAGTAAAAATGCCACCATAGAGTCTTCGAACAAGATCGTGAACGTGGGCTTTCCACGACAGTTACTACCTGTCGAACACCTAGTAATTTGAACTGTTCAGTTTCACTAATCATATGTCCATTCTGTGAAATTAAAACGTCGGGTTTTGTTGAATTGTGTGTTAGAAACTGAAAAACTTAGTCTTACTGAGATTTAGTATTAGTTTATTTTCTACAAGCCACGAACTTATGCCATGAACTGCACTATTTGAAACAGTGTCATTGTTGCACACAACACCCTTTACTACCAAGCTAGTGTCATCAGCAAACCGAAATATTTTAGGATCACCAGTAATACCAAGGGACATATCATTTATATAAATGAGGGACAGGAGTGGCCCCAGCACTGATCCCTGGGGCACCCGCCATTTAACCATGCTCCAATCTGACCCTCCAGCTCAACACTGTCGATAATGATCTTTTGCTGTCTGCTGTTAAAGTAAGAGGTGAATCAATCGTGACCTACTACCATATTCCATAATGGTCCAACTTCTGGAACAATATTTTGTGCCGTCCGCGGTGGCCGTGCTGTTCTAGGTTAGTTAGGTTTAAGTAGGTCTAAGTTCTAGGAGACTGATGACATAAGATGTTAAGTCCCATAGTGCTCAGAGCCAATATTTTGTTATCAACACAATCAAGTGCATCAGTTAAATCAAAAAAGATTCCTAGCGTTCTAAGCCTTTTGTTTAATCCACCCAGTATCTCACAGGCAAGAGATAATGTACCATTTTCAGTCGTTAAACCGCTTCTAAAACCGAACTGTACATTTGACAGCAAATTATGTGAAATCAACTGATCATTTATCCTTACATACACTGCTGTTTCATTACCTTTAGCAAATACTGATGGTATGGAAATATATCTAAAATTGTCTACATGATCCTTTTTTCCCTTTTTATAAAGTGGTTTCATTACTGATTACTTAAATCGTTCAGGTAATTCAACATTCTTAAAGGAAAAATTACCAATTTGGCTAAACACAGGGCTAACATCTGCAGCACAGTACTTTAATATGATACTAGGTAGTCCTCATATTCATGAGAGTCCTTAGTCTCCAGTGATTTAATTATTGGCTCCATCTTTCCCTTGTCAGTATCACAGAGGAATATTTCAGGCATCAGTCTCGGAAAGGCATTTTTCAACATTTTGATATAATTCCCACTTTGTTATACATGATATCCTTAGCCCACTAGTCAGTCATCCAAGCTGCCTTTTACTGCTAGTACCATGTTTAGAACGCTCTAATGGAAATCAGCTTTCAAAGCGCATCCTGCCACTCCTGTTCATAAAGAGGTTTAAAAAACTCTCTTTTGACGTTGGATTAGCTTTTCTACGTAGTCTGTAACTATATAGAGCCTTTGTTTGATTACAATAAACTTTTAGTGTTAAAAATTTTTGTGCATCATGGTCTAAAAGGCCATTCACGGTTTTACTAACAGAATTCCCATCTAGTAATGAAGAATGAATAAAAATATTGTCTACGGCTGTGCTACTGTTCCTCTGCACCCTGGTTGGAAAAAACACAATCTGCAACAGATTACATGAATTTAGATCTTCCAACATCCTTCTCCTTGCACAGTCACATACAAAATTAATATGGAAGTCATAACATATAACTCATTTTTGGTACTTCCTGTAAACTGAACCAAGAGCCCTCTTAGCTTAAGCAGAAATGCTCTGAAGTCCGAGTTAGGGGGCCTATAAATAAAAACAATTAGAAGTTTAGTTTCACTAAATTCAACTGGACCTGCACAACATTCAAATACCTGTTCAGTCCAGAGCTGTGATACGTCTATGGACTCAAATGGAATACTGTTTTTTACTTACATGGCCACTCCCCCACTCTGCAAAGAACTCCTTCAAAAAACAACCAGCTAATCTGTATCCTGGTAAAGGAAGCCTTTGAATTCTCAAATTATTTAAGTTGTGCTCCGATATACCAACAATCTCAGAGTCAACATCTACAAGTAGTTCGCTAGCTTTATCTCTAATACCTCTTATATTTTGATGAAATGTGCTAATCCCTTCACTATTTGGGTACCTGACCTAATATGAAGGCGATTCCTTTGTTAGGGGGACTTCCTCTAAGCAGAGATACCTATCAGCTGCCTTCAGTCCCAAAAAGAAGGTGCAACTCTAACACTAACTACTACAGGAATTTTTCCATGTGTGATCCCACCACCAACCACTATACTGTCACCTATGAGCTTTGCCAGCCTCCCCTTCCCATACCTATCGATATTCTCAAATGGCACCACTGCAATGTGAGCCGTGCTCTCCGCCGTCAGCGTCTTCTCGACTCCCGTATTAACACGCCTAGCAACAGCATTAAGATGAGGTCGATCATGACGTTGAAACAGTTGCACGAAGAGCACATTAGTGCCGCCAGTTTCAGTAGCTATCTTTACTGGGTCACCACCTACATCATACTGCCTGTCCCTATCAAGACTGTTCCCTGCTCAAACCACAGTCACTACCTTATACTCTTTCACAAAATCTATGTTAACAGTCACCTGAGCCAACGCTGCACTAGGCTTCATAATGCTGGTGACCTGGTACTCAGTCCCCAACACTTCCAGCAACTGCTGGTTCACACCTCTGCCGTGAGAACTACCTAGCAGCAGAACCTTCTTTTTTCTGTTAGAATTTGCAGCTGACCTAGGCCTCCTAACTGCCGAGGACTGCTGCATGTTACCTACACCTACAGCTACAAGAGGCTCCTCTCCACTAAATCTGACAATCGATCAAATCTATTGGTTTCACGCAAAGTAAAAACTGTCTGAATATCTCCTCCTCCCAGCTACCTTCTTACCTACTGCCAGTTCCCATATCCCAGGGCCCTTCACTATCCTTCACCTATCTAGTTCCTCATTTGCGTTTCGTACCAGCATATGAAGCGCGCAGATATTACGCTCCTGCTCCTCTATCAACTCGTTTCTACAACAAATTCTGCATTTCCAGGAGAGGATCTCGCTAGAATGCTCACTGGCTTCCTCAGTCCACTCCCCCGCAATGAAAACTCAAACCAACATCTGAGCTCATATAATCTGTACTGGAAACAACAACACTCTAAAGTAAATAAAGATTTAAAGTTATTTATTGCAATCCAGAAAGATATCTATTGTTCAGGAAGACAGATTTTCATCAATTGTGCCAGTAGTCATAAAAAGTTCAACTACCGCTAAACTTGAGCTCAAGAGGTGGCTAAGTCATTCAACTCTGTTGACGAATTCTCAGTTGTACCAGTTGATGTATATACACTCCTGGAAATGGAAAAAAGAACACATTGACACCGGTGTGTCAGACCCACTATACTTGCTCCGGACACTGCGAGAGGGCTGTACAAGCAATGATCACACGCACGGCACAGCGGACACACCAGGAACCGCGGTGTTGGCCGTCGAATGGCGCTAGCTGCGCAGCATTTGTGCACCGCCGCCGTCAGTGTCAGCCAGTTTGCCGTAGCATACGGAGCTCCATCGCAGTCTTTAACACTGGTAGCATGCCGCGACAGCGTGGACGTGAACCGTATGTGCAGTTGACGGACTTTGAGCGAGGGCGTATAGTGGGCATGCGGGAGGCCGGGTGGACGTACCGCCGAATTGCTCAACACGTGGGGCGTGAGGTCTCCACAGTACATCTATGTTGTCGCCAGTGGTCGGCGGAAGGTGCACGTGCCCGTCGACCTGGGACCGGACCGCAGCGACGCACGGATGCACGCCAAGACCGTAGGATCCTACGCAGTGCCGTACGGGACCGCACCGCCACTTCCCAGCAAATTAGGGACACTGTTGCTCCTGGGGTATCGGCGAGGACCATTCGCAACCGTCTCCATGAAGCTGGGCTACGGTCCCGCACACCGTTAGGCCGTCTTCCGCTCACGCCCCAACATCGTGCAGCCCGCCTCCAGTGGTGTCGCGACAGGCGTGAATGGAGAGACGAATGGAGACGTGTCGTCTTCAGCGATGAGAGTCGCTTCTGCCTTGGTGCCAATGATGGTCGTATGCGTGTTTGGCGCCGTGCAGGTGAGCGCCACAATCAGGACTGCATACGACCGAGGCACACAGGGCCAACACCCGGCATCATGGTGTGGGGAGCGATCTCCTACACTGGCCGTACACCACTGGTGATCGTCGAGGGGACACTGAATAGTGCACGGTACATCCAAACCGTCATCGAACCCATCGTTCTACCATTCCTAGACCGGCAAGGGAACTTGCTGTTCCAACAGGACAATGCACGTCCGCATGTATCCCGTGCCACCCAACGTGCTCTAGAAGGTGTAAGTCAACTACCCTGGCCAGCAAGATCTCCGGATCTGTCCCCCATTGAGCATGTTTGGGACTGGATGAAGCGTCGTCTCATGCGGTCTGCACGTCCAGCACGAACGCTGGTCCAACTGAGGCGCCAGGTGGAAATGGCATGGCAAGCCGTTCCACAGGACTACATCCAGCATCTCTACGATCGTCTCCATGGGAGAATAGCAGCCTGCATTGCTGCGAAAGGTGGATATACACTGTACTAGTGCCGACATTGTGCATGCTCTGTTGCCTGTGTCTATGTGCCTGTGGTTCTGTCAGTGTGATCATGTGATGTATCTGACCCCAGGAATGTGTCAATAAAGTTTCCCCTTCCTGGGACAATGAATTCACGGTGTTCTTATTTCAATTTCCAGGAGTGTATTATTAGTACTATCAAATAGCGTGAATGTTATGAAAAATCTAGCTTCTGCACAGTAAAGTAATCAGGTTAAATAAATGTTGTATTGTAAACTTATTTTCTGTTTGAAGATGTGTTGCTACAATACTTTAAGAATGATCATATGCACTTCAGTGTATTGCATGTTTACATGATTCATTACAAGCTGTTACCACTTTCACAACATCCAGATGTTTAAGATTTTGCTGCGTGGAGTGGTCGCGTGGTTTGAGGCGCCATGTCTCGGATTGCGCGGCCCCTCCCGCCGGAGGTTCGAGTCCTCCCTCGGGCATGGATGTGTGTGGTGTTCTTAGCATAAGTTAATTTAAGTTACTTTAAGTAGTGTGTAAGACTACGGACCGATGACCTCAGCAGTTTGATCTCTTCAGAATTCAACACATTTGAACATTTAAAGATTTTTTGACTCGTTTCACAACCACAACGCCCATTTCACATAGTAGCTCAGGAAGGAATATTGGAACATCTAGTTTTTGTACTCGTATGTCCATCCTTGTGATTGGGGGTTTGAGGGATGTCGACTGTTCACTTACGTAATAAAACGAAATACCTTGAGCAGTCCTTACGATATTATTTACGAGTATTACATGGCTACCAGTTTCGGTGCTTCAGTGCACCATCTCCAGCCCTTAACTGACGCTGAATGGTTAACTCCAACCATCAACCATGGTTGGAGACACAACATCGTTGTTACAGGTAGTCTGCAAAAACCAGTCCATAGATGTTGGCCACTGATGTATCGTGTATACGGATGCAGTTAACCCCTGAAGATGGTGCAATGAAGCACCGAAACTGGTGGCCATATAATAAATAACATCTTAAGGACGGCTGTAGGTGTTCCATTTTATTACCTTAGCATATCTCTCCTTTGTAACTATGTACTGTATGTTCTGGTTTAATGTCTCGTTCTACCACCACAAAGTTCTTCTCACAGTGGATCTCTGGAACAACATCTAATCTAATGTAATCGTGGTCGGGAGCAAATTGAAAGTAGTAACGTGTAGTCGTATGACTTCAGGATGTTCGGCGGGGGGTTCCGCTGCTCGCATTGAATATAGACTTTCCGATCAAAAGTATCCGGACCCATATTAGTGGATTGCCACGCAAGTTCTGGTCGGTTCTTAGCCGAATAATGACCAACGCTGGCAGCTGTGGCGATTCTCTGAAATAACTGCGACCGAACTGAGTCCATGGTGATGACGTAAGGATCAATAGACTACATTCGTGGGGTGGCTATTATATTGTAATGTGAGAAAACTGAAGAGTCATTTGTAGTGATCTAGACATATGCAAAATAAACAAGTAAACCGATTAGTGGTGATTAATATGTAATGTGTGTCCCTCCCTTTTCGTGTTTTTGTCCCTTGAGCTCTGTTGTGGACTCTTTCAACGGCGTGGCTGATTGACTGTGAAGCAATGGCTCCCCTGTCTCCGTCAAGAGCAGACACCAAAGAAGATGGTGGTGTTGGACGCGGAGTCTGGAGAGCGGACGACGTTCTGACTCAACCCATTTGGTTCAGATCGGAACTCTGAGCAGGAAAATTAGTTTCAGGTACCGTGTTGTCCACAAACGATTGTCTCACGCTGTTCTACGTCAGGGTGAATTGCAACGCTGAAACAATCACTGTCTCGGAGCTGTTCGTCTATTGTGCACAGTAGACAGTACTGTAGAACGTGTTCGTATCATATCGTATTTGGCGTTTTCTTAAGCGCAATAAGAGGGCCACACCGTAGCCACGAGAAACAGCCCCGTACTGTAACACTGCTCCTCCGTATACTTCACTGTTGACACTATACGCGGCGGCAGGTAAAGTTCTTCAGACTTTAGTCAAACGCAAACCCTTCCACACGGTTACTAGACGGCACAACGTGATTCATCACTCGAAATCACGCGTTTCCAGTGGCGTCGCTCTTTAGTCTGTGTCAACCATCACTTATCATACACTACAAAAGTGTAATCCGTTCTTTTTAACTCTGTACTCACAGTGAATGAGCTAGCTGGCTGCCGGTAGCACTTTGGAACTCACAAGTGGCTCCTTCTGTTAATTTCACGCGATTTTTTAAAACTACCCTTCGCAATGGTCGTCGGTCCCGGTCCATAAAAAAAAGTGGTCTGACTGGTCTCGATTTTGCTATGGTTGTTCCTTAGTGCTTCCACTTCACAGTCACATTACCAACAGTGAATTTAGGCACCTTTAGAAGAGTCGAAATGTGCCTGATGAAATTGTTACTCTAATGACATCCAATGACTGGTCCACCTTCGAAGCCACTGAACTGTCCTGATCGACGTACTCTGCTGTTACTGTTTCCCTATTTTCAACACAATACTCTCTCTCCTGTTTTATACTGGCGGGTCCGCCTCTCATCATTTCTAGTGGTAGATTCCTCATGAAACACAGTCGTTTAATGAACAAAGTAAGTGTATATGGACTATCAGACCAATTGTATGATTGGATTGATGAGTTCCTAGATAACAGAACGCAGCATGTCATTCTCAATGGAAGGAAGTCTTCAGAAGTAAGAGTGATTACAGGTGTGCCGCAGGGGAGTGTCGTAGGACCGTTGCTATTCAAAGTACATGTAAATGACCTTGTGGATAACATCGGAAGTTCACTGAGGCTTTTTGTGGATGATGCTGTAGTGTACCGAGAGGTTGTAACAATGGAAAATTGTACTGAAATGCAGAAGGATCTGCAACGAATTGACGCATGGTGCAGGGAATGGCAATTGAATCGCAATGCATACAAGTGTAATGTGCTGCGAATACATAGAAAGAAAGATCCTTTATCATGTAGCTACAATATAGCAGATTAGCAACTGGAAGCAGTTAATTCCATAATTTATCTTGGAGTAGGCATTAGGACTGAACTAAAATGGAATGACCATATAAAATTAATCTTTGGTAAATCAGATGCCAGACTGAGATTTATTGGAAGAATCCTAAGGAAATGCAGTCCGAAAACAAAGGAAGTAGGTTACAGTACACTTGTTCGCCCACTGCTTGAATACTGCTCACCGGGTTGGGATCCGTACCAGACAGGGTTGATAGTAGAGATAGAGAAGATCCAACGGAGAGCAGCGCGTTTCGTTACAGGATCATTTAGTAATCGCGAAAGCGTTACGGAGATGATAGATAAACTCCAGTGGAAGACTCTACAAGAGAGACGCTCAGTAGCTCGGTACGGGCTTTTGTTGAAGTTTCGAGAACATACCTTCATCGAGGAGTGAAGCAGTATATTGCTCCCTCCTACGTAGGGGAAGGCGGGGCAAGATGGGGAACCTAACATTAAACCCTTACAAAGGGACAAAAATAAACAAATTCAAGTAGGTTTGATTATCACTTCTTTACTTAACCACTGAATTACAATAGCATGCAATGAAACCTGCAAACTTGGTACATTTAGATAGAAATATCTCGATTTGAAACATAAACTACCAATTCCCCGTCTTGCCCCATATGCGAGGTAAGATGGGGAACTACCATGAATTCATCTCTAAAGCTTAAATAAGGACTGGAATAACGAAATAATGTGACGATAAGGTTTCGAAATATGGTTCTGCGAATTGTAGAACCAGGTATTACGTTTTATTTAGGCCTCTTACACACAAGTACACAAGTGTGGACAGCCTCGTCATCATCACTTTCTATCTCTGCACAAGTGTCGGGGGCCCAACGTCCGCAGCTAATACACCGTATCCAGCCTCCTTCAGAGAAGTCATAGCAGTATAAACACTCTTCACTCTCTTCCTCGTTGTCATTCGACCTCAGTTTATTTTCTCTTGAACATGAAGGGGTGGTTAAGACGTCAGTAACGTTCGTCACTTTTTCGTTGTCATTATGTCCTTTTGGTGGTATCCCAGGTTTATTAAACGTCTTGGAGAAGAGTTTTCGTTTACATGCAGCACGTCTGGGGACCCCTTTTCGTTTTGTGTATTTTTATTCACCATATAGCCTAAGGCATACTTGGTAATTAATTAGGGCCGGCCGCTGTGGTCTAGCGGTTCTAGGCGCGCAGTCCGGAACCGCGCGGCTGCTACGGTCGCAGGTTCGAATCCTGCCTCGGACATGGATGTGTGTGATGTCCTTAGGTTAGTTAGGTTTAAGTAGTTCTAAGTTCTAGGGGACTGACGACCACAGATGTTAAGTCCCATAGTGCTCAGAGCCATTTTTGTATTAATTAGGAAACGTTGGAATAACGAATACCATTCTATTTACTATTGTATTCAACGTATAATGTACGTGTTCAAGCCCCGCAGCGAGGTAAACACATGAGACGATAAGAACGTAATGGTTGGACAAATAGTAGGGGCAAGTTGGGGAAGCTCCTCATCTTGGCCCACCCCGTCTTGCCCCCTACCATGCTGTCAGGTTATGTTACGCCTACATGAACACTATTTAGTGAACATTGACTACTGACACAGCAGTTTACTGTTAATAAGACGTATTATTCAGTGCTATATATACAGTCTGGACAAATGTTCATGAAACACATGTTTTAGGACGTCGAAAGGTGTATAACATTGCAAATCAGTATAACAATTGTACGTACCGGGCAAAGATCACAGAAACCGCCGCGAAACTAAGGTTCAGCAATGTCAACACACTGGGACCTGTGTATTGATGATGTTGACGTAGCTATCCACAGATGGCAGCACTCTAACTGTAGCTTATAGCCCTTCCCCGTCTTAGCCCATCTCTCGGTCTTGCCCCGCCTTCCCCTATATCTCGCGAAGAGACCATGAGGATAAAATCAGAGAGATTAGAGCCCACACAGAGGCATACCGACAGTCTTTCTTTCCACGAATAATACGAGACTGGAATAGAAGGCAGAACCGATAGAGGTACTCAAAGTAGACTCCGCCACACACCGTCAGGTGGCTTGCGGAGTATGGATGTGGATGTAGATATACATAGTCGCGTCCGGATAATTTTGATCAAGCAGTAAACGCCCACACTCGCGTCGGATACTCAGGTGATGCAAAACTTTTTTGAGCAGTTTGTAGAGGTAGCTTTCCATCCGAATCGGCTAGCGTCGGCGCGGCGGCCGCTTCCCGTATTAAGCGGCCAATGAGCGGCCCGCGTTTCTCGATTTCGGGGGCGACCCGCGCTGACCCCGGCACCCGGTTCTCGCCTCGGCTGTCCCTCACCGCGAACGCCGCCATAAAGCCGCGGCGGCGGGGAAAGGAGCGCCGCACGGAAAGCACGGCACGGAGAGAGTGCGAAGCGCTGTCAGGACTGTCCCCGGCTGGATGTGCGAACGGCTTCATAAAAACCCAGGCCGGGCCTTACGTAAGGCGGGCTGCGGCCGCCGCGCACTGCGAAAGCGGCCGCGGCTTCCGGCGCATCCAGCGTCCAGCATCCAGCGTGCCACCCGGCGTCCACAGAGGAGGCCGGCCGCGCCGGCGATAAGTGGAGAAACTGACCCGGCGAAAGCGCGCAGTCGCCGACTCGCGCCGCCGCGCCGTGTTTACCTTGCGGGTGGCGGGCGGGCGGCCGTCTGCAGCAGCGGCAGCGGAAGACAGCTAGCTGCACCGGCGCGCCCCCAGCTATCTGCACTGACGTCCATTTAAGAGGAATTCGAACGGTTGCCGTGGCGCCAGTACTCCCGTGTACTGAAACGCAGTATCGTCACATACCGACGAACGCGGATAGCTGTGAAAGATATCGAACGATTGCTCTCGCAAGTCAAGCTTATAAATTGCCGACCAGAATAAAGTACGATAACTAGTCATATGGCCCCGGGAGTAGACAACATTCCATTACAACAACTGACAGCCTTTGGAGAGCCAGCCCTGACAAAACTCTACCATCTGGTGAGCAAGATGTATGAGACAGGCGAAATACCCTCAGACTTCAAGAAGAATATAATAATTCCAATCCCAAAGAAAGCAGGTATTGACAGATGTGAAAATTACCGAACTATCAGTTTAATAAGCCACAGCTGCAAAATACTAACGCGAATTCTTTACAGACGAATGGAAGAACTGGTAGAAGCCGACCTCGGGGAAGATCAGTTTGAATTCCGTAGAAATATTGGAACACGTGAGGCAATACTGACCCTACGACTTATCTTAGAAGCTAGATTAAGGAAAGGCAAACCTACGTTTCTAGCATTTGTACACTTACAGAAAGCTTTTGACAATGTTGACTGGAATACTCTCTTTCAAATTCTAAAGGTGGCAGGGGAAAAATACAGGGACCGAAAGGCTATTTACAATTTGTAGAGAAAGCAGATGGCAGTTACAAGAGTCGAGCGGCATGAAAGGGAAGCAGTGGTTGGGAAGGGAGTGAGACAGGGTTGTAGCCTCTCCCCGATGCTATTCAATCTGTATATTGAGCAAGCAGTAAAGGAATCAAAAGATAAATTCGGAGTAGGTATTAAAATCCACGGAGAAGAAATAAAAACTTTGAGGTTTGCCGATGACATTGTAATTCTGTCAGAGACAGCAAGGGACTTGGAAGAGCAGCTGAACGGAATGGGTAAAGGAGGATATAACATGAACATCAACAAAAGCAAATCGAGGATAATGGATTGTAGTCGAATTAAGCCGGGTGATGCTGAGGGAATTAGAATAGTAAATAGACACTTAAAGTAGTAAAGGAGTTTTGCTATTTGGGGAGCAAAATAACTGATGATGGTCGAAGTAGAGAGGATATAAAATGTAGACTGGCAATGGCAAGGAAAGCGTTTCTGAAGAAGAGAAATTTGTTAATATCAAGTATAGATTTAAGGGTCAGGAAGTCTTTTCTGAACGTATTTCCATGGAGTTTAGCCATGTGTGGAAGTGAAACATGAACGATAAATAGTTTGGACAAGAAGAGAATAGAAGCTTTCGAAATGTGGTGCTACAGAAGAATGCTGAAGATTGGATGGGTAGATCACAAAACTAATGAGGAGGTATTGAACAGGATTGGAGAGAAGAGAAATTTGTGGCACAACTTGACCAGAAGAATGGATTTGTTGGTAGGACATGTTCTGAGGCATCAAGGGATCACCAATTTGGTATTGGAGGGCAGCGTGGAGGGTAAAAATCGTAGAGGGAGACCAAGAGATGAATACACTAAGCAGATTCAAAAGGATGTAGGTTGCAGTAGGTACTGGGAGATGAAGAAGCTTGCACAGCATAGAGTAGCATGGAGATTGCATCAAACCAGTCTCAGGACTGAAGACCACAACAACAACAGTCATAAAGTTTAATTATCACCTCGGAAAATAAAGTTTCGAAATCAAGCAATTATTTCTTTCTAGGTACATGCCTGCAGCCATGATACACATTGAAATTCCCTCAACATAGTACCGCAGTACGCCGGTGCAATAGTCATAATAAAATGGTGCATTCCATTAATAAAGTGGATTATCGTGCGGCAGTTCGTTGTTTCCTTTCTTAATATAAGGGGAAATAACGATGCGAGGAGTACGCGGTACCAATTGACCATCGCACGAGACAAATGGGTACGTGGCGCAGACGCTTCCAGTGTGGCCTAACAAGTCTGAATAACGAAGACCGAAGTGGCGCACGGTCGCTCTGTGAAGAACCAAAAATCGCAAGACAAGTGGAGGCCCTGATGGTCGAACACCGTCGTATTACAACCGAGGTCAGAGTGTAAAAAGAGAAAGTCGGTCGTGGATAAGTTTCAAACACCTTGCTCGACACTGTGAACGTGAGAAAGGTCACCGCCGGCTGGGTTCCGCGCTCAATGAAAAAGCCCGCCCAACGGAGGCAGCAGCGGAAGTTTTGCAGCTGTGTCAGGACGACCCAGATGATTTCTAAAGCCGCCAATCACCGTGCACGAGTGATTTTTTGGGGGGGGGGGGAGGCAGGGGGTGTATCACAGGGCATGTGTGTGTGTGTTTGTCCTTAGGATAATTTAGGTTAAGTAGTGTGTAAGCTTAGGGACTGAAGATCTTAGCAGTTAAGTCCCATAAGATTTCACACATTTGAACATTTTTGAGCAAGACAAAGCTTCGCGAGAGGCTGTTCAAGGGGTTGGTTTTTCTCCAAGATCATTCCGCACTGGAAAGTCACACATGCTCCCCCTTTGGACTCAAAATAGTTCAAATGGCTCTGAGCACTATGGGACTTAACATCTGAGGTCATCAGTCCCCTAGACTTAGAACTACTTAAACCTAAATAACCTAAGGACATCACACACATCCATGCCCGAGGCAGGATTCGAACCTGCGACCGTAGCAGCAGCGCGATTCCGGACTGAAGTGCCTAGAACCGCTCGGCCACAACGGCCGGCCTCTTTGGCCTATCAAATTTTCCCTTACACGCCTTTTTCTGCTGGCACAGCCCCGGCGACTTCTTACTTTTTCCTCGGACAAGGAAACCATTGTGCGATGGGCATTTCCACCTTCACAGTGTGGTGATTTTTCGTCCTAGGGTCTTTACTGGACAGTTAAAACACAGGCTTACACATCCAAGATCTCTGCGTAGTCATCCAACGTTGCGAAAAAGTGTCACATTGAACCATGAATGTGTACAGGAGAACTATTATAATTACCAGGTTTCAGGTTTGCCACTTGAGTTTTTCGAGGCTATGATGAGGACTTTATGACTAACTTTCGTTAAAAAGGTTTGAAAGAAACACTACAGGCATAGTGGACAAATGACATTTTCTTTTCACGAACGGATAAGGTACCAGAGAAGAATTTCTGACGTTTAGGTTGATAATAGAAGCTAGACTCAGTAAAAATCAGGATACTTCCTAGATTTTTTGGAAACCAGAGAAGGCCTTCGACAATGTGAAGTGGAATAAATTATTCACAATTCTAGAAGAGGTGGGGGGGGGGGGGTGTAATGTATAGCGACAAACGAGTAATTTACAACCTCTACAGAACCAAAATGTGAGAAATTCACGGTGACAATTATTATACTATATGACAAAGAACGTAAATTAATTACAAACTACGGCGTGCACACACTTTATTCAACATGCCGATGTCACCACGGACATGCTGATTTGGGTTATGACATGTTCGATATGCCTACCATCATTGGCGACTGTGTGGCGCAGACGAGTAGACAAAATCAGACATGAGCCACTGAAGTGTCGGAACATCGATCTTGTCGATGACCTCCTGAACGGCTATTTTCAGCTCAGCTATGGTTTGGGGGTTATTGCTGTGTACTTCGTCTTTAATACAACACCACAAAAAGGAGTCGCATGTGTTCAGATCCTGATAATATGGCGGCCAATCGAGGCCCATGCGAGTGGCCTCTGGGTACTCCAAAGCCAGAATACGGTCCCCAAAGTGTTCCTCCAGGACATCAAACACTCTCCTGCTTCAGTGGCGTCGTGCTCCGTTATGCATGAACACTTCTTGTCGAAATCAGGGTTATTTTGGATAATGAGGATGAAATCATCTTCCAAAACCTTCACGTACCGTTCGGTAGTCACCGTGGTGTCAAGGCATATCGACCGATTATTCCGTGACTGGACGCTGCACACCACACAGTCACCCCTTGAGGGTGGTGAGACTCCTCGATAGCGCAATGCGAATTCTCATTCCCACAAATGCACCAATTTTGCTTGTTGACGAACCCATCCAAATGAAAGTGGTTTTCGTCGCTAAACCAAACCATACATGCGTATATTAATTCCCATCATGCCCCGCGGCCAACCGTGCAGTTTGATTGGAAACGCACCTCGTTCCCACTACTGCTCGACTTGTACGTCGAAGAAGCAGTAGGGAAATTGAAAGATGATTTCGCAACAGGAATAAAAGTGCAAGGGGGACGGATGCCACAGCTAAGTTCCGCACACGATACAGCCCATGTGATCGGAGACTAGATGTCAAGAAGATTAGACGACCTGTTAAAAGGAAACGACAGTATACTTGTCATCATGGAATATGTTTTATAGGTAAATAGATTAAAGAGAAATTGATGAAGAGTAGTAGAAAGGGGACTTACTTAACATCAAAATTCGGAGCAACACAGGAGAAAATAATTGTTCTATATAGGAAGTAAGATCAAACAGTACGGCCGAAGCAAGGAGATGTCAGAAGCAGATTAACACAAGAGAAGGAAGCTCCCTTCAATACAAAAGTTCCAGTGGTATCAGATACTGACATGAAAATGGGAAACAAGTTCCGGAACGTGTAGTCCGGAACACACCGTTGTACGAAAGTGAAACAAGGGCCTTCAGCAATACAGAGAAGGAAAACTGGAAGCATCTGAAATGTAGTGCTATCGAAGGGCACAGCCTGGTTAGATGTACCTGTCCCTGTTAGTAGACATTAATATGGGATGCGACCATCCTTCGCCTTTGTGATGGTTTGCATTCTGCTGGGAACGTTTTCAGTGAGATATCTGAATGCCTTTGGAGGAACGGCGGCCATTCTCCCTCAAGAGCTGAAAACAGAGAAGGTACTGGTGTTGGACGATGGGGCCTGAAGCGAAGTCGACGTTCTAACTAATCCCGAATGTGTTCCATTCGGTTCAGGTCAGGACTCTAGATAGGACAGTCAATTTCAGGAAACTTACTATCGACAACCAAGTGCCTCATTCTGTTACAAACAATCTACACACAGTGATGCAAAACGTGTTATATCCTTCCACAATTAACGCTCTCTTAAGCTCTTAGGGATCACGCCCTACCACGAAAAACAGCACCGTACCGTAAAACTACCTCCCGCGTACCGTAAAACTTCCAGTCATCCACTGTCCGGTGACGTCGCTTAGCACTGACTACAAAATACGTGGCTAGTGAGGAACTCCTCGACCACTGCCCCCCGTGCTTATTAATTCCGCACGCACAGCCAGTGAGCCAGCTGGACTGCTGGTAGCCGTTTAGAACTCACGAGTGATTTCTTACGCTCCTTCGAGTGATTTTACACAACCACCCAAACAACGCTCGACGGTCCCGGTCTTGGTTAGCTGTCGTTGTTTCTTCCCGTTTGCACTTGACAGTCTCTTTAACTACTGTCTACTTGAGCAGATTCGCAAGGGTTGAAATGTCTCTGATGGATTTGTTACTCAGATGACATCCAATGACTCGCCACAGAGCTCTTGTGACCGACTCATTCCGCTGTTATTACTGCTCTGCTCACAACACAACCACCTGCTTTGATACTCGCGGATCTACCTCTCGTGACATCTAGTTGTCAGTTCCGCATTACATACACTAAAGGCCATTAAAATTGCTACACAATCAACGTGCTGACATGAGGAAAGTTTCCAACCGATTTCTCATACACAAACAGTAGTTGACCGACGTTGCCTGGTGAAACGTTGTTGTGCTGCCTCGTGTAAGGAGGAGAAATGCGTACCATCACGTTTCCGACTTTGATAAAGGTCGGATTGTAGCCTATCGCGATTGCGGTTTATCGTATCGTGACATTGCTGCTAGCGTTGGTCGAGACCCAATGACTGTTAGCAGAATATGGAATCGGTGGGTTCAGGAGGGTAATACGGAACGCCGTGCTGGATCCCAACGGCCTCGTATCACTAGCAGTCGAGATGACAGGCATCTTATCTGCATGGCTGTAACGGATCGTGCAGCCACGTCTCGATCCCTGAGTCAACAGATGGGAACGTTTGCAAGACAACAACCATCTGCACGAACAATTCGACGACGTTTGCAGCAGCTATCAGCTCGGAGACCATGGCTGCGGTTACCCTTGACGCTGCATCACAGACAGGAGCGCCTGCGATGGTTTCTCAACGACGAACCTGGGTGCACGAATGGCAAAACGTCACTTATTTGAATGAATCCAGGTTCTGTTTACAGCGTCACGATGGTCGCATCCGTGTTTGGTGACATCGCGGTGAACGCACATTGGAAGCGTGTATTCGTCATCGCCATACTGGTGTATCACCCGGCGTGATGGTATGGGGTGCCATTGGTTACACGTCTCGGTCACCTCTTGTTCGCATTGACGGCACTTTGAACAGATGTGTTACGACCCGTGGCTCTACCCTTCATTCGATCCCTGCGAAACCCTACATTTCAGCAGGATAATACACGACCGCATTGAAGGTCCTGTACGGGTCTTTCTGGATACAGAAAATGTTCGACTGCTGCCCTGGCCAGCACATTCTCCAGATCTCTCACCAATTGAAAACGTCTGGTCAATGGTGGCCGAGCAATGGTTCGTCACAATACGCCAGTCACTACTCTTGATGAACTGTGGTATCGTGTTGAAGCTGCATGGGCAGCTGTACCTGTAAACGCCATCCAAGCTCTGTTTGACTCAATGCCCAGGTGTATCAAGGCCGTTATTACTGCCAGAGGTGGTTGTTCTGGGTACTGATTTCTCGGTATCTAGGCACCCAAATTGCGTAAAAATGTAATCACATGTCAGTTCTGGTATAATGTATTTGTGCAATGAATACCCGTTTATCATCTGCATTTCTTCTTGGTGATGCAATTTTAATGGCCAGTAGTGCTGGGGTGTCCGGATACTTTTGATAGGATAGTGTATGTTAAGAATTGGACGGATCGAAAAGAAGAAGTATAAAAAAGGTTAGGTGAGGAAAACCTATTAAAACACCTTACCAGAAGAACAGACAGGCTAGTGAAGTCTGGTCTGGTGGTGGAGCGAGTAGTACAACGGAAAAACAGGTAGGACATATAAAGGTTAGGACAGTGGTGTCCAACCCGCGGCACGCATACGGCCGAAAGCAAGTATCAAAGCGGTCCAAGAAATGATCACACGATCGGTAAAACCAAACTTCCATAAAATTCCTTTTACGTGAAGTTATGATAAATTTATTATTCTCAATATGAAGCTCTTGCTGCACGATGCTATTGTGTCACTGGTCCATCGCGGATGTTAGTATTTCTTTTTTACTTTTTAAGTTTATTATGTGCGACCCAAAAATACTCGTCTCCTTCCAATGTGGCTCAGGTAAGCTGAAGTATGGACACCTCTGAGTTAGAATAAAAAAATGGTTCAAATGGCTCTGAGCACTATGGGACTTAACTTCTGAGGTCATCAGTCCCCTAGAACTTAGAACTACTTAAACCTAACTAACCTAAGGACATCACACACATCCATGCCCGAGGCAGGATTCGAACCTGCGACCGTAGCGATCGCGCGGTTCCAGACTGAGTTAGAATAAGCACAAAATAGTAATACAGAGGATGTTGCATGTAATGCGTAGTTACATATAGATGAAAAGATTAATACAACAAAAAATATGGGGAGCAGCACAAAACCGATCTTAAGACTGGTGGCTCAAATGTGAAGGAACATCCTATTACAGTAAATGTTTAAAAAAGTCGGCATCACTTGTCGTACATAGAAGTTCACTGATTTTTGTTTGTAACAAGTTTGATATTGATGGCAATGTTTTTATTTTACGTCTTCATGTAATTCATGCTGACTGCCATATTATATGTGGTTTTATTGTTATGGATGAACTGGTGAGAAATATAATGTACGAGTGTCATTCCTAACGTAACGTGTCCTAACGCTATGTCTCGCTTGATGTAAGGAGCGTAAACATTGGACGATTGAACAGTGGATAAACGTTGAGTGGAGTGACGAATCATGGGACACATCTGGCGATCCGGTGGCAGGGTTTCGGTATGGCGAATGCCGGTGAACGTCGTTTGCCAGCGTGTGTAGTGCTAACGGTAAAATTCAGAGGCGTGAGTGCTATGGTGTGGTCGTCCTTTTCATGGAGGGGGCTTGCACCCCTTGTTGTTTCGTGTGGCACTATCACAGCACAATCCTAAATTGAAGTTTTAACCACCTTCTTACTTCCCACTGTTGAAGAGCAATTCAGAGATGGCGACTGCATCTTTCAACGTGATCGAGCACCTGTTCATAATGCACGGCCTGCGGCGGAGTGGTTACACGACGATAACATCCCTGTAATGGACTGGCCTGCACAGAGTCCTGACCTGAATCCTATAGAACACCTTTGGGGTGTTTTGGAACGCTGATTTCGTGCCAGACCTCACCGACCGACGTCGATACATCTCCTCAGTGCAGCATTCCGTGAAGAATGGGCTGCCATTCCCCAAGAAACCTTCCAAACACCTGATTGAACTTATGGCTGAGAGAGTGGAAGCTTTCATCAAGGCTAAGTGTGGGCCAACACCGTATTGATTTCCACCATTACCGATGGAGGGCGCCACGAACTTGTAAGTCATTTATGCAGGTATCCGGATACTTTCGATCACATAGCGTACGTAACCACTCAACGGTCGGATCGTGACGTCATCAGCACTGCGACAGATCTCGGTGTCGCGCCGACATGTGTCATGGAGATTGCACTGCGCAAGAGTTGCCACTGTTTACTTCATTTAGAACTAAAAAGCACAAAAATGGCTCTGAGCACTATGCGACTTAACTTCTGAGGTCATCAGTCGCCTAGAACTTAGAACTAATTAAACCTAACTAACCTAAGGACATCACACACATCCATGCCCGAGGCAGGATTCGAACCTTTGACCGTAGAGGTCGCTTGGCTCCAGACTGTAGCGCCTAGAACCGCCCGGCCACTCCGGCTGGCTAAAAAGTACAACCAGTCTAATTTCATACTTTTTTTCTTCTTCTGTAAAAGTATTTACTGGTTTTGAATTTCTGTGGCCTGTCTGTACGTCCTAGCATAATATCGGTTGGTCCTGTACAAAACTAGTATTCGTGATTCCTTGGTCCCAGAGCGTGATCTGCTGCTGCCGATTCATCTGTGTTGCCCAGACAACATAAGCATTCTGTTGTTTAGGCTGCGTGTGTATGCTTCTTTTCAGTGTTCTACATCTACATCTACACACATAATCCGCAATCTACCGTACAGCGTGTGGCGGAGCGTACCCTGTACCACTATTTGTTATTTCCTTCCAGTTCCTCTCGCAAATAGAGCGAGGGAAAAACGACCATCTATACGCCTCAGTATGAATTTCTCGTATCTTGTCTTCGTGGTCCTTATGTGAAATGTGTGTTGGTGGCAGTAGAATCGTTCTGCAGTCAACTTCAAATGCTGGTTCTCTAAATTTTCTCAGTAGTGTTCCGCGGAAAGAACGTCGCCTTCCCTCCAGGTATTCCCTTTTAAGTTGCCGATGCGTCTCCGTAAATCGGAAGGACGATGGTTCAATCCCGGTCCGCCCATCCTGATTTAGGTTTTCCGTGATTTCCCTAAATCGCTCCAGGCAAATGCCGGGATGGTTCCTTTGAAAGGGCACGGCCGACTTCCTTCCCTATCCTTCCTTAATCCTATGAGACCGATAACCTCGCTGTTTGGTCTCTTCCCCCAAACAACCAACCAACCAACCGTCTCCGTAATACTTGAGTGTTGTTCGAACTTACCGGTAACAAATCTAGCAGTCAGTCTCTGAACTGCTTCAATGACTTCCTTTAATCCGACGTGGTGCGGATCCTAAACAGTCGAGTAGTACTCAACAACAGGTCGCAATAGCGTCCTATGTGCGGTCTCATTTACAGATGAACCACAGATTCCCTAAATTCTCCTGTAAATTAAATCGACCATTCGCCTTCCCTGCCACAGTCCTCTCATGCTCGTTGTACTCAATGTCACTTTATAACGTTCGCCCAGATAGTGTCAAGCAAGACACTACTAATGCTGTATCCGAACATTACCGATCTTTTTTTCCTTCTCATCCCCATTAACTTACAGTTTTCTACATTTTCTAAATTCTTTATACGATTCCTGGAGTAATAAAGCTTACCAACTATGAAGGCGCAACAAAAATGTTCCATTCTTTCATGGAAGTTTTCCAGATTTAAAAAAATGCTAATCATTTTCATATCCACGTCTGAAGTACACTTGTAAGGTGTCAGGCAAATCCAACACCTTCCATGAAAAACTTGACATGATAAGTAAATCCAGTAGTATGTCACATAGCTCCGAATAAATCTTGACATTAAATTAACCAAAGTAACATGAGTAACGAGTGAGCAAATGGAATACCACAGACTAACACAAGAATGCCTAAATGCATGTCATACCTTCCCACCGTGAGACAGACGCAGTTCCGAGGGGAGAAACGAGAACAGAAGCTGAGAGCAGAACCGTGTTAAGCTAAAAGGACCACCCCAGCCGCAAGTTTTAGCGTGAGACTTTTTCGCGTCTCTGTTACGTCAGGACCACTCCCCAGCCCATGTTAAAAGATAGAGCCCTCCAGAAGAACAGTATAGATCTCACGATAACACTAAAAGGACCACACCAGCTGCAAGTTTTAGCGTGAGACTTTTTCGCGTCTCTGTTACGTTGCAAACTTTAAAAACATTTCCCCACCACGAAAAGTATAACGTTTCTCATTGGATAGACAGAATTTTTGTAGGCGGAGCTTAAGGTTAACATTGAGACCCTGATTGTTCAGATGAAAACACAGCCAGATAGTTTTTTTAAACCAACTTCGGTAAATTGTAGTAAGGAGAAGTTAGGAGAGAGTTGCTTCCGAGACGGCGAGGTGAGCGGAGCTGTGCTGTCCGCCACCCCCTGACGAACACCGACAATGTAATGAATGCACTCGATGCCGCATAACAGCACATAAAGCTTCACTCAGAACTGCAGAAGTCTCATCTGTTACACCCCATTTTTGCGTAACACTAGTGTCGATCGTGAATTAAAGCTCATGGTGTTCACATTTGCCACTTGAAGTAAAAATCTGAAACGCGATGATTTTTCTGTTATATAGTTATTGAGAAGCCACATCAGCCACTGTAATTTACGACAAGTTAGATAAGTAATTAAAGATAATTGAGGGTCTCTGTAGACCATTTTGATAGTTTTCTCTCTTGTGTAACTTAATTTAAACCTAGATTATAGATGTGATATGGCGTAGGTCATCCTTGGATCCATTGTAGAACTTGGAAACCCACTCAAGGAATATTCGTTAACATTTTTGTTGAACGCAGTTGGTTTTTATCATCCTGTATTAAAAGATTTCCTTTTATCAATAGTGCAATTTATAAACAATGTTTTGTGAGTAGAATAAAATTTCCAATGGTAAACTTAACTGCTTTTTCGACGTTATTTTACCAGCTAACTAAAAATAGGAAAGCCTTGAACGAACCCCTTCCACTAAATTTAGTTAGTATTAAGATTCTTTTACAGGGAGTGCAGTGGAGCTGACGCTGAAATCATTAAGTATTTGGTTATATCATCGCTAGTCTCACTGAACTCTTCTGAACTCTACCTGTCATGTGTGGTCTGGCGTCTCCTTACCAGCAACAGGTCCCAGGTTCAAACTAGTCAATTCCCTAAAAAACACGCTCAGAGCGTCGTTGCGCGGAAGTGGTAGGGAGCCACGATATAGAACAAACAGACACCATGCAGAATGTTAGACACTTGATACCAATTTTACGTTTGTGGCACGCCGCCTCCACGTTTTCGCAATTTAAATGGCTGGCGGTGTACTTCAAGGAAAAGAATTTATTCTTAAGTATATTTTTTTCTCTGCAGTCGAGTGCACATTTTAATAAAATTCACCGACAAACTGTTTGTCATGCCTAGTATCGAACACGGTCCTACGCCATCAGTCAGCAATACTCTTACCAAAGTTTCAGCAAGAATGTTACCTGGTTTAGCACACAGATGTAATCCGTCACGAAGTTTCATGTCACTTTCTCACTCCTGTCATATAGAAACAGCAACGGGCTGAGGCAGAAAAATCTGACTGGTATACTGAAAAACAAGTCAAGATTCGTAGAGGGGAGGCCTGTAGTCCAACTCCCTGTGAAAGACGCTGTCTGGATCGCAACGCGTTGCGCAAGAGTGCTGACAGCGTGAGAGGACTATTCAGCTACAACTTAAAACTAGTTATTACTGGTATGAGTGAGAGGAAAGTGATGGGCCGAGTCCCCCCTCTCTCCCGAAAAGAGAAACGACGCAGGTCCATCGCTAACTCGACGCTGACACTCTTACGGGATTTCCTCGCATCTCGCGCCAGTGGAAGGAGGGTTTGCGACACGTGGGCATCGGATTGAGGCGTAACCGATTATGGTAGTAGGATCAAAGTGCTCGTCTGTTCCCCGAAATCGAGCTGCGTAAGAGGACCTGCTGCTCGTCAGACGGCTCACTCCACAGTCCTACTGCTCGCCAGACGGCTCACTCCACGTCGTACCACAAGTCTCGCTAAGCAGCTACATTCCGTGAAACGTATAGCGTTTATTTTCATCGATGTGATCCCGATCTCGCCGGCCGCTGTGGCCGAGCGGTTCTAGGCGCTTCAGTCCGGAATCGCGCTGCTGCTACGGTCGCAGGTTCGAATCCTGCCTCGGGCATGGATGTGTGTGATGTCCTTAGGTTAGTTAGGTTTAAGTAGTTCTAAGTCTAGGGGACTGATGACCTCAGATGTTAAGTCCCATAGTACTTACAAGGGAACCTCCCCATCGCACCCCCCTCAGATTTAGTTATAAGTTGGCACAGTGGATAGGCCTTGAAAAACTGAAAACAGATCAATTGAGAAAACAAGAAGAAGTAGTGTGGAACTGTGAAAAAATAAGCAAAATATACAAAGTGAGTAGTTCTTGGGAACATAAGCAACGTCAAGGACACTGGGAACGCAGGAGCGCCGTGGTCTCGTGGTAACGTGAGCAGCTGCGGAACGAAAGGACCTTGGTTCAAATCTTCCACCGAGTGAAAAGATTAATTTTTTATTTCCAGTTTATGTGACAAACTCTTTATGTTTTCATCACTTTTTTGGGAGTGATTATCACATTCACAAAAAACCTAAATCGGGCAAGGTAGAAGAATCTTTTTACCTCTTCGCCAAGTGTACAAGTTAGGTGGGTCGACAACATATTCCTGTCATGTGACGCACATGCCGTCACCGGTGTCGCATAGAATACATCAGATGTGTTTTCCTGTGGAGGAATCGGTTGACCTATGACCTTGCGATCAAATGTTTTCGGTTCCCATTGGAGAGGCACGTCCTTTCGTCTACTAATCGCACGGTTTTGCGATGCGGTCGCAAAACACAGACACTAAACTTATTACAGTGAACAAAGACGCCAATGAACGAACAGACAGATAATAACTACGCAAAAATAAAATTTTCACTCCAGGGAAGACTTGAACCAAGGACCCCTCATTCAGCAGCTGCTCACACTACCACGGGACCACGACGCTCCTGAGCTTACTATGTCCATTATGTTCCCTATGTGACGCGTGGACTACTCAGTTTGTATATTTTGCTTATTTTTTCACAGTTCCACACAACTTCTTCCTGTTTTCTCGATTGATCTGTGTTCAGTTTATCAAGGCCTATCCACTGTGCCAACTTATAACTAAATCTGAGGGGGGTGCGATGGGGAGGTTCCCTTGTTAGAACCATTTAAATTTGATTCCGATCTCAAGGCTTCTGCTTCGTTGTCAGGTAACGCAGTAATCATCTAATCTTTTTAGGTATCCCCAAGAACATGAAAGAAGGAAAGTACACTGACGGAAAAAAATTCACAAACCAAGAACAAGTTGTGCAACAGAAACGAAAGATGGTAGGCGTGTTTCCACATTGGAGAGATGACGTCTGTCCAAATTTCGCGCCAGTGGCCATAGTAGCGCCATTATGAGGCTACAAATCAGGTTTGCTTTAAATACACTCTGTAATGGTCGCGAGCGTTAGTTATCTTTCAGACTGGACGTGATGAGTTGATGTTAATCAAGAATGCCTTTAAGGCGACAAAGACGCCGTTATCTACACCTCACTGAGTTTGAAAGACTCCGAGTAGCAGAGCTACGAGAAGCTGGATGTTTCTTCTGCGATATTGTAGAAGACCTTGGCAGTAATGTAGCCACTGTACATGATTGCTGGCAGCAGTGATCACGAGAATGTACTGTCTCAAGAAGACCATGCTCTAGACGACCACAGCGAAAGGGAAGACCATCATGTTCGTCCTATAGCTCTGGTGCATCATACAGCACCTGCAGTAGCAGTCTGAGCAGCAGCTGGCACCCCTGTGACGCAACGAGCTGTTACAAATTGGTTACTTGAAGGACAGCTTCGAGCCAGACGCCCTGTGACATGCACTCCACTGACACCGAACCACAGCCATTTACGACTTCAGTGGTGGCAAGCGAGAGCTCAATGCAGGGCAGGGTGGAGGTATGCTGTGTTTTCCCACAAAAGCTCGTCCTGCTCCGGTGCAAGTGATGGCCATCTGCTGGTTCGAAGAGGGCAAGTTGAGGACCTGCATCCAACATACCTGTGTGTTAGACAAACTGGACCTACACCTGAAGTTATGGTCTGGGACGCAATTCCGTACGACAGCAGGAGCACTCGCGTGGTTACGCCACGCGGCCTGATTGCAAATTTTGGTGATTCCACCTGTTGTGCCGTCATTCGTGAACAGCATTCCAGGGGTGATTTCCAACAGGATAACGCTCGACCACATATTGCTGTTGTCACCCAACATGCTGCACAGAGTGCCGACATGTTGCCTTCGCCTGCTCTGTAACCAAACCTGTCTCCAATTGAGCACACATACGACGTAATCGGAGGACAGCTCTAGCGTCATCCACAAGCAGCATTAATCATCTCTATATTGACCTAACAAGTGCAACAGACATGGAACTGCATCCCACAAACTGACATCCGGCAACTGTACAACACAATCCATGCACGTCTGTATGGTTGTATAGAACATTCTGACGGTTACACCGGTTATTAAGACATCAGAATTTCACATTTGCAATGGCTTATGTTGCACTTACATTAACCTGTGATCTTTCAATGTTAATCACTTAAATAGTTACTTTACAAATGCACTCCCGAAACTTCATTGCTCTACATTAATTGCTTTTTGTGTTGCGATTTTTTCCCCGTCAGTGTAAATTAGAATTTAACGCCCCGTCGACGACGTCTTTAGAGGCGCAGAATAAACTGGAATGGAAGAAGTACATCTGCGGTGTTCTTTTTAATGGAACCGTCCCGGAATTCGACTTAGTCAATTTACGAAAACCACAGCAGACCCATATCAGGATAGCCCGATGGGGAACTGAACTCGGGGCTCCTCCCTGAGTTTTTTTGAAGACTGTCCCACCTCGTTCACAGGCGAAAGATATGTCTCTGTAGAAGGAATGGCCATGTACAGGATGTCCCAGAAGGAATCGTCAATGTTCATGGATGTCACCGGAACGATCAATCGGAGCTAAAAAGTCTATTATAAGAGGGGGGGGGGGGGGGAATAGGTCGAAAAATTTCCGTTTGAGGGTATTGCTGCAACATAAGCGACTCCGATGCAGGTGTATAAACTTGTAGCCAATGGATTTGTGTGGCATTCGTGTTTTTCCGCCGTGCGTGCGATAAATGCGGAACCATGAACTATGGCGACGCTACTACCAAATGACTTCTCGCAGGACTTACGAGCTGTCATTGTTTTCTTGACTACCGAAGGACAAACACCGGTAGTCATCCATCGGAGAATGAAGAATGTGTATGGGCAGTTTGTCTGTCGAAAATCCCCTTCGTGGAATGGTGCGCCATGGGCTGCTGCTACTTCACGACAGTGCAAGCCCCATATCGGAAGTGCGGTAACGCAGAAGAAGGGGACATTCGAGCACCCGCCCTATGGTCCGGGATCGACGATTCCTGTCGGACGAGGATGTGTAGCAGGCAGTTACGGACTTCTTCACACAGCAGGCAGTACGGTGTTTCACGAAAGGGGTAGCTACCACCTGGCGCGTCGGTGTAGTGAGTGCCTCAACGCCCACGGCGATTTTGTCTCATTGGCATACCGATTCAGGACTGCACGGCCTTGAAACGGACACTTTCTGATCGCCCAATACAAATGTGGGCTCAAAAAATGCATACCTTAAGAGCTATGAACATATCTTCATCTTCGCTACCGTGAAAAACATTTCTTCTACTGTACAAGTGATCATAACTCTTAATGTATTCACTTTACAGCACACGTATACTAGAATTTCGTATCATACCTCCTCGAACACGAGTTCGATTATACACCAAGGTGACCAAAGATGAGAGATACCTCCTAATATCGTGTCTGTTGTGGATTGGCAAGACAGCCAACCCACTATGAGAGGAAGCCGAAAGGCACGCCTTTTAGCTCACGCAGGCTGGCGTGAGGTCTGGAACAGGTCAAGGAAATGAGACTAACAAAAAACGTACGTAGCTGCTGGAATACTTAACTTCAATCCATAATTGGTAAACATCGTTCTTGGCGGTACATGTTTTACAGCATCAATAGTAACTAGTAATGGCGCCTTGCTAGGTCGTAGCAAATGACGTAGCTGAAGGCTAGGCTAACTATCGTCTCGGCAAATGAGAGCGTAATTTGTCAGTGAACCATTGCTAGCAAAGTCGGCTGTACAACTGGGGCGTGTGCTAGGAAGTCTCTCTAGACCTGCCGTGTGGCAGCGCTCGGTCTGCAATCACTGATAGTGGCGACACGCGGGTCCGACGTATACTACCGGACCGCGGCCGATTTAAAGGCTACCACCTAGCAAGTGTGGAGTCTGGCGGTGACACATCAGTGTCGGACCTCCTTTCTCCTGGCGTAGTGCAGTAATTCGACATGGCGTGGACTCAAATAGTCGTTGTAAGTCCCCAGCAGAAATATTGAGCCATTCTGCCTCTCTAGCCGTCCATGATTGCGAAAGTATTGTCGGTGCAGGATTTTGTGCACGAACATACCTCTCGCTTATGCCCCATAAATGTTCGATGGGATTCACGTAGAGAAATATGGGTGGCTCATACATTCACTCGAATTGTCCAGGATGTTCAAACTAATTGCGAATCATTGTGGCCCGGTAACATTGCGCACTGTCATTCATAAAAAATCCACCGTTGACTGGGAATATGAAGTCCCTGAATGGCTGCAAACGGTCTCCAAGTAGCAGAACATAACCAATCCCAGTCAACGATCGGTTCAGTTGGACCGGACGATCCAGTCCATTCCACGTAAACTCGTTGTTGTTGTTGTGGTCTTCAGTCCTAAGACTGGTATGATGGAATCTCCATGCTACTCTATCCTGTGCAAGCTTCTTCATCTCCCAGTACCTACTGCAACCTACATCCTTCTGTATCTGTTTAGTGATTCATCTCTTGGTCTCCCTCTACGATTTTTACCCTCCACGCTGCCCTTGATCCCTTGATGCCTAAGAACATGTCCTACCAACCGATCCCTTCTTCTAGCCAAGTAGTGCTACCAACTTCTCTTCTCCCCAATCCTATTCAATACCTCCTCATTGGTTATATGATCTACCCATCTCATCTTTAGCATTCTTCCGTAGCACCACACTTCGAAAGCTTCTATTCTCGTCTTGTCCAAACTAGTTATTGACCATGTTTCACTTCCATACATGGCTACACTCCATACAAATACTTTCAGAAACGACTTTCTGACACTTAAACCTATACTCGATGTTAACAAATTTCTCTTCTTCAGAAACGCTTTCCTTGCCATTGACAGTCTACATTTTTTTCCTCTCTACTTCGACCATCATCATTTATTAGCTCCCCAAATAGCAAAACTCCTTTACTACTTTAAGTGTCTCATTTCCTAATCTAATTCCCTCAGCATCACCCGACTTAATTCGACTACATCCCATTATCCTCGTTTTGCTTTCGTTGATGTTCATCTTATATCCTCCTTTCAAGACTCTGTCTATTCCGTTCAACTGCTCTTCCAATTCCTTTGCTGTATCTGACAGAATTACAATGTCATCGGCGAACCTCAAAGTTTTTATTTCTTCTCCATGGATTTTAATACCTACTCCGAATTTTTCTTTTGTTTCCTTCACTGCTTGCTCACTATACAGATTGAATAACATCGGGGAGAGATTACAACCCCGTCTCACTCCTCTCCCAAACACTGCTTCCCTTTCATGTCCCTCGACTCTTATAACTGCCATCTGGTTTCTGTACAAATTGTAAATAGCCTTTCGCTCCCTGTATTTTACCCCTGCCACCTTTAGAATTTGAAAGAGAGTATTCCATTCAACATTGTCAAAAGCTTTCTCTAAGTCTACAAATGCTAGAAACGTAGGTTTGCCTTTCCTTAATCTAGCTTCTAAGATAAGTCGTAGGATCAGTATTGCTTCACGTGTTCCAAAATTTCTGCGGAATCCAAATAGATCTTCCCCGAGGTCGGCCTCTACCAGTTTTTCCATTCGTCTGTAAAGAATTCGCGTTAGTATTCTGCAGCTGTGGCTTATTAAACTGATTGTTCCGTAATTTTCACATCTGTCAACACCTACTTTCTTTGGGATTGGAATTATTATATTCTTCTTGAAGTCTGAGGGTATTTCGCCTGCCTCATACATCTTACTCACCAGATGGTAGAGTTTTGTCAGGACTGGCTCTCCCAAGGCCGTCAGTAGTTCTGATGGAATGTTGTCTATTCCCGGGGCCTTGTTTCGACTCAGGTCTTTCAGTGCTCTATCAAACTCTTCATGCAGTATCGCATCTCCTATTTCATCTTCATCTACATCCTCTTCCATTTCCATAATATTGTCCTAAAGTACATCGGTCTTGTATAGACCCTCTATATACTCCCTCCACATTTCTGCTTTCCATTCTTTGCTTAGAACTGGGTTCCCATCTGAGCTCTTGATATTTATACAAGTGGTTCTCTTTTCTCCAAAGGTCTCTTTACTTTTCCTGTAGGCAGTATCTATCTTACCCCTAGTGAGATAAGCCTCTACATCCTTACATTTGCCCTCTAGCCATCCCTGCTTAGCCATTTTGCACTTCCTGTCAATCTCATTTTTGAGACGTTTGTATTCCTTTTTGCCTGCTTCATTTACTGCATTTTTATATTTTATCCTTTCATCAATTAAATTCAATATTTCTTCTGTTCCCAAGGATTTCTACTAGCCCTCGTCTTTTTACCTACTTGATCCTCTGCTGCCTTCACTACTTCATCCCTGAGAGCAACCCATTCTTCTTCTACTGTATTTCTTTCCCCCATTTCTGTCAATTGTTCCCTTATGCTTTCCCTGAAACTCTGTACAACCTCTGGTTTAGTTTATTCAGGTCCCATCTCCTTAAATTCCCACCTTTTTGCAGTTTCTTCAGTTTTAATCTACAGTTCATAACCAACAGGATGTGGTCAGAGTCCACATCTGCCCCTGGAAATGTCTTGCAATTTAAAACCTGGTTCCTAAATCTCTGTCTTACCATTATATAATCTGTCTGAAACCTGTCAGTATCTCCAGGCTTCTTCCATGTACACAACCTTCTTTTACCGAGCGAGGTGGCGCAGTGGTTGGACACTGGACTCGCATTCGGGAGGACGACGGTTCAATCCCGCGACCGGCCATCCTGATTTAGGTTTTCCGTGATTTCCCTCAATCGCTCCAGGCAAATGCCGGGATGGTTCCTTTCAAAGGGCACGGCGGACTTCCTTCCCCGTCCTTCCCTAATCCGATAAGACCGATGACCTCGCTGTCTGGTCTCCTTCCCCAAAACCAACCAACCAACCAACCAACCTTCTTTTATGAATCTTGAACCAAGTGTTAGCAATGATTAAGTTGTGCTCTGTGCAAAATTCTACCAGGCGGCTTCCTCTTTCATTTCTTAGCCCCAGTCCATATTCACCTATTACGTTTTCTTCTCTCCCTTTTCCTACTACCGAATTCCAGTCACCCATGGCTATTAAATTTTCGTCTCCCTTCACTACCTGAATAATTTCTTTTATTTCATCATACATTTCTTCAGTATCTTCGTTATCTGCAGAGCTAGTTGGCATATAAACTTGTACTAATGTAGTATGCGTGTGCTTCATGTCTATCTTGGCCGCAATAAGGCGTTCACTATGCTGTTTGTAGTAGTTTACCCGCACTCCTATTTTTTTATTCATTATTAAACCGACTCCTGCATTACCCCTATTCGATTTTGTATTTATAACCCTGTATTCACCTGACCAAAAGTCTTGTCCCTCCTGCCACCGAACTTCACTAATTCCCACCATATCTAACTTTAACCTATCCATTTCCCTTTTTAAATTTTCTAACTTACCTGCTCGATTAAAGGATTTGACATTCCACGCTCCGATCCGTAGAACGCCAGTTTTCTTTCTCCTGATAACTACGTAAACACCGTAAACTCAACCCATACTATTATGGAGCCACTACCAGCTTGCACAGTGCCTAGCTGAAAACGTGGGTCTGTGGCATCGTGCGGTCTGCGGCACACTCGAAACCTAACATCAGCTCTTACCAACTGAAACCCGAACTCATCAGACCAGGCCACAGTTTTCAAGTCGTTTGGGATCCATCCGACATGGTCACGAGCCTAGGAGAGCCGCTTCGGGCGATGTCGTGCCATTAGCAAACACACTCGCGTTGTTCGTCTGATGCCATAGCCCATTAACGCCAAATTTCGCCGCGTTGTCGTAAGGAAACGTTTGTCGTATGTCCCACATTGACTTGCGGTTATTTCACGCAGTGTTGTTTGTCTGTTAGCACTGACAACTCTACGCAGACCCCGCTGGTCTAGGTCGTTAAGTGAGGGCCGTCGCCCACTGCGTTGTCTGTAGTGACAGGTAATGTCTAAAATTCGGTATTCTCATCACACTCTTGAGTGTCTGTTAATTCCCGTTGTACGGTCATAATCACGTCGGAAACCTTTCCACATGAATCACCTGAGTACAAATGACAGCTGCACCAATGCACTGTCCTTTTATACCCTGTGTAAGAGCGGTTACCGTCGTCTGTATATGTACATATCACTAAACCATGACTTTTGTCACCCATCGTACACCGCCCAGGAAATTCTGGAGTTTTCCCTATATCCAGGCTTTCGCCTAATTCGTTCCGTAAAGTTTGTGATAATAAACGAAGCGGGGAAGTCTTTCGTCTGCAGCGTGGAATATGGGGATAAGCACCAAAGCAAACATCGTTCCCTTTTTCTTGAAATACCGAAACTTACATGAGGATTCCCGTCTCCAAGTGAAGTAATTCACAAGCTTTTTATGATAGTTTAGCGAGAATATTTTACACTTGTACAACGAAAATTAGTTGCAAAAGTGCACGTCGATTTTGTGGAATGATAGCTTATGACAACAGAAGCAAAACCGTTCCAGTGAGCACGGGTCAGCAAACAAACTGTTTGCGAGACAACTGCGATTGAGTGTTACAAACCATCGCTGATTTCAGTACGAAATATTGTCGTATTTTATACACGAATATAAACTTTTCGATTAAATTCCCATCTAATTAGCCTAAAATTTGAAGTAAAATCGACATGCTGCTCATACCTCATTAAATGTGTGGTTGAATGTACTAGATGATCGTGTCATTGAGTTACACGTTCTTCCAAGTAAGTGTGATGAACGAGGTTTCAGTGGCAGGGTCTTCAAGGATTACGTGACTGCGTTCTCCTTGAGCAACAGCGGCGATTGTCGTACGTGCTTAATTGGGCACCGGCTTATTTTGCTGCGAGTTTAAGGCGGCATCCAATGCGCCAACATGGCACACGGTCGACATGTCGAGCAGGACCTGCACCTCAGCCTCCAACATTGCCTCACCTCAATCAAAAAAATGGTTCAAATGGCTCTGAGCACTATGGGACTTAACATCTTAGGTCATCAGTCCCCTAGAACTTAGAACTACTTAAACCTAACTAACCTAAGGACATCAAACACACCCATGCCCGAGGCAGGAATCGAACCTGCGACCGTAGCAGTCGCGCGGTTCCGGACTGAGCGCCTAGAACCGCGAGACCACCGCGGCCGGCTCACCTCAATCCTCTGGATTTATCCGTCTGGGGTTATCTCAGAATTGAAGCGTACAGCTATCCCGTCGATATACTTCAAGAGCTGGAGCAGCGAAATGTATAGTCTTGTCAAGCTTAACGAGATGATTCGGGGGCTGTTTTAAAGAATTCTTAACTCACTGCAGAGACGAGTCGAGTATTACATCCAAATGCAGGGATAACATATGGTGCACTACAAAAGATACAAGTGCACACTAAATTATATCACGTGCTGAAGCAGTTTTGCTGAGATAGGCTATCAAAGAAGTCAGAGCCCAGATAGATGTGTTATGACCTGACGAAACTGCAGTCGTTCAGTCATAACTATGGGTTCTTCGATTGCCATGGGAGATGCTTGATCGGATGTACAACATATGGATCATTGGTTCACTTTATCAGAAGAATGGTAAAAATAATTACTTAATTTTACACAATCAGTTGTCACAGAAGTGTGTCGAATGTTTACATCTGTCTTTCAACGGCAAAGCTTCATTTAATGCACACAATTACAAACTCTTCTTTTGAATTGCAAGTACCATTCGAGATTTTAGTAGCACTGGTGTCCTAATTATATGACGTTGATTGCTTCATCGGAGGTCAGGAACTGAGCAGAACATGTGGGGCGTGTCTTCAGCAGCCCCTCCTATTCGCCGTTGCGGACTGGAGCGAGACATCGCTAATAACAGTGGTATCGATGCGCGTTGCCGACTTTGGTGTGACAACACTATCTTCGGACGATACAGCAAAAGGGGTACTTGATCTAAAAATTAACGTTTATAATGCACCTCAACAAAAGTTTGGAATATCATAGAGTTTACTAGAATGACGTCTTATAGCACACACATTAAGTTTTGTACAATACCTTATTAATAAAATAAACATAATTCCTCCTGAAAACAACAACGATGCTGCTTAGTTACAAACAACCATTAAAAAACAAAGCAGGCTCTCTTCCAAGTGTACATCTTGAAAACAAAAACAGTGGAAATATTTATCTCATGATGATTATTATCTTTAGTAGTGGGTATGTCCTCCCCGCACATGGATACCTTTTTCCACTCTGCGAGGCCTGCTCTGTATAAGACCATCAAGTTTACCTTTGGGTGTTAGGTCCCACTACTCAGTGGAAACATGAGTGACGTCCTAAAGATTGTCACGTGGATTCGGACGCTTTGCAATGACCACCGCTAACAGGTCCCATGCAAGCTCCGTCATGTCTGGGGACTGTGCTGGCCAATGGTTGGTTTTGCATCCTTGAAGATACCGAGACACTGCTAGAGTACGGTGCGGTCTTGCATTGTCATCGATTAGGACGAAAGGCATAGGTCCCGAGTTCGAGTCTCGGTCTGGCACACAGTTTTAATCTGCCAGGAAGTTTCATATCAGCGCACACTCCGCTGCAGAGTGAAGATCTCTTTCAGGACGAAGTTGTCACCGATTTCACGTCAGTAGGGCCCTACAAGCGTTTGTAGGAAGGTATCGGGGACCAGTTGAACTGCCGTAGATGAGAGTTAGAGGGATCCGCCATCCCTTCGTTATTGTCACCCAGAACATTACACTTTCACCTGCAAGCGTATGAACTTCCTCAACGTATCGGTGTTCCTGGTGCCGTCTAACGCTTATCCAAATCGTAACACGCCCAGCGTCAGTCGCAAACCAAACCCGGTCTCGTCGGCAAACATGACATTACTGCATTCTGCAATGGTCCAAGGTTGATGTGCAAGAACCCATGTCCTCCGACTGCATCGGTTCCGTCGATTCAGTGCAAAATTTCTCATTAGTCTTCTGGAATGAAGACCACCCCGATGCAATCTTCTACGCACTGTTTGATCTGGTTTACGAATCCCTGTTGCCCAAGAGAAGTCATTTCCAATATTTCTGGCAGCTGATGTTGGGAGCCCTCAAACCGACAGTTGGAGGAAACGATCCTGCACTGGTGTTTTCGTATGAGAACGACCACTGCGATGTCTATCTTTCACATTTCCCATCTCTCTGTACTTTCTCTACGCCTTAGACACATCACTTTCAGTGACATGAAATCGAAGGGTAACAGCTTGTTGTATATGACCTGCTGAGAGTAAAGCCATTATCCTGACTCCATCGAAGTGTTGTATTCCTCTAAGTGGTATGTTACTGCAGTGCTGAACATAAACTGAATGAAGCTGTTGTTGATATTGGACCGCTCGCGGTGTGCCGCTGCAGCAGCGGTATGTTTACATGACTCGGAAACGGCGACAAAGTATGGCAGTGGTAAATACTGTCCCGTATATGGGATCTAACTGGGTAACGCATGAAGTTCCTAGGTCAATAAGACCTCTAGTATCATGGACTGCATTTAGATAGTATTCCAAGCTTTCGTTGAGCAGTGTACATTTGTAACAACTAGGTTGATGTCAGTGGCAACGACACATTCGCATTCTCTCGCAGATCGGTTCTTTCGCAGACCGGGAACGTTTCTGTTTCTACATTTTGTTCGTATACTTTCACACGTGTCAGTTTTCGCTATTAATTATAGCACACGCTGTATATTTGGGCAGTAGCGAAAGCGGCATTACAAGGATCTTGCGTATTTCCTGGATGTTCGCGGCCGGCTGTAATTGGCACCAGGGCTGCCAACATGCTACCAACGGCATCTCAAAGAGTCAGTGATGGGCGAGCACGCTGAGCATGAGGAGGCAGCCGGTGGCGGGGTCCCAGACCAGCGTGCTGGCCGCTGGGCAGCGGCGCTGCGGTCCCACGTGCAGGCGGGCCACGCCTGCTTGTCCCTCCGCTCTTCTGACACCGTTTCTCTTCTCCGCTGCAGAGTTAGTTGCCGCCTGAAACCTTCGGAAGGCACACTATCTTTCCACACGGCAGTATGATACCTGTACGAATAAATTCAGGTCAGACTGGTGCGAACAAGACTCTGCTCTCTCGCTGGAACGGCGAGAATCTTGTCCCTGTAACAGAAACATTTAAATGCTTTGTGGAGCGGGGACTAAAAAAAGTCTCAAGGCTCTCCCGAAGGGTGCTCGACACCGAGTCGCAAAATTTACCTACCTCTTGCCATTGTGAAGCAACGTGTTCCACATTAAAGTGGCTGTAGAATTATTGTTTGTCCATCGAGTCCTTCGGCCTGTTTGTCGTGAATGCGAAACCTGCTTATTCGCACATTCCTGTTCAATAAATCTGGGGCACTTTCCGAAACTCTTCCTGCTCCACAAAAGAACTCTACGGCGCCAAGCCGAACATCGCTCCGCAAAATTATAGACTCGTATCTCTAGTCAGCCTGCTGGACAATGCCGGAGCATAATCCGAATTCAAGTACAGGAATGTCACTTGGAAACTAGACATGGTTCGTTTTTTAGTGTTTTGTGTGTTGTCAGGGCTCCTTCTCAAGATATGGGTGTGCGATTTTAGTGTTACGCAAGTTGGCTTGGTCACCCTTTATTTCTAAGTGGTCACCCAACCACAGTAACCTGGCCCCCTTTTAAATGTGTCTGCAGCGGTATTTTATACTTGCCTTTAATCTAATTTGTCTGCTGAGTTCTGTCTGATGATCTTCTATGAATTTCCTCATGTCGGTGCTACATTTTAAATCCTTGCTTGTTGATGAAGCTAAGTTTTAAAAATTATTGTTATTTTGTAATAGATTTTCAGCAGACTCATCTTTAATTAATTCACTCAGGAAGCTGAAGACCTCTTCGTTCAGAGCTCTAAAATATCAATCAGATCACTTGAAAACTAGATATCACCTAACCGGAGCGAATATGGAAATCAACATTCATTTGAAGAAATCTATCTCTCCACGAACGAATTCTATAATCTGTAGACAGTGGAACGCAAAACTTGAGTTGCGTATGGAGTGGCCTGCCAATATACAATATGTGATCCAAAATAACCGGACACCCCCAGAAACATACACTTTTCAAATTAGGTGCATTGTGCTGCCACCTACTTCCATATACTCCATATCATCGACCTCAGTAGCCATTACGCATCGTGAGAGAGCAGAATGGAGCGCTCCGCGGAAGTCACGGACTTCGAACGTGTTCAGCTGACTGGGTGTCACTTGTGTCATACGTCTGTACGCGAGATTTCCACACTCCTAAACATCCCTACGTCCACGGTTTCGGATGTGATAGTGAAGTGGAAACGTGAAGGGACACGTACAGCACAAAAGCGTACAGGCCGACCTCGTCTGTTGACTGACAGGGACCGCCGACAGTTGAAGAGGGTCGTAATGTGTAATAGGCAGACATGTATCCAGACCATCACACAAGAATCCCAAACTGCATCAGGATCCAAATGGCTCTGAGCACTATGGGACTTACCTGCTGAGGTCATCAGTCCCCTAGAACTTAGAACTACTTAAACCTAACTAACCTAAGGACATCACACACATCCATGCCCGAGGCAGGATTCGAACCTGCGACTGCGACGACAATTGCTAGTTTAATATGGTATACTAAATTCTGTATTTGCTGCTAAATCCATAAACTTAGATTAATTTTAGACTAATAGTATACGAATTAACACTTTTATGTCCGTTAGACAACAATAGCCGTGGACGATCGAACCTGCTGTCCATACTTTTATTGTTTCCATTTTAATTTCCGATCACGAATTGACCTATGTTACTCAGAATATGTAAGCAGGTGTATTTTGGCCCGTGTGTGTGTTAATTATGCGTCTGTTCTGATGTGTCTTTTCTGTCTGTAGTAACGTTTTTCGGTACAAGGGTAGCTGTGTTTTTCGGGGCTTGCTTAAGTGAGTACACTGGTCGTTTTGGAGTGCTGTAGATAATGTATAACTCGTACGAGGCCGTCATGCGACCCTCCACCTCAGGCGTAAATCACAGCAGTCTAGTGGTGTGTATGTAACTGTCGCTTGTATGGAATCAGTGCTGTAAGATGAGACGACTTGGAGATGAGACAAAATGGTACAGAGGATTTATCCTATTCGGAGATGAACACAACTAGGCTGTGGACGTAGTTCCCCATTCGTTGGTATGTCAGTGCGGACCGTCCAACGTGTCTACAGAGTATGGTGTACCACTCACAGCCGTGTGACACGGCGTAAGAACAGTGGCTGTGAAAAGATGCTAACCAACAGGGACCGGAGACAAATGTCACACTTTGTCAATGACGCTCGATTACAAACCTATAAACAGTTGCCGCTGTCAGTGAATGCTGTTTCATCTTAAGCAGTTTCGAAGTGAGCATTGGTAAGGAAACTGCATGCAGTGGACATCTGGAGTCGGGTACCTAGCAAAAGGCCACTGATCGGAACGCCACAAAGATCAGCAAGTCTTCAGTGGGTCGAACGACGCAGAAACAGCACAGCAGGTGACTGGAGTCGTGTAGTATGGTCCGACGAGTCGCGATTTGCCTATTTTCAGAGATGCAAGGCATAGGGTGCACCGACGATGTAGTAAAGTGCTTAATCTGCATTGTGCGGAGTGTGTAGTTCAGGCCATAGGGGGTTCTCTGATGTTTTGGGGGTGTTTTAGTACCATGACTTGGGGACTATTCATTTAGCTTACCGTGAACATGGGCCAGGGTGGTTACTTCAATCAATAATTCAAAAACAGTCTTAATCGTATTTATTATTGTTATGAAACCTCCAGCCGGTTTCAGCCCGACGTAGGGGTCATCTTCTGGGCGTTTACACCATTGGTCGACAGCTGGTGGTGTCACTCCTAGTTTCCTGCCGTTATGTAGACAGGAGTGGCACCACCAACAGTCGACCAATGGTGTAAACGCCCAGAAGACGACCCCTACGTCGGACTGAAACCGGTTGGAGGTTTCATAACAATAATAAATGCGATTAAGACTGTTCTTGAATTACTGATTAAACATACTAATCGCTGCTTCTCTCCACAATCAGTTGTCCAAAAATCAATGTTTATTTCAACATTCTCGGTGACTAAACGATGCCTTTCCTCCTTCATCTTCATGGTCAGTATGCTGTGGAAACTCCCATCTTCCAGAATGGCAACAGCCGTGTCATAGGGCAGGACGCATACGTTCCGAATTTGAACACTCAGTCACAGCGCCCACCTCGGCTGGCCCAGTAGATCAATCGATGTTAGTCCCATACAAAAGTCTGTGACCACTTGATCAGCGGACTAAATGAAGATATCAACACCCTCGCAATGTGGTAACCCTAAGGGATCTAATCATCTACAAGTGGCCCCAGCTGGATTTGGCATACCTGAAGAAGCTTGTGGACTGTTCCTTGCCGAAGTCAGGCCATTACAAATGAGGGAGGCGGTGTTAAACTGTATAATCGTAAGTCTCCTGAGCTTGACTAACGGTTTGCCGGTGTGCTTATATCTTATATTATTTTTATCCTCTATTAATACTATGGCATGAACTTATGCACTGATCAACCACCTAATAGCCAGGTTGTCAACTTTTGGTACGGAAAACAGCAGCGACGCGTCATGGCGTGGAAGGCATGAAGCCTTGGTACGTCGCTTCGTACCACATCGACACCTACAAGTCACTAATGCCCGTAAATTCCGGGGAGGGAGCGCCACATTCAGTCACATCCTAGATGTATTCCATCGGTTTCAGATCAGGCGAGTTGGGGGCCCAGCACACCAATTGGAACTCGCCGCTGTGTTCTTCGAACTACTCCATCACATTCCTGACCTTGTAACATGCCGCATTATCTTGTTGAGAAATGCCACTGCCATCAAGAAACGTGATGTTCATGAAGGGGTGTACGTCGTCTACAACCAGTGTACGATACGCCTTGGCTGTCATGGGTCCTTGCACGAGCGCCACTGGACCCATGGATACCCAAGTGAATGTTCCCCAGAGCATAATAGAGCCGCTGCCAGTTTGTCTCCGTCCCCCTGTATAGGTGTCAAGGAGCTACTCCGCTGGAAGATGACGGATTCTTGCCCTCCGTTGACATGATAAAGAACTTATCGGAAATCATCAGACCAAGCAACGCTCTGCCACAGCGTCAACGTTCAGTGCCGATGGCCACGTACCAATTTCAGTAGTCGTAGCTGCCGACGTCGTGGTGTTAACCTTGGCACATGCATGGGTCTTCGGCTGCGGAGGCCCGTCGGTAGGAGTGTTCGGTGCACTGCGAGTTCATCGCACTTGTACTTTGCCCAGCATTAAAGTCCGATGTTATTTCCGCCGGTCCCGTTTTCCACCCTACGACGTCCGACATCTGTAATGATGGGTGGCCGCCCAACCCCACGACGTCTGGACGTGGTTGCACCTTGGTTTCGCCACGTGTTGAAGAGGCTCGCCACAGCATTCCTCGAACACACGACAAGTCACGCAGTTTCCCAAATACTTGTGCTGAGCCTTCGAGCCATTACAAACCGCCCGCGGTCAAACTCAGGTAGATCGCGCACCAACCCCATGGACAGCACGCTCACTGGTACTACATGCACCGTGTATGTGTCTGACTAGCGGTCATTCCTCGCCAGGTGACGCTGCTATTGTCTGGGCAGGTTCATATCGATAGTAGGTCGGTGGCCATAATGTTCTGGGTAATCCGTATATTTTACTGAGTACTGCGTAGCGGGTGACGTAAGCATTGCTGCCTTCACGCTGTCACACACTTAACTTCCACCTTCAGTGGACGATGATGTGGTGCTCCTTTGTTGCTGCTCCGTGTTTGTGTTCTGTCGCTGCACTGTGTGATCTGTGCTCCCTGTGCATATCTCCGGAGATTTGGTCTGCTATCTCATTTATTGGGATCTGATTTTGTGCCAACACAAATATGCTCAGATCAAATGAAAATGCTCGACATACGATTTTTTTTTACTAATAAGAACAACCTTGGGAGTGAGCTGTTATGTTTTCGGTCGCCATTGCATAAAGTACCATCGACAGTGGAAATCCTTGACCGACTGACCGCTTTATACCGGATGGCCCCGTTAGTTACCCATTGCTGACGATTTTAGGCTGGGCCCTTGCAAAATTACTCTGACAAATTGTGAGAATTTGTTATAGATTCCAAGTTCTACAGTGCTTTTAGTAGAAAACTGTGAGACATCTGGTTGAAGGCTTTGGAAAAGTCAATAGATAGTACACAGTCCGTTTTTTTTACGCATATACTTAGTGACTATTATGCTACGGGAGTTACTCAAGGTGTCGATTATACTGCGCCCTGTGACCATACACGTTTGGGAATCTCCTATAATGTTTTTAAATATGTCCGTTAAACTTGCGTTTGCAGCTCTGCCTAGTATTTTCTAGTCGGAATTCATCATGATTATCGGTCTAGGGGACTCGATGTTTGTTGGCGGATTTTTCTTGGTTACCAGCACGATGAGCCTCTCACGAATGCTTGTAAAAAGCTGTTGAAGATTCCATGCGCAGTTGAAATTGTTCATTAGTTTTGTTCAGTATATCCCAAAGGCTTAGGTAAAAATGCAGTTTGTATACCATTTGTTATTGGTCCTTTTCTTTCGGGCTTCTCTGTAACGCTTCATAAATTTCCTCTTCTGTAAATCCTTCGCTGGGAAAATTGTTGTCTTCTTCTGTAGATATCAGCCAGAAAAACTGTTTCGATGTTCTCGTCTATTTCTACTTCACGCAAATGTTGCAGTACTTCGCTTTTGATACGAGCCTACTGTCATGTCGTCTCGTTTCCTATCCTGAGATTCTCGATTCTGTTGGTTTTATCCTTTCCGATATTAGGATTATATGGTTAGTTAGTTATTTAGTCAGTTAGTTACGTGTTCCATAGATCATCTGAACGATTCTTCTATCGAAATTATGTGGAACGAGTATCTTTACGGGATATGTATACATATAACATGATTACTGTTTACATTAATGAACATATTATCATTTTATTCCTACTCGTGCAACTACAATTAAAAACCAGTTTTTTTCCAGACCTGTTTTTAGTAGAAATTCGTCAATGGAATAGAAGAAGTAGCCCATTTTAAATTGGAGTTAAAACTTGCTTCACCACCTGTCAGACATCTTAAGTTATTGGGCAAATGATCACAAAGTTCCATTGCTGCATATTGAACCTTTTAACAATGGGTAATAAAGGTTGCCTCTAGTATTGTAGCTATGAAAATCACTGTTCTTCTCAAATTGTGATGGATAATTTATGACGAATTTCATTAGCGAAAATATGTATTGTGACGACACAGTAAAATGCCTATCTCCTTGAAGAGGTACCTGCATGACGTCCGTGGGTGAACACCACATATTATTCTTATTCCTTACTTTTTTGTAATCAGTACTTTCTTCCGAAGTGATGAGTTGCCCCAGAAAATTATTCCGTGTATTACTAAGTGAAAATATGGAAAGTCAGTCAGGATGTTGATACATTTGGTTCCAAGATTAGCAATTATACGAAGAGCAAAAGTAGCTAAACTTAAATGTTTGAGAAGCTCAGCAGTGTGCCTCTTCCGTATCAAGTTTTCATCAATATGTACACCCAAAAACTTGGAGCATTCTTACCTCCTTGCTAACTTCTACTCGTATGCTGCATCATTTTTTGGTATGACTATTTGTTGTACAGTACTGAATGTAGTGTGCTTTTTCCTTCAAAATTTAGGGGGAGTCCATTTTCAGAGAACTATTTAATAATCCTTTGAAAAATATCATTTGCTAACTTTTCTGTTACTTTCTGTCTATAGTGGATTTATTACAACACTAGTATCATCTGCAAGAAGTACCAATTTTGCTTGCTGGATGTTAAGTGGAAAATCAATCACATATATAAGGAGTGGGAGTGGACCAAAAATTTAACCCTGCTGGACTCCCTTTGTGATTTTACCGTAGTCACTAAAATTTTCTATCTTTCCGATGTTGCATTCTGTCTGTCAAGTACCATTCAAACTAGCTGTGTGTACAGCCAACACTTCCATATAATTTGAGTTTTTCTAAGAGAGTATCATGATCTACACAATCGAAGGCCTTGGTGAAATCGCAAAAAATGCCAACTGGTGATGCATTATTATTTAAGGCTTGTACTGTTTGATGAGTGTATGGGTAAATAGCATTCTGAGTCGAGCAACCTTTCTGGAATCCAAACTGCGAAGCAATACGTAAATTGTTTCCAGTTAAGTGTGCGATTTTTCTTGAACACATTACTTTTTCGAATATTTTGGAAAATGGAGCCATAAGGAAATTAGACGATAATTGTTTAAGTCTGTCTTGTCATCTTTCTTATGAAGTGGTTTAACAGTTGCATATTTTAACCAGTCTGGAAAAATTCCCTGCCCTGGTGATGTATTGCTTATATCACTAAGGACATAACTTATTAAGCTGGAACAACTTTACAGAATTCTGTTTGAAATTCCATCAGCCCCACAAGAGCTTTCGTCTTTTAGTATTTTTATAAGTGTATTAATTTCAGTGAAGGATTCTTGTGCAACTTGTAGCTGCTGACATTTTTTATGTAAATCCTTTTTCCTTCTTCAATTGAACCATTTAACCCTATATTTGCTGCTGCATTTAGAAAGTGATTGTTAAAAGTACTCGCAACTTGTGAATTATCATTTATCACACTGTAATTCTTTTTATTGTTATGGACTCTTGTACACTGACTGGCTGTCCTGTCTCTCGTATGACAACATTCCATATAGTCTTAATCTTATTATCCACATTATTTATTTCTGTCACTCCATGCATGCTTCTGGACATTATAATGACTTTCCTTAAAATATTACAGTATTTTTTGTAATATGCAAGTAATGTCGGATCTTGACTTACTCTGGCCTTTAAATAAATTTCCCTCTTCCTCTGCCGGCCGAAGTGGCCGTGCGGTTAAAGGCGCTGCAGTCTGGAACCGCAAGACCGCTACGGTCGCAGGTTCGAATCCTGCCTCGGGCATGGATGTATGTGATGTCCTTAGGTTAGTTAGGTTTAACTAGTTCTAAGTTCTAGGGGACTAATGACCTCAGCAGTTGAGTCCCATAGTGCTCAGAGCCATTTGAACCATTTGAACCTCTTCCTCTTACATGAGTTTTTAATTTCCTTAGTTATCCACAGCTTACTTTTTTAATGGATGTTTTGGATAATTTTTAGGTAAGCAAATTTCAAAAATTGACACAGATTTACTATGGAACAAATTTAATTTGACGTTAGCATCTCTTTCCACATAGACCTCATCCAACATCACCCCTCTTAGATCACTCAGAAAACACTGTATCCTGTTCTCATTAATAAGTTTCATTGCTTTGTATGAACCTGCCTCAGAGTTGTAAGGTGTCATATTATTTATTTATATTAATTGTGTATCATGATCAGATACCCCATTATCAATCAGGTATACATTTTTTCTTTCAGCCTGAGCACTGTCTGCAAAAATGTTATCCGTCAGTATCTTACCTATTTTGGTGCACACAAGTTATAAAATTGACCACAAAAGTTAGACTGAAACACTCTAATAATGATTGTAGCTCTTTTTTCCTATCCGCATCTTTTAAGAAATCTACACTGAAATCTCCACAAACTGCTAACTGTGTGTTCTTGTCTGGCAGTTCAATAGTGCATCTAGATTTCTCATAAATAGTTGAATGTTTCCTAGAGGGGATGTGTAGACTGTTACAACTTTCAGAGAAGTATTCTGCACTAACAACTCACAAGCACATGCTTCCACTTTATAATCAACACAAAAACTATTTGTTTCAGTATTTTTCAGTGAGTGACCAACTTTTACACTTGTTGCAATTCATGGTTTTTTTCCATGTTAACTCTATATGAAAATGGCAGAGTGTTGGATTCTTCTCTTGGATAATATTGTCAAATGCTGACCTCCCTCTCAGACCCTCAGTTTCCTTCTCTGTATTGAAAATATCTGTGCTTTAATTTGCTAGCAGTAGGGCACTGGTGGCACGAGCGCAAATTTTAAATCAGATTGATATGGAAATTAATTAAATCGATCAATTAATCACCACTGCCCCCTCCTACCCTCGCCCACGACCACGCTCATCCCCACCACCGGATGACGTCACGTGTTTCCTCAGCTGCACATGTGCCCCAGCTCCTTTCTCCCCTATCCCCTTCCCCCTGCTCCAAACTACCCTATTGGTGGGAATTTCGAATTTTGGTGGGAATTTCGAATTTTCAGTCGGAATTTCGAATTTCAGTAGGAATTTATTTGTCCCAGGGCTGTGGTGACATCCCACCCGACTCCTCACCTGGGACTTGATGGGAAATTAAAATTGGCAGTCCCCTTTCTGGGACTCGAACCCTGGTCCTCCTGGGCGGAAAGCTCAAGGATACCCCCCTAACACAATTAAACCACAGAGGCGCTTCGAATTTACGGGAAAATAAAAATGGCTGTGGCCTTTCCGGGACTCGAACCTTGATTCTACTGGATAGAAAGCCCAAGTGCACCTCCTAATACATATCAACTGTCCAGATGCGAGAGAGGAAGGTTAGGTTAGTGTACTTTATTTATTTTTGGTCGGGAAACTGACGCAAAGAACGGTCCTATTTATGTAATTAATCACAAAGATTGGGCCTAATTACACAACTACATTCATAGCGCTACACAAGGATGGCATAAAAGCGCAATACAGCTCACAAACTGACGATACCATACAACTGGTGTTATCCTGCTGAAAAAAAATTCGCTATACCACTCGACGCTAGCGACAGACACACTCAAACTTTACCCTACACCTACAAGCTGGCAGAAAAGGCAGGGGTGTAAGGTACTATCTTTATTCTTTTTGGTGGGAGGCATGTTCAACTGACAAGATGCTGGTGTTGGCCAGAGAGGAGTTTAAAGCGTTTGTTACCTGTAAGCCTACAGTATCTATCGCTGTTTGACGTCAGAGATCGCTACAGATGTCTGCTCAAAAGCCATCCTACAGGCCAGGTAATCCAAACCAATACATGCTACCACAAATGGTGGGAAAAAAGTGCATCACAGATCTAATTGCGCTTCGAAATTGTCGTGAAAAAACCAGCACCCGTAATGAATGGGTCATAATGCAGCGCATGTACTGGGGGAAAACCGTTATCCTAAAAGACGGCAGATTGCAGGAGGTGGTAGTTGAACGTGCGTTCCTCTCGATGTACAATCACAAACTGCCAAAAACCAATGCCTTCTCACTTCCCTTCATGCCTCCCACTCCCCCTCTACGATGCTCTGCCGAGTATCTCATGCCCCCGCTACCACCCTCTAAGGCCTGCACTCGGCTTTCAATCATATGGCCACAGCCTTAAGGCGATGCTCTTATCCCTGCACCAAGTGAACTAAACAATAGGAGATAAGAGGACAGCCACCTCAATTACAACTTGTTCGTCTAAAATATACCGATAGAGCCCCCACACGACGCCCCCTCCCCCCGGGCAGAGAGCAGCTGTGTCCGGTGACCACCACAGCAGACACGCACCCCCCCCCCCCCCCTCCCTCGCCTCCAGCCGTCCGCCATTCGGCGCTGGACAACAATTGCTTTTAAATGATAATTAATTGAAACCCTCAGCTGCCGATAGGTGTTGTTGACAAACCTTGATGGGGACTGCTGAAAATGTGTTCCCCGACTAGGACTCGAACCCAGGATCTCCTGCTTACATGGCAGACGCACTATCCATCTGAGCCGCCAAGGACACAGATGAATAGTCCGACTGCAGGGACTTATCCACTGCACCAACAGGGTCGTTTGGGGCAGGGGGGAGGAGAGGAGGGGGAGGAGGGAACTGGGGCACACGTGCAAATGAGAAAACACATGACATCATCTGGGGGCGAGGGTGAGCGTGGGCGGGGGCGGGAGTGGGCGGGGGTGGACGGGGTCAGGGTGATTAATTGATCGATTTAATTAATTTTCATATCAATTTGATATCAAAATTACCCTTTCTCCGCCAGTTCCCTACTTCTTCTGCTTCATCCGAAAGCTATTAGTACTTATATCTCGTGTATTCTGGTACAATGTTCGACATTTCTATTAGCAACTGTGCCACCGTCTTCAGCTATGCAACCATCCTCGGCTTAACTGTTAAATAACTGATCAATATTTCCCGCTCCTAAACGCTCTCACTCTTTTCACGAATACCTAAAGGCGGAAATACACGTTGGTCTGAAACATCAATACGGTGTTCAGTCTTACTGTTTACAGGCTCGGGACCATTAACAGCAATTGAATTACTTTCAGCTCATGTGGCATTGTTTGCTAACGGTTCTCTATTTATTACAGCTACGAGGTTAGAAAGTAAAGGTTTACGTTTAGTTAGGTTGAGTTCAAGACGGAATTTTTGACCGAGACAGTTTTGTCTAACGTGAGCGGTTCCATTACATATGATGCATGCTGGTACACTGAAGCGCCAAAGAAACTGGTATAGGCATGCATATTCAAATACATAGATATGAAAACAGGCAGAACACGGCACTACGGTCGGCAACGCCTATATAAGACAACAAGTGTCTGGCGCAGTTGTTAGGTCGGTTACTGCTGCTACAATGGCAGGTTATCAATATTTAAGCGAGTTTGTACGTGATCTTATAGTCAGCGCTCGAGCGATGAGACATAGCATCTCCGAGGTGATTTTCCCGTACGACCATTTCACGAGTGGACCGTGAATAACAGCAATCCGGTAAAAAGTCAGATCTCTGACATCGCTGCCACCGGAAAAAGATCCTGCAAGAACGGGACCAACGACAACTGAAGAGAAGCGTTCAACGTGACGGAAGTGCAACCCTTCCGCAAACTGCTGCAGATTTCAAATTTGAGCTATCAACAAGTGTCAGCGTGCAAACTATTCAACGAAACATCATGGATATGGGCTTTTGGAGCTGACGTTCCATTCGTGTATCTTTGATGACTGCACGACACAAAGTTTTACGCCTCGCCTGGGCACGCCATCACCGACACTGGACTGCTGATGACTAGAAGCATGTTGCCTGGTCGGACGAATCTCGTTTCAAATTGTATCGAGCATATGGACGTGTACGGGTATGGGGAGAACCTCATGAATTCATGGACCTTGCACGTCAGCAGGCGACTGTTCAAGCTGGTAGAGGCTCTGTAATGGTGTGGGGCGTGTTGCAGTAATATGGGACCCCTGATACGTCTAGATACGGCTCTGGCAGGTGACACGTACGTAAGCATCCTGTCTGATCACTTGCAGGCATCCATGTCCATTGTGCATGGTCTGGGGGTATAGTTTCCAGATTGAAGCACTCTGAAGCAGAGTGTGCGCTGATTCGAAACTCGTGTAAATGTTCGCCGGTATCGAGTCCCGGTCGGGTATACAAGTTTAACGTGTCACGATTTAGTCTAACTTGCTCCTGTACGTATTGCCGGCTACTTGTCTGTAACTCTTCCGCAACGTTCCCCACCTTCGGGCATTTCAGAGTACCCTACAATAATAAGCGAGAGATAACATCCAAGGCGGAACCATCCACTGTTTCAAAATGCTTCTAGGGGAGGCTCCGCTACAGTAATCACATCCGTTACTTAGAAATACGCCAGCGGCCTTGCTGCAGTGGTAACACCGGTTGCCATCAGATCACCGAAGTTAAGCGCTGTCGGGCTGGGCTAGCACTTGGATGGGTGACCATCCGGTCTGTCGAGCGCTGTTGGCAAGTGGGGTGCATTCAGCCCTTGTGAGGCAAACTGAGGAGCTACTTGACTGAGAAGAAGCGGCTCCGGTCTCGGAAACTGACCTACGGGAGAGCGGACCACATGTCTCTCCATATCCGCATCCGGTGACGCCTGTGGACTGAGGATGACACGCCGGCCGGTCGGTACCGTTGGGCCTAATGGCCTGTTCGGGCGGGAGTTTAGTTTAGTTTAATTTACTTACAGATACAGCGCACATCTGAAGTTTCCTTTTAGCTTTTTTTTCTTTTTTGTGTAACTTTCTAATGTCACCCCCAGTTGCCTCCCGTCTAATAACGCGACCCTTTTGTGGCGTCCCGTTTCGGTGCGGGGCGGTGAAACTTTGGAGCGAAAGCCAGCGTACGTGGGCGCAGGTGACTCGATTACTCGCCCTCGGGGATGTGGCCGCTTCTAAATTCGGCTCCAGAGCCCAATAACGGCGGGGCGGCGTCTCCATGGCAACGTGGCGCCGTGACGTCGCTTGCCACCCTCACCTGCCGGCCGCCGACGTCAAATCTCAACCGCGCCCTTAAAGGGAACCTCGGGCGCCCTCACAGCGGCAGCCCGGCCCGCTCGGAGTGCCGCTGTAACTGCTGCTTGTTGCGTCATTCCATACCAGTTTGGCAACAGCTTCGTTTTCTGAGGTGTGTTATTTGAGACTCCCTAATGCATTCCCATCATTTCCACTTCTAAACGATAGTCGTGTAGTAGTGCCAATAGGAAGTGGACCACAGGCTTTACTTGTAAAAATACAACAACCAGCCACTTTTTATGTAACTTTATTTATACCAAATCACATTTCGAGCGCTTTAGGAGTATTTTCCGACGTAAACAAACGTCGGCCACATGGCGAATGCTGCGCTGCGTCGGTATACTGCTGAATCTAAAAGGGTGTGTGTGTGTGTTTTGTGAATAAAAATGCGAAACAAGGATGTACGGATTACAGAATGAAAGGCAGGTGCAACGCACAACATTCAGGCGACAAAAACGTAGTATTTCTGAAGATATACATGAATTACGGCGGTTGAGGGTTGTCGTAAAACTGAAACGCGTATTGATACAAATAAGCCGGTCGGTGTGGCCGAGCGGTTCTAGGCGTTTCAATCTGGAACCGCGCGACCGCTACCGTCGCAGGTTCGAATCCTGCCTCGGGCATCGATGTGTGTGGTGTCCATAGGTTAGTTAGGTTTAAGTAGTTCTAAGTTCTAGGGGACTGATGACCACAGCAGTTAAGTCCCATAGTGCTCAGAGCCCTTTGAACCTTTTGAACCTGCTAGCAACTTTTTCTGTTTCTGTCTCGCGAGGTGATGCTATTGTTTCCGTGTAATGAATAACTTCATGCAGTGAAATCCATCCAATCAGAAAATAACCGACTGATAATAACATTTTTTGGCAGTTTAAAGCCCCATCAACAACATATATAATGTAAATCACTCCGGTCCCTTTCAAACTTTAATTACACACGAATGCTAGAGTGGCAGAAACATTCATCGATGACTGATCAGTGGACACGGACGCTTTAATACCCTCGTCACTGGAGTGTGATACTGTCTTACAACGACGTCCAGACTTCTCCAATAGACTTTATACACCGATCACATGACGAGACAGTTACTTTCGCAGATGGCGACAAATAATTGTCGCAACGCTCGACAGTATTTCTAACTTGATAACAATTTGACTGGATCGTGAGGGACTGACACTGCTAACACAGAAACTGATTGTTACGTCTTTTATCACAAAGACTGATTATTACATCTTTTGTCGACAGCACATTGCAGCCATGTTGACGTAAACTTCCAAAATTTAAAAAAAATGACAAAATCTACATCTAATTCTATACTCTGCAAACCACTGTGAAGTACATGGTTGAGAGTACGTTCCATTGCGACAGTTATTAGGATTTCTTCCCGTTCCATTCATGTATTGAGTCCCGGGAGCATGATTGTCTGAATTCAGCTGTGTGTGCTGTAGTTAGTCAGTCTTGTCCTCACGATCGCTATGCGAGCGATAAGTTCGGTGTTGTAGCATATTCCTAGAATCATTATTTAAAGCTGATGCTTGAAACTTTGTAAGTAGACTTTCTCGCTATAGTTTACGTCTATCTTCAATAGTCTTCCAGTTCAGTTCGTTCAGTATCTATGTGGCACTCTCCCACGGGTCAAACAAAACTGTGACCATTCGTGCTGCTCTTCTCCCCTGTTAATCCTTTATATAATATAACAATTCCAATCCCAAAGAAAATTGGGACAGATGTGAAAATTACCGAACTATCAGTTTAATAAGCCGCGGCTGCAAAATACTAACACGAATTCTTTACAGACGAATGGAAAAACTGGCAGAAGCCGACCTCAGGGAGGATCAGTTTGGATTCCGTAGAAATTTTGGAACACGTGGGGCAATACTGACCCTACGACTTACCTTAGATTAAGGGAAGGCAAACCTACATTTCTAGCATTTGTAGACTTAGAGAAAGCTTTTGACAATGTTGACTGGAATACTGTCTTTCACATTCTGAAGGTGGCAGAGGTAAAATACAGGGAGCGAAAGGCTATTTACAATTTGTACAGAAACCAGATGGTAGTTATAAGAGTCGGTCGAGGGACATGAAAAGGAAGCAGTGGTTGGGAAGAGAGTGAGACAGGGTTGTAGCCTCTCCCCGATGTTATTCAATCTGTATATTGAGCAAGCAGTAAAGGAAACAAAAGAAAAATTCCGAGTAGGTATTAAAATCCATGGAGAAGAAATAAAAACTTTGAGGTTTGCCGATGACGTAATTCCGTCAGAGACAGCAAAGGACTTGGAAGAGCAGTTGAACGGAATGGACAGTGTCTTGAAAGGAGGATATAAGATGAACATCAATAAAAGCAAAACGAGGATAATGGAATGTAGTCGAATTAATTCAGGTGATGCTGAGGGAATTAGATTAAGAAATGAGACACTTAAAGTAGTAAAGGAGTTTTCCTATCGTGGGAGCAAAATTACTGATGATGGTCGAAGTAGAGAGGATATAAAATGTAGACTGGCAATGGCAAGGAAAGCGTTTCTGAAGAAGAGAAATTTGTTAACATCGAGTATAGATTTAAGTGTCAGGAAGTCGTTTCTGAAAGTATTTGTATGGAGTGTTGCCATGTATGGAAGTGAACCATGGACGATAAAGAGTCTGAACAGTAAGAGAATAGAAGCTTTCGAAATGTGGTGCTACAGAAGAATGCTAAAGATTAGATGGGTACATTACGTAACTAATGAGGAGGTACTGAATAGGATTGGGGAGAAGAGGAGTTTGTGGCACAACTTGACTAGAAGAAGGGACCGGTTGGTAGGAAATATTCTGAGGCATCAGGGGATCACAAATTTAGCACTGGAGGTCAGCGTGGAGGGTAAAAATCGTAGAGGGAGACCAAGAGATGAATACACTAAGCAGATTCATAAGGATGTAGGTTGCAGTAGGTACTGGGAGATGAAGAAGCTTGAACAGGATAGAGTAGCATGGATAGCTGCATCAAACAACATCAACAACAACAACAACAACAATCCTTTTGCTTCTGGTCTTGAGCAATATTCCATAAAGGATCCACGAGTGATTTGAGAGCAATCTCCTTTGTAGACTGATTGAATTGTCGCAGTATTCTACCAATAAAGCGAAGCCTATCACCGGCTTTACCCTAGACTGAATCTATGTGATCATCCCATCTCACATCCCAAAAACTGTTGTCCCCACGTATTTCCTTGAGTTGGTCGGTTTCAACTGTGACTCAATGATGTTCATAGGATACTACGTTTTTTGGTTTTCTAAAGTGCACAATTTAACATTCCTCAACATTGAAAGCGAGTTGCCAATCTCTGCACTACTTTGATATCTTACTCAGATCTGACTGAATATTTACGCAGTTTCTTTCAGACGGTACTTTACTATAGATGACTGCGTCATCTGAAAAAAGTCTGTCCGCAAGGTCATTAATAAACAACATGAACAGCAAGAGTCCCAACACATTTTCCTAGGGCACACCTGAAGCTATTTCTAAATCTGACGATGACCCTCCAGCCAAGATAACAGGCTGCGTCCTCCTTACCAAAAACTCCCCAATCCAATCACAAATTTCGCTGATATCCTATGTAATCGTACTTTTACCCCATACGATCGTACTTTTGAAATGGAAAGTGTTACACAATGAAAACCTTGACCGAACACTACCAAACCGACACTGCTGTTTTTCCATGTCGGTGTCATATGTTTATTAAAATTTTAGCTTTATTCACGCTTTGCTTCAGTAGAGAAAAACGCCATTTCCACAGATGAAAGATAGCGTCAGTACATGACAGCTGCTGATTGTCTCTAATGTTACTAGAACTTTCGAGATGGAGATCGTAACACATAATGTCCAGAGATGAGCACTCGTAGCCTACCGCCATCTTCGCATTTCTAGAAAGTCGTATCACTGACGTGAAGAACGTGGTACCATCACGGTGACAGAATGCAGACAGTTGTGCAATGGCTGCATGACGCGTGGCGAAGAAATGGACTCAGCATAATAATTTGGGCCAGAAGAGCAGACACATCTCCTTCTGGAAAGACTACACTGTGAGAAGATCTTAGGATTGTTTCACTGGCGCTGACAAATATACAGAAGACAACTGTTGAAATCCGTGTAAGAGTTAGAGTCAGAGTGTCACCACGAACTGTGGGGGTAGTTGCAGGAAGCTGGGCGGCCACTCGAGTCGCCATGCGTAGTTTACCACTGTCATCATTCCGCAGACAATAGACGCTTAAGTGGTGTAGAGTCAGAGTCAACTGAAACATTGAGTCCCAATTTGCTTTCTTCGACAATGAGCCTCGCTTCTCTTTGTGGCGATGTCATCGCCGCCCACGAGCTCACAGACAACTCGGTGAAACATCGCAGAAAATAGCGATGCCTTCATCAACTTCTGGAATAATAATGTGGGGAGCTATTCGATAATAGGAATGATTTCGTAATTGTTGAAAGCAGGCCGAATGCTCGCTAGTATTTGGCAAAAATGGTAAACCCTGTCATAACCTACATGACTAGGCTACCAAGAGGCGTATTCTAGCAGGATAACGTAAGACCGCACACTAAAGTTCACACCACAAACGCCTTGAACAATTTATATATCAACAAATCGCCCACTAGACCGATTTGTCATCCATAGAATGGGATGTGGTGAGCGGTCGTATATTTTCATACCAGACCCCAGTCCACAATCATCGTGAACTGACACAGCACTTGTTTCAGATACAGCAAGAAATTCCTCAAGATGATATTCAGAGACTGTTTGCTGCCGTGTCGCAACAAACACAAATGTATCTTCGTAACTGTGGGGTCACACCTCATACTGATGTCCAAATGGAATGAAAGTTTATTCACTTAATAATATTTATATAATGATCATCTTCACAAAGTTTGATAAATATCGGACTATTGCTATATGGTGTAACACTTTCCAGTTTCGTCACTGTAAGGAAAGAAAACAGGACGATTTCACAGGGTATCAATGAAATGGAAACAATTACCTAAACGCAGCGGAAAAATAATAAGAACAACGGCACAGAAGCAGCCACTATGGAAACATTGAGACAAATATTAACAACCAATAAAAGTATAATAACTGACGCAGAAAAAGTAAATATAACAGTGCTCATAAACAAGCTGACCATAGTCTATCTACGAGACAGTTATAAATTCCAAGAAAGCTACAACATAACACATGGCTAAACACCTCCAAAAAATAATCATAAACGCTGTAAGACACAAACTGATAGAACAGTGAAAACCACAGGATCCTAAACACATACAGAACACAAAGATACCACACACAACATAACTGATTTCATTTACATAGAAAATGTATACACTTCCATCCCTATCACCTGAACAATAGAAATCACAGAATAAAATCCCATATTCCACAGCAACTTACTACATAAACAATAACAGAAATAACAAACATGCTGAAAATGATCACTGTGCTTCCAATTTGAGGGTGAATATTATCTGTAAAGAGCTGGACTATCATGGGGTCCAGAATATCAGGAAACCTAGCGGACATTTTTGACAGTCATTTAGAAAACCAGATATTTGAAAATATAGCCACTGATAAAAGGTTTAGAATTATATATTGGCACAGATACATAGATGATATTAATTGTCTGGTAGATGAACCACATGAAAAAATTAATGAACTTCCCAAACTACTCAACAAAGAATATCAAAACATAAATTTTACACTTGAAAAATAAAAATAAAAACCAAATAAATTTTCTCGACTAACATTAATAAAGGAAAACGGCAAACATTCTTTCAAGATGTACAGAAAACCAACAGCCGCATCCAATTGTCCCCACAATAAATAGCTGCACCAAGGTATATTTTATACAGAATAAACAGGATTCTTCTCAACAGGAGATATAATGAAAGAGAAACGAATACAAGCACAGAGATAGCTAGAAACAATGGTATGAGACACACGTAGTACACAGACTCAACCAAAAATTAAAACACAAATACAAAACAAACATAACACATCCAACGGATCCAGCCTGTAGGATAATGCACAAGCCTCAGACCCACAAAAACACATAACACAAATACACAATGACAACAAAACAGAGAAACAAAGTACATGGGACACTATGGCATAGAGTGCAAACCTCCCAAAGAAACAGAGTCTCTATATAATATATAAAACTATGCAAATTTCCAAACAAACTTAAGGCAACAGACAGCCAAGAGGGAGAAATTCAAGGGAACAGGAGTATACAAACTTCAGTGTCAAAGTTATGACGCAGTACTCATACGAATGATAGATCGGAATTTTAAAACACGTTAAAAATAACACATTAGGTACTGGAGGCATGAAAGAAACCACTGAACATTCCCATGTCACTTGAAAGACCAGAACCGTCATCCTAACAGCTTAGAACAAAGTATAATAATTATCACGGTAAATAATCACAAGTGCCTTATCGCCATGCAGGAAAACTACCATATCGAGAAAGTCGTTACAGAGAGCAAGCAGATGACAAAGAAGCACACTCATATCAACACAAACTCTCTGCTAAACCTAATAAAGGAAAATAAAAAGTAAAAACATCATACTAAAACAAATGCAAATTTACACACACACACACACACACACACACACACAGACAGACACAGACAGACATATCAAAAACACACATTCAACAACTGACAATAACATTCAGCTGTCGGCAATACGTCCAAAACATCATGAAGTAAAGGGTGGTCATATCCTTGTGTTGTGCAAATGAAATTGCAAATGGCAACAAGCAGAATAACATTTATACAACCGGAACATGAACACTTGTAGAGCAGCGCCAACGATTTTTGTGGGTAAAAAGTTAAAGTATTATTACGTTGTAAAAATAAAAAAAATCTGAAAGAACCAGAAGTGCTTATAAGCTCTGAGTACAACGTCCAATATGTAAAACAAACTAGTGTAAACACAAATATGTGTGTATTTTAGGCAACTGATGATTCCTATCGAATAATAAAGGCAAAACGTATATTGCACGAAAAATCAGTTTCGTGCAATTGTAATTAGAAGAACACTAAGTGATAATTATTGACATAAAATCGCCTAGTGTTTTCTAACAAAATGTTGCCATATATTACACTCATTTCATATTTAACGAAATAATATTATTACTAATAGTAAATTACCAGACTAACTAACTGGTGTACTGCATCTAGGCTAGTCGACGAAGGGGATAGTGTGCTGATGAAACGAGATCTGGCACGACGTCGGAGTGCAAAGAGGTCGTATGTACACGAGACTGAACGCCACATGGTGGCGCTGCGTTCACCTGATGCGGTAATAAAAGTACACAAATGAAAAGGAGAAGAATGGGGTATCATTCTAGCGACGAAACGTGCTGCAAATGGGCTTCCAAGGGCAGGTAGTTATGGCACGACGCCTGGAAAAGTGAATCTCGGAAACGGCGAAGCTGGCCGCCTGTTGGCATTCTACTGTTTTGAACATGTATGGGAAGTGGCTGAAGAAGGGTGAACCCACGAGTAGGCGACAATGTGTTGGACGGCCGCGCAGAACGTGTTGATCGGAGTCTAGCCCGATCTGTAAAGCGGGATAAGCGGTGTGGCAGATTTGACGACAGAGAGTGGGCACAAGTGTTTCGGAGCACACTGTTCAGTGCAGGGGCCCTGTAGCAGACGGCCCCTGCACATTCCGACATTGACCCAACGAAATCTTCAGTTACGATTTCGGTGTGCGCGGGATCATCGAGACTGGACTGTGAATCTGTGCAAACGTGTCGCCTGGTCGGATGAACTTAGTTTCTTGTTACACCAGGTTGATGGTCGTTACCCAATACGCCGTCATCCAGACGAATGGTTGCTCAAAACATGGACGTCCCATCGGACGTAGGTCGATGGGGATAGTATTACGTCGTAGGCGATATTCATTTGGGATTCTATGGATCGTGTGGTAGTAACCGAACAATCCACCACAGCTATGACTATTTGAACATTACTGTGGACCACCTGCATCCTTGCATGCTATTTCTGTCTGTGTCCCAAGGCCAGAATTATGCTACAGCGCTTTGAGGCGGATTGTTGGGCACCAAATTCGCCCGGTCTGAAACGGATGGAACACATCTGGTACGCCTTATGGCACTAGCTTCACGCCCTTAGACCACCGTCGCGTAATTTACGAGAACAGCGTGACCTGGGCTTCGACATCTGATGCAACTTACCGCCGGAAACCTTCGAAGGACTTCCCTAACCTATTCGACGCACAACTGCTGCTTCAGAGGTAGACCAACACGCCATTAAACAGCTGGTCCTAATGTATTGGCTCAGCATTGCATGATCAACTCGGCTTATTATTCGCCAGAGGCCTGTTGTGAAACTAACGGTTCAAAATGGTTCAAATGGCTCTGAGCACTATGGGACTCAACTGCTGAGGTCATTAGTCCCCTAGAACTTAGAACTAGTTAAACCTAACTAACCTAAGGACAGCACAAACATCCATGCCCGAGGCAGGATTCGAACCTGCGACCGTAGCGGTCTGGCGGTTCCAGACTGCAGCGCCTTTAACCGCACGACAACTCCGGCCGGCAAACTAACGGTGACCTGCGTGCTATCGTCTGTCACTTGTCACCATTGATCCTGCGAGTGATGACTCTCGACACGTAGCTAGTTAAACTGGCACCATTCTGCAAACAAGAAGGAAAAAAAAATATCGACCACACATCTTATATCCTGTTATGTTGCATCATGATATCTACATCTACATCTATCCGTCCGTACCTTGCCATAGAATATGGCCGTTGTCCATTTCGCGTTGTTCCTTCGTCCGTGTTCAGATCTTTTTTTTCCCTTTATTGCCGGTGTCTGAGACCTCGAGCAGATTTTTCATTTACCATCTTTTTTTCCAGTCTTGACGTAGCGTTTCTGCAGCCCCTGATAGTGCATTGGAAAACGCATCAGACCTGACACACATTTTATATACAACAGCAGAAGTAACGGTGATATATCACTGTTTTGATTTTGTCGTCACTTCGCTATCGAATAAAGCAGTCTGATGCGGAAATGGTGTCTGACATTTCACGTCAATGCGGAACATCACCAGAGAATTTGCTAAATGACCGACAATTAACGGCTCACATCTGGCAATGGATAGTGAAACATCAGCCCAACATCATTGCCCTAAGTGGTGTAGTGGAACTACGGTAGACTGGATCGTGATGTCTGGCGCCATGTGAACCGCAACCCTCTGATAAATACCCTGCTGCTTTCTATTCTTTGACTGTATGTAAGTGGAAATATTGAAACTTCCCCTTTGAACAATTTATACATGACTGTCCTTAAACTGACACACAATATTTTGGTTTCAATATGAGTAAAAGTCAGTAAGTTTCATTACAGAACCCACCGCTCTGAGGTTCCACCGCGAAAGAGAACGAACGGGGTGTCGCTATAGCAGCGTAGCACTCACCACCTATTTAAAAGTATCGTTACATTCAGCATTTACTGTGAATAAAAATTACGAACAGTTAATTTGCTTTAAACCACGCCAAACGCAAACAGTATTTCCAACGAGTAAAAATAAAGAGTTGTACAAAATCTAAACCACTGAAGATTACAGACAGAAGGGAAACAATACCAGGAGCGACTTTGTAAAACTTTTCTAGCTAGCGGCGAAGTAAATCTCGCCAACATCTGAATAATAAGTGATCAGAACTGAACGTGTTTAGGCTGTAAATTTCAAGACGATAAAATCCTGCCCAGTAGATACAATTACAATACAGTAGGCTTTCCTACTATATCAGGAACACGACAGCCCAGTGTGTTTTTAATAGCAAACGTAAGATCCAGTTATTAACCAACCTGTTCTGATTGTGACAAATTTTATATTGGCCAGTCAGGCAGAGACATATCAACTAGGCTGGCTGAACATGAACACAGCTGGAGGTTGCAGAATCCAGACTCTGCATTTGCTGAGCATGTACTGAGTGAGGGTCACAACTGCCACCCAGGGTCCCATGTACTTCACTTAGCAAACAAAGGCCATAAACTCAACCTGCTGAAAGCCCTGGAAATTAACAAACATCTTGCTCACAGTCCAGATCTAATCCTAAATTACCAGACACAGCTCAACACTTCCCCTCTCCTACACTTCGTGTATAATCATCTCTGTTGTTCATTACATCCCACACTGTCTCTTCCTACATATTCTCATTTTCCTGTATTCATCAAGTTGTTTTGCTTTGTTGAAGTTGTCTGTGTATTCCATATAGACTGTAATTTCAATAGTTAAGGCTTTCTTTTAACTGGTACTTGTATTACTGTTCATGTTTAACACCCCTTGTAGTTGACTCAATAAATACTGTACATATTTTACTTTGCTCATTTATTTAATTAAAACTGTTACACAGCCACTGTTTTGATCATAATGTTAATGTTAAAATGCAGTACCACCACACTCTCAAAGGTTGCATTTACTGTAGGTTCCCTCAAACAGCTCAATTTTCCTGCATTTATTTATTTCTGTTTATCTTATTGATATTGCTTAAGTTCCTTATGTATTCTGTAGTTACATTGATAATTGTGTCATCTTTTAATTTGTTTGTGTATCACTCTCCATGTTTCATACCTTCTGATGAAGGCTTGTCTAGTACTAATTTTATTTTATTTTATTAGTTTTGTTTATTGATAGAAACTGTTATAGAGGCATGCTATTCCTATTTTGTGCTAAAGATTTTCCTGTCTACTCCATTGTTATTTATGTACTGTTCAATTTTTACTTTTTCATTGCATTACCACCACACTGTCAAAGATGCTACTTACTCTATGTTTCTACTTCAGTCTAGACGTGTTAATTCTCTTCCAATGTTGTTTGCAAACATTGTAACTTCTTTAGTGGTAATACTCAGTAAACGTCTGCAGATGGTCTTGTAAGCCGAAAACCAGCTAACAATAAAAGTAATATTGTAGAACAAAAGCAAACTGGTGTTTTTCATTTATTACAATTAGAATAATTTTAATTAACTGGGATCATTTCGCGCAGGTTACCTGGAGAAGGAGAACATTCAGATCTACGTGAAGTAATGACCTGCTTCGCGATCAGTCAGCACTATTCTCGGATAAACAGCGATGGAGGCAGCGCGATAATCCCTCACTGCTGTCGTGAGCAACATCCTACAGGGAGTGGTCTATCTTTGCGTTACTCGCACTTGTTATGAAATGCCAAATGCCTATTCGCCTGCTCAGCGATGTTTGTGGCCAGCATGTGAGCAATATTATGCTGCCATAGACAGTACCGCTATCAGATACACTGGTGTGCAAGACGTAAGGATAAAAGTAACTTTAGTATGATGTTTCACTGCCAAATAACATACCTAGACGAAACTTGGGCCATACATAGAAAGAACTGCTACAGTATGGTACAGAACGTATCTGAGTGAAATACGCAATGAGACGAAAAAAATGACACTTTTATCCAAAAACAATAGTTAGACTGAAGTCACCGCGATTTACGATAATCCCCTGAACCTTAACAAAAGGCGCGACATGGTTCTTAATAAGGCGTGCGATCACCACGCTCTGCAATGCGCTCTCACGCTGCCCACGAGGTCGGTAAGACGTTCTTGTCGCAGGACGTTCCATTCCAGCGGGGCTGACACCTGCTGGATGGTCGATGGTGCATGTGGACGGCTGCAATATGGCACCCAACGTATCCCACACGTGCTCGATGCATTTAAGTCGTGAAAACTGGCAGATCAGTCCATTCGCGGATATCTTCTTACTCCAAGAGTTCCTCCACCTGTGCAGTTCGATAGGGTCGCGAATTGTCATTCATAAAAATAAAATGAGGGCCGAATACTCCTCTGAGAAGACGCACATGACCAAGAAGCACAGTCTCACAATAGCGTTGACCGGTGGGTGCACACACAGATTCGGAGGTCGGTACGCCCGTACAACATTATTCTTCCACACCTCATAACACGTGAACAACCAAAACGATCATGTTCGACATTGCTGGATGTATCGTCATATGGTGAGAGATGCGAACACGTACCGCACCCAGGATCATTGCGTCTAAATTGGGGACAAAAGAAACTTGACTGAAAGAACGGATTGGTTGACAAGACACATAGGTATCAAGAGGCAGTTAAGTTTCTAATGCAGGGAAATGTATATGGTTGGGGGTAAAAATTGTAGAAGGATGCCAAGGCTTGACTACAGTAATCAGATTGTAACACGTGTAGCTTGCACCCGTTATGCAGAGATGAAGAAACTTGCACAAGATGGACAGTGTAGCGAGCTGCGTTATACTAGTTTTCTGATTGATGGCCACAACAGGAATGACAGTCACTGGTCTCTCAAGCCATAAGCCCCTGTGTAGATCTGATACGTTATTCAGCATTGTATGGCTATGGGACTAACTTATTTACCGTGGCAGACATGAACGTTACTTCCGAGCTACAGAAGAGCAACGAAACCAATGAATGTTGTACACTAATCTAGAAGGGGTTCCAGATGTCGATCTGCTAACTCTAAGCAGAACAGGGCACTTGGTCACCTGTTATAACAGTGCCCCATCCACCACGCCAAATCTGCATCTCTCTCACCAATACGAGGCCAATTCCAAAGGAAAGAAAACGTTACCTCCATAGGAATTACGGCCACATTATCATATGCATCGAGAGGACTCAAGTGAGTTTAGGAAAACATATTAGGATAAAACTTGGATCGAGAGTCAACTTGAAGGACTATGAGAAACCGTCCAATACTATCCGGTATTGAAATCTGCACACCTTAGTAGGCAGTCTAAAATACAGAGCTTCGTTGTTAATCCATCTGGAAGGCAAAGCAATAGGCCATAACCACAGTACCCAAGTAACACAATAATGCAACATTTGATTTCGAGCTGAAGAGGTTATGTGGGATAATGCGAACATCCCAGAAGCCAGTCTGAGAGATCACAAACCGCAGAGGAAAAATAGATCAGTTTTAGTAGGTACTGGATTCACACAAGAGATAACAAGTTATTCTTGTTTTACTTTAAACTAAGTACTCGTAGGCGGCAACAGTATCTACACAAACAGCTGAACCATGACATTTGTGGCAGTGCCTATACTTCTGCAACAGACTAAACACCTGTTTTGCTTTCTATGCTGATACAATATAAAGGATCAACTACTGAAGAGTGACATCAGACTGTAGAACATTTGCTACAGAACGTCCTTCCCAAAGATGATCTTCACAAAGAAACTCAAGGACACACACATACACACACAATATCTGATTACACTAGACAGAGAACACATTGAAGAAACCGACAGAGTTTCAATCCGCCAAATAAGTATGAGCTTTGGATTTATAAACCGTGGAAAAGTGCTGACATCGTCATTCTGAAGTTCTGAAACTACCAAGAAGCTTTAGAAAGTTACTGCGGCAACGCAGGAGACACAGAAGGTGATGTTCATGGATGGCAAATGATAGCACCTCGAAACAATGCTGAAAAGAAAAAGAAACAGAAAGACGCACTGCTTGTTTATATAATGTTACAGGACAAGAATGTCTGAATCATTTTTAAAACCTTTGGTATGAAGCGAGTATTCACAAGACTGAGGTAAAACCTCATGAAAATGATGTATAGAGTCTAGATTACTTGGCAGTGAAGAAGTTGACGACAGTATTCAAGCTACGAAAAATCAGAATACAACAAATGTGAATGGTATCAATGGATGGCGTATTAAATTCAGGGGTAAAGTTTTGAAAGCAGAAAATTGTCACATAATTTGAAGAAAAGGCTGCAGTAATATCGATATACAACAATGATAAAAAAAACTGATTGTAACAACTACAGAAGTAGTACTTTGGTCCACGCCGATTTTATATTAAGAGCTGTAACTGTTAAAGGTAAAATCAAAAAGAGTAGCAGAAAATATGGTTTTCGAAGAAAGTGACCTATGTAAGGTCGTTCTACCACTGACGCATTGTATGCTCTGATGCATTACACGCTGGTACCAATTTAATTTTGGTAGGCGTTCATAACAGACAAAGTATCAATTCGGTCAGAACTGCCTTGTGGCCCCAATTGAAAACCTGTGGGTAAACAGGCCTCTCCCCGCCCGTTTAGTCAGAATTGTTCTTTGGCGTCACTTAAAAATCTATGTATAAGTATTCCTCTCCCCACCAGTTTGCACAGGTCACAAAATTCAAAGTAGAAACATGTACTTCATAGCAGAAGTACGCTGCCTTATGGCTAGCACTATTTTAATTTATGTCAGTTTTTACATAAAAGAGTTTGTCCCGTGTATATTATAGTAATTATAACGTATATTAATATGGTAGCAACAATGTTTGAGTCATCTACTCCTTCCACAAATCGTTCTGCCATCTTAACGAAATAAAATCAACGTAATTGTTACGAAATTTAAGTGAACTGTAAAATGCTGTGTGTAAAGCTTCTCATCTTAAAGACATTGTCATATTGATCCCAAAATTGCTCTTCGATCTTGTGACACAGCTATATTTCCAAAGTTATGGAGAATTTAATACTGTGATTCACATCTTATTAATATTAATGCATCTGATGTGTTTGGAATCCAATTGCCTAATTATGTAAAACATTATCTTTTCCCCTCTAATATTAGCTGAATGGCCCACATATTTGAAAATATAATTTAACTGAATTTTGATATTACATAGCAGATCCCTATGTCAATAAATGATACAACTTTTGGAATCATACAGTGATCTTTAGTTGTTACAGATCCTCAGTTCATGATAGCAAAATATGGGATAGTGAGTTTATTCGCTTTCACATTCGAAATATGGGTTTCTTACAAGGATCTGAAAATGCCTTTTCAGAAGGTCTGTCTCATATGTATTGAATCAGCTAGGTTGTGCTGTTAAAAACAGTCTTGTATATAACAGAAATAGATTTAACCTAATATCAAACTGGATTAGGATCGAAGAGTCTCTTCCTATGTGTTGCTACTGACTTTACTTCAACAATCGACATCGACTACTTAAATTGTATCTCAAACTGAATGAATCCTCACTAATAAGTTCATTACTTTATGTTGATGGCTTCATCTTGATTTTTTTTTTTTTTGGGATACGAGAAGAACCTAAAAGAGGAATTTAAAAAGATGTATCCTGGATACAATACGAAAACATGTTATAAAAACAGCTAGCAATCACTAACTTAATGACTTTTTGAAACTTCCTGGCAGATTAAAACTGTGTGCCCGCGAAAGGCAAAGGTCCCGAGTTCGAGTCTCGGTCGGGCACACAGTTTTAATCTGCCAGGAAGTTTCATATCAGCGCACACTCCGCTGCAGAGTGAAAATCTCATTCTGGAAACATCCCCCAGGCTGTGGCTAAGCCATGTCTCCGCAATATCCTTTCTTTCAGGAGTGCTAGTTCTGCTAGGTTCGCAGGAGAGCTTCTGTAAAGTTTGGAAGGTAGGAGACGAGGTACTGGCAGAAGTGAAGCTGTGAGTACCGGGCGTGAGTCGTGCTTCGGTAGCTCAGTTGGTAGAGCACTTGCCCGCGAAAGGCAAAGGTCCCGAGTTCGTGTCTCGGTCGGGCACACAGTTTTAATCTGCCAGGAAGTTTCATATCAGCGCACACTCCGCTGCAGAGTGAAAATCTCATTCTGTTAATGACTTTTTCTTTATCATCGTTTTACTGTTTCTTGCCATTTTCTGTTTTGCATATTTTGTTCAATTACAGATGGTAGAATTGTATGTGCAGGGCGAACCGTTAATAAGCTTTCGAATGCTTTGGCTGCCATTGTGCCCTATTGTGAAACAAATGTTCGAAACGGAAATGAAAATCGAGGATAATTTCAAGTTGGCATTGTATGATAAACGAATAGTACATGTATTTATGGCGAATTCCTCATAGTTGCTTTGGAGATAATATTTTATTTGTGTAGCGCGAAATGTTGTATTAAATAAAAAACTTGTATGATTATGTTCTGTCTTTTCCAACATAAATAGAAAACTGAAAATGATGAATGTCATAAGTGTGGGTAACAAAGAGGAGAAAAATTATGCAAAGCAGATGTTATTAAATGGTTGCATATACAAGACTGTTTTCATAAATGCTGTGACTATGGAAGGAATTGAGGGTGTATTAAAAGCTGCAGTCTAAGGTAAGTGTCTTGCAGACAGTGGCCTTACATGCATTCCAACCACTAAAAACAGGAATATAAACACAACACAACATTGTCAAAGACAGTGATGGACAAGGTTCCAGACATATGAGTGCAGCGAAGTTCAGCATCTCGAAAATATGATTTTTTTCACCAAAATAAAATTATTTATCTAATACATAAAGATCTCGAGTACAAAACACGTGCTCGTTGCTTATAATAACACCCAAGTGTATTTACAGACCTCTGATCAAGAACAGAAATTCGATCTTACGCAAAAATAAAAGTATTTGTCAAAGTACGTAAGACTTCGAGCACAAAATACAAGTAGCACTACTGTCGTAATTTAACTACCCTATAAAAGTAAAAAAAAAAAAAAAAAAAAAAAAAAAAAACATTTGACTCACATGGTAGCACTACGTTAAGCAGTACTTGTCCGCACACCCTTGCTAACCACACCAAGAAATTCGATACAAAAACTGTGTCAGCAAACTGGAATGTCTTATTAGAGTGTGGGTAAAACTACAGGAAAGCTCATATTCTGCCTGTACTGCATTCATGTTGTTGATGAGATTCGAGAAACTGATAGAGGAGAAAGACTACATCAGTGTCAATGGTTTTTGTCTTTTATACGCAACAGTGTTCAGATGTTGGGCTACGTTTTCTACTTTGATGAAGTATAGTTTCATGTAAATGGCTATGTAAACAATCAGAACAACAGATGGCGTTCACAGCACCTTCAAATTTTCCGTCAGACCCATTACATTCACAGAAGGCTGGAGTATGGTGGGAAATTTCGCACAAAAGAATTGTAGACACATTTTTTCCTCAGAAACACTAACAACTGAACGTTACCCAGACGTCATCATCTAATTCGTAACATTGTTAGAGACTGGTGAACGACACTGGTGGCTACAGCAAGACTGTGCAACAGTACACGCACCGAATAGTGTTGCGCGTGTTCTTTGGAGAGCACATCATTTCATGTGACCTGTGGGCGCACAGATCCCCAGATTTATCTACCCCGCAACTTTTTTCTTTGAGTAAATCTGAACGATACTGTCTATAAGAACAACTTTCACACAATCGAACAACTTAACTACAACATCGAAGATGAAATATCCAGCGTATGGGACCATCCCAGAAGTAGCAGCCAACGTGAAGAAACGTGTTGAGGCATGTGTTGCAGCACTTAGGGACGTTTCTGGTATCTATTTATGAGAAAATATCCACTCTAAGACAAGAAAAAACGACGCGCCACAGAGGAATTGTCCGAATGAGACGGAAATCGATAGATGTGACGTACATACACAAACTAATGATTTCAACTTCAGAAAACTTCGCTGATTTATTCAAATGAAGGAGCATCATAAACAGAGCAAGTCAAAAGCGTTGGCCCACCTGTTGCCCTTATGTAAGCAATTATTCGGCTTGACATTGATTGATGGAGTTGTCGTATAGCCTCCTGAGGGATAACGTGCCAAACTCTTTCCAACTGGCGTGTTAGATAGTCAACATCCCGAGCTGGTTGGAGGGCCCTGCCCATAATGCTCCGAGCGTTCTCAATTGGGGAGAGATCCGGCAGACTTGCTGGCCAAATTAAGGTTAGTCAAGCACGAAGACAAGCAGTAGAACCTCACGCCGTGTGCTGGCGGGCATTATCTTGCTGAAATGTAAGCCCAGACGGCTTGCCACGAAGGGCAACAAAGCAAGGTGTAGAATACCGTCGACATACCACTATGCTCTAAGGGTGCTGCGGATCCAGAGGCGTCCCGCTGGGAAATGAAAGACAGCACAGAGCATCAGCCCTGGTTGTCAGGCCGTCTGGCAGGCGACAATCAGGTTGGTACCCACTGCTGTCCGAGGCGCGTCCACGCATGTCTTGACTAGTCACCGCGCCTCAACTCGAATCGCGATTCATCACTGAAGACAATTCAGCTCCATATAACGAGATTTTAGGCTCCGATGGCCAGCGAAGACGTGTCTGGAAGTACCTCAGATAGGGATGGGATACCAGCGTAACTGTCATCTTCCAAGAGGCCCGACATACAGAAGTTATGGTCTGGAGTGTCTTTTCATTTCATAGCAGGATCCCTTTAGTTGTTAACCACGGCATTATCTAAGAAAGTCCTATCGTAGCGCATCATGTATCACGATGAAAATAACTGTCAGTACACTATATAAATTGCCCGCAGCTCGTGGTCGTGAGGTAGCGTTCTCGCTTCCCGCGAACGGGTTCCCGGGTTCTATTCGCGGCGGGGTCAGGGATTTTCTCTGCCTCGTGATGGCTGGGTGTTGTGTGATGTCCTTAGGTTAGTTAGGTTTAAGTAGTTCTTTCTAGGGGACTGATGACCATAGATGTTAAGTCCCATAGTGCTCAGAGCCATTTGAACCACTATATAAATTCATTTAATAATGAATCAAACATCTTGATGTTTTACTTTTAAAAAAAGCAAGTTAAGGCATTCCAATTATCAGAATATTATCAGATATACCAAAAAAAACATCGAATGAAAAAAGTCAAAACCAAGATTCGAACACGGACCAGTGGTTTTACAGTCTAATGCCTCGACCCCTTGACCACTGACCGCTCTCTGTTGGATGCCTACAATGACAGATACCCTAGCCACAACATGAAAAAACAAAAGCTTTAACAACTTGAACATTATTAACTTTGGACCCAATATTATAGCAATAAAATGTTTGATTTTGGATGATCTCTCAGTGTACAGCACTGAAAATACGATTTTCCGTCATCAACTGTGACCTCGATTTTTTCAAAAAACTAGGGAGTGGCTAGCAAAAAGGTGAAACGCGTGACTCCGTATCTTCAGTATAGATTTTCCTTGCAAAACTGGATCAAAATCGGTGATCGACATATCAGACCATGCCCTTGGAAATGTTTTCCTTGTTGAATTTAGTCTTGCCTTGCTGACATTGACTAGTTTTAACCTACTGACTAAACGCATTTCCTTGTTGGAACAAGTCACAACTTGTCATAAATGTCACAACTTTGATTAGTCGGTGACTATGGGGCAGTCCGTTACAATTTTGTGTATTGTTGATGCTTGGGATACTATTTAAAATCTAGCAGCTGAACTTTCATTAGCTGGTGACATGTGTAGTTTGTGACACGTGCGGCAGTTCGTTATAGTTTTGTGTAACAATTGCACTGTATGGGGCAATTTGTTGCTATTTTGCGCAACAACGGTATTGTATGGTGTAACCTGTTACAGTTTGTTGATGCTTGGGATACTATTTGAAATCCAATGCCTGACACACGCTGTCATGTTATGACACACAGAGTCGCCTAATGGAGTCGGAAGACACTTTATGGATCAGGTCACTAATACCCACTGTTTAGTTATGGCATAAATACATTGTGAGCTTCTGGTGGTGGAATACTGTTTGGTATCCAGTAAGTGGCATCACTATCAGCACATTATTTTTCTTGATTGTTGAATACAACCATAAGTATGATGTAATGGCAATCACCATGACTGAGAGTAATGACAGTCAGCATGTCAACTGACCTTCATTTCCCCATCCAACAGTATCCAAAGTAATGATATTCACCATATTTCAGCTAACCATCATTGCTCCACAGTAGTATCTAGGGTAAGAGTAGTCACCACGATTTAGGACATAAGCACTGTGTCACGCATTGCACACATTTTTAGGTAAACTGAAACCAGTTTTTTTGACAGATAATGTGACCATCACTGCCCAATGGTATTCACAACACGTTCATATTGTATGGGTCAAATTATTGCAATTTCGTGTAACAATGGTGGCGTATGGAGTCATTCGTTATAATTTTGGTGTAATATATCGATGCATGGGGCAATTTGCTACAATTTTTCTATAATATGGTGATGTATGGAGCAGTCTGTTACGATTATGCTGTAACATTACGATGCACTGAGGCAAAATTTTATGTCGTCTCCACTGTACAATTCGCATACGTTAGCATTATCAGCAGAAGATGACAAACGTTTTGTACTCCGAGACAAGTTAATATCCTAGCATGGAGACGCTATAATTTTAGGTGACTTTGATATCGAATTTAGATGAACTAAGACGTGTTTTTGTCAAATAATACAGACAATTTAGAGGTGTGAGTAACTCTGTTTACTTTGATACAAAGACCAAACTATTCTCTTGTGCACTTCCAGCTGAAAATCAGATCAGTAGTATTGCCATGTGTGGTTTGTAATGTTTCAGAACATGTTTTTACGTAAGACAGGTATCTGGAAACTAAGGTTACAAAGCCTGTAGTTCTACCAGACTACTGAATATGTCATAGATGGTACCACTGTTGTATGTGACAGCGCACACTGAAACAAATGAGTGGTAATGATCATCAGTAGCATCCCAACTCTCGTTGTGGTAGTGGTTAAAGATGAGCACTCTCCTTCTGTCTCCCCTCAAGTGCGAACTGCGACATGCCACCTGAATGCCAAGGGCATGAATGCCACCACGCTTCATGAAATCATGTCAGAGTGTCGTGAGGAGATTATGGTACGGCAACATGAGACAAGAAGAGAGAAGTGACTGATGAACTGGTGCAAAGACTTGAAAAGCATATTCTGACCGCCGTGTAACCATTGATGACTTGTATGAACTGTGTCCTGAAGTTTATTGTTCGTGAAATGGTGAGTGATTGACTAGGACATCACAAGTTATGTGCTCAGTGGGTTCTGAAGATGTTTACTACACAACAGAAAATCAACAGAGTCAAGGCCACCTGAGAGTTTCTTGACCGTTTTGTGAGTGACGGAGAAACTTTTCTCGACTCCATAGTGATGGGGGATGAAACATATCCTTGTCACCATACCCCAGAGATCAAGAGACCGTCAGCGTAGTGTCACCACACTCAGTCCCCTTTAACAAAAAAATCAAAACTCAGCATTCAGCTATAAAAGCCACGGCAACCTTCTTTTTCGGACAAAAAAGGGGTTCTGCTTGTCTAATTCTTGGCCAGAGATGAAACAATCAGCTCTCCACAGAGGCATACTGACCAAACGCCATGGAATGGTGAGGAAGGTAGTTCCCCTCCTTCATGACAATAGGCCGCACTCCGCTCGTCCAGTGTGTTTTTGACCTCATTTCATTGCAATATTTTAAACATCCAGTTTCATAGTCCCGATCTCACACCTATCAATTATTGCTTATTTCCTGATTTGAAGAAATATGGGTGGAAAACACTTTTCTGTCAATGAGGAAGTGAAAATTGAAGCGATGAAGTGGTTTAAGGAGTTGGCGGAAGACATCTACGACACAGGTATCAAAAAACTCATCCCACGGTTGACAAAAAGGGCTGAAGTAAATTGTGATTACATGGAAAAATGATGTAATGCCCATATAACTGTTTCTGTACATTTTACTGAAATACATGCATTTGTAATGTGTAAAAATTCTTGCGACCTTACTTTACAGGTATCCCACGAATGTTCATAAATAATACAAACAGCCTTTTGTTTCTTTAACATGTGGTGCACAGGTCAAAATAAACTCTTCAACAGGTGCTGCTTAACCTGTAACATACAGTAGTAGTGCTATTACACGACACACGTGTGTATTTTTTCTTTTTACTGTTGTAGAAGAACTATGCTACACATGTTCTGTAGTTGAAATCTTCCGTATTTTGGTAAATAACTTAATTTTTGTGCGAGATCGAATTGTTCTTTGCTATCATAGGTCTTTACGAAAGGAATATTACTATAAGCAACATGCATTTGTTTTGTACTTAAGATCTTTACATATTTGATAAATAATTTTATGTTGGTGTACTTCATATGTGAAACCTTGTCCCTTCTTGTTTGCTGTGTTTACATTTGTGCATTAATCTGTTCTTTTTGTATTATTACGTAAATCTATAGTTTAAGTGACACAATGTATTAACAGCCTCCTCAAAATACATCATTTTTAGTTCACGTGCCAGAAAACGTGAAGTTAGTGTATGGAACACAAGTGAAAAACACCTGCAGGTAGATCCGAGATCAAAAAGAAAGTAAAAAATCCTTATTATCCAGTCAGTAATGTTAATACCATGACACATTATTTTCTTCCCTCTAAAACGATATTTGATGAGGTGAAGCATTAAACAAAAATTTCTAAAAATATCAGTTGATGAAAGTTCAATCCGTGTACCACCAGCAACAGAGTTACAGGTATGCCTAAGATCGAAATTCCAACATATTTACGTATTTGATAAATATTACACGTAACTTAGACATGGAAAAGGCACTATGGCATGTTTTAGATACCAGATGAGACATGGTAATAACACTGTGACACTTGACATAAACAGTATTGTGTGTGTGTTTGTGTGTGTGTGTGTGTGTGTGTGTGTGTGTGTTTTACTGACTTATTTTTTGACATACATTTTAGACACAGGAAGATTTTTCATTGAGTCTTGGCACCATAGTTAGAACTGGTAAATGTTACAGCCTTCCTCAAAAGTTGTTTTTTTTTTTTTATCGTCAGTAGACCACAACCTCAACTAGGCCTAAAATCAAAACTAATAAAAAGGTATATTAGCCATTCAGTAACATCAGTTACATGTTTCGAGTATAGAACATGATATTGTACATAACCTCCTTGCCGCCTAAAAAAGTGCCTGGTGAAGTCAAACATTACTAAAAAATTTCTAAAAAAATCAGATGATGTTAGTACGATCTTTGTACCACTAGTAACATAGCCTGATATAGGCTTAGGGTTGTTTAACAGGAGGTCAGCCGTTAACCTGACACATTATAATGTTGGTGAGATGCACCATTCTACTACAATTGAGCTATTCTGTGAGAAATGGTGATACACACACACAAACACACACACACACACACCTAAAGATTCTCTGTCTTATGGAGACGAAAGTAACGAAAGAGTAATGCATAAAAGACAAATCAAACCAACGAAATTTACAAATGAAATAGTACATATCTGACATAAATTTTTTTGGTGGACTTTCAAAAAAGAGAGAAGTGAAATTTACTGACAAGGTAGCATAGTATTTGATACAAATATTTTTTTGTGAAGTACGGTATAAAAACAACTGTTCATGAATGAATGTGTTTGTGTATGTGTGTGGTGTACTTTCGATGTGAAAATAATGTAAGGTACACCCTATACGTATTTTTTTGATAAATAATTCAAATCATTCAGATACTTTCGTACATAGTGCAAATTTCAATTCACTCACATGCTTTTTAACGTAATGCCAACTTACACAATATAGGTGAAGCTTACATATTTTGATAAATAATACAGGTCGTCTGGATAATTTTAAACATGGCGCAAAATTGGGATCGTTAAGAAATTTTTGAACAAGACAGCTGAATTTCGACTGATTGCTTAGTTTTAATGAGCAATAAAATGGTGTGCTGTGATTGGATGCTTCGTTTTTATGACTGTTAAAATACTGGGCTGAGATTGAATGAGCAAAAATATGTGTTTGTGTGCAGTACACCATATCGCCTCTTGCATGTGACGTGATGCGTATGGTACTCAGCCGGGCTTGTGGCGGCACCAGATTTCAGGGTCGCTCATAGTGTGCTGGAGTCTCCATAGCCATTGTACTATCTGACGTGAACAACAATTACATTTGTATCACCCACTGAAGGTGCAATAATTGCAGCCAGCAGAGTTCCCATGTCGGGAGAAGTTTGCAAACTGGTCTTACAGCAGTGTGGAAAAAACCACAATTTTTCCTGATTTCATGTTGCGTACGAACAGGGCCATGTTTGCAGCAGAATGCATATTCAACTGTAGGGATAGCCATGAGTGGGATGACGGAAACTCAGACACACAAGTGACTGTATGAAGTACATTGTGACTGTATGGGGTGGTATTGTCAACGATCATGCAACCCGCCTTAAGCACTTCCGGATAAACTGTACGGACTCGTGTGAAAAAAAAAAAATCCTTCAGCAAGTCCTTCCACAGTTCCTATAAGATGCGCGTCTGAGAATTCTTCACTTTGTGTGGTTGCAGTATGACTGATCACCGGCGCACTTGACACTTAGTGTCAGGAACCAGGAACCTGTTCAGTGACCAGCTAGGTCACCAGATACGATAGCAGTAGACGTCTTCGTCAGAGGGCGCATGAAGAGCCCAGTTTATGAGACTCCAGTCGATGCTCGCATGGACCTGGTTGCAAGGACTCTCACAGCACCAGCGTAGTACGCCAAATTCCTGGGGTTCTTTAGCGTGTGAGACAGTCGATGTTGCGTCGTTGTACACTCCGCCGATCAAAGTGTTCGTTGTTTTAATCGAGGTTTGTTGCACTACTCTGTGCTTTGTGTGATTGCGCAATACAGGCTTTTTCATTGTTGTGAATGTATTTTCACAGAAGTAACGGTAACTGGGGTAACAACTCAAGTAGATCGTAATCACATTATTACTCTGTAAATGTTCGCCAGAGTGCATGGGTCCCTAGTACGAAAATACTCAGAAAATATTTTTGAACTCAAATGGTTCAAATGGCTCTGAGCACTATGGGACTTAACATCTAAGGTCGTCAGTCCCCTAAAACTTAGAACTACTTAAACCTAACTAACCTAAGGACATCATACACATCCATGCCCGAGGCAGGATTCGAACCAACGACTGTAGCGGTCGCGCGGTTCCAGACTGTAGCGCCTAGAACTGCTCGGCCACCCCGGCCAGCCATATTCCTGAACTATCTGCGAAATTATGTAGATGGAGTTCGGGTTTACTCCGTTTAGACGTGGCTTATAAGTAGCTTCAAATTATTACGTATGTCTGCAGTCATTATTTTAAACAAATATCACAGTAAAAGGTAACAGATGAGTTCGTCTGAGACCTTACTGACTTTCTTCCCAATTTTCATTATTTACTTTGAACCCAGTAACACTATCTAGCGGATTTTCATAATTTATGGGTTCTTGACCCATGTAAAACGTAAAAAATGTACAGTGAGTGTTCGACTTTACAGCACTTCCACTAGTCTCAGCTTTTCCGTTGAGTTTTTGCTTGATAAGAAGTTTCGATAGCCAGTAGTAACCATCTTCCGGAGAAACTTGAAAACATTTCAAAGCGTAGAAAAGTGATAGACCGCCTCGTTTGTCAGGAATCACGTACCTAAAGACGCAGTTTCCTTCTGCTTCAATGCAAAAATAGCGCCGGACGCCATACCTCACTTACCAAACGCGGAAACACGCTGTTTCGAAGTACTAAATTAATGATCGTGCGCTCTCTGAGTAACAAACTAATATCTCAGCCATTGCCGCTGATTACAGACGGATGATTTACTGCAACTATTTATTCGCCTGTCTTCAGATTACTGCGCGTTTCCAATTTAGTTTATTGAAACGTCCGGCGGCGGCGTCGGCGTCCGTGCACCCTAATGAGCAATCGCGGCTGCGGCTGCGACTACGGTCTGACGTCACCGCCACTGCCTCCACTGGCAGTCGCACCGCCGTCCGCCTCTCACTCTGCTGGCGCTGTGGTCAGCCCGCTCAGCGACTCTCCTGTGTACCGCACGATTCCATAAGGCTGCATCTTCAGCAACAATGGACATAACATCTTGTACTACTTTACGTCGTCGAAAGTTTTTCCTAGGTTGACAAAATCCAAGAAGGTGTCTCGATTTTTCTCAAGCCTTCCCCAATTTTCACGCGCAATATCGGAACTACATCTCTGGCGCCTTTAACTTTCCTTAAGCCAAACTGATCTTAATCTAACAGATCCTCAGTTTTCTTTTTTATTCTTCTGTATGTTACTCGTGTCAGCAACGTACATGCATAAGTTGTTATGCTGATTTGTGATAGTTCTCGTAATTACACTACTGGCCATTAAAATTGCTACGCCACGAAGATAACGTGCTACAGACGCGAAATTTAACCGACAGGAAGAAGATGCTGTGATATGCAAATGATTAGCTTTTCAGTGCATTCACACAGGGTTGGCGCCGGTGGCGACACCTACAACGTGCTGACATCAGGAAAGTTTCCAACCGATTTCTCATACACAAACAGCAGTTGACCGGCGTTGCCTGGTGAAACGTTGCTGTGATGCCTCGTGTACGGAGGAGAAATGCGTACCATCACGTTTCCGACTTTGATAAAGGTCGGATTGTAGCCTACCGCGATTGCGGTTTATCGTATCGCGACATTGCTGCTCGCGTTGGTCGAGATCCAATGACTGTTAGCACAATATGGAATCGGTGGGTTCAGGAGGGTAATACGGAACGCCGTGCTGGATCTCAACGGCCTCGTATCACTAGTAGTCGAGATGACAGGCATCTTTTCCGCATGGCTGTAACGTATCGTGCAGCCATGTCTCGATTCCTGAGTCAACAGATGGGGACGTATGCAAGACAACAACAATCTGCACGAACATTTCGACGACGTTTGCAGCAGCATGGACTATCAGCTCGGAGACCATGGCTGCGGTTATCCTTGATGCTGTATCACAGACAGGAGCGCCTGCGATGGTGTACTCAACGACGAACCTGGGTGCACGAATAGCAAAACGTCATTTTTTCGAATGAATCCAGGTTCTGTTTACAGCATCATGATGGTCGCATCCGTGTTTGGCGACGTCGCGGAGAACCCACATTGGAAGCGTGTATTCGTCATCGCCATACTGGCGTATCACCCGGCGTGATGGTATGGGGTGCCATTGGTTACACATCTCGGTCACCTCTTGTTCGCATTGTCGGCACTTTGAACAGTGCACGTTACATTTCAGATGTGTTACGACCCGTGGCTCTACCCTTCATTCGATCCCTGCGAAACCCTACATTTCAGCAGGATAATGCACCGCATGTTGCAGGTCCTGTACGGGCCTTTCAGGGTATAGAAAATGTTCAACTTCTGTCCTGGCCAACACATTCTCGAGATCTCTCACCAACTGAAAACGTGTGGTCAATGGTGGCCGAGCAACTGGCTCATCACAATACGACAGTCACTACTCTTGATGAACTGTGGTATCGTGTTGAAGCTGCATGGGCAGCTGTATCTGTACACGCCGTCCAAGCTCTGTTTGACTCAATGCCTAGGCGTATCAAGGCCTTTATTACGGCCAGAGGTAGTTGTTCTGAGTACTGATTTCTCAGTTTCTGTGCACCCAAATTGCGTGAAAATGTAATCACATGTCAGTTCTAGTATAATATATTTGTCCAATGAATACCCATTTATCATCTGCATTTCTTCTTGGGGTAGCAATTTTAATGGCCAGTAGTGTAGTTAGTTCCTTGTTCCACCGACCAAATTCACTAATAACGTTAAGATGCGGAACGTGTCAGTGCTACAGACATGGAACACTTACATTAAACGAAATTAAAAACAAAAAACAATATTTATGTGTTTTAGTGTTGGCGTACAGGTGGATCTTCTTTTCTTCTCTTTAAAAAAGTCGGCCTTTGCTATCATCGGCATTGTCTGGGAGATATTCTTCCGAAAGTCCGATGGTACATCTCCAATCTCACACATTCTACATGCTAAATTGGAAAAGATTTCGTTGCCACTTTACCCAGTGTTTTGATATATTACAAACGAGCATTGTCCATCCCTTATGGTTCAAATGGCTCTGAGCATTATGGGACTTAACTTCTGAGGTCATGAGTCCCCTAGAACGTAGAACTACTTAAACCTAACCAACCTAAGGACATCACACACATCCATGCCCGAGGCAGGATTCGAAACTGCGACCGTAGCGGTCGCGCGGTTCCAGACTGTAGCGCCTAGAATCGTTCGGCCACTCGGGCCGACCATCCCTTATGCCTTGTTTGGTCACGAGCCTTCTTAAGCTCTTTCACACTCTGAATCTAATACAGGATCTCCTACGTGGTCCAAATCGACGCCCATTTCTTCTTCTGTCACGTCATCAGGCAGTTCGTCTCCATCGTGTTGGTCCTCAGTGTACTCTTTTCTCTGTGTTTAACAATGTAATACCTTTTGCAATCTTAATGATGGCACCTTTTCTTTTAATTTCTCCAAAATTTATTTTTAATTTTCTATATGCTGAATCTTTCCTTCCAGCGACCACTTCTTTTTTTCGCTTTTTCCAAATTTTTGTTGTAGCTATTTCGCTTTCGCTTCTTTGCACTTACTGTTAAGTTCCAAGTGACTTACGTTACTCCATATCGTTTTTTCCTAAACGATTTTGAGTTTCCTTCTTTCGTTGAGCAAGTGAATTTTTGTTTTCTCAAGATTCCTTCGAAGTCACCTTCTTTGTATGTTTTGTCCGTCCGACTTTAGTGATTGCTCTCGTTACGGATGTCCATTTCTCCGCAACTGAACTGCCTGCAGTGGTATTCGTTAGCACAGTATCTAGTTGTTTAGTGAACTTCAAACTCATATCATCATCCGTCAGAATTTCAGTATCCCACTTTTCACTCCATTTACTCTTCCAGATTAATCTCTTAAACCTCGGTCTACTCTACATTTCTAACAAATTGAGATCTGAGTCCACATCTGCTCGTTGATACGCCTTCCAATCCAGCATTTGACTTCGGACCTCTGTCTCACTATAACGTAATCCATCTGGTATCTTCCCGTGTCTCCGGGCCGTTTCCAACTGTAGCCCCTTCTCTTGTGATTTTTGAACAGTGTATTTGCCATACTAAAACTGTTTTATACATACATTTCGCGAAATAACCACGATGAAAAAATAAGAAAAAACGTAACTCATACGGAGGGTTACAGACAATCGTTATTCCCTCGCAGCATCCACGAATGGAACAGGGAGGGGAGGAAATAACAACGGAACAAGTCAAAAAAAATGGTTCAAATGGCTCTGAGCACTATGGGACTTAACATCTGAGGTCATCAGTCCCATAGAACTTAGAACTACTTAAACCTCACTAACCTAAAGACATCACACACATCCATGCCAGAGGCAGGATTCGAACCTGCGACCGTAGCGGTCGCGCGGTTCCAGACTGCAGCGCCTAGAACCGTTCGGTCACTCCGCAACGGAACAAGTACCCTCCGCCACGCGCCTTCGGGTATCTGGTGGATTATAGATGTATAAGTTGCTGTTCGAAATTTAACGCAAAACTAGGACGCACTCGACGTAAGCCGCTCCGTAATCGCCCTAGGTGTTATTAAAGATACGTCAAATATCTTTGACAGTGTAATAAAGATTACTAAACGACTATGTCCGAAGACGGAGCCAAGTTGCAGTTGCAGGTTACCTATCTGACGGCTTCCAGGGCCAACAAAAATTTGATTTTCAATATTTCGCGCAGTTATTGACCGAATTTAAAACTTTAAGTTGCTGCTCCATTAAATTGTTGCTGTCTCATTAAGAGGTTTTTTTTCTTAAGAGTTTTACACAATAACAGAAGTATAACAGTTAGAGACTGTGCGTTTGCCCTGAGGCAGCGCAACTGACGGCACGCCCATACCCGCGCTTTAGTGATCCAGTATTTGAGAATGAAGATCCTTAGCGACTTCCAACAAACTTTAAGCATAAATTCAAATATTTTCTAAGCTTTCTCTCGCTTACACGCTTCAGGACAAATTTACAAAGTACTCTGAGATTTGAAGTTGTTTTATATGTGGGAGTTAGATTCTTTAAAAGCTTGGAGGTTTACTGATACGTACCTAACAAGGCGCTCGTGCATTTAGTAAGCCTATTCTCACCAATGTGCTTGAAGTAACTTTCATGTAATATTCCTTGTGGTTATAGTACGGCATCTTCCCACAACATACACGATGCTGGAAGCCGAGGGGTGAAGATCCTGTCCTTGGCGAAGCACAGCAGGAAGACGTTGCATACTAACAGAGCCTGAAAGAGAATGAGGTTACTCGCAGACCTTCGTACGCCAGTGTGGTGGAGAACTGCCTTGTTGAAAACTGAACCCCTGTTCTCCCTTCTCCACCACGAGCTGCAGCAGTGAGTAGTGTTCTAACGTACCCAATGTCACGTGTCCAGTGACGGCTTTCTCGGTGAAAAAACCGATGAAATGTCCTTTAAAAGGATCACGATACACGAGTAAATGTGTTGCCAGAATTAATTTCGACACTGCATTGGAGTGCGCTGTAGTTTGAAACTTCCTGACGGATCAAAAATGTGTGCCAGATCGGAACTCGAAACTGAGACGTTTGCATTTCGTGGGCAACTGCTCTACCGACTGAGCTATCCAGTCACGGTTCGCGACCTACCGCGGAAGTCAAGCTTTGATGTTTGGTTGTGAGGAAGGCTTGGATAGCTCAGACTGTAAGGAATGTATTGCCATCACTTCCACAGAACCTTCCCTGCTGTCGATGTTAATGATTACAGTTATTGACGGGTTCACGCCTATGACTGAGGGCTCCACAGGAGCTCCATCTTCATCCTTAGTTTCCAGAGCAGCCTTATCCGCGAGGACAGATTCATTCTGTGTCATGTAGCTGTCACGTGCCACATTCCAACTGATGTCATAGGAAGAGAGCAACATCCAAATTTGCGGTCATGGCCCCAACTGTTTTAGGCCCTGCCTGCCCTCAAACACAATGTGTAACGCCACTATGTCCTCCAGTAACGAATTACTCGTCGTTCGGCAGGTGTTATCTGTAAGTAACGGTCATCAGAACTTAAAACTTTCCTTTTTGAGCTGGGCAGGAGGGGGGAGAGGTAAGAACATGAAGTTATATTCGTAGTGGTGGTGAAAATACAGCAATACGAAATTTCTCAGTAATTGGAAATCACGCTATACGATGAGTCTGTCCTCTGAATAAACTGCCATCCTGCAGCTGATGGTGTTAACCACACATGGCAGTAAAAGCGGTGAGTGCGTCAGCATCAGTACGTGACACGAAATTAAAGCGAAATATTTTTGAATAGAATTTTTAGCTTAGTTACTGCAGAGAACACCGGGTCCCATGATGTGATCATCTTACGAGAGCCAAAAACCGCTCCAAGCTACCCATTACCTCTTCACTGTCGCGGCAGCATGCTCCGGTGCGATCTGAACTGTCGCAGTGCAACAAAACGATGACTCTTTCCCGTTACGTGTATATTGCACTCTGCACAAGACAAACATAGGCAAAGCAATATGGTTTCACGTTTCCACTTTGTTCAAGTGTTGACAAACACTTAACGCTGACATTTCTGTCCACAGACGGGAAGGCGATCGATGCCCGTTTTACGTTTATGCCAGTTCTTGGAATTTTCATTGCTTATTGCTGCTTTAATGTTCTAGATTTTTTCAGAAATCGGATTCGTTGGGGGTGTTCTTTACTGATACTGCAATTTTTACTTGCCTTAGGTGTAATTATATTGGGTTGGTGCATAAGTTCGTAGTATTTCCCAGTAGGTTTAATAAACGCAACATATACACGTAACAGAGACTTTAGTCATCAATAACACATTCTCCTTCACTGTTTACAACAGTCTGCTAACGCTGTGGTAACTTTTCGAGTCCGCGACTGTAGAAATCACGTGGTTTTGAGGCGAAGAACTCTTCGAGCCATGTGCGGAGAGCATTTTTCATTTGAAAACGATGTTCCTTGAAGGTTGTTCGATAGAGGGAGGAAGAGGTGCAAACCTGAGGGTGCGAGACCAGGTGAATAAAGCGAGTTCCGAATAAACTCCCCACGCAACTCCTGTATAATGTTTTTTGTCAGTCCAGCAGAATGCGAGAGGGCCTCATCGTGGAGTATCATCAGTCACGCAGTCTTCCTGGTCGTTATTCTTGGATTACGTCTGCAAGATGTCTTAGATGTTGACAACAAATGTCAGTGGGGATCGTTACACCTCGGGAAAGCAATTCGAAGTACACTATACCGTCGCTGTCCCACGAGATGCACAACATTGTCTTTTGTGCATGCGCTCTGGTCTTTATACGGGGAGTTGCTGCTTTGTTCGAGCTCAACCATTCCTTTCTTTTCCTTTTGTTAGCATAAACGCACAGTTTCTCGTCACCTACAACGATACAGGATAGGATACGCTGGCGTCATTCACGAGTCAACTGGTGACGAGGAAGCAGAGATGCACATATGGCCATTCGTTGATTTTTGTAATTCTGTGTTAGAGCGTGCAGTACCCATACACAATTTTCTTGAACTTTCCCCGTTGCATGTAAATGTCGGACGACGATGGAATGATCACAGTTCGTCACATCTGGCAGTTCTCGAGTACACTGACTTGCATCACTGTGGATTAACGCGTTGAAAAGCTTTTCATCAAACTCCGAAGGTGTTCCTGAACTTGGAGCATACCCAATATCAAAACGATCCTCCTTAAAATAAAATCGTACTCTGTCCAGTGACATTATTCCCATATACGGCGCATATGTTTATGGCTGCATCCGCTCCTGTCACCCCTCTATTGAACAACAGAGGAATATGTCGGAAATACCCTGATTTCTCCACTTGGCACCCCATTTTCTAGCTCTTACAGCTCTCCAAATGAAAAATGACAACATTTAAACTCAAATAGCAGTAGCGAACTACAAATAAAAAATGGAAATCGATAAACAAAGCAAAAGCAACCGGAATACCAACATGCAAAACAAAAGGCTACGAACTTAATTAACAACCTAATATGTTCCGCTCGAGCCTGAAGGGCAGATACATTTCTGATAATGTTCTCTGTGTGTCAAGTTTGAGAAAGAATGCTCCCGTTATCGTAAGTAGCTGGAGCAATGTACGGTTCTAAGCGCCTGAATTTGTCGTTGAAGAGATGTACACCACTAAAAGCCTAAATTTCTGAAAACAGTCTGTGTTACAGTTATGGTACACTTACGATTCTCGCGTATTATAACTGCCTTGGAGAACGAAAATCTCGTCTAGAGAAATCAACACTGATTCTGCAAACAGATATGATTAGAAATTCCGCTCGTTCTTATCTTCCATCAAATCTAGAGGGCCATAAGCACTTCACGGTCGTTACCGTGTTCCTCTACTTCCGGAATGCGTTCGACACAGTTAGGTGCTGTCGTTTAGTGAATAAAATACGATGTTATCGAGTACTGGACCAGATGTAATTCGAGTCTCCGAGGCACTGTGATAGCGCTGATCGCGGACGATGCTCTTGTCCATACTGAGGCTGCAGCACCAGAAAACTGCAGTGAAGTACAGGAGTATGACCAGAGGATCAAGGACTAGTGCAGAGAGCAGAGGAATAACGACTAGTGCAGGGAGAGCACGTCTGGCGCTTAAATAGCAGGAAGGACAGACAATAGCGCTAGATTACAATATTGGCGATAAATCACTGCAAACAACGACGAACGGTAAAATACCATTAAGTTGCTGTCTGAAGCGGTCTTAAGTGGAGAACAGAACACTCGTTGTAACGTGCCTTGCGTATTGTTAGTCATTCAGGGAGTCGTACTGAGTAAGACTGAGTCAGGAGATAGAAAAGATCCAATGAACAGCGCCGCGTTCGACACCGACGCGTGTGATCAGTACGAGAGCTGTAGAGATAAGGTTGTGAATCTCCATCGGCAGGCTCTACGAAAGAGGCGTTGAGGGCCACAGAAAGAATTACTATTGAAAAGCGGTGTGTGCACTATCCAAGAACCATCGCACAAAATACTAATTTCTTCCAGTACGTCTGGCGAAATGACCACGAGAGGAAAATCAGGGAAATTAAGGCTGATACCGTGACACTTGCTAGCAATTGTTACTCTCGCGCGCTAGTAAAGAATGGAACAAGAATAGTGGAACCAAAAGTTCTGTTCGCTTACAAAATATATACTACCTAATAAAAGATATATGTACATCTATTCATTGACATTGATTTGAGGCGTACCCATTATTCGGCTTTGTGATGGCTTGAACTCTGTTGAGGACACTTTAAATTTTCTATCTGAATCTCTGTGTAGGAATGGCAGCCCATTCTTCATCAAGAGCTAAAACTAGAGGAGATAGTGATGTTGGACGCTGGAGATATGGATCGGAGACGTTCTACCTCATCCCAGAAGTACTCCACTGGGTTCGCGTCCGGACTCTGGCATATCAGTCCATTTTGGGAATGTTATTGTCCACAAACCATTGGCTCACAGATGCTGCTTTATGACAATGTGCATTGTCATGCTGGCAATCGGTCACTATCTCCGAACTCATCCTCTACTGTAAGCAGTAAACAATGTTTTAAAATTTGTTCATATCCTTACGTATTTAGCGTTTCCTTAAGCGCAATAAGGTGAAAAGACCCCAACCACGAAAAACACTCCCATTCCCTAACATAATTTCCTCTGCACGTCACTGTTGGCAATTCACATGACAGCAAGTAACACTCTCCAGGCATTTGACAAACCCAAATCCTTCCAGTGCATTGTCTCACAGTAAAGCGTGATTGATCGCTCGAAATGAATCGTTTCGAGGCATCCCCTATCCAGTGCCGTCGCTCTTTACAGCACCTTAAGCGTAGTTTAGCACTGCCTGCAGAAATGTGTGGCTTAGGAAGAGCTGCCCGACCATTGCTCCCCATCCTTTGTAACTCCCAATGCGCTGCCATTGTGCTAACTGGAATGCTGGTAGCAATTTGGCAATGATTCTTTCCGCTGATTTGACTTTTTTTTTTTTTTTTTTTTTTTTTACAGCCATCATCCACAATCCTCGACGATCCCTGTCGTCATTTTACGACGCCTGCCCGGTCTTAGCTTAGTCGGAGGAGCTGTTGCTTCGCGTTTCCACTTCATTATCACATCACCAACAGTCAGCTTCGGCAGCTTCAGAAGGGTTGAAATGGCCCTGATGGATTTGTTATTCAGATGGCATCCAGTGTCTAATCTATACTCGAAGTCAGTGAGCTGTCCTCACCAACCCACTCTGCTGTTACTGCGCCTCTGCTAACAACACCATTGCCATTGACATTAGGTAACATGTGGGGCTTCTTCCCATATACTTATGAAGGATCTGTAGACTTTGCCATTATGCCTTTTGTCTGAGCTAAGGGGCTTCCGAAACGTGTGTAGTTTTCTTTGAGAATTTTCCGGGTATTTTATTTCATTTGAGAAATGTTTTAAATCCTGAATTGAGTAGCTAGTGTGTTCTTTGCTTGTTTGCATTTGACATGAAAGTGGTCGCAACCAACAGATGTAATGAGATGGAAGGGAGAATTTTCTGAAGATGTGTAGACTGACTGAGTTTCGCGTTGAATGAGTGACGTGATGGTGGGCATGTTAGTGTCTTGGTTTATTTGTGTGTTTGAGACGAACGAGGACGCCTCCGTTATGATTCTTGGGTCCTTGGTCTGAATGATTTGAATTTTGCGCAAGTCAATATCTGCCGTCATGCCCCAGACCTCACAACCATACAATAACGAAGGAAGTGCTACTATATTTTTGTTTTGCTTTAAGTAATGGGTGTAAACTAAAAATGCTTCCCGAACCACGATCACATGCTTCTGTTATGTGCGAGTTCCACAATAGCTTGGAGTCTAATTTGATGCCTATGCAATTAACTGCGCCACACCAGGGGAGGTGTGGCCCATCGATGGGGATCTGACGATCGGAAAGCCTGCTCCTGGTGGTTAACATGACTGCGTTACATTTGCCTGCGTTAATTTTTATTTCCCATAAGTTGCACAATTGAATAATCGCCTCTAGGTGCCTCAGGACATGCAGCGAGATTTAACTGTGGTTCGCGTGGCTGGAGTACGCTGCAGTGTCGTCTGCAAATAGCAGTAACTGCGTATTATAACGACTAGCGATGTTATTTGTGAAAACACTCTACAGGGACGGCCTCAGGACCGAGCCCTGTGGGACCCCATCTTTAATGGCCTTATAACTACCATTTCCACTGTCTAAACCAACATAAAATTGGCTATTTATTAAGAAGTCAGCCAGGATTTTAATTACAAGTTTAGGACACTCAAACTGATGGAGCTCGTGAATAAGGTCGTCGTCCCAGACATGACCGAAAGCTTCAGGAAGAGTGCGCCCGCGCTGTCCACATCTGCCCTTAACTTGCCTGTCTGCTCAGCCACCCGTGTGTCCTGGGATACGGGTCATGCCCAGCACGAAAGCCAAACTGTTCGGAAATGATGATGTTTCTTTCTGTAAGGAAGGTTTGGAGTGACATAAGCTTGCAGGATTTTTCAGCAAGCTTAGGAGTGAGATAGGACACAACACACCCCGAATCCTTTTATATTGGCGTTTCCGCCTCTAGTGATGTCTATTGGTCACTTTGGCATTACGTACGGACGTCCAGATACTTCTTATTCTACCGTGTAGGTGTAACCACCTCGGAAGTATTCACGCTCATCTGATTCAAAATCGATAGAAGGCCTTATTAGCTGTATTATGCGCCTCATCATGGATTCAAAAAAACGGAACTCTACCTGAAGTTTGGGTTGAAAAACATTGTCCATAGTCCTGGTGGAGATGTTATGACACTGCGATATCCGGGATGTGAAGTTGTTCGCCCAGCCGCTTACAAGTCTTCCCGACTGACAGACAGCAATGTTCTCGATTTGCTTAGAACTCCAACCGTTAATTTTTATCACTATGAGTCATATTCAGTCTTTATGGATGATTTCTTCTCTGTACCTTCCTTTCCCTATGAGACAGCAAATTTGGGAAATCTATATTACTTTCGAGAAGCTGCATTGGAGTCAAAACGAGTTCAGCGAACTAACGCTATTCTAATTTGCCGCTGGTTTTTCCCCCACGAATTCCACTTTCACGATGGCGGAACTGACGTGTTCCCGACCCACAGCATCGTAAAACCGGTCCACGAGCGACGAACGGCAGCGGACAGCCGCCGCGGGCCCTGTTACACGTGCTTGTGGTCCCTGGATGATGCCCGTCCCACTGCCACACCCCTGACTCACAGTCAGCACTGACTGCGTCACGGCCAGCCACGCCTCTACCTTGCGATCTCCATTCTCCAGGTGTCCGCGTCCTGAAACAAAGCGCAGGTAGTTTCTGTGGTGTCACCGCCAGACACCACACTTGCTAGGTGGTAGCCTTTAAATCGGCCGCGGTCCGTTAGTATACGTCGGACCCGCGTGTCGCCACTATCAGTGATTGCAGACCGAGCGCCGCCACACGGTAGGTCTAGTCTAGAGAGACTCCCTAGCACTCGCCCCAGTTGTACAGCCGACTTTGCTAGCGATGGTTCACTGACTACAGACGCTCTCATTTGCAGAGACGACAATTTAGCATAGCCTTCAGCTACATTTGCTACGACCTAGCAAGGCGCCATATTCAGTTACTATGTCTTCCGAACAGATAATATTGTGACTCATGTACCGTCAAGAGCGACGTTCATCATTAATGGATTAAAGTATCAAACTAATTACGTCCGCTTTCTGAATTCTAATTCCTTGTCATGTTCCAGACCTCACGCCAGTATAGTCCTTCCCTCCTCACGCCAGCCTGCGTGAGCTAAAACGCGTGCATTTCGGCCTCCACTAATAACACGGTGTTGGCTCTTCTGCCAACACTACACTGTATACCACGAGTAATAAAGAGAAAAGGGCAGATTTAGAACCCAACACAGCGTCTGCATGTTGCAGGAATCCAACATTCAGATCTCGAATACGACGACGATTGAAAAAGGAACTCCGTAATCAGGCCGTGGAAACCACGACATGTTGGCCTGGCGCCGTATCATCCTCTGTCAACGACATCATCTGGATTCGGTAACCAGGGGCATGGAGTCAGCACAAGGCGGACTGAGCAGCCCCTCCTGCCGGAGGTTCGAGTCCTCCCTCGGGCATGGATGTGTCTGTTGTTCTTAGCATAAGTTAGTTTAAGTTAGTCTGAGTAGTGTGTAAGTCTAGGGACCGACGACCTAAGCAGTTTGGTCCCTTAGGAATTCACACACATTTGAACACTTGAACATCAGCACAAGGCACCCCAGCCATTATCAGCTCTCCGAACTTTAGAGCAGCTACTCCTCACTGAAGGACCTCCTGGATTGGCCTCGCCACGATAAATGCACCCATTCCATCCCTCGCATCGAGCAATATCGAGAATTAAACCCGGGTCCTCCTCATGACAGTCTGACACTTTGACTAGTCAGGTACTGAAGCGAGAAACAACGAACATAGCGCTAGGAAAATTTCTCAGTAAAAATCGGCACGGATTTAGGAAGAACATTTATCTCGGAACCTTCCTCTCTAGCTCAGTTCACTAACACGCGACAGTTTTTACGACGAAGATTGACCTCCGAGTTAGCCAGTTCTAGACTTATAGGTTGATATGGCAAAAATTTTTATGAGCAGTATTTCGCCAGGTGTGGGAGTGGCAGTGCTGGCTTCAGTTACTAATAATCACAACTTCCTAAGGCCTGTATTAAATATGACGCCTCTCAATGGTGCCTCAAGAAATGTGGGTACATTAAAACGTCGATGGCGATTCTCCGTCGGACCTGAACGCTAATCTCGCTGACTAATAGGCGGTATTCAAGAGGATGCATTGCGTTTCACCTTCTCCCTCCCTTTCAATCCGTATACGTCCATAAAAACACAAACAAAAAACTAAATTCTAAAATAAGCATCACAACTATCGACGCTATACATATACAGGGTGGTCCATTGATCGTGACCGGACCAAATATCTCACGAAATAAGCGTCACACGAAAAACCTACAAAGAACGAAACTTGTGTAGCTTGAAGGGGGAAACCAGATGGCGCTATGGTTGGCCCGCTAGAAGGCGCTGCCACAGGTCAAATCAACTGCGTTTTTTTAAATAGGAACCCTCATTTTTTGTTACATATTCATGTAGTATGTAAAGAAATATTAATATTTTAGTTGGACCACTTTTTTCGCTTTGTGATAGATGGCGCTGTAATAGTCACAAACATATGGCTCACAATTTTAGACGAACAGTTAGTAGCAGGTAGACTTTCTTAAATTAAAATACAGAACGTAGGTACAAAAAAAAATGGTTCAAATGGCTCTGAGCAATATGCGACTTAACATCTATGGTCATCAGTCCCCCAGAACTTAAAACTACTTAAACCTAACTAACCTAAGGACATCACACAACACCCAGAACGTAGGTACGTTTGAACATTTTATTTCGGTTGTTCCAATGTGATACATGTACCTTTGTGAACTTATCATTTTTGAGAACGCATGCTGTTACAGCGTGATTACCTGTAAATACCACATTAATGCAATAAATGCTCAAAATGATGTCCGTCAACCTCAATGCATTTGGCAATACGTGTAACGACATTCCTCTCAACAGCGAGTAGTTCGCCTTCCGTAATGTTCGCACATGCATTGACAATGCGCTGACGCATGTTGTCAGGCGTTGTCGGTAGATCACGATAGCAAATATCCTTCAGCTTTCCCCACAGAAAGAAATCCGGGAACGTCAGATCCGGTGAACGTGCTTCGACGACCAATCCACCTGTCATGAAATATCCCATTCAATATTGCTTCAACCGCACTCGAGGTATGTGCCGGACATCCATCATGTTGGAAGTACATCGCCATTCTGTCATGCAGTGAAACATCTTTTAGTAACATCTGTAGAACATTACGTAGGAAATCAGCGTAAATTGCACCATTTAGATTGCCATTGACAAAATGGGGGCCAATTATCCTTCCTCCCATAACGCCGCACCAAACATTAACCCGCCAAGGTCGCTGATGTTCCACTTGTCGCAGCCATCGTGGATTTTCTGTTGTCCAATAGTGCATATTATGCCGGTTTACGTTACCGCTGTTGGTGAATGACGCTTCGTCGCTAAATAGAACGTTTGCAAAAAATCTGTCATCGTCCCGTAATTTCTCTTGAGCCCAGTAGCAGAACTGTACACGACATTCAAAGTCGGCGCCATGCAATTCCTGGTGCTTAGAAATATGGTACGGGTGCAATCGACGTGGCCGCGCGGTTCTCGGCGCTACAGTCTGGAGCCGAGCGACCGCTACGGTCGCAGGTTCGAATCCTGCCTCGGGCATGGATGTGTGTGATGTTCTTAGGTTAGTTAGGTTTAATTAGTTCTAAGTTGTAGGCGACTGATGACCTCAGAAGTTAAGTCGCATAGTGCTCAGAGCCATTTGAACCATTTTTGCAATCGATGTTCATGTAGCATATCTCAACACCGACATTTTTGAGATTCCCGATTCTCGCGCAGTTTGTCTGCTACTGATATGCGGATTAGCCGCGACAGCAGCTAAAACCCCTACCTGGGCATCATCATTTCTTGCAGGTCGTGGTTAACGTTTCACAGGATACCGAGCAGCATACATACCACACGCCCGTTGGGCATTTTGATCACAATAGACATACATCAACACGATATGGACCTTTTCCGCAATTGGTAAACGGTCCATTTTAACACGGGTAATGTATCACGAAGCAAATACCGTCCGCACTGGCGGAATGTTACGTGATACCACGTACTTACACGTTTGCGACTATTACAGCACCATCTATCACAAAGTGAAAAAAGTGGTCTAACTAAAATCTTCATATTTCTTTACGTACTACACGAATATGTAATAAAAAATGTGGTTCCTATTTAAAAAAGAAAACGCAGTTGATATCCGTTTGACCTATGGCAGCGCCATCTAGCGGGTCAACCATAGCACCATCTGGTTTTCCCCTTCAAGCTAGACGAGTTTCGTTCTTTGAAGTTTTTTCGTTTGATGCTTATTTCGTGAGATATTTGGCCCGGTCACTATCAATGGACCACCACATTCGACGTTTTAAACGGACTTATATCCTGCACTTGCCAAAGGTAATGGGAGATTTCGCGCCGTCCCTATGTACGATTGTCCGTTAAGTCAAAAGTATTAGATGCAATGTCTTTGATTTTACCGTAAAGTCATTTCGCGAAGTATATCTGAAGAAATTAACATGTTACATATCTCTTCGGGGAATACCGAAATCGGAATTTGAATAGTAAATCACTTCATACGAGCATCAGATCATAAGAGTTAGTCACATTGATTAAACATCTAGGTGATACGGCGTGGGAAGAATGCAGATGTATTCTGACGTAACGACGTTGCATTCTAAGGTTATCAGATCAGAGCTGGCAGCGGTGGTCTCGCGGTTCTAGGCGCTCAGTCCGGAACCGCGCGACTGCTACGGTCGCAGGTTCGAATCCTGCCTCGGGCATGGGTGTGTGTGATGTCCTTAGGTTAGTTAGGTTTAAGTAGTTCTAAGTTCTAGGGGACTGATGACCACAGATGTTAAGTCCCATAGTGCTCAGAGCCATTTGAACCATTTTATCAGATCAGATCTACAAGTGAATTAAAGAGTTCCTAGCAAATTATGTTCTTAACGGAAAGAAATCTTCAGGTGTAAGTGTATCTTCGGACTTACTCCAAAAGAATGTTGTAGGAACAATACTGTTCATAGATGTGTATAAATAACCTAGTTGACAACGGCAGAAGCTCTATGAATGTCTCCATGAATGATGTCGTCTGTAGAGGAGTCGCATTGCTAGAAATTTGAAGAAAAATGTGACAGTGTACAGGAGTTCCTGGTATCCTCGATGTTCTAATATACAACAGGGTCTCTGCTGAGTTTTCGATAGTAAACGCCATTCATGGATACTGCAAGGACTAAACCAGACGACATCATTTAGCTGACTACTTCTTCAGTATTGCAAAACAGCGGCAGTCACATTCTTTTCCGTTTGCTTCAAGGATTTACAGTTGACCCTCAAAACTAGAAAATGTGATAGTTCAAGAGACCCGTCACCGTTTCATTATGTGAATGCCGAACGAACAATGGGAACGGTGAGGCGCGTTAAATACATTACCTGACAAAAGAAGTGAAGCACCCAGAAGACTTGGTCGGATGTCAATGTAAGTTCGTAAACGTACACACCATCGGCATGTATGTAACATACTAGAGTTACAATCCTCTGAGAGGCAGAACGGCCACCAGAGGTGTTAGTGTTATTACCAGGCCTGGTAGAGTCTATAAGAGGCGTGATCAGGATCAGGTGTTGGGTGGTCACAATGAATGACACGGAGACGCTGCGTGTTCGTATGGGACAACGTTATCAGCATCTAAAAGAGTTTGTAAGGAGCCTTATTGTGGGTCTTCATTTCGCCAACTGGTCGAATTATGCAATATTCAGATTTCTGGGACACTGGAATGAGTCAGTGGTCTGATGTTGGACTGCACAGGAAAGTGAGTACATGCATACTCGTCGCCAAGGTTACGATTGACCACGTCTGACCTCCACAAGGAAGGATTACTCTATTGGGCACCAAGCACATCGAACCCTTCGGCATCTGCGCTTGCCGTCCGAAAACAAGCAACGGATTCCCTACAACATTCTGTCATCCCGCACCATTGGCAGGACACTGGCAGCAGCCGGACTAGGCAATTACCGTCTCATGCGTAGGCTGACGTTAACAGCATAACGCAAACGGCTCTGTTTGGAGTGGTTCCGTGACCGGGAAGCATGGCTGGATGATGAATGGCGTCACGTCACGTTCATCGATAAATCGTGGTTCTGTACTATCCCAGATGATAATCGTCAGCGAGTAGGGGTGCGACCTGTCGAGGGGTGCCATTCTTCCAATGTTTTGGAAAGGCACAGCGGTGGTTCTGCTCGTGTCATATTATGGGGAGCATTCGGGTATGACTTCAGGTCGCGGTTAGTAGCGATTGACGGAACCGTATTGGCAAAACAGTACGTCATGTGTCACCTCTCATGCGACAGTAGTGCCATTTTGCAAAGCACAGTGCAAGTCCACACGTGGTATATGTCACTACAAACGGTGAGCAACTCAGTGCTGTTCAGACACGTTCAGTACAAAACGATGGTGCAGTACCGGTACAGTTTCGCAGAACTCACTGACATGCACCTTGGGTATGGGGAAGTACGTTGCAAGCTCTCGCTGCTGAAAGACTGTACAAAAACGATTTGCTAATAGGCACGACAAGTGTTTACTTCTCTCTGTCGACAAATGCAGGAGACTGGTTCATTGGAAAGAAGAAACGAGGGATCTGGCAACATGAGGAGCACTTGAACACCCGATTTTGAAGAGGAGATGCTGGAATGTGTTTCAGTGGACCCCACTATAAGTACTTGTCGTACTGCAAGTGAAATGGACGCTGCACATACTAGCGTGTGGTGAGTCCAGTTACACCCATATTACCCACAATGAGTCCATGCAATAATTGTGATTGACTTTGCGCCAATGCTCGCATTGTGTCAGTAGTCGCTCCAACAATTGATTGATCGATCAGATTTTATCCAAATCGTGCTGTTGAAAGGTGGCTACACTGAGTCACAGCGCCAGAGATTGCGCCAAAGATTATTATTCCGCTGCCTCCACTGGTGCTGTAATAGTTCAGAGATTGCCGTGGGCAGTGCTTGTTGAGAGGATGTCGAGAGCAGTACTAGTTGAGAGCATGTCGTGTGCAGTTGTTGTTCTGTTGGGGGAGACAGCAGATGCTGTTCAGTTGGTGTAATGTATAGATGGAAGATGTTGCAATGATCACAGTGTATTTTTCGTCAATATATATGGAGGTAAAAAAAAATTATTTCACATTTCCTTAGTGACAATGCCTCTTGGTCACAGGTTCAGTCAGCAAAGCATCTGGCTCGTGTTCATGTATTAGACTTGTAATTCTGGTTTCTATGTGCAATTATAGTATTTCTAGTTTTTCAATTAGTTCATTGTAAATGGTGTTTAAAATTTCTTGTCGTATTGAGGAAGAACCGTGCCAGTTACATGTACGTCGAATCACACTACCACACACAGAACAGTTACACTTGTGCTTTGTTGTTTCGTAGCTTTTATAGTTGCAGGGGACTTAATTAATCAATTGTGTTAACGGAAATTTCCCTTCATTCTTTATTTATTTATTTATTTTTATTTATTTATTTATTGTTCCGTGGGACCACATTTAGGAGAAGTCTCCATGGTCATGGAACGAGTCAATACATGAAATTATAACACGATTGTAGAAACAGATAAAATGAAATATAAGAAACATATTCAGGCGACAAGTCGTTAGTTTAAATAAAGAAAATCAAGAATGTAACACTGGAATTTGCTTAATTTTTTAGCTCTTCCAGGAGCTCCTCGACAGAATAGAAGGAGTGAGCCATGAGGAAACTCTTCAGTTTAGACATAAAAGTGTTTGGGCTACTGCTAAGATTTTTGAGTTCTTGTGGTAGCTTATTGAAAATGGATGCAGCAGAATACTGCACTCCTTTCTGCACAAGAGTCAAGGAAGTGCATTCCACATGCAGATTTGATTTCTGCCTAGTATTAACTGAGTGAAAGCTGCTAACTCTTGGGAATAAGCTAATATTGCTAACAACAAACGACATTAAAGAAAATACATACTGTGAGGGCAATGTCAAAATTCCCAGACTATTGAATAGGGGTCGACAAGAGGTTTTTGAACTTACACCATACATAGCTCGAACAGCCCGTTTTTGAGCCAAAAATACCCTTTTTGAATCAGAAGAATTACCCCAAAAAATAATACCATATGACATAAGCGTATGAAAATATGAGAAGTATACTACTTTTCGTGTTGAAATGTCACTTATTTCAGATACTGTTCTAATGGTAAATAAAGCGGCATTTAGTTTCTGAACAAGGTCCTGAACATGGGCTTTCCACAATAGCTTACTATCTATCCGTACGCCTAGGAACTTGAACTGTTCCGTCTCGCTTATAACATGCCCATTCTGTCTGATTAAAATGTCAGTTCTTGTTGAATTGTGGGTTAGAAACTGTAAAAACTGAGTCTTACTGTGATTTAGCATCAAATTATTTTCCACAAGCCACGAACTTATATCATAAACTACATTATTTGATAATGTTTCAATATTACACACAAGATCCTTCACTACCAAGGTGGTGTCATCAGCAAACAGAAATATTTTTGAATCACCTGTAATACTAGATGGCATATCATTTACATAAATAAGAAACAGCAATGGCCCCAGCACCGACCCTTGGGGAACGCCCCATTTAACAGTGCCCCATTGGGACTGAACATCATTACCACTCTCAATATTGCGGAGGATTACCTTCTGCTTTCTGTTCTTAAAGTAGGAGGCGAACCAATTGTAAGCTACTCCCCTTACTCCATAATGTTCCAACTTCTGCAGTAATATTTTGTGGTCAACACAGTCAAAAGCCTTCGTTAAATCAAAGAAAACACCTAACGTTCGCAACCTTTTATTTAATCCGTCCAAAACCTCACAGAGAAAAGAGACTATAGCATTTTCAGTTGTTAAGCCATTTCTAAAACCAAACTGTACATTTGACAGCAAATTATGTGAATTTAAATGCTCCAGTAACCTTGTATATACAACCCTCTCGATAACTTTAGCAAACACCGATGGCATAGAAATAGGTCTATAATTGTCAACATTATCCCTGTCTTCCATTTTATAAAGTGGCTTCACTACCGAGTACTTTAATCGGTCAGGAAACCGACCACTCCTAAAGGAAAAGTTACAGACATGGCTAAGTACTGAGCTAACATACGTGGAACAATACTTCAGTATTCTGCTAGATACCCCGTCATATCCATGAGAGTTCTTGGTCTTTAGTGATTTAATTATTAACTCAATCTCCCTCTTGTCAGTATCATGGAGGAGCATTTCAGGTAACAGTCTCGGAACACTTTTTTCTAAGAGCGCTATATGATTCCCTGTTGGGATTAGGTTTCTATTTAGTTCACCTGCTATATTCAGAAAGTGATTATTAAGTACTGTACATATATGCGACTTATCAGTATCACGGACATCCCCACTACGCACTGATTCTATATTCTCGACCTGTCTCTGCAGACCAGCCACTTCCTTTACGACTGACCATATGGTTTTAATTTTATCCTGAGACTTAGCTATTCTATCTGCATACCACATACTTTTTGCCTTCCTAATAACTTTTTTAAGCACCTTACAATACTGTTTGTAATGGGCTGCTGCATTTAGATTTTGACTGTTTCTAACGTTTTGATATAATTGCCACTTTGTTCTACAAGATATTCTTATCCCTTTAGTCAGCCACCCAGGCCGCCTGTTTGTGCTAGTACCCTGTTTTGAACGTTCTAACGGAAAACAACTTTCAAAGAGCACGAGGAAAGTCTTGAGGAAAGCATTATATTTATCGTCTACTGTATCAGCACTATAAACATCTTGCCACTCTTGTTCCTTGATAAGGTTTACAAAAGTCTGTACAGCAACTGGATCAGCTTTCCTAAAAAGTTGGTAACTATATTTAACATGTGTTGCAGCACAAAAATCTTTTAGACTTATAATTTGTGCATCATGATCTGAAAGGCCATTCACCTTTTTGCTAACAGAATGCCCTTCTAATAATGACGAATGAACAAAAATATTGTCTATGGTTGTTCTACTGTTCCCTTGCACTCTCGTTGGAAAGAATACGGTTTGCATAAGATTATATGAATTAAGGAGGTCTACCAGCATCCTTTTCCTTGCACAATCACTTATACAATTAATATTGAAGTCACCACATATAACTAACTTTTTGTATTTCCTATAAAGTGAACCAAGAACCTCCTCTAGCTTTAGCAAAAATGTTGTGAAATCGGAGTCTGGGGGTCTATAAATAACAACAGTAAGAAGTTTAGCTCCACTAAATTTAACCACACCTGCACAACATTCAAACACCTTTTCAGTGCAGTACTTTGAAACATCAATTGACTCAAATGGGATACCGTTTTTCACATACATGGCTACTCCCCCACACCGCAAAGAGCTCCTAGAAAAGCTGCCAGCCAACCTGTATCCTGGTAAAGTAAGCCTCTGAATTATCTCCTTATTTAAGAAGTGTTCAGATATACCAATAATTTCAGAGTCAACATCTATAAGCAGTTCACTAACTTTATCTCTAATACCTTGTATATTTTGATGAAATATACTAATTCCCTCATTAATCGAATACCTAAGCTTTGTAGAAAGTGGCTTCTTTGTTAGAGAGACTTCCCTTAAGCAGGAATACCTATCAGCTGACTTCAATCCAAAAAAGGTACAGCTCTAACACCCACAACTACCGGAATTTTCCCATGAGTGATCCCACCACCCCCACCTATGCTGTCACCTATAAGTTTTGCCAACCTCCCCTTCCCATACCTGTTGAGGTGCAGGCCATGTCTAGTGAAACCCGTCCTACTGATAGACTCCACCGACACCACTGAAATGTGACTCATGCCTTCTGTCATCAGCGCACCCCCAAGTCTCATGTTATTACGCCTGACGGCTGTATTAAGATGAGGCCGATCGTGACGCTGAAACAGTTCGACGAAATGCACATTCGTGTTGCCAGTCTGAGTGGCTATCTTTTCCAGGTCACCATCTATGTCATACTCCCCATCCCTATCAATACTATTACCAGCCCCACCCACAATCACTACCTGATCCTCTTTAGTAAAATCCCTACGTAACCCCCCTATGTTAAAAGTCACCTGAGCCAATCCTGCATTAGGCTTCACAATGCTAGTGACCTGGTACTCACTCCCCAAAACTTCCTGCAACTGCTGGCCTACACCTCTACCATAAGAACTACCTAACAGCAGAACCTTCTTCTTTCTCTTAGACTTTGTAACTGTCCTAGCCACCGTAACTGCTGAGGTCTGCTGCATACTTCCTACATCTACAGCTACTAGAGATTCCTCTCCACTAGACTCTGACAGTTGGTCATATCTATTACAAACACCAATAGTAAAACTATCTGAAAATCTCCTTCTCCTAGCAGATCTCTTGCCAACAGCCAGCTCCCATTCCCCAACCCCCTTCGCCCTCCTCATCCTATCTAGCTCCTCCTGTGCGTTTTTCAACTGCACCTGAAGGGCACAGATCTTACGCTCCTGCTCCTCTATCAACTTACTCTTGCTACATAACCTGCAGTTCCAGGAGAGGATCTCACCAGAATGCCCACTGGCTTCCCCACTGCATTCCCCCCAGTGAAAATACTTCGAACAAGTCTCACACCGCAATCCACTACTCACGAACCTACGGCAAAGCCCACACTTCTCACTCATGGTAAAATTTTACAGTTATTGAAACAAGAAAACAACTTTATCTAAGTTCCGCTACTACAATAAGAAGATGTTAAAAACTGACTACAATTATCACAAACTTGCTCTACAAGGGAAGTAACTACTATTATTGACAGTATTAATCAACAACAAATGAGAATATAACAAAATACTAACACAGAAAGAAAATTAAACGTCTAATGACAGTAACAAAACTGAAAGCAGTTCGCAAAAATTTCTTCTGAAGCTATTTCACCGGAAAACACCAAGAACACCGGTTGAAGACTACTAAAGTTCCTAAATAAACTACTATACACGAACAATTAATTAGTACTTAGCTTTCGATGCGCCGCTACAACTGCAACTGGTCAGCGCGGAATGTAAACACGGGTAAGAGGTTAAGTTGCTCGATACGAAACACTCACAAATATCAGGCCACAACACAAGAAATGCAGAGGTGAATGAAGAAACCACTAATAAGTCACTTATATAGTAAATATTATCACAAAAACAGTTAAAATATGTATCTGAAACCTAAAAATAGATGAAAACTTAGAGAGCGATCTCACACGCCGTCACGCGCTTATGACGTCACACCAAAGATCTTTATTGTTATTTTATGCAGTCAGATTGTGTACTAAGACTACTCAGGGCCAACCGGTTACCAAAATTATTGCATTTTAATTAAGCCCCCATGCACTGTTTACTGACGAGGCCTCATTTGATCGTTGTGGTATTTAGAACAGCAGGAATAGCCATGTGTGGGATGAGGAAAACCCTCTCACTGTAATAGAGCCACACCATCAAGTACGTTTTGCTGTAAATATCTGCGCCGGCATTGTAGGCGACAAATTCAATGGGCCATATCTTCTACCTGGCCCTCTGAATGGCCACCTGTACTTGAGTCTCGTGCAAAGAGTTCTACCTGAGTTGTTGGAGAACGTACCCTTAGCTATTCGTGAGAGGATGTGATATAGCTTAATACCTAAAGTCATTTGTGTATGAGACCCTAGTGGATTTGCAGATGGAATTAGTTGTCAGAATTGTACCTGCCTGTGATGTGATTCGAAACACACCAGGGATATTTGTCAGGCCGTGCGTCAGAACATTGGTCCCCGACATCATGCTTGCATTGAGGTTGATGGCCGTCAGTTTCAGCACATTTTGTAAGACACAGTGCAAATGGTACGTTCATTGCGTCAGTGACGGTATTTGCAGTTAACTGTAACTAATGTAACTAAAAAAGTACACAGTAATTTGATTTTATTACTATTATATGCTTAAGCTGACATTTCCGACCTCAGGTTCCCTACCTCAAATTGTTCAGTGGAGTATACTCTATGTCCTGCAAAATTTTTGCACGCTCTTACGGATATACCCTGCCACAGCTGGAAGGAATGCGGTAGACACCCGCCTTAAGCAAACCAACATCGTCCTTTATGGAACCTAAAGACACATTCCACATCATATGGCCACAAAATACGACAGATCCTGTTCGAAATGCTCCCTGCGTAGGGCAAAAAGGCCGTAGATTTTGGTGACATCTCGTTATTATCGTCATTCATTTGGCGCACAGTTGGTCGATAGCACAACGCACGTCTGTAGTGTCTTTCATTATAACTAGTCTGACTAAAGGTGACTTCGAGTAAGGCTAACTCAGCTGAGAAACTCTCACGGTTCGAGATGACACGGACCCTGTGAACCGAGCTACAAACTTCTGCTTCACGTTGAGCCGGATGGTGACAACTACCAGCCTGCAGATACGTCAGTGTGAGTAGGCTTCCTCTTAAACGGCGTGTTCCAACGTACCATCCACCTTTCTCCTGACCAACACATCAAGGATGGGTAGACCGCCATCCTTTTGCACCTCCATTGTGAAACGAATTTTCGGGTGGATTGAGTTCAAGTGTGGTAAAAAGGCGTTCAAATTCTCACTGCCGTGAGGACAGAAAACAAAACTATAGTCTACATATTTAAAAAAAACACGCAGGTTTCAAACTCGCATATTTCCAGCTATTGGGATAGTGTTATTAAGGAAGTTGTTGAAATTAAATTAGCAAGTAACCTTATAAACAGAGATGGTGGTTTTATTTCACTATCGATAAATTCTGAAGTCGGTTATCTTTGGTTCGTGATGGCGCTAGTGTTTACAGTGTGTGTGTGTGTGTGTGTGTGTGTGTGTGTGTGTGTGTGTGTGTGTTTATCTTTAGAGAGTTTCTCTGAAAACCGAGGTTTTAAAACAGCTCGGGCAGCGCTTACTTGCTGAGGTTTTTCTTTGAAAATGACAGTGCTTGCTCCAGTCAAAACGTTGGCGGTTGCCGACGACGTCACCCGCAAACTGCTTTAAAAACAATACTACCGGTTGAGCTATACACGCGAAATTTTCGCATAATACAGAGAAAACCCAGGAGCTATGAAAACGATATTTTTCAAAAAGTCGAATCATTGTCCCAAGATGGATTACAACATCCCTCCCCCTTCTTGCACTTTTAAAGACCATCTCCGTACCAGAAGACCCACAATTTGCCTCCTACATCCGAGAGGGCCGCCAGCCAACTTGTCCATTTCGTGAGGCCCAATAGTTTTAAATTTCAGTCGGTCAGTATCAGAAGCATAATGCAGACGTTTCCATTCGACATTTGCTGATCCCACTAATACCAATACTCCTCCAAATGCTGCTTCCTGCCCGGACTTTTCAAAAGTCTATATCCAACGGGTGCTAGAAAACTTCTGCCTTTATGAGAAGGTGATTGACCCTTAAGCCAGCCTAATGGTTCCCGACCATAAATCATTCTAGATTACTGAAAGGTCGACCCATCAGCTACATTCTAAATAAAACAAAAAATCTTCCATTTGTTGCCAGAAACAGGTTCTAGCATGATCAGCGACCAACACCACGATGCCAAGGCGTCGCTGCGAATGATTACTTACGCATATGCTTTTGATTAATGCTTGGTAGTCAAAGTACAGTTGATAAACTTTTCCTATTTTCGACAGGTATACAATGAGTCTATGGCGTTACCACTAGTGCAGGATCATTCCGAACAGATGGAAGTCGGAAAGTGCGAGATTCGGGTTGTAGGGTGGATGAGAAAGAACAATCGAATGAAGTGTTGTGATCTCCCCTCAGGTGCACGGACTCTGTGTGACCTTACATTGTCATGGAGAAGTAGAAATTTGTTTGCATTTTTGTGGTGACGAACACGCACAACCAACAGAGATGGCCAGTTGTGGAGCGAGGTGACAGTGTCTGCACGTTCCATCGTCGCAGCAGTCACAGCTGGAAGCGTCCGGCCGGCACGCGGGAGATCAGACAGGTTTGCGCGGCCTTGTTACAATGATGACAGACACCCCTCCCAACGACTCGCCGTGCTTTTGTTCGCTCTAAGTCTTGTAACCTCCCCCTCACTTATCGACCTTAATGACAGTGGAAAATTAAACCTCGTGCACCTAATGGAAATTTGGGAAAAGCAATCGTCACCGAAGTTAATTTGTCGGTAAAGAGGGAGGAAAGGGTTACATCTAAATGAAAGGAAAAATGCAAGTGAAATTGGTGAAAATTAATTTTTAGAAAAGGGTAAAATTAATGAAGAAAGTAAATGTGGGGTCGTTACGTTAACAATTAATTGGCGTTAATTAGATATTTGAGATTTTGGGAAAATTATGGTCGCCAGTCCTATGGACAACTACTATAATAACTGAAAATGAAAGATTAATGCACATATAATTAGCACTAAAAGCGTGGCAACTGAAGGTTGACACGTGCTGTGTGAAAACTGAATGTTTGTCAGACGTAATAAATTTCGCTACACTCTGACTTAATTTAGCAAAAGAATTAATAAAACCGGAAAATTGAAAGTTAATTTAGTGACTGAAATTAATAGTGAACTTTGTTTCTGAAGCATTACAAAATTCAATAAAATAAGGTTAGTCTTGGGCTAACTCAATAATCAATTCAAAAGCTACTTGAATCTACGCAATTTAGAAATAAGAGATTTAACTGTGAACTTGAATTAAATGATTCTGAACAATTAACAATAGTAAAATTTAGTACGTACGAAGCTGAGCTGCAGTCACAGGTAAGCTAAAATATGGTAACAAAACTCGCACTCTTAATTTCTGCTTGTGTAATCTAAATATTGTAGCCAGCTATGAATACTTTAACTGAACTTTGAAATTAAAGCAGTGAAATGGACCGATATTACTTTAATGCTGGTATATGAAGTTCAATGACACTCAGGTTCATTCCAGAAAAGGAAGGGACCCTGCTTGGTAATGCAATTGGGGCAATGAGCAACAAAGGTTCATGCTAAGTTGCTGTCTTTTTGTGATGCAACAGTTTGAAAAGCTGAGGTCTGCCATACAGTTCTAAAACTTTACTTGCTTTTAGTCTTCCTTGTTGGTTGATTGAAGGTTTGCAGTCGTCGATCGGGGAGGTGGCGACAGTCACTCATTGTCAGCCGCCGTTGTTGCAGAAGCTGGATGTTGGCGCGCCTTCTTCTGGACACGGTCACCAGGCGAAACGGGCTCTTGATGTGCGCCAGCTAATGCTTCCCGTCCGCGACACCGTGTCAGAAACGATCATAGCAAGTCGAGCGAAATTACATGCTGCCAAACCCCGAAAGCGCGGCAACTCACGGGAGCGTCACACAACACACCTGCTCCACCGCCCTGCTCCAGCCAGACACCATCTGCCCGCGCTCCATGCGGCAGAGTTAACACTACCAAAGATCCTAAACACTTCGGTTCTCCACACGACCTATCGATGTAATCGTTCGATAGCATAGTTTTCCCTAGGCCAGACTCAGTGTAAAAATACAAATATTTACAAAACAAACCAATTATATATATATATATATATATATATATATATATATATATATATATATATATATATACTCCTGGAAATGGAAAAAAGAACACATTGACACCGGTGTGTCAGACCCACTATACTTGCTCCGGACACTGCGAGAGGGCTGTACAAGCAATGATCACACACACGGCACAGCGGACACACCAGGAACCGCGGTGTTGGCCGTCGAATGGCTAGCTGCGCAGCATTTGTGCACCGCCGCCGTCAGTGTCAGCCAGTTTGCCGTGGCATACGGAGCTCCATCGCAGTCTTTAACACTGGTAGCATGCCGCGACAGCGTGGACGTGAACCGTATGTGCAGTTGACGGACTTTGAGCGAGGGCGTATAGTGGGCATGCGGGAGGCCGGGTGGACGTACCGCCGAATTGCTCAACACGTGGGGCGTGAGGTCTCCACAGTACATCGATGTTGTCGCCAGTGGTCGGCGGAAGGTGCACGTGCCCGTCGACCTGGGACCGGACCGCAGCGACGCACGGATGCACGCCAAGACCGTAGGATCCTACGCAGTGCCGTAGGGGACCGCACCGCCACTTCCCAGCAAATTAGGGACACTGTTGCTCCTGGGGTATCGGCGAGGACCATTCGCAACCGTCTCCATGAAGCTGGGCTACAGTCCCGCACACCGTTAGGCCGTCTTCCGCTCACGCCCCAAAATCGTGCAGCCCGCCTCCAGTGGTGTCGCGACAGGCGTGAATGGAGGGACGAATGGAGACGTGTCGTCTTCAGCGATGAGAGTCGCTTCTGCCTTGGTGCCAATGATGGTCGTATGCGTGTTTGGCGCCGTGCAGGTGAGCGCCACAATCAGGACTGCATACGACCGAGGCACACAGGGCCAACACCCGGCATCATGGTGTGGGGAGCGATCTCCTACACTGGCCGTACACCACTGGTGATCGTCGAGGGGACACTGAATAGTGCACGGTACATCCAAACCGTCATCGAACCCATCGTTCTACCATTCATAGACCGGCAAGGGAACTTGCTGTTCCAACAGGACAATGCACGTCCGCATGTATCCCGTGCCACCCAACGTGCTCTAGAAGGTGTAAGTCAACTACCCTGGCCAGCAAGATCTCCGGATCTGTCCCCCATTGAGCATGTTTGGGACTGGATGAAGCGTCGTCTCACGCGGTCTGCACGTCCAGCACGAACGCTGGTCCAACTGAGGCGCCAGGTGGAAATGGTATGGCAAGCCGTTCCACAGGACTACATCCAGCATCTCTACGATCGTCTCCATGGGAGAATAGCAGCCTGCATTGCTGCGAAAGGTGGATATACACTGTACTAGTGCCGACATTGTGCATGCTCTGTTGCCTGTGTCTATGTTCCTGTGGTTCTGTCAGTGTGATCATGTGATGTATCTGACCCCAGGAATGTGTCAATAAAGTTTCCCCTTCCTGGGACAATGAATTCACGGTGTTCTTATTTCAATTTCCAGGAGTGTATATATAAACAAAGATGATGTGACTTACCAAACGAAAGCGCTGACAGCTTGATAGACACACAAACAAACACAAACATACACACAAAATTCAAGCTTTCGCAACCAACGGTTGCTTCATCAGGAAAGAGGGAAGGGGAGGGAAAGACGAAAGGATGTGGGTTTTAAGGGAGAGGGTAAGGAGTCATTCCAATCCCGGGAGCGGAAAGACTTACCTTAGGGGGAAAAAAGGACAGGTATACACTCGCATACACACACATATCCATCCGCACATACACAGACACAAGCAGACATTTGTAAAGGCATTTCATATCTTCAGGTAACAAAATAAGGAAAAAAATTTATAGTACAATAGATGGAAATAGGAGGATATGCATTTCCGGCGTTACAGTCTCCGTAGACATTCTGCGAGTGCCTATGAATATCTGCGATGCACTGGTTTTCCGCCAAAAGAAACTTAATGACAGCTCTCTGCCTGGAACGCACCTCTGTTACAGATGTCATTTTAAAGGATGTGTACAGCACCGCCACCTACTGCAACACCATGAAACTATAGGGGCTGAACCGAGAATATTCCACGATATCCCACAACAATGTCCGCATTTTTCAACCGAAACTGGCGAAAAAAATGTGTTGCATTACTTATTGAAGGCCTCTCCTACATTGCGTGTAAACAAATCTTTCTCCATGAAAATGGGGTGGTCTTGATTTTTTTTTCCTGCTGTGTTGTTGCTTCGAATCCAAAAGCTAATATGATGCTGTTCTCCAGTCATAACTCTGTCCAGTTATCCTTTATCTTGTAAGTAGGCTGTTTAGGTTTTCTTATTGGTAACGCCACGTAGCGCTCTGTGTGAGAATCACTGGCTGTGGTGTGTGCAGTCTGTGGCTGCTTTGCATTGTTGTAATACTCGCCATTGTAGTGTTAGGCAGCTGGCTGTGAACAGCGCGTAGCGTTGCGCAGTTGGAGGTGAGCCGCCAGCAGTGGTGGATGTGGGGAGAGAGATGGCGGAGTTTTGTAATTTGTCATGAACTGCTACATATATTATGACTATTAAGATCCAGTCAATAAGAAATTTATGATCTACTTCCAAGAAAACGAGGGCACATAAATAGACATTTCCCTTCACAGGCATTGCATAAATAATTTCTTTACGATTTGGTAACTTATCTGCTAGTGTAAGTTCTCATGATGCATCACTCTAGTGTTAAGATGTGACATAGGTATTAGACATGGCCATTTTTAGTGTAATATTTTTTCTGCTTGAGCTTTGTCATGTTTAGATGCTGCTGCTGTTTGCCAGGCGTAGTGCTACTAAATTTCACGTTGCATTACTCTGTTAAGCCAGTTTACCACTGATTTATTTTTCTTGTTTGCTGCTCATTGCCTTATATTAGTTGTAATTTATGCTGCTTGCTTTGCCTTTTGGATTTTTTATCATTGCTGTTTGTGTTACTTGTTTTGTGCTGCTGCATTGCCTCGTCCCTTAGTTTAGCATCTGAGCTCAGTAGATTTAAGTTAGCTTAAGAGGGGGTAGCCTCTAAGAGAATGAGCTGCGATGAATTGGAAGAAATGCATTGAGAAGTTATACGAAAAAAAGTACAGAAAACAGGTTTAGGTAGGATTTTCTTGGAAATAAATGTTGAGGTAAGAAATGTGTGAACATATAAATACAGAAAGCATGCTTAGATAGAATTTTTTTGGTGGAAACAAAGGATGAAATAAGAGGAAAGATATATGAAGTTTTGGGTTGGACTGCAGTACCAAATGTTACACTGAAAACGAACCCTGTCCTTTCCTTGTATTATTCCGCTATATGTTTGTGTACCCTTGGGTATTTATGTTTTTCCTGTATTTATATGTTTATCTGATAAGCCTTATATTGTAGAATTTTTCTAATACTAAGCTACATTCACTATGATGAGGAATACTGTTATCCTCAAATATAATTTGCATTAATAATATGTTATTTACCTTGTAAATATGCTTAGACATTATTTATTCTGTTTTGTTTTAATGCTCATGTGTAACGTTGATGTTCCAAAAGTTATTCTGATATTTTATGTATCTACTTATCTCATAATTCCTGTAACATTGATGTATATGTCTATTTCTATTCTTTTGTAAAGCCTGTTTTACTACAAATGTTATTTGTATTGTTATGTTCTTTAATGATGTATTCTGTACCTTTGTTATTGTATTCTCATGTTATAAAATTGTAATTGACACCAGTTTATCAAACTAAGTAACTTGTAAGCATTCATTTCACTGCACACATTTCCGTTGATCATAGTATATGGACAATATGTGAGAAGTAGGGACTGATAGTGTTTGCACGTGTGTTAATAATTCAGCAAGGGACTGGATAACAGCATTGCTGGTTCTAAGGACATGTCAAACAAATTTTTTGTGAGTGGACAAGTGGTGGTTTATGGACTTGCTATATTCTCCGCAAGACTCTTCGATGGTGATTGTGCACCTGCACAGTCGCAACAGATGGCTACTGGCCGTCTCTACAAGGACTACAGAAGGTCTGCATCTTTGATGGCCTACCAATACCATTATTTCTACAAGGACTGCAGTGGGTCTGCATCTTTGATGGCCCACCAATACCGTAATCTCTACCAGGACTACAGTGGGTCTGCTCTGTGATGACCTACCTACCAATATTCTTCAAAACTTCGAATGACTCTGCTGTGGGTTTGCTCTGTTGTGACCCATTACTTGTCTGCATGTCGAGAGTCAGCACTGTCTTTCCGTTGGAAGGACAACACTACTTCTTCAAGACTGCATGGAAATCCACTACTTCCGTGTGCATTTTCTTCTACTGCTCAGACTTTGAGAAAAACACTACTATTTTACCGTGATGAACGATCAGGACTGTCTTTATGGACTGTGAGAAAATGTGAGCTTTTGACCAACATTGTATCAATAAGTGTGTGCATTTGATTTCTTTGTTATTGTAATTATGAAAAATTTTTTCAAATCGGTATTGGCCACTGCCCAAACCAATTTGTAAAATTTTTTGTGGGGAGCATGGGGGCTATGTAAGTAGGCTGTTTAGGTTTTCTTATTGGTAACGCCACGTAGCGCTCTGTGTGAGAATCACTGGCTGTGCTGTGTGCAGTCTGTGGCTGCTTTGCATTGTTGTAATACTCCCCATTGTAGTGTTAGGCAGCTGGCTGTGAACAGCGCGTAGCGTTGCGCAGTTGGAGGTGAGCCGCCAGCAGTGGTGGATGTGGGGAGAGAGATGGCGGAGTTTTGTAATTTGTCATGAACCGCTATATATATTATGACTATTAAGGTAAATACATTGTTTGTTCTCTATTAATATCTTTCATTTGCTAGCTATCCCTATCAGTAGTTAGTGCCTTCCATAGTTTGAATCTTTTATTTAGCTGGCAGTAGTGGCGCTCGCTGTATTGCAGTAGTTCGAGTAACCAAGATTTTTGTGAGGTAAGCGATTTGTGAAACGCTTAGGTTAATGTTAGTCAGGGCCATTCTTTTGTAGGGTTATTGAAAGTCAGATTGCGTTGCGCTAAAAATATTGTGTGTCAGGTTAAGGACAGTCGTGTATAATTGTTCAAAGGGGACGTTTCAATCTTCCACTCAGTATGTTCTGTATTAAGCACTTTTTCTGGTTGGCGCCTTCGTTCGGTACTCGAGTAATCCAACTAATTCTGCTGAAAGTAGTAACTGAAACTGCTTTGTCGCAGTGTTTGCTGGATGTGGGAAGCGTTGTGAGCCGCGAGATGAGGCGGTGTTCGCTCGCACAGCGTGTGCCGTGTGGGTGCTCCGAAACTCTGGCTACGATCGCGACGGACCATTTCCGATTCCTTTCCAGATGATGATACGCACAAGAAATACGAAGGATGAATTTGAACGGGTATGGATTTAAAACGGATTCCCGGTTAAATATACAATACATTTACACCGCATCCACTGTACACTACATGGTGGAGGGTATTTTGTACGAGTATTTGCGACTTTCTGTCTTATTCCATTTTCGTATGAAAGGAGCAAAATCTGGCCACCTATATGCCTCGGTATGCCCCTTAATCTCTCTCGTTTAATTCTCAAGAGCCTTACTTGAGATATGTGTGCAGGCAATAGGACTCTTGCACGCTTCTTCCTCGAATATCGATTGTCTAAATTTAGCTAAGAAGATTTTTTGAGGGCATCATTGCCTTTGCAAAAACGCCCCTTTCGCTTCTCTGGGCATCTCTGTACATTTGAATAATAGGTATGCAGAGCTTCTAAGATCCTATTTGAGCGTTCCTGAATTCGTTTAATGCCTGCTGCCATGATTACTTGATAATGACTGCAACTGTTGGGGCAGTACTTTAGACTTGGTCGCGTTTTGCTTGCCTTTTCCTTTATATGAGCGATGCACTATCTCAGAGTCCTCCCAACGATTTCAAGAGTTCATCCAGTTTCACGTCGCTTTGTAGTACAGGGTATTCTCACAAACAGAAGTCACATGAGGTTCAATAGCGGCTTAGAATGAGTCAGATATTATTGCTAATGATTCTTTCATGGAACACACAGTGAACTGCGTGCAAATGAACATTGGCCATACAAATCCTTGCCAAATCTGTTGAAAAAACGTGAAGCTTCGAACCCTTTCACTCAGTTGATTAAAAAGAACCCTTGCAAAATGTTTTGCACATATATTTCACTGTTAACAGTGTCATCAGAAAAATGGGCCTATTACTCTTTCATCACTAACTGCGCATCACACTCGTATTTTCTGATCGTGAAGGTTCAAATGGCTCTGAGCACTATGGGACTTAACTTCTGAGGTCATCAGTCCCCTAGAACTTAGAACTACTTAAACCTAACTAACCTAAGGACATCACACACATCCATGCCTGAGGCAGGATTCGAACCTGCGACCGTAGCGGTCGCGCGGTTGCAGACTGTAGCGCCTAGAACCGCTCGGCGACTCCAGCCGGCCGTTCGTGAAGGGATTCCTCATGAAGCGGAATAGGTCTATTGGGAATTAAAATACCCGTCTAAATGGAACCAAGCCTCGCCTGAAAACAGAATGAGGTAAGGATACACTTCACCACCGTGCACTTGTTTCAAAACCCATTCACAAAACCTAATCCTGTACGTGGAATCACCAGGTTTAAGTTCTTGCACTACTATTGCTCCATGGGGCCTTCGTGCAAGTAACTTAGCAGCTCTTGTACAGAGGTGCAAGAAATTTGCGTTTGCTGTAAAAGATGTGTAAGAGACTTTTTAGCGGAATTTTCCACGTGGTATGACATGTCATGAGGTGAGATCCTGTGAATATTGCACCTCGTCGTTTACACTTCTTGTCATGAACACTTCCCGTTTCACAAAATTTATCCACTAATTTCCGAATTGCATCACGACTGGGGATTTGAACACCTGGAAAATTCTGCTCAAATCATCTCTGGACAACTAGAGCGGACTCTGACCTCATATACGAATCGTAAATAAACATTCGTTGTGGAACGGAATAATTCGGCCTTGCTATTGCTGCGTCCGCAGACTTCACTGTTACACTCGTGATGTTTGTTTCACTGTTCGAATGACACACACTGGCCGAAAAGGCACGTAGTGCAGCATAACAGGAAGACGCTGGACACATGTGACGTTCTCCAATATTCAGATTGCATGCTAATGTGTCCTTTCTCTAGGTAAATTCGATAGGAAACAAGAAATAACACAAAAATACAATGAAAGTTAAAAAAAGATTCTACTTAAACGAAGGAAGCAGGACTGTGGAAAGAAAGACTTTCGAATAGAGCCTGGTGTATGCCGGGCTGAGTGCCTCGTGGCAAAAGATCTCCACGAACGGTAGCTGCAGAATTAAGGAAGGCTTTTCTTTTCTTCCTTTTAATCGCGCTAAATCCTGTGGCTGAAGCAACATCTCATACCGGTGCTGCCTACCGCTCTTCTGGTCACGACAGATAACACTAAGCGGTGTAAGGCAAGCATATCTGTTACCGCGCGAGCGGCAGGAGCGGGTTTTTGCCAGCACTGGCCAGCTCGTATTTCGTTAGTGGGCCAGAGTGGCGTGCACGGCTGGACAGGAGACGGCTGCTGGAGTGGGGCGGTGGCTCCAAGTGTACGGCAATAATCCTGCTATGAGATTAGCCACCTCCAGTCAGCTGGGATGATCCGTGCACCCTCTGCACAGCCACACGAGTGGAGCTGACCAAACTGATCCACCTGGCTCCAATCACGTTTGTGCTCGTAATACTGGGGCCCTACTTCTGAAAATTGTTGTTTCACACTGCGTTGCTCTGAGTGCCAGATATACCATCTCTAGCACAGAGTAGTTACTCTTAGATGTTCATCGTGGTTGTATTGGTTTCAGGACTCAAACAAAGAAGTATCAAAGTCTCGATTCCAAAATAACATTACTATCGCGCGTGCCCCATATTACTGAAAGTATATACACTACTGGCCATTAAAATTGCTACACCACGAATATGACGTGCTACAGACGCGAAATTTAAACAACGGGAAGAAGATGCTGTGATATGAAAATGATTAGCTTTTCAGAGCATTCACACAAGGTTGGCGCCGGTGGCGACAACTACAACGTGCTGACATCAGGAAAGTTTCCAACCGATTTCTCATACACAAACAGCAGTTGTTGCCTGCTAAAATGTTGTTGTGATGCCTCGTGTAAGGAGGAGAAATGCGTCCCATCACGTTGCCGACTTTGTTAAGGTCGAATTTTAGCCTATCACGATTGCGGTTTATCGTACCGCGACACTGCTGCTCGCGTTGGTCGAGATCCAATGACTGATAGCAGAATATTGAATCGGTGGGTTCAGGAGGGTTATACGGAACGCCGTGCTGGATCCCAACGGCCTCGTATCACTAGCAGTCGAGATGACAGGCACCTTATCCGCGTGGCTGTAATGGATCGTGCAGCCACGTCTCGATCCCTGAGTCAACAGATGGGGACGTTTGCAAGACAACGGCCATCTGGACGAACAGTTCGACGACGTTTGCAGCAGCATGGACTGTCAGCTCGGAGATCATTGCTGCGGTTACCCTTGACGCTGCATCACAGACAGGAGCGCCTGCGATGGTGTACTCAACGACGAACCTGGGTGCACGAATGGGAAAAAGTCAATTTTTCGGATGAATTCAGGTTCTGTTTACAGCATCATGATGGTCGCATCCGTGTTTGGCGACATCGCGGTGAACGCACATTGGAAGCGTGTTTTCGTCATCGCCATACTGACGCATCACCCAGCGTGATGGTATGGGGTGCCATTGGTTCCACGTCTCGGTCACCTCTTGTTCGCATTGACGGCACTTTGAACAGTGAACGTTACGTTTCAGATGTCTTACGACCCGTGGCTCTACCCTTCATTCGATCCCTGCGAAACCCTACATTTCAGCAGGATAATGCACGACCGCATGTTGCAGGTCCTGTACGGGCCTTTCTCGATATAGAAAATGTTCGACTGCTGCCCTGGCCAGCACACTCTGCAGATCTCTCACCAATTGAAAACGTCTGGTCAATGGTGGCCGAGCAACTGGCTCGTCACAATACGCCAGTCACTACTCTTGATGAAATGTGGTATCGTGTTGAAGCTGAATGGGCAGCTGTACCTGTAAACGCCATCCGAGCTCTGTTTAACTCAATGCCGAGGCGTATCAAGGCCGTTATTACGGCCGGAGGTGGTTGTTCTGGGTACTGATTTCTGAGGATCTATGCACCCAAATTGCGTGAAAATGTAATCACATGTCAGTTCTAGTATAATATATTTGTCCAATGAATACCCGTTTATCATATGCATTTCTTCTTGGTGTAGCAATTTTAATGGCCAGTAGTGTACATCAGTGAGTCCTCACTCAATGTTACAAGCTTAGGCAATGACGAGTAATAGCGAAATTTCACCACTTATGGATTTTCTTACCCAACTAATGTAACTTGCTCAAATTTTTAACGGCGTCTAAGACTGATGTGCCGACTAAATGCTGACGTACATCGTTTCCTGGCCGCACCTGTGTAGGCGTCCCGTGGCTTTTGTGGGTGCTACAGGCAGTTCCCAGTATCTGGGCGAAGCAGACCCGGAGATAACAAGCCGATCCTTCCCTGATTGTCTTAAATGGGCTGTGAAGGAGAGCTAAGAGACCAGCTAAACGGCGAACGATCTTCCCAGGGTGGCAGGCGTTCCACGGCACCTGTTCAAAATAAACTTTTCAAAGGTCCTAGCAGGATGAAGCAATTAACCGTAGTTATTAGCGTGAGCAGTTAATGATCAATGAAATTTACAGCAAGCGGCTACTAAACCTGATTCGATGAGAAGGCAATTTCGGGGAGATATTTCGGGCTCGCGAAATCGAAAAGTCGCAGAGCAACCCTAACATGGTTAGAGTGACAAGCCGTACGCCACGAAGGGTGGATTCGGTGTCTGAAAGCGCTCATCTGAAGTAGTGAGTTAGTGATCCTTTGATATCGACCAAATGACTTCTCAGATACGGAGGAAAAGCTACAGGAGTCGGAAATTCGTTTCCATGCAGGGGCGTGGAATTGTGTTTAGACCTTTTCCACTGTTTCTAGGTGACTGTTCCTCTTTGATGAGGTCCGAATGATAGATAGCAAGGGGCATCTTATATCAGATCGTGGAGCCATTAGCGAGCTGGTGGTAGTTTTCACCGGACGGAGCCGCTGGGCGAGGTTTGATTGAAGCAACTATATCCGCTTTTTTCCGTGGAAATTTGAGTTTTTCTTCCCTATCAAACTGAACTGTTCGTATTTCTCTTATGTTGTTGTGGTCATTGTCGGCGGGAGTTGTCAGGAGCCATTAGGAGGCAGTGTAAGAACTGTAATCGGTGTGCATATTCTTGTCCTGTGGTTGGATCTCAGAATCTTCCAGCGAATCTCTATGTAGCTACAGAACTTTTAATTATTGACTTTGGAGTAGTGAGAACTTTCAACGCTGTCTCGCGGGTGAAAAATGATTTGATACGTGATGAAACTCAGGCAATTAATCTGGGTCCGTCAATAAACGTTTCCGATTACATCTGCGGAGCAGTAAGTCGTGTAATATATCTCGCGTGCCTCACATCGCAAGGAGTGGGTGGTTTATGGCCGAAGCTGTGAGAAAGATTTCGCACTCCGCCATGTAAGTTCTAAGAATGGACGAACGGAACATTATCAGATACACTACGTGATCAAAAGTATCCGGACACTCCCTAAAACATATGTTTTTCATATTAGATGGATTGTGCTGCCACCTACTGCCAGGTACTCCGTCTCAGCGACCTCAGTTGCCATTAGACATCGTCAGAGAGCAGAGTGGGGCGCTCCGCGGAACTCACGGACTTCGAACGTGGTCAGGTGATTGGGTGTTACTTGTGTCATACGTCTGTACGCGAGATTTCCACACTCCTAAACATCCTAGGTCCACTGTTCCCGATGTGATAGTGAAGTGGAAAAGTGAAGGGGCACCTACAGCACAAAAGCGTACAGGCCGACATCGTCTGTTGACTGACAGAGGCCGCCGACAGTTGAAGAGGGTCGTAATGTGTCATAGGACATCTATCCAGACCATCACATAGGAATTTCAAACTGCATCAGAATCCACTACAAGTACTATGACAATTAGGCAGGAGGTAAAAAAACTTGGATTACATGGTCAAGCGGCTGCTCATAAGCCACACATGACGCTGGTAAATGCCATACGACACCTCGCTTGGTGTAAGGAGCGTTAACATTGGACGATTGAACCGTGGAAAAACGTTCTGTTGAGTGATGAATCACGATACACAATGTGGCGATCCGGTGGCAGGGTGTGGGTATGGCGAATGCCCGGTGAACGTCATCTGCCAGCGTGTGTAGTGCCAGCAGCAAAATTCGGAGGCAGTAGTGTTATGGTGTGATCGTGTCTTTCATGGAGGGGGCTTGCACCCCTTGTTTTGCGTGGTACTGTCACAGCACAGGCCTACATTGATGTTTTAAGCACCTTCTTGCTTCCCACTGTTGAAGAGCAATTCGAGGATGGCGATTGCATCTTTCAGCATGATCGAGCACATGTTCATAATGCATGACCTGTGGCAGAGTGGTTACACGACAAAAACATCCCTGTAATGGACTGGCCTGCACAGAGTCCTGACCTGAGTCCTATAGAACACCTTTGGGATGTTTTGGAACGCAGACTTCGTGTCAGGCCACACCGGCCGACATCGATACCTCTCCTCAGTGCAGCACTCCGTGAAGAATGGGCTGCCATTCCCCAAAAAACCTTTCAGCACCTGATTGAACTAATGCCTGCGAGAGTGGAAGCTGTCATCAAGGCTAAGGGTAGGCCAAAACCATGCTGAATTCCAGCATTACCGATGCAAGGCGCCACGAACTTGTAAGTCATTTTCCGCCAGGTGTCCGGATACTTTTGATCACATAGTGTATATAGTAAATGCTGTAACCTTCACAGAGTGACATAATGTCGATTACTTGAAAAATTCAATTTATACTTTATTGTAGTCTAGTACCAAGTGCTCTACAATAGACCATGCTTTTTCTCTCAACATCACACCCACCATCCAAGTCAAGGATTAAATTGTGTAGTTTGTTCCATCTTCAGTTATTTCTCTCTCGCTATATTTTCTTCGAACAACTAATCTTCTTTCACCCTTGTTTTGGCTTGTACGTCAGCAATGACTCCTGTTTTCGCGCATTCTTGTAACAAGTTTATTGCATTTATCCCTGTACTAAACTATTTCTTACGATCTCAGTAGCCATGGTCCATACCAGAGGGTTTATGACACTGAAACGCCGAGAAATGCTCCTGCGATTTTTAACAGATCTACTAACAAATTTTATTTTTACGACCTCGAAGGAAAATGCCCCGTAGCCCGTGCATCTGGTGTGTATCAGACAGGAGGGTGTGTGACGGGTGGGGCATCCTGCCAGGTGGAGACAACCCTGAGAAAGAAACAGACACGTCTGAAGGCCTGAAGGCACCATATTAAGGCTGTACAGCATTCGTAACGCGGTCAGGGGACATTTTCCTATTTAGAATCCTCATGCTGCTTCGGAAAGAAGTGATCACAGTACTTACACTGAAGAAATGGGACACAGCAGGTCCGAGGTAGCGATAAAGCGGGGATTTTCTTGAACGAACATTTCACGAGTGTACCGTGAACCCGGTAAGTAGATCATTTTGGGGGTTCTGGCTCATTTGACCTTCCGGTTTAGCCGAAACCGGTCTAGTTGTTCAGAACCCACAAAATGTATCTACTTTAACTCAATCTTTCAGCTCAAATTTCTCTCAAAAAATTCTCAGGTTAACGCAAGCATTCACCTTCGTTCACTGTCGTTCACATCTTTCTTTTCTTACGTTCACCTCTTTGCAGAGTGGGAAACGAATGCTAGTCTCTTCAGCAGCGATAAGATTTTTTATGAATTGTCAGTTCTCTACGCTATGTGAGTGATGTATTGAATACAGCTCCACCATACTCACACTTAAAGTTGTTTTTAATCACCATTAAATTTTGTATGTTATAAATGGACGCTAACAACAACTCTACAACGGCCTACACTGTTAAGAGAAAGTAGAAATGGACTCAGAAGACAACAACAACTCTGCAACGGTCTACACTGTTGAAGAGCTAGCAGAAGTGATATACAACAGACCTGAATTAAGAGCTTTATTTGAATCGAATTCGATCTAAATGCTTGACTAGTAGGGAATTTTTCTTCATAGAATCCCCCACACAGTTCGTTTTCTGCTACTTCACTGTCAGGGCTACTGGGCGAACTACGACTAGAGTCAGATTGTCCAACTTCTTCAGGTAGATTCTTTTTGAGTCGTTTGTTTGTCTTCGCACTAGGTGGTTTCTTAGCCTGGCGAGAGATGCGTGGTTTGAAACAGCAGGACTATGTGGTAGTGGTTGTGAAAACAACAAATTATTCTGTGAATAGTCGTTGTTGTCAAATATAGAGAAAAAATTAAGGATTTTTTGAACGATGAACGTAATTGCTGAACGAAGAACGCAAACGTTGAACATTGATGATTAACGCAAACGTTGATGATGAACGATGAACTTTGAACGTAAACCGGAGGCTTGGAGACGTGATTATGTTTCCTTGTGACAAGTTGGAACCTCCCTTTCGTCCAGTCCTCGGAGCATCGCGGCCGAGGTCTGCATATTACGCAACGAAATGCACCACTCATTTAAATGGAAATTTTTATCGGTGGCCTCATATGCATTCTTTGCACTGCTATACAAATAAAATCAGTCCAAATAAGGGTCGTCGGCCTCGAGTTGGCCCACGAAACAGGGTTAAACTTATCACTACTCCAATTCCAATAATTAAAGCCCTGCAGCAATCCAATCGCTTTCGGAAAGATTCCAAGAAAGTATCACTGGACTGGAATATGTACACTCCTTACAGTTCACACACCGTCTCCAACTCAGTCTTAGCGACATCCGGCGAGAGTCTCCACGACAACAAAACAAGGATACAGTTTAAAATTAGTACGAAAAATATCACTCAGAATCACCACACTCAAATTTGCACAGAAGCCAATGAAATCTGTTGGCATCAGCTAACGCTAGCCAAGTCCGTCACTTCTATCCAACACGACCTCCAGCTAGCTAGCGGCTCCACGCTCTGCTCTGGGACCTCATTTTACCAAACAAGTTTAGGCCCACTAACCCCCAACATTCGCCGAGTGCCTAAGCATAATTCTACGCCTGCACATGGGAACGCACTTTCGAATGCTTTGCAGACTTTCTGCACAGGAAAAGTAAACTCAATGGTCGTGAAAGGTCACTAACTCCTGACTTGGTGAAAAACATTCAAACACCAACTCCGCTCTCCCGACTTGCCACATCAAACTCACGAGGGCTGCAGGGCGACCCTTCGTTATTTTGACCTTCAAACCGCTCCACGAAATTAGTTAATACTCAGCTGAAGTGCTCCACCGCAAAACCCTGACAGGGTATTTCAAGGTATACGATTAGTTCCAGCAGGTGCTTAGGAACAACTGCTATTTCGGGAAATTCACTCGGCCTAGCGCTTGTTTCGTAGGCTCCTAACTCAACCTGTTTAGGAGAGTTAGTGAAAGAGCAGCCCATCGTTTTCAGGCCGAACAGTGACATCCTCCGCCCTTAAAAGGGAAACTGTCCCTTGTGGTCACAATAATGAACGAGACTAGCACACAGATGTGGGTAGGAAATGATTTGTTACGAAGTGCACCAACATAGATCCCCACCACACGAAACACAGATCTTGCCGAGGAGGGGTGGACTGCGTGTCTCTACGATACAGAAAGCCATACCGTAGGTGCGACCACACCAGCAGGATATCTGTGGAGAAACCAGAGAAATTTGTAGTTAGGGATAACGGGCAGCAGCCTTTGCAGTAGTTACGGGGGAACCGGTTTGAATGACTGACTAACCTGAACTTGTAACATTAGCCAACACTGCCTTGCCAACCTGGTCCTGCAAAAGGCTGAAAACAAAGGAAAATTACAGCCGTTATATTTCCCAAAGACATGTAACTCTACTGTATGACTTAATAATGATGACATGCGCCTATATAAAATTTTGCAATGTTAAAATAGTACCCCATACTAATCTTTTCTGGAGGTACTTGTAATGTGTAGACTTGTACAGAAGCCGGCCGCTGTGGCCGAGCGGTTCTAGGCGCTTCAGTTGGGAACCGCGCTGCTGCTACGGTCGCAGGTTCCAATCCTGCCTCGGGCATGACTGTGTGTGATGTCCTTAGGTTAGTTAGGTTTAAGTAGTTCTAAGTCTAGGGGACTCATGACCTCAGATGTTAAGTCCCATAGTGCTTAGAACCATTTGGACCATTTTTGAACTTGTACAGAAGGGAAATGTGGATGATAAGCAGATCAGGCAAGAAGAGAACAGAAACTTTCGAAGTGTAACGCTACAAAATGATGGGTAGCAGGAATAACTAATGAGGATGGATCGAATCGAATTGGGAAAAAAAGAAATCTGTGGCTCAAGCTGACACATTCTGAGGCGTCAAGGAAACATCAGTCTGATAATGTCTTTGGGAGGAGGAGTAAAAATTGTAAAAGGAGACCTAGGCTTGAATACAGTAAGCTGTGTGAAATGGGCATAGGATGCAGCACTACAGATAAAGAGGTTTGCACAGGATAGACTAATATTGGAAGCTATAGCAAACTAGTCTTCCGTCTGAAGGCTACTACAACACTGTCCAAGCCCTATACTTCAGTGTGTAGTACTGTCTTTTAAGCAATCAGAATTCTGTTTAGCCTCAATCGAACATTGACAACTGGACCTTGAGACATAATGTGTTCGATGTTGCAGTGACCTACGACTCCAAACATTCTCAGGGAGGGCAAATACTGCTCCCAAGCTTGCTACCCAATCTGGAAGTGCCCGTCACCTCCGCCTCCGGAGCGGAGCCCTACCTCGGCGTCCCTCGGCCACTCGCTGAGCCGCCTCCAGCGGCCAGACGCGGCCGCCTGGCGGCCCGCCAGTCAGGACGTCCCCGGCCGAAGCATCTCATCACGCCACGCCACGCCACGCCACGCCACGCCACACCAGGCCCTGCCACGCCCTCACCAACCGGGTCAGCGCCGGCTTCCCGTGAGACGGCGGCGGGCCGCCCGCCGCTTTTTTTCCGGCGATACGGCAGCCGATCCGCAGGCTAATTAATGGCTCGCACGCCGCCGCGACTCGCCCTTAATCCGGGCGAACGGCGCTCTCCGCGGCAATCCGGTGGCGACTCGGGCGTCGCCTGCCCACCTCTCAAATCCACTGGGCACGCGCGCCACCTACTCGCCGGGGCATTCCACCGCACCCTTCTTTAAACCCAACAACTTTTCAACTTGTTTCATGCCCTCAGCTAATCATTTCAACTTTGCATATCAACTACACCCAATTCCCCATTAATCCGTTTTGCATATTTTAATCTATGTTCCTACATTTTTTACCACTTTACTCCAACTAGTCCGCCTCCGTAGCTGAGTCTCAGTGCGGCTGATTGCCATGAGGGGGACCACGTTCGTTCCTGGCACTGCTAGTGATTTTTTTCTTTGTGGGAGGACTGGTATGGGGTGCACTCAGCCTCGCGGGGCCAATTGAGGAGCTACTCGACGGATTAGTAGCAGTTCGTAGATCAAGAAACCCGGCAACGACTGGGAGGGCGGTGTGCTGACCACATGCCCCTCCATTGCGCATCCGACGATGCGACTGACAAATGATGACACGGCGGTCGGTCGCGTCCGATCGACACGTCTAGTACCACAACGTGGAACTTCAGCTTACCTACCTTACTCCTATTAGGAGCGCGAAGAACAGCTTCACCTGTCGCAGATCTTTGTGCCATCCGGCTGCTGGACAACGATGCATCTTATGTCGTCATCCCGGTCAGGCTGCACCTTTTCCACCACTGCTTTCTTCCACAAACGCTATGGCTTCATATTCTTCTGAAGTAGAGCGATTTCTCCAATTCTTGGTCTTCTTCTTGACAGGTATCCCTTCACCTCGTGATAGCTTCTTAGCATCAGGAGCTACTCATTTTTCCACCAATGCCAAATATCCTCGCTGACCTTTTGCCTTAGTCGGAACTCCTTGGCAAGATCCCTTCTAGTTAAGGTTAGGTCACAAGCAATGGTTACTAGTTTGCCATCATTTAGGAAATGAGCTAGTGTCAATGCCGTCTCACTTCCTCCTTGAGCGATGGGTCCTGAGTGTATTGCGGCTTCTGTTCTTATCAAAATGGGTTTAGGCTGTCTTCATCCACCTGAAACCAACCAAGGACCCTCCTCAAGCGACACTTCACGGAGCCTATTATGCGTTCCCACCAACCTCACCACCAAGCCACTCGTCGTGGTATTTACTTTCAGGTGATTCTATGGCGGGCACAGTAGTCAATATCGTGGACTGTTTTGAAGAGTTCAGACAGCTCTGTGTTGGCCACATGGAACATTTTAGCATTGTCTGAGTAAATAGTGAGTAGCAGGCTTCTACATCCTGCAAAGCGTTGCATATCCATCATAAATCTATTGGTGGGCGTATCGCTGACAAGTTCAAAGTGAATTGTGCGTGTTGTGGTGCATGTGAATAGGGCCATCTATGACCTCTTGATTTGGTTCCCAATTTTAACATATAATGATCCAACAAAATCAATTCCTCTTACTGAAAATGGTCTTGTAGCTTGAACTCTGTCTAGTGGTAGCTGAGCCTCCATTTCTTCATATCGTCGACTGTGTATTACCTTGCTGGACAGGAGAGAATGAAGAACTCTCCGAACAGCTTGCCGTCCTCGCAAAATTCAAGATTTTCACGTAGTTCTCGCAATACGATGCGTGACTTCGTCCAGTATAACTGGACACTGCAGCATAGCCTACCACCGAGCATAATCACGCCGTCCAAAAGGAAAGGATTGTATCGACCTGCCTTCGATGCTTTTGGTAACGGTTCTCCCTTGCGCAATGCAGAGAGCTCGGTATTGGATAGCTCCTCTTGAACTCTTCTAATCCAGTAGGTTCGGGAATTGTGTAACTCAGCACTTGCTCTCTTCATACACTACCGAGTTTCGGCATCAAAATGTTGCTACTGACTAGTATTTAAAAGAATTCAACATAGCAACTTCAGCTCACAGATTTATTCATAGCGTCCTTTACAATTTGTCACACGTATATACACGCTGCAGAGGGAACCACAGTCCACAATTTCGTATACAACACCAATACCAGGCATACGAGTTTCTTGTTCTCCAGCTCTAGGAGCGCGAAGTAAAACTTCTCTAGATGTCTTCGTATACATCCTACTAACTTCACCCCTCCCCCTGGAAAGGGATTAAATTCTCCTACATTCATTCTAGAGTCTTCTTCATGCCACTTTATTTTTATTACCTTCTATAATATTCCAAATTATTCCAGTTTTTGGTTCTTGGGTTTCCTTCAGATACAACGCAGTACATCAAATACAGTTTCAGAAGCAACTTGTTTCACTTCCTCATCAATATTCTACACTCCTGGAAATTGAAATAAGAACACCGTGAATTCATTGTCCCAGGAAGGGGAAACTTTATTGACACATTCCTGGGGTCAGATACATCACATGATCACACTGACACACCCACAGGCACATAGACGCAGGCAACAGAGCATGCACAATGTCGGCACTAGTACAGTGTATATCCACCTTTCGCAGCAATGCAGGCTGCTATTCTCCCATGGAGACGATCGTAGAGATGCTGGATGTAGTCCTGTGGAACGGCTTGCCATGCCATTTCCACCTGGCGCCTCAGTTGGACCAGCGTTCGTGCTGGACGTGCAGACCGCGTGAGACGACGCTTCATCCAGTCCCAAACATGCTCAATGGGGGACAGATCCGGAGATCTTGCTGGCCAGGGTAGTTGACTTACACCTTCTAGAGCACGTTGGGTGGCACGGGATACATGCGGACGTGCATTGTCCTGTTGGAACAGCAAGTTCCCTTGCTGGTCTAGGAATGGTAGAACGATGGGTTTGATGACGGTTTGGATGTACCGTGCACTATTCAGTGTCCCCTCGACGATCACCAGTGGTGTACGGCCAGTGTAGGAGATCGCTCCCCACACCATGATGCCGGGTGTTGTCCCTGTGTGCCTCGGTCATATGCAGTCCTGATTGCGGCGCTCACCTGCACGGCGCCAAACACGCATACGACCATCATTGGCACCAAGGCAGAAGCGACTCTCATCACTGAAGACGACACGTCTCCATTCGTCCCTCCATTCACGCCTGTCGCGACACCACTGGAGGCGGGCTGCACGATGTTGGGGCGTGAGCGGAAGACGGCCTAACGGTGTGCGGGACCGTAGCCCAGCTTCATGGAGACGGTTGCGAATGGTCCTCGCCGATACCCCAGGAGCAGCAGTGTCCCTAATTTGCTGGGAAGTGGCGGTGCGGTCCCCTACGGCACTGCGTAGGATCCTACGGTCTTGGCGTGCATCCGTGCGTCGCTGCGGTCCGGTCCCAGGTCGACGGGCACGTGCACCTTCCGCCGACCACTGGCGACAACATCGATGTACTGTGGAGACCTCACGCCCCACGTGTTGAGCAATTCGGCGGTACGTCCACCCGGCCTCCCGCATGCCCACTATACGCCCTCGCTCAAAGTCCGTCAACTGCACATACGGTTCACGTCCACGCTATCGCGGCATGCTACCAGTGTTAAAGACTGCGATGGAGCTCCGTATGCCACGGCAAACTGGCTGACACTGACGGCGGCGGTGCACAAATGCTGCGCAGCTAGCGCCATTCGACGGCCAACACCGCGGTTCCTGGTGTGTCCGCTGTGCCGTGCGTGTGATCATTGCTTGTACAGCCCTCTCGCAGTGTCCGGAGCAAGTATGGTGGGTCTGACACACCGGTGTCAATGTGTTCTTTTTTCCATTTCCAGGAGTGTATATTGCTACAGCATTTTTATTATGAAAACTTTCTTTACATGACTCATACCGCTTATGGCATCTACCCTCCATCGGCCATTTTGTTTCTCTGAAAACAGAACTTTTTTTACTTGTCAGGTTGCTGCCTATATTATTTTTCTCGGTACTTTGCCACTGGTAAACAGAAGTTTGCACCACTGCGTTTCTGATATGAATGTTTCATGAGGACATCGTAGTATTGTTACACGTGCGATTCCTTAGATTTGTCTGTAGTACGCTGTTACCCTTTGTTCTTTCTCCTGACTGCACAGTGGTTTGCAGAGTATGGATGCTGATGTACATTTCTTCATTAACTTTCCATGAGCATAAGAATCTACTGACCTCTCACTACACCAAACTGCCGACGACTAGCAGCTGTTCGTAGATGACCTGAATACACTTTTTTTTCCTGAGATCTGGGGGGGGGGGGTGGCGTAGAATCTGGACTCTCTTTCTGGAGGACTGGCGTTGAAATTCCCGTCCAGACACTCAGGTTTACGTCTCCTATAGTTTCCCTAACTTGCTTAGGCCACATGCTGGGACTGTTCCTTTCAGTAGGAGACGGGATTATTCCTTTCACCAAGATAAAAGGCTACCACCAAAAACAGCAACAAACAAGAAACCAATTATACCAAATGAAATTCCTTTCTCATCCATGCCCAAGCTGATCTTGTGTACCATGTCCAATGATATGGCTGAAGCTCCAGTCCTCTTCACTCGCGCTTTTGCATTCATGGGAAACTACTTAATATGGAACCTGCGGAATGTGTACCGTATACTGGGACGAATAGAAACAATGGACTGAGCAGAAATCACACTTTCAAAACAGTTCTGTGCTATCGTGTCGGACGACAAACGGAAATATCATTCAAAGATTTGTCTGTCTAGGTTGGAAGCGCCCCAATCTAACAGTTCAAAGTTAGATTATTAAGTTAGACATTGAATACGGTGCTGAATTTGCTTACTTTGAACTTTATAATACAAATATCTAGAAAGCAAATTTACAATTGCGTTTCGTTAACCCAAAGTTCATTTTCAAAGTATACTTTAATCTGACTTACTTCGGGTAATTGAAAACTTAGGGTTATGTTTTCGGAATTTTTGGGGTGAACAGAAACAACAGTCCTCGATGTTTTTTCAGAAGAACGCCAAGACATTGTCAGAACTGAGGAACCACTCGGATCTGTTCTCAATCCAGAAGTGTATGCTGTGATTAAAGTACACGGACAAAGTAAGCACACACAATTACATTGTATGCATGTACTTTTTTTTTACTTAGGAGCACAAGGATGTGTTGATCTTTTTTTAAAATCAACACCGAGTTAACACGTTTATTTTGAGAGATAAGGAGTCACTTATTTAGCCAAGGAAATGTTGTTTGAAAGCTGTCCATTACTTTTGAGCGTACATAAACATGTAAATACAAAGACGTAATCATTTTTAAAGATGATGCCAGTGACTAAATGCGTTAACAAACAAATCAACTTTTTCAGTTTAGTGTTACAATAACGTAATTAGAAGCCCACAAAGAAGTAATAAATAGAAACAATAAAAATATTAACACTGCTGTTTCCATTCACCCCTCTCTGCAGGGTGAATAGAAACACAAAGTTTTTATTTTTTAAGTTACAGAATCACGAGCTGGATTTCAAAACTAATGACGAGGGCTGTAACTTTAACATTTTATTTACAAATTATATAAGTCAGACACATGTGTCAAAGTATTAATGACCTTCAAAGCAGTCCCAAGCATTGTGTGTAACCCGTTACCAGCGATGTGGAAGCCGTAGGACACCCTTAGTAGTGCCAGTTATATTGATAGTTCGACTGGAGCAATCTATTGCCCGAAGAATCTCTGTTACAGTTCTGAAAAGAATGCCATGAAGTGCTTCCTTCAGCCGGCCAGTGTGGCCGAGCGGTTCCAGGCGCTTCAGTCTGGAACCACGCAGGTTCGAATCCTGCCTCGAGAATGGATGTGTGTGATGTCCTTAGGTTAGTTAGGTTTAAGTAGTTCTAAGTTCTAGGGGACTGATGACCTCAGATGTTAAGTCCCATAGTGCTCAGAGCCATTTGAACCATTTTTTTGCTTCCTTCAATTTAGGAATCCAGCTGAAGTCACAAGGGCTAGTGAATGGTACAGCACTTCCCGGCCCCATCGATCGAACAAATCAGAGACAACTTGCGCCATATGCGCCCGAGCACTGACCGCAAAATGTTCGGCGGTTCTTATAGTCAGTGTCGCCGCTTGTTTCTCTAAGTTTAGTCGCAACCTGTGTTCCAAAAATGAGCAGCAGTTTCCTTTGAATGAGCCCATCGCAAGAATTCATCGAAGACTGAACAGCAAATGTCACATAGTTCGCTGATTGTTTTAGGTGAATTAAGAGGAAGGGAGACGGTGGCACATGTTCATGCCACATAGACTATATAGAATATGTCTATTCGGGAACTGTCGAATACTCCATTAAAAACCCCATTGATCTACTTGGTCTGCCTCTGTAGTCTCTAGAAGTTTCGGAACACATTTTCATACGATGTGAAACATAAACTTGTTCAATTATTCGTTGTACCGAACCTCCACTGTTGTGATGTAATCCAACACGAAACGAGTAGTGAAAATCCTAGACGAATGTTTGTGTGTGCCATGTCTGTGCTTCATACTCCCAGGGAGGATGGTTGCAGCCGCAAATGTTAAGTGACTACAACACGATATGTCTACTTCATCGGTTCATCAGCTTCTCTGTGCGCATGCAGCCTATTACCTTGCATCCGAGATCAATTACGTGTCGTCTCATCACACTCGAAACGCAAGTTCCCACTTATCTAATACCCTAGCTGTTCCCTTCCATGAAACAGAAACATGCGCAAGTGTCTTCTCCGTTGCTGCCGTCCACCTCTCTAACACTCTAGCCTACACTCCGCACACAGTCCAGTACCTTGTTGCTTTTGAGAAGAAGCTGAAGTACGTACCTCCTTCTGTGTCTCTCATGACCTTTTGCCAAATTGTAAGTGGGCTGCTTCTGTGTTGGCAGCGCTGTGTAGCGTTTTGGGTTGGATCTCTGACTGCTCTTTCTCTGTAAGAGACTCTGTGGCTGGTTGGACTCGTTGGAAGTTAAATGTCAGTAGTTCTGGGCAGTTGGAAGTCAGTCACCAGTAGTGATGGAAGTACTGTTGGGCAGTTGGAGGTAAAAAGCCAGCAGTGATGGATTTTAGATGTGAGAAGTTAGCATTGATGGAGCATAGAGGTCTGAAGTGTTAGCGTAGGCTAACGACCTGACTTGGAGATTGAATATTATTCATGATTATATACCTTTGTACTAGATGTTAATGACGATCTATATTCGTGTTTGAACTGGATGTCACATTATTAAGGTAAAAGTATACATTATTTGGTTTGCAACAAAATCTTTCCTTCGCTAACCGCATGCCTATTAGTAGTTAGTGTCTTTAGTAGTTAGGATCTTTAATTTAGTTGGCAGTATTGACACTCTCTGTATTGCAGTAGTTCGAGCAATGATGATTTTTGTGAGGTAAGTGCTTAATGAAATGTATAGGTTATTGGTTCTGAGCACTATGGGACTCAACTTCTGAGGTCATTAGTCCACTAGAACTCAGAACTAGTTAAAACTAACTAACCTAAGGACATCACACACATCCATACCCGAGGCAGGATTCGAACCTGCGACCGTAGCGGTCTCGCGGTTCCAGACTGCAGCGCCTAGAACCGCACGGCCACTTCGGCCGGCATAGGTTATTGTTAGGATTTCTTTTTAGTCAGGGCCATTCTTATGAATCAATTATTTGAAGTCAGGTTATCTTTTTTTTAGCAGTCAGATTGCGTTGCGTTAGAATATTGTGGGTCAGTGTTGACATGATAAGAAAAAGTAAAGAGAAAGTAGGCCCAGTACGTTCAGTTTTACTCAGCTGTTTCAGAATCAAATCTCATAGAAGTTTGAACTTCTCATTCATTCTGCAATTTAAGTACAGATACACTCATTTAAATAAAGAAGTTTCAGAATCTTAATGTGTATGACCAGTTTCTCCTGTGCCGAACAGTAAAGCAAATGTTCCCATTACACTTCTTTCTCTTTCCATTCCCAGTCACGCTTCTTTCTTTTCCTCTATCAATGTTATCTCTTTTTCATTACGTTCTTCTTTCTCATCCGCCTGTCAAGTCTAATTTCGTGTCCATGGATGCTAGCTAGCTCTCATAGTTTTAATCTACCTCCTGATAACTTGTCTTTATTGTTGAACTTAACATAACTAATTCACACTGATTTTCCTGTACTATTTACATCACAGTAATTTCCAAATATTGTATTCTATATTGCCTACGGCCCCGCCGTAGTGGTAACACCGATTCCCGTCAGATCACCGAAGTTAAGCACTGCTGGGTTTGGCTAGCACTCGGATGGGAGACTCTTCGGGTCTGCCGAGCGCTTTTGGCAAGCGGGGTGCATTCAGCTTTTGTGAGGCCAATTGAGGAGCGACTTGACTGAAAAGTAGTGGCTCCGATCATGAAAGCTGACAACGACCTGGAGAGTGATGTGCTGACCACATGCCCCTCCATATGCCTATCGTGTGGTGATTACACGGCGGTCGGCCAGCACCGTTGAGCCCTCCGAGGCTTGTTGACTGACCTGTCACATTAATGTGACCACCTGCCTGAATAACCACCTCCTGCAGTGCGGACAACTGCGGGACGTGTAGCAAGAGAGTCAGTGACGTTCTGGAACATACAGACAGGTACGTGGAGCCATTCCGACTCCAGCGCTAGATTTCTCGGTTGAGGATTCATGGCGCGAACAGCCCAATCGATTGGGTTAAATCGGGGGAGTTTGGTCGCCAGGGGAGTACGTTAAACTTATCCTGAAGCTCTTCGAATCATGGACATACATTGCGAGCTGTGTGGCACTTTGTGTTGTTCGTGCTGGTAGGCGATATCGCGCCGAGGCAGAACAAACTGCATGTGGAAGGACAGATGGGTACTTGTTTTGGTTTAGTTTAGTTTAGTTAGTTACTTGTTCCATTGATCAATAGCACGGAAAATCCGTTATGATGTGGAACGTGTCAAATGCACAAGAAATGCGCACAGGAAACAAGTTGTTTTCCTTTTATTACATCATGGTATTATACCTAAATATTTCTATTATCTATCCCATTCCCTTAAATGGCACAAAATGCATATATTATATCTCCAGATTTATTTACTCATATTCAGGAATTTATCTATGGTATAGAAGGAGTTGTCAATGAGGTATAATTTCACTTTGTTTTTGACACTATTACTATTGTCTGTCAGACATTTTATTTCATCTGGTAATTTATCAAAAAGTTTTATATCAGCATATTTTACCTCTTTCTGTGCCAAAGATAGGTTAAGTAAAGGATAGTGTAGGTCTTTCTTATTCTGGTATTGTAATCATGAATGTCGCTATTGATTTTAAAGTGGTCCATGTTGTTGAGAAAAAATTTCATTACTGAGTAAATGTACTGTGAAGCAGTTTTAAGAATTCCTAACCTTTTAAACAGATGCCTACAAGATGTGCGACTATGAACCCCACACATTATTCTAACTACTTTCTTTTGAGCAGTGAATACCTTTTGCCTAAGTGTTGAGTTGCCCCAGAATATTATTCCGTATGACATCAGAGAGTGGAAGTATGCAAAGTATGTTAGCTTACTAATATCTATATCCTGAGAATAGGCAATTATTCTGATTGCAAACGTTGCTGAACCTAGTCGCTTTAGGAGATCCAAAATATGAATTTTCCAATTAAGAATCTCATCTATATGTACACCCAAAAACGTAGTATGCTCTACCCTGGCTACTGACTTCTTTTGATGTGTTATGTTCATTGAAGGAATTATACTTTTTGCAGCAGAAAATTGGATGTACTGCTTTTTTTTTTTTGTTTTTTTCAAAGTTCAGAGCAAGCCCATTCGCAGAAAACCAATTAATAACTTTTTCAAAGACCTTATTTGTATCATTTTCTATTGGACTTTCTTTTACTGGATTAACAATTATGCTTGTATCATCAGCAAACAGTGTAAGTTCAGCATCTTGTTTCACATAAGAAGGGAGGTCATTCACATATATCAAGAACAGGAGGGGACCCATGATCGAACCTTGTGGAACACCTAATGTAATTTCACCCCAGTTAGATGAAGTGGCAAACTCGTTTGAATCACTTGAAGCATATAAAGAGACTTTTTGCTTCCTGTTCTGTAGATATGACTTAAACCACTCATACGCTGTTTCATTTATACCGTAGAATTTCTCTAACATAATGTCATGGTTCACACAATCAAATGCTTTGGATAAGTCACAGAATATTCCTACTGATGACATTTTACTATTTACAGACTCTATTATGTGGACAGTGAAATTTTATATTGCTGTCTCAGTGGAACAGCATTTCTGAAATCCGAACTGTGATTTACTAAGTATCCTATTACTGTTGAGATGGCTAACCACTCTTGAGTACATTACTTTCTCAAAGATTTTTGAAAATGCTGTAAGCAAGGATATTGAAAGATTCGAACCCGCTACACCATGCATGTGAAACTGTTACACTGTCCTTTAGGCCACATGACCAAGTGATGTCTGATCGGATTAGCCGAGAGGTCTAGGGCGCTGCAGTCATGGACTGTGCGGCTGGTCCCGGCGGAGGTTCGACTCCTCCCTCGGGCATGGGTGTGTGTGTGTGTGTCCTTAGGCTAATTTAGGTTAAGTAGTGTGTAAGCTTAGGGACTGATGACCTCAGCAGTTAAGTCCCATAAGATTTCACACACATTTGAACATTTTTGATGTCTGATCCGTTGTGCCTTCCAGAATGCCAAGGTTGTTGTTGTTGTGTGCTCTTCAGTTCTGAGACTGGTTTGATGCAGCTCTCCATGCTACTCTATGCTGTGTAAGCCTCTTCATCTCCCAGTACCTACTGCAGCCTACATCCTTCTGAATCTGCTTAGAGTATTCATCTCTTGGTCTCCCTCTACGATTTTTACCCTCCACGCTGCCCTCCAGTATTAAATTGGTAATCCCTTGATGCCTCAGAATATGTCCTACCAACCGATCCCTTCTTCTAGTCAAGTTATGCCACCAACTCCTCTTCTTCCCAATTCTATTCAATACCTCCTCATTGGTTATATGATCTACCCATCTAATCTTCAGCATTCTTCTGTAGCACCACATTTCGAAAGCTTCTAATCTCTTATTGTCTAAACTATTTATCGTCCATGTTTCACTTCCATACATGGCTACACTCCATACAAATACTTTCAGAAACGACTTCCTGACACTTAAATCAATACTCGATGTTAACAAATTTTTATTCTTAAGAAACGCTTTCCTTGCCATTGCCAGTCTACATTTTATATTCTCTCTACTTCGACCATCATCAGTTATTTTGCTCCCCAAATAGCAAAAGTCCTTTACTACTTTAAGTGTCTCATTTCCTAATCTAATTCCCTCAGCATCACCCGACTTAATTCGACTACATTCCATTATCCTCGTTTTGCTTTTGTTGATGTTCATCTTATACCCTCCTTTCAAGACACTGTCCATTCCGTTCAACTGCTCTTCCAAGTCCTTTGCTGTCCCTGACAGAATTACAATGTCATCGGCAAACCTCAAAGTTTTTATTTCTTCTCCATGGATTTTAATACGTACTCCGAACTTTTCTTTCGTTTCCTTTACTGCTTGCTCAATATACAGATTGAATAGCATCGGGGAGAGACTACAACTCTGTCTCACTCCCTTCCCAACCACTGCTTCTCTTTCATGCCCCTCGACTCTTATAACTGCCATCTGCTTTCTGTACAAATTGTAAATAGCCTTTCGCTCCCTGTATTTTACCCCTGCGACCTTCAGAATTTGAAAGAGAGTATTCCAGTCAACATTGTCGAAAACTTTCTCTAAGTCTACAAATGCTAGAAACGTAAGTTTGCCTTTCCTTAATCTTTCTCCTAAGATAAGTCTGAGTGTCAGTATTGCCTCACGTGTTCCAACATTTCTACAGATCCAAACTGATCTTCCCGAGGTCGGCTTCTACCAGTTTTTCCATTCGTCTGTAAAGAATTCGCGTTAGTATTTGGCAGCCGTGGCTTATTAAACCGATAGTTCGGTAATTTTCACATCTGTCAACACCTGCTTTCTTTGGGATTGGAATTATGATATTCTTCTTGAAGTCTGAGGGAATTTCGTCTGTCTCATACATCTTTCTCACCAGATGGTAGAGTTTTGTCAGGACTGGCTCTCCCAAGGCTGTCAGTAGTTCTAATGGAATGTTGTCTACTCCCGGGGCCTTGTTTCGACTCTGGTCCTTCAGTGCCAAGGTATACCAGGAAAACATTCCCCACACCATAATGCTAGCTCCTCTGGCCTGGACCCCGTTTATTTCGTACTTTTCACGCCTTACAGGCCAACAGCCGTCTGTCTGATGGGGCATAAAACGTGATTCACCTGAAAAGGGTACTTGCCGCCAGTCAGTCGACATCCAGCTACGGTCCTGGCGTGCAGATTCCACTCTTCGTCGCCGATGAAGAGCAGTCAACATCGTTGCGTGGACCAGGTGTCCGCTGCGGTCGTTGAGGAGACAACGTTGATGGCCCCTTGGTACATCTGGGCGGTGAGTTACTCAACAGTTGCACGTCTGTTCGCCCGCACACACCTCCACAGCCGTCATTCAGCACTGTCATCCATGGCCCGTGGCGTATCACAGTTGCCTCGGCGCCGGTTTTGTAAGGCGTCATTTTGCCATGCACGGTACACTTCGATCACGGCGACACGCGAACAGTTTACAAACTTAGCCGTTTCAAAGGTTCTTCCAACCTTGGTCCGAAAGACAATGATCGTGCCGATTTAGACGTCAGATAAATAGCTCCCTTTCCGCCTTACGACAATGACAGCACTGTTTTCCGTGTCCCTCCCATATGCTTTATGTGCCCTCCACTGCTGGTGCTGCCACCTGCAGTCTGTGAATGGTTATTGCACGCTGATGTCGAACATAGGCAGTGGTCACATCAACGTGACTGAATCGTGTGGCTGTAAGTTATGCTTGTCGTAATGAGTATAAAGTGAAACATGCAGAACGCCCGGTTAGATGTACGAGAAGGCGTGACGGCGCTAATCTTGCCAGGTTAAACAAATCAATGAATAAAATAAAAGTGAGCAAGACAGAGTGTTCGTCCACGTTTCTCGGTAGACACTACAGCTACAACGCTCTTTTCATAGTACAACTTGTTTAAGGCCTGGTTTAAATATTTTACACCGTTTATGAAATATTATGGTAATGAGAAGCGCATGTGATGTGTGGGATCCGCGCACTTTTCTCGGGAGGGGACGAGTGTCTGATCAATAACGGCAGTGTAGTACACAGTGTTGTCGTGTAGAGGCGCGGCCTGCGCGTGCACACACTGGCGGCGATTTGCTTTGTTTTGATTCGGCCACGGCTGCATGAGCCTCGCTGCTACACAGCGTACGCTCTGTTTGTTTTTTTGCTGCCTCCCTGTCGTCCGCACGCAACATGAACGCAAACACGCGGCCGCCGCTACAAGAGGCGAGAGCTGTTGCACACGCGGCCTAATGAAGCGATTTAAGACGGCGGAGGTGACCGTGAGCACACCGGCAGGCCGGCCCGGCTCGGGTTTCACGGCGGCTCCTGCCGAGGCGAGGTGTGTGCCCGCTGCACCTACCTAGAGGACTGCCCGCGACAGCCTAGCTATGTCCGAGCTTCCCAGTAGTGGGTTCAGCAGCGCGCAAGGGAATTACAAGCCGTCAAGCGACGTGCAATACCTTCTACGTCCCGTTAAGTGTACTTGTCGTGGTAATTCTCCATGAAAATCCGAGCTTTCGACAATATCCACCATGAAATGACAATTAAATCAAGAACCTAAGCTGTCGACAAGCGTTGATATACATCACCGTGGACAGTTGAAAATGTGTGCCCCGACCGGGACTCGAACCCGGGATCTCCTGCGTACATGGCAGACGCTCTATCCGTCTGAGGATAGTGCGACTGCAGGGATTTATCCCTTGCACGCTCCCCGTGAAACCCACATTCCCAACTTAATGTCCAGCACAGAAGAAGAAGGTCAAGGGCTGGTTAGCCTTAACTATGTATAGATGCTGGATGCACACGCATTGCCCGAACTCTTACGGGACTCGGTAAGATTGTCTGCCGCGAGTAATGAGTGTAATGGGCAGGGGCACTACGAATGCAGTGTGTGTAAGTTGGGAATGTGGGTCTCACGGGGAGCGTGCAAGAGATAAATCCCTGCAGTCGCACTACCCTCTGTGCCCTCGGTGGCTCAGATGCATAGAGCGTCTGCCAAGTAAGCAGGAGATCGTAGGTTCGAGTCCCGGTCGGGGCACACATTTTCAACTGTCGCCGGTGATGTATATCAACGCCTGTCGACAGCTTACGGTCTTGATTCAATTGTCATTTCATTCTAAGAGAGCTGCATGGTCATCGATGGTATCTCTTTTTTTCGGACATGTCCGAAAGAACAGATACCATCTTCATATGTAACATCGACCATTGTCAGAGCAGCAACTGACTGTCGAAGACGTAAAGGAACGACACAGATGTCACAGATGTGGTAGTTCCCTCTGCGTCGGCGACCCTTCCTACCTTTCCTGGAGCGAAAGAGTGCACTGGCAAGAGAGCTGTCGTTATTTTCAGCCATAGGCTTGTCATGTACTTCTGTCATATCATTTTCAGTTTAATGGTGAATTTTATGAGCAGATTGATGGATTTGCTATGAGAAGCCCCCCTCTCCCCTCTGGTAGGTACTTATTCACGGAAGACTTTGAGGCCAAGGCACTGTACTCGGCAATTTTTCAAACCAACACACTTCTGGAGGTACATGGACGACACATTTGTATATGCAGTATGGCCTCACGGGAAGGGTGAATTATATCGACTTCTCGAACATCCGAATTCTATCTTTGCTAGTGTTAAATTTACTTTCGAAACATAAGCAGATAGCTGCCTCCCGTTTTTGGATGTTTGCGTTCGTTGTAAAATTGATGGCACATTAGGACCTGCTGTATATCGTAAACCAACGGATATGAATCTATATTTATAAGCCAGTAGCTTTCATCACGCCTCACAAACCGGAGGTGTCCTCAGGACCATAGTGCACAGACCACGCTGTATAACCGATAATTACAATTTGCAAGAAAAGCGCACACATCTCAAGAGCATTTTTAAAGTGAACGGATATTCCCGACAGAAAATTCGCAGAGACTTCAATAGTATACGAATACCAGAATGCAAGTACGTGAGCTGGAAGAAGAAATAAATACCTTCAGATCATGAGCATTTTTGCCGTATATGGGTGCCCTTTCCTCGAAGGTAAGTCGTATTCTTGAGAAACGCTGTGATCTTCCGGCCTCCTACGAATATTGCAGCCTTATTGGTTTTGTGAAGGACGATTTATTGCTTCGTAAGGCCGATGTGTATCGGATTCCTTGCGGAAATCGTTATAACTCGTATAAAGATCAGACAACATGCAACGTTCATGAGAGGTGCGTGGAACACCGAAGATACACGCGTGCTCTACAGCCAGACGTGCTAAACGTTGTATAGATATGGGTCATTTGATGAACCATTGTGACGTGAAGATTTTAGAATCCACCTCTTTCTTTTGGGATTTTATTTTCAAGGAAGCCATAGAAATTCCAGAATGAGATTTTCACTCTGCAGCGGAGTGTGCGCTGATATGAAACTTCCTGGCAGATTAAAACTGTGTGCCCAACCGAGACTCGAACTCGGGACCTTTGCCTTTCGCGGCCAAGTGCACTACCAGGTTCGCAGGAGAGCTTCTGTAAAGTTTGGAAGGTAGGATACGAGATACTGGCAGAAGTGAAGCTGTGAGGACCACGCGTGAGTCGTGCTCCGATAGCTCAGTTGGTAGAGCACTTGCCGCGAAAGGCAAACGCCCCGAGTTCGAGTCCCAGTCGGGCACACAATTTTAATCTGCCAGGAAGTTTCAGCCATAGAAATTAATAGAAATTAGATTAACCGATAATTTAATTTAGGGTTAATAGTTTTAATTTAAGTAAGGCATCGAATCAGACTCTTGATATAATTACAGTGCAGAGAAGTCGTCAAGGTGTTACCGCCACCGAATAAACATGGATAACCGAATCGAATGCCTGAACAAAAAAAATGTTTCAAATGGCTCTGAGCACTATGGGACTTAACTGCTGTGGTGATCAGTCCCCTAGAACTTAGAACTACTTAAACCTAACTAACCTAAGGACATCACACACATCCATGCCCGAGGCAGGATTCGAACCTGCGACCGTAGCGGTCACGCGGTTCCAGACTGTAGCGCCTAGAACCGCTCGACCACTCTGGACGGCGAATGTCTGAACACTTTCACCACAGGTCGTGCGTGTGTAAAATGGTTCAAATGGCTCTGAGCACTATGGGACTTAACTACTGAGGTCATCAGTCCCCCAGAACTTAGAACTACTTAAACCTAACTAACCTAAGGACATCACACACATCCATGCCCGAGGCAGGATTCGAACCTGCGACCGTAGCGGTCACGCGGTTCCAAACTGACGCGCTTAGAGCCGCACGGCCACACCGGCCGGAGTGCGTGTGTAAGTGTACCTCTTTGGCACCGACCAGCATCTGTGACCCGCATGCGCAGTACCGCCGCGGTAGAGCATGTAAGATGCTGAAGATGGTCGAACGATATGCGCCAGAAATATCAGTTTAAGAAGTAGTATTTGCGCAAATGCGTCCCCGTAAATTAATGGATTTTAGGTTTGGCTGTTTTGTTTGAGCTCCATTTTCTTGTGATTGGGGACAAAGAATTTTGAAGTATTGTCTGTTGTTATGTATTTTGATTTCAGTGTTGAGATGGTACATTAAAATGAACTGGAATTATGTTTTAGGCAGAAGGTTTGATTGTCATTTTCAACGTTTTTCTTTCCTAGCTTTCTTATAACAGGTGGCTGAGGTTGCTGGCTAGGCCTGTTTGCAATTCTAATTTCGTTGTCGTCTTCGTCTGTGTTCTTTATGCATTGGGCTATTGTATGTAGCACGCAACTGTACTGAACTCTTGGAATATTCAAATTATAATTTTATCTTTAAGTAGGTGCGCAGTCAGTGTATTCGCACTCATTGTACTCATTTAACAAGTTCGATGAGTTGGTATTTTAAAAGTTTTACATTGGCTGTATCGTATGTAGCATTGTTGGCGCATGTGCTAGATCTTGTAAATCTTCTTAGAATTCTCTTTTCCGTGTTGAACAACCTTTTTGTTTAGTTTTGGTTATACGTCTAGACAGGCTCTGAAAATGCTGATGAAGGACTCATATGTATGGACTAGTTTTGTTTGAAGCACCATTAATGCATCCTTTAATCAGTTTTAATAGGCCGAGTGGTTGTCTTGTTTCTGTAATGGTGTTATCTATCTGAGGTTTCCATGGCAATTTAGTGTACAGTCTGTCCGAAGTATGAAACTTCTGCATGGAAATCGAGATGCTGCGAGCGATGCTTCACCGTTGGTTGCAGAGGGAAGTACTACGTAATTTACATCTATGTAATTGCCTTATTTCTCCGACATTTAGTTGCTTCTCTGACGATGGCAATAGTGAATATTACCGCAAGCAGGGGTTTTTATCGAGAGCGGTGGATTGCGAAGTATGTTGATGAAGAAGCAATGCAACAAGTGCACTGAGAACATTGACTAAGTTACAATAAACTCGTCACGAAGGGCTTTGTGGTTACCTATTATGTTGGTTTAAGAGATTTTTTTATTTGAACCCCAATTACTATTTTCTCTTTACATGGAATTTCACCGTCTATCCTATTAGTCTTCATCAGAAGTCGAGAGCAGATTTCGTTGCTCGCTATTCGGTCGGCGACGCCGACCAGACTGTGAACGGTACGTAATACGCGTCACTCAACACACATTGAGATCCATGAGAAAGGCTAGGCCAAAATTTAGAAATGTTTAAGACGTAAAACGACGTAAGACATAACCCTTTACTTGAATGCCTCTTAATATGCATTTATCTATGAGCAGTTAGAGAGCATCGCGACGTTTACCGATGTGATTTACACAAACTGAGTGGCACATCCCACTCCTCGAACCTCATTTCATGAGCATGAATTGAATTACGAAGATACCAGCAATGTGGCGCGGGTGAAGAATTTCTTGGGCGCTGCAATGTAGGAGACAATCGAGATGATTATGTTCGATAACTTAATGAGCGGGAACAGAGGTTTTAGCACCCAGTTTACTTTAATCCCGACAGAGAACATCTGAGAGCTCTTTCTTCGCTCACAGGTTACCTATTAAGTGGCATTTTAGTCAACAGTTTTGGTTCACGCCATGTTCCTTAGATACTAGTTTATTAGGTTTGGCACGGCGTTTGTGTTGGATTTGAATTTCAGCTGACTGTTTTATTTGTTTAGTAGCACCAGGAAATAGTGACGACGACGACAGTGTTGAGAGTTGCATAAATTATAAATCAAGGCTCTGCAGTTACATCAGTGCTTCCTGCCTGCTGTAGTTCCGCGGGTGTGACGCGTCTGAGAGCGGCGGCGTTGCGGCCTCCTCCCGCTCGCTGACTCGTTCTCTCTTACTGGAGCGAACAGGAGGGTAATGTTCGACTTGACTAAGAGCGGAAGTTGAGCGCATCATCTTGCTGTTGTAAGGTAGCACTGATCTCTATCAGAGTTGCGTGCTTCGTCTCTTGTCCGCAGTTTGGTTTGAGTCCAAATAACGAGTAATGGAATCTGGGCTTTCACAGTTGATAAAGATAACTAGAGAAGCTGCTGTAATATCGTGTGAAGACTATTCATTCGGCTCCAAAGCCTTAAAGGGCACCTAAAGGAAAATATCATAGCTTTCAAATATACACATCAAAAAAAGTTTTGCGTCACCCCGTTTCCCGGAACTCCTGAAGATACACGTTGACTGTGGATATTGTGTCACAGACACAGTCCCTTTGACTATTCAGAGATGTCACTAAACCCGCCCAAAGACGTAAACAATCATGGATGAGCAGCGCCTATTAGACGGATAGGGTCCGACAGCCGATCAGTTCCAGTCATTCCACCAGGAAGGAGGTACACGGCTCGGGTAGCTGCAGCTCAACCATGCCTAGACGGTCAATATCGCGGTTCGATCGCGTCCGCATTGTTGCTTTGTGCCAGGAAGAGCTCTCAACTAGAGAAGTGTCTAGGCGTCTCGGAGTGAACCAAAGCGATGTTGTTCGGACATGGAGGAGATACAGAGAGACAGGAACTGTCGATGACACGCCTCGCTCAGGCCGCCCAAGGGCTACTCCTGCAGTGGATTACCGCTATCTACGGATTATGGCTCGGAGGAAACCTGACAGCAAAGCGAACTTGTTGAATAATGCTTTTCGTGCAGCCACAGGGCGTCATGTTACGACTCAAACTGTGCGCAATAGGCTGCATGATGCGCAACTTGACTCCCGACGTCCATGGCTAGGTCCATCTTTGCAAACCACGACACCTTGCAGCGCGGTACAAATGGGCCCAACAACATGCCGAATGGACCGCTCAGGATTGGTATCACGTTCTCTTCGCCGATGAGTGTCGCATATGCCTTCAACCAGACAATCGTCGGAGACGTGTTTGGAGGCAACCCAGTCAGGCTGAACGCCTTAGACACACTGTCCAGCGAGTGCAGCAAGATGCAAGTTCCCTGCTGTTTTGGGGTGGCACTATGTGGGGCTGACGTACGCCGCTGGTGGTCATGGAAGACGCCCTAACGGCTGAAAGATACGTGAATGCCATCGTCCGACCGATAGTGCAACCATATCGGCAGCATATTGGCGAGGCATTCGTCTTCCTGAAGGACAATTGGCGCCCCCATCGTGCACATCTTGTGAAGCAGGATAACGACATCGCTCGACTAGAGTGTCCAGCATGTTCTCCAGACATGAACCCTATCGAACATACCTGGGATATATTGAAAAGGGCTGTTTATGAACGACGTGACCCACCAACCACTCTGATATATCTACACCGAATCGCCGTTGAGGAGTGGGACAATCTGGACCAACAGTGCCTTGATGAATTTTGTGATAGTATGCCACGACGAATACAGGCATGCATCAATGCGAGAGGACGTGCTACTGGGTATTAGCGGTACCGGTGTGTACTGCAATCTATACCACCACCTCTGAAGGTCTCGCTGTATGGAGGTACAACATGCAATGTGTGGTTTTCATGAGCAATAAAAAAGGCGGAGATGATGCTTATGTTGATCTCTATTCCAATTTTCTGTACAGGTTCCAGAACTCTCGGAACCGAGGTGATGCAGAACATTCTTTGATGTGTGTACCTAAAGTCACGAACCTCAAAATATATTTGCGTATAAGCATTCAAAAATTTTCATGTGCACACAATTACTAAAAGAATCGTCCATTCCCATTGTACTTGAAACATGATGCACGACAGAGACAGTACACAAAAGGGACGAATGGACTGTGCTAATTGTAGTACCTTTGTTTCTGTCAATTCAGGTGTTGTACTTCCACTTCTACGTACATACTCCAGAATCCATCTTACGGAGAGTGACTCTTCGTGTAACTCGGCCCCCTTTTTTCCTTCTATCATTGGCAAATGGTGAGATGTCATCCATAACCCCCAGTACGTGCGCTCGAAATTCTCTGATTTTCCTGTTATTCTCACTGCGAGAAATGTATGTGACCGACGAAACAAAAAAGTACAAAATGTTCAAGGAAAGGCAGGAATACAGCAACGTAGATCACATAGGAATAAAGCACTCAGATTAAAAAGGCTGTAAGACGAGGATGCAGCCCTTCACCCTTCTTCGATCTTGGCAGAGATAACACAAATATTCAATAGTGGGATTAAAATTCAGGGCGAAAGAATATCAAACATTCGCTCATGACATTGCTGTCCTCAGTCCTCAGTGAAAGTAAGGAATAATGGAAGAATTGCATGACCTGTTGAATGGAATGAACACACTAATGAGTACAGATTTAGACTGAGAGTAAATCGAAGAAAGAGGAAACTAAGACTAGGAATAGAAATGAGATTAGCGATAAACGTGAGAAAAACTGGACGCCACGAAGCAGACGAAATGAAGGAATTCTGCCGTCTTGGAATCAAAATAAAACATGACAGACGAAGGAAGGAGGATATAAAAGAGTAGCACAAGCAAAGAGAGCATTCCTGAAATAACGGCCTAACTTAAGGATTAAATTTGTAACAATGTGCTTTCGGACAGAGCTTTATATGGAAGTGTATCATGGATTGTGGGAAAACCAGAAAAGAAGAGAATGTAAGCGTTTGAGATGTGTTGGTATAGAAGAATGCTGAAAACACTGAAAAGGAGAAGGGACAGGATGATTGGGCACATGTTAAGATATTAAGTTTTATGGTATTAGAGGGAGATGTAGTGGGTGAAGCTGCAGGAAAAGAGAGAGATTAAAACATGTGCAGCAAATAATTGAGGTAGTAGGTTGCAACTGCTACTCTGAGCTGAAGAGGTTGGCACAGGCGAGAAATTCGTGACGGGCAGCATGAAACCAGGCGTAGACTAGTAAGTTACAAATAAACGGGAGCACTTAATGTACCATCTGATGTTTCTTAGAATGCACACACTCTGAATGACAACAGTAAACCTCTCCGTGATGCACAGCGCCTCTCTTGCAGCTCTACTCGTAGAGTTAGACAAGCACGCCCATGATGGCGTTCTCGCACTTACTACGCGACTTTGTGACGAAATGTGCCGCTCTTCTATGGACCTTTCCTATTTCTTGTGTCAATACTATCTAGTAATGGTCCAGGACTGGCGCATAACGATCAAGAATCTGACGGGAGAGAGTTCTGTAAGCTTTCTCTTTGGTAAGTGAACTAAGATTCATTAGGATTCTTCCAGTTAATTTTAGTATGGCATCGCTTTTCCTTGCACCTTCCACTTTAAGTTGTCCGGACGCATATTCCTACAAAAAATTCAGCTGTTATTTTCTCGAGTGGTTGATCATCAATCATGTAACCGTTCAATGCTGAATCCTCCCATCTATTTACGTATAACACGTTACATTTATTTATGTTGAGTGTCAACTGCCAATTTCTGCTCCCAGCGCCAATCCTCTCCAAGTCTTCTTGCATTTCGCCGCAAATTTGTGGCGTTGCGACATTTCTATACGTAATACCATCACCTGAAAAGGGCAGCACGGTTATACTGGAACTATTCATTCAACTATTTATATACGTCGTGAGCAGTGACGACCCCTAGCACTCCATTTATGTACTGGTAGGTCATAAGTTACTTTTGCATCTGACGACACGCCCCGTTAAGAAAGACCAATGTTTTTAGTGGACCAGTATATTCGATAAACAGTATTTAAGACACTCCGTAAAGATCTCTATTTAGTATCTAGAATACTAATGTTTTACGTGGCACTTCGACGAAATTAGTTGCGGAAAAAATGCAAAAACGGCCAAGAACGTCTACGCAATACAGTTCTACCGCTATTGCATATTATAAATCCCCTAACGTGGGTGAAACAAAGCAAATACTCGTTAACGGGCAGAGAGTTCTTTCTCCCGGCTGCGTCAAAAAGGATAACAGAATTTTATTTCCTCAAAAACTCAGAGCTGGTTGCAATGCCTTCGCTCCCGTTTCGCAAGGCAGCCATGGCTGTTAACCTCTGAGACGTTTCACACTTACGTCACACCTGCATTGCAAAAACTTCCATACCTCCACCAAGTTTGTCTTCAATAAGACTGTACTCTGCCGCACATGCAGGGTGATCAATGCGAGCGATGCGTAGCCTCCATATTTCCGAGCATGTAACCGTGTTAATCTCATTTTACACGATGTTACGGCACCATAGAACCATCAGTTTAATACAACACAGTTGCAAAATACTGACACGAATTATTTACAGAAAAATGGAAAAATTGGTGTAGGAATACTTGAGGCAATACTGACCCGAAGATCTAAAAAATTCAAATGGCTCTGAGCACTATGGGACTTAACTGCTGCGTCATCAGTCCCCTAGAACTTAGAACTACTTAAACCTAACTAACCTAAGGACATCACACACATCCATGCCCTAGGCAGGATTCGAACCTGCGACCGTAGCAGTCGCGCCCGAAGATCTATCTTAGACGAAAGAAGAAGGCGAACCCTACGTTTACGAGTACAGTATCTGTAGATTTAGAGAAAGCTTTGGACTGGAACACCCTTTTGGAAATTTTGAAGATAGCGGTTCTGAAAACAGGGAGCTTTGTATGAGCCAAACGACATGCACGGGAAGCGTTAGTTGAGGAAGGAGTGATAGGGGGTGGTGGTAGCCTATCTCACATGTTATACAGTCTACATATTGAGCAAGCAGCAAAGGAAACCAAAGAGTAATTAAGAAATGGAATTAAAACCCCGAAAGAAGAAATAAAAACTTCATCTGTCAAAGGCGGCAAAGGACTTAAGGGATCAGTTGAACGCATTGATGGCTGCCTTGAGAAGAAATTATAAAATGAACATCAGCAAAGCAAATGGAGTGTAGTAAAATTAAGTTAGGTGATGGTGAGGGAAATAGAATAGGAAACGAGGCGCTAAGGGCAGTTAATAAGTGTTCCCATTTGGGGAGAAAAAACTCCAAAGACTGTAACCGCTGTAAAAACTCGTCTTGCAGACCACTTGACTTCGTCGTACAGTCCGCAACTCGTGGTCGTGCGGTAGCGTTCTCGCTTCCCGCGCCCGGGTTCCCGGGTTCGATTCCCGGCGGGGTGAGGGATTTTCTCTGCCTCGTGATGACTGGGTGTTGTGTGATGTCCTTAGGGTAGTTAGGTTTAAGTAGTTCTAAGTTCTAGGGGACTGATGACCATAGATGTTGTCCCATAGTGCTCAGAGACTTCGTCGTACAGTTGAGGCCAGAAGTCAACCCTATTGTGAAACAGTTACTCTCAGTCGACCTCGTACAGGGCAAAGACGTGTAGAACATGTATCTCGAAACGGTCACCAGATCCTCCGGAGGACGCTTGTGCCACATTCACAGCTCCTGAAACTGCGAGCTCTCTCTACCCTGCTTCAAGGCGTTCGGCGATACTGCCCTGCAAAACAGAGACCGGACGAAATCTCTGAGGCATCGAGATATGCACTTCACCAAGACACTACACTCAAACACAACCAAAGGTGGACGCAGGACTTCTTTCCTGAGAGCAGATTAGAAGAATTGGCAAAATGAAATAATCATAACTAAAATAATATATTCATAAACATTATTACGGCTTTAATGCACAAACTATGACAAAATGGCACTTACAGCAGAAGGCGACGAAGCTTCTTAAACATTTCATCCAGTACTTCATCAGTTTCTTTCTGAATTTTTTTGTGAAAATACATCAAGGCGAGTCTATTTAATCTGTCTACACGAACGTTCTGGTGTTGCTGTAGTTACCGGCAACAGAAATGTCTCAGCGCCTTATGAAGGCAGGGAAAAATAATTTCATTACACATATCAAAAGATGTAATAAAATCGGTGGGTAGCAAGTGAAGCTCTTTCCGGTAAAGGGAATTTCTTCTCCAGATCGTCAGTTTATTGAAGATAGTCTCTGATGACTCATCAACATCATTAGGCCTCTGATTTACTATACCATCAGCAGCAGTTCGTAAGTTTTCAACTGACGATCGCATTGTTTTCGGTAACTTACGTTTGTACGTTTCTTTACAATCCTCTTATGACTTAAAAACCTGTCTTAGAGCTGGCTAATGAAACAGTCTGTGAAAGGAAGAAAAATTGATAGCCTGAAGTACCCTTCAGGGCTCTCTGTCTCGCCACGCGTGAGTAGCCGAGCGGTCTGAGGCGCTGCAATCATGGACTGTGCGGCTGATCCCAGCGGAGGTTCGAGTCCTCCTTCGGGCATGGGTGTGTGTGTGTTTGTCCTTAGGATAATTTAGGTTAAGTAGTGTGTAAGCTTAGGGACTGATGACCTTAGCAGTTAAATCCCATAAGATTTCACACACATTTGAAAATTTCTCTCTCTCGAAGTTAAAGTGTTGTGTTTGTCTTCCCTTGTTGAAATTTCCAGTTTGATCCCAGTACGTTAGCCATACTTCCTGCCTCCTTGTACACTATGTGGAATGTGATCGAAAAATCTTCTATTTCTTTTTAGATACTCGCACAGATCAATGTGTATATTAAGGTCCACTAGTTTTTGAATTAGTAAACTGGATAAACCTCGTGACAGGCTAAAAGCCTGACTAGCTGCAACCACTGACACCAAGAATGTCGGTTTCTGCATTGCCGCCAAAAATGAAAATGCTTGGCTTGAAGATTCTGTATCTGTGAATTCTTGTATTTCAGATAAAGATTCAATGACAAGAGGAAATATTTCAACAAACAAGAAAACTGAATACAATCTTTCCACCCACTGGGTCTCCCAGAATTTCATAAGCTTTCTTCTCCTTGCTTTGACATGAACCTGTAATGCTTTGTCCTTTAGCGTCTTTTTCTTCGTAGGGGAGGCTCTGATGAATGTGATGATTTTGTTTAGCCTACCTAAAGAGTTCTTGATTGCAGAAAGAGAACTTGAATGGCCAAGAGATTGCCTGCGGACAGGGCTCTAGAATTTTGCAGCACATCCACTGAACGCACTGCTCGTATTTGCTCTCTCATCGAAACCCAGTCCACGAACACTGTTCAGATTTACTCTTAGATCATGAGTGTTTTCTTATAAAATATGAACCAAAGTCAATCCACGAAGATCATGAACAGGAACAAATCTGAGGAAATATTCACGAATTATGAAAAGCTATTTGTCTTTGTCAACATATCTAGCACAAAGCACAAACTGTTGTGTCCTCCGAATGTCAGCCGTTCCATCTGCCAGCACACTGAAAAACTTAAGATTTTTTAATTTTCTCAACAAATTGTCTGCACATTAAACCACAGGCAGTGTCAATAATTTCATTCTGAATGCTTTTGATCAGATACTTCGCATTAGCACCTCCAGTGTCAAGATGTTTTTTTAGAGTTAAAGCTTCATTAATTATTGATAGCGACATTACCTAAAAATATTTCGTTAAGGCAGGGAAATGAAATGAATATCTGTGTTGTCAGTTTGTGCGGTCTGACCACAAAATAATGTGGCTCATTGTTGCTTTTAAAACATAATGTGCACAATGGCACAGGTTATTCTTAAATCTTAAATCTTTTTTTTCTGTTACAAGTTTCAAATTTCTTGAAGAGGAGAGGTTTGTAGTTTTATCTTTCAGGAACAGCTGTTGTTAATTTCGTTAGTATTTTCGTTTCTTATTGTATCATGCTTCCGTAAATTCATAAAATGTTTGCATTTGAAACGCAACAGACGTAAAGTAAGCAGTGGACACATTTGTCAGTCCGAGCTCTACGAATGGCTTAGTTACATTTAAAACATTATAACAACTATGACAAATAATGAACAGATAGCTAGCCCACTGTCAAGTAGTAACGTGACACTATACGTGATTTTATCCTTTTTTTAACCGAATATTTTCCTCAAACTCGCTTCAATTAGTTCCTCTGTAGATGTAATGAACCCACACAGCACGGCAGCTATCAGGTGGCAGAGAACGCTGTACCGCGCGTCAATGTGGGCAGATGCAAAGGCCCACTTCACATTTGTCCGGAACCGTGTAAACGGCACCGCCTACACTGTACACCGCCGCTAGAGTTCCACATACATCCGGCTGCCGTCACGGGCGGCGTGTTAGCTCGCTTTATTTTATTCCTTCCCAGTGTCTGAGCACAGTCCCAGCGAAACGGAGCTATGATAATGTTGCCTGTCGCCATCGGGTAAATGAAATATAAACACTACTTCAGCATATGGGGAGGTGTTATTCACTGTACTCGGAGCATCACTGGCTGACTGCTGCAGGAATGAAGTTTAATGGAAGCAGGGAGTAGGGCCCAAAATAATTATTCCTGGAGTCGACTGATTGAGTATACAATGCAAGGTCAAATTTATTGATCAAGTCCTGCAATTGTGACCCCATTACAAAGAGCAAACAAGTACAATGTAATGACTGTAAGATAATATAAGAATAACTAACAGGCTGAAGATACTAAAAATTGAACTGCTGCAGCAAAATCTTATCAGAAAACAGTTGCCAATCTTTAATTTTCATAATAGTTTCTGATAATCAAAGACTTAACAGGATGTTATTAAGACAAGTATCCTTAAAAACAACAAACACAAGATCCAAAATTATGACTTTTATAAAACCATAATACAATCATGTTATTTATCCCGTGTATCAAACACACCATAATCAGGGAAACCATTACACTTTCGATCCAGGTTTGAATCCAGCAGATGAGCACCTTTTACGTCATCATTTACAGAAATACAGAGATCAACACACCTCAAGCGCTGCCACTACCCCGTCCAGAAATTCAGTGGAATAATAACGGCGTGTGACGAGGGCCTCCCGTCGGGTAGACCGCCCGCCTGGAGCAAGTCTTTCGATTTGACGCCACTTCGGCGATGGGGACGAAATGACTATGATTAGGACAACACAATACCCAGTCCCGGAGAAAATCTCCGACCCAACCGGGAATCGAACCCGGGCCCTTAGGATCGACGGTCAGTCGCGCTGACCACTCAGCTACCGGAGTGGTGGGGGGGGGGGGGGGGGCGGAGGCATTCAGTGGAATAAAACGTGTATGTGGCGTGTTTTCCTTTTACAAAAGCAATGTTACACTGAGTTCACCGGCACAGACCACGCTCTCGTATACTTAGGAGTTAGGCACTGGTTTCGTTAATCTGCAGCAGGCATATGTTACACCCTGGAGACAATAACATTTCACCAGCTCAGCAAATAATATACAAACAACCGTAACGATGTCAGCAGCGTCAGACAGCTACAAAAACTATTAGAGTAACACCTTTATATTACTCTGGTGCCTGGTGAGGATGCCTTGACGTTCTTTTAAAATACCATTGAAGGACGGACCACTGTTAAATTCAGCACCTTGTCTTCGGATCGCAAATAGTAATCGGTATTTCACAAGCGACAGATCGTGACAAACAGCGGTGAACAGTTCCAAGAGGAGAAAGAGGAGGATATTAGTGTTTAACGTCCCGTCAACAATAAGACCATTAGAGACGGAGCACAAGCTCGGATCAGGAATGGGGAAGGAAATCTGCCGTGTTCTTTCAAAGGAACGATCCAGGCATTTTCCTGAAGCGATTTAAGGATTTCACGGAAAACTTAAATCAAGATGGCCGGGCGCGAGTTCGAACCGTCGTCCACCGAATGCGAGTCCAGTGTGCTAACCGCTGCGCCACCTCACTCTGTCAACACTTCCAAAATGCTTCTTCACTAAACTCTCAGCAGAGGCGAAGTACAACCATACCTTAATTTAAGCGTCGGCTTCGTGCGTTGCTACATCGCCACAAATGCATTTATCCGTTTTCCGCCTGCAGTCACACTGCTGGACTCCACTTTTTCCCGGCCCACCAGCCGCGCCTCCCCCGCCACGCTTCCTGCTTGCCCCACTGCCGTCAACAGCCCTACACTCACGTCGCGGCCGGCCAACGCGCCAGAGAGCCTCAGACGCTTCCCAGCCGGAACAGAGGTCGACTGCCCTTGATACGACTATCGATAAGTGCCGATATGGCACAAGAGGAATAAAGAAATATTCAGTTTAGAAGCTTGAAAAACCAATAGCTCCTTTGTTTATATTTAATACAGAGTAACGACCAGACTTTGAGAACTTGTATCCTGATTTTCCTAAAGATATTGTAAAAGCCTGTTTCGTTTTGGGTATCTTTGTGAATGGCGGAGACGGCTGTGAAACTGAAGGTAGATTATCGATAACTGGACTTCAACAAGTGTAGGAAGCTAGACAGGTACCTGGAAGAATTACAGTCAGTAATGTGAGGAACATAAATATGGATCACTTCTTGAGTTCAGCTGGGTTTATAAAGTGGCATTTTACGAAAGTAAAATTTTTGGAAAAATTGATATTACTCCACTCAAAGGAAAACCGTTTCTAAAAATGGTACAAATGGTTCAAATGGCTCTGAGCACTATGGGACTCAACATCTTAGGTCATAAGTCCCCTAGAACTTAGAACTACTTAAACCTAAATAACCTAAGGACATCACACACACCCATGCCCGAGGCAGGATTCGAACCTGCGACCGTAGCAGTCCCGCGGATCCGGACTGCAGCGCCAGAACCGCACGGCCACCGCGGCCAGCTCTAAAAATGGTAGAATAAAAAGTTTTTAAGTGACTGAAAAACTTACATACCGTATTCATTTTCTCATTGTCGTTCATATTTTGAAATGATCAGCTTAATTCCTTGAATAGACTGATCAACGCATTTTTAGTATCAATGCTGTACTTGTAATTTTCTAAAGTTCTGCCCCACAAAACTGAGCGTCCTTCTACTAAAAAAAAATTAATTACTCGATTTTTATTTCCCATTGTGTAGACTTATGAGAAGAAAAATACAAATAAGAGTAGAATGAATGGACAGATGTACAGCCGGCCGGTGTGGCCGAGCGGTTCTAGGCACTTCAGTCCGGAACCGCGCGACTATTACGGTAGCAGGTTCGAATCCTGCCTCGGGCATGGCTGTGTATGGTGTCCTTAGATTAGTCAGGTTTAAGTAGTTCTACGTCTAGGGGACTGATGTCCTCAGATGTTAAGTCCCATGGTGCTCAGAGCCATTTTTTGACAAACGAGGCGTGGCTGTCTGCAGGTGACTGTGGTCAAGAAGATGGGGCGCACCGAGACGAGCAGGAAGGTACCGCTGGCCACCGACATACGCAGGAAGGACAATGGTGGACTCTACAGCCGGCGGCGAGGTGGACAACGCGGGGACGCAAGCTGAGGTGCCCGACTGTCCTACATCACCGTGCATGGGTTGGCAAGGCATCAGCAAGGACAGAAGGACGTGCAGTTGATCTTCGACTACGTGCTAAGACAGACGCTACGTGAAGCTCGTGAATCGGCAGATTTAATATGCAGAGGAGCGACATTTGTGCCATGTGATTATGCTCGCAAACATAATTAAAGTGTTAAAATTCTATTCAATACAGTTAGAATCCGACTGTCAAGGAAGTAGGGCTCTCTCCCTACTGCAGTTGACGATTGGTAAATTGATAAACTACACTACTGACCATTAAAATTGCTACACCACGAAGATGACGTGCTACAGACGTCAAAGTTAACCGACAGGAAGAAGATGCTGTGATATGCAAATGATTAGCTTTTTAGAGCATTCACACAAGGTTGGCGCCGGTAGTGACACCTACAACATGCTGACATGAGGAAAGTTTCTAACCGATTTCCCATACTCAAACAGCAGTTGACCGGCGTTGCCTGGTGAAACGTTGTTTTGATGCCTCGTGTAAGGAGGAGAAATGCGTACCATCACGTTTCCGACTTTGACAAAGGTGGGATTGTAGCCTATCGCGATTGCGGTTTATCGTATCACGACGATCTGCTCGCGTTGGTCGAGATCCGATGACTGTTAGCAGAATATGGAATTAGTGGGTGCACGAGGGTAATACGGAACGCCGTGCTGGATCCCAACGGCCTCGTATCACTAGCAGTCGAGATGACAGACATCGTATCCGCATGGCTGTAACGGATCGTGCAGCCACGTCTCGATCCCTGAGTCAGCAGATGGGAACGTTTGCAAGACAACAGCCATGTGCACGAACAGTTCGACGACGTTTGCAGCAGCATGGACTATCAGCTCGGAGACCATGGCTGCGGTTACCCTTGACGCTGCATCACCGACAGGAGCGCCTGCGATGGTGTACTCGACGACGAATCTGGGTACACGAATGGCAAAAAGTCATTTTTTTCGGATGAATCCAGGTTCTGTTCACAGCATCATGATGGTCGCATCCGTGTTTGGCGACATCGCGGTGAACGCACATTGGAAGCGTGTATTCGTCATCGCCATACTTATGTATCACCCGGCATGGTGGTATGGGGTGCCATTGGTTACACGTCTCGGTCACCTCTTGTTCGCATTGACGGCACTTTGAATAGTGGACATTACATTTCAGAAGGATAATGCACGACCGCATGTTGCATGTCCTGTACGGGCCTTTCTGGATACAGAAAATGTTCGACTGCTGCCCCGGCCAGCACATTCTCCAGATCTCTCACTAATTGAAAACGTCTGGTCAATGGTGGCCGAGCAACTGGCTCGTCACAATACGCCAGTCACTACTCTTGATGAACTGTGGTATCGTGTTGAAGCTGCATGGGCAGCTGTACCTGTACACGCCATCCAAGCTCTGTTTCACTCAATGCCCAGGCCTATCAAGGCCGTTATTACGGCCAGAGGTGGTTGTTCTGGGTACTGATTTCTCAAGATCTATGCACCCAAATTGCGTGAAAATGTAATCAAATGTCAGTTCTAGTATAATATATTTGTCCAATGAATACCCGTTTATCATCTGCATTTCCTCTTGGTGTAGCAATTTTAATGGCCAGTAGCGTATGTTCCATTTAACAAGTTTGTTTGCGTGGCCATCCTCCACAGCAAGCACAAGAATACTGTTTTGTAAATAAAACCGCCTTTTCTTGCTGCATCTTAACATATTTTTAAGACACGCGTTTCGCCTTTTTCTTTCTCTAAGGCATCATCAGTGGTATTTACAACGATGCAGTTTTGTTGTTTTTAGATTATCAAACAGTCGTGACGTGAAGTGTTTGACAATCTAAAAACAACAAAACTGCATCGTTGTAAATACCACTGATGTTGCCTTAGACTTTAGAGCAAGAAAAAGGCGAAACGCGTCTGCGAAAAATAAATTAAGTTGCAGCAAGAAAAGGCGGTTTTATTTACAAAACAAGTATGTTTCATTTTTCTGCCTTTTTCAGTAAATGTAGAGACAAAGAGTAACGCTTTCTGAAGTTTTGAGAAACAGAACGGCCAAATGTATGAATGGTGCTTAAGAAATAAATTGCTTTTAATCATCAGATTGAAGTTACATATTTTATATGGTTTTAAATGGGTATACGAGGGGCGTCCGAAAGTCCGTGCAAAAATAAAAACTAATTACGTGTTTGGGGTAAACCTTTTTTATTTTTCGACATAGTCTCCTTTTAGACTTATACACTTCGTCCAACTCTGCTCTAATTTGTTCATCCCTTCCGAATAATAGAAATTGTCCAAGTCTACAGAATAGCTATTAGTTGCTGTAATCACCTCCTCCTTTGAATAAAATCTTTGTCCCGCCAGCCATTTCTTCAAATTGGGGAACAAATGGTAGTCCGAGGGAGCCAAGTCTGGAGAACAAGCGGATTGTAAAACGAGTTGGAATCCTATTTCCATTAATTTTGTGACCACAACTGCAGAGCTGTGTGCTGGTGCATTGTCGTGATGGAAAAGGACATTTTTGCGTTTTTCTTGCAGCTCGGTTTTCAAACGGCCCAATAACGATGAATAATACGCACCTGTAATAGTTTTACCCTTTTCCAGATAGTCGATGAGGATTATCCCTCGCGAATCCCAAAAGACAGTCGCCATAACCTTTCCAGCAGAAGGAATTGTTTTCGCCTTTTTTGGTGCAGATTCTCCCTTGGTAACCCATTGTTTAAATTGTTGTTTGGCCTCAGGAGTATAGTAATGTATTCATGTTTCATCCACAGTGACGAGACGACGCTTTAAGTCCTGCGGATTCTTCCTGAACAGCTGCAAACCATCCTTGCAACAGTTCACACGATTTCGTTTTAGGTGAAGCGTGAGGAATCGCGGAAGCATCTTGCGGATAGCTTTCTCATGTCCAAATGTTTATGCAAAATAGTATTTACTCGTTCATTCGAGATGCCTACGGCACTAGCAATCTCACGCACCTTAACTCTTCTGTCGTCCATCAGCATATCATGGATTTTATCGATGATTTCTGGAGTCGTAACCTCCACAGGGCGTCTAGAACATTCAGCATCACTTGTGCCCATATGGCCACTTCGAAAATCTTAGAAACCACTTATAAACTTCTCTAATCGAAGGTGCAGAGTCGCCATAATGTTTATCAAGCTTCTCTTTAGTCTCCTGAGGCGTTTTGCCTTTCATAAAGTAATGTTTAATCACCACACGCAATTCTTTTTCGTCCATTTTTTTTGACAATCGCACGACTTCCGTGATTCACATGAATCCCAAACACACTCAACTAGATCAATATGGCTGAAACTTGGTATCATCCAAAGATGATACTAACTAAACATGACCTCGATACGCTCCGGTGGTGCCATCTCTCCGACTTTGCACGGACTTTTCAAACGCCCTTTGTATACGCTTGCTAACGACAAAAAAAGCCTTATAATTTTTCTGTTTTATTGTAAATTTATTGCGTCTAGAGCGTCATTGTTCAAAGCACAGTGTGATTTATAAAAGCCTAAAAGGCAGTTAACAGCATACGAAGCTTTTATTTTATGAACATGTAATTTGTACTAACTGGAGCTCTACATAAAATTAAAAGATGAATTTCCTTGTGTAGACAAATCGAGAATTAATCTTTTCGCTAAGAATTGAGTAACTCGATAGAACACGTTACAATTGTGCAGCAATTTTTGAGTCTTGTTTGGGCTACTGATGTCAAATAAATGTTTTAAAAAGTTTCTCTTGACATTCGTTAAACCTCCGGTACGTTCCACTTCCCTAATCCAAGTCCTCTCCTTGTTCACTGTTGTTATGTCGAAGACTGCCCCGGCGTCTAGTGCTCGAAAGAAATGAAGACGCCAGTGTTGTTTACTGAGCCCTTAAGCCGTCGGCACGCGGGCCGTGCTGTCGAACGTTAACGTTGAGCGTGCCCAGTTCAACGTGCTGCTGAACGCTCAGGAACGATGCGACTTGTGCATACGGTACGTGGGCCCCAACGTGGTATACGCGATCGCAACACACTCCAGCGGCAGCTGAGGGATGTTTCTAGTTCGTAAATCACACTGTTTACTCAAAGGGCGCGCGTAAAATTCCCACGTTAGCTCTATTAAAACGCACATTTCCTCCATCGTCCACGAAAAGGAAAGTACCATGTCCAATCAATAAGGACATAGGTTTATAAAAGTTCCATTGTAAACACTGCGGTACAAATTTGGAATACTTCTCCGCATAAGATATACTTTATTTCATCATTCCCACATTGTGGTAAAACCTCAAGGCCAGTCTTACTTGATCATTGTTCCTACCCAGTAGCAGAATTTTTGCAACATATGAATTACGAAGCGTAAAAGAAAAACGAGCAAAATATCTTTATACAAGTACCGCAAGCTGTGCCGTAGATTAATCCAATCGAACAAAGTCACCCCTCAAAAACAGGTGAACTTATATTTACGCAACATCAAATATTATAACATATACTTATATTAAACTAATAATAAAGTATCAGAACCTAATAAAACGCGAATGTTAGGAAAAAATTTGGAAGTGTTAAGACGCGATCAACCGTCCCAACAAAAACTCATTACCGGACACAGACGCTACTCATTATGCTTTTTTTTTTTTTTTTGTAGTCTCATTTGGTTCGTTGCATCTGCTCGGTGCGACGTCGCAAGACACCCGTTTCAGTTCGTAGTTCATCCATTAACCCGTTTTTTTTTTTTTTTTTTTTTTTTTTTTTTTTTTTTTTTTTTTTTTTACAGAGGGCAACTAACCCTCTGACCGAACATGCTGAGTTACCGTGCCGGCTATACGCTAATCCAACAACGCGCTATTTGCACTTACTCGTATTACATTGCTCTTGCTATAAACGTTAATCGTAGATAATTATGTTACTAATTGAAATTTAATTATAACAAATTGTACCAAGAACAATGCGTTTTGGGTGGATCTCCAGTGTGTCGCTGCCAATAGCCTTCTCTCATAATACGCAAGTTACAATAATTCTTTTGCCACGAATATGATGTTTCTCATTATTTTATTGGAACGAATCACTCGACTAACAACGGGTTTTCCAGTGATTCTCAATTTTCTGGTGCTCAGAAACGGCATATATAAGTATAGGCTTGAAATCAATGCCAATATGGCGCCTCACAACTCTGTACTGAAGGGGAACGGCGTGCGTGTGACGCAGGTGGCGTTGTGCCATCTCATTGGTCAACGCTCAGACGCACGCTCAGAATATCTGACATGCCAGATATTGCTCTGCACGTTCGGAAAGACTCCCGAACGTGCTATTCCACGCTATGACGTCAGAAACTCGGCACGCTCAACGCTCAATGTTCGGATGCACGGTCCGCGTGCCGACGGCTTTACTATCCCACACGCCACCTCGCTAGCGGCACGCCAGCCGTCAGTTACTGTGGGAGTGCCTGGCAGCACCACGGCTGCCGTGTGCCGTTTGGACGGCAGAGGTCGGTGTCGCGCAGGTGTGAAAGCCGCCATACGGCTCCCCGTAGCAGGGCCGTGTACACGGTGCCGTGTAGACGGCTGCCAGACAAGCGTGGAACGGGGAGCGCGTCGGCTGGCGCGCGGCTGTCTGTGCCGGCAGAGGCGCGCTCCGAGGGCAGACGTAAACAAACAGGGCCCGCCAAGACTGCCTGGCGCTCCCGTTTCGCAAGGCGGCCGGCGCGTATGCTGCACATGGCCGCCGGCGCTTTTTGCCGCCACCAGGAAGCTCTCATTCAGCAGGCGCATGCGCATACTACTCGGGGCATCCATCTCGCTCGGCCCCGGAAGGCGGCTGAGTAAATACTAGCGCCGGAAGCTTACACAAGCCCGTAAAAGGGACCGCCGGTACTCTTTCGTGCGGCTCGCGCCTGTATCCGATTCGCCGTTTCTGTACCACGCGCGTTTTATTTCCTCGCCTGCAGCCGAGTTTTTGTTTCTATTTCCTCGCCAGTAGTGTTGCGGTCGAGCCCTGCACTTGACATAACAATGCTCTTCCGCTGAGAGCGATTCGCACGCGCCACGTCCAGAGCTCTATAATCGTCGCGTCACAGTGGTGGAAAGCTGACGATACGTACAATTGTATCTAGACACTACGTTATTACGGCAGCGTGCTGCTGCGCTGACTCAAAGCCATTTGCAGCACATGCAGCGGATAGAACAGCTGCAGTCTGGTGCTGGCAGGCCTCCACGCCTCTGTGGAATGCTTCTCACGGCTATTGAAAGCAGCGTGGCGCACAATTCATACAGCAACACAGCGAACTTAGTGGCACAGTAGTTATTTTCGCGAGAAGGACGGGTCAAATCTCCCTCAGGCCTCACTTGTAGGATTTCTGTGGCTCAACTAAATCACTTAACGCAAACGCCAACGCCAACACGATTCGTCTGAAAAGATACGGCCTATTTATTACATCTACGTAAACAAAGAATTAGTGGCGTAAGACGTAACACCCCCTTTTATTTCTTACGGTACCAGACCGAGGTTTTTGGCAAATCATATTACGCAGTGTTTCGAGAGACTTACCTTATCTTTCTTCCAAGCATCCAGTTTAAGATCTGCTGCACCTTCATATGGCCTATACCGATCTATTACCATCCTAGAAAGGCGTTTCCGAGTTCTTTCGCTGAGTATTGTCACTCCAACTTGATACGAACTTCAAACACTGGAACACTGGAGTTGGTGCTGTATGTAATTTACTTTACAGATGCACTTCACTTTCCCAGAACTGCTCCAACAGATCTAATCTCCCATCAACAATCCCTGACGGTGATTTCATGTTATTCTCGCATTTCATATCGTTTCTTAATATTATTTCTAAATACTTATACGACGGTCGTCTTGTTTTCTCCCTTTGTTACCCGCTTTACCTTACTTACCCACATTTAAATTTCAAGCCTTTCTGCATTTCCTTAAGATCACGCAACGACGGCACTTTTTTGTAGACAACAGCATTACCAACCAACAATGGCCGGCCTCTGTGACCGAGCGGTTCTAGGCGCTTCAGTCTGGAACTGCGCGACCACTACGGTCGCAGGTTCAAATCCTGCCTCGGGCATGGATGTGTGTGATGTCCTTAGGTTAGTTAGGTTTAAGTAGTTCTAAGTTCTAGCGGACTGATGACCTCAGATGTTAAGTCCCATAGTGCTCAGAGCCATTTGAACCATTTTTGAACTAACAATGTTATAGTGCAGCCGGTCGTTTCTAATAAATCTTTATGTACGTTGAGAACATTACAGGTCCTGTCAACTTCCTAGTGGCACACGCGACGGTACATTAGTTTCTGTCGAACATTTGCCGCCCAGGAGGCTGGGTTCTGTTAGTCACATATTCATCGTGCCAATCACACATCTGCTAAATACTCGTTATTAACGTATCTTGCTTAGCGTTACGCATGTAACAAGTAAGATATTACCTTGCTAGAAGATTCCATCCTGTACATAATCATACGTGAAGAAACCTTGACCCATGGGAAATAATGCCGCCACCAGCCACAGCCAGTGGCGACTTGATAAATCGAACAAGTCTTTACTGTCACTCAGTAAGGTTTATCGTGCATGCGGGCATCAGCCGCCTGCCCGGGAATCGTTTTGCTCTACGTCTACGCTCCTCAAAACATCTTACGGAGTGTGCCGGACGATATTTCACGTAGCACAATAAGTTCCCCCTACCCTGTTCCACTCAGTAACGGTGCTAGGGAGAAAGGTATGCCTGTGGATGAGGTCACGTTTCTCAGATTTTAACGTCACGGCCATTTTACAACATACTTCTGAGAGGAAGCAAAACGTTGTCCGGCTGTTCTTGGCACATACACTCTCAGAGTTAAGAACTCTTGAGCTCCACCTGATGTACAACGCCTCTCATATAGCGCCTGCCTCTGGAGATGGATAAGCATGCCCGCCGAGCTTATTAACCGATCGGGTGACAAAACTCACTACTGTTCATTGGCTCTGGTTCAAATGGCTCTGTGAACTATGGGACTTAACATTACTGTTCATTGCCTCCCTATTTCCTGTGTTGATGCTACCTGATAAAGAGTCGCAGAGTGACAAACAATAACGATGACTCGGTCGAATAAAGGTTTTGCAAACGGCCTTCTCCATCGGTGAATTACATTCCCCTGGGATTCTTGTAACCAATCACAGGCATTTGCCGCCCCTATAACTAGTTTCATGTGGTCATTCCACTTTAACCCTGACCCCACGGTCCATACTTTTAGATAGTTTACGCATGCACCTATTAGCACTGATTGATCGACAGTCACGTAATCTAAATCTGATATCTTTCCGAGGGTTATGCTTAACGCAAAGAACGTTTGTTTCTCCACACATTTTTCTTCACGATACTGAAAGAATTATTTGACAGGATATTTTAGTATCTCAGATACTGTTAGTCACCGTTTAATTTCTTTCTGCATACTCAGCTGCTGCCAAGACGTTGAATCAGTCATTAATGTTCTCTTTTCCTCCCGAAAAATTATTTAATTTGGGATAAACATGATAATCACTCGGCGCCAAGACCGGACTATAAGGTGGATGTCCAAAAACTTCGCACTTAAATTGCCGAAGCAAATCATTCGAAACGCAGCAAAAAGCGAGCCAGCTCAGTAATGAAGATGCAAAGAACCTCTGGACAGCAATCTACGTTTGCTTTGAGAGCCACACCGTAGTCGGTGAACGGTCTGACAGTAGGTCACTCCGCTCGACGAATAAAACAGGAGAGTACTGTGACTTTTCGATCCCAAAAGACTGTGCCCCTAACCTTTCTGGTGGTCAACATTTCTTTGGTCCTTTTTTGATTTCGTTGGAGAGCGTTAATGATGCCATTCCATTCAGCTTGTGCAAAGCTGATAACAATGTGGTAAAGAACCCGTCACCGTCCTTGTCGTACCGCGTGAGGAAAGTCAATGGAGCACCAACTCGTAGTTTTCTGTGTTCAACTGTCTAGTAACGTACCTCTCACACGCTTTTCTACAGCCAAAATCAGCATTAACGATTTGATAAAGAACAGGAGCGAAAATTTAGGAAAGCCCCAGGTCGGTTCATTAACAGAGAAACTCCCGTTCTGCTAAACTTCTTCCTCAATGATTTGAGTTCGTCAGTCATAACTGAAGGTAAGCCTGATCGTTCTTCATCTTGAATATTTCTTATTTCGTCATTAAACATGCTGCACCATTTTCGAACTGAAGCTTCTTTCATTACATTACCGTAACATTCGGATATCTGTCTGTAAATATCGAAAGAGCGGACTTTTTTGTATTCAGGAACAGTAGAACATTACGAACTTCACGCTTGGCGATATCGCTAACAGTGTCATACATTTTAAAATCGTCCAGATAAACAGTAAACGACTGTTCCTGCTCGCTGTTAGCGTCATACTGGCGCCAGCGATTAACAAAGTGTATGACACGGCGGTGGGGGTTGGAAGAAAATTGCGCGGCTCTTCACATCAAAATTTTCTTTACTTCTACGACCCTCGTATTAAGATGCATCTGCTTACGACAAGGGTTAACTTCCGATCTCTGCATCATGCTTCCATCTGCTGTGAGTCTTCCTGGCCTTGAGACTTACCTGTACACAACCGCATCATCCACAGTCAGCCTCATGGGTTCTAAAATTTTCCCGTCGAATTGAATCTTCGAACGAATTTCCGGCTTGCAGTCCCTCTACGTTCAGTACATTCCAAGATATTTCAACTGGACACCTACTAGTCATTCTCAGGTCAGCCATCGAAGATTGAGGAAGATGGCCTCCGTTCCGTAATATATAGGGCGCAATGAGTATTCCGAACTTGGGTCAAAATAAAGTTTACAGACGGATCACACTTCCCGACCGCACGGCCCTCGCTGGTGGAACCGCGGAACTCCGCTGTCTTCTGCGTTATCGCTCGCCGCGGCCATCGGCGTACTCTGTCGTCTTAGATTAAAGCAAATCGTGGAGACGAGAGACTTCCACGCACTGTGCAACTGATAGGCGCCATCACGGTTCATCAGATTTTATGCCGGGCGTATTTCCACGGTTTCCTTAACAATGGAGTCCCAAAAGGGTGTTCCTGTGGTCAGAATCATTGTTTCATCATACCTCATTGAATGTCGAGTGGAAACACAAAGTCCTGCTACAGAAAATTTGCTTGGATGCAAATAGCGAGTGCGCTGTTGATGCTCTGTGCAACGTTCGTTCACAGTGCGTGTGGTAAGATCTATGTAAGCCATACAGTACTGGGAAAGTATTTTGTAAATTCAGACCATTCGCAATAACAAATCGTCCTTCACCAATCCCAGAAGGTCTACAGTCTTAGACAGTGGGCGGAAGACCGCTTTCACCTGAAATTTACGGATGATTCTTGCTATCTTAAACGAATCGTTGCCCAAAAAAAAATGGTTCAAATGGCTCTGAGCACTATGGGACTCAACTGCTGAGGTCATTAGTCCCCTAGAACTTAGAACTAGTTAAACCTAACTAACCTAAGGACATCACAAACATCCATGCCCGAGGCAGGATTCGAACCTGCGACCGTAGCGATCTTGCGGTTCCAGACTGCAGCGCCTTTAACCGCACGGCCACTTCGGCCGGCGAATCGTTGCCCAAAAAATAAAGAAAAGCTAAAAAATTTTGCAAAATACCTTGCTAATGTCTTATGGCTTACGTAGGTCAGACCACACGAAACGTGAAAGAACGCTGCACAACACATCAACACTGCACTCGTTTGTGCAGCCAAGCACGCCTGCTATTGCCGAACGTTGTATTTCCACTGGGCATTCAATACAGTACGATAAAATAATGATTCTGACCAAACAACATCCTTTTGGGACTCCATTATCGAGGAATCCGTGGAAATACGCAGGGCTGAAAATCTAATTAACCGTGATAGAGTCTACCAGCTGGACAGTGCGTCGAATCCTATCATCTCAACGCTTTGCTCTAATCGAAGGTGACAGAGTATGACGACGACCATGACTAGCGCTAATGAAGCGGACAGCTGAGTTTCGCGGTTCCAACAGCGAGGGCGCTGTCGCCGTATAGTTTGGTCCGTCTGTCAACTTAATTTTGACACGTGCGCGGAATACTTACAGCGCGCTAGATGTTGGGTAACCAATGATGTCTTCGTCAGTCTTTGATGACTCACATGAGGATGAGTTCAGTTGAAATGCTGTAGAATGTGGTGAAGGATGACTGGCTGCAAGGCCGAAATTTGTTTGAACACCTGGAGTTTCCGTCATTATGCAATAAGGTCGTTTTAATGAACAGTAACGGTCACTGGAGTAGTTCACGATGCTTCCACATCCGGCAGTTTGCCTCCGTTAACATCGAGTAGCTGTGCTCTACTTACTACGTATAGTCTCCAGTCAAATTACGAGTACAAAGCACGCACAGACTTATAATAACAGAGATTTTACGACATATTTAATCCAGGACAGTGTGTGACGTGCGAAAAGAACTAGGGTTGTGTGATAAAACATTCTATTTCGTGGGAAGACAGCGGGATATTCCAGCACTGTGTTCCACATTACGCTGGAGTCGTTGGCTATCCTTACCTTTTTAGTCTAGTGTACTTGCGTCCACAGAGGCTGCTTGCTGCCGTCTAGACAAGTATTACTCAGCATTTTCACCATACTGCACTCGTAAGGTCCTACGAGGGTGGTTTGAAACGTTCTCGGAATCGCTACGAGAGGTCAGCGCTAGCGCAACGAGTCTTCCTTGATCCATTATGGATCGTGGGACGGCGGCTGGCGTGAACTTCTTGATGCAATAATTTACCAACAGCCGTGTGTATGGTAGAAATTTATTTTATTTTATGAACTTCTATGTCCTACCAGTTTCTGCATTACATTGATGCCATCTTCTTGCCCCACTCGTCATAGTCGTAAAATCTCTATACACGGAAGGAGCCATATAACTGGATCCGTGAATCAATCGTCCTGCAACAGCTCTTGGTGGCCAGGCGACACAGAACCTGTATACATCTCATAAAATAAATGCTGCATATTAGTTCACGATTAAAGACCACGAAAACAAGGATACGTGGAATGTGGCCTTAAGATTAGCCACGCAGCAAAATATGCATGTTTTGCTCGACTCTCACACACCTTCGAATGGCGAGACTGACTGATTCTCAAATGCGTATCTGTGTCGCCTGGCCACCAAGAGCTGTTGCCGGACGATTGATTCACGGATCCAGTTATATGGCTCCTTCAGTGTATAGAGATTTTACGACTATGACGAGTGGGGCCTGAAGATGGCATCAACGTAATGCCGAAACTGGTAGGACATAGAAGTTCATAAAATAAAATAAATTTCTACAATACATACGGCTGTTGGTAAATTATTGCATCAAGAAGCGCAACGAGTTGTTCGCGTGACATTCATTGGACTATTGCCTGTAAACACGTGCCACGTCAGTGCTCTCGGAAGAGAGCTGTGGCGGTGACGTGGCTCTGTTGTTGTTCCCGCATAGTGATTTGCGAAAAAGGAAAAAATCGAGATTCGGACAGTGATTAAGTACTTCGTAAAGAAAGGTATGAAAGCAAAGGACATTCATGCCGATTTCCAGAATGCACTGGGAGACTCTGCTCCTTCATATTCAACTGTTGCCAAGTGGACAAATGAATTTAAATTTGGTCGGGAGAGCTTAGATGATGATCCGCGTAGTGGTCGCCCAAGATGTGTCACTACTCCAGAAATCATTGCAAAAGTGCACAAAATGGTCATGGAGGATCGCCGATTGAAAGTGCGTGAAATTACTCACGCTTGCCAGACGTCATCTGAAAGGGTATATCACATTTTAACTGAAGAATTAGAAATGAAAAAAACAATGTGCAAGACGTGTACCGGTACCCTTGAAGCGCGCCCGCACACATGTGCCGTCGCCATGGCAAAATTACACGAACTAAGGTATGAATTGTTGCCACACCCACCTTATTCACCTGATATGGCTCCGTCAGACTTCCATCTCTTCCCAAAACTGAACATTTTTGTTGGTGGATGAAGATTCACTCTAAACGAAGAATTGATAGCTGGAGTTGACAACTATTTTGCAGGCCTGCAGGAAACTCATTTTCGAGATGGGATCAAGGCACTGGAACATCGTTGGACCAAGTACATTAATCTACAAGGAAACTATATTGAAAAATAAATAAGTTTCAGTGATGTAAGTACTTTTTTTCTGTTCCGTTCCGAGAACTTTTCAAAACTAAGAACTTATCTTCTCCTAAGGGCGTGATATACTACCATCCCAGCCCGCATTGGTTTCCCCCGCTGCTCTGTGTCAATGCAAGCATGCGTGATGACGCATAGCGCAAGGGAGAGCTCATCAGCGATCCGTGACAGAGAGATGCACTCTTCGGCTTGCATCCAAGATGTGTACCGCTTTGAACCGGACGAGCACTGGAGCAGGCAGATGCAAGAAGCAGCTGCATAAACGGGCTGCACTAATGGGGCCAAATGCGAGCAAGCAGAACTGTAAACACGCAGTCTGGGCGGCTGGTTAGCCGGCGACACCGCATCAAGCGACTCACGAGGTCACAGAAGGAATCCCGCTAATCAGCAGCGTCTGATGAGGAGCGCTCGAGACGGAGGGCGTTTGGGTCGTTTCTGCCCTCCTCTTTGTTGTACTTTCAATCCTTCGTCTCTTTACGCTGGAGCAAGGTCTGAGCTGCTTACCTCTTAAACCAAAGTGTTTTAAACAACAGAGGTTTTTAAATATTAAAAAATATCAACATGCTATTAAATTTATATTAAAACTGTATTCCGACTTTTAAAATAAATGCTGTTGAGAGTATCCTTCCGATTAAAAAAAGAAAAAAGACCAACCATGCAAATCATATGGATGGTGTAAAACTTTTTTGAACTATTTATTTATTTGGTTCGTTTGGACCCTGTAGCATCACGAACGACTTGTTCGGGAAGTCTTCTTTCTTCCCAGTACATTTCCAGTCTCTCGCTCCTCCTGGTTCTGCTTCCTTGATCTTAATTTTGACTATGGAGTCAGTCCACCGACGACCTAACACTGTATCCCCATTGCTGAATCTGTCCTGCACTGCTGCGTGCAGATTTCTTTCTCTTATTCTAATCTCCGTGATTTGCTTCATCCAGTTGCTCGCTGTTAAGCACGTTGCGCTCTATACATGTATCTTCTTGGTCAACGTCTTGTCCTCCATCCTGATAATGTGCCCGACAATCCTTATCGTGCTAGAAACTGGCTCAAAACTCTCATACAGCTTCTGCCTTGAGCTATGTATCCAGACATCACCCAGTTTCTTCGTGCCCCAGATGTCTCCAAAGATCTTTCGTTCCACTTTTTCCGACAGGATGCACACTCTCCGGGTCATTGTCTACGTTGCATACAATGCGGTATTTCTGACTGTTGACATAAAATGTCTCAGTCTGACGATAGGCTGTCTCTGTCACATATCGTAGTTTCTGCAGCATTTGGGCCCCATCTATTATGCTCTTGTTGGTATGGAACTTGCTGTTATATTTTCCCCAGGTAACGGAAGCCATTCACATTCTCCACTACTTAAGCTTCAACCTTCCAGCTGGTCACTGCATTCTTATTATACGCTATCTTCAGGCTGTGTTTTGATGCAGCTACAGAAAGATTTTCAAGTGCCATTTTTGCATCTTCTTCCTTATCATGTAGCGAAGCCATATCATCGGAAAAGTCTCGGCTGTCTACTGTCGAGTTATGTTTCATTTTGTACACAGTTTGTACACGTTCAATAGCCATGGTTTCGTTCACCTGTCTCCACCTTCGACCACTTCACTCCGTGATAACAGAATCGGTGACATTCCGTCTCCTTGACGAACTCCTGTCCTTATTCCAAAGCTTTCCGTGACTGAAGTGCGGTACCTGATCCTATCGTCTGTGCCTTTTAAGGTGTCCTTTACTAATTCGTGTGCTACTGTGTCCAGTCCTCTGGCAAGAAGGACATTCGATGACTCATTCCTGTCTACAGAATCGTTAACCTTTGGTAAAGTCCATCAATATTCTTACAGCGTTTCCACATTTCCTGTGACACTGTTCTAATACCCTTTTGAGTCCAATGATATGTTCGGTACAGTTCCTCTCCTTTCGGACACCAGTCCGACCGTCTCCAATACTTGACTCGAGCTGCTCTTGTACCCTCCTCAACAACAGTTTAGAGAATAATTTCTCCATGAAGTTCACAAGTGAAATCACTCGGCAGTTTTCCAGTAACTTTTTGTCACCCTTCTTATGTGCTAGAATAATGATAGCTCCCTTCCTGTCTTTCAGTATCTTTCTATTCACCCACATATCCATTATCATTTTGCACATACTATCTTCTATTGCCGGACCACCCCATTTAATCACCTCAGCGTAAATTCCAACTTTACCTGCAGCCTTATTTTTCTTGAGAGCCTTATTTGCTTTTACCACTTCCGTTCTAGAGCGTGTAAGATCTTAGTTGCTTCCATGTACAGCAGCGTTAGCATTTCTGTTCAGTGTTCAACAGATCGTTGAAGTAACTTGCTATTTCTCTCCTGTTTTCAGTTCACCACAATGACCTTTCATGTCCTTAAAGAAGGCTCGTGTCTCGTGTTTCTTGAGTGCATCATCCGCTGCTTTCAACTACTCATTTCACTTCTCTTCTGGCGTTTCTTATTATTTTAGTAGTTGTTCTTCTGATTGTCTCGTAGATTTTTCAAGTCCATTTCTTCCTCTGGTGTTTGCTAGACCCTCCACACTTTCCTTCTGTTCTCAACGATTTGAACAATTTATTGTAACATGTTCGCTGGTTTCATTGTAAGGCCATTTAGATACTTCATCATAACACAAATATTCTCCCATGTAGTTCGATCAACAATGATTAATAACTCAGAAGTAATAACGATGTGCATTATTACAATACTAGAAGAAAAAATACTCTTATTACTTTCCATTAAAACTGAGTTCAGGTCTGAGAGAGTTAAATAATGCTGCAGCCGAAATGTCTGAGCATTTACCTGATGACTTAAAATACCTGACAGGTAGCAAACATATATTTGAAAGAAAGCTACGAAATTACATCTTGGTAATTTATATCCCATAAAATAATATCTATTTGAAAATTTATAGCTCACAAAGTGGTAAAGAACTACATGCGTATCTCTACTATTAAGTAAAAATACTTTTTTGTTACGTGAACTATCTGTAAATTTTCATGATGCAGCCTTGGTTAAGCAGTATGAGGGTGAGTCAAATGAAAACCTTGGGCAGAAGTGGTACAAAGTTGTATCACTTTTCAACATAATCTCCCCCACGCTCAATGCAAGTCCTCCAGAGCTTATAAAGCGCATAAAATCCTTTAGAAAAAAATTCTTTTGGTAGTCCGCGCAACCTCTCATACACCGCATGGCGTACCTCTTCATCAGAACGGAGCTTATTTCCTTCCATTGCGTGTCTGAGTGGTCCAAACACATGGAAATAACTTGGTGATGAGGAATGGCGCCATTCCTTTCTCGGTCTCTTCGTTTCCGATTGGTGGAAGTGAACCCAGGTTTCGTCTCCAGTAACGATTCTTGCAAAGCGCCGAAGAAGTTTCTCGCAAGCATCAACACGTCGTTCTTTCATTTCAGGAGTCAGCTGCCGTGGCACTCGTCTTACAGACACTTTGTGAAACTGGAGCACATCATGCACAATGTGGTGTGCTGACCCATGACTAATCTGTAAACATGCTGCAGTGTCATTCAGTGTCATTCGGCGGTTTTCCTTCACTATGGCTTCATCCGCTGCAATGTTCTGTGGAGTCACAACTCGTTGTGCCTGACCTGGACGAGGAGCATCTTCCACTGAAGTCACACCATTTGCGAACTTCCTACTCCATTCGTAGACTTGCTGCAGTGACAAAGATGCATCACCGTACTGAACCTTCATTCGTCGATGAATTTCAGTAGGTTTCACACCTTCACTACGCAAAAACCGAATAACAGAACGCTGTTCTTCCCTGGTGCAAGTCGCAAGTGGGGCGGCCATCTTTATACTGATACTGCGACGGTATGTGTGCATTTGCACTATGCTGCCACCTACAGGCCATTCTGGACGCTGTTTGTAGCACGCTCACCAACTTACAGGATAACGACGCGAAATTTCGATTTGTTATTACAAATTTAAGGTTTTCATTTGACTCACCCTCGTACTTTAAATTCTTTTTTTTTCACGTAATTGCAGTATTTTGTGCAGGTGAGAGAGAGAAAAAAGATTTAAACATAGGTACATGGGTAATATAGTGTCTACAGATTTCTCCTCTGGGTAGGATCAGGTACTGAACTTGATTCTTATATTAACCGGTTTGTGCTCTGTCTTCAATGACGCTATCATAGGAGGAACTTTGTCAGAACTGTTACTGCTGTGACGATACATGAGACACAGTAGAGGAACAATCGTGGTAAATCTTTCCGTCCAACACTTTACAACAATTTAAACCAGATGTGTGTGTGTGTTTTTTTTATTTTTTTTAGTTTTTTTTAGTGGGAAAACACGAGTACTCACAGCAATGCGTTTATTATTAAATAATGCATTTGCAGACATGGACTAACGGATGACATCAAAGTATTTTGTTAATAATGCTGTATGGGCAAATCCAGTAGCTCTTAGACACACTCGATGGCATGCTTGATCTATGCAACAAAAGTAATTTTAAGACGTTTGTAAGGTCGGCGTTACAGGATTGTTTTTCCTACTCGTCCCCATTAACTTACATTTTCCTACACCTAGAGCAAATTCTCATTCATCACACCAAATAGAAATTCTAAGTCATCTTATATCCTGTTACAGTCACTCGATGACGTCTTCCAATACTCCACAGTGTCATCAGCAAATAGCCGTAAATTGCTGAGAATAAGAGCGGCCCCATCACATTTCCCTCGAACACCTGCGACGGTATGCTTGTCTCTGACGAAAATTCGCTGTCGTGGACAACATATTAGGTTCCACTACTTAAGAAGTCTTCGAGCCATGCACTTATCTGTGAACGTAAACCGTATGCTCGAACCTTTGTCGGCAGACTGCTGTGGAACGTTGAGTCAAATGTGTCCGGAAATCTAGGAATATGAAATCTACCTGTTTCCCTGTGAGAAAAGAGCAAGCTCAGTTGCACATAAGCGATGCTCTCTACTGATAGCACTCTGCCTTTCTATTTCCGTTGCACGCGCGCCTTTTGTCACGCAGCCATCTTTTAAGAGGTGGCAGACAGCCTGTTGCGAATTCCGAGCTGGTGAAAGGAATTCTTGACTGTTACCGCGAGGAACACTGATCGATGATTCCACATTTATCAGTTTTTTCGTGGGGCGTTTTTCCGGCAGTTACTGGCAACCAATGCAAATGTGTTGTCCGTATGTTGAAGCCATGGTTGTTGTTCCCCCAGCTAGACGGTTCTCACTTAAAACAATTGAAAGTTTGATTTTGTATTTGAATTTTTTGAAAGATATATGTCTCTAGAATGTTGGGACGAAAAGGTTTTTTAATCCGTGCTTTACAAAAGCTTCTACAGCTCATCGTTCGAAGCAGAGTCACGGCTGCAGTATGACTCTCTCAGGTAGAAAACTGGTCGTGTCGTGTCGTTCACAAAATTATTTACATTTCAGTATGCATGCAAACATATTCGCCGAGAAAGGCCGACCAACGACGTGTGCAGGCTTTCGAACACAGCATATCCAACTCGGCTAGACCGGCTTTTCTCGCCAAGAACGAGGTAATTGCTCTACAGGAGCAATTCGAGTTAGAGGAAGGGTAATATACGGTCCTGAAATTGCGGACTAAACGGCATCGAAAACACTTTTTTTTGTCAAATTTTGGTCGGAATTGGTCAAAACATAATTTTCGGTCCGCCATATTGGATTAGCCATTTTGAATCTTGAAAACCTGATTTCAGATTTGTGTTCACGGACATCAAAAACATATAATACACATAAAAGTTTTCTCTAAACTTTCAACAGTTTTTTCTCAAGAAACGATTTGTCAAAACTGCGTGCAGCATAAAATAAAAACGGTTCTACCAATTAACTTCTACCTCTGTCCCCCGAAAAGTAAACATTTATGTTGGGAGCTTATGCCTATGATATCTATGATATACGAAATTTGCTACTATTAACTATTTTTTTGTAAGGCCTTAAAGAGTGAACAAAGCCCCAAGAGTCGATCTCAAAGTTCGAGCTGGCACCATATCGTTAAATTTAAGGTCATTTCATTGTGGTTAGGTATAAGCTCCCATAAATTTAATGTAGTATCGGCTGATGTTACTCATTTTTTATTTCAGTTAAGTCCTGAGAGGCAACACTGCACGCAGTAGGCGTACTTCAGACTCACAGGCCCTTGAACAATCCATAATTAAGGGCAAAAATTTTTTATTGAGAATCTAACATAAATTTCAAAGTATGATCAGTCATAATCCCCAAACAGATACTTTGAATATCTTTTCATTTTCACAAAAAGATTTCCAAACTTTGCCTATCTTTTGCCCATTTGAATGAGAACGTGGCCAAAAACAGATGCGGAAGTTTACTTATTGCAGTTTGGTTACTTGTTCAGCCAAGTATTTACTTGCATCTGCTTGAAAAAGTGGGAGACGGTAAATCAAAATAATATAAACAGCAACAGATGTTCGTATCTTGGATTGTTATTCCATGGTTTTTTAACACTATGACGTCGCACGTTAGTAGTCAGGTATAATATAGACTTGGTACTTAGTATGTGGGTATTTGTTATTAAATAATGCATTACGTAATTTGCTGAACAATCTAGCACCTCATATCTGCTTTGGAATAGCGCTTAGGAGTCATGCTTCGCAGTGGGGACAGAAAACGTCGTGATATCGTTAAATCGTAATAATTCTACCGATAGCACTAAGCCCGCATTTTTAACACAAACTGCGACGTTACACACACATTAATAGTGTAGGTGAGATGTAGATTTGGTGTGTAGCAAGAGTTTATTTGTTTAAATATCGTGTTGTGGCAGGATAATTGTAATTACGTGTCTTCTTACTCTTTTTTTATTCAGCCAGGCAGCGCTGGATGGCCAAAAATGACATCGCTCGCACATCATCTCTAGTACTAAAAGTGGGATTGTTGGGAGAAGAAGTCAAGCTTGTTTCTTATTGGTCCAGAGAGGAAAGAAGGGGGCCGAGGGGCGGGGGAGGAGGGAGTGCTTGTCGCTTAAACTGTTACCAGGATTATCTGCAAAGCCACCTACAGATTTCCGCTTGCGAACACGTAGGCCTCGCCGGGTTGAGACACTTTTGCTGTTATTAACGTCGGCTGGATGCCACATCCTGATGCTTGACTTAGTATCAGTAAATAACGTTCAATTTAAAGTTTTAAGTCGGATAACAAAAGAGAAAAGAAATATTTTTTGTTTGATATAAGTACAATTAATAGTTTTCGGATTTTTTCCCGTGGTTTCAGTGTGAAACCTTTGTTCTTGTCACATTTCATGACGGGAAGAACCGTGTTAATTCTGAAGAGCGAGTTTGTCAGTATATAGATATATGAAATAAATGGCGGTATCTTTTGGTTGCATTGACTTAGAATCTTCACGTTTTTACATCGCCAAGGGATCGTAGACCTTACTACGTGATATACGAATAACAATAAATCATCCTAATCCTTCCACTACAATATACAGGGTGGTCAGTGACCGGGCCAAATATCTCACGAAAGAAGCATCAAAAGAAAAAACTACAAAGAACGAAACTCGTCTAGCTTGAAGGGGGAAACCAGATGGCGTTATGATTGGCCCGCTAGATGGCGCTGCCATAGGTCACATGGATATCAACTGCGTTTTTTTTTTAATAGGAACCCCCATTTTATTACATATTCGTGTAGTACATAAATAAATATGAATGTTTTAGCTGGACCATTTTTTTCGTTTTGTGATAGATGGCGCTGTAATAGTCACAAACGTGTAAGTACGTGGTATCAAGAAACATTCCGCCAGTGCGGACGGTATTTGGTTCGTGATACATTACCCGCGTTAAAACGGACCGGTTACCAATTGCGGAAAAGGTCGATATCGTGTTGATGTATGCCTATTGTGATCAAAATGCCCAACGGGCGTGTGCTATGTATGCTGCTAGGTATCCTGGACGTCATCATCCAAGTGTCCGGACCGTTCGCCGGATAGTACGTTAGTTAAGGAAACATGAAGTGTTCAGCCTCATGTGAAACGTCAACCACGACCTGCAACAAATGATGATGCCCAAGCAGGTGGTTTAGCGTCTGTCGCGGCTAATCCGCAAATCAGTAGCAGACAAATTGCGCGAAAATCGGGAATCTCAAAAACGTCGGTGTTGAGAATGTCACATCAACATCGATTGCACCCGTACCATATTTCTATGCACCAGGAATTGCATGGCGACGACTTTTAATGTCGTGTACAGTTCTGCCACTGGGCACAAGAGATATTACGGGACGATGACAGATTTTTTGCACGCGTTCTATTTAGCGACGAAGCGTCATCCACCAACAGCGGTAACGTAAACCGGCATAATATGCACTATTGGGCAACGGAAAGTCCACGATGGCTGCGAGAAGTGGAACATCAGCGACCTTGGCGGGTTAATGTATGGTGCGGCATTATGGGTGGAAGGATAATTGGCCCCCATTTTATCGATGGCAATCTAGATGGTGCAATGTATGCTGATTTCCTACGTAATGTTCTACAGATGTTACTACAAGATGTTTCACTGCATGACAGAATGGCGATGTACTTCCAATATGATGGATGTCCGGCACATAGCTCGCGTGCGGTTGAAGCGGTATTGAATAGTATATTTCATGACACGTGAATTGGCCGTCGAAGCACCATACCATGGCCCGCACGTTCACCGGATCTGACGTCCCCGGATTTCTTTCTGAGGGGAAACCTGAAGGATATTTGCTAACGAGATCCACCGACAACGCCTGACAACATGCGTCAGCGCATTGTCAATGCATGTGCGAACATTACGGAAGGCGAACTACTCGCTGTTGAGAGGAATGTCGTTACACGTATTGCCAAATGCATTGAGGTTGACGGACATCATTTTGAGCATTTATTGCATTAATGTGGTATTTACAGGAAGTCACGCTGTAACAGCATGCATTCTCAGAAATGACAAGTTCACAAAGCTACATTTATCACATTGGAACAACTGAAATAAAGTGTTCAAACGTACCTACATTCTGTATTTTAATTTAAAAAACCTACCTGTTACCAACCGTTCGTCTAAAATTGTGAGCCATATGTTTATGACTATTACAGCGCCATCTATCACAAAGCGAAAAAAGTGGTCCAACTAAAACATTCATATTTCTTTACGTGCTGCACGAATATGTAATAAAAATGGGGGGTTCCTATTTTTAAAAAAACGCAGTTGATATCCGCTTGACCTATGGCAGTGCCATCCAGCGGGTCAACCATAGCGCCATCTGGTTTCCCCCTTCAAGCTAGACAAGTTTCGTCTTTTGTAGTTTTTTCGTTTGACGCTTATTTCGTGAGATACTTGGCCCGGTCATGATCAATGGACCACCCTGTATAGACCTCAGATGACGAAATTCTCGTATTTCGAATAATATTTTAATGAATTTATTATTTATAACAGACACTTGTATCCTGGTCCTCTCACTATGAAGCCCAGACTTAAAATGACGAAACTCACTTAACTGGAAATTAAGTGATTATTACAATTTATAACAACAAATGAATGGACATGCTTGCACACATGGACGCTAGTTACCGATTCGACTTGACGATGGCTGTATATTATGAGGCAAAATGTCGTGAAAGGCAATAATGATGGTTTCAATACACACCCAAAAATTCATGGCGTATTTTATTCGCTAGAATCAAATAGTGATGGATTACATCAAGTTGTGGCTACATTCTACACCTCCATCATTCGAACTGTCTCTTCTTGGAACTGAAAATTTTGTTCCGTCGTTAGTTTCCGGTAAAAACTTTAGCTTTGCCTACGGACTTTCGGATAACTTTGAATATATGTTTTGTGGTGGTTCTCTTCTATGAACTGATCTGCAAACGTGCACCAAACACGATTTATTCGACGTCGAACGGCAGTGCAAAAAAGGACATAATACGACGCTGTAATGTGAAGGGGGTGTATTGGAACGCAGAGTGCGGGCAGCAGCGTGTGAATACGCCGACGAGTAGGCGTAACAGTAGGAGCACGAGCCGCGGGGTGCGGACTGGCCTGCCATCTGTGGGCGGGTGGTGGCACCACGGGCAGGGCGCGTGGCGTGGGCGTCGCGCGATGGCGTCCGCGGCGCCCCGCGTCGCTCCAGCCCTGATCGGCGCCGGCCCCTACGCGCCGCCCACGCGCCACCGCTGGAATATTCCAGGCGGAACGCTATTTTTTTCTCTCCAATTTTCACCTGCCCCGTAAGGCCTGTGCCCACTTTCACCTCCTGCAGGCCTCCGCCTACTAAGAAAGGGTTCTACACAAAGGACGTCCGCCCCGCAGAACTGTAAGCCGCTTTGACGCTCTTCACTTAATAATGGCCCCAGTGAACTGTAACGCAGGGGCAAGTTTCATGATCCGTGTGCGCGCATATTCGTCCACCGGAAACTACTTTCGAAATACCGAGAAGGAATTCTCAGTGTGATATTTGGAAGCTTTCTGCAACGGCCTGCCGGCCGGAGTGGCCGAGCGGTTAAAGGCGCTACAGTCTGGAACCGCACGACCGCTACGACCGCAGGTTCGAATCCTGCCTCGGGCGTGGATGTGTGTGATGTCCTTAGGTTAGTTAGGTTTAAGTAGTTCTAAGTTCTAGGGGACTTATGACCACAGCAGTTGAGTCCCATAGTGCTCAGAGCCATTTTGCAACGGCCTACTGTCCACTCATATACGAAGCTTCTGAGAAGGCAAGAGGGAAGTGAACTTATAGCCTATCTTTCTCCTTCACAATTTTTGCAAGCTGTAACAGCTTGTAGTATTAGCTATCGTTTTCTGCAACCCTACAACCCCTGGGGTAGGGGGGGGGGGGGGGGGGTCAGTTTCAACGTATATATAAAAATGAGAGCCTCTCAAGGGGTACCCAGCGTAACTTCAGGAACACCAAAAGACACTGATCGCACTTACCTGGTCTGGTGGAAGTAGCCACCAGCTCAACAACACTGCTCCCTGAAAAACTCTCCTGTGTACATTTTATTTCATGAATTCGTGCTCTCCTTCTCGTGCCACATCCGTTTTCTTTAAGGTAAATAGTAGTCCAGGGAAGAGTTTGATTATTCTGTAAATGAGTACCCAGCTAGATTGGTAAAATAGATTGTATTGCTCAGGCCCTATGTTCTCCAATCAAATTGGTACAAATAAGTTTCACACCTCGCTCAGAGTATCTTGTGTTCAATACCAGTGGGAGGTTCCTACCCCATTCTGTGGCATCTAGTAGTCAGGCCTACTAGATGAGTGTCTTGCCAAACGAGTGCATTTATTATTCGTACATCCAAAATACTTTCATGATTATCATGCCCACTGCAACTCGTCTTTACTTCTTAATGCAGTGGAATGAATAACGCATCTGACTAATAGCTAGTGCACATTTCTGATGGACTCACTTCACCCTGCCAAGGCCACATTTCCTTCCTGTCGTATATATTTTATCCAAAGCTTGGACATCCCAGCAAGTAAATGGAGGTTATGATAAAGTACCTCAATAAAATGGCTACCCACATATCAATAATCAAGACTACTATTTGTTTTATATATCTGCTCTTTTATTAAAATAAATTCTATCACGCTAATGTTGAAAAATTCCTTGCGTTACACTCAAACACAATAGTTAAACAAGTGATTCTCCGCCCAATGGACATGACATAACATAAGCATTTTACTATTCTATGGTCTCGTATTGTTTCTGTCTAATGCTATTATGCACTTTCTGGATTGGTAAGGAATCTGTCGCTACTTCGTTCTCTCCCACACTCTCTTAACCGCATTCATTAGCAACATAACGAATTTGCTGACTTTCGTGCATTACTAGGAAAAATCATGCTTTTCCCACCGTATTTGAAACTAATTTTCTACTGTCTCAAGCAAATCACGCTGTCCGCCATCAGCTGTGCTCCCCAGGTTGTTCTCCCTCGCGACCCTTCGGAACAATGGAAAAAATGGCTCCCTTTTTCGCATATGAATTTTGTTGCTTCGCTTCCGTTAAAACTAAATGGATCACAACCTAATGGTCGGATTTTGATGCAGAGTGCAGCATTAAACTTAGAATATTCAGATGCATATGATCAAACACAAGAAACAAATTCATTTTTAAATAATCGTAAGTTTTTCTTCTTTTTCTTCTGCACTTCCAAGTTTAGGCACTTGCTATCGCCCCGTCTTCTCTTTTCACTGTCACCTTCTTCTGAGGTCCCTTCTTCCTCTTGACTGGTAAAGCAACGGGAAATACGTTGTAGGTTTTGCTAACTGTCTTTGCGAGTATCAAAATACGTCACGTACTTGACCGTATATTTTGACAGAACTAACTTAGAAACTAACGTTTATTATACCGCCAAGGGACCATAGACCTTAGTATGTGACATAAACTTCAGCTTGATACGTCTACCCCTTCCTGAGGAAAAGAGGTCTTAAGAAACGGATGGAGAGACAGACGGACTTAAAAAAAATTACAATTTTTCTACGTGTGTAGTGTGAAACCTCCCTTCTTTCTAAATTTCATGATTCTAGGTCAACGGGAAGTATCCTGAAGGTTTTGATGAGTGAGTCAGCGAGTATGAAATGCGTGACATAGATGGCTATGTCTTTTGACTGCATTGACTTAGATGCTTCCCCTTTTTATATCGCCAAGGTACCGTAGGCCTCCACGTGTGGCATTAATATCAACTTGATGCGACTACTCGTTCCTGAAAAAGGAGTTTGAACGAACAGAGAGACGGACTGACGGACAGCAAAGGGATCCCATAAAGGGTTCCGTTTTAACCGATCGAGGGACGGAACCCTAAAACGAAAAACCACAGGAAATGAGAAATCACAAGTAATTATTCTACTTGGTCCGTAATCCCTGGTTCCGACAAAAATGGGGAACTTAATATACTACTGGCCATTAAAATTGCTACACCACGAAGATAACTTGCTACAGACGCGAAATTTAACCGACAGGAAGAAGATGCTGTGATATGCAAATGATTAGCTTTTCAGAGCATTCACACAAGGTTGGCGCCGGTGGCGACACCTACAACGTGCTGAATTGAGGAGAGTTTCCAACCGATTTCTCATACATAAACAGCAGTTGACCGGCGTTGCCTGGTGAAACCTTGTCGTGATGCCTCTTGTAAGGAGGAGAAATGCGTACCATCACGTTTCCGACTTTGATAAAGGTCGGATTGTAGCCTATAGCGGTTGCGGTTTATCGTATCGCGACATTGCTGCTCGCGTTGGTCGAGATCCAATGACTGATAGCAGAATATTGAATCGGTGGATTCAGGAGGGTAATACGGAACGCCGTACTGGATCACAACGGCCTCGTATCACTAGCAGTCGAGATGACAGGCATCTTATTCGCATGGCTGTAACGGATCATGCAGCCACGTCTCGATCCCTCAGTCAACAGATGGGAACGTTTACAAGACAACAATCATCTGCACGAACAGTTCGACGACGTTTGCAGCAGCATGGACTATCAGCTCGGAGACCATGGCTGCGGTTACCCTTGACGCTGCATTACAGACAGGAGCGCCTGCGATGGTGTACTCAACGACGAACGTGGGTGCACGAATGTCAAAACCTCATTTTTTCGGATGAATCCAGGTTCTGTTTACAGCACCATGATGGTCGCATCCGTGTTTGGCGACATCGCGGTGAACGCATATTGGAAGCGTGTATTCGTCATCGCCATACTGGCCTATCACCCGGCGTGATGGTATGGGGTGCCATTGGTTACACGTCTCGGCCACGTCTTGTTCGCATTGACGGCACTTTGAACAGTGGACGTTACATTTCAGATGTGTTACGACACGTGGCTCTACCTTTCATTCGATAAGTGCGAAACGCTACATTTCAGCAGGATAATGCACGACCACATGTTGCAGGTCCTGTACGGGCCTTTCTGGATACAGAAAATGTTCGACTGCTGTCCTGGCCAGCACATTCTCCAGATCTCTCACCAACTGAAAACGTCTGGTCAATGGTGGCCGAGCAACTGGCTCGTCACAATACGCCAGTCATTACTGTAGATGAACTGTGGTTTCGTGATGAAGCTGCATGGGCAGCTGTACCTGTACACGCCATCCAAGCTCTGTTTGACTCAATGTCCAGGCGTATCAAGGCCGTTATTACGGCCAGAGGTTGTTGTTCTGGGTATTGATTTCGCAGGATCTATGCACCCAAACTGCGTGAAAATGCAATCACATGTCAATTCTAGTATAATATATTTGTCCAATGAATACCCGGTTATTATCTACATTTCTTCTTGGTGTAGCAATTTTAATGGCCAGTAGTATAGTAATTACGGAGAGATGAAATATTTTCTCTCGCTATGCAAAGACTTGCCTGGAGAGTTTCGCAGACCAGTTTTAGGACTAAAGACCACAAAAACACAAGCGAGACATAGTATATTTGCCTGAGCTTTATGCGCTAGGAAAATAAAGTAACATACCACTGGTAACAGGCATACTACACGCATGTACGAGGTTCGCAGTATTATAGCTTTTCTCTCCCTTTGCAGTCGCCGCTCGAAGCCTAGGCGCGATCGCATAGTTATTTACTGAGGCAGGAGGTAGTCATTGTTCAGCAGCTCCCGGATGTGTTGTGCTGGTGTGTTGGTCGTAAATGAGTCCTGTGTGTGTGTATGTGTGTGTGTGTGTGTGTGAGAGCCGTTACCGGCAGCCGGCACTAAAAGCCTGGACGCGGCGAACACCGAGCGGCCGAGACCGAGCGGCCGCCTCTGCGCGCTGACCTGTTCTGTACTGAGCGGCCGCAGCCGTCATCCGTGAAGACGCACGAGCCCTGCACGGTACGTCCTGAGGCGAGAAGGTGGTGTGGAAGAATGTTAGCTCCGCAGAAACAACGTGAGTAAAGTAGCGCACTCAGTCGGACACAAGAGAACGCAGAAAGGGAAGGCCTATATCTTTGACATCGATCTGTTGTAGAATTTTAGAACATGTTTTTTGTTCGCGCATCATGTCATTTCTTGAAACCTAAATCTACTCTGTAGGAATCAATATGGATTCCGGAAACAGCGATCGTGTGAGACCCAACTCGCTTTATTTGTTCGTGAGACCCAGAAAATACTAGATACAGGCTCCCATGTAGATGCCACTTTCCTTGACTTCCGGAAGGCGTTCGATACAGTTCCGCACTGTCGCCTGATAAACAAAGTAAGAGCCTACGGAATATCAGACCAGCTGTGTGGCTGGATTGAAGAGTTTTTAGCAAACAGAACACAGCATGTCGTTCTCAATGGAGAGACGTCTACAGACGTTAAAGTAACCTCTGGCGTGCCACAGGGGAGTGTTACGGGACCATTGCTTTTCACAATATATATAAATAACCTAGTAGATAGTGTCGGAAGTTCCGTGCGGCTTTTCGCGGATGATGCGGAAGTTGCAGCATTAGAAAATTGCAGCGAAATGCAGGAAGATCTGCAGTGGATAGGCACTTGGTGTAGGGAGTGGCAACTGACCCTAAACGTAGACAAATGTAACGTATTGCGAATACATAGAAAGAAGGATCCTTTATTGTATGATTATATGATAGCGGAACAAACACTGGTAGCAGTTACTTCTGTACAATATCTGGGAGTATGCGTACGGAACGATTTGAAGTGGAATGATTATATAAAATTAATTGTTGTAAGGCGGGTGCCAGGTTGAGATTCACTGGGAGAGTCCTTAGAAAATGTAGTCCATCGACAAAGGAGGTGCCTTCCAAAACACTCGTTCGACCTATACTTCAGTATTGCTCATCAGTGTGGTATCCGTACCAGGTCGGGTTGACACAGAGAAGATCGAAAGAAGAGCGGCGCGTTTCGTCACAGGGTTATTTGGTAAGCGTGATAGCGTTACGGAGATGTTTAGGAAACTCGAGTGATAGACTCTGCAAGAGAGGCGCTCTGCACCGCGGTGTAGCGTGCTGTTCAGGTTTCGAGAGGGTTTGTTTCTGGATGAGGTATCGAATGTATTGCTTCCCCCTTCTTATACCTTCCGAGGAGATCACGAATGTAAAATTAGAGAGAGAGCGCGCACGGAGGCTTTCAGACAGTCGTTCTTCCCGCGAACCATACGCAACTGGAACAGAAAAGGGATGTAATGGCAGTGGCAACTAAAGTGCCCTCCGCCACACACCGTTGGGTGGCTTGCGGAGTATAAATGTAAATGTAGACGTAGATGAATGACGAAGAACCAAATAACTTCACGGACAACGGCTGGTCGTAGACCGGAACATTCTGGAAACCTGCCGAACGGAGACCGGATTATTACATCATGTCGACGCCGAGGCCATTATAGGGGCGGACTTCTAATTCGGACTGACAGAAGACGGGTTGTGCTTGCGCATCTCAAGGGGGCCAAGTGGGTGTAGCCATTAAAACCGGATGATACATTTCACAAGGGTATTCACAAATTACCTCAGCAATCTGTGCAGAAGTAAGCTGAAGCAATGTAATTAGTCATTGTTGTTCTTAGCAAAGCCGCGTGCAAATTGTACCTCCATCGATGACGTTGTACCGTGTTCTGTTTGTAGGAAAGTCTTCAATCCAGTAGCGCACTTGACGATATTCCGGAAATATGAGAAAATGATTAACTAGAAGATACTGTGGGTCTGTGCCGAAGTCTCTCTGGAAATTAAGAAACGTGGTGGCAAGTTAGGAGCTGTCATATTTATAGCTTTTTCGGTGCTGTTCGTGAACGGAGCGAGGTTTCGCACGATCGATTTCACCGGAATTCTTTTAGATTCCTGGAGAGGAAGAATTCGATCTCATACGCGACGACAACTCACGTTATATAATTTTACACCAAACTGTTGCCAGCAATACACGTCTGTAGATCTCTGTGACCCTTATAAACCAACTAACAACTTGGGTGTGCTTACGCGGTATTTATTGCCCCCTTTGTCGCCTTCCCTTTTCTAAGGTTAAGATTTTGATAATTACTTCCGCTACGTATTTAGTCGCAGTAGCTCAAACTGTTCCGCAATAGCATTCAGATCAATGAATAGAAACCACGATGGAAAGTTTCGCTCTTCTTATCCTCTGTGTAAGTTAATTTGCGCTGGTTGTCAGGATTTAATAGCAGTTCGTTATAACCTCTCACTGCCACATCCTCTGGTCCTAAGAGCTTGTTTTAATTCGCTATTTGTGCTCCTTCATCATCCTTGAATGCTTGTCTCGTCTAACTCCCCATAAAATGTGCAACCTGATGTCTATGGCCGGCCGCTGTGGTCGAGCAGTTCTAGGCGCTTCAGTCCGGAATTGCGCTGCTGCTACGGTCGCAGGTTCGAATCCTGCCTCCCGCATGGATGTATGTGATGTCCTTAGGTTAGTTAGGTTTAAGTAGTTCTAAGTCTAGGGAACTGATGACCTCAGATGTTAAGTTCCATTGTGCTTGGAGCCATTTGAATCATTTTTTTGATGTCTACGTCAGCATTTGATCATTATAAGAGGCTACGGGCAACTCCGTGATATAGATTCCTTTATTTAGCATTCATCCTTGAAATGGAAAAAGTATTGCTAGCAGCGTTCAGCACAGACCCTAACTTCACTCATCTTACCACAGCATTTCTTGAAAAAGGAGGAGGACTGTATAAGCTTCGATAAAGTCATTTTAACCGAAACATAAGACTACTTTTCACTGCTGCAAAACGCAACCTTTGGTGTAACATATGACGTATGTTAACAACTAGAATAGCTAGATCATGACAACAACCTTGTCCATGGGTGTGCATTGGGATATGAAGCTGACTGTCTCTGCGGAGATTGTAATACTTACCGTATTGTTTATCAAACGTGTCGTCTTTTGCATTGAGAAAAAAATCCATCCCATCCAACATCTACGAAATAATAAATATTAAGTTTTTCCTGCGACCTTCAGTGTTCTTCGCTCAGATAATTTTGTTTCGGGCTTGGGAGTTCCCTGTGACTGGAATATGTATGCTGTGTCACCAAAAAGGAAATAGTTCTTATTTTTGTTATTTGATATCTATGTGACTCGAAATGCAACAACTTCAATACTGTTCTTGCAGACATCACAAAAGACCTGACCATAGAAGATAGCAGATCATAGGTGTTTAGAAATTCTTTACGCACAGCAGTATGAAGGATAATGCTTACGTTGCTAGGCATGGTCAAAGAGAGAAGGACAGATTAAGTATATGTAGTTATGTGACGGTTTCTTCAAAGTATATTAGTAATGACTCCACGAGTATTCATCCAAAGGCCTGCTCGCATTCCCAGCTTGTGTAATATTGTACGTCTCTTATTCTTTTCTATCATTTCATAGGAGTGACTGTACACAACTATGTCAACAAATGGAGTAAAAGCAGGTGCACTCCATCTATATGAGCAAATGCTGCGTATCTTCTAAAGTCTTATCACTGAAGCTCTCACAGTGTCTCTATAAATCAGATTACCAGTTATTTAGCACCGAGTCCAGTTTCAAGACCTTTTTACTGTCAAATATTAAGTATTCTAAATGTTATCCAAACATGAAATTTCTATTTGGTGCATGTCGTCCCGAAAGTTTTCCGTATTTTCTTGACTTTTATTACAATCATTTCTTGAGAGAAATATGGCTCCTAATTCAACATATTAAATCTTATGATTTCATAACCAAACACCAATTTTTTCTCCTCGAAATCTAAGGCTCTAAGGGTTGGGTTGTTTTGGGGGAAGAGACCAAACAGCGAGGTCATCGGTCTCATCGGATTAGGGAGGGATGGGACAGGAAGTCGGCCGTGCCCTTTCAAAGGAACCATCCCAGCATTTGCCTAGAGCGATTTAGGGAAATCACGGAAAACCTAAATCAGGATGACCGGACGCGGGATTGAACCGTAGTCCTCCAGAATGCGAGTCCAGTGTGCTACCACTGCGCCACCTCGCTCGGTAAAGGCTCTAAGGATACTTAATTGATATAAATGGAGTTCTACGTGGAAATTTTGTTCGTGGCCTGCACTTTACAAGCTGCTAGTGTTGTTGAGGGTGTAGAAACAATCCTACTTTCATTATTTTACAAATTATTTTTCATTTTTATCACGAAAACATTTACTGCCTCCAGTTTCAGTTTTGTTTCATTCATCTTGCACGTAAGCATTATGTAAAATATTTACCTTTGGTAACGGCATTTCTTTAATTAAATTAAAAGGTCGTAGATCTTTTCAGCAATGTTATAATGGATGAAATGAAATTATTTTTACGCTATATAGACAAAAATGATGAAACGAAATGAAGGTTAAATGCAGTTTATCAACATGCTTCTCTGCAGTTATAAGCAGATTTAAGAACACAGCTGCCAGTGCAAACATCCTCTTTGCAACAGTCTGCGCCAATTTTGCAGTCATTAAACCAGAGTTGTCCAGATGAGTTACGCATGCCGTTGCCTTTATCCCAGGAACCTGCTGAATAGACAGTTAAGTTTCGCGCGGTCACAAAAGCTGTAACTCCCGTCTAGTATCGATACGACTTTTATGTGCACTCTGCTCATGTGAGCGGAGCAGGATGTGAGTGGGTGGATACTGCTTTGATTTACGACTGATGGAGCAGATACCAGGCTGTCGCTGCTCAATGCCAACAGGCACGATCATCAAATACAAATTATATGCTGGGTGTCGGGAAGGGGAGGCGCGGAGAGACACTGGTCGAACCTTTCAGATGACCGCACATCGCGCAACTACCCTAATTTTAAGCAGGGCTTCTTTTCCGAGGTATGAAGCCATTTAAGGACCAAGTATTCCAATAAAAAAACTAAGTCAAGATACGATGTCATAGAAGACGTTTTTCCAGTTGAGCGCGACTCTCGGGCTCCTTGATAAGCCATTCAGAGGATCTTGTTTCTCGCTGAAAATATTCCAAAACGGAGTACACGACAGTAAACTTTGCGAAGAGCGTAACGCATATGCGCATGCAGCTCAGCAATGTGGCAATTATCATATGTTTTCTTTACCGTCCTGGCGTTGTCTGTATAAGTCGTACCACTGATGCTGGAGAGACAGTATATGAGACCGGTTGGCGGGTGTAGACAGATCATACAATTATGACTATTGCCACCTAGTGACCGCAGCAGTAAGACACATGGCGATGAAATGGGAACAAAATATTCCTTAACTGATTTCTTGCATTATTATACCCAGTGCGAATAATAAATTTAATAAAGGTGTTTTAGTAGAGTTTTATAGTATACCTAAATGACTGTGTATTATTTTGAGTTTATGGGCTAACGAGCTGCGAGATCTAAGTCATAGGGTTTTACGTGAATGGTCGTAACCGTACGCCTTCTTTCGTCCTGATTTCCAGGCAGGGTGCTCGCACTTCCTCCCTCCCTCTCTCTCCCCCTCAGAACAGGCCATCGCGTACCGTAGAGGGAATAATAGTGGTCGCCGTGCAACCACTCCGGTGGCCACGTCGCTTGGACTAAGTAACAGCCTACCGATGTCTGAGGCATTGCATGTACTCTTTGCTCTCAACCCCCTAGCAGCGTTCATCTTACGGATATACAGAGTGCTTTCCATAAGTAATGCGACCCATTTTTTCTGACGCAACGGTACACCACAGCGTGTTGTAACCGGCTGGGCTAAGTGGAGGGGGTGTTAGTTTCAAAACGCTCCTTGTCTCATTCGGCTGCGAGCTGCCGGAGAGTCAGGACGTGCGTTTCCGTCAACCCCGTTTTGAGTTTATGTAACACGGCACAATGGATCATTCTGTAGAGCAACGGTACGCTATCAGATTTTGCGTTAAACGTGGGAAGTCCGCCACTGAAAGTTTCCATTACTTCAGCATGCCTTTGGGACTGATTGCTTGCCCAAGTCACAAGTTTTCCGATGGCAGAAGTCGTTCACGGAGGGCCGAGAGGAATCACCGACGAACCTCGCAGTGGACGGCCATCAACCGCACGAGTCGACGAAAATGTGACGCGTGTGCGCGATTGTTTGAACTCTGATAGACGGCTGAGCCTTCAATTGATACACAAACTCTAAACATGTCAAAAACAACCGTTTTCCGCATTGTGACCGAAGATTTGAACATGAGAAAGGTGTGTGCCAAACTCGTCTCAAAAGTGTTGACCGACGAACACAAGCACATGCGAGTGCTTTGGTGCCGAGAAATGTTGGAAATGTATGAAAATGATCCTCATTTTTTTAAACTCAGTTATCACTGGTGATGTGGATTTGTGAGTACGACCCTGAAACAAAACGGCAGAGTTCAGAGTGGCACACGCCATCGTCGCCCCGTCCCAAGAACGCACGAATGAGCAAGTCCAGGATCAAAACCGTGCGCATTGTCTTCTTTGACGTCAGAGGCATTGTCCACCACGAATTCGTACTTACCGGGACTACAGTGAACTCAGCTTTTCAGCTTTCTACCTGGAAGTGCTCAAAAGACTGAAAAGGAGCGTCTCGTGCTGCCGAAGCGACATCAAGTACACATGGAAAGTTCACCACGACAACGCGCCGAGTCACAGCGCCTTCATTGTCAACGACTTCCTGGCCAGGACCGAAACCCCATTGGTTCCCCAGCCTCCCTACAGTCCTGATCTGGCTCCCGCTGACTTTTTCTTAATTCCTCGGTTAAAAGGAGTCATGAAAGGAAAACACTGGGACACGATTGAAAGCATCCAGGCGCATGTTACATCAGCTTAAAGGACATTCCGGAAAAGGCATTCCAGGATGCCTTCCAGGCAATGAAACAGCGGTTGTAGAAGGTTATCGACGCAAGAGAGTGCTATTTTGAAAATTTTTGATTATTTGTACGAATATATTCAATAAATAATTTTTTTATGAATTTGGTCGCATTACTTATGGAACGCACCTTGTACTGCAGCTAAAACGGCAAGGAACGTCGGTGAGCTTTATCTTAATACACTCCTGGAAATGGAAAAAAGAACACATTGACACCGGTGTGTCAGACCCACCATACTTGCTCCGGACACTGCGAGAGGGCTGTACAAGCAATGATCACACGCACGGCACAGCGGACACACCAGGAACCGCGGTGTTGGCCGTCGAATGGCGCTAGCTGCGCAGCATTTGTGCACCGCCGCCGTCAGTGTCAGCCAGTTTGCCGTGGCATACGGAGCTCCATCGCAGTCTTTAACACTGGTAGCATGCCGCGACAGCGTGGACGTGAACCGTATGTGCAGTTGACGGACTTTGAGCGAGGGCGTATAGTGGGCATGCGGGAGGCCGGGTGGACGTACCGCCGAATTGCTCAACACGTGGGGCGTGAGGTCTCCACAGTACATCGATGTTGTCGCCAGTGGTCGGCGGAAGGTGCACGTGCCCGTCGACCTGGGACCGGACCGCAGCGACGCACGGATGCACGCCAAGACCGTAGGATCCTACGCAGTGCCGTAGGGGACGGCACCGCCACTTCCCAGCAAATTAGGGACACTGTTGCTCCTGGGGTATCGGCGAGGACCATTCGCAACCGTCTCCATGAAGCTGGGCTACGGTCCCGCACACCGTTAGGCCGTCTTCCGCTCACGCCCCAACATCGTGCAGCCCGCCTCCAGTGGTGTCGCGACAGGCGTGAATGGAGGGACGAATGGAGACGTGTCGTCTTCAGCGATGAGAGTCGCTTCTGCCTTGGTGCCAATGATGGTCGTATGCGTGTTTGGCGCCGTGCAGGTGAGCGCCACAATCAGGACTGCATACGACCGAGGCACACAGGGCCAACACCCGGCATCATGGTGTGGGGAGCGATCTCCTACACTGGCCGTACACCACTGGTGATCGTCGAGGGGACACTGAATAGTTCACGGTACATCCAAACCGTCATCGAACCCATCGTTCTACCATTCCTAGACCGGCAAGGGAACTTGCTGTTCCAACAGGACAATGCACGTCCGCATGTATCCCGTGCCACCCAACGTGCTCTAGAAAGTGTAAGTCAACTACCCTGGCCAGCAAGATCTCCGGATCTGTCCCCCATTGAGCATGTTTGGGACTGGATGAAGCGTCGTCTCACGCGGTCTGCACGTCCAGCACGAACGCTGGTCCAACTGAGGCGCCAGGTGGAAATGGCATGGCAAACCGTTCCACAGGACTACATCCAGCATCTCTACGACAGTCTCCATGGGAGAATAGCAGCCTGCATTGCTGCGAAAGGTGGATATACACTGTACTAGTGCCGACATTGTGCATGCTCTGTTGCCTGTGTCTATGTGCCTGTGGTTCTGTCAGTGTGATCATGTTATGTATCTGACCCCAGGAATGTGTCAATAAAGTTTCCCCTTCCTGGGACAATGAATTCACGGTGTTCTTATTTCAATTTCCAGGAGTGTATATGCGCACCAAGCCATCCAGCGAAATACGTCACAAGGAAAGCAACTCACAAGGGGTACTTGCTTAACCCCGTCTTAGATAGATTTCATCACATATTTAAACTTAAAATAAGGATATTTCAATAATGGTTTTAGGTTGTAGATAAGAAAAAGTTTGCGTCTTCTGCAACTGAACGTTTTGTTTGTGCACACCTAACACGTTTCGCCTATTCTTCTAATCTAACAAAAAAGAATCACCACCACCCTCGGATAAAAACAGAGATAGCAGTCTTACGCCATAACAACAAAAGAATGTTCTCTCCACAGAAAGAATATTTCATACAGAAGGTCGTAAACAAAAATTAAAATACGCTCAATGACCAAAAGAGCAACAACAGAAGAACAATACCAAACTAATTTAAAGTTTATCATAAACAAAAAACGAAAAACAAAAAACGACGACGATGATGGAGGCCATCGTCGAAAGCTTGGAATTTTATCCGAATCTGACGCGGCAGTTGAACCGAAAAAATGTATTGCAAGGACTCCGTCGCGAAAAGCTTCACAGCCACGTTTACGAACTGACAGGCGATAGTGCCACACCTACGTAAATCTTTACCTTACGTAGTAGTTTCACTTACAAAGGAATTAATTTCTTTCTCAACAGCCTAAACTAATTTTATTTGTTGTAAGTCATGATGAAATGTTATTATGATGGACAGGGTGAAGCAGACAAAATTTTGGAGTGTTTTGGTAGAAGGGACCGATGGTCTCCGGTGCCTCCTCAGAGAGTGATTACATTTCGTTTGGTCTCTTACCCCTTGTATCGCCGACCTTACTCTTGATCCCCAAGCTTGCATTCAAACTGCTCCTTTCTGTCCCGGGTTTGTTTTTTTCTGGCAGGGTTTGTTGTACGTTAACAGCCTGCATTACTATTGTGAAAGTATGTTTACAGAAACGAAGATAATTCTAGTAACAAAGCCGAATAAACCATAATTATATGCTCGTAATTACAATGTAATGAGCCACCGGAGAACATAGATCCCTTATACCAAAATACTCAGAGAATATCCCTGAACAACCTCCGAAATTTTGGCGGTGGAGTTCTGTTTCATTCTGTATTACTAGCTCTATACGTATTGCTCTGTACCTCCTTAGATTTTTTTTATACTCATCAGACGTACTACCTAAGTAATGAGGTGTACGTGCACCAGACACGACTAAAATTAAAGGCCGGCCGAAGTGGCCGTGTGGTTAAAGGCGCTGCAGTCTGGAACCGCAAGACCGCTACGGTCGCAGGTTCGAATCCTGCCTCGGGCATGGATGTTTGTGATGTCCTTAGGTTAGTTAGGTTTAACTAGTTCTAAGTTCTAGGGGACTAATGACCTCAGCAGTTGAGTCCCATAGTGTTCAGAGCCATTTGAACCATTTGACTAAAATTAAAAATACAAACAAGTGCACATAGAAATGTGAATACGTATGAAATTGAGTAGAGTGGGAGTCGTGTTACGGCACAGTTCTGATTCAGATGTATAAGCTACGTAGATTAATCCTATGTTGTAGTGAAGAGGTTAGAGGAAGAAAGTATTAACCTTCAATTCAGTGACGACTAGTTCAGTCACACTACGTGTTATATTGTCGAAGGCACCATATGCTGATAACACGTTTTTCTCGTGTCTACTACCAAATACAGACGTCTATTATACAATTTGTTTTATCTTACTGTATTTATGTTCTTAACTTTGAAGATAGCCAAGCACATAACATGAAGCAATTCAAAATACGTTCTTGTTGGTTAGCACTTCCTTCCGCCGACCTGTTCAATTTTTTGCTGGATAACTTTAACATGTATTAAGCAGTACGAAAGAGTAATTGCGTTAGCAAGCACTGTCAAACAGTTGTTTACGCCATTGACTGTGACAAATTGAGAATACTTGACAGTGTTTCTAATCGTGGCAACCGAGCATAAGGAGTCAATTATACATACAAGCTAGCTCAAGGCACATAAAGCTAACTAACAACTAAGTTGGAAATTTTTTCATAGAAATGCAATACGCAGCAATGTCTCTCCTAAGCCAGCTAATCCAGATCTGTCCAAATAACCGTTACGAAGAGCTGTTGATTTTCATGTTCGATAATGAAGTACGTGTTAGCTCATGGAGATTAACGTCAACTACTAGACAAGCGTTTGCGAACCGTATGCCAGTAACCTGTTGGAACTGAATGACCTACAGCTAAATGCCTGGCTCGACGTACCCCCGAACTCGGATAAACAAGTTGTACAAACCACTTCCACGATTAAATGCAGCCAAAGGCGGATGTACCCGTTTCTAGATGCCTGGCTACGAAGGTAGTATTGGTATGTCTTTATGAACCCACTACGTACCGTTAGGTCACTGACAAACAACATTGCTTAGTTTCTACTAAGTATTGATATACATATCTGGAAAAGAAAATGGAGAAAGGAAGGAACGATACAAATCCTACATCACATATGGAAAAAAAAATTGTAAACCTATCCCTGCCAGCAAACTTCCCATAAATGAATTGTAAGCATTTCTCTTCATTTCATCTATAAAATAAAAGAAGAATTGTAGATCAGAAACCACCTCAATCATTTAAATATATTAAACTTGTCTCTACATGATTTTGCTGTGTTACGAAACACAGCAACGGTTAGCCTACGATGTTCAATGCGAGACGTATTCGAGATGTGTTTAAGCGGCAGCAGCGCTAGTGAAACACAAAGCGACATGTCTGCAATGAAAGCAGGTAACCCTGTCAGAGGATTTACATAAAGACTTCGTTACGGCAAATTTTGTCCTACTATTGTTAATGGGAGCCTGTGGGCGAAACAATGCGCTATTGATCTGGGCTTGGAAAGCGACGCAATCGAGCCCCTTCGGTGACACGTTGATGAAATTCTCTGATAATTAAGTCCGGCATGTGAAGAACCTGAATTTTCTTATTGCAGTTAAGTAGTACATCAGTTTTCCTATCGCAGTGCTAAAAGTAACTATTACATGCGAAGTAACATGGTCCAGCAAACTAAAAAAACAATATTCCACCTTTCTACCTGCAACTATACTCGCCAAATTACTGTAGGATAGTTGACAGACGATACTTTCCATAATCACCCTACAGCTTGTAACCGTCTAAAGTAACCGTTGACGCTGAAAGAAATTATAGGAATGTTTTCCGCTTGTTTTCCTTGGCCATATATCTGTGTCATGTCCTTATCTTTATTAGATATCTAAAAATATTACATGTATGGGCAATATTAATGATGACAAATTAGGCACACGCATTCTGGCTGTTACTGTTGTTAAAAGAAACAAAAATTACAATACCAACAACAAAAATGTTGATAGCTAATATTTAACAAACGAAGTTTTTCTCAAACTTTTAGTATAAAATAAGACCTCACTGAGAGTGACATAGTTGTCATGAAATATATTTTTACCGGGAAAATGAGAAGCGTTTATCTTTAGAAAAACAGGAGGAACCTATTCCTGTAGTTGATGAATTCCATTATACCATGTTAAACTTTCTTCCCTGTCAGACCGCCTGCCATGTAGATGACCTCAAGTATCCACAGATCCTTCAATGAAAATTATTTGCGAGCAGGTTTTCGCGAGGTTACCCCGGTCTTACTTATCATTTTCAGAATCTCCCTTACTCCTGCTCTGTGAACTTGCGATTCTCTTATCGAGTACAGTCGTATAGGATCCGATTTCCTCATCCCGTATTCTAGCACACAATCGCAGACAGATTACGTTCTAAGGAACATTCTACTAATGAGCCGAATCTTGCAATTTGTTAACTGGTTGAAGCCTGCCGATGTTCTATTCCGTATCACAGTTCAGCATTCCTCTCGCATATTTTTTAAGTAATGAAGACGCCCTACTTATTATGTTGTTAAGGGCATTGTTGCATGAAATCGAGAGGTTTCCTAAGGTTACGAATACAGAATGTCAGTGAACACCTTCGTTTATATCTCTCATGAAGCGATTTCTCACAATACTGTATAAATCTTGATTAATTTCCTCCCGGGAACCGTGTGTTAAAAAATATGAACGATGAACATTATTACTTTTATGTTTCCGTTGGTCAACAGCTGATAATTGTTTTAATCACATTTTCCAATTTTTTAGCCGTTCCTTGGACTCACTTTACTATCCATTCTAGCTGTTGTCACTAGCAATACGCGATATGCATATATAAAAGTTTCTGTCAGTATCACTCTAAAGCATCCAGTGAAGACGCAAAATCTGTATAATAATAGCTGATCATTTGTAGTAGTACTTCATTTAAATGTTCAGCCAAGATAGCAGTTATATCGCATAACCTTCCGAAATTGATAGTTCTGGCCTTTGGCACTGTCTGTTTCTGTTTTAAAAATGTGATTTTATTTGAGTGTTTTCAAGTTCTCATCATATGTTCTCTTCTATTTCCCTAAAATATTTATTTGGAAACTTGATGCGATGTAACTGCGATTTTGATTATGCGATGGATAAAATATCATTTGAAAGAGTTCGCAGGCGTCCCTGAGATAAATAAGTACACACGTGAGCAGAGAACTTGTGCTGTTTGATAACTGCTAATATAGCAAATTGGCGTCGTGTTTTAGCATGAGTGGCGTACCTCAAATCATGTAAAGGACTACAGGACAATCACGTCTCGCTGAACAGATCTTTGGGGCACTTTCAAGGCTTCGTGATCGTCATTAAAGGCAAACAGCGGAAGTGACATGCAGATGCACGTAGGAAGCCGCGTTACCCAGGAAAACAGCGACAATAGCCACAGCAGTGAGGATGATGTACGTTTTTTCTGCAATCGTTAATCTCTTGGTGGAGTTCAAATAACAGCAGATACTTAAGCTCATTTTAGTATTCTGTGTAGTTAACGGTTTCTCTCTAACTCTGTCACACTTGCTGGCGGTTTTCACATTTCTATGCACTGTGTCAAGTATACGAAGTATATGGAAAACTAAAAGTATTGTCACGGTTATATTAACGTACGTGGCTTTAGTAACGGTTTCCGAAATGTTCTATTAGTAACATACAATATACTACAAATTCGCTCGTAGGACGAATTTACTGTGGCCCTATCGTAATCTTGTACGATATTCTAACTTTTTCTCTGTGTCTCTCACTTCTGCGTAAATCTGTCAGTACAAAATTTAAACCAATCTTTTTTTCGTGGAATGGTTGTTGCATAAACAAAATACCAAGTAACACATGAAAGAACATCTGTTGCTGCTGCAAAAGACCTCTCTTGCAAATGTCTCCAACAAGGCGAACTTTTACCGGCTGGCGCTGTACGTAAGATAAACTACGATTACCTACGAGTTCTCGCGATACTTCTCGCGTGTGTAGTACTACCTCGAACACTCATTCTTATTAAAACGTGTAAATACATAGCAACTGAGGAAGACATTTGCAATATCTGACTTATAATGAACCACAGTGAACGAAAACGAAATAACTGCTCCCATAACTAAGGAACTATTTGAGGAAGGAACGACTGAGGTCGGAAATCGGTAACATATGAACCAGGATACATTAGTATTACAGATAATAAGAAATTTTAAATAACCCACGAGTATGCAGCACCAAAAATTTAACTTGAACATTTCGCAGTCATGGTGGAATGGTGACACGTGAATCTGAGTTAGATAATGACATAATGCTATGAAAAGCAACATTACGTAGTTTCTCATTGTAAAACAACTATGTTAAGAAAACAGGACTAACGAGCACTTCCCTCCAAAGCAGCTCCTCACTTTCAATTGGCCACCAACTAACAAATATCGGAAAAAATGCTGTCTTTGGCAATTTGCCCTCTGCCGAGCATTACTCCGTACTCTCGCTGGCATGAGGTCCTGTTACGAAGTTAGAGAACAACAAACAATTAGGCTGGGTTCCAAAACTGAGTATTAGACACAGTGCTATAGCAATAAATAAATAAGTAAATAAACAAATAAAAGTAACAGATAGACACAGACATTTCTTTATTAATAACTTGGGATATAGCATCACTTAAGGTAAAATGGGTTTACTTATAGGACAGACATCGCAAGACATGGTGTAGCGAGGACACTGTTTATACGAACTGGTATTAGTGCGAAATATTTCTCGACCAAATAATTCTATTAGCTATTGCAGAACGTCTCTGTGGGATACGGCTTGTACCACTTGGTCCTGTAATTAACGTGTCTGTTGCAATGTTGAAAACACTACTAGGCGTGCTAACTTGAGATTAATTTTTACTCCGATAGAGCAATTAATAGCGACCTCTTTCGGCTGATTGTCATTTAAAATTTGAGCGAAAACCCACGGCTTGTGCAGATGTATTTCTTTCAGCTTTCTGTATCACATTCATCGACACGGCAGACTAATTCCTTACTGATTTGACACAAACGTCATACGCATTATTACCCGCGCCTCGCCGTACGCGCCACTTACAAATGCCGGAACTGTAGCTACGTAGCGGCGATTTATGTAGTGGCCAAACCAAAATCGCAAAGTATTCGTAGTGACATGTCGTACGATAACACATCACAAAGCTGTTGTTTTGTCCTCGTTTTCATTTGTGGCGAATGGCAGTACCGCAGCTTCCAGATATAAGTGGCACTAAGAAATCGTCTCTAGTTGCTCTGCAAATTATTTTAAAAGACGCTGGAGCTGACTTCTCAGTAAGTCTACTCTTTGGAAGCCACAAGACAGTTCTTGCTTCGTACTAGTATTAGCCCTTCCCAGTCATATTATAATAGTGAATGAAGCACGCGCCCCGATTCTTCTCTTGCTCTCGCCATCACTAATCGAGCTACAGGAAGGAAGCAGCAAATGTTACTCGCACACTACGTCATACATCATATCCCGAAATTTATCCACCACTGTTGTGCAAAAACAGCATCGTCATCCTCAAGGGTTCCCACTTGCAAACCGTGAGCCTGTCTATTAGAAAGTTATAATGCCTACGCCGCCCAGTTACGTTTCTTCAGCGTGCCTCCTACTTCCTTCAAAGTATACCTCCGTGCCTGCTCCATAAGGATTCCAAATGCCGGAGCATATGTGCTGTTTCCTTTACAATAGTACGACTTTATCCCAAAACTATCTCAACAAACGCGAGTCTTCTACAAGTCTACTGATCCACGCGTTCGTCTCATGCGGTTTTCTCTAGAACTTTACGACTAATCTTCTAACCAGGTAGCACAGGCTTACATTTGCCTAGCAGCATACATCAGAACGCATTAGTTTTAACAGCTCACGTCCTAAATGAAGGGCCGTATTCCGGAAAAGATTATTCAAGCGATTTTTGAGTCAAAACTCGATTCAGCCGTATTTCCTGGAACGTCGTCGCTAAATCAGCCACGTAACGAATTAAGGCGTTGCCTTTTGTAGCTCTGGCGTTAAATGGCCAAAAGGAAAGCGACACCACCGCTCTGTTCAAAGCTGGTACGCGAACGGCAGGAGTCTTTCAAAGCGCGAGAGCCCGCAGGCGTCGATACGCGCGGCGCCATTGTCGGTCGGTCCTACGCGCGGGTATTGCGCAGCCGGGACTCTGTTGAGGCGGCAGAATTATCACTTTGGAGCGGCCGACGCCACCGCCCCCGCAGTCGGCCGCCCCCGCAGTCCGCCGCCCACGACGCCCGTCCCTCGCGCACTGCCCGGCGACCTCCGCGCCGCAGTCTCAGCCGGCGCCGGCGCCGACGCCGAGCTGCGACGGTGGCGCCGTGCGGCGGCCGTCGCCGGCACCAATGGCGACGGTCCGTCGCCGCTCTGCCACAGGTGGTATTGATCGGCGGGCAGTCTGCGCGTGCCCACTACTGCCATCACCTTGCCAATCTCCGCGCACTACCCCCCCCCCCCCCCCCTACCCACTCCCTCCTCTTCATTGAACCCGATCATCTGTTCCACCGTGGAACCATCTGGAAATTTGTCGTATGCGGCAAAAATTATTTCTAACATCTCGTCATATCTCCATATGTTTCAAGTCCTTTGCCGTCTCTGACAGAATTACAACGTCATCGGCAAACCCCGAATTTTTTATTTCTCCTTGGGTTCCTTCACAGCTTCCCCAGTGTGCAGATTGAATAACATCGGGGAAAGACTGCAACCGTGTTTCACTCCCTTCTCAGCTACTGCTTCCCTTTCATGTCCTTCAACTCTTTATAACTGCAATCTAGTTTCTGCACAAGCTGTCTATAACCATCCACTTTCTGTATTTTATCGCTGATTCCTTCACAATTTCATTATCGTATTCCAGTCAACATTGTGAAAAGCGTTCGTGTTCTTCAAATGATATAAACGTTCATCTGTCTCCTACATCTTGCACAACGGATGGACTAGATTTGTCATGACTGGCTCTTCTAAGGCTTTCAATAGTTCTTAAATCTTTCAGCGCTCCGTCAAATTCTTCTCGCAGTGTCGTATCTTCCATCTCATCTTCGTCCTCTTCCATTTCTATAACTTTGCCTTCAAGTTCATCCCTCTTGCACAGACCCTCTCTATACTCCTTCCACTTTTCAGCTTTCCCATCTTTGCTTAGGACTGATTTTTCATCCGAGCTCTGGATATTTCTACAACTCCTTCTCTTTTCTCCAAAGAGCTCTTTAATCTTCCTATCGGCGGTACCTGTGTTTCTTTTAGTTATAGAGGATTCTATAGAGTTGCATTTGTCCTCTAGCCATTCCTGCTTAGCCATTTCACTTTACGCCAATGTCATTCTGAGGCTACTGTATTACCTTTCTGTTAATGAGTGATAATCAGATGCGAACAATAACACCTGTCGACGGAAATATACTTTTGGATTATCATTTTGTTAATCAATAGCTTTAATCCCAAGCTTTTTGGGTACTGGATCCAAATCTGTAATAAGTTTGTTTTACCACGTGTAGGTTTGTCCGATATTACTTCGTTATAAAGCAGAAAATTAGCGAAACGCTGCTGTTGAATGGTGCACACAAACGACCTAGTGGATATCGTCGGAAGCTTCACGAGGCTTTCCACAGATGATTCTGTCATATAAGTAAAGTACCAACACTCGAAAATTTTAACAAAATACACGGAAACCTGCATAGATTGGACGCTTAGTTCAGGAACTGGTAGTTCAGCGTCAACATAAAGAACTGTGACTTATTGCACATAAATGGACGGAATGATGTATTAACGTATAACACATGTTTGGACTCCAAGCAGTCACATGCATGAATGATCTGGAAGTATGTGTATCGAACCCGATAAATACGAGCGCCCACATCAAACTAAACGTAGTTAAGGGAAACGTCGGGCTGAGCTTCATTGCAAGAATATTCAGAAAGTCCAGTCCACGCACGAAGGAGATAGCTTACCTTACAAAATCCACCGACGTTCGACCGATTCTTGAATATTCCTCATCAGTCTGAAGCCCGTACCAGATAGAATTTATAGAGGAACTGGAGAGGACAGATAGAAGAGTGGCGCGTTATGTAACAGGTTCATTTAATAAGCACGACACTAAAACAAGAGATACGCTGACAACTCCAGTGGCAGAAATTCAGAGGACTTATGTTCCCAGAAGAGTCAACGAATACAGGGAGAGTCAAAAGGACTTCACAACTCTGGCATGATGCAGAAATTTATTGAGATAACTTACAAAATATGTAGCAAACAACCTCAACCCTTTCACATAAAATTGTCAAATGTCATTTTGGTTCGATATGGCTACCATTTACAACGCGGCAAACATCCCACCGCTAATCAATTTCTTCCCATACTTGTTGCAGCAAATCGGGCGTAACTTGTTCAACGGCGGAGTATATTCGTATTGTCGGGTCGGCTAAACTGTTTGTTAGGGAAGCAAAGTACACACGGGCCAGAGAAAGGAATCCAGTCGGGGGAGCGAGGTGGCCATGCGATTGGCCCTTTTCGCCGGTCCACCGACCTGGGAAGCAATTATCAATGAAACCTCGAACTTCCGTGAGGAAATAAGTTGTTGCACTGTCGGCTGCCGGTAGTAAACCATACCACCTCAGTCATCTTCAACGAACTCTGGAATTAAAAAGCTTTCAAGCATGTCCAGGGACACAATACCAGTGACAGTTTTCTCCAAGTAGAAGAAAGGCCGTACATTTTCAATTTTCTGAGGGCACAACACACATTAATTTTGGGGCTGTCATGAACGTGTTCCACATTTACATGTGTATTTTCACTGCCCCATATTCTGCAGTTGGGGGTGTTCACCACGCTATTGATATGAAATGTTAACTCATCGCTGAAGACTATTGTGTTCAGGAATGTCTACTCGTCCTCTATCCAATGGAACATTTCTGCACAGAATTCCCCATGAGCAGCGTTATATGAATCACTAAAGTGCTGCGCCATTGTGAATCTCTGTGGTTTCAAGTGTAAACGTCTAGGCAGTACTCGCCAACAGTCTTTTGTAGGCGCTTCAGTCCGGAACCGCGCTACTGCTACGGATGCAGGTTCGAATCCTGCCTCGGGCATGAATGTGTGTGATGTCCTTAGCTTAGTTAGGTTTAAGTAGTTCTAAATCTTATAATACTCAGAGCCATTTTAACCATCTTTTTCTTTTGTGGAATGCCAGTCTCGCGAGACGCACGTCGCGTTCATTTTTGTGGACTGTGGGCAAAGCTCTCCCTAACCTGCTCAATACAATTATCAACACGCGGGCGATGTGGCAATTTATCATTTCGCAGTGAACAACTTGTCTTAACAAAGTTCTTGTGCCAAGAGTAAATTGTAGGCCTGCTTGGAGGTTCTTCAGGGTACTCGGTGCAAAATTTACGCCGAACAGTTGTTGCAAAATGAAATTTGCACTCTTGCAGCGGAGTCTGCACTGATGAGAAACTTTCTGGCAGATTAAAACTGTGTGCCGGACCGAGACTCGTTCTCTGGACCTTTGCCTTTCGCGGGCAAGTGCTGTACCATCTGAGCTACCCAAGCACGACTTACACCCCGTCCTCACAGCTTTACTTCTGCCAGTACCTCGTTTCCTACCTTCCAAACTTTACAGAAGCTCTCCTGTTCTGCAAGGTTCGCAGGAGAGCTTCTGTAAAGTTTGTAAGGTAGGAAACGGGGTACTGGCAGAAGTAAAGCTGTGAGGACGGGGCTTGAGTCGTGCTTGGGTAGCTCAGTCGGTAGAGCACTTGCCCGCGAAAGGCAAAGGTCCCGAGTTCGAGTCTCGGTCCAGCACACAGTTTTAATCTACCAGGAAGTTTCAGTTGTTGCAGAGATCGTTATATGAGACCAAAACAGACAGCAAGCACGCTCCTCACCAGTAAAAGTAGCCGTCTTAACTGGGCACTATGTAGGCGCTCCTGGTGAAGAAATGGGGTGCTGATGCGCTATGAGAATCAAACTTGAGATCGTTTACTACAAAATGACACATCTAACGTTTCTGTAATTTATCTCAATAAATTTCTATATAATTCCAAACCTGTACCGTCCTTTATGACTTACCCTGTACATTGCTTCTCCCTACATGTATACCTGCGAAAACACCACGAGAAATCGAGTTCAAACGCCGGCTTACCAACAATTGTTCTTCCCGCGCACTAGTTGCGACTGGAACAGGGGAGAGGGGAAGTGTTAGGTGTGCAGAAAATACTCCGCGCCAAACACCATCATGTGACTTGTAGAGTATAGATGTTGATGTAATTGGATCAAAAAGTAATTTAATTTTTCCTCGTAAACGAAAGTTATTATCGAAGTATAGGGGGAGGCGGGGTAAAGTTCACAGAGCGGGAAAACTGGCCATTGGATTTTTTTTCCCTTCAATAGCGCTGCCGAGAAGTGGTCAAACTAGCTCTAAAAGACAACATCGAAGGGTGACGCGGACGTCAGGAATCGAAGTCGGCTGTAAACAGCACTGTGAGACAAACAACAGTTCATTGTCTGGTTGCAGCGAACATCGCCGCTCCTGCAGAACACGGTTGAGTCGCTCGTCGAAGTATTGCGCAGAAAATGGAAACAACAACTCGGCCGAACACCCGGAAGCACACTATTCATTAATCGCGTCGAGACAACCTGAGAAATCATACCATCATTGTTGTCAGCGAGTCTGACAAAGGAAGCACGTTCCGTTTTTTTTTGGTAAAATATTTTCTGATTTTCATGGGTTACGCGAGCGACGTTCAGTAAGTAATCCAACACATTTTTTCTGAAAGCAAGTTGTTTTATTCAGGATTCCAATAAACCAAATTATTTCCCACTCTTTTGGCTACAAAACCATGTTTTTTAACATAATCTCCGGTCAATGCGACGGCCTTATACCACCTAACTGGAAGGGTATGTACGACCACATGTTACTACTCTATTGGTCGACGTCGAAACCAACATATTGCTGCGTCAGTAACCCCCTCCCCACTCCTCCAACCGCCATCCCTCATACACGTACCGCTTTCCATGGTGTGCACCTTCATTGGGCCATACACGTGGAAGTCGGAAGGTGCGAGATTTGGGCTGTAGGGTGGATGAGGAAGAATAGTCCAATGAAATTTTGTGAGATCTACTCGGGCTCGCGGACTTGTGTGAGGTCTTGCATTGTCATGGAGAAGGAGTGTTTGATTATGATCTGCCAATCACCTAGAATGACACTGTCCGCTCCTTCCAAGTCAGGAGTCAGAGCTGTGTGCGACCGACTGGCACGAGGGAGATCGACCAGGTTTGCGCGACCTTGTTGTGATGATGACAGACGCCTCACCCAACGACTCACCGAGCTTTTGTTCACTGCCACGTCTCCGTATACATTCTGCAAGCGCCTGTGAAGAACTGCATTGTTCTGGTTTTCCGCCAAAAGAAACTCAATGACAGCCCTCTGCTTGGAACGCATCTCCATTACAGACGCCATTTTGAAGACAACGTACATCGGCGCCAGCAATCGGAACTTCATGCAACGACAGGGGATGAACAGTGGGAATATTGTGCGATGTCCCAAAACAAATTCTACATTTTTTCCAACTGAAATTGGCGGGGAAAAAATTGTTGCATTACTTATTGAATGCCCCTCGCATTATGCTTTTTACCTCATTTAAACGCAAATATTTTTTACAATAGCAATATTTAAACAACTTATTTTGTCTTACAAATGCAGTCCCTTGTGACTTCTTTCCGTTTGATCTAGGAATCACTAATACTGACATGACTTCCGACCCATAAAAGTGGCCACACTACTCGTTGGAAGAAGTGGCCAAAATGCTTACCCCCAAAATAGTTCAAATGGTTCAAATGGCTCTGAGCAATATGGGACTTAATATCTGAGGTCATCAGTCCCCTAGAACTTAGAACTAATTAAACCTAACTAACCTAAGGACATCACACACATCCATGCCCGAGGCAGGATTCGAACCTGCGACCGTAGCAGTCGCGCCCCAAAATAGTTACTTACTTCCACATTCAGCACACATATACTACGGACTACTTCCAGATTCTTTTATACACAAACTTATAATTCGTCATTCTATTCCTTTGATGGCGTGTGTTCAACATAGAACAAGAACAATAAATCCTTGACCATGTTTTTAAAATGGATAAGCGATTTTATGGATTTAAAGTGAACAATCCATGGAAATTAGCATTCCATTTGGCACAGAAGAAAAAAATACCGCTTGTTTTTGGCATAGAGCGGGAGTTGGCCGGAAAAGGCAGCATCGTAATAGACCTATTTGTCTAAGGGAACCTGCCTCGATGGGTAGAGGACAAGCTTTCAAGAAGGTCAGCATAGTCAGTTTTTTTTATACATATATATCTTTAAAACAGTGCAAGAAAAACAAATTCATCCTGCTCACCTCATTTATAATGTGAATGTAACTGTTGACAATTCAGTCCAACAGAGCAAAATGTTTGCGCTTTAAGGAAGACATCAAGCCGGTGACATTACTTCAGCCGAAAGAGGGTCCAGTTTCGGACTATGTTATGCCTCCACTGGATTGGGAAAAGTGGCCAGTATGTAAGTCTTGAGCAAAAAGGTGTAAGTCCTCTTCATTATATATTTTTTAGCTGTAAACATATGCTGAGATGCCTATGTAGATTCAAAATAAACCGGGTGTCTCTCCTACGCATCGTCAGACGCATTTTCTGTGGTGTTTCGGCAAATATTTGCTATTTCGTTTTGTCATCTTATAGTCTGTGTCAACCCAAACAAATCCTGAATGAGATTTTCACTCTGCAGCGATTAAAACTATGTGCCGGACCGAGTCTCGAGCCGGCCGGAGTGGCCGAGCGGTTCTAGGCGCTACAGTCTGGAACCGCGCGAACACTACGGTCGCCAGTTCGAATCCTGCCTCGAGCATGGATGTGTGTGATGTCCTTAGGTTAGTTAGGTTTAAGTAGTTCTAAGTTCTAGGGGACTGATGACCTCAGCTGTTAAGTCCCATAGTGCTCAGAGCCATTTGAACCATTTTTTTTTTTAAATCGAGACTCGAACTCCGGACCTTTGCCTTTCTCGGGCAAGTGCTCTACCATCTGAGCCACACAAGCACGACTCACGCCCCGTCCTCACAGCTTTACTTCCTGCAGTACGTCGTCTCCTACGAGGACTTGCCCGCGAAAGGCAAAGGTCCCGAGTTCGAGTCTCGGTCCGGCACACAGTTTTAATCTGCCAGGAAGTTTCAAACAAATCCTACTCGTCATCTCTTTCATACGACGCCCAGCGTCGATGGACTGTGCCGGTTTGTTTTCCGTTTCAAAGAAAATTATTTTCAAATTCGAATTTTACTGGAGCGCTACCAGATTAGTCTAGTGCGATATTCAGTTTGCCGATAGTTCCAGGAACAGTAAAACAGCGACTGAACAGCGCCTGCAGCAGGCAGCGCAGGCCGAGGCGGTGGTGCCGCTGCTGCAGCACTGGCTGTTCCCCGTGTTTCACTGCTTCCGCTGGCACACGTCGGGAAAACGAACATCGCACTAGACTAAACTGGGACCGCTCTGTCGAGTGGGCACGTAGCATTCCACCTTAAAAATCATCTTCGTTGTAACGGGAAACAAATCTACGCTCTCCATCGACGTTTTCGGTCGCATGAAACACGTGATGAGCTGTATTTGTTTGGGTCCAACCACACGTTATCTGTCGAAACGCCAGAGAAAATGCGCCGGACGATCCTTAGAAGAGACCCGGTGCAAGCGGTAAGCTACTGTCAACAACTACAGTTTGGTGCAAAATCAATTTCCCTAAGCGTGGCCCCTTCACCCTGCCTTCCCCCCACACATGAAAAATGCCTCTTTATTACATAGTAACTGCGTGTCCATAGTGTTTTATTTCTTTTCCATCTTTCCGTTAAAACCTGCATTACAGCTTTTTCTGCAATCAACTGCGCCTTGCACTTCACAGCGAAGAGGCTAACAGCAGTCTCCCAGCATACGTGTTTATAGTCCCCTCATACCGCTTTCCCATCAGTTTCATATCTTAATGAACATGCTCAACTTGTTCATCACTTACATCACATAAATTTTTACAGAAAAAATCAAGGTAAAGCTCTAAATGTGAGCTGTGAGGTTCGTCAGACGGCCTGACTTCTTGGACTCTTGCAACATATTGGCTAGAACACAAACATAATATGCGTCGTTTCCTCACTTCTTGCACTTTACCAACATATTGGCTAGAACACAAACATAGCGTGGGTTGTTTCCTAAGTACTTGCAGCAACCTCTTTGAGTGATAACTAGACCTCCCTCTCAATCACAACCTTTTTTGGTTCAAAGACGAAATCGAACCTCATTTTCCGAATTTCAGCTCCAACAATGCTTTCAACTTCGCTTCTGATATAGGAGGAAAACTCTATGATTACCTTTCACAAGCCTGTGGCCTCACCTCACAAGTGATGAGGATGGAAGTGCGGAAGGAGTATAAACCTCGTTAAAGAACCGGGGTCCACAGGGTTCCGGATGGTAGCGCCCTGTCGCAGGAACCCCTACCAGAGTTACGGTGAGGACCTCAACGACACATGCGGCGGAGAAGTTGGACTTAGGTACGGCGTCGGTGGCGGGAGAGGTGAGCCAGTAGCGTCTGCACTCTGGAACAGCAGCTACAAAAGGCGTCTAGCTCCATGTTAGCGGCAGCCTAATGAAAACAGTGAAATGCAACGGGAAACCACCACTGTCATTTTCCCAAGACAACCTAATGGCTTTGCTCAATCTTAAGGACAGGGTTGAGAGGAGCCTCGGTGTGCACAGAGCATTCTAATCAACAATCTACGCTTTGCGGATGATACTACACTATTGCAGGGCGTGAGGAAGAACTCAGTAATCTGTTCTCCAAAGTAAAAACTATTAGTTTAAATTTCAGTCTAGAGATAAACATGAAATAGACCAAACTAATGGTTATTAATCGTCAAGGTGTACATCAAATCCAACTTACATATTCCTTAACGGATCTGGAAGTAGTGAATGATTGTATTAGGATCTCTGATCAGTGGCGGAGGATAGTGTAATAAAGAAATAAAATGACGGATCGTCCTTGGCCAACTCGTAATGGTTAAACACACTGGCGGAACCGAGCAGTACCCAAAACAATGAAAATGCGCATGGTGGGGGTCATCGGTGCTACCTGCGTCTGGACCGGGAAAACTAGTGACAAAAGCCGAATTGCTGCCTTCGAGGTGTGGTGTTGGCGGTAGATGTTACGCATACCATGGATGGAGAAAAGAACCAATACTTACCACCATAAAAAGGTCATTTTCCGGTTTCAGTCAAAGATACCTCCCGTTCCTTGGACACATTTTGAGAGTAGAAGGGGATAATTTAGAGAAGACCATCTTGCAAGGCAAAATCGAAGGCAGAAGATCACGTGGAAGAGAAACAACTAGATGGTTGGATGAAGCGAAGAAGATTACGGGCCTACGTTTTCACATCACATAACGAAGAACTGAAGATCACTACGGATGGAGACGGCTATTCGAAAATTCAGTTACATGAGAAATTAATAAAGAAGTAAGGTCATGGCCCTCAGCAATGAGTAAAGCGACAAATGATGTGAGGAAATTTCTCGCAGAGATACTTGAAACATTCTCCATCTTTGGATAAGTTCCAGTTTCTCGAGGTCCGAGTCCATGGACTTAACTTCTGAGGTCATCAGTCCCCTAGAACTTAGAACTACTTAAACCTAACTAACCTAAGGACATCACACACATCCATGCCCGAGGCAAGATTCGAACCTGCGACCGCAGCGGTCGCGCGGTTCCAGACTGTAGCGCCTAGAACCGCTCGGCCACCACGGCCGGCTACGGCGATTCCTGGTGCATCTGACTCCCTCTTTCACTACAGACAATTTTATATATGATTCGCACACGTTTTTGTTTCCATAAATGTCCACGTCATTTCAGATATGTGTGTCAATTTTTAGCTCTGTACCTACATTATGGCGTGAATTAGTGCATTTTCAAATGTTAACGGATTTTTGAGTCACCTTGTATTCAGGACATAACGACAAGTAAGTCACGCTGTTTGTATAACGATACCTCATGTAACAAAATAATCTCTATAATTTCAGAAACAGTTCAAGACATTGGAACGAATGATAGTACCCAAACGGACGACAAATGTACTCTATGACTATCATTCACAACGTCATTATTTAACAAAATATTAGAGCACCTGTGGTTCTTTCAATGAAAAAGTGTATTGTAACTGCGCTTGAGGGCCTATAAAAGAAGGGAACAGTGATTTAAGGCTTCTTTTGTCCCATGTGCAAACTACTCCCCAAAAAAGATTGAAAATTGATCATCATGGCACCATACAAATGAAGAACAGCGAAGTATCACCCGCTTTGCCGCATAAACACCGAACTTGCGGAAATTTTTATAAAAAGTTTATTCAGACTTAAATAATAGCGATATCGGCTTATTCTTGGTTTCAACATCTATCGAGTTTCGTCTTGAAATATGTATTGTTACAATAAAAAAAACTGCTTCAGCTCTCTGCTAAAAAAGTTACAAGTGTTAAAAATGCAGCTAAATACTCGTCTCTTTGCACACTATCTTTTGTCCGAGCCTTGCTTCAGTATCTTGAACCATTCACGAAGCATTGGGCGTGTCCTTCACCGACAAATGACTCTACATTTTCTCACGTCGTTTTATCAGAGCGTGTTCGGGGCTGCCACAGTCACGAGATGGTGCTTCTGTTATCTCCGCTTGAACATCGTTACCTGCACATTGCTTAGTCTTTATGGCGGTTTGCAACAGACCATTCACTTCGATTAATTTTAGTGCTTAATTCAAAAGGTGGAGAGTCTGGTCTGTTACCATTTAAACCAGTCATTTGTAGGCTCCTTCTCCTATCACAGAAACAGCTCACACTTGAAACACAAGTCGTGGAATTTTTCATACATAGAAACAAGGCCCGAGATAAAGGATATTTCAAGTGGTAAATTGTGTCGTAGGCTTAACCAGGGTATCGAAAATTTGGATTAATGTAATGAAATGTAGCGACATGAGGTGCTAACCCACAAATTGGTGTTACGTGAACTCAGTATTTAATTCATAGGTAACACGAACACGAATTCCCGTTCAACGTGTTATTTTATGGTTGCCTTTTCTGTACCGAAAAACTGTTACCGAGACTTGGAACGATTGAAATGTATGGTTTTAATCGTATCTCGTATAGATGAAAATGCCCAGTGTCGTGTACGCTTTTCTGCTCTTATACTGCAGCAGTTAGCCTATAATTCAGAGCAACAGACCAACCGGTATATCGTGTCTGTGGCCTACTGTTGCTACCCCGATGACGTCACAATGGTACAGTTTGTAGGGATTACGTGAAATATTGCATCTCGCTATTCAGGTATGCGCTGCACGCGAGACGAGAAAACGCAGTAGTGACTACACACCCAATGAATGACGTATGAACGGTGGATAACTTATTCACTGCTTAATGACACAGCAATCAGTGAATCAGACTTGCTTCGCTGTTCAGTAAATAACATTAGTGTCCCAAAATGTGCACACTGCATCGCCGGTGTAGATATAGTGTGACGTGCACCATCAAATGCGTGCTGCCAGAACGTGAGTGGTGGCCCTAACTTCCGCCCACGTCCGGGGCAGAGCAGTTCGCAACCCGCACTACGTGCCGCGTTCTGGCTGCACAAGCGCTCTACTTACAAGGGGAGGCCGCCAATTGTGATATTCAGATTCGATTCATACTGCGCATAATAAAAGCTCATGGCCAGAGGTGTAATGTGGCAAAGCACCAAGATGCACTTCTCAGCCGTTGTCGAGAAAATCCACAGTTAAAATAAACCGTTGCCGTGAAATACTCTCTACGATTGATAATCCTCTACAGCGTCGTGGCGCAGCGGTAAGCGCTCGGGTTCGTAATCCGAAGGTCGCCGGATCGAAACTCGCGCCATGCAATTTTTTTTTTTAGTATTTCTTTTTTATAATTCAAATATATATATATATATATATATATATATATATATATATATATATATATATATATAATTCCCGGCAATCAGTTGCAACAATTATGTATATAATAAGTTGTTCGAAAATCACTGCGGACGGGAGAGCTTTGGTACACCCTGTTAAAAAAAACGGAAAAATGGAGGCGGTACAATTGGAGAGCGATCCGCCTTCACCAACATGCATAACCAATCCAATATATATATATATATATATATATATATATATATATATATATATATATATATATATATTTGAATTACAAAAAACTAATAACAAAAAAATTGCATGGCGCGAGATTCGATCCGGCGATCATCGGATTACGAACCCGAGCGTTTACCGCTGCGCCACGACGCTGTAGAAAATTATTAACCGTCGTATTTCACCGCAACGGTTTCTTTTAACTGTCGGTTTTCTCGACAACGGCTGAGAAGTGCATCTTGGTGCTTTGCCACATTACACCTCTGGCCATGAGCTTTTATTATGCGCAGTATGAATCGAATCTGAATTTCACAATTGGCGGCCTCCCCTTATTAGAGCGGTGGGGGGCGGGAGCGGGGGGGGGGGGGGGCGGTCTTCGTACTGGTCGCTCCCTGTACACTCGCGAATTCAACACGGTGAAATCTAAGTAAGTCAATGAGCGATTAGTGTAGAGGCCGATAGCGGCGTATTTCGTAACCGAAACTTATCGCGAGTTCGGTATTTCAGCAAGCTGATGAGTAGATGGTTAACATGTTGGTACGTATGTGGGAGATTATTTCTATTATTTAAAATTCAAAAACTTAATTTTGCGATTGATAGTAACTAAACGAAACGATATACTATACTTCACCGTTAGTCGTGATTAAATACCACAAAATTTTATCCAAAGATACTTCTATTCAAGAAAAGTAGTTTGTAGACGGTAAAGTCATAATAAATATGCCGGGGATTGTCAAGCCCCAAAATAAGTAGCAGTGTTTACAAAAGAATTTTAATGTGTACCTGATGAAAAAATCACATATCTGTATCAAGGAATATTTCAAATTCATAAAATATTGTAATATTAAATGTTATAAAAAGAAGTATTGGAAAGTTTAGTATGTGAAAAGCTTTGAAAATCTCTCTAAGGTAATGAAGCTATACTACCTGATTACCTAGCAATTAAAAATACTGATTTAATCGTTAAAAAGATACTTGTATGTGGGCGGTGGCGAACACATGGTCTGTTTTTGTCTTTCTCTTGTACTCACAGTTCCTGTCACAGTGTGTAATAAATCACTTTTTTTCTATAAAGTGTGTGGTTTTATAAACGCCCGCTCAAAAATGAATGTGGTGCTAGTTTCATTTCTCAGTTGCAGCCAAAAATACGGACCTTGCAGCATTACACAAGATATGTATCTTTCGAATGCGCTGTATAAACAGTTACTATTCAGTAAGTGTGTGATACGATGTACCACGAAAAACTGATTGTCTGGCACAGAAATGGTGCTGATATCGTTGAAATTCTGGTTTTCTTATGTTTTTACACTTTGTGCAATACCGTAAGTTAAACGTCAATTTCATTTACTGAACAATTTTGTTTGAATTACTTTTTTGTGTTGAACAGTATGTGTTCGTTCAAAAGGACCGTGCTGCAACATTGGCAGTAAGTTCCCATTTATCGCTAACAAAAATTCGTCTGAATTCGGTGGATGTCTGTCAGGAAGCTGCTACTTCAATTTCAGCAGTCAAGAAATGACTGGCTGAACGGAAACCTGCCGTACTGCTCTTGAAAATGATCCACACGCGGGACGTTCCAAAAATGGAACAAGAAACAGATATACCGAGAAACTGCTTTACGGCATACGTATGGGATAGTACTACTGGGGATTAAAGGCTTACGAAATAGGTGACATAGACAAACCAGAGAAAGACACATTTCAAATTGAAAAATAATTATGTAGAGGCTGGATGCAAGCAGGTTATTGCTTTCGCTGAATGCTGAATGAAAATCAGACTATTGCGGAAATAAATCAACTGATTTTGCTGTGAGTGAGATTAGCTCCTAGCACAGTAGGCTAAAAACTAGACAGTACAAAAACTATTTCGAGGAAGTTGGTAGGCTTGTAAGTCCTTTAACAAAACCAAAAAAAAATGTCGGTTCATCTTCCAGAGGTTGTGGTAAGTGGTTTCTGGATGCAAAAACGGTTCTTTTTGTCGATTACTTTGCAAAGGGTAACCCGGTGACTGATAATAACAACACAAGTCTTCTTAACGAACTGAATGGAAAAACACGTGAGAAGAGGCTTTCATTGCGAAACGAAACGATCATATTTCATCAGGACACTGTGGATACTTTCAAAAGAACTGTGATAATGGGAAAATTTAAGCATTTCAGGCACAACCTGCTGGAACATTTACTCTGTTCACCATACCTGACACACTCTCATTAGACCTATTCTCATTCCTTAAGAAACATGTCAATGTAAAATTTCCTGAGTCCTATGAAGAGGGTTTGGTAGTCGCATACGGGTATATATGTCTGATGTAGATAGGTGTGTACGTCGACATAGATGACTATTTAGCGGTGCTTCCAGAACAGCACTTCAAAGACGTCTGCAAAAACTACAAGCTGCTTGACATAAAAGGGGACGAAATAAAAAAAATCGTGTTTCGTAGAAATTACAAAAATGAGCACTATGGGACTTAACTTCTGAGGTCATCAGTCCCCTAGAACGTAGAACTACTTAAACCTAACTAACCTAAGGACATCATACACATCCATGCCCGAGGCAGGATTCGAACCTGCGACCGTAGCCGTCGTGCGGTTCCAGACTGTAGCGCCTAGCACCACTCGGCCACCCCGGCCGGCGTAGACATCACACTCACCGTCAGAGTTCTTTTGTGAGATACACAGAAACACCAAAATAAAAGTACACAGAGAAACGTTTTTAAGTCTGGCATGAGGTACGCCACCCTAATCAACGAACAAGAAAATTGCTCTTTACAGATTATGTCTGCCACGACTGTGCTACCGGCCGCGGTGGTCTAGCATTTCTAGGCGCGCAGTTCGGAACCGTGTGACTGCTACGATCGCAGGTTCGAATCCTGCCTCGGGCATGGATGTGTGTGATGTCCTTAGGTTAGTTAGGTTTAAGTAGTTCTAAGTTCTAGGGGACTGATGACCACAGCTGTTAAGTCCCATAGTGCTCAGAGCCATTTGAACCATTTTTTGAACGATTGTGCTTGTCTCTATTTCTAGAAACCACGGTGCTGTTTCGACATCGTTGTCACGAAATGCCGAAAACGCATTTCAGGATAGTTTATAATGGCCACCCTGTACGAAAGATGTTGCAGATTTGTTCCACATTTTGTGCAAATTATGGGCTCTTCCGTCTTTTCCGAAAAGATTCTCAGTGCAGAACAGGTCGCAAATCTAGCAGTATGCCTCTAAATTCCTTCAGTCTCATCCCACAAGCCAACATGCTTAGGATTCTAACGTTAGAAAAATATTCAACAAGTCTGACAAAGATATTATAGTCTGACAAAGGTATTATACGCGGCTCATATACCGCTGCACTATGCTTCCCGACAATTCTCTCACTAGACTGAACACCTTTCAGCGACCTCCCTACATCAAATTTTATATTTAGCCCCAGTTCACGTCATTTAATAACTTCAGGAGCACCAGCACATCAGCGATGCTTTCCACAAGTACTGCTTACTCTTCCTCCTATTAACGCCAATTCTTTTGCATACCCATTAACGTATGGCTGCTCCTCGCTACACCGAACTTTCAATCTTTCAGTCATCGGTCACTTCTCATTTCCTGCTCAAAGCAATATCTTCAGTAAGCAATTTGGATGTGCTGCTTACTCTTCCTGATAGGTAGTTGGCATATGCTGAGAACGAGGACCACGTTATCACGCGTCCTTGAGACTTTGCGTCCTAATACTTGTTCTGATGAGCATCCACCGCCCAGTAGAACGTACTGGGTTCCATCAGTCGTGAATTCTTCGAGCTGCTCGTATGTCTGAGGAGCCACTGCGCATGCTTGACACAGCGGTAAGGTGTCATTCGCTTTTCATCGACCTCCGCCAAGTCCCGGGCGCTCCTCGACCGCTCGCGATAGATCTCTGGCACACTAGATACCTGTCGTCGTTACTGACTGGTTTGCGTCTCCTTTCCCTTGGTCACCATCCCCAGCTACACTTGTTCCGAATACTTATTCTCATTATTACTGTATTATTATTATTATTATTATTATTATTATTATTATTATTATCATACACGCTAAGACAAAAAAGGCGAAGCACTATGAAGTTATTATCCGAATGGGACCAAAATCGGTAGATGTGATCTACATGTACAGACAAATAAATGATAACAGTTCCAGAAAAACTAAAAACTAGTTGATTTATTCAAGAGAAAGAGAAACTGTTTCGTAAACTGAGCAAGCGAATAACGCGTTGGTCCACCTCTGGCCCTTTTGCAAGCAGTTATTCGGCTTGGCATTGAGTGATGTCCCCCTGAGGGATATCACGCGCAATTGTGTCCAGTAGGGTCGTTAGATTGTCAAAATGCCGAGCTGTTTGGAGGGCCCTGCACATAACGCTCTACGGGGTCTAGAACATCGTTGACATACTGCTGTTTTGTACGGGTGCGGAGGATGACAACGGAAGATGTCCTGCTATGAAGAGAAATGGCACGCCAGAGCATCACTCCCGGTTGTCGCGCTTTATGGCGGGCAAAAGGTTGGTATCTCCACACTGTCTGGGTCGTCTCCAGAAACGTCTTCGCAGGTCGTCGGGGCTCAGTTTGAAGCGAGACTCATCACTGAAGACAATTCTACTCCTGTCAATGAGAATCTAGACCTAAGACGTATATGGAGACACCCAACTTGACTGCGCGGCTCCCTCCGTCGGAGGCTCGAGTCCTCACTCGGGCATGGATGTGTGTGTTGTTCTTAGCGGAAGTTACTTTAAGCTCAATTGAGTAGTGTGTAAGTGTAGGAATAATTCCAATCCTAAAGAAAGCAGGTGTTGACAGATGTAAAAATTACCGAACTATCAGTTTAATAGGTCACGGCTGCGAAATACTAACGCGAATTCTTTACAGACGAATGGAAAAATTGGTAGAAGCCTACCTCGGGGAGGATCAGTTTGGATTCCGTAGAAATGCTGGAACACCTGAGGCAATACTGACCCAATGACTAATCTTAGAAAATAGATTAAACAAAGGCAAACCCACGTTTCTAGCATTTGTAGACTTTGAGAAAGCTTTTGACAATGTTAAATAGAATACTCTCTTTAAAATTCTGAAGGTGGCAGGGGTAAAATACAGGGAGCGAAAGGCTATTTACAACTTGTACAGAAACAAGATGGCAGTTATAAGAGTCGAGGCGCATGAAAGGGAAGCAGCAGTTGGGAAGGGAGTGAGACAGGGTTGTAGCCTATCCCCGATGTTATCCAATCTGTATACTGAGCAAGCAGTAAGGGAAACAAAAGAAAAATTAGGAGTAGGAATTAAAATCCATGGAGAAGAAATAAAAACTTTGAGGTTCACCGATGACATTGTAATTCTGTCAGAGACAGCAAAGAATCTGGAAGAGCAGCTGAACGGAATGGCTAGTGTCTTGAAAGGAGGATATAAGATGAACATCAACAAAAGCAAAACGAGGATAATGGAATGTAGTCGAATTAAATCGGGTGATGCTGCGGGAATTAGATTAGGAAATGAGACGCTTCAAGTAGTAAGTGAGTTTTGCTATTTGAAGAGCAAAATTACTGATGATGGTCGAAGTAGAGAGGATATAAAATGTAGACTGGCAATGGCAAGCAAAGCGTTCCCGAATAAGAGAAATTTGTTAACATCGAATACAGATTTAAGTGTCAGGAAATCGTTTCTGAAAGTATTTGTATGGAGTGTTGCCATGTATGGAAGTGAAAATTGGACGATAAATAGTTTGGACAAGAAGAGAATAGAAGCTTTCGAAATGTGGTGCTACAGAAGAATGCTGAAGATTAGATGGGTAGATGACATAACTAATGAGGAGGTATTGAATAGAATTGGGAAGAAGAGGAGTTTGTGGCACAACTTGACAAGAAGAAGAGATCGGTTGGTAGGACATGTTCTGAGGCATCGAGGGATCACAAATTTAGTATTGGAGGGCAGCGTAGAGGGGAAAAATTGTAGAGGGAGACCAAGAGATGAGTACGCTAAGCAGGTTCAGAAGGATACAGGTTGCAATAGATACTGGGAGATGAAAAAGCTTGCACATGTTAGAGTAGCATGGAAAGCTGCATCAAACCAGTCTCTGGACTGAAGACCACAACAACAACAGCCTCAGTAGTTTGGTCCCATACGAAGTTACCACCAATCAACCAACCAACCAACTTGATTGTCGCCCGCCTTACAGCCCGGCAGGAGTGATGACCTGGGGTGCCACTTCTTTTCATAACAAGACCCCGTTGGTTTTCACCCGGGGCACCATTACAGCACAGCGGTATTTCGACGATATTCTATGCCCCGTGTTGTTGCTCCTAGTGGCAAGCCATCCAGGGCTTACATTTCAGCAAGATGAGGCTCGTCCGCACACGGCGAGAGTTTCTACTGCTTGCCTTCGTGCTTCCCAAACCCTACTTCGGCCATCAAGGCCGCCGGATCTCTTCTCAATTGAGAGCGTTTGGAGCATTATGGGCAGAGCCCTCCAACCTGCTCGGGATTTAGACGGTATAACCTACCAGTTGGATAGAATTTGGCATTACACCCCTCAAGAGGATATCCAGCAACTCCGTCAATTAATGCCAAGTCGAATAACTGCTCGCATAAGGGCCAGAGATTGACTACCTCGTTATTAACTTGCTCAGTTTGTAAAGATCTTACGCTTTCTCTTCAATAAATCATCCAACTTTTCTGAAATTTTAGTCTTTTGTTTGTCCTTATATGTACATCAAATCTACCGATTTCCGTCCTATTCGGATAACTTTTCGTGGCGCATCTTTCATTTTCTTAGAGTGTATTGTTTCACAACTGGAAAACATTAACGATGACTCTTTTCCGCTGGATGCGGGCTTACATAAACATAGACTGGAACCCACACATCATATCACTGACATGTCTTGCTTTAGGCCGGTATTACACTATCAAATTTCTTTGTCAAAGATTTGATCAAAGATGTGATCAAATATTCCGTCAAATATATTTGACAAAAATCTTTGGCGTAGCGCTAGAAGGGGTATTACACTGTCATCAAATTTTTCGTCAAAGTTCAAGATGGCTGACAACAACTTGTTATTAACCACAGCAGTTGCACGTACCGCAATTGCATTGTGTGCACATGCGGAAAAGAAGTGGGGGAAAAAAAGGAACCATACATACGAGGTTGACAGTCTTAAATTCCTGGGATTACAACTTGATAATAAATTCAGTTGGGAGGAGCACTCCACAGAACTGCAGAAAAGCCTTAACAAATCTGTATTTGCAATTCGAGTGTTAGCAGACATAGGCAACATAAAAATGAAAAAGCTAGCCTATTTTGCCAACTTTCATTGGTTCAAATGGCTCTGAGCACTATGGGACTTAACATCTATGGTCATCAGTCCCCTAGAACTTAGAACTACTTAAACCTAACTAACCTAAGGACATCACACGACACCCAGCCATCACGAGGCAGAGAAAATCCCTGACCTCGCCGGGAATCGAACCCGGGAACCCGGGCGTGGGAAGCGAGAACGCTACCGCACGACCACGAGATGCGGGCGCCAACTTTCATTCCATAATGTCATATGGTATAATATTTTGGGGTATATCTTCAAGTCAAACAAAAGTTTTCAAAGTCCAAAAGCGTGTAATGCGTATTATTTGTGGAGTAAATTCACGGACGTCCTGCAGAAACTTTTGTGACGGCGTTCGTAGCGACAAACAATTCGCTGTAGAAATGGCTTACGAAGTCACCGCCACACTTTTAATAGCGGGCCGACCGGTCCGCTGGAACAGTGAGTAGAAAGATGAAAACCCAAACACTCTGATTAAATAAAAGTCGGTACTTATCTTTATTAACGAAGATACAGAAACACAGTAGTGAACTCCGTGTCTACAGAAATCTGTCTAGTTCGAGTCGGAGCGGCTAGGTCAGCTTCGGCTGACGACAAACAACAACTCTGCTGCGATGAACACACAACTGACTAGCAAGTACACAATTCGGTGGCGAGTATACAACTGAGCGGCGAATACAGAACTGTCCTAGCGCTCGCGACTCCAGCGCTTAAGAAACCAGAAGCCAGCGGCGATTTCCTGTCTCGCTGGCGCTGCTTATGCGGACGGCGTCCGGACTTTGATGCTGCCAACCTTTTGGCAGCGGGCTCGGGTGGCATTACTGGCTAGGATATAACAGAAACCTCTTCAAAGAACTGGGTATACTAACTACTGCCCCTCAGTGTATTTACTCCTTAATGAAATTTGTCCTAAATAATATATCTATTTTTCCAACAAACAACTCAGTTCGTACATACAATACCAGGAACAAAAATTATCTGCACGAGGACTTAAGAGCACTTGCTTTAGTTCAAAAAGGGATCCACTACTCAGGAACACTCATCTTCAATAATTTGCCAGCAAACATAAAAAATTTAGTTACAAATAAATATCAGTTTAAATGGAGCCTGAAAGACTTTCTAGTGGCCAACTCCTTCTACTCCATTGACGAATTTTTTAATAGAAACAAATGATGTATTGTATTTATTCATACTATTAGTATTCTTATTTCAGCTTTAAAAAAAATTGACATGTTCCACATCCACGAGGATCTCCTCAGCACGGATCTATGGAACGAAAAACTAATCTAATCTGGGTGAAGCCGTGGGTTTTACGACGACACGATAAAAGCATTCAACAAAACTTGTTACGTGAGCTTACGGTGGAAGACGTCAGGTCGTACATCAATTATTTAAGAATGGATGAGCATACATTTCTGTGTGCTCAATGAAGTGTATCCTCATATCACAAAGCACAATATTCATTTAAGAACTGCTACATCTTCAGAAGACAGGCTCACTGTAACACTCCGATTCCTTGCTACAGGAGAGGGTTATGTTATGTTAGGTTAGGTTAGGTCAGGTCAGGTCAGGTCTCCAATCTTCTTCATCTATTTTTGTATTCAGGGTGCCTCACGTTGTAAAGCGCCTCATCAGCTTCATACATCTCTAATAATTTTGTAGTTGTCGGCACACACCAATTGTATTTACCGATAATTTTTATAAAAACACTACAGGCGACAGAACGCTGCAGCGATGCTAGCGCTCCATGTGGTAACATGTCACATTGCAGTGAGCAGAAGACAAGCGATTTCTTTGATCAAATCTACAGCGAGGCCCTAGATTTGATCAAATATTGGATGACATTTGACAAAGTTCCTATTACACCATCAAATATCTTTGACAAAGACTTTTGACAAAGATATTTGGCAAAGAAATTTGATAGTGTAATACTGGCCTTAGCGATGGAGAGTTAAGTGGCCGCCTGGTTCCTGCCCCACACCATGTCCAGCGCTCCAAAGCGACCAGTGAGTTTTTTACTGTGGTGCCTAATATGGTGACCTTGTTTACCTGGATGGCAACAAGTCAGTTTATCAAAATTCTATAAAATCCATAGTACGATACCGAGCCAAATACCTGAGAGGAACTCAAAATTGTTACTGGATCATGTAACATAACCTCACCTCTTAGGAGCAAATGCGAAATATTGTAAGTAGGCTGTTTAGGTTTTTATGTTGGTAACGCCACGTAGCGCTCTGTATGAAAATCACTGGCTGTGCTGTCTGCAGTCTGTGGCTGGTGGGACTCATTGTTGGAATATTCGCTTGTGTAGTGTTGGGCAGTTGGATGTGAACAGCGCGTAGTGTTGGGCAGTTGGAGGTGAGCCGCCAGCAGTGGTGGATGTGGAGAGAGAGATGCCAGAGTTTCGAAAGGTTGCTATAAGCGGACGATTTGGACGTGTGTCCGCCAGAAAAAGGAAATTTGTAAAGATGGATATCATGAATTGATAGATATATATATATATACACTCCTGGAAATGGAAAAAAGAACATATTGACACCGGTGTGTCAAACCCACCATACTTGCTCCGGACACTGCGAGAGGGCTGTACAAGCAATGATCACACGCACGGCACAGCGGACACACCAGGAACCGCGGTGTTGGCCGTCGAATGGCGCTAGCTGCGCAGCATTTGTGCACCGCCACCGTCAGTGTCAGCCAGTTTGCCGTGGCATACGGAGCTCCATCGCAGTCTTTAACACTGGTAGCATGCCGCGACAGCGCGGACGTGAACCGTATGTGCAGTTGACGGACTTTGAGCGAGGGCGTATAGTGGGCATGCGGGAGGCCGGGTGGACGTACCGCCGAATTGCTCAACACGTGGGGCGTGAGGTCTCCACAGTACATCGATGTTGTCGCTAGTGGTCGGCGGAAGGTGCACGTACCCGTCGACCTGGGACCGGACCGCAGCGACGCACGGATGCACGCCAAGTCCGTAGGATCCTACGCAGTGCCGTAGGGGACCGCACCGCCACTTCCCAGCAAATTAGGGACACTGTTGCTCCTGGGGTATCGGCGAGGACCATTCGCAACCGTCTTCATGAAGCTGGGCTACGGTCCCGCACACCGTTAGGCCGTCTTCCGCTCACGCCCCAACATCGTGCAGCCCGCCTCCAGTGGTGTCGCGACAGGCGTGAATGGAGGGACGAATGGAGACGTGTCGTCTTCAGCGATGAGAGTCGCTTCTGCCTTGGTGCCAATGATGGTCGTATGCGTGTTTGGCGCCGTGCAGGTGAGCGCCACAATCAGGACTGCATGCGACCGAGGCACACAGGGCCAACACCCGGCATCATGGTGTGGGGAGCGATCTCCTACACTGGCCGTACACCACTGGTGATCGTCGAGGGGACACTGAATAGTGCACGGTACATCCAAACCGTCATCGAACCCATCGTTCTACCATTCCTAGACCGGCAAGGGAACTTGCTGTTCCAACAGGAAATTGCACGTCCGCATGTATCCCGTGCCACCCAACGTGCTCTAGAAGGTGTAAGTCAACTACCCTGGCCAGCAAGATCTCCGGATCTGTCCCCCATTGAGCATGTTTGGGACTGGATGAAGCGTCGTCTCACGCGGTCTGCACGCCCAGCACGAACGCTGGTCCAACTGAGGCGCCAGGTGAAAATGGCATGGCAAGCCGTTCCACAGGACTACATCCAGCATCTCTACGATCGTCTCCATGGGAGAATAGCAGCCTGCATTGCAGCGAAAGGTGGATATACACTGTACTAGTGCCGACATTGTGCATGCTCTGTTGCCTGTGTCTATGTGCCTGTGGTTCTGTCAGTGTGATCATGTGATGTATCTGACCCCAGGAAATTGTCAATAAAGTTTCCCCTTCCTGGGACAATGAATTCACGGTGTTCTTATTTCAATTTCCAGGAGTGTATATATGATGACTTTTGAACAGTATTAAGGTAAATACATTGTTTGTTCTCTATCAAAATCTTTCATTTGCTAACTATGCCTATCAGTAGTTAGTGCCTTCAGTAGTTAGAATCTTTTATTTAGCGGCAGTATTGGCGCTAGCTGTATTGCAGTAGTTCGAGTAACGAAGATTTTTGTGAGGTAAGTGATTCATTGAAAGGTATAGGTCATTGTTAGGGCCATTCTTTTGTAGGGATTATTGAAAGTCAGATTGCGTTGCTCTAAAAAAATATTCTGTGTTAGTTTAGTGATGATCAGAGTAAGTAAAGAGAGAAATGTCTGAGTACGTTCAGTTTTGCTCAGCTGTTTGAAAATCAAATAACGTAAGAGGTTTACCAGCACAGTCATTTATAATTTTTTACGCGGACATTACAATATTTACATGATGAAGCACAAAGCACGTGATTCATGGCACTAACGAGGTGAGCTGGGGGTCATGTTACATCAATGCGCAAACTGATCCTTCCTAACAACATCAACGCGCAGTGCTGTAGTACTTTTTTACCGAATTAAGATGTTATGGTTCATGATCATCATTAATGAGCTTGCTTAAGTGCAGTTCGGCGTAGGGTGTCGATGGCTCAGCACGCTTACAAGATCGCCAACATCACCGCATCCTACTTACGAGTCGCAGTTAAAAGTCGAGCCGGCATCGTCCCGCCTGTAATTTCTTCATCTTCGCAGATCTCCGCTTTGAGTTCATGTCATGTTTTCTCATGCGCTATTCTTAGCGCTGTGATTTCGACCCTCTATTACGGGAAACAGTTTAATGCTGATGCTTTCGTCTGGGTCAAGCTGTCATATCACCCTTTACAACAGTTTCCTTAACTTATTTTCTCCTCCCTCTCTTTACTCTCTCCCGATAGCTGCTATATCGTTGGTGATAGATCGCGAACATTGTTTCTTTGATGACAGCGAGTTTTAACCCACCGTCCCAATTCTATGATGGGTCGTAATTTCCCCTTGTCTCTGGAGCTTATGCTAATAAGAACCAGACGGTAGAGAATTACTGCACTGCGTTGTTTACACGACTACTACCTGATTCAATTTTATATTAATTCTGTATTAATTCCACTGTTAAACGCCGAGGAGAGAGAAAATGGGTGGAAAGCGTACACTGAAGGCCCCTGTGAGGAGGAGGACTCGACTGAGGACTTGATAGGAGAAGAAAGTGGAGACGTTAAGGAAGATACAAAGGATCCAGCATTGCAGTCACAATTTAAAGTGTTCTGGAAGACTTAGATCAATGAAGTCGAGGGGATAGATAACATTCCATCGGAGTATCTAAAAACATTGGGGTAATGGCAACCAAACAATTGTTCAAGTTGGTGTGCAGAATCTATGTGACTGCCGATGTACCATAAGACATAATTGTAGGATTTGGGAAGACGTATTATGTTCGAGTATAATGACTTTTCTGGAGACTAGAAATCTACTCTGTAGGAATCAGCATGGGTTTCGAAAAAGACGATCGTGTGAAACCCAGCTCGCACTATTCGTCCACGAGACTCAGAGGGCCATAGACACGGGTTCCCAGGTAGGTGCCGTGTTTCTTGACTTCCGCAAGGCGTTTGATACAGTTCCCCACAGCCGTTTAATGAACAAAGTAAGAGCATATGGAGTATCAGACCAATTGTGTGATTGGATTGAAGAGTTCCTAGACAACAGAACGCAGCATGTCATTCTCAATGGAGAGAAGTCTTCCGAAGTAAGAGTGATCTCAGGTGTGCCACAGGGGAGTGTGTCGAAGGCCGTTACTATTCACAATATATATAAATGACCTTGTGGATAACATCGCAAGTTCACTGAGGCTATTTGCGGATGATGCTGTAGTATATCGAGAGGTTGTAAAAATAGAAAACTGTACTGAAGTGCAGGAGGATCTGCAACGAATTGACACATGGTGCAGGGAATGGCAATTGAATCTCAATGTAGACAAGTGTAATGTGCAGCAAATACATAGAAAGAAAGATCCCCTATCATTTAGCTACAATATAGCAGGTCAGCAACTGGAAGCAATTAATTCCATAAATTATCTGGGATTAGGCATTAGGAGTGATTTAAAATGGAATGACCATACAAAATTAATCGTCGGTAAAGCAGATGCCAGATTGCGATTCATTGGAAGAATCGTAAGGATATGCATTCCGAAAACAAAGGAAGCAGGTTACAGTACAATTGTTCGCCCACTGCTTGAATACTGCTCACCAGTGTTGGATCCGTACCATATAGGGTTGACAGAAGAGATAGAGAAGATCCAACGGAGGGCAGCGCGCTTCGTTACAGGATCATTTAGTAATCGCGAAAGCGTTACGGAGATGATAGATAAACTCCAGTGGAAGACTCTGCAAGAGAAACGCTCAGTAGCTCGGTACGGGCTTTTGTTGAAGTTTCGAGAACATACCTTCACCGAGGAGTATATTGCTCCCTCCTACGTATATCTCGCGAAGAGACCATGAGGATAAAATCAGAGAGATTAGATCCCACACAGAAGCATACCGACAGTCCTTCTTTCCACGAACAATACGAGACTGGAATAGAGGGGAGAACCGATAGAGGTACTCAAGGTACCCTCCGCCACACACCGTCAGGTGGCTTGCGGAGTATGGGTGTGGCTGTAGATGTAGACTTTCGGAAAAATATCAAACACACAATTCTCAAAATAGCAAGAGTAGATAGGTGCGAAAACTATTGCACTATCAGTTTAACAGCTCATGCATCCGAGCTCCTGACAACAATTATATACGGAAGAATGGAAAAGAAAGCTGAGTATGCGTTTAGTGACTCAGTTTGGTTTTAGGAAAGGTAAAGGGCACCTGAGAGGTAGTTCTGACTGATCATAGGATTTCTCAATCCAGATATAGCGTTCGGCCATGTGAAATGGTACAAGATCGAAATTCTGAGAAAAATAGGAGTAAGCTACAGGGAATGACGAGTGATACACAAAATGTACACGAACCAAGAGGAAACAAAAGATTAGAAGACCAAGAACGAAGAGCTCGGATTAAAAATGGTTACAACAGGAATGCAGTCTTTCACTCCTACTGTGCAATCTACAAAGTGCTTCAGAATTACACCGACGAACTAAATGAGGATAGGAATATGTGTCCGGAAACATCGTTCAAAGACGTTACAGGGCGTCGAAGTCACTGGCGCCGGCGCCTGTATATCGCTTCTTCAGCAAGCTCTTTTTTTTCCTTTCCCCGTTTTTGGAGGAGATTGTATGGACAAAAACAAGCCAAAAAGATCCAGTAAACATGGACTCTAAAATGCATGTCTTAAAAGCTATGAGCACTAGTTAAATATAAGAGATGTGTTTCACAGTAGCTAAGATGAGCAAGTACTCATAACTCCTCAGTTATACCCCATGTTTACTGGACACTTTTTTTCTTTTTTTGGTCCAAACTAACACCTCTGAAAGTTGCCTACCAGACAGTCTTAGCAATAACAGCACCGGTGCATGTATTCACTGTCGAGAGGTATGAAACCGATTTTCGCTTGTAGCTTTCGACTCGTTCGTTTCCGGACCAGGGTCCCTTACCTCAAATTAATACATTTATCCCACTCCATCATCCCTGGAAATTTGTACAAACATCACGGAATCACCCTGTACACACACTAATTAAGCGCCGGTGCTTGTAATTTCGATGCTCTGAAGCGTCGTCGAATGGCGTTTCCGAACAGTGGTTACTATCTTCGTTTCGTTCCTTAAGGCACCTCCCACATTCCCTAGAAGTTTGTCGGCGTAATATTGAAACACCCTGTATACATCGAAGAAACAGTGAGGAAAATAAAAGAAAGGTTCCTTAGTGTGATTAAAATTGAAGGTGAAAGGATATCAATGATAAGATTCGCATATGAGGTTTCTATTCTCAGTGTAAGTGAAGAAGACTCACGGGATCTATTGAATGGAATGTTCATCTAATAAGTACAGAGTATGTGCTGAGAGTAAACCGGAAAAAGACAAAACTAATGAGAAGTATCAGAAATGAGAATACTTTAAAACTTACCATCAAAATTGGAGATCACGAAGTTAAGGAATTCTGTTACCTTGGAAGCAAAATAATGGCCGTCCACTGTGGCCGAAGGGCTCTAGGTGCTTCAGTTCGGAACCGCGCTGCTGCTACGGTCGCAGGTTCAAATCCTGCCTCGGGCATGGATGTGTGTGATGTCGTTAGGTTAGTCAGGTTTAAGTAGTCCTAAGTCTAGGGGACTGATGACCTCAGATGTTAAGTCCCATAGTGCTCAGAGCCATTTGAACCAAGCAAAATAAGGCATGACAGACGAAGCAAGGAGAATATAAAAATTAGCCCAGCACCGGAAAAGAGGCAATTTCTGGGAAAGAGAAGTCTACTTGTGAACAACACAGACCTTAACTGGGGAAGAAATTTCTCAGAATGTACGTTTGGAGCACAGCACTGTATGGTATTGAATCATGATCTGTGGGAAAGCCGGAGAGTAAGAGACCACAAGTGTTTGAGACGTTATGCTACTATAGAAGACTGTCGAAAATCAAGTGGACTAATAAAGTAATGAATGCGGAGGCTCTCCGCAGAATCGGTGAGGAAAGGAACATTTGGAAAACTCTGGCAAGAAAAAGGGTCAATATGATAGGACACTTGTTAAGGAACCAGGGAATGACCTCCATGGTAATTGAGGGAAATGAACAAGGTAAAAACTATCGTAAAAGACAGAGATTGGAATGCAGCCAGCAAATAATTAATTCAGGATGCAGGGTGCAAGTGTGACTCTGAAACGAAGAGGTTAGCGCAGGAGAGGAATTCGTGTCGGGTCGCATCAAAACAGTTAGAACCACGATGACTCAAAAAATAAACAAACAAATAAAATAAATTAAAATAGGTTTCCCGTGTTTCCCTTTTAACCAGCACACAAACTAAAAAAAGGCAGTTAACAGTTAATGGGATGTATAATATTAGATAGGGGAATGAAAGGAGAAAATGTAAAAATGCAGTAAATGAAGCAGGCAAAAAGGAATACAAACGTCTCGAAAATGAGATCGACAGGAAGTATAAAATGGCTAAGCAGGAATGGCTAGAGGAAAAATGTAAGGATGTAGAGGCTTATCTCACTAGGGGCAAGATAGATACTGCCTACAGGAAAATTAAAGAGACCTTTGGAGAAAAGAGAGCCACTTGTATGAATATCAAGAGCTCAGATGGAAACCCAGTTCTAAGCATAGAAGGGAAAGCAGAAAGGTGGAAGAAGTATATAGAGGGTCTATACAAGGGCGATGTACTTGAGATCAATATTATGAAAGTGGAAGAGGATGTAGATGAAGATGAAATGGGAGATATGATACTGCGTGATGAGTTTGACAGAGCACTGAAAGACCTGAGTCGAAACAAGGCCCCTGGAGTAGACAACATTCCATTAGAACTACTGACGGCCTTGGGAGAGCCAGTCCTGACAAAACTCTACCATCTGGTGAGTAAGATGTATGAGACAGGCGAAATACCCTCAGACTTCAAGAAGAATATAAAAATTCCAATCCCAAAGAAAGCAGGTGTTGACAGATGTGAAAATTACCGAACTGTTAGTTTAATAAGCCACAGCTGCAAAATACTAACACGAATTCTTTACAGACGAATGGAAAAACTGGTAAAAGTCAACCTCGGGGAAGATCAGTTTGGATTCCGTAAAAATGTTCCAACACGTGTGGCAATACTGACCTTACGACTTAGCTTAGAAGAAAGATTAAGGAAAGGCAAACATACGTTTCTAGCATTTGTAGACTTAGAGAAAGCTTTTGACAATGTTGACTGGAATACTCTCTTTCAAATTCTAAAGGTGGCAGGGGTAAAATACAGGGGGCGAAAGGCTATTTACAACTTGTACAGAAACCAGATGGCAGTTATTAGAGTCAAGGGGCATGAAAGGGAAGCAGCGGTTGGGAAGGGAGTGAGACAGGGTTGTAGCCTACCCCCGATGTTATTCAATTTGTATACCGAGCAAGCAGTAAAGGAAACAAAAGAAAAATTCGGAGTAGGTATTAAAATCCATGGAGAAGAAATAAAAACTTTGAGGTTCGCCGATGACATTGTAATTCTGTCAGAGACAGCAAAGGACTTGGAAGAGCAGTTGAACGGAATGGACAGTGTCTTGAAAGGAGGATATAAGATGAACATCAACAAAAGCAAAAAGAGGATATGGAATGTAGTCGAATTAAGTCGGGTGATGCTGAGGGAATTAGATTAGGAAACGAGACACTTAAAGTAGTAATGGAGTTTTGCTATTTGGGGAGAAAAAGCTGACGATGGTCTAAGTAGAGAGGCTATAAAATGTAGACTGGCAATGGAAAGGAAAGCGTTTCTGAAGAAGAGGAAGTTCTTAACATCGAGTATAGATTTAAGTGTCAGGAAGTGGTTTCTGAAAGTATTTGTATGGAGTGTAGCCATGTATGAAAGTGAAACATGGACGGTAAATAGTTCGGACAAGAAGAGAATAGAAGCTTTCGAAATGTGGTGCTACAGAAGAATGCTGAAGATTAGATGAGTAGATCACATAACTAATGAGGAGGTATTGAATAGAATTGGGGAGAAGAGGAGTTTGTGGCACAACTTGACAATAAGAAGGGACCGGTTGGTAGGACATGATCTGAGGCATCAAGGGATCACAAATTTAGCATTGGAGGGCAGCGACGAGGGTAAATAATCGTAGAGGGAGACCAAGAGATGAATACACTAAGCAGATTCAGAAGGATGTAGGCTGCAGTAGGTACTGGGAGATGAAGAAGCTTGCACAGGATATAGTAGCATGGAGAGCTGCATCAAACCAGTCTCAGGACTGAAGACCACAACAACAACAACAGGGGAATGAAGAGGAAGCATTGGTCTATCATAGATACCGATCACAGTTCCGACCCAGTCTCTGAAATACTGAAATGCTAGAGTCTCGATATCTATCTCGGAGAGGTCTTTACATAATTTACACTATGTTTTCATGTTTGCCGCTAGTCTTAGTGACTCCGTTGGTGAAGTATTATTATACTCATTTTCTTTATATTAACTAACACGGTAATAATTTAGGAAGGAAAGATGCAACTGCTAAGATCCTACAAACGTGAATTCAAATTAAATATAAAAAAAATTTATGTAGTGGCTACATCATTAGAAAGAAGCTCTTGACAATGACATTAATCGACAGATAAAAGATTCAAATTGGACCGGGGTTCTAAATCGTACCTTTCTCTTCCACGTGTAATGCTCTCGTGAAGTGAACTATCCAGACTCGCCTGACCGTCTGACTAAAAGCTCCACTCCGCCACTCTCCAACATTCCACGCTCCTCAGTCTCTCCGGCATGTGTTTATGAGCCCCAATTCCTGACTGACACACTCTCTGTAAGAAAGCTACGCTCCAACATATGCGCTGCTTCAAAGTTGAGGTGAATTCTGAATGTCTGATATCTTTTAAATACAGTGACAACGGTCGGTACAGCTCCATTAATATGTTGCAGTAAGTCCACAATTTAAAACACAAATAAAGAAAGAAATGTATCCATACCAAACATCTACTCCGCCAGATTTCATAGTACTACTACAGCATTCCCGTAGATCAGGTCGTCCTGCAGTCAGTCAGGCTTATGGCCGCCCATCGTATTGGCACTGTGTGTAACGACTTTCGTGACTTTGCATGATGCTGCTTCATAGTTCGCGTTTAGCTGTACTGTAATTGTTTATTGGTGTCAGTTTTGTAGTACCGTACCGTACATAAAAATAAATTTTAATGTTTGACTCAATATCACAGGTTCGGCGGAAGTTTGGTTTTAACATTAACCTAGTTCGTAGCAGCTGTTGAATCGAAAGTAAAGACACTGCTCCACGCTTCTTTTTCGGAGGCTTGAAGATATTTTGTGAGCACGGTTTCAAACGTAATTCGCCGACTTCAGTTTCAGCATACGCTGAAAGCATCGACTCTCCCAGAGTCAGTGTTTCATGCTTTCCTGCTGGAATCCGTAATTTGTTAACCACTTTACTGTTCACTAAACCTTTAGTCACCCCTAAGCGAATACAATAAAAGAAGCAAAAGACGCCAAGTAGGACTTCACAGGCAGCATTGAGCTTGTAATATAACAGCGATCTGCCAAGAGAATGTTTCCTACTCCAGCTTTGGCGAACTTCTTACAAATATATACAAAATACATACAGTTAAGACGTAGCACTTGGGTGGTGCTGCCTCCGTGGTCGAAAGTATGAACTACGAAATGTCCGCTTAATATTTGACATTATTAATGAAGTAATTAATATTTCGTGAGCCCGCCTCCGGAACTGAGTGGTCAGCGCGGCTGCCATGCGGAGGGGGGGGGGGGGGGGGAGGGGGTTCGATTCCCGGTACTGCCAGAACTGGTACGGCGTACATTCAGGGCAGTAAGGCCCACGAGGAGCTATTCGACCGATTATTAGCGGTTCCAAGGTTAAGCTATTGGCAGAGGACGAAAAGCCAGAGGAACGGAACCGACTTCCCGTCTAGGGTCAGAACGCAGAACGTTGCCTTTTGATGTTCTATGTGTCAAAATGAAATACCGGTAATGTAAATGGCAAAACGTATATTTCAAAATACATGAAGCTTCAAGCATTGCATCTGTTAGAACTGAATGGCTGAATAAATACCGTTTAAACAAGCGAACAAGTAACTGTTGAAAAAAAAAACCACGATCACTGGACACGAGAGAATGCTCTGCCAACCTGCCAGCTGTCTGGATGTGAGCAGTTGGTCTGAATGTAAAGATGAGATGAACATCTTTGGAGTGCACCGATGTCAACGCCGAAGCTAATGTGCCTGCGCGTATTGCTGAAATTGGGCTCAACTAATCATGCGCAAAGGAAGCCACTGAGTGCAGTATCTGCATCACATCCACACTGGTAAGAATATCGAGATTGCGTCTGCTGTTGCTAGGCCTGCATATTAGATTCTATAAGTCTGACTCTCTCACGTAAATTAAACGTTGAAATGAATATATGGGTATTTTCTTTTAAGTATGTATAATTAATAGTTTATTAATCCCAACTCATAACTCTGTTCCTTTGTGCTGAGCCTTTAAAACAACATTACTTTTGTCACAACTAAATTACCAAAATCTGCAGTTGTTAATAATAGCAGCAAAGTTCAATACGAATTGTGAGGTGGCGGTTGAGCTGTTTAGCATACCCCTAAGATGCTACAAATCTGATCCCCGCTGAATTTTGTTGAAAGAAACAACACTGCGCAGCGAATAACGTCTTATTAAGTGAAAATTAATAGGAATGGCCTCATTAAGCATGTTAAACACAGACATGTTAAACAAAACAAGTAGTCACTATAACGATCTGGTTAATTGCCAAAAGAAGTGAAAAACATGATTTATTCACTGAATCAAGAACATAAACATTTAACAAGTGGAGAAGGGATTGCAAATGCGAGCTATAACCTTGACACGGGTGGGTGGCTACACGAAATCGTAACGTGAAATGTGTCTTGCATATGGCCAACGACTCCGTAAAAGGTTAGTGACTTAAAGAAAGGCTCCCTGAAAAGCATGAACAGATACCAATAGTCTTCCCTAAGAGCATCAGGGGTGCAATTAGATGGCTGTGAAAATTATATCTGCGAAATGAAGCCCTGATGCACATTAACTAACTTCGCACTCACCTTGTCTGGATGGCTGGAGCGACGGCGCATGCTTGCCATTCTTAAACTGTGCAGGTGTAGAAGACAGGTGCAGTGGTAAATTACAAGTTCAGCTTGGCCTCTGTACTCTGCTCTAGATCGGAGACATCCCTCTGTGCAGTCCTCAGACGCAGCGTACTCCCTCATGCCCTGGAACAAGCGTGTCCCCGAGGCAAGTCCCTCCCATCCCACTTAAGTCCACGAGGCTTAACTGGTTCTGCCACCGTCCGAATCTCATTGGCCAGTTGCAACAGATCTTCAAGTTCATATAAATGAAAATTTAATAAAAAAGTTTAACAATTTCCTACTCTTGCGGGTTTTGTCATGGTTAACCAAGGTGTGGCATGGGGAAGTGCTCAGAAAATCTCTCCCAAAACATTACAGATATTCAGTCATGGCCAATCAAAACGCATATGTGGGAACTTATATCTTCTGCCAAAACAATTATTATGAGCAAACCAGAGAATACTTTTAACAGAATTTGAACAAACGTTCCAGCAGGCCACGACAGGACGAAACGGCTACTCCCATGCTATGAAGGCCTGTGTTTCCACCTAGACTTCAAAATTATTATCTTAGCTAAAAGGGATTCCTTTTTGCATCCCGCAAATGCAGTTTTTATGGCACACCACAGCATACGCTCAACACTCCTGCCGAGCAGACACAGCCGACTGTCTTATTCGCCTCTTTACCTGCACAGAGAAATAAAATGGTTCAAATGGCTCTGAGCAGTATGTGACTCAACATCTGAGGTCATCAGTCCCCTAGAACTTAGAACTGCTTAAGCCTAACTAACCTAAGGACATCACACACATCCATGCCCGAGGCTGGATTCGAACCTGCGACTGTAGCGGCTGCGCGGTTCCAGACTGAAGCGCCTAGAACCGCTCGGCCACACCGGCCGGCCACAGAGAAAGGCTTTCAGCACCAAACAGCCATATGAACCTAACTTAAGGTTCAGTTTCCGAACCAGCTAAGAGTCCCCAGGTTGCCGAAATAGCTACACTCCCTCACTGTATCAAGAGGAAAGAAGAAATGGCAATAATTAGCAATATAATCATTTGCAGTACTGAAAATCATTTGCAGTTTTGATGCAGCTTAAATAATTTGACTTAACTATGAGGATCTACATGTAATATTACGAGGGTGAGTCAAACGAAAACCTTAAATTTTTTTAAAAATATTATTTATTGTGCAGAAGTGGTACAAAGCTGTATCACTTTTCAACATAATCTCCCCCACGCTCAATGCAAGTCCTCCAGCGCTTACAAAGTGCATAAATTCCTTTAGAAAAAAATTCCTTTGGTAGTCCGCACAACCACTCATGCACCGCGTGGCGTACCTCTTCATCAGAACGGAACTTCTTTCCTCCCATTGCGTCTTTGAGTGGTCCAAACATATGGAAATCACTTGGAGCAAGGTCTGGTGAGTATGGTAGATGAGGAAGACACTCAAAATGCAGGTCTTTAATTGTTACAACTGTTGTACGGGCAGTGTGGGGCCTTGCATTGTCATGTTGCAAAAGGACACCTGCTGACAGCAATCCACGTTGCTTTGATTTGATTGCAGGCCGCAGATGATTTTTTAGGAGATCTGTGTATGACGCACTGGTGACAGTGGTCCCTCTAGGCATGTAATGCTCCAAAATGACGCCTTTTTCGTCCCAAAAGAGAGTCAGCGTAACCTTCCCTGCTGATGGTTCTGTTCGAAACTTCATTGGTTTTGGTGATGAGGAATGGCGCCATTCCTTGCTTACTCTGTTCGTTTCCAGTTGGTGGAAGTGAACCCAGGTTTCGTCCCCAGTAACGATTCTTGCAACGAAGCCATCAGTTTCTCGTTCAAAGCGCCGAAGCATCAACACATCGTTCTCTCATTTCAGGAGTCAGCTGCAGTGGCACCCATCTTGCAGACACTTTGTGAATCTGGAGCACATCATGCACAATGTGGTGTGCTGACCCATGACTAATCTGTAAACATGCTGCAATATCATTCAGTGTCACTCGGCGGTTTTCCTTCACTATGGCTTCAACTGCTGCAATGTTCTGTGGAGTCACAACTCGTTGTGCCTGACCTGGACGAAGAGCATCTTCCACTGAAGTCACACCATTTGTGAACTTCCTACTCCATTTGTAGACTTGCTGCTGTGACAGAACATGCATCACCGCACTGAACCTTCATTCGTCTATGAATTTCAATAGGTTTCACACCTTCACTACGCAAAAACCGAATAACAGAACGCTGTTCTTCCTTGGTGCATGTCGCAAGTGGGGCGGCCATCTTCATACTGATACTGCGACGGTATGTGTGCATCTGCACTATGCTGTCATCTACAGGCCATTCTGACGCTCTTTGTAGCACGCTTGCCAAATTTCGATTTGTTATTACAAATTTAAGGTTTTCATTTCACTCGCCCTCGTATAAAACAGGTTATCAGACAGTTTGGGAATAAACAGCCGTGCAAAAGAATGATCAACTTACTTAAATTTTACCTCAGTTACATTGTACTGGATCAACTAGGTTGAATTGTATTTATCTACTTAGATGACTAACTGCAGTATTGGGGACGAAATTAAGTCATTTTCATCCTATTAAATAACATTATGTATGTGTGTGAATGTTGTACATGAAGATTCCTGATATTTGCATGTAACGTACCAGGTATGACGCTTTTTCTTTTGACAGTTATTCAGCTGAATTACAAATATCTGCGACGTACGAAATATAGCGACACAATTACAGCGTCAAGTGCTTGGAAAATGTTGATTTATGTTTCCTGTTATTATTTCTGTAATGTCGTACCCAATTATTTATCCAAATTTCAGTAGAGATTTATTTCTGTATCCATTTACATCAACATCTTTACAGCAAGCTACCTTATGGCGAAAGGCGAGGAATATTTCGTGCGCCACTGTCATTTCCGGTTCCCTTTTTCTCGTGTCTCTCTCACGAAAAGTGAATATTGGTAAGTCAAGCCTCCATGCGTGTTCTAATCTCTCTAATCTTGCCTTCATGAACTTTTCGTGAAAATACAGATGCAATATAGTGGCTGAATCATCTAGCAATGTACACTCTCGGAATTTTAACAGTAAACTATGTCGTAACACACAACGCCTCTCTCGTACAGTCTGCCACTGGAGTTGGGTTGACACCTCCGAGATGCCTACGAAAGGAATCTGCGACAAAACTTGTAGCTCTTCTTTGGATCTTCTCTATTTCATTTGTCAATCCCGTTTTGTAAAGGTCACAACTGGCGAGCTGTATTCGAGAGCCGGTGGAACGAGGGTTTTATAAGCTACGTTCTTCGTCGGTAAACTAATTTCCTGAGGATTCTTACAATGAATTTCAATCTAGCATTTGATTCTCCTACGATTAGTTTTATATGGTCGTTCCACTTTACGTCAGCCCGTATCCTGTTCCCAGACATTTAATGGATGTGACTGCTTCGAGTGGCTGTGCGCTGTGAAATAAAACAATAATTGGTGTTGCCGCCTATTTATGCGAAATGCGATAATTTTCTTTATGCTGAGATTAACTGCAAATCCATGCAGCAGGCGTCGGTTATTTCCAGGTTTAAGTGAATTTTGCTACTATTCTCTAGCGTTGCGACTTCTTTATATAATACAGCCTCATTGGCGAAAAGCCTCATCAAACTTTCGACATTATCCACTATTACGGACAGTATCATCCTATAAAACTTCCTTGGGGTACGCCCAAAGTTCCATCTGAAGACTTTTCTCTCGTTAAGAATGGTATGGTCTGTTCTATTTGCAGGAACGACAAAGCTGGTCTGACGTTCCGTATGCATGTATTTTGTTCATTAGGCAACGGTGCAGAACTACGCCACCATGAAATAATTGACATTGCGGTGAACAACATCAAACGTGCCGCAGAGCGCCGGAGACGACAGCAGAAACAGGTTTATACACGCCGTGACTTTCACATAGGACAGATGATACTAGTACGTACGCACTATTTATCCAACAGAGGAAAGAGTAGATGCAGTAAATTTGAGCTTCTATACGCAGGTCCATATCGAATTCGCAGCATTCCTCACCCCAATGTAGTACACGTAGAAACTTTGAGAACCAGAAAAAGCAAAGGCAATCACCATGTCTCCAATATTAAACCCTTTATTGAATGAATATACTTTATGATTTATCACACTGTAATGCCATTTCCTGAATTTTATATGACCACTTATGCAATTATATTTATATGAACACTTACTGATGATTATCATACTTTTTCTTGGCAAGTGCCCGGCAAGGTAAGGTTAGCAGGTCGCTTTTCTTGTCGTTACACATCAGACCGTGCACATTTTTCCAGATAAACTTACATATTTTATGACCACTTATGCAATTCTATCTATGTGACTACTTACTGATGATTATCATATTTTTTCTTGGCAAGTGCCCGCCAAGGTAAGGTTAGCAGGTTGCTTTTATTGTCGTTATATATCAGACCGTGCACATTTTCCATTTTTTGTGTATGTGTGATTGTTTTCTTGTCGATAGTAGAATTTTTGTCTGTATACACTATGTAATCTTTAAGATATAACAAACACCAGTTGACTTTGACATTTTGCCTTATGATATCTCAACGTCGTGACTATTTTACATTTTTGCTACTACATTGTGATACTGTGTGTACATTTTTTCACTTGAAAACTGTCTATGTTTTTGACCTAATACGTTTTCTGTCACGGTATGCTGTATGCTTAATTATATCATTAGAAACAAGTTTTTATTTAATGAGTTTGTGATTTAAATGCAAGATATTAATCCTTATTCATCATTTTCAGAAAGCAATAATGTGTACAAGAAATAAATTAAACAAACCACAGTGGTTTACTCTGAAATGGAAATTTTACCATCGGAATGAACGAAAGAAAATGCAATATCTTGTCATGAAGAGTAAATGGATCAGAATTAACAAGCATTAACCAGAATATACTATACACATCGTATGATAGCAGTCTTGACTAATTATTTTTCTTTCAGAATACGAGGCGATTGATGCAGGCTGTCAGACAGAACTACACATCTTAGTTTTAGTGATGAAATATGCTAGAAATAAGAAACTCTATACTATGGATAGTTGTATGAAGTAAATGGTAATATGAATATGAATAATGAAGTGTCTATTTTTTGCAGATGATAATAAATGATGATGAATAGTTACATGAAGAATATGGTAATATGAATAATGAAGTTTTTCTTTGCAGGTGATGATAGTGATGAAGTTATGGTAATATGAATAATGAAGTTTTTCTTTGCAGATGAAGTTTATATACTTACTATTAGTTAAGAAATGCTATGTAGTTCTTTAAGTATTTGTTGCAGTTCCTTTTGACAGTATGTCTTATGTTGCATGGTATAATGACTGAATATTTTGGAAAAGACAGCTAGAGTACATGCATATTGAGTACACGTTTCATTACCTGTTAATGCGAAGTTCTCTACTTTTCAGCATAATATGCGTTTCTTCTTTCAGCTCAATAATCCATTTTGTATTTTTTTTTTCAGGAGAAGCTATTCATGAAATTAGTGTGCTATAAGGAGTTAGTCATTAAACCTGATCTAGTACTTGCATTTTTTTTATCCATTTGTGGGTATCATTCATGAATGTGATCACATATACTCTACTTGTTTCATAACCTTGCTACAGCTGACTCATGACGAATGACGTTATTAATCCTTATTTCCAGCAATAAGTCAAAAGCATCTATTTTCATGCCCCAGCAATTATCGATCCCAACGCAATGCATTGCTAACACAAAAAAAAATTATTACCAGTCTGAACTATTACCAGTATACATCCAAATAATGCTACCAGTTTAGGATATTTCTAGTCCTAAATAATGCAAATTTCTCAGATGTATTGAATCCATTATATCTATATATTATTGGACCACAGACCTTGAGTAATAGTTATAGTGTGTTACATTTTAAATATGTCCTATGTCACTTGAATGATGAGTTCTGAGTAATACTGAATGATGTTTTGTAATAATGCATAAATGCTATGCCAATAATTTCTGTAAATAATATTTTTGTTATACTCTATAAATGCTATACCAATAATTAACTCTTGTTTTGAATGATGACTTCTGAATAATACTGAATAATGTTTTGTAAAACTATATGAATAGTTTGTAACTGGCCAATGAGTGCCAATAATTACCGCAATCAGATGAGTTATGAATAGTGTTTTGTAATATTCAATACTTGCTACATGTTAAGTTACTGGCCAATGAATGCCAAAGATTACTATAGTTAGATGAATTATGTATAAATGGTATGCCAATAATTAACTCATTTTGAATGATTACTTCTGAATAATGCATAAAACAATGCTTTGTAACTGGCCAATGAGTGCCAATAATTACTATATTGAGATGACTTATGAATAATGTTCTGTAATACTCCATACATACTAGTTAAATGCTGTGTAAATAGCCAATGAATGCCAATAATTACTCAAATCGGTTGATAGACTAGTGTAATTCTCAATGATGACTAGCATAAGACTTAATATCCTTCACCTTCTGACCTAATTACCAGAAATTACTGCAATATCCGTTTGTCCTGTCCATCCTCATGATCATGGGGCACTATATTTGGTTTTTGCACTAATTCTACGTTGATGTGAGAGTATGGATTCTACAAGAATGTGGTGTTGACATATCAAACTGTCCACTACCTTGAACGATAGAGAGGTCATTATGGTCCTACTGTTTGGTGTACCTAGTGTACTATCAAAATGATAACATACAATATTGATGCAACGTTTCAGTGTCTTGACTACACTGATGAATACTTCAGGGAAGAGAACTTCAGATTGTCTCACTTGGTGTTGTGTTTCTGTAGAAAGATATGGACTTTCAATGCAGGTACGTGCAACCTACTGTGCTACAACCATGATGCAATCCTTCCCACTCCTTTCCTAGTTCTTGAAATATGCTAAAGACTTTTCGGTGCTTGTGCACTTCATTTCATTTGATAATAAGATTAGCTGTCCTAAAAAGATAAAGACTTCTACAGTGTGTGTGCACTTTATTTCACTCCATGATATGTTGTAAAAATGCTAAGGACTTCTACAGTGCGTGTGCACTTTATGCAATTTGTTAATATATTTTGTATTCAATGCGTGTGCACTTTATTTCACTTCATGATATGTCATGTAAAAATGCTGAAGACTTATACAGTGCGTGTGCACTTTGTTATTTGTTAATATCTTTTGTACTCATTGCATATACATTTTGTCAATTCTTGATATATTCTGTACTCAGTGCGTGTGCACTCTATTTCATTTTTATTATGTTCTGCACTTATCAATAATGCATATACTCTGTGACTGTAGACTTAGTAACTAAATAGATTTTTTTTATAAATTTGTTGCTCATGGCAAGTCCAATTGACTCACCATCACTGCCAAATTTTTGCCCCCGCAGTGGAGGGTTATGTAAGAGGTCCGAGCAGATGTAATTTCGATGTATTGCTCACGCGCTGCCTGCGATATGTAAGCTATAAGAGAATCTCAGACCAGAGAGCAGTGTTGACTGCAGTAGGAACTGTATAGCAGTAGCAGTAAGTTGTTGCTAGCGAGCAGTCTGGTCTGGTGTACTCGTATCGTGTTGGCTGGGCCGGTCGTGGTGCAGTGATGGCGGAGCCTGAGCATTATTGTATAAGGTAAAAAGCAGCCTCGCGCATATGTAGTATTGTTATCTCAAGTCCCATGTAAATGTTTTAGAAAAATCTCCTAATAATAATCTTTCTCGTAAAAAGTCACTTTTAACAACCATTCATTTCAAGTTAAAGAATTTACTAATTTCTCCAATCCATGATCATCCCGATTATTGCAAAAGAAAAATCAGTTGTTTCCTTTCATAAAATGATAAATCTATCGGCCAGCATTGCACAGGGCTGTGCCAGAAAAATTTATTGTAAGAGCAGATATAAACGCGTTATCCGGCGACTTCATTGAGGTAAGAATTTTTCTTTTTTTTATTCAGAATGATCTTTCAGGGCCATGACGCAGCACTGCTGACGTCCAAAATTTACCAGGTTAAATTCACAGTCAATTATTCAAAGGTTGTAACTGAGTCACATTTATTATTGAGAGATTAGTCACATTGTATTATTGCAAGATTACCGAATTTATCTGACGGAGGTTACGCTGAATGTGAATGAACGACATAATTATATTTTTTACTGTTTAGAGGTTTAGGAATTTTTCTGTTTTGAGGTTACACTAAATGAGAATCCATATTTTTTGGGGGGGAGGTTACGACAGTCGTGAGGTTATCATTGCTGCTTTTCTCTATACGATACACGTATTTATTCAGTTTTGGGTGCTAAATGGATTATGATGATGTTCTTGGCTGCTAAGCACTTAATCTTGTGCTATGCTTCCAGTGCATCCACAGGTGAAAGCATGTTCTATGTACCTGGTCTGTTGTTACAAATGAAAGAATATGTAGCAATTCCGTCAATGATTAATTCCTTACCAAGACTAACGTAGCAAATATTTGACATTATGATGGAACGCTGGTCGTCTGGAAAATCCAGCCTTCTTCAGGAGCTCCAGTAAACCGGTTCTTCCCCCGAGACGTCCTTGTGGTACTCATCATCGCCTGTCATTTAGCGCAGCAATGACGTCGCAGGAGCACCGGGAGGACTGTCTCCAATGAAAGGAAAACAACTCGTTTCTCACGACACTCGCCGTATATGAGTGACAAGGCGGCGGCGGTGCGGTTACTGTCGTAACTGACCGTTTCGATTCCAGGTAACGGTCACGTAGAATAATTCGAAAGAGATGGAATACAACAGAGACGCAACACCTCGTCCAAAGAGAAGCAAATTGAACAACCCTCCGCCATGTTTTTGGAAGTCAAAACTGAGTGGCATTTTATATGATAGTCCGCAAAGAAATTACCGACATATTCACCTAAAGTTAAATGAGAGAGTACTCTCTGTGCTGGTGTGTATCACAGATGTACAAAACCACTAACAGATAATATTTTTAAACACTAGGCACTTGAAATAAGTTATACTCGCAGTTTTACTGCTTTTGTTCGAGCACTTATATATTGCGGAAACGTTATGCATGACTTCGAAGAGATATTAGGTAAATGCTTACCTTACAAGTTGGCGCACGTACTTCCTCGGTTTCAAATGAACCACAGAAAGACGAGTGACTAAAATGAGGAAGCCACAGCCGCTTTCGGCTGGCGTTCGGCTGAAACTGGAAATCGGTTATGTAACATCCCTCGCTAGTTACTGTTTTCAAAGAGGATTCATCGTATTTAGTTGTTTCCCTTTTGTATCTTGTGTTTTATGACGCCTTGCTGTTTCGGGGCAACGGTGCATTGAAGATTTATCGCCAGCCGCAGTGGTCGAGCGGTTCTAGGCGCTGCAGTCCGGAACCGCGCGACTGCTACGGTCGCAGGTTCAAATCCTGCCTCGGGCACGGATGTGTGTGATGTCCTTAGGTTAGTTAGGTTTAAGTAGTTCTAAGTTCCAGGGGACTGATAACCTCAGATATTAAGTCCCATAGTGCTCAGAGCCATTTGAACCATTTGAAGATTTATCAGAAACACGTCGCTCTACATATCACTTGTAATTCAATGTCAGTTAAAGATGCATCAGCTGTAAAATTCCTTAGGAGATCCTAAGACGAACAATAATAATGTTCGAATTTCTACGCGATCGTTGTGGTCACCTGATTAGAAACATGCAGTTACGGAATTGCAGGAAGTAGGTTCACGTCCTGGTACATGCTAATTTTCTTTTTTTTTTCATATCGACTGTAACACATTCTGGAACTTTTTTATGCATTTAACAGTACATTCTGCAATATGCGAAATTATTTACATTTAACAGTGTACTGTTATTTACATATAAGACTGTTTCCTATCATAAATGAGTTACTTCGATTTCGTGACTTCAGTCTGATTAAAAAAACGAAAGTTGTAATTGTTGCGAGAGAAACAGCCAGCAATGACATTTATATTATTTGTTGTCGCAAATATTTGACCGTTTATTTTTCCGAATATGTCGCTATTTCTGAGAGTGTGGTTAGGCAGGAATCCAAGTGGTGCGAGTCAGATGAGCAGCAATGACATTTTGTTCTTGCCTGCCACAAACATTTCGCTGCTTCTTTCCGAATACGTTGCGATTTCCGTTGGTGTAGTTAGGCAGGAACCTAAGGGCTCTCCTTAAACTGCTGCGAATGAAAGGAGGAGCAACCATATTTATAGTCTTGCTTGTCACTAATATTTAGCTCCGATACAAATCTTAACAACGCTTTCGTAAATATGGTGGTCAAGATTAAGATCACACCACACGGCGACTGACGGGCGTCAGGTGACCGTTTTCCTATTTCAGCCGAGCGCTAGTTCCTTGCCGTGCCTTTTACGGTTAGTCACTCGTTCGTAATGGCTTCAAAAAACATGGGGGCTAGCAGTACAGCGTGGCATCGCAGGAGCGCTGAATAACATAACAACAGCCGCTCTATGCATACTCTATCTCCCTGAATAATTCTGTTGATTCATCCGATCCTTTTGTCCGTCTTAAGTCGACTGAAGCCACTCGGTAGTTTTCGTCATCATTATCTAAATTTTCAAGCAATAAACGTTGATTATGGTGGAATATAAAAGACACTTGTTGTCGGTATTTTCGTTCTGTCGTTGCAACTACAAGAAAATACCTGTTTTTTTCACCAGTCGCGTTTCGCTTTATTGAGAGAGAGGATCATCAGAGGTCTGTAATTAAAGATATTTATAATTTAATTTGTTTGTAAAATCGAAAAACAGTTCGTTAACAATATGTTGTTTTTTACTTGTTAACGAACTTTTTTAGATCTCAAAAACAAATCAAATCACAAATATCTTAATTACAGACCACTGATGATGCTTTACCTCAATAAAGCGAAACGCGTCTGGTGAGAAAAACACGCATTTTCTTGTAGTTGCAAGGACGGAATGAAAATATCGTGAGGAATTGTAAAGCAGCTACGGACAATATGGCCTCACAAATAAAGAAAAGAAGACACTGCTGGCTTCGATAAAAAATTGTTTGAAATTATCCATTTGTTGAAACCAGTCATTTTACTCACACTTACTCTATCAGGGCTCATCATGAGATTCAAGTATCTGCTTTTCGTGCTTTTTACAACTTATGCCCAACATTACAAACATTTACTGTACGTCAGAACTACGTCTCATTCGCACAGGAATATTCGGTGCAGTGGCAGATAGCCTCCAACAAGCCCTATGCAAGAGCACTGCTCAAATTGTTTTTCCACACTTTCTTCAAAAAGAACTTTGAAACAAGCGAAGTGATTTGTACTCTCCCAATCAAACATAATTATTTGATATATGTAACAATAAAACTATGCTCAATTTTTACTTTGACGATTTTGCAGTTATCTTTTTCTGTATTTTTTCAGCCCTTCTGTACTTTGTCGACTCGTTTCAAAAAATGTTCAAATGTGTGTGAAATCTTATGGGACTTAACTGCTAAGGTTATCAGTCCCTAAGCTTACACACTACTTAACCTAAACTATCCTAAGGACAAACACACACACCCATGCCCGAGGAAGGACTCGAACCCCCGGCGGGACCAGCCGCACAGTCCCTCACTGCAGTGCCCTAGACAGCTCGGTTAATCCCGCACGGCAAATTCGTTTCAATCTACATGCTATAAACATGATTTGTATGGGAACGGAACCGGCAATTCGTGTAGGATACCAGTTTTTACTTTAATACACTATATCTTCCAAAAACTAGGCATTCAACATAAAATAAAAATGTAGACGAGCTTATCTGGATAAGAGGATATTTTGTAATAATTTTGACGTATAGCGTAGGTAACGCCGTATAATGATGTCACAAGCCTCCCTAACAAAATAAGCTACCCTTAGTTGGGTGAGGCATTGCGGTGGTAACGGCAAGTAGTGGTTGGTTTGCCAGCTGCAGCGGAGTCACTTCAGACAGCACTATATTTTCGATTTTGAGCAATGGTATGATGGCATCATTGATGGCGCCCATACTGAAGTCTATGACATACACGTCTTGTTGGTGCTGGATGCTGATAACAAACAATCATTTCGTAATAGTTTTTTTATATACAGGGTGTTAAAAAAGTGTCCAGTATTTTAAGAGGTGGTAGTACTCACAAAAAGAAGAAAGAAAGTCCAGTAAACATGCGCTCTAAAATGCATACCTTAAGATTTATGGGTACTTGTTCATCCCCCCCCCCCCCCCCCCCCCGTCGGTGGTTCGAGTGCTCCCTCGGGCATGGGTGTGTGTGTTGTCCATAGAGTAAGTTAGTCTAAGTTAGATTAAGTAGTGTGTAAGCTTAGGGACCGATGACCTAAGCAGTTTGGTCCCATAAGATCCTACCATAAATTTACAAAACTTTAAGAGCTATAAACAGTTGTTCAATGGAATAGATGTGTTTCACAGTATCGAAGAAGAACTAGTGCTCATACCTCTTGACGTGTGCATTTTAAAGCCGTGTTTACGGACATTTTGTTACGTGTTTTGGCCAGAACTACCTCCTCTCAAAATATGGAAACAATGAGCTTGCAGTAGAAGAGATCTCTTTCATAGTATCGAATATGAACAAGTACCCATCGATCTTGTTGTTGTTTTTGTTGTGGTCTTCAGTCCTGAGACTGGTTTGATGCAGCTCTCCACGCTACTCTATCATGTGCAAGCTTCTTCATCTCCCAGTACCTACTGCAACCTACATTCTTCTGAATCTGCTTAGTGTATTCATCTCTTGGTCTCCCTCTACGATTTTTACCCTCCACGCTGCCCTCCAATACTAAATTTGTGATCCCTTGATGCCTCAGAACATGTCCTACCAACCGATCCCTTCTTCTGGTCAAGTTGTGTCACAAACTCCTCTTCTCCCCAATCACATTCAGTACCTCCTCATTAGTTATGTGATCTACCCATCTAATCTTCAGCATTCTTCTGTAGCACCACATTTCGAAAGCTTCTATTCTCTTCTTGTCCAAACTAGTCATCCTCCATGTTTCACTTCCATACATGACCACACTCCATACATATACTTTCAGAAACGACTCCCTGACACTTAAATGTATACTCGATGTTAACAAATTTCTCTTCTTCAGAAACGCTTTCCTTTCCATTGCCAGTCTACACTTTATATTCTCTCTACTTCGACCATCATCAGTTATTTTGCTCCCCAAATAGCAAAACTCCTTTACTACTTTAAGTGTCTCGTTTCCTAATCTAATTCCCTTAGCATCACCCGAATAATTCGACTACATTCCATTATCCTCGTTTTACTTTTGTTGATGTTCATCTTATATCCTCCTTTCAAGACACTGTCCATTCCGTTCAACTGCTCTTCCAAGTCCTTTGCTGTCTCTGACAGAATTACAATGTCATCGGTGAACCTCAAAGTTTTTATTTCTTCTCCATGGATTTTAATCCCTACTCCGAATTTTTCTTTTGTTTCCTTTACTGCTTGCTCAATATACAGATTGATTAGCATCGGGGAGAGGCCAAAACCCTGACTCACTCCCTTCCCAAGCACTGCTTCCCTTTCATGTCCCTTGACTCTTATAACTGCCATCTGGTTTCTGTACAAATTGTAAATAGCCTTTCGCTTCCTGTATTTTACCCCTGCCACCTTTAGAATTTGAAAGAGAGTATTCCAGTCAACATTGTCAAAAGCTTTCTCTTAGTCTACAAATGCTAGAAACGTAGGTTTGCCTTTCCTTAATCTTTCTTCTAAGATAAGTCGTAGGGTCAGTATTGCCTCACGTGTTCCAACATTTCTATGGAATCCAAACTGACCTTCCCTGAGGTCGGCTTCTACCAGTTTTTCCATTCGTCTGTAAAGAATTCGCGTTAGTGTTTTGCAGCCGTGACTTCTTAAACTAATAGTTCAGTAATTTTCACTTCTGTCAACGCCTGCTTTCTTTGGGATTGGAATTATTATATTCTTCTTGAAGTCTGAGGGTATTTCGCCTGTCTCGTACATTTTGCTCACCAGATGGTAGAGTTTTGTCAGGACTGGCTCTCCCAAGGCCGTCAATAGTTCTAATGGAATGTTGTCTACTCCCGGGGCCTTGTTTCGACTCAGGCCTTTCAGTGCTCTGTCAAACTCTTCACGCAGTATCATATCTCCCATTTCATCTTCATCTACATCCTCTTCCATTTCCATAATATTGTCCTCAAGTACATCGCCCTTGTATAAACCCTCTATATACTCCTTCCACCTTTCTGCTTTCCCTTCTTTGCTTAGAACTGGGATTCCATCTGAGCTCTTGATATTCATACAAGTCGTTCTCTTTTCTCCAAAGGTCTTTAATTTTCCTGTAGGCAGTATCTATCTTACCCCTAGTGAGATAAGCCTCTACATCCTTACATTTGTCCTCTAGCCATCCCTGCTTAGCCATTTTGCACTTCCTGTCGATCTCATTTTTGAGACGTTTGTATTCCTTTTTGCCTGCTTTATTTACTGCATTTTTATATTTTCTCCTTTCGTCAATTAAATTCAATATTTCTTCTGCCACCCAATGATTTCTATTAGCCCTCGTCTTTTTACCTACTTGAGCCTCTGCTGCCTTCACTACTTCATCCCTCAAAGCTACCCATTCTTCTTCTACTGTATTTCTTTCCCCCATTCTTGTCAATTGTTCCCTTATGCTCTCCCTGAACTCTGTACAACCTCTGGTTTAGTCAGTTTATCCAGGTCCCATCTCCTTAAATCCCCACCTTTTTGCAGTTTCTTTAGTTTTAATCTAAAGTTCATAACCAATAGATTGTGGTCAGAGTCCACATCTGCCCCTGGAAATGTCTTACAGTTTAAAACCTGGTTCCTAAATCTCTGTCTTACCAATACATAATCTATCTGAAACGTGTCAGAAGGTATGCATTTTAGAGCTGACGTTTAGTGGACTTCCTTTCGCAACAGTATCCGAATCCTTCCGGGAATGCAGTTAGGCTGCGACAATGGACAGCAGTAGACGCTGATCTGCAGCTTGCGGCATACAGAGATTTGGGTCGGATGGGTGGACGTGCTCGGATAGCCGAGGAGTTACAGGCGACCTCTCGCGCAACGCAGGAAAACAGTGTTCGATTCCCGGTACGGAACGAATTTTCACCTGTCGCCGCCGAGTTCGCTCAGTGCCCCACTGCACCTAAGTGTCGGATATTTCTTTCGTCGTGATAGCTTTTATTTGCTATTAAAACCTCAATATCACCTCAAAACGCAAATGAAACCGTGAACCTGCAACCTTGGTCGGAACTAAATCCAAGTTCATAAAAGGAATGGAGTCCCATGTATAACACAAATTCAAACATCTAATGATTTTCCGAATGTGTTAACGTGTTAAATATATGACGCTAAGCAAGTAAGCGAGAATGTTTCGTAAGGGATTAAAATTTGTGTAAAGTTTGTTGAAAGTCGCTAAGTGTTCTCATCGTCAAATACTGGATGGACTGAGTCAGGGTGTTTGCGAGCTTACGGTTACGTTGCCTCAAGACAAACAGTTTCTAACTGTACTACTCGTCTCGTTGAGTTAAAACTTTTAACGTAAGATTATACCTGCAAATGAGGAGATTATGGCAGCATTTTAAATTTTTAAATTTTGTCGATAATTACGCGAAATATTGGAAATCAAATTTTTGTCGCCCCTGGAAGCTGTTAGATAGGCAATCTGCAACTGGTTCCGAGTACCGGGGTAGTCTGTACTGTACGGGGCTGAAAAGGGGGGGGGGGGGGGTCGATTAATGCCAGAAAATAAACTTAGGTAGAACTGACATGTAAATGGCCGCAAAGCTTAACTTCTGCCAATAACCCTGCTACAACTTTGTTTGTCCCGTATCGCGCAGTTATCATTACAATAACTTTTACATTATTTAGAGCTCATACAGACGAGGCAGAGGCCCGTTAGTTGGTCCTCCTGTGTGCCAATCGCGAGGGGTATAGGAAACAGTGGAAAGGGGGGTAAAAGGGCTGGAAGACACTGGTATCCAGTACCCTCCGCAACAAACCATAAAGTGGCTTGCGAAGTACGTGAACAAATGTGGTATAGCCGGAGGACGAACGTGTATGAAATCCGTGTGCAGCGGTTTGAAGCGTCATGTGCCGCAGCGTTGGATCGGAGGTAAAAATAAGTCAACGGGAGCGGCCACTAAAAAGAAGACTTGCACAAGGCGTTTTCTCGGGAGACGGTGCGGAGCAATTACTGCTCGCAGTCCGTTCTGCTCTGCCTTCCGTCATAACGCCGACGCCGCGCCGACAAATAGCGCCGCCGACCTTGAAGCGTGTTTGCAGCCACCGCGCTGGGACAATGGGCGCTGCGTTTATAACGGCAGCACGCGACCCGCTGGGCAATGGTAGCAAACACTGGTGGAGGGGAGGCTAGGCAGGACTTAACCCCACGAGCCCCAGGGGTTTATGCCAGAAACCGCCGTCTCTCTCTTTTTTTCCAGTAGCTTTCGCATAAAACCACAGATACTTCTGACACTACAGTGAGGTATTTCTACGAATGTAGTACTTTGTTTCAGTCACTTATAGCATTCAAAACAAGAGTCGGCGCGGTGATTGTGCTACGCAATCGTAGTAGCTTCTGACATGCGGATTGATGTATAGTGTCCATATTGAGGACATCGTGACGGTGAAAAAAAGTATATGTAAGTTCTTATAACGTAAATCTGAGTTTGTGCTACTGCTTTTATGTGTAGTATCGAAATGAAACCACTGTGATAGTACGTACTGTAGTTGTGATACATGATTTATTAAATTTTAGGGCCATTTTTGCTTGTTATTTTGTACCATAATTTGTTTTAGGCGTTAAGTGTTCATGAACGTTTCGTGTTGTGGGATTACATCTACGAAAAATGCGAATTTTCTTCTAAATACATCTCATGAAATGATGGGTGGCTGAAAACTGTATGTCCCATAGGCTCAAAACCGAAAGCACCTTCTTAAAACAATGGATTGTTTAATTTTTGCCAATTTTATCTTATATTCGCTGTTTATTATGATAATAAAGGTTAATTACGTGAAAAATTTCAAAACTGTATTTTTTTTCATATTGTTGGGACTCAAAGGATTAACGTTCCGTCGACGGCGAGCTCACTAGAACCAGCTTCTGGCAATTAGTATTTGCCACACTATACAGGAAACCTCAGATGGTCAGAAGTGGGTTTGAACACCGTGTCTCTGGATGTGGGTTCAGCACCATTACTTACAACTAGCTGCAAGGTTGGGAAGATAGTTTCCTGCCGCACTTCTGGACCGTTTTACTAATTGTGTCGCCCTTTTTGCTATCGCCAATATTAGGTTTTCGTTTCGTTTGAGACAAAAGGAAATCTTTACGAGTGAGTAGTCACAACGCCTCTCTCTCCTCTTCGTTACAACTGCTCTTTACCAAATACGTATTTTCTTCACGTCGTGTTATCAGTTTAGTACAGAGCATTGAAACTTGAAACTACACAACAGTACACTTACAAAAAATAGAGCGACATGTCTAACAATGCGTTAGAAATAAGTTTTGTTTGTGCCATAGGCAATACCAGACTTAGAGCTAATGAAAATAGTGTGGGGCACACAGCGCAACAACAGCTCGGGCATCGGTCCTAAGAACGACATACTGCGGACGCAAATGCGTCCTTTAGTAATTGAAACCCGTGACTTCAACTGTTGTCACCACTGTGAAGTTCACAAAACCTATGACGCCTAGTTACAATACAATATCAGATGATGCTGGTCATTCTCACCTCTAGCCAATCATCACAAATGTTCTAGAGTCAGCTTCTCGGCAACTTTAGAACATTTTCAAGAGAATTCAGGTGATTTCTTGTGCCGCAAAATTAAATTTGGCATGGGTACTTCTCATATCAAAAGCGAAACAGTTACCGAACATGAGGATACACGTCTGTTGTCTGAACTAACACGACAAAGGGACACGACTGACGTATCTGCTACAGTACTCAAGAAAATAGGCCTATATCCAGATGCAAAAATTAACTACAGAGTGGGAACTATCAGAAGCAAAGCAAAACTAGAATGTTCGAAACACGTTATTAAAGCTGTTGAGTGAAACAGATACATACAAGTGTAAATATTGGCAGAAGATGGGAAAACGTGCAGGCCTGCATAAAAAAAGTAATTATTTAAAAAGAAATTGATTTTTTATATAGCGCGTTTTTAAATCAGACTAAAAAGTACAAAATATTTTTCCTAGCCTCATTCAGATTCCTGACTTCATACACAGACCCAAAGAAGTGTGATTGTGAATTTTTAAAAGCTATGAAAACACTCGTAAGGCTTAAAACACAATACGTGGAGTATACGCAATTAATAATAGTAAGGAGGTAAACTATTCATGCATCAATAAGTAAGTAGTGTAATAGTAACGAGGTAAATTATTCATCCGTGGAGTGATCCGAAAGCACTTCTAACACAATTCAGAAGCTATGAAGCGATTTATTGTGAGCCGTTGGTCCAGGGAAAGCGTCTCTGATTGTAAATCCAAAGGTCCTGTGTGCCGGTTTCAGTCTCAACTATTGCTTAGATTTTAAGCAAAAATCATCAGTTATGCCGGCCGAAGACTTTCGATACAACGAGTCACACTCGTTCTTCCCAAAAGACGTCGGAGAAGCGGACAGAGATTCAGAGCACCCGCTTTACCTTGTGGTGGGAAACTGCCAATAGAGGTGGAAGAGTCAGCAGCGATCAACAGCAGGCGGATGCAGAAGGCTGTGGAACAATGGAAACCACTGCGCTGTGGACACAAAACGTGTATGCATAGGATATTCAGTCTTCTGAAAATAATCTCTTGACAACTGCCTGCTTCATAAGGAATTCCGGAGGTAAACTAGCACCCCTCTCTCCGGGTGAAAACTGTCCAGGAAGGGGTCATCAAGAAGACGAAGAATAAATGTTGTATGAATCTGAGCATGAAATGTTGGGAGCTTGACTGTTGTAGGGAAACTGAAAAACCTGAGAAGGAGAAATGAAGAGGGTGAAGTTCGTCTTGGTAATAATTAGTGAAGCGATATGGAAATATGACAGTGATTACGTAGACACGATATTATCGCGTAACAAAGACAGCACGCAGATAACAGGGATAGCTGCTGTGAGCAACGAAGTTGATTGGGTTGTTTGGGGGAAGAGACCAAACTGCGAGGTCATCGGTGTCATCGGATTAAGGAAGGACGGGGGAGGAAGTCGGCCGCACCCTTTCAAAGAAGCCATCTCGGCATTTGCCCGGAGCGATTTAGGGAAACCACGGAAAACCTAAATCAGGATGGCCGGATGAGGGATTGAACCGTCGTCCTCCCGAATGCGAGTCCAGTGTGCTATGCAACGAAGTGATCGAATTATTTCTTCCACGAACTGAAAGCTAGCCAACACCAAACACCATTGTACCAGTTTACATGCTCACATCACAAACGAGTACACGAGGAAACGTATTGATACGACATGTGAGGTAAAAATTTGATAGTCATGTAAGACGGGAACGTTATTACGGGGAAGAGAGCGGTGTGCAGGATTTCTGGAGAATATGGATTGAGGGAAAGGAATTATAGGGGAGTGAGCTTTCTAGAGTTTTGCAATAGATTTGAAGTGGTTTAGAGAACATCCTCTTCCCAAATCAAAAGAGAAGGGTGCTCAGAAAGGACCAAGAGACAGAGGGAGATACCAGGAGCACTCCACATGGTAATGCCAAGATGTAGAATTAAAACTTGAACTGAAAAGCACACCCTGGTGCGGTACAGACTCGTACCACGATGAACAGCAGGCTGAAATCCAAGAAAAAATAAACACGAACATATGGTAAAATGAAATACTAAAAATTTAAGACGGTCGAGATGAAATGGAAATTCTCTGAGACACTGGCAAATGGTGTAGGTAAGATAGTCGGGAGCAGTTCGGTAGAAGGGGAGTGGAATTTAAAAAGGTAATATTTAAGTCAAGAGTGGACACCGCATGCATGGAGAAAGTAGAGCAGAAAGTAGAGCAGAAAAAATGACACAGCGTACATAAAGATGGAATTGAAAGATATTAACCTGCGAGTGGGAGATGGAAAATCTCTATTAAATGTAAAGAAAGGACAGAAAAATGATAAAACTACGTCAAGGCCTGATGATGGTGCAGAACTGTCCCAAAGTGTGATAGAATTGGAGGAGGAGCTAGACACGGCAGAAATAGGAGATCCAGTGCAGCGGTCGGAGGTTGACCAAGAACTGAACGATATGAGCTGAATCACGTCAGCTGGAGTCGATGACGTACCTTCGAAGTTTCTGAAATCTGCAGGTGAAATAGGAACTAGATTATTATTAGTGTCAATAATCTGTGAAACAGATGACTTCTTATCTGCAGATAAGCATTATCATAAAATCACCAAAGAAGGTACTTGAAGGTAAATGTGAAATTATAGGATGATTAGTCCGACAGGTCACCCTTGTACATTGCTGAACGGTACAACATACAGAAGGGCAAAGCGAGTGAAGATATACTGTAAGATCAGTTTGGTTTCTGAAAGGAAAAAGATATGAAAGAAGCAGTCTTGAGAATGCGCTTAGTAATGGAAGGCGGACTGAAGAAAAATCAAGATACCTCTTTTAGCATTTGCGGATGTGTAATCATATACAGCGGGCCTAGAGAAATCCTTCGGTACTTCAAAGTGGAACAATATGTTCACAATCATAGAATTTGTTCAGAATCATTGAAGTTAAAGTACAGAGAAAGTCGAATAGTCTATGGCTACTACAAATCTAAGTGGGAGCAGCGAAAGTGGAAGGCAAAGACATGTTACTGGGAAGAAGGGTGTTAGGCCGACTTGCAGCTCATCACCATTGCTGTTCACTTGTACATCGAAGAACCTGTGATGGAAGCGCAAGAAGACTTCGTAACGGGAATACAGGCGCAAACGAATTCAATATCAGTGATGAGGTTCGCACTTATGGCAGGATGTGAGGAACACTCAGAAGACCTACAGAAAAGAATGGGCCACAGATACAGCGCGAAATACAGCTTACGGTTAAACGGCAAGATAATACTGGTAGAAAAGTTAAAATCCATTTGCTTTTAGATGAAAACTGGAACGACGTATCAGTGGAATAAGTGAAAATGAATTCTTCTCAGTAGGAAGCAAGATTACAAAGGGTAGGCGAAGCAAGAGAAATATCAGAAGGAAACTGGCATGGGCGACGAAAGATTTCTTCAATAAGGCGGTCCTACTGACGCCAGATCTTGATGCGGAACTGGAAGTGTACGTCTGGGGCGCAACTTTCTGGGGAAGAGAAACGTGGACCATCAGCAATTCGAACAAGAAGAAGATCCTATAGGCGTTCAAAAGGATTAATGGCACATCTGCTCCTGCATCCAGAAATATTTAACTTGTAAAAAAGAATAGAGGATGAAAAATAGTAGAGGCAGACCAAGAGTAGATTTTGCATGTTCTTATGGTACCATAGATAATCGGATGTAGATTGTTGGACATTAGGTTCCAGAGTTTTATGCTCGTGAGGTACGAAGGCAGACGTGTCAGTTCCATCTTACGTACACATTACTCCCCCCCAACCCAACAGGACAGCGCCTGAACAGCACCCTATTTGGCACCGCTTCGTGCAGACATCCTCGCACTGGTACCTTGCCATCGGCGCGTGCCGCGACTCACTGGCCCAAGCGACGTTTTCCATCCTCCATATTTCGAGCCTCCAGTGCTCATCCTTGAGTCACGCGACATGTGGCGAGCAGAGGAGCATGTTTGGGATGGTGCCTTCCAACTACACATGGAGGAGATGGTTCTGGATTGTGAGGATGCTCGCTCACTGGCTGTTTTTTTCATCAGCGAACTGGCGACCGATTCTCTGCACTGTGATCCGTCAGTCCGGTGCTACAATCCGCGACCGTCGACAGCGACACCCGCCACGACAAATTACTTTGGTGGCGGTGGTTTTCCTTGTATTAAGGCACCCACGGTACACTCTCGACAGAGAAGCACTCGAAATCCCCAGTATCCCTAACGAGGGAACCTCCCCATCGCACCCCCCTCAGATTTAGTTATAAGTTGGCACAGCGGATAGGCCTTGAAAAACTGAAAACAGATCAATCGAGAAAACAGGAAGAAGTTGTGTGGAACTGTGAAAAAATAAGCAAAATATACAAACTGAGTAGTTCATGGGAAGATAGGCAACGTCAAGGACACTGGGAACGCAGGAGCGCCGTGGTCTCGTGGTAACGTGAGTAGCTGCGGAACGAAAGGTCCTTGGTTCAAATCTTCCATCGAGTGAAAAGTTTAATATTTTATTTTCAGTTTATGTGAAAAACTCTTATGTTTTCATCACTTTTTTGGGAGTGATTATCATATCCACAAGAAAACCTAAACCGGGCAAGGTAGAAGAATCTTTTTACCCCTTCGCCAAGTGTACAAGTTAGGTGGGTCGACAACATATTCCTGTCATGTGACGCACATGCCGTCACCAGTGTCGTATAGAACATATCAGATACGTTTTCCTGTGGAGGAATCGGTTGACCTATGACCTTGCCATCAAATGTTTTCGGTTCCCATTGGAGAGGCACGTCCTTTCGTCTACTAATCGCACGGTTTTGCGATGCGGTCGCAAAACACAGACACTAAATTTATTACAGTGAACAAAGACGTCAATGAACGAACGGATAGATAATAACTATGCAAAAATAAAGAAAATAAAATTTTCACTCGAGGGAAGACTTGAACCAAGGGCCTCTCGTTCAGTAGCTGCTCACGCTACCACGGGACCACGACGCTCCTGAGCTCACTTTGACCATGATGTTGCCTATACGACCCGTGGACTACTCAGTTTGTATATTTTGCTTATTTTTTCACAGTTCCACACAACTTCTTCCTGTTTTCTCAATTGATCTGTATTCAGTTTATCAAGGCCTATCCACTGTGCCAACTTATAACTAAATCTGAGGGGGGTGCGATGGGGAGGTTCCCTTGTAAGAAGGTCGAGGGTCGTGCATCCACGATCTTGCTGCGATCAAATGCTCATGTGACGCTAGTCTTCTCTGCCGCGCTCGACTAATACTCTGACAGTAAGTAGGACACACGGCATCCCTGTCAACTGACATGCCAAACCATCCCATTCGTTCTTGCTCATTCCGAAAAGCACTTCAACGTCTATCGACAAAAGTACAACCATTTGAGGTAGAAGAGCAAATCTGTGACTACACAGACGATTTTTTGGTAGGAAGGAAGTAGCATTATCTCGGATGGAGGGTAATCGATAGATGCTGATTAACTTCAGCCGTGCTCCAAGGAAATGTGTTGGAATCCTACTATTCACTATGTATGTTAAGTAATCTCACAATGTTAATAGCAACATACATTTTTGCTGATAATGCAGTTATCTATAATGGATAAATAAAAGTTGAATAAAAGTCACAAATGTTCACTCAGATCTCGATAAGATTCCAAAGTGGAGCAAAAACTGATAATTGGTTTTAAATTACCAGAAATGTAAAATTATGAACATTATAAAACGAAAAAGTGTAGTATCCTATATTACAATACCAATGAGTCACGAGTGATATCAGCCGTCTTACACAAATACACTGGTCTAACCATTTGTGAAGATATGAGATGGAAGTATCTCACACGCTCTGTTGCAGGCAAAGCAGGTGACAGACTTCGGCTCGTTGGTAGCATATTAAGCAAAGTATAAGACTGAAGACTGTATAAAAACATTTGTTTGACTCATTTTAGGATGTTTCTCCATATAAAACATGGAATATATGAAATAATACGAAGAAGAGCAGCACGAATAGTCACAAGTTTGTATGATCCAGAAGAAAGTGTCAGAGACAAACTGAAAAATCTGAACTGGCACACGCTTGAATATAAACGACAGTTATACCATGAAATCATCGCAAAGTTTCATGAGCTAGAATTAAAAAAAAATGTTCGAATGTGTGTGAAATCTTATGGGACTTAACTGCTAAGGTCATCAGTCCCTAAGCTTACACACTACTTAACCTAAATTATCCTAAGGACAAACACACACATCCATGCCCGAAGGAGGATTCGAACCTCCGCCGGGACCAGCTGCACAGTCCATGACTGCAGCGCCCCAGACCGCTCGGCTAATCCCACGCGGCAGCTAGAATTACCAGAGGAGTCTGTGAATATTCTTCAACCACCATTCATCGCTCCCGTATTAACCAGGATGAAAGATTAATTACAGAACGCACAGAGGCGTCGATTCGTCCTAGCTCCACATGCGAGTGGGACGGAAAGAAAACCCAAATACCTGGTAGAATGGGAAGTACCGTCTACCACACGCTTCACAGTGGTTTGCAGAGCACTGCTGTAGACCTAGACGTAGAATATTTCTAAACAACTAACAGAACCACAGTCTGCAACAAGATGGCCTTAATTTAGCACATGCAAAAATATTATACTTTGAATCCTGATTTCAGCGTGCAGAGATTCTTTTAACCTCAGTTTTATTCACACATTTTACTGTAGACTTCTGCAGTTGGTGTGAAAAATGCTCTAACACCACAGTCGAAGAAGCAGGACTTGCGGAAGTCTCCCAGACACTACCCAACATAGTACAACAGTCCGTACATACTGCCAGAGTTTCAAAGTTATCACCCATCTCGTTGGTGGCCCTGCTCCATATTCACGTCGTAACAGTCGTTGAACTTCAACATTTTCAAATTTTCAGCAACACATTTGGATTCGTTGACAGAACTAAGTCTCCGTTTTGTCTACCAACTCACCAGTTGCAAGCTAACGGAATCGCGCAGGTTTTATGTGGCAGCTGTGATGAGAACGCCTTTCACATGAACTGAAGACGACATTGGCACGTTGCAACAACGAGAACCGCAGCAGTTGGCCTAAGAGACACCGCTGGTGCTCGGCAACTACGATAATTACCCACACACACTAACAGATTCCTACTTCCATGCATGAACTGTGACATCTGGCGAACACAGTCCGTCATCTACTACGATTAGCACAAAGTATCGCAGAGGTTTTCTTCCCGCGGATTGCAGGGGTGCTTTTTTGTCCTCTGTCCTAATGTGATACCCTTCAAAAGCTTTCTTATCTACAACCCCTCAGACGAGAACATACTAATAAGTGTACGCACGCACACGTACGGGCAACACTGCATACTTGTATCTCTTCGACAACACCAAACTCATTCGCAGAGGTCACAGCACCTCTTTTTCTAATCCTCACCATGCAGCCCGCATCTCGTGGTCGTGCGGTAGCGTTCTCACTTCCCACGCCCGGGTTCCCGGGTTCGATTCTCGGCGGGGTCAGGGATTTTCTCTGCCTCGTGATGGCTGTGTGTTGTGTGCTGTCCTTAGGTTAGTTAGGTTTAAGTAGTTCTAAGTTCTAGGGGACTGATGACCATAGATGTTAAGTCCCATAGTGCTCAGAGCCATTTGAACCAGTTTGAACTCACCATGCACCATGCAGTTGCTTCTATAGAGAAGAGACACATAGAGAGAATATCACACTAAAAATTGTCCGCTATTCTGTTTCGGTCAAGCTTCCAAAGACATTGCCTGTCACCCAATACGTACTGCTATCTTCTGTATTTACTCCTTTTAATCAAATACAGTATATTTGATGCAGCTTGGACTGTGGTCCAAGACAGGTCACCGGAGATTTCCCGACGGATAAAGCAGATTTCACTGTGGTAACAGTGTTCAGTGACGCAGACCGTGTCGGGAGGAGTAAGACGAAAGTGACAGCTGACACAATCTCCCTTGTCACCATCATCAGCACGAAAGGGAGAGGACTTGAACGCGCGCTTCGCCGATGCCTGAGCAAGAACACAGATTAGGACACAATGGGTCCTCGTCAGAAAGTGGGTCAATTTGTTTGTGTAACCTCGCAAAAGCCTACGGGTTGACGCGTTTGGTGGCTCGAAAAAGTTTTATTGGAATGTTCGGTGATGTCCATTTATTTATACGTAGAAAAGCTAAAAGTTTCCAAATATGCATCCTGACTCTGGGTAAGATTCTTTGACGGACACCGAGCGTGGTGGCGCAGTGGTTACCACACTGGACTCGCATTCGGGAGGACGACGGTTCAATCCCGTCTCCGGCCATCCTGATTTAGGTTTTCCGTGATTTCCCTAAATCGTTTCAGGCAAATGCCGGGATGGTTCCTTTGAAAGGGCACGGCCGATTTCCTTCCCCATCCTTCCCTAACCCGAGCTTGCGCTCCGTCTCTAATGACCTCGTTGTCGACGGGACGTTAAACACCATTAACCTAACCTAACCTTTGACGGACGGACATGACAAGTCGCGCCCAGACACGCAGAGCACAGGACTACGTGAATCCGATGAGTTGCTCATAAAATACAGAAACCGTGCAGAGTATACCGAGCTATACTGTTATCAAATACTGTGAAAGACGCGTCAGTCTGTGTGGAATGAAGTGCCAATCAAAAGTTATGGCTCATATGTCAACAATAGCTTGTCTGCCGTGTGGATAGCCCAGCCAATGAAGTGTGTCTCGTCACAACAGGCTGTGATTGCCACGTGTAGATGGTCAGAAAAATGTACAGTGAGAGCAGTTTTCCTATTACCACATTGGTGATAGAGGGCACCGGAAGCTCGCTGATGGTCAAAACGTTCTCGCCAGGCATAAGGGCGAGAAACAGATAATGACATTCAGCACGATCAGTCTCTAAGGTCCGCCTCCAAAGGCCGTGCGGGGAGTGTTTGCAGCTGAAGATCGATCACTGCTGTGCATTCTACCGATCAAAAACTTGATGCTGTCGCCTCCACTCCCCTTACCGGCCAAGCAGCGGTGTTTAAACATACTGTCCCTAGTACCGGGATGTGAAGCGGCCAAGCGCCATACGACCTCGGCCGTGTAAGCGTGATCTGGGAGCAGCAGTCCCGTTGCATGCCAATAAAGTGGGATCAGTTTATGACACGCTGACAGGGGCAGTCTAATCTATGCTTCGCATGGGAAAGTCTAGACTGTGTGCAGCAGTACCTCGCAACAGCACGACGTCGTGCGGGCAGCATATTGCAGGGTAAAAATACGGCGGCTAGACAACTGTGTTTGCGTCACTGCTCAAATTGCGAAACCGTCCTCTGCAATCGCAATGGCTTCGCAGTGCGTGCAGGAGAGTGCGTGAAACACTGCAGTGAAGTCCCAATTAAGAACGTTGGATTTCCAGAATGAGATTTTCACTCTGCAGCGGAGTGTGCGCTGACATGAAACTTCCTAGCAGATTAAAACTGTGTGCCGGACAGAGATTCCAACTCGGGATATTTGCCTTTCGCAGATCTTGCTGAAAACCCAAGAAAATTCTGGTCGTACGTAAAATTGGTAAGCGGGTCGAAGGCTTCCATCCAGTCACTCACTGATCAGTCTGGCCTGGCAACGGAAGACAGCAAAACGAAAGCTGAAATTTTAAATTTAGCATTTGAGAAATCTTTCACGCAGGAGGATCGTACAAACATACCGCCGTTTGAGTCTCGTACAGATTCCCGTATGGAGGACATAGTGATAGACATCCCTGGGGTCGTGAAGCAGCTGAATGGGTTGAAGATAAATGAATCGCCAGGTCCTGATGGGATTCCAATTCGGTTTTACAGAGAGTACTCTACTGCATTGGCTCCTTACTTAGCTTGCATTTATCGCGAATCTCTTGCTCAACGTAAAGTCCCGAACAACTGGAAAGAAGCGCAGTTGACGCCTGTATATAAGAAGGGTAGAAGGACGGATCCTCAAAATTATAGATCAATATCCTTAACGTCGGTTTTTTGCAGGATTCTCGAACATATTTTCAGTTCGAATATAATGAATTTCCTTGAGACAGAGGAGTTGCTGTCCATGCATCAGCACGGCTTTAGAAAGAATCGCTCCTGCGAAACGCAACTCGCCCTTTTTTCACATGATATCTTGCGAGCCATGGATGAAGGGAATCAGATCAATGCCATATTCCTTGACTTTCGGAAAGCGTTTGACTCGGTGCCCCACTGCAGACTTCTAACTAAGGTACGAGCATATGGGATTGGTTCCCAAATACGTGAGTGGCTCGAAGACTTCTTAAGTAATAGAACCCAGTACGTTGTCCTCGATGGTGAGTGTTCATCGGAGGTGAGGGTATCAACTGGAGTGCCCCAGGGAAGTGTGGTAGGTCCGCTGTTGTTTTCTATCTACATAAATGATCTTTTGGATAGGGTGAATAGCAATGTGCGCTGTTTGCTGATGATGCTGTGGTGTACGGGAAGGTGTCGTCGTTGAGTGACTGTAGGAGGACACAAGATGACTTGGACAGGATTTGTGATTGGTGTAAAGAATGGCAGCTAACTCTAAATATAGATAAATGTAAATTAATGCAGATGAACAGGAAAAAGAATCCCGTAATGTTTGAATACTCCATTAGTAGTGTAGCACTTGACACAGTCATGTCGATTAAATATTTGGGCGTAACAAAGCAGAGTGATATGAAGTGGGACAAGCGTGTAATGGCAGTTGTGGGGAAGGCGGATAGTCGTCTTCGGTTCATTGCTAGAATTTTGGTAACATGTGGTTCATCTGTAAAGGAGACCGCTTATAAAACACTAATACGACCTATTCTTGAGTACTGCTCGAGCGTTTGGAATCCCTATCAGGTCGGATTGAGGGAGGACATAGAAGCAATTCAGAGGCGGGCTGCTAGATTTGTTACTGGTAGGTTTGATCATCACGCGAGTGTTACGGAAATGCTTCAGGAACTCGGGTGGGAGTCTCTGGAGGAAAGGAGGCGTTATTTTCGTGAATCGCTACTGAGGAAATTTAGAGAACCAGCATTTGAGGATGACTGCAGTACAATTTTACTGCCGCCAACTTATATTTCGCGGAAAGACCACAAAGATAAGATAAGAGAGATTAGGGCTCGTACGGAGGCATATAGGCAGTCATTTTCCCTCGTTCTGTTTAGGAGTGGAACAGGGAGAGAAGATGCTAGTTGTGGTACGAGGTACCCTCCGCCACGCACCGTATGGTGGATTGCGGAGGATGTATGTAGATGTAGATGAAATACTCTACCGACTGAGCTACCCTAGCACGACTCACGACCCGTCCTCACAGTTTCAGTTCTGCCAGTACCTCGTTTCCCACCTTCCAGACTTCACAGAAGCTCTTCTGCGAAAGGCGAATGTCCCGTGTTCGAGTCTCGGTCCGGCACACAGTTTTAATCTGGCAGGAAGTGTCATATCAGCGCACGCTCCACTTCAGAGCGAAAATCTCATTCTGGAAACATCCCCCAGGCTATGGCTAAGCCATGTCTCCGCAATATCCTTTCTTCAAGGAGTGCTATTTCTGCAAGGTTCGCAGAAGAGCTTCTGTGAAGTTTGGAAGGTAGGAGACGAAGTACTGGCGGAATTAAAGCTGTGAGGACGGGTCGTGAGTCGTGCTTGGGTAGCTCAGTCGATAGACCACTTGCCCGCGAAAGGCAAATGTCTCGAGTCCGAGTCTCGGTCCAGCACACAGTTTTAATCTGCCTGGAAGTTTCAATGTTGGATTAGTGAGCAAATGAACGTGGGAGGAGAAGCGACAGATGGCAACGCGTATTCCTCAGTTTTGAGGTGATGACATAATCATCAAAGCGGTGGATTCGATTACAGATCTGTCTCTAACGCACATGGAAATAGTTCTTCGTCATATCTGAATTTCACAATGCTCTTACTTCTTTCTTCCACGTACTCCGAGAGGCAGGTAGAGCAGTACTAGGCTATACCAGCACTTAAATCCGTAAGGGCTGCTGTCTACTCCTCACTCACCAAAACGTCCTCACAGATTAAAAATGTATGCTGAAATTAACTCGGATCGCACCCTTTCCGTTGGCGGATGGCACTCTCGCCTATTGAGTTATTCAAGCGAAAGTGGCTCTGAAGAGTTCACGTGAAAGCTTCAGTCTGGCTTAACCTCTCTCTTGCTTGCTGAACGAAGCTTTGAGTCAGGCTCTAAAGCACATTTGAATACTTCACCGAACAAGATGACTAGTTGCATAAAGCAAGGGTCTGTACTCGAGTGCCGGTCGATTTTATCTATCATGGAGTTTCATAACAGCACATACTGTGAACGCTGTGATAGAGATTCATTCTGGAAGCTTGATTCGTTTCGTGAATTACCGTTTTACGTCACTGACAAGGCGGACGTTCAGACGCGGTCAACCGATTCAGCTCATATTTCGCAGGTTGCTTGCGTACAACCAAAAATGAAAGACTCTAAGATATTTTGACCCAACACCACCACCCCTCCTCGTTTTTGAGAAAGCCACCCCTAAAGTTCATGACGTACAATCGACCCAGAATTGACAGGATCGTTAAAAATTTTAAAACTGAGCATTTTCCATGATTATATGTGGTTTCTGCAAACGCGCATCATACCAGAAATCGAGAAAAAATCTTTTTCGACTGCCACTTATGTATGAGTAAAGTAAACGCATTTCGACGAATGTGCCGGTGGCGTCGCGATCAAGGCATCCTGCTGTGGTGTAAGGAAACTGTGTTCGATTCTCAAAATAATTCTGCAGGGATTTTATTCGCATTTTTTACGTTTCGAAATTGGTAGGAATAGGGGGTTAATAAGATAAGTAAATCAACGAGGAATAATTACAACGTACGCAAATATTTCTCGAACGACTTGGATTAGTAAAGAATAAAAAATTTAATCCTGGTCACTTTATGATGGCTCTTTCACTCACTCTCTCAAATGTCAGTTTCCTCCGAACAACTGTATGGATGGTACTTTTCATATAAACATTCGAAACAAATATATTCGCGGCACCAAGAACATCCAATGAACGCAATCTCCAGGCAACAATACTGAGATGCCAAAAGACAAGGTGTCAAGGGATTCCTCCTAATTTCTCGTCGGACCTCCTTCTGCCTTGCGTATTGTAGCCACTCGACGTGGCATGGACTCAGGTTGTTGGAAGTCCCCTGCAGAAATACTGAGTCACGCTATCTTTACAGCCGTCCAAATAATTGCAGGTGAACGATTTTCTGCACGAACTGACCCTACTATCATCTCTCACCAACTGAAATCGAGACTCATCTGACCATTCGTCAAGGGTCCAACCCACATGGTCACGAGCCCATGAGAGGCGCTGCAGGCGACGTCGTGCTGTTAACAAAGACACTCTCATCAGAGCTCTGCTGCCGAAGCCAATTAATGCCAAATTTCGCTGCACTGTCCTAACGGATACGATAGTCTTACGTCCCATATTTATTTCAGCGGTTATTTCACCCAGTCTTGCTTGTCTGTTAGCACTGAAAACTCTACGCAAACGCCAGAGCTCTCGGTCGTTTTTTGAAGGCCGTCGGCCACTGCTCTATCAGTGGTAATGCTTGAAATGTAGACTCTCGGAACACTCTTGATACTACGGTACACTATTGATACTACGGATCTCAGAATATCGAATTCCCTAACGATCTGCGAAATGGTGCGTCCCATGCGCTTCTGGAAACTCAATAGGAATTACATCATCTTCATCTACAATTATACTTGGAGGTATCAGTTTTTCCACACCAGCAATTCAATATCAGACAAAACTAGTTATCAGAAACGTGTGGTTTTAAAATTTTTTCAACATCTGTTTTGCAAATTGAAACTCGCAATTTCCGGATTTGGAGCAACTGGCGTAAACAATTTTTAAGGAATCGGTTGAATGACTGACCTGTTGCATACCCTGAGGACCAAAACACTGTGCGAGAATGTGCAGGTTGCTGATACATGGTTGACGACATATGAATGTCTGGGTATGGCCGTTAGTCTTGCTCGGATAGCCTAATGGTAAGGCGACCGCTCGCGACAGGCGGGAAATCCGAGTTCGAATCCAAGTCTGGCACAAGTTATCATTGTCGTCATTTCCATTCTACAGCTGATAGTTGTGCATATTCGTAACTGCGAATACATTTCGGATCGTAAGCTTGCACTAGACCATTGACCGATACGAAATTATTATTATCGCCACGCCACGTTGGCAACGAGGATTTGCCAACTCTTTCTGCGAATGTTCACAGCTGACAAGACACCTAACCGGCAATTTCCACAGGTCCCGGATGCAATGCACCCTCTTACCCCGCTATGAGTACTATTTTTTAGGAGATGTTATCTACAAGGGCAGAATAAGATATCATGAAGACCTATATGATACGCTACGGTCGCAGGTTCGAATCCTGCCTCGGGCATGGATGTGTGTGATGTCCTTAGGTTAGTTAGGTTTAAGTAGTTCTAAGTTCTAGGGGACTGATGACCTCAGAAGTTAAGTCCCATAGTGCTCAGAGCCATTTGAACTTTTATGATACGGAGTTCGTGAATGTTTGACATCCATAACAGAATGAATCCTCCTGGGCGTCAGTGCATATAAATTCTGACAGGCGGTCAATGGATTTCAGTCCCGGTGAAGAAACAGGCCCACTTCTTTGATACGTCCTTCAGGTTTGCAACTCTTAAATGTTTCCAATCACGACCACAACAGTTGCATAATACACTGATCCGGTTATTGGAGAGGCTGGAAACGGTCTTATCTCCTCCTCCATCTCATCAAATTAAACTTGGAAAATCTACCGTTGTGTGAGTAACATATTATCATCCTGAAATATGCAACACCTCTCCGGGAACTACCTTAAAAGCATGAAATAAACATGATCGCCAAAGTTGAATTATAGGTTAGACCAGATGCCATTCATTTCAATGTAGCCATAAAAGTTTCTCAGAAACATTGTAAGCGCCAAAACCATTACAGAAACTTCATTTTGCATCACACTTGCGCAATTCTCGTCTCCTTTCAAAGTGTAGGCACAAATTGCTCCACCTCTATACATCCATATCTCAGCATATTTTCAATGCTCTTCTAACGCTCCTTCCGGCTATTAGTCGGCATGACTGTATTGGTTACAGGTATCTTTGATTATCAATTCCTTCTTGACATGTTTTTATTTTCCTCCTGTTTTCTTTGAATGTAATTTACAGCCATTTCTTTTTAGACCTTCCGTACGTCTTCGTTTCGCAAACCATATCTTAATGGAATCCCTCTGACTCGAAGATTTTTCCTACTTACGTTGTCGAACGGTTTTGTAATGCGTATACACGTTAAGTGCGTTTCAGTACCGCATTCTCTTATTTTCTCCCTGATCATTATAATGGTGAATGCATTGTCCATGTATGAGCCCCACTTGGTTATAGCCGGTTACTAGGGATTTTACCATATCCATTATAAGCGTTGTTATGTAACTCTATACCTCTGTACTTGTTAGCATCTGTTTCTTTCTCCGCTTGCTTAAACAGATCAGTAACTTTAGCACATTTTGAAGCTTTTGAAATGCGATGGTTTCTTCGAGCTCAGATTATACGGATGTGGTAGCCTCAGTGACGCTTCTCCATATTAGCACCGTCCGGCCCGCCGCAGCTGCCGCAAAATAATTTGTACTACAGTACCTATATTGCATACCCCTCGCCTGGTGATCTCCATATGTGAACATATCACGCAAGTAAGGACCAGTGGAAAAGTAAAACTCGTTTCTACTGGTAAACTCGTTTTGTGTTGCTTGCACCAGACAGCCTTTCCCTTGCCTCCGCCTGGCTTCTTCCACATGACTGTTTTGTTTGCACGGTATCCACCGAGCTGTTTCCATTGACGCTGAGTTCTCTAGTCGCTTATTGAGCCCAAAAGTTATTCGTAATAACGTTCTTACAAGCGAAATACCCCTGCTGGAGGGACTAAACTCGAATAACAATTACTTAAAATACGGAGGTATATCTGTTCTGCCACCAACCAAGGTCAATTATCTGTTAAATATTGAATTTGTGTCTGACTAGTTTGATGCAGCTCATCACGAATTCCTCTCCTGCTCCAACCTCTTCGCATCAGCCTACCACTTATATCCAACTTCCTCAATTATTTGTTGGATCTATTGCAATCTCTGTGTTCCTCTACAATTCTTACTCTCTACAGCCCCCTCTAGTACCACGAAAGTTATTCCCCGATGTCTTAAGACATGCGCTATCATGCTGTTCCTTCTTCTTGTCAAGTGTTTTCCATGTGTTCCTTTCAAAACCGGCTCTGAGCACTATGGGACTCAACATCTGTGGTCATCAGTCCCCTAGAACTTAGAACTACTTAAACCTAACTAAACTAAGGACATCACACACATCCATGCCCGAGGCAGGATTCGAACCTGCGACCATAGCGGTCACGCGGTTCCAAACTGACGCGCCTAGAACCGCACGGTCACACCGGCCGGCCATGTGGTCCTTTCTTCGCCGTTTGTGCGGAGAACCTCCTCATTCCTTATTTATCAGTTCACCTTACTTTGAACATTCTTCTGTAGCACAACATATCAAACGCTTCGATTCTTTTCTGTTTCCCGCTGTCCATGATTCTCTATCGTACAACGCTGTGCTCAAAACGAACATTCTGAGTAATTTCTTCGTCAAATTAAGGCCTTTGTGTGATAGCAGAGTACGGAATAAATGACGTCGTGAAACGCACAATTATGACCAGCAGGTTCATAAGAGTTGTAAATGAAGCATTACTTGGCAAAAGGCTAAAAACTTGTTTGAATAAATGTATGCCAACGCCTGTACTATTCCGAACGTCACGTTTTCCAGAATAGAGGCGTCAGTATTGCCGTATCGGCATCGAAGCGGGCACGGGCCTGGATACTGTGATCTCCATCGCTCTTGATGTGGGACTGCTGCCGTGTGTAAACACCGAAAATGAAGTGGCGTGTTGTCCACGTGCTGTTCTGTAAACTTTGCTCACTGTTCCATTCCACTCTGTTTAATCACTTCATTCAGAAATCATATTTGCACATCGATGACAAATAGAGGAGGGATTAGGCGAGCGGTCTAGGGCGCTGCAGTCATGGACTGTGCGGCTGGTCCCGGCGGAGGTTCGAGCCCTCCCTCGGGCATGGGTTTGTGTGTTTGTCCTTAGGACAATTTAGGTTAAGTAGTGTGTAAGCTTAGGGACTGATGACCTTAGCAGTTAAGTCCCATAAGATTTCACATACATTTGAACATTTTTGAACAACTTATGAGTTTACAGCAATTTCTGTTTTGGAAATATGATTCAGTAACTACAGCACATGTTAACATACATTCATTCGATCAAATGTTTAGATTTTATCCGAATCTATGACTCTTGTGAATCGGCTGGTCATAACTGTCTTTTACATGAAACTGTTTCTGCAGTATTTAACTTTGAAAAACCGATCGTGCGCAAATTGAAAGCTCTTCAGAAAAATCATCTTGGTTTAACATACACATATCCGTATTTTATAATGATTTTCATTAGGTTTTGGACGTTAATCCCCCGTTAGGAAAGGTAACAATTTTCTTTAATGCCATCCTGTCCCTGTCATCAAGTTCAAGCTTTTCTAGCACTACTGTGTCTAGAGAACGAAGCTTTCCGACGAACTGCCTGTGCTCTTATGGCATTAATACAGTGGCATTAGATGCCATTAGTAGATATGACACTTTTGGTACAAATACATCAAGTAAGCAGGCTACGGTAAAATCGTCGACAATTATGCTGGTAACGTCGATGGTTAGAAATTATGGAAAAAAGAAGTACAAACGATCTAACTACTCAGAGCATTTGTGGGGATGTTCTAATGCAAGGAAAAGCAGTCTGTAGTCCGTCAGGGCGTTCCAGACCGATCAGGAAACAGGCTCCTGGAGCGACGTTACTGACAGTGCTACATTGGACACACCCCGGCTCCGCCCACGTGAGGCCGCCGGTGAACCGTAGTTGCGAGTGCGGCTGCCGCGCCCGCCCACACCTCGTTTGATGTGATGCGCCTGCCTGTTCTTTCCAGCACTCTGGTGTCTGCAGTAATTTGTCAGTGTTGTTGGTTTAAGTGTGGCTTCCATCACCGGCTACACACTAACAAACAACGAGTAAACTACCTGTTCCCTTGTTCCACCATTTACTTTTGTGTCATTGCAGTCAGTCGATAAAATGTTGCCGCTAATCGCGTAAAATTCTTTTCTTTGCCCAAGTACTCTAACAAATAGCCTATAAACTTCCAGTGTCTGATACCGGGTCTACGTCGAAGGCTCTCGGAGACACGTATCAAGCAGTCGCCTTCCGTTATTTAATATTTCCCCAAATATTTTCATCAATGCGAAGCGTTTCTCACTTTATTCTTTAGCTCAGAAGGCACTAGCGCTACATATTTAATGATGCCATCTGCAGCATTCCTATGTGACGTCACAGCAACAATGGTTGGACGTGTCGTTGGCAATTTCAGGGTCGATTATTATGACATGTATCAAATGTGGACTGTAGGAAAACAGAGGAAGTAAGATGACAAGACAATATCAGAAAAAGACAGCTACTTGCAAGTTCATAGAGGTCTCTTCCACTAATTCTTGCAGTCCTCACGTACTGTAGAACTATGGAGCTTACACAACTGGCCATTAAAATTGCTACACCAAGAACAAATGCAGATGATAAACGGGTATTCATTGGGCAAATATATTATACTTGAACTGACATGTGATTACATTTTTCACACAATTTGGGTGCATAGATCCTGAGAACTCAGTACCCTGAGCAACCACCTATGGCCCTAATAACGGCCTTGATACGCCTGGACAATGAGTCAAACAGAGCTTGGATGGCGTGTACAGGTACAGCTGCCCATGCAGTTTCAACACGATACCACAGTTCATCAAGAGTAGTGACTGCCGTATTGTGACGAGCCAGTTGCTCGGCCACCATTGACCAGACGTTTTCAGTTGGTGAGAGATCTGGAGAATATGCTGGCCAGGGCAGCAGTCGAACATTTTCTGTATCCAGAAAGGCCCGTACAGGACCTGCAACATGCGGTCGTGCATTATCCTGCTGAAATGTAGGGTTACGCAGGGATCGAATGATGCGTAGAGCCACGGGTCGTAACACATCTGAAATGTAACGTCCACTGTTCAAAGTGCCGTCAATGCGAACAAGAGGTGACCGAGACGTGGAACCAATGGCACCCCATACCATCACGCCGGGTGATACGCCAGTATGGCGATGAGGAATACACGCTTACAATGTGCGTTCACCGCGATGACGCCAAACACGGATGCGACCATCATGATGCTGTAAACAGAACCTGGAGTCATCCGAAAAAATGACGTTTTGCCATTCGTGCACCCAGTTTCGTCGTTGAGTACACCATCGCAGGCGCTCCTGCCTGTGATGCAGCGTCAAGGGAAACCGTAGCCATGGTCTCCGAGGTGATAGTCCATGCTGCTGTAAACGTCGTCGAACTGTTCGCGCAGATGGTTGTTGTCTTGCAAACGTCCCCATCTGTTGACTCAGGGATCGAGACGTGGCTGCACGATCCGTTACAGCCATGCGGATAAGATGCCTGTCATCTCGACTGCTAGTGATACGAGGCCGTTGGGATCCAGCACGGCGTTCCGTATTACCCTCCTGAAGCCACCGATTCCATATTCTGCTAACAGTCATTGGATCTCGACCAACGCGAGCAGCCGTGTCGCGATACGATAAACAGCAATCGCGATAGGTTACAATCCGACCTGTATCAAAGTCGGAAGCGTAATGGTACGCATTTCTCCTCCTTACACGAGGCATCACAACAACGTTCCACCAGGCAACACCGCTAAACTGCTGTTTGTGTATGAGAAATCGGTTGCAAGCTTTCCTCATGTAAGGACGTTGTTGGTGTCGCCACCGGCGCCAACCTTGTGCGAATGCTCTGAAAAGCTAATCATTTGGATATCACAGGATCTTCATCCTGTCGGTTAAATTTCGCGTCTGTAGCACGTCATCATCTTGGTGTAGCAATTTTAATGGCCAGTAGTGTATTTCGGAATGGTAGAACCGTTACGAGAGGGGGATTAAATCTCTACTTATAGTGGGCGCAATAACTCGTTTCAGGTATGTAACGCATTATGGTTCTGCAATCTTTGGCGACGTGTTTCTGGCCGCGGCTGGATGGGATGTCCGGAAAGAGTCTTCATCTTGGATTACGTCGAACTGGTTGGTAAGGCATCGCACGCAATGTAGAATCCCCAAGCCCAAGCGAACTGCAAGCATCGGAGGCGAAGCCACTTAACCGCCTGTCCCTCCAAAGAGCAGTCAGGCGCATTTTTTCTGGTATTTTCGAAGATATTTGGAATTTCGTTTTTGCAGTGTGTAGCTGGAATCAATCCAGACGAGTACTGCTCACCAAGTATTTCATGCGATGCCCAGCGTCAGGAGAAAGCATCGGTCTATTTCCCGTTAAAAATAAAAATGTTTTCAAAGTGGAACTCTATCTGCCCTTTCCATACAGTGGTCCCCGTTAGGACTAGTGATATATTCGTTTTACCGATATGTAGTAATAGGAACACTAAAACAGGAAGGATAGCCAGTACTCCATTAGCAACTCGTGTGACGCCCTGACTCGCGCACTAACTGCTGCCGCCATGCAGCAGCGCTTCTCAGCCGCTGCTGTAGTACTGGCTATTCTTCCTGTTTTACTGTTCCTATTAATACATGTCGATAAAAGGAATATCGCTCTAGACTAAATGGGTACCTCTGCACTGAATGGGCACGTAAAATTCCACTTCAAAAATGATTCTCTTTGCAATGGGAAACAAACCGACGCTTTCTGTCGACGCTGAGCATTGCACGAAGGACGTGATAAGCAGTATTTGTTTCGGTACCATCCAGTTACACACTGAAAAGACGAAATTACAAATGTCTGCCAAAACACCAGAGAAAATGCGCCTGACAGTTCTTAAGACGGATACCCTACATTTACTGATGAACAAATAGACAGGGTGCCAAAAAACTACATATACAAATTTGTAGAGTTATTAGAAGAGATAAAAATAAACATTTTTGTCATGTAATGTGACACAAATATTACAGAAACACCATTTCTCCACTGGGGGTATGCTAAAAATGAAATCACCGAGTTTCACTGGCAATCGTACTCCAAATTTATCTCTAGATATCTGCAAACGATGCAAGAATCAATTTCTTTACGTTCAGCTAACCAGTTGCTATGAAGCTGGTAAATGTTAAAACCACATTTCTGCATTTGGTACGTACGTTCATATAGTATTTTAATTCCTGAAGAGGGGCAGCAGCCTTTTCAGTAGTTGCAGGGGCAACAGTCTGGATGATTGACTGATCTGGCCTTGTAACACTAACCAAAACGGCCTTGCTGTGCTGGTACTGTGAACGGCTGAAAGCAAGGGGAAACTACAGCCGTAATTTTTCCCGAGGGCATGCAGCTTTACTGTATGATTAAATTATGATGGCGTCCTCTTGGGTAAAATACTCCGGAGGTAAAATAGTCCCCCATTCGGATCTCCGGGCGGGAACTACTCAAGAGGACGTCGTTATGAGGAGAAAGAAAACTGGCGTTCTACAGATCGGAGCGTGGAATGTCAGATCCCTTAATCGGGCAGGTAGGTTAGAAAATTTAAAAAGGGAAATGGATAGGTGAAAGTTAGATATAGTGGGAATTAGTGAAGTTCGGTGGCAGAAGGAAAAAGACTTTTGGTCAGGTGAATACAGGGTTATAAGTACAAAATCAAATAGGGGTAATGCAGGAGTAGGTTTAATAATGAATAAAAAAATAAGAGGGCGCGTAAGCTACTACAAACAGCATAGCGAACGCATTATTGTGGCCAAGATAGATACGAAGCCCATGCCTACTACAGTAGTAAAAGTTTATTTGCCAACTAGCTCTGCAGATGATGAAGAATTTGATGAAATGTATGCTGAGGTAAAAGAAATTATTCACGTAGTAAAGGGAGATGAAAATTTAATAGTCATGGGTGACTGGAATTCGACGGTAGGAAAAGGAAGAGAAGGAAACATAGTAGGTGAATATGGATTGGGGCTAAGAAATGGAAGAATTCTGGAGATACTGGAAGGTATCAGACAGAGTATATAGTGGTATGACAGAGATTTAGGAACCAGGTTTTAAATTGTAAGACATTTCCAGGGGCAGATGTGGACTCTGACCACAATCTATTGGTTATGAACTGTAGATTAAAACTGAAAAAACTGCAAAAAGGTGGGAATTTAAGGAGATGGGACATGGATAAACTGAAAGAACCAGAGGTTGTACAGAGTTTCAGGGAGAGCATAAGGGAACAATTGACAGGAATGGGGGAAAGAAATACAGTAGAAGAAGAATGGGTAACTTTGAGGAATGAAATAGTGAAGGCAGCAGAGTATCAAGTAGGTAAAAAGACGAGGGCTAGTAGAAATCCTTGTGTAACAGAAGAGATACTGAATTTAATAGGTGAAATACAAAAATGCAGTAAGTGAAGCAGGTAAAAAAGAATACAAACGTCTCAAAAATGAGATCGACAGGAAGTGCAAAATGGCTAAGCAGGGATGGCTAAGGGACAAATGTAGAGGCTTTTCTCACGAGGGGTAAGATAGAGACTGCCTACAGGAAAATTAAAGAGACCTTTGGAGAAAAGAGAACCACTTGTATGAATATCAAGAGCTCAGATGGAAACCCAGTTCTAAGCAAAGAAGGGAAAGTAGAAAGGTGGAAGGAGTATATAGAGGGTCTATACAGGGGCGACGTTCTTAAAGACAATATTATGGAAATGGAAGAGGAGGTAGATGAGGATGACATTGGAGATATGATTCTGCATGAAGAGTTTGACAGAGCACTGAAAGACCTGAGTCGAAACAAGGCCCCGGGAGTAGACAACATTCCATTAGAACTACTGACTGCCTTGGGAAAGCCAGTCCTGACAAAACTCTACCGTCTGGTGAGCAAGATGTATCAGACAGGCGAAATTCCCTCAGACTTCAAGAAGAATATAATAATTCCAATCCCAAAGAAAGCAGGTGTTGACAGATGTGAAAATTACCGAACTATCAGTTTAATATGTCACAGCAGCAAAAGACTTGCGTGAATTCTTTACAGACGAATGGAAAAACTGGTAGAAGCCGACCTCAGGGAAGATCAGTTTGGATTCCGTAGAAATGTTGGAACACGTGAGGCAATACTGACCCTACGACTTATCTTAGAAGAAAGATTAAGGAAAGGCAAACCTACGTTTCTAGCATTTGTAGACTTAGAGAAAGCTTTTGACAATGTTGACTGGAATACTCTCTTTCAAATTCTAAAGGTGGCAGGGGTAAAATACAGGAAGCGAAAGGCTATTTACAATTTGTACAGAAGCCAGATGGCAGTTATAAGAGTCAAGGGACATGAAAGGGAAGCAGTGGTTGGGAAGGGAGTGAAACAGGGTTGTAGCCTCTCCCCGATGCTATTCAATCTGTATATTGAGCAAGCAGTAAAGGAAACAAAAGAAAAGTTCGGAGTAGGTATTAAAATCCATGGAGAAGAAATAAAAACTTTGAGGTTCACCGATAAAATTGTAATTCTGTCAGAGACAGCAAAGGACTGGTAAGAGCAGTTGAACGGAATGGACAGTGTCTTGAAAGGAGGGTATAAGATGAATATCAACAAAAGCAAAACGAGGATAATGGAATGTAGTCGAATTAAATCGGGTGAAGCTGAGGGAATTAGATTAGGAAATGAGACACTTAAAGTAGTAAAGGAGTTTTGCTATTTGGGGAGCAAAATAACTGATGATGGTCGAAGTAGAGAGGATATAAAATGTAGACAGGCAATGGCAAGGAAAGCGTTTCTGAAGAAGAGAAATTTGTTAACATCCAGTATAGATTTAAGTGTCAGGAAGTCGTTTCTGAAAGTATTTGTATGGAGTGTAGCCATGTATGGAAGTGAAACATGGACGATAAATAGTTCAAACAAGAAGAGAATAGAAGCTTTCGAAATGTGGTGCTACAGAAGAATGCTGAAGATTAGATGGCTAGATCACATAACCATTGAATAGAATTGGGAGAAGAGGAGTCTGTGGCACAACTCGACTAGAAGAAGGGATCGGTTTGTAGAACATGTTCTGAGACATCAAGGGATCATCAATTTAGTACTGGAGGGCAGCGTGGAGGGTAAAAATCGTATAGGGAGACCAAGAGATGAATACACTAAGCAGATTCAGAAGGATGTAGGCTGTAGCAGGTACTGGGAGATGATGAAGCTTGCACAGGATAGAGTAGCATGGAGAGCTGCATCAAACCAGTCTCAGGACTGAAGACCACAACAACAACAACATTTGGACGCCTGTAACCAACTGCAGTTGTACCAAAGATAGTCCTGACGGACTCTAGAACAACGGAACAGCATCATTCTTAGTCACGTATCTCGCTACATCTGGTGTCAATAAGATGGGCGGCTATAAGCCTTTCTAAGCGCAGGAGAACCTGATCTACGGGAATGCATTGAGTGATACTGTGAAATCTGAGTGAGGAAACATTTGACCTGAATACTTCTACCTCTTTTTTTTATATTTCTCTTCACGTGCAATATTTGATAAAGCTGTCAGTATCGTCGGAAGATACGAGATGCTCAGGATTCATCTTTCACTCTGGAGCAGTGCATACATTGGAGCGGAGCTTTCCGACAGAAAGTGTGCCAGACCGGAATTCGAACTCCGGAAACACACGCCGGAGAAGGTCTGAGAAACGTGGAATGCACGAAACGGACACTCGCTGGATGGAGCTTCGAGTAGAGTTGTCAGGAGTGTCTGGATAGTTCGCTTCGTCGAATCATAACCCGTGCAAGAGAAGTCTGTTTTCGAAATTCTGAAGCGACACACATCTCTAGCCCGTTGATAAATTTCGTTACCAGGAGCTTCTTTCTAATTGTGTGGCCAGTACTTAGAACATCACAGGTGGCCTCCATCTTAAAGTGTCCCTTGCGTGAGCCAGGAAATTGCTGTCTGTAAACAAAGGGAAGCACACAGCACAAGAACCGCACTCTTTGCTCAGCATTCAATACATGTGGAACCCATTCTGCTCAATTTTATTCATAGTTATTTCTCTCTGTTTCACACACATTTATCGTTTTTCTTACAGTGCGCTATCTCAATCTGTGGTTGCAGTTTTGGGACATCCTTTGCGTGGATTAGCCCCAGGAGAGGTAAGGCTACGCTTGGATTCAACTACACAGTTTTTATCTGCTGATAATGAAGGGGAAGACTCCTTACCAATCTTCAACAGACTTCCTTTCTTATTTGCACTGGTAATATATCGTTCAAACAAATATTTCAAGACCGTACAGTACTTCAATTTACATACTTCAACGGAACACTAACTACACGGATACTTTAAAAAATCTTATAGGCAGAATTATTTTGCATATAAAGTTCACTTTTGACTTGAGTATATATGTAATATCTTTTTTTCTGTTGCCAAAGGCCTTGTCGCAGTAGTACCCAGGCCCGGTCTGATCACAGAAGTTAAGCGTGGTCGGGCTTGGCTAATACTTTGGTGGATGACCATCCGGGTCTGCTGAGCGCTGTTAGCAAGCAGAGTGCATTCGACCCTTGTGAAGCCAGCGGAGGAGTTACTTGATTGAGAATTAGCGGCTCTGGTCACGAAGACTGACAACCGCCGGGAGAGCGGTGTGCTGACCACATACCCCTCCATATAAGCATCCAGTGACACCTATCGTCTAAGGATGACACGGCGGTCGGTACAGTTGAGCCTTATGAGACCTTTTCGGACGGAGAGCTTTCTTTCTGTTTCGTGACTTTCAAGCAAGTTGTTTCCATAAAACTGTGGTCCAGGAGGCGGCACTGCAGCTGGTGGCCCAGATCTTGCACCACGCCACGTTTGCTCAGAATGTCTGTTCCATCTGGTAGAAGAGGGAGATCGACTTCCATATTTTGGTCTTGCAGCGTGGCTCTCCCACATTCATCCTGACCAAAGTTCAGCGCACATAGCGCGGGAGAGATAGGCCGTCATTAGAGATTATGTCCGGATTCTCGAGTTCGTCCTACATCTTTCCAACAGGAGCTTCTGATGGGCGGTTATGTCTGATGAGTACTGCGTCCTAAGAGTGAAACTTTGCCCGTAGCGCTGGCGCCTCCCAACAGGCTGCAATCTGTGCATCGCGTGGTGGGAGTCGATTTTCACTTCCATCCTTCCCACATGTGGCGCAGTGTCCTGGCGCACATTGAGGGGTGCAATGCCCATGATCGGGCAGTGGTTTTGCAGTGGTGGTGGCTTCGGACACCCCCTTCAAACCCGCACTGATCGTTCACTGTGCTGTCTACCTGCTTTCTACGTGCAGATGAACTCCAGCCGGGAACACCGTACTCGGCAACAGACACACACAGTTCCGTAACTGACATCGGCAACATCGTGGGTCGGCACCGCTCTTTTCAGGGACCTGATAATGTTGTTTTTGACACAGGCCTCGGCCTCGGTGTTGATGCAATGCTGTTTATACGTCAGGGTACGATCCAGTGTGACGTCTAGATATTTCCGCTGCAACCACTGCTGGAGTCGTTAACCTCGCCATACCACGTTAAGTTCTCGACATGATTCTCTGTTATTCAGCTGCAAGGTGTGGACATGCACCTTGGTGGGTTTTGATTTCAAGTTTTTAGCATCGTAATAGAGATAGAGTGTATTTGGCTGGTTGTGTCACTTTCTCTCTTACCTCTGAGAATTCGAACCTGAGATAGTACCGCGATATCGTCAGTGTGTACGACTTTGGTACGCGGCATTTGGTATTGGCTGTCATATGTGTGCACGTTGGACAGCACTGCGGGTTGGGCACTTACTTGTGGTAGCAATTCTTCTGGTTTCTCCCCTGCTGTTCACCTGTAGATCAGGATTTCCCCAAACTGTGTTCCGCGGAACAGTGGTGTTGCGTGCGTAAGAGAATAAGTGCTCCGCGAAAAACTATTACTAACACTGGGTTTTTATTTTTTTATTTTTATTATGCTTTCTGTGTTAATGATTATGATTTAAAATTGAAGTAATTATTGAACAAAACAAGTTTTTCTCATTTCTTTTAAAATTTTACTAACCTTCAAAATAAATAAGGTGTGACATCAAATTATCAGGATTCTCAAAGTGCTCTGTGATCAACTGCCACAGAGGCTGCCACAGAATTATCTGCTGTGGATAACTGTGCCATCCAAGTATGTCTGTTGCATGCCTGGCCACATCGGGATACAGGGAAACAAAAAGGCCGACAAAGTGGCCAAGGAACGATGTCAGGATGTTGTTGTCCGTCAGTGTCCCATCCCATTGCACGTCATCTGACAGATGCATCACGCATCAGTTGGTGACTGAATGGTTGAAGTTCACAGAAAACAAACTGCGGTCGCTCAAAGCGACCACACAGGAATGGCGGACTTCACATGTCAGCCTCACCGTTGGAAGGAGGTTCTGCTTACTGGGCTGCACATCAGACATATCCTTTAAAACATGGCTTTCTCCTCCACCACTCTGTGAGGTTTGTGGTGTGCCACTCTCAGTTCAGGTGGTGTTACCAGAAGCTCTCACTGATCGACAGAGTAATGTGCACTTATTTTCAGTCTGTTGACAATGTGTGCCTTATACGAGGTGCTATCCAAAATTTTCAGGACTGGTGCTACCATTTGTTGAAAACCTTACCTTTGGACTAATGGTCACCATCAACCTCGAAGTAGTTCGCATCTGCACGTACACACCAGTCCCAGTGCTTCTGCCACTGGTCAAACGTTTTCTGGAAGTCCTGTTCTTCGATGCTTTTTGAACCCTCTCTAGAGTGTCGAAACGACAGCCTTCCAACTTGAATTTCAGTTTTGGCAATAGCGCGAAGTGGCAAGATGCCAAATCTGGCGATTATGTTGAGTGGGCTACAACCGCTATGTTGTTTTTTGCCAAAAAGATCCTGGTGATCAAGGATGTGTGACAGGGCGCGTTGCCATGATGCAGCAGCCAGTTTCCTCGACGCCAAAGTTCGGGCTGCCGTCGCCGCACGTTTTCACGGAGCCATGGCAAAACGTCACAGTAGTACGTGGAATTCACTGTTTGGTTGGGTGGGACGAATTCTTTGTGCACAATTCCCTTGGTATCAAAGAAAATGATGATCATGTTCTTCACTTTGCTCTTCACCTGTCTCGCTTTTTTGGGTCTTGGAGAGCCTGGGCTCTTCCACTGAGGCAACTGTTGCTTTGTCTCTGGGTCATAAGCGTAAATCCAGCTCTCGTCGCCGGTGATAACCCGTGACAAGAAGGTTGGATCATCAGATGCGGTCTGACGAAGTGCACACTTCAACATGCTATGCCTTCTGGTAGGCAGTCAAGATCCTTGGCACAAATTTTGCGGCGAAACGCATGCCCAATTCATCGGTCAACATTCGTTGACATGTCCCATAACCAATACCCACTTCATCCGTAAGGTTCAAATGGCTCTGAGCACTATGGGACTTAACATCTGAGGTCATCAGTCCCCTAGAACTTAGAACTACTTAAACCTAACTAACCTAAGGACATCACACACATCCATGCCCGAGGCAGGAATCGAACCTGCGACCGTAGCGGTCGCGCGGTTCCAGACCGAAGCGCCTTTAACCGCGTGGCCACACTGGCCGGCCATCCGTAAGGTCCTGAATGGTTCTACGCCGATCCGCACGAAGTAATTGTTGAAGTTTGGCAACAGTGTCTGGCGTTGTGCGGCTAACGGGCCTTCCAATGTGAGTATCACCTTCGACGTCTGTACGGCCGGCCCTGAACCGAGCATGCCACTCAAACACACGCGTATTGCTCATGCTCTGTCCCCCAGACACTTGTTGAATCATTGCAAGGGTCTCTGTAGCACTTTTCCCGAGATTCACACAGAATTGGATACAGATGCGCTGTTCTGTTCGCTGATCCATCGTAAAATCGCCACACACAAAACACATAGTATCACGGAAATCAACGTGGACACGCAACACGTCCTTCCAGCTGAATGCCATTCTGCACACTGACTCATCAGATACGCAGCTCTCGCCACCTAGCGGTGCAAAGATCTACTACCCCTACTTTCCAGATGGCAGCACCAGTCCCGAAAATTTTGGATTCCGCATCGTATACTGATACGAGGGCGACCCTCAGTCTCGATGGTAACTGCCCACCATCCTCCAGTGTTACAAGAGTGGTGACATTTTGTGAGCTGTCAGGCCTCAGCCATAAACTGGTGGGGAAGGAAGGAACACTTAAGTGCACTATAAATTGATCCGCATGTGGGGACAGCCTTCATCCCCACCCATGAGATTGGCATGCTGACTTTTCGTCAGGGTGCCGATGACCAAGCTGTTAAGCATCCCTCACCTTAAATAGTCATTATCCTCATCTAAGCGTCAGGCGGTGTTACCAGAAGCTCTCACTGATCGACAAAGTAATGTCCATTCATTTTCAGTCTGTTGATCGCTGTTTTATTATCTGCCTATGACCAGTTTCGGGCACCGACGCCTATCTTCAGACCTTATTCGTAATTTCATAGAAACCAGTCAAATATAAACACAACTCATACTGTTTCTGTAATAAAAGAGCGATTGACAGACTGAAAATAAGTGTGTTTTCCAGGAACAAGGGTTACGAATCACTCATTACTGACATTATGTCCAGTTTTGAGTGTCACGTGCGGCTATCAGATCGATGAAAGCCACTCCAGCAACCTTCTTTCGCTCATGTCCGTTCTGGATGTGTTGTGTCAGACTTAATAGATGGGAGGTAAGTTGTTCCCCAGTTCGGATGCTTCTTACTGTATGACTTTGTCTAAACGTTGTAACATAACAAAGACTAAATGGCATCTGTACCAACATCCTCTCTGCACCTGAACAAGAGATTGCTGCCTTGGTGTTGGGTAACGTAACGAACATATTGTGTTTTAGAACATGTGATTAGTATCTACGCCCGGATCAAGTGAAGCGTGGCGGCAATGGTCAGGCGAGCCATGTCGACGCAGACCTCACTGCTCCAACCCGACTGCTCTAGTGCCGCACTGCAACTCCCCGACTGGCAGGTCCGGACTGTGCTCCAGACACGTTACAACGGACTGGCCGCCCGAACTCGCGACCCGAACTCGCCTACGACAGACACCGACCGGGAAGTAATAGCAGTCGAGCAAAGATACTACGAGAGGGGACATATCGATACGCGCCGCTAACGCCGCTCATGGTCAGGCAAAGCAGCAACGCAGTGACAGTAGTAATTTAAATTAACGTTGTGAGAAGGAAGCACGTTAAAAACAGGGTGTAAAATACATGATGGCGGGAACACGAGCCATACACAGCTCAGTGGGCTCAAAAATGCATACCGTAAGAGCTATGAGGACTTATTCAGTAGAGGGTCATGAGTTCCACAGTAGTGAAGATTAACAAGTGCTCATGGCTCTTAAGGAGTGCACATTAGAGCCCAGGTTTACTGGACTTTTTTCCTTAAGTTGGTTCATACTACCACCTCTGGAAGGTGCCTACGATACAGTTTTAGCAACAACGGTACCAGTACGTGTATTCCACTGTCAGATACAGCAGAACGGTTTTCGGTTATAACTTTCTACTCGTTCGTTTCCGGTACAGCGACCCTTGGCTCAAATTGATACATTTACCCTACTCCATCATCCTAGGACGTTTCTAACATCATCACGGAACCCCCCTATATATATATATATATATATATATATATATATATATATATATATATTGATCGTGACCGGGCCAAATATCTCACGAAATAAGCGTCAGTCTAAAGAACTACAAAGAACGAAACTTGTCTAGCTTCAACAGGGAAACCAGATGGCACTATGGTTGGCCCGCTAGATGGCGCTGCCATAGGTCAAACGGATACCAACTGCGTTTTTTGAATAGGAACCCCCATTTTTATTACATATTCGTGTAGTACGTAAAGTACGTGTAGTACGTAAAGAATATTTTAGTTGGACCACTTTTTTCGCTTTGTGATAGATGGCACTGTAATAGTCTCAAATATATGGCTCACAATATTAGACGAGCAGTTGGTAACAGGTAGGTTTTTTGAATTAAAATACAGAACATTGGTACGTTTGAACAATTTATTTCGGTTGTTCCAATGTGATACATGTACCTTTGTGAACTTATCATTTCTGAGAACGCAAGCTGTTACAGAGTGATTACCTGTAAATATCACATTAATGCAATGCTCGTCAATGCATTTGGAAATACGTGTAGCGACATTCCTCTCAACAGCGAGTAGTTCGCCTTCCGTAATGTTCGCACATACATTGACAATGCGCTGACGCATGTTGTCAGGCGTTGTCGGTGGATCCCGATACCAAATATCCTTCAACATTCCCCACAGAAAGAAACCCGGGGACGTCAGATCCGGGGAACGTGCTTCGACGACCAATCCACCTGTCATGAAATATGCTATTCAATACCGCTTCAACCGCAAGCGAGCTATGTGCCGGACATCCATCATGTTGGAAGTACATCGCCATTCTGCCATGGAGAGAAACGTCTTGAAGTAACATCGGAAGAATATTACGTAGGAAATCAGCATACATTGCACCATTTAGATTGCCATCGATAAAATGGGGGCCAATTATCCTTCCTCCCATTATGCCGCACCATACATTAACCCGCCAAGGTCGCTGATCTTCCACTTGTCGCAGCCATCGTGGATTTTCCTTTGCGCAATAATGCATATTATGCCGGCTTACGTTACCCCTGTTGGTGAACGACGCTTCGTCACTAAATAGAATGCGTGCAAAAAATCTGTCATCGTCCCGTAATTTCCCTTGTGCCCAGTGGCAGAACTGTACATGACCTTCAAAGACGTCGCCATGCAATTCCTGGTGCATAGAAATATGGTACGAGTGCAATCGATGTTGATGTGACATTCTCAACACCGACGTTTTTGAGATTCCCGATTCTCGCGCAATTTGCCTGCTATTGACGTACGGATTAGTCGCGACAGCAGCTAAAACACCACTTTGGCATCATCATTTGTTGCAGGTCGTGGCTGACGTTTCAACGTGGCTGAACACTTCCTGTTTCCTTAAATAACGTAACTATCCGGCGAACGGTCCGGACACTTGGATGATGCCCCCCAGGATACCGAGCAGCATACATAGCACACGCCCGTTGGGCATTTTGATCACAATAGACATACATCAACACGATATCGACCTTTTCCGCAATTGGTAATCGGTTCATTTTAACACGGGTAATGTATCACGAAGCAAATACCGTCCGCACTGGAGGAAAGTTACGTGATACCACGTACTTATAAGTTTGTGACTATTACAGCGCCATCTATCACAAAGCGAAAAAAGTGGTCCAACTAAAACATTCATATTTCTTTACGTACTACACGGATATGTAATAAAAAATGGGGTTCCTATTTTTAAAAAACTCAAAAAAATGGTTCAAATGGTTCTGAGCACTATGCGACTTAAATTCTAAGGCCATCAGTCGCCTAGAACTTAGAACTAATTAAACCTAACTAACCTAAGGACATCACACACATCCATGCCCGAGGCAGGATTCGAACCTGCGACCGTAGCGGTCGCGCGGTTCCAGACCGAAGCGCCTTTAACCGCGTGGCCACACTGGCCGGCCATCCGTAAGGTCCTGAATGGTTCTACGCCGATCCGCACGAAGTAATTGTTGAAGTTTGGCAACAGTGTCTGGCGTTGTGCGGCTAACGGGCCTTCCAATGTGAGTATCACCTTCGACGTCTGTACGGCCGGCCCTGAACCGAGCATGCCACTCAAACACACGCGTATTGCTCATGCTCTGTCCCCCAGACACTTGTTGAATCATTGCAAGGGTCTCTGTAGCACTTTTCCCGAGATTCACACAGAATTGGATACAGATGCGCTGTTCTGTTCGCGGATCCATCGTAAAATCGCCACACACCAAACACAGAGTATCACGGAAATCAACGTGGACACGCAACACGTCCTCCCAGCTGAATGCCATTCTGCACACTGACTCATCAGATACGCAGCTCTAGCGGTGCAAAGATCTACTGCCCCTACTTTCCAGATGGCAGCACCAGTCCCGAAAATTTTGGATTCCGCATCGTATACTGATATCAGGGCGGCCCTCAGTCTCGATGGTAACTGCCCACCATCCTCCAGTGTTACAAGAGTGGTGACATTTTGTGAGCTGTCAGGCCTCATCCATAAACTGGTGCGGAAGGAAGGAAGACTTAAGTGCACTATAAATTGATCCGCATGTGGGGACAGCCTTCATCCCCACCCATGAGATTGGCATGCTGACTTTTCATCAGGGTGCCGATGACCAAGCTGTTAAGCATCCCTCACCTAAAATAGTCATTATCCTCATCTAAGCGTCAGGCGGTGTTACCAGAAGCTCTCACTGATCGACAAAGTAATGTCCACTCATTTTCAGTCTGTTGATCGCTGTTTTATTATCTTCCTATGACCAGTTTCGGGCACCGACGCCTATCTTCAGACCTTATTCGTAATTTCATAGAAACCAGTCAAATATAAACACAACTCATACTGTTTCTGTAATAAAAGAGCGATTGACAGACTGAAAATAAGTGTGTTTTCCAGGAACAAGGGTTACGAATCACTCATTACTGACATTATGTCCAGTTTTGAGTGTCATGTGCGGTTATCAGATCGATGAAAGCCACTCCAGCAACCTTCTTTCGCTCATGTCCGTTCTGGATGTGTTATGTCCGACTTAATAGATGAGAGGTAAGTTGTTCCCCAGTTCGGATGCTTCTTACTGTATGACTTCGTCTAAATGTCGTAACATCACAAAGACTAAATGACATCTGTACCAACATCCTCTCTGCACCTGAACAAGAGATTGCTGCCTTGGTGTTGGGTAACGTAACGAACATATTGTGTTTTAGCACATGTGATTAGTATCTATGCCCGGCTCGAGTGAAGCGTGGCGGCAATGGTCGGGCGAGCCATGTCGACGCAGACCTCACTGCTCCAACCCGACTGCACTAGTGCCGCACTGCAACTCCCCGACTGGCAGGTCCGGACTGTGCTCCAGACACGTTACAACGGACTGGCCGCCCGAACTCGCGACCCGAACTCGCCTACGACAGACACCGACCGGGACGTAATAGCAGTCGAGCAAAGATACTACGAGAGGGGACATATCGATACGCGCCGCTAACGCCGCTCATGGTCAGGCAAAGCAGCAGCGCAGTGACAGTAGTAATTTAAATTAACGTTGTGAGAAGGAAGCACGTTAAAAACAGGGTGTAAAATACATGATGGCGGGAACACGAGCCATACACAGCTCAGTGGGCTCAAAAATGCATACCGTAAGAGCTATGAGGACTTATTCAGTAGAGGGTCATGAGTTCCACAGTAGTGAAGATTAACAAGTGCTCATGGCTCTTAAGGAGTGCACATTAGAGCCCAGGTTTACTGGACTTTTTTCCTTAAATTGGTTCATACTACCACCTCTGGAAGGTGCCTACGATACAGTTTTAGCAACAACGGTACCAGTACGTGTATTCCACTGTCAGATACAGCAGAACGGTTTTCGGTTATAACTTTCTACTCGTTCGTTTCCGGTACAGCGACCCTTGGCTCAAATTGATACATTTACCCTACTCCATCATCCTAGGAACTTCCTAGGTTTCCCCCTTCAAGCTAGACGAGTTTCGTTCTTTGTAGTTTTTTCGTTTGACTCTTATTTCCTGAGATATTTGGCCCGGTCACGATCAATGGACCACCCTGTATACATTTTCAGGCACCTCTGACGCTCTGTAGCGCCGTTGGATGACGTTTCCGGACGCGGGTTCCTATGTAGAACTTGGTCTACTAAGTCACCTCCACAACCTCTAGATGTGTATAACATACATTGTGAAACACCCTGTAGAGGAGAACTAACAGCACCACCGAGTTTCATGGTCGCAGATTGGTTTTCTCTAGCCGATAATTAAAATTTAACGACCAGTGTAAGTGCAAGTGAGGTAGTTAGAGACGGAGTCACGCTCGCACTTCAGAAGAATTGCTGCGGAAATAGGCTATACCTGTCGACCTTTTCCCCTGGCGGGCAGGAGGTAGATTTGAAACCTGGTGCTCCCGAATAGCGTGTCCAGTTCACTAGCGTTGCGCCACCGCGTTCGGAGCCTCCGACGGAGCGGAGCGTCAGATCAGCTGACGGCCAGGTGGCGTGCACCTCGAGCGGGCGGGCCGCGGTACGGCGCCCCTCGTTACCGCTGATTTACGGCGCGGCGCCACAATGGCCGCGGATTGGGCCCGCATCTTCCCACGCGGCATTCCAGGCCGGGCTGCCTCAACAGGAAGCCGGGCGGGGCGGCGGCTCGCGTGTCTGCACGCGGCCGCCCGGCGCTCGTACGCACAAAGCGCACTGCTATGATTTATCGCCGCAGGCCATTAGTTCCGCTTCGGTAACGCGAAACGTGCGCCTGCCGCCACAAGTGGGGGCTAAGTGCTAAGTACTGTCACGATCTGCCGCAGTTTTCTGCTCGGCCTGTTGCGAAGTCGTTTCGAAACATTAGCACACGCACGCGCACAGACAATACTAGATAATGAGCCGAAGGCGAGGTTTTCTATTTCTGCTCTGTGTATCTGCCGCCAGCGCGCAAACGGTCTCGCGGATCACAGACTGTGTATCGCTTGCTGCACGCCGTCCACGAAGCTTGTCAAGGGGCAGCCTTTCTCGTCACATTTTATCCTGTTTGAACACTTAATGTGCATACGAGACTCTTTTTTTTTTCATTTACTTTCCGATGTAGTTTTTAACTTCGACTTTCCTCCTGTACTGTACTCTGACTACATGAGCGTCGGAACGGTAGACTGCTGTCCTCAACAGCAGAACAGGAAGCCAGTGGTGGAAGGGGTGAGAAGTCTGCTTCGTTAGTAACCTCAAGTGGCGCCCTCAGACTCAGTTGTCCACTTCCCATTATGCTGCCACGTGTGGTCTCCAAACACGTTTCCTCGAGCAAGACATGTAGCCACTCGTGTGTCTACAAATTTCCAAACTTTCCCTTCCCGTTGGAACGCTGGCCTGTCTGGCCGAGCGGTTCTAGGCGCTACAGTCTCGAACCGCGGGACCGCCACGGCCGTAGGTTCGAATCCTGCCTCGGGCATGGATGTGTGTGATGTCCTTAGGTTAGTTAGGTTTAAGTAGTTCTAAGTTCTAGGCGACCAATGACCTTAGATGTTAAGTCCCATAGTGGGGTTGGGTTGGGTTGTTTTGGGGAAGGAGACCAGAGAGCGAGGTCATCGGTCTCATCGGATTAGGGAAAGACGGGGAAGGAAATCGGCCGTGCCCTTTGAAAGAACCATCCCGGCATTTGCCTGGAGCGATTTAGGGAAATCACGGAAAATCTGAATCAGGATGGCCGGACGCGGCAGTGAACCGTCGTCCTCCCGAATGCGAGTCCAGTGTTTAACCACTGCGCCACCTCGCTCGGTAAGTCCCATAGTGTTCAGAGCCATTTGAACCAACCCGCTGTAACGGTGTGCGTAGCTGAACAAAATCTCCACAATTTCCGACAGGCATGTTTGGATTTTGGAACAGGGTGACACTGGTGTCCCATTTCCATATACACGTATGTCACTGACGGATACATTTTTAACTTAGTGCTGAAAGCTAGGGAACGAACTTTCAGATATTTGACTGGAAGAGCACTTAGGGCCTTTCTGGGATTGCCTATAACAGACTTCAAGGGGTGGCTTTCCAAGGTCTAAATGAAGACTGCCAAAATTCAGAGAGACATTCGTATTCAGGTTCGTATGGGTATTCTGATTCGAGTTCCTACTTCATGATACTCCGCGACCGTACGTGTTTTTCATTGACTTCGGTCTCCTGCCAAGTCTTTGAACTTTCACTTTGAACTTGCACGCATCCGGGACTAATATTATTTAGCGCATAGCTAATACAGACATATCATAAAATTAAATTACATGTACATATGTACATATTGACACACAAGAAATTTAAGTTTGTCTTTACAACTGAATAGCCAGTCCTTCAATCCAGCGCACTGCATCTGGAGTTGCTAGCAGGAAGTCCTCTTCAGCACCGTGATAGGCTCGAATCCTGCATTCACTAACAATGTGGTGAACAGTCTGGTATAGAGCCCCTCAGTCACAGGCTGGATTAGGCAGCTTCTTCCACTTAAAGGGAGCATCCCTGCATCGGCCACGGCCGGTACGGATTCTGTTGAGAATAGTCCAGGTCTTGCGTGGCAGGTCGAATCCACTTGGAAGTTTAGCACCTGAGATGATGTTAGGCAGTCGCACATCTGTCATTGCCTCCCACCGACCTTTCCATTCTTCAAGGGGTTTGAAATCCTTAGCAACCGTGTCAGCAGCGTCGCACAGAGTTGGATGGCGCGTGATTTCAGTCTCTTATGATTTAAAAGTGGCAGGTTGCTATGCACGGGTAGGTTAGAATTCCTGGAGATCTTGTGGGATTCTCTCGTAATGGCAGTACATCCGCGTAGATCAGAGATCCGCGACTAGTATTCGGTACGATGACAAGATGCGCGACTCGCAGCCACACCACATCAGCATGGCCCAGCAACAATGAGCAGCGACCTCAGTTCGGCGCACCCCGACTCGACCGCAGACTCCTCTACGGTAGTCACGGTAAGACTGCATCTTGTAATGGTACTTGAATTTCGTAACCATTACGGCACCTCAACTCAACCTCTCGATACCAGCAATATTTTATTGTGATTCTGTAAAGTAGTTAACATATTTCTGAGACAACATTCATATTTGATTTCATTAATGTAGATGTACTTTGATATATCGATATGTTTGTATTGCAATGATATTATTCTTATGTGAATTCTTTCGTCACTATGATCTTTGACGTACTTGTAACTCTGATTTTTGGGCGCGTAAGCAGTTATTAGAGAGACAAGTCTTGGTCGCCATGTTGAAAAGACACAAATTGTAGTCAGTTTATAAAATGTGAACTTTAACAGTGAGGAAGATGTTTTCAAGTATGTTTTGTATTGTGAAGTGATGTTTTGGAATGACTTGCGTGATATTGCGACAAAAGTAATAAAAAAGAAGTGTAACTTAAATTCGGAGTGCTGATTCTTTTTTACATCACCATTGTCCTAACTTTCAAAGGTTTAATCTTCAAGAATGGTTTGTGAAACACATCTATAAAACTTTTGAATATCGCAGAATAACACCTAGGCCTCTTTGCATCCGAGCTTGGAATCATCACCACCTAGATATTCGACGATTGAGCCATAAGTTCACAACGAGACCAGCCCGGAAAACACCAAAAGATGAGTGCCTAGTTTATCCATAATTTCATGAAATGACTTTATTAACTGTGCTCTAATAACACCTGCCACATAATAATTTTGTTGTTGCCCGAAAATGCAATATTTAGCAGCGTGAGCAACACTACAAATCATAATTAATTAAATTTTATCTTTGTTGTGATAGGGTTGTTAGAATCTGCACTGCATAATCCCGACATCGTAAATAGCGATATAGTGGATGAAGAGGAGTTAATTCCCGGTTTCCATTTCTCAGTCTTGCTTCGTGCGCTTCACCCACTGATATGAAAGGCTTTTCGTTATCAAGTTAACTAGCTGGAGCTCACAAGCCTAGAGATTTTTCTTTCTGATTCTTCCTTTATTCGTTGATCTGTTGTGTGCTCTGTTCGAATTCATGCCTTTTTGTGTAATTCCACACTTTTGCAATCACGGTTTAATATGTAATTCGTGTCCTTTATGAGCCTGGCCCTCTCTGTCGTAATTGTCCAGCGTCCTGCTGGTGGCGACCCTAACAACCATTTATTTTCTAATCATTGTTCTATTTTAATTACGTAAATTCATTCGGAAATTGTTTTATAACCTCGACGTTTACGCGATCTGAGTCATTTTCACACAGTTTGCATAGATATCTTTTACCAGATCAAACTCTATCATTTAGCAACTATTAAAGCCCGGGTCCTCCAACCACAAACAATAGGCGAGGCCCATAACGAGGTCGGAAACTTATCACATAACGTTTTCCGATGTGCACTGCAGTTGATTTTCTTAGCACCGTATTAGCTTCTTGGAGGTAATCTATCACTTTATGTGACCTGGGGTGATAGATTCAGCATCAGTTTCATCTCTATACCCGAGAAGTACCTGAACAGCAAGAGAGTGTATTCACAGCACACCCGGCTTCTGGCAAGCTTTCCTTCGCCCGACTGCCGGCCTCGCCAACTCCGACTGCAAATGCAGCTTTTTGTGGATTTCGGTTGCTCAGAGTGGGACGTCACCCGCCATTCTGGGAAGCGTTATCTGCCTCTTTACATTTGGCTCTCCCTTAGGGAACTTTGACATGTCTTTCAATAAAGACAACTATAATGTTCAAATGTACTGACGGAACTAAATTTTATCGTAAAAGCAATGTAGAAGAAGCTCTTTTCTACCAAAATATTGTGCACTTTCTACATGTTTCAGATCATAAAGGTATATTCATTTCCTCTGCTGTAGTATGCAGCTGCAGTGATATACAGGACAATGATCTTACAAAAGAAACTACTTACTCAACCAGTGTCAGCTTGAAGCTTTGCTGTAACCCACTGGAGCACCGACTTATCTCGGCTTATTTTGATTTCAAGTAAAAAATGGAAAACGCAATACAAGTTCAAATGGCTCAAATGGCTCTGAGCACTATGGGCCTTAACATCTGAGGTCATCAGTCCCCTAGAACTTAGAACTACTTAAACCTAACTAACCTAAGGACATCACACACATCCATGCCCGAGGCAGGATTCGAACCTGCGACCGTAGCGGTCGCGCCGTTCCAGACCGAAGCGCCTAGAACCGCTCGGCCACGTCGGCCGACCGTAATAAAAATGGTCAACAAACAAAATTCATGTGAGTTAAATATTGCTCAAGCACATATAGGCAATGATCATTGTACACATGTATGGAGTAAAGATTAAATGTACAAAACTCACTTTTCCATTACTACTATTTATTAATAAAGTCACTTTTACAATTGGACAAAAATATGGAAACAGCGCGAGAAGTGCATGCTCCAACACAATTACAGCTGCTAGCCAAGCTTGCTGGTTGCGCACCTGTACAACGTTATCAATCCGCTGCAAGAGTCTATCGTGGTCAGAACAGTTTTCTGTGTAGTTGTGAGTGCCTTATCTTTTAAAAACAGTAATATCAGAAATTGAGTCCGCCTTGATGCAAAACACTTTGTTATTCGTTTATTTCTTTATTATCCCAAACTAGTTTCGGCGACAAATATCACCATCATCAGTCGGGTTTTTTAATCTAAAACATGCAACAACACACTCTTTACCGCTCGGAGAGAACTGACCAAGGACACAGAATTGAAAGCACACACACGCAAAAGAACTACTTCCCCATCACACACAGACACATAAATAATGAACAGAAGTCGTCTTAATTCGCGCTACACTTTTTCATACCCTTTCTCGCCACATGCGATACGCCTCTCGCGACACACGCGAACAGCAAGATGGCGTAATATTCTGGATCAGAAACAAAGTGCAAAAGTTTCGTTTTTCTGTGTATAAAAGCAGCCACATACTATCCAACGAACGTGAGTACACGAATAGCTAAGCAACAGCTCAGTACACACCAAATAACTGGTTTGCACAACACTACCACAACGCCAAGTATATACTGCTGACGTACGAAGTTCACCCTTTAGTATTTGTTTACTAACAGCCGGTCACATGGTTGCAGATGACATGATGTTCGCTAAGTAAAAAGACGGCAACAGAAAAAAAAGAGCACAGAAAATATGTCACAGACAGCGGCAATAATTGCTTACAACAAGCTGTAACATACAATAAATAAGGTAGTATAAAAGTATCAATATAAAACTATATTTAAAAAGACGATTTGTAAAAATGTAATAATTTTTTACGGTGTTTGTACAACCATGCCATTTTCTGCACGTTTTAGATTGAAAAACCCCACTGATGATGGTGATATTTGTCGCCGAAACTAGTTTGGGATAATAAATAAACGAATAACAAGGTGTTTTGCATCAAGGGGGACTCAATTTCTGATATTACTGTTTTTCTATACAACACGGACCAAATGGAAGAGTTCCAAGAAAATATTATTGCCTTATCTTTTAGCTCAGTGAATTCAAACGTGGGGAGAGGGCACTGTTGGTGTTCGTATGGTGGTGCTTCAGTAATAAGGGAGTGTTTGGTGTTTAAAGAGACACCGTATCGAAGACTTACACCGCATACAGGGGAAGCGAAAGAAACATTTGCCGGCCGGAGTGGCCGAGCGGTTCTAGGCGCTTCAGTCTGGAACTGCGCGACCGCTACGGTCGCAGGTTCGAATCCTGCCTCGGGCATGGATGTGTGTGATGTCCTTAGGTTAGCTAGGTTTAAGTAGTTCTAAGTTCTAGGGGAGTGAAGACCTCAGAAGTTAAGTCCCATAATGCTCAGAGCCATTTGAAGCATTTGAAAGAAACATTTGAGCCATGGTGGCTTCCCTGAGGGCGCGCGCGTGGTCCTACTGGCGTAACTTGCGCGAGCGTTCTATTTTGACTGTGGCTCTCGCCGTATCATCGTTGCTGGGTTACGTGTTTCCTCTGGGGCTGTGTGGGGGAGTGGTGTGTCGGACACAGAGCGAGACGGTTGTGCCCTAGTACTCGGCGTCCTGGCAACAGCAGTGAGCTAAAGCCGTTGACCGTTGGGCTATGGGGGCTCGCGTTTTCCTGCGGCGCTGACTGCCGCTATCGGCGAGTTCAGTGGGCAAGGAGCGGCTCTCGTCGCGTGCATCCTGGTTATGGCGTGCATCAGTCGACAATGGTGTGCTAAATACGCCGAGATGTATTGAACAACTTGTTAGCAGCCACGAGCAGCATGGCAGTATTATCCGTTGCCTACCTGGAGTCCTGAAGCTATTGGCCTCCTTGGAATTTGTTTGAAATTATCTGTGAAGACTGTTTAGTAAGTACTCTTCTTAAAGACTATCACTTCTGTCCGGTGCGAGCTGGCCAGGAATCCAGTTTCCTTCCGGCTTTCGGTGATACCTCTGAGGCTGTGTGTCTCAATCTGGAAGTTCCTGTATGCGCCAAGCTAGTATTTTGAATGTTAACCTTGTACTTGAAATCAGAGTTTGTTATTATTGAGTATTTGATTCTACTGATTGTATTTTCTGTTTGTTGTAGACCTCGTGACCCTTCCTTGGGGGAGTTATTGGATCTTACCTGTAACGAAAATTTTGTGCGCTCAGTCTAAAGGTAAGCACGTATGGGCCATGTGTGCGTGCGTGCTTGTCTTCGCACACTCTCTAACTCCATGTTGAGGAGCCCTTCGGGTTATAGGCTACAGTTTAACCGGACATCTGCCAGTTGGTGTGTATCCCAATTACAGTGTCTGTTAGGCCCTAAGAGGCCCCAGTAAAACTATACCTTGATCTTTTTTAAAAATCTTTTTTGAATTATTATGTAATTATTCTTTTAAATGACTTTGGACATGGCTTCTTGTTATTGCTGGGAAGGTTAACATGCAATGTTACGTGCGGGCCGATCCCAATTTTAAGTATTACTGTGTACGTTAATTTTTATCAAACTTGTTTTGGCTGTTTGTTGTTTGATATCTGTTGACAGCCTCGTATCGGCCGCGTTGACTCGCTGCTGTTCTGCTGGTCCAGGGCAGGGCCGCTTTTCCTTCTGCTTCGGCAGCTTTCCCGTCGTCGCACGAGGCCTAGGTGCTGGCAGGTCACACATAGTGCTGTGGATCTCCCGTTCCAGCCTCAAGTTGAGTAGTTTGTTGTTTGTTGTTATTCTTTTGGTATCGTGCCACTGCGGAGGTGTCGCCGGATAAGGATGTAACTGACTCAGTATTTCTGTTGTTGTAATGCCCTTGTGGGCGTGTGATGAAAGCCTTTATGCAAACAGAGCACTGAGTTTCTTGTTTTCTTTAAAAAATTAAGGATTTAACTATCTTTATCATTTAATTGTATTTCAGGAGCCCGGTAGTTTATTTAACTACTTAGTGTGATTTATGTGGAACAGAGTTGCGGCCAATCAGTGAAAAATCACTGTTGCCTCGGGTTTACATGTGGGTAGCCTTTGGGCAGCTTGGCCGCATCTTGTCCATATGAGCACAATAACGTGGAGATGTATCCATTTTAACGTCTTTTATTTAATGTCTGTTGAACTTACATTCAAGTCCTGTTGTAGGATCGCGCACACTTGTGAACTAGTTGCGGGGACACGAGTGCCGCCGGGCGTTTATTTAGTTAATTAACTGTTTGTAGTCTGGCTACCATTGTGTTGCACAGTTGACAATTTGACTACTTTTTGTAATTTTATGTACAATGCAAAGGTCCTTATACATTGTGAATTTAATTCAAAAAATCTTAACTATTTCTATGTATTTTGCAAGAATCTTGGTAACTGTCAGTTGGCTCGAGACAGAATTGTTACTAAATAAAAATATTTGTTTGGGAATCATACAGGATGACAATTATTGAACTATATGAAATAAAATCGTCATAGCTCCTGAACGGTTTGCATCAGCACGTTCAAACTGACGTCTGGCCGCGGGACGTGATGGGAATTAATTTGATGTGAATATGATTTGGTTTAGCGACGAAGTCCTCTTTCATTTGGATGGGTTCGTCAATAAGCAAAATTGGTGAATTTAAGAGATTGAGAATCCGCATTTCGCGATCGGGAAGTGTGGTGTGCCATTTCCAGTCACGGAATAATCGGTGTGATATTCCGTGATGACACGATGACTACAGAACGATATCTGAAGGTTTTGGAAGATGAATTCATCCCCATTATCCAAAGTGACCCTGATTTTAACAAGATGTGATTCATGGAAGACGGAGCTCGACCTCATAGAAGCAGGAGAGTGTTTGACGTCCTGGAAGAGCACTTCGGGGACCGCATTCTGGTTCTGGGGTACCCAAAGGGTACCGGCATGGGCTTCGATTGGCCGCCATGTTCTCCGGATCTGAACACATGTGACTCCTTGTTGTGGAACTGTATTAAAGACAAGGTAATCCTAAAACCGTTTCTGAGTTGAAAACAGCCATTCAGGAAGTCACCGACAGCATCGATGTTTCGACACTTCAGCGGGTCATACACAATTTCGCCATTCGTCTGCTCCAAATCATCGCCAATCGTGGCAAGCATACCGAACATGTCACAGCCTAAATCCGAATATCTGTAGTGACGTTTACACGTTGAATAAAGTGTAAGTAAGCCGTAGTTCGTAACTAATTTACGTTTTTTTTCATATAGCTCAGTAGTTATTACCCTGTACATAACCCATCAAGTTGGACCACCCTTTCACGTGTTTTCGTGTTTTCATTAAATTAATCCAGATCCCCGTTCTTGGTCTCAACAGCATCCGCTGTGTCACAACGTGGACGAAAGTGTGTGTTGAGTGATTGTGACGGACAGTCATTGAAGAGCACTGTGACGAAAAATAAGAGAACGATAGAAGAAAATGTCACTACAGAACTGAATGTCACACTCGCGGAACTTGTCAGCACCAAAAAAACAAGAAGGGAGTCTCATAAGCAGGGAATTACAGAGCGAGGTGGAAATCCAAAACAACTCATCAATGATGCAGATGTCCGTAACAGGAAAACGTGGTGCCGAAGCCACAAAACCTGGCCTGTGGGGCAAAGGAAGAAAGGCGTTTGGTCAGGTGAGTCCTGTCTCATTCTGTTTCCAAATTCTGGCCGAGTTTAGGTCCAAAAGAGAGAAACATGGCTGGGTTTCGATGATGATTTGGGCTCCATGGATACTCTACAAGATCACATTACTGGTAACGATTATGTGGCCATTTCGGCTGCTCAGGTCCATTCCGTGGTACGGTGTCTGTTCCCCAATGGTAGGACGACACGGCCGCTGTTGCCACAGCTCGTGACGTCGTCCGGCACTGGTCCTGTGAGCACGAGGATGGATTATCGCACCTCTCTTAGTCTCTATAGTCACCAGATCCCAATATTACTCAGCCTTTGCGGTGATCGCTGTTCACCTCTGTCATCGTTACCTGAACTTTTCACTATTTTGCAGGAAGAATGGTGCAAGATTTCCTCCAAAACCATACACGTCCTGTATTTATCCATTCCGAGACGACTGGAGCCAATTTCTAATGCAGCATTAGACATGGTAATGCGCTGCGTTTTTGGCATTACCATCATTTTGTTCATCCCCTGTACATATACGTCTACAGTACTATTTCATCCGTGTCGCAGAGCGATGCAACTGGGCCACATGTTAATCTGCGTACACCTATCCTGATTTAGGTTATCCAAGATTTCTCTAAACCACTTTTAGAATCCTGGAATTGTTCATCAAAAATGCCACTCCCGTTTCATTCAGCGGACTGCTCAGATGACATACTGCTCACCTCGAATCGTTTCGAGGATGTAATCTACTGTTCATTCTTTACCTTTAGAAATACGGCAGTCGAAGCTGGTCTGGTATTGAACATACAGACATATGCAATGCACCGAACTAAGCCAGCCTCTTCGGAACCTCAGATCTCTATGAATAAAGTAAACCGTGCAGTAATTGGCGTACAAGCCATGTCGAGTTTTATCAAAAAAAAATCGCAGGTGGATCATAGAAAGGAACGGTTGTGTAAATGGGAAACGAACGCGTGTAGTTGTCAGGTTTCTGCTAGGAGACGAAGTCAACCACAGTGATGAATCAGACAGAAAATGTGAAAGATATCAGAAATCGCTGAAATGATGAATGATACACACATCAAAAAAGTTTTGCATCACCCTGATTCCCAGAACTCCTGAAGACAGACATTGACTGTGGATATTGTATCACAGAGACAGTCCATCTGACTGTTCAGAGATGCCATTCACCCCCCGTCCAGAGATGTAAACAATCACGCATGGCCAGCACATATTAGACGGAGGGGGTCCGACAGCCGATCAGTTCCGGTCATTCCACCAGGAAGGCGCTACACGGCTCGTGTTGTCTGTAGTTCAACCATGCCCAGACGGTCAATGCCGCGGTTCGATCGCGTCCGCATTGTTACTTTGTGCCAGAAAGGGCTCTCAACAAGGGAAGTGTCCAGGCCTCTCGGAGTGAACCAAAGCGATCTTCTTCAGATATGGAGGAGATACAGAGAGACAGGAAATGTCGATGACATGCCTCGCTCAGGCGGCCAAAGGGCTACTACTGCAGTGGATGACCGCCACCTACGGATTATGGCTCGGAGGAACCCTGACAGCAACGCCACCATGTTGAATAATGCTTTTCGGGTAGCTACATGACATCGTGTTCCGACTCAAACTGTGCGCAATAGGCTGCATGATGCGCAACTTCAGACCCGAATTCCATGGCGAGGTCCATCTTTGCAACTACGACATCATGCTGCGGGGTACAGATGGGCCCAATAACATGCCGAATGGACCACTCAGGATTGGCATCACGTTCTCTTCACCGATGAGTGTCGCATATGCCTTCAACCAGACAATCGTCGGAAGCAACCCAGTCAGGCTGAACGCCTTAGACACACTGTCCAGCGAATGCAGCAATGTGGAGGTTACCTGCTGTTTTGGGGTGGCATTATGTGGGGCCGAAGTTCGCCGGTGGTGGTCATGGAAGGCGCCGTAACGACTTTACGATAGGTGTACACGATCCTCCAACCGATAGTGCAACCATATCGGCAGCATATTGACGAGGCATTCGTCTTCATGGACGACGATTCGCGCCCCCGTTGTGCACATCTTGTGAATGACTTCCTTCAGAATAACGACATCGTTCGACTAGAGTGGCCAGCATGTTCTCCAGACATGAACCCTATCGAACTTGCCTGGGACGTGACCCATCAACCACTCTGAGTGATCTACGCCGAATCGCCGTTGAGTAGTGGAACAATCTGGACCAACAGTCCCTTGATGAACTTGTGGATAGTATGCTACGACGAATAAGGGCATACATCACTGCAAGAGGACGTGCTACTGGGTATTAGAGGTACCGCTGTGTACAGCAATCTGGACCACCACATCTGAAGGTCTCGCTGTATGGTGATACAACATGCAATGTTAGGTTTTCATGAGCAGTAAAAATGGCGGAAATGATGTTTATGTTGATCTCTACTCCAATTTTCTGTACAGATTCCGGACCTCTAGGAACAGACGCGACGGAAAACTTTTTTTGTTGTGTGTATGTTTGCGCAGAGAAAGAGGCAGGAAGTTCCGTACCGCCAAAAGGAACTTCTCTGCGCTTAAGAGTGCCAGAGGCAGGACGAGGATCATAATATTCTGATGTCAGTGTGTTGTCGACAGTCAGTTGGCTGTGAAAAGTCGCAGAATGAAATGTGAAATCGCTATAATAATGTGTAGTGCACACAACACCGGTCATGACATCTATCATATCTATGTTTGTGTGGAGCTTGAGTTCACTGTCAGAATAGTCTAAAACAAAGAATGACTGCCACAATTTCAGCTCTCTGGGGTTAGCCCACTGAGAAAAGGAAGCATGCGTCATTCATTACCCGTAATAAAACATTGAACTGTGCGTTGTTCGGGAGCCCACGAAAAACTCTATTAATTGGAATATCCTGATTCATAACCGTCCAATAACTGTGGGTTCCATTTCTCTGTCACGAAAAGCACAGCGTCTAAGTTGTTACACTGTTCAAGACGAAAAGCTTAATGAATTTGTTCTTTAGAAGACATCGTTTGACAATGACGCGATCTGCAAAGACCGTACCGAAAGGTACACACAATTCAGTGGAAGTGGGAGATTTCTGCATTAACGTGTACAATTTCAAACATAAAAACAAACAAACGATTGGTTGAGAAGAGTTGGAGAACCGTGTCACAACCATCCAAGCATATTTCCATCATTATCCTCAAATAAAACACCGATTCTAAACTGACTACGAATGTGTGAAGCACCATCTCACCATGCACCATTAAGAAGAAATACTGAAGCTGGAGAAGTCCGCGTAGTGTTTGTATGTTCGCAGTCACTGTGTGGGGTAAATAAAGAACAGAACGTTGTAAAGGTATACAGGGTGTTTCACAATTCATATTACAGGCTTCTAAGGGTCGTAGAGGGGACTTTGTAGATGAAGTTTTGATAAAGAGCCCATGTCCGGAAATGTACCGTTTGGATGAAAAATAAGTTTTAAGACCAGATCACATTCAGATCTCTCGCTTCACGGTACTTACACAAATTGAGAAGACTGCGCCGTCGTTTTGTAATCACCACACATGCCGTTTTCGTCCGACAACGACAGCGGCTGAGGGAAACTGCTGAGTTGGCTACCAGGAGAGTTGACTGTGGTACTCCACGGACGTGCCGCGCTTCTGACTCTGAAAAGGATGGCCTTCGTCACACAGTAGAGTACTCGAAACGCTGACGATGCTACGAGCTCTTGTAGAACACGCGGGTCAGAGCTCGTTTGAAAGTGATCCGGTCTTTAGACTTACCGATATTTTACATCCAAACGGTATCTTTCCGGATATGGGTTCCTTGTCAAAACTTTATCTACAAAGTCCCCTTAACAACCCCTAGAAGACTGTAACAGGATTGTGATACACTCTGTATAACTGCTGCTACTAATACGTAGAAAGACCATAGTGATATGTGGATTTGCATCTACACCCTCCTTTATCTTGATCGGTATTTCTTTTGAGGATGAATCTTTCACTGTTGATGGTGAAAAGCTGCAGTACGTGAACTCCTCCTCACAGGAATGAAATAGTATGGCTGGAACCTGCACTCTTCTCTTCAATGGGTAGCGTTCTGAGAACTGGAGAAACCTGTGCACTCTTCACTGTATGTATCAAATCTTTCGTTTAGCAATACCCCTCTTCTGTTTTCCAAGGTTCACAAAGCCTGTAACGTGTCATTCTCGAGTCTGTTGGCACGAGGGTTCAGGGGAATCATTTAACTACTCCTGAGTCTGACCCGACAGGTGGCCGTTCCGTGGTGGCGTCCTGTTGGCCGCTAGCAGCACAAGAGCCTGTGGAATTTGATGACTGTGTACAGTCGAGAGCGGATGCGTTGGTTTTTCCTTAATCCGCATAGAATGCGCTTTAGGCGAGCTGTACAACGCAGGCTAACCACTGTGGGCGTACCTACTCAGATGGCTTAGACATTCTTCATGACTTCAGGTTTGTTCCCAGCATGTCCTATGCTGGAGAAGTCCTGACAGGAAGCAGCACTTTCCAGAGGAGTGCTGTCAGTGGAAGGAGGTGCACGACCAACGACAATGCGTACATTCAGCTCCTGACTGTAAAGTTTGAGTGTTTAAACCATTTCGGGTGTTACTGGGAGCTCTAAGGGTCGGAGAGTCGGCTGTTAGTCCTCTTAGGTAGTTGAGGGGAAACGTGAGCCCTCCGCAGTGAATTTGTAACTTTTATCTAATGTCGTAACTTAGTGATTAATAGTCATCAGCAGTCTTATTATTGCAGCCTAGAAAGCTTAGTAGAATCTGAGAGTGTGCCCAAGTGAAGCGCCGAATTCTGATTAGTCATCTCCGATTTAAAAGGAGAGTGTTGCGGCGTCCACGCGTGACTTTTCGGAACACGCTTCACATCAAATAGTGGACTCTTTGGCTAGCTGTACTATTACTTACTGGAAGAGACAGATTACACGAGGCATAATTGAAGCTAATAAACTGCATCTGTTTCTTTGGAAACTAGAAGTGCTAATGAGCTTGGTTGAACTTTAAGCCATATAGCTTTGGACAGTACTCTAGTCTCTCTTTTTTAATGGTTTCTGCAGAAGTCGCAAGAAACAAGTTTGGAGGCCGTTTGTTTACTGACTGATGTGATCGTTTGCCCAGTCCAGTGGTCGTATTTCGGAATCTTTATGGAAGCGATGGAGTGACACAGGGCATCATTAAAAGTGTCTCGCGGGTCAGTCAAGGCCGGCAAACTTCTTGAAAGCCGCTTTAAAACTATATCAGCGTCGATAACTGATCCGGGGTTCGTCGATAAACGTTTCCCAACGGGACTTCGCGTGACTCCACGGCATCTTGGAGCACTAGTCGAAGGGACGTTCTCTTGTAAGCAATCAGCCTTTAAATGTCGGTTTAAAAACAAAGTGGTTGGAGATCATTCCTCTGCTGATCAAAACACATTTTTAATCTTGCGTTTGACTGCCAAACATGACAATAACTTCATGTATGAAAGAAATGTCAATTTGGCTGGCGTTTCGACTGCCCAAACTGTAGCTCCTCTGACTTCTAAAATCAACTGTACGGGCTGGTTCTCGGGGGCGGATGAAAGCAACGGCCCAATTCGGTCTTCAACGACCCAATTTGGTCTTAAGCGGTAAGACACGGTGATATTCAAACCGCTCTTTACGACTAAGACTGCTTTACTTCTCACTTACTTTTATAAACGGTCTTAGGGCGTTGAAGAACAGTTCGCGAACTTTCTTGGGAGGCTGTTCCAAGGTATGCTATAGAAGATTTCATAGAGCATAATACAGAAGTAATAAGATGGTCTGATGTCGAAGGTACAGACGCACGGGCTTCACAGAACTAAGAGACCGTGCCTCTGATCTCTATTCGTAAATTTTTATACGTAATAACCTACTTATAAGCAACGTCCACCTGCAGTAAAAACCCAGATGCATATCAGAAAATCTCGGCTCTGTATAAGCGACTGGAAATGGCGAATAATATTAAACAAATTCTCAGAAGAGACAGATGTGGTTTGAACCGAATCCTACCAGCTTCATTCATGTCTTCTTTGTCTCAGCGGAAAGTTATTGACACTTGAGCTGCAGATGAGATTAGATATCATCGCTGACCAGCTGAAGGCTATCGAAGAGTAAGACAAGTGGAGGTCACACATACCTCAACGAACACTTGATAATACCTACACTGTAATACAGCATACAAAATAATTGATGATGGTCGCAGTAGAGAGGATATAAAATGTAGACTGACAATGGAAAGGAAAGCGTTTCTGAAGAAGAGAAACTTGTTAACATCGAGTATAGATTTAAGTGTCAGGAAGTCTTTTCTGAAAGTATTTGTATGGAGCGTAGCCATGTATGGAAGTGAAACGGGGACGATAAATAGTTTAGACAAGAAGAGAATAAAAGCTTTCGAAAATGGTGCTACAAAAGAATCCTGAAGATTAGATGGGAAGGTCACATAACTAATGAGGAGGTATTGAATAGAATTGGGGAGAAGAGAAATTTGTGGCACAACTTGACTAGAAGAAGGGATCGGTAGGTAGGACATATTCTGAGGCATCAAGGGATCAGCAATTTAGTATTGGAGGGCAGCGTGGAGGGTAAAAATCGTAGAGTGAGACCAAGAGATGAATACACTAAACAGAGTCAGAAGGATGTAAGTTGCAGTAGGTACTGGGAGATGAAGAAGCTTGCACAGAATAGAGTAGCATGGAGAGCTGCATCAAACCAGCCTCTGGATTAAAGACCACAACAACAACAATACAGCACAGTATCGGAGAAACGCACTTTCAAACATCCGCTAAACATTCGGGTAGATACATATTTCTCACTCCTTACAATTCACTTTCTTTTCTATGTAACCAAAAATATTTCACATTGTCCTTCTACTACCTGTTCGACAGAAGAATTTTAAAAATCGTAGTCCTGCCTCCGGTGTAGTGGATTTATTATATTTTTGCCACTTCTCTTCCATGCGTAATATGATACAGCATTGTGTAAACTGACTGTAACTATACTACCCTGCTGGGGATTAAAACTGCAATACTGTGAAGTCGGGATGCAACAAACGTCTCTGACTGGCATGAAGTGTACCATACGCTTGAATATGAAAATGATCAGCATTTCAGCGTAACCACATGAATTCGATAGCACTGACGGCGACTACATTCGGTATTCAGGGTAGTCAGAAACACGCTGAAAAGTTTGTACCGGAGTTGCAGGGCTGTGCTGAGAAATAACAGTTAAGGAAAAAATAAGATACGTTGCGCCGTTTCCGAGTTAATTAGCACTGAAGTTAGCCAATCAGGTCGTTGCGTACGCAGATTCAAGCGGTCCATCAAATACAATAACCGTCAGATGTGCTTATAACGCAGATGACAGCGTAAGAGACTGATCAGCCTTTGGCTCGGGTTCGAGTCTTACTACCGTCCCATGTCCAATTTTTGTATTTGTTCTCTTGTTTAGTTTTAGGAAACCAAACGAAGGACGCGTTTAGTGGCAGCGTCTCTGGTGCGCCGCTCGAAACTGCGCGCGCAACGGTATGATAAGAAAAATTCTACATCTACATCTATACTCCGCGAACCACCTTACGGTGTGTGGCGGAGGGTACTTATTGTACCACTATCTGATCCCCCCTTCCCTGTTCCATTCACGAATTGTGCGTGGGAAGAACGACTGCTTGTAAGTCTCCGTATTTGCTCTAATTTCTCGGATCTTTTCGTTGTGATCATTACGCGAGATATATGTGGGCGGTAGTAATATGTTGCCCATCTCTTCCCGGAATGTGCTCTCTCGTAATTTCGATAATAAACCTCTCCGTATTGCGTAACGCCTTTCTTGAAGTGTCCGCCACTGGAGCTTGTTCAGCATCTCCGTAACGCTCTCGCGCTGACTAAATGTCCCCATGACGAATCGCGCTGCTTTTCGGCTGGATCATGTCTATCTCTTCTATTAATCCAACCTGGTAAGGGTCCCATACTGATGAGCAATACTCAAGAATCGGACGAACAAGCGTTTTGTAAGCTACTTCTTTCGTCGATGAGTCACATTTTCTTAGAATTCTTCCTATGAATCTCAACCTGGCGCCTGCTTTTCCCACTATTTGTTTTATGTGATCATTTCACTTCAGATAGCTCCGGATAGTAACTCCTAAGTATTTTACGGTCGTTACCGCTTCCAATGATTTACCACCTATGGCATAATCGTACTGGAATGGATTTCTGCCCCTATGTATGCGCATTATATTACATTTATCTACGTTTAGGGAAAGCTGCCAGCTGTCGCACCATGCATTAATCCTCTGCAGGTCCTCCTGGAGTACGTACGAGTCTTCTGATGTTGCTACTTTCTTGTAGACAACCGTGTCATCTGCAAATAGCCTCACGGAGCTACCGATGTTGTCAACTAAGTCATTTATGTATATTGTAAACAATAAAGGTCCTATCACGCTTCCCTGCGGTACTCCCGAAATTACCTCTACATCTGCAGATTTTGAACCGTTAAGAATGACATGTTGTGTTCTTTCTTCTAGGAAATCCTGAATCCAATCACAAACCTGGTCCGATATTCCGTAAGCTCGTATTTTTTTCACTAAACGTAAGTGCGAAACCGTATCAAATCCCTTCCTGAAGTCCAGGAATACGGCATCAATCTGCTCGCCAGTGTCTACGGCACTGTGAATTTCTTGGGCAAATAGGGCGAGCTGAGTTTCACATGATCTCTGTTTGCGGAATCCATGTTGGTTATGATGAAGGAGATTTGTATTATCTAAGAACGTCATAATACGAGAACAAAAAACATGTTCCATTATTCTACAACAGATTGACGTAAGCGAAATAGGCCTATAATTATTCGCATCTGATTTATGACCCTTCTTGAAAATGGGAACGACCTGCGCTTTCTTCCAGTCGCTAGGTACTTTACGTTCTTCCAGCGATCTACGATAAATTGCTGATAGAAAGGGGGCAAGTTCTTTAGGATAATCACTGTAGAATCTTAAGGGTATCTCGTCTGGTCCGGATGCTTTTCCGCTACTAAGTGATAGCAGTTGTTTTTCAATTCCGATATCGTTTATTTCAATATTTTCCATTTTGGCGTCCGTGCGACGGCTGAAGTCAGGGACCGTGTTACGATTTTCCGCAGTGAAACAGTTTCGGAACACTGAATTCAGTATTTCTGCCTTTCTTCGGTCGTCCTCTGTTTCGGTGCCATCGTGGTCAACGAGTGACTGAATAGGGGATTTAGATCCGCTTACCGATTTTACATATGACCAAAACTTTTTAGGGTTCTTGTTTAGATTGTTTGCCAATGTTTTATGTTCGAATTCGTTGAATGCTTCTTTCATTGCTCTCTTTACGCTCTTTTTCGCTTCGTTCAGCTTTTCCTTATCAGCTATGATTCGACTACTCTTAAACCTATGATGAAGCTTTCTTTGTTTCCGTAGTACCTTTCGTACATGATTGTTATACCACGGTGGAGCTTTCCCCTCGCTTTGGACCTTAGTCGGTACGAACTTATCTAAGGCGTACTGGACGATGTTTCTGAATTTTTTCCATTTTTGTTCCACATCCTCTTCCTCAGAAATGAACGTTTGATGGTGGTCACTCAGATATTCTGCGATTTGTGCCCTATCACTCTTGTTAAGCAAATATATTTTCCTTCCTTTCTTGGCATTTCTTATTACACTTGTAGTCATTGATGCAACCACTGACTTATGATCACTGATACCCTCTTCTACATTCACGGAGTCGAAAAGTTCCGGTCTATTTGTTGCTATGAGGTCTAAAACGTTAGCTTCACGAGTTGGTTCTCTAACTATCTGCTCGAAGTAATTCTCGGACAAGGCAGTCAGGATAATGTCACAAGAGTCTCTGTCCCTGGCTCCAGTTCTGATTGTGTGACTATCCCATTCTATACCTGGTAGATTGAAGTCTCCCCCTATTACAATAGTATGATCACGAAACTTCTTCACGACGTTCTGCAGGTTCTCTCTGAGGCGCTCAACTACTACGGTTGCTGATGCAGGTGGTCTATAGAAGCATCCGACTATCATATCTGACCCACCTTTGATACTTAACTTAACCCAGATTATTTCACATTCGCATTCGCTAATAACTTCACTGGATATTATTGAATTCTTTACTGCTATAAATACTCCTCCACCATTGGCGTTTATCCTATCCTTGCGGTATATATTCCATTCTGTGTCTAGGATTTCGTTACTGTTCACTTCCGGTTTTAACCAACTTTCCGTTCCTAATACTATATGCGCACTATTTCCTTCAATAAGAGATACTAATTCAGGAACCTTGCCCTGGATACTCCTGCAGTTTACCAATATTACGTTAACTTTTCCTGTTTTTGGTCTCTGAGGACGGACGTTCTTTATCAACGATGATAATGTCCTCTCTGGTAAGCCGTCAGGTATTTTATCGTTTCGCCCAAGGGGGGGGTCCCTCTAACCTAAAAAACCCCCGTGTGCACGCCACACGTACTCTGCTACCCTAGTAGCTGCTTCCGGTGTGTAGTGCACGCCTGACCTGTCTAGGGGGGCCCTACAGTTCTCCACCCAATAACGGAGGTCGATGAATTTGCAACCATTATAGTCGCAGAGTCGTCTGAGCCTCTGGTTTAGACCCTCCACACGGCTCCAAACCAGAGGACCGCGATCGACTCTGGGCACTATGCTGCAGATATTAAGCTCAGCTTGCACTCCGCGTGCGATGCTGGTTGTCTTCACCAAATCAGCCAGCCGCCGGAAGGAACCAAGGATGGCCTCAGAACCCAAGCGGCAGGCGTCATTCGTTCCGACATGTGCTACTATCTGCAGCCGGTCACACCCAGTGCGTTCAATAGCTGCCGGAAGGGCCTCCTCCACATTACGGACGAGACCCCCCGGCAAGCACACCGAGTGCACACTGGCATTCTTCCCCGACCTACCCGCTATTTTCCTGAGGGGCTCCATAACCCGCCTAACGTTGGAGCTCCCTATAACTAATAGGCCTGCCCTCTGTGGCTGTCGGGACCTTGCCGGAGAATCGGCCACTGGCCCAACAGGCGAGGCATCCTGTGGTGGCTCGGAAACGATGTCATCACCACTAGGAAGCACCCCGTACCTGTTGGAAAGGGGTAAGGCAGCTGCCACGCGGCCAGATCCCACCTTCGCCTTTCGGCCAGGCACGCGCGAGCCCACCACTGTCCGCCATTCACCCTGGAGTGATGGCTGACCGGTAAGATGCTCACTGCCGGAAGACGCAGCGACATCAGGGGTTCCATGTGATTCCAAGGCCACCGAAGTAGGCATAGGTCTCACCACAGTTGCCCCAACGCCACTACGAGCCGACGCCTGCGCCTCGAGCTCGATGAGCCTAACAGACAAAGCCTCCACCTGCCCCCGAAGAGTGGCCAATTCTCCTTGCGTCCGCTCACAACAACCACAGTCCCTACACATGACTATGTTTACCCTACTCTATACGGTGACAAATTCCCAAGATAATCTTCTGATGAGCTACTCTGATAATCAAGAAACACTCACTGAAATACGAGACGCGAAAACTACGCTAGGTTTTCCCAGAAAAACTATTTAAAAGCTAAGCGCAGCAAATAAGTACAAAAACGCTTTATACAAACAGTACTCGCTGCTGCTGGTGCTCTCGCTCTGGCTGTCACAAGACAACTGCTGATTCAAGTGACTAGTGGCTAACGGCCGCGAAACAAACAAAAGACGGTTTTAGGGCGCTTTCTGTTCTAAACGATCAAGAAAACACTAAGAAATCTAACACGAAAACTACGTAAAGTTTTATCAAGAACTGTTAGTTACTATGCAGAGCAGATAAACACAAATAGAATCCCTTCCTTAGTGGAAGGTCGTAAACAAAATGCAAAATAAACGCTTTATACAAACAGTACTCGCAGTGCTAATTGACTCGAAAACGGCACAACGTATCGAATTTTTTTCTTAAAAAATGTTTCTGAGCATAACCTACCCTGTAACACTCTAACAAGCTTTGGAGACTGTAGTGACCGCTCTGTATTTAAAAAAAAGATCACGCAACGGGTTTCCCATTCAGAAATCGCATTTGAACGTTGATTGTTTGTGAGGAGGCCGTGTTTTCCTCGTGTAAAAAGGAGAAACGCCTACCAATACGTCTCGAAATCCGACAGCCGCAGAATTATCGACTATCGAGACTGCAGTTGATCGTGTCGCACTGTCTAGATCCTACACCCGTCATGCGAATATGAAACCAACGAATTCGGGATGGCCATAGTCGAGGGTATGCAGGATCTCAGTGAACCCACACGACCAGCGCCCGAGACGAAATACATACAATTCGCTCGGCCGCGTAGGATCGTAAAGCCACGTCACATGTACTGAGTCAGGAAATGGGCTTGATCTGCTGCAAGACAAGTATCCAGTGAATATTTGAAGACTTTCTTTTATTTATTTATTTTCTACATTACAATGACTTGCTGACTGACACGCTGTTGAGATGACTGTACAAATTTGAAATGTTGTCCACCACCAAACACAAAACAAATTAATTAGCACTTAAATTACATCAAAAATTTCGAAATGAAATTTAACGAAAAACGATAAAATCTAATTTTCATCTACTACTAACATATTCCAACAACAGACCGTGGAAGGTCTCGGAATGACTCGAGTCTCACCACTTCTAAAGCTAAACTGCAAACTATTCCTAAACTACTGCCTCAGACTCACATTATGAAATGCGACTTCGTAATACTTAGGTCAGATACTATACTACAAGCAATATACTTCTATTGAAATTTCATTTTCTCTTACTAACTGTACACAAAAATGTAATTAAGCCTGGTACTTTCGGATTTTTGCGTTGATAGAATACATTTACATTGATTACAGAGTTCTCAGTAAGAAAATGGTTCAAATGGCTCTAAGAACTATGGGACTTAACATATGAGGTCATTAGTCCTCTAGACTTAGAACTACTTAAACCTAACTAACCTAAGGAAATCACACACATACATGCCCGAGGCAGGATTCGAATCTGCGACCGTAGCAGCACCGCGGTTTCTGACTGAAGTGCATAGAACCGCTCGACCACAGCGGCCGGCAGTTCACAGTGAGTACACGTATTAAATCCGAAATTATGCGTCTGCTTCTTGTAGTGATAAGGCGATGATTGGAACTACCCGGCATGTCTCCCACGCGTTCCACACTACCCTACCCGTTGGGTGATACACCAAAAGGATCATCTCGTACTTGAGAGTGTCCTGCCTCGTGTCGTGCACCAGATTTTCGTGGAATCTTCTCAACGCTATCATTGAAATTTGGTTTGCTAACCTATCAACGCTATGTCACATTTCTTCAGCAGAGACTGTATACTTTATATCGTTATTGTGCCTGTGCTGTTGACATCACAAGTGGGGCATTGCAAAACTGCATGTTCCGGAGTACACTTGTTTGCACCTCTTAATCCTATGTAGATATACTTGGTATGGGCCATGTCCCGAAAGAAAATTAATCATTCCCCGACTGGGGTTAATATAATCCATCTCATTCTTCCAGAATGAAATTTTCATTCTGCAGCGGAATGTGCGCTGATATGAAACACGTTTTAATCTGCCAGGAAGTTTCATCTTATTCTTTCCCTGACGATAGGGAAAATTTCACACACTCTGTGATCCTTATCTGATGCGTTCCAGTCACGCTGCTATTCGTTTAATCTCCTGTGATTCCATTATATGTTAGTGTAAACATAACATGCTATTATTTGCTGCATCTTAGCTTAGTTTCCAGTCGGTGGCCAATAGCATGCTGTCGTATGTCTAGCCGTGATATTTAAAGTAAAGATCCCTAATATGTGCCACGTTGGGAATGGTGCCGAGGGGCTCGGTCAGCTGCAGGAGCACGCTGTGGCAGAGTCTCACGGTACGCTGGGGGAGTTTCCAGTTCGCCGTACAGGCACGACCTTATCTTCTGTACAGTGCTCTGCGCTTTCTACGTAGCCTGAACGCGGACTGTGTAACGACGCCTGGAGCGCCACGGACTGTCGGCACAGCGGCCTTTGTTGCGATTACCCTGGACGTGGCAGCAAAGAGAGGCGGGCCGACGATGGTGCGCCCAACAGTGCGGCACTAGACGCAGGAGTCGCAAGACACCGTCCTTTCAGACGAGTCCCGAATATGCGTACAGCTGGCTCCGGGAAGAACGAACGTTGCCATGTTGAATTCTCTCACAGCCCAGCACCCGGCTTGATGAAACGGACTGTCATTACGCACTCAAAATCATTACCTCCGTTTGGCTAACTGTTAATTTGGACAGCAGCCGTTGCATTTGTGAAGTGTTAAGGCTAGTGGCCGCGGTCTGAGGTCTCTGTGGCGTTATCTACATCTACATCTACATCATACTCCGCGAGCCACCTGATGATGTGTGGCGGAGGGTAATTTTTGTACCACTAGCTGAGCCGTCCAACCCTGTTCCTCTCGCGAATAGCACGTGACAAGAATGGTTGACAGTAAGCCTCTGTTTTGGCTCTAATTTCTCGAATTTTCTTCTTATGCTCATTACGCGAGACGTACGAGGCGTGTTTTTTAAGTAAGTACCGTTTTGAAATTAAAAAAAGACGTGCTAAGATATCTCAACAACTTTATTTTTACATGAAAGCCTGCACCTTAATCTACTTTTCTACATAATTTCCGTCAATATTGAGGCACTTGTCATAACGTTGTACCAGTTTTTGAATACCCTCCTCATAGAAGTCTGCCGCCTGACTCTTTAACCACTGCATCACCACTGTTTTGACTTCGTCATCGTTTTGAAGACGCTGACCGCCCAGGTGTTTCTTCAAGTTCAGGGACAGATGGCAGTCACTGGGCGTAAGATCGGGGCTGCACGGAGGATGATCTATAGTTTCCCATCGAAAAGATGTGATGAGATCTTTGGTCTGATACGCCACATGCTGACGGGCATTGTCTTGCAGCAAAACGATGCCCTTTCTCAACTTCCATGGACTGTTGCTTTGATTATGGTGTGACGTAGGCCACCCATGTTTCATCACCCGTAACAATTTGGCTTAACAAATCATCACCGTTGTTGTGGTACCGCTCAAGGAAAGCCAATGCACTGTCTAAACGTTTAGTTTTGTGCACATCCGTCAACATTTTCGGTATCCAACGTGCGCACAGTTTTCGGTGATTCAAGTGTTCGGTCACAATGCCACATAAAACACTACAAGAAACATTAGGAAAGTCATCTCGCAAGGAGGAAATCGTAAAGCGTCTGTTTTCTCTCACCTTATTGTCCACTTCCTGCACCAAATTTTCATTAACGACCGAAGGACGCCCACTCCGTTTTTCATCATGCACATTTGTGCGGCCATCTTTAAATGCTCTCACCCACTTTCTTACCATTCCATCACTCATAATGTTTTCTCCGTAAACTGCACAGATCTCACGATGAATATCGATCGCTTTTAGGCCTTTAGCACTAAGAAATCTTATAACATCCCGCTCTTCACAGTCGACGGGATTCACGATTATCGGAGGCATCTTAAACATTCAGTACACAACGTAAACAAGAAAGAATCAGACTGTAATGACGTCAGTGCGTAGATTAAGGTACAGGCTTTCATGTAAAAATAAAATTATTGAGATCTCTTATTACGTCTTATTTTAATTTCAAAACGGTACTTACTTAAAAAAGACGCCTCGTATGTTTGGCGGAAGTAATATGTTGACCGACTCCTCCCGGAAGGTGCTCTCTCGAACTTTCATTAATAAATCTCTCCGTGATCCACAACGCCTCTCATGTAACATCTGCCAATGGAGTTTGTTAAGCATCTCCGTAACGCTCTCGTGTCGACTAAATGGTCCCGTGACGAAACGTGCCGCTCTTCGTTGGATCTCCTCTATCAGTCCTATCTGGTAGGGATCCCAGAAGAATCTGTCGAACAAGCGCCTTATAAGCCACTTCCTTCGCGGATTTTTCCTATGAATCTGAATCTGGCATCTGCTTTTCCCGCTATTTGTTTTATGGTCATTCCACTTAAGGTCGCTCTGGGTAGTTACTCCTAGATATTTTACGGTAGATACTGTTTCCAGCGGTTTCTCATCAATAGTGTAGCTGTACAAATGTGGATTTCTTTTCCTATGTCTGCTCAATATGTTACGTTTATTTGCGTTCAGGGTCAACTGCCAGACTCTGCAGCATCCATCAGTTTTCTGATTCCTATCTTGTGGCGTTGCTGCTTTGTTATAGACTACCGCGTCATATGCAAACAGCCTTAGAGAGCATCCGCTGCTTTCTACCAGATCATTTATGTATAATGTAAACAGTAACACTCCTATCACACTTCCTTGGGGTACTCCAGAAATTACCTGTACATCGCCGATTTAGTTCCGTTAAGATCGACGTGTTGATTTCTGTCTGCAAGGACGTCTTGAATCCAGTCGCAAATCTGCTCCGATGCTCGTATTATCTTCGCTAAACGGCAGTGCGGGACGGTGTCAAATACGTTCCTGAAGTCAAGTGAACACGGCTTCAACTTGAGCGCTATTGTCTACTGCGCTGTGGATCTCATGAAGCAACAGAGCGAGCTGAGTTTCGCAGGATCTCTGTTTTGCCCAATGCATGTTGATTTTTGTGGAGGAGATTTTTCTTCTCCAACAGCACTATAATTCTTGAGCATAAAACATGTTCTAAATTCTACAACAGATTGACGTCAATGATATAAGTCTATAATCGTGTGCATCTGTCCTACGGCCCTTCTCAAAAACGGGAAAGACCTGCGCTTCCTTCCAGTCGCTAGGTACCCTTCGTTGCTTAAGCGATCTACAGTCTTCCAATAAGAGAAGGTAAGACATGTTGCCCCGGCCAGCACGTTCCCCAGATCTCTCACCCACTGGGAACATCTGCTCACGGTTTACTGTTAAGCAATCCTTCTTAATGTTACAATTTTAATGGGCAGCAGTGTAATTTACAAGCACTGCCCACACAAAAACAAGTGAAGCAAACTTAATCTCCCATCATGAGCAGTTCCATAATTCATTCAATATTCGTCATTACCAGAAAGAGAAATTCCATTGACTTGTGTGAGTGCAATGTACACCAACGAAGAGCGGTAGAACTACTCATCTACGGAGGATGTAAGTTAGCATAACAGTAATTGTAATAACGTTTCCTTATGTACAATACGGATATATGGAGTACATTACTAATTTTAAACGACGTTGCGTACAGTTAAGACAGTACTTGACTGTACACACACAAACCTTCAACTGGAGACAGTTGTGCTAATGACAGGTGTGCATTTTTCTTGTTGTTTCCACTTGTTTAATGTCAACTCCAGCAACCCATCGCGTTACGTTATCCAGTGTTATCCAGGGACCTGCACTGTGTACTATTACAGTAGAGCTAGCCGGTTTTGCGTTACCTTTTAAACACCGTCATGTTTACATGAATGGTGCGCTGTTATATGTTTTTGTGCAGGTCCTGTGAAGAGGAAGTTGATTACCGAATAAAAAATGAGTGCTATTAAAAAAGACGTTCTGCTGTCCACATCTTCAAAACGAACCAGCTCACAAGTCATGCTCTTAATGTCGCCCTGGTAGCTAAACAACATTTGTATGTATGTATGTATTGAACTGGGAACCTAGAAACGACGGAGAGGCTCCCCCCCCCCCCCCCCCCATAGACCACAGTGGTACACATCCCCACAACAGGCTATAGCAGTCCACTCACCCCACCGCCGCCCCGCACCGAACCCAGGGTTATTGTGCGGTTCAGCCCCCAGTGGATCCCCCCCCCCCCCCCGCCCCCCGGGAACGTCACATTCCAGACGAGTGTAATCCCAATGTTTGTGTGGTAGAGTAATTATGGTGTACGCGAACTTGAAGACAGTGTTTGCGCAGCAATCATCGACATAGAGTAACTGAGACGGAATAAGGGGAACCAGCACGCATTCGCCGAGGCAGACGGAAAACCGCCTTAAAAACCATCCAGAGGCTGGCCGGCACACCGGACCTCGACACTAATCCGCTGGGCGGATTCGTGCCAGGGACCGGCACGCCTTCCCGCTCGGGAAGCAGTACGTTAGACCGCACGGCTGTATATATTTTTGGTTTCGATTCTGCACAAAAAGTTATTTGTTGTGGTCATGATAAGCGGCACAACCTGCATATAAATTGTGTAACAAAAAGGTGTGGCCCGACTTTCACGAAGTATTCCTCATATGAGGAGAAAGAAAATATGTCATATGGACACGGGACCACAAAAGCTTTGTTTAAATGTTACAGCTCATTTTCTGCTTCACATCACATTAATAATAGGAAACACAAAGAAACAAAACGTACCAGCATTACACGAAACTTTTTCTTACATTCTTGGTCGCAATACCAAACACCTTCTTACATGAAACATTCAAAATGCCCCCGTTAACAAGGTTACAAGCATCGACTCGCCGTTGCAGTGAATCTCTGATGGGCTAATGTATCCCTGGAGAATCACGTCATCAACAAAGAAAGATTTTCTGTCAACGTTTGGGCCGGCGTTCGTTGTGGCTCTTTGTTAAGGCGAAACTTACCATATTTTCTTAGAGAATACTCTATCAGACCATGTGCCCTTACAAGTTCGACAAAACATGTACTTCAAACGAAATGGAGCAACGCCTCATTTCATTGTTAGTGTTAATATTCCTAGCCTTGTAAATAACAGATTACGTGACAGATGGATGGGTAGAGGTGGACCAATTCGCTGGCCTCCACGCTCTCCGGACCTAAATCCACTAGACTTTTCTTTGTGGGGGGTCATTGAAAGCAGCCCCTCTGCACGGAACTCGAGTACAAGATGTGCAGAGTCTTCGTGGACGTACTGTGCAGGGCTGTGAAACAATACGCAGCAGCCCAGGAATGCAGCAGCGCGTCAGGGATTCACTGCGACGGCGGGTCGATGCTCGCATCCTTGCTACTGGAGGCCATTTTGAACGTTTCATTTAAGAAAGTAACCAAGAGCGTATGTTGAACGTTCCATGTAAGAAAACGTTCATGTAATGCTTGTAAGACCTGTTTCTGTGTGTTTCTCATGATTAATGTCATTAAGAATATAAGTAGAAAATGGGCTGCAAAATGGAAATAAAGCATTTGCGGACCCATGTCCATACAACATATTTTCTTCCTCTAGGTGTGAGGATTGTACAGGATCTTTTCGATGCGCGCTGTACAGACAGCAAAAATAAAGACCGGCGATTGTAAGATGTCAAACTATATTATCAATAAATACAGGTGAAAATCCATGAACTTCATTTGGCAAAACAATCACACAAAATAAAATTTAAAAAATTCACTGCACGTTATATCCTTAGTTGTTGTTGTAGTCTTCAGTCTGAAGCCTGGTTTGATGCAAGTCTGCGCTATGCTAGCTCGCACAAGACTTTTATTTCTGCTACAACTGACATCTACTGGAACCTGCTTACAGCAATAAAGCGCTGGACTCCTGCAGTATTTACTCCCGTCAGTTGTCCCTGCTACCAAACTGATGATTCCTTTAGGCCTGAGTGCGTGTCCTATCAACTGCCCCTCCTTTTAGTCAATTTATTTTCTCCCCACTTTGACTGAGTAGCTCTTCATTAGCTATCAGATGCATCCACCTAATCTTCAGTGGTCTTCTGTAACACCACATTGTAAAAGCCTATATTCTCTTCTTGTCTGAATTGTTTGTCGTCTACCGTTCACTTCTGTACAAGGCTACACTCCAGACAAAAAATGCTTTGTGTAAATAAAAAGATATGACACTTCAGTGTAGCATACAGATGGAAGTCCAAAATAAAACAGTGGTAAAAAACTGAAAATGAAAATAGATTAAAAATTCGTAATTTTATAGAGTAAATGAGCATGTCATTTGTCTGTAGGCAGCACAGTAATGTAGCGAAGTGCACAAAGAATAATGTGGCCAGTGGGTGCGCAACTGGGAAGGCACGAGTGGGTAGAGTGATAGTGGTGAAGGTTGCAGGCAGGCGCTGCTGGGGAAATGCCGAGCGCCGGAGGGGATGTGCCGTCCTAAACTGAGGCCAGCACTCACACATTTTATAATTATTAAGTGAAGCCCCCCGCGACCCACAATTGCAAGGCGACAATCCAAAAAGACCTGTCATCTCTGCTTAGGTTAGTACCTAAAATAAATTCCGCTAAAAATGCAACAAAAGCAGCTATTTATTATCGCCTGGCTCGTTTCACATTTGTGGCTTTCAGAGAACCGTCATTTTGAGTAGAATCTGCAAGTTTCTCCTGCTACCGTGCTAAAATTTACTTCTTTTGACAAAATTCAGTGGAGTTTACACAGAGTGAAATCACTAACATGTTGTGCAGATACAGTTGCAAGAGAATGCTTAAACAGAGATTTATTAAGTTTATTAAGCGACGAATTGTGGAAAAGTAGGGTCACAGGGTTTTGCATCATAACTATACGGCAAAATACTTTCCTCTCTCTGTGCTATCAGTTTCACAAATATCATTTCGATATGTCAAACCATTCATTTGAAACATGAAGACTGTTGTGGATATTTCAGTCTGGCTTTATCGCTGTCTCGCGCTTTCGCAGATAAGTGTGCTGCATCATATCAGTTTTCTTGATATCGGTGACAGACAGAAACCTCCACTCAAGTCTAAAGAAAAATTCATTTGTTAGCTACATTTCATACACAGTAACATTTATTAATGTGCACCAAATACAAAATCATAGTCACCTCTATTTTTCATTGTAATTTTTTTCCTCGAATTTCGCACATGGTCTCACTTACATGCAAATATCGCAATAACTATGACGATTAACGAAATGATGGGCACGTCATCATGAAACTCACACTCATATAAAGTTATAAGCAATGCAAAAATGATTTATTTTACCGAATACTTTCTGTAAAATACACGCATCAAAAGAAGTTTTGCATCACCCCAGCAGTTGTTAATGCCAACAGTTTTCCTACGCATAGCAATGTGCTATGTTTTTAGCATTCCCATCTTTTTGTTCATCCCCTGTACATATACGTCTATAGTACTATTTTATCCGTCTCCCAGAGGGATGCAACTGGGCCACATGTTAATCTGAGTGCACCTGTCCTGATTTAGGTTATCCAAGCTTTCTCTAAGCCACTTTTAGAATGTTGCAATTGTTCATCAAACATGCCACTACCATTTCGTTCAGCGGACTGCTCAGATGAGATAATGCTCACCTCCAATCGTTTCGGGGTTGTAATCTACTGTTCATTCTTTACTTTTAGAAATACGGCAGTCGAGGCTGGTCTCATATTGAAGACACAGACACACGCAATGCACCGAACTAAGCCAGCCCCTTCAGAATCTCAAATCTTTATGAATAAAGTGAACCGTGCAGTAACTGATGTACAAGCCATGTCGAGCTTTATCAAAAAAATCACAGGTCGGTCATAGAAAAGCGCAGTTGTGTAAATAGGAAACGAACGCGTGCAGTTATCAGGTTTCTGCGAGCAGACGAGCTGAGCCACAGTGATTATCAGACAGAAAACGTGAAAAATATCAGAAATCGTCGAATGGTTAATATTACACACATCAAAAAAAGTTTTGCATGACCCCGCTTCCCAAAACTCTTGAAGATAGACGTTGACTGAGGATACTGTATCACAGACACAGTCCCTTTGACTGTTCAGAGATGTCATTATACCCGCCCAAAGATATAAACAACCATGCATTAACAGCGTCTATTAGACGGAGGGGGTCTGACAGGCGATCGGTTCCAGTCATTCCACCAGGAAGGAGGTACACGGCTCAAATGGCTCTGAGCACTATGGGACTTAACATCTATGGTCATCAGTCCCCTAGAACTTAGAACTACTTAAACCTAACTAACCTAAGGACAGCACACAACACCCAGCCATCACGAGGCAGAGAAAATCCCTGACCCCGCCGGGAATCGAACCCGGGAACCCGGGCGTGGGAAGCGAGAACGCTACCGCACGACCACGAGATGCGGGCTTTACACGGCTCGTGTTGTCTGGAGTTCAACCATGCCTAGACGGTCAATACCGCGGGTGGATCGCGTCCGTATTGTTACTTTGTGCCAGGAAAGACTCTCAACAAGGGAAGTGTCCAGGCGTCTCGGAGTGACCCAAAGCGATGTTGTTCGGACATGGGGGAGATACAGAGAGACAGGAACTGTCGATGACATGCCTCGCTAAGTCCGCCCAAGGGCTACTACTGCAGTGCATGACCGCTACCTACGGATTATGTCTCGGAGGAACCCTGACACCAACGCCACCATGTTGAATAATGCTTTTCGTGCAGCCACAGGACGTCGTGTTATGACTCAAACTGTGCACAATAGGCTGCATGATGCGCAACTTCACTCCCGACGTCCATGGCGAGGTCCATCCTTGCAACCACGACACCACGCAGCGCGGTACAGACGGGCCCAACAACATGCCGAATGGACCGCTCAGGATTGTCGTCACGTTCTCTTCACCGATGAGCGTCGCATATGCCTTCAACCAGACAATCGTCGGAGACGTGTTTGGAGGCAACCCGGTCAGGCTGAACTCCTTAGACACACTGTCCAGCGAATACAGTAAGGTGGAGGTTCCCTGCTGTTTTGGGGTGGCATTATGTGGGGCCGACATACGCCGCTGGTGGTCATGGAAGGCGCCGTAACGGCTTTACGATATGTGAATGCCATATTCCGACCGATAGTGCAACCATATCGGCAGCATATTGACGAGGCATTCGTCTTCATGGACGACAATTCGCGCCCATATCAAGTACATCTTGTGAATGACTCCCTTCAGGATAACGACATCGCTCGAGTAGAGTGGCCTGCATGTTCCCCAGACACGAACCCTGTTGAACATGCCTGGGATAGATTGAAAAGGGCTATTTATGGACGACGTGACCCACCAACCACTCAGAGAGATCTAAGCCGAATCGCCGTTGAGCAGTGGGACAATCTGGACCAACAGTGCCTTGATGAGCTTGTGGATAGTATGCCACGACGAATACAGGCATGCATCAATGCAAGAGGCCGTGCTACTGAGTATTAGAGGTACCGATGTGTACAGCAGTCTGGACCACCACCTCTGAAGGTCTCGCTGTTTGGTTGTACCACATGTAACGTGTGGTTTTCATGAGCAATAAAAAGGGCGGAAATGATGTTTATGTTGATCTCTATTCCAATTTTCTGTACAGGTTCGGGAACTCTCAGAACGGAGGTGACGCAAAACGTTTTTTGATGTGTGTAGTTTGAGAAAGATTGCAGGGCATGCGTCTCTATCCTGTCATCGCTGATCCGCCGAAAGGAGGTAAACATGTCGGCCTCTCCTTCTGAGCAAACAAATGAATTCGCCGAGCGCTTGGGACGAAAACTGGTCACTGCCCATAGGCCATCGTCTCCTGCTCTGACTCTATCAGTGGTACTCTGGATGCGCGGCACCAAAGGTTAGGCCGTCGCCGGTGGTCCGAACGTTCTGGCGCCGCCCTTATTCTGACTCAGGATGAAAGTTTGGCCAGTTCCTTCTCTGCCCCCGACTGCCTCCCAAGTTTAGCCGAAGCTGTGTGTCGCGCCACCCGCCGGCTGCAAGTATTTCAAGGCCGGCCGTGCACCGCCGCGCTGCGGGCCGTTTTTGCGCGCGCCGCGGGTTGACATCAGCGGGGCATCCGCCGCGGGTTTTTGCGCCCGCCGCCGCCGCCTTGACACAGTGCGGGCGCAGCTCTCACGGCCCGCGCTGGGAACGCGGCGCGCCCGGGTTCGATGCCACGCGACGGGCCCCACACACTGCCGCTCGTGCCAAAAAAACTGGCCGCTAAATCAGAGTAGCCCCTCCCTCGCACTTTTTCTGCTGGTAGACAATTCAGCACGGCTTATTTCGACAACAGGATGGCATTACTCATTGCCTACTGTTACTGCCTGTTCTTTTTTTCCCCACGTAAGTACTGCTAACAGGAATCCTATCAGTGTTACTCGAAAAGCTGTAGCTCTAAAAAAAGTTTCTCAGTATCTTTATTTTTTTGTAGTATTGTCGCCATAAATTTTGACACTTTTTCCTGACATTGATACGGAACCCATTTCGTATAGTTTTTCTTCAGTGTGTCTTACTGCAACCTCTTGTAGCCCAAGGACAAATTGAGCTTTTGTTAAAAAAGTTATACAGGTATGCAGCTTTAATCTTCTGTTTACACCATTACAATTCATGTCATGTAAGATTGCAACACTTCCTATGATGCCATTACGATGAGCATTTTGACTCACAAGATTTTTACATTGTGCTTCTACTCAGAGCCTCCATCTCCTACATCCTGTGGGCTAACATCAAAAATCAAACTCTCTATTATCGTTCTCTCAAAATAAAACGTTCGCTATTTTTCAAACGCTTTCTGTTATTCGAATTTCTGCGACTTCCATACAACTGCTAAATCACCACAACAGATGGACTGCAATTATCCATTATTTTTATGCGATTTGTGTCAGTGGAAACTGCTTAGTTGACTACTCACTTTCGATCCTGGAAAGTGGGCCGGCCGCAGTGGCCGAGCGGTTCTAGGAGCTTCAGGTTCGAATCCTGCCTCGGGCATGGATGTGTGTGATGTCCTTAGGTTAGTTAGGTTTAAGTAGTTCTAAGTTCTAGGGGACTGATGACCTCAAATGTTAAGTCCCATAGTGCTCAGAGCCATTTGATCCCGGAACGTGAAAACTGTCAGCTCTTCGATGCACACGAACTAATCTATCACTGCATCGAGCAATACAAAAGAGTGCAAAATTTCTGGTTCAAAAGGAATTCCGCAATCACAGAGAACGCAATAGTGGACCAATCAGCAAAGGATCGTACCACTGAAGGAATACTTCTCTTTGCATGTGTACTTCATACAGACTTCCTAATCACTGTAAGGAAAGGCGCCTTTGACGAATGGTAGAGATTCTAGGAACTCTCAGACAACGCGGGGGCAAAAAAATGAAAACGGGTGTTAGCCTGCGCTTCTCTACACAATCAAAGTTTGAACCTCTCGACATTGTGAAGATTCCCCATAGGATAACCGGTGTTCTCTTTTCGCCGTTCAGCAGGCCAAACTCTACTACGAAATCGTCATACTAGGAGCAACGCTACCTACAAGTGTCACGTAGAATGAGATTTTCACTCTGCAGCGGAGTGTGCGCTGATATGAAACTTCCTGGCAGATTAAAACTGTGTACCGGACCGAGACTCGAACTCGGGACCTTCGCCTTTCGGGGCAAGTGCTCTCCCGAGTTCGAGTCTCGGTCCGGCACACAGTTTTAATCTGCCAGGAAGTTTCATATCAGTGCACACTCCACTGCAGAGTGAAAATCTCGTTCTGGAAACATCCCCCAGGCTGTGGCTAAGCCATGTCTCCGCAATATCCTTTCTTTCAGGAGTGCTAGTTCTGCAAGGTTCGCAGGAGAGCTTTCGTAAAGTTTGGAAGGTAGAAGACGAGGTACTGACAGAAGTAAAGCTGTGGGGACGGGGCGTGAGTCGTGCTTGGGTAGCTCAGATGGTAGAGCAGTTCCCGCGAAAGGCAAAGGTCCCGAGTTCCAGTCTCGGTCCGGCACACAGTTGTAATCTGCCAGGAAGGTTCAAGTGTCATGTATCTTGTCCGGCGATTAAAACTCTATCTCCACATCTTGAGAAATGAGTACTTCCACTAGGCTGATAATCATCTCTGAATTCCGAGCCATAGCTACCGCAATACCTGACTGATTCCACAGGTGCACTTCAGCAACTGATACCAGAAGAAGCCATTTTATAATTGGTTATTCGTGTACAGTCTTAAGTTATTGACCCGATTACTTATTTACTTCCAGTGATGACTCCCATGAAACATGCTCGAGTAGCAACCCGCCACGAAAGACAGTTGTCGCCATCCCAGCGTCTGGCAGCGCTAGTGGACGAAAACTTTCACACGGCAGGTCCGAATATTATACGTCTCTGTGCCCTCTAGTGATTCGTAACAGAGAGTGTATGATTATATGATAGCGGAACAAACACTGGTAGCAGTTACTTCTGTAAAATATCTGGGAGTATGCGTAAGGAACGATTTGAAGTGGAATGATCATATAAAATTAAGTGTTGGTAAGGCGGGTGCCAGGTTGAGATTCATTGGGAGAGTCCTTAGAAAATGTAGTCCATCAAACGGAACGATTTGCAAGTGGAATGATCATATAAAATTAATTGTTGGTAAGGCGGGTGCCAGGTTGAGATTCATTGGGAGAGTCCTTAGAAAATGTAGTCCATCAACACAGGAGGTGGCTTACAAAACACTCGATCGACCTATACTTGAGTATTACTCATCAGTGTGGGATCCGTACCAGGTCGGGTCGACAGAGGAGATAGAGAAGATCCAAAGAAGAGCGGCGCGTTTCGTCACAGGGTTATTTGGTAAGCGTGATAGCGTTACGGAGATATTTACCAAACTCAAGTGGCAGACTCTGCAAGAGAGGCGCTCTGCATCGCGGTGTAGCTTGCTGTCCAGGTTTCAAGAGGGTGCGTTTCTGGATGAACCTCCCGAGGAGACCACGAATGTAAAATTAGAGAGATTCGAGCGCGCATGGAGGCTTTCCGGCAGTCGTTCTTCCTGCGAACCATACGCGACTGGAACTGGAACTGGAAAGGGGGGTAATGACCGTGGCACGTAAAGTGCCGTCCGCCACTCACCGTTGGGTGGCTTGCGGAGTATAAATGTAGATGTAGATATAGAGTGTAAAGTAGACTTCTTTTATCTGTTAACGCTAACGAACAAGTGCTGCTAATACGAGTCAAGCAAGCGTATTGGTGGAGCTCTCATTAGTTACCTGCTTCTTTTGCGAGAAGTAAAATCGATATTTAAATTTTCTCCAGAGCATAGCATGTGTTGTGATACTTCGAAAATCGAGAACTGTGCCCACGGACTCGCGTTTAGGTGGGGGCGTGGTATAACGCGGCGGTTCGTCAGACTGGATAGGTGATAGCCGTCTCGGATAGCTGAACCCAGATCATTCTATTCGATTATGCTAGCCAGAGTGTGGATTTTAAACGTGTCCTCAACGTCATCCAGGCCAACTTTCGGCTGATTAGAAGCTTTAGTTTTAGTTAAACGTTTGATAATTAGGGACAGCAGGAAAATTAATTGGGATCTAAGTACCTGAAATTATGTTAATGCCGTTACACGAATATTCTCAAGTGTTTTGTGCCCTCTTTCTCCAAATATACCGTCACCTATAACTCTGTAACGTCTGTACCATATATTTTGTGCTATCAAGGTGAGAAACTCTTGTAGCGTTACCTATCGTCGACAATTTGCTTCGTGTGACACATCTTAGGCTAGACAGTGTTCTGGGTTTGTGATGGCGGGACGGGAGAGAGACAGTGCCAGCAAACTTACAAATCCCCGCAACTCAAGTTCGTCGCATCAGTGCACTGCTGCTGCCGCTTGAAGGCAATGTTGCCAGATAGAGATAAGTTTACCGCGGCATCGAATACATGGCCATTTTTAAGACTGGCGGGAATTTTAAATCATACACTGCACATTTTTATACTAATTTCGCGTATAAGACGCACGTGGAATTTTGGAGGCAATGTTTCAAAGAAGAAAGTGCATCGTATAGTCCGTAAAATACGGTATTTCGCTCTGCAATTGAATGTGTGCTCTTTTGAAACTACCTGACAGATTAATAGTGTGTGCTTGACACAGGCTCGATCGAAGAACTTCGTTTTCGTAGGCAGTGATCTTACCGACTGAGCAATCCAGGTGTTAAATTACAAAAAAAATAAGAATTTTACAACGTCACGGAATTCTCGTTTATGCAACAGAGTTAAACATACCCAGCGTGCCTGTTATAAAAAGCCAAACAAAACTATTCCGCAGATCAAGTTGACTCGCGTTATTGCACAACACGTAGAAGCTTAAGAAAAAGAAAAACTCAGTGGTGTCTACGTCAAAAATGTGCCGGGTCTCCTTGTACTCTAAGGTTCAAAATTTCTAAGGATTTTTTTGATTTACCTCATTTTCAACATTTCTTGATGTCGCAGCTCAGCATTCGTTTGATCTCACAGTTGTTTATTTCGCGCAAGTGGTGAAACGATTGTCTGCACACGTATGGCCGCGTGCGGTTATCTTCGACTGTTGCCAACACTTGCGTCGACAGGAGAGAGAGAGAGAGAGAGAGAGAGAAGGATCAGCGCGCGGCGAGATCGCACCGCGCCACGGGGAACAATGCAAGGCCCAACCTTTCTCCGGGCGCGGCGGAAAATTTACACGGCGCACCGCCCCAGTTGCGAAACTGCGAGCCGGGGTCGACAATCTGCACATCGGCCGGAAAACAATAACCCTGTCACGCGACACCCGCGGCGCCCGCGGTCGCACCTCGCGGCTTGCCCCCGAATCCGAACAAAACAGACAAAAACACAGCACAAAAAATGGGTACGGTTTGGCGATCGTGCAACTCGAGATCATAATTCGATACTGCTAACCAAAAAAAACTGGGAGTTTATAATTATCGAGGTAGACAGATGTGTAACGCATTGTTTGGAAATACAGTACTTGCACTTTGTCTCCTTCACGAAGGGCCTCATGATAAATTTACATTTCACGCTCTATTATTATTGCCTTTTTCTAAGGATAATTTCCACTATATTCAAAACTATCTCTTCCCCGTTCGAACCCACTAATCAAACCACTTTTCCGGACTCTGTCTAACATATGGGAGTGTTCGTCGTCCCACGCCTGCATTCGCAGAAAACTCCGACCTTTCTGCCTGGTTTACATTTGTGCAAATTCGGCCTGGTTACAGTCGGTAAACACAGCAAGGTCAGGTGGGTTGCCGCGAAGTTTACTGCGGCTGAACAGTCATTAAAAATTTTAACGTTGTTTCACATCCTACTGCAATAGGCTATAACCCGTCCGGTATCGTCTTGAGGTACAGAATATTTTTCTTACGTCATCCGCCCACCTTCCAATAGGCTATGTGTTGCACAAGAGGAGGAGGACTGGAGACAAAGGGAACAGATGGATTGCATCATGGGGAGACAGATGTTCTGAAATAATATAGTCGATTGTAAGACGTACACATGAGGCAGATACAGATTCAGATCACAATAGGTAATGATGAACAGTAGGCTGGTGGAAAGAAGTCGGATGATGTAGTAGTTAAGACTGATGATGTGCTTTTGAAATTCTCTACGGCTGTTGATACTGCGATAGCAAATACCACAGCAGGTGGTTCAGTTGAAGAGAAATAGACATCTCTAAAAAGGACAATCACAGAGGTTGGACAGACAAATCTACAGCATGGTCAGAAACAGTTTGAAAAGTTTGTAAGGATGCTGCAAGAGAGGTTGTGCTGAGAAATAATTAAAGCCGGCCGAAGTGGCCGTGCGGTTAAAGGCGCTGCAGTCTGGAACCGCAAGACCGCTACGGTCGCAGGTTCGAATCCTGCCTCGGGCATGGATGTTTGTGATCTCCTTAGGTTAGTTAGGTTTAACTAGTTCTAAGTTCTAGGGGACTAATGACCTAAGCAGTTGAGTCCCATAGTGCTCAGAGCCATTTGAACCATTTGAACCAAATAATTAAAAATAGTCGATACGTTGTACTGTTTCCGAGTTATTTAGCGTTGGAGTTAGTCAATCAGACTGTTGCACGCGCAAATTCAAGAGGTCCGGCAGAGACGGTGTCGCCAAACGTGTTCTTCGTTTGATTTCCTAAAACCGAGCAGAGAGCGATACAAAAATTGGATTTGGGACCACCCTGTATGCATAAAGAAGATAATTGTTAAGAAACCGTGAACAACAGTAGAAATACTTCAGTTGATTGACGAAAGAAGGGAGTACAAAAATGTTTAGAATAAGACAAATGGCTGTGAGCACCATGGGAACATCTGAGGACTTCAGTCCCCTAGAACTTAGAGCTACTTAAACCTAACTAACCTAAGGACATCACACACATCCATGCCCGAGGCAGGATTCGAACCTGCGACCGGAGCGGTCGCGCGGTTCCAGACTGAAGCGCCTAGAACCACTCGGCCACATCGGCCGCCTTAGAATAAGACAGGAATACAGCAGTAATGGTCGTTTAGGAAGGAAACAAACAGGGAAGCTACAGAAAAATGTTTGCAGGAGTCGTTTGAAGAAACCGAAAATATGTGGCCGTTGGAAGGGCAGAGGCAACACGCATATTGTCCAGTGACGTTAACGTGACCACCTGTCAAAAGCCTCAGCAACCACCTTACGCAGCGTGGATCGCTGCGAGACGTGCAGGAAAAGGGACAGCGAGGTTCCGAAAGACACCGACTATGATGTGGAGCCACGCCGACTCCAGTACCGTATCCAGCTGCCATAGGTTTCTCCATGATGCTCCACGGCGCGAACAGCCCGATCGACGTGGTCCCACAGATTCTCGACTGGGTTCAAATCCGGGGAGTTTGGTGGCCAGAGGAGTATGGTAAACTCGTCCTGTTGCCCTTCAGATGACACACCTGCACTGTGAGCTGTGTGATACGTTGCATTGTCCTGCCGGTAGATACCATCGTGCTGGGTGGACATACTCCCCAAAGATAAATGCATACGTGTGTTCATCCATTGTGCCTTCCTGAATGACGGGATCACACAGAGAATGTGACGGAAACATTCCCCGGAACATAACGCTTCTTCCTCCGGGCTGGGCTCTTTGCTTTCACGCCGTCGCACCAAAGACCATCTGTCCGACGGAGCATAAAATGTGATACATCTGAAAAGGTCACCCGTCGCCAGTCAGTGGACGTCCAGCTGCGCTACTGGCGTGCAAATTCCAGCCTTCGTTGCCAGTGAACAACAGTCAGCTTGGGCGCATGAACCAGGCGCCTACAGTGGAGACCCATACGCAGCAACGTTCGCTGAACATCTACATCTACATTTATACTCCGCAAGCCACCCAACGGTGTGTGACGGAGGGCACTTTACGTGCCACTGTCATTACCTCCCTTTCCTGTTGCACTCGCGTATGGTTCGCGGGAAGAACGACTGCCGGAAAGCCTCCGTGCGAGCTCGAATCTCTCTATACTCCATTCACCGAAACAAGAAACGTATTCAGAATGAGATTTTCACTCTGCAGCGGAGTGTGCGCTGATATGAAACTTCCTGGCAGATTAAAACTGTGTGCCCGACCGAGACTCGAACTCGGGAAATTTGGAAGGTAGGAGACGAGATACTGGCAGAAGTAAAGCAGTGGGTACCGGGCGTTAGTCGTGCTTCCGTAGCTCAGATGGTAGAGCACTTGCTCGCGAAAGGCAAAGGTCCCGAGTTCGAGTCACGGTCGGGCACACAGTTTTAATCTGCCAGGAAGTTTCAAGAAACGTATTGTAAACACGGCAAGGCGCGTGACCACAGCGCTCCCGTCGAGGGGTGTACAAGGCAAGGGCGTCAGAAATAAAAAAATGAAAATCGTGTTTTTTATAATTTGGCACCTGAGCATGATAAAGTGATCCGAGAACTACCTACCGACCCCTTTTTTTACATTACATTAAAATTTACCGTCACTGAAAAAGAGAAATATTTAAGCTTTCAGGAAAAGTTGTTTTTTCGGGTTACTGTCTATTCATCACGCCGTATCTCCTAAACTGTGTGTCGCACAGCAAAATAATTTTATAATTGGCTTCAGTACTATGACGTCCGCAAATTTTCTGCGCGATAGAGTCAGTAATTGTGAAGTAATAAATTAAAATCTCACGTTTGATGCAGAACTTTTACCAAATCATCATCGGAAATATAGTACGCGACAAACTTTTCCCCTTTAAATTTTTTTGTGGGGGTGCAAGCGAGAAAAGATTCAGAGAGGTTTGAATTTAATTCTGTAGTTTTTTCGAATGCGATGGGTGCAACCGTTTGTCCTTTACGAGTGGAAACTCAAACGTGGAAATTAGACTGCATTATAGAGGAGAGAGAGAGGAGCGGTTTGTTATGAACCTCAATGAAAACAGTTCAAGCTCGACAGAGTGAACCTTGTTTCGTCCTTTCTCATTATTATTACTGGTATTGTTATTAAAATTAACAATTATGTGTGAATGGAGCATTTGTGAGCAACCTGAATGAAAATAAATCTGCTTCGACAGAATGAACTCAGTTTAACATTATTTTAACATTATTGTTAAACTTATTTCGTACATTGTTGCCCAGGTTTCTCACGGTCCGCTTTGACAGCTCGGCAGCCAGCTGAACGCCGCCAGCCGCAAAACGTGCGCCAAGGATTTTTCCACACCCCTACGTATCACGTGAACACCGAATGCTTTCTCTGGAAACGAGCGTAGTCGCTCACGTGACACTGTTTTTGTTTCGTCACAACTCTCGGTGAATAGACTGTAGTTTTACATTCGTGATCTCCTCGGGAGGTATAAGTAGGGGGAAGCAATACATTCGATACCTCATCCAGAAACGCACCCTCTCGAAACCTGGCGAGCAAGCTACACCGCGATGCAGAGCGCCTCTCTTGCAGAGTCTGCCACTTGAGTTTGGTAAATATCTCCGTAACGCTATCACGCTTACCAAATAACCCTGTGACGAAACGTGCCGCTCTTCTTTCGATCTTCTCTATCTCCTCTGTCAACCCGACCTGGTACGGATCCCACACTGATGAGCAATACTCAAGTATAGGGCGAACGAGTGTTTCGTAAGCCACCTCCTTTGTTGATGGACTATATTTTCTAATGATCATTCCACTTCAAATCGTTCCGCACACATACTCCCAGACATTTTACAGAAGTAACTGCTACCAGTGTTTGTTCTGCTATCATATAATCATACAATAAAGGATCCTTCTTTCTATGTATTCACAATACATTACATTTGTCCATGTTAAGGGTCAGTTGCCACTCCCAGCATCAAGTGCCTATCCGCTGCATATCTTCCTGCATTTCGCTGCAATTTTCTAATGCTGCAACTTCTCTGTATACTACAGCATCATCCGCGAAAAGCCGCGCGGAACTTCCGACACTATCTACTAGGTCATTTATATATATTGTGAAAAGCAATGGTCCAATAACACTCCCCTGTGGTACGCCAGAGTTTACTTTAACGTCTGTAGGCGTCTCTCCATTGAGAACAACATGCTGTGTTCTCTTCAATCCAGCCACACAGCTGGTCTGATATTCCGTATGCTCTTACTTTGTTTATCAGGCGACAGTGCGGAACTGTATCGAACGCCTTCCGGAAGTCAAGGAAAGTCGCATCTACCTGGGAGCCTGTATCTAGTATTTTCTGGGTCTCATCAACAAATAAAGCGAGTTGGGTGTCACACGATCGCTGTTTCCGGAATCCGTGTTGATTCCTACAGAGTAGATTCTGAGTTTTCGGAAATGATATGATACTCGAGGAAAAAACATGTTCTAAAATTCTACAACAGATCGATGTCAGAGAAATAGGCCTATACAGGGTGTTACAAAAAGGTACGGCCAAATTTTCAGGAAACATTCCTCACACACAAAGAAAGAAAATATGTTATGTGGACATGTGTCCGGAAACGCTTACTTTCCATGTTAGAGCTCATTTTATTACTTCTCTTCAAATCACATTAATCATGGAATGGAAACACACAGCAACAGAACGTACCAGTGTGACTTCAAACACTTTGTTACAGGAAATATTCAAAATGTCCTCCGTTAGCGAGGACACATGCATCCACCCTCCGTCGCATGGAATCCCTGATGTGCTGATGCAGCCCTGGAGAATGGCGTATTGTATCACAGCCGTCCACAATACGAGCACGAACAGTCTCTACATTTGGTACCGGGGTTGTGTAGACAAAAGCTTTCAAATGCCCGCAGTGTGCTCCCTGCCGCCGTTGGATAAGCAGCTACAGCAGCAAGTCGTATACTCCTAGCTCACTCATTTGTTACATAGTTTAATTCTTAATTTCTTTGCGTGTTTTTGGTACTTGCATTGTTTAATTCATAAATTTCGGGCGTATTATAGTATTTGAGAGTTGTAGCATCGCGTTTTAGTACCTGAATAGTGTAAAATCGCGTAGTCTCCTTCCGCCGCCGCGCAGTGTGTCAGCAGCGCGCCAAGTAGCAGCATTACTGCGTTTACTAGGCAATCTTGTATTTTAATAACCGTTTAAATTTTGTCGATTTGTTTGCGCTCTCTGTAGATTAGTTCAGACGTTCTTTACACAACAGTTTTAAGCATGGATAGGGACTGCAACTGCTGTGTTCGGATGCAGGCTGAGTTGGCATCCCTTCACTCCCAGCTTCAGGCAGTGTTGGCTTCGGTCACACAGCTTGAGGCTGTTGCCAATGGGCATCACTGTGGGGGTCCGGATGGGGGTTTGTCGGGGACGGCCAGCTCGTCCCACGCATCCCCCGATCGAACTAAGACTGTGGTTGCCCGGGATACTGCCCGCATTGAGGCTGATCCCTCACCTGTGGTAGAGTGGGAGGTCGTCTCAAGGTGTGGCAGGGGGCGAAAGACATTCCGGAGGGCTGAACGGAAGGCCTCTCCAGTTTGTCTGACGAACCGGTTTCAGGCTCTGTCTCAGGCTGATACTGATCTTTGGCCTGACATGGCTGCTTGTCCTGTTCCAGAGGTTGCCCCTCAGTCTGCAAGATCCGGGCGGTCGCAGAGGGTGGGCTTACTGGTAGTTGGGAGCTCCAACGTCAGGCGCGTAATGGGGCCCCTTAGGGAAATGGCAGCAAGAGAGGGGAAGAAAACCAATGTGCACTCCGTGTGCATACCGGGGGGAGTCATTCCAGATGTGGAAAGGGTCCTTCCGGATGCCACGAAGGGTACAGGGTGCACCCATCTGCAGGTTGTCGCTCATGTCGGCACCAATGATGTGTGTCGCTATGGATCGGAGGAAATCCTCTCTGGCTTCCGGCGGCTATCTGATTTGGTGAAGACTGCCAATCTCGCTAGCGGGATGAAAGCAGAGCTCACCATCTGCAGCATCGTCGACAGGACTGACTGCGGACCTTTGGTACAGAGCCGAGTGGAGGGTCTGAATCAGAGGCTGAGACGGTTCTGCGACCATGTGGGCTGCAGATTCCTCGACTTGCGCCATAAGGTGGTGGGGTTTCGAGTTCCGCTGGATTGGTCAGGAGTCCACTACACGCAACAAGCGGCTACAAGGGTAGCAGGGGTCGTGTGGTGTGGGCTGGGCGGTTTTTTAGGTTAGATGGCCTTGGGCAAGTACAGAAAGGGCAACAGCCTCAACGGGTGCGGGGCAAAGTCAGGACATGCGGGGACCAAGCAGCAATAGGTATTGTAATTGTCAACTGTCGAAGCTGCGTTGGTAAAGTACCGGAACTTCAAGCGCTGATAGAAAGCACCGAAGCTGAAATCGTTATAGGTACAGAAAGCTGGCTGAAGCCAGAGATAAATTCTGCCGAAACTTTTACAAAGGTACAGACGGTGTTTAGAAAGGTTAGATTGCATGCAACCAGTGGTGGAGTGTTCGTCGCTGTTAGTAGTAGTTTATCCTGTAGTGAAGTAGATGTGGATAGTTCCTGTGAATTATTATGGGTGGAGGTTACACTCAACAACCGAGCTAGGTTAATAATTGGCTCCTTTTACCGACCTCCCGACTCAGCAGCATTAGTGGCAGAACAACTGAGAGAAAATTTGGAATACATTTCACATAAATTTTCTCAGCATGTTATAGTCTTAGGTGGAGATTTCAATTTACCAGATATAGACTGGGACACTCAGGACGGGTCGTAGGGACAGAGCATCGAGTGACATTATACTGAGTGCACTATCCGAAAATTACCTCGAGCAATTAAACAGAGAACCGGCTCGTGGAGATAACATCTTGGACCTACTGATAACAAACAGACCCAAACTTTTCGACTCTGTATATGCAGAACAGGGAATCAGTGATCATAAGGCCGTTGCAGCATCCCTGAATATGGAAGTTAATAGGAATATAAAAAAGGGGAGGAAGGTTTATCTGTTTAGCAAGAGTAATAGAAGGCAAGTTTCAGACTACCTAACAGATCAAAACGAAAATTTCTGTTCCGACACTGACAATGTTGAGTGTTTATGGAAAAAGTTCAAGGCAATCGTAAAATGCGTTTTAGACAGGTACGTGCCGAGTAAAACTGTGAGGGACGGGAAAAACCCACCGTGGTACAACAACAAAGTTAGGAAACTACTGCGAAAGCAAAGAGAGCTTCACTCCAAGTTTAAAAGCAGCCAAAACCTCTCAGACAAACAGAAGCTAATCGATGTCAAAGTTAGCGTAAGGAGGGCTATGCGTGAAGCGTTCAGTGAATTCGAAAGTAAAATTCTATGTACCGACTTGACAGAAAATCCTAGGAAGTTCTGGTCTTTCGTTAAATCAGTAAGTGGCTCGAAACAGCATATCCAGACACTCCGGGATGATGATGGCATTGAAACAGAGGATGACACGCGTAAAGCTGAAATACTAAACACCTTTTTCCAAAGCTGTTTCACAGGGGAAGACCGCACTGCAGTTCCTTCTCTAAATCCTCGCACAAACGAAAAAATGGCTGACATCGAAATAAGTGTCCAAGGAATAGAAAAGCAACTGGAATCACTCAACAAAGGAAAGTCCACTGGACCTGACGGGATACCAATTCGATTCTACACAGAGTACGCGAAAGAACTTGCCCCCCTTCTAACAGCCGTGTACCGCAAGTCTCTAGAGGAACGGAAGGTTCCAAATGATTGGAAAAGAGCACAGTTAGTCCCAGTCTTCAAGAAGGGTCGTCGAGCAGATGCGCAAAACTATAGACCTATATCTCTGACGTCGATCTGTTGTAGAATTTTAGAACATGTTTTTTGCTCGAGTATCATGTCGTTTTTGGAAACCCAGAATCTACTATGTAGGAATCAACATGGATTCCGGAAACAGCGATCGTGCGAGACCCAGCTCGCTTTATTTGTTCATGAGACCCAGAAAATATTAGATACAGGCTCCCAGGTAGATGCTATTTTTCTTGACTTCCGGAAGGCGTTCGATACAGTTCCGCACTGTCGCCTGATAAACAAAGTAAGAGCCTACGGAATATCAGACCAGCTGTGTGGCTGGATTGAAGAGTTTTTAGCAAACAGAACACAGCATGTTGTTATCAATGGAGAGACGTCTACAGACGTTAAAGTAACCTCCGGCGTGCCACAGGGGAGTGTTATGGGACCATTGCTTTTCACAATATATATAAATGACCTAGTAGATAGTGTCGGAAGTTCCATGCGGCTTTTCGCAGATGATGCTGTAGTATACAGAGACGTTGCAGCATTAGAAAATTGTAGCGAAATGCAGTAAGATCTGCAGCGGATAGGCACTTGGTGCAGGGAGTGGCAACTGTCCCTTAACATAGACAAATGTAATGTATTGCGAATACATAGAAAGAAGGATCCTTTATTGTATGATTATATGATAGCGGAACAAACACTGGTAGCAGTTACTTCTGTAAAATATCTGGGAGTATGCGTGCGGAACGATTTGAAGTGGAATGACCATATAAAATTAATTGTTGGTAAGGCGGGTACCAGGTTGAGATTCATTGGGAGAGTGCTTAGAAAATGTAGTCCATCAACAAAGGAGGTGGCTTACAAAACACTCGTTCGACCTATACTTGAGTATTGCTCATCAGTGTGGGATCCGTACCAGATCGGGTTGACGGAGGAGATAGAGAAGATCCAAAGAAGAGCGGCGCGTTTCGTCACAGGGTTATTTGGTAACCGTGATAGCGTTACGGAGACGTTTAATAAACTCAAGTGGCAGACTCTGCAAGAGAGGCGCTCTGCATCGCGGTGTAGCTTGCTCGCCAGGTTTCGAGAGGGTGCGTTTCTGGATGTATCGAATATATTGCTTCCCCCTACTTATACCTCCCGAGGAGATCACGAATGTAAAACTAGAGAGATTAGAGCGCGCACGGAGGCTTTCAGACAGTCGTTCTTCCCGCGAACCATACGCGACTGTAACAGGAAAGGGAGGTAATGACAGTGGCACGTAACGTGCCCTCCGCCACACACCGTTGGGTGGCTTGCGGAGTATAAATGTAGATGTAGATGTAGAAATGAACGTCAAGAGGGTTGAGGTCAGGAGAGCGTGGAGGCCATGGAATTGGTCCGCCTCTACCAATCCATCGGTCACCGAATCTGTTGTTGAGAAGCGTACGAACACTTCGACTGAAATGTGCAGGAGCTCCATCGTGCATGAACCACATGTTGTGTCGTACTTGTAAAGGCACATGTTCTAGCAGCACAGGTAGAGTATCCCGTATGAAATCATGATAACGTGCTCCATTGAGCTTAGGTGGAATAACATGGGGCCCAATCAAGACATCACCAACAATGCCTGCCCAATCGTTCACAGAATATCTGTGTTGATGACGTGTTTGCACAATTGCGTGCGGATTCTCGTCAGCCCACCCAACTGGCGGTGAATCGAGGACGTACAGTACATACAGACGAAACTAAAACGAGCTCTAACATGGAAATTAAGCGTTTCCGGACACATGTCCACGTAACATCTTTTCTTTATTTGTGTGTGAGGAATGTTTCCAGAAAGTTTGGCCGTACCTTTTTGTAACACCCTGTAGTTTTGCGCATCTGCTCGACGACCCTTGTTGAAGACTGGGACTACCTGTGCTCTTTTCCAATCATTTGGAACCTTCCGTTCCTCTAGAGACTAGCGGTACACGTCTGTTAGAAGGGGGGCAAGTTCTTTCGCGTACTCTATGTAGAATCGAATTGGTATCCCGTCAGGTCCAGTGGATCTTCCTCTGTTGAGTGATTCCAGTTGCTTTTCTATTCCTTGGACACTTATTTCGATGTCAGCCATTTTTTCGTTCGTGCGAGGATTTAGAGAAGGAATTGCAGTACGGTCTTCCTCTGTGAAAAAGCTATGGAAAAAGCCACTGTCTTTGATGAGACACTGTTGATAGCCCTTTGACTAATTTGGGGGGTCAGTTGCGCAACAGTCTATCGTACGGACCTCTACAGCTGTTGTCCACCCCTGTCATCTATGGACCTTGATGCACCACAGATGTCTCGACCTTGGTTTTGTATAGCGCCATTTTGTCATGCCGCATTTCCGCATTACAAAAACGACTGCACTGTTATTCGCGTCCCCGCGACACGCCCTATACAGGGTGTTACAAAAAGGTACGGCCAAACTTTCAGGAAACATTCCTCACACACAAATAAAGAAAATATGTTATGTGGACATGTGTCCGGAAATGCTTAATTTCCATGTTAGAGCTCATTTAATTTCGTCAGTATGTACTGTACTTCCTCGATTCTGATGAGCAAATTGTAAATTTTCACAATCAAAATGTGTGGGCTGACGATAATCCGCACGCAATTGTGCAATCATGTCATCAACACAGATTTTCTGTGAACGTTTGGGCAGGCATTGTTGGTGATGTCTTGATTGGGCCCCATGTTCTTCCACCTACGCTCAATGGAGCACGTTATCATGATTTCATACGGGATACTCTACCTGTGCTGCTAGAAAATGTGCCTTTACAAGTACGACACAACATGTGGTTCATGCACGATGGAGCTCCTGCACATTTCAGTCGAAGTGTTCGTACGTTTCTCAACAACAGATTCGGTGACTGATGGAATGGTAGACCAATTCCATGGCCTCCACGCTCTCCTGACCCCAACCCTCTCGACTTTCATTTATGGGGGCATTTGAAAGCTCTCATCTACGCAACCCCGGTACCAAATGTAGAGACTCTTCGTGCTCGTATTGTGGACGGCTGTGATACAATACGCCATTCTCCAGGGCTGCATCAGCGCATCAGGGATTCCACGCGACGGAGGGTGGATGCACGTATCCTCGCTAACGGAGGACATTTTGAACATTTCCTGTAACAAAGTGTTTGAAGTCACGCTGGTACGTTCTGTTGCTGTGTGTTTCCACCCCATGATTAATGTGATTTGAAGAGAAGTAATAAAATGAGCTTTAACATGGAAAGTAAGCGTTTCCGGCCACGTGTCCACATAACATATTTTCTTTCTTTGTGTGTGAGGAATGTTTCCTGAAAATTTGGCCGTACCTTTTTGTAACACCCTGTATAGGCCTACCGTCTCCTGGTAGTGCTGCCATCTGCCGTCTATGTGTGGTTACTGCACTTTGACGCTGAACATCGGCGGTGATCAAATCAATGTGAGTGGACTGTGTAGAAAACTAGAAGTGGTAGTAGTAGTAGCAGCAGTAGTAGTTTCATTCATCCGTAAATACCTTTTACACGGATATTTGACGACATGTGTTGGTATTACAATTTGAGAACAACAAAAATAAAGTAATTCACTTATTCAGACATTTACAGACTTACAGGTCTACTATGACAAGGATAGAACAGGTAGTCTGCCGTGGCCTAGTAGTAGGAACCACCCCAGCATTTGCCTGGAATTATTTACGGAAACCACGGAAAATCTAAATCAGATGACTGGATGAAGATTAGAGCCTTCACCCTCCCGAATACAAGGCCACTGTCTTCAAAACAATGCTACCTCATTCGCTTTACGCAAAGTGCACAGTACTGTTTTACAAATACGTTATTTAATAATGAAAAAGTCTGATGCTACGCTGTTCGCTCATTTTTTACTCCCAGTCACTACACACACTGTACACACTACACACACTGCACACACATTGTTTCATAACGCTACACACATTACCAGCTGATGTCTGGACCATTTCGTGCGCCACAACTTCCCATTTGCTAGCCTGAAAAAATGAGTCGGTATCCATCTATAACGAGTGAGATGTTGAGCTCAGAATGAGGATATCGTGTTAGTATCAAACACCGGATAGCCTTAGGAGTACATTTTGCAGAAAAGGAAAAAAGACGAGAGAAAGGAAAAAAACATAGTGTGAAGGTTTGGGTGAAATGTTAAATGTTTTGCTGTCGTTATTATTATTTGTGTACATTTTTTTTACCAAACTCCTACTCTGTTTTATCTAAGTAATCTTTCAATTTATGGAATGTTTGGGTTAACAAGTACTTTTTGACTGTCTTTTCAAATAAGTTTGTTTTAACAATTTCTTTATCTCATTTGACAATTTACTGTACAGTTTTATTTCTTCGTAGAAAATACTGCTTTGGGTAAACGTAAGTTCAGTCTAGATCTTGGGCAGACATGTCTATGCAGTGATAATCAATGTTATTTTTGATGTGTTCAACTGATTGGTAAATTTATTCACGCGGTGCAGTCGGAATATCCAGGATTTTGAACAGATTCTTAAAATGGGCTAGATTACTGTTTTTGGTCATTATTTTTACGGCACTTTTCTGAAGGTTGAAAATTGTGTTCATATTTCGTGAATTTGTTCCCCTGTAAAGAATGCCATAGCTACGAGTTGAGTGTACATACGAATATTATCTAACTAAAATACACTGGTTGTTACACACTGATGACAGGATTCTTATAGCATAACGTGTTGATTACATTCCGTTTGCAAGAATCTTTGTGTTCGCACCACTTCCAGTGAGACTGAATATTTATTCCTAGAAACTTTGAATTCGTGACACAGTCTAAATCGCGGTCATCTATATTTAATTTAACAGTGTCATTTTCCCTCTTCAAACTGAAATTCAGGGCTTCTGTTTTCTTTATGTTCAATGCCACTTTATTATTTGTTGACCAATTGTAAATCTTTCCGAGTGTTTCATTTGTTTTCTATGCAACGAGTTCTCTTGTTTCCTCAGTGACTACAGTATCAATGTCATCTGCAATGACGAGTTTTTCCTCATGTCTAACACTACTGGAAAAGTCATTGATGTATACCAGGAACTGTACTGGTCCTAAAATGCTATCCTGAGGAACTCCTATAATAATGTATTTTGGCTCTGACAAGTATTTTACTAAAACTTACTTGAGGTAAGTATTATCTCTACTCTTTGTACCCGATTTGCTAGGCATGATCGGAACCAGTCATTAGCTACCCCTCTTATTCCTAATACCTCTAGTTTACTTTGTAGAATCTTATTGTCAACAGTATCAAAAGCCTTAGAGGAGATCTAAAAATATGCCTGTTGCATACTCACCTTTGTAAAGAGCATCAAGTACCACTTTTGTGATTTCTACCATGGCTGATTGGGTACTTCTACCCTTCGGAAACCAAACTGTGCTTCAGTTAAAATGTTGTATTTATTCAAGTAACTCATTAGTCTATCTTTGATAACTGATTCTATTATTTTGAGAATGGTGACCACAGGGAAATGAGCTGGTAATTTTCTATGTCTTCTGCATTAACTTTCTGCAGCAGAGGTAAAGCTTTTGCCTGTTTTAAATTCTCTGGAAATTTCCCTAATGTGCAGGATTCGTTGATTATGTTTGTTAAGGGAGCTTGTATACCCTGTACGTATTTTTTCGGCACACGCATTGATATTATTTTTTTTAGTTTTCGCACAGTTTTAATGACTTTATGCTCTGTAGTTGGTAGCAGCCGAGCTGTACTTAGTGCATAATTATTTATAGGTGTTATTGTTTTGGAAATTATTGCTGTAACTGGTCTGCGACACTTTAAAAATGCTCATTCACATAGTTCGCTAGGTGGTGTGGATCATTTATTAATTTATCCCCGTTTGTTATCAGTTCCTTATTATGCCTCTCTTAGTCTTTATCTGTTTGTTTTTTTGCGATTTCACAGGCTGCCTTGCTTTTAGTCTCTGCATTGTATATTACTTTGCCATTAAATGACCTTTCTGCAGCAATAACCATCTTCCTATAAATATTTTTGTTCCTATGGTAGAAATTTCAGAACCCTGACTCATTATGATTCTTTTTCACGGAACTGACGTTACTTAATCGTTTGGAAGTACTTTTCAATACATACTGATATCCATTTGTTTTTGTGAGATGGTGATACTCATGTGAGTAGTTTTGGAAATGTCTTTCCAAAGTCTAATTTAAATAGTGTTCAGAATTTGCAAAATTTCACATTTACATTGGTTCTTCACATACTTCATCCTAGCTTTGGTTTGACAGTTCTTTTGAAAAACTTTGTATTTTGATTTCTGATGAATTCCATTTGTAAGTTTGCAGTTTAGGGAATTTTTCCTTACCCGATTTCATTGTTATTATTTGGCAGACATGATCTTTTACAGTTACATCACACTTTCCCCTGTCCCTATTTGTGGCTACGCGGTCAATTGCTGATACAGTCATTATGGGAACCCCTTGTTACACTACTGAACAACAGGGACATGCCATATCTTTGAAGGATATTTATGAGGGTGCTACTAGTTTCATTTGTGATATTTGTGTTTATGTTTATGCCTACACTAAATATTATGTTGGCTTTTATACCGAAGACTTTATCTAGAACTTAATTTATTGAGGAAGTTTCCACACAATCAATGACAGATCGACACACACACAAAGTAATTAATTTCTTAATTTTATTACGGCCTGTTAATTCAACAGCTGATATTTCGACGTATTTTCTTCGCTTTCTGTACTAAGGTCAAATCTCGATTTGAAATGTGATCCTTTCCTGATATAAGTGCTTGGTCAAATGGTTCAAATGGCTCTGAGCACTATGGGACTTAACATCTATGGACATCAGTCCCGTAGAACTTAGAACTACTTAAACCTAACTAACCTAAGGACATCATACAACACCCAGTCATCACGAGGCAGAGAAAATCCCTGACCCTAAATGCATGGTCCTCCGCCCTCTGAAGTAGTCCTATAATAAGAGTCTGTCCTTTCGTACTGTGATCATACTGAGTGTGTGAGTTCAATGCCTCTACATCTTCGGTGAAATTAAAACGAAGACGTCAACATTAAGAGTCCAAGAGGAATTACAATGCTGAACGCAGAGGAAAGAGCAGATAGGTGGAAAGAGTATACTGAAGGGGCTGTCTGATGACGTGGTAGGAGAAGAAATGGTAGCCGACATGGAGGATACAGGAGATGCACTATTAGAGTCATAGAGTTTAAAAGTTCTTTGGAAGAGTTGAGATCAAATACGCCGGAAGAAATCGATAATATTTATTCGGTATTTCTAAAAACATTGGGGGTAGTGAGTACCAAAAGACTATTCAAGCTGCTCTGTAGAATCTATGAGACAGGAGATCTACAATCAGACTTTCGGAAAAACACCATCCACGCAATCCCGAAAATATCAAGGGCAGATAAATGCTAAAACTATCGTACAATCAGTTTAACAGCTCATAAGCCAAAAAGTTACTGATAAGAATAATATAAAGGAGCCTAGAAGATAAAATTGAGTATCTTTTGGATGGAGATCAGCTTAGCTTTACGAAATGTAAACGCACCAGAAACATTGTTCTGACGTTGCGCTTGATAGTCGAAATGATTAATGGGTCGAGAATAAGCATTTGACAATGTAAAATGGTGCAACATGTTGAAAATTGTGAGGAAAATATGTATAAGTTATACGGAAAGACGGGTAATGTACAAGATGTACAAAAACTAAACATTGCCGAGATGGGGTGGCTTGATTGCCTCAACTATACAGGTAGCCGTATAGTAGGTGCCACGACAACGGAGGGGTATCTCTGAAGAGACCAGACCAACGTGCGGTTCTCGAAGAGGAGCAGCAGCCTTTATAGTAGCTGGGGGGGGGGGGGGGGGCAACAGTCTGGATGACTGACTGACCTGGCCAGGTAACGTTAGGTAATGTGGCCTTGCTGGGCTGGTGATGCGAAGGCTGAAAGCCAGGGGAAACTACGGCCGTGATTTTTCCCCTTGCACGTGCAGCTCTTCTGTGTAGTTAGATGATAATGCTATCCTCTTGGGTAAAAAAATTCCAGAGGTAACATCGTCCCACATTGGAATCTCCGAGAGGGGACTGCTCAGGAGGATATGGTCATCAGGGAAAACAGAACTGGTGTTCCACGTCTGGGAGGGTGCACCTCTAAATCTCTTAATCTAGTAGGTAGGTTAGAGAATTTAAAAAGGGAAATGGACAGGTTGGTAAGAGATACTGTGGGTGGCAGGAGGAACACGACTTTGGAACTGTCAGTACAGGGCTATAAATGCAAACTCAGATAAGAGTAATGCAAGATTATGTCTAATAATGAATAAGAAAATAAGAATGCGTATAAGCCACTGTAAACAGCATAGTGAACGTATTAGCGTAGCTAAGGTAGACACGAAGCCAATACCGGCCACAGTAGTACAATTTTATATGCCAAGTACCTCCACAAATGATGAAAGAAATAGAAAGAATGTATGATGAGATAAATCAAATTATTCAGATAACTAAGGGAAAGGAAAGTTTCATTGTGATGGGGAGCTGGTTTTCGATAGTGCCAAGACGAAGATAAGGAAAAATGGTAGGAGTGGGGGAAAGGAATAAAAGGGGAAGCACTATGGTAGAATTATGCACATAACATAATTTAGTCTTCGCTAACAATTGGTTTAACAATCATGAAAGAAGCATGTATACATGGAAGAGACCTTGCGACACTTGAAGGTTTCAGACTGGTTATATAGTGGTAAGGCAGAGATTTCTAAACCAGATTTTAAAATTGTAAGATATTTCCAGGGACAGATGTGGACTTTGGCCATAGTTTATTGGTTGTGAAGCGTAAGTTAAAACTTAAAAAACTGCAATAAGGTAGGAAAGTAAGGAGCTGGGACCTGGATAACCTGAAAGAACTAGAGATTACTGATAGCTTCAGAAGGAGCATTAGGCAACGATTGACCGAAACAGAGAAAGGGGATACAGTGAGAGATGAAATAGTTAAGCCAGCAGAGGATCAAATACGCAAAGAACAAGGCCTAGTAGAAATTCGTATGCAATAGAAACCATTATGGTGTCCTAGACAGTAAATGTTCGTCAGAAACATTGGTATTGTCAGGAGAGCCTCAGGGAGTATGATAGGAGCACTTTTCTCAATATTCATAAATGGTCTGACGGATCGCGTGAAAATCGGCTGTTCGCTGATGGCGCTGTGGTGCACGGAAAGGTATCGTCGATGAGTGACTGTAGGAGAATATGAGATGACATAGACAAAATTTCTAGTTCGTATGATGAATGGCAACTTGTTTTGAATGGAGAAAAATGCAATTTAATGCGGATGAGTAGGAAAAACACTCCCGTATTATTCGAAAACAACTTCGGTAGAGTGTTGCTTGACACAGTCACGTCTATTAAACATCTAGGCTAATGTTCAAAAGCGATTTGAAATGGAACAAGAACGTAACGACTATAGTATGGAACGCGAGTGGTCCTCTTCGGTTTATGGGACAATCTTAGTTAAGTGTGGCTCGTGTATAAAGGAGACCGCTTATAGAACAGTAGTGCGAACTTTGTTGAGTACCGTACTGCTCGAATGTTTTGGATGCTCACCAGTTCGGATAAAAGGAACACATCGCAGCGATTCGCAGGCGTACCACTAGATTTGTTACCGGTGCGATGGATCAATACGTGAGCATTACGAGCATTACGCAGATGCTTTGTGAACTACATTGGGGATCCCTGGAGGGAAGACGACGTCCTTTTCGCCAAACACTATTGAGAAAATACAGAGAACCGGCATTTGAAGCTGATTGCAGAATGATCCTACTAACGCCAACGTACTTTTTGCGTAAAGACCACGAAGATAACACAACGGAGATAAGGGATCGTACGAAGGCGTAAAGGTTATCGTTTTTCTCTCGCTCTCTTTTTGCGAGTGGAACAGGTAATGAAACGACTAGTAACGGTACGAGGTAGCCTCTGCCATGCACCATCCGGTGGCTTGCGGAACATGTAGGTAGACTGGATGTAGAAAAGAAATAAGACAAGGGTTATGAAATGCAGTTGAATTAAATCATGTGATGTTGAGGGAATTAGATTAGGGAATTAGGCTAGGAACTGAGACATCCACTTGACATATAGTGTCGAACATGTTTAACAAATCCAAAAACAAATTTACCAATACAGGTGACGAACATAGAAAGATTAAAGTTAAGAAGAAATATGTAACTTTAATATCCAAAGGGAGTTTGTCGAGTAGAATTGACAAATTCTTTTTAAAAAATGTTGCTGTTGCATATCAGGATCAAAGGCAAATGGCGCACTAGTTAAGGCATAAAAACAGCGTAACAAAAAAGGACAAATATAATAATTACGAGATGTACGCGACTAACTATGCAGAATGTGATAAATATTATATAGGCCAGACTGGGCGAAACTTTGAAATCAGGTGTAAGGAACATTGTGGGCGTACACTACTCGCCATTAAAATTGCTACACCACGAAGATGACATGCTACAGGCGCGAAATTAAACCAACAGGAAGAAGATGCTCTGATATGCAAATGGTTAGCTTTTCAGAGGATTCACACAAGGATGGCGCCGGTCGCGAAACCCACAACGTGCTGACATGAGGAAAGTTTCTAACCGATTTCTCATACACAAACAGCATTTGACCGGCGTTGCCTGGTGAAACGTTGTTGTGATGCCTCGTGTAAGGAGGAGAAATGCGTACCATCCCGTTTCTGTCTTTGATAAAGGTTAGATTTAGCCTATCGCGATTGCGGTTTATCGTATCGCGACATTGCTGCTCGCGTTGGTCGAGATCCAGTGACTGTTAGCAGAATATGGAATCGGTGGGTTCAGGAGGGTAATACGGAACGCCGTGCTGGATCTCAACGGCCTCGTATCACTAGCAGTCGAGATGACAGGCATCCGCATGGCTGTAACGGATCGTGCAGCCAAATCTCGATCCCTGAGTCAACAGATGGGGACGTTTGCAAGACAACAACCATCTGCACGAACAGTTCGACGACGTTTGCAGCAGCATGGACTATTAGCTCGGAGACCATGGCTGCGCTTCCCCTTAACGCTACATCACAAACAGGAGCGCCTACGACGGTGTACTCAACGACGAACCTGGGTGCACGAATGGCAAAACTTCATTTTTTCGGATGAATCCAGGTTCTGTTTACAGCATCACGATGGTCGCATCCGTGTTTGGCGACATCGCGGTGAACGCACATTGGAAGCGTGTATTCGTCATCGCCATACTGGCGTATCACCCATCGTGATGGTATGGGGTGCCATTGGTTACACGTCTCGGTCACCTGTTGTTCGCATTGACGGCACTTTGAACAGTGAACGTTACATTTCGGCTGTGTTACGACCGGTCGCTTTACGGTTCATTCGATACCTGCGAAACTACATTTCAGCAGGATAATGCACGACCGCATGTTGCAGGTCCTGTACGGGTCTTTCTCGATACAGAAAATGTTCGATTGCCGCCCTGGCCAGCACATTCTCCCGATCTGTCACCAACTGAAAACGTCTGGTCAATGGTGGCCGAGCAACTGGCTCGTCACAATACGCCAGTCACTACTCATGATGAACTGTGGTATCATGTTGAAGCTGCATGGGCAGCTGTACCTGTACACGCCATCCAAGCTCTGTTTGACTCAATGCCCAGGCGTATCAAGGCCGCTATTAGGGCCAGAGGTGGTTGTTCTGGGTACTGATTTCTCAGGGTCTGCGCATCCAAATTGCGTGAAAATGTAATGACATGTCAGTTCTAGTATATTTGTCAAATGAATACCCGTTTATCATCTGCATTTCTTCTTGGTGTAGCAATTTTAATGGCCAGTAGTGTAGTAATCGGACAACATTTTGTGCGCACGTGATGAATAAGAAACATGAACTGGAGATATTACACAGAGATCGAAAAAGTTTTTATATTTGCAGCTCTAAGCCGCCAGAGGGCTCCGAATTGTAGCGTGTAACATGGTGGTGTGTAACGTAACTTTGTCGGTACGTGACAAACAGTGTTTTGTAATCGAGTTTCGAATTCGAAGAGTTCGTCCACAATGGGGCACCCTCTCCTTCAGATTGACAATGCCAGACCACTTACGAGCGCTGCGACATGCACAACAGTCCGACGCCTGGGATTCACTGTCATCGATCTGATTCCAAAACTTAAAGAGCACCTTCAAAGACTTTGCTTTGATAGCGATGAAGCGGTGCAACCAGAGGCGAGGTCATGGCTCCGTCGACAATGTCAAACATTCTACAGTGACGGTATCAACAAACTGGTCTCTCGCTGGGAGAAGTGTGTTCGTCGCGAGTGAATATGGTGAAAAAAGAATATGTAGACATGAAGGATAATGCTGTAAAATGTTACAAAAGTCTGTTTTACTTAAATATCTTTAGGAAGTTTCACATAAAAAACCTGGAGGCATTACTTCTCAGCAGGCCATGGGACAGGACGCTGCACCAAGCTTCGCGGCGGCGGCCCGCAGCACACTGGCAGCAGCGAATTTGACAGGACGGAGGAGGCGTCAGCGTGGCGCTGACTTCGGCCTGGTGCTTACCCAGCTCCCTCTAAGACAGTCCAATGGAAAAAAGAGAAGACATATTTTTAAAAGCTCCGTATAAGTTATTTATGTTTTCCCTGTAGTAAAAATGCGTTTGTAAAGCTAGGAAACCCTTACTGACTTCCTGTATATATTGTCTTGGTATGTTTTATGAATTCCTTATTTCCGTATGTTATTTTAATCCGCTTACAGGCATTATTTAACACTGTAGACGTTATGCACCAGTCAAAAAAAGTTTAACGATCTTAATATAATTTTCTTTTAAATTTAAATATATTTGCAAACTTACAGTGTTTTGTGTACAATCCTTTGATAGCTACGCAGGGATTGCTAGAGGACAAATGTAAGGATGTAGAGGCTTATCTCACGAGGGGTAAGATAGACACTGCCTACAGGAAAATTAAAGACACCTTTGGAGAAAAGAGAACCACTTGTATGAATATCAAGAGCTCAGATGGGAACCCAGTTCTAAGCAAAGAAGGAAAAGCAGAAAGGTGGAAAGAGTATATAGAGGGTTTACACAGGGGCGAAGTTCTTGAGGACAATATTATGGAAATGGAAGAGGATGTAGGTGCAGATAAAATGGGAGACATGATACTGCGTGAAGAGTTTGACTGAGCACTGAAAGACCTAAGTCGAAACAAGGCCCCGGGAGTAGACAACATTCCATTAGAACTACTGACAGCCTTGGGAGAGCCAGTCCTGATAAAACTCTACCATCTGGTGAGCAAGATGTATGAGACAGGCGAAATTCCCTCAGACTCCAAGAAGAATATAATAATTCCAATCCCAAAGAAAGCAGGTGTTGACAGATGTGAAAATTACCGAACTATCAGATTCATAAGTCACAGCTGCAAAATACTAACGCGAATTCTTTAGAGACGAATGGAAAAACTGGTAGAAGCCGCCCTCGGGGAAGATCAGTTTGGATTCCGTAGAAATGTTGGAACACGTGAGGCAATACTGACCCTACGACTTATCTTAGAAGAAAGATTAAGGAAAGGCAAACATACGTATCTAGCATTTGTACACTTAAAGAAAGCTTTTGACAATGTTGACTGGAATACTCTCTTTCAAAGTCTGAAGGTGGCAGGGGTAAATACAGGAAGCGAAAGGCTATTTACAATTTGTACAGAAACCAGATGGCAGTTATAAGAGTCGAGGGGCACGAAAGGGAAGCAGTGGTTGGAAAGGGAGTGAGACAGGCTTGTAGCCTCTCCCCGATGCTATTCAATCTGTATATTGAGCAAGCAATAAAGGAAACAAAAGAAAAGTTCGGAGTAGGTATTAAAATCCATGGAGAAGAAATAAAACTTTGAGGTTCGCCGATGACATTGTAATTCTGTCAGAGACAGCGAATGACTTGGAAGAGCCATTGAATGGAATGGACTGTGTCTTGAAAGGAGGATATAAGATGAACATGAACAAAAGCAAAACGAGAATAATGGAATGTAGTCGAATTAAATCGGGTGATGCTGAGGGTATTAGATTAGGAAATGAGACACTTAAACTAGTAACGGAGTTTTGCTATTTAGGGAGCAAAATAACTGAGGATAGTCGAAGTAGAGAGGGTATAAAATATAGACTGACAATGGCAAGGAAAGCGTTTCTGAAGAAGAGAAATTTGTTAACATCGAATATTGATTTAAGTGTCAGGAAGTCGTTTCTGAAAGTATTTGTATGGAGTGTAGCCATGTATGGCAGTGAAATGTGAACGATAAATAGTTTAGACAAGAAGAGAATAGAAGCTTTCGAAATGTGGTGCTACAGAAGAATGCTGAAGGTTAGATGGGTACATCACATAACTAATGAGGAGGTATATAATAGAATTGGGGAGAAGAGGAGTTTGTGGCACAACTTGACTAGAAGTAGGGATCGGTTGGTAGGACATGTTCTGAGGCATCAAGGGATCACCAATTTAGTACTGGAGGGCAGCGTGGAGGGTAAAAATCGAAGAGGGAGACCAAGAGATGAATACACTAAGCAGATTCAGAAGGATGTACGCTGCAGTAGGTACTGGGAGATGAAGAAGCTTGCACAGGATAGAGTAGCATGGAGAGCTGCATCAAACCAGTCTCAGGACTGAAGACCACAACAACAACAACAGCAACAACAACACTGTATTTTAAATCCGTTAGTATGGATTGCGGGCAATTTTGAACGCTGAAGACGTCTGCAACAGTCATATTTCTTTTAAAACTTTTATACAAACAGACAGAGTGCGAGTGTGGTTTTAGTATATGACATCGAATTGATAATCCCACTACAATAATTTACTCGGTAACTACGGCGTATGGGGCATATGGTGTGCTATACAACTATCGTACTGTAATTAGATTATTAAAAAATTTAAGCTTTCTATACAAGAGATTAGAATCCAATTCTAATTTACTCTGTTGTTTAACAGATCTGAAGATGGGCGACATTCCCTGAAACCGGTAATTTTGATACTGAAAAAAACAGAAACATCGATCGTCAGACAGAAATATATTCTCATTTAGAAAGTGTAGGGAAGCAGCCTACTCACGCCATAATAAATTCACATCAGTCTTTCCATTGTGTGCCAGCCAGTCCGATGTAACTAGCTCTGAAGTCATAAATGTTGCGCAATACTTTAAAAATCAAGCAAATAACCTAAAACATTTCTAGCCTGTCAGGAGTAATACTAAATTAATATGTGTTGAATATCAGTTGGATAACTTTAACCATTTTCGAAATTTGGACGTTTTTCTGTAAAAATCATTGGCGCAACAGAAAAGAGCTAGAGAATTAAAAATTTATATTTAGATTCCTTTTTCATATTTATTTAATAGAAACAGTCTTCTGGATTTCACAATTTAAGATTTTAGTTGAAATTCAATATTTTCTGGTTTTTGTCTTAAAAATTAAGGAAGCAAGATAGATTAAGTAGGCTAATATATAAGGCTAGGATGTTTATATTTAAGTAGAATGGAGATCCGCTATAATCATAAAGAGGGGAGAAGTTTCATTTAAATAACTACAAAACTATAGCGATAGCGTATCTCCAAAGGGCCAGTTCAGAGCTCGTCTACTGCGTGTAGTGTAATTAAATTAATTCTCTCGCCCAAAATATTTAACTTAGCCACGTCAAACTTTTATTATGATTACTTACCTGTGTGCTGAGTGCACCTTTAAATTAAGAGCTTCATCGGCCATCAGCAAAAGAAGCTATGATTTATTCGGTAACTTAATGTGGTGCATTACTAGCCCAGCGGCTAGTCGGGAGAGCCGATTTGATCAGGCGTTCCCTTAGCCGTCCGCACCGCGGCTTTATATATAAGAACGCTGCACGAGGAAGGAAGGCCCCAGTTCTCTCCAGACGCTGAATAGCACGCCATCTGGGTCGGGAGTCGCGTCGCGTCAGTATCATGGCTACAAACAGCCTTGGATGCCGTATTAAGTTACTCGAGATACGCGTAACCATGAAATCGTTTTCGAGTGAAGGGTTAATTCTGGGTTGACTTTAATTATCGATCTTCAGTTTGCGTATTGCATTTTCACGTGCCGCCGCGGGACAAACATTCTATCATTATTTAGCGCGGCGTCTGATGAACCTTATCATCAAATTATGGCGATCATTCTTTTAAATATTTAATTTGGACAGTTATAGTGGCATCAGCGCATTAGACTCTGAACTGCTCTGTTAGTTAGATTGTGTGGATTCTTTTGTTTTCATCTGTGACTTTCAGAATACAGGACGTTTTTTCACGACTGTTTTTGATTATAAATCCCAGACAATCTCCTAATTCCTCAGAGCTATAAGCTGTAACTATAAGTGTATTCTCAGATGAAGTGGGCACTAGGAATTCTAATTACAGGCTTCACGTTTTGCTAATCACTTTCTGGTTGCCAATATTGTAGTTAGAGAGCCAGTGTTGAGAACGGCAAAAGACAGCATAAATAACATTCTAAATAATAGGAACATTTTAAACAACATATTCCACCCGCCGCCGCACATATGGTTAATCGGCCGGGAAATGCAGTGTTTCTACATTCAAACATTTATACAACAGTAAATTTCCTACCCGCCGCCCCACAAAAGGGCTGCAATCTTTCGCCACTACTGTTTAAGCTATGCATCGAAGAAGGAATGACGGAAATAAGAGAGAGTTGCAGGACTAGAATTAAAATTCAGGTAGAAAGATTGCTGATGGCATCGCTAACCTCATTGGAAGTGAAGAAGTTTTGCGGGACCCGTCGAGTAGAATGAACTGATTAATGGGTACAGAATATTGTTTGGGAGTAAAGCGAAGAAAGACGAAAGTACCGAGGAGCACCAGAAATGTGATCAGCGAAAACCTTAACATCAGAATTGGCGACAAAGAAGTAAACGAAGTGAAGTAATTCCGCTATTTCGGAAGAAAAGTGCATCGGGACGGACGAAGCAAGATGGACATAAAAAGCAGACTAGCACAGGCGATGAGGGCATTCCTGGCCAAAAAGTGTCTACTAGTATCAAATATCAACCTTGATTTGAGGAAGAAATTTCTGAGAATGTACGTTTGGAGCAGGCCATTACATGATGTCATTCACGGACCGTGGGAAAACCGGAAAAGAAGAGAATCGAAGCGTAAGAGATGTGGTGATATAGAAGAGTGATAAGATAAGGAATGATATGGTTTTCCGCAGAATTGAACGCGAAAGTAACATACGGAAAACACTGCGAAGAAGAAGGAACAGAGTGATATGAAATCTGTTGAGACACCAGGGAGTCTCTTCCAGGGAACTAAAGGGGTCTTCACAGGATTAAAACTGTTGGAATACATCAACAAACAGTTGAGGATGTTTGGTGTAAGTGCTAATCTGAAACGAAGAGAGGAATACGTGACGAGCCTCATCAAACCAGTCAGAAGGCAGACGACTACAGAAAAATTGGTTTCTCCCATTTCTGTTCATTTTCATTACAGTCATAATTACATCTTCCATTCCAGCCTGTTTCCCAGATCACTTACTGGATTCCCTTTCTCCCCTACACGTAATTCTCTAGATTAATCCATTTCCAGCCGAGCAACACTTTATTTTTATTAGTTTTCTCATTAAAGGTTCTTATATCATTGCCGTAAGTCAGAACTTGTAATAAACTTTGATTATAAATTTCGCTTCCCAGGAACATCAGGAGCTTAGTTCTGAAAATTCAGCGAAGATGTTTAAGATAATACCACTAAAACGTATATTTTTTTGTTCGTTTTCCCAGTTTAGGGATCTGAAAAATTCCTCTAGCACTGCAGAGAAAAGTTTTGGCACCTGTTTCAGTTCTGAATATCCCACCATCCTCAAGAAGAACCCGCAACATATTCAAGTCTAAATTGAAGACTTGGAAAACTCTTGCTGCTTTCTGCAGGTACACCTTGAGATGAAAAACCGAGTGCTACTATTGTCGAAATTTACTAAAAGAAATACAATTTAGTACATGTTTTGGTAGACATGACTCAGGACTACTGTCACTCTCCTTTGGGTTTTCTATTGTACTTAAATGTCTCAACATCAACGAAATATTCAAGTACGACCAAGGATGTACCGTACCTAAACGTCCCAATACCAACGACATATTAAGCATCAAAGCTATGCTCGGCTGTCTCCTGATGCTGAGTCGCAGCTCAAATTTGAAGACAAATGCGAAATCGCAGTAAAACACCAGCAGCAGTGATGAAATTGTTGAGGAGACTGAAATTCTGCAAAATAATGGATTCAATTAAAAAAACTAAAACGTTCGAAATGAGTTGGATGTACACACTACGAACGTGAAAATAACTGAATACAGAGGTAGGTGGAAACAACCTGTCAACAGAAAAAACGGTTCAAATGGCTCTAAGTACTATGGGACTTAACATCTGAGGTTATCACTCCCCTAGACTTAGAACTACTTAACCCTAACTAACCTAAGGACATCACACACATCGATGCCTGAGGCAGGAATCAAACCTGCGACCGTAGCAGCAGCGCGGTTCCGGACTTAGGCGCCTAGAACCGCTCGGCGACAACGGCCGGCTCCTGTCAACAGAATTAGAGATGAAAACTACCCAGGAAATCCTGAACTACAACCCGAAAGGAAGGAGAGACATAGGCCGAGCTAGGAAACGATGGACATAAATTTTGCGGAGACGGACCATGCAGTTGCCTAATCCCAGACGGCGACGATGATATGCGGAACCACTTGTTGCACCACGGAAGCGAGCAGCCTAAGCGTCTAATAAACATAACTCAGCGATCGTCCAGATTTTGACCATAAAGTTGTTTCCCTCTAAGTACGCGCGTGCGTTTCAGTAGCACTTCGGTCCTGTCACATACCGCGCACGAAAGGCGCCTCGTGAGACGAACGCGTACTTCATGACAGCTGCCGTTGTTTACATCGTGTAGCACTCCCGCAACGTGGCCGGTGAGTTATTGCTCAACTGCGAAGCACACAGCCGCCTTTAGACAGGTTCGGCGAGCGCCACGTTCCCTAACAGGTGTAAAGCACAGGTGTTGAACTCTCGTGGCCGTTTTTGATCATCTGGATGAGCCATTATTTACACAGGCAGGCCGCTAAAAAAAGTGGGAGCTTAATGCAGTCGTTCCTTGCTTCTGATGTCCGGGAATTTCACAGCTCTTTAAGCTTCATTTTTATGATCCATCAGCTCGAACTTCATAGCGTCCTCCAGAAAAGATCGCCATCATACGACACGCAGCTTTCGCCGAAGACGTCGCATAAAAAGAAGCCTGGTGCCCGAATAAAAGTTTATCAAAGGTCACTTGTTCTCGTTGGAGAAGCTGTCCTTTCCCGCCTGTTGGTTATTACATTTACATTTATCTTTATTGATCTTCCATCACCTAGCTAACTACACTCCTGGAAATGGAAAAAAGAACACATTGACACCGGTGTGTCAGACCCACCATACTTGCTCCGGACACTGCGAGAGGGCTGTACAAGCAATGATCACACGCACGGCACAGCGGACACACCAGGAACCGCGGTGTTGGCCGTCGAATGGCGCTAGCTGCGCAGCATTTGTGCACCGCCGCCGTCAGTGTCAGCCAGTTTGCCGTGGCATACGGAGCTCCATCGCAGTCTTTAACACTGGTAGCATGCCGCGACAGCGTGGACGTGAACCGTATGTGCGGTTGACGGACTTTGAGCGAGGGCGTATAGTGGGCATGCGGGAGGCCGGGTGGACGTACCGCCGAATTGCTCAACACGTGGGGCGTGAGGTTTCCACAGTACATCGATGTTGTCGCCAGTGGTCGGCGGAAGGTGCACGTGCCCGTCGACCTGGGACCGGACCGCAGCGACGCACGGATGCACGCCAAGACCGTAGGATCCTACGCAGTGCCGTAGGGGACCGCACCGCCACTTCCCAGCAAATTAGGGACACTGTTGCTCCTGGGGTATCGGCGAGGACCATTCGCAACCGTCTCCATGAAGCTGGGCTACGGTCCCGCACACCGTTAGGCCGTCTTCCGCTCACGCCCCAACATCGCGCAGCCCGCCTCCAGTGGTGTCGCGACAGGCGTGAATGGAGGGACGAATGGAGACGTGTCGTCTTCAGCGATGAGAGTCGCTTCTGCCTTGGTGCCAATGATGGTCGTATGCGTGTTTGGCGCCGTGCAGGTGAGCGCCACAATCAGGACTGCATATGACCGAGGCACACAGGGCCAACACCCAGCATCATGGTGTGGGGAGCGATCTCCTACACTGGCCGTACACCACTGGTGAACGTCGAGGGGACACTGAATAGTGCACGGTACATCCAAACCGTCATCGAACCCATCGTTCTACCATTCCTAGACCGGCAAGGGAACGTGCTGTTCCAACAGGACAATGCACGTCCGCATGTATCCCGTGCCACCCAACGTGCTCTAGAAGGTGTAAGTCAACTACCCTGGCCAGCAAGATCTCCGGATCTGTCCCCCATTGAGCATGTTTGGGACTGGATGAAGCGTCGTCTCACGCGGTCTGCACGTCCAGCACGAACGCTGGTCCAACTGAGGCGCCAGGTGGAAATAGCATGGCAAGCCGTTCCACAGGACTACATCCAGCATCTCTACGATCGTCTCCATTGGAGAATAGCAGCCTGCATTGCTGCGAAAGGTGGATATACACTGTACTAGTGCCGACATTGTGCATGCTCTGTTGCCTGTGTCTATGTGCCTGTGGTTCTGTCAGTGTGATCATGTGATGTATCTGACCCCAGGAATGTGTCAATAAAGTTTCCCCTTCCTGGGACAATGAATTCACGGTGTTCTTATTTCAATTTCCAGGAGTGTATATGGCTGTTTTTGCATTACATTTCTCACAAGTTGTACAAAAGACATTTTTTGTATCGTTGTATAAATTTATGATTTACAATTAAGTAAATACGTTGGAAAAATTACAAGACTGACATTAGACGAAGGTAATGTGTTGTGTTTTTAGTGTTTCCACAACGTGCCTATTTAGGGCATTCCCTGTCTCTGTCTTACTTGGTTGTAATCTACAGATGTTACTTATTGATGTCCCCCATTTGGGAGCTGTTAGCCGTCAATCTCTCAGTGTCGTGTCTCGTGTTTGTTCCACTGCAAAGGTCGTTAATTGTTAATTTCCACTGTCAGAGACTCTGCTTTCGCTCCGTTCTATGTCGGATACTTCCTATGAGTCAGGTTCATCTCGAATAATTGCCTGTTCGGCTGGTCTGTACAGTCTTGTTTCTATGTATTCGGCGTACACAGGGGGTGGACAAAAAGATGGAACACCAAGACACCACACGTTAGCATGACTAATACGGTGAAAGAAAACCGGTGGCATTCAAAACCGTTTCCAATCATCTCGCAATGATAAATAAAGGTCCTGAATAGTTTTCATTGGAATCTTCTACCATTTTTTCTGCAAAATAGTGGCACGTTCCGGTAACGATGTTGGAGGTGGACGGGGATCAAAGCGGACCACAAAGGCTCAATAATATTGAGATCTAGGGGCTGTGGTGGGCAGGGGAGGTGCGACAGTTCATCATCACGATCACAAAACCAGTCCTGGACTAAGTGAGCTATATGAACAGGCACCCAGTCGCCTTGGAACACGGCCAGAAGTTTTAAACAGTGTGCAACAAATGGCTCTAAGCACTATGCGACTTGACTTCTGAGGTCATCAGTCGCCTAGAACTTAGAACTAATTAAACCTAACTAACCTAAGGACATCACACACATCTATGCACGAGGCAGGATTCGAACCTGAGACCGTAGCGGTCGCTCGGCTCCAGACTGTAGCGCCTAGAACGGCACGGCCACTCCGGCCGGCGGTGTGTGCAACAAGACTCTCCAACCATAAGACGTATTTCCATTGCTTCATAGTCCAGGTTTCATGGGTTCGGCGCCACGTTTTCGTGTTGTGGACATCTGAATCAGTGTTGAGTGGTTTTGGAGTCCCAGCTCGCTCTGCAGTTTCCTACTCATGGTGCTGCGGTTGTATTGTTTTGCCGCTGACAGGGTTTGCGAGTGCGACATTCACTTGTGCAGTGACTTTTGCAGCTGACGTACTGTTATTTTTCGTGACAATACTCTGTTACAATCACTCAGCACACAATTACGTCCGCATTGTGACTTCGCGGAGGATGTTTTTCCGCTTTCCCCTATGTGGTACAAATCTTCGATACGGTTCGTCTTGAAACATCAAACACTTCTGCTGCCTCGATTACCGGCCGTGGTGGCCGAGCGGTTCTCGGCGCTACAGTCTGAAACCGCGCGACCGCTACGGTCGCAGGTTCGGATCCTGCCTCGGGCATGGATGTGTGTGATGTCCTTAGGTTGATTAGGTTTAAGTAGTTCTAAGTTCTAGGGGACTGATGATCTCAGAAGTTAGGTCCCATAGTACTCAGAGCTATTTGCTCCCTCGATTACGGAAGCACCCAGCATACAAGCAGGAACAACGGGCCCACGTCAGACTTCACACAGCTCCGACATTCACAACTGCGCACAACTCTGTTCCGACCACGCTGCAAAGGCGCCGTTCGTGGCCAAATGCAACGTCACAGCCAGCAGTCTCGCTAGCACCTCAATTTATGTTCAGGCATGCAGTGCTCACGGTGTTTCCATATTTTTGTCCAAACCCTGCACAGTACGCGATGTCACACCAACACCCATGTTCGAACATTATGAACTACATCGAAGAAAACGATTTATTGGCACATAGAACGGATTCGTTAGCCGATGGCACTGTAATCCTGTCATAGGCAGCAAAGGACCTGGAAGAACAGTTGAACGGAATGGACAGTGTCTTGAAAGAAAGATATAAGATGAACATTAACAAAAGCAAAACGAGGATAATGGAATGTAGTCGAATTAAATCGGGTGATGCTGAGGGAATCAGATTAGGAAATGAGACGCTTAAAGTAGTAAATAAGTTTTGCTATTTGGGGAGCAAAATAACTGATGATGGTCGAAGTGGAGAGGATATAAAATGTAGACTCGCAATGGCAGGAAAGAGTTTCTGAAGAGGAGAAATTTGTTAACATCGAGTATAGATTTAAGTGTCAGGAAGTCGTTTCTGAAAGTATTTGTATGGAGTGCAGCCATGTGCGGAAGTGAAACGTGGACGATAAACAGTTTAGACAAGAAGAGAATAGAAGATTTCGAAATGTGGTGCTACAGAAGAATGCTGAAGATTAGATGGCTAGATCACATAACTAATGATGAGGTATTGGGGGTTGGGTTGTTTGGGGAAGGAGACCAGACAGCGAGGTCATCGGTCTCATCGGGTTAGGGAAGGATGGGGAAGGAAGTCGGCCGTGCCCTTTCAAAGGAACCATCCCGGCATTTGCCTGGAGCGATTTAGGGAAATCACGGAAAACCTAAATCAGGATGGCCGGCCGCGGGATTGAACCGTCGTCCTCCCGAATGCGAGTCCAGTGCCCAACCACTGCGCCACCTCGCTCGGTGATGAGGTATTGAATAGAATTGGGGAGAAGAGGAATTTGTGGCACAACTTGACTGGAAGAAGGGTTCGCTTCGTAGGACATATTCTGAGGCATCAAGGGATCACCAGTTTAGTGTTCGAGGGCAGCGTGGAGGGTAAAAATCGCAGAGGGAGGCCAAGAGATGAATACGCTAAACAGATTCAGAAGGATGTAGGTTGTAGTAGGTACTGGGAGATGAAGAAGCTTGCACAGGATAGAGTACCATGGAGAGCTGCATCAAACCTATCTCTGTACTGAAGACCACCACAATAACAACAACAGCACTGATTCAGAAATCATCGTTCTTGTGAAACACAACTAGATCTTTACACTCATCAAGTAATGAGTACAACTGACAGGGGATGTCAAATTGATTCCATATTTTTAGATTCCCAGAAGACTTTCGACACCGTTCCTCACAAGCGTCTTCTAACCAAACTGCGTGCCTATGGAATATCGCCTCAGTCGATCAAAACGACTTGCAACATGATTTAGATAAGATATCTGTATGGTGCGAGAAGTGGCAATTGACCCTGAATAAGGAAAAGTGTGAAGTTATTCACATGAGTACTAAAAGAAATCAGCTAAATTTCGATTACGTGGTAAGTCACACAAATCTGAAGGCTGTAAATTCAACTAAATGCTTAGGGATTACAATTACAAATAACCTAAATTGGAACGATCACACAGGTGGGACTGACGGATGACATCAAAAGGTTCAAAGTAGAGCCGCTCATTTCGTATTATCGCGAAGTAGGGGCGATAGTGGCACAGACATTATACTGAATTGGAGTGGCAGTCATTAAAACAAAGGCGTTTTTCGTTGCGACGGTATCTTCTCATGAGATTTCAATCACCAGTTTTCTCCTCCGGTTGCGAAAACATTCTGTTGGCACCCACCTGCATAGGGAGAAATGATCATCACCTCTTGGCAACTGTGTTTTTTAATTGTATATATTTTTTCGTCCTTTTATCTGCCCGTCATTAAACTTTTAAACTTAAAACGTGAACAGTCCTCATATTTGTAATTTTCTGTAATCTTTGTTTTCTAATTACGAATACTGTGGCTGAATAGTGTGGTATCGTATCGCTGACAGACATCCCCCGCCCATTTGGCGGTGGGGGATGAAATAACAACAGAGCAAAAAAGAAGCAAAACTCCACGGAGGCCTATCTCGGCAGACGATATTGCTAAGTTATTTCTACCATTAAGTAGATACTTTTCCTTAGCACAGGGTAGTCACCCAGTTGGTTTGCATAAATAGAATAGTGAGAGCAGACCTGCGATATTCGTTACGGATTTGCTTAGCAACATCCAGAGAGCTATAAAAATATTCGACTGACTTCAATGGAAGACCCTACGACGTGGGTGTTGTGAATACCGGAGATGCCTACTCTAAAAATGAGATCACATGCTGTAGTACGAGTCCAGAAACACATACTTCTTTTAAATTATATCGTGCAGTGAGCATGAGGGCAAAATTACACAAAAAATGGCATGCACAAGAGGGCTGCCGACAGCCTTCCTTCTCGTGTACCATAGCGAATCGAAGACAGGCCGAGGAGAGAGAGACGATTCCAGCACAAAAACTACCTCCTGACACACATCGTATCGTGACTTGTGGAGTACCGTCGTAACCTTAGTATCTGATGTAATATTCTAAATACAAATTTAGAGGAAATAGGTTAGAAATATGCGAGCTTAGCTCCTGATCAATCACCAAAGTCGAGGTATTTAACTAAACAATAATAATCACCACCCACGCATGTCTCAATCCTAGGAGAACTATCGTGGTCTAAAATTCTCTTCATAGGAGGTCCCATAGCTCTTTCGGCGTTTGTACTTTAGGACTGCTTTTGAAATTCTTCTGTGAGGCATCGGCTTCCATAAAGCGGTTTTCGGTACTGCTGAATGTACTCCAATATAGGTCGCAGTCGAAGTTCACGTAGGCACTCGTCGTTTCTGTTTTCTGTTCCTGTTCCTGTTTGATGCTCGTCAAAATCTCTTCATAACGGTATGAAAGAGTAAGGCCGTAAGACGCCTGTTATGTGAACTGGCATGTTTCGGTATCGAGAAATATGAAAGGGAAGAGAACGTCCTATCGACGTACAAATCATCAGATCAGTTGCACAAGAAATGGAGAGGGGAGGGGGGGGGGGCAAGGTAATTGGTCCGTGGTCTAGCTGAAGGTTCTGTGCCGAAGTTTTCCCTGAAACGGCGGACTGCGCAATCAGATGAGATCGACTGACAAAGATATTATCGTATGGTTTACCTGCCTATGTTTGTGAATAATACAAGAAATTACTGTGCTAGAGAAGACAGTACTATTCGTGGTCTATGAATTAACATATGAGTGTCGGGATGGCTGGGTGGCTGAGTGATTAGCCTATCTGCCGGAGGTGGATGTGAGTGCAACAGAAGAAGGCGGCATCACGTGGATATAATTGCCGTTTGTAATTTATTACTTAGAAGCATTCAGTCTTCTTGAGCATGTGCACGTAATTCCTCAAACGACTTTATGTGCCTGAGTGCCGCCTGTTCCATTCCTCCCACTAAGGAACAATGCCTGGCACAACCTGGAACTGATCCAAGGCACTCCGTATGGCAGCAAGACTCGCTAACTGCTCAGCTACGGAGATGGATTGATTAAATTTAAAGGACCAGCATTACGCATCATCTGGTAAAAAATTCTATTAACACAATTGCATATTACGCCCAAGGACGGAGGTGATTAGGTTAGTACAGAAACGTGAAGATACTTTTTTTGTGTTATTCGCCGCAAGAAAAGGAGCGGATGAAAATGGTGTAAAGTGCAACGGTTTCCGCGCTGCGTAACAATGCCAGTCTCTTCTGTTCTCGCGAAAACGTGTCGCAGTCGCACTCCCCAGGCATTTGCGACACACATAACTGCGCTACTGTCGACGGAAGAGGTGTTAGAAGAACTCTGACACTAATGATAACTACACTGAAACAATTCATCTGCAGTAAGACAAGTTCCAGGATCTGAACAATGGAATGGACGTAGACAACGCTAACTGCTGTAGTGCAAACTTCTGCTGGCTACTACTTAAGCCATTCGCAGTTTCGGGACAAAAAAAATCTCGGGACAACAGTTCAGTGATACGAAGGTCAGAAAATCACATCAAAATCAAACACTTCAATTTGCACGGAAAGAATTTGGTTTATTCCCACCTCAATAATTCTCTCCAAAACTGTTTTTTCGTCCGGTTACTCACCCATCTAACTATTCGCTACCTGACATTATACAAAGCTACTGTTGTACACAGTTAATACCCGCTTGCCCTAAACCATTGTTCAATCGACTTCACAACTGTCGATCAGCTCTCATTATAATAAAGTCGCCGTTGCGAAATCATGCGCTCTAGCGCCGAAACGACGAAGTTGGTCTTCACTTGGCTCGGAAGTACACTCCATTATATGATTCCGGCTGACTCACCGCCCTCCTTCCACGATCAATTCCACAACTTCGCGCAATCAGAGTAACTCTCGAAATTTGTGGAATGTTTGAGGTCTTTCGCCAGTCACTTCTGCAGGTGCAAAATGATCGGCTTCTTTCTCGCTCACAGGTATTGTTCCTCAAAAATCAGTCTCCTCTGCAGTTAAAATCCACCTTCTTTCCGTCGCTGGCGCATGGCAATACCAACTTGAATTTAAATTTGCAAGCTAATCAGCAAAAATGCTTTTGTGGCGTCACGGGAAGCTGTTCGAATGTTGATGAGATCAGAGACTAATCCCGAAACTCCGGCAATCATACTGAGAGCTTTCGAGTAGGCCTGTACTTCATTACATCTGGATTAAGGGAAAACACATCCCCCCCCCCCTCCCCCGCCCCCGAGGACTACCGCCAAAGGGAATATTCCATATCGTCCGCGACTCCGAATATCTTCCGAAAATCCTGCTGATGCACTTGCTGGTCCCAAGTGTATGAAGTGTATGCAGTAGTCACTATCACGGTAATTAAGGTTCATAAAACTGCTATCGGGATTAAAGTCCGGATTGAACAATTTGTCACACGATGAGAGATTCCTACTGGCCTGGAAATGATGAAATTGCGTATGTTTATCTAAATTATTCACAGGAAACAAAGCAGGTGTATAAACACCGAAAACCATGAAGATCGAACGAGAGAACTCTCTTCTGCGTACTGTATCTGGCTTGTAACCAGGCTAATTAGCACGTTGCCGCACACGACTCTGTGTGTACGCCAATCCAGGAACGTGGGTATGCTGCCCATTCACTCATTCGTTCGTCGTGATTTTGGAGCTCAGCGCTTTTTCCGATTTACGCATTCCATGGATCCAAAAGACTTATGCCTGACCCTGTGTACAAGATGTTGCAAAAAAAAATGGCTCTGAGCACTATGGGACTTAACTTCTGAGGTCATCAGTCCCCTAGAACTTAGAACTACTTAAACCTAACTAATTTAAGGACATCACATACATCCATGCCCGAGGCAGGATTCAAACCTGCGACGTAGCGGTCGCGCGGTTCCAGACTGTGGCGCCTAGAACCGCTCGGCCACTCCGGCCGGCCAAGATGTTGCACTCATTCATGATTTGCATTAAACAGCATCCGCTGGGATTCTCAAACACTAGACATTGTTTGCAGCTACTGCCGGACTGGAACGCTGCAGATACAGAAAATGCTATCGGTGGCTGCATCGGTACAGATAAGAGGAAACAGTGTGAACGGCGAACTAATTCACGTAGAGACTGTATGCCATTTGTTTTTGTTCTTTTCGGAGAGAGAAATTTCGGGTTTTGTTTGTTTTGTTTTAGGGTGCAAAAACGACTAAGTTCATAAGCACCAACGTCAGAGCACTGATACGAAAAAGTAGTTAAAAACGACTACTCGTTAAACCCGATCAGTGGAAGAAAGGAGAGCTAAGAACAAGGACTTTCTTAAGAGAGGACTTTCCTGTGAGCTTTTCATGTTGCCGAACAAGTGAGAAGTGGCTACCACGGTGAAACGTGGATACGAATTTATTACATGATACGACACTCTACGAATGAAGTAGGTGTGGAAAAATTATCTTAGCGGGGACGCACTCGAGTAAACGCGCAAGGCAGCCTCTTTACTGCATAGTGAACCCGATGTGTAAAAAGGACAATAAACAATTACAATTTTGTGCATAATCGTGATTGTTGACCAATTTATACGCCAGGAGCAGTGTGGACAATCAAGATAAAACCGTTCGTTTTCTCGCCTCTATAAAAATCTCAAAGTCAAACAGGTTTTCTTCAGGAAAATTGCTGCTGTTCTCCGCAAAATATAAGCAACCGCAACACTGAAAGGAAGGTTACATTATTGCTGCCACAATACCGGACAGAAAAAGGAGGCAGCAAGAGGTTACGCAGTCGCGCAGAATCAGTCGCAAGCTGATGCAGTTTGAAACGTCCCCTTAGAAAAATTATACATGACTGTGCTTAAACTGACACACAATATTTTTAGCGCAACGCAGTCTGACTTTCAATAATCCCTACAAAAGAATGGCCCTGACTAACATTAACCTATACCTTTCACAAATCACTTACCTCACAAAAATCTTCGTTACTCGAACTACTGCAATACAGCGAACGCCACTACTGCCAGCTAAATAAAAGACAAACTACGAAAGGCACTAACTACTGATAGGCATAGTTAGCAAATGAAAGATTTTAATAGAGAACAAACAATGTATTTACCTTAATAGTGTTGAAAAATCACAATATACATAGCAGTTCATGACATCCAGTCTTACAAATTTCAAAATTCCGCCATTTCTCTCCCCACATCCACCACTGCTGGCGGCTCACCTCCAATTGCGCAACGCTACGCGCTGTTAACATCCAGCTGCCCAACACTACAATGGCAGACAACAATGCAAACTAGCCACAGACTGCACACAGCACAGCCAGTGATTTTCATACAGAGCGCTACGTGGCGTTACCAATATAAAAACCTAAACAGCCTATTTACAAGTTCTTGTTTCAAGCTTGCGAGGAGTTACATGAACCATGGACAATATGACACACATGTTTATGTTAATTCGTCTTTATTTGTATTCTTGTATTGTACAACAACTTCAGCTCTAATTATTTTACAACAGTACAGTTACTTGTCGGCTTCACAAAGAAGTTGCAGAGACCTCACGACGGCACAGGACAATATCTGGCAGTTTTATAGAGTGAGGAAGGTTGCTTGTCATAGGATAAAATTACAATAAACTATATAGATCGACATAATTTACGTAAGTGTATCACTCTGACACGTAAGTGTATCACTTTGGCACCTACCATTATTCCATTTACTACTTGTCGAGATATAGCTTGGTTGAAAGATTGAATAAATAAGCAAAAGAAACGAAATGTGACATCTGTTTTCAAAATGCAAAGAATTGTGATCCATATTCAGTTCACTCAGCAAGTAATTCGCGCCACGTGTTCTATAATATGTTTTCGTTCAATAACGATGAGATCACTTTTCTGTTTGTCTTTTTACACTGTCGACAATAAATTCATCAGCAACTCACTTCACCAAATCATCATCTTCTGTGGGCAATGTGTCGCAGGCGCTGCGAACACGCTGTGACAGACGTCTGCCGCCACTGAGGACAGAGACGCGAACAACAAACACAGTCGCCAGCTTGTTGCGAACAACATCGGAAAGCGCGCTGGCAACGGGAACAGTGTTTGCGAGTCGGCTTGGACACGTCTAAATTGTAGATGCGCTGAGGGATCGTCCGCTTAAGACTGCAGGATGACTGAGACGGCCCCTCCAGGATGCTAACCGCAGTGCCCCCCCCCCCCCCCCTAAGCCCAAATCTTTCGCGGACACTCCCTCCCCCTCCCCTCCCCGAGGCTGCCGTGCCTCTCCGAGCTCCCAACGCTCTCCCCTCCTCCTCTACATCCGATTCTCAGTACTGATTACCGCTTCTGCTTAGAGCGTGCGATTACCGCAGAGAGCCGCAGAAAAAAAGGAAACATTTCTCCGACTTTTACGTTGTTGAAACTTCCAGCTGTATAAACACGAGTTATGACATCCGCAGCTATTCTTAGTCTGAGGGATACGGTGCTGATTGTTCGTCCGGATGCAAGAACACCGCCGACCTTGGGGAAGTACGTCAATCACCTCTCTCCGTGCGAAGGCAACCGCGAATATCGTTACGGGAACTCCTGTCGTGGAGCGTCACCTCGTTCATTCATGCCGCCCGTTCGTGGAGTTCACGGTGAAGGACATTTCGCGCTGCACCAAGGAGAGGTCAGCTAACGCGTAAAGAACCAGCCAACAGCCGGAGTGTCGTCGAATTTCCACGGCTATGCACACGCTGATTTTCACACGCTCTGTTTACTTCATAGATTTTGGTAATGTATCAAAGGTTCAAAGGTGTGTGAAATCTTATGGGACTTAACTGCTAAGGTCATCAGTCCCTAAGCTTACACACTACTTAACCTAAATTATCCTAAGGACAAACACACAAACCCATGCCCGAGGGAGGACTCGAACCTCCGCCGGGATCAGCCGCACGGTCCATCACTGTAGCGCCCCAGACCGGGTAATGTATCATTTCCAGGCTGTCAGTGTGCGCTACCCCTGTCTGCTGTCGTGGTCGTCTCGGCCATTTTCCGGTTAAGGGGGAAGTGAGCTTTTGTTCCTCCATGAGATGATGAACAGCTTTCCCGCTAGTCCTAAATGAGAGAGCCGACTAGGCTGATTTTAAGAGTGAGTAATTTTCCCACGACGGCCGATGTTTACCAACATCCGTCGCAGAGAACTGAAAGTCGTACCAGGAATCACCAACTTACCGAAGTGCTATAAATGTGAGCTTCAAATGGGGAATGATGATGCCTACATTCTGCTTCTGATTCTGATCGGCTCGAAGGCCTATTTGATAAACAACTTTTTGTAGAAGTTTGGAACTCATGAATACCAGTAGCCAGACGACAGCCCTCGTGGGATTTAGAAATCGTGCGCCTTCTGGGGAGAAGGTGTTTTCGTAGTATACTTCAGAAGTCGATAGAAGCTCATCCTTTCTGGATCAACCGCAGTACGGATTATAGTGAGAATCCAAAAAAGCGCTCCCGTAAGGGGGCGTAGACTTCGGGTTGGGTCATTCCGGTTTCCCAGGTGAATTGGTAGTAAGAATGATAAGCACTTCCCATTATCAAGTGCTTAAAGATTCTGTGCCATCAGGGGGCAACGTAGTCCCGCATTACGTTGTGATAAAAATGTCACACGTTTGACAACTATTGCGAAACATTCTCAGTACCAATTCATGACCAAGCGAGGTGGCGCAGTGGTTAGCACACTAGACTCGCATTCGGGAGGACGACGGTTCAATCCTGTGTCCGGCCATCCTGATTTAGGTTTTCCGTGATTTCCCTAAATCGCTCCGGGCAAATGCCGGGATGGTTCCTCTGCAAGGGCACGGCCGACTTCCTTCCCCGTCCGTCCCGGATCCGACGAGACCGATGATCTCGCAGTTTGGTCTCTTCCCACAAACAACCCAACCCAACCAATTCATGAGACAGTTGTACGATGGCTTCACGAGAGATATTCTAGGCGAATGCTGCCGTTTAGTGAGCGTGCAGACGCTCAGCAGGCAGAGACCTGAACAAGGGCTGTGGAGCAAAGCAGCTACCTGGACGATGGGGTATTCGTGACCGAGGCGTACTTGGCGAGGTTTTCAATGAAGCCAGTAAATTATATTTGATTCCGTGTAATCTGAGTATGACATCTTCGTATACCTTCTTTCCTTTTGACTGTAAACTGTGTTTCTATTTATTTTGTCGTGGATATTATCGCCGGAGTTGCTAACAGCCAATTGGAGCCGGTGTTCCAACGGTCAGAAAATACGTGCTCTGCTCCGGTCCAATGGCTGGATCTCGGAATCTTTCTGATAGCAGTTGAGTCATGAAATGTATTCGCAAACTGCGAATACAGTACCACCACAGCTACACAATGTACTGGAAACAAATGAAAATTTGTACCGGACCGAGAATCGAACACCGATTTATCGCTTTACTCGAGCGGTTGCCTTAGCAGCTTCGGCTATAAATCGTTGATAGTGTCTGTTCCTTCCGACACGCTTGTGTGTCCGAAGTAACATTACATCGAACTTTATAGACACCGTCAGGTACAGTCAATGTCCCAATGTATGGAAGTTGAATCACCACACGGCATTAATTATTAACTTCGGAGTAGCGAGAAGTTCAGCGGTGCCTCGTAGTTTGCGACTATTATTTAGACTGATTTTACGTGTGTAGCAGTGCAGAGATTTAATCTGGGTCCGAGACCCTCTCTTCACATATCAAATACCTGCCACTATTCAATAACTGTAACACAACACCTGATAGTCCAGCATCTTTAGTGTTCCTACGCATGACACTGAATTTTCTGTACCTCTTTTTCCACTTAGCTATATGGCACTGGAACAAAGTACCCAGCAACCAGTGTCCTATCCAAAACCACTCTGCACTGAAGAGAAGACTAAAGCTTTGTCAGTTACCGTCGGTGTGGTCTCCCTCTCGGCATATCCCAGCAGTTTTTCTTCCGCCCAATAGTGGACCGGTATCTCTGTCACTCTGTCAGCACTATCCATGCTTTTCTCATCCCAATATATTTCCATTTTCTTCTTTCCATCTTATCTACTAACCTTGCTGTTTCCTCTCTTCCTTTGACCTGTCAACTTTTCTCGATTTAATTCCTACTCTACTGCGGCCATACATCTCTGTTAGATGTCATTACTCACACTCGACAAGAACACAATGACGAAATTGCTTAACACCGATCGGTGCTCGAGGGGTCCATGTTGAGTCTTAAGTAGAGACTTTCGGTGCCCAAAACAATCATTTACAAAGACATCAAATGTGTTCCATGATCTTGTAACAATTCTACATCAGTGAAATAAACCTACAATTATGCGCATCTGTCATCCGACCTCTAAGAAAGAAACGACCCGCGCGTAGATAACACGTCTCCAGTCACACTCCCCACATTTTCAGCATTCCGCTTCACCGTGCTTTGAACATTACCCCTTGACATCACATCTGTGTGTTCACTTCATCGACACTTCATTTACGTCATTATCGATGACTATTCACTACCTCCCCTGTCTGCTTACATCACTTTTACTGTTCTGCACAGCTAAAGTCACGTGCTTCCTACGATACAAGGCGGAAGTTTTGACTCCGACAACGGAGTCAGTTTCCTTGGCAGTAACTCTGTAGCTGACGCTATCCTCCAGAGAATTGCAACTTCAGCGAACAATCTGATCGTGTTATACGTAGTTCCACAGGTAGGAATATCTCAAAACAAAGTTTCCGAAGAAAGCTGTCCGGTCAGTATGTGCAACTTATCTGCCGCGATATTAAGGCAACTGTTGTGCCCATTTTCTTATTTTACACATGGAAGCTTATTCTTTTTTTACAAAGTCGATAACTTTTGAAGATAAGAGTAAAGACATATACTTCTTGTTCGTTTTTCAATTAAATGCTTCTCAATAACCGCCGAGAAACGTGTTCCGCGTGGCTTCGATGTCGCTGGCAGCACCCATATCACTCCCGCCGTGATACGTACACGCTGCAATGGAGGTGAAGCTGCCCTCTGCCGGCTGAATTTGGCTTTCACTATTAGCACCTCGTCCACATCTTTTAGTGAAAATGCCGGCCGTGGTGGCCAAGCGGTTAAAGGCGCTACAGTCTGGAACCGCGTGACCGCTACGGTCGCAGGTTCGAATCCTGCCTCGGGCATGGATGTTTGTGATGTCCTTAGGTTAGTTAGGTTTAAGTAGTTCTAAGTTCTAGGGGACTGATGACCTTAGAAGTTAAGTCCCATAGTGCTCAGAGCCATTTGAACCATTTTTAGTGAAAAGTCTTTATGAAGGCACTCACAACTGATGCACCATTAATATCATTTTAAAAGTTATTCAATTCAATTAAAAACAGCACAAGTTTCTGTTTTTAAAAAGGATAATAGTTTTTGAATATCCAGGTAAATAAAATATATATGTCGATATTAATTACACAGCACGTTACCAACACAAAAGGGATAGATGTTAACGCCCCGTCGATGACGAAATCGTTAGATACGGGAAAGAATCACCCAGAAATCTTCGTTTTCCATGGCTTGAAGCGTTTATGAAATATTAGTTGTTGAGTGGAACAGCCTTTACGTATTTGATCCCATAACGCTTGCTGGAGCATCTGTTTCTTACGTTTGCTCGGAGTGCTGGATAATCTACTGGATTCCATCCATCAAGATCTTTATTGTTAAGCAGCGCAATAATCAAAGGTATCTGTGACCGAAGCATCAACAACCGTCTAATGAACGTACCAGAAATGATCTGTTGAAGCTTGAAACTATGATTCCATCACGCTTATAAATCTTTTGTCAAAATTAACATTTTATTGAAATTTACTGCAGTCCTGTTTCGGCTTTTAGGTCGTCAAGTTTTTAAAAAACAGAGCGCCAATGAAATTATGATTTTCGGTAATAAACTTCCAAAGAATCCTAGCTATTGTGAAACTCAGCGCAAGGAAAATGATAACAGAATTGAAACAACACCCACGTTTCCGAAAGCTAAATGGATGCATTACGGTAATACCGTTCACACAAACTCTGCTGCCACAGTTTACACATAAGCGCGAACTAACATTTCAACTGAAATGTATGACACATTACCAGTAACGTTTCTTAGCGAATGATTCTCCTGTTATTCAATAGCAAGCAGTGATCACCTTTTACAAGTACTATAATTTGCATTCTCGAAGGCAAAATAGATAAAAAAAAACACCCAGTCTTCACTGACGAATGGAACCCTTAAGAAGGAAACGAAAGATTGATTTTTGCTGGACAGGAACAAGTCATCGGAACTAACGCCACTAAAACCAGAATCGAGAAATCAGCAAAAGACCCGCGGTGCAGACTCTGCGAAAAAAACTGACGGAACAACTGACCACACCTTGAGCTGTTGTAAAAAGATTTCTCAGACTGATCACAAGCAGAGCTACAATGATTTAACTGAAACTCAATCCGCCGGCCGGAGTGGCCGTGCGGTTCTAGGAGCTACAGTCTGGAGCCGAACGACTGCTACGGTCGCAGGTTCGAATCCTGCCTCGGGCATGGATGTATGTGATGTCCTTAGGTTAGTTAGGTTTAATTAGTTCTAAGTTCTAGGCGACTGATGACCTCAGAAGTTAAGTCGCATAGTGCTCAGAGCCATTTGAACCATTTTGAACTCAATCCAAAAATACCATCTGCCAGTGGCAAGGGATTGATAGGACCAAAAGTAATCTGTCGAAAACGACCAGCCAAATTGCTGTGGGACTTCCAACTTCAGACGTATCGGATGCTAGAACACAACACACGAGAAATCACAATTGTGAAGGAAAAGAGTGTGGATCATTGACAGTGTAATTTCAGGTGATAACAGAATTGACTAGAAACAACTTAATAGCGTGCCAAATACGTCTCTTGAAAATCGAACTACAGCAACTCTGGCGTATGCCAAAAGTTTTCCTGGCGTTTCAAATGTGTGTGAATTCCTGAGGGAGCAAACTGCTGAGGTCATCGGTCCCTAGACGTACACACTACTTAAACTAACTTATGTTAAGAACAACACACACACACACACACCCATACCCAAGGGAGGACTCGAGCCTCCGACGCGAGGGGCAGTGCAATCCGTGACATGGCGCCTCAAACCGCGCGGGCACTCCACTCGGTTCCGGTGCCAAAATGCAAAAAGCCACGTTACTAGGATCTGCTCGAGTTATTCGCCGAGATGCTGTATCATGCAGTCCTAGACGCTTGGGAAGTATCCGACTAGCGATAACGTACGAAATGACCGCAGTGAACTCTTTTTCTGTATTTACTGCAATAAACAGCAAGTGTAGTAATAACAGTCCGTAGACAGTATAGTGGAATTGCGAGTACTTCCCGATACTGTATGATCATGTTACAACAAGGACCGTGCCATCCGTAGAAGTGTCCACACGTGAGCGACGGCCGCAGTGCAAAGCGCCGCAAACAACCGCTGGCGCATTCGACTGATATCTGCTTCCGTCCCAAACATTTCTCTTTTTTTAAAAAAAAGATATTTAGTTTCAGGCAGTCACGAGCATTCTAAGAGTGCAGACAGACTCCGCCTTACTCTTCATGCCGGCATCCAGGTCAGAGAACATGGTGTTATAATTCAGGCTCCCCGAAGTTGCGTCCATAATAACTGCAGAAATTCCAACGATTCTAGAGAGGCTTCAATATGCAAAAGAAGTTCTAGAAAAAACAATAATCATTTTATCAGATTCACGCTCATCACTGATGTTGTTAAAATATTATGGCCTCAACAACACCATACTATAAAGCACTAGAATCGGGACCTGATGGAACGGGAACCTGAATCTGTCTTACGAAATTAAAGGGAAACACCATTCCGCAGTGGTACCCAATCTCCCATCACTTCCTTGGCGCCAAAATTGCTTTATAGTGACACTTTACAGCGACAAAGGCGTGCCCTCGATTTAATCAGGGAAGAATATGTCAACATCTATACCGCTCAATATGATCCCATCTTCCTCATGTGAATTCGGCAATGAGGAAGATGTTAACCACAATTTCTTCGGCTGCGGCAGAGGATATCAAGAATCTATGGTACTAGTGCAGAGTGTAATGTCCTCCGGCAACGCATTACCAACGAACAGTCAAAGTCTTTTAGAGACAGAAGAACTAAAAATGTAGTATGCTTTCTGTTAACAACACTCCTTGCATATTAACGAATTTTTTAATCTTCTTAGAGAATGGATTCAATTTCGGGAAAATTAATGTAATGTGTAATTGTTGTTACAATGGTAGTTGTTAGAGAATGGAGAAAAGCAGGTGCACCAGCACACAGACTGGGACCAAGACGTAAGGGCATAGAATTAGACTGTTTAGCATTTGATGACATGGTACTGATCGCACAAGACATTACCGATGCACAGAAAAAGCTAGAATTATTGCAAGAGCAGGCAGCAAAAATACGATTACAAATTTAATTTGAAAAAACAAAATTTATGACTGACATCAAAGATGCACCTTCTGATCTCAAAATTGGTGATAACTACATCTCTCGAGTAAAAGAATTTAAATATTTAGGTGAATGGATTGCATAAAATTGTAATGAAAAGAAATCTGTCAGATCAAGAGTCCAGAAAATGGAGACGGCGTTTCAATTAACAAAAAACATTTACAATAAAAAGAGTCTCTCGTGGAACTGCGAAATACGACACTACACAACAGTAATTAAACCCGAAGCTCTCTACGCACATGAGACACTAAACCTTCAACACAGAACACTAAAAGAGGAATTAGAAGTGAAAGAACGTAAAATAATGAGGAAAATCCTAGGACCAAGAACTAAAGATGGTGTGCATTATCCAAAGCCCAGTGCAGAAATATATAAAAATATCTCCAAAATAACAGACACAATGCGCATGAGAAGAATCCAATTCATGGGGCATTTAGAAAGAATGGACTCAAACAGGTTAACGCACAAAATCCATACATTTTTAAAGAACAAAACTACAAGACCGAACTGGTACAAACAGACAGAAAAAGACCTGAGAGAATTAGGGTCTCTAAATCTACACGATAGAAATGAAATCAGAAAAATTAGAGGCCGAGCAGTTCTAGGCGCTACAGTCTGGAACCGCGAGACTGCTACGGTCGCAGGTTCGAATCCTGCTTCGGGCATGGATGTGTGTGATGTCCTTAGGTTAGTTAGGTTTAAGTAGTTCTAAGTTCTAGGGGACTGATGACCTCAGAAGTTAAATCCCATAGTGCTCAGAGCCATTTGCACCATTTGGGAAATATCACAAACACACGGGGTTTTGAGGAAGAAGAGAGAAAAACTAACCGACATACGTGGTCTACGCAACGAAAGCTAGCCCATTCATTGTTTATGAAGGAATACTGGGCGAAAAGGAAGGCCAACAAATGTTGATTACGCGTGGTCCTAAGTGATCCATCCGCGAAGAAGAAGAAGAAGAAGAAGAAGAAGGTAGTTGTATCACGTGATTCCCTTCACTGGTTTTGATGGTTACCCACTTAAATGTTAAGTTATTCTGAGGCTGACTGTATGAAGCCGTTAATAAAGAAAAAGAGCAGAGGTGGTGATCTTCAAGATTTCCCTAAAACATGAACATGTCTAACCATTTATTGCTGTGGAGATGGCCATCTAAGTCATGCAATGTACTCTGATTTCAACGAAGAACATGGCAGCTGTCCTGGCTAGCCTCACCTCCGACTAGCATCGATACCCGAAGCTGCGCTTCTGTTGGCAACTCTAATAACGGCTGCGTAATAGCTCGAGTAACTTTGGCAACCTTTTTGGACATCTTAACTACGCATTTGTTGCGCCAACGACAACTTTCCCATAATGTTAATCTATTCATTTAATGATTTCTTTTATTGTGTTCTTCTTACCTCTACGGACCTCGCTTTTCGCACACACTCAGATGGAAAGAACTGATACGGTAGCACGCTGCGGCCTACCCGATCAGTCAACGCCCTCTGTGACGCTAAAAGAGCACGTGCGGCCTCGCACCGAAAGCGACGCCACTTGATAAAAGTGGTCCCTCATTCTGCTGTAGATGTATGCGCACGTGGTCCCAGTGAAGGCGGATGTACGGCGCAACATTTCCTATCCCCCACCATATAGCACACCGCGCCATTCACTTGTAACTAATCCTGTAAAAAGTAAGCTATTTTTAATGATCATCCGTCTTCCGCCGGAAAGACAACGTGCATCATAAATGCACTCGCGAAGCAGTGGTTAATCACTAGAGACCGGATTATATGCATTTGCATGTTTTCACCGTTTATTGCATATTTAACTAAAAGTTAGTGACAATGCATATTTTCGCTCTATGTTTACAACATTTAAAAATTTAGACGGGTGGTCTCTAGCTCGATTTAGTTTTGATGCCTCACAGATTTACCGCGACCTAGAATTGCGTGCAATCGCTAACCGAGAGGCCACTGCCTAGCGAAATCATTACAGAAGATGAACAGGAACAGGCAAACAGAGTCAATGCTCCTACGCCCGCATCCCCGGTTATTCCCATCCGTTGACACACCGTGTGCGTAGGCAACAATTAAATTAAACTACACAAGTTTTTATTCGCACGTCCATTGCTTCAGTTTAGCTTTCTATTTCATGGTACACAGTTGAACGTGTTTACGATGCGTGGTGTGTAACGTGTTGTGCGCCATGCCGCCCGAAAAGAGAAACGTCGTTTCGTAGATAGCTGGCCATCCTGGAACATTTACATATGACGGAATTGTTTTGTATTGTCGAATTTGCGAGAAACACGCTTCGCGCAAAAAAGTTTCGAATAGACCAGCATGTCAAGACAAGTCTTCATATCGCAGGAATGCAGAAGAAAGGATCACGACAACTTCTGACAACAGCAAGTTGCGGTAGCAGGGGTTTGTCGAAAGGTAAACAAAAAAGTCCGTTTAACATGGATCTATGTGAAGCATTCATCGCAAGCAATATTCCTCTTCACAAACTTACAAACCCTATCCTCAAAGGTTTCCTCCGCAAATACGGCTTAAATCAAAATATAGCATATGAATCAACATTACGTAAAAATTACATACCGACAATTTACGTAAATGTTTTGGAAGAAATACGCAATGAACTCTAGGACAGCATTATCTGGACTTCAGCTGACGAAACTACAGACGCTTTGGCCATTACATTGCAAATTTAATTGTTGGTGCTTTAAAATAAAAGCTTTCTTCTTCCTATTTTGCAGCCTGCAAAAAACTTGAAAAAGTAAATCATCCTACGATCGCGATATTTGTGAATGAGGGTATTATAAAAATATTTCCAGAATCTTCTGAAGGTGAAAGGGTGTTCGTGCTTATTTCAGATGCTGCTCCCTATGTAATCAAAGCAGGAAAAACCCTCCGAGTATTTTATCCCATTTTGATTCATATGACATGATTTGCTCATGGAGTACATCGCCTTGCTGAAGAAGTAAGTTCCATGCTTTTAAATGTAATTAAACTGATTTCATCCACAAAGAAAGTGTTTCTAAAGGCTCCTACTCGCATCAAGATCTACAAAGAAAAACTGCCAAATGTGCCTTTACCTCCAGAATCAGTGGTAACTCGTTGGGCTTGGCTCAAATGGCTCTGAGCACTGTGCGACTTAACTTCTGAGGTCATCAGTCGCCTAGAACTTAGAACTAATTAAACCTAACTAACCTAAATACATCACACACATCCATGCCCGAGGCAGGATTCGAACCTGCGACCGGAAGGGTCGCTCGGCTCGAGACTGTAGCGCCTAGAACCGCACGGTCACAACGGCCGGCTAACTCGTTGGCGTACGAGGGTCGAAGCTGTGTTGTTTTACAATGAACATTTCGAGGCTATCAGAGGGATAGTAAACGACTTCGATAGTGCAGAGGCTTTGGAAGTTTGCCAGTGCAAGGATACTTTTAATAATTCCGGTATTAAAAGAGGCATTGCTGTGTTTAGCACCCATTTTTCTCATACCCTGCAAGTATTAAAAAGCTTGAAACTCAAGGTTCAGCGTTGAATGAATCTATTTAGTTAATGAATAAAATTATTCTAGTGAACTCCTCATTGCCGGCGGTATTTCCAAGAAAACTTAAAGAAAAGTCTGAAAACATTTTAAACAATAACTCATTCTTTGAACCCTTGCGCCAAATTGATAATATTATTATTTATTACCAGAAACAATAAGTGCCAACATGTCACCCAATTCAAATGCTGCCCAGTTACTTCAGTTGATGTAGGACGGTCCTTTCCTGCTCATAAAAATATTTTCAGTGATCGAAGACGCAAACATACTGCTGACCATTTGGAACAGTACTTGACCGTTTATGCCTATAGTAGGAAAATGTAAAATAACTTGTAAATGATGCTTTGGTCCAATAGTATTAATTAAAAGTTAATGATGTGCAAAAAATTCATGAGTGTATGTTCTTTTTAAATAAAATATTAGGTAGTTTTTGAGCGTGCCCCTCTACGTGCGATATATCTCGAAGTTGGTCCTGTACATATCGATTGTTTCGCTGCGACTCACTCGCATCGCACCCACTTGTTACCGACGACAACAGCAAAGAAGGAACAAGTCCTGAAAAACGGTATGCGTCCCCATTTTGCAAGTTTTTAGAAAATAATTCCAGAAAGGCCCCATTCCTAACCTCTACCAGGAAGTATTAAGAAAATATCAGCGCTCTAAATGTACCTATTTTTCGCGTGGCCGGCGCTCTTCCTCGTAATCGAAATGCACAAGTTCGACTTTGAGATATAATGCACGCAGTAGCTACCACGTTTATTTATTGTTTGATCTTGCATGTTTCTTTTCATGTATTTTCAAGCATTTTTCATGCATATTTGCTCGCATATTTTAAGTTTTTTATGATGCATATAATCCGGTCTCTAGTAATCACAAACAAACAAAATTCCAGCTAACCCGTGAATAGCCTTTATTTAATACTAGCTAAGCCAGAAAAGCGTCGCGATTGCCAAATATGTTTGGGAATTGTATATTCGTCCTAACTTAGGTTACTCTGGGATCTGTGTCAGGACGCAATACTTCAGCTCGCCGTTGCGAGTTCTCCCACTTCGATGGAATGGAACTTGAAATGCAATAATTCATGTAGAATATGAATGAAAAAGACTCCTTTGTTTTCGTGTTTGGTTTTTATACTTGTTAAGAATTTTACGCTTTGTATACAACATAATTACAAAATTTCAGAATATACAACTGTTTCCGTCTTTCCGGTACTGTGTTGTAAGAGTATGAACTGGTTTTCTGAACGGATCCAGCAGCTAGAGAGGCAAAATACAGCTGACCATGCAACATACAACTGACTATGCGAGAAACGGTCTAATTTTAAATCAATTCCAACATATCTGCATGTCTGACCTTGAGTCCGTTTATTGTTATTGCAAAGAAAATCTTCATTGGGAACTTACGTCGCTTAAAATGAGTGGGTAAATCGACTGGGATCTTCGGCATACGAGATATGAGGGAGGCCTCTCTAGCTGCTGGATCCGTGAGGATAATAGCTTCGTCGGCCGAGGTGGCCGAGCGGTTCTAGGCGCTACAGTCTGGAACCGTGCGACCGCTGCGGTCGCAGGTTCGAATCCTGCCTCTGGCATGGATGAGTGTGATGTCCTTATTTAGGTTTAAGTAGTTCTAAGTTCTAGGGGACTGATGACCTCAGAAGTTAAGTCCCATAGTACTCAGAGCCATTTGAACCATTTGATAATAGCTTCAATTGAATTGTTTCGCTAGTCTGCATTGATAGAACTTTCCTAACATGCAGGTTTCTGTTAACATCGACTGCGAGAAAGAAAACAAACCATCACATTGTTGTGAATACAATTTCTGTGTAAAATTATACATACGGAGAAACAATATACTTAGGAGAAACAATTTGCCTAATGGTTTAAAACCGACTGCGAGGAACAAAACGAAACCGCACATTTTCACAGCACAGCGTTTTCTTTCTCGAAGTCGGTTTTAACAGAAAAGCTGTACAGTGTTGTTTGTTACAGTCCCGTGTAAAAATACAGTATCAGTCGAGAAATTTTCGAGGCTTTTGCTACCAGCTTTCCCCAGTGTCAGTCAGAACGTTTATTTGAGTATTGTGTTAAAATTTGAAGAAAATCAGTCAAAAACTTTTCGATATTTTTGGAAACAACGTTTCCGCTTTATATATTAGTATAGGTTAATGTTGTTCATGCTTTCGGTCAGCAAACCATCATCAGACAACATTTCAGGCAGAGGTGACCAGGGTTTCGAGGTAACGCCCAGTGGTATCAGTCACATGCTGAACGAGTTCCACTTGTGAAAGCATTGCAAGCACCAACTTCCAGAAGAATTAAACTCGCATATATTAAAGACAAGGTTTATCAACACTTTTTACCCATCATTTGTTGCACTATAGTTCCTTCAATACAAGTATAAAACTCCTAAATCTCACTACACATATGTCGGTATCGTTCCTTGCCCATTCCTGTTCAAATGAGATAGTGTTTCGTCCCAAACAACCACAGTATGGAAGAAATAATAGTTCCCTTTTCTCCACCATAATACAAGCAATTTATCTTCGTTGCTAATGTCTACCCCAGTGGTCGCCAGAAAGCGGCCCACGGCCCAATGTGGCCCGAATCAAGTTTTCCCGCAGCTCGCGCTCTCAGCCGTATTTTATAATAATATGCATCAAGCAATTAACAGCCAGATCCGGAAACGTCAACTAAGGTTAAGAGCTTCTTAAGAGCGCATTTTTCTTGCTCAGTAACAAATAAAAATAGTTAGAGACAGCAATATTTTAAGATCTGCTTAACTTTCGTTGACATCGGTGAATTCGGCCCTGAGCTAATTAAAATTTGCTGCTTCCGTCAGGGACAGAGTGGTATGTAGCGCGGCCACTGGAGGGTTAATAGAAGTGAGAGGCGGAGCATTTCATTGTCTGTCTTCGAATGCTGACAGCTGACGAGCGCGCGCAACTAGCGCCGCTCAGCTGCTACGGTGTAAACGTCAAACCAAAATAATCGAATTCGTGAATGAGGATTATACAGACGGTCATCTTCAAATGTAGTATATGTTTGCAACAATTAAAATGGAATCAAATTAAGGCTGTTGTATCAAATGCAATCAGCAAAAGAAAAATGTCATTCAAAACATTTAGTAAACATTAGTGATCGTGTCTCATAATGCAGTTACTGTTACCAATTAATATAACATACTAACCTGAGGAGGTTACCAATCAATGCAAGATCGGCAGGGGAAGGCGTAGTGAAGCCGCCGGGACGGTAAAAGTGGCCGGTACATACACTACTGGCCATTAAAATTGCTACACCACTAAGATGACGTGCTACGGACGCGAAATTTAACCGACAGGAAGAAGATGCTGTGATCGGTGGAATCGGTGGGTTCAGGAGGGAAATACGGAACGCCGTGCTGGATCCCAACGGCCTCGTATCACTAGCAGTCGAGATGACAGGCATCTTATCCGCATGGCTGTAATGGATCGTGCAGCCACGTCTCGATCCCTCAGTCAACAGATGGGGACGTTTGCAAGACAACAACCATTTGCACGAACAGTTCGACGACGTTTGCAGCAGCATGGACTATCAGCTCGGAGACCGTGGCTGCGGTTACCCTTGACGCTGCATCACAGACAGGAGCGCCTGCGATGGTGTACTCAACGACGAACCTGGGTGCACCAATGGCAAAACGTCATTTTTTCGGATGAATCCAGCTTCTGTTTACAGCATCATGATGGTCGCATCCGTGTTTGGCGACATCGCGGTGAACGCACATTGGAAGCGTGTATTCGTCATCGCCATGCTGGCGTATCACCCGGCGTGATGGTATGGGGTGCCACTGGTTACACGTCTCGGTCACCTCTTGTTCGCATTGACGGCACTTTGAACAGTGGACGTCACACTTCAGATGTGTTAAGACCCGTGGCTCTACCCTTCATTCGATCCCTGCGAAACTCTACATTTCAGCAGGATAATGCACGACCGCATGTCGCAGGTCCTGTACGGGGCTTTCTGGATACAGAAAATGTTCGATTGTTGCCCTGGCCAACACATTCCCCAGATCTCTCACCAATTGAAAACGTCTGGTCAATGGTGGCCGAACAACTGGCTCGTCACAATGCGCTAGTCACTACTCTTGATGAACTGTGGTATCGTGTTGAAGCTGCATGGGCAGCTGTACCTGTACACGCCATCCGAGCTCTGTTTGACTCAATGCCCAGGCGTATCAAGGCCGTTATTAGGGCCAGAGGTGGTTGTTCTGGGTACTGATTTCTCAGGATCTACGCACCCAAATTGCGTGAAAATGTAATCACATGTCAGTTCTAGTATAATATATTTGTCCAATCAATACCCGTTTATCATCCGCATTTCTTCTTGGTGTAGCAATTTTAATGGCCAGTAGTGTATTTTTTGCTCTGAACAGCGCTGCTACCTGCCGAGAAGTGGTCGGTTTAATTCTAACTTACATCTCCATTGTTGTCAGTGAGAATAAACGGAGGAAGCTTGTCTTGTTCTGTGTTTAGTAAAAGCTTTTTTGTTTTTTAGTCGTTTATTTTTATTCTTGTTATCTCACTTGTACGGAGAGCAACAATATTTAGAATAATTTTTTTCACCATATCAATGTCTGAATAATATCTTCTTCGTTATTTATTTTAGTTTGATAGTTTCTTCTGTGGATCACGAATGCCAACATGGTCGGGAGAAGTGTCCGCACTACTCGATACTTCTAAAATAAAACACGCATAATACAACAGCTATAACTGACTTCTAAACCCTTTCATACACAAAGCTATCATTCGCCTTTCTATTCCTTTGTGACAATTTTGAATTAATTAAGTTATATTACTTAAAACTGTCTGTGTTCTGTTATATTTTTGCCTAAAACAATTGTAAGCCGACTGGTGTAGTGACCGTTTGGTATTCTTTCAAAAACTAGAGCTGAAGAAGCCTATAAAATGTGCCCGCAGATAAAAATTAAAAAAAAACATTGTATCCTGTTGTGATGGCACTGGCCACAAAACCCGTTAGGTAGCGCAGGTTGATCATCCTTCAGAAAAATGCATGTAGTTCCAATATATTATTTTTCTTTATCACTTAAAAATATTTGGTGAAATACCTTATAATACATAGATTCAAAATGTGTAAGTAATAAGCGTCTATCAATAACCATGGTTTGGTCAAAATCGAATTTCTCTTTGAGTGGCCAGTTTACAACCCCCCCCCCCCCCCCCACTCCTTACCATTCCCTAAACGGCCCGACGAGTTGTCGCCTTACAACGTCAATATTGGCTCTTAAGCAAAAAAGTTTGACAACCACTGGTCTACCCGAATGTGAGAAGCGAAGATTGTAAGACTTGTGACTTTTGGAAGTACGCCTGCATCCACACCCTGAAAAGCATTGTCGACTGCAAGGCAGAGGGTGCCTAATACTGTTATCATATATTAAGCTTCCTTCCCGTTCTGTTCGCGTATGGCCAGCAGAACGAATGTCTGCTTAAATGAATCTGCGCACGCTGTGTTTAGTCGAATCTTGCCTTTGCGTTACGTAGGCGGTTGTAGTATTTTCCTAGATTGCTCGATAAATATTGATTGTTGAGAGACTTCGTAAGTAGGCTTTGGCCGGATACCTGGTGTCTATCATCAAGTTCAGTCCAATTCAGGTTTTCGGCATTTCCACGACGCTCTCGCTCGACTGAAACAAACCTGTTCGTGGTGTGGATCCAACACACTTGAGCAGCATTCTACGATGGGTCGCACGGGTGTTCCCCAATAAGCTACAAATTATCGAACTTTGCGGGCTGCTTTAACTACGATCGAATTTATATGACCATTCCACTTCATATCCAAAGAAGTCGTTTCGCCCACGTATTTGTACGAGTAGACTGATTCAGTTGTGCTCAACTGATATTGTGTTTTGTGAAGTGCATGATTTAGCATTTCTGAACGCAAAATGCCATTTTTCAAGCCTTGCTCTACTTTGAAATCCAGTCAAGATCTGACTGAATATTTGTGCAGCTTATTTCAGATAGTACTTCATTACAGATAACTGTAAAACGTTACTATTAATATTGTCTACCTCGTCATTAATATGCAACATGGTCAACAAAGGTTCCAATGCACTTCCTCGAGGAACTCCTGAAGTTATTTCCTCATCTGTTAATGGCTCTCCATCCGAGATAAAGTGCTGTGCCCTCCCTACAAGAACATTCTCAATCAGTCACAAATTTCTTTTAGTACTCCATACGATCGTAGTTCCATTAACAAGCTTTGGCGTGGAACTTGCTGACATGTACTATCCGTGTGAGTGCTCGCGGAGGCCAGTGTCGGTCGATATCAGTCAAATACCGCTGCTCGACCTGGTAACAAGACAAGTGCTGTTGTACTTTCGCAAGAGCCCGTTAACGCACTTGATTAGGTATCAGCCGCCCACGGCCGGCTGCGAGGAGATGAATGAACGACAGCTCCGCTTATCAGCCGCTGCGCACGCTACCTATGTGATTCTGCGAACGCTTCAGAGAAGTGTTAGGGACTTGCGCAAGGGAACGATAAGTTTTGAGATTCCCCGATAACTCTCCAAACGCTGCGTCCCTCTCGGCGTACCAGCAAACATGTAGGTACTCAGCAGAGCGACAGATAACCGCCCAGCATCCCCAGAAACACGACGACAAGGGACACTCTTGGGCGCTACCGGAAGTGATTCGGGGCAAAAACAAACGTGTCAGATCTCAAAACTAGTTGCATCGGTCTTATGACGCTTCGACTCTGGTTACATCTTGTTTCCACAGCTTTGCGAGTACGGACACGGACTAGCAAGTTTTCTGCCGCCGCCCGTGAAAGGTTCGGCGATCGCCGCGTGATATCCCATCGCTGTGCTGCATACAGTATACCGTACTGTTTGGGATGCCATCCATTCACGTCGTGTTCCTATGTTCACACTCCGAAAATGCGTCTATGACAGTGTTACGAGTCGTCTTTGTTGATAGTAACTAACTCCGTGGCTGTGCTCTTGGATTATCCGACTTGAAATAAACCTAAGTCTTTTCGTTAGTTGTTAGTTCTCAGAACAAAGGTGGGTGAGAAAAGTAGTGAGACCGACAACACTGCGAGCGACCTGGCAACTCTATATTGTAGACTATGGGTTCCAAACCTCGGGATAATTACCTCCTGCGGGGTCAAATGAAATCTTCTGATGAATACAAACTAGACGATTCGATTCTGTTTCAGTCACGGAAGTAAATTATTTTCTAATGGTCATTACTATCATCACAATTTTGTAAGACTCTAATATTGATTATATAAGTTATCGATAATTACGCTTTCTCAATTAATGGTATTAATGCGGTGGAGGTTACGAGTTCCTCACATAGTCCACCCACTACACACGCATGTTGTGCTTTGTCCGTACATCGCTGATGATAAAAGTGCGACATATACGTAACAAACGCTAAATATCTCAAGAAAATATCTTCTCCAAGTTGTAGGTAGTACCTGCAGTGGTCCAGAAATTGCTTCGTTACTCGTTTCGAAACAGATACATGAATCACTTAACAGCATGACACAGAAGTAGCTACGTAAGGGTTACTATAGTGTTGTACACAGTATTATTATTATTGGTGTGGTCAGGCACACAGTATTAACAGCCCGAAGTCTTCCAATTTCCGCCAGTTCAGAAGAAAGGAGAGCAGCGATGAAGTGCTTTACGTACAGTAAGTACAGCAAGCACGTACAGTAAGTAAGTCACTTCATCGCTGCTCTCCTTTCTTCTGAACTGGCGGAAATTGGAAGACTTCGGGCTGTTAATACTGTGTGCCTGACCACACCAATAATAATAATACTGTGTACAACACTATAGTAACCCTTACGTAGCTACTTCTGTGTCATGCTGTTAAGTGATTCATGTATCTGTTTCGAAACGAGTAACGAAGCAATTTCTGGACCACTGCAGGTACTACCTACAACTTGGAGAAGATATTTTCTTGAGATATTTAGCGTTTGTTACGTATATGTCGCACTTTTATCATCAGCGATGTACGGACAAAGCACAACATGTGTGTGTAGTGGGTGGACTATGTGAGGAACTCGTAACTTCCACCACCAGTGTTCCAAGAAAAGTCTTTCATTCTAGAGTTTAGTTAGGTGCTAAAATTGGTGATAATCTGGGGAGGGGGGGTGGGGGGCGACAGACGGCAGTGTAGGACACACATTTTAAATGTGATTGCTTGTGCAGGTCAAGGAAGTGCTGCAATGCAGAGGAGTAATGCAAGGGAAGTATGTTTTGTGACAAGTGTCTACCGTCACTGTGGATAGTTGGCTACCCTCACTGTGGATAGTTAGCTTCCTTATCTCAGAAGGAGTTGTTGGTAGCACTTGAAATGCACCATGAATTCCCTCGTCATTTATTCTAACACACACACACATATATATACAGGGTGAGTCACCTAACATTACCGCTGGATATATTTCGTAAACCACATCAAATATTGACGAATCGATTCCACAGACCGAACGTGAGGAGAGGGGCTAGTGTAATTGGTTAATACAAACCATAAAAAAACGCACGGAAGTATGTTTTTTAACACAAACCTACGTTTTTTTAAATGGAGCCCCGTTAGTTTTGTTAGCACATCTGAACATATAAACAAATACGTAATCAGTGCCGTTTTTGCATTGTAAAATGTTAATTACATCCGGAGATATTGTAACCTAAAGTTGACGCTTGAGTACCACTCCTCCGCTGTTCGATCGTGTGTATCGGAGAGCACCGAATTACGTAGGGATCCAAAGGGAACGGTGATGGACCTTAGGTATAGAAGAGACTGGAACAGCACATTACGTCCACATGCTAACACCTTTTTATTCGTCTTTTTCACTGACGCACATGTACATTACCATGAGGGGTGAGGTACACGTACACACGTGGTTTCCGTTTTCAATTACGGAGTGGAATAGAGTGTGTACCGACATGTCAGGCCAATAGATGTTCAATGTGGTCACCATCATTTGCTGCACACAATTGCAATCTCTGGCGTAATGAATGTCGTACACGCCGCAGTACATCTGGTGTAATGTCGCCGCAGGCTGCCACAATACATTGTTTCATATCCTCTGTGGTTGTAGGCACGTCACGGTACACATTCTCCTTTAACGTACCCCACAGAAGGAAGTCCAGAGGTGTAGGATCAGGTGAACGGGCTGGCCAATTTATGCGTCCTCCACGTCCTATGAAACGCCCGTCGAACATCCTGTCAAGGGTCAGCCTAGTGTTAATTGAGGAATGTGCAGGTGCACCATCATGCTGATACCACATACGTCGACGCGTTTCCAGTGGGACACACTCTATTCCACTTCGTAATTGAAAACGGAAACCACGTGTGTACGTTTACCTCACCCCTCATGGTAATGTACATGTGCGTCAGTGAAAAAAGACCAATAAAAAGATGTTAGCATATGGACGTAATGTGCTGTTCCAGTCTCTTCTGTACCTAAGGTCCATCACCGTTCCCTTTGGATCCCTACGTAATTCGGTGCTCTCCGATACACACGATCGAACAGCGGTGGAGTGGTACTCAAGCGTCAACTTTAGGTTACAATATCTCCGGATGTAATTAACATTTTACAATGCAACAAACGGCACTGATTACGTATTTGTTTATATGTTCAGATCTGCTAACAAAACTAACGGGGTTCCATTTAAAAAAAACGTAGGTTTGTGTTAAAAAACATACTTCCGTGCATTTTTTTATGGTTTGTATTAACCAATTACACTAGCCCCTCTCCTCACGTTCGGTCTGTGGAATCGATTCAGTATTTGATGCGGTTTACGAAATACATCCAGCGGTAACGTTAGGTGACTCACCCTATATATATATATATATATTTGCTAAAGTTGATGATAATGTGGGGGAGTACTGGGACTACTGTTGTAGACCGATGTGTTCGTCCCTTTCTGAGGCTCAATCCGAGTTTCAGCTCCGTACATTCGTCACCTGATTTCTGAGAGCGCAGTCAGTGAAGTTGTGTTTTTGGGTGCAGTAGAATATAGTGCAACATTATGCTATCAAGTTTTGTGTTAAACTTGGAGAATCTGCGAGTGTGACCTCCGAAGAGTTGAAACAGTCCCATGGGGAAAAATTCCTTATGGAGAGTACAAGTTTTTCGCTGGCACGAATCATTTTTGGACGGCCGAGAACACGTTGAAGATGAACCTCGCTCAGCGAAACATTCAACTTCAAAAACCGACGAAAACGTCGAAAGTGTGCGTGCTCTTGTGAGATCAGACCAAGCGTTTTACAAAGATGTTCTTGAAAGGCTCAGGAAAAAGGTAATCGAGTGAAACCGAACACTGCAGACAAAAAGGATGCTGCATCACGACAACGCCTCATGACGCACGGCCTCTTCCATCACGGAAATTTTGATCTCAAAAGGTTTTCTTATTCCACAGGCCCCCTTATTCATCTCATCTGAGTTGTTCTGACATTTTTCTTGTGCGGGAATTGAAAAATGTCTTGGAATGGGACTCTGGAAAACATTCAGAAGAATGTGACCGACATGTGAAAGGCGCTACCAGTTGACACTTTTCAGCACTGCTACCAAGACTGAGAACAACGACTCTGCCTCTGTGTAGCTGCCAAAGACATCTACTTTGAAGGGGACAATATTGTTGTTTGAAAAAGACAAAACTTTGTTAGACAAAAAACAGTCTCATTACTCCTCTGACGCACATCGTGTGTACCTATCAAAAGTTTGGGTAAGGTGAAGCAAATCGGTCCAATGATTCGTGTTTGCAAACTACATCCACGTGTTCACATAATGCACACGCTCCTGGTGTAATAGATGAGTGTTTTCATAACCTCAGTTGTCCAGCGACTTCATTTACCCTAGTAAACGCAACCATACTTCATCAGAAAAGACAGTATTTCAGGATCAATGTCTCCATCGTGCACAAACTGAAATAGCTAGTTGCAGTGCTGCTGTCGAGCGATTTGTGAGTTAATCAGTCCCCGAGTTACCGTTACTTTGTGTGGTTTCATTTCGAGCGTGTGCACAGCCCTGTGAACAGACACTACTCACACAACCAGCGTGGAGCGCTCAGCGGCGCAAGCATCAGCTCTGACTTCTTTCCGACGCCGCTCCTCAGTCGTCTCGTTCTGATGTGCCGCCCGTCAAGGTCCGTGTAACCGGCCGGGCCGTGAGTAATGGTGAGACCCCGGCCGCGGTACTAGTTACCCCGCCGTACGCGAGACACACTGTACTTTACACGACTTTCCAATGATTTGAGGTAAGGTGCTCCATAAAAATTCACGCCTTCTACGAGATTATCGGCTGGCCACGCTAAAGAAAATGTGTCGTCTCCAACGAAAGTCTTTCGACAGGCAATGGTTTCAACACCAGTAAATAGTAATGACACAATAGCAAGCCAGATTCCGTAGAAAAAGTTACTAACATGACAACTCCCAAAGTTTCACGTTCTTCAACGCCACGTTAAAGGGGGGGGGGGGGGGGTCGTGAGGGGGGCTAAGGGCCGCACAGGAACATACGCTGCTTTTCGTTCACTCTGTCTTTTTCTCTGGATGAAATTTATTACGCCGATAAAAAAATTTATTTCATCTGCTAGCCAGAACAACAAAATAGCTATTAAGTAACCGAAGCGATCAGTACGGAGAGACAATTTCTACAGCTTCAAACATCAATTTTCGACTAAAAATAAGCAATCAGTAGAGTAAAGGCAGAGATTTGCTTATACCTACCACCGAACTCTAGGCCACTTTTGTATCATTTTGCATTCTGCGTAAAATGCCAACTTGCAGACAAGCTATTATTCCAGTCATGTATTAGAAGATTTTCTAAATCTGACATGTGCCACATCATCAGAATACATCATTGTACTATATGCTGAACAACAGACGAAACCTTTACATTAAAAAATTTGAAACTGCAATTTTAAAGTCTGTCAAATGAAGACTTTTTTCTAACGCATCTTAGTGTTTCTTTACAATCCCCAGTGCGGATTCCCGACCCAGCACAATTACGCACATAAATTACAGCGTCAACTCTGAAGACAGCGACAGCAAAAATGGTTCAAATGGCTCTGAGCACTATGGGACTTAACATCTGAGGTCATCAGTCCCCTAGAACTTAGAACTACTTAAACCTAACTAACCTAAGGACATCACACACATCCATGCCCGAGGCAGGATTCGAACCTGCGACCGTAGCAGTCGCGCGGTTCCCGACTGAAGTGCCTAGAACCGCTCGGCCACAAGGGCCAGCACAGCGACAGCATATTAGCAAAACAAACTGTTACCGTTGTTCCTGATAGGGATATTTATTCCATTACTTCATATATTTTTCTACGTAGAGAAGGTGAAATGGGAAGTGTGAGTATTGCAACATATGTGATCTCACCTAAGCACTACTACGCACTTTTCAGTCAAACTAAATGATCTAAATGACGAGACACTTTGCAAAGCAAAACTAAAATCACGCTCTTTCAATATACGCTGGGCAGTGACACATTTATATTTAGACATTAAAAAATTCATATCTTTGAAAGTATATGGTTTCAAATATGTTGTTCGATTATTATACTGGACCTTGGTCAGCTGATATTGCAGCTGTTACTGTGACGGAGCCCCGACACATGCACAGACCTGCTTCGGTATTGATCTCATCCAGCTGCGCGGCTAGAATGCAGCTGTATGCGGAAGCTTCTCTCTAAATTTTCTCCTGTGTGTGTACCACCATGCCACAACTACTCAAGCGAACAGATGGAAAGTGATGGCTGTAAGATGCTGCCTGTTAACCAGATTACGGCATTTTAGACGTTTGCGCGCGGATTCATGAGGAATACCAGTAAGTGAAGATTGTCGAAGGAGACCACAACAATAAGCCACAAATACTTTTGAAAAGATTTTATTTTATTGCCCTACCGTTTCGAAGAGCTATGCCCATCTCCCGATGGCTACATTTACTTCTGTGGCACAGGCCTTGTGAATGTCTTCAGTGACACTGTAATTGATGTAAGACTGCATAATCTATTAACTTACCGTGCTCCAAAACAATCTTTCTACATTTATAGAATATGCATTAGTCTTTTAACCGATTTTGATCTGAAGTTGCACAACGTTAAAAGTATTGAGTCTCACAGCGGCACAACACGACATAGATGAATTTTTGAACAGATTGTTCAAAAATTGTATTTGTAGGCGGTTGGGTTTCATTCATCTAATTTTGTTGCAGATAAAAAAAAACAGTTATACGAATGGCCTGCATGTAACGATGTTTTCACAGAGAAAATGTATGTCATTGATAAACCTACGGAGACGCTCCAAAACATAGCGAGTTGTCGTGATGTGATGTACAGAACACGCAAAATACTAAACTTCCGCGTGAAACATCCACTGCTCAAAGTCAATGCAGCAGTCTGGAAAGTTGGGTACGCGAGAAAACAGACCCTCTTCTTTAGGATTTCTTGCTGATCAAATTTAATTTAATAAGAGCCAGGGCGTTCAATTAAAATCAGTAGGACTTTTTTAAACTAATAGCGCACGTATCGCATCACTACATCCGACATGTTTTTGCCATACTAATGGTATAGACAGATACCTCCGCCAAGCTTACACAGCTTAACATCTACGCAGCAAAATGTTCCACTCACAAGTGCCGCGATGGGCAAACTTGGCCTTTCACCAAGTGAGCGATAGGTGGCAAAACACAAAAGCAACTTGCACATTTCACAAATGTCCGATAACTGTTAACTGCTACGCCTGTACTACATTTCGAATGTAATCTGATGAGTTGCCCAACTTTTATTCTGACTTCCTGTGGACGTTTGCAGTCCCCTTGGAAAGTAACCTTCAACTGCTCGTCTCTGCGAGATGCTCACTGTCCAATTGCGACATACCGCACAGATACTGACTTGGGACTGCAAACGGAACCCAAAGTCAGGAATATCCTGCAGTGACGTCTTTTAATGCAAACATGAAAAAAAACATGGCAGCTAGTACAGAATACAGATGGCATTGTTCAAAATGTTTTAAGTGTAGTGTTCGTATGAAATGTAGCGGATGAAAGCAGACTCCATGCGCTATGAAGCTGCTTCATAGGCTTAATTTCTCATCAGGTACCGGTAACTACTGTGCCAATGTATTTTCCTAGGATTGTTACAAGGCAGGAATTGTTTTTCCTTTATAGTCATTTTGCAATGGATATTTTCATATACCTCTGAGAAAAAGTTCGGATTCCGACTTGTGGTCTGCTGGAATACGAAATACAATTATTTATTTATCTTTTCTCTCTGCCAGGGATCACCTGCAAAAAAACAAGTAGTCACTGATGACTCACTGCACATACAGTTCACAAATATCGGTACAATTTTTTTTAACTAACATAGGGATCGAGAAGTTTGCTGTAATAGCAGCGAGGGCGTTTGTGCGCAATGTTCTAACGGAAAGGGCAACGCTATTCTTCTGTGATGAATAACAGAAGTGTACGGCAAAGGTCAACTAGTTTGATTTGAAAATCTATAAATATAGCGCGTCGTTTCTCTATTTTTTTTTCTCTTGTCTGCGAGGCTTATCAAAATTTGAACCTATAGAAGAGTGCGCACCTTTCAGTTAGTATATGTTGTAGTCACTTTTAAATCGCCCACGGCATTGCCCTAAAATTCCGTGACGTCGTATACGTGCAAAGGTGACAGGTTCTGTGTATCTAGAAGCTTGAACAGCAACCTGCACCAAAATAGCAAATCGCTGCCTCAGACTACATCTCATTTTCATACGCTAAGAATATCAATATGTGCAAAAATATTTAAAAAAATAAGCGGAAATAGCTGCGTAGTGGAGATGTGGCAGTTTAACCTGTCTATTTGCTGTCTCCTTAAGACCAAACTAAGCAACTCTCAACAAACATTCCGCAGGCACTCCCGTCGCATACAGCAACACTTACACAACGATACAGTTACATCCATACATCCAGGAATGCAGTTTTCGCACATATTTTTTGCGAACAGACATACTGACAAGCATGCAAACATCCATACGCGGACAAATGTCACAATCACACTGTTTGCCTAAGCAAATACACAAGACAACACTTGAGGAACCACACGACTGACAACTGTTTTTTTACATTTTCACGGCAATATCCGCCGTGCACTCTCTCGTTTCTAATCCGCAGCGCAGGACAGCGTCACGACGCTGACTTGGCGCCTCTCGCTCCCGGACGGAAATGACGGCGGCACCGCGAGGCATAAATTGAGAAAAATCACAGCCGCTACTAAGCAATTTGAGCGTCGTTTAGCACCCATTGGGATAGTACGGCAGGGAGTGCCCCTTTTCCCGCGCGCTAACGCAAGCCGCGGCCAGCTCCCGCTATCGACCGCATCCGTCTGTCCTCCGCTCGGCCAGATGGTGGGGGCCGGGCGGTGGAGGGGGCAGGTGGGCGGCGCGGGCTCCCGGGGTGGGGACCGCCCCTCCACCGAGCGCGCGCTCTCTGTCTGGTCTGACGTCACTGCAGTGACGCTGCCGTGATGACGGCGCGGCCGGCCAATAGCGGCGCCGCTTCGATCCCTCAGCTGCTACGGCTCACTTCCCCGCCGGCCGTTACGTCACACAGCGTCTGACGTCACGGGCCGGTCTCTGAAGGCGGTGTTTTATAATAGGGTTAGAGGGCCGGTGCGAGAGCCAGTCTCGTGCGATACTTGTCACGGTGCGGACGCGCGCTGCCGTACAGCGGTGCACCCACAGAGGGACACAGTTACTAGCCAGCCGCGCCGCAACTGGACAGTCAGCCACGGCGGATCGCACCGGCAGTGAGTGAGAGGCGAACGCGACGCGACAGGCAGAGTGCAGCGTGCTGGAGCAGTCGGAACAGCAGCAGTCTCCACAGCCGCCGTCTCCGCCCCTACGAGCGTCTCCGCCCCCGGCGCCTACGCCGCCGCCGCCGCCCCCGGAGCCGACTTCGCCGTCGCCGCCAGGTGGGTGGTGAGCCGCCTTGCCGCCGGTTCGCGGCGGCGCGACCTGCCCCGACAGTGAAAGTGCTGTGACAGAAACACCACCCCTCAGACCTCCCAGCCCAGCCAGAAACACACAAACGTAGCCGTTGCGGCCTATGCCGGTTCTGTCCTATGTCGGATAACGCTACCACGTACTGTTCCGTGCGACAGTGCCCGGGGTGTGGGGGGATATCTCGGTCAGGATGATGCTCGGAAGACATGCGAACGACAACGTGCTCCCACCACAGCAAATGCTACGACAGCAACAACAACAGTCAGCAAGGTGTCCACGACATCAACGCTGCAGCGTTCTTTAGTAAGTCTGGCCCATGTACAGAAATGGTTTTTGTTTTGCTCTCTCTCTCTGTCTCTCTCTCTCTGTCTTTGCTTGCTGAGTGAGAAAAGGAAACACTAACATACACCTGTGCACTGACCACTCCCGTTTCACGTCCAGAGCACCTTGTGCTAACTAACAAACACACCCAGCATGAACGGGACCGAGAATCCAGTGTATCACAACACGAACTCACTGCTGCTAAAATGTCAGTAAATCCGCTTTAACCGCACGTATGCCTCTCAGATTGGGCTGTAAATATTACTTTATTAAGAGGTGTAGAGGATACAGGAGGTTTTTTTGGGGGGGACTATCGTTTATTGATCATTGGTCGAGTGTGCCGACACTGTCACCGAGTGGATTCGTTCGGAGCTGTTTTTTGAGCGATTAGAAAGTGCCTGTTCTCGGCTCGGAGGCCAGAAGTGTACTGCAGCTGGGCAGACGCCGCCCGCCGCCAGCCTTAACGGTACAGTGGCGACGCCGCGCGGAGAGAAAGTGTAGTGGACCGTGCTGGTGTCGGTGGTGGTGGCAGTGCCGGTCTGGTGATGGTGGAGGAGGAGCGACAGAACCGGTACCACACGCCCGGCCGGCGCCAAGAAAAGCTGTCGCGCCGCCCGCCCTCCGGATGACTGACGACCGTCTTGACTGAGGGGACCCACCAAACGAATTGTTTCGCCGGCCAACAAAAACCGCTTGGCGATCTCAATCGTCCGCTGCCGGTGTTAACCGAAACTTTTTTTCGACCCGTGGGCTTCCTGTCCGCTCGCTCCGGCACGCCGACGGCCGCCTCGTGTTTATAAATACGCCGGCGCATTTTCGTTTCCCGTGCGTTATTTTCCGCGCGACGCTGGCCGAACGCAGCGTGTCCTCACGTGGCCCGGCTGTGACGCGCTGCCGCTGACGTAACCCCGACGCTCCATCTTCCCCTGCCTCCTCCTCTTTTTTTTCGCCGCAGGCGCCGCGAACACTTTACGGGAGATCCCGTAATTGCTTGCGTCACTCGTGACGTCAATCCACGCCCATGCGCCACGTGACGTCATGCGGGCGCATCAGGGAATTGATCCGGCGGGGTGACGTCATTGCGGGCTATCTCAGTCTTCCCGTGCGCGTCTCTCTCGCACAACCGCGTTCTGTCTTTATCTCGCTCGGTAACGCGACCGCAGCGCTTCCAGCGGCAGCTGCCGAAAGCTCAGCCTTCGCCACTGCCGATACGCGCTAACCTGTAAGCAACCTTCCATGTAAACTAATCCGTGTTTCTTTCAGGCAGACAATTAGCGATCGCATCAATCTAATCCATGTTTGTTCCGTAATACATCATAATTTTAATAATACGTCAAAAGTAACCCCTGACAATGCTTCCCGTCTATCTGTGCTAGTATTGTCAGCAAGAGGTGTATAACCGGCTTGCTACGGCCAGTTGTCTCTATACTGAGTGTTGCGACCGAGGGAAAAAGTTAAGTGAAGAAACGGTAAAAGGGATGTCTGTTACAAAGCACCAGCACAGAAATCCCTCGCACTTGGTAACGAAGAAAATGTCTGAACGGCAGGTGCTGTCAGGAGAATAAGTTTTTCTCCCGTGGCTTGTTGCCTCCCAGTGAAACTCAGGCAACGCCCCCTGCCCCCACCTTCGATGCGAGTTCAGTGACGCTCAAATCGAGTGACGTCACCACCCGGTTGCAGTCGGTCCCGCTAGGTGGCAGCAGCGGACGCCGTGGAGATAACACCCCGTTATTGGATCAAGAAACCTCACTTCGGGATTATGGTCACCCCGAAGAGATTCGCAAGAGCAAAAAAGTGACTGCAAACTGACTCTTGCGGCCTCAGCTCTCGCATGCTGGTGGTGAATCCTTTGGAGTAAACAACACCGCTAACAACAGTTATGTATGCTGTTATGGAAAGACCATTCGATTTCAATCCGCCGGATAGTTCGTCACGCCGAAAGAGAGTGTAGGTCATGTCAGTTATTTGTTATTTAATGATTCAGAAATCATTTGAGTAAAGCGACATCGGATGGCAACTAATGCAACATGCAGAAAGTTAACATTCTATCTCCTGGTGTGTTAGCATTACGATTTCTAAAATGCATTTATATTTCAACACAGTGCTTAAGAAAACTTCGGCTTTTAGGAAGTTGTTGAGTGTATGGCTCCTTCTGTTTGAACGAATATGTTGCTTCTTGTCTTCGTTTTGCTTATATTACTCAAGCCACTCAGAACTGAATAAATCACAAAGATTTGCGGTAATACGCGAGCGTTGAATAGATCAGGCTTTTTTGATTATTCTGTGTACGAAATGAATGACACTGCACGATACAAAATATCGTTTTATAGGTCTTCCGTTTAACTGTGACTTTTAATTCCAGACATCTTTGCGAATTTTTTAAGTTCCGCTTTAACGACATTCACATTTACCTCTCTGGGCTGATGTAATCTCTGCAACTTGTCGAGTTGAACGTTCTTTTACGTATGACTGAAAGCGTACATCTGGTGCGAATTTCTGAAAGTGGAAGCAGAAAAAATTACTCTTTATTGCAGCCTCTGTTTAGTTCGCGTAATTTTGTCGTACGTGACGAGACTTTGGGTTCGTCGCATTTCTACCAGCAATTTCACCTCCTGCGTGATCTGCATATAGTCCTGTTTACCCTCGAGGCAGAATCATCATCTTGTTTGGCACAATCCGCCCATTTCCATTCGCTATAGCTACCATGTCTCATTGCTCTCTATCGACGTAGCCATGATTTGGCCCTCGGTTACATTTTCAATTGAGAGACACGTCTGTATTTAGCTTCTGGACTAATCCACCGTCAAATGCAGTGGATAGGTGTTCGCTGCTTGCCTGTGTTTCGCTACTGCGTTGCGCCCTTGTAGACCCAACGTCTGCACAGTTGGTATCAACATAGCTACGTCTATACTTCGCAGACCATTTTACGGTGTGTGGCGGAAGGTAACTCTTGTACCATCACTGCCCCCATTCCCGTCCCACTCACGAATGGAGCGTGGAAATAAAAACTGTCGATACACTTCCGTATGAGTTCTAATTTCTCCGACGTTTTCGTTGTGGTCATTTCGCCAGACATGTGTGGGAGGAAGCACACATTGTCGACTCTTTTTCGAACGTACGCTCTCGAAACTTCGGCGTAACTTTATCCGTTATACATGAAGCTTCTCTTGCAGTGACTCACACTGGAGTCTGTTGTGCATCTCCGCAACGGTCTTGCGCTTTTAAATGACCCCACGACGAAACGTAACGCTCCTCTTAGGATCTTCTCTACTATTCTGTTAAACCGATTTGGCAAGGGCTCAGACTAATGAAAAATACTCAAGAACCAGTCGAACAAAATTCTTGTACGCCACTACTTTCGCGGACGAATTTCATTTCCTTGAGATTCTTCTCATGATACTCAGCTTGGTATCTGCTTTCCCTACAACTGGTATGTGGTTATTCCACTTTAGGTCGCCTGAACGGTTGTTCCTAAGAGTTTTACTTGGTTCAAATGGCTCTGAGCACTATGAAACTTAACTTCTGAGGTCATCAGTCGCCTAGAACTTAGGACTACTTAAACCTAACTAACCTAAGGACAGCACACACATCCATGCCCGAGGCCGGATTCGAACCTGCGACCGGAGCGGTCGCTCGGTTCCAGACTGTAGCGCCTAGAACCGCACGGCCACTCCCGCCGGCAACAGTTTTACTGTCTTCACTGTTTCCAGTGGAACAGTAACGTATCACTGCGCCTGTTGACGCACAATACGTTATGTTTATTTACGTTCAGGGATAACTGCCAGTCCTGCGCGACGTCTGCGGGTCGTACCTCGCAGCTCAGTGCGTCGCATACTATTTCACTTACGTTGTGTCCCTTTGCTGAATGACTGTTAGCAGTTTTTTTCCAGTTTGTGTACGCATAAGGTAGATGTCGGAATGACCCCTCGAAAAGTACGCGGCCACTTTTCGCACCGACTCCTCTCCGACACGCTCATGTACTCCCTCTGTACTGACCTGATCTTCCTTTCTTCTGAACTAGCGTGTTGCCAACAAGTCTGACAGAATGGTGTACAAAAATGGAACGTGACTGTGAGGCAGTAGTGTTTGTCGCACGGAAACGACGTACACGGCTGTGACAGGGAGGCAACGGGCAGATTTCCGACGTGGAAATTAATTGGGCTCGGCTGACGGCTGTCCAGACACCGCTGCAGATACGCCTGGAGACGGCAGGTCCTGTTCTTGCGTCCCCCTCCGACATTAATCACCGTGGAATAGCTTTCTGGCGACTCGTTTTCCCGCACTCTTTCTGCGCATTAATTACGCCGCGCGCTGCAGTGTGAGACGCCCCGCTGCCGCAGCACGGAGGCTGGCGGGCGCAGCGTTTTTACTGAGGCTCCGATACGACGGCGGCCGCGTGGCGACACACATTAAAAAGCCACGTGCGGGCATTACTCCGCTTTTACGCGAGCCGCAGCCACTGTTCCGCGCTGCGAATAAAAGGCGCGCACTTATTTCGAGGCCCGTAAAGTGTGTCTGCACAAGTGGGTCCGTACCACGGCTCTGCGGACACACACCAGAGTCGCTGAAACCAGCTTTCGCTTTTCTCTGGATTTCCTACAGTCCAGCCACAAATGTCGGGAAGCCTCAATGCTGATTTTTTCTCAAATCAAAGATTTGACAATACCCTTTAAATGCTCAGAAACGTGAAATCGTGTCGCTCTCAAAACGAAAACACATAGTGTACTTTGACTACAAAGTCACTGAATCACAAGTCTCCATCTACATGATTACTCTGCAATTCACATTTAAGTGCTTGGCAGAGGGTTCATCGAACCACAATCATACTATCTCTCTACCATTCCACTCCCGAACAGCGCGCGGGAAAAACGAACACCTAAATCTTTCTGTTCGAGCTCTGATTTCTCTTATTTTATTTTGATGATCATTCCTATCTATGTAGGTTGGGCTCAACAAAATATTTTCGCATTCGGAAGAGAAAGTTGGTGACTGAAATTTCGTAAATAGATCTCGCCACGACGAAAAACGTCTTTGCTTTAATGACTTCCACCCCAACTCGCGTATCATATCTGCCACACTCTCTCCCCTATTACGTGATAATACAAAACGAGCTGCCCTTGTTTGCACCCTTTCGTTGTCCTCCGTCAATCCCACCTGGTAAGGATCCCACACCGCGCAGCAATATTCTAACAGAGGATGAACGAGTGTAGTGTAAGCTTGGACTTGTTGCATCTTCTAAGTGTCCTGCCAATGAAACGCAACCTTTGGCTCGCCTTCCCCACAATATTATCTATGTGGTCTTTCCAGCTGAAGTTGTTCGTAATTTTAACACCCAGGTACTTAGTTGAATTAACAGCCTTGAGAATTGTACTATTTATCGAGTAATCGAATTCCAACGGATTTCTTTTGGAACTGATGTGGATCACTTCACACTTTTCGTTATTTAGCGTCAACTGCCACCTGCCACACCATACAGCAATCTTTTCTAAATCGCTTTGCAACTGATACTGGTTTTCGGATGACCTTACTAGACGGTAAATTACAGCATCATCTGCGAACAACCTAAGAGAACTGGTCAGATTGTCACCCAGGTAATTTATATAGATCAGGAACAGCAGAGGTCCCAGGACGCTTCCCTGGAGAACACCTGATATCACTTCAGTTTTACTCTATGATTTGCCGTCTATTACTACGAACTGCGACCTTCCTGGCAGGAAATCACGAATCCAGTCGCACAACTGAGACGATACCCCATAGGCCCGCAGCTTGATTAGAAGTCGCTTGTGAGGAACGGTGTCAAAAGCTTTCCGGAAATCTAGAAAAACGGAATCAACTTGAGATCCCCTGTCGATAGCGGCCATTACTGTCTGGGGTCGGTCATCTCATACAAATACCTGGTTATAACATGTTAGCGATATTAAGTGAACAGTCACATAATACTGTTGTACTGAAGTGAACGCGTACCAAATAGGACTAACATGGGGTAATATTATATAAAGGAGAGGTGAGTAGCACGGATGGTCTCAAGCTGGTTTCACACATGAAAGAGTGTCACAGATGTATTGAAGAACCTGACTTGGCAAACGGTTGAAGAACACGCAAACTATCCCGAGAAAACTTAAAAAGTTTCAATTAATAACAATGAGCACAAAGGCGTTTAAGCAGTTATCTTTTACCACGCTCCATACGTGAATGGGACGGAAAGAAGCCGTAATAACTGATACAGTGGGAAGTGCCCTCTGAGATGAACTTTACACTGGTCTCGACATTGCAGATGTGGATGTAGAATCTCGCGAGTCTCGGCAAGCAATAACCGACACGCAAAGGCTATAAATTCGACAGCAAGCAGAACGGAAACTCCGGCTGCCCCTGTACGAACGGGGTCCTCCCTTCTGCAGTCTTCGGGATGGTGTACTCATGGTCTGAACAGCGGTCGCTTCCTGACTCGCCTCAGCAGCGGAAATGTACGACAGTCTGCCCTCGATCGCTTAAAGAAGGTGATTACACGTATCGTTGCTAGAATTTAGCCATGGCTCATCTCTGGGTGGCGCGCCTGTCACACGTCGTGCTCAGTGTATCACTCAGCTGACTGCATCACAAGAATTCTCCGCAACAGCCAGTAGTTAAAATTTTTTTCGGTACTTCAGAATAAAATGGTTAAAATTTTATTCGTGGCTGTCGGTCAGCAACTGTGAAGCTCGTTTAAAGAACAGAAATAATCATCCGTCAGCTGCAGCTGTTTAATAACAAAATTTGTGTTGCTGACGGCTGGTTATTTCTATTCTTCAAATAAAATTGTTAAATATAAGTTCCGTCGAAACAAATACAAGCACAGTGAACGAAGACTGGAACAGAAATTAAACACGCCGCAGTCGCATGTTTCACATCTCGATGGAAAAAACACTATTTACACGTTCTAGACTATTTTTCATTGGGCTTTCTCGATCTCGAACGTTTTAGGAGTTGGTTGGTTCCCTGCTGGCTTTCAAAATTTGTCGCAGTTCCCTCTTGATAAAACTAACACAATGGTTTAGCCTACTTAAGTGTCAACTTCTCGTATAACCTGTGTTGTGCGTATTTCTCCATTTTCTCATTACCGTATACTCAATAACGAGCCTGGCCAGCTACGCAGAATTATCTGAATGGGCGCCTTAAATTGATATCAGTATTACATCCAATAAAATTAAAATCGTTCTACCAGTATACTCACTAGGCGCAAAAGTACAGAAAGATCAACACATTTCGGCTCATAATTTCTGTGAAATACGGAAAAGCCAGATCTTCTTCGTAAATGTACTTGTCAAGTTTGCTCGAGTGGAGAACAGGAAAGGTACGATTATTCCTCGATGTTGCCAAGGGGTATGGCGATCGTTGAAGAAACTCAGTTCAGATTGCCGTGTAGTTACGAGGAATTTGCTCGACTTTCGGATTAGCAAACGCGTTAATTGACTGAAGTAACTGTAACTGAAATCTCTGCAAAGAAACAACCGCAGTATCAATGAGAGGATTCAAAGGTACGAGCAAGGCGATAACCAGTGAGAAATGATGTATGCGGGCTAACTTAGTTATACAGTTAACGAAATTACGTTCTCCGAGTAACTTCATCGAACTCCATAATCTTTTTACTAGCTGCTTCTTATTTTGTTCGAGATATCGCTAGAAAAATTAAGAAGCTCAGGTGACGAGTGATACTGCACCATTCTGGTACACAATCGTTCTTTATGTTACTGCTTCGGTCACCAGCTGAGCGTGACGAATTAACGCAACATCTCTCCGCTTGTGTGGTTACTTGTCTTCGGGAGAAACAACGTCACGGAAGAGAAACTCGCTTCTCCTCGGGTATCGATATTTATCGACCGGCTGCCGCTACTAAGTAATATTCTGGAACACCTGTTTCGCGAAAGCTGATTTCTTTCGCTCGCGCGCGTACAGAGTTTCGTAACTAGCGTTGCGTTTACGGCGCCGAAAGCGAACTACCACAGGCTTGCGGCCTCAAACCTCAGACTCCGGGTCGCGGCGCGGTTAACTGTTGCGAAGGAGACCCGCACTGTGTCGGAGCTCTTCACCGGTCTGTGCGCTGCCCTGAGTACGGAACCGACCCCCACACGGCACCTGTACGCCAATATAAATAGTCAGACGAATTTTCATCCCATCGTTTGATCTGAACGACTGCTTTTGTCGTCTAATGTACGCAGATCTGCTAAAAAAAGGACACAGATATCAAAGAAATGACAAGAAGTATTAAAAAATATAAAAACCATTAAAATGGCGACAGCAGTTTTAGATAACAGGTATCGTAAGCAGTTACTAACCTGTTCTGGTCTAATGAGAAAAAACAGTAATTGTTTATCAAGTTGTTCCCACAACGCTGAGACGTTTCATAACGCTACACTATTACTGGGCAGAAAACGTTATGCGTGGTTTTTAGTAGGGCCTATAAATTTTGTATCCTTATGCTCACAACAGAGTAACAGAAGACAACACGTGTAACACAGTATTTACAAAGAGTTTTGTCCATAGCTGAATAGGAGACTTTACTTAAAGCACTTTTTTTCTTAAAAATCTCTCACACTTAATTTTTCAAATGCGTAAAAATCTATGATTAGTAATTCCAAAATATTCCCAGCTGGGAATTCATTTGCCTCACTCCCAGATTCCTTGGCTATTTGGCTGAGAAAAGGCTCCCTTGCTGTCGTAAGCACGGAATTCAAAAAAGGAATAAATAAAGAAAAACATAAATTAAAAATTAAAACCTGAAAATGTACTTCTTTGGTGTATTTTGTATTAGGCCAGTAGCGAAAGCGCCTAGTGCCTCTATGATGTTTAACTGTATTCAGTGAAATGTAGAAATATTATTGAAATCCAGAAGAAATTTCATGACTGCGCTGTGAATAACCGGATTCGACTAATTCTGTCAATGGAGTAATGACGGGTGACAGCACTCTAAAAAGAAAATGAAAGTAATATTTTAGACGGCACAAGGCACGTCCACTGTAATTGTTCTTTTACCACTCCAGCCTTTCATTACTCTTGTCACTTCATTCACATCTAATTCGATGTTACATGTAAGCTGTAATTAGCATAGTTCTGTACATAATGCTGCAGTTAAAAATTATGGGTAGAGAGGTCACGATCGATGTATAAAACTATTTACCAAATTTTCGTCCCCGTCTGCGGCAGACGTCGTCAGAGTAAGGACAGGCAACTGAGGCGAAACTGTAGCAAATAGTTTCATACATCGACCACGGGCTCTCAATCCGCAAGGTTAGACTGAAGTTAACACCATCCGTGAAAGTCTTCGTGGTAGTATTTGCACATAATGCCAACTTCCACAGTGAAGTATATAATACGTAATTCTACATCCACATCCATACTGTGCGCGAGGCACAGGTACTTCCCAAGATACCAGCTATTTGATACACAAGAATGTTGAAAACTAGGTGGGCTGATAAGGTAAGGAATGAGGAGGTTCTCCGCAGAATCGGCGAAGAAAGAAACATATGGAAAACACTGACACGAAGAAGAAATAGGATGATAGGATATGTGTTAAGACATCAGGGAAATAGGGTAAGGTAAGGAGGGTAATTTGGTAGTATTTTCAAAAAAATGAATTGTTTTATTAGAGCAAAATAACGAAAAATGTAGCAATTACTTTTATTACGTAATTACGTGTGCGAGGCACATTTTATAAACATATTAATATATTGTTATTATTGGCACTGTTGGTAACTGTACATAACCTTGAAGCATACACAGGAAGGTAATTTTGCAATAGGTAAAGTTATTCTGTAGTAGCGGTAAGGTAACTTCGCAACACAAAGTTTCATTCATCCTACTGCACCAGTCCTCATTTTCAGAACATGAATGTTCACAATAGTCGTACAGATCTAGACAGCTTCCTTAGTCGGTTGTTTTTGGCAGCTTTCGCGGCAGGGTATGAAGGAAAAAGAGCATTGTGTTTCTATCTTCACATCAGTTATGTGTGTGAAATACTTGTCTCCAATAATATTTGCTACAAATGTCTTGCAGAAAATTGTAGAACTGATATGGGAGGAACGTTGAGAGTCAACCAAGTGAGTAACCCAAAATGGAGTCCGATTATAACGCTAACTGTTGAATTCCTAAGGTCCCTGTCGTCACATATTTCACAAAATAAATAAACCAAATTACTTATGTATCACTATAAGTCTCACAGTGACCTACCGTATATAATTAAAAGAAACATTTCTTGCTCGTTGAAACACACGACTATAACTTGTTTAATCAGTGCACGCGGGAGATCGAAGCTGTAGTGCTACTCGAGAATAGAGAGCCTGTATAGGGAGAGAGGGGCCAACCGGACGATACGGCGGCCATATTTCTGCCAAACTGCGGGCGGGACTTTTGAATGGCCAGTAGTGGAGTACACACTCACCGAAACAACAGCACAAGACAATATGGCGAAATCATTCGTTAAATGCCTTTGTTTATAAGAATAATGTGTTATAATAATTTTCACACAGCCAATTTACAGGTCTGTTTTCAAATTTAACTATGTATATTGCAAGTTGTTTGTATGTAGTAAAAAGCAAAAACGACTTACTTCGCATAGATTAGAGTACTTGGTTGGTTTCCACAAGGCTCCTGTTTGATTTATGTCAGCCCTGTTGAAAGCGACTGCCCACTGCTTTCGTCTTTCTTCATTGCGTGGAAATGCTAACATGCGAAATCCACCTTCGCCTCTACTGGAACAACCAAATGCAGCACAACCTGGCATCTGCAGAACGAATTACAGACGTCAAAAACAATACTGTACAATTAATAACGTATTTACTTCAAACATGTAGGCCTACCGACTGCATCACAAAACGCTTCATTATTTCAACTCGTATTTAAGATCGCAAACGCTAATTACGTACTAAAAACGATATACAACTAAATCGAATATGCATGCACAACGCATAACAAGTTTCTCAATAATTCAAATACCTTTTAATCGTTTCCAAAAGGCCTCTGAACCTCATTTCAACTCAAAAGCACGGCGAACATAGGAAGCGCGAGAGACGTTTGGCGCCATTTTTCTGCCAAAGCTAGTCAACCAATCACGGGCAACTTCACCTATGGCTACTCTCTCTGTATACAGGCTCTCTACTCGAGAAGACATTGTCATGCCATCTGTTGACAAAACCACGAAACACTACACTGAATGGGATCACCGCAGCTATAACAAAATACTACAAAATTACCTATAGTGCGAAATTACCTCACCTTACCATAACTTGCATTTGAGTTGCGGAGCTGCATTCGCTGTGTGTTTTATTTCACGAATGAAAAGCTACAGCTTTAAAAAACTAGTAAGTAAAAAAAACAACAAACTCTGTGGAACTTCATTAAGAAGTTGGGCGAAAGCTCGAAACACAGTTCGACGAAATGAAGTAAAAACAGATGATGGGTGGCGATGCTTTTTTTTCCAGTTGTAACTGCAGTGATCAGCTAGCATTATTACGGTAGAAAAAAAAATTGAAGAGCACTGTGCAAAGCGAAAGAAACTGCCGTCCGGCTAGGCCACTGTGGACCCTAGAGTCTCACCACTGTTTCACTTTCTTCCTCCCCTCCCCCTCTTTTCGTGCGGCGCCGGCGTCTCCGAAAGTGGCAGACGGCGTGTCCGCGGCTGGGCCGGGCTGAATGAATATGCAGATGAGCCGCGGCACGGGGCGGTCCATTATTCATGGCGGGGCTGGCGAGCGTCAACCCCGATCACCTTTGGCACCGCAGCAGCCGACGTCGCCTCCTCCGCTATTGCGCTGTTTCTTCGCGGGGCGCCTCCCTCCTCTCACAAGGCGCCGACACATATCGACGTGCTGCAAGAATGCGGCGCCCCCGAGAGCCCTGGGTCAGTGACGGGGTGCCGAATCTACGGAGCACGCAGAGTTGCCCAACACATTCGCACCTTAGATACCGGCTCAATTTTTACAGCAGAGCTTTCCGCCCACTATTAGCCATCCAAGTACGCACAACGACATATCATTACATATACATAATCATGTATTACATATACATAATCATGTATTATGTTCCGATTCATTTAGTGCCCTCCAGAGCTTCTGTGCGCTGTACCCCTTAGTACAACGAGTCCAACAACGCCTCCACTCGCCCGCTGATGATGGAGCCAACGTGATGTTCACGAGGGTCCCGAGTCACGTCGGAATGTCGGGGAATGAAGCTACCGATGCTGCTGCTAAGGCTGCAGTCCGACTATCTAGGCCTTTTAGCTATTCTGCCCCTTCTGTGTTGCTGCACGTAGAAACATCGTGTCATTATGGCATGAACATTGGTCTTCTCTACATGCGAACAAACTCTGAGCAATTAAACACCTTCCAAAGGCTTGGACGACTTCCTCTCACGCTTCTCGTCGTGTGGAGATACTTTTAGCTTATTGGGCACTGTCGTTTCAGTACCGTCATTTGTTAAGTGGAGATCCCACACCACTCTGTGCTTACTGCAACCAATCACTGACAGTGCGCCATTTTCTGACCCAATGCCGATTGTATAACCGTTTACGTTTTAATGTATGTTTACCATGCGCGTTATCAGATATTTTAGCATACACAGTACGAGCTGTAGGTCATGTTTTACTTTTTATTCGTCGTAGTAACATTACGGCGGAAATTTACTTTTCAGTCGTTTGACAAACCTCCTCAAAGGAGAAGTTATTATTTTCAGCTATCCCTTTACTCCAGTCCATTAGGCTCTGAGTATTATCAACTTCAAATTCATTCGGTAATTGACCATTTTAAGGCATGACAAGGGCGCTTATGACCTCAGCTGTTTTGCGCCCTAAAGCAAAAAAGAGGAAAAATTCGCACTTTGCATCCTGGTTACACACTCCGAGTGTGGGCTCGGCCGTCCCTCACATTATTAAGAATTTTAAGACGGCAAGGTGAAAATTTCTGGACGTGCTAGTGAAATATTGTGTTGTTCAGGTCAAAAATACACTTAATTTTCCACGTGATCACTGTGTCCAACATTTCTCAGGTAGCAATTTCCATCATCGAGGTGCGATTCTGTAACGCCTTCGGAAGACTTACCTGCGACTTCCTTTGGTCGCGTATCTCTTTCATTTGGCCGGTCTAGTAATTTTCACGTACTACTCACTTTACAAAGTAATCTAGCGAATGAAGCCGTATTGCATTCCAGACAATTAGCTTTCATTTTTTTGCTTCAGGAGCACCTCTTCCCACCAAGAGCTTTGATTGCTGTTGCATTAACAGCACCAGATGCAGGACTTACGCCTCATCAAAACCAAGAAAACAGCGCACAAAATCGGATGGAATATCTTGTTAAGGGTCTACACATTGCTAAAAAAAAACACCGTTTTCATATTTGCTTTTTGTCAACATTCAACAAATGTTGTTGTTGTAGGCTCCAATCCAAAGACTGGTTTGATACAGGGTCTCTTCATCTCCCATTAACTACAGCAACCTACATCGTTCTGAAACTGCTTACTGTATTCATTCATCTCTTGCTCTTCCTCTACGATTTTTATCCCCCACACGTCCCTCCAATACTAATTTGGCGATGCCTTGATGTCTCAGAATATGTCCTATCAACCGATCTCGTCTTCTGGTCAGGTTATGCCACAAATTCTTTCTCCCCAGTTTTATTCAGTACTTCGTCATTTGTTACGTGATCGACGCATTTAATCCTCAGCATTCGTCTCTAACACCACATTTCAAAAGCTATTCTCTTCTTGTCTAAACTGTTTATTGTCTATGTTTCACTTCCATATATCAGCCATTTTACACCAGAGAGTTTCTTATAATTCATTCTTCAAGTGGGAAACACCATACCTTTTCTTCTAATATGAATATTGCTTCAGATAATTCATTCATTCTTCTGTCTCCGAGCATCTAACAGAGTATATTCCAGTATTTGTACGCCGTTCACACGAATCACCTTTACTGTTGTAAATGAAGGAGCAGTCCTCGGATACATCTTCACTAACTTTACACGAATTTCTGTCAGCGATAAACCTTTCAAAACAGTGTTCTGATCAAGTCACGGTATTCCTGTTTATGCATTGGAACGAAACACACCCAACACGACTGTTTCAGCCAGTCGTACGAACAAAACTGTTCTGCAAGTAAAGTCGTTACTTGATTTACTTTACTGTGCTTTTCTTACGGACAAAAAAAAATTTACTGGCATCAGTTCACTGTCTATACATCGCCGAAATTGTCTTCCTTGTCGTTGCAAAGTCCAGCAGCATAGTAATCGATCGTTTGGCTATTCGTTCGTTGTGTACGAACGGATAGTAAACCCGCCACGGTGCTCAGTCAGCGAGCGCCGTTACCGGAAATTTAGGAACCCAGCCCTCTTAAGATGAAGCGACACAACACTGAGTTATTCTAGTCTGAAATCGTCGAAAAGTGCGGCTTTGGATACCGTCCTAGTCTCCATTAATATTGCCATCTTCATTCCCTTTCTCGTCAATTTCTCACATCAGGAGATACACACGTTAGTCACTGTCACATATTGGTATCTTCCGTTAAGACATTTGTAAAAATCTACAATATTGTCGAAATAATATTTAATTGCCGGCATTCTACGACGACGATGCTCGTCCTTTCGGTTACTTTTCGTATTTAATGATTCCGTGTTTGAAAGTGCAAATACATACGAGGGAGTACTTTTGTCCAGATTTGCTACTGTAGTCTGAACGCAACAAGACATTCATCAACCCGCAAAAACCCGATGTCGGCTTGGTCCTTGTGGCTAAGTGGTGACTCACGACACTGTCACTAATCCACAGAGCCAACACGCCGAAAACTCGCTTTAGAATTTAATCTGCCTGCACTTTTTCTGCTATATTTGACCTGTCAGTTTGTTCGGTGCTGGTAACGCTATATTATTAGCTGTACAGTATCTTTCTTTCGTGCAACACATAAGTAGAGGTTTTGAGAAGGAAACACAGTCTAGATCACGTCTTTTTACTGTCAGGACTGTTTACGTCCGGACTGAGACACCTGCTGGTGTAAAATACAGAGCTGCGTCAAAACAGCTGGTGTGTGTTGGCTCGGACGGTGTCTCTAATCACTCCCACCAAAACATGGCTTAATTCGGCCGAAACCGTTCATAACAGCAAAAATACGGGATTTAAACTGTGATTTCTTGTGTAAATTATAAAACAAGACGCCTGTTTTCTCCAAGCCAAACAGTGGCGCTCTGCTGTCAATAAATATAGGTGAAATAGCGAGAAGCATGTCGTATGTCATTGAAGAAACATCTTCAGTGTCAATTTACCTTGCTCCTGTCTTAAATAACTATTGCGCTGTGTCTGTTTTTCCCTGTGTGTTAGTGCACCGCATCCTCATGAGTGCCACTACCACTACTCAGAATACTTTTGTTAGTTCGTGATCATTTCCATCAGCGGCTTCTCTTTGCCAGATACATGCGTCTCTTTCTCTCTCTCCGTGTAAAGTAACTGCGGTGATTCTGCACGCAGCCGAGTTGTCAGGAAGTTTTGTAGATTTATCTGTTGTTTGCCTGTTTCTGCACACTGCGCCTCGTAGGCTCCAACATTTTGCAAAGGCGGATACGGTGCGGGCTTGTCGTTGATTTGAAGGAAGCGCGCTCGCCTCTTCTGCGTCACAAACACCGCCTTCCACTGGCTTCTCTACACACAAAATGGTTCAAATGGCTCTGAGAACTATGGGACTTAACATCTGAAGTCATCAGTCCCCTAGAACTTAGAACTACTTAAACCTAACTAACCTAAGGACATTACACACATCCATGCCCGAGGCAGGATTCGAACCTGCGACCGTAGCGGTCGCGCGGTTCCAAACTGAAGTGCCTAGAACCGCTCGGCCACCACGGCCGGCCGAAAGTAACAGATCGTGTGATCCTAATGTGACCCTAAACGTTCGTGGATCAGTTCCAGAGTACTGAGTAGCTGGTATAGCTTTAAGCCGTCGTACTCACACGGAATTTCCTGATATCCAGTTAGGTCTTCACGTCTGTTCAGAAGTAAGCCCAAATGAGTGCCGGAAGAAGTCCATCGACTTCGCGATTGGCTCTTCCTTCCACGCTCGTCAATGCTCGGTGTCGATGAGTTGATGCAGAGTGGGGGTGGGGCCGTACCTGGAGGAAGCACCAGACAGGAGCGAGCGAGAGCAGACCTGCAGCAGAAGACGGCGGGAGGCGCCAGAGTGTGGCTGTGTGTGCGCGCGCGTGTGGCCGCGTGCAGCTGCGGGGAGCGGCCGGCGGCCTTGGAGGCATGCTAATGCGGCGGCCGTGTGATTCAGGCGACGCGACACGACGCCGTCTCCAGCCGCTCCAGTCCCGCTGTCCAGGCCTGATGAAAGCCGCGTCCAGTGTCGCGTCGCGCTCGACACACTCTTTGTGTCACGATGCCTTCTGCCCGATTCCAGTAAACTGGCCCGCAGACGTCAACTCGAGACTTCCCTTTGGGCGGAGGTGGTTGTATCCGTTTCGAATCCGCGCCTCAATGAAGGTCTATTCATCCTATTCGTCACATCAAAGCGGATAACTCATAGATAGTATTCAAAGCTGATAAAACGACTTACTTTTGAAGAAAACCACGCTTTCCAGAAGCCTATTAACTCATTAGCTCCTTCCTTTTATTTGAAGTAGGAGTTTCAGCTACAGTATTTCATGGTCCGTGATTAGATCTGCGGGCGTCAAATGATCAATGCTTCATTGTCCCCTGGAACGCCGTCGAACGACAGTATTAGAAGCTCACGCGGCCGGCACACAGTTATCCCGGCCATTAATGACGGATTTTCGAACCTGAGCCATTATTCCTCCTTCAAATAGCTCATCATATGTCCTCACGGGACTGCGTGGATCCTGTTACAGTCCTTCCACCCAGGAAAACTCATTGGCGATATCGATGATTAAACATCCTCGCCCTATATGTTGACCGTTCATGTATGTAATCACCATATCGACATATAAAAACCAAACATCATTTTTCTAACTGGTCTAACAGGGGCAATTATTTCTGTTATTTCTTTTCGAGTGCACACTTTTGTGTGTGCGTGTGTGTGTGTGTGTGTGTGTGTGTGTGTGTGTGTGTGTGTGTGTGGTAGAGAGAGAATGGGGGGTCAGGGTTGGGCTGGGCAGAGAGTTTGTTAGAGAGACGGAGAGCGAGAGAGTACATCGTACAACAATTTGACAAATGCGACAAGTCTGAAGTACAGTTTTGACGAATATTCGGCTCTTGACACAGTTTCCCGCGTATCTGCCAACTAACCCTTCTGTTCCACTCAGACATGCCTAAAATGGCTCTGAGAACTATGGGACTTAACATCTGAGGTCATCAGTCCCCTAGAATTTAGAACTACTTAAACGTAACTAATCTAAGGACATCACACACATCCATGCCGGAGGCAGGATTCGAACTTGCGACCGTAGCAGTCGCGCGGTTCCAGACTGAAGCGCCTAGAACCGCTCGGCCACCGCGGCCAGCCACTCAGACGTCAGTCACGCGACAACGAAAGAGCAGATGTCGCTAGAAGTGGGCAGCCAGACAATGTTTAACGTTTTACTATGCCCTATTCGGACGTGTCCTCTTCTTTGTCGGTCAAAGCTTCGGGAACGTGAAATTCAAAGAGAATGGAATTTCAGAGACGCACTTTTTTGTTATGTCCAGATCTGCTGTGCCAAACGCCCAGTGCAAGTGCTGTTCGTAATAGTATGACTTCTCCGTTAATCGATGCCCGTCTGTACGCTTCGGCGACATTGCGACTCAGAGATACACCTCTCCCAGTGGAGCCGTCCTGCTCTCGCGTATTCCCGAGCTGTTTCTTTCCATGTTTCCGACGACTGCAAATATCGAATGATGGTTAGTACGGACCGAAATGGAGCCAGGTGTGCGAGTAATAGGACGTAGCGGACTTCTCTCGAAAAGACACTGCTGACGGGACTGCTATGTAATTGAGGACCTTGAAAGCACGGTTTGTCGAAAAGGAATCCTCTTGCGTTCGTCCACATGCCGTTGCCGACAGTGCTAACAGCCGGCAGAGTTCGAACGAGCTACGCCTCCTCAGACGCTGTCTCGCGCCAGAGTACCTTTCGCCTGATACTCCACAACTCTCTAAGTAATGAAGTGACAGTGCCGTGCAGAAGCCTACGGAGAATCGCGTCTCTGGCCCTCGCTCTCTTTCTTAAAGTTGGCCGCGACAGAAAAAAAAGAGGTAAATATGCTGCGAGAGACTGGCGGTTTGGAGGTCCACCTTGTGCTTACGCGGCTGCCTGCCCCGGGGAGCGACACCCGCCCGGCTGTTCACTTACCGCCACTCGACGCCAACAGCTGCGGCTGAATCTTTCCGCCGCTCTTTTTTTTCCCCCCGAAGAGGACAGTCGCGGAGGCTTCAGCTGCGCGCGGAGCGGCCTCGCTCGCCTTGGAGCGCGCTGCTGGAACCGGTAACGGCGATTTTAAGAGGAAAACACGGCGCGGGGAGGGGCGGGGAGCCCTCGCCTAGGCGGCCCGAGCGCTGCCGCGGACCCTCGCAGCCGCCGCTCCCACCTCCGGCAGTAAACTTGTGCGGATGCGCCCCGTGTGACCTTCTAATTGAAAATAAACTCGGGACGTTATCGCCTCCCACTGAATGGAAAATAAGCGGAAAGGAAGCGGGACAGTGTACTTAATAGGAGCATTAACGGCTGCCTGCCTGGCTAACTTCGAGCCGACTTGTTTACAGAGCTAATGACAACGGACAAGGTGATCCTTATAATGTATTCCCTTCCAGCGTAATGTGCAGTGTGTCATAACACGGGACTCCGTAACTGCGAACAAGCCACACGACTGCCGCTGTAATTGTACAAATCGCGAAATTTATTCAGCTAGTTGCATCTCGCCTACGTCTCCCGCAAACAGCACAAATACTTTCTGAGAGACACTACTACTGCAGCCGGTGGCGCCCGCTGCTTGGTAATGTTGCGTAATCCGCAGCTATGCCTGATTGCCTTTGGTTCTGCAATGCAGACACAGTCTAATTACACAAGCAACAAGTCATTTCAAAGCAGACATTGTGAGATTAGATCGAATGTCGCTATACGATACGAAAGTCGACAAACAGATGATAGACGTAACTAGAGGTAACCATAACCATTATCTCATCCTATATATGTTTGCCACATCTTCTCGTCTGGAGTTTTCCTGAGCGATGTTGTCTTTTTTTCGGAAACACCAGGATAAAAAGACCTGAAAAACAGTACATATCACGAATACGTCGCAAAAACATCTTTCACACTAACACTCGTCCAGAAAGCACGCAAGGCATTTACATGACGTTCAGCTATTAACCTACTAAACGAGCTGTAGGAAGTTGCTGCATAAAGTTATGAATAATTACAGTGTACCGTCTATTGTATACTACGCACAATTCAGTGTAACAACCTTTTTTTGCATTAATGTATACCGACCGGCTACACATAACTCATTAAGTCATCTCTGCCCTTCCCTCGTGGCACAGACGAAGGTAATATGAGTGCGAGTACGGGGTCGCTTTGCAGCTCTAGCAAAATTGTGTGGAACCCGTCAGCACCAACGGGATCAGTTAGCTGAGCCGACTTTTTCAGTTTTAGGTTTGTCAAACTAAAATGTCACTGACGAAATACACATTTTTGCTTCTCTATTGGGAGTGGAATGCGACAACTATGCACGGAAAACGGAACATTGAGAGCTGAGTTACCGACAGGGGAGGGAAAGGTCGTTCAATTTTATTCCGTCTCAATGGTCCCCTGGCAGATGACAAGCTGAATGCCTCGTCAGATCGATGTCGCTAGATCCGGCTCTGGAAAGCAAGTATCTGAGGACTACCTACAAACAACGAAGCGTTATGGGTACTTTTCTTTTCTTCGTTATAGATCGTCAAAGGTAAGTGGAAGCTCAGCTTCATGGAGCTGATAATTTACAGATGAAAAATAAAGTGCAAATAATGACATTGTTCTTCAAATCCGTACAAAAGAGGGCAATACGAAGTGTAGCATATTTGGGCAGAGCAAGAGCCTAACACTACCAAATGCGGAGGCAAATCGTTTCTGAAAGAAGAAAACCAGGAAGATCGGGGTTTAAGGATTCACCATACTTCTTTAAACAAGGCCTCGATTGATTTTCTCTATAATGTCTGACAAAGGGAGTTAGGTCGTCGTCTCTATTGATCTCGATATCGACGGGATATTAGCTAATTTTACATCTCTTGCCGAAGATAAGAAAGTAAGAAAAATCTGAAAAGATCCTCGAGTCAGAGTGCGAATCAAGGGGTAAAGTACCGCCCTCTCGGCTAAAGATTTGACGCGCCGGTCGACCGCGCACCACCTGTCGCTGAGTGACAGCCTGGCGGTAACCGAGGCAGCGAGACGAATGCGGACGGCGTAATTCGCTGAACCACGAGTCTGAAAGCCGCGAGCTACGGCGAGGCTTCAGAAGCAGAAGCTGCTGGAGAAGAGTCGCGCCTGGACAGAGGTTGCGCAACGGCACCTGGCCGAGGGTATTTATCGTGTTCCGCTAGCGTTGAGAAACGGACAGAGCGACCGCCGAGCGCCTGGTGCTGCGGGCTTGCGCCAGCCAGCGCGAAGGACGCGTGACGCACAGCCTCTCCTCTCTCCGGCGCGCACGCGCACGCACGCGTGTAGTGTAGACTCTCAGGTACGGGATTACTCTCCGGCGGGCACAGGTGTCCACTGCACGCAGAGGACACGGCGGTGCCGCTGAATATTCATACGGCGGCTGGAATCTCGCCGCTATAGCCGCAGCTTATAAGACGTCGACTGAAGGCAAACTGCAGTGCGGTGCGGGGACAGGGTGCAATCTGCAGTTACCGGCGCGACTCACGTCTCAGCACGTCTATTGCGCAGCCCAAGTCGTTTCCCCGGCCGTCCAACTGTGGACGCTCTGGGACTACATCTTCCACCGGACAGGAATTTTCTTTTTCTCTCTCGAATGTAGTAAAAAAGAGTGTTTTTTGATCACCACCGCAACCCAGTGGTACGCCAGTTCCTCTGCCTTGTAAACCACCCCACCTTGCTTTACCAAAGATTTCAGACAGTGCACCTTATAGACGCGAAATAACACTGCTCACTAGAAAAATATTGCAGAACCTACTTTGGGATGGAGTCTTGAACATTGAGATAGCCACCCACTTTACCACTATTACCTACTTTTCGAAAAATAAGTCATCGGAAGGATCTGAAAATTTCGATCCAGTGTTAACCAACATGCGGTTTATGGCCGCTAATACGAAGAGCGTCCCATGTACGAGGGGGGACCCAAAATTAACCGCAATTTCTTTCTAGAAAGCATATATTGTTTTCAAATACAACCTTAATCTCCTTCGAAGTACTCTCCATTAGCAATAATACACTTGTCCAAACGTTCATACCAGTGTTCGAAGCACCTTTTAAATTCGTCCTCTTTGATACCTGCTAGCACTTTCATGACATTGCGCTTTACGTCTTCCACATCCGCAAAACGCTTCCCTCTCAAGTCCCTTTTCATCCTCGGGAATAGGAAAAAGTCCGAGGGTGCTAAATCCGGCGAATAGGGCGCGTGGGTAAAGGCAGTCGTCTTCAAATAATGTTCAGATGTGTGTCAAATCTCATGGGACTTAACTGCTAAGGTCATCAGTCCCTAAGCTTACACACTACTTAACCTAAATTATCCTAAGAACAAACACACACACCCATGCCCGAGGGAGGACTCGAACCTCCGCCGGGACCGGTAGTCGTCTTCGTTGAGGCCAAAAACTGGCGAACGCTGAGAGCCGTGTGCGCGGGAGCATTGTCGTGACGCAGGAACCACACGCCACAATCCCACAAAGCCGGACGTTTTCGCGACAAACTTCTGCGAAGCCGTTTCATAACCTCCAAATAGAACTGTTGGTTTACTGTCTGGGTTTCAGGGACAAATTCAGAGTGTACGATCCCTTTGATGTCATAAAAAAAAAAGAACAGATCAACATCGTTTTCACATTCGATTTCACTTGTCGAGCTTTTTTTTTGGTCGAGGTGAGCCAGGTGACTTCAATTGTGATGACTGTTGTTTACTTTCTGGATCGTACCCATAGCACCATGACTCATCACCTGTAATTATTTTGTTGAAAAAATGTGGATCGTCTTTGAACGCGTCCTCGTAAAGTACACACTCACAATATGTACAAACTCTCAATATGGCGAAAAAAGGATTCGAACAAATCACAGTATGCAAAGGAGCGATTACTTTGCAGGTTTAATGCCTGTAATATTATTATCTACGTGATTTTCAAGCAACATATTTTTTTCTTTTCTTTTTTAATGCAGCAGTATTCACGTCTGAACGATATTTAATAAAAATTCGCGAAAGTACGTAGTAACAGAGAGTAAGATATGCCAACACTCCAGTAAAACTTTTCGCAAAAGGAGTCGGTGAATGGGCGAAAATAGACCAAACAGTGTATCCTCAACGTTCACCCTCACGTAAGTGTTGCTTAACAGAACTGAAGCAGCAGTGTGCCTGCAAACATAGACGCCGTGTTTAGAACATCCACTGTGAAGACTGAAATGCTTTGTTATTAAGGTACTCTCTTTTTTATGAGCTACCGAATGTCTTTACAAAAGTACATCGAAGAACTACACAAACACAGCTTATACCTATCTCGGCCGACCAAAAATTACGACCGTGAAACGTGTGCAAAATGATCGCTCCTAAACTCTGTGTTGCGTTGCGCACTGTCGAACACTCCGAACCAAGTGATGGCTGACGTGAAGAGAGATATCTGGGGAGTCCCTTGCTCACTTAAGGGAGTGATGGCTCGAACTCCAAAGGTAAAATCACTCACACTTCCAGTGACGTTAATTACTACGAAATAACCTCGCCAACTGTGGGGCACTGCGCTCGTCTCCAATCACCAGGAGATCACAACGTTTTCAAGTCGGATTAGCGCCCCAAACCTAAGATAGTGGCCGGCCAGTGTGGCCGAGCGGATCTAGGCGCGTCAATTGGAACCGTGAGACCGCTACGGTCGCAGGTTCGAATCCTGCCTCGGGCATGGATGTGTGTGATGTCCTTAAGTTAGTTAGCTTTAAGTAGTTCTAAGTTCTAGGGGACTGATGACCTAAGATGTTAAGTCCCATAGTGCTCAGAGCCATTTTTGAACCTAAGACAGTGAAGGAATCATACGGAATAAGAACCGAGCAAAGTGGCACAGTGATAAGATACTGGACTCGCATTTCGGAATGCTTAGGTTCGAGCACCGTCCGGCTATCTATATTTCGATTTTCTGCGGTCCTCCTGAAACGATCAAAGTAAATGCGGGGATTGTCCGGCCGATTTCCTTCCCCTCCTTCCAAAATCCGAGCGTCTGCTTCTCGTCGACTCGATGTGGAAACTTAATCTCGAACCCTTCTTTTCGGAATAAGTACAGTGAGGAAACATCCCTTCTCATAAGGAACGTGGGTACGCTGCTGAAGACAGACCTCTATTCGGGAAATCAAAGGACGCCCGCAAGAGAACGACACAATCACTGTCGTACGCGCCGTTAATCGCAGAACACATCCCGAGAGAGGCCCGACACGCAGGGGCCCCTCTGCTTTGTGGTGTCCGCAAGAAGGCAGGCCGCGGAGTGCAGCAGGGGGAAGGCGAGACGTGGCAGAGCGCTGCTCCAAGCGGAGTGGCCACGCCCACCCGCCGCTCTGCAGTCGGCGCAGTTGCGTGTCAGCTTGCGAAACACTGCCGGCGGTGACTGGCGATACCGTAAGGCAGAGGCAGCCCGCGTCAGCTGGCCGCTGGAGACGCCTTGTCCGCCGCCACTCGACGCACGTTTTCCAGTTTGGGATCTCCGCTGCATCCAGCGCCCTCGCTAGATGGGCGCTAGGCGCGCCTTTAGCCGTCTCCCTGAGGTTGATCCATGCTTCCCTCTCTTTCTCCGCCCTTTGAAACAGATTGTTCTAGTCTACAATATGTTGTTGTTGTTGTTGTTGTTGTGGTCTTCAGTCCTGAGACTGGTTTGATGCAGCTCTCCATGCAGCCACAATTATATGTAAGCGACTGTTGAACTTTAAATCGCTCCGGGCGGACATCCCTGTATATTTAACTATTGCGGCTATTTCCAGTGACTGACCATCGATGATGCGATCGACGAACAGAGAGGTATTTTCGCCTATTCGCGTTCACAAGTTCATCTCTGATCTTGTAACGACTTACTACAGCCTTCTTTCTGTTGTCTACGGGCGTTGTCATGCATTTCTCCGTACTTAAAGAGAGCTACCATTTATAACCCCACCCTCCGTTAGCTGGCTTCCGGAGTGTGATGCTGACGTACATGTGGAACGTTTGTCTAAGTCTTTATGGATTTCCTTGACATCGTCCGACGATGATACTTTCTAGTACACATCATCATCAGCGAACAATCCATTAAAGCTGACTACCCTATTCGACAAAACTTTTTGTTTGTTGACAATATTTTTAGACTTGTTACGCTTCCTTGGTGCAAACCCGATGATACTTTCGCTTCTGTTGAACACTCGCCGTCCAGTTTAACGTACTGGGGTCTATTACTAAAAAATTCACTTAGCGAAACGCACATATGCGAGGATGCTCTATACAGTAATACCTAGGTTTGCAGTGGACGTAGTGTTAGTGTCCTACGGCTATCGGAAATCTAGAAAGTCGAAATGTACCTGTTCAGTGGAGTCTACGGTTTGTAAAGAGGTCGTGTACGAATAGAGTAAGCTATGTTCCACACTTTTGACCCGTCGCAGCACCAAATGGTTCAAATGGCTCGGAGCACTATCGGACTTAACTACTGAGGTCATCAGTCCCCTAGAACTTAGAACTACTTAAACCTAACTAACCTAAGGACATCACACACACCCATGCCCGAGGTAGGATTCGAACCTGCGACCGTAGCGGTCACGCGGTTCCAAACTGAAGCGCTTAGAACCGCACGGCCACACCGGCCGGCGTCGCAACACCAAAGCAGGATCAACACAATATCAAAACATTACATCTGTTCTCCTCAGCTTTAAAATCCCTTCTATCGATACGTGACGTGAAGCGAAAGTTAAGCCGAATGGTCGCCGAGCATGACGATGCAGGTAAACACGGACTTTCACACTGATACACCGGTAAGGAGAGAGGGAAAGAGACAGAGACGGAGGTGGTGAGGGAGGGAGGGAGAGTGTGGGACAGAGACAGGAAGAGACAGAAACAGAAAAAGAGAGAGAGAGAGAGAAAGAAAGAAAGAGACGCACAGAAAGAGAGAGACAAGAGAGCAGAGCAGAGCCGTCATCAGATAGCGAGCGCTCCGGCCCCGGCGCGCCTAATGTGATGTTCGTATTAGACGGCCGCAGAATCGGCGAGGCGGTCCCGGCGGCGCGGCGTTAGAACGTCGTCCGCCTTCAGGCTGACTGACGGCGATCGCGACTCGAGAAGCTGCAGTTGAGGCACGTGATGGCTGCTTCGCTCTGCTGTCGGTAGCAGTATCAATACGGTCTGTTACTTTCTTTCGAGATTAATGGCCGACTAGAGGTCGAGCGCGTCGGAGAAGCGACTGTTCTCGCTGAGAAATCTCGAGATGCTCGTCCGACGTAATCTCGCGTTGTCATACTTGTGATGGTGTCACTTTAGCGCTATGCTGATAGAAGATTAGTCGGTGCTGCAACCTCACGGAGGAGCAGGAGTAATAGAAAGAGTCGGCTTGCCTCAAATATTTCAGGTCGAAATTATTCTGATTCTAAACTGATTTACGCAGTCTGGCTTACTGCCTAAGAGGAAGACAACGACTGTCTCGTTACAGAAGTGTTTAACAGTATTTTTCGGCCTCGGGTCCCATAAATGGTATAATGACCGGTCATACATCCTCCTGGCCCTTCAGGTGACGAAGCAACTATGTAGCGTACTCCAAACTGATCGTGACTTACTAAGAAGTCGAAGCCGGCAACAATTTCATTTGTGTGAGCCGATTTTGAAAAATACAATAAGAGAAGTTCTAAAGCGAGGATTTGGAGGTAAGTACAGGCCACATATCAATATTTCAGGCGTTGCTAATCTCGAATGACCAGTGCGCCTAAGGCACATGCTTCTAAATGGTTTACATTTCGGCACTGACCTTCGTGACTTTGCTTTGAAAGGCTATACCTAATCGCCTGTGATAAGTCTTTTTTTTTTCTAATGGGGCTGCGTGAAGTCGTCTACGTAAAACTACAGTTGAAACTGAAACAGAATTGGACGATAGGTCCTAATCGTCTGCTTCATCGTATTACAGACACCTGGGATTTGCGAGGGAGTGACGAAAATTTGTTTTCGACACTAACGCATGCATTTATACTGGCGGCCACTCTTACGAACAATTCATATTAGTTACAGTTCCTATACGGTCTGTTTTTATGTAAACAAAAACAATACTCATTTACGACGACTGCCTTCCTTCTCTCAAAAAATTCACTTTGCGATCTTCTACCCTTCTATTTTCACACCAATATTTTGGGACGCCGTGTATAATTGTCAGCTAAAGTCCGTGCGTTTCTGGCACAAACAGGATTCAATGCTGCTGGAAACACACCCACAAATCAGTCGCAATGTAGCTTCTCTTCCGTCCCAGAATATCAATATTCTACATCAAAATTGGTAACAGAAGTGACTGGCAAGAGGATGAGCTTCCGTAGTGTTAAGAACAATCTTTCTTTTGGTGGGTATGTTGACTCTTTCAAGAGCCAGACCCCCGTTTTCAACATTCCTTCATTTAGGTCCAGAGTACGTTTCAAACTTTCGCAACAACACTACATGTGATTTTTTTTCCCCAGATGCGAAAAGAAAAAAGAAAAAAAAAACACACAAAGTTTATACAATAAATTTCTTTTATCATGGAAGGACTAGGAGATACAAATTTTACAAATTTATTACTCCAAGAAACGATTTGGCGATAATTTTTTTATGTTCCAGATATTTTATCTGCGGGAGATTAAAAGACATTATAAATCTCGCGACAAACGTGACACGTATTCGCAGCAAACCAATGTGACGTCTCTAATGACACAGCTGTTCTCGGGACGCGAAACCCTGTCTCCTTCCTTTGCCTTCCCGGACGCTAAGCGGCACTGCCAGTCTTCTTCTACCCCTACAACATTTTCGACACAAACTATTTCTTTCGTGCTGCCAATGATCCTTTAGAGCGGGTGTTGTGACTAGTGCACTCCTTAATTAGCATATAAGTTGCGACGTGCGTTGTTTTGACTGAGTTTACTATCACTCAAACATTGCCACGAAGATGGTCCCAAGTAACCCGGCGGATGTGGCAGCAAGTCTGTGTCGCTGTCATCAGCTCGCGAGTGACGAGCGGACCCAGACGGCGATCTCGCGGCGGGTGTGTGATGTGCCACCCGGAAGACCGGCGCGGCACGGGATTTATGTAAGCGGCGCTACCAGTGAAAGTGTGCCCGCGTGACCCCGATCGCTGCGGCTGCCGCGCCTCAGAAGGAACATATGAAAAGAGTCACTCTCCCCCACCCCCCCCCCCCTCCCCAGCACGATGCCGGACCCTTTATCACATTACACTCGTTTATTTGGTCCTCCCCCTGCGGCTTCCTACAGCGTAAAGCCGCCGCCAGAAGAATTGCTTGTAATGAATTGGGCGACGGAACAGCTTTCCCGTCGCCTCAGCGTGACACCCAGAGTTTTCTTGAGGCCTCGTGTACGTTCTCCCTGACTGTTATCTTTTCTCCTGCTATTTCTTGATAATTTAAGTCCCTTCATAAAATGGGGGCCGATTGATAAAGGCTTACGAGTAGCTGCTTCCCCCCCAGTAGCCACTAAACTTGGAGCAGCACGGAGTTAGTCTCTCCTCCGCCAGGGTCCGCCACACGTTGAACCGGATTCGCAGCGCCAGGCAGCCGTCAGTTGGCTGCCTAACCTGCAGGCGCACTTATCGGTGTCATTTCGCTTCTACTCGATAGCTGTTTTTAAAAGCAGTTACCCTATAGCTTCTTCTGATAGCGGACACCGCAAAGCCGTTACGCCGTGCAGTCGCAGTAATGTGAGTGTGAAACTTGTAATGCACGGGAACATCTTCCGTGATCGTTAAAAACATCACCAAAATTCACGAATAAAAGAATATTCTACAACAACCGTAGCCCTGCAACGCAACTTAACTCGAATAACTCTACACATTTCGTAACAGTAAAATAAAAATGATGTTGCGTTTGTCAATAATTAACTAACATGTACCACTAAATCTGTACGAAAATATTTTTGAATCTTCCACCTCCCTTTGTCTTTCTACTATAATTAAGCCCTTACAAAAGGCAACATCTTTTTCTCAGACTTCATAATAAATTCAGTTTAACACGGGTGACACTGATAATCGCGAAGGGCAATTTGTCGTATCGGGTCGTTCGTTGCTAAGTTCACGTGATGTGATTTAAGAGAGTGTGGAGTGTGCGTTTAAATTCTTTCAGTCGGTTCAACGACTCTAATGGATGTTATCATTCCCATAATAAATAATCTGTAATACCGAACTCTCTTTTTAGAAGTAGTTGATCACATTTTGCTGCTTACGGCTACTATATCAAGCATGAATAGAACATTCTTTTGCACACACAAATATAGTGCTACAGTCTGAAGGAAAGAAAAACGACCAGTCGCGAAAAAAGTGTGAAAAAAGGGTTATGCAAAGAAAAAGTGACCAGTAAAGAAGGTTAATAGATGTACAGAATCTAGGTGCCGAGAAGAAGACCCTTTAGTGTAATCAGAGCGACTACTGTCGCAACAAAGCATTAAGTGAAGTGAGTGATGTCTAGAAAGGTGTGGAACGGAGGCGACAACATGAGAAAGAAAGAGAAGTGCAAATTACGGCTAGAGCAAAATGTAATTGGTGGATTGTAAATCACTATGCTATTTATTGAGCACGCATCGGGTGGAACGATGGCTTGAATCTAAATATGTTGCGTCAAAGAGACCAAAAGTTTTGTTAAGTCCTGCCCAAGTATTGGTTCCAGACTTGTTGGATACGGGAGATCCTGAAATAATTGGCGTATAAAACATGATTACTCACAAACATGGAGCAAATAAATGGAAAATCCGATATCTGACATTCGTGACGCTCGTAAAATATGGTCTTCCAGGTCAGAAGCTACATCGCCGACGCTCCGCGCACAGACCTGATTTTTATTGGATACATCAAAATATGATTCCTAGCGACAACACATCAGTACCATTACACGTTATGTGCGGTGAGATACTAAAGACTGCCTGCAGAAAACTTAAACAGCGAAAACTGGTGATTGCGTCGCTACTGTAAGAGAGAAAAGTAAAACCGTTTGCCTGCAAGTTGCAAGTCTTCTCAGATGACGCCACGTTTGGCGATTTGCGTGTCGTTGACAATGAAATGACGGTGAGGACAACGCGACAGCCGGTCCCCGAGCGGACCCGCCCGGTAATCGAACCCGGGCCCGCTGCGTGGCAGTGAGATGCGCTGACCACTCAAGGAAAAAAAAATGGTTCAAATGGCTCTGAGCACTATGGGACTCAACATCTTAGGTCATAAGTCCCCTAGAACTACCGAGCGAGGTGGCGCAGTGGTTAGCACACTGGACTCGCACTCGGGAGGACGACGGTTCAATCCCGTCTCCGGCCATCCTGATTTAGGTTTTCCGTGATTTCCCTAAATCGTTTCAGGCAAATGCCGGGATGGTTCCTTTGAAAGGGCACGGCCGATTTCCTTCCCAATCCTTCCCTAACCCGAGCTTGCGCTCCGTCTCTAATGACCTCGTTGTCGACGGGACGTTAAACACTAACCACCACCACCTCCCCTAGAACTTATAACTACTTAAACCTAACTAATCTAAGGACATCACACACACCCATGCCCGAGGCAGGATTCGAACCTGCGACCGTAGCAGTCCCGCGGTTCCGGACTGCAGCGCCAGAACCGCACGGCCACCGCGGCCGGCCACTCAAGAAAAGGAGGCGGACAGATGCAAGATCGGAGTGCAACGACGTAATGTCCGGAGCACCGGTATTAGATCGGTTGCATAAGGACAGCAGAGGAAACCAGCCGTAGCCTTGTCAAAGGAAGTGATTCTAGGCAACCCTCAGAAAACCTCCAGCCAGGATGGCCGGCACGATACTGAACGCACCTTGCCCCCGAATACGACTCCTTTGTCTTGACCAATGCATCTCCTCGTTCAGTGTTGTATCACTTTCATTGCCAGATAAAGAAATAAAATAAAAAGTAAAATAAATACGATGTCAAACCTGCGATGTGCCATCTCCGATCTTACTTTCAGCACATTTCCCTGCAGTTCTACCAATAAACTGCACTTGAAACATGGACGTGTGCAACTGAACTAGTCTTCTCACGATCTATCGAATGCCACAAAAAAGCTTCAGTACTTTGGTGTGTGCAAACGTTACAAGCCCTTTCGTGCACTACAACTGGCCGAAAGCCTTCTCGCTCTATCTTGAACAGTTGTGAATTACATCTACATCTACATGATTACTCTGCAAGTCATAATTAAGTTCAAAAATGGCTCTGAGCACTATGAGACTTAACATCTGAGGTCATCAGTCCCCTGGAACTTAGAACTACTTAAACCTAACTAATCTAAGGACATCACACACATCCATGCGCGAGGCAGGATTCGTTCCTGCGACTGTAGCTGTCGTGCGGTTCCAGACTGAAGCGCCTAGAACCGCTCGGCCACACCGGCTGGCCATAATTAAGTGCCTGGCAGAGATTCATCGAACCACCTTCAAACTATTTCTCTATCGTTCACTTTCGAACAGCACGCGCGGAAAAGGACACTTAAATCTTCTATTTTATTACGATGATCACTTCTCCCTACGTAGGTGGCCGCCAACAAAATATTTTCATACTCTGAGGAGAAAGTTGGCGCTTCAAATTTCATGAGAAGATCTTACTGCAAATCAGCGTTAGCGATATGGGTCTGTAATTCAGTAGATTACTCCTATTTCCTTTGTCGGGTATCGTTGTGACTTGTCCAACTTTCCAGTCCTCGGTTGATGCTAAGGGAATTAGATTAGGAAATGAGACACTTAAAGTAGTAAAGGAGTTTTGCTATTTGGGGAGCAAAATAACTGATGATGGTATAAGTAGAGAGGATATAAAATGTAGACTGGCAATGGCAACGAAATCGTTTCTGAAGAAGAGAAATTTGTTAACATCGAGTATTGATTTAAGTGTCAGTATTTGTATGTAGTGTAGCCATGTATGTAAGTGAAACATGGACGATAAATAGTTTAGACAAGAAGAGAATAGAAGCTTTCGAAATGTGGTGCTACAGAAGAATGCTGAAGATTAGATGGGTAGATCACATAATTAATGAGGAGGTATTGAATAGAATTGGGGAGAAGAGGAGTTTGTGGCACAACTTGACTACAAGAAGGGACCTGTTGGTAGGACATGTTCTGAGGCATCAAGGGACCACCAATTTGGTACTGGAGGGCAGCATGGAGGGTATATATCGTGGAGGAAGACCAAGAGATGAATACACTAAGCAGATTCAGAAGGATGTAGGCTGCAGTAGGTACTGGGGGGTGAAGAAGCTTGCACAGGATAGAGTAGCACGGAGAGCTGCATCAAACCAGTCTCAGGACTGAAGACCACAACAACAACAACGGGTACGGATCTTTCAACGAGCGATCGGTTGTATACGACTGCTAAATATGGACTGCGGCAGCCGACGCGCTACATCCCTGGCTCGACTACGCACAGACCAAAAGCTGGAGACCGGCCCCATTCCCCAGCGGCAACCCGATCCTCCGGCAGGCGAGCGGAAGGTGACGCGGAGGAGGGCGAGTCCTGGGGGTAGGGGGTGGGGGTGGGGGTGGGGGCCCGTCACGCCCCATAACCCGCACCCCGCGCTCCGACAATAGGCGGCACAAAAAAGTAGTAATAAAGCGACGGGCGGAGCGCGACCGAGTTTTCATCATCATAATCATCGTCATCGCATCGGCGGCCGGTGCGGCCGAAATGCCAGCGCGGTCCCCGGGGGCCTGGGGGCGGCTTATAAGCGCCGGCGCCGGCGCCGCGACGCCCCAGACGCCCGCCTGCCCGCCGCGGACGAGAGCATGCTCGCGCCTCCTTCAGGTTTGGCCGCGCAACGCAACGCAGCACCGCAACGCCGCGTCCGCCCGCGAGACCGCGGCCAGCGAGCTGGCGCCTACAGCTGCAAGGCGACCACTCGTACTGCTGCTGACTGGTGCCCGGGTCTCGCTTCGATCTACGCACGCGATTCATCTGCGTAACCCGATTGCCGGCGCGTTTTCTAATTGTTGCGAAGTTTTCTAGTGATCTTAGCCTATTTGGGTACGCTCGAGTTCCACCTAGCACAAATCAGAAACTGTATCCGTAATTTATAGCACAAGCGTGTCAAAAAAATTTAGGCTTACCGCGAATGTAATGTACCGTATGAGACCTGTCGTGACAGGTAATGCAGTTTCCGATTCCAGAAGCCGAATACATCGCCTTTTTTTTTATCATCACTGAAGACTACATGCCGACATTGAATGCAGCTGCTCGTGTTAAAACAGTTAAAAATTTTAATTTTAAAAATCGACGCTTTCTCTTTATTAAATTATGTTCTCAATTGCAGCTTCGCCCGTGTAGCTTGAACAGTAGCGTTGAAATCAAAGTTAAGACATATTAAACGGATTTTACCAAACTTGATCACGTATACAAGACTGTCGCTGCTAAAGTGCGTTTTTCTGAAATTAATGAAGATATTTTCTATTTGGGTTTATTGTCATGTGTAGGCTAAATCTGTCGAAAATCTAAACATTGTTAACCTTTGACACTTGACTTCGTTCAAAACAGTGCGAAATCTCACCACATATTCAAATTGTTCGGAAATTCCCGTTACAAACGCCTAAGACTTGCAGAGGGGACAGAGTACACACTATTTTGAATAGGATCCCATGTCCGGATACATCATTCAGCGACGCTGCAGACGTCAAAGTAATAGCCGTCGGCGCCTATAAATGTATGTAATACAGGTTGATTTCGTTATATTGTTGCAGGCCTTCAAGGATAATGGAGACGGATACATGCATCAATTTGAGGTAAGGGGCCCTGGTTCAGCAACTAACAAGTTCAAAGTTATAAGCGAAAATCATTCTCATACCCCCCCCCCCCCCCCCCCCCACCATGGAAGACATGTAGCGGTACCGTTGTTGCTAGGAATGTAGGAATGTAGGGTGAGAAACTTTCAGAGGTGGTAGTATGGACCAAAACAAGAAAAAATGTCCGGTAAATATGGGCTCGAAAATGCATACCTGAGGATCTATGAGCAGTTTTCCATCTTCGCTATTGAACGAGTGGTAATAGCTCTTAAAGCATGCATTTCAGAGCCCACGTTTACTGGACATTTTTTTCTTATTTTAGTCCATATTACCACCTCTGAAAGTTGTCTACCCACCAAACTTAGCAACAGGCGTTTCGGTACATGTATTCTTCCGTTACAAGTATCACAATGATTTTCGCTTATAATTTTCGATTCGTTCGTTTCCAGTACAGGGAGCCTTACCTCACATTGATACACTTCTCCATCATCCTTGAAAGTTTGTAACATCATCACGCAATCACCCTGTATATATATTTACAGCCGCCAGCGCCTGTAACCCTGACGCTTCCTAGCGTCGCTGTATGACGCTGTAGGACAAAGGTTTTATTCAAAATATTATGTACTCGCTCCCATCTACAAGCCCTAGAAGTTTGTAACGGGAATTTCCGAACACCCTGTACATCGCAAAAACGAAAATTAATACATCGTCACAAACTCCAGGACAAAGGCAACCGATCACTCTGACTGGAAACAACTGGGAGGTCAAAATATGTGAATGTATTATGTACAATATCTGTGTTTGTGTGTAAAGGGAATCAAATCTGAAGATTTGCGCAGCACGTATTGAAGTCTGTCGACGAATGCGATAACCATGTTTCTGCAACTAGTTGTAACTCATATGAGGGATTAACAACACATTGCAAGGAACCGCAGTTCCTCGAGTGTAACACATGGAAGTTTCTTCTAACCGTGTATACGTAACGTGCGTCCAATAGTGCTCCACCGGGTAAACGTCCGAAAAGATTTAACTAACTAACACCGTTAACATGTAAATATCTGTCCCCTTTTCATAGCCTCAGTACTACAATTAAATTTCTTTAAATCAACCCTGTTTAATACCAACCGCCGTGCCTTCTGTAAAGCTACTTAGCGGCGGACCAAATAGATTATTTTACATATCTTGCCTTTTGCAAAATGCTTTTGTATTTTTATACAAGTATCTTGTATTTCAAATACGTATATGTGAATATTTGTATTATTTGCAACACTGAAGAAACTAATGTTTAGCACTTTCTTATTCAGATACAGGCAGGTATGTCCATCTCGACTTTCTTATGACTCGAACTTTGATTAATGTCAATCAAGTTACATAGTATCAGCTTAGATGCAACATTAATAGAAATCGAGTATTTATTTGGTTGTATATGACTTTGCAACTATCCAGACTGCATCGCTTTGCAAGTACTTTGCTGTTCACCTTTAAAACTACGTCATGTGTAACGAATAGTGAATCGCTGTTTGTATAAATGTGCATCGCTTCCTCTCCTGTAGTTCCCTTTTCAACTATTAGTAAACTCATTACAATGATACAACAACCTTGCTTTGAGAGACTAAGTCGCTAGGCGTTATCGGCTTTGCGCCTGTTTCATATCTACAACTAACGCTTTGTTGATCTCAAGAAGTAAGGCGGTGAGAATAATTTCTTAGAGCGCTGTCGATTTCATGTCACTTCGGCGCTACTTTGCCAAAACGGTAGTCGTAAGATTGTAGCTGAAAATTCCTACCAGCTGCGTTTGTTAAGGTTTTCCATGGCTGCCCTGCAGAAGTTGGGGTTAGTGCCACGATAGTCTCTTCAACAGGTCCACGCGCAGTTTCTACCTCATTATTGTGCAGCTGAGATAGCTTACTGTCTATCGAGATCTCTACGCCCACAGAACGCAACTCACACATTCCCCTTCTTTCCATTTAAAGAAAGAAGAGGAACAGTTCTGACGTCCAAATAGGTATTCGGAAAAACAATGTTCTCCAATATCTTACACAAGTTCAATATTCTAATGGCACTCAGTGACGAATGTATCGTGCATCTGAGATGCCAGCTACTTAAACTGCTCACCGCGTGACTGCCTCTGGTGCAACTTTCTTGGGGAGCAGACCAAATCGCAGAAACCAACTGCCGCACACGCATCACTTGCAGACTAGTGCAGCTAGGCATTTAGCACCGCTACACGGTGCGCAGTATAGTAGAAGAGAGACGCACACTCTACACCTGACACTGCAGCATCCAGATCGTTCCTCTTCATAACAGGCTACTGTCTCCTGACGTGACAGCTATTAGCACAGAGTAAGAAACATCTCACTGTTTGTTCTTCTTCCGGAAAAAAAGATTAAAAAGGAGAAGCTGCGGAAATCAATTTACAGGTAACTGACGAAGCAATCTCCGCCGTCTCTGAATCGAACAAAATATTTTCCTTTCATTTCTTCTCTCTCTCTCTCTTTATTCTTGTGTTGCTTGATAAAAAAAAACACAATGCAGAATTATTGGTCGTTACAAGCAAAATCCACTCTTGGCTACGCAGTGCCAGACGTCAAAGCAAACCGCGATCGTTCGTTTACTGTGCAACGTGATATACCAGATGTCAAGTGCAATAAAAATTCGCGGGGGCAAAATTCGTGTAACAAACATAGCTTCAAAGGATACAGAGGCGTCTAAATGCACTGCCTGGCCAAACAATATACCTCCGTCTAAACTATCCTATTCGAAGCGAGCCACAAGACTCCTCTGTGAACTGTTATACATATACACAACACACACACACACATACACACAAAGGTTTTTGAAAGTTGTATCATTGTGATCATGTGTAAGGCACCAACGAAGCAGCTCAGTTTGCGACACATCATGCGACCTCTGAATAGAGCGGTCAACTTTCTGTAACTGCTTCGTACCCCCGGACACACCGCTATGTCAAGGAACAATGTAGGGGTCTTGAGCGCTTAATATCACCCGATACTTCGTGTTCTGAAAGAGAGATTTCAGCTCTCGGCCGCGCGGAGTGGTCGCGCGGTTTAGGGCGCGATGGCACGAATTGCGCGGCCCCTTCGGCCGGAGGTTCGAGTCCTCTCTCGGGCATGGGTGTGTGTGTTGTTCTTAGCGTTAAGTTAGTTTAAGTAGTGTGTAAGTCTAGGGACCGATGACCTCAGCAGTTTGGTCCCTTAGGAATTCACACACATGTAAATATTTTTCCGGATCTCGACACGAACCCAGTATCTATCTACCACCGCATTAGCTGTTTAACGTTCGTGGACGTCGAGATCGTTGCGGATCGAGTAGTAACTCTGAAGGAGCAGGAAGGGACAAGATGGCGACCGAGGACAAACTCAGCTTTCGCCTAAAGTGATTCAGGGGAAGCACGGAAATTCTAAATCAATATGCAACATACTCTGGTACAGGCAGTCTTTGGAAGACGGTAGTCTCCTAGAGTGTGGAGACTTTTTGCAGGATTCGGATGGAGTGGAGAGATTTTAGTGGGAATTTGACACTCAGAGCCGGCCGCGGTGGTCTAGCGGTTCTAGGCGCTCAGTCCGGAACCGCGCGACTGCTACGGTCGCAGGTTCGAATCCTGCCTCGGGCATGGATGTGTGTGATGTCCTTAGGTTAGTTAGGTTTAAGTAGTCCTAAGTTCTAGGGGACTGATGACCACAGATGTTAAGTCCCATAGTGCTCAGAGCCACTTGATTTTTTTGACACTCAGGTGGCCCGCGAGGCTTCAGTCTGATACCGCACCGCTGAGTGTAACTTGCCTCATAAGCTAACCGAACAAAACATTGGTCACCTCCTTTAAAGAGCACGCCCTGGTCGCTTTCGAGCGCTGTACTTGGTGCAGAACAACGCCGTCATATGACCGCGCACCGCCGACGTAAGCCACGGCAATGAGAAAGACAGAAGAAGCTGTCGTGTGTGGACCTGCCCATGACGACATCGTGAATGAAGTTGCTGGATTTGCTGGTGTACCAATGCAGCCTGTCCAACATACGTACTAAAAATGTGTACGCTAGCGGGCATGTAACACGACGTAAGGACACCACTCGGAAAAAGATCCTCAGTAACAGCGTCCCGAGACGGCTGTCACGGCAATCGGTTTCCAACCCGACAGGAATTGTTATTGTGAGCGAATACAGGTCCATCTCGACCACGTCCCGAGAGAACATTGCAAAGCGAACTGCATGCAATCGACATCCGAAGTTGTGTACATCTCAGAAACCCGTTGCTCACTGCTGCGCACAAAGCCGGACGTGTTCAGTGGGCCGAATAACACAGAAACCGGACAGTAGTTTACTGCAGGCGTGTACTACCGCCATTTTGCCTCTTTTCAAGTGATGCGAGGTGTCGGCTGCACCAACGACCCAATCATCCCTTCAGCTCAGCGCGTGTGGAGGCTGTAGTTAGGGACGATGATTCTGTGGTCTTTTTCGTACCCTTCGGCCCATTCATCCAGGTTAGCAAGAAAATGGACCATGGCGCTTATTTCAGTATTCACGCTGTCCAGTTGTTGCTCTGTCTTTCTACACCTTCATGATGGGTACGCAGTGGAGACTCCCGTCTCCCAAGATAGCAACCGAGTGATAAGGCTGCACACTTACGTTTCTGGTCTGACTGATCCGCAACATCAGCCGACCGTAATCGCATAGAAAATGTCTAGGACTGAAACTTCCTGGCAGATTAAAACTGTGTGCCGGACCGAGACTCGAACTCGGGACCTTTGCCTTTCGCGGAAAAGTGCTCTACCAACTGAGCTACCCAAGCACGACTCACGCCCCGTCCTCACAGCTTTACTTCTGCCAATACCTCGTCTTCTACCTTCCAAACTTTACAGAAGCTCTCCTGCAAACCTTGCAGAACTAGCACTCCTGAAAGAAAGGATATTGCGGAGACATGGCTTAGCCACAGCCTGGGGGATGTTTCTAGAACCACGTCTCCGCAATATCCTTTCTTTCAGGAGTGATAGTTCTGCAAGGTTCGCAGGAGAGCTTCTGTAAAGTATGGAAGGTAGGAGACGAAGTACTGGCAGAAGTAAAGCTGTGAGAACGGGGCGTAAGTCGTGCTTGGGTAGCTCAGTTGGTAGAGCACTTGCCCGCGAAAGGCAAAGGTCCCGAGTTCGAGTCTCGGCCCGGCACACAGTTTTAATCTGCCAGGAAGTTTCATATCAGCGCACACTCCGCTGTAGAGTGAAAATTTTCATTCTAAGTATGTCTAGGACTATTTGGAACAGTCAACATTTAGGTATCTCAACAGCATCTAATCAATGACGATTTACTTCAGCTAGATGTGGCATATCTAAAGAAAGTCGTGCACTCTGTTCGTCGAGCTGAGTCCATTGTCGAGACTAGAAGCGGTGTTACTTGGTATTAGCGTAAAGCGTCCTATGATCTGTGTCCGGTGTTCTTATGATCGCCATAGCGATAATAAAGGAACAGTATGTGAAGGAAGCGAGCAGTTGCGAGAGCGTCGTTGGAGGGTGTGCGGCAGCGCACTGAGAGAGCCGGGTGCTTGCGCAGGTCCCGAGCTCGGCAGCAGCAAGGAGCCGAGCGCAGCAGCCGCCGCCGCCGCCGCCGCCGCCTCCTCCGCGGACCTCGCTCTGAGTCGCGTGCCGCTGGGCTCCACGCCTCTCTCCGTCGCCTCAAGTATGCTGCTTCTGCAGACGCAGGTGAGTCCGCGCGCCGCCGCCCCCGCCGCCGTCCTCGGCATGCCGCCCGCTTCACGCAGCATGCAGTAGCGCACAGCTCTGTCCCCCCAGCTGCACCCGGGGCGCCCCCCACCCCCGGCCAGTCCCCACGACACGGAAGCACAGCTTTAGCTCGCTAGTCGCAATTGTTGCCTCCCTTGCGGCGATAACAACACGTACCACGTCGCTATTGTCGCGGTTGTTCCGAAGCCCTCGTATGACCAGTTACAAGTGTTTAACACCCCGACCGACAACACGCCAGAACGGTCGAACATTTGGCAACAGACGGTGGTTCCACTACACAACTAACATTGCAACATAAGCCGTACACTACAATGCCAGGCACGACCCTCGGTTTCGATTCGTCACTCGTATGGCTACCAATCTAATAAATGATAGGATGGCTGGAACAGCTTCACTGGAATGCCATGCGATCTTCCTGACGTCTTATTGCAACGGAGTCACGACGACCCTTCTTGGATCTAGGGCCCATCTTCTCAGCGACATTCTTCTCCTACGACCGAAGTGGTCCATTCCCATTGATTAAGCTCCCTACCTGCTGTTAAAGCCTAATACAGAGAGAGCAGTATTTCTGCACTGCGTAGAGCAAATCTTTCGACGCCGATCGCTAAGAGTTGAAACCAGATAGGGAGAGACTGTTATTTCAATAATCGGAGGCGCAACAGAATTAGGCAGGTCGTATTTGTTTAAAGCTTCCCCCTAGACACTTCACACACCGCCCTGTGCTCTCTTAGAACCGCTTCAGTTTTGTCTGAGACGCGGCTCAGGATAATTCCTTCAATAAGCATCCGAGAACTCTCACTGAATATCAGACGATAGCGCTACAAAGAACACCTGTCTTCGCGTGACATTTGCGGTAACAGTATGAAACTCCATTCAAGTTTAAAAAAAAAGCCACAAATAAATGAATATGTTAAACAGATCTTAGAAGTTCATTACTTGTTGCAGGATCTTTTCTTTTAACAACTTACTGTGGACGAAGAAAGCTGCTTGTTAAAAATTTCATAAAATATCGAGTATGACGAAAGTCTTAAAACAAGTTTCGGACAGGGCAAGCATTCAAAACAAATCGTACTGCATATCAAGGAGACCATCATAGTTTCTGTGATGGAAAGTAACTCCTTTCGGTCATGTGTCACACAACTCAGAACTTCCCACCGCTCGATTTTCGGGAATCAGGCATCAAAATCTCTGCGTCTTTCGTATCCAAAAAGATATTCGCTAGCTCTGCGAACTCGCTGGCGACCTGACTAAAGTGAGAGGCACTCTGCCTGTGAAAGTGTACTGACTGCAACTTCAAATGTTACACAAAGCAAGAGAGTGGACACTTGATGAAGATTCAAAACCTCAGTTTGTCAGTCCTCTTTTCTGTCTTTCAGAATTTTCCCCGAATATTTCAGTGGCTCTCGAATACCTTTGCCCTACTATTCTTCCGCGTTACATGTGTTTCACGACTTCCGAAAGGTTCAATCAGCGCTCAAAATTGGTACGCCACACTGTGCTCAGTGCTCACTTAATACAACATACGACTAAAACAGCACGCAGTGCCACTGCCCTTTTTTTTCAGATGCTCCAGCTCTACATATTTCGATATAAATGGGAAACCGGGCGACTAACGCAAAATAAAACAGGCGACTGGCTTGATGAAGCCCTGCGTTTCCGTTCAAGTTCCGGTTAGCATCCATCATCAGGAAGCACAGAATGGCACGGCTTTGCATGGCGCGTGCACTTTCCCTGCAATTGCTGCATGCGTTAGCCTTTCCGCTGTACAGATGGTCCGGTCCCACGCCACGGAGACAGCCCCTAGTCGAGGCACTCAGAGTCTGCACCGTTCGCCGTAGATATTGCCGACTCAGACTGTCAGTTGACGGCCCCAAGAGAGAAAGACTACCGGTTGTAAATTTTCGGGATGGCTGTTGGTGAAAGTGGCGTTGGGGCGGAGACCACCAAATCCACGTGGATGACTCGCTTCTTGTAAAACTTATTGCTAGCTCTCAGTGTGCAAATTTTATTTTTCGATGATGACAAGTTAGAAGGAATACGACACTTATTTCATTGTGCAGTATTTTAACTGTTAATGTTCTAACTACTGTGTAACAAAATGGAGAAAAGCGCTTCTGTTATTACTAGAGGGCAAATTAAGCAATAAATTTCTCTATGATTGTAATGGAACAACGTAACAGAACAATGTGCACCAAGCAGAAACTGTTGGGTCAAATGCTTTGCCAACCTTTAGAGATGTCCGATTGACCTGGAAATTATATTGTTTTGGTGTGTGGTGTATTTTTTGCCATAATCAGGTTTCGATAATCTCCATCACCGTGTCTCCCTCTCTTTCAGCCATCTGCAAAATATTGCTAATTACTGCCTGCAAGGTTGATTGCAGCAGAATTGGGAAAGGATTGGCGACGCAGACCGTCGAAAAGTGGACAAGTCTCTCATAGAGACAGGCCTTAGTAACTCGTTTTACAGTTAAGTAAACTCTTACTGGTACAATTTTGCGAAGGTTTTATGTAAGTATTGGTGGGAACTAAAATCTCTTGTTGTTCTGTTACATATTAATATGTTTGCCTTCTCAGTTTACTGTCATAAAATACCTTGAACCACAGTATTTCTATTAGACAATGTCACGCAATGTTTCCCTGTTTGTTATTACCTGCTGGAGTTTCAGTGCTGTTAAACTTTATGTACCCTTGGAGAATCTGAATCATGTGGTGGAGGTCACGGAGGTCTCCTTCGCCCAGTGTCTGCTAATAACAGCATTCCGTCTGTAATTAACTCACTGTATATAAGACACTTGAAATATTTCTAGTTCAACAATATGTTTCAGTTGTTACTTTGCTAATATTTCTTTTTGAAACTATCTCCGCATTTTCAGTTCAGCGTTTTATTATTAGCGAAAAATAACACCTTTCCAAATGCTATCTAATTGACGTATATTTCGTGGAACTCGTCTTTACAATGATAAAGTGAACTCAAAAGTGCTGCTCGACCTGTGTAATCTGACCGAAAGGCCGTAGTTCCAAGCGTTCGTGCTCTTGAGATAACGCTTAAAGATTAGTGAACCAAAGCCCTTGAGTCCATTGAAAAATGATATGTGTCCCATTCATAAAACGCTGTTATTTCGAAATGTCACTATTTCATTGAGACTTCTCAACAACAGGAAGTGTTACGCAACCCATTTTTACGACTTTAAGATAAGGAACTTTCGATTCCTACGAACGGCTCATTTAGATAAGTAACGAGCTGAGCACCTGGCGTTACCCGGGTATGTATTTATACCAATCTTATGTTAGTCTGTCTACTCCTTCCCCCTCTCTCTGCGCATCCCTTCCTTCACCCCCTCTCTGTCCATCTCCTCCACCCGTCTCTCGTTCCATCTCTTCCTGCCCCTCTCTCTATCCGCCTTCCCTTCTTCTCCCTTCTCTCTGCACGTTATCACGCTCACCCCAATAGGAGGCTGGTGGTTCTTACCTCCATAGTACTTCTTTCCAGATTGTAACTAATGTGTGTACCAAATTTGGTTGAAATCGTTCCAGGGGGTTAGGAAGAGCTTTCTACCCGTGCCTTTGATATATTTGACACATATTTAACATAATTCACTCGTATCTGCACACACATTTCACCTATATCTCGAGCTAATTTAGCCCTGCAGCTTCATTTCAGCGAAGCTCAATGTTAATGACGTCGTATCTCCTCAACTATGTGCTGTACAATGATATAATTTTGTAGCTACATCCAATGTTATATGTGGCTACCGTTTACGAAACGTGTTGTGAATAGAGTTCGCAGTAAAGAAGTAATAAATTAAAACGTCATGCACGATGAGGCCGTTTTTCACGCAACATGTCTCCTGAACTGTGTCGTACAATGATACATTTTTCTGTCCAGTAGTTCAGGAAGAAATGCGGGACATACATACGTACAAGCATACATACGAACATATACAGGGTGGTCAGAAACAGTCTGAAAAATTCGTAAGGCCGTTGCAGGACAGGTTATGCTGAGAAATCTCTGTCAAGGGAAAAAATCGATACGTTGAGCCGTTTCCGAGTTAATTAACATTGAAGTTGGCCAATCAATCCTTACTACTGTCCCAAGTTCAATTTTTGTATCGCTCTCTTGTTCGATTTCAGGAAAGCAAACGAAGGGCACGTTTGACGACACTGTCTCCGGCTGGCCGCTTGAATTTGCGCGCACCACGGCCTGCCTTTATAGCCGTAGTGCTAATTAACTCGGAAACAGTGCATGTATTGAATTTTTGTTAATAATTAGTCCTCAGCGCAACCTACACCGGAACACCCTTAGAAGCTTTTCAGACTGTTTCTGACCATCCTGTATACGTACATCCATTTTTATGATACGTGTGGATTAGGAGATTTCTGGGAACGGCCGATTCAGATAGGAGACGGGCCACAGATTAATGTATCATTCAGTGAACGAAATAAATCTATAAAATGTCATCTGACTTGGTAGATGGCGTCAAAAGATGTTGCAGTTTTATCTCAAGGAGTTCACGCTATGCTTTACGATTCTGATTCGCGTGGATTCAAATCTCGACTGAGAATACTGTTCTGCATCCTTCAAGGGTAATGCATACAGATGCATCCTCCAAGGGCAATGCACAACAATACCATAACTGCATAGATTAATCTGTCTTTCTATTTTAACAGTGTCTGTTAAGATTTCTCCTCGAAGTGTTGCTTACTGTTTACAATGATGCTACAAAGATTACCATGACAGTGATAGTGAAGACTGTCTGACAGACTTTCAGTTTCGGTCACTATACGCCTCTTTTCTATACTCGCGGAGAGTTTGCTTCCAAACACGAAATATATCGATTGTATGTGTGCCCTGAATTAAATTATGCTCATATCGACCACCTTAACAAATTAAATTGTTTGTTTTTTTCATAAGTCACTTGTTAATAAGAGTGCAAGGTATTAAACATTGCACATCTTTAGAGCTTAAATATTATGTTAGAAGCGCGAGATATCTAGACTGTACCTTGTCACAGTATTTACCATATTTTAGACTGCACTATCTGGTGTACATAAAATAGTCACTCTCTCTGCTGACAACAGAGAATGCAAGCATGAAACTTAAACCAAAAAAGAACCTGGACATACAGAAAAATTAGATCTGAATATTTTAATACGCCAATAGCTATTTCATTCACCTTTCTGCACCGATAGTCCGACAACTTTTCGTACACTTTCTGGATGTTTTTATCTGTATTTGTAGGTTTATGACGTCTTTCTCGTGTGTTATCATCAAGAGAAGTACGCCAGACCATCTGTAACTGTTGAAATGGAACGAACAGCCCACTAATAAAAATTCAGCACCTTTTGATGAACTTCCCTAGGCAATAAATCAGCCCAAATCAAACATTACATGATGGCAAGGTTCCCCAGTTTATCAATTTGAACGAAACACATGCGACATCGCTGTTTTCGTGGATCTCATACATAAAACTGTTCATAGCCCTCAGAAAAAGTTGACACTTGACGCACGTTGCTGTACGAAGATAAAAAAACGTTGATATCAACTCTATACGTGTGCTGGATCGAGATCTTAGACCTTGCAAATAAGTAGTCAGGGGCCGAAGCTGCCTACCAAAGGAGCGCACGTGTAGTTTAGGAAGCACTGCTCCACCCCTTTCTTTTCACAAATTTCCTGGAAGATGCGCCAACAGAAGAATGCCGCGGCGCTGCCTGCAGCACGGGACACGACAGGGCGGGCTGACATTTGGCGGAATGTGTCCCCAGTGGCGGCGCGATTGCTGCGAGCCCTGGAGCGCGACCACTCCCCCCCTCCCCCCCCCCTACCTCCTCCTGCTCCCAACCCCCGCTCCTACCACCCGCCCACACTCATCGGCCCCTCCCCACAGCCTCTATTATTAATTTCGCACGCTCCTGGAGCGACGGCCGGTATGCCGTGATCTAGCGCGGCGTGACGTGCTTTTGTTCTCTACCAAATCAAAAACAAGTAACACGAGCTCGAAAGGCGTTTCACACCCTCGATTTCACCCCCTAGATCGTGTCCGATTAATCCGAGGGCCCTAGCAATGGAAATTCTACGCAGAGCAGACTTGCCTCTGATTAAGTAAGAGGTTCTTCAATAAGTCCCTCGCGTAATTGGATATTAACTCGTGTCGCTTGCAACAAACCAGGTCACTCACACGCCAAATTTCGATCGTTAATAGTGCTTCATTACTATTCAGATACTTCTCCCAAGGTGACGCCCAGTTCTCGGTGGAGCTCGTAAGAGGTTGACACATCTGTCAACGTCATAGCCACGCGGCGCTGCTGTGATCACTGGATGTTGGGAATGGGACAGCTTTTGTCGCTAAATTGGATATATTACATACACGGAACACTGGCGTTCGCCCTTACCCTAGTCAACAACAACAAAGATCAATAAATATCGTAGATTACAACTTATCCAGTTACTCACAATTTACTTATTTACCTCTGCTCAGACTGTTCCACCCCTTACAAAACGAGCATTTTTTTTTTTGACACCATTCTAAATTAATAATTCTACCGTCACTATGGACACATGAAAAGGAAGTTGAGAATTTGGAAATATTTGAAACAAAGGGGGCGATCTGTCTCTTAGTCACACGGTGTGTTACGTAATGAAACAGCGATATCTCTTGGTACAGGTTCACAGCCTACAGCGATGATCTTACGTTAATCCTGACTCGGAATTCAAAGCTTCAGAAGTTACAATCGTGATTTACTCAGAATAGAGATACGTATTTCTCATCAATATATATCAAACGCGTAAAACATTATAAATACCGTTTACAAGGGGTATTAACTTGGCAGAGTGTTATTTAATATCGATTCAATCGGCGTCTGAAGAATTTCTACATTCGAAACAAATTCTTTAAAGGTGTACATAGTATTTATCGGTAACTCAGTATTATGAATCCGGATGAATGGTGAAAACTGTCATTGTTACTGTACACACTAGAGATATCTAAGGTTAAGTTTCGTCCCAACTTTCTTCCATAATTCTACAGCTTGGAAAATTGTCCTAAACTCTGAAGTTCCAACCTTGCTGTCGTCGAACACGATACTTGAAAGTCTACCGTAGATCATCATGTGGATAATATTGAAAATTTAAGACTATTGAAAATAAACCACAAACAGTGATTCTCCACGATCCCGGTTTACGAATAATTTCGCCTATCTGCACGTTTGCTGACTCCAACAGTCGTCTGCAACAGAATAAGGGATGCAGTGTTCGGACGCATGAGTGTTACCCTCTCAGCTCCACCCTTGTGAACTGGGCACCATTCTTCAAGCCCTCCATTCAGCTGGAGGAGGATACTCGCCAGTGATCACAAAGGCGCTCTACGAGTAGAGATCCGCCACCACCATGCTATTTGTCGTTTCGTAATCAGGTCTAGCATCTTCTGCATTGATATCGTGTTGGCCGTGATCAATGGCGGGCACTTCGTTGCCACGTGAGTAGCAAGTTGCGAGGCGCTGTCCAGCCGTGACCACCGGATGAAAACACTTAAAATACTGCAGATAAGACGCACCGTGGTTTTGAGTGCATTTTGTGGACCAGCTCTTCTTAGATATAAATGAGCACTTTTATCAGATTCCCGCGATCGACAATCACGATAGTAACGTAAATCTTGTGTTACAACGAAACCATTTTGATCGGTATCATTTCAAAAGAGCCCGACTGCTCTCAATCAACTTCACAAGTACCTACAGCTGCAGCATAAGAGAAAAAAGCACAGGAGCTATAAGAAAGCAGCTCAGTGATTGTAGACAAATACGTTACAAAACTGGGCAGAGACTCTTTTTTGAACACGTTCAGTGCTCAGTATTAGTTATCTTAATTGATTCATTTCACAGACTACCACACCGTAAAGGTAAAGAGACGGGCAAAAAGAGTCAACTTCTTGATGGCGTTACTCATAACACGCGAACAACTTTTTCTCTCCGGGACATACGTACATGAAAGCTGTTTCAGAAGTAACTCCAATCAAGCATTTTCTAAAGCACTAAGCCATTTACAAGGAACCAACAGCGACAATGATACACAGCTACAAGCACATATAAATAATATGCTTTCCACATTCATTATTATTTCTTGAATTTCGTTCATTAATAGCCTAGAAACAAACCTTACTCTACTACACTGAATTGCTTAGTCTGCCGCCACAATATTATTAACTCGCCGTTCTACCGCTCTTACCTGAACGTTTAGCATCAAAGCGGTTTTGGTCTAGCGCCTGATAATTATGTAGCAATAACGGATATTAATTTCACCGCCGGCTCCGCTAGAGTGTTTGCTATTACACGTGCCGTATTCACTCTAAATTAGATTTCAGTGGGACTAGAAATCTGCGCAGTACGGAAATTGTACATGATATAACATTCTAATAAACACCCCTTCCGTCCATCAAGATTAAAGTAATTAGCTCACGTTAGTGCAGCCGAAACACCAAAAACTCAAAATAAGATGGTAATAATAATGATTTCATTATCATATAATGACTAGTTATTGTTCAAAGTGATTACAAATTAATGGACAATGTTATAAGGCTATACCTCTCCAACATAGAAAGTAATTAAAAGGCATTATCAGCATTTCAAGCAATGTTGTATGGAGCTTTTATGCTGAGCTTAGATGCTGTCCATGTGGGTTTCCCCAGTAATATCACAGTTCATAGTTCGAATAGCGTCAAATCCTTCAAGCAATGGCACATCTCGATTCTGATAACGTCCAAGACGAAACCTTAGAGGAAGAAATTTCACTGAATCAGCCTGAGGAAGCATGTAGGAGGGGACGGGGGGAACTGACCGTATCCTTCTCGATGGAAACATCCCAGCACTTTCCGTTAGCGATTTTGGGAAACAATGAAAAACGTAAATCTGGATGCCGGAATCGGATTTGAACCGCCATCATCTCTGATGCGACCCCCGTTCTTACCACTGTGCCACCTTGCTCGGTAGTTATATAGCCGTAGAACCATTGGGTGTGATTCCCATGGGTTGAAACTGTTGGCTGCGACCGTTCGATATCTTCTTAGCAATTGATTTCGTTACTACTGGAAGTTCGTATCTGACAAAAATGAAGCCTTCTTCTCCGTCCTATTGGGCTTCCAATTGTGACTTTATCCATTGTTCACAAACGTTCAAATGCACAGCGGGCTTGGCTTATAAACACTACAAAGCACGTCTCACTTTTGCTTTTGTTCTGTCACCATACTCATATTCGTAAAATTGTGAGTACTGGTTTTTCCACATAAAAGAAACGTCACACCATTATCCTTGAGAATTCGTTCCGATACAGCTTTGTACTGCATGCTGTTTTGTAACGTACACGTGTCACAGATTCACACGAAATTCATTCTACTCTATGGTGTCACTGTTCAAGTCGGATTAATAAAGGCAGGTCAAAGCTCAGCTGTGCGTTTCGTCACAGGTTCGTTTAGCCAGTGTCATAGCGATGCTCTTCCAACCTCCGTAGCACGTTTTACAAGAGAAGCGTAGAGGCTTACAATTAAAATTCCTAGAACACACGTTCCAAAAAGGGTCAGGTTATAGATTACTTTCTCCCTCTCACTCGTGGAAGCAAGAAGGGTGGCGGCAGGGGAGTACGTGGTGCCCGCCACCCTCAGCGAAGCACCGTAACACCATCTGCGGAATATAAATACAGATTCAGTTTGTGTACAGGCTGCAGCTTTGGCAAGATTTATTCCTTCAGTGGCATTTGCTGACTTGGTGTTGCGGCCAGTAACCGCTGACTGGCTCTTAGTAATGATTTCTACAAGCTCCGAAGGTATCTTTTCGACCCCAGTTTTCGACTGTTTGAGTCTACCGTATCCTTTTCTTCGCCAGCACATGGTTTCCTTGTCGCGAAATTGTTCGAGACGATGACGCCAGAGAAACACGGCCCGATATTGTCCTCTAAATGGAGGTCGAACAGCAACGAGACTGTCTGTGTCTTCTCGTGATCTTAGGGCCTCCACAACTACGATCAGTCGCCAATACAGATACGTTTTTCAACAATAACAATAAAAAATGCTCGTCTTCTATTGTGTGAAGTACTAACGCGCCCAAAAACTTCTCGCAGTAGTAAGAAACAGTTTTTCGAGGCCTATCAGTGCGAGACGGTTTCTCGGCCTCGAGGTGAACAACACCTGCGCTGTGGCCGTTCTCGTCGAAATCGATCGACTCAGTGGCAGTGGACTACAGACGTCTTACCACGTTCCGCTGCTGTGCTGTGTCAAGACAGCGGAGCTCCTGCGAAGCCTCGCGAAAACGTTTTGCGCGGTGTAAGAGACGACTGCAGATTTGTGTGTACTTACGTAGATCCTCCTTTGAAAGAGATACCACTAATTCCACGTATTTGGAATGTACGCGAATTTTCAACATCGTTCTCGGTTCCATTATGACCGAGTTCGAACACGACGTTTCACAGCGGAAAGCAATAACAGCATGTCACAGCGTAGCGGCACAGCTCGAGCTCGGGAAACGGTGGTGCAATGATACGCTACGGCAGCCTCGCTGCTTCAGTGTGGAGGCAATGCGCGGGCAAATGCCAGTTTCTGTATGAGACGATGGCAAGGTCACGTAACATAATTACGTGTAGAGAAAAATCTAGCCTTATGGAATCGTCCAATAATCTGTGATCGCCCTGTGCTTTAGCTGTTTCGAGATGCCACTGATGGGGCAAAATAGGCTTCAGTTTCGGAATATTATGTCTGTACAAGTGTGTCCTCCAGTACGACAGGTAGTCGTACAGTTACATCATCAATTTTTTGTTTGTCTGCAGTACACGTGTGTTATACTGGTAGACGACGAAATCACCGCGTCACGGCAGGAGCGAAATGAAGATGGCGCAGTCCGTTGTTAAAGTGGAGTATCGTGCGATAATTCGTTTTTGGCAGCAGCAAAAATGTGGCAACTATGTCTGACCAGCTGCCACATTTCTGCTGTTGCCGAGAATGAATTACCACACGACACTCCACTTTAATAATCGGCTGACACATCTTCCTTTGGCTCCTCCAGTGGCGTGCTACGGTACTATGGCGCCTGGATTTCAAAGCGTACCAGGACTGCAAACGTGTTACTGCAGACAAAGAAAAATTAATTACGTGACATTATTTTCTCGAGGCTATAATTAAGACTTCGTGACTGCCCGATGAGGTAGACATGCGAGCTGCGCAGCAAGAGGAAGGCAGGGTAGAGTAGAGGCGCGCGCTGCGCATGCGCAGGTGCGGCCACCCTGAGTGCACACAGCGGCTCGGATAGCGAGGCGAGCGCGCCGCCAGCGGCCCCGTCTCCGCCGCCAGCAGCCATGGGCCGGCCGGAGCTGGAGCCTGCCGCCTCCGCCTCGCAGTCTCCGCCGGGGCCCACCCCGCCCTCGCCGCAGGCCGTCGCCGGCTCGCCCCCGCCGGTATTCGCACCCGCACCCCTAGCCCTGCATCCGCTAAGGTGTGCGAGCATCGCAAAAATAAATAAATATTATTCTCGAAGAAGTCGTACCGAATTGCACGTTGTACGCCAATGGCGCCCACGGACAACGAGCGAGAATGGACTCAAATTGGGGGCACTATCACAGACAAACAAAAGAAAAATTTGGAGTAGGAATTAAAATCCATGGAGAAGAAATAAAAACTTTGAGGTTCGCCGATGACACTGTAATTCTGCCAGAGACAGCAAAGGACCTGGTAGAGCAGTTGACCGGAATGGACAGTGTCTTGAAAGGAGGGTATAAGATGAACATCAACAAAAGCAAAACGAGGATAATGGAATGTAGTCGAATTAAGTCGGGTGATGCTGAGGGAATTAGATTAGGAAATGAGACACTTACAGTAGTAACGGAGTTTTGCTATGTGGGGAGCAAAATAACTGCTGATGGTCGAAGTAGAGAGGATATAAAATGTAGACTGGCAATGGCAGGAAAGCGTTTCTGAAGAAGAGAAATTTGTTAACATCGAGTATAGATTTAAATGTCAGGAAGTCGTTTCTGAAAGTATTTGTATGGAGTGTAGCCATGTATGGAAGTGAAACGTGGACGATAAATAGTTTAGACAAGAAGAGAATAGAAGCTTTCGAAATGTGGTGCTACAGAAGAATGCTGAAGATTAGCTGGGTAGATCACATAACTAATGAGGAGGTATTGAATAGAATTGGGGAGAAGAGGAGCTTGTGGCACAACTTGACGAGAAGAAGGGACCGGTTGGTAGGTCATGTTCTGAGACATCGAGGGATCACCAATTTAGTATTGGAGGGCGGCGTGGAGGGTAAAAATCGTAGAGGGAGACCAAGAGATGAATACACTAAGCAGATTCAGAAGGATGTAGGCTGCTGTACGTACTGGAAGATGAAGAAGCTTGCACAGGATAGAGTAGCATGGAGAGCTGCATCAAGCCAGTCTCAGGACTGAAGACCGCAACAACAACAGCATCACAGACAAGATCCCCAACAGATCTCATAAGAAACTTCTATAACCATCAGGGTGTGACGCTTCATCACTGACGCTAGTTTTGGGTAACAAAAATGGGACAAAGTTTTTTCGCCCTTAAATCAAACAATTCCTCTGAATGATTCGTTGTGAAAAGTAGCTCGATCTGTTTGACCACGAGACCCAGATGGCTGTACTTTGCGGAACCCTGTTCCACGACTTCCGGAAAGCTGTAGGCATCATTCGCATTGACGCCCTATAAATAAAATACTGTCTGATGGAATGCCACAACAGATATATGACTGAAGTGACGGGGAGAGAGTGGAATAGGGCATAATTGCACGAAGTGTTACAGAACCGTTACTGTTCACGATACACAATGTGTGGCTTCACCTCGGCAGCCATCCGAGCCTGTATTGTCCGAAAACTGTTATCGGCATTTGGTGCAAATGCGTGTCATCTAATCTTTTCAAAGCTTCTGGTAGTTGTGGAAATAACGTTTCTGCACCTTTGTAAAGGAAACATGAAGCGATCGTACCATGCGAGAAACGACTCACCCCGACAACGATTTAGCCTTCCGGACAGAAGACTATTTATCAATGCATAAAATATAAATCAGGAAAATATATATTTACTCTGTTTTGTCTTCCAACAGAACGAGAAGAAACACCTCTCTAAATCTGCACCGAACAACCATTCTACGTTTCGTACGGTCAAAACACGGGCAACAGCTATGCAAGCTATTAACGAAATTCTTACTGAAGCCTACGAGTTACCGATGCTCGCACACCCATGAGACAATTATTCCTTGTCAGATTTTTTTCAATTCTTTTTCTGGAGCATGCCATATACGATTAGCATGTTTTGAAGTCTGGTCTACAACCGCTGTCGACCGTCTTATGTGCCACTTTCTTCGATGTGCGCATACCCGCTTCCAAACGTCGAACCTCGTAACACAAGCCAGTCAATTTGTAGACATTACCTCTGTGTATTTTTATATATGTCTGTGCTGCAGCAAGCCTACGCTCTGCATCAGACGGATGCTTCTGACGGAATCGGACATCTGAGGTTATCCCAACTATAAAACCATATTAGTTACAATACGCCGTATTTATCACAACAATGAAAATCGGCAAATGCTGATCATAGAAAAACGTGTTGGAACAATTAGAGCGATTTATGTTATCTTAGTAATTAATGAATATTTTTCAAAGAAAGAACTAGTTAGCTAGTCTTTTAGTCAGTGGCAAGTAATAAACTTAATGTAGCTGATGTTTTTCGCATGTTGTGCGAGGCAGATCCTCGTTGCTATGTTCCTAGATTTTTTTTCCTCTCTCTCTCTCTCTCTCTTATTTGGGCTGCACATTGCGTAACTGTTATGAAATCACGACCCGCATGGATAGCAACTTTCTAGATGGCAATTTCCTGGCTATCATCTGCATGTGGTCACGCTGATGCATGGCGAATTGAAATGTTAAATGCATGTTTAGACATGGTAAAAGTTGAACCTGTATGGATCCTGCGATGTTACAGCACTAAGCAAGCAAAGCTTCAACCAATCAAACTTCTGCGCTGTCTCTTGACTTTGTAAATAGTTTTCTTTTATGCATGGCATGACATGTGCATAGCAGTTTTATTTTGTTATTGTTAACTGTTGTAGCAGCCTGCGCTGCCCTCACAGCTGTTGAACGGTTCCTAAAACGCATGGCACTCAGATACTCTTTTATTTCATAAGGTAATAACATTAAATTACCCATATAAATTATGATACGTAGTTTTCATATCATTTTTAAGACATATTATTGTGTGCCAGCAACTCGCTCCTCTCCTTCAGAATCTGCCCGGGGACTGGATGTTTGTGTTGTCTTCATCATTTCATCATCATCATCATCATCATTCGTGACAGTGGCTCAGTTGGACTGTGTAAAACTTGGGACTTTGTACGGACGCTGATGAGCGCGCATTTGGGTGCCCTACAAACCAATCATCATCATCATCATCTCCTTCAGAGATCTGTACTTGGCCTCAAATTTTTAGACTAGAAAAACTGTATTCGTACACCTATTATATATTTGCATCAGCTTTTGATTTGGTTACAGTCATATCAAGAGGACACGCACGCCCTCTCATGTCGACGCAAGATAATTTCTTGGAATACACTCAGTGACAAATGAATACAAACATTGCATAAATCTTACTGTTGCTGAAACTTATTTTATACAGTTACATATTTGAAACCCACACGCCTGGCATCTTTTCGCCGTGACTCTTTACTCTGCAGAAAGTCAGTGTTAGCTTAAAATTTAATGCTATTTTGAAAACTAAGCCATTAAGTAATGTTTTTCTTCCCTGGATAAAAGGTAATCAGACTGCCAATAAAGTCTGCTTTTTTTAGTTCCAGATGAGCAGGACTCAGTTTTATTGCCCCTGTCATCCTATCTTAATTGTTTCCCTGAATTAATAGACTAGTAAGGGTTGCCGGTTATTTCCTATATGCGATGTTCAGAAAAGAAATATACACTGGCAAATGGCGATGAGCTCTTGGGACATTTCTATGTCTCTCTTCCACAAACTGTTCTGATGCTTTGCCTTAAGCAAACACTCGCCTACTTTTCTTGTCACCCAATACATTCCACGCCATTGTTGTACTGTCAGCTTAACATGTGTAAGGTTATTTTAAAAAGTCACTCACATACACAAACATTTTCATTAAACCGAAGGTGGGCAATATTAATATGTAGTAGCGTACTGAAGGGCCTGCCGAAGTTGTGCAGAGTTGGCACTCCTCATTGCTTTACAAGAAGGGTCGGGTGAAGTGAGCACCCGTGATATCTGGGAAACGGATGAAGGCATCGAAACAAGTGTTAGTATTCGACGGAGGGAGCACTTTTCTCTGTGTTTAATAATCGATTTGATTTATCCGCCAACAGAGTGAAGTAATTATAAACTTACTTTATTGGAACATACTACAACGACATTCGAAAGTCCCTGAAAACTATATTGCTTCTTAATGTTTGGAGTGAAAGTATTCAGAAAAATAGCGGAAAATATGATAAATATGCAGAGCAAGGAAGTGATCATAGCTCAGTTTCACTGTCATAGCCATAGAAACGTCGGGGCAATATGGCGGAAACTGTGCCGCTCCTGCAGCCCACATTTTCTTTTGACGTCACGTAACAGGCGTTTCATTACCTTCTTTCTCTTCTTAGGATCTCTCGAATGGTATTGAGGAAAGATACATCGACCCACTCCATATACTCCAGTATCTGGGCAGACGAGAAAGGGTATTAAAATACTAGCCTATTTGCGCATTATCATTTCTTGTTTCAACATCTTAGGCATTTTACGATCTACTGCGGGCATACACGTCACATGCGTGGTGTCCCATTTGTTTTGACCACCCAAAGTAACTTTTTGTCCGGATCAAAATAAAAATAAAAATGTTTCAAGTACATGTTTAACTACCAGGAGGACATCAACCAGCATTATTGTCTTTGAAACCCACTTCCTGTTCAAGAATGAACCACAGTGTATCATTTAGGCAAGCATAACGTTATTAGAACCGTAACACAAAGCTGACTTTGACCCTCTGTGCCTAGTGCAGGACACGGCACAATGTAGCTAATCCACTTGCTGGCCCTGACAGTAAGCAAAGGGAAATACAAGGAAAATGCACTGCGGTATTTCAGTTTACTGTACACAACACATCGTTTAAAAGTACTACAGTACTATCCGATCAGGATATACTACACCTGCCTCCCCCCCCCCCCCCATGGCCGTTGTCAGAAATGAGTGACGTTACAGCAAACAAATACAGTGGTGACTAAGAAAAGCGCCTGGCACTGTGAATGATTTCAAGCCAGTTGTGCATAAACTATCAAGTGGTTCAGAGTGTCCTCGTGAAATATCACAAAAAAGAACCTCACGATAAGCTGACGGAAGTGGCCTTACTTCCCGGTGGAATAATATTATGGTCGACTAGTATTACACTACTTGTACACATACAGTAAATAAGGAAACATATTTGCAGTTACTGTTCTATTAGCTTACGTTATTCACAGATGAATAGCATTCCAGATTCTTTTCATTATTCTTATTGTACTCTCAATTCAAATGGCTCTGAGCACTATGGGACTTAACATCTGAGCTCATCAATCCCCTAGACTTGAAACTGCTTAAACCTAACTAACCTAAGGACATCACACACATCCATGCCCGGGGCAGGATTCGAACCTGCGACCATAGCAGCAACGCGGTTCCGGACTGAAGCGCCTAGAACCGCTCGGCCACAACGGTCGGCTATTGTACTCTCAGAAATCTTCACCTGAAGAAAGTTGACTGAATCATCAGTGTGCATTTTCCTCGTGCTTCCATTCGTTTACTGTCATGTCCAACAAGTGTATTAGTACAGGAGAGTCGAAGACAGTTTCGTGGTACGTTTTAATAACGTCATGTTAATATGGACAGGTCTCGAGGAGAAGAGGTAGATTACCGAATTAAAAATTGTAGGGTGCTACTAAAAGAAAAAAAAGACGTACTGTAGTCCATATCCTCACAATGTAGTGCTGTTTAATGTACTCCTGGTAGTAAAACAACATCCGTTTGGTACCTTTTATTATGCTTCTGGACAAAAAGTTATGTGGAGTGGTAAGAGAAGTGGGACACATTGTATGGCACGGCCAACGCAAATCAAGGTCCTTCAGGTACAGCCAAGTCCAAAAAGATGTAACCCCGCTTCAGCGGTGATTCATCTGTCGTTATTGTAACACGTGAGTAAAGACGACTATTGGCTATTCGGACACCGTAATCCCCTCGCGGTGCACGCGGTCCGCCACCAAAGAGATGGGGCCAGTGGGAGTACGATGTCCACGTGAGGGAGGACGCGGGTCGCTGGCTGCGCAGCAGGCAGCGCGGCATTGGCCGGTAGCGGGTGAGGGGAGCGCCGATTGGCTGCCGGCGGGCATGCGCGCGCCGCGACGCCAGAGAGCGATGCCATGCGGGACGGCGTCCACGCTGCCCACAGGCCCCGTTCGGATCGAGCAGCTTCGCGGACCTGCTGTCCGCGCCCTACTCGGAAGAGACCGGCGCGCTTTCCGAGGACATCGACCCGTTCCCGGACGTGGTCTTCCAGACCGCCCCCGAGCCGCCAGCGCCCGCCCCCGCGCCCGCCCCCGCGCCGCTGCCCAGCTTCCAGGAGACGTACTCTCCGCGCTACCCGCACCAGGCCGCCGCCGCCGCCGGGCCCTACAAGATGGACGACGACTGCTACAACGTGGCGCCACCCTACAACCACCACCAGCACCAGCCGCACCACCACCACCACCAGGTCAGTACCCTTTCCTCCTCACCAGTCACCCGACTGCGCAATGCCAACACCAGTTTTCTCCCTTCAAATCTTCGGCATCTGCATCAATACTCTGCGAGAGCAGCGATTGTTGGTAAGCCCGAGTCCTTCTAATCTTGCCTTCATTGTCTTTTTCCGAGATATACGTAGGAGGAAGCAAAATATTGGGCAAGTTTCCTAAGACATTTAGTAAGATGGTATCTGTTCTTTCGGACATGTTCAGGCTCACCGGCTACTTGACCATCTTCTTCTTCTGTGCGAATGCACAAACAGTGCCCGAACTCTTACGGGAATCGGGAACGCGCCGCGGGTAATGGGTATAATGGGCGGGGGCACTACGAATGTAGTGCGGGACAATACCTTGAGAATGTAGGTTTCGCGGGAGGCGTATCAGAGATAAATCCCTGCAGTCGCACTATCCTCTGAGTCCTCGGTGCCTCAGATGGATAGAGCGTCTGCCATGTAAGCAGGAGATCCCGGGTTCGAGTCCCAGTCGGGGAACACATTTGCATCTGTCCCTCTTGACATATGTCAACGCCTGTAACCAGCTAAGGGTGTTCATTTCATTGTAAGTTTCCTAAGAATATACGCTCTCGAAATTTTAACAATAAACTACGCCGTGATGCATGTCCTCTCTATTGTATCGTCTGCCAGTGGACTCAGATGAGCATCCACATGACTCTTTCGCACTTACTAAACGAACCCGTGGCGAAATGCGCTGATCTTTTCTTGATATCAACTGTCAGTCGCAACTGATAACTGTCCAAGAATGAAGAGCAATACTCACGTATGGGTGGAGCGTTGCATATTTCAACCCCGCCTAAAAGTCGACAACACCCAAAACAATAATAAAAAAAAAAATCCAATGCACAGAAAAGACGGACAGGAGCAGATTCCAAGTGTTTCCTTTGCTCTCCGTGTCACGCACTGCTCAGCAATTTGCAGAGTATTTATGTGATTGTAGACGTCAGATGCCGTGCCACTATTCTGTACTTTTTGATTGGTACACTCTATTTAAAAAAAGTAACACAGACAATAGACACACGCGAATCGTCTTCCTTAGCATAATTGTACCCGCAGCCCAATGCAGTAATGTACTGTAAGATGAAACACACACACACTATATATATATATATATATATATATATATATATATATATATATATATATATATATATATATATATATATCCAAGTACTGTCCAGCAAGAAGGATGATAATTAATTAACGTGTGGAGGTATTAAAAAAAGTCTTCCACTTATACATGGCCGTGACTTCTGCTAGGTGCTTATAGGGCAGTAGTGTACACAGTGCACCTAAGACTGGAGTTGTGATACACCGCGACATACTTATTTAAGTATAAAGTCCGCTCAAAGACTTTGCTTTTGTGTGCTAGCGATGAGAACATTAAGTCCGCGTACTACTGAAAACATACCTTTTTGACTATTAGGAAGATGTTACATACGAAATAAATAAGGGAAGAAATTACCAACAGTACATAGAAGATACAGACTGCGTCTATGGTACCAGTTAAATTACTGCAGTTGGCATTCGACAGATAGCGGGTTGTACTTCTTCCTAGCCCGTCGGCACTGTCGTGTCCTACTGCGTTGCTACTTTCATTTTGCAAAGCACTGAACCTTCTAGTTCTCAAATAGTAATTGTTTTCCAAACGAGAAAATATCGCCTGTTTCAGTAAAAAACATATGTCCGGCCTTAAAAGAAATAAGAAAATATTTTTGACGTGTTAAAAATTAATACCATAAGTGAATTTCAGAATTTTTACCTTATTTTTGTGGTAGATAAAGACTTTTTTAAAAAATCATACTTGTTACGAGTTGAATATGGGCAATGCTTAAAAAAAATAGAAAAAGAAAATTCGGAACCTTATACAAAGCAAACGCATCGCAATGCGCAACTGCGGAAAGATACGTTCACGAGGAAGGTATTTTGGCAATGAAGGGAAAAATAGCGTCCTAATCCAGTGAGTTCAATAGTTTTCGAGATACGACTTGATAAGTTCGAAGACACAGAAAATTTTGCCTATTTCAAGAAAAAAATGTAATTCCGGGTATCATTAAAATTGAAAACGGACTTTTAACGTTCGTAGAGACATGTACAGAGCTACGCCGTAGTTGAACCCGAGGTTTCTTACAAGATTTTTGTAGGAATTACAACCTTTAAAGCGAATTCCTTTCGTCGCGGAGAGCGGAGCTCTGTGGCGGCTGCCTACGCATCGCCACGACCTCACAAGTTCAAACGTTCAACGTCAAATGCCAAGTAATTTAAATCGGAGTATACCGTCACACGATGAATGCACTGGTTTTTTTTCCTTTGTTTTTATTTCACCCTCTCTGCCCATATGGGCAGAGGATAGGTTGCCAGCGATAAAACATTCTGTTCTTCAGCTAAAAAAATTTAAAATGCACTTCGAGAGGAAACGAATATGACTAAAAGGTTACAAATTTTACAGATGTTTTTAAAATCTACTAAATGGTGAATTTACATGGCATTAAACTGTTGATTTTATTTGTTGTTTGCATTAAAATCGAAGGATTAAAAGATAAAGATAAAGGAAAAATAAGGATTAACGGGTGAAGATAAAGGAAAAATACAGGGTGTTACAAAAAGGTACGGCCAAACTTTCAGGAAACATTCCTCACACACAAATAAAGAAAAGATGTTATGTGGACACGTGCCCGGAAACGCTTAATTTCCATGTTAGAGCTCATTTTAGTTTCGTCAGTATGTACTGTACTTCCTCGATTCACCGCCAGTTGGCCCAATTGAAGGAAGGTAATGTTGACTTCGGTGCTTGTGTTGACATGCGACTCATTCCTCTACAGATTTTCTGTGAACGTTTGTCTTGATTGGGCCCCATGTTCTTCCACCTACGCTCAATGGAGCACGTTACCATGATTTCATACGGGATACTCTACCTGTGCTGCTAGAACATGTGCCTTTACAAGTACGACACAACATGTGGTTCATGCACGATGGAGCTCCTGCACATTTCAGTCGAAGTGTTCGTACGCTTCTCAACAACAGATTCGGTGACTGATGGAATGGTAGAGGCGGACCAATTCCATGGCCTCCACGCTCTCCTGACCTCAACCCTCTCGACTTTCATTTATGGGGGCATTTGAAAGCTCTCGTCTAACCAAATGTAGAGACTCTTCGTGCTCGTATTGTGGACGGCTGTGATACAATACGCCATTCTCCAGGGCTGCATCAGCGCATCAGGGATTCCATGCTACGGAGGGTGGATGCATGTATCGTCGCTAACGGAGGACATTGAACATTTCCTGTAACAAAGTGTTTGAAGTTACGCTGGTACGTTCTGTTGCTGTGTGTTTCCAATCCTCGATTAATGTGATTTGAAGAGAAGTAATAAAATGAGCTCTAACATGGAAAGTAAGCGTTTCCGGACACATGTCCACATAACATATTTTCTTTCTTTGTGTGTGAAAAATGTTTCCTGAAAATTTGGTCGTACGTTTTTGTAACACCCTGTATATATTTGGAACACGATCAGAAGCAGTGAAGTAGAACAGCAAAACACTACTTAAAAGGCGGTGGGACCTACACTAGGGAAAAAGGGAAACAGGAGGGAAAATGTCCTGTAGGATTGAGAGGCGTCAGTGTAGGGTGGCTCGTTTGGTAGTATCTGTGAATAGACAGTGGGAAGACAGAGAGTGAGGAGGAGTGTGGGCACGGCCGTAATTTCAAGAGTTGGAGGGATGGGGAAAGATAGAAATGGAAGAGGGAAAGGGGAGCCCTGGTGTGGAGTGGTAGGTGGGGTAAGATGACGTGTGGTACGGACAGAGTACCGAATGCAAAAGAGAATGTGCTGGGAGCGGACTGTCTGGTCTGCCGGCAGCCGCTGGTGACGGCCATGTTGCGGCAGGTGGCGGCCGCGTCTCCGTACGAGTTCGCGCCGTCGCCGCACCCGCAGCACGCGCCCTTCGCGCCCTACTTCCCGCCGGCGGGCGCGCCGCCGCCGCCGCAGCAGCCGCCGCAGCCCAGCCCCGGGGCCGCCGCCGCCGCCGCCGCCGCCGGCTTCGACCCCCTCGTCTGCCACGAGTCCTACTCGCTGCCGCACTTCCCCAGCGAGCTGCACGTCGCCGCCACCGCGCTCAGCCCGCGCCAGCGGAGGGCCTCGCTGCCCCTGCAGCGCTCAGAGTCCACCACCAGGTGAGCCAGCCTCCCTTCCGACAAATCGTCTAGTTGTACTTCTCTTCATTTCTTACGCTTACTTAGATTTTTCCGTCTACGAACGTTCTTGCGACGTCTCAACGCAATAAAACCATCACGCGTTTCTTGCCTCAGTGCCAGTCACCCGTTTAAGAAAGCTTGCTCTCTCTTTCCATCCTCTGGTGTCACAGACCGTCTCCTTATAAAGGCTCCAGAACAGTGTAACAGCAGCCTGACTGTTTGTTTATCCACCGCTGCCCCCACACGTCTTACTGCTCCAAACGCTGGCAGCCGAGCCGCACTGAGGGCAAAACCCGTATCTCGATTAACAAGATTCGTCGACACTCTTATCTCGATTGCCTCCTTGTCGCTCCTGTCCCAGAAACCAGTCAAACGATTCTCAAGTAAAAACGTTCCCGGACGCGTAAATATCGCGCATTCTTTTTTTAAAAAGATAAATAAACTTCCACTCCAATTAATATTAACAGCAGATACTCGACATCTTCATAGACACTGTGGAGATATCTACCATAGGTGAATATCAGAATTAGGAGATAGACACTTAAATACATCGTATTTGTTACAAGTTAAATTTTGAGGGACAAAAAAACGCCGTTTTCGGGACCTTATGTATAGCAAAAGTAGTGCGACACGGAGTATTGGAAAGATCCGTTGGAGAGAGAGGTATTTTAGAAGTCGACAAAAAAAAGTAGCCGGCCGGAGTGGCCGAGAGGTTCCAGGCGCTACAGTCTGGAGCCGCCCGATCGCTATAGTCGCAGGTTCGAATCCTATCCCGGGCATGGACGTATGTGATGTCTTTAGGTTACTTAGGTTTAAGTAGTTCTAAGTTCTATGGGACTGCTGACCTCAGAAGTTAAGTCCCACAGTTTTCAGAGCCAAAAAAAAGGACTTCAGCGAGTTTAATATTTTTCGATGTATGACAAGTTTGAAGCTCTTTCTCAGACTAGAAAATTTTAGTGGGCTCAAAAGATTTTACATGGCTACAGGCATAATGAAAATTAATAACAGGTTTCCCGACATCCTTATAGACACTGTAGAGATCTAAATCGCCGCAGGGAGCCGCGCGACTTTGTACCGCCAACGTCAGATTATATGGTGTCGTAACCTCTCCTGTACGTTGACTGGTCTGTTATCATATTTCCTAGTCACGCCTCACATGACTGATTTCGATTATTGCTACGAATTTGTTCTACTGATTAACCATTGTTTTCTTTTCTTCAGCCACACTCTTTCTTTCCTTATGAATGGCTTAATAGGAATTTAGCTAAAAAATATTCTGATCGGTAATGTTCAACCACAATAAGCGTAAAAAACTGATTATTGATTCCTCCAAAACTGATTACGCCAAACTCATCGCATGCAACACCCCACTATGTGCTAAGATTATCGTCAGAACTTTGATACTGGAACTTTATACAGTATTTAACCACGACAATCAAATACGTATCCTTCCATTCTACCTCATCGTACGTTTTTACACATTTCTGTCCCCAATTTGAACCTCGGAAAACAATAAACTCTTATTATCCACGAATACCACCCATAATACTGTCTAACGCCAATTTCGCCACAGTGTCATAACGGATACGTTCGACATACGCCTCACATTGAATTCTGCCGTTATTTCACGCAGTGTTGCATGTCTGTTAACACTGACAATTCTGTGCAAACGCTGCGGCTCTCAGTTATTGTGTGCAGATAGTCGGCCACTGTGTTGCCCGTGGCTGAAATGTGGTATTCTCGGCACACTCTTGACACTGTGGATCGTGTAATATTGGATTCCCTGACGATTTCCGAAATGGAATGTCCCATGCGTCTAGCTTCAATTGCCATTCCGGGTTCCAAGTCGTCGGAAACCTCTCACACGAATGAGAGCTCCCTCCTCCAATGCGCTGCCCTTTCACACCTGGTGTACGCGATACTACCGCCACCTGCGTATGCGCATATAGCTGCCCCACGACTTTTGTCTCCTCAGTGTAGTGCCCGAGAGCGCTAACGCATGTGCGTTTTCGACGCTTATTGCGACATTTGTGACGGACTGCCCACAGCAGCAGCAGCGAGTCGCCGAAGCTGCGCGTGCTCACTGCCGCGGGCCCGCCGCCCTCCGCTTCGTCGTCCGCCTCCAGCTCGCCCGGCGCCGGGCCGGGCCCGGAGGCGCTGGTGCCGCCCCCGGCGAGCGTGGCCGCCGCCGCCAGCGCGCAGCCGCCGCCGCCGCCCGCCGCCCCCGGGCCGTCCGGCAGCCGCGCGGGGCCCGCAAGCTCCGCCGCGCCACCCAGCCCGTCCCAGCTGTGCGCCGTCTGCGGCGACACGGCCGCCTGCCAGCATTACGGCGTGCGCACCTGCGAGGGCTGCAAGGGCTTCTTCAAGCGCACCGTGCAGAAGGGCTCCAAGTACGTCTGCCTCGCCGACAAGGCGTGCCCCGTGGACAAGCGGCGGCGCAACCGCTGCCAGTTCTGCCGCTTCCAGAAGTGCCTCGCCGTCGGCATGGTGAAGGAGGTGGTGCGCACCGACTCCCTCAAGGGCCGGCGCGGCCGCCTGCCGTCCAAGCCCAAGTCGCCGCAGGAGTCGCCGCCGTCGCCGCCCGTCTCGCTCATCACGGCGCTGGTGCGCGCGCACGTCGACACGTCGCCCGACCTCGCCAGCCTCGACTACTCGCAGGTTCGTCTCGCAACGTATGACTGGCTACGAAGTGAACAATTGTATGACCGCGCGAGAATTCTGTCATCTGTTGCACCTGTCACGTGGTTTGGGACGGCATCGTAACCCGTATAGAGCTTAGTGTAGTTTTGGTGTTATTACTTCGCTGCTACTGATAGATCACCTTCAGTACTGCAGTGAAACTTTCTATAACCGTTTTACAGACATGCTGATAATTTACTACCGGGAACTGAATAGCGCTTTTCGTCACGGTATAAGATTCCACGTTATTTACGTTTTTTTGGCGAATTTTTCTATTCCACTTATTCATATTGCCGGCCGGCGTGGCCGAGAGGTTCTAGGCGCTTCAGTTTGCAACCGCGCGACCTCAGAAATTAAGTCCCATAGTGCGCACAGTCATTTGAACCATTTTATTCATATTGTCGAATCTCTGTTCTAACTGATTATGAAAAAAAACGCACTTGGTGCTGTGAAAACGTTACAGTCCATACGGTAAGCGATTTGCAGCACCTGCTTGTCCATTATTTATTTACCTTTCTCTTTTTATGGTCAATTAAAATATCTTTGCATTTTGGCTATGTCATCAGAAAAGGAAAACGCTACACTACATACAAAATAAATAAAAAATACAAGATCATTCCTCGGATTTTGGAGTAATAAAAGAAGTGACAGCCAATTTTTTTTTCCTTTTTTTACGTTTTCTATTGCCGAATCTGTTCTATTTAACTATGTTATAGTGGCACAGTATAGGAAACTATTTCATGCGGAATAACTTCGATACACACAAGAGCTTGAGAACCTGCATAAACTGGAGGAAATTAATCAGGCTGTCTTTGTATCAACGTAGCATCGATATATAAACACTGACTGGCAGTTTACTCAAACAGACATGCGAATTTATCTAGTCTTGGCTCATAAACACCTGGCCTTCAAATCGCAGAAATTATCTCTACAACAGCCGGCCGGTGTGGCCGGTCGGTTCCAGGCGCTTCAGTCTGGAACTGTGCTACCGCTACGGTCACAGGTTCGAATCCTGCCTCGGGCATGGGTGCGTGTGTGATGTTCTTAGGTTAGGTAGGTTTAAGTTGTTCTAAGTTGTAGGGCACTAATGACCTCAGATGTTAAGTCCCATAGTGCTCAGAGCCATTTGAACCATTATCTCTACAACAGAAGACTTTATAAACCCGTGTCTCGATATTTTGCTACGTATCAAGTGCCTCATATTAATATGACATTTACAGTTGTACATTTATTGAACATACCTATGAAAAGTAAGTAGTCCTCCTTTCACGTACTTCTCTTTACTGAAAGCAACGGCGATACTGCACCGTAGCTGTCACTAAAACTCAAACGTGCAGAAACGTATGTAAAAGATGGAGAATACGCGTAATATTCAAGTTTCCCTATTACCGCAGATCGTAGTCAAGCAACGTCGTCCCAGAATCACGTGACCAGGCGGGTTTGGTGTTCAGGACATGCGCAGTAGGCTATGCTCACTCCATAAATATGCTGGGTGAATCACCTATAACTCGCACCGCAAATATTACGGAAATGGAAAGAGCTATTGATGTGCGGTTTTCACAGAACGAATTAGTGGTCAGGGGCTCGTATTGTCAGCCAATAACGGTCGCAGGTTCGAATCGTGCCTCAGGTATGGATGTGTGTGATGTCCTTAGGTTAGTTAGGTTTAAGTAGTTCTAAGTTCTAGGCGACTGCTGACCTCAGAAGTTAAGTCGCATAGTGCTCAGAGCCATTTTTGTCAGCCAATAAACAGATTTTAATAATACTTAGAAACTATATTTTTACATATAGTTTTTAAAATGGAATAATGCCTCTTGAGATTAACAGACTATAACTAGGGTAAGTCACAATATCAGTGGTGTTTTTTGCAGGATTCAAGTGCGAGTCGTTTACGAGACATCGAATTGTGCAAAGTTTCCACCCCGACACTTGATTCTGTCATTCAGCCTGCTTAGTTACTAGGTACGATGTTGTTGTGATTGCTTACAGAGTGCTTGTATGTTCCTTGAGTGCACTGCGACTTGCCAGTCAGTTAGTGTTCGACAACGCAACCAATAGGTTATGAGTGGACGATGAGATTTACCAATGCAGAAAAAGCCTACATGGTCATGGTGTACGGGTGGAGGGTGTAGGAAGAATGCAGTTTGTTCTTTGACGGTGCAAGTGGCAATATATCCCAACAGACGTCGACCGTCTCGGAAGTTATCTACCAACCACCTCAACAAGTTGCGTGAAAGTGGTAGTGGAAATTAATCTTCTTTCTGCTGTTACGGTTGACCCGCACGTTAGCACCCGCGCAATTGCACGAGGAAGTGGCATGAGTGAGGCCAAGTGTCCCACGCATACTCCATCGATACAGGTTCCATCCGTGTCACATCTCTCTTCATTGAGAGCTGCACGGAAACGATTATGAGAATCGTGTTAACTCCACATTGGCATTAGACAGGATACTCCAAGTGTATCATGTATCTTGTTCAGTGGGGAAGCCACATTTACCAATCATGACCAGGAAAACCGCCCAAACATGCACTACTGGTCTGTTGACAATCCCCGTTGGTTTTGTGGGGTGGAACATCAGCGTTCATGGTGTGCAGACGTGTAGTGTGAGATAGTGAAACATCAGCTCATAGGCCCGTATTTCGTAGACGAACACTGAACGTGCACAAGTATTGCTGTCTCCTAAGAGATCATCTTCCACGGATGCTAAAAGACTCCGCAGACTAGGAGGAACGTGTGGTATCACGACGGCTGTGCAGCCCGTGGAGCGCGAAGTGCTACAGCATGTCTTCACGAATTGTTTCCAAATTGTTGGACTGGACGCAGAGAACCTGTACCATGGCCTGCCCGTTCCCCGGTTTTGACGCCTGTAACCTTTTCTCTGTGGGTAAAGCTAAAAGATGCTGCCTAGAAGGGCATACCAACAACACCCGATGATACACAGCGACGTATTACGACAGCCTGCACGGCGGTCTCCGCTGAAATGGTAGCACGTGTACAGCAGTCGTTCTACGCCAGACTGGAAGCGCGTACTGCAGCTGCTGGTCATTTTGAACACGACCTCTGATGGTCAATTGTCTCGTTACTTGTCAAGGCACATAACTAGTGTATGAGTCTGTGTTGTTCTTTAGTATGTGCTACCACAGATATTATGTGCCAGTGTGGGAACTTTCCAAAATACGATATCTTGCAAAGGACTCCCACTAGAATCCTGCAGCAAATAACACTGACATCCAAATTTACCCCACTTTCATTTTGTTACTGTCAATAGGTATTATACCATTCAACAGTGTATGTTTGCACAAAAATACACTTTCTAAGTATTATTATAATTTGTTGACTGGCTAACAACACGCGTCCCTGACTACCAATTCGTTCATTGAAAACCGCACATCAATAGCACTTTCCATTTCCGCAATATGTGTGGTGCAAGTTTTAGGCGATTCACTCTGTATACACTCTACGGTTCATCTACGGCCTTTCCCCAGCATAGGATCTATCTTGATTAATGAGAGCGAAAATATACGGTAACAAAAGGAAAAACGTTCCAGTAAACCTAGGTCCGTAAAAGAGCCGTTTGCGTAATAACTGCGAATCAGTGGTTATGAGTTACCTCTGTCTGAAGTATGAAATACCAACGTTTTATTACCGACGTTTGTAAGAAGGGACATGTTTGGAAATAAACTGATAGACTTACGTTCTTTTATTTTTATATTTTTCGAAACATTTAAGAGCGTTTTTCAATGCCGTCACCAGTTTCGTCTAGACAATGATCGACTATTGCTGCAAGCGGTTTTCCGTTGGTTTGTCAACAATAGTGAAGGCAACGGTAGATACAGGTCGAAGTTCTTCATACAAAACTCAACAGCTTTAACGGCCTTCTCGTTGGAAAAAAAGATCTTCCGCTTTGAAAAGAAACTCCATCCTTGGGCACAAGAGCAAATGTCCGATCGTCTGTGGTTCTCTGCATTCACAGTGGTCATCTTCAGAGTAGCCCCACTTAATCATGTTTATTTTGCATTTTATGACTCAATTTATTCACTGCTCCCCACGTGCTACATTGCAGTTGCTGCCCTTGTGCAATTTCCTCTTTGCGCTGCAGATTCGTATTTTGCAAAGAATTCAATCATGAAGATACCCGATGGGTCTCAGGCCGACCTTATAGTGGTACTGTACTGTCTCCCTTGACTTAAGACGAGTTGGAACTGTTTGTTGTTGTATATTAACTACCGTGGGTCAGTCTGCTCTTTTTTCCTGTTTCACTGACTACGCTTCGTCTGATTGTCGGTGGCGTTATGGCCGCAAGTGGGTAAACTTTGTACACGGAGGAGGCCTCAGACAATCCTTTCATTTTTACTAACGAACATAATTGCAACTAATTAATTTTTTACCTTCTTCAAGACATTTACTGACTTAAGAACGAAACGGGTAAGGCAATAGTTAGCGGCCACATTAAAGGATGTGACTCCAGGAAGTCACAGAAAGTGTAAAGCAGGATGGTGGGCGGAAATTTGCACCTACTCGTGCGATCATGACTCCAGTATAGCAACAACACTTCTGCAAGTAACTTAGTGTTTTAATTACACATTGATGCCTTCTAAATTTATGAGACAATCCTTGTGGAAGATTCCAGAATTAAAACAGTGTCCTATGTATTTGTCAGATGCTCGCTGCTTTCCTCAAAGAGTACCGTAACAACGTCCGCCGTTTGTTTTACAGTACCGTGAACCGTCGCCGACGGAACCACTGATCAGCGAGGCAGAGAAGGTGCAGCAGTTCTACAACCTACTGACGACGTCCGTCGACGTGATACGCGCCTTCGCTGATAAAATCCCCGGCTTCACGGACCTGTGCCGCGAGGACCAGGAACTGCTCTTCCAGTCCGCTTCCTTAGAGCTCTTCGTTCTGCGGCTAGCACACAGGTAAACATTAGCAAATGTTCTGTGGGACTACCGCTTCGTGGCATTCCTTCGTTTCTAACCCGCTGTGAAAGCAAAATCACTGATTTCGTGCGCGGCCGGCCGCGGTGGCCGAGCGGTTCTTGGCGTTTCAGTGCGGAACCGCGCGACTGCTACGGTCGTAGGTTTGAATCCTGCCTCGGCCATGGATGTGTCTGGTGTCCTTAGATTAGTTAGGTTTAAGTAGCTCTAAGTTGTAGGGGTCTGATGACCTCAAAGTCCAAGAGTGCTCAGAGCCAATTGAACCATTTGAATTTAGTGCGTTTTGACATACCTGCCGCTAGCCGTGTTACGGTCTAACAAGCATCGGATTTTCTCATATCATCTGTGCAAATATTGGTCGACAATATATTCCAATATTAGTTACTTTTGTCCGTATTGTTCATTCGTAGAACTATACCATTGGAGACCAGCCTTTTCCATCGCTTCCAAATAAACAATTGCGTGTGAAAAATTAAGGTGGTTTCTACTTTCTCCGGAGAATATTTACTTAAAATACATGTACAAAGTTTCAATTTTCCTATGGTTTCTATTTGTCCCTGTGGTAATATAGTTATACAGTGAGCTTGAATTGAACAAGCGGTAAAATATATGGTGACTTGAAGAAAATAAATACAGACAGACGTAATTTTGGCAATTATTTTATTGTGTGTTCATTGGAGAAACAGTCAAAGATTTTTGTGACTGCATGGCACTTCACTCCTTTTTTTGCCAATCAGACTGCGTTATAGTTGGTGAGGATCGAAAGACAATCCTAAAAATTTGTACGGCAGAAGAAAAGAACACACAGTGAAATATGCAATAGCAATGGGGTCTAAATGCGTTAGATTTATTACGGAATATATCAAACCGCGATCTTCACAAACCTGAGCACAAAGTTGAAATAGATGTGCTAATTTTCTGCATTAAAACTAATATGACTTGACAACATCATGCTGTTGTTGAAGAGTCTTCAGTCCAAAGATGGTTTAACGCAGCTCTCCACTGAAGTCTATCCAACACGCATACTTTAGCACTTTTTTTGGGCATGCTGTGAGCCGCATTCAAAAGCCACCGAGCACGCGGGCTACTGCTGTTCAGTAGTAGTGTGGGAGGGTGGCACAAGCTTACCCACCGTCCTTCTACAGTATTGTATTGATACGTCAGCTGTAGAACTGGTACGTTATTCTTCAATCAACTCTAAGCCAGCAAATACAATAAAAATACTCCCAACAATGGGATTAATAACATCCTTATTGCATCACTAAGAGATACTCAAAGATTTTTTTAAGGTTCAGCTATTCACAAAACTGATATCAATCATTTTATAATCAATACTCTCGAACGCCACGTGCAGGAAAACTCATCATTTACAATGCAAAACATGATAATCATTCGGATGTTCGTCCAGTTATTTTACTCGCGTTCGGGAGATCAACGGCTCAAATCTCCTTACGGCCATAAGGATGTGGGTTTTCTGCAACTTTCCTAAATAGCTTAAGGCAAATGCCGGGATGGTGCCTTTCAAAACGGGCACTGGAGATTTCCCCGTCCTTCCCCAACCTGAGCGTCTCTAATGGCCTCATTGTCGATGGTACATTAATCTCTCGTCCTTTTTCCAATTATTTTATGTACATACCTTAAGTATTTTATGACACACGCTATGTTGCAATATTCCCTCGCTTGTTCAAACTTAATGCGCGAGTAAATGAATCCGTGTGACCGAATTAATAAGTTCCGCAACACGGAAGACTTCCGCCAGTCTTCATATACAGCTGCAATAAAATACAAACTTCTTAGTGTTCTAACTACAGATATAAGACAAGTAATCACAAAACATAAATTTTTAAGAGTGCGGTTCATTCGATGCATCAAAAACTTATTTCATTTTACCATATCTGTTCTGCGGTTTCCACAGTGAAGCCTGTTCACAAAGCAGTTACACCGAAGTACGCTTTGCGAATATGGTTTTAATATAATAAATTTGTATCACTTACATCAATTTTTATATCAGGAAAAACTGACATACCTCTCGCAGTCTTGTATATTCTCTGGACTATGTTTTAAACACTCCGCCATGTATTGTAAGATATCACAATTGATGAGATGCCTCTTAAAACTATTGAATGCGACTGTTCTGTGGAAATTATCGAATGCTACTAATTAATTCGTATGTTTTGTAGAACACGGCCAGATGACACGAAGCTGACTTTTTGCAATGGAGTTGTGCTTGACAAGCAACAATGCCAGCGAAGTTTCGGAGACTGGCTGCATGCAATTATGGAGTTCTGTCAGTCCTTACATGCTATGGATATTGACATCTCTGCTTTTGCTTGTCTTTGTGCACTCACTTTGGTCACAGGTGAGTTGATGTACTATTATTTGTTCGTATTATTATTATTATTATTATTATTATCACCGCGTACGTCATTCGACTCCACAGAGCTCGTGCTGGCAAATAAGCACAGATATCCTTAAAAATTTGTACTTTGAATTGATTAACTTTGAGTGAAAAAGGATTTAGTATTTTCGAATTCTCGTTCTGAAACTTAACAGTCAAGTCTGGCACGAAATAGTAGATGGTTTTTTGTTTAAACTTACCACGTCTCGATCATTACAACTGACTTAACACAGTTTTTTCATTTACCACTTCACAAAAAAATCATGATTCCAATCGTAAAATTCACAGGCTTCCATTTCTAATAGTAGGACTAAGCTTCACATTTATCGTTTTGTTTTACCTGTCATGGGTAGTACTGTAAAAACCGATTTATTTGGAAACATGCCACAGGTTGACAAGCAGCGTGTCTCAGCCAGAAACGTATGTTCATTTTCGCCCTTTCCACACACAGTAGAGACACAACATCGAGCTTGTAAGACTGGTGCTCAGAAGGAATAAGTATGGCGTATGGCATAACAATAATCTAAGGACTGGTTGCACTGTATATAGAGAGCTTTCATTCCGAAGCTTTCCATTGTCTTTGTCTGCAGATCACAATACACATGTATCTGCATTTCCTCATATTATCATATTTTTTTAAAGTTTTGAAAAATACCCAATGCCAGAGGATAGGAACAGCTCAAAAAACACCAAGCTTGAGTCCTTTCATAAAGTTCATAGGCTATCTGAAGTAGATGAGCCACTTTCCCACATTGCATCTCTTATGAGCATATGTCAAGTTTCATTTTACTCAGTTGTTTTCATCGAGACTGCAGATATCTGTCATCGTGTACTACTGGAATATGAAAAAATTAAATAGTTGTACATGCGATTTCAGTCTTTCTCGGCGTATTCTGCTGATGAATTCTTCTCGGGTTATCAGCAGAGAGGTGGCGTCATCTTGTCGCAATGCTTCAATAAGTTTTGTACCCGTCATCTTCTGGCCAGAAGATGATGGGTACAAAACTCATTGAAACATGGCAACAAGACAACGCCACCATTCGGCTGATAACCCGAGAAGAATTCATCAGCAAAATAATTGTACCTACTGCATCGGTATATATCCATTAGTGTCAGTGCTGGCTTGCTCCGGCTGTGAGTGAAGAAAACAATCCTACTCTATGTACAATGATAATACTGACAAATGAGTATTTCGTTATTTGCCAATAACATCTACCTGCTTGAAAGTGTTACTGTTGATGTATAGATTTGTGATATTTCATATTGCCTAAAAATAACTGGCAGTGTGGTGATTACACTTTTAAGTAACCTCTGCTGGCCACTGCTGCAAAATATACACTACTAACAACAAATTATGACTCACTGATCTACTGAAACTGATAATTATGGTAAATGTTTCTAGATTACTTTGTATATGCTCGCTAAGAGAAAAACAGGTAATTCCTGAGTCCAAGTACAGAGATGTATTGCAGAAGGAGTAGCCAGACCAGTCACTGATGATGCAGTTATCAATAGTGAAGTACTGTCTGAAAAAAGCTTCACAAATATGGTCATATTTTGATAAGATTTATTTTAAAGCAATGCAATGACTAGCAACACGCTTTGACTGTTCAGATAGAAATACATGGGTATAACGTTTCATAGAGATATGAAATGGAACGTTGTCAGTCATAGATAAACCAGGTGGCAGAATATTGATACAGGGCCCATATCAAATAGAAGTAATGGAGGAAATCAAACAGATACAAAAAAAGGCAGCGAAAATGTTCACACGATTGATTGATCCATGGGAGAGTGTCACGAAAATGCTGAAAGAGTTGAATTGGCAGACACATAAAAATAGACAATATCCCATGAAGGCCAATTTTGAAAGTTTCTAAAACAAACTTCAAGTCATGAATCTAGGAATATCCAACAGTCCCCTATGTATCATTCCCATAGGTATTGCGAATACAATAGTAGTCTAATTATAGCACACATTGAGGTGTTTAAGCAGTCCTTCTTCCCAAACTCTGTTTGTAAATGGAACTGGAAAAACTGGTAAAAGGAGGTGTATTTTTTGCCGCATACTCCAAGTTACTTTGGAAGAAGATGTAGGTTTCCAATTTCCTGCCTGATGTCCACTGCTAACCTGTTTTAGACTTTTGTCCCAGAATATAAAACTCCATTTTGACTGTACGGAAATCATCAACAACCAGAAGAATATGATCTTTATTTGGTTTGGTGGAGCTGCATAAATTCATTGCTTTTTATGACAATATAAAAGAAGAAAGAATTCTATAATGTTTCAAAAACAATTTAAAGTGTAAGTGTTGAGTAATAAGGATACTAAAAGGCTATGAAGAGAAATGACTGAACTGACAAAAAAAAAAAAAGTGGATTTTGACCGAAAATCGCAGTTAGGGTTATATTTTTGGATGTCACACAGGCTTTTTTATGATGTAAACCATAATCTGTCACTTTCAGAATAAGAATGAGTAAGTATGAAAATACCCGCAGCTCGTGGTCTTGCAGTAGCATTCTTGCAGTCCGAGCATGGGGTCTCGGGTTTGATTCCCAGCGGGATGAGGGATTTTCATCTGCACCGACATAATAATATTGTCGTGTGACTAGGGCCTCCCGTCGGGTAGGCTGTTTGTCTGGTGCAAGTCTTTCGATTTGACGCCACTTCGGCGACTTGAAAAGTCGGAAAAGTCATCTGTATGGGTGCAGTGCAATGTAGGTAAGGAAACTTGTTGTGGCCCAGTGTTTTGCTGTTGGACGACAAGAGTGGTATACAGTATTGCGCGTCGATGGGGATGAAATGATGATGATTAGGACAACACAACACCCAGTCCCTGAGCGGAGAAAATCTCTGTCCCAGCCGGGAATCGAACCCTGGCCCTCAGGATTGACATTCTGTCACGCTGACCATTCAGCTACCGAGGTCGGACTGCCCCGACATGACTGGGTGTTGTTGTGTCATCATCATCATGATCATCATCATCATTATGATTCATCCCCATTACAGTCGGAGGAAGGCAACGGCAAACCACCTCTATTAGGATCTTGCCTAGTACAGCGGTATGGGTCTCCTGCATCGTTCCCCTACGCTCTGTCAAGAAGCATGGGACTTAATTCCATTTCCAAGTATGAAAATGAACATTGTTAACTATAGATCAGACAACAAATAGTGGAAGTCACTTTTAGGGAAGGAATGCACACCTGTACCACTAAACAAAATGGTATTCACTAAGGTTCAATTTATGATCTGTTCTTGCAACTTTTTACAAATGACTCTGAATCCTCCACATCATTCCAAAAATGGTTTCAAATTGCAGATGACACCAACGTAGTGATCAGGAGAAATTGTTGGGGACTTTGATAATGAGAATGTGAATCATATACTGCATAAAGGTTCTCCAACAGTCTCGCCATAAACACAGAAAATACAATCACTGTGTATCTAAATATGTTGGAAGTGAACACATTCTTTAAGTCCTGCCATAAATTTATCTGGTAAAGATCCGAAGCTGCAATACCACTAAATTTCACATCACCTGGAAAAAGGGGATAAGTTACAAGCTTCCTCAATCAATTTGTGTCAAAATACCTACCAGGACCGCAACACAGCAGTTACGTTAGTGGAAGCACAGGTCTCATATACACAAATAGAATCACTGTTAAGTTGTTATGTTATTAATTGAGGAATCTCAGAGAGGCGCTCTGCATCGCGGTGTAGCTTGCTCACCAGGTTTCGAGAGGGTGTGTTTATGGATGAGGTATCGAATATATTGCTTCCCCCTACTTATACCTCCCGAGGAGATCACGAATGTAAAATTAGAGAGATTCGAGCGCGCATGGAGGCTTTCAGACAGTCGTTCTTCCCGCGAACCATTCGCGACTGGAACAGAAAAGGGAGGTAATGACAGTGGCACGTAAAGTGCCCTCCGCCACACACCGTTGGGCGGCTTGCGGAGTATAAATGTAGATGTAGTTGTAGATCTAGCCTGCCTGGGGGTATAATAGTTAAGAAATGAATTACAGGATGATTTAAATGTGTACAAGACATTGTTTCTCAATAACATGTCTTTCACAAAGAATTTTACTTATATGCAAAACCAGCCAATGTTTACATACATACATATAATACGAGGAAAACAGCGAGCTGCATAGTGAGTATACACAAGCAACCACAGGCAGTCATGCCATTACTAACAGGAAAAATTGTACAACTAATTACTGCAGCAAATCAAGGTAATAAAGAATATCATGTAATTTAAAGAAGCTCTTGTGATGTAGCATCCACATATAAAAAAAAAGAAAGCTGGTCTAAGTATTCATACAATATTTGCAATGAATATGAAATGACAAACTTTTGTCTATCATTGATGGTTACCTGCCTCTTGTTGTTCTTTTAGGTTCACGAAGACAGTTACATGATCGTATTTGTATACATCTGTTTAGAAATCTGTGAGTCACGTTGGAGCAATAACTGATAGAAGATTTTAAAATGTTGTACTTTACTTTATGAGTTCTTTTGGAACATTTTTTGTGAAAGGTACAATTAGGTATGGGATAAGTCAGCAAAGAACAATTGCCTTATTGGTAAACTTCAGCAGCAGGAGGAAGAGTAGAGACTTCTGTTGGATATCAGGTGGAACATTGCTCCAGTGCTCTGAACAGGAGAAATGTCCTGCTACCAATCCCATCTCGGTCCCTAACCTCCACACTCAAGTCATTGGAATACATGCACAAGGGACACCACAGGCCGTGGTATTAAACACATTGCATGCCAGGTCAAATTGCACTGGTGAGGGCTGTTTGTTCATTTATATATGTGCACGGACTTCAGCAGAGTAGTTTATCTAAATTACCAAATCATTTGAGGCAAGTGAATGAAAGCTGAAAATCTTTATATACTGCAAAATTTGTGTAAGTACAGGTATTTTAGTAAGACTGATTGCTCTATTTTGCTGTAGGACAAACAGCTATGGGAAGAAGCACATCTACTCTAACTGCAGAAATTTTTTTCTAGTTTGTTTTCCCATATGTATTAATAGTCTTGTTGTAAAAAAAAAGATGAAATGTAAACATTTTGTTCTTTTTGTTTACAGAACGGCATGGTCTGAAAGAACCACATAAAGTAGAGCAACTGCAAATGAAGATTATAAGTTCACTCAGGGACCATGTCACATACAATGCTGAAGCTCAACGCAAGCCACATTACTTCTCCCGCTTGCTTGGGAAACTTCCTGAGCTTCGATCACTGAGTGTACAGGGGCTCCAGAGGATTTTCTATCTGAAGCTGGAAGATCTTGTTCCTGCTCCACCACTGATTGAAAATATGTTTGTGGCAAGCCTGCCATTTTGAACTGAATAGTGACATTTTATTGCCTCTCAAATGTTGTCAGAACTCAGCACTGCTTCTAGCAACAAACCTATTGTGTTGTCTAAAGCAAGTGTATTATGTGAAAGAATTTGCTTGGAGATTCCATGCAAGAAAAATGCTGTACAATTTGAGCACCTGTCTTCATGTTGCTCATGAGTTCAGAGTGGCACATTCATGTTCTTTTCTTGTTCTGGATGTGAATATTTCGTGTGATACATAGATAACAAAAGAATCTCCAGTTACGTTATAGATTCTGTGGCAACCCAGCTGGTCTGGTGCATATGGATTTCATTTTTGCCTCCAGCTAAGATTCTTACAAAGTGAAACAATCTGCAGCAACAATTATCTGTACATACACACACACAAACACACACGTGTGTGTGTGTGTGTGTGTGTGTGTGTGTGTGTGTGTATAAATATGTGTGTGTGTCTTATTGCATTCACATGTACATGTGTCTGCACTCACACATAAAAGGATATAATCATGTATGCATAGGTCATGTGTTAATACAAGAACATGTTTGCCGATTTGTGTTGACTGTGTGCGAGTGCACATGTATGAGCAACCTGTGTGTGTGTGTGTGTGTGTGTGTGTGTGTGTGTGTGTGTGTGTGTGCGCGCGCGTGCATACATGATCAGTGTACAGGAAATTATGAATAGATGCTGCTGATGAGACTGAAAGAAGAGTAGATTAGCATGAACAGGAGCTGATATATGATATGAGAGGGAACTGAAATGACGGTTTTGGTTCTGTCAGAAGAATCAAAGTATCTGTGTTTGTAAATATATGTGTGCAGATTTTTAGCATTTTGTGTAATGGAAGATGTTTATGCCTTCTGCCACACATCATAAGCTATGTGTGCATCTTTCTTACAGTGTTTGAAGAATTGTGATTAAGAGAACATTGTTCTGCCTCATATACATGATGCCATGTGCAGCTACTGTGCTAACTTTGTGGACAGTAAAAAACTCTTTTGTTAGTGGACTGTGATGAAAACTGTTTCATTCATCTTGTGAATGTGACGTCCTGAGTACCTTTGATGAGACAGTACTGCATTGTGATATGATCTGAAATGATATGATGTTAAACCTTTTAGTATGTCAACAACACAAATTTTAACATTCTAAATATATTTAAACGAGTAAGAGTATAATATTTGTGCACATACTATCGACGAGTTGGACTTCACGCACAATGTAAATGTTTTGTGAAAATGCAATATTTTTGTTTGTGATTGAATTTACATTTATTGAAAATGGAAGTTACCTAGATATGCCAGAAATTACTATTACTACCACTACCACCATTATTATTATTACCATTATTATTATTACTGTTATTATTAGTATCACCATTATTTTTGTATTAATGTTATTATCATTATTATTATTGTCATCATCATCCTCATCTCAGACTGAAGTCACATGACGAGTTGTTTCACGTTGACTATTACATTTCAGAAATGCTCGAAAGGGACAGAAAATATTATCATTTTCAACATAATGTTTTCTTTCAATGTTTAATGAACTGTCCAGTGAGTGTGGAATAGACAATATCTTCAACCATACACTAAGATTAATAGTGCGTTTCATTTTCACGTTTTTTCATCAAACAGCCCATGAAAGAGGGGCATAAAATAACATTCATGGCATTGCATTACTGAATATGACTGTTAATGTCTTACTTTCATATTTTTGTGTACAATACTGATCCCAGATGATCCATATTACCTTCAATTATAAAGTTCAATCTCTTTCAAACACTTTTTTATGATGTTTCTTGAATGTTACATATCATTAATATTACTTCACATTATCATAAATTCACTGGATGCTATAAGTGTATTTAAGACATATTACTGTAATTGTTATCTGTCATTCATAACAAGATGTTTCATAACATGTATATTCTGTGGACTTACTAATAGATGTCTTAAATTATTTTACATGGCCATATAGGATAAATACACACTCTATTCTCATATATGATATATTTTGAGGTACAAAGCATTAAATGAATGTATTTTCAGAAACAAATCACGGTATCAGAGCAGACAGTCTGTTATTTCATGACAGCACCACTATGTAATCAGAATTGCCTGTTGTAATCCTACTGCATTTATATCAGAATTATTGTTTACATGTTGGATTCATAAGAAAGGAAGTTTCACTAAGTCCATTGTTTTTTCGTTGGCTGAAACAATTACATGGCACGTGACTGATATAATTTAGTTCAAGAAATGCACTTTTTTCATAATTTAAATTTTTTTTTGGAATTTCAGTTTGTCATGAAACTGCAGACTAGTTGAGGTGGAACTATAACGAGTGTGATTATGCTGTGCCGTAGTGTTGTTGAGTGCTACACTCGTGAGAGTGAGAGTTTCAAAGTATTAACAGATTTTCCATATTTTCATCACATAATATATACTGAAAACTGTTAAAATGAAAGTGAAGCTTCAGAGGTTATTGGATCTTTTGTACTGCCTTGGAGAAATACTGCCTTTCAAGAGTTCACTGTTATATCTAGACGTAGTGTATGGTACAGTAACTATATGCTTCTGCAGAAGATTTGATGTCTTTTGAAGCTGTTTTCTTTTTATCACTTTTGTAGAGGATCCTTTCTTCTGTTATAGTTCTTGCCAAAACAATGAAGTACTTGGTTTTAAAGTAGGCATTTTCCCAGACCTGTAATATTTAAATCACATTGCATTTCTGTATGATCTAACCTTAATTATAAGGGCTGATACAATTATTTATAGTAGCTGTAATAAATGTATATGTGAATGTGCTGTTAGTCAAAGAATATGATCCATAAAAGCAGAGAAATGTTTTGATAAGATGTCTTTCTCCATAGTGCTGCATCAAATGAGATAGTCAGTAAAACAAGTTACCATAATTTAAATTAACAGCAATACATTGTAATTATTATTATCATTATTATTATTTGCAGTGGTTATGTTATAAATATATCTCTGAATGAAATGGATGTTTTCTTTCCAAGTGCACTTTATTATACAAACTTCAATTACGTTTTTGCTGTTATTTGATTGTATACAAAGCTTCCGTAAAGCAATACATTTCAGATGTGTAATGAGTGTTACTGATCTAAATATGACACATATCATTCACTTTAAGCATGTGTAAATATTATATTTTTGTGACTTCTTGAACCTTATATATAAATCTTGATGAGACAGAAACATTGTCATAATGTTTGTTTACAGAAATTTCATACTGCATTAAACAAATTGTTTTATATCTTGCATTTTCTACACATCTGGAGAGAAGCCCAAGCTTTATCAGCAGCAGTAAGGAACTACACACTACTCTTAGTCCCTGTTGCATAGTTAAATGGTAGCTGTGTGCTTTTGTGATATCTCTACACAGTGCATTGTGTGTCTGATGCAAGTGAATATGATACCAAAGATATATACATATGAATATGTAACAGATTATTTTTATTGATTCAATGTAACAGCGATTATCGCTGTTTATTTTTAGTTAAACATTGAAGCAAAAGTATTTTTAGTTAAAATATGTCTTATTTGTGGGTGCTGTGATGCCATTTGATCCAAAGGAATCCACCGACATCCACTTGCCATAACAATGTGTTAATGACGTGATTTGAAAATCTCTTTTATCAAACAATTTTAATTCTAATACTTAATGTTAAAATATATGATATTACATGTGAGAGCCAACACTTTAATTAATGGAAAGTGTTCTTCCAGACACAGATTACTCCTTGAATGTTTTAACTATTGTTAAAAATAATAAAGAGCTTTATGCTACGTTAATCTGGAACCATTCTCCAGCAGAACTAACTTAGTACCCTTCCCAAAAATTAAATGAGTAACCAATTTCTGACAGTACTTTTTGAAATGGTGGGTGAAACATTTAAAACTATTTTAGTGAACAGCACAACAGGAAACGTCAGTGTGAAAACTACAAAGAAGAGTGACTGTCCCCCTAGTTAGTACATGCAAGCAGTCATGTAATGTTGGAACAAAATTCACATGTACTACTTTTTTTTTATAATCAGTTACTGTGAAGTTAGTACAACACAATGGAACATTTTATTCAACACACTACAAAATTTATATGAGCTCTTTGAGTGGGTAATATTACAGTGTACTTAAGTTTCTGCATATTAATGCTATGTTCAGCACTTTTGGTAATATATGTAGAACAGTTATTTGATAAATAAGCTTCCATGGGGAAGCCACTTGTACTGAAGAATTGTAGTATAATTCTGGTAATCATGAAGTTGCAACATATTCATAAAATTTGTACCATCAGTGTACAAAATATCCACATGTACCTAAAAGATATCAACATTAAGCCACAATATTCAGAATATCTGCTCAGGTTGTAATCGTTTATTTATACATAACAAGTTAAAAGTTGAGTGACATTTCAAGCCTCAGACCTGGCTCCCTACTTTCCGATGAAAGTACAGTGTCTGAGCACAGTTATGGCTTGGCTTGTCACAATTTTTTTGCCATTCCTTGTCAACTACATAAACGTAATGAGAGAAAAATGGCTATCCAATTGCACATAGTCAGAAAACTCAAGTTGTAACTTACCTCCCATTACACACTTTGCAGGTGTGAAGATAACTAAACACTGAGTAACATCCAAACTGATTTTTCACTCTGCAGAGGAGTGTGCGCTGCTATGAAACTTCTTGGAAGATTAAAACTGTGTGCAGGTAAGTGCTGTACCAAATGGGATAGTAAAGCACAACTCGTGAACTGTTCTCACGGCTGGATTTGTGCCAGTACCTCATCTCCTAATTTCCAAACTTCACAGAATTTCTTCAGCATAACTTTCAGGACTAACACTCCTGGAAGGAAGGACCTCCAGTTTGAGTCCCATTCTGGTACAAAGTTTAAATCTACCAGGAAGTTTCATTGTGTGGCACATTGGAGTTTGAGACAGGATGGTCTAGAACCTCCCATTCAAAGGTCCAGATGACTCCTATGTTTGATATATTCAGTAATGCGACACCTGTTGAGAGAAATGCAGACAAACCTCTGCGGATTACCACCCATAACTGGGTCAGTCTGTCCCAATAATATATGGTCCATTGTCAGTTGTGAAGAAATAGAGCAGAAGCATTTCTTTGTTGCTATATTCCTTTGGGGAGAAAATTCGTTTCCAAATCACATACATAAGATTTGTCTTTGTAATGATTTACAAGTAAAGCAGACCACTAGCCGCATAGCAGAAGAGTTGTTTCATAAACAGGCAGACAAAAAACAATGAAGACTGGGGTAGCTTTTGGAAGAAACCCTTTCATGAACAACAGCAGAAATACACACACACCTGTAAACCTACATTGTGCCAGCTGGACACTTCATGCTGAAATTGCAGTTTGGCAGGTGGAATGGGATGGTTGTGTCAGGTGGAGTGGGTAGAGACTGGAAAAAGGAGGAGAGTTTGGGGATGGGTAGCTATGTTTATTAGGATTTGTCGGTGGTGATACATGTTCAGGCTACATTTAAATGCATGTAATGATGCATTTCAGTAACATTGCTCATTTCTCGTGAAACTGCATCAAGTGCTTGATATCTAATCAAAGCTTGACCCTCTGATGTTTTGTGAGTTGCCATGGTAAGCAGCATGAACATGACTTCCAGCAGCCAAGATGGTATCTGCACACTACTCAGACGAACTTGGCACCAAAGAGATATTTTTAGGGCAAGTGATATGTCCATATCAAATTCACACTTATATACAGCACATTTTAGCCCAGTCAAAGAAGGAAAACTAGGGAAAAAACCATGTAGTCGCAAATTTGTATACAGTGGTAGGAGGGAGTGTCATGAACAACATACTAACAATAACCATCTGTGTGACACGAACATGGGTGAGAGGGACATTTAAAAGTGACTTTTGTTTGTCTTGAGTATCTTGAAAACTATGGCCTCTGGTGAAATATTTCCCGGTGTGAATTTAAACTTCATTAAATTCCATACAAAAAAGGTTATATTCAGTTTTTCTCTAGGACAAGTGTTGGAAAAACTGTAAATTATTAAAAATAATGGTTTAATTGTATAAAATTACTGTTAAATAAAGTGGCAATGAATAAATAGTAAATATGAGTGCCACATCTAAGTGCAGTAGATCTTTATTAAGGGATAGATTGTGTTCTGGGTTTGTAACAGGATGTTAGGAGTGGGACAGAGACTTAAACTATGAGGGAAGGTAGGTGACCAAATTGTGGTCATGCACTTCTCTCCTTCATTAGTCTGCAAACTGAACAGTGAGCTGGTAGTTTCCCACTTGATCTGCCCTGTGTCACAAGGGGCAACCTACAGTGTGTTTGATGAAGTTATACCAACTGTCCACAGTATGTCTCCTGAGTTACTGGTGATGTAGTGCACAGATATGCCCAGTGGATGTTTGTTTTCTACAAAGTCCATTAACACTATAAGCAATACAGATTTAAGTTACTAATAATTGTAACTCATATGGATAGAATCTATGTAAATCTCTGCAAAAGAGGAAACTGATCCTTCCTCATTCTGTATGGCAACTTTAGCATTCTTCTGGGATAAGCTATCTCTCTCCTCCCCCCCCCCCCCACCCACCCCCCCACGAGTACTGCTTGCTTTGCAATTTGCTGACAGGCTATACCTCCCCAATATTTCTTGTCCAGCTCTCTTGTTGAGCTCATGTTTATATAGTGGAGTTATTTTTGTTTCTGCTGCACTTAGACATGGTACACACATTTAGTATTTGTTCTTAATCCACTTTGATTAACAGTAATTTTATACCATTAAAACACTCTTTATAATAATTGTGATTTTCCCTTCACCTGGAATGTCTCCTAGTCCTGGAGAAAAAGTGAACAGAATGTTTTTTGGTAGGAAATTTAATGTAGTTTAAATCTGCACTGGGAAACATTTTCACTAAAGCCTCCATGCTCACTCCCCACCAGTGAAGATTTTTAGTATGTTGTTCATGACACTCATTTCTACCACTGTACAAAAATTTGTGACTACACAATTTTTCCCTCTATCTGACCTTTTCTGGTCCATGTTAACTAGGTTATTTGCTCCAACAAACATTACTGCTCATCATTTATTTTTATCCTGCTGCTATTGAACTGTCTACACTAAACTGACACCTGTGTTCATAATGTTAACACAATGTACACACATCAAAAAAAGTTTTGCATCACGTTGGTTCTGAGAGTTCCATAACCTGCACAGAAAACTGGAATAAAAATCAACATAAACATCATTTCTGCCCTTCCCTTTTTATTGCTCAGGAAAACCACACATTGCATGTTGTACCACCATACAGCAAGACCTTCAGAGGTGGTGGTCCAGATTGTTGTACACACTGGTACCTCTAATACCCAGTAGCACATTCTCCAGCATTGATGCATGCCTGTATTCATCGTGGCACACTATCCACAAGCTCATCAAGGCACTGTTGGCCCAGATTGTTCCACTCCTCAACAGGGATTCGGTATAGATCCCTCAGAATGGTTGGTGCATCACATCGTCCGTAAACGGCCCTTTTCAATCTAACCTAGGCTTGTTCGATAGGGTTCATGTATGGGGACATGCTGGCCACTTTATTCAAGCGATGTCACATAATACCACTCCAAAACATAAGGAAACCTCCACCTTGCTGCACTCATTGGACAGTGTGTCTAAGGCATTCAGCCTGACCAGGTTGCCTCCAAACACGTCTCCGACAATTGTCTGGTTGAAGGCATATGCGACATCGGTGAAGAGAACTTGATGCCAATCCTGAGCTGTCCATTCAGCATGTTGTTGGGCCCATGTGTACTGCGCTGCATGTACCTCCTTCCTTGGTGGAATGACTGGAACTGATCTGCTGTCAGACCCCCTCCATCTAATAGGCGCTGCTCACGCATGGTTGTTTACATCTTTGGATGGGTTTAGTGACATCTCTGAACAGGCAAAGGGACTGTGTCTGCGATACAATATCCACAGTCAACATCCGTCTTCAGGAGTTCTGGGATCTGGGGTGATGCAAAACTTTTTTTGGTGTGTGTATTTTAAGATGTTGAATATGGACTTCTGCCCTTTAGAGGATCACAAAAACACCATACATTTTCTTTAGCTTTCATCATGCCCACATGAGCACAACCATCTTGCTACTGATAGTGCAGGCACTATCTGGTGCTTCATGTGCATTGTCTACAGATGATGCAAAAGCTATGATTGCCTGTAGTCTGATTCGATTCTAGCAAAAGATGTGCAAACCAGAGGAATCTTATGGCTGTGACAGCTCTCCACCACTCGCCATTTAGTGTTGCTGCCATAATCTGTTATGAAATCATAACAAAATCAACAACAACAAAAATATTTTGTTTTATTAAGTATAATCACAGACCCCATTTAACTTTCAATGTAGACACTATTTATTCCATGGTTATGTTACTCTAACTTTGATACTTTTCTCCAGAACTGTATTCTTGTTCTGTTTCCTAGAATAATTCTCCTTGCAGTGTACTACACATTTTTTTATTAACTGAAAAAAGGGTAAGTTCATTTCACAATAGATAAGCATCCGTGACTGCACAATATTTTAATCTGATCATTAAGAGCAAGTGCCAGTCTCACTGTATGAGGAGAAATTACTAAAAAATTGTGCAAAAAGAAAAGGTCTAATTTTGGTTTAGAAACAAAAACTTGTATACCTTTCTAGAGCATCCTCATAACATCTTTCAAGTGATATTCGGAGCTTCATTGTGGACTGCTCACATGTAAGGAAAAGAAACTATTCAAAACTCATTTTGATAAGACTATCTGGTTTCATAGTAAAAACAAACAGGGATTTTTGGTGCAAAAAATATATAAATCATATGTGGAGATCACCGCTATCTGTGCAAAGCCTATAATGGCAGTCTCATTTTGGAACGCATAACAGAAGCTCTGGACTCTTGTGTAGTTATAATGGCAGAGTTGATTTTTAGCAGAAAGTTTCTGGATTCCCGTCAAAGTTCTATGTCCTCTTCTCATTGACAGTGAAAGAGATTTAAGTCTTAATCTCACAAAAACTCGCATTACAAAATATAAAATGGGCAAAAATTTACTTGCTAACTGCAGAAATAGAAGTTAATGGTCATACATTAACTGAAACAGTGTGTATAAAATTTGTTGCGCTCTAGTAGAATAACAAGACAAAACAGAGCAACATACAGATATGCTATTCAAAAATTTCACAAGCTGATACTCTTGTGACTTTGCTGCTAGCTGCTGGTACTTTCAGACAAACTCCCCACATTGACATGAGACAGCTTCTTCCAGTATGATACACTATGTGATCGAAAGTATCCATACACCTGGTTGAAAATGACTTACAAGTTTGTGGCACCCTCCATCGGTAATGCTGGAATTCAGTATGGTGTTGGCCCACCCTTAGCCTTGATGACAGCTTCCACTGTCAACGGCATAAGTTCAGTCAGGTGCTGGAATGTTTATTGGGGAATGGCAGCCCATTCTTCATAGAGTGCTGCACTGAGAAGAGGTATCATTGTTGGTTGGTGAAGCTTGGCACAAATTCGGGTTCCAAGACATCCCAAAGGTGTTCTAAATGATTCAGGTCAGGACTCTGTGCAGGCCACTCCATTACAGGGATGTTACTGTCATGTAACCACTCCAATACAGGCTGTGCCTTATGAGCAGACACTCGATCATGTTGAAAGATGCAATCACCATTCCCAAATTGCTCTTCAACAAAGGGAAGCAAGAAGGTGTTTAAAAAATCAATGTAGGCCTGTGCTGTGATAGTGCCATGAAAAACAACAAGGGGTGCAAGCCCCCTCCATAAAAATGATGACCACACCATAATACCACTGCCTCCAAATTTTACTGTTGGCACTACATTCGCTGGCAGATGACGTTCAGCAGGCATTCGCCATACCCACACCACACCATCAGATTTACACACTGTGTACCATGATTTGTCACTCCACACAATGTTTTTCCACTGTTCAATCATCCAATGTTTACGCTCCTTACACCAAGCGAAGCGCCATTTGGCATTTACCAGCATGATGTGTGGCTTATGTTCAGCCGCTTGACCATGAAATCCAAGTTTTCTCACCTCCTGCCTAACTGTCATAGTATTTGCAGTGGATCCTGATGCAGTTTGGAATTCCTTTGTGATGGTCTGGATAGATGTCTGCCTATTACTCATTACGACCCTCTTCAACTGTCGGCAGTCTCTGTCAGCCAACAGACAAGGTCGGCCTGTTCGGTTTTGTGCTGTCCAAGTCCCTTCACATTTACACTTCACTATCACATCGGCAACAATGGACCTAGGGGTGGTTAGGAGTGTGGAAATCTCACATACATACATATGACATAAATGACACTCAATCACCTGACCACGTTCAAAGTCCGTGAGTTCTGCGGAGTGCCCCACTCTGCTCTGTCACAATGTCTAATGACTACTGAGATTGCTTATATGGAGTACCTGGCAGTAGGTGGCAGCACAATGCACCTAATATGAGAAATGTATGTTTCTGGGGGTGTCCGGATACTTTTGATCACATAGTGTAGTTCATGACCTCACTCGTATGTCACTAACTGACCCCTAATTATAATTACAAAATGCCTTTTGAACCAAATAATCACTTGTACAATTTTAAATGATACTGAAGGCCAGTGTTAGCTTTATCTAATGGACTAAAATATATTTTGGGGACACAAACAGATTACTAGATCTGTTCGCATGCAAATCATGTATATAATGTACCAATTGAAATGGGTTACATCTGCAACTACATACACCATACAGTGCATTGTAGAAGGTTCCTTGTCACACTGCTAGTCATTTGGTTTCTTGTTCCACTCCTAAATGGAGTGGTCTGTATGATTCTCTTCAAGCCCTGGCTTCTCTTCTCTTGTCTTCAGGGTTCTTACATGAGTTGTATCTTGGTGGTGGTATGCTCATTCTGGAGTTTAACACAAATACCCGTTTTCTAAACTTTCTCAATAGTGATTCATAAAAAGAACATCTTCCCTCCAGGGATTCCCACTTAAATTGACACTGCATTTCCATAATACTCCTTTGTTGATAAAAACTACTAGTAATAAATCTGGAAGCACACCTATGAATTGCTTTGGTACCTTCCTTTAATTCAGACCTGGTGGTGATCCTAAACAGTCGAGCAGTATTCAAAAACGGATTGCACAAGTGTTCTGAGAGATGATGTACACTTTCCTAGAATTCTCCCAATAAACCAATGTTGACCACTTGCTTCCCTACAACTGACCTTACACGCTCACTCCATTTCATGTCAATTTGCAACAGTAAACCCAGATATTTAATCACCATGACTGTGTCAATCAGCACACCACTAATAGTGTATTCAAACATTACATAATAATTTTCCCTACTCATCTACATTAATTTACATTTTTTTACACTTTCTGCATTTAGAGCAACTCATCATTCACCGCACCAAATAGAAATTCTGTCCAAGTCATGCTGTATCCTCCTACAGTCTCTTAGACATGAGACTGTCAGCATCATCAACGAACAATCACAGATAGCTTCTTACCCTATCTGTCAGATCATTTATGCACACAGGGGTCAAGAACAGTCCTGTCACCCTTTTCTGGAACTCTCCTGATAATACCGTTGTCTCTATTCATTCATTATTTCATTGTGTCCTGCAAATCCCATCAAGAAAGAAAACCTTCAGGGATGTGAAATGAGTTTAGATATACATTAACTTGTAACAAAGACATCATTGAAACTTAATCTGTTTACTGTATTAACAATTATCTGTCACACTACATCATTTAATGCTTTTCACCCTTATGCCATCTAATTTAATCAAGTAAATTAGTGAGAAAGCTACTACTGGGAAAACATATGCTGCCTCTCTAGTTTTATTGTACGACTGCTTTTTATATCCTATTAGTAGCTTAATATTTACTTGATAACAACAGCATTTTTCAAAGAGAATATTTTCACAACTATGAATACTGGGTCCTATTTACACAGGGGTGAGTCATAAATGAGAAAAATATTTCATACAAAGTATCACACATTGAGCTACAAACATAAATTCGTTTTCCCCATGTTCGTGTGTCACTAAATGGCAAAGCAACTGAATGTTATACAGCAAGGTCAAGAAATGTTATGCAGGCTTTTTGTGTGTCCCTGTGCACCAGTATAGGCCAAGGGGAAGATCAGTAACACCATGCAGCGTGCAGGTGTTGTAGGTAGCCGATACTGCCAACTAGAAGACGAGGCATGTGGCGCCAAGTGACGGTCTGCATGACAATGCGAGCAGTGACAGTATCCACATTTATCTCATTCCATTTTCGCCAGTCATTGTTATGTATTGTGGTTAGTCAGCATGGGAGAAGAAAACTGAGGAGGAACTGTATTACTGCATTTGCATGTTTTATTATTTGGTTTTTGTGTCCTGGATTTAATATTAAGGGATGAACACAAAGAATCAGAATACAAATTACAACTGCTCAGTTATGTCTTAGTTAATCCAAACAAAAACAGTACAACTGTACTAATCTAAACTAACATAGAAACACATGACCAGAAGCTGCAGTGGAGTTTCATAAGTACAGTTCAAAATGGCAGCCAAGTGTTCAACTCTTCACAGAAGGGATTGCTGAACATGATCCATTATGTCTGTACCTCTTTGCGTACTATCAAAGGCATGTTGTATTCAGTGTCAGAGGTTGTTGACATCAACAATTCCTCCTCTATAAATCACAGATTTCTGATGGCCACACAAAAAGAAAGGTTATAAGATCAAGAAATGTTATGCAGGTTTTCGTGTGTTCCTGTGCGCCAACATAGGCGAAGGTCTGTCAGTCTAGCTGGCCATGCTTCAGGGCCTCCACGACCAATCCATCCAGAAGAGTCAAGAGGCATTGCACTGTGCCACTGAAGTGAGGCTCTGTTGTACATGTACCACAGATTCATATGAGAGGCCAAACTAACGTCTTCCAACAATTCTGGTGATATTGTATCCAGGAACCGCAGATGTTGCTCTCCTGTCAGCATTGATGGTAACACATGTGGCCCTATGAGATGATGATCAATGGTTCCACAATAGATACTGATACTGCATCATTGTCAGTACCCTTGTACCACTCTGCTGTGAGGTTTTTCTTCTACACATTTGTGCCAATAATACAAATTCACTATGCCCTCATTCATGAAATAGGCTTTTTAGGTGAACAGCATTGTTCGTGAACAATGTTTCTGACAGCTTATGATGAATATGCAGAAGTTCATTCTCTGACGGTAGTCTCCTGGGGATAATGCTTGTACCTTCTGCATGTGAAAGGGGTAGTAATGGCTTTTGTGCAGTACTCACAGAACAGTAGAATGTGACATTTTGACCACAGTGGCAAGAGACCTGCATCTTATTCTTTGGCCCACCAAAACAGTTTGTAAAAATTCTCTTCATCATCAGCACTGTACATCGATGGTCAACCTGGAGGTGCTACACATGCACCACACTCCCTCAAGTGCCTATCCACAGAGTAAGATGTTTTTGTGGATGGAAGGCACCAGTTAGGAAACCTCTCATGATATAGTAGTCTTGCAATGTCAGGTCTTCCCTTGGCAAGCCCATAGGTGAGGTGGATGTTGGTGTATTCATCGTTTGTGAAACTTGCCATGGTTGTAACATTGCGACACATCCCTTAACAGCTATTGGCAAGGAAAGTTTCAACAAGAATGAACAGTGCAGTGCTGTTGTAAATAAGTCAGATATGCCATGGTTTTCCTTCCACCAATGTCCGCTCTTTCTGTTTACAGGACAAACATTCCCTAACATGAGTCTGCACACTCTGTCACCATCAACAACATGTCATTCAGAAGTTCTGATACAATTCCATATACACTACAATGGGATTTGTTCTTTCTTGTGTCTTTCGAACACTGGCAGATAACAGATCAGCTCGTTGATGTGTCATGTGATCCATCTGTGGGTGATGAATGCCTTACCACCAAAGGGCCTCAATCAATTCTGAACCCTGGTCAAAGAAGCAAAGTCTACGTGTAAGTTATTTTTGTGTCTTGTATTGTGTCTCTGTAAATCACTGTTCAGCTAAAACTGATTTTTATTATCAACAACAAAAACTAGGAATAAATGTATTGGGAAGTGAGAGTAAGAATTCCACGATCCTTAAAAGGGCTTTTGTGAAATGTACAGTTATCTACTTTACACAGTATTCTTACTTCTCTTTCCTGCTGAACAAACCCTTCATTTAGTTTAGATGCACTGCCCCAGAAGATAATTCTACATTTACATCTACTCTCCGCAAACCGTTGTAAAATGTATGGCAGAGGGTACTTCTCATTGTCCCACTGATATAAGCTGCAACAATTATAGTGTGCAACATATTTTGTAAATGTAATTATTGTCATATTATTATCTCTGATATTTGCAAAAGCTCTCATTGTGCTGCTTCCATGCACAGGAAATGTAAGTAAATGAATATGAAATAAATAAATATTAGAGTATCTACCCATTCTATTAACATACGGAGTGTGAGAAGAAGGGTTATTTATAACACCTCTGTGGGTGCTGTAATTAATCTAATCTTGTTCTCACAATCACTATGGGGGGTTATAGTATATTCCTACATTCACTGTTTAAAGCTGATTCAGCAGGGTTTCCTTCTATCTTAATATGTCTGCCAAATCAGTTTCTTCAGCATCCCACAGGTCAAATGAACATATGACCATTTGTGCTGCCCTTCTCTATATCTCTGTATTCCTTAAATACCCCTGTTAGTCCTATTTGGTACAGGCACGGCCATATTTAAGCAGGTGCAAAATATGCAGCTACTTAGGGTGCCAAAATTTTGGAGGCGACAAAATGATGCCATCGGAATTTTTTTAAAGTATAATTTGAATGTTCATTACATCAACATTCAGGCATTCAATAATTTATTGGCGAAGTGTTGTTAAATATTTGCACCTGTCATTAAAATAATATTTTACTATTAGTCTACCTGTATAGTGTCTTCCATGTTTGCGCACATTAAGGCTCTGTCAAAAAGGAAGTGCACAATATGTGTGGACACCCGCCTTGGACTCTGTGCTGCACAGATGTGCATTACAACATCGTCCTGGTCAAATGGGGCGGGCGCCCGCACTGGGCTGCTCTTGCCTGTGGCATGCAGTTGGAAGGTTGTCATTTCCTACAGAGTCTGTGGCAGGTAAGTGTGTGCAAGATGGCAGAAGAAATAGAAAGCTCGAATTGTGTTGGTGTGTGCAAATGTATTTGTTATGATATACGACACTGTGATTATAAAAATGCAATGAAAAAGGCAGCAACAACGAAAAAAATTGAAACAAGTATTAATCAAACAGCTGGTGTCTTTGTTCATAAATAAATGCACAGTTGCATGATACAGTACCAGATGAACATTGCATTGTACAATACAATTCGGTTGAAATAATAATATGTTTGCACAAACTAATGGGCCATTGTAGTATAATTTAAGCCACAAATATGCCATTTTGGCTACAGTTTCTGCAGCATCAATTGTAAGTTTATAGGTCTTGAAAAGAGTCATCAGTCTTGAGCAAATATATTGAAGGCATTTTCCACCACATGACTGGCACTTGAAGCAAAGCAAGTGCTGTATCATGTGTGAGATACAGAGGCGAGCGAGTATGCCGGGCCTTACCCCAGTTCACTGCTACTAGTGCCACGTCACCTTAACGCATCTGCACATAGCACACAAGTGTTGCACCACAATTAAGTATGAAATTAAAAATCAAAACTTAAGTTTAAAACTTCGTTAAAATATAGTTTAGTATAACAAAGTTCCAAATATCAAGTTTATAAAAGAGGGAAACATTCCACGTGGGAAAAATATATCTAAAAACAAAGATGGTGTGACTTACCAAACGAAAGCACTGGCATGTTGATAGACACACAAACATACACACAAAATTCAAGCTTTCACAACCAACGGTTACTTCATCAGGAAAGAGGGAAGGAGAGGGAAAGACAAAAGGATGTGGGTTTTAAGGGAGAGGGTAAGGAGTCATTCCAATCCCGGGAGCGGAAAGACTTACCTTAGGGGAAAAAAAGGACAGGTATACACTCACACACACACACACACATATCCATCCGCACATACACAGACACAAGCAGGTAACATCTGGACAGGTATACACTCACACACACACACACACACACATATCCATCCGCACATACACAGACACAAGCAGGTAACATCTGCTTGTGTCTGTGTATGTGCGGATGGATATGTGTCTGTGTGCGAGTATATACCTGTCCTTTTTTCCCCCTAAGGTAAGTCTTTCCGCTCCCGGGATTGGAATGACTCCTTACCTTCTCCCTTAAAACCCAGATCCTTTCATCTTTCCCTCTCCTTCCCTCTTTCCTGATGAAGTAATTGTTGGTTGTGAAAGCTTGAATTTGGTGTGTATGTTTGTGTTTGTTTGTGTGTCTATCAACATGCCAGCGCTTTCGTTTGGTAAGTCACAAATATCAAGTTTTATGTACATAGACTTAATAGTTTATGTAAAAATGCCATTTTAAGAGGAAAATAAGTGGCGGTAAATAATAAAGATAGAATGCCAGAATTTGGTCAGAATGTGCCTTTACATCTCATAAATAAGTGGTGCAATTTTCAAAACTATAGAACAAAAATTACAACCAGTATCCGCATTTTTATGAAAAATCAAAAGTGCTAAATATTTGACTTAGAAATTTAAAAATTTGGTTTATGCTTCAGTTCATCCTAAAAATCATAACTGAGAGACAACGTTATAGTTTTCGAGTAATTAAGTAAAAACCAATTTTTTAACTCAACTATGCCCAGTTGTAGTAGATTAAGTACCTGTAATTTTAAGAGAAGAGAATTTTAGTTAAGACAGATGATAAAACATACCAAATATTAGAGCTATGCCAAATTTTAGAGTTGTGGTATTAATATCAGTCAATATATCAGTTCTAGTAAAGGTATGGTTCAGAGGTAATGATCTACCGTTAGTTCCACCATAAAAATTCTAGAAGCCAAAGCTTTCATTCAAGCAAGCTGAAACTTCTTCTATACTTTCAAACAGCTTAACTGAATACATGTAAAAATTAAGAAGTTTCTGAACCAATTTATAACTGTGATATTAAAGATTAGGTGCCCGAGAAAGCAGTTGTTCGGAGGCTGCTGCAGTATGCAGAAAGCCATAGGCAACAGATGTTCCGTCGGCCATCCGCTCTAGCACCTATATAAATACAGCCCGAGAGGCAGTTGGAAGGTTGAACAGTGCGAGAGAGGCAGCGCCTGCTGCGATTGACAGTTCATGAGTTCTGCTCAGTGTGTTTTGCATTGAAATCCCTGGCAATGAAAGCTCACCCCTCCAACGACAGCAGGGTGTCGAAGTCCACTTCATCTAGCGGTCTGCCAGGCTGCCGGTACACCAACATGAAAAGAATCTTTCCGGTGGTGGTGTTGGCTACTCCTGTGGCCCCCAGTGCATTAAGCACTGGCAGTTGGACCCAGTGGTGGCACAGTGACTTCTTCACGTAGATGGCAGTGCCGCCCCTGTGGGTGGCTCTGTCATCTCGGTAGCAGCAAAAATTTGCTGCTCGCACGTTGACCCCACATTTGAGGAAGGTCTCCTGTGCAAGGCAGATGTTGGCCACCTCATCGCATAGGAACTGGCTAAATTCGCTCTGCTGGGGGTGGAGGCCTCTAGCATTGAACATGCTAATCGTTAACCCATAAATATGGTCGTTATCCATTTTAAGGCTGGCTTCTCCAGGCAGTGGCCTGGAGGGCTGCTGTCACTGCTCCCATGAGCACCAGTAGCTGAGTCACCAGCTGGTTGGGTGACCGAAGAAGCATGGCCAGCTTGGTGGTGTCTTCCTTCATAACGGCGCGATCACCATAGGGCCGTTTGATCCCACAATTTTCCCTGTAAGGGGACAACTGGACATGCTCAATATTGCTCTTCTTGAGGGCAGCAGCATGACTGCTGAGACGTGAAACATCCTGTCCTCCAACAACGTTCCGGTCATTTTTGGTCTTGACGTTGTTGAAGCTTCTCTTCCAGAGAGCCGTCCAAGCTACCTCAGGCTGGACACCAAGTGCTTTCGGATGAAAGCCCTTGAACTCCTTGAGGACATACCAATCCTCACAGAGGTAGGGGCAGATGCCACCCTACCATTCTTCACCCGAAGAATATTCTGAGCAGCAGTCGAAGCCATGCCGAGACATCACCAAGGGCCACGAGACTTCTCGCGTCAGCCACCTCACCCTGTTCAGAACGCAATCACCAAGAAGAACCGACTGTTTCGTGAATGGCAGCTCACTCACCAACCAGACACAAAGGACCACTTAAAACTCATGAGATGGGAAATTAAGGCAGAAGTTGAGCAACACTGGAACCAGGAATGGGCAGACCTTGTGTCTACACTCAATCCTGAGGATTGTAGTGCATGGAGGGTGGTAAAGTCCTTCCTATGCCGGTGGCAGTGAATACCACCCTTATAGGTTGAGATTAAGTTTACTAATCCCCCAGCAGACTGTGTTTACTTCTTTTTTACAGGTACCCACCAGCAAGGACGAATCAAGAAGAAATGTAATATCAATTGTCTCCCCCTTGGGAACCATAGGAATGACAATTTCTGGCTAAACTGTACCACCCTGAGCCAAGAACAGGCTCCTTATTTTCAGTGTCAGCATCAGTTGAAAGGTTCACTTTGAACTCAGCCGCTGTAAGATCCACATCTGTTAAACGTTGGATCGCGCTCTGCCTCAGATGATGTCAGAGTTGGACTGTGACGGATTGCATATTTGCAGTAAAAATGGAGTGAACTTGCAAGGACTGTACACCATCCTGGATTGCTTAGAATTTGCCAAAGTAACTGTTAATTTGTTGTCCGTGAGAATTATAAATCTGCTTGGCAAGTGGCAACTATTATTTCCACTTCTATGGCGAGCATCAATTTTGAACACTTATCGTAAACTTTCATTTGAGTGTTATTAGTCAGGGCGAAAGCCAATCTGGTAGGAACCTGCCGTAGAGGTTGCCTCTGAACTCCTAAGTGCACTGTTAGAATAGAAAGATTAGAGTTCAATTGAACGTAGTGAATTTCCAAGTGTTGTATGTGAGAAACTTTTATCAAGACAATTGTTAAATATAACTTTATACTTTAATTTAAAAATCATGGTTCTGATCATGCTCAGCAGAAGGAGAATAGAAACTTTTCTTTCAGTGGGCTGGACCAGAATGTGGCCATGGAGACTGGAAACTAAGGTCAGTATGTTTCCCTTCACATTCTGGCTGACCATAGAATTAGTTGCCAGGCTTGCAGGAAAAAAACAGCGAACTGTAACAACCACTAACTTAAACATAATTCAACCTGCCACTCCACACACTGCATATTTGTTTATTGAAAATTGCTTTTGAATGATCTTCCAAGGCCAGAGATTTGGGGAAAGGGGTCATCAGATAGGTTTGAAATTTAAAACTTTCTTCACCTGTCAACACACGAGGGTCAGGCATATCTGAGCCCGGGAATGGTTTTGGAGGCCAAATACATTTTTCTCATCTAAATTCCCAGAAAAATGCAGTTTTCAAAACTTTGGCTGCCACAATGTCTTCCATTGTGGCTCACGTCGATAACCACAAAGTTGTGATCAATGATTGCAAGCAGGACAATTGAAAACAAGTTTTCATGACAAAACTAATTTGAGTCACTGTTTTTAGAACACTTCATTCTAACCTGGTTCCCATCTATGCTGCCAATGCATTTAGGGAATTCCCACCATTCCATCAACGTATAATGATACAACAAATAACGATACAGATTAATATGAAGTGTCTGATACAACAATTTTTATAAGCATCCAGGTAGTTATCGGACAATACTGTGCTTCCTAAGGCCTTGTATGTGTAACTTTATAGGTATCGACCTATCTAATTTGCTAAAACACCAAATATTTTTGTGAAAACATATAGAATATTCTGGAAGGACACATATTGTCGTAATTGTCAATAGATTGTTGTCATTAACAAAATTATGTACAAATGCTAAATCAAACATCTAATAGAGAAATTGAAGTAATAAATATATAGCAACAAATATTAAGAGACTGTGTAAATGTTGGCATAAATAACTAACGCTTCTAATTACCATAATTGCACTTGATTAATGTGTTAACACAAAAACCTCATTATCTTGAGAAACAGCTTAAAAGTTATTACCAAGCGATGTATTTTCATTTAGTATCTATTTTTATGTCCTCCTCAGTAGTTAATATTCTTTGTAATTACATTTATAATTAACCCTCCAATTGTTTACATCACACAACTTTTTGATTTCCAGAATTTGAGGTCTTGTTTGCGCATTTTATGTATGTATGGGAAATGGAAATAAGGATAACTGTATATGCAACAAACTGTTCCCATAAATGTCTATACATACATATACTTTAGCACAAAGAAAGATACATGTGTACACTGTACAATGTACAAAGCAGTTAGAGTTCAAACATCATGCTTTACATGGTCAATGTCACCTACTGATGCCACACAGTCCCCCGACCCCCTCCTCTACCCCCCCCCTCTCTGCAGTACAGAGTACAGCCTGTGAGGCCTGGGGGGGAGGTCATGTGGGCATGAGTGTTGGAGTGAGTAGTGCAAGGCAGCAGGTGCATGACTGGAAGCTCCATCTCAGTCCGGGTGGCATGCGAAGGCACAGTGATGGGCTACAGGTCCACAACATAATCAGACAGCCAGGTGGAGCGGACAATGCATCGGCCAGCCTGGGAGTAGAGGTGTGGGGAGGGATATGGCATGCGAGTGTTCTTGCCCCTAATGCCGTCCGAGGAGATGAATGCACAAACTCTTGATGGATTGCACTCTCAGGGGAGGGACAGGCTATGCAGTATCTTGACATCTAGTTCGTCATTGAGTGTCGAGTCTGCAGTGTCTGTAAGGAGCATGAGCACACGGTCGTCGAAAGCGACAATTGACATGTCGTTGCAGCGGAAGTTGAAAGCTGGGGAGCAAGTCACTCCAGTAGATGAAACGTCATCAAATCCTGTGCATGGATTCAATGGCAACATGCCTGGGAAACCTGCGAACTGCGGTGACGATGGTCCGTTCGGGATGGCAGAGGGGTGTCGGAGTCCACGAAAGCACGCTTGAGCCTGTGTAGCGAAACGGTCTGCAGGTGATCTTTAACCATAATGTTGAACGTCGTCTCACCCCTCCAGATTACTTCAAAGGGGACGAGGTATGGGGGTTGCAGGGGTTGTGTAACAGAATCGTCCATGAGCATAATGTGGGAGCATGTGTTGAGTGTGGTTGGCATGTAAGTGTCTGGTGGGGAATGACTGACAGGCAGGTGTAGCTGTGTGTGTCTAAAGTCGGTGCGCATTTTACTAATAAAGTCTGGGGAGGTGGGGAAATCCTTGGGTGCTTGAGACAGGATAAGTTCTTCAGGTAGAACCAGGTTCTCGCTGAAAACGAATTCGGAAATGGTTCCCTATAAGTCAGGTTTAAAGGTCGAACAGAGGCCGTGTAACACCCAAGAAAGCACCTCAGACCAGAGGCAGTCATGGCACCTGAGTGCTATTTTAAGGGTGCAGTGCCATCGTTCCACTAAACCGTTGCTTTGCGTGTGGTAGGCTGTTGTATGGATTGTTTTGATACCGCAAAGGTTACATAGAATCGTGAAAAGTGCAGACTGGTCGGTGGTGATGGTGGATGGGCAACTGAACCTAGCAATCCATGATGAGACAAATCCCTTGGCCACGGTTTCAGCGGTGATGTTGGGAAAAGGAACAGCTTCCACCCATCAAGACATGCGGTCAATTGTGGAGAGGATGTATCTGTGACGCTCTGACGGTGGCAGAGGGCCGATAAGGTCGATATGTACATGACAAAGACATCCTTGTGGAATGTCAAACTTGCCAAGGAGGGGGAGAGGTGTGGTATCCGATTCCGATTATGTTGCTTTGGCAGGAAATGCAGCTGCATGCCCAGGTTTGACAGTCCTGCTTAACATTTTTCCAAACAAAACGCTCAGTGACGAGACGTGTGGTGGTACGGACATCAGGGTGGGCAAGGTTATGCAAGGCGTCAAAGGCTTGTCGGTGCAACATGGAAGGGAGCAACGGCCACAGAGTGTGGATAGAAGAGTCGCACCACACTTCGTCCAAAACGTTGGGGAACTTGCTTTGGTAAACACAAGTGATGTCTTAGGATCCGTGACAAGAGCTTGAGATTCCTTGTCAGAGGCATGGAGAGTGGTGAGGTCAGATAAATCGACGAGGCGTGAGACAGTATTGATCCTCGAAAAGAAATCAGCGGGGATGTTTTCCGTGCCTTTGATGTAGCGTATGTCCGTAGCAAATTGGGAGACCAGGTCGAAGTGGCGGAAACGCCGAGGGGATGGGTCCTCGGGAGGGTTGCAGAAGGCTTCCGCCAGTGGTTTGTGGTCAGTAAGGATGAAGAAAGAACAGCTCTCGATGTCAGGGCGAAAGTGTTTGACGGCTTCATAGACCATCAGAAGTTCTCTATGAAAATCAGAATATTTCTTCTGTGCTGTAGACAGTTTTTAGAGAAGAAATGAAGGGGTGAAACTGTGTCACCTTTGTGTTACTGTAATACTGCCCCAACCGTGATGTCGCTGGCGTCCGTAGTGATGAACAACTCAGCAGACAGATTGGAGTGGGCGAGTATGATGGCGTGAGCTAATGCTGTGCCTCTAGCATATGTTCAGTCCAACGGACTAGCTTAAGGCCCGAAGTCTGCTTGCTGGACAGTGAGTCTGTCAGCGGGGCCTGCACGGCAGCAGCAGTAGGTAGTGGTCGGCGGTAGTAATGTATAGTACCCAGGAAATGTCGGAGTTATTTGTATGAAGCCGGAGGTGGCAATGAAGTGATAGCCTGCACGCGGGATTTGGGAGGCTGTATTTTGTCTGCAGAGATAGTGTAACCCAAAAATGTCACAGAAGAATGGCGCAATTGAAATTTATCTTTGCTGACCTCGACACCGTTGGAGTTCAAGGTCTGGAGGACCTGGGATAAATGATCTTCGTGGTACTCAGTCAACTTGCTGAAAATGAGGATGTCATCCAGGTAGGCAAAGTTGAACTCGAACTGTCATACGATTGAGTCAAGGAAACATTGCCACATTTGTGCCACATTCTTTAAGCTGAATGGCATGAAGTTTTATTGGAACAAACCGAGTGGCATGATAATAGTAGTCCTTGGAATGTCTTCCGGCACTACGGAAATCTGTGATAGGCACGTTTACAGTCAATCACACTGAAAATTGTGGTGCCCGCTAACATATGAGTGAAATGTTTTATGTTCAGCAAGGGGTAATTGTCCATAATGGTACGAGTGTTTAAGCATCTGTAACCACTGGACATTCGGAAAGAACCATCATGTTTGGGGATGAGGTGAATCGGTGAAGACCAATTGCTGTCCGATGGCTGTAGAATGCCTGCCTCCAGAAGTTCGTTAATTTGTTGCCGGGCTGCGCTGAACTTAATGGGGTTGAGGCGTCTGACCTTGTGCCTAATAGGAGGGCCAGCAGTGGTAATTATCTTGTGTGTCGTTCCCTCAGTGACAGAAGAAACTGAGAACTACACACAAGGCTGAGTAATGTTCTGACGTGAAGTTTTTGGGACACTTGGGGTGCGATGAGGCATATCCATTAGCACAAGTGGGAAAAGGCAGCACGAAAGTCATATGCCTATTACGTCAGCGTGGTGTGCACTTGTTTGGAGAGGCTGGCTGCATGCGCAGCATGGAGTAGATCGGGGCATGCAGCGACTGTCTGTTGTTAGCTTCGCCTTGAGTAACTGGCGCAGGCGAGAGAGGGGTTGGCATCGCGCGGGGAACAGCGATGGAACAGCAATGGCCACCAAATCACATGGTTGGCACATGAGAGAGGGGGAATGTTTACCAACATGCGGGGCGGCTGCCTGCGTGGTGGGCATATTTGCATCATGTGCGTGACTGTCATTAGAAGCACTGTTTGAAACACATGGCAATGCACATATCGGGCGTGTGGCGGGTGGAGAGATCACTGAATGTGAATCGTCACACGCAATGAATGTTTCTGAACTAACCTGATGAGTGTTCATGCTCGTGTCTGTTGATGAAGGTCGATCACGTGAAGGAACTGTGGATTGCAGTTGCAGCAGCAAGGTACGAGCGTGGTGAGCTCGTCGAAAGTGTGAGCAATGCGTTGTTTCAACTCATCGTTTTGCTGATGGAGTATCGCCTTTGTGTCATACTCTGACAGTAGATTATTGACATAAGTCACAATTTTGTCCGCGAGGGTGGAGCACTCACAAACCAAATCACATGTTGCAACAGAAACGGAACGACGTGCATAAGTGCCTGTGCACGGTATCTGAGTGTCAGAAGGGTGGTGTAGCACTGAACCTTGGACTACGTTCGGGGAGAGTTTGTAATGGGACAAGAAATCCATACCGAGAATTGATGCATCAATGTTGGTGATGTAGAAAGTCCATGGGAAATGTGGAGAAGGAGATAGATGCATCATAACTTTAGAAGAGCCGACAGTTTGTAATGTTGATGCGTTGACAGCGCATAGAAGCGACTTCGTCAGTGAAAAAATGGGAGGAGCCAATGATGTAGGTATGATGGACATGTCAGTGCCTGTGTCGACTAGGAAAACCAACCGCGACAAAATGTCGGTCACACATAAACGACCGCTCGGCCGAGAGGACGAGTGGATGGAGCGCAATGTTTGAGGACACCTGTGAAGTTCACTGCAGGACTCAGCGTCTTTTAGATCCTGTGGTTGGTGTTTGGGCGCTGGCAAGGTAATCTGCACTTCTTAGCCTCATCCCCGAAAATTTTGTGGTAACAACAGTATGGAAGAGCCGGATGTGGTGGTGATTATGACAGCAGAGGATGTTTGTCCTCACTGATCTGTTCCGGAATGTAAACCAGAACATATGTTGTGTGTGCTATTCTTGGGTGCTCAGAAAGAGGAGAGAGTGAACGGGTACTGCCCGGTGGTGTAGATGGCATGGAGGTGGAACGAGATGTGCCTCTGCCAACAGACGACCGGTAAACAGACGGTGTTGTGCCAACCAGCGGTGAGAGGTGTGCTGGCAGTTTTTGTCCAGTAGCGCATACAGCTGATCTGTGATGCGAAGGCGAGAGCTGATAGACAAGAAGGAGTGTGGCAGAAGGAGTATCTGCAGGTCGGTAGGTAACTCGGCAGACCATATCACCCACAGGGTAACATCCGGCATTGTGTGTGTTCACTCACAAGTAGCCAAAGGCGGCACCAGAGTTGTAATGGAGTGCGAGCACCCAGGTGTTCCTTGTACAGGATCTTGATTATTAATTCCTGTGGTGAACAGGCAAGTCGGTCCAATATTGTCTTCTTGGTGAACTCGTATTTTGGTGGCGGCAGTGTGAATGGAGGAAGTCACAAATTAAATCTGAGTGGTCATGGAAGTGTGTGACAAGACATAGAAATTTAGAGTTGTCTTCGGTCACCTGATGTAACTCGAAAAGGTGCTGCACAAGCACGAACCATGAAATGGGGTTGTCCTCATATAAAGGAGGCAGCTTCAGCAGATGGCCAGGGTGGGGAGTGGGGAGGGGGGAAGGGGGCGAGGGTGGCTTTGGCGTATCTTGGAAGGCCTGCTGTCCCATGGTAGGACAGGCTGTCCTGTAACCCGACACTACTGGTGTGGGCGTGTTACTAGCAAACATGTCCCGAACAATGGCTGGTTGCAATGTCTCTGATAAGTCGCGGAAGCATGACAAAGCAGGCACGGTCAGTACCATGGGAACGAACAGATGAGCAGCACGTGAGGTAGGCCCGTAAACTGGACTAGAGGTTAAAGGCACAGCACTTAAATTGTCCACCTTGGAAATGACACGGAAGGCCAGCACGGCAGGCGCAGACAGTACTGCAGAAGGAGCGAGCAGCTGTATGGTCAGAATTGGGCCCCCCCGTGAGTGAGGGGGGGGGGGCTAGGGGAGTGGTGGTTTGGCACTTGGTGTGTCAACAGCGAGAGTTCTCTGTGCACATCAGAAATGTACTCCGTGTGGTAGAATCAAAACTCACTTGTGAAACCTGCGGGCAGTTACATTGTCGTGGTACAAGGTTCCTGGATGGTGAAGTGCCATCGGGTGTGCTCAAACCCACATGGTCGAGAAACTGGGTGACAGATTTGGTGGTTGAGCCTGGCGAACTTGATATATAAAAATGTCTGTTATTAAATTATGAGGAAGGCAAAACTGGCATAGCTTGATAGCAGTTGACCACATGTGCATTTTGCATGAATGACGGCATTGCACACGGCACTACTGTCACCGATGTCGTGGCATGTTGAGGATCAAAGTACGAGTTCGAATTTGGGACCCTTTGAACACTACACAAGCGACTGATCATTACACTACTCTGGAAATCGTCCATTTCACCTTTCACATGTTGATGTGCACAGTCTGACACAAAACCTAAGGCCATCATTTGAGGTAACAGCGTAACACTCGGCCATTGTAGAGCTGCAAAGTTTGAGGTTAATTTCGTTGGAGATCATGAATCATTGTCCGTTAGCAGCGAAACAACCATTGGCAGGTTATTGGAGTGGCCTGGTAGTAGTAGCTGATCCTCCAAATCCTCGTATAAAACGTTGGGTGGGGCAGCTGTGGCATCAAACATAAAACCTGTTGATTCAACACGGCTGGTGTGGAAGATGTAGAAACATCGGGGTCACCAATGTGGGAAACTGTATATGCAACAAACTGTTCCCATAAACGTCTATACATACATATATTTCAGCACAAAGGAGGATACATGTGTACACTGTACAAGGTACAAAGTCTGACTGGAACATTAACATGGCGGCTCGTCAGAGCAGCTAGAGTTCAAGAGTATACGTGGTCAATGCGATCTATTGATGCCACATTTGTAACTCCATAAAGCACGAGTTCTGTACTGCTATTGAATGTTAGTAAGCAAATCCATAATTAATCATGTAACTAAAATAATACAAGAGACATTATTGTAATTAAAGTTCAGATTGATATTCTTATGGAAAACTAGAGATATTACTACAAAAAATTATACCATTCAATATTGTATTTTATACCTTATTTGGCTGTAACATCAGTTTCTTTACGTTTTGTAAATTTTAATTGTAACATCAAAATTGTACAAAAATTAATAATGGGTTATTTTGAAATTTATTGTTAAAATTCTATATAAAGTGATGCAACAATGCTGCGAAAAGGTCATTCAGTCAGTGTTTTGTTTGTGTGCGGAGTGTGTTGTTCAATTGTCAATAAAAAATTTTAAGCTTGAAAGTTTTGTTTCCAATCATCACCGAATCCTAGGTTAAATAAAATTTAAGTTAAGTGTTAATGATCCAAGGAGAACATTACAAACACCATCTCAATTTTCTTCCAGATTTCTTCTGCTAGTTGAGATAAATACAGTGGTTGTAAAAAGTTGCACAGTTCTTGACACACATATTTGACTACACTGGAGATAATTGTCTTTCCCATGCAGAATTAAAAAACGATGGTGTGGTGTGAAACACTAGGGACCAAACATCTGCATCACATGAAATAAAATATTTTGCATATGGCTTGACTTACAGGTGAGACTGGCCAAGCAAAATAGAAGAATCTACAAGACTTCCACAGTAAATACCTAAAGTTCATAAAGAGAGGCACAAGCTCAGCCAAGAAATATCGAAACTGGCCATGGGAAGGTCATCCAGAGTTTCTTCCTGACACTCTGTCACCACATCATACATCATTAAATGTTGTAGAGTAAGAGGAATCATTTCCTGATGATGGGGATCAAGAGGAAGAAGCGTAACTGAATGTGTAATGTGAGTTCATCTGGCAAAAAGCCGAAACAAAAAAAATAAATAAAGATGTAGCTGCCGTCACAAATCATCAACACACCAGAGACAGTAATAGGGGAGAGAAAAGTGAGCACAACCATATGGCAACTAATTTTTGAGTTATGCTCACTCACTCAAGACATTCCTGACTCAAACACAAACTCATTTAAAAATGCCACTGGCTCAATATTTGGAGGGATTGAACTTGTGATATTAAATGATGAAATACCACAACATCTATCCCTGCAGTCCTTGCATCACCCAATTCATTGCTGTCACAAAGTAGTCTTGATACTATATCATAAAATAAAGTTACATTACAATTTTGGAATCAGAGGAATCTTTCAATGCCTTTTCTAGCAACAAAGAAATGTATAAGAAAGCGAAAGTTTGTTTCACTGTAGATGATAGACCTGTAGGTCACACTTGTTTGCATGCAGTACTGACAATATTTTTCAATTTATATTTTATTCATATAGTGTCATGTTTTATGCTTATTACTGTTTTTGAAAATATACTAGGTGTGACAATAAAGCAATGAGACTAATTTTCTTTGCAAGATGTGGCAACCCTGCAGGCTTGCATAGGCACAATATCTTTGACCTTGGTCTATAAGCTGCTTCTAGTCCAAGCAGCACATCAATGCAACTGCTCACTCTTGAGTTGTGCTATAATAAGCTAACAAGTGGTTGTGTCTCTTGTCACGGAAATGGAGCCGCATAATATTGTGCAATAGTATGCCATTTCTTTTTGCATTAAATTGAGTGAAAACATGATGACAACTTACGGTAAGCTTCAGAAGGCTTTTGGAGAGGAGGGTATGTCAAGGGCTCAAGTTTTTTGTTGGCATACAATGTTTAGTGAAGGCAGAACGAATGTTGAAGATGAAGACCGCAGTGGATGACCATCAACCTCACGGATGGATGTCAAATTGGCCAGGGTGTTCATAAAGAGTGGGTGCCTCCTGGACGAACAGTTAACCAATATTACTACAAAGAAATTTTAGAAAGACTTCATAAAAGAGTTCTTTGTGTCTGTGCCAACATTGCTGATGATTGGATTCTGCATCATGATAATGCGCCATCCCATACTGCTCTGACAGTACAGCAATTTTTAACCTCAAAACAAATTTCAGTACAACCACAGCCACCTTATTCACCAGGTATCGCTCCATGTGACTTTTTCTATTTCCAAGAGTCAAAACGGCAGTCAAGGGACACCATTTTCAAACAACACAAGATGTCCAAAAAGCTGTGACGAGGTTCTTCGAGGATATTACAGAAGATGAGTTCCAGAAATGTTACCATCAATGGCAGAAGCGCTGGAAAAAGTGAGTGCAATCAGAAGGGAACTACTTTGAAGGAGACAACACTAAACTTGACTAAAACAGTAAGCAACATTCTTTTTTTTTCACATCAGTCTCATCACTTTATTGTTGCACCTTGTATAATTACAGCAAATAATAAAACAAAGTGTTTTCTACAGTAAATATTGTTCTGTCGTAAATAGTGTCCTACTAAGCAGCAACAGAAGAATCAATTAATATCATAAATAATGCGCTTGCCTCAAACAAATTGACAAGTCCTTCCTCTGAACCTATGGGCTTTCTCTAGTTTGTTTCAGTTTTTAGATTTTTGGTTAAATGAGCTTGTGTAATGTTTTCAGCTGCTCATGTGACATTATAACTGAAGAAACAGTCTTCACAAGACCACAGTTCCCTGCACAGACAGTGAAATTCCACGTCATCTTGTCACGTAGCATTAAGTTCATATTTCCACTTTCTTCGTTTCCGCAAAGTGAGTGCAAATAAAGGCAACAGTTGATCATCTTGACAACTGCTATTCATATTTACTGGACTGCAGCTGAATCGCTCACAATGAGTGCCATTAGACACAATTAGATCATTGCATGCTTCCCACATGATGTTTAACCACAGAGGGCAACAGAGCATTCTGAGTGCACAGGCAGCCTTCCCTTGCCTTACACAGCCTTAGGCTGCATTCACAGTGGCACCAACAACAGTCATTAGAGGTCACCCTAAAACACTGGCTGACAGTGTGGTCAAAGGGAATCCAATCTCATCCTAAGTTTTGACACGGTCAAGGAGGCTAGGTTAGGTTAGAATCTATTCTGTGTATGAAATACATTAGAATATATTCTGTGTATGAAGTAGGTTAAATTTTAACCTCTTAAAGTGAGGTGGATACCACCTGTGTCTGTGCTTAGATAAGAGTGCTCCATAGCGACTTCTGCTATTAAACAGATGCTGAATGCATGTGAATGAGCTTCCCTGTCTCATAAAGAATGTGGTGAATCTCTGTCCTCAGTTATCAGAATAACCAGAAAAGTTTTACAAATACATGAGATGACAGGAGATATGTTCTGTTAGATACTTGAGATAATTTGTGGTGACCTCAAAAAGCAAATTATAAACATTGTGTTTTACTGTATTTATTTAAACTTGTGCATATGTACGTCGGTTAACCTCCATATGAGTGAAAGACAAGCACAAAGTGTAGGATGAGGTACTCTGATAACCTAGAGCACTTAAAAGTGGAAATACATATGATACACCACATTTGCAAACCACTTCTAATTAACAGAATCACTATCCTACTAGCTCAAAATGCCAGTAAGCAGTAAGAATAATTTGTAGATAACTAATGACAACTTACCAAAAAAAAAGATACAGTACAGTAGCTATAAGCATATAAGATATGATGCCCATTTCATTGGAACAAATTATTTTTTTGAGGTTGTAATCCTAAAATTACCAATAAAGATTTTGCCTTTTTGGGGAATAAATCTGCGATTCACTCCATAGATTGTGAACTACATTCCGATTATTATATTTTCATCCTCAGGATGCCACAAACTCTCTTTTTTGGACTAAACTTATCAGTTTGTCACACTTCATATTTTGTGTGTGAGAACATCAGTCGATATGACCAACAAAACAAAAACCACCTTGAATTTCACTGATTTGTTGTCCAAAGTCTGCATGTTTAAGTAATAAGATTGGCTATAGTGTGACCAGGAACGTAATGGCATACTGATTTGAAAAGGTCGGCCATCTCCAGCCGACGTCAGTTATCAGAGGAATCCACCGATATCAGAGCCACTGTGACTGCAGCGTTGGGCTGCATTCACAGTGGTACCAACAATGGTGGTCAGACACTGTCACCAGAGGTTGTCTGATAATATTGGCCAATAGCATCGTCATGGTGCGTCCAATCTCCTTCGTTCTTTTTTGGCAGGGTCAAGGAGCTTAGGTTAGGTTAGAATCTGTTCCCAGTATGAAGTAGGTTAGAATTTAACCTCTTAGGATGGAGTGGATACCATGACACCTCTGTGCTTGGATACAAGTGCTGCATAGTGGCTCCTGTTTTTAAACAGACACTGAATGCATATAAATGTGCTATCCTGTCTCGTAAAGAATACACTCTGTCCTCAGTTATTGGAATAACCAGACAAGTTCTACAAATATATAAGATGACAGGAGAAACATTTGGTTACATACTCGAGATAATTCATGTGTGAGCTTGAAAAGCAAGTTATAAACACTCTGTTTCACTGTATTTATTTAAAGTTGAGCAGACATATGTCAGTTAACCTCCAATGACTGTCATTTAGCACATGAGTGAAAGACAAATGTAAAGTGTAGTATAAGATACACTGAAAACCTACAGCACTTAAAAGTGGAAATAAATACTATACACCACATTTGCAAATCACTTCTAATTAACAGAATCACTACCCTACTAGCACAAAATGCCAGTAAGCAGTAATAATAATTTGTAGACAACTAATGACAACCTACCACAAAAAGATGCAGTACAGTACCTATAAGTATATAAGATATGATGCCCATTTCATTTGAACATATTATTTTTTTGAAGTTATAATCTATGCTTAAAATTTTGAATAAATATTTTGCCTTTTTGGGGAGTAAACCTGTGATTTCACTCCATAGATTCTGAACTATATTCCATTTATGATATTTTCATCCTCAGGATGCCACAAACTCTCTTTTTTGGACTAAACTTATCAGTTTCTCATGCTCCATGTTTTGTGAGCAAGAACGTCAGTCGTTTTTACTGCAGAAAACAAACTGATTTGAATTTCACAGATTGTCATCCAAAGTCTGTAAGTTTGGGAGATATGATCAGCTATAGTGTGACTGCGCATAAAGTGGCATACTGATTTGAAAAGATCGGCCGTAGACATCAGTGAAATCCACCGATATCAGAGCCACTGTGACTGCAGCCTTACTCTCCATGTAATCATGTAGTCTATGAGATCTTGCATGTAGTGTGTTGTTCAGTTCTTCTTCCATTCATAGTTACATTGCTCTCATACACAACACAACATTTCACATGGTTCTCAGTTTAAAATTAAGGTATACAATTCGAATACTAACTTGCCATAGTGAAGTTGGTTCTGTTGTATTTGATACAATTGAAGTACAATGGACTCTCAACTATGCGGCTCATGACTATCTGGCCTCCGGACTACCTGACCTAATTAATCAACATCATAATACTACTTCTCCATCATAAAATGACATACCAGTACTGTACTTTTCCAAAGCTTTAGCACACGCTGGCTACAATGTCATGTGATCTTCCAAAATGTTCTATACATGTTTTGTGCTTCTGACACATCTGGAGTCCCAATTGCAATAGTGAACAAATTACAGGAGACACTTTTCAAAAAGAGATACTTAGAAGCGCTCACAAGCAACAATGAACACACGTAGAGAGTAGCTCTCTTGGCAATACTGTGTTCTTTGTTTCTTTGGCTATATATCAGATGACCAAAGCGTATGCACTGTGAAATTGTTATGCTGCGCAGTCCTTTGTATTTTAGCTAAAGAGTTTGAAATGGATGATAAACTAAAAAAACTTGTAGTGATTACGGAAGTCATAAAATGTTGTGGCATCGAGAGGTCATATCAACCATGATTAACACCATCTTTGGACTCTGATTGCTCTGCAGAGCCTCCATTTTAGTTTTAAGTTCTGTTCTGTATCTCAAGCTGTGTACACGTTTATGACTGACTACAAAATATAGATCTATGTGTGGAATTTAAGGGGGATAGTTATTGCATTCGACCAATAATTGTATCCCGTTCCCATACTGGTGACCCTGAAGTTTCTACATCTTTCATGACTTCCACACCAGGTGTTGTAAATCAACAGGTTATGCACACAATGCCATGGCTACCTCACCCAATGCTTTATTCGAAGATTTGGAAGCACAACAACGATTGCCGGACATCTTCATTCCATTGCCAATGACCAGTTCTACATTAATTCACAGTGTTTGTGATCTCCAGCCACATTAACTTCAAATTTTGTTGCTCTACAATGGTCGAGTGTAAACCGCTAACACAAACAATGGACTCGGGTTTTATGGCGCCGGACTGTGCTCGCCACCATGTGAAGTGTGAAGTGAATAATATTCAGAACTGTGTACCTGCTGATTGATAATATAATGTTCAAAGTGATCTACATTCACACACATACTTTGACTCTCAACGGACTGCAACAACAGTTACTGTCATGCCATGTGCAGCACCACCATTATTGCAAAATTCACCCGGCTACTATCAACCAAGACCTGTTCCAGTTTTGCCTCATTGGCAAACTAATCAAGAACATTTTAGTACGCACAATTCTCCATACTCACTTAAAAAGAACTTAAACTTTGGTCATACAAGTTACTAACCTCCCCCCCCCCCCCCCCTCTGCCCCTCCCTCGCACTTGCAGGGGTTTCCAGTTTCAGTCGCTCAGCTGCCTTCTGCCTTCTGCCTTCTGCGTTATGTCCAGGATGGGTCAATTCAGTTCAGTACCTGTGATCTCCGGTCCAGTTTATGGGACCCCCGCACATATTATGCAACTGTTCGTTCCTATGGTACTGACCGTGTCAACTGCGTTGCGTTTTCACGACACGTCAAGGACAATGCAACCTGCCGTTGCTACGGACATGCTTGCCAGTAACACACCTACTCCTACTGAGCTGGTCTGCTGTATGGCCTCTCCTACCATGGACCAGCAGTTTTCCAAGGGACACCAAAGATGCCTTAATCCTCTCCCCCTGGTCATCTGCCAAATCTGCCTCCTTTATACGAGGACAACCCTGTATCATGGTTTGCGCTGGTTGAGCACCTTTTCGAGTTGCATCATGTGTCCGAATACAACTCTAAATTCCTGTGTCTCATCACGCACCTCCATGATCACTCAGACTTAATTAGTGATCTACTCCTCTCGCCACTGCCTCCACTGAGGTACGAGTTCGTGAAGAAAACGATCATGGACCGACTCACCTGCTCACCACAAGAATTAAACATCAAGATCTTGTATGAGGAACACCTGGGGGACCGAACTCCATCACAACCCTGGTGCCGCCTTCAGTTGCCTGTAAATGAGCATACAATGCCGGACGTCACTCTGCGGGCAGTATGGTCCACCAAATTGCCTACCAACCTACAGATTCACCCACCACCACACTCCTTCAAGTCAATTGGCTGTTGTCTCCACATTGCAGACCAACTATATGCATTGCTATGAGAACACCAACCAGCTCACCACTTACCACTGGTCAGCACAACTGCTCCTGTTCACCAGCCGTCTGCTGGCAGAGGCAGCGCTCACAACACATCCACACTTTCTACACTGCCTGGCAGTATCCACTTGTTCTCTCCACTGTCTGAACAATCCAGGGTTGCCCATGCACCATATGTGCCGGTATACATGCCAGAACAAATCGATGAGGACAACCTCCTCCACTGCCACAGTCACCACCACTACCATACCCGGCTCATCCATACTGCTGGTACCACAAGGTTTTCAGTGATGGTGGTAAGAAGTGCCTGTTACCTAGCCAGCACCCAAGCTGACCGCAGGACCTAAAAGATGCCAAGTCCTGCAGGGAACCTCACAGGCATCCCCATACATTGCACTCCATCCACTCGTCCACCCGGCCGAGTGGTCGTTTATGCATCCTGTGAAGACGGGGTGGGAGCTGCGCTTGGGTAGCTCAGTTGGTAGAGCACTTGCCCGCGAAAGGCAAAGGTCCTGACTTCGAGTCTCGGTCCAGCACACGGTTTTAATCTGCCAGGAAGTTTCATATCAGTGCACACTCCACTGCAGAGTGAAAATCTCCTTCCAGTGCTTCTAATGACAGACGCGCGTGCAATACGACCACGCCCACTGCTCAGGCAGCTGCCCTGCGTGTTGATAAACATTTCCCCTCTCTCGCTGTTACCCGAGCGACGCCAATGCCTCTCTCATCCGCACCAGTTACCCAAGGCAAGGCTGACAACAGACAGTCACTGCATGTCCTGACCCGCTCTGTGCTGCATGCAGATGACCCCTCCAACCAAGCGCATGCTGCACTCACGTAATAGGAATGTGACTTTTGTGCTGCCTCTTCCCACTCGCATTAATGGCTACGCGTCTTCGCACCCCACTTGTCCAAGAACTTCGTGTCAGGACGTTACTCAGTCTCGTGTGCAATTCTCAGTTTCTTCTGTCACTGACAGAATGACACACAAGATAATTACCACTGCCGACCCTCCTATTAGGCACAGGGCTAGATGCCTCAACCCCATTAAGTTCAGCGTGGCCTGGCAGCAAATTAACGAACTTTTGGAGGCAGGCATTCTACAACCGTCGGCCAGCAACTGGTCTTCACCGATTCACCTCATCCCCAAACACGATGGTTCTTTTCGAATGTGCGGTGATTACAGATGCTTAAACACTCGTACCATCATGGACAATTACCCCTTGCTGAACATAAACGATTTCATTCATATGTTAGCGGGCACCACAATCTTCAGCGTGATTGACTGTAAACGTGCCTATCACAAGATTACTGTAGTGCCAGAACACATTCTAAAGACAGCTATTATCATGCCGCTTGGTTTGTTCAAATACAACTTCATGCTGCTTGGCTTGAAAAATGCGGTACAAACATGGCATCATTTCATCGACTCAATCTTATGACGGTTTGAGTTTTGCTTTGCATATCTGGATGACATACTCATTTTCAGCAACTCGGCTGAGGAACATGAAAATCGTTTATACAAGGTCCTCCAGACACTGAACTCCAATGGCGTCGAGGTCAACAAGGACAAATTCCAATTGCGCCAGTCCTCTGTCACATTTTTGGGTTACACCGTCTCCACAGATGGAATACAGCCTCCCAAATCCCGCATGCAGGCCATCACATCACTGCCGCCTCCGACTGCTTACAAAGAACTCTGACGTTTCTTGGGTACAATAAATTACTACTGTCAGTATATGTCTTCTGCCGTCGCCATGCAGGCCCTGCTGACAGACTCGCTGTCGGACAAACAGACTTCAGGCCTTAAACCAGTTTGATGGACTGAACCTATGCTGGAGGCCTTCAAGGCTCTAAAAACTTCCTTAGCTCACACCATGACACTTGCCCATCCTAACCCGTCGGCCGAGTTGTTCATCACTATGGACACCAGCGACATCGCGGCGGGGGGAGTACTACAGTAACGCAAGGGCGACATGGTTTCTCCCCTTCATTTCTTTTCTAGAAAAAGCTATCTACAGCTCATAAGAAATATTCCGCTTTTGACAGGGAACTTCTGGCAGTCTATGAAGCCGTCAAACACTTTCGCCCCAATGTCGAGGGCCACTCTTTCTTCATCCTCACTGATCACAAACCACTTGCAGACGCATTCTGCAGCCCTCCCGAGAACCCACCCCCTCGGCTTTTCCACCACTTTGATTTAGTCTCTCAATTCACAACAGATGTTCACAACATCAAAAGCACAGAAAACTTCCCCGCAGATTTTTTCTCGCAGAGCAATACTGTCTCACGCATCATTGACTTGTCCAACCTAGCCGCTCTCCAAGCTTCCAACGAGGAATCTCAAGCTCTCCTCACCGTTCCTCAAACATCTCTTGCGTTTACCAAAGCCAAGTTCCCCGGCGTTTTGGACAAGGTGTGGTGCGATTCTTCTACCAGCACCCTGCAGCTGTTGCTCCTGCCCACATTGCAACATCAAGCCTTCGATGCCTTGCATAACCTCACTCACCCGGGCATCTGCACCACTACACAGCTCATATCTGAGCATTTCATTTGGAAGGATATTAAATGGGACTGTCAGATTTGGGCACGCAGCTGCATCCCCTGGCAATGCAATGAAATCGGCCACCACACCACCCCTCCACTAGGCAAGTTCAACATTCCACAAGGACAATTTCATCAAGTAGGCCTACATATTGACCTTATTGGTCCACTACCACTGTCGGAGGGCCACAGATATATTCTCTCCACAAATGACCACATGTCTCGTGGGGTTGAAGCTGTTTCTTTATCCAACATCACAGCAATGTGGCCAAGGGTTTCGTCTCCTCATGGATTGCCAGGTTCGGTTGCCCAACCACCATCACCACCGACCAAGGTCGGCAGTTTGAGTCTGCCCTGTTCACCATTTTATGTAACATCTGCGGCATTAAAAAAATTCATACAACAGCCTACCACCCGCAAAGCAATGGGTTAGTTGAACGGTGGCACCGCACCCTCAAAACTGCCCTCAGGTGCCACGATTGCCTCTGATCTGAGGCGCTTCCATGGGTGTTACTCGGTCTCTGTTCGACCTTTAAATCAGACTTACAGGGAACCATCTCTGAATTCGTTTTCGGGGAGAACCCAGTCCTACCAGGGGAACTTATCCTGCCTCAAGCACCTGAAGATTTTCCCCCCTCCCCAGATTTCATTAGTTGCATGCGCACTCACTTCAAACATGCATGGTTACACTCACCTATCAGCCATTCCCCACCGTACTGTTATGTGCCAACCGCACTCAACACTTGCTCCCATGTTATGCTCAGGGATGATTCCTTTAGACAACCCCTGCATTCACCCTACCTCAGCCCCTTTAAAGTGCTCTGGCGGGGGGAGACAATGTTCAACATTATGGTTAAAGATCGTCCTCAAACTGTTTCATTGCACCGGCTCAAACCTGCTTTCGTGGACTCCGATGCCCCTCTGCCATCTCAGTCGGACACTCGTGACGACTTTTCCACCATGGAGCCTGAAAATGCTTTGTCTCATCCCACAGCGCTGTTTCCTCCAACCCATGATTCATTGTCACCATTCGCAAGTTCTCCAGGCACGTCACCATCCACCCCATGTGCGAGTTTCGCAGCCACTCCACCATCTGTGGAGACTCACTCTCCCACAGCCAACCTGTGCTGCAACATGCCACCACACCGTGTGGATGACGTGTTGATCATCACCTTTGATGACTGTGTGCTCGTGCTCCTAACAGACACCGCGGCCTTGCCTTCCAATGGACAGTTAAATGTCAGTGTGGTGCATAGGCTGTCCCTCCCCTGTGAGTGCAACTTGTCAGAAATCTGCATGTTCATCTCATTGGACTGCTCAATCTGCATATGGGGCAGACACACCTGCACCACACCGTAGGCCATTCCACACACTTCCTCTCGGGCCAGTCAACACATCATCCACCCCTGCTGGTTAACCGACTATGAGGTGGACTTGCCGCCAGTCACTCCACCTCCGCACTCTGCCTTGCCTGAGATGGAAATCCCGGTCGTGCTCCTGCCGACTCGCATGACTAGTACTGACGCCGACGCCCACATTTTTGTAACTATTTTTACATGATGACTGAGTAGATATAATCCACTACTAATCTTTCCACACACAAATTAATATGCTTTAACCACCAAAAGTTTTTGTCTAAGTATAGGCCCAAGAATCTTCAGCTATTAGTGTCTGCTGCCTTAATTCCATGTATATTATTTATAGAGGTATGATGAGAGTTAACAGTCTGGAATGATAATAATTGTGATTTATTAACATTGACCTTTAGCTCTTGTTCTTGAAAATAGCTGAAAGTCAATGTTAATAAATCACTATTATTATCATCACATAAAAAGGACTACGTCTTTGCAAACATATATATCAAAATTTAAGAAAATAACTTTTCTATTACACTGTGCACACCTTCTACTACATGAATTAATTAAAGATTTCTCTCTACTATATTCTGTTCATCACAAGAATAAACCTGATGTAAAAAAACACAAACGCGATGATTGATCGAAGCCATAGCACATGCACATTGGTGTTGTTATGCTCTTGGAAGTAGGTCCTTCTTATGTTAGGTATCTTATTACTGTTACATTACATGAAACTTTAAGGTATGTATTAACAGCCATCAATGTTTTTCATGATTATGTTTTAGCTACGTAGTTTTTATTTCAAAAATTGTGTACAGTTGCATTCTCCATACTGTTGTGCTTTGATTGCCTTACTTTTGATACACAGTATGAAAATGGATGAGGCTGCTTCCTGCTCTGTAGTGAAACACATGTGTGAAATACGATTGAAAAGTGCTGACAAATAGATTGTCCATAATGTTTTACATAAATATACAGGAAAAAATTGGCTTTGAAGTTTTCTGAGGGACTCTATCTGAGGGACTGTATTTAATACAATTGAGATACATACACATTGCATACTTAGCGGAATTGGTAGCTTTTTTTTTTTTTTGTGAAATTCATCAAAAATTTTTATGAGTAATGCCCGTGCTCTTGTTTCTAATTGCATATTGCAAGCAAAATTCCTGTTTTCCTTTCAAAAATAAATTCTTAGTTACCGATATTTTATGGAAATATTGTTGAAAAGGTTCCTTAAATTAAGGAAACATCACAATTCAATTTTTAGGACAAAAACACAAAACCAGATACTCTCTATTTGTACTATGTCTATTGTTCATACCACAGATGTAGTCTCACAAAACCAAAGTGATAAGTATCATAGAAGCATGAAAAACAATAGTTTTCACAGCATCAAGCACACCATACAAATGCTGCACTTTTATACATGCCATTGTACCATTACAATCTGAACCCAACAGAAATGACCTAGAGCCAAGTTAAGTGATTTGTCATACAAGATTGTTAAGCTGCCAGACAAACTGGAACTAATGTACACAGCTTTTTCACATATTCCTGCCAAATGCTGGTGGGATATAGCATGACACATCATAAAAGAAGAGGAGAAAATGCAGTGTATAGGTGGCTTCATGGATTCTGTTGTTGATCAACTCTTTATCTACATAGCGGATGACAGTTCCAGAAGTTAAATGTATTTCTTGAATTTGGATAAGGAAGGAACTATGAGATTACCAGACGACTGACTGTAATTTATTAATACCTTCAGTGGCATCATTATTCAAGAATATGGTACAATACCAACACAACACTTTTGCATCACAGATAGGTTGCTCAGAAAAATTACCCTGTGTTTATGTTAGGAATTTTCATCACTCTTGTTTGCAATTAGAATACTATTTTAGGTGAGAACAAGAGCATTTTATGCTTTCTGTCTGGTCCCCTAAGGAGAGTGTGACAGAGCTGGAGTTTTGCTGCATATTATTTCATTCTCTTTAAAAATTAAATGACATTTGAAGCTGTATTGCTTCTCTGCTCATCTCTTTTCATGCCTGAACTGCAACTGCTCACATCATTGCTGGTTAGTTGCACCAGCTGGCTGGCCAGTGCTATACAAGTTAAATGCACTGGTAAAGTTGCCCCATATTATTGTTCAGTCCATATGCATGTAACACAGCACAGAATGTATCCTTATGATTGTACTTGACTGTATTGGACACAGCTTGGCTTCTGCTCCAAGTTAAATCAAATCAAATGAGATTCAAGCACACATGAAAGAATGTGTGGTGTATCGTTTATATCAGGTTTATTCTTATGACGAATGCAGCATAGTTATATCAGATATAACAAAGTCTTCAACTATCTGAGACTCAGCATCTACACTATATGGTGAGTGGCAACTATCCTTTTCATAATAAAGTCTTTGGCACTAACTACAGTGTTAGTTTCTACTACCAAAACAGATTCCCATTCAGTCATATTTTTACTTTCAACATTAACACTCTCAGTGTTAATTTTGTCATCACTTCCACCTACTCTCAATTCTTCTACAACTTGTTTAAATTTGCTGATTAGTTTAATCATATTTTTCTTCTTCTCCATCAACATTGTTATTAACAGTCTGAAAATTTTGTGAAGCATTTTCAACACTCATTTCTGCTTTATGAGATTCTATTACTTGTTCTATAGGTTGTATACAGCTTTCTTTATGTATTCATTAAACTATTATTTACTTTTTAATATTGATTTTAAAGGATTTTTGATACTGATTTTAAAGGATTAAAATTATGCTTCATTTTCTAACACTAGTTGTTCAATGGCTTTCTCTCTCTTTTTTTATCAACTGGTATGTCTTAAAAAGCAATAATTTCACATCTAACTTACTCAGTTCTACTAATTCAGACATTTCCTCCTATTGCTTAAATGTTTCATCTAAGTCTCCCATGTCTGTTAAATTTTCATTCATACACAGTAGAGCGTCGATTATCCGAAGCAATTGGGGGACATGGGTGTTCGGAAAACTGGTTTGTTCGGATAATCAAACTGTACATGTTTATTTGCCAAAAAGAAGCACTGTACAGTAAATTTATTCATAAAAACAGGCTTCTCTTTTAGTATTACAAAGTAACATACAGAGGCAACTTCAGTAGGAATATATAGTATGTGGCACAGTTTATTAAACAAAAATATGTACATATTACAAACGCATTTTGCATGAACAATACACACAGTATACAAAATTAATGTTTAAAAAAATCCTTTATTTTGGTCTGTCTAAGCAAGCCTACACGCTTACGAGCGGCTAAGTCACGTACTTTTTTCATTACAGACATCTGAAACTGGTCACTTTCATCTTGGGCTTCAAACCATCACAAGGCAGTATCTAAACAAGTGAACGCCTCAGAAGCTGTTGGTATACTTTCATCTTCACTTTCTGGAGCACTGCTGCCGGCGTCATCTTTATCAGTGACGACGTTTACAATCTCGCTGTCCTGCATGATTTAGTGTCCTGGATCTGCATCATCGATATTCATCCATTCATGTATGTCTTCTTCATCATATCTGTGGCAAGCTATTTCTTTTAGCATACCGAGAATTTTGGACATATCATTCTGTTCGTCATTTTCAGTCATACCTTGTGAATTTTCTTGTGTGTCCAAAATTTTATTCCAGGCTTTCTTCAAATTCTCTTCCTTTACACTATTCCATGCTGTGCTGATCATGTAGTACACGTCTTTCAAGTCAATATTCTTATGATTTCTTAAGAGACTTTCTTCTCCATCCTCTTCTCTTTCTGACAATAACTTACGCAACAATTCTTTCCTGTAATATCGTTTGAAAGTGAGGGGGATGATGGACGGTAGGGTGGGAGAGTAACAGGTGCGAGAAAGTACACAGTTCGGTTAAGCGGTCGTTCTGTTGATCGACGTTCGGATAATCGACACTCTACTGTACATCTATTCCTATTTAGGCCCTATAATCATCATTTCTGCTAAATGTTTTTCATCGTAATTAAATGAACAAAGCACTGAACTATAAAAATTTTTACTGATCTTAACATACCCATAATGCTGGTGTTGCCAATGCCAGATCCTTTACTCCATCAAAGGTTAAAAGTCCTCTGTTTAAGTGCATGTCCAACATCCAGTACCAAAAATATTACTATTTTCTTTTATATGAATGGATTGTGTCTACTCTTTTAGAGATGACCGAAAGAATAGTCACCATGCGGCATCTGTAGCTGTGATACACGACATGTAAATTGAAGGAGGAAAGGGATTACTGGTATCAAGTGCATCGAAACATTATGCAGAATCAGCTGTGATGACTAAAGATGAGTATTGGACTGGGATTCGAATCTGGGATCTCTTGCTTACTAGGCAGGTGGGTAACCACTGTGCCATCCAGGACACAGTGTTATCACCACAGACATCATGCAGTCAGATAATTGGTTCACCTAGATGGGTGACAGATCCATCTTCTTTAGTGCAGATGCACAAATGTGTCCAATCTCCTGTGGGAATCTCAGAGTAGTGAGGATGGAGGAAATGGACAGGGCCTGTGAATAGGTGGCACTTGGTAGACATGCTGAGATAGTCCGTGCAGCTGCAACAACACTGTGTTCTGAACGGCACAGTGATTAACGCATCTGCCTAGTAATCAGGAGATCCTGAGTTCGATTCCTGGTCCAGTACACATTTTCACCCATCAACGCTGAGTCCATGTAATGTCCCAATGCAGCTGACATCAATAATCCCTTTCCTTTCCTTTCTCCCTCCCTCCTCCTACAATTTACAATTTTTTTTTAATTTTGCCCCTGCAAGCCTTTATTATATTAATACTTACAGTATTAACATCCTGACCGATGTCCACAAATTCTGACCTCCTCCGTATGTTTTGCTAATTATTAAAGTAAAATGATTGAAGTTCATCAGCAAATATTCAGTGACATGCATTGCTGTATATTGCATGTGACGAAGCACAAATGTACAGGTGAATGATTGTAAAGTTGCAAACATAATCTACTAATTCTAGAATCAGCAGTAGCTATAATTCAGGCTTCATTTTCTCCATGTTAAGAACTTTATATCAAATGAAAAGTAATGTTACCATGCTTGTCTCTCCTATGCAGTTTTCTCAAAGTTTCTTTCATTTGGCTGCTTAGTGTCCATTTGGATTAATTCCTACTTTACAAGGAGAGACCCATTTTTCCATTTTATGTGTAAGTTGTACAATAAAACATCGTGAAACTTTTTTATTCATTATTTATTGGTTCAGCCACAAAATTTTAGCACATCACACTCAAACATACTAAAAAAACAGCACTGGGAATATAGTATATCACTTCTCCAACACAACACCATTAACAGATGCCAAAAGTTAGAAAAAGATGACAAAAGAAGCAAATCTCACATACATAGATATTACAAGATTTCAATTGATACATTCAGACAAAGTCATGTGTGATTAATAATTTACTTTACAAATGTTTCCTATTCATCATGAAAAATTATAGAAATATCAATATAAATAATAATTTCAAATATCTTTTCAAAATTTGGGAAAATATCTTTAGCATAAATTTTTTGAAGTGATTTGTCAGTGCATATCTTTTTTTTATATTTGTAAGTAAGTAAAATAATACTCTACATATTATTTAATTATAACTGAAAAATAAATTTTTTTTATAATTTCTAAAGAACTTTGTGTAATCGAGTAATCCAGCTATTTGAATGTATTGAGAAGTACAATATATAGCAAGAATGGACCACTGACTAGTTCCATTATTACTTGGCTCACAATAATTTTGACTTGCTTCTGCTTTTCAGTTGTTCTACTGAACTATTTTTGGCACTCTTCTTGCTGGGTAGACTGCCTCCAATTCCAGCTTCTCATGCTGTAACTGTTCACCACTTCAGTTTGTGTCTTACACAATGTCACTAGTCTACACAAGTCACCTTATGCAAGAGTATCTATCATGATTTATAGAAAAGAGATAATAATAGATAATTTATTTATTTATTTATTTATTTATTCTTTGCCCATGGACTCCAGCTGAAAATCCAGCTGAGAGTATTGGGTGTGTCATACAATAGCCTATTAACATCAAACTTGATTTCAATATGTATGTAAATGAAACAAATGATTAAACAGAAATAGTCCATAATCATACAAAGGTTTTACATGTTTCACATTATATGTACACACAAATCAAAAAAACATACAGAAATGATAATTTTTACAGGTACATTTCAGTAATGATATATTTAAACACATCTTAGTATTCACTCAAACTGTATATACATTTCTCTGTGAGATATAGTTTCAAATGATTTTTAAAACATTTTAGATCTGTTTCTTTTTTAATGATTTTGGGGAGTTTATTAAAAAACCTTTTGCCTGCTTCTTCTGGGGCAGTCATAGACAGTTTTAGATTTCTGTTTATCATGTAGTAATTTTCATTTCCTCTTGTGCCGTGTTTGTGTACATCTTTATTTAGGAGGTGTTTATCACTTGACCTTACCACCATTATGCTTTGGTATATATACAGTGAATATACTGTCATAATATTATAGTGTACAAAAGCTTGCCTACAGGTCTGTCTTGGTGGTATTTTTGCAATGCATCTCACTGCCCTTTTCTGAATTGTGAATATTCTTTTTAGGTAGCCAGCTTGTGCATTTCCCCATATATGAACCGAATAAGACAAATGTGGGAAGACAAGTCCATAATACATTGATCTGAGGACTTTATCATCCACAGTCTTAGCTGTTTTATGCATGATGAAGATCTGTTTGTTTATCTTTTTACACAGTGCATCTATGTGCTCCCCCCATGCCAAATGTTTGTCTATTATAGTTCCTAGAAAATTTGTGCTGGTTACTTCTTTAATAGTGTTTCCATTTATATTAACATTTATATTATAATTTTCACTATGCTTGGTCTGAAATACTACATTCATTGTTTTAGACTGATTCATAAACAGGTTGTTTTGTGTTAAATATTTATTTGCATTTTCAATAGTCAGGAGTGCTTCCTTCTCAAGCTCCTCCTTTGTGTCAGCTGTGCAAATGATTGTTGTGTCATCAGCATACATTATAAGTTTCTGATTTATATAGTTGGGGAAGCCATTTACGTACAGTATAAATAGTATTGGCCCAAGCACAGACCCTTGCGGCACACCGTGTTTAACTGTTTGTAATTCTGATATGTAGTTTGTTATGTTTCCCCCACTAGTATGTCTGATTTCTGTACATTGTTTCCTATTTGTAATGTATGATTTAAGTATGTCATAGCATTTTCCTCTAATTCCATACTGATATAATTTCATCATTAATTTTGAGTGGTTCACACAATCAAATGCCTTAGATAGGTCCATAAAAATCCCGCAAGTCTTTTGTTGCCTGTCAAGTAAATTAAGAATGTGCTCAATTATATCTGTTGATGCTGTTTTTGTTGACTTCCCTTCTCTGAAACCATGTTGTGATGAATGCAGTATACTGTACTTTGTTATAAAACTTACAATTCTATTCTTTATTATCATTTCATAGATTTTAGCAAATGTTGAGATCAATGATATTGGCCTGTAATTTCCTAATTCATCCCTGTTCCCTTTCTTAAATATTGGCTTCACTTTACTTACTTTCAGTGAATCTGGAAATATACCTTCTTCTATCGCAGCATTCAGCATGTGTGTCAATGGTTTTAATATACATTCTCTGCATTCCTTTATGAGATGTGATGTGACGCCATCCAAGCCAGAAGAATGTTTAATTTTAAGTTGTTTTATTAGGTTTGACACTTCTGCATCTGTTGTAGGTATGAAAACCATAGTATGATTTGTATGTGGGGGGTTTAACAATTTACTTACTGCATTTGTTTTATTTTGACTTATTAATTCGTCTGCTACAGTAATATAATATCTATTAAAAGTATTGGCTACTTCTAGAGGGTTTGTGTTGCTTTTCAGGTGCTCCTTTACAACTGGTTCATGGAGATAGTTTTCTGCTACATGGCATAATAATAACCCAATTCTTTCTGATTGTGAGATATTCCAAAATTTCCCAGTGGAGAACTATATTCTGTAAAAATCAGAAATGAGTTTTCTCTTAGCAGCAAACAATTTCTTCCAGTTGATCTAATCAGAAACTACTGGTTTCAATGGTTTTAAACTTTTGTAACATACGTGACAACTCCTCCCTACTTTCCAATTTCAGTACATTAATAAGCTGCTACTTTACAGACTTCTGTATTTACATAGTGTTCAGACTGATCTAGTACATCAGTTTGATTTTCATTTTATAGATTGTGATAACAGAAGAAATTCATCAACTTTATGTTTCATTACTCTAACAACCTGATGCATCATGTTAAGGTTATTCAAATATTCTATAGAGTAAAATCTATCAATGCTGATGAATAGCACCTTCTTACCACTGGACTATGTTTTGGCTATGCTGCATATGGTGACTTTGCATCAGTGTATTTTTCTATCAGTGCATCGGACTATCAGAATAACCATTATTTGTATCTTGTATCAGTAACTGTACAATATTAATAAATTTCTGTTCTCACTGATAACAAAATGGCGATAAGATTATCAGGATCTCATCAGTGAAAAATAAAATGACATCTATGAATACAGATTTTTTTAAAATACAGCAGGAACAATTTGCAGCTAAAATTAGACCAGAAGAATGAATAATAGCCACTAAAACACCAACAAATGTAACAACAAGTACTTCGTACTTAGTACAAGTACTTAGTATAGGAGTGATTAGTACAAGTACTTAGTATAGGAGTGCTTCCAATGCTGGCATTTTCTTCTGCAGCTGATCACTAGGATTTTACAGTTATCATAATATAGGAGACCCCAAAGTATTGACACCCAAAAAAATATCTCCCACTGATGAGACAGTAAAATCCTAGTCATCCGCTGCGAAAGAAAATGCCAGCATTGGAAGCACTCCTACACTAATTAAAGAAAGCTGGCTAAAGCCTGAAATTAGCAGCAGTGAGATTTTTGGGGTAAATCTAAATGTATATTGAAAGGAAAAGCTCGTGTGAAAAGCAGGTAGTGGGTTTGTAGCAGAAGACAAGAAACTCAAAAAAATGAGATATAAAGTAGCATGTACGACTGTTTGTACATGGCTGAATTTCATGGGTGTACACCCACAAGACTCACCCTCACTTGTAACAAAATACATCCAAGAAAATTCATTTTGCTAGTACATATGTTCCCCAATCATACTGACATGAAAGGAAAAGACTTCAATCACCCAACTATTGATTGTCATAATTACAATTTTATAAGTGGTGGACATGATAAGACATCTTGCAAAATAATACTAAATGTCTTCTCCGATAACCAACTAGAACAGATAGATTGGAAGCCCACTTAAGATGATAATATATTTGATATAACAGCAGCAAATACATCTGTTCTCTTTGAGGAGTCCATATTGCAGTTGGAGTCAGCGACCATAAGGTGGTTGTAGAATCAATTATACAAAGACCAACTAAACCCACTAGAAAAATTTCCCTGAGCATTAAATAAAGGGGCAGTAGTATCATATGCCAAAGAGGAAGGCGAAACACATAAATCTGTGCAGCAGCATATAGAAGAAATGTAGCTTGAGCCGTAATTGGTCTTTTGGAGCAACTGGGTAATGAAATAACTGATACAGGAGTAGATGATACACACTTCTAGAGAAATATTGAATATACTGTAACTTTTATTATGTTGATAAATATTTATTATTATGTTTATTTCTGTCACTCCTAGTATTTACTATTTAACATAATTTGAAGTAATTAAATAACCTGCAGAAGACTAAGTGCATCATCTCTTCTCTTATGCAAAATTACAATTTTTACAAACTGAAACTTCATGCATACACATTTCTGTTCAGTTAATTTGTGGTGATAATAGTGATACAATTGACCACCTAAACCAGACCTATTGTATAAAGATGTATTATTTTAATATTGTCTTCTTTGATCAGGTTGGAAAATGGATGCTCAACTGTGTGAACTCTCTCATGTATTGTGTTTCATTCTCTGTGCATTTATGAAGTAGTAAAGTGTTCCAGTAATTATATTTTTATGTGTGTGCTAGATAAAAATAGTGTACCTCAAGTACCCACAAGCGGTGACCACAAGCTGAACAATTTATCTATTACATACATTCTGATACATACTACACACTATAGATTTCACCATATCAATTAAGGATTAGCCTCAGATCTCATAACAGAATTCACGTCTGGTGTCTACCCCTCCCATAGACTACAGTCATTGCAAGGAAAACAAGAACATAAAAATTCCACCTTTCTGGCCAATCAAGGTACAGCTGTGGTTAACAGAAGTCAACACAATTTTTTGTTTCCATACTGTCGATGTTGACATGGAGAAATTTACTACTGCCATTTTGCAACTGGACCTTACAGTCAGTGAACAATTGGCAGATTTGTTGGACAAACAGTCTTTTTCTGTTCTTCAAGATGTTATCTAGGAACATTCTGTGCTGTCTCCAAAATCACACCTACAGAAAATCATGGAGAGTGAGGCAGTGACTAGTACTTACCCTTCCCAAATGCTCCACACCTTAAGCACCCTGATGGCACAAATTTTCCTATCGGAACAATAAGTAAAGTTTTTCTTGGTTCAGACATTTGCCCCCACATGTTCAGGTAATGTTATAAGCTTTTCTTGACCTTCCCATTGATGAACTGGCACAAAAATCAGACTCTGTGGCTATTTGTTATGCTGATTCAAATGTGTGTGAAGTGAAATCTGGGGTTATGACAGATGGCCCCAAACCAAGCATTTCAGCCTCAATGGATTCTAGGGGCCCTGTGCCATGCATTATTTCCCCTCCTGCACTTGAGACATATATGAGCCATCTCATCAATAAGCTGGTGCACTTTAACCCTTAAGTGGTCACACAGGGTGTTTAGAACACCCCAGTCATCCTTATCGATGGATTATTACACAATGGATAGGAGTATAATGTCATGTTCTTTGGTACCTTTCTAAGATGTAATATGAAAGCTTTGAGTAACAATAGAATCTACAATGGAAGTGCAAGTTCCAAAAAAACACGCAACAATGTGCCTTGGGGTGTTGTCGGCACCCTGCATGACACTTTATGTTGCAGTGCTGCGAGAAAGTGCACAGTTGTTTTCCGTAGTAGCTGCTTGTATTTTGTCACTTTGTACAGTTAAAACAGCTATGGATCATTACAAAATAGAACAAGAAAGAGTGTGGAAGCTTCTGGAAGAGGTCTTAGATGAAACTTTTGAAGGAGGACAAGAGGAAGAGGAGGAAACAGACAGTAGTGAAATTTCTGTCAGCACTGTGACACGGAAATGGAGGATGAAGACAACGTGGAAGTGGAACCGCAAGTAAGTGCAGTGGATAATGAAAGCAAGTATGATTTTTTTATTGGAAAGGATAAGGTTACAAAATGGATGAAAAGTTGTTCTAGTCACAATGTAAGAACTAGAAGAGTAGACCTCATTATTTATCTGCGTGGTGTGAAAGCTATCGCAAAATCTGCAAAAACTGCTGTGGACTGTTTTTCGATATTTATAAATGACGGTAATTAGAATGATTACATCATGCCCAAATATTTACATACAACACATTGCATCAAATTTCACAAGAGACTGTGATGCCAAACCAAGTGAGGAAGAAATCAATCTCTTTTGGGTCTGTTGATATTGGCTGGGATTTACAGGGCAGACACCAAAATCTGGCAGACTTTGGGACACAAATGGTTTTGGAATTGCAATATTTCAGGCAACAATGAGTTTACAGCACTTTTGTTTCTTGTTGCATTGTTTGAGATTAGATGATCTAGAAAGACCACAGCATAGAGAATTTGATCACCCAGTTGCGTTCAGAGAAGTGTTTGAATTATTCATGTTAAACTGTGTCAGTAATTATACTGTGTCTAAATATACGACAGTGGATGAACAACTGGTTGCATTTAGAGGCAAATGCAGCTTCCGACAGTATATATCAAGCAAGCCTGCAAAATATGGTTTGAAAATTTTCACCTTATGTGACGCAAGAACATGGTATTCTTTTCGGATTTTGCTCTGTCAAACACACCTACGGAGATAGTAAATAGACTTGTATGGCCTATCACAGGTATAGGATGCAATGTGACACTAGACAACTAGTTTTGTTCCATACCACTGGCTGAAGAACTCCTGAAAAAGAAACTTACAATAGTAGGAACTCTTACAAAGAGTAAGAGGGAGCTCCCTCCAGACTTCGTTTGCACGAGAGGTCATGAACTTAGAAGCAGGCTTTTTGTATTCAGAAAGGATATTACCATAGTTTCATATGTGCCAAAGAAGGGCAGAAACGTTATTCTCCTTTCATATTTGCATCATGATGGTGCCATTGACACTAATACTGCAGAGGAAAAGGAAACCAGAAATCATAACAATGTACAATAAGACCAAAACAGGTGTGGACACAATAGATGAAATGTGCGTTACTTATTCAACCTCAAGAAAAACTAGACGCTGGCCACTTGCCTATTTTTCCAAATGATTGACATTGCTTATATTAATGCTTTCATCATATGCGCAAATAATAACAATGAGAGGATTTCCCAAAGAATGTTTTTAAGTGATATCGAAAGGTCGTTAGTAAATCCCATAGTGTGCAGCAAGAGAGCAGCAACTCACTAGCTCCCTAAACAAGTTAGACAGAAAGCCAGTAAAATGGCAGGAATTGAAGATAGCAACAATACACCACCTTCTGAACAAAGAATACTTAAGCCCACGTGCTGCACAGTTTGTCCTCAGAGTAAAGATATGAAAGTTAAATCACACTGTGCTTGATATTTGAAAGTTATGTGTGTAAAGCACATGAGAAATGTGTGTAAAAAGTGTTAAGATAACGCACCCCCTTGCAGCCAGTGATAGTGACTGATTTCATAAAATGTTTCTATGAGTTGCCTAAACAAATGTTTATTAATATGTATAATGTCTTATTCCTGTAATACAGTATGAAGAATAACAGAAATAAATAATTAAACAAAATATTGTGAGAAAATGGGAATTATTGCAGATGTTTCAAATAACCCAATTTAATACTAAAGTAATATTAAATAAAACAATAATGTACTGGGAGATAACATTCTAAATATCCATTTGTGAAGTAAACACACTCATGTCAGTGATATGCTGCACAACAATGTCATTATAGCCACCTTTATTTGGGGTGTTAGCAACACCCCGTGTGACTATTAACGTTACGAAAAGCCACGCGATGGCATAAGGGTTAATGGCAGGTTGCAGTGACAAGAACAGGCCACGTGCTAGCTGTCAATTGACAGTTGAACATACAGATGGTGCTGGCTTCATAAACACTTCAGCAAAGGTGCTCTATATTTTATGAAACTATGTTTTTACCCAAACTTCCCAGATGAATACCAGTAGGTGTGTGTACTCTTCAAGACTGATTAAAGCACCTACAAGTCATACACAAGAGACTTATATCTACAGTCATAGGTTCACAAAGACTTTTTGTAAAGGAAAAACATACTAAGGACAATTTCTTAGTGGACTCAGGACCTGAGATTAGTGTTTACCCTAAGTCACACAACTGCAGCTAATGGCTCCCACATTGCAATGTTTGGAATGGTGCAGTTGATTTTGGATTTCAGCGATAAGCTGCAGATCATCTGGACCTTAATGGTTGCTGGTGTCAAAGGTGCAATTATCAGCAATGATCTTGGTGTCATTTTGTTGTTATGCTGGATTTTGTACATCAATGTATTCACAAAGTGGCACTTTCTCCTACTAACTCTGCAGAATTAGCAACCATATGTGCCGCTCTTCATGACTGCTAGTGTATGACCAGTACAGGAAAATCTTGCTGTGCTACCGCTTCTCTTTCACCTGCCTGCATACTGGAGGTAGGTGACCTTAGCAGAGAGTTGCTAAAAGACTATCCTGTGCTTACTGATCCTGCACTGGACTGTAAAAATCATTCTGTCCCCATTGCTCCCTGGCATCCAGTGATCCAGTGGCTGTGGAACCACAGTGCCCCCCGCCCTTCTGGATAAGTTGCAAGTAGCTAATTCTGTGCTTGTTAAAATGTTATCAGATGGCTCAGCGATTAGATCCCACAGCTCATGGGCTTCTGCTTTGCAAACGGTCAAGAAGAAAAATGGCACATAAGTTTGTGCACAGATTGTCAGGTCCTCAGTGCATGTACTACACTGGATAGGTACACTGTTCCGAATGTCATGGACGTTAACTTTAATTAGTGGGTACCTGTACTTTAGAGCTATAGACTGTGCCAAAGCTTTCCTGCAGACACCGATGGCAAAGACAGATAAGCATAAAACTGCCATAATCACATCCTTAGGACTCTTCAAACACAACATGATGCCATTCAGCCTTCACAATGCAGCACAAACATGGAAGCATTTTGTGCATGAAGTCCTGCAAGATTTACCATTCACATTTTGTTACATGGATGATATTCTTATTTTTTCATGAAGTCTTGAACACCTTCACTACCATTTATAACAAATTTTTGACAGACTGCGAAGTTTTCACATCATAGTAAATGTAGAAAAATGCAGTTTTGCCAAGCAAGAGGGACAATTCCTGGACTACAAGGTGTCAAAGTGTGGATTTATACCTCTACCCTATAGGGAATATAGCATCCAACAACTCCCTCTGCCTCCAACATTTAAACACCTGCAGCATTTCATGGGAATGTTCAATTATTACAGACATTATATTCTATATTTGGCATCACTTCAGGCACCATGCAACCTTTTGCTATCTGGCAAACACACCTCCTGAAATCAACATGTACTATGGACATCTGAAGGAACTCTTGCCTTTAATTCTATGAAATTGGCACTGTACGTCCTATCCAAGGGACATTGCTGGCTTTGATGGTTGATGCTAGCTAGTCTGCAGTGGGAGTTGTATTACAACATGTGTCATCATCTTGGCAACCTCTGGCATTTTTTCCCAAAAATATCTCACAGCAACAACAGTGCTAGATTGTCTTTGATTGAGAACTGCTTGCAATTTTTATGGCCATCAAGCATTTCAGGCCATGACTTGAAGGACACTTTTCACAGTATTTACAGACCAATAACCTCTAACATCCCTGTTACAACAAGTGACTGAGCTCAATTCTGCTCACCAATGCTGTCAATCAGATTTCATAGCACAGTTGACAACAAATGTCCAGCCCACTGCTAGCCATATCAATGTTGTGGCCAGCTGCCTGTCTCGGGACTGTGTATTGCTCACCATCTTTGATTGGGATACTGTGGTCACTGATCAGGAAGCTGACCTTTTCCTCTGGCAGTGTCTTCAAATCTCTGAAATCCATTGGATTACATCTCAAGCTCCTCCCTATACACAGTTCTCAACAAAAAGTTTGGTGTGATACACTGTGCAACAAGGTACACCCCCTCATCCATGTTCAGTGGTACCGAACTATTTTCAATATTCACCATGACCTAGCTCACTTGTGAATCAGGGGGTCTGGCCTGGTTTACAGCATGATTGTCACCAATGGATGAGATGCTGCCAATACTGCCAGTCTACAAATATTTCCTGGAGTATATATCTGCCTCGGTATCCTCCTTTCATGTTAATTCAGGATGTTCACTCATATCTACACGGCTACCATCGGCCCTCTTGCTGTTTCACAAGGTTTCAATTACATTGTAACAGTAGTTGACAGGTTTACTTGGTGGCCAGAAGCTATCCCTATCATGGAAGGAGGCAAAAAGTTTGAGAGTTAATTATTTGCAGAGGTATTGCATTTGTGTAGGTGTGATCACATCCGCACTACCATTTACCATCCTGCAAGTAGCGGTACGGTAAATGCCTACACCACACTTTAAAAGCAGCCCAGACTTGTCAGTCTGTCTCATGGTCACATGCCCTTCCCATGGTATTCCTTGGGCTGCACACAGCCCTTAAAGAAGATATTGGTCATTTTTCTGCCCAGCGTATGGCAAATCTCTGAGGGTTCCAGGTGATCTTTTTTACTTTTTCCCCCATCCCTGACCCACAACTTGGCAATTTTGAATTCTTCTAGCATAAATTGTAGTTATATATGAACACACTTGTGCCTCTGCAACTTGTGTATCATGGTTCTAAACCTGTCTTCTGTCACAAAGATTTTCATTCCTGCTTTTTCTCTGGCTGTTTTAGTACCTTCTTCAGCACCTTCCTCCCCCCAACTGGTCATGTTCACACTTAAAGCTTTCGGCCAATGGCCTTTGTCAACAATAGACACACATACGCACGCACACACACACTCACGCAAACGCAACTCACACACATGACTGCAGTGTCTTAGGCAACTGAAACCACACTCAGTATTATCTCCTTTGATCAGGTTGGAAAATAGATGTGCAAATGTGTGAATGCACTTCTGTATTGTGTATGATTATTTGTGCATTTAGCATAGTCCATATCAATTCAGGCAAGCTAGGAAAAAATCTTACCTTCATAGTCTCAGATGTTATTGAATTTAGCTTATGTTAAAATGAAGGACTAAGTAAGGAACACTTTTTTTTGTTTTCTCCAAAAAAATTTCTGCTAGACATACAACCCTCCAAAGATGACACTGTGCATACCATTTTGAGGATGCGAATTTTGAAAAAAATTAAAATGCTGTATCTCTGGAACAGTTCTACATATTTTGTTGGTTTTTTTTTTATTTGAAAGATAGTTCTACATTTCCTGAAAAGGAGAGCTTCTGCTTTTAGGTTGAACAGGTTTTATAAACAACAGAAATTTTTGCCATACATAAAACCTGTTTTATTACCACATTATCGCATAACAGGCTCATAAAAATAAAAATCTAGCCTTATTTAATATAATTTTAGTTTTGAAAGATGAGTAAGAGACTCATTTTTCAAGCATTTTAAATGGTTCCAAAATGTAGGTGATAGATCTAAAGACTTAAAGGTTTCAATTTATACAACTTCTGTGCACTCTGTTTTGTACTGAAATTAGCCAGTCAATGAACTAAAAATGTGTTCCACTGCTTCAGTATCGTCTTTTGATATAGAGTGATGCCTTCCTGTTGAATCAATAGGAACTGGAGCACTTACAATCTTCAAAACATTGCGGACAGGAAGTGAGCACTGATGGCGTTCTTCTGTCCTTCAGCCGGAAACCTATATCCAGCAGCTGGTCCATGTGGAAGCATAAAGTCCACTACAATTTCGTTTAACTCATAACTGGTGTCTATAACCTCTGCACAATCCACCAGGCACACTCATACACACACGCCACAAACATCCCCCTTCTCAGATTGTGAATCTGAATATTATCCTGCTGTTTCTGAGGTTTTGGCCGAACGAACAAAATTTCTTCTTTCTTGCTCTTTAAAGTGTGTGCAATATGAGTTTGCCCATCACTTTCAGTCCAAAAATATGTCTTCTGAATTCCTTTCATTGGAGTAGTTTGTTTGGACTATTCTTCTTTTTTCTGTTATGGAATTCTACAGTTTCCTCATTGGACATAAGAATGAGGGCTGTGGATGTGTAAGGTTTCATGACTCTCGTAAAATCCTCACCATTCTGAATTGTAGCTGTATTTGGTTTGGAAAGGTTATGTTTTGTAGCATGGTGCTTCAGCAGGCCTCCTACACCATCACAAGGCCCTTCCCATGACCAGTAGCACTGTATACCCAGTCAGTTGACACAAGCAACTTACTCAATTCAAACAGCTGGTAACAATTCTTAAAATGACTGGGAGCACCATCAGAAATAATGATGAACCTCTGTGCCTCTGTTTACAGCTGAAGAATTTTGTGCATTGCTAGGAAAGCATGTGCTGAGTCATGTTGTGTCTCATCACTTTAACTGTAACACTTGTGGTCTTGTTTTGAAAATATGTCATTCCTGTAAAAATTGAAACCTGGTCATTACTCCAACGATACCCTTGTACTTCTTGTGGGAGAATTACAGATCAGTTCTCAGCAAAATCACAGTGAAGCACTAAACATAGTTCTTCAGCCTGTACACACCCTTTCACTTCTGCAATGTGGTGTTGTTGCAATTTCTTCAGATGCTGGTGTGTTACTGCTTTCACTGACCATTTGCCAAGCTCATCAATGAAACTTTTAAAGGCAACAGTTTTATTAATTACTTTATTTTCCTCCCATGTCGCATACATAATTTCTGCAGAGTTACCCGCTATGTCTTCCAGGCCAAGTGTCTGTAAAAACAGTCCTCCCTTTCCAGGGCAGCCACCACATTCTTGAAACAAACAAGTCTCTCGCTTTATGTCACAGACTACTAATGACTCGACACACCCAACCAAGGTGTCATATGTCATGTGCTCCGGTAAGTTCTTCAAAGTTAGCACACAAAGTTCAAAATTCACACAGTACACAAATAAAAAGACATCTCTAGGTGGGTGTGGAACTACCCACTTAGGTCAAGTGCATAAAATTTTGATCTTCCAATATGTGAAGTTGTATAGTTGCTCTTATAAATTGCAGAAGTTTCTTTAATACTGCGAGTCATGTACCTCTTCACTTTCACAATTTCTGACCTTCAACTGTTACAGTTGCAGTGTCCTTTCAGTTGACACTCTGGCGAGAACAGTCCCATTTATCTTCCAGATAAAATGACTGCACTATTTGAACTTGAGTTGCTTCTACAGGATGACCATAATAGGGAACTGGTCTTCCAAAGACTCCTTTTACAGACCTCACATTTCTTGATTTGTCTACCATGTACTTTGATACTGATGGAACATGGTTCAAAATCCTTTTCTTTGAAAATGTCTCTGGAATAATAAGTTAAAACTAGCACCTTTTCACTGTAGGATGCACAGTACTCAACAGCTGACCTGATATTTGTGAAAATTCCTGGCAAGAGTGCTTTGGTTCATTTTCTTCTGAAGATGTAATTTCTACTTAGAAGAGTGTGGTCAGTTTTGCTGTAGTGTATTCATCCACAGCTTTAATAATTTCTCTGCACTCTCTTGATACACAGAGCATATGAATCAACTTCACTGACCACTTGGCAAGATGGTGGCAAATAGAAATGGTGAAGTTCTTCTCTTACGTAAAAACTCATGTTTTGATGAGGAAAAGCATAAAAAATGTGAAAAAGTACTGAAAACCGGAATCATGTGCAAAAGTGGACTCATCTGTGAAAGAAAATAATGAATTTATAAAATGCTGGAACTGTAGTCAGTGCTGTGTTAAGAACTCAGATAACTATCATAAAGCAAAAATTTGTGACTGTAGGTGTGAATTATCTGGACTAGTCAATGATATGTTAAGTGAAATACAGAGACTAAAGGCTGAAATTACTCTCTTAAATAAGAAGGTGTGTGAATTGAACAGCAGCACCTGATGAATGATTGTAGGCCTAAACTAAAAATCAAGGAAAGCTTTCCTGCCATCACTACTCAAAACAGGTTTCAAATTCTCAATGAAATAGTGGAACAAGAACAAGTTCAGTCCATGCAAACTAGAAGTAGTCCTTTAAGCAGCAAAAAAACTGTTAGTGATGAGTTCGGAAAATACCAAGTCCCAAACTCGTGTGCAAACCGTGAAAGTGAACATAAACAAACCATCCAAGGAAATGGAATCTATGAAAGTACATGCAAGAAATCTTCCCTAGAGAAAAACAGAAGAAACGACAAGAATCAGAAACACAAGAAGGGCCGGATTCTATTATATGGAGACAGCCATGGACATGAAATAGTGCAAAACATCACAAATATGCAAGACAACTTTGCAGCTGTAGGCCACATCCAGCCTGGAGCCCCTCTTTCTGCCGTGGTGAAGCCATGCATGCAGGATTGTGACTCCTTCTCATCCAATGATTGTGTCATTATTATGGGAGGTTCAAATGATGTAGCAAGAACTCAAGCAAATGATGCAATGAGACATATGAAAATGGTACTGGGTAAGGTAAATGGCACTAAAACAATTGTTGTCAGCATTCCACAGAGGCATGATCTTATGAACCAGTCTAATGTGAACTGTGAACCAGGAAGTTCATAAAACAAATGATAGGATTAAAGCTCTATGTAGTAAATTTCAGAATGTGTGTCTAGTAAATGTCAGCAATCTAGAAAGGGATCTGCTCACATCTCATGTTCTGCACATGAAGAAAACAGGCAAAAAGATTGTTAGTAGTAAAATTATTGAGGAAGTCAGGTGACATTGTCCACAAAGCGATGAAAAGAAGTGCATTGGCATGGGGTGGTATAACCCACCTCAACAAAATCTGCCACAACACCAGTCACCGCTGGCAAGCCAGGGAAACTTATAAAGCCTGCTGGCCTCATTGCTAGTCCAAAATAATCCTCTATGGTCCAATAAGTAAAACTCAGCCTTAAAATCACACACCAGAATCTTGTTAGTCTTAGAAATAAGCATAAAGATCTAGATATAATTTCACGGATTGACAAACTTGATATATTAGTTGTAACTGAACATTGGTACAATGAAGCTCTGATTAGCATTAGTCAACCACTGCATATGAAATTTTGCACAGCCTTCAGTAGAAAAGACAAGACTGGGGGATGTGTAGCAATTTTCACTGTAAATGAAAGTAATTTTAATGATATTGATGTGAGTGCCTTCTGCCTGGAAGGAGTTTCAGAATTTGCTGCAACAATCCTAAAATGGGGTAGAGATAACATAACAGTTATCAGTGTTTACAGGCCACCTGCAGCAAATACAGATACATTTTTTGTAAATCTTTCTGACTTGCTTGTATATATAGAAACAACATTTCCTGGGCCAAATGGTCATGTAAATATTATAGTTAAAGGGGATATAAATATAGATTTATTTGCAAATGATGTCAGCACCAAAAAATTACATTGCCTGTGTGATGAATTTAACCTGACCCCACTCATTTGGGAACCCACTAGAGAAATTGGCAATAGTAAAACATGTCTTGACAACATAATAACAAACATGACCCACCTATCCCACAGTGCATCCGTTTCAAAACTAGCCATCTCAGATCACCATGCAGTGCAGCTGAAATTGGGGCTCCAAGAGGCCCCCACTGTCACCACAAAGCAACAGTTTGTAACTAAAAGAATAATGTATAATGACAACATAAATAGACTAAACTGCATGCTACCACATATAAAATGGTTTGAAAATAATAGCTTTTCATATTATAGCTTTGCTGCTGACTTCTATTGCTGCTTTGATACCACATGTCCAGTTGAAATCACAAAAATGAAACAAACAAAAAATATAAACAAAAATATTTGGGTAAATAGTAATGTCACTGAAGCTAGGGAAAAATTAAAACTACTCCACAGTGCAGTGCTGAATAAATGAGAGATTCCTGAGCTAAGGGAAGCCTTCAAAATATATCAAGCACACTATAAGGACTTACTCACACAGACCAGGAGCAATTATGTTGCAAATAAGCTTCAAAACTCACACAACGTTACTGCTGGCGTCTGGGCAGCCATAAACAGTTTTAGAACCTGCAGTGACAAATACTTTGTGGACTTTACTATTGACCACAATGGCATGCTCATAAAAGAGCAACTGGAAATTGTAAATATTTTTAATGAATATTTGCCTTCCATAGGGGAAGCCATAAATGACAAACATAAAAACATGCACTACAGTTTTAAAGGTAATGCATGTGACAATAGTAATATCTAGCCCCCACAAACTGTGCAGAAATAATGGACATCATTAGCTCTCTAAAACCTTCTAATGCAGCTGGGCATGATGGCCTAAATATTAATGGCTTGAAAGCCTGTAGCCAAAATGTCTATGTACCTCTGTCTGTAGTAGTCAACAATATAATAGAATCAGACACCTTTCCAGACAGACAAAAAATAGCACAGGTAACACACATTTTTTAAAAAAGGTGAGAATAACATAACAGAAAACTAAAGACCAGTCTTGATCCTTCCTGTCTTTTCCAAAATAGTTGAGAAAGTTACATACAATAGGATTATAAACTTTCTTAACAAACACAACCTGATGTTTGAAAATCAAAATTGATTACTAAAAGATAAATCAACTAGCACTGCAGCTGTGCAACTAAATGAAGAGGTGTTAGGGGGTATCAAAAGCAAGGAACATGTGGTGGGTGTTTACCTAGACCTGCAAAAAGCCTTTGATTGTGTGAATGTTGACATCCTATTAAACAAGCTATGGAATATGGGCATTAGAGGTGCTGCTTATGACCTAATAAAGTGTTATATGAGCAATAGAAAACAGTTTGTTCTGCTTAAAATGGAAAGTGGTGTCTACAAATCAGAGATCACTTACATAAAATATGGTGTGCGACCCAAGACTCGGTGTTGGGCCCCCTTCTGTTCTTGATCTAGGTAAATGATATTAAATACTGTGCTATAAATTCCAAAATTGTTCTGTATGCCAATGACAATTCCATTGTGTGTAAAAAGGAATCATGTAATGAACTAGAGGCCTAGTGGAATAATGTGACAAAAGAAATTGTACAGTTTTTTAATGAATGCCACTTAAATATAAGCACCAGTAAAACATGTTTGATGGAGTTTAACAAAAGTAGTTTGAATAATGAAATTAAATTATACATTGGCAATGAACAGGTAAAGAAGGAGTCTAGTGTAAAATTCCTTGACCTAACAATCCAAAGCAACCTGAAATGGGACACACATATTGACTCCCTAGCAACTAAGCTGTCAAAAAATATATTTGCTATCAGTACTATTAGCAAGTTCTGTAAAGATTCTGTAGTCCTAAAGAATGCATACCATGCTCTTTTCTCTGCTCACTTGAGCTACGGTATTGAAATTTGGGGAGCAACAACCAAAGCTAATCTAGATAAGCTACTCATTCTTCAAAAAAGGTGTGTGAGAATAATCTGTGGAGCAAAATATAGGGAATCTTGTCACAACTTGTTTCCAAAAAGAGGAGTGTTAACTTTTATAAACACATAGATTCTAAAAGCCATATTGCTTTTAAAAAGACTGCACCCAAACGCCTATTTGGATTCCCACCCGTGCAATACTAGAAACTTAGAAAGATTTTACATCGGCAGCCACAGAACAGCACTTTACGAAAAGGGACCTCAGTACTCAGGTATAAAACTAGCTAATGCACTGCCTAGTGCAGTCATGGCTCTTCCTACAATTAAACTGAAACATCAACTTAAGAAATTTTTAGTAAAACATCCTTTCTAAACGTTAGAAGAGTACTGCACTTATATGAAGAACAATAAATGCTTTGTGAAATTATGTAAATAGAAGTCAGTAAACATCTTATTGTAATCTTGTTGTAAATTAATGATGTATTCAGAATAATGTGTCTTGTGTATTGTACAAATAACTGTAATCATTACTGTTTCTTTGTACATGTGCAGTGCACCATTTGATGTTGAATATAGCTATTATTACTATTATTATTATTATTATTATTATTATTATTATTATTATTACCACGATTTCCTAACAGGACTATCACCTACCTCTGTAGCTGACTGATTCAGGGTATTTAATTCTTCCTCTATTGATGCAAAATCTGCATCATCTGCACCATGGGAGGCTTCACCTTGTTCTGACACCATCATTGTTGTTATTCTGTGAAAACATTTAGAATACAAAAAGTCGTCAATGGAAACATCTTCACTTTGAAACAGAGTCTTCAAATGATAACACTTATTCCCACCCTGAACAAAGTCAGGTTTTTTGTTTGTCTTTTATATCACTCTTTTATGGATGTGCAAATAGTCAGCACACTTCACTCTCCTGAGGGCCAAGTCAGAAGACATTTCTAACAGTCCTTTTCACAAAACACACTGCAACTGTGTCAACTGCCAAATTCCTCATGAAAACAGAACTCACTGGATGGTCTCAGATTTCTTAGAAGCCTCTTCAGTAAACAAATTAGCACTGAACAACTACAATAAGAAACCTGCAATGAACAACCATGACAAAGAAACTGACAGGAAACTACAACAGTGTAAGAAATATCTGCAACAATGAAACTGAAAAGAAATAACTGAAACAAAGAAAGTGATAAGAAATAACTGCAACAAAGGCAATAGAAATAAACATTGTAACAAAGAAATTAGTAAGTGATAACTTCAGTGAAGACATACATTACCATTGAAAGTTAAAAAAAAAAAAGATTTTTTTTTAAACAAAACCTCTCCAACTTAAAACTGAAGCTCTCCTTTACAGAGAATATAGTACTACATGGTACTAATCAACAGAAAAAGATCTAACTTTTCCGGATTGGCATTTTTGAAAAAAAAAATTTTTTTCTGTAATTTATGAAAAAAAAATTCAAAAGATGAAAGTAAAAGAACTTTGACAGATACGTACAAATGGAGGATACCACTGTAATCATAAAGCAATTATCTTTCAAGTAAAAAAAACTCTAACAAAATACCTAGAACTGTTACAGAGATAGAGCATTTTGAAACATTTTCTGAAATTCACAACTTCAAAAATGGTGTTTGTAGTGTCATCTTTGGAGGCCTGTATCCCAGGGCAGGAATTTTTTGGAGGACACAAAAAAATATGTGTTTCTTACTTACTCCTAAATTTTAACATACGCTAAATTCAATAACATCCGAGACTATGAAGGTAATCCCTCTGCCTGAAGTGACACAGATTATGCCATTTAGGAAGTAATGAAGTACCCACAAATTCAATAGTTTCAAAACCAGGAAGAAAGAAATTCTTATATACAATACACAGATTTTACAAACAAAATTAACTGCAAAAATCGTACAAAGTGGTAGTCAATCAGTCAAGATGTAAACACTTTAAAAATTAACAAAGTTTAACACAACACTAAAGACATTTCTTTGCAACAAATAATAAAACTTTAGCACTGAAACACCTAAATTCCAGAAATCACAAAAGTTAAATTATGTATCTGGAATTTATGTGTTGATTATGGTTAAAACATAAAACTTTAGAAAATTTTGTACAGAAAATTTTCTGTTTGACGAAAATGATTATTTCCAACATGTTCTTCATTTATGGAAACTGTTGTCATAATTAAAACTTTAAGAATTTTTAATTCTTCGCTGTAAATGAACACAAGTTAAAATTATAATGATGAAAAACTTATTTGTAGTTGTTACATGGTTATATAAGGCCTCATGCCAGTCCAAGTCAGTTAACTGTTGATTTGATTGTTCATCAGTAGCTGAGAAACTGTCAGTTGTTATCCATCATGTGGCTGATACTGAGGCTGAAACATACTATTTTGCAACCAGGTTTTATTTATTTAAAAAAAAATCTTCACTCTGTATGTAATTCGTAATAAGGCAATATACACTGATCAGCCAGAACATTATGAACACGACCTACTATCGATATAAACCAATCCAGGTGACAGCTCGGCATGAGCATTTTGGAAACTGCACAACTTGTCGGGTGTTCGAATAGTGCTGTGGTAAGTGTCTTCAACAAGCACTGAAACCAAGATGAATCCATGTCCAGATGTCGTGATGTTGGGCAGCCATCCCTCATTACAGAGGTTATACGTAATAGGCTGGAAAGGCTGGTAAAACAGGACAGGCAGTGAACTGTGGCAAAACTAACATCAGACTTTAATGCTGAACAGAGTACAAGTGTGTCTGAACATACAGTGCACCGAACACTCCAAACGAGGGGCCTCCGCAGCTGATGAACCGTGTATGTGCCAATGTTAACACCACGACGTCAGCAACTACAACTGAAATCACCATGTGACCATTGACACTAGATGTTGGTCCAGTGGTAGAGCATTGCACGATCTGATGAATCTTGATTCTTTCATAATGCCAATGGGAGGACGTAATCCATCGCCCTCCAGGGAAGCAGCTCCTTGACACCCATACTGCAGAACAGAGATAAGTTGGCGCATTACGATCTTATGAACATTCACTTGGGCATCCATGGGTCCAGTGGAGCTTGTGCAAGTGCCACAATGGCCAATGAGTATCGTACACTGGTTGCAGGTGACATACACCCCTTCATGAAATCATGTTTCCCAATGGCAGTGGCATTTTTCAGCAAGATAATGTGCCATGTCACAAGGCCAGGAGTGTAATGGAGCAGTTTGAGGATTACAGTGGTGAGTTCCAGCTGATGTGCTGGCCCTCCAAGTCACCAGATCTGAACCTGATCAAACATATCTGGTTTGTGATGTAATGTGGCATCAGAGCTTGTCGCCTGCCTCCGTGGAATTTAAGGGAATTTGGTGGCTTGTGTGTGCAGATGTGGTGCCAACTTCCTCTAGCAACCTACCAAGACCTCATTCCTTCCATGCAATGATGTGTCACCCCTGTTATCTGTGACAAAGGTGGAAATACCGGCTATTAGGTAGGTAGGTGGTCATAATATTCTGGGTGATCAGTGTAAGTCTTCATACCATGGAAGATGGTTTTTTATTTCATACTTTAAATTATAATCTGGACCTCTTAATGACTCAAAACAATGTGCCAACTTTACCAGATAAGTATTTATTAAGAATATGTCTATTACTCCTATCACAATATTATGTGCGAAAGTAATTGTTTTAAAGTAGCTCTTGTTGCTGCATATTTCGTGTGTAGAAAGGAGAGCGTATTAGAAGCTCTAATTTAGAACACTAATTGAGCTATCACTGGATAAATGTGGACTAGAGAAACAGTTTGCGAAGGGAGGAACAGTCCATAGTACAACAAGATTTGTAAAATAATGACTGAAAAAAAATGACTGCTACACAATTTGTGTAAAATAAAGTCTGAGGCTGTACACAGACTGGTACTGAGGATAACATCTTTGTCAAAAGACCAAGGGAATGTGTGAAACCTTCAGTTACTGCAGTTCCAGAATCTTATCAGATCTTACATGATACCTAAAGAAATCCTGCCATTTGTAAATGCTGTCACTGTCACCAAAGTTAGTGCCCAGACACTCATGTAAGACAGAGGAACTGTAGCAAAGTAAAAGAAGAAATGCTGATCTCCATTTTCAAATGTCTCCTTACATTGGAAAATCTAGGAGTACAGTTCCAGTTTAACTCTAGCTGACATTATTAATACTTCTGAGGGGGAGGTTCAGGTCGGTTACACCAAACAAACTCCCATTTTGCAGTAGTTCGTTTATTCACCTAAACACATCGAAGGCTTACAAAGAACTGACATGGCAGAACTGCACAAAGATAATCTTAGCTTAGTTCAAAGACAATACTCAGATCAATGCTGGTGTCAACCTCATCAGCGCCACATATCAGCCCTCCCCCCCCCCCCCCCCCCCAGTGCGGAGAACTCTTGAGAGGCCGAAGGGGGGGGGGGGGGGGGTGACTATGGCGTCGGCAGGGGTGGTCCGCGGGAGCTGGACCACAGTCAGCTCAACAGTGTCATCGGCGAGCTGTGTGGGTAGATGTCATGAAGGAAGGTTCGACCACCGAACCTAGAAGTCGTTAAAGAGAGCCAGGCATCATACTGAGCGTGCTGGTCGTGCGTCGACAGGTAGGCCGGCAATTTGCGGGTGGAACAGAGTGACAACGACAATGTCTCCGGTGGGCGTGGCGAACACACGAAGCATGTCCAGGTCGATGTCGGGTGGGAGGGGAACACATTTCACCAAGTGGCAGGGAATGGCGAAGATTGTGTCATGAGCACTGGATGAAGGGAAACACATGACGAACAGTGTATCATCGCGTAGTATTATTGAGATGTCGTGGATTATGTCCTGGGGGAACAGACACAAACACCTCGAGCGAGGGCACGTTCAAGATGGCGGGGCGTGAGAAACCTCGACACGGCAAGGCAGGCGACAGTGGAGAGGTTGAAGGGATTGGCGAAGGGCCCGGCGGCGAGGGTGTGATCGTAGGTAATCTCAACGTGGGGAGCATGTGGTCGCTCGACAGAGTGTGTGAGACCGGCGCAGCGGGCAAAGTTGGAGGAGAGCTCAATGATTGGAGCTGGAAGTTACTCGATCGAGTGTGTAAGGCCGACTGTGGAGGGAGTGGTCGGAGCGTCATGAGCCACAATAGTGAGTGGAGTGGTCGTAGCCTGAAGTGGGGTAGAAGAAGGCTCAACATGAGCAGGCTTAAGTCTGTTGAGAGAGACTGTGACAGCTGAATCTTTCATCTGGATGTCATAGGTGTTGGCTGAGCGCTGGAGAACTCAGTATGGACTGGTATATGGAGGTTGGAGGGGAGCACAGACAGTGTCATCTCGGAGCATGACGTACATGCAATTGTCCAGAGATTTTGGGACGTGAACCTTAGGGCGGGAATGGCTGGTGGGCGGAGGGATGTGGAGGTTGATGAAGTGGCGTCTGACATGGTCCACGAAGGAAGGTAAGTCAGACTGAGGGAGAGAAGCAGAAGGGCTCATGAGTTCGCCAGGGAGAACAATGTTCTGGCCGTATACGAACTTGGCTATTGTGCATTTGAGGTCTTCCTTATAGATCGCACAAATGCTGAGTAGCACAAGAGGAAGGGCCTCCATCCATAGAGAGTCGTGGCATCGAAGAGCCGCCTTGAAAGTGCGGTGCCAGTGCTCGACTAGCCCATTACTTTGTGGGCGATATGCTGTGGTACGGATGCGTGCCGCAAATGTTACAAATATCGTTGAACAGAGCCGACTCAAATTGTCTGCCCTGGTCAGTCATGATGATAGCTGGACATCCGAAACACAATACCCATGACTCGACGAAAGCTCGAGCAACAGTTTAACGAAAGCCGTTGGGGGGGGGGGGGGGGCGGAGAGGGCCAACAATGTCAATATGAATATGCTGGAAATTCCCAGGAGGGATCAAAAAGGCGCCGAGGGGGGTGAAGTGTGCTTGTGTACTTTGCAGCGTTGGCACGTGATGCAGGAGCGTGCCCATTGCTGGCAGTCCTTCTTGACATTTCTCCACACAAAGCGCTCCGCTAAGACAGCTCGACGGAGCGTGGTTGGGATGAGGGAGCATAATGTGCCCGTACTGTCGTCACACCAGATCTCATCAGAGAGGCCAGGGAAGGTGGTGCGAACGAAGTGTAGTGAAGAGGTAGAGTCTGAAATCAGGTTTTGTGTTTCCTCATAGGCAGGTTGGAGGTTAGGCAGTTCAGAGAGTTCTACAGCAAATGGACAGCATTGACTCATGAAAGGAAATCAGCAACTATATTGTCAGCATCCTTTATGTGTCTGACATCGGTGGTGAACTGAGATATGAAATCCATGTATCTGAAGTGGTGAGGAGGCGGGTCAGTGGCGGGTTTGTAATGGCCGCAGCCAGGGGTTTGTGGTCCGTTAAAACATAGAAAGGGCATTCCTCAACATCTGTCTTAAAATGCTAATCGCTTCGTAGACCACAAGCAACTCCCTGTTAAACGCGGAATATTTCCTTTGTGCATTGGTGAGCTTGCGCGAGAAGAACTACAGAGGCAAAGTTTGGCCGTCGACTGTCTGGCTAAGGATCGCGCCGATGGCAGTATCACTCGCGTCTGTGGTGATTAAAAGCTGCGCATTGGGATGAGGATGCATGATGGTGCATGCCTCAGCAAGAAGATTTTTGAGGGCAGTGAAAGAGTCAGTCATAGCAGGGGTCCATGGAATGGGCCGAGATCCGGAAGTGTTGGTGCCTGTCAAGGCATCCGTCAGTGGAGCCTGAATCTCCGCAGCCCAAGGTAGATGTTGACGATAATAATTAACCGTCCCCAGGAAGCGCCAGAGCTCTTTGAATGACAAAGGTCTGGGTAAGTTTAGTATTGTTTGTACTTTCTCAGGGGGCGGCAAAATGCCATTGGCAGAGACCCAAAAACCAAGAAAAGTGACAGCGGGTTGATGTAGCTGCAATTTGTCCTGGTTGGTCTCGATGCCTGCTGCCGCAAGAGTGTTCATCACAGTTTGCACATATCGAATGTTGTCCTTGATGGAGGAGCTGAACACAAGAATGTCATCAAGGTATGCAAAGCAGAATTTTAGGTCGAATAGCACTTCGTTGATGAAGCGTTGCCAGGTCTGGGTTGTGTTTTTCAGACCGAAGGGCATGAATCGAAACTGAAATAACCTGATCGGGGTGGTGATTGCTGTCTTCTCGATGTCTTCAGGTGCCATGGGGATCTGGTGGTAGGTCCGTTTGCAATCAATGACAGAGTACGTGGATATGGGGTAGGTGTCCATAATAGTTCGTGCATTTAGTCAACGGTAGTCTCTGCACATGCGCCCGGACCCGTCTTTCTAGGGTGTCATGTGTATGGGCGTAGACCAGCTACTGGCAGAGGGTTCAATGACGCCGGGCCATAGTAGCTCAGAAATCTGATTTTTAAGGTCGGAAAGGAGCTCGGAACAAAGTCAACGTGGTTTACTGGAGATCGGGGGATCTGGTGTGAGGTGAGGCTTGTGAACCCTGCCATTGATGATGACGGAAATGTTGCCGGCAGCGCGGGAGGCGGTTTGTTTACAATGTGTGGCGGGCAGGGCAGGCGAAGTGTGGTCGTGGTGTTCGGAACCACTCCGCGGATCTGACGAGAGCCAAGGCAGCAAAGTGTCCCAGGAGTCAACGCGACAAGATGGCCGCCAGCCTGAAGCAGAGACACCGTGGTCAGGTGAGCACAGTAGAGCTCATGAGCCGTTAGTGAGTCCATTGTCTGAGGGCGCGGCCTGTGGTAGCACGGTCGCGGGCGAAGTGCCAGCCGCGAGTGCACTGTTTGTGTTGTCAGTGGCAGTCGCACGGCAGTGCACAGGAGCCGAAGTTGCATAGTTTGAGGTGCTGTTCGTGACGGCAGGGTAGGAGCCGTCAGTTCGGGAACACGTGACGCTCGTCGTGCATGCGCACTTGTGTCCGGCCGAGTGTCAAATGTTGCCATGTTAGGAGAGTGTGGCACTGTGGAGCTGTCAGTACACGTTACGGCAGACTTGATAGCACAGTTGTGAGGGGTAGTGGGAGGTAAGCACACGGAGGCTTGATTGCTGGGACTGCAGGAAGATTCGGCATACTTACTGACCTTGCTTTGTCCTTGCTGTAGTATCTGTAATTCCTTTCCTGCATCAGAGAGCTGGAGCTGAGTTTCATGGAGCCAGGGGCAGACCTCGAAGTTTTCCTTGCATAGGCGAGTGACGTTTTCAAGCTCAACAAGGCACTTCTGTGTTGTTTCTTGTAACGTCGTCGACAGAGACGAGCATGTATGGATGAGATGAGCCTGGACCGATGTGTCACCAGTGGGGTTTGCTCGACGGGGCACAGGGGTAGTGAGTCTTGGATGGGTGATGAAACACGGTGTTTCACACTAGGTCTGGTGAAAGTTTGTGGTGTCGCAGGAAGTCAATGCCTAGTATAGGTTCATCAATTTCGCACACTAAAAAAGTCCACTCGAGTTTGCAGTTTGCGGAGAGTGAGACGACGTGGGAAGTTGAACCCAAGCATTGTAGTTTTGTTGAATTCACGGCTTGCAGTGAAGTGTGATGAGGGCGAATGTTCAGCGACACTAAGGACGTAGGCAGCAGCGAAACATCGGCGCCTGTGTCCACTAGGAAGAAGTATCCCAACGAAATGTCTTTAATATAAAGTCATCCGCAATTATCCGGCCGTTCCCGGACAGAATGGAGCACTGGGGGATGGCTGTCATGTTGTGTGCAGGAGGTGGCACCCAGACCTAACTGCAATTGGCGTTTGAGAAGTAGCAGGGTGGTCTGCAGTTCCGTGCTGCCTCACCAAACCATGTGTGGAAGTAACAGTAAGGGTAGTGCGGTTGCATTTCCTGTGGAAAGTTCGTTGCCAGAGGCGGTGGCCAAGGTTCAGTGGCCGCAGCAGTTTCAGTTGCAGGAGGGGGCGTGACCATGGGCAGAGCCGGTGATGTCCCAGTTGCTTGTTTACTGCTTCCTGGAGCAAGCGGAACAGTCGATACAGTGTGGCCCTGGCCGCGTCCAGCCACAGGACAATGAGCCTGAATGTGAGACTTGTCAGGCATGCAGTGGCTGGTGAAATAGAGCAGTGACGCATCATGTAGCTTGTCAGCAATTGTCATTCTTTGCTCAACAGGTTCAGGAACCTCTGAGCCAGAGCAAAGCGGATGTGAGGAGATGGTTTATCTGACCAGATGGCAAGGAGAGATGTGTCAGAGAGCAGATCGTCGATGACCAGGGCACGTAGCTGTCTCCAGAGCAGGGAAGGTTTGTCATTGCCTAGTTGTTCGACGTGGAGCACTTGCCATATTGCTGCCTCAGTTGAGAGTGCATGCCGACGTAGTACTGTCATTTTGGTTAGAGTTTACCGGGTAGCTGAGTCCGGGGCATAGACCAGGGCATCAATCAAGTCCTCCTGGTCGTGCAGGTGGGTGATGAGGCTCAGAAACCTGGTTGACTCATCGAGTTTGTAATGGTCGAACACTTCATCCACAATCTTGAACCAGGTTGTTGCTCTGTCGGGATTAAACGGCAGCAGTCTCAGTAAGCGTTGTAGAATGTTCGGAAGAACAGGTTGAGTTGAGTTTGTCGGGGCACTGCCTGAAACAAACTGTTGTTGCTGTAGTATTCCAGGAGAGTGTGCCTCCAGGGGATATGGCAACGATGGCTGGTCGGGTGGCAGCGTGAAGGGGAGCGTTGTGGTTGAGCGCGATCCATCGCGACGCAGAAAACCGACGCGGGTGAGACACCGTAATGTGTCGATTGCGGTTGCGGTATCTAAACACGTTGCGGGTGTGTTTGGATTGATGCGTCACAGAAGACCAACATGGATGAGGCACCAAGATGTGCTGAGAACGGTAGTGGAAGCTCGACTGGAGCCGGCACGGGGCCGACAGGTGAGAAAAAGTTCAAAGTTTGAGAACGCGTGTTAGTCCGTGGAAGGCTCGACGTATGATCAGAGCCGGGGCCACCTGTGTTGCAGGAAGGCTGTGGAGGTGCGGGCTGTCTAGAAGCACAGTGTGGGAAATGATGTCAAACGTGGGACAGAATGTGTGAATGTTCACTATTCATAGTCACTCCACTCAAAACGGTGTGCGGATAAGGTGAATGCCATGGCACAAAACATTGAGGCATAGCAGTGGGATGGAGATGGAGGTCAGGCACAGATAACAAGTTATTGCTGCTGTTGCAGGCCGAAGTATCGAAGCAGGAAGGCATATGCTGATGCTGAACCGAGGCAGGCGTGGGCGTGGTCGGATGCTGAGGAGGTTGACCTGTGAACGAAGCAGTTCCGGCCACGTGGCAAGAATCTGCGTGGTACTGCACGGATTGCAGCGTGGCAAATCGTTGTCCTGGCAGTGGTAGGTTGTCCAGTGAAGCATTTGCAGAATTCAGCATTGGTACCGCACTGCACGGAGATCCGTAAGAGGTAACTGCACCGTCGATGAGGGAGGGCACATGTGGTGGGAACAAAGGCATCTGATAGCTGGAGTCATGCACACTCCTAACCTCACTTATTGTTGCAGGCTCGAAAACGTTCGGCGAAATTGGTGTAATTGTCAAGTGAGAGGCATCATGTTGCAATCCTGGTGGGTGTACATTGCCCTCAACAAGATGCATGTTGATCACAAAATCCAGCGTTTGGTGCTGGGCTGAAGTCATTCATCAAATGTTGTGTCGATGTAATACACGTGAAAATAACTGATGCAGAGGTTGTGGACACAGTAAAACGGCGAAAACGGAAGACATTACAACTCGGGGTCACCAGTGAGGAGACTGTTCGGGTTGGTAACACCAAACAACACCAATTTTACAGTAGTTCGTTTATTCACCTAAACACATCAAAGGCTCACAGACAACTCACATGGCGGAATAGCCCAAAGACAATTTTCAGCATCCAAAAACGATGCTCGGAGTCTAGAGACAAAAGTATATTGATGCTAGTGTCGACCTCATCGGCACCACAGACTCTTGCACCACTGCAAATATGAATGATACATGAATGTGAAAAATGAATGTGAATGGCATTGAGAAAGTTAAAATTAAATAAAGCTATAGGGCCCGATTGAATCCCTGTCAGCTTCTATACAGGATTTGCATATGAGTTAGTCCATCTTTTAACTGTAGTATATTGTAGATCTCTTGAATAAATATCTTTGGAAAAATCTCAGGTAATACTTGTCTCCAAAGAGGATAGCAGAAGCGATCCACAGAACTACTGTTCCATATGTTTGACATCAAATGATTGCAGAATTATAGAATATTTTGTGGGATCAAACATCAATTCCTTTTACCAAAATTGTTTCACTCAGGAAGATCAAACTGCTATTTCTGCTTTAAATTCCAACATGAATGTTAATAGGTCAGATATCAAATATGTAACCATGCAACAGAAAATAAACTGAAATTGCTCAACAGAGGAATGATGACTGGGCCTGATATGATATCTTGTGTTTCCACATAGAGTATATGAAAAACCTTTGTCACATAACTAAATCTATCTGTTGTGGTATAAGCCTTCAGTAACTGTACAGTTACACTGGATCAACACATGAAATTTCTGTTGTAGGATCTATCCTTAAAATGAATAGTCATAAGCTTGTTTTTGAAGTTAAAAATTGGAAGTTCACCAATCTTTGATCACATCTTTGAGGTTCATGGATGATGACCAGGTCTCTTATAGTATCTAATGATGTTTACAGACAGATAGTTAGTATGGACAAATGTGGAGCTTAATAGTTCTTATCTCTTCAGAAATTAAAAGTGCACATGAGCAATTAAGTAAAAAAGTCACAGAATTGTTACTGTAGTCACAAATATTATTTAACTGAACTGAAGTATTTTGATGTCTAAATATTATGGAAAGGATAGATTGCTACTCAGTGCACATTAAAATGAACACTGTGCTGGGCAACATGCTCAGTAATTGAATGGTCCATCTGTTTCTTGGCCACAGTTTGTCTGTGGCCATTCATGCAAACAGACAGCTTGTTAGTCATCATGCCACATAGAACGAAATCCAATGGTTGGAGATTACCTTGTACAGTTCCTGGCCAAATTGTTAGATGCGCTGCACATTTTCAATGTTATTTGTAATAATTACGTGTTGAGTACTATATTTAATGTGAAAATCAGAAAATTTATGACAGTTATTGAGGGCACTTATTACATAGTTGAATTTTGTATCTATTGTTGCTACATGACATTGGATTGTTGACTTATTGTAGGTATCAATGTGCAGAGTACAGCGTACAGGAAAGGACTTGTTCAGTGGTGTTCTCGCGTGTAACTGGTGTAATACTTTGATTATCAATTTTGTAATATTGACATCACAATTGACTGTTTAACAGCCAGATATTACTCATTGTGACATTTAAAAATGGAGAAAAGAGGGGCCATTTCACCACATAGAAAAGCTGAGCTCAAAGCCCTCGTCAATATAAAAATGTATTCCAATCAGGAAATTTCACGAAGGTTGGAAATGTCAGAAGCTATCATAAGGTGCATAAAGAAGAAAACTGATTCAGGTGAAGAATTGAACCCCAGAAGGAAGACTAAATGTGGAAGAAAACCAATTTTCACCACAAGGCCAGAAATATTTCTCAAAAGAATTTGCCTAGAAAACTGATTTGCAACAACGAAACAGATAAAATCTCAACCGGAAGAGGCTAATGTGAATGCATCTGAATGCTCTGTTCACAGAAAGTTGAAGGATATTGATTTCAAGGCCTGTCAATCTGCATAAAATCAAAGTTAACAGCCACAATTAAAGCAATGTGTCTGAAGTGGGCTAAACAGTGGTGTGATAGGAATGTGGACTTCTGGAAATCGGTAATTTAACTTTAAAACTATTATTTATGGTATGATATAACTTATGTACATTTATTCATAGTATATTAATTACATTTCTTGATTTTTACAGGTATGCTTCAGTGATGAAAGCACGTTTGAAATTTTAACTAACAAATCTCAGTATGTGCACCATCAAACAGGAGAAAAATTTCATCCCAAATGCATTATTCAGACTGTAAAACACGCAACTAAGGTGATGATTTGGTCTGTCATCTGTGACAAGGATACAGGACGTCTTTATGTGGTTAAAGCTATAATGAGGTCAGACCAGTACAATGAAGTCCTGCAAAAATGGTTAATACCACAACTCAGAGAATAGTTCCCGAATGGGTAACCATTTATTTTTATGCAGGATGGAGCTCCCTGTCACACAGCCAGGTCAGCTTAATCCTTTCTGAAGGAACAAACTATTCCTCTGTTAGACTGGCCAGGTAATAGTCCCAACATGAACCCCATAGAAAATGTATGGGAACTAATGAAGAGGGAGGTGGCAAAATATATCATCACAACAAAAACACAGCTCTTAAAGAAGATCATCCAGGTGTGGTATCATCATACACAAACGCAGGACACAGTACAGGTCTACACTGACAGCATACCACATAGTATTAAGGCTCTCATAGCTGCAAAAGGTGGCTCAACAAGATATTAAAACTAATGTTTTCACTTTCATAATATTTTAATGTTTCTTGTAATTATTGAAATAAAATATTTTCAACAAATAATATGTTTTATTTATTTGTTATATCACCTCAGTTATGAAGTAGACTACACACAATCATTTTATCACAATTTATGTATTAAAAAAAAAAACAAATTTTGTTAGACATAAATCAAAATTTGCTTAAGAACTGCAGTGCATCTAATAAATTGGTCAGGGACTGAAGCTCACCTGACTCGTTCCACAAGAAATCTCTGTCTTTATTGAGATAGATGATACTTGTGGCCAGACTGGAGTAGATGATGGTAGGAGGGTGTATGGGACAGATCTTGCATCTAGGTCTATTACAGGGATATGAGCCACAAGACAAGAGGTTGGAGCAGGGGTTGTATGGGGATGGAAGAAGATATTGTTTAGGTTCAATGGGCAGTAGAATATCACAGTGGGAGGGGAGGGGAGGATAGTGGGTAGGACATTCCTCATTTCAGGGCATAATGTGAATCACATTCTCTGCCAGGGTTTTGACTACCTCTCATTTGACAACGTAAACAATCTTAGGTATTATTAGAATTTACACTGTATGTAAATTATAATAAAAAAGATTAATGCAAATAATTTTACATGTGTCACATGTGTTTCAAATAACAGTTTTGTCAATTAAAAAGTTTTGCTATATTAAACTTTATAAAATAGATCTGTTTCACAATTACTGTATAAATATGTAAATGATCATTGGAAATAATTTTGTATTCTAATTCCCCTCAATACCTGTGACATAAATGCTAAAGTTTTACACCTTGTACAAAGAAGAGCATTTCAAGTAGCACTAAATACTGAGAATGAGATAATTGTTTATATTTTGAATTGTCAATTATGTACACAATGCACACAGAGTGATTTAAAATGAAATGATCACACAACACTAATCAAAAGTAAGGCTGATGCCAGACTGAGAGTCATTGGAGGAATCTTGATGAACTTTACTTCATCCACACAGGCTGTGATTTAAAAAACCCTTATTCAACCAATACTTCAATACTGCACAACAGTCTGGGGTCCACGCCACATAGTATTGATACAGGAAATAGAGAAGACCCAAAGAAGAGCAGTGAATTTCAGCAAAGTTTCGTTATCAAGCACAAAAGGGATATGGCAATTTTCACTTGATTACAGTGGCAGATTTCATAGTAGGGAACATGCAGTACATTACCTTGCACGGAGAGTCACTGATAAAAGGAGAAGGGGGTAGGAACCCTTGCTGTTCGTGTTGCATATTGCATATTGTCTGCAAGGTTGTTAATATACAATGTGAACAGCAAAGTTCCCAACATGCATCCCTGTGGCACACCCAAAGTTACTTCTACATCTGACAATGACTCTCCATCCAAGATAACATGCTATGTCCTCCATACCAAAAAGTCCTCAATCCAGTCACAAATTTCACTTGATACTTGATTGAACTTTTCATAATAAGTGTAAATGTGGTAGTGAGTCAAATGCATTTCGGAAATCAAGAAATACTTCATGTACCTGTCTGCCTTGATCCAAAGCTTTCAGTATGTCATGTGAGAAAAGTGCATGTTGGGTTTCACATGATTGATGTTTTCAGAAGCCATGCTGGTTGGCATTGAGGTCATTCTGTTCAAGATACCTCATTATGTTTGAGCTCAGAACATGTTCTCAGCTTCTACAACAAATTGATGTCAAGGATATTGGGCAGTACTTTTGTGGATCACTTCTACTACCCCTCTTGTAGACAGGTATGATCTGTGCTCTTCTCCAAGAACTGGGCACAGTTTTTTGTTTAAGTGGTCTACAATACATTATAGTTAGAAGAGGGGCTATCTCAGCCGCAGATTAAGTATAAAATCTGACAGGGGATCCATCGGGCCCTGGAACTTTGTACGGTTTAATGATTTCAGCTGTTTCCCAACACCACTGACACTAATATATATTTCATTCATTTACCAGTGGTATGAGGATGTGGCGTTGAGCAATCTAGCTTTTGCTTTGCTAGCCTCAATTTCAGTTCCTATCTCATTCGCTAGGGACTGCACACTAAGTTTGGTGCCACTAACAGCCTTTACATATAACCAGAATGTCTTTGGGTTCTGTGGAAGATCATTTGACAATGTTCTGCTATAATGGTCACTGAAGGAATCACGCATTGCTCTCTTGACAGCCAAACACATTCCATTCATCATCTCTCTGTCTATAGCCCTATGCTTTGTTTTACACCTATTATGCAGTAATCTCTGTTTCTTTACAGTGACTGTATACCATGAGGTTCCCTCTCATTAGGGACTGTTCTACTGAGTACATATCTATCCAGTGCATGGTCAACTATTCTTTTAATTGAGCTATAGTTCCTCTACATGCTTCTGCCCTCAGCTGAAAGTTTCAAGTTCTCACTGCGATGTGACACTTCTGATTTTTTTATCTAGTTTACTGAACATACATATCTTTCTGCTTGGTTTAGTTGTCTTTTGTACTTTGGTAATCATTGTTGCCACAACTGTGTCATGGTCACTGATGCCAGTTTTTATGTGGTCATCCTCGAAGTGGTCAGGTGAAGTACATGGTAGAGGGTACTTCCATTGTCTTAGTCATTAAGGGTTCCCCCCATTCCATTCATGAATGGGGTGTGGAAGGAATGACTGCTTAAACATTTCTGTGCATGCTCCAGTTAGCCTAATCTCCACTTCATGTTCCCTATATAAGCAATATATGGGGTGTCACAGTATATTTTGTGACGTGTCATATTGCGTTTACATAGGGTATTGCATAGTAGTTTCAATCATCTTTCAGTATGTTTCAAATGCAAATGAAAGTTAAAGTTACTGTCACTAATCATTTCATTAAAACTGATATTATTTCCAGGAAACCACATTAATACTCAAACACAATTATGACACCAATAACATTCTGAAGCAATGTCAATATTTTTAAGTATTTGTAGGGAGAAAGCACAAAACATCTGCATAAATTACTTCTACATGTATCAGAGCAATAAATTTCAGTAGAGCATTAATCAATGAAGTTCACAAGGATTTCACTCAGAAATGAATTCATTTGTATATAAAGGTGTTAACATTCACTTTGGAAACACCCTGTTTTTTTAATTAATGTTTCGTGATCGCTGTGGTGGTGAATATGTTAAGTTGAACATACTCAGCATCATATGTCCAGTATGGCCATTGTTTTTACAAACAAGTAAAGAAATTTTGTCATTAAACCTTTACTTTAAGCCTTGGATAGAGGCTGAATGAATTTTTTCATAGTAAGTAGGCTTGAAGAGCCATACTTGACACAATAAGTTAGACCAATAGCAATGGTGGAAACAACAGATGAATGAATCTACATAAAACTATCTTAAATATCTCAGATGAGGGCACTATATTACAAATAAAAGAAGCTTTTTTTTTTTTATAATTAACAAGTATTCTACTGAATTCTGAACACAGTTAAGTAAATAATTCACACAATTATTGTTAACAAACCTGTATTTTAATGAGAGCTATTACAATCAAGTCCGTCTAAGCTGGTGGTAACCTTAAGAGATCTAGAGCCAGTTTTTTTGCTACACAAAAGAAGGAAAGAATAGTAATTATTAATGTCTTTTGTACTCAGGACCAGAGATCACACAGTCATATGTAATTGTTCATCAGTGTCACTGATCACCTTCTATCACTCGCTTCACATGATTTCTTCCATTTTCTACAGTAAAAACTACTGTAAAGCTATTGTTAATTGCATATTTAATGTTCAGACCTATTCCGATGTAAGTGGTCAATTGTGAATAAACTGAATACTGAAAGTATTTACAGTTTATCACACAGAACAAAAATTATTCTATTGGTTTACCAGTAAATCCTAAACAGGAGGTAGTATAATTCCTAGATTCATCACGTAAAGCAGGTTCTTGAAATTTTGTAAGCAGAATTTCTTGGAATAGTTTCTATCTATATTCAAACATCTGCCAGTTAAGTTTTTTCAACATCACTGTGACTCATTGATATTGTAGGTGCAGGATACTACATTTCTGCACCTTAAAGTAAGTTGTCAATCTTTGTGCCAATTTGAAATTTTATCAAGATCCAACAATACGAGTAATAGTGCAGATTTTTTCAGACAGTACTTCATTACAGACATCTGCTTAATCTGTGAAAAGTCTGAGGTTTCTATTAATAGTGTCTGCTAGGTCATTAATATGGCTCAAACAGCAATGGTCCCAACATTGGTGCACACCTGAAATTACTTCTACATTTGCCAATGATTCTCCACCGAGATAACATGCTGTACCTTTCCTAGCAAGAAATCTGCGATCCAGTTACAAATTTCACTTGATACCCTATACCAGGGTCAGCTATGACAAGCACAATGTGCTGCTCACATGTGGTCCAAGGCTCAGTCTATCTCAGTCATATTTGGTATGTCTTGGCTTTGCTTGGCCCTTCTTGGTATAATGTGACATTTCTTTTAGCAATACAGTGTGACATTTTCTTTCAGCATTTGGTGTGGCTTATTTTAGTTCGCACAAATTTCTTCAGTTCAGCAGAATTGTGATGTAAGCACTGTTCATTCTTTGCTATTTGTTCGAGGTAAAGGAAGTTTACAGGCCCAATGCCTGTTTGTGCAAAAAGAGACTGTCTGGCAGTCTATCATCACTGTCCTTTAAAAATGAATGAGAATCACAGAGAAGGATGGGAACTCTCAACATCTATTATGAAGTCACATACTTGACAGGTACTACAAACTTGCTATGAAATGCCATTTCCACCCCATAGAGAAAGAATTTAAAAATTTAGTGGAGACAAAAGAGCTAAAAAATGATCAGCATATGATCTGTATGGGATTCATTGCTCCATACATCAAGAAACACTTTGTATTAAATATGCAGGAATTTCCCAGATCTCATTGGCACTAAAGAAAACTTGAATTTTGAACACTCCATTGTGGTATTGAAAGAATTACAGGAATAGCCTTTCAAAAAGTCTGAGGACACTACCAATTTTACATCTGTCTTTGAGACTTTTTCCATTTCAGTTGAAAATGCCTTTATGCATCTGCAGATGGAAATGGTCAATCTGCAAAGTAATGTACATTTAAGACAAATTATTTTACATTAAAACTCGCTGGGAGTTCTATGTTGTTATTCTTGGTAATAGTTTTCACGTTTCCCTAATGAGGCCACAAACATGATATCAATGTTTCGATCAACAAATGTGTATGAAAGGCTTTGTTTTTTTTTTTTTTTTTTTTTTTTTTTTCCTCCAAACTAAGTAAGTCATGATTATGTGGCAACCTGGGTGAAAGAAATCTGTGAACTGCCTGTGTCTGTTCATATGCTGATAGGGAGAGCCAGATATAAATTTTATGATGACTTCAGGGTGCCTAAAAAAGAAAAAAAACACTGAAAGTTTGTTTTGTTTGTGACCTATGTTGTTGAGAAATATGAAACAAAACTGAATGCTGCATTCAACACTTTCATAGTCCCCCCTTCTCCCCTCAGACAACATGGTGTGGTAAACGGGGAAGTGTGCACTCAGGCAAGAGAGATTGGCATGCATGCACAAGCACTGCATGCAAGCTGAATTCTTGGCCATCCCTGTCCTACATGATCATGCTTTTGATAATAAGCATAGGTGTGGTTCTGAGTCAAACACTTTTTGGAAGTCAAGGAATATTGCATCTACCTGACTACCTTGATCCATGGCTTTCAGGATGTCATGTGAGAAAAGTACAAGCTGGGTTTCCCACATTTTTGGAATCCATGTTGGTTATTCTGTTTGAAGCAGCTCATTACAATTGAGCTCAAGAATATGTTCTAAGACTCTACACTGTATGCATGTCAGAGATATTTGATAGTAGTTTTGTGCACTGCTTCTGCTAATGTCTTACACGTGGTACATCCCTCACCTTTTAGTTATCATCCGTATGGCACACGACTAAGAAGGCACAGCCTAGGTTGTCACAGAATCTTCAAAGTCTCTGGTTCAACCCTTCCACTCAGCTCAGAATCAGGTGCTGATGATCAATGCTGCAGACAATGGTCTAGATTGTGACCTTTGCTGAAACTCCATAAGCAAGGTTGGTCTTCTCAATCCTCTTTGCCATTCACTGGAAAGATACAGGTATGACTTCGGAGCCCAGATGACAGGTACTTTTCATTTCATGTGTGACATTCTGCACTTGGTTGCACCTCTTTCCATCATTAGCTGCTAGAATAGCCTCTTCAACATGTTGAATGAGGCCTCCAGGCATACTCACAGAGTTCATGAGTGATCTCTCACATTCTTAAAAGATACCATTACTTTTCATACGTTTGAACTGCTGACAATCAACCGACCCTACCCTTTTGTGTTTGCCTCCCTCCAACAATGGAAGCAGCAGACTTCCCTATAGGTGAAGTGTGTTGCACTGCCAAACTGTATCTAGTCTCCAGAAAAGCCATTTTACTCTAACATAATACATGTTCCAAAATTCTACAACTGATCAACATTAGAGATATTGATCTATAGTTCTGCACATCTGTTCAATGTCCCTTCTTGAAAATGGGGATGACCTGTGACCTTTTCCAATCCTTTGGAATGCTACGATCTTCTAGAGACCTAAGGTACACCGCTGCAAGAAGGGGGGCAAGTTCCTTTGCGTACTCTATGTCAAATTGGATTGAATCCCATCAGGTCCAGCGGCCATTCCTCTTTTGAGCGATTTTAATTGTTTTTCTATCCCTCTGTCATCTGTTTCAATATCTAACATTTTGTCATCTGTGTGACAATCTAGAGAAGGAACTACAGTGCAGTCTTCCTCTGTGAAACAGCTTTGGAAAACGACATTTAGTATTTCGGCCTTTAGTCTGTTATCCTCTGTGTCTGGAAATTTTGTTTTGATCTACCTACTGCTTTGACATAAGACCAAAATTTCTTAGGATTTTCTGCCAAGTCAGTACATAGAACTTTACTTTCCAATTCATTAAACGCCTCTCGCATAGCCCTCCTCACACTACATTTCGCTTCGTGTAATTTTTGTTTGTCTGCAAGGCTTTGGCTAGTTTATGTTTGCTGTGAAGATCCCCACAGTCGTTTAATGAACAAAGTAAGAGCATATGGACTATCAGACCAATTGTGTGATAGGATTGAAGAGCTCCTAGATAACAGAACACAGCATGTCATTCTCAATGGAGAAAGTCTTCCGAAGTAAGAGTGATTTTGGGTGTGCCGAAGGGGAGTGTCGTAGGACCGTTGCTATTCACAATATACATAAACAACCTTATGGATAACATCAGAAGTTCATTGAGGCTTTCTGCGGATGATGCTGTAGTATATCGAGAGGTTGTAACAATGGAAAATTGTACTGAAATGCAGGAGGATCTGCAATGAATTGACGCATGGTGCAGGGAATGGCAATTGAATCTCAATGTAGACAAGTGTAATGTGCTGCGAATACACAGAAAGAGAGATCCTTTATCATTTAGCTACAATATAGCAGGGCAGCAACTGGAAGCAGTTAATTCCATAAATTATCTGGGAGTAGGCATTAGGAGTGATTTAAAGTGGAATGATCATATAAAGTTGATCGTCGGTAAAGCAGATGCCAGACTGAGATTCATTGGAAGAATCTTAAGGAAATGCAATCTGAAAACAAAGGAAGAAGATTACAGTACACTTGTTAGCCCACTGCTTGAATACTGCTCACCAGTGTGGGATCTGTACCAGATAGGGTTGATAGAAGAGATAGAGAAGATCCAGCGGAGAGCAGCGTTCCTCATTACAGGATCATTTAGTAATCCCGAAAGCATTACGGAGATGATAGATAAACTCCAGTGGAAGACTCTGCAGGAGAGATGCTCAGTAGCTCGGAACAGGCTTCTGTTGAAGTTTCGAGAACATACCTTCACCGAGGAGTCAAGCAGTATATTGTTCCCTGCTACGTATGTCTTGCGAAGAGCCCATGAGGATAAAATCAGAGAGATTAGAGCCCACACAGAGGCATACCAACAATCTTCCTTTCCATGAACAATACGAGACTGGAATAGAAGGGAGAATCGATAGAGGTACTCGAAGTACCCTCCGCCACAAACCGTCAGGTGGCTTGCGGAGTATGGATGTAGATGTAGATGTAGAATGTCAATTTCAGTGGAAGACAGTGCCACAGACCTGTTGGTTAGGTGGATGGGTGTAGTACCCTGAGTTCCCTGCCTCCACTGTACAGGGCTCCTAGACAAGTCATTCACAAGCTAGTTGGCAAGTGGTGACTGGGCCTGTACTTCTTAGAGAGAAGACAGTATTATACAGGACAGGAGAGTACCTGAGATGCATTTCATATCTGCTATACATGAATTAATTTTACTGATTCTCTGAAGCCAACTTTGAAACAAAACTTCTGTTTTTTGAAGGTTATGGTCTCTAACAAACTTGAAAATAGAAGAAATTTGCAACAAATGCAGACAAATTATATTGACAAACTAAATGGAACATGACATCACAGTCATAATGTGTGCACAACACACTATAACACCAAAGCAGTCAGCTTCATTAGGGCTAGGTTTATGTTTTGATTATGAACTTCAAACTCTGACAAAGAACAAACTGGTCAACAAGCAGCTAAAAAAGTAGAAATATTTCATTAGTTACGTAATTACCTACATTTCAATTAATGAGCAATGTTTTCCAAATGAGATATTGCTGCTGAAATTAATAGGGTGCAAAACAATAATTGCTAACCATAAATCTACTACAATATATATACCATAAAGTGGGGTGACTTTGAACGGGGAGGCGACTTTGAACAGCAATGTTGTGTTTTTTAAAAATAAATGCTGCACTCTAGTGTGTAAATATGGCACTAAGGCCAGAGTCGTTAAATATTGCCAATAATTGATACATTCAGATGACATGACAGTCGATACGAAATAACTTTGTATAACAACGCCAGAAAATGAAATAATTTTCTGGAAATGTAAGTTCCTCCACAACCGCAAAAACATTTGCCCATTATTAGGCATTTTTGAGTTTAGAATTTGAAACGAGTTTTTATGGGCAAGGTTAACACTTCAATGAACATTTACAGAAAGCATAAAATGTTAAATTTGTTCTTTGGTGACATAACAAAATAAAATATGAAGGCTTGTCTTTCAAGGAGTGTCTTTGAACAGCGCATTCCCTGTTCTTTGACACATCAGCTCCATGGAAAACATGTTTTGGTGAAGTTTCCGTCAATGAAAAGTGTAAAATAGTGTTGGACATGTTATCACTGATGATGAAATTACACTTCTGAGGAAATGGCATTCCAAGGTGGAATCAAATGAAGTTTTTTTGTGTCGCCTAATGTTCCCGATGTGTAAGATTTTGAGAAAGATGACATTTGTAGGATTCTACCTGATTCTTCATTTTGAGTTTAAATTTGATGTCTATGACATCTGCTAGAGTGGACACTCTTTCATGGCAACTTCCTTTTCTGTAGAGTGTTTACAGATGTAGTTCTTTAAAATGTGATAACTTTCTTTCATTTCTTTTATTAAAGTCATACAGACTGTTTTGAAAAGATCTGTTTTTAAATAAGTTATTTCATAACTAGTTCAGCACCCCATTTCCATTATTAGCAAAATTAATCCATAATCATACAAACAGTTTCAGGAGAATAAAGAAAACTCATAAAAAATACTCAATTTTTTCTAAATAAATGACTTTCAAAACTATAATTATATACAAAATAGCATGCTGTTTCATATGATATGGGTGCCATTTAACAGTAATTGACATGACTCCTACAGAATAGGTAAATGTTTCCATGTTCAAAGTGACCCCAACCCAGGGGGTGAAATTGAACAGTGAAAACTTTTTAAAAAATAAACTAGGCATGGGGGATAAAAATGTATAATCTGCTTTATCGTATTCAGCAACACCTCTTGCAAATTCCCAAAAAGTTTCATGTCAATATCTTCAGAAGTTTTGGTTTAATTTACAAAAATGAATTTAAAATGTTCAAAGTCACCCCACTTTACAGTATATATGCACAACACTTCCGAAAATTCTCAAAACTATAATTTTATTTACATAAATATACAATAAAATTAGAAGGAATGATTGCCAAATGAATATACTGGTTCAAAATTTGTTTGATGCACAAATGTAGATTAGCTACAAATGATGATATAGTATGAATTATTTGCAGTTGTCACAGTAGAAGTTTATTGTATCATAACATACAACTTAAAGCCATTGACATAAAGTACAGGAGACTCATAAAAACACAAATACTGGTTTACAATTTTCCTTATAATACCTGTGTTGTTGTTGTGGTCCTCAGCCCTGAGACTGGTTTGATGCAGCTCTCCATGCTACTCTATCCTGTGCAAGCTTCTTCATCTCCCAGTACCTACTGCAATCTACATCCTTCTGAATCTGCTTAGTGTATTCATCTCTTGGTCTCCCTCTACGATTTTTACCCTCCATGCTGCCCTCCAATACTAAATTGGTGATCCCTTGATGCCTCAGAACATGTCCTACCAACCAATCTCTTAATCTTGTCAACTTGTGCCACAAATTCCTCTTCTCCCCAATTCTATTCAATACCTCCTCATTAGTTATGTGATTTACCTATCTAATCTTCAGCATTGTTCTGTAGCACCACATTTCCAAAGCTTTTATCCTCTTCTTGTCCAAACTATTTATCATCCATGTTTCACTTCCATACATGGCTACACTGCATACAAATACTTTCAGAAACGACTTCCTGACACTTAAATCTATACTCGATGTTAACAAATCTCTCTTCTTCAGAAACGCTATCCTTGCCATTGACGGTCTACATCTTATATCCTCTCTACTTTGACCATCATCAGTTATTTTGCTCCCCAAATAGCAAAACTCCTTTACTACTTTAAGTGTCTCATTTCCTAATTTAATTCCCTCAGCATCACCCGCCTTAATTCGACTACATTCCACTATCCTCATTTTGCTTTTGTTGATGTTCATCCTATATCCTCCTTTCAAGACACTGTCCATTCCGTTCAGTTGCTCTTCCAAGTCCTTTGCTGTCTCTGACAGAATTACAATGTCATCGGCGAACCTCAAAGTTTTTATTTCTTCTGCAAGGATTTTAATTCCTACTCTGAATTTTTCTTTTCTTTCCTTTACTTCTTGCTAAATATACAGATTGAATAACGTCGGGGAGAGGCTACAGCCCTGTCTCACTTCCTTCCCAACCACTGCTTCCCTTTCATACCCTTCGACTCTCATAACCGCCATCTGGTTTCTGTACAAATTGTAAATAGCCTTTCACTCCCTGTGTTTTACCCCTGCCACCTTCAGAATTTGAAAGATAGTGCTCCAGTCAACATTGTCAAAAGCTTTCTCTAAGTATTCAAATGCTAGGAATGTAGGTTTGCCTTTCCTTAATCTTTCTTCTAAGATAAGTCGTAAGGTCAGTACTGCCTCACGTGTTCCAATATTTCTACGGAATCCAAACTGATCTTCCCCGAGGTTGGCCTCTACCAGTTTTTCCATTCGTCTGTAAAGAATTCGCATTAGTATTTTGCAGCTGTGACTTATTAAAATGATAGTTCGGTAATTTTCACATCTGTCAACACCTGCTTTCTTTGGGATTGGAATTATTATATTCTTCTTGAAGTCTGAGGGTATTTCACCTGTCTCATACATCTTCCTCGCCAGATGGTTGAGTTTTGTCAGGACTGGCTCTCCCAAGGCTGTCAGTAGTTCTAATGGAATGTTGTCTACTCTGGAGGCCTTGTTTCGACTCAGGTCTTTCAGTGCTCTATCAAACTCTTCACGCTATATCATATCTCCCATTTCATTTTCATCTACATCCTCTTCCATTTCCATAATATTGTTCTCAAGTACATCGCCCTTGTATAGACACTTTATATACTCCTTCCACCTTTCTGCTTTCACTTCTTTGCTTAGAACTGGGTTTTCATCAAAGCTCTTGATCTTCATGCAAGTGGTTCTCCTTTCTCCAAATGTCTCTTTAATTTTCCTGTAGGCAGTATCTATCTTACCCCTAGTGAGATAAGACTCTACATCCTTACATTTGTCCTCTAGCCATCCCTGCTTAGCCATTTTGCACTTCCTGTCGATCTCATTTTTGAGACGTTTGTATTCCTTTTTGCCTGCTTCATTTACTGCATTTTTATATTTTCTCCTTTCATCAATTAAATTCAATATTTCTTCTGTTACCCAAGGGTTTCTACTAGCCCTCGTCTTTGTACCTATTTGATCGTCTGCTGCCTTCACTATTTCATCCCTCAAAGCTACCCATTCTTCTTCTACTGTATTTCTTTCCCCCATTCCTGTCATGTGTTCCCTTATGCTCTCCCTGGAACTCTGTACAACCTCTGGTTCTTTCAGTTTATTCAGGTCCCATCTCCTTAAATTCCCACCTTCTTGCAGTTTCTTCAGTTTTAGACTACAGTTCATAACCAATAGATTGTGGTCAGAGTCCACATCTGCTCCTGGAAATGTCTTACAATTTAAAACTTGGTTCCTAAATCTCTATCTTACCATTATATAATCTATCTGACAGCTTCTAGTATCTCCAGGCTGCTTCCATGTATACAACTTCTTTTATGATTCTTGAACCAAGTGTTAGCTATTATTAAGTTATGTTCTGTGCTAAACTCTACCAGGCGGCTTGCTCTTTCATTTCTTCCCCCAATCCATATTCATCTACTATGTTTCCTTCTCTCCCTTTTCCTACTATCGAATTCCAGTCACCCATGACTATTAAATTTTCATCTACCTTCACTACTGTGGTAGGCGTGGGCTTCATATCTATATTGGCCACAATAATGCGTTCACTATGCTGTTTGCAGTAGCTTACCCACACTCCTATTTTTTTATTCATTATTAAACCTACTCCTGCATTACCCCTATTTGATTTTGTATTTATAACCATGTATTCACCTGACCAAAGGTCTTGTTCCTCCTGCCACCGAACTTCACTAATTCCCAATATATCTAACTTTAACCTATCCATTTTCCTTTTTAAATTTTCTAACCTACCTGTCCGATTAAGGGATCTGACATTCCATGCTCCGATCCGTAGAACGACGGTTTTCTTTCTCCTGATAACGATGTCCTCCTGAGTAGTCCCCGCCCAGAGATCTGAATGTGGGACTATTTCACCTCCAGAATATTTTACCCAAGAGGATGTCATCATCATTTAATCATACAGTAAAGCTGCATGCCCTCGGGAAAAATCACAGCTGTAGTTTCCCCTTGCTTTCAGCCGTTCGCAGTACCAGCACAGCAAGGCCGTTTGGTTAGTGATACAAGGCTATATCAGTCAATCATCCAGATTGTTGGCCCTGCAACTACTGAAAAGGCTGCTGCCCCTCTTCAGTAACCACACGTTTGTCTGGCCTCTCAACAGATACCCCTCCATTGTGGTTGCATCTACGGTACGTGCATCTGTATCGCTGAGGCACGCAAGTCTCCCCACGAACAGCAAGGTCCACGGTTCATATACTAGTAATGTAATAAATGATGATGATGATGTGGTCTCAAACTCCGAGGAGCGTAGGGGACAATGCGGGAGACCCGCACCGCCTATTAGGCAAGGTCCTAGCGGAGGTGGTTTGCATTTGCCCTCCTCCGACCAGAATGGGGATGAATGATGATGATGATGAAGAAGAAGACGACACCTAGTCATCTCGAGGTAGGGATAATCCCTGACCCCGCAGGGAATCGAACCCGGAACTCCGTACGCGGGAAGCGAGAACGCAACCGCAAGACCACGAGCTGCGGGCAATGAAGAGTATTAATAGTATTAAATAATTACTCAATTAAGCAGTTAATAATTTTTCTTCAAAAGTAGCAAATTTTTATGATTAATAGCCCTAAGTACTTGCTCTCTCCTCCTCAAATTTTCAGGTTGTCATTTATGACTGCCTCTACTGAATAGTAACATTTCTGCCCTGGTTTCTCATATAAGGATTTATTCATTGTTTCTAAATTTATGCTGAGCAATTCTCTTCCTTTCATTTTGTTATAAATTTTCATACCCATATAATGTAGAGTTTGAGCATAAATTTTTAAATGGTGAGTGGGCAGCATAAAATTATTTTGATTCCTGGTGTTGTAATCATATTGAAAATGATTTGCTACAAATAAATCAGGGTTACTGTACAAAGATAATCAGGTGTTATATGTATAGTGAGGGATCACTTAATATTCTTAGATTTTTTAGGCGTGGGTGACAAGATTTTCTTCGCCCTACATTGTGCACATTTCTAATGATGGTTTTCTGAAATGTTAGTATTCGACACATATGGTTTGAGTTACCCCAAAATACAATTCCATACCTTAATACTGACTCAAAGTAGCTGTGATATACTACTTTTTTATGCCCATACTGGTAACATTGTACAATATTCTCATTGCAAATGCTAGGTGATTTAATTTATTTGCAAAGTACTGTATACGTGATCCTCATGATAGATTTTTATCTAGTATCATTCCTAGGAATTTCACACAGCTGGCTTCCTGCAAATCCTGGTTTCTGTGACTGACCGGAGTATCATTTAATTTTGCTTGTTTTATTTTATACTGCACTAACTGAGTCTTTTCCATGTTTAATTTTAGCCCGTTTAAACCAAAGCAAGTATCTAATTTTTTTCTAAATTGTTTAATACAGTTTGTGGAATTTGATCAGCACTGTTACTTTCAATGTTAAAAGGTGTGTCATCTGCAAATAAAACTGAGTGACACTCAATATTAAGTGGCAGATCATTTATGTAAAACAAAAACAGAATGGGGCCTAAGACAGAACCTTGGGGGGTACTCCATGTTATAACCACTCTTTGTCTTCGGTTGGTTAGATAGGACTTAAACCATTCTAATATCGTGCCCCTAATTCCATACTTAAATGATTAATGGAAAATCTCATATAAGATGTGAAACAAATACTAACAAAGAGATAGAGGGGCTGGCCAGTACTTACCTCAGCTCAGTACAGCCGATAGATACACATAAAACAGAACTGAAAATTTACACTCCTAGCTTTCGGAACTTTGTTCCTTCATCAGGGAGGAGAGAGGGGAAAAAAGGGAAGAAGGGAAAGTGGATTCAGTTACTCACAACCCAGGTTATGAAGCAACAGGGAAAGGTAAACAGGGAGGGTAGCAAGGATGGAGGCATGGTTGTCAGAGGGAAGCCAAAGATATTCTACTGTAAGTACTGTGCCAGCTTCAAACCAAAGAGGATGCATACAGAAGTAAAGTATAAAGATAAACACAACTATGTAGGATGAAAAGATGCGTGAATGGCTAAAGAGGAAAGGGAAAGAGGAGAAGACTGAAGAGTGAATGGGAGTGAGGTTGTTTAACGTAGGTTCAGTCCAGGGGGATGGCGGGATGAAAGGATGTGTTGGAGTGCAAGTTCCCATCTCCGCAGTTCAGAGGGACTGGTGTTGGGTGGGAGAAGCCAAATGGCACATACGGTGTAGCAGGTTCCTAGGTCCCTAGAATTATGCTGGAGGGCATGCTCCGCTACTGGGTATTGGGCATCTCCTAGGCGGACAGTTCGTCTGTGTCCGTTCATTCGCTCAGCCAGTTTGGTTGTTGTCATGCCGATGTAAAAGGCTGTGCAGTGCAGGCACGTAAGTTGATAAATGACATGCGTAGTTTCACACGTAGCCCTGCCTTGAATTGTGTATGTTTTACCAGTAGCGGGGCTGGAGTAGGTGGTTGTGGGCGGATGCATGGGGCAGGTTTTGCAGCGGGGTCGGTTACAGGGGTAGGAACCGCTGGGTAGAGAAGGTAGTCTGGGAATATTGTAGGGTTTAACAAGGATGTTACGGAGGTTAGGGGGGCGACGAAAGGCAACTCTGGGTGGTGTGGGGAGAATTTTGTCAAGGGATGATCTCATTTCAGGGGTTGACTTGAGAAAGTCATATCCCTGGCGGAGTAATTTGTTGATGTTTTCGAGGCCAGGATAATATTGGGTGACAAGGGGGATGCTTCTGTGTGGTCTGGGGGTAGGAACATTGTTGTTGGACGGGGAGGAATGTATTGCTCGGGAAATCTGTTTGTGGACAAGGTCTGCAGGATAGTTGCGGGAGAGGAAAGCACTGGTCAGGTTATTGGTGTAGTTGTTGAGGGATTCGTCACTGGAGCAGATACGTTTGCCACGAATACCTAGGCTGTAGGGAAGGGAGCGTTTGATGTGGAAAGGATGGCAGCTATCAAAGTGAAGGTATTGTTGTTTGTTTGTGGGTTTGATATGGACAGAGGTGTGGATGTGAGCTTCAACAAGATGAAGGTCAACATCCAGGAAGGTGGCTTGGGTTTTGGAGAAGGACCAGGTGAAATTCAGATTCGAAAAGGAGTTGAGGTTATGGAGGAAATTAAGGAGTGTTTCTTCACCATGAGTCCAGACCACAAAGATGTCATCTACCCAGCGGTTCCTACCCCTGTAACCGACCCCGCTGCAAAACCTGCCCCATGCATCCGCCCACAACCACCTACTCCAGCCCCGCTACTGGTAAAACATACACAATTCAAGGCAGGGCTACGTGTGAAACTACGCATGTCATTTATCAACTTACGTGCCTGCACTGCACAGCCTTTTACATCGGCATGACAACAACCAAACTGGCTGAGCGAATGAACGGACACAGACGAACTGTCCGCCTAGGAGATGCCCAATACCCAGTAGCGGAGCATGCCCTCCAGCATAATTCTAGGGACCTAGGAACCTGCTACACCGTATGTGCCATTTGGCTTCTCCCACCCAACACCAGTCCCTCTGAACTGCGGAGATGGGAACTTGCACTCCAACACATCCTTTCATCCCGCCATCCCCCTGGACTGAACCTACGTTAAACAACCTCACTCCCATTCACTCTTCAGTCTTCTCCTCTTTCCCTTTCCTCTTTAGCCATTCACGCATCTTTTCATCCTACATAGTTGTGTTTATCTTTATACTTTACTTCTGTATGCATCCTCTTTGGTTTGAAGCTGGCACAGTACTTACAGTAGAATATCTTTGGCTTCCCTCTGACAACCATGCCTCCATCCTTGCTACCCTCCCTGTTTACCTTTCCCTGTTGCTTCATAACCTGGGTTGTGAGTAACTGAATCCACTTTCCCTTCTTCCCTTTTTTTCCCCTCTCTCCTCCCTGATGAAGGAACAAAGTTCCGAAAGCTAGGAGTGTAAATTTTCAGTTCTGTTTTATGTGTATCTATCGGCTGTACTGAGCTGAGGTAAGTACTGGCCAGCCCCTCTATCTCTTTGTTAGTATTAATTCCATACTTAGCCAGTTTACGGAGTAGGAAGGAGTGATTCACACTATCAAAGGCATTTGATAGGTCACAAAAAATTCTTGTCGCATGCAGTGAGTTTTCTAGAGGTGAGCTAATTTTATCAACAATATTATTTATAGCAGATACTGTGGTTTTGCCTTTTTGAAACCCATACTGATTTTTTGAGATTATTTTAAATTTTTCCATGAAATTTTGAATTTGTATGGTGACTACCTTTTCAAACATTTTTGATAGCGATGGAAGAAGAGAGACTGGGTGATAGTTTCACGTATGTTCTTGTGTGTCTTTTTTGAATAGTGGCTTAACTATTGTGTACTTCAGCGTGTCTGGGAAATAACCTTCTTCAAGGGACTTGTTAACTATTGTAGCTAGTGGCCGCACAATTATTTTAGAGACTGTTTTTAACACTTTCGTTGGTATCCCATCCCATCCTGCTGATGTTATACTTTTCAGTGATAGTATCACATTTTCTACATCTTTTACAGTAGTTTCAGTAAATGTACTGAAAAATTCACCGTCAAATTGCTCACTGTTGAAGAAATTTACCTTGTCTGGGTACTCTGCTACACTGACGTTAGATTTGTTTACATTTATAAAGAAATATTAAATAAATCAGAAATTTGAGCAGGATTTACAATAGTTTTATCTTCTATCTTGATTTCAGAAATATCATGGCCTCTACCTGTGGTGCCTGTTTCAGCTTTGATCACTGACCATAATGCCTTTGATTTGTTTTCACTATCCAATAGAAATCAATTATTTGCCAGTTGTTTGGCTGCCTTTACAACTTTTATAAAAATATTTTTGTACTCTTTTACATAGGCAATAAAATCAAGACTTTTGTTACATTTTAGTTCCCTATTAGCCATTCTTTTCTTGCACTCGAGATTTTTCTTCCTTCAGTAATCCACTTTTCTTTATTTACTACTTTTTTTATTATGTACAGTAAGGGGGAAAGTTTCATTAAAAACGTGTAGAAAGTTTTCCAAGAAAGTTGCAAAATATTTAGAGCATGAAATACTATGATCTATAGCCACTCCACCTTATTTAGTCTATGATAGAATAAGTTCATATTTTCTTTGCTGAACTGGCGTTAGTTGTAGTTTTTTTTTAGCAAGGATCTATTGTTTTTGGTAACTCTATAAACAAAGCGCAATGATCAGAAAGTCCTAAATCTACACAAAACTTATTTGCCTCATTATAAGTGCAATTGGTTAAAATTTTATCTATACATGTTGCAGACATTTTTTTTACTTGAGTAAATTCAGTGGAATTTGTGCTGAAACCTGATACTTGAATCATATCAATGAATTTTGTTGAGTTATTGGCTTCACTGGCTAGATCTACGTTGAAATCAGCAGTTATTATGACTCTTTTCTTAGTTTCTTTTTGAAGTTTTTGCAATAGACACTGGAATTTCAACAAAAAATGTTTCATTATTTCTGCACCTGGAATTCTATGCACAGATAAAATTACAATATTTTGCCCTAAGTCTACGCAGCAACTTTCAAATATACATTCTTCATTAAGGGAATCAAAATCAAGTCTAGCTCCATATTCCATTGATCTTTTTCCAAGTATGCACGATCCTCCTTGAGTTAAACTACTACTACAAAAGCTGCTGGCAACATAAAAATGATCAAGGTTATTTAAGATTTTGAAAAGAAATGAAATGATTGTATGGCATTGTTGGGTGGGAGGCCACATTCGGGGGAGTTCAGCCGCCATTTTGCAAGTCCTTTTTAGTTGACGCCACTTTGGCGACTTGCGAGTCAATAATGATTAAGGACGCACAACACCCAGTACCCTGCCAGGAACTGAACCCACACCCCCTGCGTGGTAGGCGGTAACGCTAAGGAGGTGGACTTAAGATTTTGATACTACCCTTTGTAAGCCGGTGTTTGAAAATACACAATGCTTGACTTTTAATACAGTCAGTAAATGAGTCTTGATAAAGCTGGTAAATGATAGTGGGGTAACACCACAAATAGCATAATTAAACAGCGCATAAAATATTATATTCAAAAATTATCATTATATCTTGGTCAAAGTTAGAGTTTTTTACTTGTTAAGGAAACTTGGCTATATGTCAGACTCATTAAAGCTATACTTTGATTAAATCTGTGACTATTTAAATTTGTACTTCAAAAATTGGATGCACATTGTGATATCTAGCTTAAATTTACATCAGCATGAAAGGCAATTAATCAGTTATATCACACCTGGATAACACCTTTCCATGGATTAAGCTGCAATTATAAATTTATCTACTAGTGTCAAGAATCATTTGCAGAGGAATTAATCTATACTGTTGTGCTCCACCTTTCCTCATATAAAGTATTAAAAGAACAACTAAAATTATTATTATTATTTAGCAGCTGGTTTACCCCCTGCCATTCTCCACACTCTAGGTATATTGAACTGCTCCAGTAATAACTCATTATAGTGCCAGGGCATGTCTAGCTAAAAACCAGCCAAGTTAGTATGGTGTACAGTCTGTCCCTATTATGAATATTTGGGATGGAATTTCCAGTTCCAGCATATACCTTAAAGTCAAGGGATACTTCCCAAAAACCTTGATCAGAACCAAGAGATGAGAACAAATTTTAATTTAGTTTAATTAGTGTGTGTAATTATACTCATTTAAATGTAGATACAATAAATTCAGTTGCTTGCTCGACATGTGCAGTGTACCTAAGGCAATGCTGATTGCAGCAGACAATATAGACAAACTGCTATATTGTAGCACAGGCTACATGCAAACAGCTACAAAAACAAATGAAAATTTCTGAAATGCAACATTGAATTTACAGAATCATTCAAAACTGAATCCATGTGATGAATGTTTCTAACTGCACGTGAGACAGAGAGGACCACATGCTACCCAGACCCAGGGAGGCAGCAGCCAAGAGCCGTTATATGAGACAAAGAAGACATCTGCCATCACTGGGACTTTAGCATCTAGCAGCTGTTTGAAGTATATGTCTACATAGGCACTCAGTGAACCACTGTGGACTAATAGGCAGAGGGTACTTAGCAATTTTACATATTAGTGTCTCTTCCCCATTCCAGTCACCTACGGAGCATGGGAAGAATGTGTGGTGTCACCGCCAGACACCACACTTGCTAGGTGGTAGCCTTTAAATCGGCCGCGGTCCATTAGTATACGTCGGACCCGCGTGTCGCCACTGTCAGTGATTGCAGACCGAGCGCCACCACACGCCAGGTCTAGAGAGACTTACTAGCACTCACCCCAGTTGTACAGCCGACGTTCATAGCAATGGTTCACTGACAATTACGCTCTCATTTGCCGAGACGATAGTTAGCATAGCCTTCAGCTACGTCATTTGCTATGACCTAGCAAGGCACCATAGCATTTGATAATTAATAATGTGAAGCATGTACAGTAACGAGGGATGTTCTACAATTGTGGATTAAAGTTAAGTATTACATCCACTACGTACTTTATTTGCTACTATTAATTCCCTTAACTGTTCCAGACCTCACGCCAATCTGCGTGAGCTTAAAAGCGTGCATTTTGGCCTCCTCTAGCAACTCAGTGTTGGCTCTTCTGCCAACACTTCAGAATGCCTGCTTAAATGCCAGTTGTAACTTGTCTAATTTTGTCTTCACAGTGCCTATGAGAGTGACATGTAGATGGCTCTTTATTCATCAATATCATGATTCTTGAAATTTTATAAGTCAGCTTTTGTGGGATAGTTTGAGTTTATTTTCAGGAGTCTGCCAATTTAAAATTTTTAAGATTCCTGCGACGTTCCCATGTGAGTCAAACAAACCTGTGATTATTTGTGATTTCCTTGTGTGTGTACATTCAGTATCCCCTGTTAGACCTATTTAGTATAGGCCCCCACATACCTGAGCAATATTCTAAGAAGAGACATGTGAACAGTTTGTTAGCAGTCTCATTTGTATAGACTGCCTAAATTTTTCACACCTGTCTTACCTATAACTGAGCCTATGTGATTATTCCCTTTCATATCCCTGCAAATTATTATATCCAGGTGTTGATAGTTTACATTGTAGTCATTGATAACTACACATTTTGATTATTTTATGAATAGAATAATTTAAATATTTAATGGAAAATCTCATATAAAGATGTGAAACAAATACTAACAAAGAGAGAGGGGGGCTGGCCAGTACTTACCTCAGCTCAGTACAGCTGATAGATACACAAAACAGAACAGAAAATTTACGTTCCTAGCTTTTGGAACTTTGTTCCTTCATCAGGGAGGAGAGAGGGGAAAGAAAGGGAAGAAGGGAAAGTGGATTCAGTTACTCACAACCCAGGTTATGAAGCAACAAGGAAAGGAAAACAGGGAGGGTAGCAAGGATGGAGGCATGGTTGTCAGAGGGAAGCCAAAGATATTCTACTGTAAGTACTGTGCCAGCTTCAAACCAAAGAGGATGCATACAGAAGTAAAGAGGTATATAGTATAAAGATAAACACAACTATGTTGGATGAAAAGATGCGTGAATGGCTAAAGAGGAAAAGGAAAGAGGAGAAGACTGAAGAGTAAATGGGAGTGAGTTTGTTTAACATAGGTTCAGTCCAGGGGGATGGCGGGTTTGAAAGGATGTGTTGGAGTGCAAGTTCCCATCTCCGTAGTTCCGAGGGACTGGGTATGATCTGAATTTTCACCAACCGCACGGCAGTTTTTTCATCTGAAGGATATCTGGTACATTATGATTAACACAGAATATAGCTCAGTTGCAAATTCTGCACAGAATATTATGGTGATTCCATCAGGCATTATAACCTTGTTCAGTTTCAGCTGTTTCTCAAAACTACTGCCACTAACGTCTGTATTACTCACATCTGCAGTGGTACAGCACTCCTGGATTCACCTTTGTAAACGATCATTTAAAAAAAGATTTCACTTCTTTTTCTTTGCAGCCCACAATTTCAGTTCCTGTGTCATCTATGTGTGGTTGGATTCTAAATTCGGTTTCCTTTACAACCTTCACATATGATCAGAATTTCTTTCAGTATTGCGAGAGGTCTTTTGATGATTTTGGTTGGTAGAATTTAAGACTTCACACATAGCCCCTCTAAAAGACAAACATATATTTATTTTTCTCTCTCTCTACCTATCTCAAGACCTATACTTGTTTTACACCTGTTTTTCAGTAGTAGTTGTTTCTTTATAGACTGTATACCTTGGATGGTGAAATAATCCATCTAATCCCTGCCCCCCCCCCCCCAAAAAAAGAGAAGTATTCTACTAGGTACTACGTATCTATTCAGTGCTCTGTCTATTCTTTTCCTAAATGTAAGCCACAGTTCTTCCCGATTTTCATTGCTAAAGCTAAAGGTTTTAAGTTCTTTCTTGAAATGTGATACTACTGGCTCTTTATCTACTTCACTGGACATGCTGACCTTTCTATTGGTTTTAGTTGCCCTTGTGCTTCGTTAATTAGTGTTACAACTAGCTCATGATCACTTTTAACATTTTCAATGAGCACATCCTCAATGGGCTTTGTTGCCATTAAACCAAATATATTTTCATCATTGTGATTTGTTCTGTGTATGTGTTAATAATAATAATGCATATCAAGTACATGTGAAATTCAAAAACAGCTGCTCAGTGCTTACCTTCAGAAGCCACAACAGCTCAGTAACCCTAATAAAAACGCCCTAAGGTTCATCAGTGACCTTCCCATCTCACATCCACCACACAGAATGTTTCTTTTCTTGGCAGTACCATTCAGAATTACAGGTTTCTCTTACATGGATGAGAATGAATATGGTGGGTGGGTAGGAGTTGACAAAGGTCATTCATAACCCAGCCTGATAGTGTCAATTTAGAACGCGGAAAAACAGAGGAGAAAATGAAGGGGAAATGGCTGAATATTCGAGTTTGCCGGGAGATATGGCCTGTGTCGCTGACAATATATCTCGAGGGTGGTCCTATCGAGCCAGCCTAAAATTTAACATTCCACAAGTTATATTATGAACTACACACAAAATGCATTTCATTATTAAGATGTTCAAATTTATGCAACTGTATAGTATGACATGGCTATTTTGGGAGGAGACTACAGTGATCTAACGAGAAACATGGAGACATGCATACATAATGTCAACATACGTGTGAAGTTCATCATCATCAGACTGGGATAACCACAATAACGACAAGACCAAATTATTTTTACAATCACTTCAGAAACATAATTTTTGAAACAAGTGCTGCTTGATGGTGAGCAGTCTGCCAGAGACTTGCATCTGCCTTGAGTTGTTTATTTGATTAACTTTAGTGCCTGCTGCCACTACCCAAGTAATCATTGAACTTGACAGCCAGTGATTTCGAAGTGTTATCGTTTCTGCCAAAGCTGTTGTTCCAGACCTCAGCTTATTCATCACACTGTTTTCATTTGTTCCTTGTTTAATTAAGCTCTGGATTATTTAAGCATTATTCACAGTGTTTCATAGAACATCTCAAACACTGTTCATATGACAATGTATTTACAATGTGCAGCCATATATAGGAAGGGAGGCTACCTCATTTTGGAGAGAGCCAAAGAATATTATTACTGATCAATAACCAATGATGAAGAAATTGATGAAATGTATGATGAGATAAAAGAAATTATTCAGTTAGTGAAGGGAGACGAAAATTTAATAGTCATGGGTGACTGGAATTCAAGAGTAGGGAAAGGGAGAGAAGGAAACATAGGAAGTGAATATGGATTGGGGGAAGAAATGAAAGAGGAAGCAGTCTGGTAGAATTTTGCGCAGAGCGTAACATAATCATAGCTAACACTTGGTTTAAGAATCATGAAAGAAGTTTGTATACATGGAAGAACCCTGGAGATACTAAAGGATATCAGATAGATTATATAATGGTAAGATAGAGATTTAGGAACCAGGTTTTAAATTGTAAGACATTTCCAGGAGCAGATGTGGACTCTGACCACAATCTATTGGTTATGAACTGTAGTCTAAAACTGAAGAAACTGCAAGAAGGTGGGAATTTAAGGAGATGGGACCTGAATAAACTGAAAGAACCAGAGGTTGTACAGAGTTCCAGGGAGAGCATAAGGGAACACATGACAGGAATGGGGGAAAGAAATACAGTAGAAGAAGAACGGGTAGCTTTGAGGGATGAAATAGTGAAGGCAGCAGACGATCAAATAGGTACAAAGACGAGGGCTAGTAGAAACCCTTGGGTAACAGAAGAAATATTGAATTTAATTGATGAAAGGAGAAAATATAAAAATGCAGTAAATGAAGCAGGCAAAAAGGAATACAAACGTCTCAAAAATGAGATCGACAGGAAGTGCAAAATGGCTAAGCAGGGATGGATGGAGGACAAATGTAAGGATGTAGAGTCTTATCTCACTAGGGGTGAGATAGATACTGCCTACAGGAAAATTAAAGAGACCTTTGGAGGATGGAGAACCACTTGCATGAAGATCAAGAGCTTTGATGGAAACCCAGTTCTAAGCAAAGAAGTGAAAGCAGAAAGGTGGAAGGAGTATATAGAGGGTCTATACAAGGGCGATGTACTTGAGAACAATATTATGGAAATGGAAGAGGATGTAGATGAAGATGAAATGGGAGATATGATATCGCGTGAAGAGATTGACATAGCACTGAAAGACCTGAGTCGAAACAAGGCCTCCAGAGTAGACAACATTCCATTAGAACTACTGACAGCCTTGGGAGAACCAGTCCTGACAAAACTCTACCATCTGGTCAGCAAGATGTATGAGACAGGTGAAATACCCTCAGACTTCAAGAAGAATATAATAATCCCAATCCCAAAGAAAGCAGGTGTTGACAGATGTGAAAATTACCGAACTATCAGTTTAATAAGTCACAGCTGCAAAATACTAACACAAATTCTTTACAGATGAATGGAAAAACTGATAGAAGCTGACCTCGGGGAAGATCAGTTTGGATTCCGTTGAAATGTTGGAACACATGAGGCAATACTGACCCTACGACTTATCTTAGAAGAAAGATTAAGGAAAGGCAAACCTACGTTTCTAGCATTTGTAGACTTAGAGAAAGCTTTTGACAATGTTGATTGGAATACTCTCTTTCAAATTCTGAAGGTGGCAGGGGTAAAATACAGAGAGCAAAAGGCTATTTACAATTTGTACAGAAACCAGATGGCAGTTATAAGAGTCGAGGGGTATGAAAGGGAAGCAGTGGTTGGGAAGGGAGTGAGACAGGGTTGTAGCCTATTCCCGATGTTACTCAACCTGTATATTGAGCAAGCGATTAAGGAAACAAAAGGAAAGTTTGGAGTAGGTATTAAAATCCATGGAGAAGAAATAAAAACTTTGAGGTTAGCCGATGACATTGTAATTCTGTCAGAGACAGCAAAGGACTTGGAAGAGCAGTTGAACGGAATGGACAGTGTCTTGAAAGGAGGATATAAGATGAACATCAACAAAAGCAAAACAAGGATAATGGAATGTAGTCTAATTAAATCAGGTGATGCTGAGAGAGTTAGATTAGGAAATGAGACACTTAAAGTCGTGCAGGAGTTTTGCTATTTGGGGAGCAAAATAACTAATGGTGGTCGAAGTAGAGAGGATATAAAATGTAGACTGGCAATGGCAATGAAAGCATTTCTGAAGAAGAGAAATTTGTTAACATAGAGTATAGATTTAAGTGTCAGGAAGTCGTTTCTGAAATTATATGTATGGAGTGTAGCCATGTATGGAAGTGAAAAGTGGACGATAACTAGTTTGGACAAGAAGAGAATAGAAGCTTTCGAAGTGTGGTGCTACAGAAGAATGCTGAAGATTAGATGGGTAGATCACATAACTAATGAGGAGGTAATGAATAGGATTGTGGAGAAGAGGAGTTTGTGACACAGCTTGACTAGAAGAAGGGACCGGTTGTTAGGACATGTTCTGAGGCATCAAGGGATCACCAATTTAGTACTGGAGGGCAGCGTGGAGGGTAAAAATTGTAGAGGGAGACCAAGAGATGAATACACTAAGCAGATTCAGAAGGATGTAGATTGCAGTAGGTACTGGGAGATGAAGAAGCTTGCACAGGATAGGGTAGCATGGAGAGCTGCATCAAACCAGTCTCAGGACTGAAGGCCACAACAACAACAACCAAAAGAATAAAATACCAACATCAATCAGTAGACAGTAGAATGTTGTTAAGTCTTTGTGTGGCATATAGTCAGGAAAAAATGGATAAATCATATTTCAATTCACTGTTATAATGTGATCATGTTTAGGCAGTTATACCACAAAAATAATTATTACTTCTGGGCACACAATAATCAGAATGTGAATGCATCTCACGGTTTCTATCTATTCTCATCAGATAGGTTACAATTTTCTGAGTAATTTGATCAATTTAATGTAAGAAGGAGAAAATAAATGCAAATTGACTTTGGGGTACCTACCTACGCACAGCCCAGGGATTTGTTTCAAGCTCCACACAACATTAATCGTATGATGAAATCAATTATTAAAGAACGAGCAGTAAGAGAAAAACCATAGCATTAATACACATGACTAGACTAGAAGGAAAACCTTTCTATAGAAATCAAAATAGTAATTTCTATCACAAAATCAAACTGTATAATAAAGCACACAAAGAAATGAAACATAACTTAAGTCAACATAAAGGCAGTTAAATTTTACCGTTCAAATTAAACACACTACATGGTAAAGATTTACTTAAGCTACTCACAGATGGTAGAAACGCTATTAAAAGTTTGTAAAAATTAAAAGATTTTTATCATTTCACAATACACACAAGAGTATGATGCATGTTACTGAAAAACTGCATGCCCAAAATGTTTTACAGAAAATTGTAACCAGTTTTTATCTTCCTGAGTTCAACATTTTCATTGCAGAGGTATGCTGGCCCATTGTTTCAGACAGATAAATGGAAATGCACAAAGAATGCACTGAAGAGGCAAGGATGTCATGTTCCTTGTGACAGCAGACAGACATATGGGTAGCAAGTCCAGTGCACACAGTGACTTATAATGAGAAGGAAATAGTGTGACACTACTTTTGGGATTATCTAGAACTGTATTTAATTATATGTAAGCAATTTTGCTAACTTTTACTTGTGTTTTGTTATTGTATTAAGCTGACATATCTAATATCACCATAAAATCCTGAATAAGAAACTGACTACATTTTTCAATACTACATGTACTGTTCCCTGCTAAAGAAAGCCAATAATTTTTTAACAATTCATCAATGGAAATTAGATATACTGTAGACACTAGTAATATAAGAGTAGTTTGAAGTTCTCTCATCTCACCAATATCTCTCATAAATTATTGTACCTACGCAATTACTGTGAAAATGGTACCTTTCACAAGTTTGTAATGAACATGATTAACTTAAAAATATAACAAGCTGAAAGTGGCACTGCAAATTAAAATATTTTAATAATAGAAAAATATAAGAACCTGACAATCTCATTGCAGATAAAATGTTTTAAAATTGTGCAGAGGGTACGAAATTATGCATAAAGAGTTATCCTTATCTTCACTAGAGGAACAGTTGTTTCAGAGTTGTCTAAAAATTTCAAAAATCTTCTGAACTATCTAAATAGTCAGGCAAAAAACATAATTGTTCTTAGGCATTTCAATGTTAATTTCAAGGACATCAGTAAAAAAGGGCAGAAACCTACTAAAAACATACAATATGGACATGTATGTAAAAGATACCTCCAGATATGGCAGCAAAAGTGAAAATACTATTGACCAAATATTGATGACAAATCAAAATGTGGCCTTAAATCTGAGGTATTGTATACTGCTTTCTCTGACCATCAAGGGTTAAATTGACTCTACAGAAATCTCATGATCAAAGTGACAACAGGAGATATATAGAGAGAAGAGTAATTAATGATGACAGCATTAGGGTCTTTAATCTGATGTTAAAAAATATAGCCGGCTGAAGTGGCCGTGCGGTTAAAGGCGCTGCAGTCTGGAACCGCAAGACCGCTACGGTCGCAGGTTCGAATCCCGCCTCGGGCATGGATGTTTGTGATGTCCTTAGGTTAGTTAGGTTTAACTAGTTCTAAGTTCTAGGGGACTAATAACCTCAGCAGTTGAGTCCCATAGTGCTCAGAGCCATTTGAACCATTTTAAAAAATATAAAGTGGTACATGGAAAGCAATAGTTCTGTAGATACAAAATTCCACAAGTTCTTATCAAATTATAAATACTGCTATGATATTTCATTTCCTCTGAAGAGAATGAAAATGAACAAAAAATCAAATTCATGAATCACAAATGAAATCAAAGAGTCATCAGAAAGTCTCAAAATGCTATATATGTGTGCAAAGCAAAATACTATCTTGAAACCATACATAAAGTGTTATAGGAAAAAGCACAGGGAAGCTATAGCTGCTGCAAAAAAGAAGCAAAATGATTCATATATCAGAAAGGGTAATAACAAAATGAAACCTATGTGGAATGTTATTAATAATCATACAGCCAAACATGAAAATGCAGTAATAAAATCACCATAAAACACAGAAATGAAATTGTTGATGATCCAGTTCTAATAGCTAATATATTTAATGATCATTATATTAACATAGCCCACAACCTGATCACCACTAAATATAATATAAAGACAAAGGTAATATCTCCAAAAAATGAATGGACAATGTACCTATATCCCATAACACACAAAGAAGTACAAATGGCTACCAGCAAACTAAAGAGTACAATGAGCTGTGGATTTGATGGTATCCCTGACAAAATTATTACATACCAGTACTCATAATGTTGTCTCTCAACTTGCGGACATAATCAATGACACCTTTGAAACTGGTTTGTTTCTAAGTAAACTTAAGCAGACAACAGTAATACCAGTTCATAAAAGCGGTGACAAGTTTCACATTAAATATTTCAGATCACTATCATTGTTATCTGTATTTTCGAAAATAATTGAAAAAATAGTGTATGACAGATTGCTAGGCTTCCAAAACAATGCACAGAAAGGTTTCAGAAAAAGGCAAATCTACACAAACGGCTCTCTTCAGTTTGCTAAAACTAGTTTAAAAAGCTACTGCGGACAAGGAACTGATCTGTGGGTTGTTTTTGGACCTTTTTGAAGAATCTGATGTTATAAATCTTAATCTATTGCTGTTAAAACTGTATAATTATGGTGTCCTATTTCCTATGAGTGGTTCAAGTCATATTTAACTGATAGGAAACAAAGAGTACAAATTTCTCAGGATGGAAATGTGTACCATTTTGAATATAGAGTGTTAATTATGGGATGCCCCAGGGCTTGGTATTGGGACCACTGTTATTCTTGATTTTTTATGAATGACCTACCACAACAGTTTTCAACAGCTGATACCATATTATTTGCTGATGACACCAACTACATTATAAAATGGAAGAATGATTAAGAGATGCGGCAAAAAATCAATAAAACAGCAGAAGTTGCAGAAAAATGGTTTAAAGATAACTGTCTAGCTGTCAATCACAAGAAAACTCTGTGGATGAATTTCAATTACGTAAGGAACAAAAATAGGACCAATGTAAAATTCACATTGCCAAATAGCCAAATTCAGCAACAAAAAATTAAACAAGTACTGTTACATAAGAGGGGTTAAAGATTGCTGCAATACCGAAACAGTGTGAAGTTCACAGTCTTGAAGTATGGTATAGTGTTCTGGGGAAATACCTCTTTTGCAAAGCAGTCTTTTAAGCTCCAAGGGAAAGCTGTATGATTAATAAGTGATGTTGCTTACAGAGCACCATGTAGACGTACCTCTAAGGAATTAAAAATCATACCCTAACCATCTATATTTATATTTGAAAGCATCTGCTTCATTAAGAACTATCAAGATTCAGCTTTGAATAGTGAGATCCACAATGATCAAACAAGGAACAGGGATGATTATCATAGGGATGTGCACACAAAATCAATATATCAGAACAGTGCTGTTTACAAACCAAAAATTCTGTACAGTGCATCTCCAGATTGCATAAAAAAACCGAACATTAATAAATTCAAAAAAGAACTGAAAAATTTACTAATAAACAACAGCTTCTCAGGATTAATGACTAATAGGAATTTTGCTCAAATCTGTAGGTCTGCTTCGTAACTCTCTAAACAAAAATTCATAATTACCAACCATTCCTAGATAAAACCAAACTTCTTTCATCCATATATGTATCTAATTATGCATCTAGCTTTTGTGTCATATGTTACTATGCCTAGTTAACTGAAGCACTGGTACTTAATAGTTTCAGTAAAATCGACCAAGGGGTTTTGCTAGTTTTTATTCTATCTGTATGTAAGTGCATAATTTCATAATCAAATTACGGAGAATAATGTTTTTGTTATAAAGATGTGTTAATAGCAATGATAAGATTTTGTACACGATGTAAATATGTAATATTTTATACTGTTCTGTACTTTAAAGTCCAATATCATGAATGTGATAATGCGGGTGATAAATAAATAAACTAAATTGTATTGTGCAAGAAAGGCATCACTAGTCTGTATACCAACTCGCAATATATAGCAATTTCACAGAAAAAAGCAACTTTAATGCCCTGCTGTTCACCCTGTACGAGAACAACTGTAACAAGAGCCGAGCATGACAAATAGTCAAGTGAGGACACACGTATTCTGTTTTTTTAATAAAACAGATTTAATGAAATGTTGCAAATTTCAAGAGTAGAATGTATCAACTGAAACACAGTTACTCTTAAAAATGGTTTCTCACTTACCTACTTTTTAGGATTGTTTACTAGGGCATAAGAAGAATTCTCCCCATTTCCTGCAAATTCTCTTTTGTGTGTATAGTTGCCTTGGTCACGAAGAATAATTTAATATTAATTCTATACACAATAATAACTAGCATCCTGTTGCTAACTATGCTCACCTCAGGTCGGGACAATGGTGTAAAAACAAGGGGTCTTCATACATCTCAGTAAGAAACAGTTCCTGTAAATCATAACCTCACTGTCTGACAGAATGATCTTGTTGGAAAATGGCATATAACATATGGTTTCATTTTTATTTATTAACCTTGAGTTTAATTTGACTAGGTTTTCAAGAATAACAATTGCCATTACTAAAAAAATAAATTTATTCAAAATTTAAAATATACTGAACACAGTTTTGTATAAAAGATTAATATACATACATAGTTTCATGAAGCTAAAAAACCATTTAAATGCACCTCAGATCACCAACTGTGTTTTTACACACTTTGTACTTTATACAAACAATGAAAAAGTTTTACACTGATATGATTTTCAGCACTTAATTTTATATTTTATAATATAATTCACATAATCACTACAAAAATTGGTTTATCAAACACATGCAAAAAATAGATCACAACACTTCGTCAACAGTTTCCGAAGACCAGCAATTGCTACACCCTCATTGGTAATGCTCATTCACTTTGGATGTAATATTGGATGTGAAATATTTAACGAATTCCGTGAGCAAATGTCAACAGCCTCAGGCAATCAGCAATTACTACATTTTACAAAATGAAAACTGATACTAACTTTAGATACAAACAATTAGATGAAATGAGTGCCAGAAATTGGTAATGTTAATCAGACCATACTTAGCTTCCAGTTTTTAGTAAGTATGTACTAAATCCATGAATTATTGTTATTTTACCAATGCTGGATAATATTCCGTATTCTGACTTTTTCCTGTATTTTGTACTGGTACATTCTGATTGATTTGGTTATACCACCTCACTCTATATATTGTATCTCCTGTCTATTGACTATTTATAAAACTATTGTAACATTGTACTTATAACTCCTGCATATAATTTTGTTTATATTTTATAATTTGACGTTGTTTGTTGCTTCTGTAAGCTTAACGACAATAAAATATTATTATTATTGATCTTTTCAACTTTAATAGCTGTTATACTTTTTCCACGATTTTGAAGGAGCTTCAAAATAATTGCCAAGTTTTCACTAACTAAATAACAGTGAGAACTAATCAATCAATAGATACAGTATTTAATTTCACATTAACAAACTGCACAGAGCAGCTAACTGTATTAAATATAAAACTATAAAAATTGCTTTATTTTACAATATACAAAAATGAGCAGATAACCAGAAAATGGAAAGCAGTCTCCACTGTGTGCACTTCCTTGAAACAAAAAATACAAGTCAACTACACTGTCAAAGGAGATCCCTGACTGACAAAAAATATTCCAAACAGCGACTTTTAAACAATTCCAAATAGACAGTTTTGCTATTTTTATTGACCTCAGATTAACAGCCTGCAGCTCTCAGACTAAGTATTCAATACAAAATACTTTTAACCAAAAGTTCAAGAAAGGTTTTAATATACCAAAAGAAGCACAATATGGATGTTACAACGAAGTTTAATACTCATTAATTGGTAGACTCAATGGGTGACAATATGGCATATACAAATAAAATTCTCCACTTATATGGTCACTTGGCGAAATGCGTGAAGTGTCAGCAGTGCGTGGAAATCCTGACACTGCACTGAGTCTCTGCTTCTCAAACCAAGGACAAGTGTGCGTGGCAATGTTTACAGTGGGTTTCAGTAATGGTTATTTAGTATGGTGGTGGGTGGGGTGGGTGGGGGCTTGGGGGGGGGGGGAGGGGGGGTTGGCTGGTATCATTGTTTTCCTTCGACCTTTATAAGTCAAGTGAAATATTTGGTTCCAGATTTCTCGGACATTTTTGTCTGGTTTATTCTCGAGGTTTTCATATTTATTGTTTTTCGGTATTGTTGTTCTGGAATATTGACATTATTATGGTATATTTACCTAGTCCCTGCCCAAGACCCTATACTTTCACTCCATTAGTTTCATTTTATTGTTGAAGTGAAATATTTCGCATGTTTATATCTTTGTTTGTTGGTGTATCTAGACTTTGTGTTTGCCATATTGTATATACTGGGGCAAGGGGTGTCCGCCATCTTGATGACGTCATGGGTCAAAGCAGACAGGTGGAATCAGACACTTCTGTATTGGCTCCGTCTCCACTCAAGATTCAATAACAGCATCTCTAACAGCGATGTGGGGAAAAAACCTATGAAGTTGCACAACAGTTCACAGCCGATGTTAAACTGTAACTCTCCTATAACAGGCAGATAAGCCTGTTGAAAGATGACAGGAAAGCAAAGGCACGTCAACTCCATAGAACCGTCCCTAGTATAGCACCACCGTGCTCAAATCATCCTTCAGGTCGACACCAGTCCCAGAATCTTTCATTAAAATGACAATATCCAATGAAGGCCCTAATGCCTGGCTCAACTACATAATTTGGACTAATGGAATTCTGTCCCGCTTAATAATGTACGACTTCACAGTATATAAACAGCTGATGGTGGACTGTGTAAACTTACATAAATACTTTGTTTTAAATAAATATAAAAACAAGAACTGATTGATTTAAAATAAGGAACAGCAGCGTTCTTTCTGTTCAAAGTAATTACTTTCTTGTACCTAACATAGAAAAGGGAAACTAGAATGAATTCCCAGAATTATCAGTATGAGTAAATTACAATTTAAAGAAATATTAGTTGTGGAAACGCATCTATGGTGTAAGCTAGATTGGAAATGTGAGTTTGTGAACTGGCAAAACCAATGTTTTTGAATAAAAAATAATTCTTTCTGAGAAAAGTGATTTGAAGGACTAAGAAAGGAAGGCAAGTACACTGAGACAATGCTTATAGTGAACACAGTGCACACATCAGGATTTTTTTTGTTACCTCACAAACAAGAATTTCAAATTAAAAAATGCAGTAACAGTAACAGATTGTGATTAAAGGAACTACTAACAGCTTTACCCGAAAACCTGAAACCATTTTACAAGAAGCTGTTTCAAACAAGCTTTACATATTTCATGAAAGAGTTTTCATCTGCGGTCAGTCACTATGTAATTGTAACATGAAACTGGACTATATCCTTTAATCTCCAAGTGGTTTGTAGTTCACTTTCGTTCTACAAATGACGAAGGGCTAAATAAGGATTTCTTCTTTCAATAATTCTATCTTAGCTGCCAGTAAATTTAGGAGGTCGTTTTTCTCTAAACGCTGCAAGTCCCTCAATTCTGTCTTTGGTTGATATAACCTGAGCATAGCAAGCTTCCTCAATGGTATAACCTGTGTTGATGTCTACGTCCATTGATTTATTAATTGCCTTTTTTGCCATTCTAATGCCAACCGGCGCATTAGGAAGTATACTTCTAGCAACTGCTAGTGACTTTTGATAGGCAGCATCGTTGTGTTCATTCTGTTCCACAACGTAGTTCACAATGCCTCTCTCGTAAGCTTCAACACCACTGATAGTTCGGGCGGTGAAAATTAATTCCTTTGCAAACGCAGGGCCAACGAGGCGAGGTAACTTCTGTGTTCCTCCTGCACCCGGAAGGATGCCAACTTTTGTCTCCACTAGCCCCATTTTGCACGTATTCGACGCAACTATAATGTCACAGCCTAAAGCCATCTCAAATCCTCCGCCAACAGCAAGACCATCAAGAGCTGCTATTACCGGCATCGGTAAACTTTCTGTAGATTTCACAATAAACCTAAGCCGATTAACAAATGGCAATACTTCATCTTCTTTCATTTCCAATCTTTCCTTAAGATCAGCACCAGCACAAAACACACCAGGCACCAAACTTCTTAATATCACTACACGAGCATCATCGAGATGTTTTAAATTCTCCAGTAAATCTGTTAGTTCCGAGACTATTGTCTTTCCTAACGCATTTCTTGCTTTCGGCCTGTTCAATCCAAGAACTATTATTCCGCTGTCATTTCCTTTTAATGAATCAACACAAACTTCACTTAAATTCGCTGATTTTAAAGCAGATGAATATGTTCTAACACTCAAGCTGCATTTAATCAAGTGTCTAATTAACGTTTTAGGTACAAGCATTGTAGCGTAGTTGTGGCTTTCACGATGCACAACTTAAATCGCTATCACGGCACACACACAACACACACTGTATGTTTCAGTGAGAACTGCGCGACGTAATCAGTAATTCAAGGACGTTAGAATAACCTCCTTGCATATAATCACACACAGTCGATATCAACAATCAAAAGATGAAAACATCCGTTTTGGTGCATGGCGGAGATGACGAAAGATGAATTGTGGCGGCACATTTAAATGTTCACCGTGATCTTAGGTTTACAGGAACATTAAAAAAAAAAAAAACCTTAGAGATGAGAAAATGAACAGATTTTGACACTCGGCCAGTTTCAAGAAACAATGATCGTCTTGCTTTTGTAAGGGGACTAGAAAAGTGGCTGGATGCATTGCAGTACAAGTTTTGGACCGACGTTGTTTTTCGTTTACATATTTACATTTTTTTACATATTGACATTGTTGTTGCTGTGACTATTACTTTCATCAAAATCGTAAGTCATCACTAATTGTGATTTTATTACAATGCACGATGAATTTAGAGCCGTGGGGGCTTATCTGCAGGTGATTGACAGCAGTTTAAAACTTTTATTTTTTAATACAGTGGCGTAATAATAATAGTAGTAGTAGTAGCAACAGCAGCAGTAGTAGTGCAGTAATAGCAGTAGTAGAATTAGAAGAAGAAGAGTGGAGATACTGGTATGTAGAAATTACATAGGATAGTAAATCTGCGGTAAAATATTTGAGGGTTTTAGGATGCGTTATAACGCCAAAGAAATGTGAATAAGATTCAAGTTACAAAAAAAGACTCAGAATGAAGGCAGGGTTCTACCTTTCAAAGAGTTAGAATGCCATGTAATAGTAAAAGAGAGGTAACTAATTTGCCCAGTTTTCCTTCTAATATGCTTCCACTAAATTATAGAAAAATTTGTTCACAGGTTAGTTACAGATAAAAATGCAAATGCTTTACTCACCTTTGAGCATCTGTACAAGCAATCAGTCTCATCAAAATTAAAAAAATAATAATAATAGTAATAACAATAACAGAAAAAATTTGCAAATGTCATTAAGTACAAGAAAATTGAAAGATATATACACTGCATGTTTAAGTAAAAGGCACAAACAAATAATTACATAATAGAGCAATTACATGATAAATGTGTTACGTAGTTAAGTGAATGGCAAGTATAATAAATAGTTAAACAAGTAAATGATGATAAGCATGTAGGTCAGCGATGTAACGACCTCAGCAAACACAATGTACTATACAAAAATCAATTAGGCTTCCTCAGGTAATATCAAGTGAACACGCCATATCCTCATTTACCAACAAAATCTTAGAACCCATTAACATGTGATATGTCCAAAAACTTCAACCACATACAGCTGTGTCAAGATGTTCTTGCTTGGCTAGTTTATCATTTTGCCTATAGATCATATTTTACAATTATATTAGACTGTCGTGTATTTTACTTTGATATTCAGTAGGCCTAATGCGATTAAATAAAGCAATCACCAAGAATAAAAAGCATACGTTGCACAGTAACGGCAAAGAGCATATATAACAGCAAAAGCATAGATTCTCATTTCCAACATAGACATATCATTTGCCAGTTTTATGTAGATAAACAAATTTATTAGAAATTTGTCACTGATATATACACACAACTTTTTGTAATAATAATGTTAACAGACAGTTAATAGCAATGCACTGTGATGATAAATGCTAATAACCTGCATTGATTTATGCAACACTTTTGCGTACATAAGGAAAGTCTACAAATTATATGCTTTTGTCCTACTGCAGAAAATACTAATCATTTATACAAACTGAAAACTAATGTTTTAGATCATATATGTTAGCCTTACTGCAGAAAATATTTAGACATTTATACATAGTGAAAATTTATGTTAATCATATTTGCACCAATACACTTAATCTATATGTTCATTTCTGTATTTTCAGCACTACACTTTGTTTTTCTTTTTCCTTCTTGTGGGAAATTTGTTTCCACATGAAAAGTGGAGTACTTAACTCCATTCCCAATTTTAAAATCACATAACTTGTGTTATGGATTTGCCTGCAACTAGATCCTGAGAGGAGGTGTTTCCTCAGTTTCCTTTTGAAGGTGCTCATTTCCTTTACACTCTTTGTGCTATGAGGCAGTCATCATAAAATAGGTGTCATGCATTTGTAGGGTACCTATTAGTCACCCTCAATCTTTTCCTGCATATGTGGTAACTGTCTCCAGTTCATGTTGTGGTCATAAAACTTTTTATATAGAAATGCTCAACAATTTACCATTAAAAGAAAAACTTAGTACAGATAATATTTTAAATTAATTGAATTTGTTTTTGCAGTATCCCTGTAGTATTAGTTTTGCTACACACCTGATGGCTTTCTTTCGAAGTCTTAAAATCCTCCGGAATGCGTACATCTGTTGCTTCTCTGCATACTGGTATACTGTACTATATGTGTGAAAAGGATAGTTGCTCACCATATAGTGGAGATGCTGAGTCAGAGACAGGCACAACAAAATGACTGTCGGAAAGTGAGAGTGCGCACAACCAGGTCTTTTGTCAAAAATAGACAAAAAACACACACACACACACACGAGACCACAGTCTCTGGCAACTGAAGACTGCGAGCAGCAGAGCACATGAAGGGTGAGGCAACCATGTACTGAGGTAAGGAGAAGGCTGGAGAGGGAAGGGGGAGGGATAGCAGAGTAGGGGTTGAGGATGACAAAGTGCTGCTTGTGGGAGTGAACAGGTGGAGAGAGGATAGGGCAGCTAGGTACAGTCAGTTGGTTAGATGGAGGTCGGGGGGGGGGGGGGGGGGGGGGAGAGGGATTTCGGAAAAGGTGAGAAGTAAAAAAACTGGGTGCATTAGAGGAATAGAGGGCTGTGTAGTGCTGGAATGGGAACAGGGAAGGGGCTAGACTGTTACTCACTACTTCCCAAAGTCCCGCCGTCCCCTTGTCCATCCTTACCTCTCCTATTCACAACCCCTTGCCTCATGGTTCTTATGCCTGTAATAGACCTAGATGCAAGACCTGTCCCATACATCCCCTCACCACCACCTACTCTAGTCCAGTCATAAACATTATCAAAGGCAAGGCTAACTGTGAAACTAGTCATCTGATCTACAAGCTAAGCTGCAACCATTGTGCTGCATTCTATGTGAGTATGAAAACCAGTAAACTGTCTGTCCACATGAATGGCCACTGACAAACTGTGGCCAAGAAACAGTTGGACCACCCTGTTGCTGAGCACACCGCCCAACACGATGTTCTTCATTTCAGTAACTACTTCACAGTGCCATCTGGATCTAAATTGTGCAGGTTGCTCCTTGTCCCACCATGCCGACCATTATAAGTCAAGCAGCATTCATGTACCAAATAGTTTTGAGACTTCGGTTTTACATATCTTATGGAAAAGAATGACATGAGAGCAGTTGTTTTCTATTTTTTGTGACAATGATTTATATCAGCTGGTCTACCTCATGTATCATTATATCCAAGTGGCTTATAAATGTTAATCTACATTTAGATCCGATGTTGGCATCTTTAGTGTATTGAAACCAGTTATCCAGTAAACAGTATTTAAGCGATCTTGGCTTTGGAATTATTTCTACAACAGAGTGATCACCCCACTACACACGATGTGTTCATTGCTAGTTTGTAATCAGAACTTACAATCAAACTACATATGTGATCCTAAGAGTATCTGGTGCTTTGTAACTAGACATTTGAAATTTGTGATGCATTGTTGTTATATTCAGTTCTGAAGCATACAGTCACATTTTTTGACAAATGAATATTATAATGAAACATGCAAGAAAAAGAAAGTTTTGAACCACTTTCATGGCTTCCATATTTCATGTGTTTTTTAAGATATTAGAAAACTTTCTATTGATAATTGTTTTCAACCACAGGAAATCGCTATGTACAACCACTGGAGTAACAGAGGTAAAAGTAAACCAGTACTGTTAAATAGCTTTGACTGTACTTTAAATAAACAATGCAGTTTGTGTACACTGTTATCTGGCAACATTCATTGAAAGAGTCCTTTCAAGCAAGATCATCCTTGTACAGCCACTTATATAGTAGAAAAGGTTAGCACGGAAAGTTACCTGCCAAATTGGTGACCTCCACAGCACCATAATTCATTTGTTCAGCACTATAGTGAGATACAAAACACTGAAGATCAGCTTCTCAGCGGTCACTGGCTGCCAAAAACATCAGATGATGACTACTATCTATAAATTACTGCTCACAGGTACCCCAAAGAGAATGCAATACAACTACACATTACCATTTTGGAGGCAACTGAGAAGGCTTTGTTGGCCCAGACAGTAGCCAATGGTCTCCACATGATCAATTTAGCCTCTAGGAATGCATACAAACAACAGTACAATCCCTCCAGCTCCATGATGCGCAGAGAGGGTAGGCAAACGAGCCTTGAATGCAATTGGATCAGTGGTATATGAAGTCTTCATGGGTTGTCAGCCAAGTAGCGTCGTCGTCTTGTAGCAACGTTTCAATGGAATGCGTCTCCATCATCTTCAGGCGAAGTGTCGGGATATCGTCGGTCGCAGGCTGATAGCTCTGCTCAACTGCTCTCTGCATCCCGCCACCGACCAATCACACGCCTCTGGAATTGCCCGATGCGCCTGGAGCGCCCGGCGGTGGCGGAGGGAGGGGGGGGGGAGGGTGTGTTCGTGTTCCGGGGTCCATCTCTATCTGCTCCGTCTATGGCCCTCAGTGGAACGGAACATTCTTCTCTGATTTTCCTGATTGCAGGTTCTCAGGCTGCGCTGAGATGGTAGCCACTGTCACTGGTGATTAGGTTGTCGTGTAACCGTATTTCTATGGGCTCTTTCATTACTGAGTCCCAAAATCCGTTTGTACTGCATATTTTCTTTGTGTCCTCGAAATCGAAGGTGTGCTTCTTGTCAATACTATGTTCTGCTGAGGCAGATTTGTTGGCCTGACCCAAGCGTACATGACTGATGTGTTCATTGAGGTGCTGTGAGATGCAACGCTTCGTCTGTCCTACATATTGCATCCCACATTCGCATACGATCTTGTACACACCAGGTGCTGTCAGACCTAGTGGATCCTTGGTTGAACTGAGAAGGTCTTTGATTTTTCCCGCTGCGCGGGAAACAGTCTTCACTTCATGTCTCTTGATAATTCTCGCGATCTTGGCCATTGGAGGACCTGCATATGACAAGAACACACAACCCATTGCTTCGTCTTCATCCAGTCTCTCTTCTCTCGTCTTGTGGTCGGTCTTCAGAGCTCTCCTTATTTGTGTCTCACTATATCCATTTTTCTTGAAGGTGTCCTTGAAGTGTTGCAGTTCTCCTGGCAAACTTGCCTTGTCGCAGATGGACCTGGCACTGTGCACTAAGGTGTTGAGTACAGAATTGCGTTGCGCAGGGTGGTGGCAGCTGTTGACATTAATATAGAGGTCCGTGTGTGTTTCCTTTCTGTGTGCCCCAGCATGCCGTCCATGTTTCTTGATCAGGATATCCAGAAAGGGCAGGCTTCTGCCGTGTTGACCACCAGCGACATGCCTCTGGCTTCCTGGCCACTCTTCCACAACCACAGTGCTAGAACCCAGAAGATATTTATCATTCGTAATGGAGTCAGTGACTTCCCTCCACCCTACAAGGCGTCAACTCACCTTGGAATGCTGCTGACCTGTGCCCTGTGGCCACACTACTAGCGCCACAGCAGTGCCGCCATGCCCACATGTATGGGAAGGGAGAAAAAGTGCCATGAATTTCAAATACAGCACACTTCATAAACAAAAAAAGAACTAAAATTTGCCTCCACTGAGGCATCAATCAAAACAAATTACAGATAATATGTGCTAAAGGCAAGATGTTGTGTCTGGCACACTCTTATAACTTAGTGCCACAACCAACCATACAGCCAAACCATGGCCACACAACAAACACACTATAGGGCCTAAAGCAATTATGCTGATCCAACAATGGCACAAAAACACTGTATAAGTGCCTACTGAAAATGCAAATGCTACTCTAGTACACTTGGCCCCAGAAAACCCACAATTTTTATTAGCTCCTTCTATTGCTTTGGGCAGTCCCACCTAAATGTCATACAGCACCACAGAAAAAAATCATGATGTTTCGTGACTCGGTCCCACAACACATTTCCTCCCTTTCGGATATTTACTTGCTGTTCACTGCCCCACCAATGGTCCACATACTTGAGTCCTTCGATTTGATATGCTAATTCCTCTAGGTCTTTGAATGTACGAGGGGGCTGAGTGAACATCACATGCAAATGATCACATTGCTCCAACCCCTCCACGATATTAACTACCACTTTGGCTTCTGTCTCCAGGAGACAGAATGCATGTGCAATAGTGTGTACCTTGTCAACGTAATCCTAAAATGGCTCCTTTACTTGCTATTTACACCAGTAATGCAGATCAACCAATTTTTGTATTGCCCTATCTGCAACTAATTTCTGGATGCCACTGGACAGAGAATGGCAAGAAAGTTGTTTTCTTATTTTAAGGAGGATTGTTTTGACAGTAATGACTCTCCACATCCAGAAAGAACTTTGGGGTTTGATGAAAATCATTTAAACGCATTAATCAACAATGACCCACGCCGGTGTACCCAAGAACTCACAAATGTGATGAACTGTGATCATCCCAACATAATGCAACATTTTCATGCAATGAGAAAGGTTCAAAAATCAGGTATCTGAGAACCGCATGCTCTAAACCAAAACCACAAAAATCAGTGGATGGTCGTTTGTGCATTTGTTATCAGTTGGCTCATGAACAACATTAACCATTCCCTGAGTTCTTCATGTGCTACTAAGTGCATGTGATGACATCACCAGGTTAGTAACAATGCAATACCTAACCAAACATCCAATATGAGTAAATTTTCCCACACAGACATCAGTGTAGTATTGATTCAAATGCTTTAAAAAAATTAAGAAGCACTGAATCAATTTGGTTACCTCTGCACAAGGAGTGGAGGAGATTATTTAAGTTCATATGGTTTGTATTTTTTGAATCTGTGATAGGTATTCATGATAGAAGAGGGAGAAAGGAATGTTAAGGTTTGTGTCTAATTTACATAGATGTTGCCTTCATTCACCTGGAGAATGTGCCTTTGCCTGTTATACTTGCCTGTAGTGGTTTCGAGGAATCACAGAAAATGTAAATCAGAGTTATATGGTAGTAATTTGTATCCTACTGCTCCTGGAAAAGTAGGCTTAGGAAGCACATTTGGTTTGGTGCAGACCATTATGTTTGAAGTCAGAATAAGTTTTAAAATTTTGTTACATTCAGTATTGAGTGAAGTAGAGCACTAGTTTTGTAAGTTAGTTTTACTGCCCTCTATTGTTGGTTGGTGTCACTTATTGCTTTCTTCAAATTATTGGGAAAAATTCTCTCATAATGTAACTGCATTAAATTAAGTTTGAAAATGGGCCTACTTCACTTGTCAATTCCTTAAGAAGCTGGTTGGAATTCCCTGTGAGGTATTAGAGTTCTGTTTTGTAAGCTGTTTATCTACACCACAAGTACTGATATTTCATCTTTGGAGTGTACAAGAACTAATATAGTTAAATTAAATCAGATGATCCAGAGGGAATTAGATTAGGAAATGAGGTACGAAGAATAGCAGACAAGGTTGGCTATTTTGGCAGCAAAATTATTGACAGTGGCCAAAGTACAGAGGATATAATGCACACTGGCAACAGCAATAAAAATGTTTCTCAAAAAGAGAAATATTTTAACAGCCAGCGTAAATTTAATTGAAAATGGGCCTACTTCACTTGTCAATTCCTTAAGAAGCTGGTTGGAATTCCCTGTGAGGTATTAGAGTTCTGTTTTGTAAGCTGTTTATCTACACCACAAGTACTGCTATTTCATCTTTGAAGCGTACAAGAACTAATATAGTTAAATTAAATCAGATGATCCAGAGGGAATTAGATTAGGAAATGAGGTACGAAGAATAGCAGACAAGGTTGGCTATTTTGGCAGCAAAATTATTGACAGTGGCCAAAGTACAGAGGATATAATGCACACTGGCAACAGCAATAAAAATGTTTCTCAAAAAGAGAAATATTTTAACAGCCAGCGTAAATTTAATTATTTTTCTCAAAGGCTCGAATGTAGCCTTATGAGGAAGTGAAACATGGACGATAAAAAGTAAAGATAAGATTAGTAGCTTATATGTCACAATACAAGAAGGCTGAAAATTAGATGGGTAGATTGCACAACTAATGAGTAAGTACTGAAATGAATCAACAAAAGAACTTGACTACAAGAAGGGATCAGTTGATAAATAGCATTGTGAGGCATGGAAAAATAGTTAATCTGGTAACGGAGGGCAGTGCGGATAATAAAATTTGTAGAGAGAGTAGGTTTGGTTAGTGTAAGAAGGCTCGAGTTGATATAGGTTGTGATAGTTATGCAGAGCTAAAGAGGCTTAGTGTGGAGAGCTGTATCAAAGTAGTCTTTGGACTGAAGATCACAACAATAACAACAAAAAAAGGAACATTTGTAGATGGAGTTCAGAAATTCATCTGTTATGTATTTCTTTCTGTGTGTAATCTACAACTGTCTGGATACTAAAATTTGCCCCACTGGTAGCCTTAACATACATAAAAAACTTGTTGCAATGAGTAAATCCCGCATATTATTATGCTATACAGGCCATGGAATGCTTTGTGGGCTGCTCTTCATATATCCAGAATTAATATGTTTGCCTGAAATTATATTGTTTCTTAGCACCTGTTGTCCAATACAACGGTGAATCAAATATAAACAATACTCTTGGCCCTGTGTGTGCATTATGGGCATGTTACAGTTCCCACTCCCAGTGTTGGGTGGGGATGTCTCTGTGTGTGTGTGTGTGTGTGTGTGTGGGGGGGGGGGGGGGGGGGGAAGGGGGGGCAGCAGTTGAATGGGGTTGCTCACTTCTGCACTTCTGTCATTAGTCTTTATCATGATATCTGATAAAGAGTGCCTTATTGTCAGTTTTACAAAGTTCATGATAACTTTGCTGTATTGAATTTTTCACATGTATTCCAACCAGTTTCAGTTTTCAATTAATATACAGCCAAACGCAAAGAATTCACAGCTTTTACATTTCATATATCATACTACAGATGAATGCCATACTACAGGGCATATTATGATACAAATCAATAGTTATCAGTGAAATATTGTAACTCATTCAGCGTAGATACGGAAGTGTAATAAACGTGCAAAACTCAATATAGCAAAGGTAACATGCATTACCTAAAATATATTCATGCGGTAGTCTTTTGCCTAAAAGAGTTTGCATTATTATCAAATTTTATGCCTGAGTTGGATTGAAAAGCCAGAATCCTCAGGAAATTGACTGAACAGTTCAAAGAAAAGACACTTTCAAGATCTCAATATTACTCAACTGATATTTGTCAAATGTGTTTCAATAAACAGTTGTTAATACAAGGACAGTTTGTTAATACAAGGACAAATCAGAATGTCTTTTCCCTTACGTACAGGTGATTAGAAATACATTTACTATTTTACGTACCTTACACTACACCGAGGTGACAGAATTCATGGAATAGCAATATGCACATATACAGTAATGCGTATACAAGGTATTAAAGGGCAGTGCATTGGTGAAGCTGTCGTCGCACTCAGGTGATTCATGTGAAACAGTTTCTGACAAGATTATGGCAGCACAACGGGAATTAACAGACTTTGAATGTGGAATGGTAGTTAGAACTAGATGCATGAGACTTTCTATTATGGAAAAATGTTAGAGAATTCAATATTCCAAGATCCAAAGTGTCAAGAATATGCCAGGAATACCAAATTTTAGGCAATACCTCTCACCAGACTGCAGTGGCCAACGGCCTTCACTTGACAACTGGAAAACCATGGCCTGCACAGATGAGTCCTGAATTCAGTTGGTAAGAGCTGATGGTAGGGGTTGAGTGTGGTACAGACCTCATGAAGCCATGGACCCAAGTTGTCAACAAGGCACTGTGAAAGCTGATGGTGGCTCTCCAAAATGGTGTGGGCTGTGTTTACATGGAATGGACTGTGTACTCTGGTTCAACTGAACTGATCATTGACTAGAGATGTTTATGTTCAGCTACTGGTGACCATTGGCAGCCATCGATGAACTTCATGTTCCCAAAAAAAACGATGAAATTTTTATGGATGACAATATCACCAGGCCACAATTGTTTGTGACTGGTTTGAAGAGAATTCTGGACAATTGGAGCGAATGATTTGCCCACCAGTCCGCCCAGCATGAGAGGAAATAGAGGGGTCAGTTTGTGCATAAAATCCTACACCAGCAATACTTTCACAATTATTGGTGGCTATTCGCAGTTATGGATGGCTATACAGGCGGCATGGCTCAATATTTCTGCAGGGGAATTCCAACGACTTGAGGAATCTATGCCACATTTAGCTGCTGCACTACCCCAGGCAAAAGGAGGTCTGACACAATGTTAGGAGGTATCCTATCACTTTTGTCACCTCACTGTATTTTTCCATATAGACCACACACCGGTTCAGACATTTGTCTCATTGCAGCACTAAATTTGTGATGCCTCTGTGGTAGAATTTGTCCAGCTGACTCTGGAACCACTGTCAGATGACTGTCTTGGCTTCATCATTGCAAGTGGATCAATGTCTTGCAAATAAACTCTTCAATGGACCACAAATATGGAAATCATTAGTGCTAAGGTGCAGAGTGTATGTTGGGTGGCCTAGACTCTCTCGGAACTTGTTGATGGTTCTGACTGCCACATGTGGCATAGCATTGTTGCAGAGGATAGCCATATTGTCAACATTGAGAATCTCTCGGCACATCTTCCTGATGGCAGGCTGCAGATGTGACAGTGTGGAACAATAACTGTCAGCATTGACAGCTGCACCTATTGGCATGAAATCCAGCAAGAGCGGCCCAAGGTGATCCCAGGAGACCGTTAACATCACTTTCCCAACAGTTGGCATTGAACAGAATTTTTGTTTGTCACATGTGAAAACTGGATGTTTCCTCAATGCGCACTGCTGCTTCGATGCAATGTGAAATCCAGCACCCATGTTTCACTGCCAATAGCAGTGCGGTCCAGGAAACTGTCACCATCCTTGGAGTATCATTGCAGATGATGATTAATTGAAGCAATCATTCACTTTCCTTTCATCATGTCAGCCAACAGCTTAGGCATCCACTGGCATGAAATCTTTTGGTATACTAAGTAACTGTGAACAGTGTCATAAACACTCCTGTACAAAATCCTGAGCTCCTGGGAAATGTTTTTGAGGTCCACTTGACACACTGTTTTCACTGTTTCTGATGTAAGGAAATATTATTATTATTATTTCTTTCACGTTATGTCTGGTTAAAAATGGAAAGTGATGCGGACCTTTATCAAGTGTGACTTCCTTTTAACTGTACAGTACATGTTACATTGCATTTAGGAACTTTCGGGTAATTGCACATGTATCAATAATTACAGATTTCTGTAGTTGTATATATATGTTTGGATGTAGCTGTTTTGTGTTGATGTACTGGTGGATATTGTGTGGTATGACTCCTGTAGTTGATAGTATAATTGGTATAATGTCAACTTTATCCTGATGCCACATGTCCTTGACTTCCTCAGCCAGTTGGATGTAGTTTTCAATTTTTTTGCCTGTTATCTTCGGTATATTTGTTGTATTGGGTATGGATATTTCGATTAGTTGTATTAATTTCTTCTTTTTATTGGTGAGTATGATTTCAGGTTTGTTATGTGGTGTTGTTTTATCTGTTATAATGGTTCTGTTCCAGTATAATTTGTATTAATCATTCTGCAGCACATTTTATGGTGCAAACTTGTATGTATGTATGTATGTATGTATTATTATTAAGCATCAGATTGAGAAGGGGAAGCAACATATACTTGTGTGGCTCCCTTTCCTGTTTAGAAAGTGCCGCGTACCATTGTGGGACAGCGAGGCTTTGTGCGAGCGATGTACAATATGAGAAGTGAAGTTTGCTAAGAAATTCCCGGAAGTCACTTGCACTGAAAATGTACCTAAGGTCCAGTTTACAACAGAGTTTAAAGAATATTACAAGGGGGGGAATAAAATTAATATGTTAACGTTGGCCTCGACTGTTCTGTCCATATAGTGACACGTCAGACACAGTTGGCTCTGTGAAAAAACCTTAGCACATAGAAAGTAAATGATTAAGGTTGTCCAGCAACTAAAGCAAACATAAATTTAGAGTAATTGACACTATAACTGCGAGCTTGTATTTGAAACACATACAACATGTTAACACTTATGTCAATAACAATGACAGAGCCTGAGTGGTTTGTTATGTCCATAAAAGTTTATAAATCACATAGAAATGTCCATTCACTAACCATTCTGTGTTTTTCACACATACTAGTCTCACATGCAACAAAATGCAACATGCAACAAAATAACAGTATTTCTCAATAGATTTAAAACAAATTACAAATCTTATAATGACACCTATGTAAGTGATATCATGCGTTGCATCCATGCAGGAAATGTTGTCATCAGTCAGCAATGAACACAACCTTCCCAAATGGTCATTGTCATCCAAGTTTTCATGGTCTTTTGCAAACTCACAACACCACCACCACCACCACCACCACCACCTGACAGTTCTCAAAGTGATACACTTTTCTCCATATGTGGGCTGCAAATCTTATGACACCTATGTAAGTGATATCATGCGTTGCATCCATGCAGGAAATGTTGTCATCAGTCAGCAATGAACACAACCTTCCCGAATGGTCATTGTCATCCAAGTCTTCATGGTCTTTTGCAAACTCACAACACCAACACCACCACCACCACCACCACCACCTCACAGTTCTCAAAGTGATACACTTTTCTCCATACGTGGGCTGCAAATTTTGATGGATGTCCGTCCCTTGCTTAATGGAAAACACATCACACATTGTCGCTCATACACAGTGGATTTGTGAAGCACAACTACCATCTTCAACAACTGACAGCAGTGCCACACCATGGAGCTACCAACAGTTAAGGCTGGGCCATTCCAGGAAAGGTCCACTGCTGGTAATAGATATTTTGACTTTGCATTTAAAGCCATAATTCAGCTACAGAAAAATAGGGGTAAAGACTATCTGATTCACCACTTCATTTATCTTTGAATAATTACACTGTGCTGTGAATTTGAAATTTGTGGCATCTTGTTCTTGCTTCCCAACCAACTGACTGTGACAGTGCTGCTCTGGCACTAGTAATGTGGCCAGAGGGCATGGTCAGTGGCATTTGAGACACAGGTAGTGCTGCTACAAAGTAGGCTGGTGCAGTGTGGGATGGAGGAAAGTCAGTCAGCTGCTCTACTCTGAATGACTGACATATCCTGGAGGCAAGTGCCATGGATGCAATGGTGCAGCAGGGAAGCCTAGGCACATCACTGGTAGTCAGTGCAGTGCACAGTTGAGCTCGTAATGACAGTTGAGGTGGATGGTGGAAGAGGGCTGGGGATAGAGGTGTTAGATAGTGGAGTAAGAACTGCATCTACAAATACTAGAGCTTCCACTGAGCCTGTGGTACTAACAACTGATAAGTCTGAGGGCAGCACCAGGACTGATTTGGGTTGTCGGTTTGACTCATTATGGATGGGTGTCGCATCCTAAGGCATCACAGTGGTTCATGATTGGAGCTGCATCTAGGTTATGGAGATGATGGAGAAAGAGAGGGTTGGTGGCCAGCAGCTAAGATGGAATCAGCTTTGAAAAATCAGCATTGATGCAGAGCTCAGCTGAGCAGTTGTGGACATGCTGTACATGTACAGTTTCATACTGTCAAAATACAACCTGTCTAGTAAGTAGGTGACAGGTCATTTGTACGTGGTAGCAGCAAATAAATAAATCCAATCAAGAGAGCGGTCAATGTGTTTCCCCAGTGACGAGAGAGGATGGCAGCCCCAGCAAGACAAGCTGAGGAGTATTTTTGTTAATACTGTAAATGAGAAGAAGTAGAAGTGTGCTTTAATGTCTTGCAGTGATTCCTAATTAGTCAATAAGTAGTCAAATTCAGAGTTGCATATGGTGAATACTGTGTATAGTGAAGTAGATTGTATATGCATTTTGAGTGAGGCAGTTCATTACAGTTACTCACAGCAAAGCTGTGAGGGCAGAATTGTCTGTTTTTATTGTGATTCTTTATATGCCATTGGCATGTGTTAATGTTTGTCAAAATGAGAGTTCTGTGCGTTACTTGTTTGTTGCACTGAGGGCATAATTCACATTGTATCTACTAGGGTGGTCCATACGCTTGTAGCATTCTTCTATTAGTTTGATACACACAATATATACACATAACAGAGACTTTAGTATTCTCTTTCACTATTTACAGCAGTCTGAAAGTGCTCGGGTAACTTTTCAGTTCCACGACTGTAAAAATCATGTGATTTTGAGGTGAAGAACTTGTACCATGTTGGGAGCACATTTTCATTATGAATGGAAATTCCTTGAAAGTGGTTCAGTAGAGAGTGGAAAAGGTGAAAATCTGACGGCGCAAGATCAATCAGGTGAATAGGTGGGTGCAGATGACTTCCCAACACAATGCCTGTATAGTGTTTTTTTTGTCAGTCTTGCAGAATGCGGGCAGGTGTCATCATGGGGTAGCATCAATTCACGCAGTCTTCCTGGTCCTTGTTCTTGGACTGCATCTGCAAGACTTCTCGCTTGTTGACAATAAATGTTAGTATTGATGGTTACATTTCTGGGAAGCAATTCGTAGCACACCATATCCTTACATTTTCCACCAGATGCATAACATTTATCTTTTATGAATGTGTGCAGTGTTTGTATGGGGATTTCTGCTTTGTTTGGGCACAGCCATTTTGTTCTTTCCCTTATGTTAGTGTAAAGATATCATTTGTCATCACCAGTCGTGATAAAGGACAGGAATGGTTAATGTTGTTCACGAGCCAATTGATAACGAGCAAGCAGAAATGTGCAAACGGTCATCCACTGATTTTTGTGGTTTTGGTTTAGAGTATGCGGTACTCAGATACCTGATTTTTGAACCTTTCTCATTGCATGAAAATGTTGCATTATGTTGGGATGATCACAGTTCATCACATTTGCGAGTTCTTGGGTACGCCGGCGTGGGTCATTGTTGATTAAAGCGTTTAAATGATCTTTATCAAACCCCAAAGTTCTTTCTGGATGTGGAGAGTCATTACTGTCAAAACAATCCTCCTTAAAATAAGAAAACAACTTTCTTGCCATTCTCCGTCTAGTGGCATCCAGAAAGTAGTTGCAGATAGGGCAATGCAAAAATTGGTTGATCTGCTCACTGTTGTAAATAGCAAGTAAAGGAACCATTTTAGGATTACGTTGACAAGGTACAAACTATTGCACATGCATATTGTCTCCTGGAGACAGAAGCCAAAGTGGTAGTTAATATCGTGGAGGGGTTGGAGCAATGTGATCATTTGCATGTGATGTTCACTCAGCCCCCTCGTACATTCAAAGACCTAGAGGAATTAGCATATCAAATTGAAGGACTCAAGTATGTGGACCATTGGTGGGGCAGTGAACAGCAAGTAAATATCCAAAATGGAGGAAATGTGTTGTGGGACCGAGTCACGAAACATCATGATTTTTTTCTGTAGTGCTGTATGACATTTATGTGGGATTGCCCAAAGCAATAGAAGGAGCTAATAAAAATTGTGGGTTTTCTGGGGCCAAGTGTGCTAGAGTAGCATTTGAATTTTCAGTGGGCAGCTATTCAGTGTTTTTGTGCCGTTGTTGCATCAGCATGATTGCTTTAGGCTCTATAGTGTGTTTGTTGTGTGGGCATGGTTTGGCTGTATGGCTGGTTGTGGCGCCAAGTTACAAGGGTGTGCCAGACACAAAATCTTGCCTTTAGCACATATTATATGTAAATTGTTTGGATTGATGCCTCAGTGGAGGCATATTTTAGTTCTTGTTTTGTTTATGAAGTGTGCTGATTTGAAATTCATGGCACTTTTTCTCCCTTCCCATACATGTGGGCATGGCGGCACTGCTCTGGCGCTAATAGCGTGGCCACTGGGCACGGGTCAGTGGCATTTGAGCCGCTGTTAGCACCATTCCAAAGTGAGTTGATGCCATGTGGGGTGGAGGGAAGTCACTGACTCCATTACAAATGATAAATATCTTCTGGAGTCTAGCACTGTGGCTGTGGAGGAGTGGCCAGGAAGCCAGAGGCACGTTGCTGGTGATCTACACGGTGCATGGACAAGCTGGCAGTAATGGCCGAGGTTGTTGATGGAAAATGGCAGGGCCTGGAGGTGTCGGATAGTGAATCAGGAAATTGAATGATGACTACTAGAGCATGGGCAATGACTACCAGAGCATGGGTCAGGCCTGGGTGGGTCAGTGGTCTGATTAGTTTTGGATGGGAATGGTAAGCCTAAAGCATAGCAGCTGCTGGCTGAGAGAGAGAGAGAGAGAGAGAGAGAGAAAAGGCTGGTGGCCAGCGGCCAAGACAGTCAGTTAGGACCTGGCATGCTGTGGAGCTGGGTAATTTTAAGAACAAACACGTGCCACACATTGTAGCTGGATGTTTATGGACATCATCGATCAGGAGGGCAGTTAATGTCTTATCCCAGTGGTAAAAGAGAACAGCAACCCCAGTGAGACACGCACAAGAGAAGCTTTGTTAATACCATAGCGGCAGAGCACTAGAAGTGTGCTTTAGTGGTATGCAGTGATTCTTTACTAGTCAGCAAGTAGTCAAATTCAAATCTGTGTATAGCAAGTAAAATGAAAGAAGAAAGGAACATTAGGGTTTTAGTGTCCTGTCAACATTGAGGTCATTACAGGCGTAGCACAAGCTTGGAATGTTCAAGATTCAGGAAAGAAATTGGCTGTGCCCTTTTTTAAAGGAACGATATTGGCATTTGTATGGAGCGATTTAGGGAAATCATGGAAAACCTATATTTAGATGGCCAGACACAGATTCCAACCATCATCCTTTCGAATGGGAGTCCTGTGTGCTAAACTGCACCACTTTGTACAGTCGCAAGTACTGTGTACAGTGAAGGAGGCTGTATTTGCTCTTTGATTGTGATAGTTCATTACTCCTATTATATTACACAGTAAAGCCACACAGAATACAGCCATACACAATAGTCGGTCCTGTATGGTGTTTCTGTATACGCTGCTGGCATATGTTAACGTTTCTCAGAATGAGAGTTCTGTGCATTATTTGTTTGTCATGCTGAGGGTGTAATCCATATAGTATATACCTATAGGTGACAGAATTTCTAATGATTACTGTTGTTCGGAGATAGGTAGATGCATAGCCTGGTTGATTGCATAGTGTTGACTATTTGGTGAAGCTGCTGGTTAGTGGACATAGATGTTATTCTGATTTTATTCGTTTATTCTACTATACCGAGCTGGTGGCCAACTGTAATGTCTATGAGCCGAGAGTGAGAATATTGTATTCTGTATTGGTTGTTCTTGTTTGGTGCCCCCTTTATGTCTCACTAGGGCTGTAACCAACATTGAGTCTTTTTATGATATTGTTTAAAGAGTCTTTACTTTATTCTGTGGTTATTTGATGCTCAATTAGTACAAGTATTACCTGTGGGCAATATACCATTGAGTTGTCATTATTGTTTTATATTCTGCTCTTGTAATTTGTTTGAGGGAGATATGTCCATTTTAATAAATGTTTCTGATCAAAACAAGCCCATGCTGGCACAACACCCAGTCTTAACACCACTCCAATCAAACACTGTGCTACACATTGTATTTAAGAGAAAAGAAGAGGATATACTTGTTAGCCACACAAAAGGAAACATGTAGGTAGCTGAGAGACATGCTAGTGGAAAGCAGAAGCTGAATATCTGACTTAAACAGTGTTCAAAATAAAGAGAAAACATACAGATGCTGGAAAAAGGAAAAGTCTTTTAAAATATTCAATCAGAAAGAACAAAATGGTGGGGGAAATAAAACTCAGAAGTAACAATCAAGCAAAATCTACATTTTACAATCCAGATCACTACCTACAGTGTACAGAAAACACACACGCACAAACACACACACACCCACACACACACACACATTAATTCACACACTTGACACATATGACCATTGTCACCCACAGCCCAGACCAGAATGCAACTGTCATGTGAAATGGAAGCAGCAATCTGGAGGGGAAAGGGAAGAGAAAGGAATAGTAGTGTACAGGTGGGAAGAGAGAGGAGCCCTCTATGGCAGAGTATGCAGGGGCTAGATTGCCAGCAGGTGCAGCTTCGGTACACTTTGGGGCACGGAGGTAGGAATGGGGGGGGGGGGGGGATGGAGTAAAAAAGTAGAGCAGTGGGGAAAGAAGGGCAGATGCATTAGCAGAGGGTGGCGGGTGACACACAAAGCACGTGGGAGTTGAGAATAGGGAGGAGTTCATAGGACAGAGGGGGATGGAACCTGTTGGGTGGAGGGTGTTAGGGCAGTATGTTACTGTAGGTTGAGTCTGGGGTAATTTGGTGAGCAGATAATGTGTTATAAGGATAACTACCATCTGGGCAGTTCAGAAAAGCTGGTGGTGTAGGGGAGGGCTCAGATGGCTGAGATACTGACACTGCACCTGTTGGCAGTCTTGTCCCTGCACACTCTGCCAGACAGCGCTCCTCTCTCCCTGCACCCATACACTGCTATCCCTTCCCCATCCCTGCCTACTCCACATTGCTGATTCCATTACACATGATAGTTGCATTCTAGTAGGAGCTACCAGAGATGTTGGTCGTGTGTGTGAGGTGTGCTTGCTTATGTAAATGATGTGTGTGTGTGTGTTTCTCTTTCTTTTTCTGATAAGACTGTGGCCAAAAGCTAATGGGTAAGTGTCCTTTAATTGTGCCTGTCTGCAACTTAATGTGTCACCTTTACGGTAAGCAGCAATCTGTATTTTCTTTACAGCACTGACATTCCAATCTGAATTTCCATTATTAGATCACTAGTTGGCTGTTGGTAAATAATGAGTCAAAAATGAGAAATAATTTCAGACTGAAATATCATAAACAGATAAAAATGTTATAAAACAGAAATTAAATTCAAGAATGCAAGTTAGGAAACAGATATACAAACAGAAAAAATTCAGCAAATAATTCAGGGGAAAGGACATTCAGTATCCAAGTTAAAATGACCCACAAGGGACCTGAATAAAGGGGGGTGAGGATGACAGAAATTGTAGCTGCAGTAGAAAGTAATTTACCAGTCCATCCTTCTTCATGTGACTTTCTTTTACTGTGTAAAAGTAAGATATAAAGGAAGGGAATAAAGACTGAAAGCGGAAAAGAGACAAAGAGGACTGTGGAGGAGAAATAAAATCTACAGGACTGTGCCTGTTCAGGAGCTCCACACTGAGCTGTGGAGCACTTCCTGCTCTGCGGAGCATGGTCACTTGCTGTGAGAAATCAAATGGGCTGGAAGCACATGGTATGGCAAACCTTTTGATCTGCCTGCTGCATCTTACATGATCGCCAACGTCATACTCTTAGAACTATGACATAGCGACATGCTACCTTGGGAAAATAGGAATTTAAGGAAATAAATAAGAAAGAACTGTTTTAAAAGAAACTGCATATGTTTATCGGGTATCTGAAATTAGACTTTTTCCCCCATAACAAGAGCAGAAATATCGGGCGTCAAACCGTTTGCAACGTTGATGTGGAGGGTGGCCTTCAGTGTTGCATCCTGAAGAATAGAGCATTCCTTGGTTTTTATTCTTTTAATAGCTGAGAAAAGCTGCTCACAAGAATACATAGATCCAATTATGCACACGATCTGTGCGGCATTTTTGTGGAGCTTGGGAAATGTTTTTGCTATAATGAACAATACCAAGGCAATAAATTTAATGTGTTGGAGCACCTGTCTTCCAGCAAAGTTGAATTTTGCAGATCAATAACTTTCAACTGGACAAATGGCAAATCATTGGGTGAAACCAAGAAGAGAGTGCTGAACAATTTAATTTCCATTTCAAAAGTTACGAACTCTTGGAATCTTGATTCAAAAGATGTGACGAGCTGCCTTACCTCGGCTTGATAATTGCCGAAACTGGTACCTTCAGGTAGTTTTAAAGAAGCTAGACAATTGAAGAATGTTATAATTCCTTCACCTATCTGCCTCTCAAAGAAGCTAGACAATTGAAGAATGTTATAATTCCTTCTTCTATATGCCTCTCAAACAAACGTAACTTTTCTATGAAAGCTCTGATTTCATTGTGCATGTCAACTATTAGGTGCTCTTTGCCCTTCAGTGACAGATTTAAATTATTCAGTTGCATAGTTATGTCAGCTAAGAAAGCTAGGTCTGATGTCCACTTTAAATCTTTCAGGCAGCTCATTTGTTGCCCTTTCATTTCCAAAATGAAAGATATTTCCTCATGGATGTCAAAGAAAACATCAAGAACTTTTTTCCAGTTCATCCAATGAACTGTGCTGTGGTAAGGTTTGTCCCCATACTGTACTTTCATATCTTTCAGGAATCCTTTGAATTGTTGATGATTTACATAGTGATGATGCAATTGATTCACGCACTTGACCACAACTTTCATTACCTCACCTAGTTCCACTATTTCAGCACACAGTGCCTCTGTGAATGAAGCAATGAACAATCAAAATGTCTTCTAAGTAATACTTGAGTTTGTTTTAAAATGAGAATCAAAACCTTGATTATGCCCAACCATTTGTGGTGAACTGTCTATGGTTACAGAATGGAGGTAACCAAAAGCGAATTCATATTGTCCACTGATTCACAAACAGCTTCAAAAAATATCTAGTGCTGTTGTGGTGTAATTGAGCGGCACCACATCCAAGAGTTCCTCAGTTACTTGCAGCTCCATATCAATACAATTTACTGCAAAGTCCAGGATTTGACGAGACACTGTTTGCTTCGAAAGGTTAATTCCTTTCAGTTGCCTGCAGCGCCCTTGGAAACAAACATTCTGCAATTGCTAAGCACTATTTTACGAGAGGTCCTACAGAAAATAGCACTTGTCACTATAATGTGAGCTACTTTGTAACTTGCACAAACTGCTGCTTCAGTTCCGTTTTCTTCACTGTATAAACATATTACAGTACATGAACTATGCTGCGTATTTGTATAACTTCTGTCCTATGAATTCTTTTTTAAAATTACACCTCATGGCATGTCATTCTTAAGCCTGGCTACTAGATCCTTGCATGCTTCATCTTCTATCTGCTCATAATGGGCTGCATGAAGACATGTAAAATGACACTGTATGTTGTATTTCTTAGCAGGATTAAACACTCGTGACATACAAGACACTCTGGACGTCCATCCCTCTCAATAAATAGAAATGTAACCTCCAATTGAGGCACAGCACTTCCATGACTGACCATAGTTGCCATTTAACGTGGGTTGTTGCATCATCTGTGGCTTAATGTGGTCAGGGGGCAGTGAGTTTGCTTTCTCCCACCACACAGGCTCTGGGCCACTGCAGTAAGTGCTCCGGAGCACTCCTCCTCCCTGGGGCACTGTTTGAATACCCTGATCTGAGAGACACAAAGTAGCATAAATTAATTGGATGATGAAAGCCCATTATATATTACAGACAAAGCTTCATCTCTGCAGTTCACAAATGCTTTTTATTAGTTTGCCACTAAAACATTTTTCATCAACTGTATATCTGCAACTATGTGTAGGTGTGGATTCAAGGAGGGCAAGGAGTGACAGAATAGGTTTTAAAAATATTGTGAAATTGAAACAAAACAACTACTAAAATAAAGGCAGTCTGTTTGAGCTTTTATTCTTCTTTCCATGCTTTCCACGAGGTGAGTGAAACATTGCTGCTCAGGTGTATTACACTCTTTGATGGTGGCTCTCCTGATGTCATATAGTGTGTGAGGAGAATTCCTGTGACAATGCACTCTATTTTCAATAGGCCTCAAGCAGCTCAGTCAGATTTATGCCAGCAGATACTGCAGGCCCTCCCATTCTTCTCTCCTGAATGAAGGCAATAACAAGGTGGGTGTGATGTACTCACGCTTTATTGTCTCAAAATAAGAAATATCGTTGAAATGTTGACTGTGGCACTGGCCAATAGATTGAAGGATCCTGATGTGATACTGCACAGCTCTTAAATCACCCTGAATAATCAAGACACAAAGGCATTAATTACGTTAGCTGTCAATGGGCATTGATTTATATCAATGGACAAAGTTGAAAATTTGTGCCGGACCGTGATTCGAACCTGGGTCTCCTGCTTACAAGGCAGATGCAGTGATCACTATGCTATCCGAACACAGTGGTCATTGTAACTGCATGGATTAACTCTAGCATGCCTCTCATCAAACCTAAATTCTCAGATTATCTATACAGACTACTGATGTAGTGCCCCTTGCTCATTATCCTCATTTCTCGTGGCATTTCGCCAATTGCTGTAAGAGTTTGAGCTTGGTGTGCATCTGCACTGAAGGGATCACTGGTCATTCTTACCTTAATTAAATATATGTGGTATCTCGCCTTAATTATATATATAAAACAAAGATGATGTGACTTACCAAACAAAGCGCTGGCATGTTGATAGACACACAAACAAACACAAATATGCACATAAAATTCAAGCTTTCACAACCAACGGTTGCTTCATCAGGAAAGAGAGAAGGAGAGGGAAAGACGAAAGGATGTGGGTTTTACGGGAGAGGGTAAGGAGTCATTCCAATCCCGGGAGCGGAAAGACTTACCTTAGGGGGAAAAAAGGACAAATATACACTAACACACACACACATATCCATCCGCACATACACAGACACAAGCAGACATTTGTAAAGGCACAGAGTTTGGGCAGAGATGTCAGTCGTGGCGGAAGTACAGACGCAAAGATGTTGTTGAATGACAGATGAGGTATGAGCGGCAGCAACTTGAAATTAGCGGAGGTTGAGGCCTGGTGGGTAACGAGAAGAGAGGATACACTGAAGGGCAAGTTCCCATCTCCAGAGTTCTGACACATTGGTGTTAGTGGGAAGTATCCAGATAACCCGGACGGTGTAACACTGTGCCAAGATGTGCTGGCCGTGCACCAAGGCATGTTTAGCCACAGGGTGATCCTCATTACCAACAAACACTGTCTGCCTGTGTCCATTCATGCGAATGGACAGTTTGTTGCTGGTCATTCCCACATAGAAAGCTTCCCAGTGTAGGCAGGTCAGTTGGTAAATCACGTGGGTGCTTTCACACGTGGCTCTGCCTTTGATCGTGTACACCTTCCGGGTTACAGGACTGGAGTAGGTGGTGGTGGGAGGGTGCATGGGACAGGTTTTACACCGGGGGCGGTTACAAGGGTAGGAGCCAGAGGGTAGGGAAGGTGGTTTGGGGATTTCATAGGGATGAACCAAGAGGTTATAAAGGTTAGGTGGACGGCGGAAAGACACTTTTGGTGGAGTGGGGAGGATTTCATGAAGGATGGATCTCATTTCAGGGCAGGATTTGAGGAAGTCGTATCCCTGCTGGAGAGCCACATTCAGAGTCTGATCCAGTCCTGGAAAGTACCCTGTCACAAGTGGGGCACTTTTGGGGTTCTTCTGTGGGAGGTTCTGGGTTTGAGGGGATGAGGAAGTGGCTCTGGTAATTTGCTTCTGTACCAGGTCGGGAGGGTAGTTGCGGGATGCAAAAGCTGTTTTCAGGTTGTTGGTGTAATGGTTCAGGAATTCCGGACTGGAGCAGATTCTTTTGCCACGAAGACCTAGGCTGTAGGGAAGGGACCGTTTGATGTGGAATGGGTGGCAGCTGTCATAATGGAGGTACTGTTGCTTGTTGGTGGGTTTGATGTGGACGGACGTGTGAAGCTGGCCACTGGACAGGTGGAGGTCAACGTCAAGGAAAGGGGCATGGGATTTGGAGTAGGACCAGGTGAATCTGATGGAACCAAATGAGTTGAGGTTGGAGAGGAAATTCTGGAGTTCTTCTTCACTGTGAGTCCAGATCATGAAGATGTCATCAATACATCTGTACCAAACTTTGGGTTGGCAGGCCTGGGTAACCAAGAAGGCTTCCTCTAAGTGACCCATAAATAGTTTGGCGTATGAGGGGGCCATCCTGGTACCCATGGCTGTTCCCTTTAATTGTTGGTATGTCTGGCCTTTGAAAGTGAAGAAGTTGTGAGTCAGGATGAAGCTGGCTAAGGTAATGAGGAAAGAGGTTTTAGGTACGGTGGCAGGTGATCGGCATGAAAGGAAGTGCTCCATCGCAGCGAGGCCCTGGACGTGCAGAATATTTGTGTATAAGGAAGTGGCATCAATGGTTACAAGGATGGTTTCCAGGGGTAACAGATTGGGTAAGGATTTCAGGCGTTCGAGATAGTAGTTGGTGTCTTTGATGAAGGATGGGAGACTGCATGTAATGGGTTGAAGGTGTTGATCTACGTAGGCAGGGGTACGTTCTGTGGGGGCTTGGTAACCAGCTACAATGGGACGGCCGGGATGATTGGGTTTGTGAATTTTAGGAAGAAGGTAGAAGGTAGGGGTGCGGGGTGTCGGTGGGGTCAGGAGGTTGATGGAGTCAGGTGAAAGGTTTAGTAGGGGGCATAAGGTTCTGAGGATTCCTTGAAGCTCCGCCTGGACATCAGGAATGGGATTACCTTAGCAAACTTTGTATGTAGTGTTGTCTGAAAGCTGACGCAGTCCCTCAGCCACATACTCCCGACGATCAAGTACCACGGTCATGGAACCCTTGTCCACCAGAAGAATGACGATGGATCGGTCAGCCTTCAGATCACAGATAGCTTGGGCTTGAGCAGTGGTGACGTTGGGAGTAGGATTAAGGTTTTTTAAGAAGGATTGAGAGGCAAGGCTGGAAGTCAGAAATTCCTGGAAGGTTTGGAGAGGGTGATTTTGAGGAAGAGGAGGTGGGTCCCGCTGTGACGGAGGATGGAACTGTTCCAGGCAGGGTTCAATTTGGACAGTGTCTTGGGGAGTTGGATCATTAGGAGTAGGATTAGGATCATTTTTCTTTGTGGCAAAGTGATATTTCCAGCAGAGAGTATGAGTGTAGGACAGTAAGTCTTTGATGAGGGCTGTTTGGTTGAATCTGGGAGTAGGGCTGAAGGTGAGGCCTTTGGATAGGACAGAGGTTGCGGATTGGGAGAGAGGTTTGGAGGAAAGGTTAACTACTGAATTAGGGTGTTGTGGTTCCAGATTGTGTTGATTAGAATTTTGAGGTTTTGGGGGGAGTGGAGCTGGAAGTGGGACATTGAGTAGATGGGAGAGACTGGGTCTGTTTGCAATGAGAGGAGGTTGAGGTTTGCTGGAAAGGTTGTGAAGGGTCAGTTGCCTTTCTGGAGGTGGGAAACCAGGAGATTGGATAGTTTTTTGAGGTGGAGGGTGGCATGCTCTTCTAATTTGCGGTTGGCCTGTAGGAGGATGCTCTGAACAGCCGGTGTGGATGTGGGAGAGGAAAGATTGAGGACTTTTATTAAGGATAGGAGTTGACAGGTGTGTTCATTGGCTGAGTTGATGTGTAGGTGAAGGATTAGGTGGGTGAGGGCAATGGATTGTTCAGTTTGGAACTGGTATAGGGACTGATGGAAAGAAGGGTTACAGCCAGAGATGGGAACTTTAAGTGTGAGGCCTTTGGGGGTAATGCCAAATGTCAGACAAGCCTAAGTAAATTTGGCATTACCCCCAAAGGCCTCACACTTAAAGTTCCCATCTCTGGCTGTAACCCTTCTTTCCATCAGTCCCTGTTTTTTATTTATTTTTTGTGACAATGATTTTGATTTTGTGTCAGCAGGTCTGTCTCATGTATCGTTATATCCAAGTGGTTTATAAATGTTAATCTACATTCAGATCCGATGATGGCACCTTTAGTGTGTTGAAACCGGTTATTCAGTAAACAGTATTAAAGCAATCTTGGCTTTTGAATTATTTCTACAACAAACTAGCAAACTTGTTCATATACATTATGTTTACAGCATCCAAAACTGAAGCTACATATCTGCATAGTGAATAAAATGAATATGGTTGTGACTGGAGGTGGGCTTTTATTTTATATTTTATGAGTGTATTAAGCCATACGTGAGGAACAAATACAGTGGAAACTCTAGAGATATTGTGTGATTTGTGTAATTTACCTTTGTACTCTTGGTACTATCTGTATAATTATGTATTGCCTAAAATATTGTGTGTGTGTGTGTGTGTGTGTAAAAAAACAAATTCAATCATAATGCCTTATTTAGAAACCACCTGCCATGGTATCAATGGAAAAACACAATTTCATCACCCAGATTCAGCCCACAAAAAACACAGCAAGTAACTGAACTCTGCCTGGAACAAATACAATCCAGAAGCCAAAGGAATTCTCGCCTGCCCTACAAAGAAAAAAAAGCATCCTCTTCAACTGTTCCATAAAAACCTCATTTCCGGCACCACTCACCAGCTCTTTCCAAAAAATATCACCAAAACCTCAAATATAACCCAGATGAGCCCTGTGTTGTCTTTGATCTGCAGGCAGAATATGCCATCATCATATTTTCTGAAACACAGAGCATGTAGTAAAAGGACTTTGACAGGTTTGTAAGCCACAACGTATAAAACTGTTCACAATGACCCCTTTTTTTACATCCATGTAGAGCAGCAGAAAATCCATATACCCTTAGGCTCCTCACAAGTTCCCACAACTGGCTCTATAATACTTCTTCCTCCTCATCCTACTGCCTAAAAAAACACAAAGAAGTCATTCTGCAGGTCTCATTGTACAAGGTTTCATGGTGCTAACGAATACATTTCACTTATCGGTTGTGATGGACCAGCACTCCTGATTCGTCTTACATGTGTTACACAAATAACTTCATGGAACATTTTACATCTTTCTGACCTCTCTCACACCTGGAAACTTCCTTTTTACTATTGATGCAACTTTGCTCTCCACCAACATTCCACACTTATTTCAACACCAAATGGAAAGAAATCTAAAAACCACATTCATTGTTGCACTGGCGAACTTCATCTGTACCCAAAAGTGCTTCACTTTCTAGGGCCAGAATTACAAACACATTATGGAAATGGCAATGGTAACCAAGATGGCAACATTTCACAATTTCCATGGGTCACATGGTGTAGGCATTCCTTAATTGTCAGAAGCTGTACTCCTGGCTCGGTCTGGACTCATGGAGAAGAGCGACTCCTCTACTTCATACAAAAGCTTAATTCATTTGCCTTAGTTTAATTAACCTGACCTTTCTCCAAAGCCAAAGCTAGCTTCCTATACACTGACCATCTTACTGAGACTCACATCCACCCTTAGCCTATACTGTCTAGGAGTGTAATTGTTATATCGGACAAGATGTTTCTGTTGTTGTGGCCTTCAGTCCTGAGACTGGTTTGATGCAGCTCTCCATGCTACTCTATCCTGTGCAAGCTTCTTCATCTCCCAGTACCTACTGCAACCTACATCCTTCTGAATCTGTTTAATGTATTCATCTCTTGGTCCCCCTCTACGATTTTTACCCTCCACACTACCCTCCAATACTAAATTGGTGATCCCTTGATGCCTCATAACATGTCCTACCAACTGATCCCTTCTTCTAGTCAAGTTGTGCCACAAACTCCTCTTCTCCCCAATTCTGTTCAATACCTCCTCATTAGTTATGTGATCTACCCATCTAATCTTCAGCATTCTTCTGTAGCACCACATTTCGAAAGCTTCTATTCTCTTCTTATCCAATCTATTTATCGTCCTTGTTTCATTTCCATACATGGCTACACTCCATACAAATACTTTCAGAAACGACTTCCTGACACTTAATTCTATACTCGAAGTTAACAAATTTCTCTTCTTCAGAAACACTTTGCTTACCATTGCCAGTCTACATTTTATATCCTCTCTACTTTGACCATCATCAGTTATTTTGCTCCGCAGATAGCAAAACTGTAGTGGCGTGGCAAGACAGCCAAGCCACTTGGAGGTAGCCGAAAGGCACGCATTAAGCTCATGCAGATTGGCGTGAGGTCTGGAACAAGGTAAAGTAATTATCCTATAAAGAAAAGAACGTAGTTCTTGGAATACTTAACTTTAATCCACAATTGGAGAACGTCACTCTTGTTTAGACATTATTACACTGAATATAAACTGGTAATGGCGCCTTGCTAGGTCGTAGCAAATGACGTAGCTGAAGGCTATGCTAACTATCGTCTCGGCAAATGAGAGCGTATTTGTCAGTGAACCATTGGCATTAACGTCGGCTGTACAACTGGGCGAGTGCTAGTAAGTCTCTCTAGACCTGCCGTGTGGCGGCGCTCGGTCTGCAATCACTGACAGTGGCAACACGCGGGTCCGGCGTATACTAATGGACCGCGGCCGATTTAAAGGCTACCACCTAGCAAGTGTGGTGTCTGGCGGTGACACCACAAAAACTCCTTTACTACTTTAAGTGTCTCATTTCCTAATCTAATTCCCAGTTTTGCTTTTGTTGATGTTCATCTTATATCCTCATTTCAAGACACTGTCCATTCCGTTCAACTGCTCTTCCAAGTCCTTTGCTGTCTCTAACATAATTACAATGTCATCGGCGAACCTCAAAGTTTTTATTTCTTCTCCATGGATTTTAATACCTACGCCGAATTTCTCTTTTGTTTCCTTCACTGGTTGCTCAATATACAGATTGAATAACACCGGGGAGAGGCCACAACCCTGTCTCACTCCCTTCCCAACCACTGCTTCCCTTTCATGCCCCTCGAGTCTTATAAATGCCATCTGGTTTCTGTACAAATTGTAAATAGCCTTTCGCTCCCTGTATTTTACCCCTGCCACCTTCAGAATTTGAAAGAGAGTATTCCAGTCATCGGACAAGATGTAAGTTTCAAAGTTGAAATACATGTGTTGAATGTTATAAAACATACAAATGACTATCTTCTCTATGTGTGCAGAGTGCACAATAATTCACGCACGAGTCATTTATGTAGACCAAATAAATGGAATATTGAGATCATGTAAACATAAATCTACAATGAAGTAATGCATTGAGATGATAAACTTCCTCTTTTATTACATAGCAGACTAACAGAAAATACAACCCACTTCCGGTAGTGGGTGTTTTTGACAATAAATAAACAACAAGTACAAGAAAATTTCCTCAAAACATAAAAAAATGTTAATGCAGTGTAAATGCATATCACAGATGGAAATATACGCCAATCGTATATAGTTATAGCTCTAAGGCAATATTATTAAATATGAAAATACCAAAAAACTCTAACAACTGTCAAAAATAGACTGACATATTCAGTGAGGTCTCTTCACATACCAATTATCTTGCTTTCCTTTGTACGGAAGAAAATTAGGTCTTGCTGCCTGAAAGCAAAGGAAAGTATCAAAAAGCACCTTGTAACAAATAATAATCATTACTCCAAATTATCAGTTTTTATTCACAAACTTCAAATGAATGGAAACTGAATCTCTTTGCTCTTCTTGAATAGTCATGTTCAGCATTATATAAAAAGAAAATATCAGCTTACTTACGTGATATAATTTTTTTCTTCATATTTTCAGTTAGTGCCCTGGGTTGATGCAGAAACACAGCAAATCTAATACCCTGTAAGATATTTTAAAGAGTCATGTAGTGGGTCATGTATCATCCTTTACAGTCTAATGGTAAACAGTATACAAGTGAGAACATATAAAGTTGGATTATAATAATTATTGACGAGTGAACTAAACAAATAAAGAATTTACATAAGGTGATCTACATGACCCCATTTGCAAAACAAGACATGGCGGCTCAAAAGGAACAGCAGAGAGAGCTTTAGTTTTGTATAATCATTATTTGTCGATTTCATAATAAACACACTGGTTGAATCTGAAAATATTAACAGCCACAGTCCCACAGAAGTATTAGTAATTCCAAAGGCATTAACTTTTTCCCACTCCCAAATTCAGTCATGCTGGGGTTATTAAAGACCTCCTCTCCCTCACTAAGTACCTATAGTGGAAACATTTGGAAAACCACAAACCCTACCAATAAGCCTCAATCAAAAACCTGCCTGATTTAATATAGTGCTCCATCTAAGTATTATACACTCCACTGCCCCTCCAACTCACCCCTGTTAACTTTCCAGATTTCCTGACCTCAAATTTTGCCTCACCATCATTCCCCGAATCCTTCAACATGGAAACCAACCTCACATCTGCTGGTAGAACTGTGATCCACCACCTAAAAAATTGCTCCAGATCTTATAAACCTACCTGCTGCCTGCTGACAAAGTCTCCACCACTATGATTATGAACCGTAGGGATTATTTGGCACCAGCTGTCAGATACATCCACCTACAAGTCACACCACAGTGACCCCATTCCAGATATACAGCAAGATTTCCAGTCCCTCCTCAAATGCACAGGTCCAGTGCCAAGAAACCCTCCACTCAGTTCCCCCCCCCCTCCCCCTCCACCCTCGCTCGCTCTCTCTCTCTCTCTCTCTCTCCCCCTCTCTCTCTCTCCCCCCCCCCCCCCCCCCGCCCCTTTCTCCTCCTCACCACAACCACTCCCCACACTCCTACCTGCTCCCTAAAGTACATAAACATAACCACTGAGAATGCTCCATTGTGCTTGGTTACTGGGTTACTGCACCTCACCCCCTATCCCCCAGAGAGAATCTCTGCCCTTGTGGACCAACACCTTCATCCTATTACCATTAACCTACTCTCCTACATAAAAGACATCAACCATTTCCTCTACCAGTTATCCACAATTCCTGTTCCTTTACCAACCAATGCCCTACCTGTCACTGTCAATGTCAGCTTCCTCTACCCTAACACCCCGTTGCCACTGTTGAACACCGACTTTCCCAATACCTGACTGACTCTAAACCTACAACCATCTTCCTGGTCACCATGAGCAACTATATGCCCAGCTACAGTTACTTCTCCTTTGAAGGCATCAGCTACAAACAAATCTGAGGTACAACAATGGGTACCATTCTACGCTAACCAGTTCATGGACCATGTACAGGAATTCTTCCTCACAACGCGGTATCCCAAATCCCTCACCTGAATCAGATTAATTGATGACACCTATCTAATTCCTCCAGAATCTAAGCACCTTCTCCCCTTTCTCTTCAACTGGTCTTCCTCAGCCCAACAAGCCACCTTCGATATTGACCGCCATCTCAAGGATGGCCACATCAGTACCTCCACCTCCATCTACATCAAAGCTACCAATTACCAACAATACCTCCACTTTAAAAGCTGCTACCCATTTCACACCAAGAAGTCTCTTCCATACAGCCTAGTCATCTGTAGTCAGTGCACCTGCAGTGATGAACTATTCCTCTCCATATATGCTCAGGATCTCACTGAGTTTATCACAGTCCAAAATTGCCCTCCCCAACTTGTCCGGAAACAGAGTTCCCATGCCTTGTCTCCCAACTCATCTACCATTCCTCACATACCCACTATCCAGAGCCACAAAGGAGCACCCATCTTGTGACTTAGTACCATCGAGGGCTGGAGCAACTAAATCACATTCTCTGCCATAGTTTCTACTATCTCGCATTGTGCCCTGAAATGAGAAATATCCTCCCCACACCTCTCACAATGGTATTAAGTCACACAACCAACTTACACAGTATCCTTGTCTGTCCCTACTCCACACCTGCTTCCAACCCTTTGCCTTGTGGCGCATATCTCTGTAATAGACCTGTATGCAAGACCTGTCCCATACATCCTCCCACTGCCTACTACTACAGTCCTGTCAAAGGTATCTCCTATCCATCAAAGGTAGGGTCAACTGTGAAAGTAGCCATGTGATCTACCAAATTAGCTGCCTCCAACAGGGCACATTCTGTGTGTCTGAATGAATGGTCACTGCCAAACTGTGGCCAAGAGGCAACTGTATCATACAGTCATTGAGAATACACCAAATGCTATGTGCTTCACTTTCATGATTGCTTTATAGCCAGTGCCATCTGGATTCTTCCCACCATCATCAGTTTCCCTGAACTGCATAGGTGCAAACATACTTTGCAACATATCCTTCATTCTTGTAGCCCCCCCTGGTCTCAGTTTTCACCCATCTTTGACCTCCACTTCCCTATTGCCATCCTTTCTCCTACACTGCTATTACATTCACCTACTATCCCACCAACACACCTGCATAGTCCTTTCCCTTCTCTGCTTCTCTTCTCTTCTCTCTCCTTTTAAGGTGTTAACACACATAAGAAATCACACAATTCTAGAAACTTTAAAAATTAATAACTCAAATATGAAATCCACAAAAATCTTTAATTTTCTGTTCTACCTTAGTTTAATGGGCAGACTAAAATGACAAAAAATTACATAATCCTGAATTCAAGGTTGAAATTTATTTTTTATCGGTTGATTTCACATGGAGTGACCCCCTGTGAATTACCTGAAAACACCAATATGCACAGATTGCTACTAAGATTTGAAAAGACTCAATAATATAATTCTTTACTTCCAACAGAACTCCACTGTTTACTCAAATAATCTGTTCAAACAATAGAATACAACAAGGAGATAATGTTCAGTTATTGAGAATACACAGAGGCTACAATCTTGAATGGATTAGTACATTAAGTGAAAGAAAAATCAAACCAAGAAAACCATAGATGCCACAAGAAATATAGAAACATACATGTAAAGAAAACTGGTTTAAGACAATAAAATAATTAATGCAAAGGGAAAAAAAATCACTGCTTCTCCTCCTACACTAATAAGCTTCTGTTTTTATCTATTATATTATCATTTGAAGTGTTTATGTAACTTTCCTTATTTCAGAGACCACTATACCATTCTACATACTCAAATAGTTAAAAACATGATTAATGTGAAAATTAAGTGTTCATTGGAATTTAATTCCAGAATCTAAATATTCTAAACAGTTACAGGAGGAGTGACTAACAATGTAAATCATTGCTTTGTTTTTGAATGTCTGGGGATTTCCAATTTTCTGTCTGATGCCCAGCACCAGCCTGTTACATACTTTTGCAATAGAGTACAAAAGTCAATTCTGAATGCTAAAAAGTGAAGCATAGTCTGAGTGGAAAATATTTTCACATGTAGGAATGTGGTTGTGAATTTCACAGTTCAGTGTACATTCACTCATATCTCAAATGTATTGATACATACATATAACGATCCAATGTCTTTGAAGAGATTTCTGCACAGTGTTTCACTCTCAACTGCATGCAACATGCTTACTGTACAGTTCTGTAGAACATTATTTAGAACTTGATTGCATTGTCCCAGAAGATTATATTATAGGAAATCCTCAAGTGAATGTATGCAAAGTATGCCAGCAACTCCATCTCAGATCAACATTGAGAGGGACTTATGAGCACACAGAACTGGGCTCTTTGGTTAACTTATCCACATGCTAATGCCACTTCAGTTTATTATCCATCTGGGTGTCTAGGAATGTCACACACTTAGTTTCATCTAGTGTGTGCCCACTGACTTCTTCTTATGGTATGTATGGGTTCTGTTCTAGGCCCTCTGCTCTTCTTAGTTTTTATTAATGATTTTCTTAACCATTTAACAAGAGCAGAATCAGTACTTTTCGCAGATGATATGAGCCTTTTTATTAAGGGAGTTAGTGAAGCTGACCTACAAGAAAAAATAGCTTCAACAATGAATGAGGCAGCTGAATGGTTCAAGGACAATTACTTAATTATAAATGACAAAAAAAACACTTGGATGAACTTTAGGCACATAAGGAACAAAGTAAAAAATAACATAAGAGTAGAGATTGGGAAATGTCTGATAGAACAAACTTCTTTTATAAAATTTTTAGGTGTATGGCTGGACAATAACTTGAGATGGGAAAAACATGTTGAACTATTGAATAAAAAAACTTAGTAAATACTGTTATACATTAAGAAAACTTAAAGAAAACTGCAATTTTGAAACAGTACTATGTGCCTACTACTCTTACATTCATAGTAATCTAAGATATGGTATTATATTTTGGGGGAATACAGGTTTCGCAAAAAGTTGTTTTAAGCTCCAAAAGAGAGCTATTCGTATTCTGAAGGGTGTTGCCTACAGAGATCCATGTAGAGGACTCTTTAAGGAGTTGAAAATTTTGACCCTCCCTAGTTTATTCATCTATGAATCAATATGTTTCCTAAAGTTAAATCAAGAATTCTCTTCTCTAAACAGTGAAGTACATGACTATCAGACCAGAAACAGGCACGATTTTCAATAGAAACATACATTCAAAATCCCTGTACCAAAACAGTGTGATGTATCTACCCAAAATAATGTTCAATGCCTTACCAAAAGTAATAAAAAGCATACAAAACTTACATGTATTTAAAAAAGAGTTAAAGAGGCTACTATTGGGTCAGAGTTTCTATAATGTTGATGAATTTCTTTGCTATCTAAACAGATAGTGCTCATCTTTTGATTTTTCTGCATAATCCTCCTTTTTTTTCCAACTGGCATGTAAGTAGAAGACAAAATATGTGAAGTTTAATTTAGAAAAATATTAAAGTGTAATTGCGAAAATGTTACTCCCCTTAATGGATTTTTCTTTGTATAAACCTTGTAAAATTTTTTTTCTCGTCTTTCATGTAAGAAGAAGACAAAATATGTAAAGTGTAACTAACAAAATGTTATTTCCCTTAATTGATTAAAATATAAATCATGCACACACTCTCTCTCTCTCTCTCTCTCTCTCTCTCTCTCTCTCTCTTTCTTTCTTTCTTTCTATATGACAATTCCTATATCATGTATATGATAAAATGGATGATAATAAATTGAATTGAACTGAATAATTTTTGTTTGGCATTGCTTAATATGAGTCATTGTAATATTATGGATTAAGATATTTTCATAAGTCCTTGTGTAACCTGAGGATAAAATATGTAACATTCTGTTTGTGTAGTTGTGATCGGTATGGATGTGATTGTACCCTTTATTACTACACCTGGTTGGTTGGTTGGTTGGTTTGGAGGAAGAGACCAAACAGCGAGGTCATCGGTCTCATCGGGTTAGGGAAGGACGGAGAAGGAAGTCGGCCGTGCCCTTTCAAAGGAACCATCCTGGCATTTGCCTGGAGTGATTTAGGGAAATCACGGAAAACCTAAATCAGGATGGCCGGACGCGGGATTGAACCGTCGTCCTCCCGAATGCGAGTCCAGTGTGCTAGCCACTGCGCCACCTCGCTCACTACACCTGGGTCATGAAAAACACAATTTTTGAAGAGTTCTTCTTTGTTTCAGAAAAATCATTTATGTTGATCAAGAAAAATCATATATGTTGATGAAGAACAGAAGCAGGGTGTAATGGGAATCTGTGTCTCCAAATTCAATGGAAATTAGTATCAACAGGTTAAGTAGAGCATGGTGTCAACAAGCATTGTAAACACAATTAATCAAGCATTGTGGACTGGGAATTGTAAAGGTCTCAACACACAATTGACAGCTGCAGAATTGTGATAAAACTGTGCCACATTTGAACATACTAATAACTGTATTCATTTTTTCAAAAATAATAATTTACAAATTATGTCATTAATATTAAGAATTTGATTTAAAATTCTGTTTATTGTTGTCTAAGGATGCTGGATTGTCATAACACATGTGGACACGAGTGTTATTATTGCAAAGTATAGTTGTGAGTTAGTTGGTAGAAAGCTGTAGTGGACAGTAAGTGTTAAACTGCAATGTGGTACTGAAGTAATTTTAAGGAAAGTCGATGGTCAATATTGCGGAAATACCCAGATCATGTAATATTAGCTGGGGGTGACTTTAACCTACCGAGCTCTGCCTGAAACATCTACGGATTCAATTCAGGTGTTATGGACAGGCAGTCTTGTGAAGAACTTTTTAACATGTTTTCCAAAAGCTGCCTGGAACAACTGGCTAAACAACCCACATGTAATGTAAATATTTTCGACCTTGTAGCTACGAAGAGGCCTGATGGTATCGACAGTGTCAGTATAGAAACAGTAATAAGTGATCATAATGTCACCGTAGCAACAATGGTTACTTAAGTTCACACCAAGATGGCTAAGAGTGTGTTTATGCTAGAAAAAGCAGATAAGCAATCGTTAGCATCCCACGTAGAGAATGAATGAACACCATTTAGCTCCAGTATGACAAACATAAAGGGATTATGGGTGAAGTTGAACTTGACTGTAAATCGTGCTATGGAGACATATGTGCCAAGTAAGGATGGCAAGTATCCTCCAGGGTTTAATAACCAAATTCGAAAAATGCTGAGGAATCAGATACTGTTGCACTCTCGATTCAAAAAAGGGTGCACAAATGTTGATAGGCAAAAGTCAGTAGAAATTCATGCATCCATAAGAAGAGCAATGCATGAAGCATACAGCAACTTCCACCATTATATCTTAATGAAAGATCTTGCTGAGAACACAAGAAAATACTGATCATACATAAAATCAAACATAGTGTCATTTGACTGTCATACAGACTCCTGCATGGAGGACGTAAAATTGGGATCTGTAACTTGGAGAAGCAACTGAAGGAGTTGAAGGCAAGTAAGTCACCAGGTCCAGATGTCATCACAATTCGATTTTACAGGGAGTACTTTGCAGCATTGACCCCTTACTTAGCCTGCATTTATCATGACTGTCTCACCCAGTGAAATCTTCCAAGTGAATGAAAAAAAAAATGCATGTGACTCATGTATATAAGAAAGGTAAAAGAATTGATCCACGTAATTACAGACCAAGACCTTAAACATCGGTTTTCTGCAGAATTCTTGAACAAATTCTGAGTTCCAATGTAATAAATTTCCCCTTGAGGCAGAAAAGCCTCTGCCTACAAATTAGGCTAAGAGTGTGACATTCAGCTTGCCTTTTTTCACATGATATCTTCCAAACCATGGATGCAGGGCAACAGGCACATTCCATATTTCTAGATTTCCAGAAAGCATTTGACGTAGTTCCCCCATTGCAGACTGATGACAAAGGACCGAATATACGGCTTACCCCTCAGATACGGGATTGGTTTGAAGAATCTTCAAGTAATAGAACTGAGAACATGGCCCTGAATGGCGAGTGTTCATCAGAGGTAAGAGTATCATCAGGAGTGCCCCAGGAAGTGTAATAGGACTACTTTTATTCTCTATATACATAAATGACCTTACAGGTAGGGTGAGCAGCAGTTTACCCTAATGACGCTGTTGTGTATGGGAATTTGGTGTTGTTTAATGACTGGAATATACAAGATAACTTAGACAAAATTTCTAGTTGGTGTGATGAATGACAGCTTGCTCTAAGTGCAGAAAAATGTTTGTTAAAATAGATGAGTTGGAAAAACAGTCCTGTAACATTCAAATACAGCATCAGTAGAGTGCAGCTTGACACAGTCACTTTGATTAAAGGTGTAATGTTGCAAAGCAATACGAAATGGAATGAGCACATCAGGTTGATAGTAGGGAAGGCGACTGCTCAACTTCGTTTTATTGGGAGAATTCTGGGAAAGTGTATCTCATCCATAAAGGAGATGGCATATAGAACACTTGTGCAACTCATTCTTGAGCACAGTTCAAGTGTTTGGGATCCTCACCAGGTCAGATTAGAAGAATACACTGAAGCAAGCCAGAGGCAGGCTGCTAGATTTCTTAGCAGCAGGTTCGATCAGCATGCATGTATTACAGAGATGCTTTGTGAACTCAAATGGGAATCCATAATGAAATTTTCACTCTGCAGTGGACTGTACGCTAATGTGAAACTTCCTGGCAGATTAAAACTGTGTGCCAGACCAAGACTCGAACTCTGGAGCTTTGCCTTTTGCAGGCAAGTGCTCTACTATCTTAACTACCCAAGCACAACTCACAACCAGTCTTCACAGCTTCAATTCCACCAGTACCTCGTCTCCTACCTTCCAAACTTCACACAAGCTCTCCTCCTTGGGTAGCTCAGATGGTAGAGCACTTGCCCGCGAATGGCAAAGGTACCGAGTTCAAGTCTCGGTCTGGCACACAGTTTTAATCTGCCAGGAAGTTTCAAATGGATATCGTTGGAGGGAAGATGTTGCTCTTTCCGCAAGGCACTATTGCACAGATTTAGAGAACTGGGATTTTGCAGCCAACTGCACTATGACTCTACTACCACCAATGTGCATTTTGTGTAAAGACTATGAAGGTGAGATGTGATGTGAGAAATTAGGTCTCATACGGAGGCTTTTAGACAGATATTTTTCCCTTGCTCTATTTATGAGTGGAACAGGTTAGGAAATGACTAGTAGTGGTTCAAGGTACCCTCTGCCAAGCAATGTAAAGTGGTTGGTAGAATAAATTAGTATGATGGGACAAAAAATATTGTAGACATAGGTACTAAAGACTGATGATGGAATATTTAAATGGTCTTATAAAATAAAGTGACTGAATGTTTAAAATCAATGGAGACTGTGAAACTGTAACAATTACTTGCCATTTAAAATACTGAAGAGAGATGTAGTGGCCAGTGTCTGCAGTTAAATATTCACTTGGGTGATGAAAAATCAAGCATGTGTTTCAGATATGTACAACCTAGTTTTCAATTGTTCTGTTTAGTTCCAGAATATTTTAAAGCTGGCCATTCTGATGTGCACTTTATTAACAATATGAGTTGTAGCTTAGTAGCTATTTATGATCCCTTATGTTCAAATGCATAGACTTTTGATCTAATTTTAAAAAATTGTGTACAAAAATAATTTCATTTTATTACCTGATATAGTGAGGATGAAGAGAAACAATCTCAATTACATTTTTATGTATAATTTTTTGGAATCATTTAAAGACTTTGGATATTCTTGAATGGAATAATACATAAAAAATAAAGGAGAAACAATTCCTCACATATAGCTAACTGATTTGTGGCACGGTGAGTAACACAACAGTAAACAGAATTTACACTAGCTTTTGAGCTCTTGCTCTTTCTCTAACATGGCTTAGGGTGTGTACATTTGGGTGACTGTGTGGTAGTGTGCATGAATTTGGGTATTTTTGCTAAAGAAAGAGCAAGAGCTCAAAAGCTAGTGTGAATACAGTTTTCTGTTGCATGTTTCTATGTTCCACATATCAGTCAGCTATAAAAAAGTGGTTGCATTTCCTTTATTTTATGTATTTAAAAACTTTTTTCTGTCTAGATCACAAGTAGATAATAATAATAAGACAACTAGATTTGATTGAAAAACCAACCATCTTCAGATCTGAAAAGAATAAGTAAACATGAAACTCAGTGAAAGCTTTTTACATTGATAGCTTTGATGGGAAATTTATCTAACTGTATGTGATAAAACACAGAATGTGGGTAACAGGGCGCATTCCCATAACAAATATTAAAATGAACATTTGTGTACCATTGTGGAATCCCATAAACGATATATGTTCATTAAAAATGGATCATTTCAACAGAAGTAGAACAAAGTGCCTCTAAACATATAAAAGTAAGGAAACAAATTTGAAATGACTTGGAACAAACTGAAGAGTGCAGTTGCATCCTGTGGGGTGAGTGGTGGTGGTGGTGGTGACGGTCCATGAGCATAGTGGAAACAGTGCTGACAGTAAAGAATGCTCTATTCAACTTCGGTATGTGCTTTGCCATAGCTCAGTGAGGCAAAACACGCCTCACTCTGTTGAATCTGGCTAGCACTGATGTATGGGGTGGCTTCTGCCCAGGTGAAAGAAAGTTGTGTAGGCACCCTGCATTGCCCATAGATGGCTGGTGGCCTCTGCAAAGACAGGGCCACGATGTCAGCAGCACGCTACTTCTCAATTGGATATGGCACTTGGAGTGACCCCTCAGCCCCACATACATTCCCATGGTGGCAGGTAAAGACTGTAGTACATGGTATTTGAACTGCTGCCCTCTTGCAGGAGTTGGCCAGCAGCTGGTGCTGAGAGCTAAGTCCCATGGGGAACTCAGTACTGGCAGCAGCAGGCACAGCTGGCAGGTTGGTGGTACTGTGGCACTAAGTCCTGTGAGGAACTCACCACTGGCAGCAACAGCCAGAGCCTGGTCTCAAACTCATGGCCACTGCTAGTGATGCCCAATCATGTTGCTGTCTACTGCAGCTCTGGCATCATGGTGGTGCTGCAGCTGGTCTTCAGTGAACTGCTTCTCTCAAAACACAGGCATATTTATTTTGTTCCAAGGTGCATTATTGCACTAAAACCTGGCACCTAGTCACTTTGCCCATAACAAGATACTTGCCTTGGTGTGGTAACATCGATCCAACTGCTACAGTTATTACCGCTGTGTGGTGCAGTTTTCCACTGAGCATGGATAGACTCGTCTTGCAACCTCCATCTGTACATGTTATTCTGACACCCAAGTCATCACGCTGCAGCAAATAGCCTACAGCTGCTAAAGTGACACTTCATGGCAGCTTTCTCACCACTTTTGCTAAAATGCTTATTTACTTTACTTAGTACTTTGCTAAAAGCATGGATAGCAACACTACACTGCCACCTCCCACCCCACCCCCCTCCTCCCCGCTCCACTAAGAAGCCTCAGACCCTTGCTTCAGCCCAGTTCCCTATTGAAATTACCTTCACCCTTAATCTGTACTAGATTGCTTTTTTTTACTACTATACAATTACTTTACTAATCTTCAACTTCATAAATCTAGTTTTCATCCCTTACTCATAGAATAAAGTCTACGGGAATCTGAATTACCCTGGATCGGATTTCTGCAGGACTCATTGTTTCAGATACACAAAAAGTAAGCAGAGTAAAATCAGAGTCCCTATGGTGCTATGAACTGAAACACTGAAGATCATGGTTACCTGATGTCTACGATCTACAATCTACATTCTGTTCCACATGCTGCAACAACTGCTCTACAGTGGCTCACTCCTCCTGCATGGCTATTATCTTAGTGAATGTCCCAGGCCTGGTTTCCAGGTGTCATTTTGGAGGGTAAGTTTTGTTTGGATGACCTCTCTCGAGGTTCATCTTGCTAATGCAGTTTTAGGTGCATTGCAATCATCAGAGTAACCTCAGTTATTGTAGCTGGTAAATGGAATGTAGGCTCCATGATATCAGAGATAGCCCCATTGATCAACAGTCCACTGCCTTGAAATTCCAAAAATCTTGCTCCCATGAGCTTTCCTTGTTCACAGCAACCTGAAAATACCTCCTCCGGCCTCCTTATCTTGTTCAGCAATTCCCAGATGTTAAATACTAAACCCAGTGACTATCTGTGGCTGGATAACACTGGAAAATAGAACTCCTTCATTCATCCAGGCTAACCTAAGTAGGCTTTTAAATTCATGGTGTAATACATCCTGGCACAACTAAGGCAAAGATTTTCAAACCACAATTTCCTGGCTTTGTGGACACACAAAATCTGCTTACGTTCTGAAGGTGCAGTTCCAACAAAACAGTTCTAATTTCTCATTCAGCATAGCATATTCACTGACAGAGAAATGTTTCTTACATTTACTCACAAACTGGTAAAAAATGTCTCTAAATGAAGCCAATTTTTCTGCTTCTTTCCTGGCTGCTCTAGTATCTTGGTCACCAAAATGATGACAAAGCAAAAATAACTGGAATGCTTGGAGGGACATGGTGGTCCAAAAAATCTTCATCCTAGTTCCATCAGATGCACAAATGTGTTCCAAGTTCAGTCTTATTGCCTTGTATGTCCCTTCTAAAGACAGGAGCCCTATTACACCCATTATTTGGTGCTTCCTTGTAGGGTTTAGTACAAACAAAACAATTTGCTCAATAATGTCAGGAAATATAGAGAGACTGAAATACTGTAATGGTGTAGCACATTGTTTGGTATCACCAACAACACCTAGAAGATGGGTAATAATGTTGTGCAACTTTGTTCAAACATTTGGTCATGGGAATTCCTTTCTCTGATTAGTATGTCCTTCTTTTTGCAGATAATAACTATCTCTGACCTCATTTTCATCGTTTCCTTCTTCTTCCTGCTCTGTCTGTGTGTCACAATCACTGATGATAACAACATCCTTTTCACCCACCACCAGAATAAACTGGCACCAAATCAAGTATGTGATCAATCGATGCTTGCAGTTTGCCCCTTCTAGCTCATAATAATCTGTATATAACAATACTTGATTTATATATATATATATATATATATATATATATATATATATATATATATATATATATATATACACACACACACACACACACACACACACACGATGATGTGACTTACCAAATGAAAGTGCTGGCAGGTCGACAGACACACAAACACACACACAAAATTCAAGCTTTCGCAACAAACTGTTGCCTCATCAGGAAAGAGGGAAGGAGAGGGAAAGACGAAAGGATGTGGGTTTTAAGGGAGAGGGTAAGGAGTCATTCCAATCCCGGGAGCGGAAAGACTTACCCTAGGGGGAAAAAAGGACGGGTATACACTCGCACACACACACATATCCATCGACACATATACAAACACGCACATATCCATCCACACATACAGCCACAAGCAGACATTTTAAATATGTCTGCTTGTGGCTGTATGTGTGGATGGATATGTGCGAGTGTATACCTGTCCTTTTTTCCCTCAAAGGTAAGTCTTTCCGCTCCCGGGATTGGAATGACTCCTTACCCTCTCCCTTAAAACCCACTTCCTTTCGTCTTCCCCTCTCCTTCCCTCTTTCCTGATGAGGCAACAGTTTGTTGCGAAAGCTTGAATTTTGTGTGTATGTTTGTGTTTGTTTGTGTGTCTATCGACCTGCCAGCGCTTTCGTTCGGTAAGTCACCTCATCTTTGTTTTTATATATATATATATATATATATATATAATAGAGGGAAACATTCCACGTGGGAAAAATATATCTAAAAAGAAAGATGATGAAACTTACCAAACAAAAGCGCTGGCAGGTCGATAGACACACAAACAAACACAAACATACACACAAAATTCTAGCTTTCGCAACCAATGGTTGCCTCGTCAGGAAAGAGGGAAGGAGAAGGAAAGACAAAAGGATATGGGTTTTAAGGGAGAGGGTAAGGAGTCATTCCAATCCCGGGAGCGGAAAGACTTACCTTAGGGGGAAAAAAGGACAGGTATACACTCGCACACACACACATATCCATCCACACATACACAGACACAAGCAAACATTTGTAAAGGCAAAGAGTTTGGGCAGAGATGTCAGTCGGGGCGGATGTACAGAGGCAAAGATGAAGTTGAAAGACAGGTGAGGTATGAGCGGCGGCAAATTGAAATTAGAAATTAGCGGAGATTGAGGCCTGGCGGATAGCGAGAAGAAAGGATATGCTGAAGGGCAAGTTCCCATCTCCGGAGTTCTGACAGGTTGGTGTTAGTGGGAAGTATCCAGATAACCCGGACGGTGTAACACTGTGCCAAGATGTGCTGGCCGTGCACCAAGGCATGTTTAGCCACAGGGTGATCCTCATTACCAACAAACACTGTCTGCCTGTGTCCATTCATGCGAATGGACAGTTTGTTGCTGGTCATTCCCACATAGAACGCTTCACAGTGTAGGCAGGTCAGTTGGTAAATCACGTGGGTGCTTTCACACGTGGCTCTGCCTTTGATCGTGTACACCTTCCGGGTTACAGGACTGGAATAGGTGGTGGTGGGAGGGTGCATGGGACAGGTTTTACACCGGGGGCGGTTACAGGGGTAGGAGCCAGAGGGTAGGGAAGGTGGTTTGGGGATTTCATAGGGATGAACTAAGAGGTTGCGAAGGTTAGGTGGACGGCGGAAAGACACTCTTGGTGGAGTGGGGAGGATTTCATGAAGGATGGATCTCATTTCAGGGCAGGATTTGAGGAAGTCGTATCCCTGCTGGAGAGCCACATTCAGAATCTGATCCAGTCCCGGAAAGTATCCTGTCACAAGTGGGGCACTTTTGGGGTTCTTCTGTGGAAGGTTCCGGGTTTGAGGAGATGAGGATGTGGCTCTGGTTATTTGCTTCTGTACCAGGTCGGGAGGGTAGTTACGGGATGCAAAAGCTGTTTTCAGGTTGTTGGTGTAATGGTTCAAGGATTCCGGACTGGAGCAGATTCGTTTGCCACGAAGACCTAGGCTGTAGGGAAGGGACCGTTTGATGTGGAATGGGTGGCAGCTGTCATAATGGAGGTACTGTTGCTTGTTGGTGGGTTTAATGTGGACGGACGTGTGAAGCTGGCCATTGGACAGGTGGAGGTCAACGTCAAGGAAAGTGGCATGGGATTTGGAGTAGGACCAGGTGAATCTGATGGAACCAAAGGAGTTGAGGTTGGTGAGGAAATTCTGGAGTTCTTCTTCACTGTGAGTCCAGATCACGAAAATGTCATCAATAAATCTGTACCAAACTTCGGGTTGGCAGGCCTGGGTAACCAGGAAGGCTTCCTCTAAGTGACCCATGAATAGGTTGGCATACGAGGGGGCCATCCTGGTACCCATGGCTGTTCCCTTTAATTGTTGGTATGTCTGGCCTTCAAAAGTGAAGAAGTTGTGGGTCAGGATGAAGCTGGCTAAGGTAATGAGGAAAGAGGTTTTAGGTAGGGCGGCAGGTGATCGGCGTGAAAGGAAGTGCTCCATCGCAGCGAGGCCCTGGACATGCGGAATATTTGTGTATAAGGAAGTGGCATCAATGGTTACAAGGATGGTTTCCGGGGGTAACAGACTGGGTAGGGATTCCAGGCGTTTGAGAAAGTGGTTGGTGTCTTTGATGAAGGATGGGAGACTGCATGTAATGGGTTGAAGGTGTTGATCTACGTAGGCAGAGATGCGTTCGGTGGGGGCTTGGTAACCAGCTACAATGGGACGGCCGGGATGATTGGGTTTGTGAATTTTGGGAAGAAGGTAGAAGGTAGGGGTGCGGGGTGTTGGTGGGGTCAGGAGGTTGATGGAGTCGGGTGAAAGGTTTTGTAGGGGGCCTAAGGTTCTGAGGATTCCTTGAAGTTCCGCCTGGACATCAGGAATGGGATTGCCTTGGCAAACTTTGTAAGTAGTGTTGTCTGAAAGCTGACGCAGTCCCTCAGCCACATACTCCCGACGATCAAGTACCACAGTTGTGGAACCCTTGTCCGCCGGAAGAATGACGATGGATCGGTCAGCCTTCAGATCACGGATAGCCTGGGCTTCAGCAGTGGTGATGTTGGGAGTAGGATTAAGGTTTTTTAAGAAGGATTGAGAGGCAAGGCTGGAAGTCAGAAATTCCTGGAAGGTTAGGAGAGGGTGATTTTGAGGAAGAGGAGGTGGGTCCCGCTGTGACGGAGGACGGAACTGTTCCAGGCATGGTTCAATTTGGATAGTGTCTTGGGGAGTTGGATCATTAGGAGTAGGATTAGGATCATTTTTCTTCGTGGCAAAGTGATATTTCCAGCAGAGAGTACGGGTGTAGGACAGTAAATCTTTGACGAGGGCTGTTTGGTTAAATCTGGGAGTGGGGCTGAAGGTGAGGCCTTTGGATAGGACAGAGGTTTCGGATTGGGAGAGAGGTTTGGAGGAAAGGTTAACTACTGAATTGGGGTGTTGTGGTTCCAGATTGCGTTGATTGGAATTTTGAGGTTTTGGAGGGAGTGGAGCTGGAAGTGGGAGATTGAGTAGATGGGAGAGACTGGGTTTGTGTGCAATGAGAGGAGGTTGAGGTTTGCTGGAAAGGTTGTGAAGGGTGAGTGAGTTGCCTTTCCGGAGGTGGGAAACCAGGAGATTGGATAGTTTTTTAAGGTGGAGGGTGGCATGCTGCTCTAATTTGCGGTTGGCCTGTAGGAGGATGCTCTGAACAACAGGTGTAGATGTGGGAGAGGAAAGATTGAGGATTTTTATAAAGGATAGGAGTTGATGGGTGTGTTGATTGGCTGAGTGGATGTGTAGGTGAAGGATTAGGTGGGTGAGGGCAATGGATTGTTTGGTTTGGAACTGGTATAGGGACTGATGGAAAGAAGGGTTGCAGCCAGAGATGGGAACTTTAAGTGTGAGGCCTTTGGGGGTGATGCCAAATGTCAGACAAGCCTGAGAAAATAAAATATTTTCTCAGGCTTGTCTGACATTTGGCATCACCCCCAAAGGCCTCACACTTAAAGTTCCCATCTCTGGCTGCAACCCTTCTTTCCATCAGTCCCTATACCAGTTCCAAACCAAACAATCCATTGCCCTCACCCACCTAATCCTTCACCTACACATCCACTCAGCCAATCAACACACCCATCAACTCCTATCCTTTATAAAAATCCTCAATCTTTCCTCTCCCACATCTACACCTGTTGTTCAGAGCATCCTCCTACAGGCCAACCGCAAATTAGAGCAGCATGCCACCCTCCACCTTAAAAAACTATCCAATCTCCTGGTTTCCCACCTCCGGAAAGGCAACTCACTCACCCTTCACAACCTTTCCAGCAAACCTCAACCTCCTCTCATTGCACACAAACCCAGTCTCTCCCATCTACTCAATCTCCCACTTCCAGCTCCACTCCCTCCAAAACCTCAAAATTCCAATCAACGCAATCTGGAACCACAACACCCCAATTCAGTAGTTAACCTTTCCTCCAAACCTCTCTCCCAATCCGAAACCTCTGTCCTATCCAAAGGCCTCACCTTCAGCCCCACTCCCAGATTTAACCAAACAGCCCTCGTCAAAGATTTACTGTCCTACACCCGTACTCTCTGCTGGAAATATCACTTTGCCACGAAGAAAAATGATCCTAATCCTACTCCTAATGATCCAACTCCCCAAGACACTATCCAAATTGAACCATGCCTGGAACAGTTCCGTCCTCCGTCACAGCGGGACCCACCTCCTCTTCCTCAAAATCACCCTCTCCTAACCTTCCAGGAATTTCTGACTTCCAGCCTTGCCTCTCAATCCTTCTTAAAAAACCTTAATCCTACTCCCAACATCACCACTGCTGAAGCCCAGGCTATCCGTGATCTGAAGGCTGACCGATCCATCGTCATTCTTCCGGCGGACAAGGGTTCCACAACTGTGGTACTTGATCGTCGGGAGTATGTGGCTGAGGGACTGCGTCAGCTTTCAGACAACACTACTTACAAAGTTTGCCAAGGCAATCCCATTCCTGATGTCCAGGCGGAACTTCAAGGAATCCTCAGAACCTTAGGCCCCCTACAAAACCTTTCACCCGACTCCATCAACCTCCTGACCCCACCAACACCCCGCACCCCTACCTTCTACCTTCTTCCCAAAATTCACAAACCCAATCATCCCGGCCGTCCCATTGTAGCTGGTTACCAAGCCCCCACCGAACGCATCTCTGCCTACGTAGATCAACACCTTCAACCCATTACATGCAGTCTCCCATCCTTCATCAAAGACACCAACCACTTTCTCAAACGCCTGGAATCCCTACCCAGTCTGTTACCCCCGGAAACCATCCTTGTAACCATTGATGCCACTTCCTTATACACAAATATTCCGCATGTCCAGGGCCTCGCTGCGATGGAGCACTTCCTTTCACGCCGATCACCTGCCGCCCTACCTAAAACCTCTTTCCTCATTACCTTAGCCAGCTTCATCCTGACCCACAACTTCTTCACTTTTGAAGGCCAGACATACCAACAATTAAAGGGAACAGCCATGGGTACCAGGATGGCCCCCTCGTATGCCAACCTATTCATGGGTCACTTAGAGGAAGCCTTCCTGGTTACCCAGGCCTGCCAACCCGAAGTTTGGTACAGATTTATTGATGACATTTTCGTGATCTGGACTCACAGTGAAGAAGAACTCCAGAATTTCCTCACCAACCTCAACTCCTTTGGTTCCATCAGATTCACCTGGTCCTACTCCAAATCCCATGCCACTTTCCTTGACGTTGACCTCCACCTGTCCAATGGCCAGCTTCACACGTCCGTCCACATTAAACCCACCAACAAGCAACAGTACCTCCATTATGACAGCTGCCACCCATTCCACATCAAACGGTCCCTTCCCTACAGCCTAGGTCTTCGTGGCAAACGAATCTGCTCCAGTCCGGAATCCTTGAACCATTACACCAACAACCTGAAAACAGCTTTTGCATCCCGTAACTACCCTCCCGACCTGGTACAGAAGCAAATAACCAGAGCCACATCCTCATCTCCTCAAACCCGGAACCTTCCACAGAAGAACCCCAAAAGTGCCCCACTTGTGACAGGATACTTTCCGGGACTGGATCAGATTCTGAATGTGGCTCTCCAGCAGGGATACGACTTCCTCAAATCCTGCCCTGAAATGAGATCCATCCTTCATGAAATCCTCCCCACTCCACCAAGAGTGTCTTTCCGCCGTCCACCTAACCTTCGCAACCTCTTAGTTCATCCCTATGAAATCCCCAAACCACCTTCCCTACCCTCTGGCTCCTACCCCTGTAACCGCCCCCGGTGTAAAACCTGTCCCATGCACCCTCCCACCACCACCTATTCCAGTCCTGTAACCCGGAAGGTGTACACGATCAAAGGCAGAGCCACGTGTGAAAGCACCCACGTGATTTACCAACTGACCTGCCTACACTGTGAAGCGTTCTATGTGGGAATGACCAGCAACAAACTGTCCATTCGCATGAATGGACACAGGCAGACAGTGTTTGTTGGTAATGAGGATCACCCTGTGGCTAAACATGCCTTGGTGCACGGCCAGCACATCTTGGCACAGTGTTACACCGTCCGGGTTATCTGGATACTTCCCACTAACACCAACCTGTCAGAACTCCGGAGATGGGAACTTGCCCTTCAGCATATCCTTTCTTCTCGCTATCCGCCAGGCCTCAATCTCCGCTAATTTCTAATTTCAATTTGCCGCCGCTCATACCTCACCTGTCTTTCAACTTCATCTTTGCCTCTGTACATCCGCCCCGACTGACATCTCTGCCCAAACTCTTTGCCTTTACAAATGTCTGCTTGTGTCTGTGTATGTGTGGATGGATATGTGTGTGTGTGCGAGTGTATACCTGTCCTTTTTTCCCCCTAAGGTAAGTCTTTCCGCTCCCGGGATTGGAATGACTCCTTACCCTCTCCCTTAAAACCCATATCCTTTTGTCTTTCCTTCTCCTTCCCTCTTTCCTGACGAGGCAACCATTGGTTGCGAAAGCTAGAATTTTGTGTGTATGTTTGTGTTTGTTTGTGTGTCTATCGACCTGCCAGCGCTTTTGTTTGGTAAGTTTCATCATCTTTCTTTTTAGATATATATATATATATATATATATATATATATATATATATATATATATATCAAAGATGATGAGACTTACCAAACAAAAGCGCTGGCAGGTCGATAGACACACAAAGAAACACAAACATACACACAAAATTCAAGCTTTCGCAACAAACGATTGCTTACTCAGGAAAGAGGGAAGGAGAGGGAAAGACGAAAGGATGTGGGTTTTAAGGGAGAGGGTAAGGAGTTACTCCAGTCCCGGGAGCGGAAAGACTTACCTTAGGGGGAAAAAAGGACAGGTATACACTCGCAAACACACACATATCCATCCGCACATACACAGACACAAGCAGACATTTGTAAAGTCAAAGAGTTTGGGCCATCATCTTTGTTTGGTAAGTCTCATCATCTTTGTTTTTAGATATATTTTTCCCATGTGGAAAGTTTCCCTCTATTATATTCAATACTCGCTATTAAGTATACAATCAAATATCATGTATATTATGCTAAGTATGCAAAAAAATTCAATGAAATAAATATCTTGACTTTTCTTTCTTATGGGATGAGAGTAGTCTGTTGGGCTTTCACAAACCTCAGCATGCTTAAACTTGCTTCAACAGCATATAAAGTTACAAAAACACACTTGTACCACCCTTCTGACATCTGGTAGCAGCTACCTGGAACCACAAAACAGTGTGACATTCTATCTAGCAATTAACTATAGAAATTCATCATAAGGGGTATCTTCTGTTGATTTGATCTATTGTTTGTGAAGATATCCTATTCATGAGATTCCACTGTGGCACACAAATGTTCATTTCATATATTTTTATGGAATTCTTCCTACAATTCAGATGTTGTGTTTTATCTGATTCACAAATGATTACACTAATTTCTCACTAAACTGGTTATATTCTATCTCTTTACTGAAACAATGTGATATAATTTTTTTGTAATACCATCAATGTAAAAAATACTTGTCATTTACAGTAATTTTCTGTTTGCTTACTCCTTTCAGATCTGAAGATGACTGACTATTTTTTTTCCCAGCCAAAACAGTTATTATCTTATTGTTATGTAATTGCAATGGAGGCTGTAAAAGTTTTTAAATAATTTCTAAATATTTTTATTTATATGAAATAGTTCCAAGTTTCTTGGGCGAAGGCATGACAGGCTGTGACTTTTTTTTTCCTTTTCCTTTATCACTCATTATCTCCATCATCTGTGAGTGTTCTGTGAATTGAAATTGTACCTAGAGGAGAAGAAGATGGTTTCTGTACACCAAGTAAGGCATCTCAATAGTATCTATTTTGATAGTGACTGAAAATGATCTCACAGGACTGAAGGCAAAGAGCATTATCTGTCATTACAGTGGGAGAACTATAGCAGACTTAATGCAAACTCTAGAGACAATTAATCCTTCGATTTCGATTTTATTCACGCATCCTAAAAACAGTGTCATGTACACTTACGAAATTTTTCTTTTCTATTGAACTGGATTCTCTAATAAAAATTTGACTCAGGTATGATATTGTTTTAAAGTTCTCAGCTACACAAGCACATAATAAGTATAGTGTTTAATTTTGAGTTTTATAACTGTGTTATACGGGTATGATGGATACAAATGAATTTCACTGTTTTCCTTTTTGTTTTTTGTAGAAGTGATAGACAGCGTGGCAGCATTATTTAGATATGCCATAATCTACAGCAGTGAACATATCAATTTCTGTGCCTCATGAAAATACTGGAGGCCACAGGGATTGTACAGAAACTGCTCCAGTTGCAAGGAATGCTTCTGGGAACAGTTGTGCAAACAGTCTTTTACCAAAATATTCTGGTGCAGACCATGCTCTCAGTGGTGAGACATGGGGGGGGGGGGGGGGGGGGGGGGGCTGACACACCTTTCACATCCATGTGTGATAGCTCCATTCAATTGATTGTCCCCTGAAACATTTACACACTCATGGCAAATTTTATCCAAGGCTTCTTGCATCACTCAAAGAGCGACAATAACATTACTGTGTGGAGCAGCCTCTAAAATGTGCCCCATGTCATCCTCAATTATCTTTTTTGCTAAGGTCTTTCCACAAATATCTTACATCACAGGTGTCTTTGCTGAGCAAGACACTTGAATTAAAGATACTAGTTACTTGGTATTCACGGCACAGAGATTTGTGCACTACATAGTTCTTACATTCCCCTCCACTGACTGATATCTAGCAGAAACCTCTTACTGATATTTTTAATTCCCTGACTACTTGCACTTTTTTCTCTTTCTTCCCAGCCTGCTCCTGAACTCATAGTCAATAGTCTGCATGCTTTTAACCAGTCTTCAGAGAAGTTAAGGTGTTGGAGATATCTAGACTGAAGACAGCAGATTTGCAACATCTCTTAAACCTCTTCCCTGAGCTGAAAGTATTGCCCACAATCCATTCATCTCTTCTATCCTCAATCTTACTGCTTTCAATTGTAGCTTTCAACTGTTCTATTCCTGCCTGTACTAGTGACAGGTCAGCTTTGAATTTTAAGGTTAATGGTTCCTCCTCCAGAAACATGGATCACCAGGCATAACATATACTACGTGCATGCTATAAAACTCTCCAAGAATAAAGCAATAAGTAAACCAGTGAGGTGAATTATACTGAATTCCTAGAAACTAGCTGTGCATGATACTTAAAAACAGTGCCATAAAGTTAAATAATTATTTCTTCACCCCGGCAGCCAAAATTGTACCTGCTAATAAAGAGTCAGATGTAAGCTGCATTAAATTTACTGTGGTAGCCATGAATTTTTTAAAAAGTAATTGTATCCCTAAAAAATGGCAGTACTCCTGTATATGACAATATTTCTAACAGAGTATTAAAATTCTTTATTTACTTGCATGAGTATCCTTGAGTTACCTGTTTAATCAATTAAAAGTTCAGGACACGGTTCCAGCAGACTAAAACAGAGATAACAGAAGCATCTACTTAAAGCATCTCACTTCTTCAAGCTCCTTTTCATTATTTGAGAAGGTGGCCTTCTATAAACTATAGACTCAACTTTAACATTGTAACTTGTCATTTGTTGTCCTTGCTTTTAAACAGGATTCTCTACAAAGGAAACACTGAAGTGCTGTCACAGCTAAACAATGAAAACCATCCTGTTGGTATATTGTGTGACTTTGCCAACACCTTTAAGATTTTGGACCATAAAATTCTACTTGGAAAACTAAAATGTAATGGCATCTGTCATGCATGGGTTGATTCTTAACTTCATAACAGAAAACAAAGTGTTATACTGACATACTGCATGACAGGAATAAAACCAAACTCATAATAGAGGAACATAAAAATGCGGACACTCACAGTATTCATTGTTGGACACTCCTGTTCCTAACCTACACAAATGATGATTTAATGACTTCAAATGACTTACACAAACTGTAACACTGGCGGAGGACACCAACATACTAATTAGGTCTGAAACTCAAACATACTTGAAGCATGTCAGATGATAGCTGTAAACATTGTATTCCTTATTATACAGCTGGATGCCAAACTACGACAGAATCAACAGACAGAGGAACCAATCAAGAAAATAAATTTGGTATGTTGTTTTCTTTGAAGTGCCTCTGACTGTGTTGACTTGAAGACTTAGTTTCCAGCTTATTGTGAACACTTTCACTTCCTGCTGTCTTGCAGAATTGCATTCTGGAGCAATACAGCTGAAGCGAATCTAGCATCCATTCAGCAAACGCAAGTAGTAAGAATTTTAAGTAGGTAATTGTTATTTTGCCAATGCCTCTTCCAAGCTCTTGGGCTTTTTAAATTTATTTCCCAGTACAATGATTCTTAGCAATAATACTAAACCTGGTTTCAGTTCAATTGTGGTTTACACAGTTTTAACACCAGCATGATCTAAGAGGACAAAATTATCAAATTTACACAGAACTGGAACTTCATAGACTTTTCAAAAACACATTTTGCCCAGACATGATTGTGAAAATTGTAGGCTTCATGTATAGGCCTCATTGTGGATGCATAAGTTAATATTCTGCTTGCTATACCGGTTTCCCTACATTCTCTTTATTCTCTTCAAATAGAAAATGTGTAAGTCTCTGTTTTTACAATATTCTTTGAATGGCACTGTTAAACTAAGTAGGATTTTATTGTCTTTTATGACCTTTCTTGGTTGGTATATATTTATCTAAAGTACAATTTATGATGGGTTTACACTGTGATCCCAACTGTATGTTTGTCTGACCTGAGATAAAAAGAAAGAAGATTAGTGTTTAACCTCTCATCAACAACAAGATCATTAATGGCAGAGTACAAACTCAGATTAGGGAAGGACGAGGAAGGAAATCAGCATTGCCATTTCAAAAGTGCCATTCTGGCTTTTGCCTTAAGCAATTTAGGGAAATCAAGGGAAACCTAAACCTGAATGGTCAGACATGCATTTGAGCTGCCCTCCAAATGTGAGTCCAGCCGGTGTGCTAACCACTGTACCAAGTCACTCTGTTTGACCGATTTGAACCAAATGTTCTCAATTCATCATTAACATCTGATGTTAATGGTTGTCTACATCTTTTATCAAAAACAAATACTCTCTCAGTCTTGTAGATAAACTTATCACCTTGAGTAAACATCATCACTATAACAGCCCTGCAGCCAGGCGACTAGCACGAGTTTTGATGTTCTCGTAAAGATAAGTCATTTTAGACCATAACAACATGTAGTTTAGTAATCATTATATGGTAAGTAGGTGTATTAGTGTGCTTTTTAAGTGTCCCGTTAAAGGTTTCATTTTTCTTATGTAATATATCAGAAAACACGAAAAGATCATACAGTTGGGTTATAGTAATATTTTCTTTTTACATTTTGCCACTGCAAATCTATAGAATTTTGTTTAATTGTTCTTTGCTCTCTCCAGCAATTTAACTGTAGCGTACCTCTTCACTATTTAACTCACATTTCCAGAAAGTAGTGTAAAATTTAAGCTGTTGTTACAGAAATTTTGCACTGTTGTTTTTGTTTACATACAGTTGTGTATAGGACAAATTTGTGTAATCATATTTTCGTGTTTATCTGTAATTTAACTGACTTATTCTTAATAAACTATTACGTTTATCATGAGTGAAAGTGCTTGACTTGCTGTAGAATTGTTAGGTCGGGGCTTTGGTGTGACGGGTGCTGTAGTTTTTTCCATGTGGGTAACTGTGGTGGCATGGCAGTAGGGGAAGTGAATGAGACTTATCAGCAGTTTTGTAGGATATGTAGTAGAGATAGGAATATACTAGAACAAGAGGGGAAAATTGCTGCCCTTCAGGCTGAGTTAGACAAGGCCAGGGGAGATCTTGACGGGTTAAGGAGGATAAGAGTAAAGAGAGGTGGGAAGTGGCAACAGACAACAGTAGGAACAGGCCTAGAACTTTGTCCGACAGTTTCGTGGTGAATGTGGAAAATAGATTTGAGCTGTTACAAGCTGGTGAGCCTCAAGCAGTTACAGGTGTAGACAGGTCACAACAAACTTCCAGCAGCAAATTGAAAAGTAAGAATGTAGGGAAATCAGTAAAGAGAAAGGAAGTGGTGCTGTTAGGTAGTTCCCATGGAAGAGGTGTTGGCCAACTTTTGCTGTATAAACTAGGATCAGAATACCAGGTCATCAAATTTTTTAAACCTCCTGCTGGTCTGGAGCACGTGACAGAGGATTTAGGATCACTTTGCAAAGATTTCACTAAGGAAGACACTCTGATTATAGTGGGTGGGCCAGGTAATAGTATTGACAGAGTGTAACCTTGCAAAGATTGCATCAGCATCGAAGCGTTCTAGTGTTGAGTTTGTATCTGTTCTTGGGTGCCATGACCAACCTCATTTGAACTCTTCTGCCAGGAGAGTTAATTTGGAGTTGGAACGGCTGCTTATGTCGGGTGTAGGGTCACACATTGGTGTGGTTCCTGTTGATTCTCTTAATAGGTGGGATTATACTAGACACGGCCTTCACCTCAACAGGAAAGGGAAGGGTAAATTGGCTGGGAAAATAGCAGGTAAGTTAAAGGGGGGAGGCACTGTCATAAGTGATAAAATACCAGTGGTTACAGGGTTCAGAAAAGACCCTGTTTTATGGTAGGGAGAACAGAAAGAAACCAGGTTTTAAGAGAGTTTAGGATTGAGACAAACCTTCAGTTTGAGAAAGAAACCAAAAAACATAATTCTAGCCTATTACATCAGCATATACAACTGTTGGTTAAGAATTTTCAACAATCAGCAAAATCACTTTTGAAGAGCAGAAATGGAGAAATGAGGAGTTGCCGCATTCATCAGGAACTGTCATAAATTTAAAAACATACATATTCATAAATTTTGCCTAGAACAGCATATGAAAGCATGTGCAACAGAAGAATAATTTCATAAAAAATCCTTCGTAATATTAAGTGTATACTGAACACCTGCAGATAACTTTAATCTGTTCATAAACCACCTCGAAGCTGTACTGGCCCAGTTAACAACAAAAAACAAAGAAATAGTAATTGCTGGTGACTTCAATGTAGATTTCCTTAAAGACTCTCCCAATAAGAACTTACATGAGTTAGTAAGACTATCATTCAACTTAATTCCCACTGTAAAGCTCCCAACTAGGATAGCCAATTGCTCACAGCCAGCCATTGATAATATCTTGATAGAAAAGTCCAATGAGAAATATTATGTTACAGAACCCAACAATGGAAAATCCAGGATGGAATGTAACAATACCAGAGAAGGAAAGTTGCTACTCACCATAAAGTGGAGATGCTGAGTCGCGATAGGCACAACAAAAAGATTCACACAATTAAAGCTTTCGCCCATTAAGTTCTTTGTCAGCAGTACACACACACACACACACACACACACGTAAACGCAACTTGCACACACACCTGCAGTCTCAGAGAGCTGAAACCACAATGCGAACAGCAGCACCAGTGCATGATGGAAGTGGCGACTGGGTGGGGATAAGGAGGTGGCTGTAGCAGGGAGGGAGAGGGATAGTATGGTGGAAGTGGCGGACAGTGAAGTGTTGCAGTTTAGACGGAGGGCAGGAGAGAAGGTGCGGAGAGGGGAGGGGGGAAGTAGCGGAAAGGAAAAAAATAAAAAGAAATTGAAAGACTGGGTGTGGTGGTGAAATGACAGCTGTGTAGTGCTGGAATGGGAACAGGGAGGAGGCTGGACGGGTGAGGACAGTGACTGACAAAGGTTGAGGCCAGGAGGGTTACGGGAACGTAGGATGTATTGCAGGGAAAGTTTTCACCTGCGCAGTTCAGAAAAGCTGGTGTTGGTGGGAAGGATCCATATGGCAAAGGCTGTGAAGCAGTCATTGAGATGAGGGATATCATGTCCAGCAACAGGGTGGTCCACTTGTTTTTTGGCCACAGTTTGTCGGTGGCTGTTCATGCGGACAGACAGCTTGTTGGTTGTCATGCCTACATAGAATGCAGCACAGAGGTTGCAGCTTAGCTTGTAAATCACATGACTGTTTTCACAGGTAGCCCTGCCTTTGATGGGATAGGTGATGTTAGTGACCGGACTGGAGTAGGTGGTTACAGGAGGATGTATGGGACAGGTCTTGCATCTAGGTCTATTACAGGGGTATGAGCCATGAGGTAAGCGATTGGCAGCAGGGGTTGTGTAAGGATGGACGAGTATATTGTGTAGGTTCGGTGGATGGTGGAATATCACGTTAGGAGGGGTGGGAAGGATAGCAGGACATTTCTCATTTCAGGGAACGATGAGAGGTAATCGAAACCCTGGTGTAGAATGTAATTCAGTTGCTCCAGTCCCGTATGGTACTGAGTTACGCGGGGAATGCTCCTTTGTGGCCGCACTGTGGGACTTTGGGAGGTGGTGGGAGACTGGGAAGATAAGGCACGGGAGATTTGTTTTTGTACCAGGATGGGAGGATAATTATGCTCAGTGAAGGCTTCAGTGAGACCCTTGGTATATTTTGAGAGGGACTGCTCGTCACTGCAGATGCGACGACCTCAGGTGGTTCAAATGGCTCTGAGCACTATGGGACTCAACTGCTGTGGTCATCAGTCCCCTAGAACTTAGAACTACTTAAACCTAACTAACCTAAGGACATCACACACACCTATGCCCGAGGCAGGATTCGAACCTGCGACCATAGCAGCAGCGCGGCTCCGGACTGGAGCGCGTAGAACCGCACCGCCACCGCGGCCGGCACCTCAGGTGGCTAGGCTGTACGGAAGGGACTTCTTGGTATCGAATGGGTGGCAACTGTCGAAGTGGAGATATTGCTGGTGGTTATTAGGTTTGATATGGACAGAGGTACTGATGTAGCCATCTCTGAGGTGAAGGTCAACATCTAGGAAAGTGGCTTGTTGGGTTGAGTAGGACCAGGTGAAGCAAATGGGGGAGAAGTTGTTGAGGCTCTGGAGGAATGTGAATAAGGTGTCCTCGCCTTCAATCCAGATAGCAAAGATGTCATCAATGAATCTGAACCAGGTGAGGGGTCTAGGATTTCGGGTCATCCTCTAGATGGCCCATGGATAGGTTAGCATAGGATGGTGCCATGCAGGTGCCCAAAGCCGTACTGCGGATTTGTTTGTAGGTAATGGCTTCAAAGGAGAAGTAATTGTGGGTGAGGATATAGTTGGTCATGGAGACTGGGAAGGAGGTTGTTGGTTTGGAATCCATAGGGCGTCTGGAAAGGTAGTGTTCGATAGCAGTAAGGCTATGGGCATTAGGAATGTTAGTGTACAGGGAGGTGGCATCAATAGTGACAAGCAGGGCACCGTGTGGTAAAGGGAAAGGAACTGTGGAGAGTCGGTCGAGGAAATGGTTGGTATCTTTTATATAGGAGTATAGGTTCCGGGTAATAGGTTGAAGGTGTTGGTCTACGAGAGCAGAGATTCTCTCAGTGGGGGCACAGTAAGCGGCCACAATGGGGCGTCCTGGGTGGTTAGGTTTGTGGACTTCAGGAAACATGTAGAAGGTGGGAGCGCTGGTAGTGGGGTAAGTAGAGAGATGGACTCTGGGGAGAGGTTCTGGGATGGGCCTTAGGATTTGAGTAGTGACTAGAGATCTTGCTGGATTACTGGAATGGGATCACTGTGGCATGGTTTGTAGGTGGAAGTATCTGACAGCTGAGAGAGTCCTTCTGGCACATAATCCTTGCAGTTCAAAACAACGGTGGTGGAGCTTTTGTCAGCAGGTAGGATTAAAGGTTGGGATCTGTTTTTAGATGGAGGAGTGCAGTTCTTTCTGCAGATGTAAGATTAGTTTGCATGTTGAGGGATTTGGGGAATGATGTTGAGGCAAGGTTCGAGGTTAAAAATGCTGGGAAGTTAACAGGGGGTGGTTTGCAGGCAGTGGAGGTGGATCACAGTTGGGTGGAGGAGTGAAATGAGTTAGGCAAGGTTCAATATTGGTCTTTAGTTGAGTCTGATTGGTCGGGTTGTTGGTGAAAAAGTGTTTCCACTGTAGGGACCTGGAGGAAAGGTTCATAACTGTGTTGTGGGTCTGCTTAGGTTCTGGGTTCTGTGTGGTGGCGGGAGGGAGTTTTGGAGGGTGGGGTAAGTGTAGTAGGTTGGAGAGACAGGGTTTGTCAGCTATGAGGGGGCGTGAGGGAGGTTTGGAGGTTGTTTTAGAAGTGGTGGACAGTGGTACTCCGAGGCGGGAGTAGGAAGTGAGTAGGAAGGAAAGCTTTTTGAGGTGGCGTTGTGCATGTTGCTCACGTTTCTGCAGGGCAAGAGTTTCAGTGTGAGTTATGGGTTCCAGGAATTTGGGATTACAAAGCAGGAGAATTTTGCGGATGGAGAGAAGGTACTGCAAGGAGGATTGGGCTGGGTTGATATGGTTTTGCAGGACTATGTTGGTGAGGGCTAAGAATTGGTGGAATCTCAACAGGTGGAGGTCATTGTGGAAGGAGGGGTGGCAACCAGAGATGGGTAATTTGATGGTAAGGCCATTAGGGGGGTTTTCATGAGCCAAGCAACAACGCAGGAACAGTATGTGGGACTGGGATCTGGCTAGGGATAAGGAAACTTTCTGTATTGACGCAGGTGGAAGGAGCAAGGATCCATGGTGGTGCAAAAAATGTGAAAAATTATGTAAGAAAGTAGAATTGTGTCTGAAAAATTACTCAAAATTACACCCAAATACATGTGAAAAGGACGAAATGGATACACAAGGGTGGGGAAAAAAAAAAGCCGAGATGAAATCTGAGGAAGACAATGATAGTTGAAGGGGAAAACTCACTAAAATTGGTGAGAAGTCACAAGGGTGAAAGTACAGAATAACTAAACAATAATAAATATATGTATATGTATATTACTGTGGGTAGCAGGTTTGAGGGCGGATAAGCGTAAGGGGGACGGCAGATGTAACAGGATGAGGTGGACTTAGTGGGTGCAAACAGGCATAAGGAGGGGAAAGTATTGGGGGGGGGGGGGGGGGGGGGATTCGTAGTTAGAGGTGTAAGATCGTGTGGCACCGGAAAAGTGCAGGAGATAGCACGCAAAAATAGTGTGAACCTTTTTGTTGTGCCTATCACAACTCAGCATTTCCGCTATATGGTGAGCAGCAACTTTCCTTCTCTGGTATTGTTATATTACAAAACCAATAGTCAATGACTTCTCAGACCATGACATGCAGTTCCTTCCGTTAAATGTTAATACTGAAGAGGATATAAAATCTGTTAAATCTGAACTCAAGAGGGTAATCAATAAGCCAAAAATCGATTATTTTAGGACACTCCTCATAGACATTCACTGTTAGTGATGTTTACAGTGCCCATGGCATGAATGAAAAAGATAACACTTTTGCTAATAAAGTGTTAGCTTATTTGAACACTGTTTTCCCCCCAAAACTAACCAAGGTTAGAGCAAAGTCTACAAAGAAGACATGGATCACTCAAGGAATAGAGGTATCTTGTAAAACAAAAAGAAAACTGTATCTGTCAATCCGAAACAGTTCTGGTGTTGACGTTATAGCACATTATAAGAAATACTGCAAAACATTAAAGACTGTAATAAGGACATCAAAGCAAATATATTACAAGGAAAAGATAGTCATACCAGATAACAAAATAAAGACAATATGGGATATAGTGAAGGAGGAGACTGATAGAACCAGACACGAGGAGGGGCAAATAGCATTAAGAGTAAATGATGGTACATTGGTGACAGATGTGTATAGTGTTGCAGAACTTTCTAACAAACATTTTATAACTGTTACTGAAAAGATGGGGTTGTCAGGTTCTGTAGATGGTGCCATGGGATACCTCAGACCAGACATTTCAAGTAACTTCCATAACATGAATTTGACCCTCACTACCCCAGCAGAAGTAATGTCCATCATAAAATCTTCAAATCAAAAACACCTAGTGGGTATGATGAAATATCAAAGTTAATTAAAGAATGTGATTCTGAGTTAAGTAACATATTAAGCTATCTGTGTAACCAGTCGTTTATCAGTGGAATATTTCCTAAATGGTTGAAATATGCTGAAGTTAAGCCACTGTTTAAGAAGGGAGATAAAGAAATAGCATCAAATTTCTGTCCAATTTCACTTTTGCCAATTCTCAAAAATTTTAGAAAAGGTAACGTACTATCGGCTTTATAACAATCTTATCACAAATAACATACTGTCAAAGTTGCAGTTCAGATTTCTAAAGGGTTCTGATATTGAGAAGGCTATCTAACATTGTACTTAATTCATTAGACAAACAAATTGCAGGCAACTGGTATATTTTGTGATCTGTCAAAGTCATTTGAATGTGTAAATCACAATATCCTTTTAAGTAAATTACAATAATATGCTGTAACAGGAAATGCTGCAAAATTGTTCAAATCTTATATCTCTGGAAGGAAACAAAGGGTGTTGTTAGGAAAGAGACATGTATTAAGCTATCAGGCATCATCCAACTGGGAACTAGTTACATGTGGGGTCCCACAAGGTTCCATCTTAGGGCCCTTACTTTTCCATGTGTATATCAATGACCCTTCATCAATAACATTACCAGATGACACTTTTTTTTTTGTTTGCTGATGATACAAACATTGCAATAAATAGCAAATCAAGTGTAGACTTCGAAAGATCGGCTAATAAAATATTTGTGGACATTAATCACTGGTTCCTAGCCAATTCTTTGTCACTAACCTTTGAAAAAACAAACTACATGCAGTTCAGAGCTTGAAAGGGGTGTCCCATGAGTATCTGCCCAACATATGATGACAAGCAGATAGAAGAAGTGGACAGTCTTAAATTCTTGGGATTACAGCTTGATAATAAATTCAACTGATAATAAATTCAAAAGCAGAGCCACGTGTGAAAACACCCACGTGATTTACCAACTGACCTGCCTACACTGTGAAGCTTTCTATGTGGGAATGACCAGCAACAAACTGTCCATTCGCATGAATGGACACAGGCAGACAGTGTTTGTTGGTAATGAGGATCACCCTGTGGCTAAACATGCCTTGGTGCACGGCCAGCACATCGTGGCACAGTGTTACACCGTCCGGGTTATCTGGATACTTCCCACTAACACCAACCTGTCAGAACTCCGGAGATGGGAACTTACCCTTCAGTATATCCTCTCTTCTCGTTACCCACCAGGCCTCAACCTCCGCTAATTTCAAGTTGCTGTCGCTCATACCTCACCTGTCATTCAACAACATCTTTGCCTCAGTACTTCCGCCTCGACTGACATCTCTGCCCAAACTCTTTGCCTTTACAAATGTCTGCTTGTGTCTGTGTATGTGCGGATGGATATGTGTGGGTGTGCGAGTGTATACCTTTCCTTTTTTCCCCCTAAGGTAAGTCTTTCCGCTCCCGGGATTGGAATGACTCCTTACCCTCTCCCTTAAAACCCACATCCTTTCATCTTTCCCTTTCCTTCCCTCTTTCCTGATGAAGCAACCATGGGTTGCGAAAGCTTGAATTTTGTGTGTATGTTTGTGTTTGTTTGTGTGTCTATCAACATGCCAGCACTTTAGTTTGGTAAGTCACATCATCTTTGTTTTTAGATATATTTTTCCCACGTGGAATGTTTCCCTCTATTATATTCAGATAATACATTGAGTATTATTTCACAAGACTGTTTTTCTCTGGTAGTGTGTGCATTACAGTAAGTTGATACTGGGGAAATTAAGGTATTTCCATGCTACTGAATTTAGGTTGTCTCTGAATGGCTCTTCGGCTGATATGTCTGAACTTGTTGGGTGACAGAAGCACCTTACTGTTCCTCAGTCTCAGTAGCGTGACACCAATAGTTAATTGACGGTACAGCAAACAGGGCTTCTTACTCAAAAAATTTACATTAACTGATTGACAATATTCCATGTATGCCTTGAATTAACTCCAAATTTACCCAAGCAGTGACAGAATCCTCAGAGAACAGCACATTTAGAGGTGTCCAAAAAGAGTATACATCATGGTGGGACCATGAACCTAAGTATTTATTGGATGACTTTAAAAAGTTATGAAGTGGAGAGACCACCACAAAACTCAATAATTCTTGTAGGGAGTAGGGAAAGAAAAGTAGGAAAAAGGCACAAAAGATTTAGAGCTTATCTACATGTATACTCTGTGAGTCACTGTACAGTGCACCACAGAGTATAATACTTCATATCAATATTGTTGATTTTTTTTTTCCCCCTCTTCCATTAACTTGTCGAACGTGGGAAAAATGACTGCCTATGTGCCTCTATACATGGCAAAATCTCTCTTATCTTATTTTAGTGATCCCTATGCAACAGAGTAAAGACTATGACATGGGAACAAAACAGAGCAGGAAGTGCTGCTATGGAAACTTTGAGTAAAGACGAAGAGGTAGTGTATAAAGATCGTGACGATGTCCTCCAGATATGGGAAGAATATATAAAAGAGCTATATGACACAAATAGCAAACCAGAAACTCTGGAACTTGAATCACACAACAGTGTAAGTGATGAAGAGAAAGGACCGACCATCATAATGGAGGAAGTAAAGTCTGCCATTGCTGCAATGAAAAATGGCAAAGCAGTAGGTACAGATACAATACCGGGAGAAATACTAAAATGCTTGAACCACAATGGAATAAGAGAAATATTGAGGTTATGTAGTAAAATATATGACAGTGGTGAATGGCCTGAGGACTTTTTGACAACATTCCATTACCAAAAAAAACAAGGAACCAAGAAATGCAGCGAGCACAGGACAATCAGCCTCATTTCACATGCAGCCAAAGTGATGTTAAGAATAATTAATAAAAGACTTGAAAAAGTAATAGAGGAGAATCTCGGCGAGGAGCAGTTTGGCTTTAGACGGAATACGGGCACCAGAGATGCAATAGGGCTCCTACGAATCTTGGGAGAAAGGTTTATTGAAAAAGGAAGAGACCTATATACGTGCTTCATCGATTTAGAAAAGGCATTTGACAATGTGGTTTGGGACAAGCTGGCGACTATTATGAGGGAAAAGAGAGTGGACTGGAAAACCAGAAGACTTATAAACTCATTGTACCTTAATCAAAAAGTTTCAGTTAAAGTGAGAGGAGAAAGTACAAACTGGATCAGACTAGAGAAAGGAGTAAGACAAGGATGCTGTTTATCACCTACTCTTTTCAACCTGTACTTGGAAAATATGATTGACCAATGCTCATTAGATGACAAAGGAGTAGAAATTGGAGGAAGAAGAGTAGGGTGCTTGAGATTTGCTGATGACATGGTCCTTCTAGCCACAGGGGAAAAAGAATTACAGGATTTGGTGGACACCATTGCAACTAACGGAAAAAAATGTGGAATGAAAATTAACACAAATAAAACAAAAGTATTGGCAATAGGAGGAAATAAGGAAACAAAAATTTTGCTGAATGGAGAAACACTAGAACAGGTGCAAAATTTTAAGTATCTTGGAAGCAGGATAGACACCGACTGGAAGTGCACCACAGAAATTAAAACAAGGATAGCAATGGCAAAAGAGGCATTTTATAAGAAAAGGAGAATCTTCTGCAGCGGTATGGACAGAGAACTCAGAAAGAGACTCATAAAATGTCTTGTATGGAGTGTTCTTCTATATGGCGCTGAAACATGGACTATGAGGAAAAAAGACAGAGAAAGGCTGGAGGCTTTTGAGATCTGGACATGGCGAAAGATGGAAAGAATAAGTTGGATGGACAGAGTAAAAAATGAAGAGGTACTGAGAAGAGTGGGAGAGAAAAGGCAGTTACTAGATGTAATAAAGAGAAGAAAAAGAAATTGGATTGGGCATATATTAAGAAAGAATGACGGACTGATAAAAACAGTTTTAGAAGGTTATGTAGAAGGGAAAAGGAAGCGAGGAAGGAAGAGATTCCAGATACTGGATGACATTATGGATGGTACAACATACAGCAGCCTTAAGAAGGAAGCAATGGATCGCAGAAAATGGAGAGGCAAAGGACCTGCTAATATAGCAGATAACTGATGATGATGATGATGCAAGATATACTCTGGTGGGTGCATAATGTTCACAAAGTCATCTACAAATACATGTTCTCTATATGTACCCAATGTGGTTTTGCAAAAAATAACCATCTTTCTTACAAAAATATCCATTTAGGTACACCAGTGATTTCTGTTGCAATTTTGTATGAACTGTAACAACCTGCTGCAGTCCTACCAGCATGTCCCTAAATTCGTTTGACTTCTCTTGTCGTATTTCCTTGATAGGGAATTCAAACACTGGATCAGTTCTCTAGATTTGGTAGCACTAGCATCTTGTACTCAATTTAATTTACAATGCATTGCATTTTCCCAGAACCTTTGCAACAAATCTAAGTCTTCCATTCAGCTACCCTTATTCTGATTTTATAGGACTGTTCCATTACATATCACTTCTTAGTATTACCCTTAAAAACTTGCACAATGCAATGTGTGCACGAACTCAACTCCATCACTAATCTTGTAATCAGATATTAGCAAGTTCTCTCTTTTCATTATAAGTACTATTTTACATTTGTTGTTGTTGCTGTCTTCAGTCCTGAGACTGGTTTGATGCAGCTCTCCATGCTAGTCTAACCTGTGCAAGCTTCTTCATCTCCCAGTACCTACTGCAAACTACATCCTTCTGAATCTGCTTAGTGTATTCATCCATATTTAAAGTGGGATGCCATTTATTTCACCAAGTGGAAATTTTGTCCAACTCTTTCTGCACCTCCTTACCATTCCTCAATGATAGTGCTTTCATGTACACAATGACATAGTCACTGAACCGTTTTAAAGCCCAATATATGGGTCTCAGGTCTGCCCCCAGGTCATATATTGTAACTTCCATAATATGTCTTGGCATCATCAAGTGGAATCGTGTGGTGGCTGCTGATTACTGCTAGTAAGTAGCAACTGCCAATGTCCACATTGCCATGGTCTTCTTAAGGAGGTCTCCTTCAAAAGCTACACGTTATAAGCTTTCCCCTGTAATTCTAACTAAACTGACTGGGTTCCTAAGGATTTGCTATCAGACTTTTAAGGCAGAGACTTACATCAGACCATGACCGATAATGGAAAGTAAACCACAGAGATCTGTGTGTGTTGTGTCTGTAATTATCTACCATAATATTAATCACAACTGATGGTTGGTTTCTTAGAGATGATGTTCTTTCACATAGAAACATGCCTAACTTCACTCTAAAAAGCCACAGACTGCTTTAAGTTCTTATTTCAGTTAGCTACATCCCTCAATGTCCTATTAAATACTTTCCACTTTAATGTTGCATGTTCCTGTTTTGCAGCTCTTTCAATAGATGTACGCCCGACTGACTCCACCTCACTACTGCCGGCATGTGCACGCTACTGACTTGCATTTTCGGCATGATACAACAATGTTCTGTCCACCAGAAAAGGTGTAAAATGACAGAAAGTTCAAGAAGCTAAGGTTCACCAACTAGTGCTTGCTGCTAAGTCGCTCGTGGGCACTGATATCTATCACAGTATCCTTGCATCCATATCCTTAAGTGTTTTGCAAAATGCAAATTTTGATAAAAAAAATAGAAACCCCATGAAAATTTCAAATGCTTCATCTAGATCAAAGAACAACACTAAACAACAAAACAATCTACCAATGCCTGTGGCTTTACTACATTTTTCAATAAGACAACACTCCAACTCAATCACACCCTAAAAGGGTAAAGGAATTTACAAATTTGACTTCGAATGATTTAGATTACTTATATTCTTATGTGAACACAAGCATCAAAATAGTTTCATAAAGAAGAAAGAATCAAGCAATTTTGAAGCACAGATATCACAAAAACTGTACACATCGCTATTGTATAAAATAGTGTAACATTCTGTAAAACTCAGAAAATGTCTAGCAGCACATAAAGAAAATGTGTATTTGTGTATTTATTTTCAATTACATATGTTCATCATTTGAAAGTATAAATTGTGCTCAGAATTTTCTGTACAGACACACACACTTGCAGTACGTCAAGTTTAAATAGGAAAAGTGTTGTAAAGTATTGTTCCTCATCAGATCTAAAGTTTGTGTGTTGCCACCTCCAGTCCTATCAATTTTCTTCATATATTACTTCCTATACCCCTGGCTGCATCTGCTGTTTAGGTGGGCAAAAGCCTGCTCTGAAGCTGTTATTGCGTCTGTTGGGAGCCCTGCCACAACCTTGGAAATTTTCCCATGGGTAACTGCACCGGTCTTGTTGCTGTCCATTATGCCACTCCTCGTTCTGTCTATTGTTGCCACACCACTGCTATGCTGATCATTCACCTCTGTATTCAGGATTTGGGTAGCTCCATCCTCGTTATTTTTGTTACAACTGTGATTTTCCCATTGCACTGTTCCTTTCCGTAGAATTTACTCTACAAAAGTATCTACATTATTACTGTTAGAGCAACTGTATTTACTAATGTTTATAGCTTCATCTTGACCTCAGCACTATCTGCTTCATTGTTCTCACTATCTTTGGTTGTTCCTTCTGTTAAGGTTTTTACCTCTATATTTCTATTAAGAAGCTTCCACTTTTCTTCTCATTGTCTGTCACTTCATTTCGCTTATTTCTGCATCTGTCATTCTATTCTCCATATCCTATCCCAGTTTGAGGTTCTACCATCAGCTCCTGCGTGATTTCTTTCATCTCATTCTTCAAGTTGTTTATTTCCTTCAAGCCTGAGGTCAAATTACCCATTGGTTGCGTAGTGTTTTCCTCTATCTTTCTCGTTAGTGTCACTAAGAGTGTCTTCACATTTTTCACCTACAGTACCCTACGTATTGGTGTGGGTATCTGTTCTGTATTATTGTTTTCCACTCCTACTGTGTCGCGCATTACACAAGACTCAGTTTTCCAGGTTCCTGACTTTTTCACAATTCCTAAATTTGATCTCTTTTTCCTTGAGTACAATTATTTCTATTCCCAGTTTGTATAACTTCAAATTCCTTTCATTACCTGTCTCAATATTTTTCTTTATGACTTCTGCTACTGTAACATCATTACACTGTTTCTCACTTCCTGAGATAGTGCATTGGTTTTTCACAACACAAGCGCAAAATACACCTCAACTTTTGTTCAGCAATGCGTATAACAGCAATGCCATATGCAACATACTATGCCAGTAAAGCTTTTGGGACACACACACATCTTTCTGCTTGAGGACACAGATCACTGCACTGACATCAACTATGTATTGTCATGTACCACTGTAATCCATTTTTTTTCTGAACAATGATGATGTTTGCTGTTTCATTTACATGATGCTTCTCCCTCACGTATCAGAAACCACTGCTGCATGTGGACATGGTATGTTCCCTACTGTTGCCTTTCATAGTTCAGTACACTTACTTTTCATAGTTATTGAGCCCAAAGACTGCTTCATGGCAGAATACGCATGTGGAAGCTCTCCCTCAGCAATATTAAATGAAAATACTGTGGATACTAAGGATTTTGGCTATCGAATTTTTTAAGGCAGAGACCTATAACAACCCAGAACAGACAACGGAAACTAAACTGCTCCCTATCTGTGTATGTCATGTCTGTAAATATCTACCATAATATTAATTATAAATGATGGCTAGATTCTTCTGGAATAAAAGATGATGTTCTTTCATGCAGATTATTAAACTTCCAACAACAGAATCATGCTGAACACCTTTTCACTCATTCAAGTTGAGGAAACTGACAAATCCAAAAAATTATTCACTCAGAAAAGTTGAAAATTGCTTTATGTTCTTATTTAAGTTGACTATGTCCCTCCATACCCTATTACACACTTCCCATTTTAATTTCACATATTCCTTTTCCTGGTTCTTTCAATAGATATTCACAAGACGAACTCCACCTGGATACTGCCAATACGTGTTCACTACTGATTAGCATTGTAAAAACAACATGATAATGTCCTGTATAAATGGCAGTATCATTCATAAAGATTGAAATCCTTTATTTTACAGATCAATTTCGGTCACTGTGTGACCATCTTCAGTGCAAACTATTCGAACCTTGTAGGCCCACTGTATGTTGGGTTGGCAACTACAAAAAAAGAATATATACAGGGGCTGCAAAAAAAAAAAAAAAGGAAACACCACAAGAAATGAATGCTGAAATAAATACAGATGCTAACTAGTCCTGCAGTTTGCAGTGTTGTATTTGACTAGGAAAGGCACCTGTGCAATGCCCTTAATATGTTGCCAGTGACAGTCATGGTCAGAATAATGTTTCTCTCTCTCTCTCTCTCTCTCTCTCTCTCTCTCTCATTCATATCAGTATCCTCACAGATCCCTGACGTAAGTAATTCTCAGGTGCATAACAATACCTTGTACAGAGCGCACCTGAAAACAACTGAGTTGCGCATGCACCATTTTCAGAGGAGGCCTCCATAAGACATTACCAGCAGTAACCAACGACCTGACAGTGTCAAGCAGTTATCTCAAAGAAATTACATGAGATTTACAAAATGTGATCTGCTGATGTACTGAGAGCCATATAATGAAAAAAATACACTGGGAAAGTGTGAAGAATCTTACAGAGCTGCTATCCTGTCTGATAAATCATTTACGTATACAAAAAACATTACATGTCATATTCTGCTGTCTTTGGGGGCACACCTGATATTGCTTTCAATTCTGCAGAACATTTGGTGTCCACTATTGTGTAGTATTTCTCAAGCCAATCACTATTTGTCAAGATAATCCATCTTCATTAGTAGCTGACACCGTGGTACAGTACCAAACACCTTTCGAAAATTGCCAAAGATGATATCTGGTTGTTGACCTCCTGCAGAGACATCAGAATGTGTGAACTAAAAATATGCTCTAGAATCCTGCAACCACCACAAATCAGAGATATTGGTCCATAAATCTGTACATATGATCTTTTACCCTTTTTGTATACAGAAGTGACATGCATTCATTTCTAGTTACAAGAGGCTATTTGTCCTGGAAATTCTCACTAAATATGAGTTAAGAAACAAGCTAATTCCATGTACAATGTAACTGCCTTATTTGTTTTAGGTAGTCTTAGTTTCAATACCTGATGTACTAACATCAGTATCTCTCTTTTGTCAGTCTAAGCAGTGATCAAACATTGGTAGTCTCTTGTTGTGTGAATATACATGGTCTGGACAAAAATAATGAAACACTGCAAGACAAAAGTGACATGCATTTATTTCTAGATACAAGGGATTGTTTGCTCTGCAAGCTTTAAATAAATAAGAGCTAAGAAATGAGCTAATTCCATGTACAATCTAACTGCTTTATTTGTTTTAAGTAGTCTTAGCTGTTTTTCATTACCTGGTGTACTAATATCAATATCTCTTTTTTGTCAGTCTGCACAATAGTCAAAACATTGGTAGTATGCTGTTGCTTAAATATACAGGGGCTGGAAAAAATAAGGAAATAACACAAGAAATGAATGCTGAAATAAATACAGATGCTAACCAATCCTGCAGTTTGCAGTGTTGTATTTGACTACAAAAGGCACCTGTGCAATGCCCATAATATGCTGCAAGTGACAGTCATGGTCAGAACAATGTTCTGTATAGTTATAAGTGCATTATGTTGGAGCTAAGTAATGCATACGTGATGAATTGTTGGTGCTCATGTGGTGAGTGCTTCTGTAACAAAGGTAGTCAAAGTGTTTGGCATTTCAAGAGGCACGGTGTCGAGGATTTATACTCCAAACAGGAAAAGCAGAAAAACATCATCCACTAATGCACAACTTAGATGAAAGTGTATGCTGTGTGGTCATAATAGACAGACATTGAAGAGGAGTGTGATGAAAAATACGAGGATGACAGCTGCAAAAGTCACTGCAGAACTGAATGTTGTACTTGCGAACCCTGTCAGCACTAAAACAACAAGAAGGGTACTCCATAGCAGGGAATTTCAGGGCGAGCTGAAATTCCCAAATGCGTTCATTAATGATGCAAATGGGCATAACAGTAAAACCTGGTGCCAAAGCCATAAAACCTGGACTATAAAGCAATGAAAGAATGCCATTTGATCAGATGAGGCTGAATTTTGAAACACAACGGGGCTTTGGTGATGATCTGGGCAGTCATGTTGTGGTATTCGATGTAGTCCATGGTTACTCTACACGGCTGCATTATGCATTACTGCCACAGAGTATGTGACTATTTTAGCTGATCAGGTCCATCCCATGCTAGTGTTTGTCCCCCAATGGCGTGCTGTGTCCCCAGATGAGAAGGACCTTGTTCACACAGCTCACATCCTCCAGGACTGATTTTGTGAGCACTAGAATGAACTGCTGCATCTCCCCTACCACTACAGTCACAATATCTCAATATTATTTAGCCTTTGTGGTCTACTGTGGAGAGAAGGGTGTGTGATCATTATCCACCAGCAATCATCATTACGTGAACTTGGCACTACTTTGTGCAGGAATGATATGAGTTTCCCTTGAAGGTCACAGGGGACCTGTATTCATCCATTCTGAGACAACCAGATGATATTTTGAATGCCAACAGTTTCCTATGAAGTATTAGGCATGGTAATGTGTTACGTTTTTAATGTTTCTGAATTTTTTTCAAATCCCTACATTTTTAAATGTGGACTTCTAACATTTAAATAATGTCCACTCCAGATTGGAATATCAACAATGTAAGGAAAAGATAGGTTGATACGTTAGACGGGAACAATTAAAAGACTCTTACACATTAGGTTTTAGCCACAACCCTCATCAGAAAAAGAAAGAAAACCACCCACCACCATCTAACGCAAGCAAGTACATCTCACGTATGTTGGTGGTTATATGTGCATTAGGTGTGCTTGCTTGTGTGAGTGGGAGGTGTGTATTTCTCTTTCTTTACTGATGAGGCCTATGGCTGAAAGATAATGTGTAAGTATCTTTTAACTGTGCCTGTATGCAATGTAATGTGTAATCTTCACAGTAAGTAGCAATCTATCTTTTCCTTAGACTGCTGATTCTTAAAATTTCTTCTTTCTGTCTCCTGTCTTCAGTTTTAACACTAGATTAATTCATGAGGGTGAACAAAGTTTATGACTCATTTCCTGATCTATCTTTCAACTGGATATGACTGTAAAACTTATTGTAGGCTTCATGCATGGCCTTTATTATAGACACATGAGTTGCTTGTTAACCTTTCTCCATCAATTCCATGCATCTAGGTGTCCTGCTGAGGTGTTGTTTCCATTTCTTGGACAATATTTAAACAACCAACCCAGCTGTCATTTTAATATAATCACTGTATTTCATTACATGATTATATTCGAGGCAGTGCAGCTGATTTGCTTGGTTGTTTTAGTGGGTATGTCACTGATGTGCCTCAGCTCTCTCTTCGACTGTTCTGATGTACTGCCTTTCGTAAGACATAGCACATTCATGGGGAATGCAATACCCATCTGACTTTTTGGGACCTAGATCCTCTTTAACATTACAAAACACTCTTCAATCTTCGCTGAAGGGAGTGAAATACACTAGATGCCATGTTTCTGTATGAGTCTAGTAATCTATCTGGATACTGAATTCTGTTTCTTAGTGTCGGTCTCAGTGTTCTTGATTGTGACTGCATTGCCAATTTAATTTGATGATCTGAGTACCCTTCCCTTCAGAACACTGTTCATAGGTGTTGTCATTCTTCAGTTTGCTCTCCTTGTCTGAAAGTGTTCAAACTCTATGGACCAGAGTCATTACTGCCGAATATCTTTGTGATGGATGGTATGGCTTGAGGTGTGAAGATGCACAAGTTTTCTTTACAAGCTGTGACACCGGGATCCATCCATTCTTCTCCTAACTAGTATGTCATGGAAAAGTAATTGGCCCTCTTTTTCAAGTTCCATCGTGAATTTTATATTATGATGGCTAGTTTAAATGTTCCACGAACTCTTGATGCTTTTTCACTCCAAGTAGCCACACGGCAAACATCTATGTACCAACAGAAGCCTGTTGGTTTCAACTTTGTGGATTCTAGTGCTTTTGCTTCCAAAGTGTTGCATATACAGTACTGCCATGACAGGCAATAATGGACTACCTGTCACCACACCATCACTTTGTCCATAATATTTTCTGTAGAACAGAAAGTAAGTTCTTGTCAGAATGTGCCTAAAACTTTCCATGAAATAATTGTTGAACTTTCCCAAGATTATTTTCATGGAATCAGAAAGTGGAATACCCATTATATCTGTATTCTGGAGTCGCATATGAGTAAATTGTGGGAGTGAGGTGGTGCACAAAGTCAGTGGAGCTGCAAATATGTTGCTTTCACATACCCACATATTCACTGAGAATGCATTTTAGCTATTTTGCCAGCTAACATATAGATTAGCCAATATTACTAAGTATGGTTCTAAGAGGAAAAGCTTCAAGGATTCCTGGAACATTTATAGTCTATTCACTGTTATATAAAATTCACGATGGAATTTGCAGAAGAGGGTTTACTACCTTTCCTCAATGTTTTAGTTACAAGAAGAACGGTCACATACCAAGTCACAGTGCAATGTTGTACACTGACATGTATCTCCATGCCTTGAGCCATCACCAACTGTCACAAAGAAATTCAGTACTAAAGACTCTGGTCCATATATCTTTAACACTTTCAGACAAGGAGCACCTCAGCAAAGAATTACATCAGCTATGGATAGTGTTCAGGTTATCAAACTGAATGAGCAATGCAGTCAAAATATGAACATATGAGAAAAGGGGATGCGATGAGACCAAGATAGAGAAACCCAAACCCACTTAGCTGCCTTATGTTACCCAAATATCTGGAAAGATCAGTAGACACCTAGGGAAACAATGAGTCCAGTGTATTTTTCTCCCTTCAAGTAAGATAAATGTATTCTTTGCCATGTTAAAGACAATCTCCTAGAGCCGGGTGTATCACATTCCACACGATTGTGGTATGTCTTACAGGGGGCACAGTTGAGCAGAGGTGCTAGGAACATCAGCGCCACACTTGACTAAAACAACCAAATCAGCTGTGATCAAACACTGCCTTGAATATAACAATGAAATGAAATAATTAAGGAATCTATCAAAATAAAGATGTAAGAAAATCTACTAAACAGGGACAGAGGCTTCAATTTAAAAACGCTTGGGGTCTGGCATTTAAATTTATTTATTTTTGTTTTTAAATCTCGCCGGCCATCACATCCACAACAGCTAAAAAACACTGACAGAATTTATTTCATAGAATATCAGTGCAAACTCTGAAAAATAAAAGAGCATCAAAGGGCATAGTGGATGTCAGGAATTGAACTCATCTATAAATAGCAGTACGAAACAAAACAATATTTCACAGTCTGGTTGGGGTCCAGACAACAAGTATCTAGAACAGCAAAACTTGTAGCACCTGAAGAAGATGGCTGGGTCAGTCATCAAGATATTGTGCGTAAAATGAAGACAACTCGGTAGAACACCTGGAAGCAAACCATTAATGTATTGCTCCAAGAAATCTTGAGAGATCACATTTTCTCCATCAGTTTCCTTTTAGTCTCTTTTGTAGTGTGAATCTAGTAATCTCACTCAGTATTTGCAACATCCTCCAAATGGTACCATTAGATTAGGGTGGGTCTTCGCTTGCTTTTACTACTTAACTGGAAATGTCCTTATGCACATTCAAGTAGGAAGGCTTGGACATTTAGACTTTTTACTTCTTATGATGCTACTGCTCACAACTAATTGAGAGCCTCTAAAGATCTTGCAAATAAGATCTCTACACATCCAATAAAGCAGGCATTATTTCAAGCCAAGAAAAGTAATGTAAAGTTCTTAGACCTACTCAGTACCATTGTCCTAAACACAGAACCCAGCAAAAAAATTAAAAAAAATCTGCAGGTTTCATACAAACTTGCCTGAGTTCCAAGTACATAACAACACAGCAACACAGAAACTAATTTTAGCTTTTTTAATGTAAACTTGTATACAGGAAAACTTCTGTTAAAATTCTCAAAAGCATCAAGTCAGCTGTAATTACAAAGGCAGACTGTAGCATCATAACATCATCACCCAATATCCCAACAGAGTACCAGACTGTAAACAGCTGGAACACACAATTTTTTTATGGATCCAGGACATCATAAATAGTTTGACGTCATCAGCACAAGCTGTGTTTTGACCTAATAGAAGTTTCTGGGACTGGGCACTGCTGCTAACCATGTATATATAAAGAGGACCTGAAAACTTTTGTTGCTCAATCTATTTGTGCGACCTTTTCTTGAGATGTCAAGCAACAATTTTCAATATGCATACAGTCCTGCAATATCATACCAGAGCAGAAATTTCAAGAAGTGTGTAAGTGAATTAATGAATAGTCTAACCAAATTCTAAGAACATTTAACCACACTCAAAACTCAGTCCCAACATTGTTAGAACAGAAATGTGCTGTTTTCATCTATCAAATTGTTTGGCAGCTCATCAGATGAGGCCAAGTTTTGTGCCAGTTGGAGCAATTAGATTCCAAAGTACATCAAAGTCAGATAAACAACTAACGACAACCAGTCATTTTTTAACTTTTATTTATATGTATTTGCCTAAAAATAAGTTTTCTGCTACCAGTCAAGATTTTCCTTTATTTATATTTTTGTTGACACATTTTGGTAAATGATTCCCATTTTCAGGTATATTTTCCATGTGTTTTGCCATTTATTCATGATTTGTCAGTGTGTGGTGTGCTGCACAGTTGCACTGTGTTTAAGTTTTATTGTGGTCCACTTGTGCAGAAGCTCACACATTTTAAATATCACACACAGTTTTCTGTGCACAGTACACACTGAAACGTTTGTTATTTTCAGTGTGTACTGTGCAAAGAAAATTGTGTGTGTTGTTTAATGTGTGTAAGCTTCTGTGCAAGTGAACTACAAGAATACTTTAATACAACAGAAAAATGCAGTACCTCACACATTGAAGACATGATGAATATATGGCCTAGCAGGCCGAAAATGCACTTGAAAGTGGGAATCATTTCCTTAGACACATCACGCAAAATACAAATAAAAGAAAATCATTACCAGTAGCAGAAAAGTTATTTATAAATAAACCCATTGTTATATGGTCATAGTCTTTCACAAACCATTTCTAATGAATCAAAACAGCCTGTGATAAATAGTGACTGAAATTATGGTGGTTCTTTGATACAGTAAATCATGAAAAAATCACTAAGAAAATAGCATATATAATCTAATTAACTTTTCATACTTGCTTATATAACACTGCTGTTGCAAGTTAAGCTCATCATAAAGCTTGGAATAATATCTTGTACTTAGAATAGCTTCCCTTGCTCTTGTTCTCTTTGCTACAGAATACTATACACTAGTACAGCTGTGAAGTGTTCATAACAGCCACAGTGAAGTGCAACAAAATGCTACAAGGAGCGCAATCACTGGGATTATTCAGTGTTGCATCAGGTGGCTTTGGAAACAAACATTCACAGCCTTGACAGGCCCATTGATACCAACCGACTGTCATGTCATCCTCTACCAATGGCGTCATTTGATTCAGTATAGAGAGGTGTGCGGTCAGGACACTGCTCTCCCGGCCATTATCAGTTTTTGTGATCTGGAGCCACTACTGCTTGGACAAGTAGCTCTTCAATTGGCCTCACTAGACTGCGTGCACCCTGTTCCACTCCTCTTACCGAAGAAAAATCCACACCAGTACCAGGAATCAAACATGGGTCTTCCATATGGCACTCAACCATGCTGACCATTCAGTTACAGAGGTGGATATCAAGTGGCTTCTGGCGCAGTAAAATTCTGATGTTGAACGAGTTTCAGGGCATGCACAACAAATTTATCCATTCTTGGGTAGAACTTCAAGTCCCACAACCAAGGTAGCTGAAGCCTGTAGGACTAGTAAATGAGGAAGTTGTATGATTGTTGCAAAATGGTTTTCAGCACAAGGAGGACTGAGACAAAAGCTCAGTATTGGTCCTCACAATTAGGGACTGAGGAAATTGTGAACCCATGTGGGCCTCTGCTGCACTGTCTATGAATGTAAATATACATCAAGCACAAATATGGCCTCCAAGAGAAGCATCTATAGGACTAGAGCTGTGCAGACAAGCAACTATTTTGTGGAGAACTACCTAAAAAGAAAAATCTTCGATGGTCTTCAAACATTCTATGCAGATCATGATCCTGCATTTCACTGCATCAAATCCTGTAACAGCTCCTAATAATTGAAGGCAGTGGTTGTTGTCTTAGGTCTGACAGTATGTAATTTTGTGATTTAGCACCATTGTCAGATGACACTTGCACATGTAATGAGTACAATGACGATGACAACAATGATTATGATGATGATGAAACTGTCATGTCCTGATGCTGCCTTTCCACTTTTATATCAGAGTGCTCTTGACATGTTCTTTCTACCACTACATCCCATGAAGAGCTCATTTGAAAACTGCTACCCCAGTTGACAAGATCATCATTCACCCGTACCTCCACTACCTCTTTGATGATCAAGTACCAAAACCCATTCAATTGGCTTATGTTTGTGTTCGTATCACCTTCATTGAGGCTGTACTTTGCCACTCCAGATTTGTCCGTTTGGCTGAAGTGAATGCGTCTCACATGTTCTACGCTGTGCTGTGAAACATGCCATTGTGTTTAGCAGATATACTGCTTGCCATATTCGCAAGTGATGCTGTAGACTCGAGGTATCCATGGTCTTAGCTTGTCTTTCATTGAGCCAAGTATATTTTTTATTTTAGCCAAAGAGCAGAAAATGATTTTAATGTTGTTCTCTAGTATCTTGGCAATATTGGCCATGGAAAACCTAGCATATGGAAGGAACATCAGATGCCTTATGTCTTCATCCAGATTGTATTCTTTCCTATTCTTCTTGCTCAGCTGGAAAGCGCATCTCATCTGTGTCTCCGAGTAGTCATTCTTGCCGAAGGTTTCCCTTAGATGCTGTAACTTGCCAAACGCTTCCCTTAGATGCCACAGCTCAGTGGGTAGATTCTCCATGTCACAAGTCTCTCATGCTCTATGCATCATGGTGGTGAGCACAAATTTGTGTTCTGCTGGATGGTGGCGGCTGTTGGCATTTGGATATAGGTCCGTGTGTGTCTTTTTTCTAGTCACAGAATGTCCTAGCACACCATAAGTTTTCTTGCTTATCAGAATGTCAGGCAAAGGCAGGCATCTGTTTTCTTCTGTCTCCCTCATGAAATTTATATTGTTGTGTATGCTGTTGAGGTTGTCAAGAAACTTGTGCGGGGTTTCTCTGCCATGCAGTCACACCATGAATGTTTTGTCCATGTATCAACAGAATGCCTTTGGTTTCAGACACATGGCTTTGAGAGCCATTTCCTCAAAGTGTTCGTGTAGAGGTTTGCAATGCCTGATGGAACAGGGGATCCCATACGGACTCTGTCTCACTGCTGGTAGAACTTTCCACCACATTGGAAGTAAGTGTTAGTGAGCTCACAGCACGGAACAGTTCCACACTTTCCAGAATGAAATATCACTCTGCTGAGGAGTGTGCACTGATATGAAACTTCCTAGCAGATCAAAACTGTGTACTGAATCGAGACTCAAATTTGGGACCTTAGCCTTTCATGAGCAAGTGCTCTACCATGTGGGCAACCCAAGCACGACTCACGCTGTGTTGTCACAGCTGTACTTCCGCCAGCACCTCATCTCCTACCTTCCGAACTTCACAGAAGCTCTCCTGCAAAAGTTGGACTAGCACATCTGGAAGAAAGGACAGTGCCCTTGCCCATGAAAGGCAAAGGTCCCGAGTTCAAGCCACAGACTGGCACACAGTTTTCATCTGCCAGGAAGTTTCAGTTCCACAGTGTCTTCCTCAACATGGCCCCCTCATAACATCAGGGAATCCTCTAGTGGTACCTGTGTGAAGAGAGACATGATGTTGAAACTGACCAGGAGGTCACCATTGTCCAGATGTACCCCTGAAGCACCTTCACAAACTAAATTGAATTTTTTGATAGGGTGTGTGCAATGAGTCACAAGAGGCTTTAGTAATTGTGACAGGTGTTTAGCTATTCCATACGCTGGTAAATGCAGTGTGTCCACTTATGGACACAATGGAACTCCCTTCTTGTGCATCTTTGGTAGGCCTTACAGCTGTGGTGGTAGCGCTGCTTGGGGTACAGCCTTTTGACCGTATCCTTGTCCACTCCAGAGTTGTTCAGAGGTAAGATGGTCTTCCTAGTCACAGCTGGTGTAGGATCCTTTCCTACTGACTTGTAAGCAAGGTCTTGTAATAGCATCTTCATCTCCTGCCCATAGTCAACTGAACATCGCGGCACTGTCGCATTTTCTTTGTCAGCTCCTCTTCATCTTCTCAGAGGTTGTGTATTGCCCTCCGTTATGCCAAGGAGATGTTAGTTTTTGGAATTTTTGTTTTGTCAAGTACCCTTAGGTCCCCCCTATCACTTCTTCAATGATCTCAGAGGGAAGAGCCTGAATGGCTTGCTCGACATTGCTGAGGATCTCCTGTTTAGGTAAAGTGCTTGAAACCAGTGAAAAATTTAATCCTTTTGATAGCAAGGACATGGTCACCTTTTCCAGCAAACTGATGATGGTCCTCAAATCCTTTGTGTCAATATTCTGCATGTGTGCCCCTGGAAGTCAATGGAACTTCTTGTGTTGTTTAAAGGTAGCTTTGAACTTGCAGAGTTCATTGGATGCAAAGGTCTTACTATCTACCTACCCCCACATGCAGGGCAGGAGACTGGATGCCAGTCGCAAGTGGTATGGGATTAGAGTACGTCCAATTTCACCAACATATGGGATAGGTAAACACCTGGCACAGTTACTAAAACCTCTCCTGTGTCACTGCACACATCATGTCAAAAAATCAACTGAGGGTGTGAAAGTGCTTCAGGGGATATGTCTGGACAAGAGTGACCTCCTGGTAAGTTTCCACATCACGTCTCTCTTCACATGGGTACCACTAGAGGAGTCCTTGACATTACTAGGTAGCCACTTTGACAAAGACACTGTGGAGTTCCACCACACATCCACCACCACCTACTTCCAACATGGTAGAAAGCTCTACCAGCAGTTAGACACAGTGACTGTGGTCTCACCCTTGTGCCAGGCATTGCAAACCTGTGTATGGAACACTTCGAGAAAATGGCTCCCAAAACCATGTGTCTGAAACCAAAGGCATTCTACTGACACGTGGATGACACATTCGTGGTGCGGCCACTGGTGAAGAAAACCTGCTGGCATTTCTTGATCATCTCAACAGCATACATGACAGTATGGAGGCACAATTAACGTAGAAGAAATATCCTAATAAGGAAGAAAGCTGATGGCATGCTGGGACATTCTGTTCATAGAAATAAGACACACATGGACCTGTACCTAAATGGCAGTAGCTGCCACCATCCAGCACATTGCAAATCTGTGCTCACTGTCCTGGTGCACAGAGAATGAAAGATATGTGACAAGGAGAGTCTACCCGTCAAGTTGCAGCATCTGAGTGAAACCTTTCACAAGAATGGCTACTTGGAGAGACAGACATGATACGCCCTCCAGCTGAGCAAGATGAATAAGATGATCCAGAAGAAGACATTGAGCGTCTGGTGTTCCTTCTGTATACTGGGCTGCCCACAGCCAAGATTTCCAAGATATTGGAGAAGAACAGCATTAAAACCATTTTCTAATCTTTGGCTAAAATAAAAATATGAAATAGCTTGACTCAATGTTAGACAACTAGGACCATGGGCACTTGGAGTCTACAGCATGAGTTGTGAATATGGCAACCAATATATTGGCCAGACACAACGGTGTATTTCACAGTGACACTCAGAACATGTGGAAGCATTCACCTCACCCAAGCTGATTAATCTGTAGTGGCAGAGCACAGCCTCAAGGAAGGTCATATATTTGAACAGACAGATGTATTGTGCCAATTGAACAGGTTCTGGGATTTGATTATCAAAGAAGCAGTGGAGATACGGGTCCATAATGACCTTGTCAACTGGGATGGTGGTTTACAGCTGAGCTCTGCATGGGATGTAGTGCTAGCAAGCATGTGATTGGCTCAGGTATTACAGATGAGGCAGAGGAGCCTATGGTTCAGGGTCTACAAAGATGCAAACTGATCATGAATCCGACACTTTGCCTGAAGAGCAAGAGTTGGAAACTTGTTGAAACATTCCTACAAAATGAAGCTTTGACCTGGCTATAACCCACGAAGACTTCACCATCGAAATTTTTCTGTAAAGACCTTCTTTCCCATATGTAATGAAAACATCAAAGGTGGAGCCATCAGTGACGTAGAACACTTAGTACTGAAAGAACATTTATTACTGACACCAGCGAGCAACCAGAACAGAATTGACTTCTTGGACAGATTAACACAGCTATTTACACAAACATAAAATATTCCAGAATGCTGGTTTTTATATAAACATTGAGTATTCCACAATATACAAACACTACAAACATAAGATATTTCAAGAACATTCCAATAATTTTGGCTTTGACATGGCAACAGGCAGCACTGCAACTAGTGATGCTAACCACTATGCCTCATTTTGTGCAGCAAAGCTCACAGCAATATGATACATTAGTTGTTCATAGGCACTAAGATTAGTAATATAATTAATCACCTTATTGAGTGATGCTCTACAAAATCCTTCATTTGCTGTTACTGTTACTGATCTCATAGCATGCCCTGTTGCAAAAACTATAAGTGATCGTTTCTTAATTTTTCCACCTAATTTAATATTTTCAAATTCTTGTGAAAGTATATCATTAACAACCAAAACCTTCTCCATGAACTGTGATGCAGATTTCTTCTCACTTTCACCACCAACTGTATCAATGATGGATGAGAAGCTTTCATATGCACTTTGACAGCATATCAACTGTTTCCCTGGAACCACAAATGACAATAAATGACCAATAATGAGGAAAATGCAAGAAAAAAAAAGAAAGATTGACAAATCAAAATTTTGCAGACAAGACTGTGCAATGCACACATGTCATAAAAATGGAATCTAATTCTTCTCTATAACACCAACTGGTTAAATCAGTAAAGCTCCAAAGCTGTAAGAAATAGAATATTGACACATTATCTTCCAAATATTGTGGCCAAGATAGACTCAAAGCCCATACCTACTACAATAGTACAAGTTTATAAGCCAACTAGCTCTGCAGATGATGAAGAAATTGATGAAATGTATGATGAGATAAAAGAAATTATTCAGGTAGTGAAGGGAGACGAAAATTTAATAGTCATGGGTGACTGGAATTCGAGAGTAGGAAAAGAATTTTGCACAGAGCATAACTTAATCATAGCTAACACTTGGTTCAAAAATCATAAAAGAAGGTTGTACACATGGAAGAATCCTGGAAATACTAGAAGGTATCAGATAGATTATATAATGGTAAGACAGAGATTTAGGAACCAGGCATTAAATTGTAAGACATTTCCAGGGGCAGATGTGGACTCTGACCATAATCTATTGGTTATGAGCTGTAGATTAAAACTGAAGAAACTTCAAAAAGGTGGGAATTTAAGGAGATGGGATCTGGACAAACTGATTAAACCAGAGGTTGTACAGAGTTTCAGGGAGAGCATAAGGGAACAATTGTCACAAATGGGGGAAAGAAATACGGTAGAAGAAGAAGAATGGGTAGCTTTGAGGGATGAAGTAGTGAAGGCAGCAGAGGATCAAGTAGGTAAAAAGACGAGGGCTAGTACAAACCCTTGGGTAACAGAAGAAATATTGAACTTAATTGATCAAAGGAGAAAATATAAAAATGCAGTAAATGAAGCAGGCAAAAAGGAATACAAACGTCTCAAAAATGAGATCGACAGGAAGTGCAAAATGGCTAAGCAGGGATGGCTAGAGGACAAATCTAAGGATGTAGAGGCTTGTCTCACCAGGGGCAAGATAGATACTGCCTACAGGAAAATTAAACAGACCTTTGGAGAAAAGAGAACCACTTGTATGAATATCGAGAGCTCAGATGGAAACCCAGTTCTAAGCAAAGAAGGGAAAGCAGAAAGGTGGAAGGAGTATATAGAGGGTCTATACAAGGGCACAATGGGAGATACAATACTGTGTGAAGAGTTTGACAGAGCACTGAAAGACCTGAGTCAAAACAAGGCCCCGGGAGTAGACAACATTCCATTAAAACTACTGACGGCCTTGGGAGAGCCAGTCCTGACAAAACTCTACCATCTGGTCAGCAAGATATATGAGACAGGCGAAATACCCTCAGACTTCAAGAAGAATATAATAACTCCAATCCCAAAGAAAGCAGGTGTTGACAGATGTGAAAATTACCGAACAATCAGTTTAATAAGTCACAGCTGCAAAATACTAACGCGAATTCTTTACACACGAATGGGAAAACTAGTGGAAGTCAACCTTGGGGAAGACCAGTTTGGATTCCGTAGCAACATTGGAACACGTGAGGCAATACTGACTCTACGACTTAACTTAGAAGAAAGATTAAGGAAAGGCAAACCTACGTTTCTAGCATTTGTAGACTTAGAGAAATCTTTCGACAATGTTGACTGGAATACTCTCTTTCAAATTCTAAAGGTGGCAGGGGTAAAATACAGGGAGCGAAAGGCTATTTACAATTTGTACAGAAAGCAGATGGCAGTTATAAGAGTCGAGGGACATGAAAGGGAAGCAGCGGTTGGGAAGGGACTGAGACAGGGTTGTAGCCTCTCCCTGATGCTATTAAATCTGTATATTGAGCAAGCAGTAAAGGAAACTGTTGTGGATTGGCAAGAGAGCCAACCCACTATGAGAGGAAGCCGAGAGGCACGCATTTTAGCTCACGCAGGCTGGCGTGAGGTCTGGAACAGGACAAGGAAGTTAGACTTTAGCAAAAAAGGATGTAGCTGTTGGAATACTTAACTTTAATCCGTAAATGGTGAACATCGCTATTGACGGTACACGCTTTACAGCATCAATAGCAACTGGTAATGGCGCCTTGCTAGGTCGTAGCAAATGACGTAGCTGAAGGCTATGCTAACTATCGTTTCGGCAAATGAGAGTGTATTTTGTCAGTGAACCATCACTAGCAAAGTCGGCTGTACAACTGGGGATGAGTGCTAGGAAGTCTCTCTAGACCTGCCGTGTGGCGGCGCTTGGTTTGCAATCACTGATAGTGGCGACACGCGGGTCCGACGTATACTACCGGACCGCGGCCGATTTTAAGGCTACCACCTAGCAAGTGTGGTGTCTGGCGGTGACACCACAGAAACAAAAGAAAAATTTGGAGTAGGTATTAAAATCCATGAAGAAGAAATAAAAACTTTGAGGTTTGTCGATGACATTGTAATTCTGTCAGAGACAGCAAAGGACTTGGAAGAGCAGTTGAATGGAATGGACAGTGTCTTGAAAGGAGGATATAAGATGAACATCAACAAAAGCAAAACGACGATCATGGAATGTAGTCAAATTAAGTCGGGTGATGCTGAGGGAGTTAGATTACGAAATGAGACACTTAAAGTAGTAAAGGAGTTTTGCTATTTGGGGAGCAAAATAACTGTGATGGTCGAAGTAGAGATGATATAAAATGTAGACTGGCAACGGCAAGACAAGCGTTTCTGAAGAAGAGAAATTTGTTAACATCGAGTATAGATTTAAGTGTCAGGAAGTTATTTCTGAAAGTATTTGTATGGAGTGTAGCCATGTGTGGAAGTGAAACATGGACGATAAATAGTTTGGACAAGAAGAGAATAGAAGCTTTTGAAATGTGGTGCTGCAGAAGAATGCTGAAGATAAGATGGGTAGATCACATAACTAATGAGGAGGTATTGAATAGAATTGGGGAGAAGAGGAGTTTGTGGCACAACTTGACAAGAAGAAGGGACAGGTTGGTAGGACATGTTCTGGGGCATCAAGGGATCACAAATTTAGCATTGGAGGGCTGTGTGGAGGGTAAAAATCATAGAGGGAGACCAAGAGATGAATGCACTAAGCAGATTCAGAAGGACGTAGGTTGCAGTAAGTACTGGGAGATTAAGAAGCTTGCACAGGATAGAGTAGCATGGAGAGCTGCAACAAACCAGTCTCAGGACTGCAAGAACACAATCTTCGATATGTCTTAAAGTATATGTCTGGGGTGAAGAATTGTATTAAAGAAAAACAAGGACAATAAAAGATACATACAAGCAGGAAACAGAAGTTTTCAAAATGGGCTGTTACAGAAGAACGCCAAAAATTGTGTGGGTATATTTGATAACTAATGAGGAGGTAATGAATCAAATGGGAGAAGAAGACATTTATGAATTATGGGAGAACTGCACTAAAATAAGGAATAAGTTGATAGAATACATCCTTAGGCACCAAGGAATAGTAAATTTTGTAATGGAGGGAAGTGTGGGGAGTAAAAACTAGAGAAGTGGACCAAGGCTTAACTACAGTAAACAGATTCGAGTAAATGTAGGCTGCAGATGTTATGTGGTGGTTAAAAGGCTTGCTAGTGTGGATAACTGCATCACACCAGTCTTCAGACTGAAAGCTACAAAAATAACGTTGTCCAAATGACACACTTGTGGCGGTTATCGACTGCAAGAGTCGACCAATTCATCTTCGAGAATGAACTTCTTTGAAAACTGTTGATCTCAGTGTATTACGAACTCTGTATTCGAGCGGATGTGTTTGTACCGACATCATCAAAATAAAGTTAATTCATTATAAACGAGCGAATACTTAATGTTGGGTCTGATATTACCGTATGTAACATCTCAATCCCTATACTGGTGACCCCGACGCTCACCAACGCTGTTTACGATGCCAGAAATGTATACTGGAACATCGCCATGGACAAACAATGCAGCAACCCTTTGTCAGACTTCTACGTCCATCGATTTCACATCGCGCCGCATCTGGATGCAGTGTACAGGAAGTGTAAATAGTGTGTAAATTCCCAACTCTTGTGTGAATCGTGCTTTTTGGTAAATTTCGTCACCTTCTCACACATCAACAATGCGACCAAGGCGCACACGTCATCCATCGAAACCCACTCAACGCGTCGGTAATTTCACTTCCGGACAGTGCAGTCCTCCTTCGCCGATTAATTTGAACAATTTTGACTTGCTTTTGTGTAATGAATTAACTTTGTGCAGTGCTTCGACATCGGACAATCATGCCAAACAATGGACTGCAACAAACGGGGACTATGTTGCAAATCCCAGTTCGCACGAACTCTGAACTACGGCTAAATTGCATGCCTGGTCAAATTCACAAACGTCCGTCACAGCTACCACGTCTTCCGCGTCGCATGCAAATTCGTTCGACCCAGTTTCCGCACAGCCTGTCTTCCAGAGTTCGAATGTTCACGCCAACTTTTCTGCTGCTTCTCCGCGCTTGTCTCTCATTTGTAGCATTCAACTACCAACATTACTCTCGGACCAACTTCCATTGTGGTTCATGGCCACAGAGTATATATTCTCCTCTTATGGCATCACCGACGAAAGTGAAAAATACCTCGTACTCTTCAGGCACCTAAAGGACTATCATTATATAATTATGGACATTACCTGTGACAATTTGAGTGACAAGTACACCAGAGTGAAAGCCGCTTTAATTCAGCGTCTGTCACCAGCATCACAGGAACAATTTCATCAAGGGCATCCTACCGATCAATGACAATGGACCAATTACACCGACGACAATGCCGGCTGTTTCTCAGTTCAACATTGCACGTGCCACACCTCCCTCTACGCAGTACGAGCAACGACTCTGCTCAACCGCTACCGACAGCAACGTAACGGCCGCCGCCTGCTGGCTCACTGACCTCGACACAGTCAAAACAAACAGCTGCGCGACATACGATTCCGTCACAGCTTCCGCACCTACAACTTGTCAACAACTCACTGACACTACGCGCGCTTACTGCCCGGCCGTTCACTACTCGATCGCGCCCGCAACTTGTTCACCCACGCCAGAACACGATTTCAGTCATATCATTGCTTCATACAGCAGTGAACATGTTCTTACTCCGCCGCCGCCAAGTACTGAGTTTCACATTCGCGATCGCACACACGATCTCTTCTACTCGAACTGTTACGTCACTACTGTGCCGCTGACCTTGTCATGTACGCCAGGTTACCCTTTGCTAGAGACAGATTCTGATTTCGACTGTATCTTACTCAGTGATACACAGCAGACTGCTTCATGACAAACATTTTCGCCTGAACAACTGCGACAGCTACGGAAGCAAATTGTGACATACAGTTTGTTGGTACAAGATCAGTTACACATGCTGCAGCAGACACCGACCGAGCACGACATACAATGAGATGCATTTTCGCCTGAACGCTTGCGACAGCTACGTGAGCAAATTGCGACATACAACTTGTTGGTACAAGATCAGTTACACATGCTGCAGCCGACACCGACCGAGCACAACATGCAATGAGATGCTCCTGTCATTGTTCCGCCTCCAACTGCTGACGATCCTTCGCCGTTACTACCAGCTACAACTAATACCCTGACAATCATGCTACGGGGATCTATGTCCCAGATGTCACAACTGTCATCATCACGCCGCCTCAAGTGGAAATTCTACATTACTGATGTGATACAAGCAACTTATTTACGCCGCTGCCACCTTTCCTTGGTAGTTCCAGACACTTCGTTTCTGTACCACAGCATAACCAGCCGCATTTCAGTGCCACTTCCTTTGCCACCCTCTTCACTACCTCCGCAATGTACGACCAACACATCTGCCATTTCTGCTTCGACGAGTGAGCATCTTTCCGCTCCGACACATGACTGTGCAGCAGTTTCACGCGAACAGCTCGCAGCCTTACGGCTCGACCACAGTGCTGACAGCGACAGCACACACGCAGCTCCATTTCCATCGAACTGTGTCCGCCTCTCCGCCATGGACCAGTAGTTCATCCGCCGATTCGACTTCTTCATGTTCACATTACGTCTCATCACCTTCCTGCCCCAACCATGGTTTCGCTGACCACGCCCGCCTTCCACCATCTCTCACCGTCGCCATGCCTCATGCACATGGCTCATGGCCACACCTCCCAACCTTCGATCACAGCTGTTTCGCACATCAAAACACTGGCACTGTCAACTCCGCTTGGAACATCCTGCCATCTACCGCTGTAACACACTCACTGTCCATGGACTCTGAGGTGATGCTTCCGTCTACACCAAAGTCATCCACTGCCAAGGTCAGTCATGTGCAGCTTGCTGTTTTCTCCCATGCTGCAACATCAAGCACCTCTATAACTCTATCATTATTGCGAGTGTTGCTCATCCAGCATCTCTTACGCAACCTGTTAAGCCACAGCATGCTTGCTCCTTTATGTCATACGGCCAATATTAAACTGTTACCGGACACGTTGCAATTACCACGGCGCTCGCCGGCAAATACTTTGGCAATACATCGCATCGCATCTTCGACGCACTCCGCGCCTTTGATTGGATCAAAACCCCACTGCGCCACATGGCCTCGGCACGACGATGTTCTCCCCACCAACACGCCGCCGCCTTCTGCTTCCACCGTGCCATCAGCAGCATTGCACGGTCAACCTGCGGACGCCTTCCACGCCTCCTTCCCTCCACTGGTTGTGCCTACCAAGACATCGAGGAACGGTCTGATCGCGCCTTGCACTAGCGCCTGCCACGACACAATCGGTCATGTGCACCTGCTTCATCGGCCGGGTGCACACACGCCTCTCATCATTTTTACCGTGCTCCGCACTACCGGTGGCGGCTCTGTGGCGGTTATCGACTGCAAGAGTCGACTGACTCATCTTTGAGAACGAACTTCTTTGAAAACTGTTGATCTCAGTGTGTTCCGAACTCTGTATTCGAGCGGATATGTTTATACCGACATGATCAAAGTAAAGTTAATTCATTATAAACGAGTGAATACTTAATGTTGGGTTCGATATTACCGTACGTAACATCTCGATCCCCATACAATAAATATTTTCATTATTCCTTAACTTAATACTAAAAGGTTAATATATGTTGTGGTGGTGATCAGAAGTGTATGCCTACAATGAGAGTAAAATAAAAACTCAAGAAGTAAATACACAGCATAAAGCATGACACAGAATGTCATATCATAGCAGTTACATTAAAAATACATGTATCCATACATTCAACTACTACATATTAGTATACAATAATATAGCACTCACCAACAAACAGTTTGTCCAGAAGAGGTTTCAATGGTTCTTTCCTTTCCTGCTCAGCTTGATAATTAATACAAGGATCATCAAAATCAAAGTAACATCCTCCATTGGTTAAATCAGACACATAAGCAAGTAAAGTTGTTACATCAAGATTCAGGCACTGAATATCACTGAAATAAAAACTGTTTTTGAGTCCGTGAAACAGAAACAACTTGCATGTCCCTAATTTTTATAATGTAATATAATAATGCAACTCAACATAAATTGTATGTGTAGGAAATGACAGCCTATTAGCAACAACTGCTATGCGTAATTAATTCATTTAATTTTTGTTTAATATACCTGACATGTGCTAGCAAACCATTTTTGTTTTCCTTTAATGAACTGCAGCTGAAAACTGTTGTGTTATGCTGATTCTGATTTTCTAGCGTTCCTTTAGCTTCATCTTTATTTTTTTCAGACCAGTCAGATTCATTTCCTATACTCCTAACTGTAACACCAAGGTCAGTAAGGCACTTCACAGTTTCTTCATCCACACCACGTGTAAACACAAAAACAACCTGTAAATGTGTCCATCATTATTAATTTGATTTTTTAAAATAGGCTTAATAACATGGTAAGAAGCACAACTATAAATATTTTGTTTAAATGTGGAGATGTGTGGAATATTTATTTTGCTAAATTAATTCTTGCAAATAAACCTACAATATAAAAAGGTTCTACTTCTCATGTAGCAGTATGCATACACTTTAACATGATGTAACCTTTAACATGGTGTAACTAGAATAGTTGCATTTGCAATCAGCTGTTCCTTTGTCTTGCGAGCTTCTAGTTCCACTATGTTCTTCCTTGTCTTTCCTGACAGTTCTCACATCTGAGGTCTCCAGCCCTTGTTTGCTGTCATTTCTCAGTTAATTTTTCTCCTGTGCTGTCCTGTTGTCCCCCCTTGGCACATCGTCGAGGGTAAATTTTCTATCTAATTTTTGGATTAATTGTTGAATAGCTCTTTTTTGTACAAATTATCACCCTTTAAAAAGATTAAGAACCATCAAGTTTCAAAAGTCTGCACAATTTATGTTTTCCCTTTCGTTCATGAACATATTTTCTGCTCTCAACTGTTTTTAATGACTGTAACCTTGACCAACACTTTAATGGCCACACTACTCAAATATCACTACACTATCATGCAGGAATAAACAATAAAATAATGATCTCATTGATTGAATCATCTTAACACACAGGATATGATGTGGAAACTCCAAGTCAGAATGCCAACAATATAAGGAAAAAATAGACTGCTACTTACCATAAAGATGACGCATTAAGTTGCAGCCTCTGCACACATGACCTGTACATGACGTGAACTTGCTTGTCTGAATGAAAGTGTATGCATTTCCTTTTCTGAAAAAGGCTTTGGCCAAACGCTACTGTGTTAGTGTCTTTTCATTGTGCCGGTTTGCAACTTCATCAATCGATAATAGAGAATACTTAAGATTGCTTAAAGTTTACATGGAATTTTTACCAGGCACGCATCTTTGTGAAGATTTCTGAGGTATGAAGCCAGGTGATAATGACTTATTGGTGCAATGTTTCAGCAACATACCTCATCACGAACATCAGGTACATCCTAATTTTAGATTGAACCTTTCATCTTTAAATGTGTTGTCTTCTCTCTTCCTTACACATGGCACAATACTGACACTGTTTTCATGTCTTTTGTGTGGCACGCTTACTGGTACAATGTTGCAGGTCCTCTGTGCATAACAGGGATGGTGGTTACACTGAAACAACTGGTTTCCAGTAATATTAATTTTTTCCACGCCAGTTTAACCTGACTGTTAAAACTGCTCAAAATAAGTGGTTTGTGAAATAATCAATTTCCAGTTTTTTATTCCCATTGTTTCCTATAATAAATGTAGAAATCTCGAACGAAGATTGAAAAATTTTGACTCTCAGTTTCAAGATACTACCAAAAAATCACCAATATTCTCCTATTGATTCTAATTTTCTGAAACTCTGCTGAAAAATGATGTAATGGGGGATCATACCACCATTTGCGCATTATGAGTAGTCAAAACTGAGTAGTGAAAACTAAGGTTGAAGAACTTGTATTTTTCGTGTTAATTTTTCCATTTTCAAGGGCTACAAGCAGAAAAAGGCATATTATGTAGTCACAGGCAGCGGATCAGCTACTTTCTGTTTTTATTGTATACCAAGAATGAATTGATGTAAGTTTTTAATTTATTGCTGTTACCACGGCTGAAATGATCCTGCCAGTGGGAGAGAAATTTGCAGAAAGAGTACACTGACTGATATGGGCAATATGGACCATAGAAGAACTGCCAGAAGAATGGAAAATAGCTCTGATTTGTCCAATACATAAGAAGGGCGACAAACTGAACTGTGCCAACTATTGAGGAATCCCCCTGCTTAATGTCTACTAAAGATCCTGTCCAATTGCCTCATACATAGAATTCAGCCAGTGGCAGAATCAGTGATTGGAGAGTACCGGGGAGATTTCTGGCCAAGGTGATCAACAGTAGATCACATCTTCAGTCTCCAGCATCTCACTGAGAAACTGTGTGATATGGTAAAGTTTTGCATATTTTATTCATTGATTTTAAGAGGGCCTATAATTGTATATATTGCAAGAGCATGCTCAGCTGTTTGAGGGAGTTTGGCATGGCAGAGAAACTCATCAATCTGATAAAGAACTGTCTGGATGAAACACATGCAAAGGTGCAGATGGAACATCATGTAACTGAGAAATTTAAAATTGTGACAGGACTCAGGCAAGGAGATGGTTTGTCCCCTATCCTGTTCAACTTTGCCCTCAAGAAGATCGTACGCGAGGCCTTTCAAGAGAAAAAAGGGATTGAAATTGAAGGAAAGAGACTAGCATACTTAGCCTATGCAGATGACATCTGTTTAATCTCTAGGTCTGAAGAGGAGTTGGAGCCAATGACTAGAGCACTAAAGAAGGCTGCCAGCAATTTTGGGCTAAACATAAATGAAGCCAAGCAGAGTACCTCGTTATGATGCATTGTCAGACTGCTGGTCATCTACAATCACTGCAGGTGGGAGACCAGTGCTACGAAAGAGTGCATGAATTTAAATACCTAAGGGCACTTTTAAGTGAGAACTTGTCATGTGAAGCAGAGATCAATGTGAGAATACAAGCAGGAAAGCGATCTTACCACAGCCTAGCACAACTGCTTTGGTCCAGGTCTCTCTCCAGACAGTTCAAGATTCAACTATACAAAACCCTGATCCAACCTGTTGTTCTATATGGGTGGGAGACATGGGGTATCCAGAAACAGGACTTCCATAAGCTCTTCGATATTGAGAGAAAAGTGCTTCGGAAGATTTTTGGCCTGGTTCTGGATGCAGACACAGGGGAATGGGGGATCAGACACAACCAAGAGCTTGAGGAACTATACCAGCAGCTCAACATAGCAGGAACTGTCAAAGCCAAACGAATGCAGTGGACTGGCCATGTGGCTTGGATGGAAGACCACAGATAGCCTCAGAAGCTCCTGGCTTTCACACCTACAGGAAAGAGACCACCAGGGAGATCCAAGAAGCATTGGAAGGATGGCCTCCACAAAGATTTAAACCACACATCAATGGATGTGGACAGATGGCAGATAGCAGCAATGGACAGAATACAATGGGGGAGGAAACTTGTAGTAGCTTTCGGTCCACTCGATCAAGAAGAAGAAGAAGAAAAGAAGACTAATTTACTTCCTCTTTTATTATTTCATACAAGTGACAGACAAAGCTTTAATCTTTTAAAGCATATGAAGCACTGTACATCACTTTGAAAAGATATATCCAGACTAGGATTAATGTCATCCTGCAATACAATGGATGTCCAGCAGGGCCAAGTCTTGTGCACTGCACATACATGCTTACCTTAAGCTACAACACACAACAAAATGATAATATTTCTTCATCAGTCCTGTACCATTTCTTATGCCATGTGTTTGTTGCTTGTTTCTGTCGGCATTGTTATTAAAATAGCACTGATCGCTTTCCCCATTTTATACAACAATACAATATTTCAAACCAATCCAAATTTTATGTTTAAAAATTAATCCTTTTTTTTTATATAAAAGTTTTATTTTAAAACAATTTTAGAAGTGCTGCTATGGCTAATAGCTATTTTGGTTTATTACTCAGTTATATGTAAAAAAAATAAAAGATAACTACTATAAATGAGACCAAATACCAAAGAGTATCAGTTATTCAGAACTAAACTACCAGGATCAGTTTTAATGTTCAGTTTTTCTCATCCCTAGTATGTAACCTGCTCCTGCTTGAGTTACTATGTATGCAATATATTTCACTTTTCCTCCCATCCATGAAGTGCCATAGTTGATGTTATCTTTTATGTTTGTTTGTATTCCATGACCACCAGTGTTTTGTTGACAGTCCACACGCTGTTGGGAGTGTTAAGAGAACAGGTTTAATGTGGTCCACTTAATATCCATTGCTTGGACATGACAGCAGTAACTGATGCTCCGAACAGAGGGGTTTCATCAGGTATGTATAAGTTAAGGAAAAAGAGCTCCACTGAGGTTTCCCTACATGTAAATCAACTCACATATCAACCACGCAAATTATGTGAAACAGAACTTCTCCATCTGTTTGAAATGTGGAAAAAGCTTTACTCTTTCAGGAAACTGCTCTCTGTATCTTCCTGGATATCAAAGGAGATTTTAACAACACAACCTAGAGCTGCAGAACAGCACGGCATTGCGATCATCATATGCAAATGGATTAAGACCATTTTAAGCAGAAGAATGGTACAAGCCACCATGACGAATGATGATAATAGTGATCAACACCACCAGGGGGTGTCTGCAAGGAGAGGTTTTGTCCCCACTACCGTGGAACCTAGTGGTGAATTAACCAACTAAAATTGAATACTATCCAAAGGTCAGTTGTAAGAAAACTGTTGTGCTGCCATTTATGACGAAGGCGATCCAGTTCACATACTGGAATCTCAAGCTCCTTGACGGAAGTCTACTAGTACAGTGGATAGTGAAGTATGTAGGGATAAATCCAGATGTGAAACTATTATGGAACCCTCATGTAAAGAATATATGTTGCAAGGTGAAAGATAACTAAAGAGGTAATGAACAAATAATGAAAAGATCATTAATTTGATCCTCTGAAAATCTGTACACATACTGGATTGAAACTGTTGAAAGTTGTGATCTTGATTTGCTCATTTCCTCTAGTTATGACCTCTCAAAAATATGTGTGGTACAATGACAAACCCTTTCCTTATGAACCTGAAACCTGGTTGACTTGGTTTCAGAGAGCCAATCAGAAAGTGTTTCTCAAATGTTGTTCAGGAAAGATAATGAAAGGAAGAGGTTAAGAAACAATGGAAAAGAATATAAATCCCAAAAAAATAAGATTGTGCCCGAGAAAGTGTTTCGTAGTGCCAGTGATCCATAGTGCAAAACTAGTTTCTACAAATATTCAACATTGAATGAAGAACAGAATGAGGGATATTTATTGAGTTTTATTGTTTGGGAGATTATAATAAGCAAAATGCTTATTTATTTGGATTAGTGTGGCCTAACAAGTGCAAAAAGGTGTATCCAAAGAAGAGGAAGGTTCCAACAGTAAGTCAGAGGAATGTTTCTTTCAGGTATTTAATTCATGACACTCCAGTTACTGAAGCTGAAGTGTGTAGGACTGCATTTTTAGCTGTTCATGTCATTTCTATTAAACGTTTGAAGATTGTCTGTAGCAATGAAGAATGTGACACAGAGTGTCATGAATCTACAACACATGTATCTGTACATACACCTAGACAGGACAGAAGAGGCAAGCATTCTAACAGACCTCTAGCCATTGATAACAAGAGAAAAAATAAGGTTAAAAATCACATCGAAATGTTTCCAAGGTACACATCACATTATGGTAGAACACAGAATCCGAACAAGTCCTACATAACCTCCGCTCACTCGATTGCTGGAATGTATCATTTGTACTGTGAAGATCTTAAAAATACAGATGAAGTCCCAGTGAAACAACATGTGTATGAAACCATTTTCAACACAGAATATAATATTGGTTTTAAACTGCCGTCAAGTGATACATGTCGTATTTGTGATTCTGCTGGAGTACCTAATAACATCAAATCCACAGACATCAAACTACACCTTGAGAAAGCTGAAGCTGCATATAGTGCCCTGAATAGTGACTCAAATGAGTCAAAACAGGATGGTGCATGGACTTACAACAAGCGTTGCCAACACCACATATTTTGACAGAATCAGTTTTTTATAAGAGATAACTTTGGACATATAATTTCTGTATTCACCGTTGTAGTGATGAGAAGGCAGTGATGTGTGTCTGGTCCAAGAATGATGCATCTAAAGGGGCCGATGAAGTAGCTAGCTGCATTTTAAATGCTTTAGACTAGGTGGTGGAAGATCGTCATCAAAGGCTCATCATTTATTCTGATTTGTGTGTTGGACAAAATAAAAACTATATTATCCTAGGTCTGTGGTTGTACCTCCTAGATAAAAAATGTTTTGATGTTGTTGAGCACAAATTTCTCCTCCCTGGTCACATGTTCCTGCCATATAACAAGGATTTTGGAGTTATTGAGAAGCTGAAAAGAAAGACACAGGCTGTGTACACTACAGAAAAATGGGTTGAACTTATGAGAAAGAGCAAGCAAACGAACCCATGCATTGTGGTTGATGAAGAAACACGACTTCATGTCTTTGTTGTCTATAATGAACAGTATCATCAAATGTAACGTTACTGTTGACAAAAAGCCTGCAGACATCAGAAACGCAATGGTGTTTAGATTAGTGAGTGGTGAACATTCTGTATATATCAAATATTCACACAATCAAACCAGAAACCTGTGCGAGTTAGTTTACAGAAGTGTCATGGACAATTTATGAAGCTTGCATACTGCCAGTTAGTTCCTAAGTATCCAAATAGACGTCGAATTAAGGCAGCAAAGTTCAAGGGCCTTCAAAGTTTACTGCAGTTTGTGCCTCCAATATATTCAAGTTTTTTCAGTCATTGATAAATGATGGTAGTGACGATACAACAGAACAGCAAAACACTGATGAGGAGTTTGACTATTAATGACATGCTATGTAATGTGTTCAAGTTTTTTCAGTCATTGATAAATGATGGTAATGACGATACAATAGAACAGCAAAACACTGATGAGGAGTTTGACTATTAATGACATGCTATGTAATGTGTCTACATGTCAAGGATTTCATTTTCTGTACTTTAAACTGTAATAAAGTGGCCTAATATTTAATAGTATTTGCAGAACACCATCTAGTTACTGTAACAACTGTTGGTATCACAGCAGGAGTTCACATTACCATACAAAATCATATTTCCTTAATTCCCATTTCCTGACATGACCTATTCTGGTGCCAAGTGCCCCTTTTCCACTGGGCCCCTCATTTTTGTGCTCTTTCATTTAATGAACTGTTCTTGTTTTAAGATTGGCCACTTCATTTTCATCAGATTTCCTCTTTTTAAGATTTCTACTCTTTTTGATGAAGCATTCTTCACAGCTAGTATCACTGATTGATTTTGCAATGTCCACCCTCAGCTGCTTCTCACTATTAAGTAAACCACTGTAACAACTGTATAGCACTGTAAAAAATTCTTTCTGCAACAGCTGTATCTTCTTCTAATTTTGGAACTAAAATTGCTTTATTAACGCAAACGCCTCTTCCAACTGCAGCATTTTCATGAAACATGCATAGAAGCTTCTTCATGAACTTGATGAAGTCATGGTTCACACTTAGCAGTAAATTCATCAGGAAGTGATCAAGTTTTTCCTCCTTAGGATTGAATTGTTCAGTTTTTTGAATATTCACAAAATTTAAAGTATTCTCTCTTCACAATGCCAGCTGTTGATGGAGTCATATGTTTTTTGACACAAATTTTTCCAGTGCACTTGCCACTCAAGAATTTCTCAAAATGATGCTCTGCTAAACTTTGGATGATAAACATAAGCCACCTTTGACTACCTTTAATTTCAAAGGACTCTGCTTTGCAATTTTCAGATACAGATTTTGAAAAATACCTTTGCACCTATTTCTGAAAATAAGATTAACTTTTCCACGTAGTTCTTGCTAGCAGCAGTGACACCAAATCGAATCTCTACATAATGACTTGTTTTACAGCTACATAATTTAGTAACATCAACAGCAAGTAATTTGCTAGAATTTTTCATAACAGTTTTCTTTTTGAACTGAGAAGCAATGCTATACATGAAACTGAACAAATCTTTGTACAAAAACAGGATGATAGAGTCATTTGACTGATACTTAGTTACAAACCCCTCAAGGTCAACTGATAATGATACAAGAAATTGAAGTTTTGCACAAAGAAATTTATCTTCTTACTGATGTTTAATATTTTCAAAGTTTCTACTTTCAGGTGGTCTTTTATGTACTTCAGCAACTACTTCTTCAAATGCGGAATAAGTTCAAGTGCTTTCTTCATGTATTCAATATTTCTTGTCCATCTTATAGAACATACTTGAATGGAAATTTGGAAACCCCAGTGATATCTGAGAAGGTTGCCCTCTTTGAGGGAAAATCCTTCAATAAGTACCAGATAAACTAAGAAATTCATGAACATTCCAACCACTTCTATTATGAGCAGTTTTCAAAGCTCCGTTCACTACATGAAGTGAGCAAATGCCATAATGAAACATTTGTGGTTGATTACTTTTTTCATTGATTAGAAGCCTTGCAGATAATGTAACATCTTTAAGTTCACATTTGGCCCATGCATTGAAATTTCAATTACAGGTACGTTCTTAGGTGACAAATTCAAACTATTCAGACACTCCAGGAAACTTGACTGAAAAACAGAATATGTGGCAGATTTCAAAAATATAAAGGTTAAATACCTTCTAGAAGTGGACTGCTTTTATTCATCCCAGAAACAAATCATCAAATCTGTCTGTCCCTTTTGGACAACTTAGTTTAAACTCTCATCATATGACACACAGAAGAACCCAACTTCCCTGACTATGTTAGCTAGGAGATTCTGGAAATAAGGGCCAAGTCCATAAGTAATTATACATGACAACTTACCCTTGCATAACTACATTTCTTTGGCAATCACACTATCAGGAAACATAATTTGTAATTTGCCCGGTTGACCGTGCGGTCTAACACACGGCTTTCTGGGCGGGAAGGAGCGCCTGGTCCCCGGCACGAATTCGCCTGGCGGATTTGTGTCGAGTTCCAGTGAACCGGCCACTCTGTGGATGGTTTTTAGGTGGTTTTCCATCTGCCTTGGCGAATGCGGGCTGGTTCCCCTTATTCCGCGTTAGTTACACTATGTCGGCGATTGCTGCGCAAACAAGTTCTCCATGTACGCATACACCACCATTATTCTACCACACAAACATAGGGGTTACACTCGTCTGGTGTGAGACATTCCCGGGGGGTGGGGGGGTAGTCCACTGAGGGCCGAACCGCACAATAACCCTGGGTTTGGTGTGGGGCAGCGGGGTGGTGAAGTGGACTGCGATAGTCGTCGTGGGGTTGTAGACCACTGCGGCTGCGGCAGGGGACGGAGCCTCTCCATCATTTCTAGGTCCCCGGCTAACATACAATACAATACAATACTGTCTTATCACCAACTAAAAAATGTTTCATTCAGTTTGTTTTATAACTCTCTTCAGCTGAAGTTCTAGCAATTGTAGCAGGAGCAAGTGATTGTAATTCATTACCGCCAGTCAAATTCTGTTCAGAAGAAACTTGCGACTGTGCTGGCACTGTTTTTACTACACCAAAAAACAACTTGTTTTGTTGCCTTGAAACTAGTGAATGAACCACTGCTGGATGTCTCTTTCATGTGCTCATACACATGAAATGCCACTGGCTCTAATTTCAAAGTCAGATTTGCACAAAATGCTCGACAGAGGTCGGTATAGTTCATGAGTAATACTAATATGATGTGGGAAACGTTTTGGCTAGCGAGTAATAAATTTTACTGTGATTGTCCTTCACACCTTTAAAAGGAGATTAAATTACAATAATTTTATGTTAACTATTAAAAAATTTTAAGGAAATGTCTTTCCAAAAAAAAAATGCAGATTAAAGAGATTTAAACTGCAGTGGGAGTGGACAAATTAAAAAAACAGCTGTTCTAACTGATAATCCTCCAGCAATACATGAGATGGCAGCACTTTTGTGGGCAGAGCTATAATTTGTAAGTCATTTCCACTATGTGTATACACCACACATAGCTGAACAAAGCCACACCTCCAAATTTCTCAATTTCCGCTCAAGGTTGCAAACCACAGTAGCAGAGGCTTGCACAGATGGACACTTAAGTCCTCTACACATAACAAAGACTTTTAATAAGTTCTGATGAATCCTTATATATATTTTTTTTATTAAATGGACTGCCGGATACAACATTTTTTGAGGTAGCTCTAACTTGCTACACCCTTCTAGAACCACACCTGACTGACATACAAAACGAAATTCATGACCACCAACTGAATTTCTTTACCTTTTCATTACCACTTGATCATTTTCATTACTTTTTCATGACCTGTAGACACCATGCAATAAACCTTTCAGAGTAACAATTGGAAGAAGGAAGCAGCTGCATCATTCAGGAGACATACTCTGGTTTACTGGTGGGTAGAAAACAAATGAAGGTGCTGGGTCCAGAGTATATGGCTGCAGCCTAGACTGGAGAGGGAAATTTCTCTAGGGAAGCTGGCCACAGTACTTCAGGCAGCAATATCTGCTATCAAACGTGCCCATGGGAGAATTTGCATACATGCTACAACATTTATTCACACAGCCAAGCAGCTCTAAAACCTCTATCAACCCCTGCAATGAGATCAAAGATTGTTGCAGAACATCATGAAGCCCTAGTGAGACTCGCAGAAAGCAATGGGGTAAACCTGCTGTGGGTCCCTGAACACACAGGAATTAGTGACAAAGAACTGGATCTATGATCCAAAAACAAAACACAGTAAGCTAATGATGCCTGAGCCTTGTTTCAAGATAAGTTCTGTAATTCTGGAACTGAGCAGGAGACAAATGACGAACATGGTGGGACTTATGAGTGGTCATGGGAACTTTAAGAAAACGCCTATAAACAGTGGGTATAGAGGAAGAAGTCCATAAGTGTAGACTATGAGGTGAGGTGGAAGAAACCACACCACACTTAATCTCCCAATGTGAAGCAATGGAGGAAATGAGAAACACAATATTCAGATCATTATGTCCTGAAGAAATCATGTCTAATAAGGAAATAGTAAACTGTCTCTTACTGCTTTTTGAGGGCACTGGCTTTACTAGGATCATAGGGAGCAAAACCCTACAATAAACTCATTTTAGGTGTGGGCAGCAGTGGGCTAAGACGAATGTTGATTTTGTTTCCATGTGTTAGTTAGATCAAATCGGATCTAGGCTTTTGACACTGTTGATTCTACTGAATAATCTAGAATCTTTAGGAATGAGAGGCATAGCTACTGACTTGTTCGAATCATAACTAGGAGAGAGAGTATGAAGACTTAACACAAACCTCAAATAATGCTTAAGTTTTAGTGAAGCAGCTAACATAACCAAAATGTATTTATACAGGATTTCACCAATGTAGCATACTAGGACTAACATTTCCCAATAGTAAAAACACACAATGGAACACTCAGTATGGAATAACAACAATATGGGAAGGATAGACTCCTATTCACCACATAGGGGAGGCATTGAGTCACATACAGGCACAATGAAAGAGAAAATATTCAGCTGTCAGACTAACCCTTTCATCAGGTGTAGAAAACTCACTTCACACATGCACAGTTTCCACAAACATGGCCACTGTCATCTTCAGGCACTAAGGCTGACTGCGACTGTATCTGAGGTAAGCAGCAATCTTTGCTGGAGTGGGTAGTGGGGGTATAGGGGAAGAACAAAAGATTAGACTGTACTGTTCCATCAACATCAAGGTCATTAGAGATGGAGCACAAGCTCCTTTTCTTGTCAAGGATTGGGGAGGAAAATGGCCATGCCCTTTCAAACAAACCATTCCATCATTTGCCTGGAGTGATTTCAGAAACGATGAAAAATGTAAATCTGGATGTCCAAACACAGAGTTGAACTGTCGTCTTCCCAAATGTGAGTCCAATGTGCCAACCACTTTGTTCAGTCCAGATATAGAAAAGGAATGGGGTAGGGAGGGAGAGCACGGTAGAGATGGTGAAAAGTGTTAGTGCGGCCTGTGAAAGCATGAAGTACATGGTGGAGACACAGTAGGGCTGCTAGTGCAGCATCAGGACACCGTGCTGTGGTGGGGGGGGGGGGGGGGGAGGGGGGGAGTAGAGAAGGAAAAAGGACTATGCAGGTCCATTAGTGGGATAGAAATTGTGGGTAGTACTGGAGTAGGAGCAGATAAGGGGATAAGCAGGTGGAGGATAGGCACTAGTGAAGGTTGAGGCAAGTGTGTTAAGGGAATGAAGGGTATGTTGGAACAGAGTGCCAACTTCAGAAAAGGCGGTGGCGGTGGTGGTGGTGGTGGTGGGAAGAATCTAGATATCACAGGCTGTGAAATAGTCATTAAAGTCATATGTGTTGGAGAGCAGGCTCAGCAACTGGCTGCTCCAGCTGTCTCCTGGCCACAGTTTGGTGGTATTCATTCATGTGAACAGACGGCATGTTAGTTGTCATGTCCACATAGACTGTGGCACAGTGGCTGCAGCTAAGTTGGTAGATCACATCCTTGGTTGCTTTCACAGGTGGCCCTACCTTCGATGGGTTAGGAGATGTGTGACAGAGATGGAGTAGGCAATAATGGGAAGATGGATGCATCTAGGGTCTACTGCAAGGATATGAGCCATGAGACCATGGGGTGGGAGCAGGTGTGGAATAAGGATAGACAACACTATTGCACAGGTTGGGTGGGCAGCAGAATGCCACTCTGGAGGGGGGGGGGGGGGGGGGAGGTAGTGAGGGGGATATTTCTCATTTTAGTACATGGTGAGAGGCAGTCAAAATCCTGGTGGAAAAAGTGATTCCGTTGTTCCAGTCCTGTGCTTGGGTCCACTGAATATATCTGGTGATGAATAGGAACATCATGCAGATAAGGCAGAGAAATGTCAGGGTAAGGCTGTCTGGAGCTTTGAACACCATGTCAGTGTAATCACTCTGCGTGGCACATTTAACCTTCTGTATCGACATAACCATTTGGTTTTGGGCTGCAGTGTACTGGCTAAGGAGAGTGAGGCAGGATAAGGTAATCGAGATTACTGGACAGAACATCCCCGAGAAGCACCAAGTCATTAAATGGCAGGTGGATACCTGGCAAATGGAATGGGAGCTAACCTATAAGGGCCATAGGGCTTATCATTTCTTCCCGGACATCAGGAAACATCTGAGACTGAGTCACATCACTCCCAGTCAGGGTATGGTTCACTTTCTGACAAGTCACAGCCCTTACCATGCGCACTTACTCCATGTATGCTGCAGCCAGAGTGCTGCTTATACATGTGGGGAACATGGATCCCCAGAACACACATTTTTTCACTGTCACCAATACAGAGCAGCACACCTGACACCAATGACATGATATGGGGAATAAGGGACAAAGACAAATGGGAGATAATAAATAAAATCGCTGATGATGCCTCAAGGACATTACATGACGAATACAGACAGACAGACAGAACACAGCAACATGCACAAAGCACTTAAGACAGTATTTCCAATTTTTACACCAACACAGGCAGCACACACTCATTCAAACAGCAAACACTTTCACCAACAAGTATAGCAGATAACCTTACAAAACATCTAGAATTATTAAAGTGAGAATAATGAAACAATTTTTACCCTATGGGGAACACTTATCGTAAACTTGTACTATTTGCAGTGCAAGTTTTAAAAGTTGGTGACCTTACCCAATGGACATGAAACTTTTCTTTTTGCTCTGCATCACGCTCATGAATATTAACATTTTTAATTATGTTTTTTAATTCCTTCCATCACATTGACAAGTTTCTAATATACACAGGAAAGTGCGAGGATTGGTCACAGTTTAAAGACTTTCTGTTTGTTGAGCCTGTTGCATCACTCTTACAATTCCTTTCTGAGTTAAGAAAAATGACTGAACTAGGTGGCATATTAGTGCTGAATATAATTCCATACAGCAGGGTGCTGTGAAAAGTGGGGAGAACAGTACATTTGGAAAGATGATGTCGATTTTGATCCCATGGTGGCATATGCCACCTGGGGTATAGCAGATAATGTCTTCAACATCAAGTGCCAACAGATAGCACAGTGGCATAGCTACCAGAGTACCATCTGTTTCTACCTTTTAACAGGGAATGCTCACAGCCAGAAGGCTCACTGTGGTGCAAACATGTGAAGCAAGCAGGAAACCATGCCACAGAGCTGCATTCATGCTTCCTACAACGGGTGTGAACAAGGTCAAATTGTGGCTGCCCACATGGCAGGTGGTCCTTTTGCAAAATTGCTGCATCAGTTGTGCAATTATGCTGGTGTCAGTGGTCACAAGAACATTTTCACACCTCCATGCAGCACAGATGTCTGCCAGGACTGTTGTATTGTAAGGGCAGCAATGGCAGATCACACAGTTACCACAGCACAGATAAGAGCACTTGTGAGCCAAGACATGTCACACAAGCTGTGGCAAACTGGTTATTAGCAGTGGGACTACGCGCATGCACACTTCTAGCCAGTCTTCCACTCATGCTGCGGCATCGACGTACATGACTTGACTGGTGCCATCAGAGGATCACTTGGAAGATGGAATGGCAAGGCACAGTCTTCAGTGATGAAAACAGACTCTGCCTACATACAAGTGATAGTCGTTTGCACATATGGTGTAGACCAGGTGAGTGTTGTCTCGGGAATGCATTCATTCAGGACACACTGGCCTCACCTCACACCTTGTGGCCTGTGGTGTGATAAGCTGGAACTCTTGTTTACCTTTGGTGTTTCTGGAGGGGGTGTTAACCAGCACTTGCTACCTGCAGAATGTTATTAGACCAGTTCTTTTGCCATTCTTGTAACAGGAAGGCGATGTATTGTTCCAACAGGATAATGCTCTACCAAACACTGTCCATAAAACTTGACATTTCTTCAAGATATGCAGCGACTTCCCTGACCAGCACAATCTATCAAGCATGTGTGTGACATGCTGGGACAAGAAATGACTTGTGCCACACATCAATCAACAACACTTACAGAACTAAATGAACATGTCAAGTAGGCATTGAATTACGTATCCCAGGACAGTATTCACCATCCATACAATTATCTGGATGCCAGAGTCAGTGCCTGATGCCAGAGTCATCGTCTGCATTGCCAGCCGTGGAGGCTACATCACATACAAATAAGGGTGTTTCAGTATGGGTCGACACCTGGTACCTCAGAACTGCCTTTGCTACTGATCTGTAATTTTAATCATTTCATGTACTTCTTATGGACTGTTGCAACAATTAAATCTTGAGTGAATTGGAAACCTCTAAAAGGTGTACTTTTTTTCTGGCAGTGTATTTTATTTAGTGTTACATTGGTACTAAACACAGTGAAAAATCATGTGCTCTGTGATAATAGGGGTGTCATTGCACTGAGTCAAAACAGGGTGCATCACACTTGAACTAAACATATTGACGTGAGGCACCACTATATTCATGAATTAATGACTGGAGGAAGTTCAGTTTCAAGTTATCAGTACCGACAAGCAGCAAGTCAATTTGTTGATGAATGTACTGACAAGTATTAAGCATCAGAGATGCTGTGAACCACATGGAACTTGCAGTTTACGAATTAACATCCTGAGCTGAAAACTTGTTGGGGGGTGAGGGGGGAGAGACAACTGACATCTTGCTGTGGTTCATTCTTTTCATCTTTGGTCTCTCTTGTAATTATAACAGTACAAATATTTACGTCACATTCTAAATAACTACAGAAGGGATCAACAGGCTAACTAATTAAACACTTATAATTCGTCAACATTACAAGAAACAATAAGATATGGACAGGGAATCAAAAACAACAGTTGTCCAGATATTCAACTCAGAACAAATATTTGATTATGACATTGAAATGACAGACATCAGCTTTTCATAACACAATACAACTTTTTTTTCTTTTTTGTAAATCCATAATAGTTTCATGTTGCATCCAGAGACAATGAGAAGCATATATTTTATGAATAAAAGCCAGTTGTCTGGTTGACAGTCTGTATTTCAGTTTTTTAGGCTTCATTTCTGAAACACATATCAAAGTGAAAGCTCCATCATCAGGGAGTGCACACAAACAAAACATCATCTTTAGAATGGATAATAATCACTACAGGAGTACCACAGGGACTGGTATTGGGATCACTCTTGTTCTTGTTTTTATATATGACCTAACACCATAAATTTAAAAAGCCAGTTCTCTCTGCTGACAATGCAAGTATTAGAATCAAGTCTGACCATACCAATGGACATAATGTACGAGTGTAAATCAATAAACAAAACACAGCATTCTACATCAGGGGTACCCAACCTGCAGCCTGCTTGCAACCTATAGCAAGTATCAAAGTGGTCCAAGTAGTAAGCATCTACCCCAAGACTGGCAAAAAAGAAACTTTCCAAAAAATTCTATGTATGTGAAGTTATGATAAATTGAATATTTTCAATATGAAAATCCCGCTACGTGATGCTTATCTCTCATCAGTACATCTCAATTTTTTTTCTTTAAGTATATTATATGTTGCCCAAAATATTCATTTTTGTCCAGTTGGCCCAGATAAGATAAAAGGTTCAACATCCCTGTTCTACATTTTTAGGTGTTCGCACTGATAATAACATGAACTGGAAAACACATGCTTGTTGATTTTTGTTACATGGGCATTAGGTCATGATCTAAGGGATGTTTTGTGTCCAACATATTATCACCTAATGTTGGAGACATTGCTGGAGACTATACAGAATCAGATGGCTAGATGATAATCTGTAATCATTTTGATCCATTTGAATGAGTTACAGTTACCATAACACAGCCCATCCGACACTCGTATTTTCCAGTTCTTTTTACTAAGTCTTTTTATTTTCTTATTTTTCAGTCACTTCAACAACAGGTGAGCTATCATACACTAATATCTAAATTCTCCTTGAACTACGTTTTGGCAGCATTATACTGAACACATAGATGGACATAACAGTAGAAGTATGCCACCTTCCCCCACCCTACACACACACACACACACACACACACACACACACACACACACACACACACACACACACTACATGACACTACACCTACCTTAGGTGTTTTGAAATAAAGGGCATGTTTCTCTGCACACAGAAGTATATCTTTTGCTTGATCAATGTAGGTTCGTTTCCCATAACTGCAATCACCTATGGAAGAAGGGAAGAGATGTATAATAATCATTACACACTAACTTTGTTTGTTTCAGGTTTTATTTATGTGAACACACACTAAGAGACTTTAGAATGTATAGTGTTCAGATTTTAGATCTTCTTGAAGTTTATAAGCCTCTACAATACAGTAACATCAAGTACAAATTCAAACAAGTGTTTGAGCAGCCACAGTAAGAGCAGAAAATAGACAAATTTAATTTAAAAGTCTTTATTAAATTCGTAAACCATCATTTTATCAGTCTCATCACATTCAAAAACACAGTATCGAAACACTGCAGATTCCACATTTTGAGAAAACACTCTAAAATAAACAACTAACACAAACAATACAATAAAAAGGTTCCTCCAAACAAAAATAAAAAATGCAGCTTAATAATATTTACCAAGGGCATGCAGCTTTACTGTATGGTTGAATGATGATGGCATCCTCTTGGATAAAATATTCCGGAGGTAAAATAGTCCCCCATTCAGATCTGCGGGTGGGGACTACTCAAGAGGACGTCGTTATCGGGAGAAAGAAAACTGGTGTTCCACAGATCGGAGTGTGGAATGTCAGATACCTTAATCGGGCAGGTAGGTTTGAAAATTTAAAAAGAGAAATGGATAGGTTAACATTAGATATAGTGGGAATTAGTGAAGCTCAGTGGCAGGAGGAACAAGACTTTTGGTCAGGTGAATATATGGTTATAAATACAAAATCAAATGGGGATAATGCAGGAGTAGGTTTAATAATGAATAAAAAAAATAGGAGTGCGGGTAAGCTACTACAAACAGCATAGTGGAGGAGGAGGAGATTAGTGTTTAACGTCCTGTCGACAACGAGGTCATTAGAGACGGAGCGCAAGCTCGGGTAAGGGAAGGATGGGGAAGGAAATCGGCCGTGCCTTTCAAAGGAACCATCCCGGCATTTGCCTGAAGTGATTTAGGGAAATCACGGAAAACCTAAATCAGGATGGCCGGAGACGGGATTGAACCGCCGTCCTCCCGAATGCGAGTCCAGTGTGCTAACCACTGCGCCACCTCGCTCGGTAAACAGCATAGTGAACACATTATTGTGGCCAAGATAGACACGAAGCCCACGCCTACTACAGTAGTACAAGTTTATATGCCAACTAGCTCTGCAGATGATGAAGAAATTGATGAAATGTATGATGAGATAAAAGAAATTATTCAGGTAGTGAAGGGAGACAAAAATTTAATAGTCATGGGGGACTGGAATTCGAGAGTAGGAAAAGGGAGAGAAGGAAACATAGTAGGTGAATATGGATCAGGGGTAAGAAATGAAATTTTGCACAGAGCATATCTTAATCATAGCTAACACTTGGTTCGAGAATCATAAAAGATGTTTGTACACATGGAAGAATCCTGGAGATACTAGAAGGTATCAGATAGATTATATAATGGTAAGCCAGAGATTTAGGAACCAGGTTTTAAATTGTAAGACACTTCCAGGGACAGATGTGTACTCTGACCACAATTTATTGGTTATGACCTGTAGATTAAAACTGAAGTAACTGCAAAAAGGTAGTAATTTAAGGAGACGGGACCTGGATAAACTGAAAGAACCAGAGGTTGTACAGAGTTTCAGGGAGAGAATAAGGGAACAATTGTCACGAATGGAGGAAAGAAATACAGTAGAAGAAGAATGGGTAGCTCTGAGGGATGAAGTAGTGAAGGCAGCAGAAGATCAAGTAGGTAAAAAGACAAGGGCTAGTAGAAATCCTTGGGTAACAGAAGAAATATTGAATTTAATTGATGAAAGGAGAAAATATAAAAATGCAGAAAATGAAGCAGGCAAAAAGGAATACAAACATCTCAAAAATGATATCGACAGGAAGTGCAAAATGGCTAAGCAGGGATGGCTAGAGGACAAATGTAAGGATGTAGAGGCTTATCTCACTAGGGGTAAGATAGATACTGCCTACAGGAAAATTAAAGAGACCTTTGGAGAAAGGAGAACCACTTGTATGACTATCAAGAGCTCAGATGGAAACCCAGTTCTAAGCAAAGAAGGGAAAGCAGAAAGGTGGAAGGAGTATATAGAGGGTCTATATAGGGGCGATGTACTTGAGGACAATATTATGGAACTTGAAGAGGTTGTAGATGAAGATGAAATGGGAGATACGATACTGCGTGAAGAGTTCGACAGAGCACTGAAAGACCTGAGTCGAAACAAGGCCCCGGGAATAGACAACATTCCATTAGAACTACTGACGGCCTTCGGAGAGCCAGTCCTGACAAAACTCTACCATCTGGTGAGCAAAATGTATGAGACAGGCGAAATACCCTCTGACTTCAAGAAAAATATAATAATTCCAATCCCAAAGAAATCAGGTGTTGACAGATGTGAAAATTACCGAACTATCAGTTTAATAAGTCACGGCTGCAAAATACTAACACGAATTCTTTACAGATGAATGGAAAAACTAGTAGAAGCTGACCTCGGGGAAGATCAATTTGCATTCCGTAGAAATATAGGAACACGTGAGGCATTATTGACCCTACGACTTACCTTAGAAGCTAGATTAAGGAAAGGCAAACCTACGTTTCTAGCATTTGTAGACTTAGAGAAAGCTTTTGACAATGATGACTGGAATACTCTCTTTCAAATTCTGAGGGTGGCAGGGATAAAATACAGGGAGCGAAAGGCTATTTACAACTTGTACAGAAACCAGATGGCAGTTATAAGAGTCGAGGGGCATGAAAGGTAAGCAGTGGTTGGGAAGGGAGTGAGACAGGGTTGTAGCCTCTCCTCGATGCTATTCAATCTGTATATTGAGCAAGCAGTAAAGGAAACAAAACAAAAATTTGGAGTAGGTATTAAAGTCCATGAAGAAGAAATTAAAACTTTGAGGTTCGCCGATGAGATTGTAATTCTGTCAGAGACAGCAAAGAACTTGCAAGAGCAGCTGAACAGTATGGACAGTGTCTTGAAAGGAGGATATAAGATGAACATCAACAAAAGCAAAATGAGGATAATGGAATGTAGACGAATTCAGTCAGGTGATGCTGAGGGAATTAAATTAGGAAATGAGACACATAAAATAGTAAAGGAGTTTTGCTATTTGGGGAGCAAAATAACTGATGATGGTCAAAGTAGAGAGGATATAAAATGTAGACTGGCAATGGCAAGGAAAGCGTTTCTAGAGAAGAGAAATTTGTTAATATCGAGTATAGATTTAAGTGTCAGGAAGTCGTTTCTGAAAGTATTTGTATGGAGTGTAGCCATGTATGGAAGTGAAACATGGATGATAAATAGTTTAGACAAGAAGAGAATAGAAGCTTTTGAAATGTGGTGCTACAGAAGAATGCTGAAGATTAGATGGGAAGATCACATAACTAATGAGGAGGTATTGAATATAATAGGGGAGAAGAGGAGTTTGTGGCATAACTTGACAAGAAGAAGGGACCAGTTGGTAGGACATGTTCTGAGGCATCGAGGGATCACAAATTTAGCATTGGAGGGTAAAAATTGTAGAGGGAGACCAAGAGATGAATACACTAAGGAGATTCAGAAGGATGTAGGATGCAGTAAGTACTCGAAAATGAAGAAGCTTGCACAGGATAGAGTAGCATGGAGGGCTGCATCAAAGCAGTCTCAGGACTGAAGACCACAACAACAACAACAACAACAACATGGAAAAAAATGGAGACAATAGTATTGGGAGATCGGAATGTTATACTATGTGGACAAGATGAAAAGTTCTCTGCATGGTAGTGAATGATTGTGATTCTTAGATCATAAATACAATTATTTTTCGACATATTCTGATATTAGGTAAATACAATGTGTCAAATGTTTCTTCCATATGTAGATTCCTCACTGAAGTGGGATAATGGAAGGTCTGGGTTATATTGCTCAATATAAACCGCAATATAACTGCAGAATTGATGACGGCTGACCAGCTGATATGGGTTTTGCCACATTACATGCATCACTATTTCATATCAGTTGAACTACTCATGATCATCTGACCATGACATGTACAGCATGAGCTGATCTCAGAAGTTGGTAGTATTATTGTCTACAGCAGTAGTGAGCAATAGTTTTGGCTCGGGGAGGGCCACTCTGTGGAAGCAGAGGCTAGCAGAGGGCAACATCATTTAAAATAATTGCAGGCATTAGTTAACTTTGAAATTCAGAGAAGGTATAAATTGTTACATAAAAATTATGATTGTCTTGGCAGGCCATACAAAAACCATTCGCGGGCCACATGCAGCCTCCAGGCTGCTATTTGCCCGCATCTGGTCTACAGCATTCTCACTGTTACAATGATAAGGTTTTCTTAGGATAATACCTGCACGAATTGGACTATGATGGTAGGCATTCTATGGAGCTAATTTGAATATTCACATCAAGAACAATCCCCCAACAATATATTCCCACTGTTGAAGACAATGCTGGCCATCATGTGCAGCAGAATCAGCCTCGGCTTGCTTGCTTCCTTCCACGCAGTAGCTGAGACGGACCATCTTTGCCCAATCACTTCCAACTCTGATTTCACTGCTCCTGGCTTGATCGACAATCTTTGTGCAACAACAAAAGCTCACCTCCCTGCGAACCGTTCTGTGCTCGCACCTGCACGGAACATCAGCATTTGTGTCATGCCCGGGCTTGTGTAGGATTCCACTGAGCATGCTGCTCTTGCACCTGCGTAAACCATCCCCAACTGCGTCACACGCAGGCCTGTGCAGAATGCCACCGAGTACACCGCGCCTACATCTGCACAGACCATTCCCATCCTCATCATGCCCAGACCTGCACACAAGGCCACCACATATGCTGCATTCTCACCTGTACAGAACATTACCAACCACAACGTGCCCACACAGCAGTTCTATGTGATCAACTGCATTGCACCTCAGCGAATTGCTTTGGCCAGCAGTTCATGCCATGCCACCACACCCCTGCCATATCCATACGGGAGCAGTTCCCTGACATGCTTCACAACTGCCCCCCCCCCCCCCCCTCCTGCCCCCGCCCCATCTTGTGACAACTTGATATTGTTCACAACAAGTTCATCCAATCAGTAAGAGTGTCCTGGTCGGCTCTATATGCCACACAGCAGTGAATCTTTTCTCACCCCACTAACAATGAGTGCTACTGGATATCACATCTTCGATTGCATGCATGAATATCATCTCCTCACCGACTCGGATTCTGACAACTGTTCTGTGAGGCTTCCACCTTAACCCCGTCCCACTTCCAACAAATCATTTTCTGGCAGACTTCAGCTCTGATATCAACTCACTACTGCTTGATGGTTCATCGACAATGGACAAACCTATAGCACTGCAATAGCACGATGCTGTAGGTCCATCAATCACAGTTCATGGAACCGTGACCCAGACTTTGCAAGTGTCATCATCTCGCTGCCTCATATGGACACTCTCTCATAAGGACATCACAAAAATGCACCTAGCATTGGACCTTTTACACCAATTCCAACTCTCCTTGTCTGTACACCACTCTCTCATAAGGACATCACAAAAATGGACCTAGCATTGGACCTTTTATACCAATTCCAACTCTCCTTGTCTGTACACCACAATGCGCTCCTGTACTTCGACATGGGCTGCTGCATTTCAGGACCTTTTGCCTTGGCACCTGTGCTCCTATATGTTACATTGCTCATTCAAGACAAACAGCAGGAAGACAATCGTATAGCTGTTAACACACTTAAACAGTGTGACTCCTCATAAGATGAGTTCTTCGTGATTCACCATCACTATAATGACTGCCGTGCATTATCAGACACACTTCATATGGGGACCCCATTACTCCCACAACATAATAACGACATCCACTGCTCTCACCATCTCACCACAGCACGTGAGCAGCTCATGATCAGCACACAGGCATCATAACAATGGGTGTGGCTGTCCATGCGTGACCCCAGAACCACCAACTGGTCATGCCTACCTGATATACTGCCATGCCCATTCCCCATTCCACCGAGAATCTGCATGGTCACCGATCCTGGACATGCAACAAAACACTCATGACAGTATACCAAGTTTCTCCTCACCAAGTGGCTTCTCTGCACTGGCATCTTCGGGCATGCCCCTATGACTGGACAGTACACTGTCGCCATCTCTTCTACCGTGATTCACCAGAACATAGCTCAATCACCATCTGCTGCTGATCTTCATACTACATTACTGACTCCACTGACTATGTTTGCCTGGTTCCACATTCTATTACTGCACACCTACCACAATGCCACATTCGGTACACATTGGAGGAATCAAACACGACATGGCACCGTATGACCACAGTTGCACATTTCACCTCCTACTGTCACTGACAACTATAACTGCTCTTCCTGAGATGAGTTCAATACAAAAATGCCGGACTCTACAACTGCATCTCCACCTACACCAGTTTCAACTACACTCAAAATGGATCAGTACCCAGCATTCCTGCCTCCTCTTGGCCTCCAGACCATCAAGGCCAGTCATTGCACAGGCTACACCTATTAAAGTTAATAAATTAGCGACTCACATCAACAGTACTGCCTTCCCAATATACGCTGTCACATTGATCAGATCAGAGTCCCTTTGGTACATGTGGTCTCCATATCCCAACATCCTCACCACCAACACCCCATCACCCCCTCTTTTTGGTCACACCACCAGAGTTTCATGTGGACATTGGACATTCCCCACATCAACAACTGATACTGTTCAGTATTTGTATGACACACACTGCAACATTGAGAAAAGGCCCACTCATGTCTAGAAAGTGCCCACCATGGCACATCTGGTCACACATATCTGTGCCTCATCGCCTATCACTAATGGTTCAGCCATGCCTAGTTCCTACCCCAGCCATGACATGGTTGGTCAGAAGAGATTCACACCTGTGAGAAATGGCCCAGCCACTCCCCCTCCCCTTCATGGCCAATCACAGTGTGGCTGGTCAGGCAAACTTCCCACACACGATGCCTGATGCTGACTGACTGCCACATTGCCTCAACAACCTCAGTGCTGCTCCTTCATTTCCCTCATACTCTGCAATGGTGGGAGGGGAAGGGGTATGGTGTCCCCCCCTCCTCCCTGCAGGGTATGCTGACCGCCCCCCCCCCCCCCCTGCTGCTGCTCACCATTAATTATTAATTTATCAGGAGCTTCTTGATGCCATATTCCTCCTCACACCTGGAATTCTTAGGGAATTTTTTTCCAAGTAAGTAGCCACCCTGGAAATGGCTGAAACAGTTAAAATCAAACAAATCTCCAGGGCCCAATGGAATCTCTATCAGATTCTATACTGAATTTGCAGTTGAGTTAGTCCTTCTTCTAACTACAATCTATTGTAGATCCCTTGAACAAAAACCCCCATCCCAGGTCTTGGAAGAAAGCACAGGTCACAAGCGTCTACAATGCAGACAATATTAATAGTAACCTCAGACTTTTTGCAGATGATGCAATTATCTAAAATGAAGTACTGTCTGAAAGAAGGTGCATAAATATTCAGTCAGATATTGATAAGATTTCAAAGTGGTGCAAACACTGGCAACTTACCTGAAATGTTCAGAAATGTAAATTTCTCCACTTCAAAGAACAAAATAGAAACATAGTATCCTATGAAAGTAATAAAATGAGTCACTGCTGGAATTGGCCAACTCATATAAATATCTGGGTGTAACACTCTGCAGGAATATGAAATGAAATGAACACAAAGGCTCCATCACAGGTAAAGCAGCTGGTAGACTTCGGTTTACTGGTAGAATACTGAGGAAGTGTAATCAGTCTACAAAGGAGATTGCTTACAAATCTCTTGTGTGACCCATCCTAGAATATTGCTCCAGTGTGTGGGACCAGTACCAAAGAGGACTAACAGAGGATATTGAACATGTAAAGAGAAAGATCAGCACAAATTGTTACAGGCTTGTTTGGCCTGGGGGAGACTGTCACAGAGATGCCGTAGAAACTGAACTTGCAGATTTTTGAAGATAGACATAAACCATTCCATGAAAGCCAACTTACAAAGTTTCAAGAACTGTGTTTAAATGATGACCCTAGGAATAAACCACAAACCCCTATGTATCACTCGCATATGGGTCATGAGGACAAGATTGGATTAATAACAGCATGCACAGAGGCATTTAAACAATCGTTCTTCCTGCACTCCATATGTGAATGGAATGGGAAGATGTCCTAATAACTGGCAAAATGGGACATACTCTCTGCCATGCACTTCACAGTGATTTGCAGATTCCTAATGTAGATATAAAAACTCTAAACATCAACAAGGCGTAGCAGCAATTGCATGCCTCCATCACTGTGGTGATCCGCTTATTCTGTGAAGTCACAGCTTGGCAGTGCCTTGGAGCTCAAGGGGCACTGGCAACAATAACCACATCCAGAAACAGAAGAAGGGACAATCTGTCGTCTACTACTGTTCCATCATAACATATATGAATGAGAGCCTAACTACATGATGGTGATAGCATTGTGATCTCTATACCCACAATTGTATGTTTTATGAAAGAAGCAGAATACACAAGAGTTTGTTAAAAGTGGATACATAATTTCATAGTGAGTTGGAGTAGTCACAGTGGCACTGCCTAGTAGGTCCACTGCATCAAGAAACTACACAAAGGTTACTGTCAAGACTGAAGAAGGTAACATTTTTTATTAGTAGCATCAGGATGATAGAATGAAAGTAAAGTTGTCTGGCACAGTTCTACTACAAGAATGCTCTTTCATTTCACTTCAGTATTCAGGAATATGATCTCTCAGGGTGCCTCTGGGTGTTCTGCTGAGTTGTTTCCATTTTATGTTTCATCATCAAAATATTGTGCATAAAATGGAAAGAAAAACTCAGTAGAACACCCAGAAGCTATTAATACTCAATAACACTTTCTTGTATCTTAGTCGAGGTGGCGCTTTTTGCTTGTTAAAGAAACTATTCTTTGATGAAATTTGTGACTGATTAAGTGTACGTTTCAATAACAAGACTCTCACTGTTAGTTTCATATTAAATTTCCACCAGTATGAATGCCAATACAGTTAATCATATCACAGGTGAATGAGAGATCTCAGCAGATTAAGCTGTAAGTGTAGATTTGTCTGCCTAAATGTTGGTAATTGTATGAAGAGGAATTAATTCATCCAGATGAGGAGGTAATGAAAGAGGCAGTAACAATTATCTGAATTATTTTTAGCAGTTGTCTACAAACTGATCAGTTGTTTAAAATAGCAAAGGATACATATGACAGCTGCAAGAACAAAGAAAATTCCCTAAATGCAACATCTCACATCTGCTCCCTACCCTGGCCTGTCTAAAGCACAACAGCATTACCTCCCTTGTATCAAGCTTTGCAAATAACAGGAGGCAAAACACTTACAGCACAATACAAACAGCCTTTTATTTAGTTGCGCTAGACAAACCACATCTCATCAAATGTAGAAGCAACTGCAGAATAAACAAAAACATAAATAATTTTCCTAGTATTGTGTGCTTATGTAGCTACTTTTCCTGGCCTTAAATGAGTAGAAATGATCACTACCAATTTGCTGTTTGTATCTGTCAGTTCAAAGAATTAGATTCACTCAACTAACCCAATTTCTTTCTGGCTAGTCCCATTTTCAAGTGTTGTAGTGCACTCTTGCAGCTTTTCTTTCTGAATTGTTTAGTCTGCTTTCCATCTTGCATAAGAAATTTGATACAATCGGTAGCATGCACTTGTGATTACCTTTTTCCGGTTTTTTCCATTGTCTTTTTGTATGAGACTAAATACCGCTATCAGCAGAGTGATTCAATATAGTTTTTGTTTGTTGTCCGATAGCTATTGCTGCTAGTTAATAACTATTAGCAAATGTGGTGCTGAACGTATTTAAATGCTTTATGCCAAACATTACATTATGACAATACCTCAGAATCTTTTGCTTATAATATTCAAATTTCTATAATGCAGATATGAATTTCATTACGTGCATTACCCCTCCCCCATGGACCATGGACCTTGCCGTTGGTGGAGACGCTTGCGTGCCTCGACGATACAGATAGCCGTACCGTAGGTGCAACCACAACGGAGGGGTATCTGTTGAGAGGCCAGACAAACGTGTGGTTCCTGAAGAGGGGCAGCAGCCTTTTCAGTAGTTTCAGGGGCAACAGTCTGGATGATTGACTGATCTGGCCTTGTAACACTAACCAAAATGGCCTTGCTGTTCTGGTACTGCGAACGGCTGAAAGCAAGGGGAAACTACAGCCATAATTTTTCCCGAGGGCATGCAGCTTTACTGTATGAGTAAATGATAATGGCGTCCTCTTGGGTAAAATATTCCAGAGGTAAAATAGTCCCCCATTCGGATCTCCGGGTGGGGACTACTCAAGAGGATGTCATTATCAGGAGAAAGAAAACTGGCGTTCTACGGATCGGAGCGTGGAATGTCAGATCCCTTAATCGGGCAGGTAGATTCGAAAATTTAAAAAGGGAAATGGATAGGTTAAAGTTAGATATAGTGGGAATCAGTCAAGTTCGGTGGCAGGAGGAACAAGACTTTTGGTCAGGGGAATACAGGGTTATAAATACAAAATCAAATAAGGGTAATGCAGGAGTACAGGTAAGCTACTACAAACAGCATATTGAACGCATTATTGTGGCCAAGATAGACACAAAGCCCACGCCTACTACAGTAGTACAAGTTTATATGCCAACTAGCTCTGCAGATGACGAAGAAATTGATGAAACGTATGATGAGATAAAAGAAATTATTCAGGTAGTGAACGGAGACGAAAATTTAATAGTCATGGGTGACTGGAATGCGAGAGTAGGAAAAGGGAGAGAAGGAAACATAGTAGGTCAATATGGACTGGGGGAGAGAAATGAAAGAGGAAGTCGCCTGGTAGAATTTTGCACAGAGCATAACTTAATCATAGCTAACACTTGGTTCAAGAATCATTAAAGAAGGTTGCATACATGGAAGAATCCTGGAGATACTAAAAGGTATCAGATAGATTATATAATGGTAAGACAGAGATTTAGGAACCAGGTTTCAAATTGTATGACATTTCCAGGGGCAGATGTGTACTCTGACCACAATCTATTGGTTATGACCTGTAGATTAAAACTGAAGTAACTGCAAAAAGGTAGTAATTTAAGGAGACGGGACCTGGATAAACTGAAAGAAGCAGAGGTTGTACAGAGTTTCAGGGAGAGTATAAGGGAACAATTGCCAGGAATGGGGGAAAGAAATACAGTAGACGAAGAATGGGTAGCTTTGAGGGATGAAATAGTGAAGGCAGTAGAGGATCAAATAGGTAAAAAATGAGGGCTAGTAGAAACCCTTGGGTAACAGAAGAAATATTGAATTTAATTGATGAAAGGAGAAAATATTAAAATGCAGTAAATGAAGCAGGCAAAAAGGAATACAAACGTCTCAAAAATGAGATCGACAGGAAGTGCAAAATGGCTAAGCAGGGATGGCTAGAGGACAAATCTAAGGATGTAGAGGCCTATCTCACTAGAGGTCAGATAGATACTGCCTACAGGAAAATTAAAGAGACCTTTGGAGAAAGGAGAACCACTTGCATAAATATCAGGAGCTTTGATGGAAACCCAGTTCTAAGCAAAGAAGGGAAAGCAGAAAGTTGGAAGGAGTATATAGAGGGTCTACACAAGGGCGATGTACTTGAGGACAATATTATGGAAATGGAAGAGGACTTAAATGAAGATGAAATGGGAGATATGATACTGCGTGAAGAGTTTGACAGAGCTCTGAAGAACCTGAGTCGAAACAAGGCCCCGAGAGTAGACAACATTCCATTAGAACTACTGACAGTCTTGGGAGAGCCAGTCCTGACAAAACTCTACCATCTGGTGAGCAAGATCTATGAGACAGGCGAAATACCCTCAGACTTCAAGAAGAATACAATAATTACAATCCCAAAGAAATCAGGTGTTGACAGATGTGAAAATTACCGAACTATCCGTTTTAATAAGTCACAGCTGCAAAATACTAACGCGAATTCTTTACAAACGAATGGAAAAACTGATAGAAGCCAACCTCGGAGAAGATCAGTTTGGATTCCGTAGAAATGTTGGAACTTGTGAGACAATACTGACTCTACGACTTATCTTAGAAGAAAGATTAAGGAAAGGCAAACCTATGTTTCTAGCATTTGTAGACCTAGAGAAAGCTTTTGACAATGTTGACTGGAATACTCTCTTTCAAATTCTAAAGGTGGTAGGGGTAAAATACAGGGAGCGAAAGGCTATTTGCAATTTGTACAGAAACCAGATGGCAGTTATTAGAGTCGAGGGGTATGAAAGGGAAGCAGTGGTTGGGAAGGGAGTGAGACAGGGTTGTAGCCTATCCCTGATGTTATTCAATCTGTATATTGAGCAAGCAATAAAGGAAACAAAAGAAAAGTTCGGAGTAGGTATAAAGTCCATGGAGAAGAAACAAAAACTTTGAGGTTTGCCAATGACATTGTAATTCTGTCAGCGACAGCAAAGGACATGGAAGAGCAGTTGAACGGAATGGACAGTGTCCTAAAAGTAGGGTATAAAATGAACATCAACAAAAGCAAAACAAGAATAACGGAATGTAGTCGAATTAAGTCAGGTGATGCTGAGGGAATTAGATTAGGAAATGAGACACATAAAATAGTAAAGGAGTTTTGCTATTTGGGGAGCAAAATAACTGATGATGGTCAAAATAGAGAGGATATAAAATGTAGACTGGCAATGGCAAGGAAAGCGTTTCTGAAGAAGAGAAATTTGTTAACATCTAGTATAGATTTAAGTGACAGGAAGTCGTTTCTCAAAGTATTTGTATGGAGTGTAGCCATGTATGGAAATGAAACGTGGACAATAAATAGTTTAGACAAAAAGAGAATAGAAGCTTTTGAAATGTTGTGCTACAGAAGAATGCTGAAGATTAGATGGGTAGATCACATAACTAATGAGGAGGTATTGAATAGAATTGGGGAGAAGAGGAGCTTGTGGCACAACTTGACTAGAAGAAGGGATCGGTTGGTAGGACATGTTCTGGGACATCGAGGGATCACCAATTTAGTATTGGGGGACAGCGTGGAGGGTAAAAATTGTAGAGGGACACCAAGAGATGAATACACTAAGCAGATTCAGAAGGATGTAGGCTGCAGTAGGTACTGGGAGATGAAGAAGCTTGCACAGGATAGAGTAGCATGGAGAGCTGCATCAAACCAGTCTCAGGACTGAAGACCACAACAACATGTGCATTACAAGATAAGCAGTTTAACTCACTGAAGTCTGATACCTCAGATTAACAATGATTAGACTAACAATAATTTAAGTTAAAGTGCAGTTTTGTGGTACAGAATTCATATAGGTAGTGCATAATGTAAATCATGCTGTTAACTGTAGATATTAAAATGCATAAGATATCATAGTGTGTTGTTATACACCTGCCTTCATAGATGAGATCACTAACGCATGTTTTATGTGGTGGCATTTGATTTGGAGGTAGCTGGTTCAAAGCCAATGGGTGAAAAAGAAATTATTCTAGGATTTGGCCAGCAAAGTAAGAAGAAGGGGCAGCATTAAGTTCCTGATCAGCATATTTTACACCAATATACTGGATTACCTTACAAAACTTGTCCACTGTGCCTTTGTGTCTCACGCAATGAGAGGTGTGACAACTACTGATGATGATCCGTCCACAGTATGAGGATCATCATCATCATCATCACCACCACCACCACCACCACCACCACCACCAACAACAACAACAACAACACTGCAAGAGTAAAGAATTTTTGCTGAATTAAAAATTTTGGATTTTTCTCATAAATGTTAGAAGTTCGAAGTTTTTTGTACCCTCGTCAAGTATGTTAAACATTACACTGTTTAAATAGTACTCCTGGGTGACATGCGATGGGTGAAGTTCATCAGCAGATGCCCTTTACTCACAAGAAGTGCGGCATGGAGCTATCAACACCACACGGACTGAGTAAAGGGGGCTCTCAGAACAGTAAACAACATGAGCTGTTAAAGAACATGCAAGACAATAATGACTAATGTTGATATTGAAAAATTTTGAATAATCTGAATTAGTGCGAGTTAGACTCCTCTCAGAGCAGATGTTTGTAGTGGAATCCTCAATAAATGTTCACAGTTACTTTAAATTATTGAAAACCATTCTGAAAAAGTATAAACAGAAGATTAATTATTAAGTAATATTTTAAGAAGAATTCCATATCAAAGATCTTTACTGTTTTGCAACTTGGAACCCTTTCATGTGGTGACTGTTGTGAAAAATGAATCTGCAGTGAAGTAATTCACTTTGGAATTTTTTTTAAGAAGAGTGACATATTATAAAAAAGGGAGAAATGATTTACTGAAGAATACCTTACTTAGTAGTGCAGATAATATAACTATGTATGTGAGCACTGCCATACAGTAAGAAAAGCTAGGCATCTGCATCACATAAAAGGGACTAAAAGCTTTGTGATTCCATTGAATGTGATATAAAATTGAAGACTAGATTTTATGTTTCACCTCTAAAGTGAATTAAGACATCATTTTAAAGCAATGGTGAAGTATTGTTATTAGATGGTGTGAAATACGTACATACAACATTTACACAATTAAGAATTAATGTTAACCAGAAGAGACATAAAAGAATATTTAATACATTAAGATATTTTTAAATGCCACATATTTTGAACTTGAATTGATTTTAAAATATTCAATATAAATTTAAAAGAAAGTACTGATATACATTATTCAGCAACATTTAGCAATCAATATCAAATAAAAATTTTCTGCAAACTGTATTTCATTTTGACTATTCTTAAACACTGGAAAGTAAAATGCTGATCATCAAAGCTACATACAGAGTTTTGGCCTGCACTAATTCTGTGACATGGTTGTCCATCAGTCTACAAGAAGAATAGTTTGAGAAAATTGTGACAGAGAGCACAGTGAACATCCTCACCCACCTCAGTGGTAATTGGCAACCTGCACTTCACAGTTATCAGTCAAACAGAGTGCGGCCAGGAGGTGCAGTCAGCAACCAACTACGACAGGTGGGTGTGCGAGGCAGTTGCAGATAGACGCAGATGCATTCTGCAGCATCTACAAACTCTTTAAGTGGGGCTTGCTATATACAACCCAGTAAATGATCTTTACTTGCTTTGTCTGCATTATTAACTAATTAATGAAATTCCACAAATAACTTCACTGTTTATGTAGAACATTGTCTAAATAAATCAACTGTATATCTAGATATTCAACTGACAAGGTCAGTGTCATAATTGCAACTAAGAATTCATTGCACAGTAACCACTTACCAGTGAAGTTGTTTATGGAATTTCATTAATTAGTTAATGATGCAGAAAAAGAAGTAAGTATCATTTACTGTTACTATCTTTTTTATTTAATTTCAATACCAATTCTGTGACTTACAAATTAATAGTTGTAAGGAGGCCAACAGTAATCACTTTCAAAGAGGGAAATGTAACTTTAGAAAAAATTTGCAAGTGATTTCATTGCAGTCAACACAAATGAATGAAATGTATAATAAATTTAAGCAGGTGATTTTAAATCAATCAACAGAAATAAAAGCAGAAATGAACAAAAAATTTTCTCAAATAGATGTAAGGTTTTCTAGCAAAATAGGTAATAGATTTGCTCAAATGAAAAAAACAGTGTTTGAGATAATGTCTCATTTACATGGAAAGATGGACAAGCTAGAAAGGAGGTCGTAATTAGGATTATAACAAGGAAAGGAAATATATGGTGGTCTAAAACAGTCTGAAAAGCTTCTAAGATTGTTACAGGGGAGGCTGTACTGAGAAATAATTGATAAGAAAAAAATTGGATGTGATGCTCCCTTTCTTAGATACTTATTGTTCAAATGGTCATTACTAGTTAAAATGTGCCCTTTTTTGGTAGTGTTAAATTTAAGCTAGGTAAACAAAAGCTATGCTTGTTCAGTTTTGAGGAAACTAAACAAAAAACATGTTTGGAAATAATGTCATCTGCAATGACATGATTGGTTAAATTCAATGATAAATAACGCAGAAACGACACAATGTATTGAATTCCCTCCCTCCCCCTTAACAGTTATTTCTCAGCACAACATCCCGTTCAACACCCTTGCAAGCTTTTCAGACTGTTTATGACCACCCTGCACAGGGCTATTACAAATGATTGAAGCGATTTCATAAATTCACTGTAGCTCCATTCATTGACATATGGTCACGACACACTACAGATACGTAGAAAAACTCATAAAGTTTTGTTCGGCTGAAGCCGCACTTCAGGTTTCTGCCGCCAGAGAGCTCAAGAGCGCAGTGAGACGAAATGGCGACAGGAGCCGAGAAAGTGTATGTCGTGCTTGAAACGCACTCACATCAGTCAGTCATAACAGTGCATGGACACTTCAGGACTAAGTTCAACAAAGATCCACCAACTGCTAACTCCATTCGGCGATGGTATGCACAGTTTAAAGCTTCTGGATGCCTCTGTAAGGGGAAATCAGCGGGTCGGCCTGCAGTGAGCGAAGAAACGGTTGAACGCGTGCGGGCAAGTTTCATGCGTAGCCCACGGAAGTCGACGAATAAAGCAAGCAGGAAGCTAAACGTACCACACCCGACGGTTTGGAAAATCTTACGGAAAAGGCTAAAGCAGAAGCCTTACCGTTTACAATTGCTACAAGCCCTGACACCCGATGACAAAGTCAAACGCTTTGAATTTTCGGCGCAGTTGCAACAGCTCATGGAAGAGGATGCGTTCAGTGTGAAACTTGTTTTCAGTGATGAAGCAACATTTTTTCTTAATGGTGAAGTGAACAGACACAATGTGCGAATCTGGCCGGTAGAGAATCCTCACGCATTCGTGCAGCAAATTCGCAATCCACCAAAAGTTAACGTGTTTTGTGCAATCTCACGGTTTAAAGTTTACGGCCCCTTTTTCTTCTGCGAAAAAAACGTTACAGGACACGTGTATCTGGACATGCTGGAAAATTGGCTAATGCCACAACTGGAGACCGACAGCGCCGACTTCATCTTTCAACAGGATGGTGCTCCACTGCACTTCCATCATGATGTTCGGCATTCCTTAAACAGGAGATTGGAAAACCGATGGATCGGTCGTGGTGGAGATCATGATCAGCAATTCATGTCATGGCCTCCACGCTCTCGTGACTTAACCCCATGCGATTTTTTTCTGTGGGGTTATGTGAAAGATTCAGTGTTTAAACCTCCTCTACCAAGAAACGTGCCAGAACTGCGAGCTCGCATCAACGATGCTTTCGAACTCATTGCTGAGGACATGCTGCGCCGAGTGTGGGAGGAACTTGATTATCGGCTTGATGTCTGCCGAATCACTAAAGGGGCACATATCGAACATTTGTGAATGCCTAAAAAAACTTTTTGAGTTTTTGTATGTGTGTGCAAAGCATTGTGAAAATATCTCAAATAATAAAGTTATTGTAGAGCTGTGAAATCGCTTCAATCATTTGTAATAACCCTGTATATGAACCTCTAGAATTAATGGAAGAAAGATTGGAAAAGAAAGTAGGATATTTCCACATAATTAAATCTGTACAGAATATTTTAGTGAATAGGAACAATTAGGTGGAAACTTAATTTAGAAAGCATCACAAATAAGAGAGCTGAAACACTTTCTGTAATTAGAAATGAGATGGAAGAATGGCTAGAGAAAGTAGAAGGTAGTATGTAACCCTCTGATAGTGAAGGAAATTATAATAATAATCATTTATTAGGTAAGTTACTAACTTCTGTGCAAGGGTTATTTCACATAATAGTCACGTAGTAAAACAGCTTCCAGGAAGGACTTTGGGTAGAAAGCAAGTGCAGCCTGGTCTCAAAGCCATGGTTGCAGCTGGCAGAGCCCAGTTGCCTCACTGTCTGGTGTCATAATGCTATTCCTGGCTTCCAGTGATGACGAGTGATCCCTGCCTTAAAATTCAGACTTGTTTATATGACTCCGGCGCCCATTTATTTCACTGAAACATAGCACCTAGTCATGCTGCCATAACAAGAGACTCGTGTATGAGTTCACACTTCTCATTATTCAGAGTCAATTGCCACTTTTTGCACCATACAGATATGTTGTCTAACTCAATTTGCAATTGATTTTGATCATCTGATGACTTTACAAGACGATAAATGACTGCATCATCTACAAACAATCTAAGAGGGTTGCTCAGATTGTCTCCTATGTCGTTTATGTAGATCAGGATCAGCAGAGGGCCTGTAACATTTCCTTGGGGAATACCAGATAATACTTCTGTTTTACTCTATGACTTTCTGTTAGTTAGTACAAACTGTAACCTTTCTGATGGAAAATCGTGAATCGAGTCACACAACTGAGGCAATACTCCATAGCCAGAAGATTTGTCTAAAGGACACTTATGAGGAACAATATCAAAAGCGTTCTGGAAATTTAAAAATATGGAATCATTCATTCTGGAATATGGAATCAAGCTACAGACCCCTTGAAGATGTCCTCTGCAGACGGGGACGAAACGTTGGAAATTGACCCAGAATTCATCAACCGACCACGGCATAACAGCCCGGATAATTATAATGGGCATGACATTTCCGGCCGTGAAAGTCTACATTTTAGTAATATGGAATCGATTTGTCATCGCTTATCAATATCAGTCATTACTTTGTGAGACTAAACAGCGAGCTGTGTTTCACTAGAATGGTATTTTCTGAATCCATGCTGAGTATTTGTCAATAAATTGTTTTCTTAAAGGTAGTTCATAATGCTCAAACACAGTATATGTTTCAAAATCCTACTGCAATTTAGTGATACGGATCTGCAATTCAGTGGATTACTCCATTTCCTTTCATGGACAACGTTCCAGTTGTTAGATAATAATCTTTCAAAGAAAAAGCAGTTGTACATAATTGCTAAGTATGGAACTACTGTATCAGCATAATCTGGAAGGAACCTATCTAGTACACAGTCTGGGTTGGAGGCCTTGCCTTTGTCAAGTGATTTAAGCTGCTTCACTACACCAAGGAAATCTACCTCTCCACTCAAGTTGGTGACTGTTCTAGATTCGAACTGTGGAATATTTATTTTGACTTCTTTAGTGAAGGAGTTTTGGAAAACCATTTTTAGTAACTCTGCTTTAGTGGCACTGTCATCAGTAACGTCACCACTGTTTTAGCACAGAGAAGGTATTGCTTGTGTCTTGCTGCTGGTGTACTTTACATATGACTCGAATATCTTTGATTTTTCTGCCAGATTTAAAGACAGAGTTTCATTGTGGAAACTATTAAAAGCATCTCACTTTGAAGTTCGGGCTCAATTTCAAGCTTCTGTAAACTTTACTAATCTTGGGGATTTTGCACTCTTTTAAATTTGGCCTTTTTTTCATTGCTTTTGCAACAGTGGACCCATTTTGTGTACCGGAACGATCAGTACCATCTCTCATTAATTTACATGGCATATACCTCTCAATTGCATCAATACTACTTCTCTGAATTGAAACCACAGCTGGTCTACACCTACATAGTCAGATCAGGAGTGGAAGCTGTCTCTTAGAAAGGCATCAAGAGAATTTTTATCTGCTTTTTTAAATAGGTGTACTTTGCTTTTACTAGGTATTCAGTCTTGCTACAACTGCCTTGTGATCGCTAATCCCTGTATCCATCATGATGCTCCATGTTTGCTCAGAATTATTTTTTGCTAATAGGTCAAGTATGTTTTCCCAGCCATTTGCACTTTGAATGGGTTCATGAACTGAAGGTTTGAAATAATTTTCTGAGAATGCATTCAGTTCAATTTCGGATGACATTTTATGCCTACCACCAGCTTTTAACATGTATTTTCACTAACATATCAAGGGTAGATTGAAGTCACCAACACCTGTAATTGTATGAGTAGGGGTATCATCAACTGTATTTAATCTATCCTTTCTGAACACTCTTAGGTTCTCTGAAAAAATTTTGGTTGAACCAACTTCCAGCTTTAGCCAGTTTTCCGTACCTATAACGATTTGAACTTCAGTGCTTTCTATGACAGTTTACAGCCACAAAACTGATTGTTGCTAGGTCTACCTCCCTGTGTATGCCCTGCGCCCTTTTAGACTGATGCCCTTTCTGTAGTTTCCTGAGACCTTCTAACCTAAAAACAAAACTGCCCAATCGCCTCCACATGGCACCTGCTATCCATGTAGCTACTTCCTGTATGTAGTGGATCCCTGCCCCATTACGCGTAACTCAGACACACACCACCCAATGGTGCAAATCAAGGAATCGGCAACCTACATGGTCACAGAACTGCATAAGCCTTTGATTCAAATGCTCCACTCAGCTCTGTACCAAAGATCCACTGTCAGTTCTGTCAATGATGCTGCAGAAGATGAGCTCTGCCTTCATCTAGTAAGCAAGACTGGCAGTCTTTACCACTTCAGTTAGCCGCTCGAAACCAGACAGAATCTATTCTGATCCAAAGTGATACACACTGTTGGTACTGACATGAGCTATGGACTACAGTTGGCTGTACCCTGTGCTCTTCACAGTATCCAGCAGCATCATTTCCACATCTGGAATGACTCTTCCCGGTATGTACACAGAGTGCACAGTGGTTTCCTTCTCCTCTTTGGCAGCCACGTCCCTAACGGGCCATATTACACACCAAATGTTGGAGCTCCAACTACCAGTAAGCCTGCCTTCTGTGAATGCCCAGACTTTGCAGGCCGAGAGGCTTCCTCTAGAACAGGGTGAGCAACTGCATCTGGCTCGTGGATTTCGACAGTAACAGGTAGTGCCCAAAACCAGTTCATCAGATGAAGTGGGGAGCCTCTTCAATAGCCTCTCAGACAATCTTTCACTGCCTGCCACACCTTGGAATGATGTCCCACTCGGCCACAAGTGAGGGGTCATCCTCAACAGGCAGTACCTCCTCCAGTCACAGTAGTCAAGCAATCAGGAACACGCGAGATGTGCTGGACAACCGATGGATCCCCATGACCAGCCCCCCACAGTGATGCCCGCTAACAGAAGCTTCAAGCCGTGTGACCGAAGCCAACACTGCCTGGAGCTGTGAGTGAAGGGTCACCAACTCAGCCTGCATCTGAACATAGTAACCACAGTTCCTATCCATACTAAAGATGGCAAAAATATACTCTAGACATCCAGTAAACATGGCACTGTGCCTGATAAATGAGCACACAAAAAATTAAAGAACACAGAGGAAACTTAAAGTAAGTAGCTTCTTACAAGAAGCTATAACAAACTCACAAAATGAAACACTGTCCTCTGATGTGCTGCTGCAGCCACGAAAACTATACTAGACAGTTTACAGGGTTTCTATAGGAAAAACATGTAACAATATTAGGAGCAAGAAAGTTGCTACTCACCATATTGCGGAGATCTGAGTCGCAGATAGGTACAAAAAAAGGCTCTCACAATTAAAGCTTTCGGCCATTAAGGCCTTCATCAACAATAGACACACATACACACACCCACACAAAGGCAACTCACACACACGACTGCAACTCACACACACGACTGCAGTCTCAGGCAACTGAAACCACACTGTGAGCAGCAGCACCAGTGCATGATGGGAGTGGTGACTGGGTGGGGATAAGGAAACGGCTGGAGCAAGGAGGGGGAGGGACAGTATGGTGGGCCTGGCAAACAATGAAGTGCTGCAGGTCGGACGGAGAGGGGGGGGGGGGGGGGGAGGAGTAGCGGAAAAGGAGTGTTTACCACCACAAAAATGCAAATGAACTTCTCCATCTCCATGACAACACAAGGCCTCACACAAGTCTGCACACCTGAGAGGAGCTCACAAAACTACATTGGGCTGTTCGTCCTCAGCTACAAGCCCAGATCTCGCACCTTTCAACTGCTATCTGTTTGGCACTCCATGGGAAGCAGTATGTGGATGATGGGAGGTTATTGATGCAGCCAGTCACTGACTCTGACATCAACCAGTGGAGTGAGCATACAGGCCCTTCCAGTAAGGTGGCAAAGTCATCACACTGAACAGAGATTATGTTACAAAATAGGATATTGTAGCCCAAAGAGTGGGGAATAATATGATGTATTGGAATCCTGAATAAAACTGACTTGCTTTCAGAAAAAATGTTTTGCATTACTTATTGAACTCCCCTCATATAAGTGACCTACCACTCCTTACCACTAAACTGAGCAAGTTCACCCTCTTTGCAGATGCAACTTGTCTCCTAGTGGATAAAACAACAGGGAAAAACTTGCAAACCTCTGCTAACAGCATATTTCATGATAACCTCAACTGATTTACTTATAATGGGATCTCTCTGAGTGTCAAAGAAAGCCATTATGTACAATCTCATGTGACACAGAAAGAACAAGACGACATAAATATAAAATGTAATGAACAACAGTGAAGTCTGGTGGTCTAGCAGTGAAGTGCATGACTGGAAATCAAGATATTATGGGTTTGAATCCTGGTCAGGCCTTTGATCTTTCAGTCTGTATTTTTTTTTTTTATTTAACCTCCATCTCTCAATGATGTGAGGAGTCACCAGGAATGACACATTGTTTAGATTCCATTTTAAACTGTAAGTCCCCTTTCCCTGGTTGGATAACTGGAGTAGCTTAGGCACACAATTTGCTGCAGATTATTATTATTATTATTATTATTATTATTATTATTTTGACAACAAATACAGCAAGTGAGCCCTGCTAAGTTCCTGGGTGTGTACAATGAAGTACATTAGACTTATCTGACCACATCATAGATCTGGCAAGAGACTTCATTCTGCAGCTTCTAGCTTCTGCCTTACACATAAATGGATCATCTACATATAAGGACGCCAACAAAGATATCTATTTTGGATATTTCCATGTGTTGCTGTATTACAGCGTAATCTTTCAGGGTATTCAGCCACAGGCAAAAAAAATAAATGAATAAATAAATTTGGTGCTCAGAAAGGAGTTGCATGCATTATATTGTTGTTCATCCAAGATATTGTGTATTAAATTGGGGACCTAGAAACAACGGAGAGGCTTCATCCCGCTGTAGTCCTCAGTGGTTCACAAGCCACAGCAGTCTACCCACCCCACCGCTGCCCCACACTGAACCCAGGGTTATTGTGTGGTTCGGCCCCCAGTGGACCCCCCCCCGGGTATGTCTCATACCAGACGAGTGTATCCCCAAATGTCTGCGTGTAATTATGGTGTACATGTACGTGAAGACAGTGTTTGCAGCAATCACTGACATAGTGTAACTGAAGCGGAATAAGGGTAACCAGCCCGCATTCACTGAGGCAGATGGAAAACCGCCTTAAAAACCATCCACAGGCTGGCCGGCACGCCGGACCTTGACATTAATCCGCTGGGCAGATTTGTGCCGCGGACTGACATGCCTTCTTGCTTGGGAAGCAGCGCGTTAAGACTGTGTGGCTAGCTGGGTGGGCTATCCAAGATATATTTGCATTAACCTGTTCTGGAAACAAGATTTTTACAGTAACATCTCAGTATATCTTCCCCCTGTATATTTCATCAACAAAATCCATTCTCTTTCCAAAATGAATAGTGCCTATCATGGGCATAACATGAGGTCAAAACAGGGCTTACGTAGTAACCAGGCAAATTTTAGCCTTGTGCAGAAATGAGTTCATAACTCAGGCATGAAAGTTTTCGATGCTCTATCTAACTTGCCCTTGGAAACCAGAATTCAAGAGCAAATTGGAAGAATACCTACTGCAAAATTCATTCAACTCAATTAGTGAATTTTTGAGCATAAATGAGCATTTTCATGTGTAGTTATTGTATAAATGAGGTGCACCATTAAGTGCAAACATAAATATAAATTATTTTTTGTCATAAAAATATTCATCTGAGGTTTAGTTTAGTTTTGAAAGCAGTATATATTTGCTCAGCTGCTGTCTTGCTACACCTAACACAGGTGAGGATTTTCTTTCAGGGCTTACTCCCTTAGCTTTGAAGGTTGCTCTTTTCCACAAGGCAGTGGTGTCCTCTTCTAATTATCCCTAGGGAGGATGGGTTGCCTCATCTGCCATCTCTGCCATTCTGAAGGTCTCCTCCTCTGCCGAAGGTACCGTTAAGGTCTTTGTCCATAAGCCTGGCCATGGGTTCCTTTTCTGTGTGTGAAACATCTTAGCCATAAAGAACACTTGGTATCAGAAGAAGGAAACTCATAAAGTTATGAGATACAGCTGGTATGGCAAGCTTAGGATTATGATAGACTTCATCATCATTGATAGAAAAGCTGGTCAGTATGTTATAGATGTTAAAGTCATACTCAGTGAGTGCCTAATATTAACTGCTGACCTAAAAGATGTTCACGTGCCAAAATTTAAACAAAAGAGAACACCAAAGATTAAGACTTGGTTGTTGAAGGATGTGGAAAAGAATAGAAAGTGTAAAGCATGAACAGCAGCCAAATTACCCAAAACTGAGAAAGAGGGAGTAGAAGAAGAATGGTCTGTATTCAAAGAAACCTTTGTTAGAGAAGCTCCTACTCACTACTCTGCTGAGTTGCAGATAGGCACAATAAAAAGACTCTCATAATATTGTACAACCCATCCTGGATTTCCCATTGTTTGATTTGTTGCAGACGCCACAGACATCTGTGGAAAAACAAGTGCCACACCAGAAGAGAAGGGAACACCTAGGTGGAATGATCGGAAGAAAAGGAAAAGTGCTGTGAATGCTTTACTGCAAGGTTAAAGGAAGGCTGTCAGGGAAGTGGGAAATTACTATAAAAAATACTAAAGAGCAAACAAAATGAATGTGTAAATATCCTTGCCCTGGAAATGGATGACAGTAACTTAATATGAACAGAGAAAGGGATCAGGGATGAAATGAAAAAGTACTTCAACATGCTGTTAAATGGAGATGGGGACAACACAACCATCAGCAACTGTAGAGAAATTAATGAAGTCCAAACTAATGGACACCCATTAACATGGCGTGAGGTAGAAACAGCATTAAGGAGCATGCAGAATGGAAAGTCGACAGGCTTTGATGATCTCAGCTCAGACATGATAAAGGCAGCTGGTATATTAGGCTTAAATTGGCTATATAGAGTGTTATCAGTGGTTTGGAAAGAAAGCAAAATCCCAGAGGACTGGAGTAAAGGAGTCCTCTTACATCTGTTCAAAAAGGGCAATCGACGAGAATTTGGAAATTACAGAGGCATCACTCTGCTGTCACACATCTTTAAGCTGCTAGAAAAGATCATAGAAATGAGAATTAGAAAGGCAGTAGAACCTTCACTTGAAGAACGACAACATGGATTCAGGGAATACTAAGATACTATGGATCTTATTTTTGCAGTACGAATGTCAACAGGAAAGTACTGGGAATATGGAAGAGATCTCGTGATTGTACTTTCCATTGAAAAAGTGTATGACAGTGTTCCTCAAAACAAAATATGGGAATGTTTAGATGTCCTAAAGGTGCCAAAGTACCTTACTGACAAAGACAAGATGCTATACCAAAAGTGTTACAGTTGTGTCCAGACAGGTTTGAAACAAAGAGAAGTGTCCAACATGGAAATGCCCTATCACCACTACTGTTTGTAATAGCAATGGACAAGATCATAAAATCTGTCAAGAAAGTTGACATCAAACCGAATGCCCAGCTTTTTGATGATGATTTTATAGTATGGGGAGAGATAAAAGCTGAAGCACAGAATAAATTTAATGATTGGAACAACACATTCAAAAATTTTGGACTGAAAACAAGTAAAACAAAGACAGTAGAAATTACTATCATCAGGCAATGAACAACCTCAAATATATTTCTAGAAGGAGCCAAAGTAGAATCTGTTTCACATTGCAAGTACCTAGGAACCATGACCTCAAAAGACAATACCATTGAGCAGGAAATATTTAGCAGGACACATAAAGCATCGAATTTTTACAGACAAATCAGAACTCTTCTCTGGGATGATAAAATTCCATGAAAATGAAAAGAGACCATGCACCACATCTATTTTGAACCAGTCCTAACATATAGTTTAGAAACATGGACCCTACTAAACAAAGAATTCAGCATAATTCAGGCAATAGAAATAAGATTCCTTAGAACTATGAATCAAACAACTAGAAAGGATAAAATCAGTAATGAAGTGAACAGAAAAGTAGCTGGTATTTACATTCCTGTTACCAGTGTCATAAAGAAATGCAGGCTTCAGAGGTATGGGCACATAATGAGAATGAGCAGCCAAAGACATGCCAAAAGGTATTTCAACCCCAGGCTCATTAGGAAGAAGACCACAGGGAAGAACAAGAAAATGCTGGATAGAGACAGTAAGATCAGGTGTGGAGAAGAAAGGACACAAAAGGGGAGGTGGCGTGGAACAGAAGATCTGTGAAGACAGAGCGAGATGGCGAGCGCTTGTACACCAAACCGAGGAAACTGGAGTTGGAAAATAATGATGATGAAAAATACTCACCATAAAGAGGAGATGCTTAGTTGCAGACAACAAAAAGCCTGTCACAATATAAGCTTTCGCCCAACAAGGTCTTTGTTGAAAATAGAAAACACACACACACACACACACACACACACACACACACACACATATATGCAAATGTGACTCACGCACACATGACTGCAGCCTCTGGCAGCTGAAGCCAGACTTAATAATGTTGTTACATTCCATCCTGGATTTTCCATTGTTTGATTTTTGTCGTAAAAGATATACTGAGTTTCAAATATTACATATGGTCAGATTTTTTATACTTTGATGACAAGTTACTCATAGAAACAATTTTGTGGTGGTTAACACTGTTTGATGTCTTAAGGTATCAATTACAGTAATGATATGAAGATAGTTGTTGGTCAGTCAGACTGGTTACCTGTTAAGTTGGAGGAGGTTGGGAGGAAGCAGCTGTGGTATGTTCAAGTAATGGACTTATGCAAATCGCAGGAAACATAAATCGAGATAAGCAATTAGACATCTTTCCTTTAAATGAGACATGTGTTCCAACCACTGGACCAATTCCGTACCCTAGACAATCATGGTGAGGGTGTATTGATAGAAACTCTGCTAACTCAATTCCCATGTGCTGACAAATAATTATAAGAAGTAGATGTTGTGATATATTTTCTCTTTAATCCGTACTGTGCCCATTTAAATTGCCCTGTGTTAAAAGAACAACTAGTTTCACTTCTTTCCCTACCCCCCTCCCCACCAAATATCTCTCTCTCTCTCTCTCTCTCTCTCTCTGTGTGTGTGTGTGTGTGTGTGTGTATGTGTGTGTGTGTGTGTGTGTGAGAGAGAGAGAGAGAGAGAGAGAGAGAGAGAGAGAGAGAGAGAGAGAGAGAGAGAGAGAGAATATATATTGACTTAACATTGGAAGAATTCAGCCATATATCTTGAAACATAATCTCTTTTTCCCAGTACTTCATGAGAAAAAGATGTTACTTACCCTCCAAGGAACTTATGACATTTCTTGCATTCTTTGCTATGACTTTTATCCACTCATAACCATGTTTAACAACAATATCAATGGACAGTTTTTTAGTGCCTGTTTCGAGTTCCACTGAAAATGCTTCAAGAACTGCAGTAATATTGTCATGAAGTTTCATCACAGATATTAATGCCTCATACCACGTAATGTTGGATGTCAGAGCATGCTCCATTTTTGCATGCCCTGAATTCAAAACCTGAAACATTTTGACAGCTTCATAATAAAAATATAAAAAGAATAATTTGTTAGGCAACTAATAAGCTCATTATTGTAAATTAAGTTTTACACTGTGTATTGCTTAATCTTTGTTACACTTGAATATCAGCCTTTTCACCACAAATATTGCATTAATACAGTATAGAGATTAAGCTTCTATGATCTGCTTGTGTTTTGTAAGTGAAATATTTTTTAAACCCAGTATACATGAAGTAAATAGTCATTACAATACAGCTTCAAGTATCTTTACATATTCCTCTGTTGACAACTATTATTATTTTTTAATGACATTCATTCACCAGATATTGTGATTGACTTATCATATTGTAATGTAGAAGGTATACTGTGGGGATTTTCTGTGACTTTGGTAAAGCTTTTCACAGTGTAAAACGTAACACATTAGCACAAAAACTCAATCCCACATGACATCAAAAACAAACCATTACATTGGCCTGGATTTCACATAAATAACAGGAAACAAAGAGTTGCCTTAACCGGTGCCGGTGAAAGAACTAAAACAGAATGCTGAACTGTTATGTATGGCATTCGCTGGGGCTGGATTGTTGTACCACTGATCTTCATGGTGTACATTAATGATCTACCAGCATCAGCTAATAACAAAGCAAATACAGTGTTGGCTGCTGCTGATACAAATTACAACTGAAATAATAACACAGCAAGTACACAAAGCAAGTCAAAGCCAATAGTCTATCATTAAACCTTTCAAAAACAACTCTAATGCAGTTTCCAACAGCAAACACACTACCTGTTCTTGAAATAAATATTGTTGAGGAAAAAACTTAAAAACTAGACATATAATTTCTAGGCATATAAATAGATAATTGGTTATGATGGAATGAATATATTAAGCACCTGCTCAAGAAACTAATATCAGTAGTGTTTTGCACTAAGAAATGTTTTACCCCATATTGAGAGGGAAATAATAATTGAGTTATATTTTGGAGATTTACTCTATCTTTCCTCTAATGTATATCATCACGGGTAAATGCTGCAAAATTGAAAATCATTTTTAGACTACAAAAAAGAGCTGTGAGGTTGATCTGTGAAGTTACAAATTGGACTGCTACTCACTGATGACATTTGCAATCAACAATAAAACATTTTTCCAAACTAACTGTGACATTCACAAACAAAAGACAAGGCAGATGCAAAGCCTTCACAAAGACTCAATAACTAAAAATGTTTTACAAAGTGATGACCAGTTTCTGTGGCTTAACTACCATCTTTAGAACTGAGAACAGACAAACTGAAAGAAAAATTGGCTTAAATAACAAAGTTGTGTAAAAATAGCTACTGGCTTAATTAAAAAAAAAAATTAACATACCACAGATGATGCAGTGGTGTTGTATAATGTGAGTGCATTTATAATACTACATGCCCTATATTAATTCTCTATATTTCTTTAAAAAAGGAAGGTAATAGAAATTTTTACATTACTTTGTTACTTAAGGTATTTTTTTTTTTTGTTCTCAGACCTGAAGGTGGTAGTTAAGCTACTGAGACTGGTCATCACTTTGTAAAAAACTTTCAGTGTGACTGAGATAATATATAGAAAATTTTTGATTGTATTAAAAAGTTTTACTGGAAGTTTTTGAAATTTCTATATTTTACATTTGATTATCTGCTTATGATTGCTTTCTCCTATTCTGTCAATGTCAGATATATTCAGACTCGATAATTCACAATATAGTATGAAAAGCAGTTATCTAGTCTGGAATATGGATTTGCAATAAACTTCCACTGAACACAAACAAGGACACCAACAACCCTTATATGATTAACAGCAAGCTGAAACAATTTCTCAAGCTATATGATATGTAAAACATATCATATTATAACTGATATTCTAATATTGCTTGTTGTGATGTATATTATACTGTGTGCCCTATACGTACAAATTGGGCAAAATAAAACTGGTCCAAAACTGTTCATGGTAACTGGTATGTCCAGAAACTGGTTAATCCATATGTGGATCAACTCACAGACCACCTTGTTGTAGAAGCCCTGGGTGGATGGCCTCAACAGTGATAGGGTCGAGTTAAGGTGGTGGGTTGATATCAGGGTGTTGTCTGGTGGTGACTCAAGAGACCACCATAAACAGTCACAGTTTTATTAGAAAACAAGCTCAGCACTCGTAGTGTCATTCCACAGTAGCAAACTGCCTCGGTGCATGTGGACAGTAGTGCGGAGGCAACAAGCAGCCAGCAGTCGGATGGTGGCCAGGTCAGAATGCTGGCATGAGACGGCTGTGGCAGCACACACACACCATCCCATCACAAATCTGCAGCTCGGGGCAAGGTGCACCTGCAGACGCAAAATCCCACTATGATTCTTGCAAAGGAAGATAGCCAAGCCACTGGTGGTGGTATCTGTCCTTGTGGGTGGTGCCTTATGGTGTTAGTTTGCTTGCACAAGTACAGGCAGACGGGCAGCTGCACTACTCCATTCATGAAATGAATGGCTGCCCTCCTAGGTAGAAGTCCAGTTGTAGCTGAAGTGCACCCTGAGGTGGCCAAACAGGCAGAAGGCACCAAGTCCAACGGAGTGGACTTTAAACCAGAAGTCAACTTTTCGGTCGTGGAACCCAGGGCTCATGATTTACATCTACATCTACATCTACATCTACATAAATACTCTGCAAGCCAACCTGCAATGCGTGGCGCAGGGTACCCTGTCCTATTACTTGTCATTTCCTTTATTGTTCCACTTGCAAATAGAGTGAGGGAAAAATGTCTCTGTATGAGCTGAAAATTCTCGCATCTTAGCTTCGTAGTCCTTACGTGGAATGCATGCTGGTGGCAGTAGAATTGTTCGGCAGTCACAAATGCTGGTTCTCTAAATTTTCTCAACAGCGTTTCTCAGAAAGAACATCACCTTCCCTCCAGGGATACCCATTTCAGTTCTGGATGCATCTCAACCTACATGTTGTTCAAACCCACCGGTAGCAAATGTAGCAGTCTGCCTGTGTGTTGCTTCAATATCTTCCTTAAATCTGACCTGGTACGGATCCCAAACACTCAAGCAGTACTCAAGAATAGGTTGCATCAGCATCCTACATGCAGTCTCCTTTACAGGTGAACCACATTTTCCTAAAATTATTCCGATACACCGAAGTCAACCATTCACCTTCCCTATCAACCCTGTGGTTGGCACTGAGAGACTGTGATCCCTTTGACTAAAAATTATGGATATTTATACAGGTCCATTGCCCACTAGTTGTGCCAACACATTGCTTCCAACCAAATACATGGAAACAAGGTGAGAAGGTGTGTCAACTCGCTTGTTATTGGCATGGTTGGTTTGTCTTTCTGTTGCATCACTGGTACTGTGAGTGCTGGCCCCTGGTCCACAATATGGAAACAGGCTGGTGATATTGCTGCATCTCCTGCTATGGTGTTTGTCTCATTCTGCACCTACTGAAATCTGTGGTCCATTAGTGGTAGTTGTGCCAGTGCTGTTATTTTACTTAGCAGTGCCAAAAAATAACAGCACCACTACATTACATCCCTCCTCTAGCAGATCCAGTCCCTGAATCTTAGCTCAGGGTAGTTCTGTAAAGACTCAGCATATACTTCCACAGTGGTGTACAATGCATTTTTCTTATGTCCATTCTGTTTGAACCACAAGGTTAAGCCTATAGCATCAGCCCACTGGCTTTCTATTTACATGATCTACAATTTTCTTAAGTAATAATTTATCAACTAAAAGAATAATGCTACCAAAATCCTCTCTTCCGTTGGATATCCCTTAACAGTCTTTAGTACAATCTTCCATTTATTTAACTGAATAACCTTAATTATGAATGCACATAACACTATCACTAGCTGCAATAAATACAAATCAAACTAAAAGTAACACTGTTAGACTCTTCCACTCTTACAAATTCTCATAACATTTTGTTTCTCATTTAATCATATTCTGCACCCAACAGGTTCATTTTAGTAGTATCTGGTGTATGGGAATCGCATTGGTGAATGGCTCTCCACCTAAGGTAGATGAAGAGTACAGAGTAAGGTGATGGATATGGTGATGCTAATTGTCACAACTGAATGATGGTTGCCTTGGTATTGTTGTATGTGCTGCAGCATCTGATTCGCAGAAATACGCCTCTCCTGGGATGGAGATGGTTCATGGAGAGAATGAGGTTAGGTTCCAGAGAACTATGCAGGTAAGTCAGGTTCTGCACTAGGAGTACCCTTAATGGTTAACTCAGCCAGTACAACAGTGGCCAAGTGATGTTCATCCTGGTGATTGGCTAGATGCTGGAGAGTCACTCCCACTATATCACAAGTTGTCCTGTTGATCGGCAACCTACTGCTGTGCAGCTCCAATCACATTGCCCCTCCCAGTCTCCCTTCCGTGTACTACTGCTACTATGGCATCATACATGGAGTATATCCGATGTAGCCCCACTAGTTAAAATAGGGTTGTGGCTCCAGGACATCCCATGAGCACCCCTGGCTGTCCATCTCGCCTAAGAACAACTAAACCTCCTATGTGCCCATGCCAGTCTGGATCACTCTGGTAAATTCCATAACTGTCAGAGAGAACAAGTGACCAAATTCATGACCGGGTCAACACCAGCCCTGGTAAGGAGTTCGCCAACCATCTACAGGGAGCAGCATGTCACAGCCATTATGTCATCTGTCCATTTCCTGCAGGCAGGGCTACCTGTGAAAGCCGTCATGTGATTCACAAACTAAGCTGCAACCACTGTGCTGCTTTCTACATGGGCATGAGAACAAACATGCTGTTCCTTTGGACATGTAAGCACGTCATAAGGAACACTGCACCATACTTCTGAACAACACAGGCACTTCAATAGCATATTTATTCATTGACACCAGAAAGGCAACCTTCAATTACAATGTCTCATCCCCTGGGAATATACATAATGAATGTTTGCATTAAGATTGTAGACAAACAGTTGATGACATATGGAGCTTTTTGATCTGCCCTTGGAGCATGCTAGGGTAGCCAAATGGTAAGGTGACTGCTTGTGGTAAGTGGGAAATCTGGGTTTGACTTCTGGTCTGACACATATTTTCATTGTTATCAATCCTTCATGGAGCTGATGGTTGTCCATAATCCACTAGAGATGATAGTTGTCCATAATCCATTTAATGTATGCAAACATGCTGTATATCTGCATGAATGGCCATAAACATACCACCTGCTGAATACAATGTGCTCAATTCAATGACAGTCCGTGTCATCTGGATCCTTCCTACCAACACAAGCTTTTCTGAATTCTGCAGGTGGGGACTCGCCCTGCAATATACCCTACGTTTCCATAAACCCTCTGGTGCATTGTACACTGTCGGCTATGTATAGCTTGACTATCACTTGGTATCATGATCTCATCTGCAGCCAGCCCGTTTGTCTTGTGGCTTCACCAGTTTCTCACTTGGGTAGTGAAGCAGTGATTGCAGTATAAGCAGTAATGTCTCTTCACAGTCAGAATAATTATGCAAACAGATAATTTTTCAGTCTTTGCCAGCATTGTTATACAAAGAAATTTCTATTTTTCCCCTTTTTTAAAGACAAGGTGAAGTTAAAGTTTCGCATTACAAATTTCACACACTATTGTCTCAAAACCTTTAAATAAAAGTATTTAGGTGGAATAAAGATGCTGAAAAATATCTGTCTTAAATACAGGGTGAGTCACATAAGATGTTAACACCCCTTTTATTTCAGGAATTGTTCCAGATATTGAAACAAGGTTTTCAGCAAATGATAGTACACTAAAGGGCTTGTACTTCAGTATGTGATAAAAAGTCCATTAAAAAGACAAGTGTAGTGATATAATGCTAGCTAATTTGAGGCTGAAAATGTTCGCAAAAGAATCTGAGGAACATCCTAAAGTTGAAAGGCAAGTCAGCCAGAATCCGCTATTTGTGTTGCACACACGCTACATTGTTGTATCAAGCCTTTCAACTGTTTACTTCTCTGTACTGCAGAACTAGCAGGAAGTACGTTTTTATCAGTAAACTCTTCCGGGCTAAGTTGCCGTGGTCGATCTGTAGAACTTCTTCTCCCTGACGTTTCGTTCTCAACTACGGAGAACATCTTCCGAGGTGAGTCGACGACTGGCTGCTAGGAGCTGGGGCCGCCGCTTATATAGAGATCGTAGGGGGCGCCACCACACGTCACGTGGCGTCGATGTGCAGCTATCTCTGGCTGTCTTCTGTTCTCTCGATTGCAGGCAATCGATTGTCACGTGATTGATGCAACGTCGACCGCCATATCTTATCCAATTTTAATCCTTCTTCTTTACGATTAAAATTGTATTGATGTTTGTGGATTTCAATTGCCTCTCTATACATACGTGTATAATAGTGCGACGTCCTCGCTAGCACGCTTGTTTCACCAAATTTTATGTCGTGATCTCCATCCTTAAAAACATGTTCCGCTACTGCCGATTTGTCGATATGTCCCAAGCGACAGTTTCTTTTGTGCTCCGTCAACCGTGGAGGACATTATTGCTAATATAGAGGCAGGAATTCGTCAGTTACCATCATATTCTGCTGATGAAATTAGAATGGAAACCTCCAGGATATTACGCAAAGCTAAGCCACCCAGCAGCAATCTGTCTCAAGGGGAAAGGAAGGCATTGCGGGAGATCAATGCAGACAAGAATGTTATTATAGTTGCCGCTGACAAGGGAAATGTTACTGTTTTAATGAATACTGAGGATTATCACAAGAAGATCAGTGATCTCCTGGAACCCAGCACATACAAGAAGTTGAAAAAGGATCCCACAACGAATGTGCTGAATGCCACCAATCGTCTGATAAAACAGTCTTCAATTCCTACAGAAGTTAAAAAGTATCTTTGTGAAACGGAGGCTTATCCTCCGAGATTATATGGATTACCAAAGTTACATAAACCTGATGTTCCTTTGAGACCAATAGTCAGCGCAATTGGAGCTCTTACCCAAGAACTAGCCAGACACCTTGCCTCTTTGTTACAACCTCACATAGGCAAAACTGAGAGTCATATTAAAAACTCTCTACACTTCATTGAGAAATTGAGGGAAATTACTGTCGGTCCTAATGACATACTTGTCAGTTTTGATATAGTGTCTTTGTTCACGATGGTTCCAGTTGATGAAGCTCTCTCCCTTATAGCCAATATGTTCCCTACTGATATAGTAGCCTTGTTCCAACACTGTCTATCCTCAACCTATTTTCAGTACAATGGTGAATTTAATGAACAGATCGATGGGGTAGCCATGGGAAGCCCCCTAAGTCCCGCAATTGCGAATTTATTCATGGAATATTTTGAACATCAAGCATTGCAGTCAGCCAAAAAAAGCCCCTCGAAGTGGTATCGGTATGTGGATGATACCTTTGTAATATGGAATCATGAGGAAGAAGACTTGAATGATTTTCTGGTACACTTAAATAGCATCAACCCAAAGATTGAATTTACTATGGAGAAGGAGAAGAATGGACAACTTAACTTCTTGGATGTATCAGTTATCAAACGGGCGGATGGGACCTTAGGCCATAAGGTCTACAGGAAAGGTACACATACCGATCGCTACCTCCATAAGAACTCAAACCACCACCCTAGGCAAAAGAGGGGGGTCATAAAAACACTAGTGGATAGGGTCAATAATATTTGTGAACCAGGCTACTTACAAGAAGAACTAAATCATTTACGAATGGCCTTTGCGAAAAATGGTTATACGAAAAACGAGATTAATCGAGCACTTCACCCAAATAGAAAAATGCCTAAAAATAGGAGACAGCAACAACCATCAGCTGGAAAAGTATTTCTCCCGTTCATCCATAATATCACGGATCGCATTGGAAAAGTACTAGCCAAGTTTCAGGTAGAGACCATTTTTAGACCTACTAAGAAAATTAGTGAATGCCTAAGATCAACAAAAGATGCTCGTCACCCCCTAGCCACCCCAGGGGTATATAAAATTCCGTGTAGTTGCGGCAGGGTTTACATAGGAACTACAAAAAGAAGCATCAATACACGGTTGACGGAGCACAAAAGAAACTGTCGCTTGGGACATATCGACAAATCGGCAGTAGCGGAACATGTTTTTAAGGATGGAGATCACGACATAAAATTTGGTGAAACAAGCGTGCTAGCGAGGACGTCGCACTATTATACACGTATGTATAGAGAGGCAATTGAAATCCACAAACATCAATACAATTTTAATCATAAAGAAGAAGGATTAAAATTGGATAAGATATGGCGGTCGACATTGCATCAATCACGTGACAATCGATTGCCTGCGATCGAGAGAACAGACGACAGCCAGAGATAGCTGCACATCGACGCCACGTGACGTGTGGTGGCGCCCCCTACGATCTCTATACAAGCGGCGGCCCCAGCTCCTAGCAGCCAGTCGTCGACTCACCTCGGAAGATGTTCTCCGTAGTTGAGAACGAAACGTCAGGGAGAAGAAGTTCTACAGATCGACCACGGCAACTTAGCCCGGAAGAGTTTACTGATAAAGACGCCGGCCGTGAAAGCCTACATGGAATGAGGAAGTACGTTGTCAATCGGCAGATCATTTTCACTTTGACATTTCTTGCATGCAGAGATGTACACCATTGGAGAGAAGTTAGACATGCTACTTCTACACAGCAATTGGTGGCATGAGACGTATTGCCAACAAATGTGGGAGCAGCTAGGGGAGTGTCATCTACATCTTGCATCAACATAAATTCCACCCTTATCATCTGTCACTACATCAGGCTCTTGGCAGATGTGATTTTGAAAGTTTTTTGTTGGTTTGCTCTGCATCACTTGGGATATTATACTTCGTTTTTCCCAAATTGTGTGCTCTTTACTGACATTGTAATGCTTATGAAGAACAATAATGTAAATTTACATGACATGCACTACCTGGGTAGCTGAAAATGCATCCTGGTTTTGTCAGGTACAACAACTACAACCATGAAGCATAAACCTGTGGTGCAACATCATGGAAAATTCCATTGTGGTACCATACTTCATTCCAGGGATGTTAATTGCAAATACATATGCACATTTTCATATGAACATTCTATGTGTTGACCCAGAAGTAGTTCCACGCAACAGTATATGTGGTCCAAACACGATGGCTGCCCAGCATACACTTCCCATGTTGAAATTCAAGTGATGAATGAAAAGTTTCCTGACTGGTGGATAGGACAGAATGCTACAGTACAATGGCTGGCAAGGTCTTTTTATTTGACTCTTCTTGATTTTTTTCTATGTGGAGCACTGAAAAATGTAGTTTATCATGAAGCTCCAACTACACCAGACAATATGTGCCATCAAATTGCCTCAGCATGCACTGGCCTATCATCCAATGTTTTTCGTCTGTTCACCTATCTTTTGAAAGTGATTGCAAATGTGCACTGCAGTCAATGGTAAACAATTTGAGCACATACTTAAGTAAAGTGTAACACTATGTTTAGTTAAAAAATGTACTTATTTTGTTGGTGATGTACTCTCACTCATTCTCAATAAACTGTTTAGTTTATTTAAAGCATATTCCATTCAATTATAATTTCATGTAATATCTGCAGACACATTTGTCTGACAGCAGTTGGTTTACTTTCAGAAGTGTTCTGGTGTCTGCAGATAAAGACCAGACAGAAACCATTCTTTCTTTCTTTCCTGCTTCCCCCCCCCCCCCCCCCCCCCCCCCCCGCCCCCAAAATAATAATAATAATAATAATAATAATCTACTGAAGTTAATATAGTAGTTTCCCTTTCCCATTGAACAGAAGTGTTTATTATTATGGAGAATGAGTGACCGACATTTCTACAAAATAGCATATGCCGTAGTTCCACATACAAAAATCATGACTTACCCTTTATCTACTTCATATAGGAAATGAGATTGGCATTGACCTGTCATGCTGCATATAACAACAGAGCCTTGCATGACATATCTGCTTGGCAGTATTTACATCACAACAGCTGACTCTGGCCACATTGCTTTCCAATTTTAGAACGTTTCTTGGATTCTTTTGCAAAAAGTTTCAACCTCAGCGTTAACAAGCACTATATAACTGCACTCATCTTTTGAAGCACTTTCGGATGTCACTATAAAAAGTATAACATTCTATTTTTAAAAAATCATACTTATTTCAATATCTTGATCAATACAAGAGTTAAGGCACTGTATCACATATAAAAGTACATGCCTCTCAGTGTACTGTCATTCGCCAAAAACCTCGTATCAATACCTGGAACCATTCACAAAATAAAAGCAGTATTACATATTATGTGACTCACACTGTATATCATAGAATGCACATAATTCAAGGTATAGAGCAACATTTCTGAAAATAGAATAGACAATTTGTTAATTTTACATAACTAAATTTGAAAGAAGCCTTACCTTACAGCAATCCATCATGTTACTCTATTTCAGCTAATGCCATCAAAAGATGTAAATGAAACTTTTTTTCTTTTTCACATGCTACAAGTGAAACATTGGCACAAAGACTGTAGGTCTATTGCTTATATGTGTAAAAAAGATATCATAAATGTCTCTCTCTCTCTCTCTCTCTCTCTCTCTCTCTCTCTCTCTCTCTCTCTCTCTCTCTCATCACTTGCCTTCTATGCTTGTGTAACAACTATTTGTAAGAATGGAGTTATAAACTGTGTTTTGTAAAAGTTTAATGAGAGCCCATTTGCAGAGAATCATTTAATGATTTTCTGAAAAACATTGTTTGCAATTTCACCAGTTAATTCTTGTCTGTTGAGTGTGATAGCTATACTTGTATCATCAGCAAAAAGTACCAGCTTTGTATCTTTGTGAATATAGAATGGCAAGTCATTAATATATATTAAGAACAGCAGAGGACCCAAGACCGAACCTTGCGGCACCCCATTCTCGATTGTTCTCCAATTTGAGAATTGTGATTTCTCAAATTGCATATTATGTGAACTGCTTATTTCAACTTTCTGCACTCTTCCAGTTAGGTACGATTTAAACCATTTGCGCACTGTCCCATTCATCCCACAGTACTTGAGCTTATCTAGAAGTATTCCATGATTTACACAATCAAAAGCCTTTGAGAGACCACAAAAAATCCCAGTGAGTGACTTCCGGTTACTCAGAGCATTTAATATTTCATGAGTGAAAGTATATATAGCATTTTCCGTTGAAAAACCTTTCTGGAAACCAAATTGACATTTTGTTAAAACTTTATTTTTACAAAGGTGTGAAGCTACTCTATTATACATTACTTTTTCAAGAATTTTGGATAAGGCAGTCAGAAGAGAGATTGCGCAGTAGTTATTGACATCAGACATATTCCCTTTTTTATGCAGTGGTTTGACAATGGCATACTTCATCCTATCTGGGAAAATACCCTGCTTCAGAGAGCTATCACGTATGTAGCTAAGAATCCCACTTATCTCTTGGGAACAAGCTTTCATTATCCTTCTGGAAATGCCATCAATTCCATGTGAGCTTTTAGTCTTGAGAGAGTTTATTATCTTCCTAATTTCAGAAGGAGAGGTGGGTGGAATTTCAATTGTATCAAATTGTGTGGGTAAGGCCTCTTCCATTAACTGCCTTGCTTCTTCTTTTTCAACTTCCAGCTTGTTGTTTGTCAAGTTTCCATTCATTTTGATGATAGTGCCGTCATCCTGTACTCTTGGTTGCCCTCTCTCCCTTGCAATAATATTCCAAATTGTTTTGATTTTGTTATCAGAGGTATTAATCTCAGACATGATGCACATGCTTCTGGACTTTTTAATAACCTTTCTTAATGTAGCACAGTAGTTTTTATAATATTTGGCTGTTTCTGGGTCATTACTCTTTCTTGTTGTTAGATACAGTTCCCTTTTGTGGTTACACTTTTATTCCTTTAGTGAGCCAAGGTTTTTTGCATGGTTTCTTACAATTAGATTTAACTACTTTCTTGGGGAAACAGTTTTCAAATTCTCTTACAAGCGTATCATGAAATAAGTTATATTTTAAATTAGCATCGGGTTCCTTGTACATCTCATCCCAATCTAACTGCTGAAGATTTTCCCTGAAATTTCTAATTGTTGAGTCATTAACTGAACGCACAACTTTGGTGGGTAGTTTTGAATTACTGAATGGAGCTATGTCATATACTGTAACTAGCTGAGCACCATGATCAGAAAGGCCATTCTCAAAAGGACAAGAATTTATGTTATTAAACTTATCTTGGTGTATAAAAGTGTTATCTATCAATGTGCTGCTGTCCTTTACTACCCAAGTAGGAAAATTAATGACAGATGTCAAACTGAAAGAACCAAGCAAGACTTCGAGGTCATTCTTCCTATTACACTCTTTCAGTGAATCAACATTGAAGCCCCCACAAATAATAATTTGCTTTCCCCTGTGTGACAGATAGCACAACAAGGCATCCAAGTTTTCCAAGAAAAAATGAAAGTTTCCAGAAGGGGGCCTATATACTGTTACAATTATAAGAGTGCCCTCCTTCAGTTTAAGCTGACAGGCGCGTGTTTCTATATGTTGCTCTGGAGAAAACTAAAATCTGGCGAGTGATCATGTAAATGGCACTGTCAGTAGAGCAACCCTTCTGAAACCCTAACTGTGCTTTGCTGAGGATATTACTGTTGCTAATGTGAGCTACTGATCCAGGATACATCACATTCTTAAAAATTTTGGAAAATGATGTCAGCAGTGAAACAGGGCAGTAGTTATTGGCACCTCTTTTATCAAATTTCTTAAAATGGGGTTTGACAACAGTATATTTCAGTCTCTCTGGAAAAAGACTGAGTTAATAATGCATTACATATTTCAGATAAGACTGGGCTTATTATATGGGAACAAATCTTTAGTACTCTATTGGAAACATCATCAAAACCAGATGGGCTTTTATTTTTGAGAGAAAGTATAATTTTCTTAACTTCAGAAGCAGAAGTTGGTGATATATTCATTTGGTTGGATTTTATGGAAGCTACTTTTCAAAACATCTGCTGTGACTGTTCTCTTGAAATATTTCTCTCTATGCTTTCTACTACATTTAACAAATGATTATTAAATACATTTGCTACCTGTGAATTGTCATTTATAACCCTTCCATTCAGTTCAGTAGTGATGATGTGTTGTTCTGTGGATGGTAGTCCTGTCTCTCATTTCACTACATTCCATATACTCTTATGTCTGGTGTCACATTTACTGATTTCTGACATGTACATGTACCTTGATTTTAAATAACCTTTCTTAGTAATTTTGAGTAGTTTTTGTAGAGTGCAACTACTGCAGGATCCCTACTTGTTCTTGCCAAAACTTACACATCCCTTTTCCTTTCCAAGATACTTTTAATGCCTCTAGTGAGCCACAGTTTTTTAAATGGCCGTTTAGTGTCCATTCTGATTAGCTTATTCGGAAAGCTATTTGCAGATAATGGTAATGTCGACTGGGGTTACTTTGGTCCAACACACACACACACACACACACACACACACACACACACACACACACACACACACACACACAAAAAGATTTAAATTTTTATGCTGAAGAAACAAAACAAGATATATTGGTATTTTTGGGATTAAAATATATTTTATACCCTGCTTGAGAGTATTTTAGTAGTTTTGAGTAATTTAAAATTTTTACCTTTGGCAACACTGGAGTTCTCGTAAATCTTTGTTATGATGTATGATTTGTTTACCTCCAAACTTTTCATCATGGAAGAATTCAGTAACAAGATGAAAATAAGGTAAGTGTCAAAATATCATCTTTCGTATTCTTTTACCAATGTGTGATACATGTTTTTCCTTATTCTTTTTTTAAACAGTACATGTTCAACTTTTTGAAAATTTCACCTAAAAGCTAGTTTTTTGGGGCTACTTTGTACCAGGCCTAATTTGGACTAAAGTAGCCCAATCAATTTACAAATATGTTTTTTACTTCCAAACTGAAACAAAAATATTTTTACTGACATTGTTGTATACATTACTGTTGTGCAATATTATTTTGGTTGTTTTTGTTCCAGTTTCTGCTCACAGAATGACGAGAATCTACAAGAGAAAGCCAGATTCAAGAAAGTACACTGATTATAATGCTATGATCATGGAAGCTTGGAGTAAGGACACAAGTCAGTATTACTATGAACCTAGAAGCACAGTAATAAATAAGCTTAAAACCTATGGTTTACTGGTACTGGCAGGCCTACGTACAAAAAAAACATGGCCATCCTACAGTTTTAAATCAAGAAGAAGAACAAGCCTTTGAAGCTCATTAGCTACATTTGGATTTCCTATCACTGATCTTGATCTAAGATACTCCATAAAATACTATATTGACAAACAGGGGCATACAGTAAAGAGTTTTAAAAACATCTGAACCTGCAAGATGACCCTGGAGCAAGCAAGATCATATTGTAAAAGGGGGCAGAAAAACGTTGAACACATAATGGAGTCAACAAAGTCTTGTATTTCTTTAATGGTTTGTGGAAGTGGCTGTGGAGAGATGTAACCACCCTACATGGTGTATAAGTCTGAGCATTTATGGTCAACATGGACTGAAGGTGGTCCTGCAGGATGCAGGTACAACAGAACAAAGAGTGGGTGGTTTGATTTGGGGACATTAAATAATTGTTTTTTCGATACTTTGTATTGTCGTTTCATTACCTGATGGTTGCGTAAGGGCTTACAACAGCCTGGTTGTGTAAGGGGTTACAATAGCCCAACATGTGATTTGTATTCAATTTGCATTAAAATAAGTGAGTGGTCCAAAGTAGACCCGAGCAGGGGTTGCTTTGTTCCAACATTTAAAAAATAGTGAAAAAATTTAAACGATAATTTCTTTTAAAAATGTTGACAGTTTACTTCTTTATGCTTTCTTAATTACCTTACTTCCTCGGTTGAAAAAGCTACCTGGTGTCAAGGTTGTGATTGGGGACAAGTTAAGTTTCCATATCAACTTCGCTTGTGAGGATAACAATGTAAAGTTTGTGTGTTTGCCATCCAACTTGACACATATCACCCAACCATTGGACATCACCTACTATGGCCCTATGAAAAAGAAGTAAGATATTGACATCGTGGAAGGAAAAAAACAAGTCAATGACAGGCTTGCCCAAGGACTAATTTCCTAAACTGCTAAAACAGCTGGTTAGTTGATTGTACGTAGAAAAGAAGGAAAATATGATACGTGGTTTTAAAAAAAACAGGTATGATACCTTTTGACTGGAGTGCTTGCCTCAATGTGGTAACTTCAACAGAACTATGAAATGTCTAATTGGAGAAAGTTTCATGCAACACTTGCAGAAAAAAGGAAGGATGTGACAAAAAGTACTAGGCCAACTGAGAAACATAAGAAGTTGGATGTTCCAGCTGGAAAAAGTTCTTGTTCAAATTGTTCGATGAGTTGAGTGAAAATGAAATGGACTTTGAAGGTGCACCAACTTCTACACCTAAGCTGAAAAAAGGGGCCCGACATTGAAAACAAGAACCAGCAAGTGAATCAGATAACTCTAGTTCTTACAGTCTTCATGATCACAGTGCTTCTGATGATGGCTCACACCTTTCTGTAACTGAAAGTGAATCTGAAGATTTCTATGAAGAAGTTGGTACCATCGAGCCTATCAAGGAAACACCACTGGCACTGGACCTAGAATCATTAAATCATAACCTGAAAGATGTTGACTTCGTTATTGTCATGTATGAAGGAAAGTACTAGCCAGGTTTGATAACAAAAGTGCATAATGGGGGAGAGTTCAGCACTACAGTAGACTGTATGAGCAAGACCAAAAAGTCCTGGAAGTGGCCCAGCAAAAAGGATATTCTTGTTCACGAGTGGACTGACATGAAGAAAAAAATCACCCCTCCCAAGCACATGAAACGAGGACACTTTAATGTCCCTGAGATGGCTGATTTTGAGTTGGTATAAGAAATTAGTATTAAAAACAAAAATAAATGTTTTTCATGTTTTTAAAACCAAATCTAAAATTTTATTTTCTTTATAGGTATTTAAATGAGTAAATAATTGTTTTTTGATACTTTGTCCATGAACCATGGACCTTGTCATTGGTGGAGAGGCTTGCGTGCCTCAGCGATACAGATGGTAGGTGCAACCACAACGGAGGGGTATCTGTTGAGAGGCCAGACAAATGTATGGTTCCTGAAGAGGGGCAGCAGCCTTTTCAGTAGTTGCAGGGGCAACAGTCTGGATAATTCACTGATCTGGCCTTGCAACACTAACCAAAACGGCCCTGCTGTGCTGGTACTGCGAACGGCTGAAAGCAAGGGGAAACTACAGCCGTAATTTTTCCCGAGGGCATGCAGCTTTACTGTATGGTTAAACGATGATGGCGTCCTCTTGGATAAAATATTGTTGTTGTTGTTGTTGTTGTTGTTGTTGTGGTCTTCAGTCCTGAGACTGGTTTGATGCAGCTCTCCATGCTACTCTATCCTGTGCAAGCTTCTTCATCTCCCAGTACCTACTGCAGCCTACATCCTTCTGAATCTGCTTAGTGTATTCATCTCTTGGTCTCTCTCTACAGTTTTTGCCCTCCACTCTGCTCTCCAGTACTAAATTGGTGATCCCTTGATGCCTCAGAACATGTCCTACCAACCGATCCCTTCTTCTAGTCAAGTTGTGCCACAAACTCCTCTTCTCCCCAATTCTATTCAATACCTCCTCATTAGTTATGTGATCTACCCATATAATCTTCAGCATTCTTCTGTAGCACCACATTTCGAAAGCTTATATTCTCTTCTTGTTTAAACTATTTATCGTCCACGTTTCACTTCCATACATGGCTACACTCCATACAAATACTTTCAGAAACGACTTCCTGACGCTTAAATCTATACTCGATGTTAACAAATTTCTCTTCTTCAGAAGAGATAAAATTCAGATAAAATATTCCGGAGGTAAAATAGTCCCCCATTCGGATCTCCGGGCGGGGACTACTCAAGAGGACGTCGTTCTCAGGAGAAAGAAAACTGGCGTTCTACGGATCGGAGCGTGGAATGTCAGATCCCTTAATCGGGCAGGTAGGTTACAATATTAAAAAAGGGAAATGGATAGGTTAAAGTTAGATATAGTGGGAATCATTCAAGTTCTGTGTCAGGAGGAACAAGACTTTTGGTCAGGGGAATACAGGGTTATTAATACAAAATCAAATAGGGGTAATGCAGGAGTAGGTTTAATAATGAATAAAAAAATAGGAGTACGGGTAAGCTACTACAAACAGCATACTGAACGCATTATTGTGGCCAAGATAGACACGAAGCCAACGCCTACTACAGCAGTACAAGTTTATATGCCAACTAGCTCTGCAGATGACGAAGAAATTGATGAAATGTATGATGAGATAAAAGAAATTATTCAGGTAGTGAAGGGAGACGAAAATTTAATAGGGAGAGAAGGAAACATAGTAGGTCAATATGGATTGGGGCTAAGAAATGAAAGAGGAAGTCGCCTGGTAGAATTTTGTGCAGAGCATAACTTAATCATAGCTAACACTTGGTTCAAGAATCATTAAAGAAGGTTGTATACATGGAAGAATCCTGGAGATACTAAAAGGTATCAGATAGATTATATAATGGTAAGACAGAGATTTAGGAACCAGGTTTCAAATTGTATGACATTTCCAGGGGCAGATGTGTACTCTGACCACAATCTATTGGTTATGACCTGTAGATTAAAACTGAAGTAACTGCAAAAAGGTAGGAATTTAAGGAGATGGGACCTGGATAAACTGAAAGAACCAGAGGTTGTACAGAGTTCCAGGGAGACCATAAGGGAACAATAGCCAGGAATGGGGGAAAGAAATACAGTAGACGAAGAATGGGTAGCTTTGAGGGATGAAATAGTGAAGGCAGTAGAGAATCAAATAGGTAAAAAGACGAGGGCTAGTAAAAATCCTTGGGTAACAGAAGAAATATTGAACTTAATTGATCAAAGGAGAAAATATAAAAATGCAGTAAATGAAGCAGGCAAAAAGGAATACAAACGTCTCAAAAATGAGATCGACAGGAAGTGCAAAATGGCTAAGCAGGGATGGCTAGAGGACAAATCTAAGGATGTAGAGGCTTGTCTCACCAGGGGTAAGATAGATACTGCCTACAGGAAAATTAAACAGACCTTTGGAGAAAAGAGAACCACTTGTATGACTATCAAGAGCTCAGATGGAAACCCAGTTCTAAGCAAAGAAGGGAAAGCAGAAAGGTGGAAGGAGTATATAGAGGGTCTATACAAGGGCGATGTACTTGAGGACAATATTATGGAAATGGAAGAGGATGTAGATGAAGATGAAATGAGAGATATAATACTGCGTGAAGAGTTTGACAGAGCACTGAGAGACCTGAGTCGAAACAAGGCCCCGGGAGTAGACAACATTCCATTGGAACTACTGACGGCCTTGGGAGAGCCAGTCCTGACAAAACTCTACCATCTGGTGAGCAAAATGTATGAGACAGGCGAAATACCCTCTGACTTCAAGAAAAATATAATAATTCCAATCCCAAAGAAATCAGGTGTTGACAGATGTGAAAATTACCGAACTATCAGTTTAATAAGTCACGGCTGCAAAATACTAACACGAATTCTTTACAGATGAATGGAAAAACTAGTAGAAGCTGACCTCGGGGAAGATCAATTTGCATTCCGTAGAAATATAGGAACACGTGAGGCATTATTGACCCTACGACTTACCTTAGAAGCTAGATTAAGGAAAGGCAAACCTATGTTTCTAGCATTTGTAGACTTAGAGAAAGCTTTTGACAATGATGACTGGAATACTCTCTTTCAAATTCTGAGGGTGGCAGGGATAAAATACAGGGAGCGAAAGGCTATTTACAATTTGTACAGAAACCAGATGGCAGTTATAAGAGTCGAGGGATATGAAAGGGAAGCAGTGGTCGGGAAGGGAGTGTGACAGGGTTGTAGCCTCTCCCCGATGTTATTCAATCTGTATATTGAGCAAGCAGTAAAGGAAACAAAAGAAAAATTTGGAATAGGTATTAATGTCCATGGAGAAGAAATAAAAACATTGAGGTTTGCCGATGACATTGTAATTCTGTCAGAGACAGCAAAGGAGTTGGAAGAGCAGTTGAACGGAATGGACAGTGTCTTGAAAGGAGGATATAAGATGAACATCAACAAAAGCAAAACGAGGATCATGGAATGTAGTCAAATTAAGTCAGGTGATGCTGAGGAAATTAGATTAGGAAATGAGACACTTAAAGTAGTAAAGGAGTTTTGCTATTTGGGGAGCAAAATAACTGATGATGGTCGAAGTAGAGAGGATATAAAATGTAGACTGGCAATGGCAAGGTAAGCGTTTCTGAAGAAGAGAAATTTGTTAACATCGAGAATTGATTTAAGTGTCAGGAAGTCATTTCTGAAAGTATTTGTATGGAGTGCAGCCATGTATGGAAGTGAAACATGGACGATAAATAGTTTGGACAAGAAGAGAATAGAAGCTTTTGAAATGTGGTGCTACAGAAGAATGCTGAAGATTAGATGGGTAGATCACATAACTAATGAGGAGGTATTGAATAGAATTGGGAAGAAGAGAAGTTTGTGGCACAACTTGACAAGAAGAAGGGACCGGTTGGTTGAACATGTTGTGAGGCATCAAGGGATCACAAATTTAGCATTGGAGGGCAGCGTGGTGGGTAAAAATCGTAGAAGAAGACCAAGAGATGAATACACTATACAGATTCAGAAGGATGTAGGTTGCAGTAAGTACTGGGAGATGAAGAAGCTTGCACAGGATAGAGTAGCATGGAGAGCTGCATCAAACCAGTCTCAGGACTGAAGACAACAACAACTACAACATTGACATTTCGTTACTTGATGGTTGTGTAAGGGCTTACAAAAGCCTGATTGTGTAAGGAGTTACAATAGCCCAACATGTGATTTGTATTCAAGTTGCATTAAAATAAGTGAGAGGTCCAAAGTAGGCCCAAGCAGGGGTTACTTTGTTCCAACATTTAAAAAGTAGTGAAAAAATTAAAACGATAATTTGTTTTAAAAAAGTTGACACTGATTATTTCTTTATGCTCTCTTAATTAGTTAAAACTCATTTTTTATGTTGAAAATCTATTTATTACATTTTTATTCATTAATATGAAAGTGAAAACATTAGAAACTGGCCCAAAGTAACCCTGGACGACGGTATAAATTTATCATGGGACAGATTAAATTTCGTCAGCATATGGTTCATTATAAATTATATCCCATATCATCTCCTGTAAACTATTCTAAAATATCTGTCCTGGAGTCATTAATTATTTTAACTGATTTCCACTGATAATGTCCATACTGTAAGGTACTATGTTTCTTATCCTAGCTGTGCATCTTGATTAGAGAGAACATTTGTTACTGGGTAAACAGTTCTTTTCTTACTCTGAGTTTCACAAAAGAAAATACTTATTAGTTAGTGTCCTACTGTCTTTATCCAGCCCTGTTGGAAAGTTAATTACTGAGATCAAATATGATGATCCAAATAATGTTTCCAGATCATTTTTCCTATCAAAAAGTCACTACAAACTATCAGCTGCTTGCTACAGTCTGCTAGACAGCACAGTAAGGAATCCAGATTCTCATAAACAGTTCAAAATTTCCCAATGCGGATCTACAGGGTGGCGCAGTTAAAAATAGCCCACCTCGCTTTGAATGTGAATGCAATATTTGGACTTACAAAACGGAGTAAACAGCTACAACAATAGACAGTTTTATGAAATAATCATTTGCTAGCATTCTTCTGCCAGCATTTCAGTTTAATTCATCGGTGTAGTTAGATGATTCTCTTTGTGGTCTGCAAAATGACTTTCTTGATAGAAGAAAGAATTTAGATTGTGGAAGCATATGTGGAAACAGGTTCAATCAAGGAAATTCATGAAATTTTCAGGGTCAAGTATTCAGACAGAGGACCACCAGCAAAGAGAGCAACACAGAGTCTGTATATAAACTGGCACACCTATGGATCTGTGCAAAAGTTAAAATGACAAAGGATTCTTTCAGATTGCAAACCAGACATTATTGCAGACACTTGAAGAATTACTCAAAGCCCAAAGAAGTCTTCACATAAATTGGCCCAATAGGCAAATCTAAGTAGGGGAAGTTGCCAGCGGATATTGAAAAGTCTTAATTTGAAGCCATACCATGTGACAGTTGTGCAGCAATTACGGGAGGATGACAGTCAGGAATGTGAAGATTACTGCGAGTGGTTTTAGAATAACATCAATGATGGCTTGTTAGATCCTTTCCATTACATCATGAGTGATAAAGTGTGGTTTCATCTTTCCAGTCATGTGAATTCAGAGAACATGAGGTGCTGGGCAATGGCGAACCCTAACACCATGTGTCAACAACCACTCCATGATGAAAAAAATCGGCATTTGTTGCGGTGTAACAGGAATGCACATCATTGGAATGATATTTTTTGACGCAACCCTCAAAATGGTTGCATACACGTAAATTTTTGATACTTTCATGCTCAACTCAATGAATATGAAAAACAATACTGCTTCTTCCAGCAAGACGGGGCAACATGCTACATGTCTAAAGTATCCCTGGAAAGAGTCCATGATGTCTTCACTGAGGAACAAACTGTCAACAAACATTTATGGCATCCAAGTTCACTGGCTCTAGCAACACAATTTTTTTCTGAGGGAAACTTGAAGAGCAAGGTCTATGAACAAATCCACACACAATATAGATACTGAAAGACAACATCAGTTATGAAGTTGTTGTCATCGATATGTAAACTTTATGCCGGGTATATCTGAATGCATTTAGATGTGCACAGCTGTGTATTGATGTTTCAGGGGGTCACTTTCAACATATTCTATAAATTTATTTTCCACTGTATTTTTCATTGTAAATAAATGGTACGTCCATTTCAGCTCTTCTTTCCTGTAATTTCACTGCATTTCCTTTATACGAGGGTTGACTGAAAAGTAATGCCTCCACCTTCGTAACTCTTCAACAGCTGGCAGCATTGGTATGCAGAAGATACAGGCTTGTTCCGTAGCCTGTTCTCTACAGCTCCAGTTGGTGGGAAGCCTTAGCACTGAACGGTAGTGTTGTTACAGTGTAAAGTATGGAACCCTGCGCAGATGGTCGATCAATGCGATTTAAAGCAATGTGCCATCATTGAATTCTTGACGGCAGGTGTCACCCCAAAGGAGATTCATTAGAGAATGAAAGCAGTTTATGGTGATTGTGCTGATGTGAGTACTGTGTGTTGTTGGGTGAATAAGTTTAAAGATGTTGAGATGGGAGCATCTGACCCGCATAACAAACGAAGAGTTGGACGTCCTGTGAAAGCAACCACCAAGTTTCACAAGCAAAATGTTGACAGACTGAGTGATAATGACGATCATCCTGATCAGAGAGAAACTGCAAGCACAATCGGCATTTCACAAGAACGTGTGGGTCACATTATTGCTTTGCTTGGCTATCAGAAGATCTGTGCATGATGCGTACCCTGGATGCTGACTCCTGAAATGAAAGCGCACAGATATGAAATTTGCCAGGAACTCCTCTCGTATTACGAGAATAAAGACAGGCAGTACTCACATCAACAAAATCACCATAAACTGCTTTCAATCTCTGATGAATCTCCTTTGGGGTGAACATTCTGCTGTCAAGAATTCAATGACTGCACATTACTTAAATCACATTGACCGACCGTCTGCACAGGGTTCCGTACTTTACACTGTAACAACTCAATTGTTCAAGGCTAAGGTTTCCCGTCAACTGGAGCTGTAGAGAACAGGCTACAGAACAAGCCAGTACCTGCCGCATACCAATGCTGCCAACTGTTGAAGAGTTACGAAGGTGGAGGCATTACTTTTCAGTCAACCCTCGTACTTACATGGGCTCTTTTATTGGTGCCACAATTAAAAGTGAACTACTTTTCAGTATTAATTCACAAGTGCAAATTTTTGTGTTGGTCAATAAAAATTCTACTTGTCTCAATGTTTCTGAACTTGTGTTCCATCTTAGTATATATAACCATTTCTCACTTTTTCCATATTAATTCTGCATGAGTAAGTAGCTAGAGTGTAATCATTAATACGTACCTTATCTAACCCTATGCCCCCCCCCCCCTCCCCATGACCCTTGGACCTTGCCGTTGGTGGGGAGGCTTGCGTGCCTCAGCGATACAGATAGCCGTACCGTAGGTGCAACCACAACTGAGGGCTATCTGTTGAGAGGCCAGACAAACGTGTGGTTCCTGAAAAGTGGCAGCAGCCTTTTCAGTAGTTGCAGGGGCAACAGTCTGGATGATTGACTGATCTGGCCTTGTAACACTAACCAAAACGGCCTTGCTGTGCTGGTACTGCGAACGGCTGAAAGCAAGGGGAAACTACAGCCGTAATTTTTCCCGAAGGCATGCAGCTTTACTGTACGGTTAAATGATGATGGCGTCCTCTTGGGTAAAATATTCCGGAGGTAAAATAGTCCCCCATTCGGATCTCCGGGCGGGGACTACTCAGGAGGACGTCGTTATCAGGAGAAAGAAAACTGGCGTTCTATGGATCGGAGCGTGGAATGTCAGATCCCTTAATTGGGCAGGTAGGTTAGAAAATTTAAAAAGGGAAATGGATAGGTTAAAGTTAGATATAGTGGGAATTAGTGAAGTTCGGTGGCAGGAGGAACAAGACTTTTGGGCAGGGGAAAACAGGGTTATAAATACAAAATCAAATAGGGGTAATGCAGGAGTAGGTTTAATAATGAATAAAAAAATAGGAGTGCGGGTAAGCTACTACAAACAGGATAGTGAACGCATTATTGTGGTGGTGGTTGTTGGGATGTTTAAGGGCGACTAAACAGCTAAGGTCATCAGTCCCCCATTCCAAAAACAGGCGAGACAAAGTCGCGGAGCACATAAAACCCCAAGGGGAAGGAGATTCCCCCCCCCCCCCCCAAGGCGCTAAAGAACACAAATTAGGCAACGAACACTACAGAAAAGAAGAGTACAGACGAACACCAGACAGAAAGAAATAGAAGAAAAGAAGATGGCCGGAGACTGGTGGACTGACCACGACAACAAAGGACAGGGAAAGAGTCAACCATCCGACGTCACACCAAAACAGCAACAAATATGGAGAGACGCGAGGACAAAAGACACAGAAACGGAAAGGTGCAGGACCCCCCCTAAATGGAACCATAAAAAGGACTACCATGGATAAAATGTAAAACATTGTCAGCCATGCAAGCATCGTCACATAAAATCAAAGGCAAAGTGCCCGGGAGATGAAAAGACTGCCGGAGGGTGCGCAGTCGGGGGCACTCCAATAAAATGTGGGCGACCGTCAGCCGGGAGCCACACCGACACAGGGGGGGATCCTCCTGACGCAAAAGATGGCCGTGTGTCAGGTAGGTATGGCCGATGCGCAGCCGACACAGGATTACAGAGTCCCTGCGAGAAGCCCGCAGGGAGGAGTGCCACACATCGGTGGTCTCCTTGACAGCCCGCAGTTTATTCGGGGCTGTCATGCCACGCCACTCAACAGACCACATCCCAGGCACCTTACGGCGCAACACCAGCTGCTGATCGCAAGCCGTAAGGCCGATCTCCAAAGCTGGGGCGTCGATCGCCCCTTTGGCCAGCCTGTCAACACGTTCGTTCCCCGGGATGCCAACATGACCTGGCGTCCAAACAAAGACCACCGAATGACCAGAGCGGGTAATGGTGGAAACAGACTGCCGAATAGAGGACACCAGAGGAGAAGAGGGATAGCAGCGGTCGATGGCCTGGAGGCTGCTCAGGGAGTCACTGCAGATGACGATGGACGTACCTGAGCAGGAACGCATATGCTCAAGAGCGCGCAATACGGCCACCAGCTCTGCAGTAAAAATACTGCAGCCAGCCGGCAAGGAGCGCTGTTCAACATGGGCAGCGTGAGCAAAAGCGTAGGCAGTGTGACCATCAACCAGGGAACCATCAGTGTAGACAGGCGCACAGCCCGGAAATGAGGCGAGGAGCGCAAGAAAACGGCGACGGAGGGCCACAGGCGGAACCAAGGCCTTGGGTCCCTGTGCCAAGTCCAGACGGACGGATGGCCGGGGCAAACACCAAGGAGGCGTAGGTGCACGGACCCGGAAGGGAGGCAGGAGAGGGAATGAGCCCAGTTCCGACAGCAGGGACTGGGCGCGGACAGCTATGGAAAGCCCAGACCTAGGTCGCCGTTCGGGCAGACGGAGGACCACGGCAGGGAAAAGCAGGCGATGATTGGGATGGCCAGGCGAGCAATGCACGTGGACAGCATAGTTGGCGAGCAGTCGATGGCGGCGAACCCGCAACGGGGGAACCCCGGCCTCCACCAGTAGACTATCCACGGGGCTCATACGGAAAGTGCCAGTTGCAAGCCAAACCCCACAGTGGTGTATGGGGTCTAACAACTTCAACACTGAGGCTGATGCAGACCCATAGGCCAGGCTCCCATAATCAAGCCGGGACTGCACAAGGGCTCTGTACAATCGCAGCAGCGTGCAGCGATCTGCACCCCAAGACGTGTGGCTAAGGCAGCGGAGGGCGTTGAGGTGCCGCCAGCATTTGTGCTTCAGCTGAGTAATATGAGGAACCCATGTGAGCCGGGCATCAAACACGAGTCCCAAGAAGCGGCAAGTGTCCACCACTCCAAGCAGGTGGCCGTCGAGGTAAAGTTCAGGATGAGGGTGGACCGTCCGACGCCTGCAGAAGTGCATAACTCGAGTCTTGGCTGCAGAGAACTGAAAACCATTAGTCAGAGCCCATGATGCTGCCTTGAGAACGGCGACTTGCAGCCTGCGTTCGGCGACCCCCCTAGTCGTGGAGCTAAATGAGATGCAGAAGTCGTCGTCATACAAGGAAGGAGACACCGACGACCCCCCGGCTGCAGCCAGACCACTAATGGCCATGAGAAATAAGGAGACGCTCAACACCGAGCCCTGCGGGACCCCATTTTCCTGTATATAAGATGAACAAGAGGTGGCACCCACTTGCACCCGGAAAGAGCGGCACAATAAAAAGGTTTGAAGAAAAGCCGGGAGCTGACCACGAAGACCCCAGTCATGTAACGTAGCAAGGATGTGATGCCTCCATGTGGTGTCATACGCCTTCCGCAGATCAAAAAATACAGCAACGAGATGCTGACGTCGGGCAAAGGCCGTACGAACAGCAGATCCCAGCTGCACCAAATTGTCCGCTGCAGACCGGCCCCGACGGAAGCCACCCTGGGATGGAGCGAGGAGACCGCGCGACTCAAGGACCCAACACAAACGCCGCCCCACCATATGTTCGAGCAATTTGCACAAAACGTTGGTGAGGGTAATGGGACAATAGCTGTCCACCGCCAGTGGGTCCGCACCGGGCTTCAAGACGGGGACAATAACACCCTCTCGCCATTGCGACGGGAACACGCCTTCGCTCCAAATGCGATTAAATATCGTGAGAATGTGTCTCTGGCAGTCCCTGGAGAGATGCTTCAGCATCTGCGCGTGGATGCAGTCTGGTCCTGGTGCTGTCTCAGGGCAATCGGCGAGGGCAGCGAGGAACTCCCTCTCGCTGAAAGGAGCATTGTATTTTGCAGAACGATGCGTGTGGAATGAGAACGGCGTCCGCTCGGCTCGCTCCTTTAGAGAGCGAAAGGCGGGGGGATAAGATGCAGTCGCAGAGCTCTTAGCAAAGTGTGCGGCAAGCCGTTCAACAATGGTGGCAGCGTCCGTGCAGACAGCGCCATCCAAGGAGAGCCCAGGGACACCCATAGGGGTCTGGTATCCATAAATCCGCCGGATCCAGGACACACGAGCGAGGGGGAGACATGGGAGCCCAAGGATGAGACATACCTCTCCCAGCACTCCTGCTTACGCCGTGCAATAAGACGACGGGCCAAGGCACGGAGCCTCTTAAAGGCGATGAGGGTCTCTCGAGACGGGTGCCGCCTATGACGCTGGAGAGCCCGCCGACGGTCGCGAATAGCCTCAGCAATCTCCGGCGACCACCAGGGTACAGCCTTCCTCCGAGGGAGGCCAGAAGAACGGGGGATGGCAGCCTCGGCCGCTGATATGATGGACGTGGTTAAAACATGGACCACCTCGTCAATGTCACCCTGTGGGGGAGACTCAATGGTTGCAGCGGAAGTAAAAGCCGGCCAGTCAGCCCTGTGGAGAGCCCAGCGGGGCAGGCGCCCAGAAGAATGACCCTGGGGCAGTGACAAATAGATGGGAAAATGGTCACTACCACACAGGTCAGGATGCACACTCCAGTGGAGGGATGGTACAAGTCCAGGGCTGCAAATAGAGAGATCGATGGCCGAGAACGAGCCATGGGCCACACTGAAATGCGTGGGAGCACCGGTGTTCAAGAGGCTAAGGTCGAGCTGAGCCAACACATTCTCCACGGCCCGACCGCAGTCATCGGAGACAGTCCCACCCCAGAGAGGGTTGTGGGCATTGAAATCGCCCAGAAGCAGCAAAGGTGGCGGGAGTTGAGCCAGCAGCGCAGCCAAGACACGTCGGGGGAGCTCCCCATCCGGAGGAATGTACACAGAGCAAACAGTAATAGCCAGCGAGAGCTCAACCCTCGCAGCGACTGCCTCTAAAGGCGTCAGAAGGGGTACTGGCGAGCTACAGACAGAGTGGTGAACAAAGAGGCAAACCCCACCTGACGCTCGTTGACAGGCAGCGTGGTTCTTATAGTATCCCCGATAACCACGAAGGGCGGGGGTCCGCATTGCTGGAAACCAAGTTTCCTGCAGAGCAATGCAGAAAACAGGGGAAACACTCAGAAGCATCCGGAGCTCAGGCAGGTGGCGGAAATAACCGCCGCAGTTCCACTAGAGAATGGAAGCAGGAAGGAACTGGGAGGGCGTGAATGCGACTAAGAGGCAGACAGCGCCTCAGAGCCAATTGCCGCCACCGGGGGAGAGTCAGCTGAGTCCATAGGAGAGGCCCCCAAGGGTTCCGTGAGGGCGAGATCCGCGGCAGAGGCAAAGATCTCCACCTCATCCCCGGAGCCAGGACTATGTACAGCAGGTGGTACTGAAACCGCCGGAACGTCCTTCTTCTTGGACACATTCCGTTCCTTCTTCTCACGTCGGCCCTTAGGGTGAGAGGGCTGGGAGAGCTTCTCTGAAGGAGCGTCGGAGGCTGACGACGACGCAGAAGCCCTACGACCAGCAGGTGGCGGAACCTTCAGCCACTGGCTGACATCCGGCTGGGGAGGAGAAGAAACGGAGGAAGGGAGAGCCCCGAGGGACCCCTTCCGCGAGAGAGGAACCGGCAGAGGCAACGCCGGCGGAGAAGGAGGGGGAGGGATCGAGCCCCCCGGTTTTGGAGGAGATGTCACTCCCGAAGTAAGCGTGGGGGGAGCGACAGACGAGGGTTTGCCCCCAACTGCTAAGGGGGCAACAGAGGAAGGCTTGCCCCCAGGCACGAGGGGGGCAGACAGAGATACACGGCCCCAAGGGCCCACTGAAGGCGGCACAGATGAGGCGACAACCGTCGCACGCGTGGGCGACGATAACGTGGCTGCAGCATAAGATGTTCGAATGGAAGCAGGATACAACCTTTCATATTTCAGTTTTGCCTCTCGATAAGTAAGCCAGTCCAGAGTCTTAAATTCCATGATCTTCCACTCCTTATGAAGAACGGGGCAATCCGGCGAGCACGGAGAGTGGTGCTCCCCACAGTTGACACATACAGGCGGGGGCGCACATGGAGAATCGGGATGAGAGGGGCGTTCGCAATCGTGACATGTAGTGCTGGATGGGCAACGGGACGACATATGCCCAAACTTCAAGCACTGGAAGCACCGCATCGGGGAGGGACGTATGGCTTGACGTCGCAACGGTAAACCATCACCTTGACCTTCTCGGGCAAGACATCACCCTCGAAGGCCAAGATAAAGGCACCGGTGGCCACCCTGTTAGTCTTGGGTCCTCTATGTACACGACGGACAAAATGTACACAACGTCGTTCCAAGTCGGCTCTCAGCTCGTCATCAGATTGTAACAAGAGGTCATGATGGTAAATAATCCCCTGGACCATATTTAAGCTACTGTGGGGAATGACGGTAACAGGGACGTCACCCAGCTTATCACACAAGAGCAACGCTCGTGACTGGGCTGGGGAGGACGTCTTGAGGAGGATGGACCCATTCCTCATTTTAGACAACCCCGCCACTTCCCCAAACTTATCCTCCAGGTGTTCCACAAAAAACAGAGGCTTCGTCGTAAGAAAGGAGTCACCATCAGTCCTGCTGCAGACAAGGTATTGCGGTACGTAAGGCTCCCGCTTGGCACTAGATCGGTGTCCCTCCCATGGCGCAGCCAACGAGGGGAACGACTGAGGGTCATATTGCGCAGCACCAAAGTCTACTCTACCTCGCTTAGAGACGCTGGTGGCCGTGCGACCACCAGCTTGGTGTGATTTATTGCGCTTCATTGCGCCACATCCGCCCAGATGCCACCTACTCCGAATGAGGGCTCTCCCCAAGGGCGCCACCCAGCCGAAGCAACAGGTACCTGGCCGATATCCCGTTGCCCGGAGTCCCCGTGCCCAGACAAGATGGGCACATACTCCTTGGCATGCATGGGGAGGAAACAGCTCTGGCATCTGTAGTGCGATCCCTGCGTGGTCAGGGGGCTGCCACCAAGAGGGTACATGACAACCCCACCACAACGGACTGGCTACCGTGCTGGATTTTAGGTGTTGAAAGGGTCCACAGTTGTCGTGGGCGCTAAGAAGAAGAGTGCGCACAAGGTGAGAAGGAGACAACCCAGAAGATGTTGGGCGTAGTCCCCCCCCCCCACACGAGAATAGGGAACATGCAAGATGGTGGAGCATGATGGACCAAAAGAAAAACACCACGTAAGGTGTCCTTCCCCAAATGGAACGCACTAACAACGGAAATTTGGAAAAAAAAAGGAGGTCAAACCCAAGAGGGGACCATCACAGAAGGCCGAAACGTTTGAGACTCCTTTTAGTCACCTCTTACGACAGGCAGGATTACCGCGGGCCTATTCTTACCCCCGAACCCGCAGGGGGGGCATTATTGTGGCCAAGATGGACATGAAGCCAACACCTACCACAGTAGTACAAGTTTATATGCCAACTAGCTCTGCAGATGACGAAGAAATTGAAGAAATGTATGATGAAATAAAAGAAATTATTCAGATAGTGAAGGGAGACGAAAATTTAATAGTCATGGGTGACTGGAATTCGGTAGTAGGAAAAGGAAGAGAAGGAAACGTAGTAGGTGAGTATGGATTGGGGGGAAGGAATGAAAGAGGAAGCCGTCTGGTAGAATTTTGCACAGAGCATAACTTAATCATAGCTAACACTTGGTTCAAGAATCATAAAAGAAGGTTGTATACATGGAAGAAGCCTGGAGATACTGACAGGTTTCAGATAGATTATATAATGGTAAGACAGAGATTTAGGAACCAGGTTTTAAATTGTAAGACGTTTCCAGGGGCAGATGTAGACTCTGACCACAATCTATTGGTTATGAACTGTAGATTAAAACTGAAGAAGCTGCAAAAAGGTGGGAATTTATGGAGATGGGACCTGGATAAACTGAAAGAACCAGACATTGTACAGAGTTTCAAGGGAACAATTGACAGGAATGGGGGAAAGAAATACAGTAGAAGAAGAATGGGTAGCTTTGAGGGATGAAGTAGTGAAGGCAGCAGAGGATCAAATAGGTAAAAAGATGAGGGCTAGTAGAAATCCTTGGGTAACACAAGAAATATTGAACTTAATTGATCAAAGGAGAAAATATAAAAATGCAGTAAATGAAGCAGGCAAAAAGGAATACAAACGTCTCAAAAATGAGATCGACAGGAAGTGCAAAATGGCTAAGCAGGGATGGCTAGAGGACAAATCTAAGGATGTAGAGGCTTGTCTCACCAGGGGTAAGATAGATACTGCCTACAGGAAAATTAAACAGACCTTTGGAGAAAAGAGAACCACTTGTATGACTATCAAGAGCTCAGATGGAAACCCAGTTCTAAGCAAAGAAGGGAAAGCAGAAAGGTGGAAGGAGTATATAGAGGGTCTATACAAGGGCGATGTACTTGAGGACAATATTATGAAAATGGAAGAGGATGTAGATGAAGATGAAATGGGAGATATAATACTGCGTGAAGAGTTTGACAGAGCACTGAGAGACCTGAACCGAAACAAGGCCCCGGGAGTAGACAACATTCCATTGGAACTACTGACGGCCTTCGGAGAGCCAGTCCTGACAAAACTCTACCATCTGGTGAGCAAAATGTATGAGACAGGCGAAATACCCTCTGACTTCAAGAAAAATATAATAATTCCAATCCCAAAGAAATCAGGTGTTGACAGATGTGAAAATTACCGAACTATCAGTTTAATAAGTCACGACTGCAAAATACTAACACGAATTCTTTACAGATGAATGGAAAAACTAGTAGAAGCTGACCTCGGGGAAGATCAATTTGCATTCCGTAGAAATATAGGAACACGTGAGGCATTATTGACCCTACGACTTACCTTAGAAGCTAGATTAAGGAAAGGCAAACCTACGTTTCTAGCATTTGTAGACTTAGAGAAAGCTTTTGACAATGATGACTGGAATACTCTCTTTCAAATTCTGAGGGTGGCAGGGATAAAATACAGGGAGCGAAAGGCTATTTACAATTTGTACAGAAACCAGATGCCAGTTATAAGAGTCGAAGGACATGAAAGGGAAGCAGTGATTGGGAAGGGAGTGAGACAGGGTTGTAGCCTCTCCCCGATGTTATTTAATCTGTATATTGAGCAAGCAGTGAAGGAAAAAAAAGAAAAATTCGGAATAGGCATTAAAATCCATGGAGAAGAAATAAAAACTTTGAGGTTTGCCGATGAAATTGTAATTCTGTCAGAGACAGCAAAGGACTTGGAAGAGCAGTTGAACAGAATGGACAGTGTCTTGAAAGGAGGATATAAGATGAACATCAACAAAAGTAAAACGAGGATAATGGAATGTACTCGAATTAAGTCGGGTGATGCTGAGGGAATTAGATTAGGAAATGAGACACTTAAAGTAGTAAAGGAGTTTTGCTATTTGGGGAGCAAAATAACTGATGATGGTCGAAGTAGAGAGGATATAAAATGTAGACTGGCAATGGCAAGGAAAGCATTTTTGAAGAAGAGAAATTTGTTAACATCGAGTATAGATTTAAATGTCAGGAAGTCGTTTCTGAAAGTATTTGTATCGAGTGTAGCCATGTATGGAAGTGAAACATGGATGATAAATAGTTTAGACAAGAAGAGAATAGAAGCTTTTGAAATGTGGTGCTACAGAAGAATGCTGAAGATTAGATGGGTAGATCACATAACTAATGAGGAGGTATTGAGTAGAATTGGGGAGAAGAGAAATTTGTGGCACAACTTGACCAGAAGAAGGGATCAGTTGGTAGGACATGTTCTGAGGCATCAAGGGATCACCAATTTAGTATTGGAGGGCAGCATGGAGGGTAAAAATTGTAGAGGGAGACCAAGAGATGAATACACTAAGCAGATTCAGAATGATTTAGGTTGCAGTAGTTACTGGGAGATGAAGCAGCTTGCACAGGATAGAGTAGCATGGAGAGCTGCATCAAACCAGTCTCAGGACTGAAGACCACAACAACAACAACAACAACAACAACAACTAACCTAATGGTTATGTGTGCTCAGACAGCAGAGGGTGTCTACATCTTTCCAGAGCTCTCTGAATTTTCCAAACAGACAAGAAGCTCTTGCACATTATTACTCAGTCCTCTAATATTTTGATGAACTAACCTAACCTTACTTTTCTGTGTATTCATAAGCATTTTGAGGGGCTCTTCTGTTATTTTCACTTCTTTTAAAACAGGTTGCCTGAATCCTGATTCTATCATAAAAAAGGTGTCCCTCTGACACCAGTAACCCCCATATATTATCTGAAAGAAGCTAGCCAACCTACCTTTCCCTCTCCTGTTTAGGAGTGCGCCACATCTAGTATACCCCCATCTCCCAATTATTGCAACAGGTACTGCACTCACATAAGATTTCATTTTAGTCAGCGGCTGCCTGCTGAGCTCACAGCAGTGTTTATCCAGGGCTGGTCACAGCACTGCAGTACCTCCACAAAACTCACACGTGTGTGTGTGTGCAGCTGCTACCCCTATTTCACCCAGGTCACCGTTAATGCTGTAATTACTGCTCTTAGTCAGGTTGTTCCCTGCTCCACCTACTATAATAACCTGATCCTCTTTGCCAAAACCTTTGCACAAATTCCGTATGTCCTTTGTCACCTGGCTGAGGCTAACAATTGACTGCACAATACTTGTGGCGTGGCATGCAGTACCCTTTTCCTAACTTGTCCTGTACCATCACAGATCTTAGTGCAGAATTCTCCTCATGCTTCTGTCAGACAACTGGAGTGCAATTGTATGTTTCCACGCAGAACCCTGAGGTGATTTCTGAGTCAAAGCCTTGACCAACTGCAAACTGTCCGGTCCTGTTGCAGTCCATGATCCAACTAGACATGTTATTTTTTAATGTAGGGCTTGTTTGTCTAAAATTTGACAGCCAATACTAAATAATTTTCTTATCAGGAACTCTCCCCAATTGACCAATTGTAAAGCAGACACTAACTCACCCTGTTTTATAAACTCCTCAACAGTAAAAGGTTCCTATTTGCCAAACAAGACAATGGTGTACACTGAAATGGCAAATACATCATTTTTCAATCATGCAAACCTCGGTTGAAGCTATGTCTCTTCCAAATCAGAAAATTCTTTCTGCTGGAGCCTATATGTTCACTTAATGATATCTATCAATATCATGAAGAAAAAGAGATGTATTTTCATCCACAAGTAATAATGCTCTAAAAGTGAATAAAGTATTCAAATGTTCTGGGCCTTACGAATAACTGTTAAAGACGACTGTGATGTACAATCAATACAATGTGCTACAACTTACTGCAAAGTGCAATGTTGGTAACTACAATAGTTGTTTCATACACCATGATAACCATTTTATATTTTATTATGGAACTGCAGTGGTCATTCACAATCTTGGTGCCAAACTAACATTAATACACAATTCAAAAATGTGCTATTATTATTATTATTATTATTATTATTATTATTATTAGTAGTAGTAGTAGTAGTAGTAGTAGTAGTAAACAATGGAAACTCCATCTAGGAATATCAACAATGTAAGAAAAGACAGATTGCTATTTACCGTAAAGAAGACACATTACGTTGCAGACAGGTGCAATTAAAAGACACTTACACAAAGCTTTCAGCCACAGCCTTCAGCAAAAGAGAAACACACATCATTCTTATATATAAGCAAGCACACCTTATGCATACATGACTGCCAACTCCGACAGCTCGGGCCAGAAATCAACTATCACGTGTGATGGTAGAAGCAATCTGGAGGAGGTGGCGAAAGGGAAGGAATAGTAGTGTACAGATGGGGGAAGAAAACAACACCATCTGGCAGAGAGTGCAGGGACTAGAATGCCAACAGCTGCAGTGTTGAGAGGCTTTGGGACAGGGACATGGGGAAAAAGGGAGAAAAAAAAGGAGAGGAGCAGGGAAAGATGGGCATATGAATTAACAGAGGATGGAAGACAAGAATGAGGAGGAGATGAATTAGCAGAGGATGCAAGACAAGAACGGGGAGGAGATGAGAGGACAGAGGGAGTGGAAACTGTTGGGTGGAGGATGTGGTGAAAGTGTGTTACCACAGGTTGTGGCCAAGATAATCACGGGAGTAGAGACTGTGTGTGTTGTAACGATAACTCTCATATGCACAGTTCAGGAAAGCTTGTGGTGGAGGGAAGATCCAGATGGCTCACGTAGTGAAGCAAGCATTGAAATCAAGCATTTTATGTTCAGCGGCATGTTGTCCCACAGGGTGGTCTACTTTGCTGTGGGCCACAGTTTGGCAGTGGCTGTCTATTCTGACGGAGAGCTGGTTGGTAGTCATACCACTATAAAAAGCTGTTGAATGATTGCAGCAGAGCTGGTAAATGACATGGCTGCTTTCACAGGTGGTCCAGCCCCAGATTGGGTAGGGTAAACCTGTGACAGGGCGGGAAAGGAAAGTGCTGTGTGAGTGGATTGGCAGGTCTTGCACCTGGGTCTTCCATAGGGATATGATGCTTAAGGCAAGGGGTTAGATTGGGATGGCATAGGGATGGACTAGGACATTGTGGAGGTTGGATGCATAACAGAAAACCACTTTAGGAGGGGTGGGAAGGATCTTGGGTAGGATGTCCCTCATTTCAGGGCATGATGATAGGTGATCAAAGTCTGGCGATGGATGTGGTTCAGTTGTCCCAGTCCATGTTGATGCTGGGTGACAAAGGGAGCATGCCTTGGAGGTGGTGGAAGGACTGGGGGTGAGAGTGTAAATGGCACAGGAGACCTGTTTGTGAACTAGGTCTGGCAGGGGTGGGGGGTTTGTGCCTGTCTGCGAAGGCCTTGGTAAGACCCTCAGCGTACTGGGCAAGGAAGTTCTTGCCACTGCAGATACGCCAGCCTTGGCCACCTGAGGATGGAGGATTTACATTTAAGTACCACACTGCATGAAATTAGAAAAAGTTTGCAAGAAAAAATAGAGGTCACTATGACTTTGTGTTTGGTGCATATCATATAATGTGTTGCTGTGTATGAAATTTAGCTAACACACCAATATTTCTTTAGACTTGGGTAGAGGTCTCTACCTGTCATCAATCTGGTGCAGCAAACTCATTAGCGATCATGCGCACCAGTGATAAAACCAGAATGAAATATCCACAGCAATCCTCATATTTCATAAATGGTTTGAGATACTGAAATGAGATTTTAGCAAATGATAGCACACAAAGAGGAGCATCTATTGCCATATGGTTTTATGGAGAACTTCATTACGTACTGTATTATTCCACAAACTTCAGATTTTTTCCATGAAAGAATGTAATTTTTAAGGGCCGTCATTAGCGGGTTACACGAGAAATACTGTGTGTTTTGGAACAGCATAAGTAGATACATTACACATTTATTTTTGCACTGAGTATGTGCTTTTTCATAAGCTATTGACTTTACTTTTCCTCAGTTCCTTGCGTAATAAATTTAGTAAACCATGGCTTCAGAATTCTCCTACAATTTTGTCTGCGCAACATGTTAGTGAGGTGACATTTTGTAAGATCCACTGTGTTTTCCCAAAAGAAGTAAATTTTAACATGGCAACAAGAGAAATGTAGGTTTCACCCAAAATTAGCCACTCATGACACTTCTCTGAAAGTCACAAAGGGTTAACAACAAGCTAGGTGAAATTAAATTGCTGCTTTTGTTGCATTTTGTGGAATTATTTCTAGATATTAACCAAAGCAGAGGTTCCAGTAGATTTGAATGGTTGCCTTTCAAGTGTGGGCATGGATAGGGTTCCACTTAATATTTACAAAAAATGTGAGTGTGAGTGTAGGCTTCAGTTTAGAATGGCACTTCCCCTCCAGGCATGGGGCGTGTGCAATCAGAGTGATATGGGACCCCTGATACATCTAGGTATTACTCTGGCAGGTGGCACATACATAAGAATCCTGTCTGATCACCTGAATCCATTCATATCCATTGTGCATTCCAGCAGACTTGAGTAATCTCAGCAGGACAATGCAACACCCACATGTGCAGAATTGCTACAGAGTGGCTCCAGGAACACTCTTGTGAGTTTAAACACTTCTGCTGGCCACCAAACTCCCCAGACATGAACATTATTGAGTCTATCTGGGATGCCTTGCAACGTGCTGTTCAGAAGAGATCCCATCGTACTCATGGATTTATAGACAGCCCTATAGGATTCATGGTGTCAGTTCCATCCCCACTACTTCAGACATTAGTTGAGTCCATGCCACATCATATTGCAGCACTTCTGTGTGCCACAGGGGCCCCACACTACATTAGGCAAGTGTATCAGCTTTTTTGGCTCTTCAGTGTAGAACAAGTAATGGACTCCTGGCAACATTCTGTGTCATCCCACACCACTGACCAGACACAAGCAGCAGCTGGATTAGAATGTTATCGTTACATGCATAGGCTGCCATTAACATTACAACATTACATCGTCAGCAAGTATGGCAGCATTCATGGTTAAGTCCCACTCTTCCAACATTTTGGAGAGGCACAATGGTGTTACTTCTAGTTTGGGGAACCACTGGGTATGTCTTCAGGTTATTGCTGGTACCAACTGAGAAAACTCTAACAGCGCAACAGTACATCATGGGCACACTACCATCCTCATGTGTTACAGCTCATGGTGCCATTTTGCAACAGGACAATGCTGATCCATGCATGGTACACATCTTTCTGAAGTGTATGCTTGATGTTGAGGTACTCCTGTGGCCAGTGAGATCCCCAAATCTGTCACTGACAGAACATGTGGGATCAGCTCAAGTGTCAGTTCTATCCCAGTGCCCATGAATCAATGACAAGTTTCGGCAGTTGTGGGCCAGCTTGCCCCAGGAGAGGACACAACAGCTTTACAGCATCATTCTTAACCAATTCAGAGCATGCATCCAGGCCAGAGGGTTGCAATGTCATACTGATAAATGGGCTCATACTGTCAAGTTCTTTGTAAATTTGACTATATTTTGTAATCACTGCAGTAACAGCATACACCTTCTTGATTTGTGAAGTTTCATTTCATTTCCTATTCCTCTTGTGGGTGATTCACTTTCTTTGTCAGGTAGTGTATCATATCATAAGTAAATAATTTAGGAGTAAAAGTAACAACTTAGCAAATAATACAGACATTGAGTCATTGACAGGTACACAAACAACATTGAAAGCCTTCTAGCTTTCAGATGAGTGCCCAACAATATAATAGTAAATGTGACATTTCCAGATGTGAATGTTTACATTTTACACTTCGCAGTACGTAAAAATTGATGTAGTATCCCATTATGTTATTAGGAGAAACAAAACTGGCATTCTGCAGATCGGAGCGTGGAATGTCAGATCCCTTAATTGGGCAGGTAGGTCAGAAAACTTAAAAAGGGAAATGGATAGGTTAATGTCAGATATAGTGGGAATTAGTGAAGTCCGGAGGCAGGAGGAACAAGACTTTTGGTCAGGTGAATACAGGGTTACAAATACAAAATCAAATAGGGGTAATGCAGGAGTAGGTTTAACAATGAATAAAAAAATAGGAGTGTGGGAAAGCTACTACAAACAGCATAGTGAACACATTATTGTGGTCAAGATAGACATGAAGCCCACACCTACTACAGCAGTACAAGTTTATATGCCAACTAGCTCTGCAAATGATGAAGAAATTGATGAAATGTATGATCAGATAAAAGAAATTATTCAGGTAGTGAAGGGAGACGAAAATTTAATAGTCATGGATGACTGGAATTCGAGAGTAGGAAAAGGGAGAGAAGGAAACATAGTGGGTGAATATGGATTGGGGGAGAGAAATGAAAGAGGAAGCCCTCTGGTAGAATTTTGCACAGAGCATAACTTAATCATAGCTAACACTAGGTTCAAGAATCATAAAAGAAGGTTGTATACATGGAAGAATCCAGAAATACTAGAAGGTATCAGATAGATTATATAATGGTAAGACAGAGATTTAGGAACCAAGTATTAAATTGTAAGACATTTCCAGTGGCAGATCTGGACTCTGACCACAATCTATTGGTTATGAACTGTAGATTAAAACTGAAGTAACTGCAAAAAGGTGGGAATTTAAGGAGATGGGACCTTGACAAACTGATTAAACCAGAGGTTGTATAGAGTTTCAGGGAGAGCATATGGGAACAATTGTCACAAATGTGGGAAAGAAATACAGTAGAAGAAGAAGAATGGGTAGCTTTGAGGGATGAAGTAGTGAAGGCAGCAGAGGATCAAGTAGGTAAAAAGACGAGGGCTAGTAGAAATCCTTGGGTAACACAAGAAATATTGAATTTAATTGATCAAAGGAGAAAATATAAAAATGCAGTAAATGAAGCAGGCAAAAAGGAATACAAACGTCTCAAAAATGAGATCGACAGGAAGTGCAAAATTGCTAAGCAGGGATGGCTAGAGGACAAATCTAAGGATGTAGAGGCTTATCTCACTAGGGATCAGATAGATACTGCCTACAGGAAAATTAAACAGACCTTTGGAGAAAAGAGAACCACTTGTATGAATATCAAGAGCTCAGATGGAAACCCAGTTCTAAACAAAGAAGGGAAAGCAGAAAGGTGGAAGGAGTATATAGAGGGTCTATACAAGAGTGACGTACTTAAGGACGATATTCTGGAAATAGAAGAGAATGTAGATGAAGACGAAATGGGAGATACAATACTGCATGAAGAGTTTGACAGAGCACTGAAAGACCTAAGTCGAAACAAGGCCCCAGGAGTAGACAACATTCCATTAGAACTACTGACGGCCTTGGGAGAGCCAGTCATGACAAAACTCTACCATCTGGTGAGCAAGATGTATGAGACAGGCGAAATACCCTCAGACTTCAAGAAGAATATAATAATTCCAATCCCAAAGAAAGCATGTGTTGATCCCAAAGAAAACAGGTGTTGACAGATGTGAAAATTACCGAACTATCAGATTAATAAGCCACAGCTGCAAAATACTAACGTGAATTCTTTACAGACGAATGGAAAAACTGGTAGAAGCCAACCTTGGGGAAGATCAGTTTGGATTTCGTAAAAATATTAGAACACGTGAGGCAATACTGACCTTACGACTTATCTTAGAAGAAAGATCAAGGAAAGGCAAACCTAAATTTCTAGCATTTGTAGACTTAGAGAAAGCTTTTGACAATGTTGACTGGAATACTCTCTTTCAAATTCTAAAGGTGGCGGGGGTAAAATACAGGCAGCGAAAGGCTATTTACAATTTGTACAGATGGCAGTTATAAGAGTCGAGGGATATGAAAGGGAAGCAGTGGTTGGGAAGGGAGTGAGACAGGGTTGTAGCCTCTCCCCGATGTTATTCAATCTGTATATTGAGCAAGCAGTAAAGGAAACAAAAGAAAAATTTAGAGTAGGTATTAAAATCCATGGAGAAGAAATAAAAACTTTGAGGTTCACCGATAACATTGTAATTTTGTCAGCGACAGCAAAGGACTTGGAAGAGCAGTTGAACGGAATGGACAGTGTCTTGAAAGGAGGATATAAGATGAACATCAACAAAAGCAAAATGAGGATAATGGAATGTAGTTGAATTAAGTCGGGTGATGCTGTGGGAATTAGATTAGGAAATGAGACACTTAAAGTAGTAAAGGAGTTTTGCTATTTGGGGAGCAAAATAACTGATGATGTTCGAAGTAGAGAGGATATAAAATGTAGACTGGCAATGGCAAGGAAAGTGTTTCTGAAGAAGAGAAATTTGTTAACATCGAGTATAGATTTAAGTGTCAGGAAGTCATTTCTGAAAGTATTTGTATGGAGTGTAGCCATGTATGGAAGTGAAACATGGAAGATAAACAGTTTGGACAAGAAGAGAATAGAAGCTTTCGAAATGTGGTGCTACAGAAGAATGCTGAAGATTAGATGGGTAGATCACATAACTAATGAGGAGGTATTGAATAGAATTGGGAAGAAGAGGAGTTTGTGGCATAACTTGACAAGAAGAAGGGACCGGTTGGTTGAACATGTTCTGAGGCATCAAGGGATCACAAATTTAGCATTGGAGGGCAGCGTGGAGGGTAAAAATCATAGAGGGAGACCAAGAGATAAATGCACTAAGCAGATTCAGAAGGATGTAGGTTGCAGTAAGTACTGGGAGACAAAGAAGCTTGCACAGGATAGAGCAGCATGGAGAGCTGCATCAAACCAGTCTCAGGACTGAAGACCACAACCAATCCCATGACTACAATATTAATGAGCCACATGGGAATCAGGCAACACCTAAAACTATCTGGATGTAATAATTTTTGGGAATATGAAATGGTATGATTACATACATTAAATGATAAGCGAAGCCGTTGCCATATTTTGGTTCATGGGTAGAGCAACGGGAGATAGCAGTCACGCGTGTATGAGGTGTGCCGGCTTGTGTGAATGTGTGTGTGTGTGTGTGTGTGTGTGTGTGTGTTTTCTTTTCTGAAGAAGGCTATGGCTGAGAACTCTATGTGTAATAGTCTTTTTTTTTACTATCTGCAATTCAACATCTCATTTTTGCAGTGAGTAGCAAACTATCCTTTTCAAAACAGTCACAAATTTATTAGATTGTTGAGAGCCCGACATAGATATGGCAAAAACTCTGAATTGACAGATGCTCAAAGACACATGCTAATTACTCTCCTACCCAACTCAGTATGAGAGGTCATTAACACACTCCAGTGTGGTGGCATCCAACTAGGAAGTAAGCCGGTTAAAATGCTGGTAGCGGAAGAAATTTTCATCTCGAAACTTCTACTATCTGGGAAAAGAGATAGTGGCGTAACATTACTGATCACCAGACTTTGCACCAATGTCCTGCGTTAAATTCAAAGCCTCTCCACAGAAAGTAATTCCAATCCCGAAGAAAGCAGGTGTTGAAAGGTGTGAAAATTCCAGAATTATCAGTTTAATAAGTCATGGCTGCAAAATACTAACACTAATAGTTTACAGACGACTGGAAAGACTGGTTGAAGCCAACCTCGGAGAAGATCAGTTTGGATTCCGTAGAAATGTTGGAACATCTGAGGCAATACTAATCCTATGACTTATCTTAGAAGATAGATTAAATGAAAAATTTGGAGCAGGAATTAAAATCCATGGAGAAGAAATAAAAGTTTTGCGGTTTGCCAATGACATTGTAATTAGTACTTGGAAGAGCAGTTGAATGGAATGGACAGTGTCCTAAATGAGGCTATAAGATGAACATCAACAAAAGCAAAATGAGGATTATGGAATGTAGTCAAATAAATCAGGTGATGCTGAGGAAATTAGATTAAGAAATGAGACACTTAAAGTAGTAGATGAGTTTTGCTATTTGGGGAGCAAAATAACTGATGGTGGTCAAAGTAGAAAGGCTATAAAATGTAGACAGGCTATGGCAAGGAAAGTGTTTCTGAAGAAGAGAAATTTGTTAACATCTAATACAGATTTAACTGTCAGGAAGTCTTTTCTGAAAGTATTTGCATAGAGTGTAGACATATATGGAAGTGAAACATGAACGATAAATAGTTTAGATAAGAAGAGAATAGAAGCTTTCGAACTGTAGTGCTGCAGAAGAATTCTGAAGATTAGATGGGTAGATCACGTAACTAATGAGGAAATACTGTACAGAATTGGGGAGAAGAGAAATTTGTGGCACAACTTGACTAGAAAAAGAGATTGGTTGGCAGAAACATTCTGAGGCATCAAGGGATCACCAGTTTAGTATTGGAGGGAAGCATAGAGGGTAAAAATTGTAGAAGGAGACCAAGAGATGAATGCACTAAGCAGATTCAGAACGATGTAGGTTGCAGTAGTTACTCAGAGATGAAGAAGCTTGCACAGGATAGAGTAGCTTGGAGAGCTGCATCAAACCAGTCTCGGGGCTGAAGACCACAACAACTTGAACTGTTTAAATATATTTAAATTGTGTAATTAACTGTTTAGCACTGAGATGGAAACAAAAATTAAGAATTGGTAGCAGCGAGAATCAAACTCGGGGAGCCAATGAACTGACATTCGGAGTGTCTGACCGCTGGGCTACGGGTCCCATTTGCAAACTCCACTCAAAAATAGCTCACACTCTACATGTAAATGTTTTGAGAACTTATGCACTCCTGGGATATTTATGGGTCCGACCCTCTCGCTGCTGAGGATGAGTTCTTGGTGAATAAAAAAAGTTTCAAGTACAGGGTGTTTCAAAATGAATATACAGGTTTTAAGGCTTTGTAGCACATACTACATTCGCCTTACAATTATAAATAATACACCAAATGAAAGATCAACTCAAACAGTTTTTCTTGCAATTATTCAGTGAGAACACCAATCACACATCGAGTGGGTAGGTGAGTTGTTCTGAAATCTTGATCAATGTGTCAGGAGTAACTGTTGCAACAACACTGTTTCTAAAGTCGGATAGATCAGCTGGTTTTGGAGGCACATACACATGATCATGTCAGATCGTGTGTGAATGTGAAGGTCATGCATAAAATGCTGTGTGAACCAGTCCCTTGGGCCAAATCCATCGGGCAGATACAATATCGTTCAACCAGTCGCGTACCAAGTTATGTCAGTGAGGCAGCGCACCATCTTGCTCCCAAATAAAGATGTGTTGTTCAGCTTCTTTCCATAGAGGCACAGGCCATAGCTATAGCACATCAAGATGCAAAACATCAGTGACAGTTGATTCACCAAAAAGAAAGGGCCGTAAACTTTCCATGGGGATATTTCTTGGGGCTAAGCGTGAATGACTCGCACTCGTTCAACATGTTTTGCAGTCACTCTTTGTCATTCCATACTCTTCCCATTGTGCACAGGTACACAAACAAAACTGTTTGAGTTTATCTTTTGGTGTATTATTTACAATTGTAAGTTGAATATAATAAATGCTATAATGCCTTAAAACTGGTATGTTCATTCTGAAACATCCTGTATTTATCACATAATATTCACACCTTTTTGCATGCTATCATTTGAAAAAAAAACACTCCTTTTCATACCTTAAACCTTTTATGAAATGTGATGATTGTTATGAACACAGTGATGGAAATGTTGTCCATGACCATCCATCAGATATAAAAACCAACAACTCGAGAATGAAATATCATTCTGTTCTCAGTTTTAAATGAAATTTCAGTATCTTATTTACATTTCACACAGAACAATATGTAAGTTGTCTTCAATGTGGATGATGTACTGAATGCAGAAGAGGTGTAAGGAGACAGAGATAGCTAAGAAGAAGGACTGAAATATGTGAGCAATGACAGTTTTCCCTAGTGCAAGCACAGAAAGTGGGGCATCATACAAAGGAAGGAAGGGAGTGAGGGAGGGCAGATGGAAGGAAGGAAGAAAGAGAAAGGGAGATGGAGAAAAAATCAGAAACCAAGGAGAAAACTGTGGAAGATGTTAAAGGACATATCAGGAGAGAGAAGATTTAAGAATGATGTCATAAAGACAGTGAGAAGTAGGAAGAGGGAGTACTAAATACTCAGGTCAGAAGGATGAAGATGTGTTGTAGTGAAGGACCAGTTGAAGGTCACAGTTTGTAGTAACTGACTAGAAATCATCTAACATACCCGAGGTGATGCTTGAAGTTCACAAAGGAAGTATTACAGGTCATCTGCTGTTCTTAAACTACATAAACAAATAAGGAAACAATGTGAGCAACCATCTTAGTCTGTTTGCAGATTATCCTGTAATTCACTGTCTAATAAAGTCATCAGAAGATAAAAACAAATTGCAAGTTGATTTAGACACGATACACATATTATACAGAAAGTAGCCTTGATGCTAAACAGTTAAAAAAAAGTTAGTTCCTCCACATGAATACTAAAAAAAATCCATTAAATAACACAAATTTAAAGGCTGTAGACTCAGTAAAATACTGAGGGATTACACTTACAAACAACTTAAATTGGAGTCATCACAAAGCAAATTTCAGAGGAAGCTAAATCAAAGAGTGTATTTTAATGACAGAACACTTCAAACATGCAACATATCTACTAAAGGCAATGCTTGAACTATGTTTGTACACCCTCTTCTGGAGTATTGAAGCGTGGTAAGGGGTCCTTACCTCAAAAGACTGATCAAGAACATTGAAAAAAATTCAAAGAGGAGTTTGTTTAATATTATCACAAAATAGAGCCAAGATGGCGGCAAATAGTAATGGTAAAGTTCTTAGCTTACGTAAAAACTCGTGTTTCGATGGGGGAAAAGTGTAAAAAAATACGGAAAAGTACTGAAAACCGGAATCACATGCAAGGGATGTAATAACTCGTATCATTTTTGATGTACAAAAGTGGACTCATCTGTGAAAGAAAATAATGAATTTATAACATGCTGGAACTGTAGTCAGTGCTGCATTCAGAACTCAGATAACTATCATAAACCAAAAATTTGTGACTGTAGGTGTGAATTATCTGTACTAGTCGGTGATATGGTAAGTGAAATCCAGAGCCTAAAGGCTGATGTTACTCTCTTAAATAAAAAGGTGTGTGAATTTGAACAACAGCGCCTGATGAACAACTGTAGGCCCAAACTAAAAACCAAGGAAAGCTTTCCTGCCATCATTACTCAAAACAGGTATCAAATTCTTGACGAAATAGTGGAACAAGAACAAGTTCAGTGCGTGCAAACTAGAAGTAATCCTTCAGGCAGCAAAAAAAAACTGTCAGTGATAAGATCAGAAAACACCAAGTCCCAAACTCGTGTGCAAAACGTGAAATTGAACATAAACAAGCCGTCCAAGGAAATGGAATCTGCGAAATTACATGCAAGAAATTGTCCCTAGAGAAAAACAGAAGAAACGACGACAATCAGAAACACAAGCAGGGCCGGATTCTATTATATGGAGACAGCCATGGACGTGCAATAGCACAAAACATCGCAAATATGCAAGACAACTTTGCAGCTGTAGGCCACATCCAGCCTGGAGCCCCTCTTTCTGTTGTGGTGAAGCCGTGCATGCAGGATTGTGACTCCTTCTCATCCAATGACTGTGTCGTTATTATGGGAGGTTCATATGATGTAGCAAGAAATCAAGCAAATGATGCAATTAGACATATAAAAATGGTACTGGTTAAGTTAAATGACACTAAAACAATTGTTGTCAACATTCCACAGAGGCATGATCTTATGAAACAGTCTATTGTGAACTGGGAAGTTCATAAAACAAATGACAGGATTAAAGCTCTACGTAGTAAATTTCAGAATGTGTCTCTAGTAGATGTCAGCTATCTAGAAAGGGAGCTGCATACATCTCATGGTCTGCACATGAACAAAAGAGTCAAAAAGATTGTCAGTAGCAAAATTATTGAGGAAGTCAGGCGACATTGTTCACAAAGTTATGAAAAGAAGTCCATTGCCATGGGGTGGTACAACGCACCTCAACAAAATCTGCCACAACACCAGCCACCGCTGGCAAGCCAGGGAAACTTATAAAGCCTGCTGGCCTCATTGCTAGTCCAAAATAATCCTCTAAGGTCCAGCAGGTAAAACTCAGCCTTAAAATCATACACCAAAATCTTGGTAGTCTTAGAAATAAGCATAATGATCTAGATGTAATTTCACGGATTGACAAACCTGATATAATAGTTGTAACTGAACATTGGGACAACGAAGCTCTGATTAGCATTAGTCAACCACTGTGTATGAAATTCTGCACAGCCTTCAGTAGAAAAGACAAGACTGGGGGATGTGTAGCAATTTTCACTGTAAATGAAAGTAATTTTAATGTTATTGATGTGAGTGCCTTCTGCTTGGAAGGAGTCTCAGAATTTGCTGCAATAAACCTAAAATGGGGTAGAGGTAACACAACAGTTATCAGTGTTTACAGGCCACCTGCAGCAAATACAGATACCTTTTTTGTAAACCTTTCTGACTTGCTTGTATATATAGACACAACATTTTCTGGACCAAATGATCATGTAAATATTATAGTTACAGGGGATATACAAATAGATTTATTAACAAATGATGTCAGCACCAAAAAGTTACATCGTCTGTGTGACGAATTTAACCTGACCCCACTCATTTTGGAACCCACTAAAGAAATTGGCAATAGTAAAACATGTCTTGACAACATAATAACAAACATGACCCACCTATCCCACAGCGCATTGGTTTTAAAACTAGCCATCTCAGATCACCATGCAGTACAGTTTAAATTGGAGCTCCATGACGCCCCCACTGCCACCACAAAGCAACAGTTTGTAACTAAAAGAATAATGTATAATGACAACATAAATAGACTAAACTGCATGCTACCACAAATAAAATGGTTTGAAAATAATAGCTTTTCATATGATAGCATTGCTGCTGACTTCTATTACTGCTTTGATACCACATGCCCAGTTGTAATCACAAAAATGAAACAAACAAAAAATATAAACAAAAATATTTGGGTAAATAGTAAAAGCGAGGGAAAAATTAAAACTACTCCACAGTGCAATGCTGAATAATAGAGAGATTCCTGAGCTAAAGGAAGCCTTCAAAATATATCAAGCACTCTATAAGGACTTACTCACACAGACCAGGAGCAACTATGTTGCAAATAAGCTTCAAAACTCACACAACGTAACTGCTGGCATCTGGGCAGTCATAAACAGTTTTAGAACCTGCAATGACAAATCCTGTATGGACTTTACTATTAACCACAATGGCATGCTCATAAAAGACCAACTGGAAATTGCAGATATTTTTAATGAATATTTTTCTTCCGTAGGGGAAGCCATAAATGACAAACATAAAAACATGCACTACAGTTTTAAAGGTAATACATGTGACCATAGTATATATCTAGCCCCCACAAACTGTGCAGAAATAATGGGCATCATTAGCTCTCTAAAACCCTCTAATTCAGCTGGGCATGATGGCCTAAATACTAATGTTTTAAAAGCCTGTAGCCAAAATGTCTATGTACCTCTGTCTGCAGCAGTCAACAATATAATAGAATCAGGCACCTTTCCAGACAGACTAAAAATAGCACAGGTAACACCCATTTTTAAGAAAGGTGACAACAACAAAATAGAAAACTACAGACCAGTCTCAATCCTTCCTGTCTTTTCCGAAATAGTTGAGAAAGTTATATAAAACAGGATTATAAACTTTCTTAACAAACACAACTTGATGTTCGAAAATCAAAATGTATTCCTAAAAGGTAAATCAACTAGCACTGCAGCTGCTCAACTAACTGAAGAGGTGTTAGGGGATATCGAAAGCAAGGAACATGTGGCAGGTGCATACCTAGACCTGGAAAAAGCCTTTGATTGTGTGAACGTTGACATCCTATTAGACAAGCTATGGAACATGGGAATTAGAGGCGCTGCTTATGACCTAATAAAGTGTTATATGAGCAATAGAAAACAGTTTGTTCTACTTAAAAGTGAAAGTGGTGTCTACATATCAGAGATCACTTGCATAAAATATGGCGTGCCCCAGGGCTCAGTGTTGGGCCCCCTTCTGTTCTTGATCTATGTAAATGATATTAAATACTGTACTATAAATTACAAAATTGTTCTGTATGCCAATGACACGTCCATTGTATGTAAAAAGGAATCATGTAATGAACTAGAGGCCGAGTGCAAAATGTGACAAAAGAAATTGTTCAGTTTTTTAATGAAAGCCACTTAAATGTAAGCACCAGTAAAACATGTTTGATGGAGTTTAACAAAAGTAGTCTGAATAATGAAATTAAATTATACATGGGCAACGAATTGGTAAAGAAAGAGTCTAGCGTAAAATTCCTTGGCATTACAATCCAAAGCAACCTGAAATGGGACACACATATTGACTCCCTAGCAACCAAGTTTTCAAAAAATATATTTGCAATCACTACTATTAGCAAGTTCTGTAGAGACACCGTAGTCCTAAAGACTGCATACCATGCTCTTTTCTCCTCTCACTTGAACTACGGTATTGAAATTTGGGGGGCAACAACCAAAGCTAATCTAGATAAGCTACTCATTCTTCAAAAAAGGGGTGTGAGAATAATCTGTGGAGCAAAATATAAGGAATCTTGTCGCAACTTGTTCCGAAAAATTGAGGTGTTAACTGTTATAAACACATACATTCTAAAAGCCATATTGCTTGTGAAAAGACTGCACCCAAACACTTATTCAGATTTCCACCAGTACAACACTAGAAATAAAGATAGATTTTACATTGGCAGCCACAGAACAGCACTTTACGAAAAGGGGCCTCAGTACGCAGGTATAAAATTAGCTAATGCACTGCCTAGTGCAGTCATGGCTCTTCCTACAACTAAACTGAAACATCAGCTTAAGGAATTTTTAGTAAAACACCCTTCCTACACATTAGAAGAGTACCATACTTGTATGAAGAACAATAAATGCTTTGTGAAATTATGTGAATAGAAATCAGTAAACATCTTATTGTAATTTTGTTGTAAAGTAATGACGTATTCAGAAGAATGTGTCTTGTGTATTGTACAAATAACTTTAATCATTACTGTTTCTTTGTACATGTGCAGAGTACCATTCGATGTTGAATAAAGCTACTATTATTATTATTATTATTATTATTGTCACAGAGATGATAAGCAAGTTAAGGTGGCAGTCAATAAAATAAGGATTTTTTCACTGATGTAAGATCTTTCATGAAATTTCAATCACTGACTTTTTTCTCTGAATATCAAAATGTTTTATTGACTCTCACCTACACAGGAAGAAATGATCATCATTATAAAATACGAGACATCAGAACTCGCATGGAAAATTTAAGTGTTCATTTTTCCCATACACTATTCAAGAGTGGAACAGTCAAACAATAGACTGAAAGTGCTTCTAAACTCGCTCTCTTCACTAACGATATTCTCAGTGCTGTGGATTTAGGAAATACAAACTGATTTGGTGTTTCTAGTCTTTCAAAAACTGTTTGATTCAGCAGCATATCAACTTCCTCTCAAGAAAACATTCTTATACAATATCTAACATGGTTTGCTAATGGACTGACAGGTGGGACACACTACCTTACCCTGAAAGCAAGAGATTAGAGTTTAACATCCCAAAAACAGTGCTGTCATTAGAGACAGAGCCCAAGCTCGGATTACAAAAGGTTGGGGAAGGAAATTTGCCACGCCATTTTCAAAGAAGCCACCCCACTATTTACCTGGAGCAATTTAGGTAAATCATGGGAAACATAAATCTGGATGGATGGTTGGGAATTTAAACCATGTCCTCTCTTATCCTGGATGAAGCCTCATGAACAAACACTGAAGTGAAACTGATGGGTCTCAAAGAAGTGTGATAGGATCTTAATAATGAAAAATTCAAAACTGCGCTCTCACGGCCTTTAAAAATGTTATATAATTGACCACATGTTTAATAAGTCAAAACTAGAGTCAGTCATGTCACACAAAGATTTGCACTTAACAATGCATATAGAGATGAACTGGGAATGACCACATATGCTCAGCTGCAGGGATTCCCAGGCAGGGCACTAGAAAACTGCATTTAGCCTACAAAAGAGACTGCAAACAAATCCTATGTGATCCATACTTCAATACTGCTGAAGTGTAGAGTATGGTGGACCAACAGGATACATCAAGGATATACAAAGAAGGATGGTCCAAATATCACAGGCTTGGATGACTGGGCAGAAAGCGTAACAAACTGTCAAAACATCTTAACTTGCTGACACTCTGAGAATACATCATACATCTCATGAGGACCTGTTTACAATAATTCAAGAACTTACTTTCAGGGCAGAAACTATGATTATTCTTCAGCTTCAAAAAAAATCGGAGCAATAACAAGTCACACAGATGTGTGTAGTCCCTTTCCCTATGTTTCATTGATAAACTGAATGGGAAGAAACTAATACATGATACAATAAAAAGTATCCTCGCCTCGAACTTCACAGTGACCTGCAGAAAATAGATACTGATGTTTCAAACTTGTGTGCACAAATACACAGAATGACCTGATTCTGTTCAACTACTCTTTCAGAGATTACAATGATTGATCATTTACAACTTTTACAACTGGGTATCTATCTGGTGTGATTTAATTTACAAAAAATTACATAAAGCTAGTTATGTTGGAGGCAGATACCAAACCATGATTGCAAGAAAATTTAACTGCTCTATAGAGCAGGCAGCTACAAAATATCACTATGATTGGTGTTTAAATATGGTTCATCGGTTCAATTAAGACACAGGAGACACGAAGAAAAACTGTGGGTTTCACTGTAGGTTTGTATGGTCAAAGTGATAAAACCAAGGAATGTTTATGGAACTGCAATAAGAAAGATGTTGTGTATCACAAGAAAACATACCCTCACTGTACAGGCATTTCACACTGAGACTACAAAAATATTACTTCATTCCATATAAAAATGTAATGACTATGAGAGAAAAACAATACTAGAAAGTTGGCACAAAAGTAGAGAGAGTCTCACTGGAGTTTCTTAGAAACCTTAATCATAGACTGGGAGACTCAAACGTTTATAATGGGTGGCACAGACAAAGAATCCAGTGAAATTTTTTTAAGTGCATTATCTGAAAACTACCTTGAGCAGTTAAACAGAGAACCGACTCATGGCGATAACATATTAGACCTTCTGGTGACAAACAGACCCAAACTATTTGAAACAGTTAACGCAGAACAGGGAATCAGCGATCATAAAGCGGTTACTGCATCGATGATTTCAGCCGTAAACAGAAATATTAAAAAATGTAGGAAGATTTTTCTGTTTAGCAAAAGTGACAAAAAGCAGATTTCAGAGTACTTGATGGCTCAACACAAAAGTTTTGTCTCAAGTACAGATAGTGTTGAGGATCAGTGGACAAAGTTCAAAACTATCGTACAATATGCATTAGATGAGTATGTGCCAAGCAAGATCGTAAGAGATGGAAAAGAGCCACCGTGGTACAACAACTGAGTTAGAAAACTGCAGCAGAAGCAAAGGGAACTTCACAGCAAACATAAATAAAGCCAAAACCTTGCAGACAAACAAAAATTACACAAAGCGAAATGTAGTGTGAGGAGAGCTATGCGAGAGGCGTTCAATGAATTCGAAAGTAAAGTTCTATGTACTGACTTGGCAGTAAATCCTAAGAAATTTTGGTCTTACGTCAAAGCGGTAGGTGGATCAAAACAAAACGTCCAGACACTCTGTGACCAAAATGGTACTGAAACAGAGGATGACAGACTAAAGGCCGAAATACTAAATGTCTTTCTCCAAAGCTGTTTCACAGAGGAAGACTGCACTGTAGTTCCTTCTCTAGATTGTCGCACAGATGACAGAATGGTAGATATCAAAATAGACAACAGAGGGATAGAGAAACAATTAAAATCGCTCAAAAGAGGAAAGGCCGCTGGATCTGATGGGATACCAGTTCGATTTTACACAGAGTACACAAAGGAATTTGGCCCCCCTTCTTGCAGCGGTGTACCGTAGGTCTCTAGAAGAGCGTAGCGTTTCAAAGGATTGGAAAAGGGCACAGGTCATCCCCATTTTCAAGAAGGGATGTCTCTAATGTTGATCAGCTGTAGAATTTTGGAACACGTATTATGTTTGAGTATAATGACTTTTCTGGAGACTAGAAATCTACTCTGTAGGAATCAGCATGGGTTTCGAAAAAGATGATCGTATGAAACCCAGCTTGTGCTATTCGTCCACGAGACCCAGAGGGCCATAGACATGGGTTCCCAGGTAGACGCCGTGTTTCTTGACTTTCGCAAGGCGTTTGATACAGTTCCCCACTGTCATTTAATGAACAAAGTAAGAGCATATGGACTATCAGACCAATTGTGTGATTGGATTGAAGAGGTCCTAGATAACAGAACGCAGCATGTCATTCTCAATGGAGAGAAGTCTTCCGAAGTACGAGTGATTTCAGGTGTGCCGCAGGGGAGTGTCGTAGGACCGTTGCTATTCACAATATTCATAAATGACCTTGTGGATAACATCGGAAGATCACTGAGGCTTTTTATGGATGATGCTGTGGTATATCGAGAGGTTGTAACAATGGAAAATTGTACTGAAATGCAGGAGGATCTGCAACAAATTGACGCATGGTGCTGGGAATGGTAACTGAATCTCAATGTAGACAAGTGTAATGTGCTGCGAATACATAGAAAGGAAGATCCCTTATCATTTAACTACAATATAGCAGGTCAGCAACTGGAAGCAGTTAATTACATAAATAATCTGGGAGTAGGCGTTAGGAGTGATTTAAAATGGAATGATCATATAAAGTTGATCGTCGGTAAAGCAGATGCCAGACTGAGATTTATTGGAAGAATACTAAGGAAATGCAATCCGAAAACAAAGGAAGTAGGTTACAGTACACTTGTTCGCCCACTGCTTGAATACTGCTCACCAGTGTGGGATCCATACCAGATAGGGTTGATAGAAGAGATAGATCCAATGGAGAGCAGCACGCTTCGTTACAGGATCATTTAGTAATCGCGAAAGCATTACGGAAATTATAGATAAACTCCAGTGGATGACTGCAAGAGAGACGCTCAGTAGCTCGGTACGGGCTTTTGTTGAAGTTTCGAGAACATACCTTCACCGAGGAGTCAAGCAGTATATTGCTTCCTCCTACGTATATCTCGTGAAGAGACCATGAGGATAAAATCAGAGAGATTAGAGCCCACACAGAGGCATACCGACAATCTTTCTTTCCACGAACAATACGAGACTGTAATAGAAGGGAGAACTGATAGAGGTACTCAAGGTACCCTCCGCCACACACTGTCAGGTGGCTTGCGGAGTATGGATGTAGATGTAGATTTACGATAAACAAAAGCTGGCTAGAGCAAAACATGTACATAAATATGGTATGGAAAGTTCTGGCAGAATGTAATTTAGAAGGCAAGGTAAGAAGTCACCAAATAGCAGGGGCACTGAGTTCTCGAATGGGTTGAGAAATTGTGTTGAGTGGAATGGGAAAGGGGAGATAGGAAGCAAGGAGCAGCGCAGAGGATTTGAGAACGTTAGCTGATGGCTTGGAGGAAGGTAGCAGGTGTATGAACAGAAATGCAGGTGGGAGAGGTATCAGTGGCATTGGATAGGGAAGCAATACACAGCTGCCAGCACTGCTGATTTCAGTAGCTGCTTCAGAATTTTTGCCATCTGGTTCCTACCCCCCACCACTAACTACATAGAAGGGAGACGTACTTGCAACAAATAGTTGTTCCTGCAATCCTCCTGGCCTCAACTTCCACTAACCCCCTGGCCCATGTCCAGCTCCAGAACCTTCACTACACTCAACCTGCATCCACACAATCTTCCTCTCAAACTCTCTTCCTTTGTCACTCACTCTCAATTCACTCCTCTGCATCATCATCATCGTACACTATACAAACTCGATGGTGCCAGTATTTGTGTCTCACATTTTTACCCCTCTTATTGTTATGCAAGTTGACTAAGTTTGCGCATGAGATTGCTAGACTGAAGTTATGTTTTGACACCTATGGACTGGTATGCTTGTCCATTCAAGCAAAATAACTATGGTCAAGGTTCCCACCACTGTGTCAAGCAAACTAACCATTGCAGAAGTTTCTACCAATGTCTATCAATTTTGCCAGACCTGTGTACTTGCTTGTATTCAGTTTAACCAATGTGCACGGTGAATTAGTTATGTGAATTTTTTCAATTTTCTTGTGGTTCAGGACAATTATTTTAATGTAAACTTACTGACTTTTGTTTCATGGTGCAAAGTGAGAATGTGTGCTGAAAAGTAATGCCTCCTAATTTTTTACGTGAAATCTCAGAGGTTTTTTTTTTAAATAAAACAAAAGTTATTAACATTCTACATCTTTATCCATAAAGTCTAAATTTTTATTTCTCATCATAGTCACCCTGGCTACAAATATATTTCTCCCAGGAGACGAGTTTGTTGGTACCATCACTGTCAAATGTTTTGACTTTGTTGACGGAGTCAGAACCTCACTTCTGCTTGCGCCAGTTCGTCATTCTCTAAGTGAAGTCCTTGAAGGCATTAAGTTTTGGAAACAGATGAATACCTGATGGGAACAAGTTGGGCTGTGCGGAAGATAATCAATGACAGTGAACCCAAGGCATCAGATTATTACAGGTGTCACAGCACTCATGTGTGATTTGGCATTGACATGCTGAAGGAGAGGATGCTCCACATGTGTATGGACTCTTTGAATTCAAAGCTCGATTACAGCACAATGTTTCTCATGCACCAACATAGTAACGTTACACACCACCACGTTAAACACTACAATTTGGAGCACTCTAGTGGCAGAGGGCTGCAAATATGTACATGAAGACTAAAGATGTAAAATGTTAACATCCTTTGTTTTCTTTAAAAAGTTTTAAAAGTTTCCATAAAAAAATTGGAGGTATTACGTTTCACCACACTCTTGTACTTACATATGTGTTATAAATAACTGCTGACAGAGAAGAGCAAGCCATAAAATTAACTGTACAAGAATTTCTGTGCCAAATTTGGAAATTCCTTCTAATAATGATTACTTACCAAATGAATATTACTGGTTGACTTAAACATTTCCTTTCACTCTCAACTGGTACTTATATATGTAGGCAAATTACTTAGGATCTCATTTGACTGTCTGCATGCTGTTTCACAAAGTAGTTACACTGCTGTTGATGTTAACACTACAGATGTTACACACACATGATCTCCTAAGCATTATGACTGATTTGGCAGGTCTGTTATCTGATCTATTCCTACTGTCACTACTGAAATCTGTAACAACAGATTTTTGTGGCATAAAATCATTGGACAACTGTAAAGCAATAATTTTATTGGGTATGAGGATGCAAGTAAGTTTTAACAAACTGCCCTCAAAAAAATAAGATAGAAGTATGGAAACATTCAGAAGCTTAAAATAATAATTTTGCTGTACTTTTATTACTGGATTCAAGATTTGAAATGATTTTTCCTTTGATTTGGAGCCTAAACATACACTTTCCCTTTCCCTGATCCCTCAATAATAGAAAACTCAAAAACCCAATGGGCTTGATATTCAACATTGCTTTTAATGTTATCTATTTTGTTGTTAGGTCTCCTTTCTGCAGTTGCATTTATACAAGTAATAAATGTCAGATACCACCTTTTGCGACTAAAAAAATCTTATCTAGACTACATTAATTTATTTTTATTTCACAGTATCTTAAAAGGTCAGATTTTTTGTTTCTACTTCTTTACTTCTACATATTAGTGTTCAACTTTAGTACACTGCACTTCACTGACAATGACTATATTTTCCTTTTATGCTGTGCAGGATTACTTTCTACCACAAGGTGCAAATGGATCTACACAATATGAAAATATATTCAGTGTCAGTGAAGTGCAGTGTACTAAAATCAAAACCTATGTGTAGAAAAAATCACAAAAATATTATAAACAATGCTACAAACTGTGGCATACAATGTATTATTATTTGTCAACGTTTATTCATATTGGATTAAAATCAGAGATGACATTCATTGCTCAACATTAAGGTTGTCTTCAGCACAAAAGGGTTTGTACAATGCTGCAACAAACATTTTTGATCACTTACCCAGTGATATAAAATGTATGACAGACAGCAAATTAAAATTTGAAAATGTACTGGGAAAGTTTCTCCTTGACAACTCCTTTTATTCTGTTGAAGAATTTCTATTACTATAATGCATAAAAGATGGCAGTTAGGAATTACTAACACACATCTGTACATCTTCTCTTTTTGTAATAAATAAATAAGTAAAAATAGAAAAACTTAGAAATGTTCTTCATACAACCATACATACAAATTAATTTGTGATGTGAATGTAAAATGACTTGTCCACATCATTATGATCTATCGTGCAAAATGATCCATGGAACATGTAAGTCACTAACTAAAGGTGCCCTAAAAGTTTGAAATTTACAGTGGTGCCACTGAGTATGTACTCCTACTTGGGAACCACTGTACCATGCAAGAGTTACCAAGGAATAACACATCTACAGCTGTTGACGAGAACAAAATTTAAACTAGAGAAAGTACCGTAATATGGTTCTAAGCACTTTTCTCCACCTGCAGGCAATTTTACGTCCCTGACTAGACTACCAAATGGCTTCATCAGTATCTATTTCATTGGAGTCCTAGTCACGTGCAAATAAAAATGTGGGTGTGTGAAGTTTTTTGCAAGCAGTGAGACAGAGAATATTTTCCAGTGTTGCCAGTATACACTCTGTCCCTGTCCAACAACACAGGCTCCAGCCACTGGCCACCCTGGTAACTGGTAACAATGGGATAATGCCATGTTGGGCCACTATTTCTATTTCTGACTCTCCCCAGATATATTCATAAGCTCAGTTAATTGAAGTTGTCATTTCTTAACACATTACTTGTTGCAATTGCTTTATGCTGCCCATAATAAACCCTATAATAGCTAAGTAACTTCACCAATCTAAACTAATGTGAAAATCAAAACCAAAGGTTCTATGCACATCTATATGTATATGTTACAGGCAGAGTGGTGCTACTGGATGGAGCATATCACAAGATGTTCCTTGCCACTACACATCACCCCAGCACCCGCCTTCATACGCCCACTTGACAATTTGTTAATCTAAGGTCAAGGCAATGAAATTCACTATTTTTCTGAATCAAATTTTATCAATTTATTTTCTAACCAAATGAAATTGGTGGTTGCTCTCAGTTTTTCAGTTAATGAGTAAATGTCTACAATATGTGTAGGTCTATTTGTGCATCTCATATAATTAAAGGAAGTAAAGTAGCTTCAATTAATAGTTAATTTATTAATGTAGTGGTGATGGAGGGGGGATTGGGGGTATAAATTGTAGAGGGAGAGCCAGGTTTCAGTACAGCACACAAGTTCAAATGGTTGCAGTAGTCATGCTGAGTTGAAGAGACTTGGTAGTTAGTTACAAGTTCCCTGGATCGTTTGAACAATTCTTTTATAGAAATGATGTGAAATGACTCAGTTTACAGGATGTGTACACATGACTGGTGTTAACATTAATGAACACATTATTTTCTTAGTCCTACTCATGAAAATAGACTTTGAATAAGATTTTTTTGACTGGCTTTCATCTTTTTAAATATAAATTTGTCAACAGAATAAAAGAAGTTGCCCAGGAGAAATGATTTTAATTTAGATTTAAAAACTTGCTTTGCTACGTGTCAGACATGTTATGGTATTAGACAAATGATCAAAAAAAGTTTTTGCTGCACAATGAACTCCTTTCTGGGCCACTAACAGCTTCAGCAGTGGGCAATAAAGGTCATTTTCCCCCTCTAGTTTTGGAGGCATGGACATCACTGTTCTTCTCAAATTAAGACGAATTCTTTATGATGAATTTCATTGGCAAATATATGTATTGTGACAGTGCAGTTAAACTGTCCAGTTCCTTAAAGAGGTACCCACACGACACCTGTAGATATGCACCACACATTATTCCTACTGCTCACTTTTGTGTAATCAATACTTTCCTTCTACGTGATGAGTTATTCCAGAAAATTATTCCATAAGACATTAGTAAGTGGAAATATGCAAAATACATCAGGAGCTTAATTCACTAGTTTCCAAGATTATCAGTTATACAAAGAGCAAATGTAGCTGAACTTTGTTTGAGAAGCTCAGAAATGTGCTTCTTCCAGTTTAAGTTTTCACCAGTACATATGCTCAAAAATTTGGAGCATTCTAAATTTTTTACTGACTGCTGCTCATTTGCTATATCAACTGTTGGTATGAGTGTATTTGTTGCAGAGAACTGAATATAGAGTTTTTTCAAAATTTAGGGAGAGTCAATTTTATAAGGACCAATTTATAATTATATGGAAAATATTGTTTACAATCTCTTCTGTTGTTTTCTCTCTGACCGAATTTATTATAACACTTAGTGTTGCCTGCAAAAAGCACCAATTCTGGTTGTAAAGAATGATCGAAACCAGCTGTGCGGTAAAACCATCAATTCCATAAAACATGAGTTTTCTAAGATCGTAACATGATCTATACAATCAAATGCCTCGGAAAGATCACAAAAAATTCCAACAAGTGATATTTCATTATTTAAGGTTTGTACTATTTGATGATTGAAAGAATAAATAGCATTCTCAGTTGATCAATTATTCTGGAATCCAAACTGTGATAAGTAAACTGTTTCTATTTAAGTGTGAGACTACTCTTAAATTCATGACCATTTTTAATATTATGGAAAAAGATGTCTGTAAGAAAATTGGACAATAATTGTTTATTTCTGTCTTATCGCCTTTCTTGTGAAGAGGTTTAACAACTGCATATTTTAACCTGTGTCAGTGATGCATTAGATATGCCACTAGGACCTTTCTTATTCAGATGGTACAACTTTTCAGAATTTTGTTTGAAATTCCATCATAATTGCAGTGAAGGATGTTGGTGCTACTTCTAGTTGCTCTAAGTTTTGTGGAATGACATTTTTAATCTAGTCTCTTGCTTCTTCAGTTGAAAAATTTAATCCTATTTTTCCTGCTACATTTAGAAAGTGATTGTGAAAAGTACTCACAGTGTATGAGTTATCAGTCACAACATTGTCATTTAGTTTAATCGTTAGAGTATCTTGTACACTGACTGGCTGTCCTGCCTCCAGTTTAACAATATTCCACATAGTCCTTATCTTGTTACCTGTATTATTTATTTCCATTAGGACATGCATACTTCTGAATGACTTTCCTTAACATGGATTACAACAGGTATTAGAATCTCTTGTGCAGAGAAAAGAAGATTACACAATATAGCAAAGACCCAGAACGTGCCTCATTAATTTCATTTGTACCTGAAGAATTACAAATTAAAATTACAAATTAACCTGACCACAATGCTCTATTGCAGAAACTTGACCAATTAGCAATTAGAGGTATATCCAATGAGTGGCTCAGGACATACCTATGTGGTCGCAAAAAGGTGGTTGAAGTGCAATATACTGACCATAACAAAATCAGCTACTATTATTCAGGCTATGAAAATGTAAAATATGGCATCCCTCAAGGATCAGTATTAGGACCAATTCTGTTTCTCCTCTATGTCAATGATTTTATGTACAACAAGTATTGTCAAACTACCCTCCAATTTGTAGACGATACAAGCTTCCTTATTAGTGGTAAAACAGAAGAAAAACAAAAAGACTCCGCTAGCCAAACAATGAACAGTGTAGAACAGTGGTTCAGCTATAACAAGCTAAACAAAGAAAAGACAGTTGCACTGAACTTCTATAATCTAAAAGGAAGACACAACCCAGACATACAAATAGAACTTAGGGACAGAGTTCTTGAAAGTGTTGACAGGACAAAATTTCTGAGACTCTGGCTCCAGAACAACACAAAATGGGAGGTACACATTGAATATTTGCAAAGAAAACTAAGCAAAACCTGCTACATGACAAGGATCTTAAAAACTTGTTGCAGCAAAGCCAGCCTGTTACATGTATACTACTCCTATGTGCATTCTGTAATTAAATATGGCATAATCTTCTGGGACAATGAAACAACAAATATTAAACTTTTCAGGATGCAAAAAGGATGTTAAGAATTATTGAAGGGGTAAACAATATGAAATCATGCAGACCCATATTCAAAAAACCGTCAGTTCTTCCTGTTCCTTGCATTTTTATCTATGAAACATCAGTTTTCATCAAACAATATATTGATAGACACCCAGATATCTTATTAAAAATGAAGATATACATCCATACAATACAAGGCAAAAATCTGACCTTCATATGAAACAGGTGAGATCATCATTGTGCCAAAAAGGCACACTACATACTGGGATAAAGATTTACAATAATCTGCCTAACCATATTAAATCAGTAGGTAAACTCAGTAGTTTTAAGGCTGAACTAAAGGCATATTTAATTGATCATTGCTTTTACAGTTTGACAGAGTGCCTAGGAGCCAAACAACAAAAATAAAGATGCATTATGAATATTCTACTTTGTATGTTGCCTCTAATGTTTGTTGTATGTATGATTCTTTGCTAAATTGCTTCAATATCTAGTCCTTAGGAATGCAATGCAAACTGTATTTTATCTTGTAAGTACCTAACCATGTCCAATATCCTTGTATATATTCTATACATGTAGGATTTGAAGGGCTAAATAAATAAATTCTTGATTATTTTTTGTAGTATACAAGTAATGTCAGATCTCAATATACTCTGGTCTTTATATAAATTTCCCTCTTACTCTTACACCAGATTTTAATTCCCTTAGTCATCCACGGCTTTTTTTATTAATCTCGTGGATAACATTTTAGGAAAGCAACTTTCAAAGAATGACACAAAATTACTATGGAATAAATTTAATTTGATATTAGCATCTCTTCTTTCTATATATGCATTATCCCATACCATCTCTTTTAACTTAGTCTTAAAACATCGTATCCTGTACTCATTAATAAGCCTCACTGCTTTCTATGAACCTGTCTCAGAGGGCTGCAATGTGTCATATTTTTTATTTCCACTAATTGTGCAACATAACAGGGTAGTCCCTTAGTCTTGCACAGGACAGACCAGCATGGACAGCTGTATCAAACAAGTTTTCAGACTGAAGCCCACTACCACCACAACAATAACATCATCATACAGAATTTTAATGAACTGTTTCTGGGCAATAAATAATTGGGTGTTACTGAATTTCTGGTTCATTATGATTCTTTTTTTTTTTTTTTACTTTATGATGTATTAGGCAACATTGTATTATTTTTTGAGTTGTCACCACCATGTCAAATGAATATATATACCGAATAATTCTAAATATACTATATAATTGAAACAAAGATGCAAAAATGCCTTTCCTGGTGTAACATATTCTCTTTGGTTCACCTGTAGTCAAACAACTTTTAAAGATTACTTGTAATATATATCCTAAAGGGGTCTTGCCTTCATTCGCAGTAACCAGCCAGTTACTACGCTTAACGGCCACAGCAAACATAAGTCGGGCCACTACGGCAAGCATTGTGCACACTGACATTCAAACTGTGCACATGCAACTACATGAGGCAGCTGCCAGGGGCATCACCTGGTCCAATGTGCACGTGCAGCACTACGTCAGCGACACCAGATGGGGACAGCATCTTTATAAGGATAGGCACAGTCCTCCAGGCCCTCAGTCATTAATGTTTTTGAGATGTGTAACTATCACCATTCCACAACACCTACACACTACTCTTGTTGCTGTCATTCTGTGACCCAATAAATTATATCTCTTTTATGGTCATGTATTTCGTTGCATTTCTAGTTACAACACAAGTGGTGACATGAGAGGTTTAAATTTTCCTGCGTTTCAGATACTGTGATTTTTCTGCCATTTGGTTCTTCGATAGAGGCTTTTCTCAAGTCACTTTTGCACCAGCATGAGGCTTATATGGCCATATCACAACAGGTGTTGGCTATAGCGACTCAGGTGTGAACTTTTCATGGCATTCTGAGTGGTCAACAAGGATGTCTGTAAAGCTCTTTTCTTATCATGGGTATCTCCTTGTATGCATCACTTACGCTGCCAGTTGGCTCCTATGCAGGAACTAGCATCACTTTCTTTTGATAGTATATGTAGTTCGCTGTGCTACTATCACCAAAAGCAGACTTATGTGATCACTGCAAGTTTTGAATTCTACCAATGCTGCAAACAGCCACAGAAATCATACTGCACTTGGAAAGCCAAGATTCACAGCTTCAGTCATGTCAGTCCAACACAGCTAAGTCTCAGGAGTCTTATGGGGTTAACAAGGTCAGGGACGCAATCATTCTATTGGCCCCAGGCAAGTAGCTGCATCAACCTTCAGCTTGAGGATCTTACACTGGAAACGGTTTTGAATACTGCACAGTCATTCCCTAGTCACAGGCTACCAGTTAGAGGCTTAGAACCCTTTGTTGACAGCATGCAGTCCCAGGGCATGTAGCCTGGCACACTGACGAAAGAGGAGGTAATCGCAGTACAAACAAGCCAACCAGGCCAATGCAGACCCCCCACCCCCATCCCCCACATAGTTATAGCAAGAATTCATGGACGTCGACATTTCTACTGTTCCGCCGTCATGTTCACCATTATCTGCAGGCCAGAACAAATTTTTCATTGAAGTGCAGGTAATGGATTATCCGTTATTCCTACAAGTTGACACAGGATCCACTGTGTCCCTACTCAACTCAATGCTAGGCTCGAGTCCCCACTGTCCGCATGCGTCAAGGAGTTGATTGGTAAGCTGCAACAAACAGCAGATTCCTATTCTCGGCCAATTCAAAGGTGACACAGATTACAACTCAGTTGTCCACTGCATTATGTAGTCGGTGGTTACGAGAACAAGTATTAAAAAGACATTTTGGTTGGACGCCTTCACTGCTTTTGGTTTTTCTATTATGGATGCGATGTATCTAGTGTCAGATCACAAATTGTATTCTTTGTGTTACGAATTTTCAGGTCTGTTTGCCCCAGAGTTAGCTTGTGAAAAAATTTCATGGCACACATCACACTCAAACCCTCCGCCCACCCTCGTTTTCTTTTGGAAGCAGCCAGTTCCTGTGGCTTTGTGTAACCAGGTTAAGTCAGAGACGAATCGCTTAATGCCACTGGGCGTGATTAGACCCATTTCTTCCGCCCTTAGTGACCGTTAAGAAACCTTGCTGTCAGCTTCAGCTCTGTGGTGACTTGAGGTCACTATCAATGTCATCAATCAGTAATAGATACGTATCCCCTGCTTCATCTGGAAGAGTTGCTCACAAAACCGGCTGGGCATCAATTCTTTTCAAAAACAGACATGGCAGAAGCCTACTTTCGGATTTCATTGGACGAGGCCTCAAAACAGTTTATTGTGGTTATTATGCTTTTCGACATTTATCAGTATCACTGGCTAATTTTAGAGGTCCCTCATGTGCCTGCTCTCTTTCAATGTTTTTTTAGAACAGACTATAACAGTTCTTCCTCACTGCATTAATTATCTTGATGATAGTGTGACAGGTGCTACCACAGAGGATCACCAATATAACCTCCATTCTTTGTTTACCGTTCTACAGGCAGTGGACCTCAAATGTATTGTCACTAAGTCTCAGTTTTTCCAGCCCTCCATTGTGCATTTGGATCATGAAATTTCTGGGCAAGGCATGTGCCCCACGGACAACATGTTATCATCATTATGGCTTTGCCCCATCTGTCTACTCTACGAGAAATTCAGGCATTGCTCAGCAAAGTGGCTTACTGTCACAAATTTATTCCCAGAGTGACTACTATTACCCAAACTTGCATCTGCTGTTTCAGAAACATGCTTCTTTTGTTTGGTCTGCAGCTTCTGAGTGCACTTTTGTGCTGTTTAAGAATAGTCTTTGCTCCACACCATGTCTTGCAACATTTCAACCTGACACTCACCTGATCCTGGCCATGGATATGTCCAATTATGGGGTGGGGACAGTTTTGGCCCATCCCTATTCAGACATCTCCAAATAGCCTATTGCCTGTGCATTGAAATCACTCAACTTGGCTCAGCAACATTATTCTCAGGTGGGGGGGGCGGGGGGGGGGGGGGGAGCCTCTTGCTATTGTATATACCTTTTAAAAAGATTCAAGCTCTCTTGTATTCTGCAAAATGACATTTAAATATCAACCATAAGACCTTGATTTTCCTGTGTAGCCCATCAGCTTCCTTACTGGGTTGTGGTTCCAGTGGCTCTGCAGTGGGAGATCCTCCGCTTACTACATTAGGAGCACTGGGAGAGCTCCTGCACAAAACTGTATGCATACTGCCATGTGTTTCGGCTAGACATCAATCCAGAGGTGGAACACCTTGTTGTGGTCAGCCACAAGAGTTCCAGTCAGTGGCGAAGTGCATCTTTTTTGCCGTTGCTGACCTTCCACAGCCTTGGGAAAGAGTCCATATCAATTTCACTGATATTTTTAGACACTTTTCGGTTATTAGCAATTTATACTTTTTCTCATTTTCCTTATGTCATTTGTTCACCATTCATGACAGCAGATGTGACTGTCAAGAGCATGTCGAAGATATTCTCCACAGAAGGCTTGTCTTGCACCCGGGTTTCAGACAATGGTTCTCAGTTTGTGGCACAATCATTAAGGACTTTTGTACACATAACGGTATTTGCCATGTCATCGCACCTCTTTTCCATCCACATTTGAATGGCAAGTTGCAATGCCCTGTCCAAACGTTTAAGATGCAGGTGTTCAAGTATATAGAAGACTTCACAGCCAGGGACTTTTTTTTGTTTTTTTTTTTAATGTTCTTACAGAACAATGCCCATTGGGTCCAAGAGCCCTCCCAAACTCATGCACAGCCATCAGATGTGGATTCCGCTCATTCTCTTGCTGCCAGACAGACATTTCTCAGGGGCACCAGTTGCTTCAATGTTTGCATCTGACACACCAATCTCGGCCACAGTGTCTGGACAGTACCCACACTGGATTCCAGCCATCATACACAGTCGGCATGGTTCCTACAGATTCATGGTTCGCACTGAAGATCGACTCATGGCACATCACCAGAATCAACTGCGTCCCAAATGGGCACAGGCCCCCTCCTTTGTCAGCACTGGCCACACTGGGTGTCATGCACGCCATGTGGTGCCTACTTATTGTGGCAGTTGGAGCTTTGTCAGCACTGACAGTGTGTTTGCTTCCTGTGGTAGGCCCGGTCTGTGTCACCAGAGCCTCTCCTCTCCAGTCCGCTGGTGTTGCTGCCCAAGCCAGTGCCCCTTGTTGTAGACTCTGACATCGAGATGGCTCCCATCCCCATCACTGTCCTCCTATCCACCAATTACCCTGAGGCCCGTGGACAGTTGAGCCACTATGGCAAGTGTAGGGCATGCTGACATTCAAATGGTGCCCTCTGCAAGTCAACCATCAGGGGCAGCCCAGTCACCAACCAACATCACCTTGTCCACTGTGCATGCATAGCATTTCCAATATTTTGTGACTGATCAGATTGCATGTAAGCAGTGCAACAAATTAAAATACCCCATGGCTGGTAGAAAATAGTCCATAATTTTTTTTAAGTAGCTGCTTTGGAGATAAATTTACAGAGTGGTAAGGATTTGATATTAAATCTGTACCCATCACCCAGCTCTCAAACCGTTTTCTAGAATAACTAGAAGTGCTTACAGATTAGACCATAATGTTGATCCAAATATTGATACATTACAAGACAGCACTCACACAAAAGTTCCTGTGATCTTATCACTACCTACAATCTCAATGTATGTGTAAATGGGTAAACAAGAGCTCACAGGTATTGATAAATCATGCAATTCCTCAGTGTACACAAATTGTGCAAATAATGAATACTGAAATCTCAGGTAATTATGGGAAATTAGTTGAAATATCAAGAATCAATGTTCACTGGAAAAAAAAAAAAAATATTATTGGTAGCAATCAGGCAGCTGACGCTGGAAAATCTTCTACAGATATTACTAAAGGGAGAAGGCTGGAGGTAAATACACTGACCTAGTAAGGCAGAGGTGAGATGGGAATATGTCTGTTCAGTATTAGTTCACTACATAAAAACTGCATGTCCCGATGTATTCAAAAATCTAAATATGAATAATACTAAAAGATTTGTCTCAGTAGACCAAGGGAAGAAACTAAAAATTGAATATAAAAATTGCCACATAAAACTACAGCCAGCACTGACATAATAAGAGAGTTTATGGCAGGCTACTAAAACAAACAAAATCCAGTGTTTATCAACATGAAATTTCAGGTTCCAGCAACATTTATAAGACTGAATGCCCTTACATAAATGAATCATAAGAGAGAAGTAGACAAAGAAGGAATGGAGAAAACCAAATGATATCAGCAATACTTTTAATCAACATTAAGCTGACAGTGGAAAATTCATAAAAGATATCAGTGCCTCCCACAAACCAAAAACTGCAAATAATAACTTCAGTGTTCTGCTGCCAACAAATGAATCAGAGATAGCTAAATAATATGAGGCATTCAACGAGTAATGCACCAAATTTTTTCTCAATGAATTTTGATTAAAAAACTGTAATTTTGTTTGCAATGTCCTTAAACATTCCTATGTCACACCATATATCTCCAGTCTTCAAATTGTGTCTGCAACAGAGGTGTGTTCCAGTAAAGAGCAGTTACTGAAATTCTTCTGGCAAGAAATCAGGTCACCTCAAATATTCACAAGCCTTTACTGAATGTCTATGGACACTGGGCAGTGGATAAAGGCATGGTAATTCACTGGGCAAACCACCTGTTAATAGGGCAAGGAGAAGAAAATCTGTCTGCTCTCCCACATGCAACATGATCACACACAGCTGTGATGCCTGCAATGGTGCAACATGCAGACACTCTTACTGGAGGTAATCAAGGAATAACAAGCAAGCAACTCCGTGCTCAACTTAACATCTCTATTGGTAGTGCTGACTTGTCCACCAGTTAGTATATTCAAAAGTTTGTACCTGGAGAGTTCCTCAGAGACATGTGGCATGACAACCTGGTGCAAGTCTTTTAACTGTATTTAGCCACTCACGTGACTTGTGCGTCCTTGAAACCAACAGCAGCTGACCTTCTGCGGACAGTCACCCATCCAAGAATTAGCTGGGCTCAATGTTGCTGAACTTCGGTGATTGGACAGGAACCGGTGATACAGACGTGACAAAGCCTAACTGAAGAGCATAAAGAGGAAATAAAGAATATCTGTATCAAATTGCTTGTTTGTTGTGAGGCAATTTCTTGTTGAACATTGCCACAGACAATGAAACATGGGTTCACCATATTAAGTCTGAAATATAATGGCAATCCATGGAGCGGTGCCACACAAGGTCTCCTTTGCTACAAAAGTTCAAAACATCACCCTCATTTGGTAAAATCAAGGCTACAGGCTTCTAGGACTCTTGAAGGGGTTATTCTGTTCATTATCCTCCCTAATGGTCAAACTATCAAGTCTGAAGTCTATTATGAGAGTATTAGGGAACAGAAGAAATGATTACAGGATGTTTGTGGCCACAAAAAGGTACAAAAACTTTCATTTATTTAACCTGATCAAATTAGAGCCTCCAGGCCTCCTCTTACTTCAGACCAGGGTTTCACACATACAATATTTTTTACATTGTAATTACCTAAAAATAACAATAATTTTAATATGACAAATAACAACAAAATGATTTGAGTGTAAGTAGAGACAATGTGAATAAACAGTACTGACTAAGCAGTTAATACTTGCTGGCTGATACAAAAAGTATTTATATGTATACGTGTACAAAATTGATACTATCTGATGTAACAAGTTCTGAGGAAGCAAATTTAAGTAGACTGCACCAGCTAAGAGCACTGGGAAATGAGGCAGATCTGGTTGGAAAGAAAAATGTAATGGGGTAACAAGTGCATATGGGAATGATGTTAGACGTTATTGTTGCTCCAGTATTTATGTCATCATTGGTCTTTTGAAACTGGTTGTGTTATTTGGTTCCCTGATATAGTGAGGGAAGTTATACCAGAGCCACATTTCTGTTGCTGAAAGGAATTTTGAGAAAGCAACTGAGTGATGCAATGGGATAGACAGAATTTTGGGGTCACCAGAAGCATCTGATTCCACCAATCCACTTCGAACTGTGATATAAGCCTGGTGTTGTCGTATGTGACGTCATTTTAGTGCAGAGTTTTGAGTTGTTTGTATCTGTAGATGCCGGTGCCCTCTGGTGGTGGAAGTGGACATGATGAGTTTAACATGTAGTATTGGGTTCATTTGGGCTTTGGTGTTGACAGTGTAAAGTCACTTGCATTGTTAGCAGTTGGGGAAGTATCATGTGACAGTACTTCATTGCGGGGCGAGACAGGGGAGGATATCTTGTCGGATATTAAGTTCCTTCAGTTGTTTGGGCTTATCGCAGTATTTGTGAGATGCAGCGTTTATGGCGAGAATATGAGGCTGAAAGAGTTCCCGCATCTCGCACCAGAGATGCGTATATATGGTGGTATCAGCATGCTAACATCTGGTGCTCCATTAAACGCAGCAAATGGTTCGAGAAATCTAGGTTGGCCATGAGAGAGATTGCTTTGTTAATGTATTATTTCTATTATAGGTCCTCAATTATTTTTTGCGCGCATGAGGCTGAAGTGAGTGAGAGAATGATGTTAGTTTGGTTTTCTTTCTGTAGGGAAGTTTGTTCTGAATACATGAAGTATAGGGGTAAGTTGGGTGGGTTGGGGGTGGTGGTTGAGATGACGAGTCGTAGTTTGGGAAAAGGAAGAGTATGGGAGGGGTGGTTCTCGGGTTGGTTTGCAGGTGTATGGGGTTGTCATTTTGGGAGGTGGGTATGGTGACTGTATTTTCAGGGTTTTGGAGAGGTGTACTAAGAGGAAATTGGTAGGATTGAAAGAAGAATATGTTGAGGAGGGGTGTACTGTTGTATCAGATGCTTTTTCATCATATACAGGTTTGGGGAACAGAGGTTATGATCATTTAGTTGTCAGCCACAGTCTTCAGTTAAATTATAAAATTGGGGCACGCACCAATACAATATAGGGGTTTTGGGGACTAGTTGAATCAGTTATAGGAAGGGGAAAGAGGCGGTCTTCTAACCTGCAATCTCATTTAAATGAGCATTGCTGGCAGAAGAGCACGCCTCGGTATTATTGTATTTTCTGTGGGGTTTTGAGGGCTGTGGATACGATGCAGAGGTTGAGGGTGATTAGCTGAAGGGATTGGGTATGTGCAAGTGTTGGGGTGGGGGGGAGGTGTTTTTTATTTGTTGGCCTGTTTTGATTTTTTGTTGGGGGAGGGGAGGGGGGGTTAGGTCGGTAGTTTGGGGTTGGTTTGGGAGTTCTGTCTGTTTGATATGTACGAGGTGCTATCCAAATTTTTTGGGACAGGTGCTGCCATCTGTTGAAAACCTTACCTTTGGACTAATGGTCACCATCATCCTCGAAGTAGTTCCCATCCGCATGTACACACCAGTCCCAGCACTTCTGCCACAGGTCAAATGTTTTCTAGAAGTCCTGTTCTTCGAGGGTGTTTATCACTGCCAGCGATGCTTCTTGAATCCTCTCTAGAGCGTCAAACCGATGGCCTTTCAACTTGAGTTTCAGTTTTGGGAATAGCGCGAAGTCATCAGGTGCCAAATCTGGTGAATATGGTGGGTGGGGTAATCCGCCATGTTGTTTTTTGCCAAAAAGGTTCTAGTGAACAAGGATGTGTGACAGGGCACATTGTCGTGATGCAGCAGCCAGTTCCCTAGATACCAAAGTTCGAGCCGTCGTCACCACACGTTTTCACGGAGCCATCGCAAAATGTCACAGTAGTATGCAGAATCCACTGTTTGGTTGGGTGGGACGAATTCTTTGTGCACAATTTCTTTTGTATCAAAGAAAATGTCTCGCTCTCACTTTTTTGGGTCTTGAAGAGCCCGAGCTCACATTGGAGCAACCGAAATAAAATGTTCAAATGTACCTACGTTCTGTATTTTAACTTAAAAAACCTTCCTGTTATCAACTGTTCATCTAAAATTGTGAGCCATATGTTTGTGACTATTACAGTGCCATCTATCACAAAGCAAAAAAAGTGGTCCAACTAAAACATTCATATTTCTTTACGTACTACACAAATATGTAATAAAAAATGGGGGTTCCTATTTTTAAAAAACGCAGTTGATATCTGTTTGACCTATGGCAGCACCACCTAGAGGGCCAACCATAGCACCATCTGGTTTCCCCCTTCAAGCTAGATATGTTTCGTTTTTTGTAGATTTTTCGTTTGACGCTTATTTCGTGAGATATTTGGCCCGGTCACGATCAATGGACCACCCTGTATAAGGGAAAGTTACATTGAAAAGACACTTGTCTGCACTCAGCTAGGATAATCGTGCATATGATCAAAGAGTTGAACATCACAGATAAAACAAACACAAGCATTCATAACTAGTACCAGGTACCATGAGCTTTCCTGAAAGAGACTTGCATGGCAACATCACTGTAATCAATAATAGGAAGTACAGGGTGATTCAAAAAGAATACCACAACTTTAGGAATTTAAAACTCTGCAACGACAAAAGGCAGAGCTAAGCACTATCTGTCGGCAAATTAAGGGAGCTATAAAGTTTCATTTAGTTGTACATTTGTTCGCTTGAGGCGCTGTTGACTAGGCGTCAGCGTCAGTTGATGCTAAGATGGCGACCGCTCAACAGAAAGCTTTTTGTGTTATTGAGTACGGCAGAAGTGAATCGACGACAGTTGTTCAGCGTGCATTTCGAACGAAGTATGGTGTTAAACCTCCTGATAGGTGGTGTATTAAACGTTGGTATAAGCAGTTTACAGAGAATGGGTGTTTGTGCAAAGGGAAAAGTTCTGGACGGCTGAGAACGAGTGATGAAAATGTAGCACGCATCCAGCAAGCATTTGTTCGCAGCCCAGGAAAATTGACTCACAGAGCTAGCAGAGAGCTGCAAATTCCACAATCAACTGTATGGAGAGTCCTACGAAAAAGGTTAGTTATGAAACCTTATTGTCTGAAATTGGTTCAAGCACTGTCTGCAGCCGATAAGATTAAAAGAATCGATTTCTGTGATTTTATCCTTGCTCAAATGGAAACAGATGAATCTTTCGTTTCAAAGATTGTGTTTAGTGATGAAGCAACTTTCCACACTAACGGGAAAGTCAACCGTCACAATGGGGCACTGAGAATCCGCGGGAAACAACTCAGTATGAACGTGACTCGCCTAAGGTGAACGTTTTCTGTGCCATTTCAGCCAATAAAGTTTTTGGTCCCTTTTTCTTCGAAGGTGCTACTGTAACTGGACTACAGTATCTGGACATGTTAGAGAATTGGCTGTTCCCTCAGCTAGAACAAGAAGCACAACAATCCATATTTCAGCAGGATGGAGCACCACCACATTGGCACTTATCTGTCCGCAACTACCTGAACGTCAACTACCCGAAGCGATGGATCGGCCGCCAGGCAGCCCGTGACAGAGCACTTCATCACTGGCCTCCAAGGAGCGCTGATCTTACCCCCTGCGATTTTTTCTTATGGGGGTATGTTAAGGATATGGTGTTTCGGCCACCTCTCCCAGCCACCATTGATGATTTGAAACGAGAAATAACAGCAGCTATCCAAACTGTTACGCCTGATATGCTAAAGAGAGTGTGGAACGAGTTGGAGTATCGGGTTGATATTGCTCGAGTGTCTGGAGGGGGCCATATTGAACATCTCTGAACTTGTTTTTGAGTGAAAAAAAAAAAACCTTTTTAAATACTCTTTGTAATGATGTATAACAGAAGGTTATATTATGTTTCTTTCATTAAATACACATTTTTAAAGTTGTGGTATTCTTTTTGAATCACCCTGTAGAAATCCTTGGGTAACAGAAGAAATATTGAATTTAATTGATGAAAGGAGAAAATATGAAAATGCAGTAAATGAAGCAGGCAAAAAGGAATACAAACGTCTCAAAAATGAGATCGAAAGGAAGTGCAAAATGGCTAAGCAGGGATGGCTAGAGGACAAATCTAAGGATGTAGAGGCTTATCTCACTAGGGGTAAGATAGATACTGCCTACAGGAAAATTAAAGAGACCTTTGGAGATAAGAGAACGACTTGTATGAATATCAAGAGCTCAGATGGAAACCCAGTTCTAAGCAAAGAAGGGAAAGCAGAAAGGTGGAAGGAGTATATAGAGGGTCTATACAAGGGCGATGTACTTGAGGACAATATTATGGAAATGGAAGAGGATGTAGATGAAGATGAAATGGGAGATACGATACTGCGTGAAGAGTTTGACAGAGCACTGAAAGACCTGAGTCAAAACAAGGCCCCAGGAGTAGACAACATTCCATTGGAACTACTGACGGCCTTGGGAGAGCCAGTCCTGACAAAACTCTACCATCTGGTGAGCAAGATGTATGAAACAAGCGAAATACCTTCAGAGTTCAAGAAGAATATAATAATTCCAATCCCAAAGAAAGCAGGTGTTGACAGATGTGAAAATTACCGAACTATCAGTTTAGTAAGTCACAGCTGCAAAATACTAACGCAAATTCTTTACAGACGAATGGAAAAACTGGTAGAAGCAAACCTCGGGGAAGATCAGTTTGGATTCCGTAGAAACACTGGAACACGTGAGGCAATACTGACCTTACGACATATCTTAGAAGAAAGATTAAGGAAAGGCAACCCTACGTTCTTAGCATTTGTATACTTAGAGAAAGCTTTTGACAATGTTGACTGGAATACTCTCTTTCAAATTCTAAAGGTGACAGGGGCAAAATACAGGGAGCGAAAGGCTATTTACAATTTGTACAGAAACACGATGGCAGTTATAAGAGTCGAGGGACATGAAAGGGAAGCAGTGGTTGGGAAGGGAGTAAGACAGGGTTGTAGCCTCTCCCCGATGTTGTTCAATCTGTATATTGAGCAAGCAGTAAAGGAAACAAAAGAAAAATTCGGAGTAGGTATTAAAATTCATGGAGAAGAAATAAAAACATTGAGGTTCGCCGATGACATTGTAATTCTGTCAGAGACAGCAAAGGACTTGGAAGAGCAGTTGAATGGAATGGACAGTGTCTTGAAAGGAGGATATAAGATGAACATCAACAAAAGCAAAACAAGGATAAAGGAATGTAGTCTAATTAAGTCGGGTGATGCTGAGGGAATTAGATTAGGAAATGAGACACTTAAAGAAGTAAAGGAGTTTTGCTATTTGGGGAGCAAAATAACTGATGATGGTCGAAGTCGAGAGGATATAAAATGTAGACTGGCAATGGCAAGGAAATCGTTTCTGAAGAAGAGAAATTTGTTAACATCGAGTATAGATTTAAGTGTCAGGAAGTCATTTCTGAAAGTATTTGTATGGAGTGTAGCCATGTATGGAAGTGAAACATGGACGACAAATAGTTTGGACAAGAAGAGAATAGAAGCTTTCGAAATGTGGTGCTCCAGAAGAATGCTGAAGATTAGATGGGTAGATCACATAACTAATGAGGAAGTATTGAATAGGATTGGGGAGAAGAGAAGTTTGTGGCACAACTTGACCAGAAGAAGGGATCGGTTGGTAGGACATGTTCTGAGGCATCAAGGGATCACCAATTTAGTATTGGAGGGCAGTGTGGAGGGTAAAAATCGTAGAGGGAGACCAAGAGATGAATACACTAAGCAGATTCAGAAGGATTTAGGTTGCAGTAGGTACTGGGAGATGAAGAATCTTGCACAGGATAGAGTAGCATGTAGAGCTGCATCAAACCAGTCTCAGGACTGAAGACCACAACAACAACAACAACTGTATAATCATTTGTATAAGCTCCTTATTCAGCACACAAGGGTAGATTTTTTTGTATTTTTGTAGGGCATAGAGACATGCTGATACCTTCTTGCACATTCAGCTGTGTGCTCAGTCCAATTTAAATTTTCATCTTTTATTACTCCTGGAATCCTTTCTTAGGGAGAGAAGTTTATATTTGTACAATAAAGGATTAAAGATAGTAATAATCCTGATATTTAGGCTAATGAGACTGGGATGACTAACGAGTGCAGCTTGAGTTTTGGATGGGCTGAACTTTACTACTACATTCTGTGCCCATTTTGATAATGGCCTAAGGTCATTACTGAAATTCTTCAAGTTTATTGGTTTTATAATTTAATAAAACTGGAGGTCATCAGCATACATGCAGTATTTGCAGCAGGGGAAAACTGATCACACATCATTGACATACAACAAAAGAGTATAGGATTATGAAATCTCAGGTGATGATCCGAGGGGTGGCATTGTCTGGTTGCAATGTCCTTTGCTTGAAGACGATGGGTATAAAACTCATCAAAACATTGTGACAAGACAATGCCACCACTCAGTTGATCACTCAAGGAAAAAGGTTTCATCATAGGAATATGCCAATAAAGCTTGCAATCACGACAGTACAGGACCTAATAGTGAACCGCGGAGGGTGCCAGATACTTCTTGTCTCCATTGTCACTTAACAGTGCTTGACACGATGCATTGGTGGTGAGACATCAGGTATAAGAGAAATGATTCCACTTCATTGGTGAGAAATTTAGGCTGTTAAGTTTGGCAAGTAAAATGTCAAAGTCAAAAATAACATTCAATGAGCCACAGTACTGGTTTATAAAATGTACGTCTACAACCACAACCTCAGCTAATTTTGTACCTGATGTAATTGAAGTATTAGATGAGCTTATACATCTGTGGAGTTTTCCTTGATCTTCCCAATGCACTTATTTGTGTGTTTGTCACAACATAGTAATACACAAAATAAATTGTTATAGCTTCAGGTGTAAAGCAGCTGACATTATAGGGCCTAAAATCTGTTGTGGGAAACACACAGCAGTTCGTGAAAGTAAAGCATAATACAGTGGTAATAATTTTGAGCCAATAAAGTTACGCATACCTTGAAGTTCAGATCTGTAATCCCTTCTTTTCATTTAACTCTATGTAAACGATATACCATCACTGGCAGGTGACCATGTAATAATGTTTGCAGATGAGACATCACTCACAGCAAAACGTGACTCAGTAAAAGTACTGAAGTCAGAAGCTTCTCTAAATTTGAAGCAGACTAACAAATATTTCAGTGAGAACAACTTGTCTGTAAACACAAATATGGCAACACACTTACAAAGACAAACAAATAAAACTGTAGACTAAGGATATCTGGCTCGCACTAGACGATTCAGCTATTAAAGTAGTAGGAAGACATGTCTGAAAGTACAGATACCATTGGTGAACTTGCAGCTCTCAAAGAATGAAATTACAATGAAATCCAGACCATAAGCTGCTTACAGGCATTGATAAATATCAACTGGGACAGTTGAAAATGTGTGCCCTGACCGGGATCTCCTGCTTACATGGCAGACGCTCCATCCAACTACTCACTCAGTCGGGTAGAGCATCTGCCATGTAAGCAGGAGATGCTGGGTTCGAGTCCTGATCAGGGCACATATTTCAACTATCCTTGTTGATATTTATCAATGCCTGTAAGCAGCTAATGGTCTGGATCCCATGGCAATTTTATAAAAGTAGTATGAAATCACAAACTGCTTGTTGCTGTAGTTGCTACACACTTCATGTGGGAGGACAATATGAACAAAGTATGCTCAAAAATAAGCACATGCATATCATACTTCTTAGTGTGGGGGCTCCAAAATAAGCACTATCGTATCACACAGGATTACGGGATGGAAAAAGTGCCACACATGCATGTAAAGATGTTAGTGAAACTTCAAAAGAAAACTTTTAAAAGAATTGCAAGTTTGACTACAAGACAAGACTTTTAAAAGAGCTGCAAGTCTGACTACAAGACAATCACAAAAAATACACCGAACTTCATATCATGATTGCCCCTTCAGGTATATATTTGTAACAAGTGCTTGAAAAATTGTACTGTTTAATTAATTACACACATACATGAACACAATATGATACACAGAAATGATTATTAGGGCAGTCCAGATATGAAGTTCTGTGATTTTTTTTCCCCTTGCAGTCAGATTTGCAGTTCTTTTTATGCCATACACACCACATAGCATAACATACGTTTAAAAGAAATGTGTATTTATTAATAAATTTAAGTTCTCAGTCTCATCTCTCCTACATATCCTAAAAGAATACCTACAAGATATACAATAAAGAGGATGTATTCAAGCAAGATCTTTGTGTGTTCATAAACCAGGAATCATTTTATACGCTGTTGGACCTACATATTTTCCCTTTATATGAGTGATGCTGTTGCTGCTCGTTCTTTATGTTCCATTTACCTTGGACAAACAAGGTGCTGTACAGGTGACACTGCCAAAGGGTACAATAGTGAATATTTGTGAGTGTATTGATGTAGTGTGCAGAAGCAGAAACATCAAAGTGAATAAATGTTAAGATCATGGTGTGGATTTGTGGGGGCACAAAGGTGGAAATCGATCATCTTTTTATATTTTTTTGCTTATGCTAGAGTATTCTCGGTTTGGGTTTCCGTATAGGCCCTATATCTACAGACATTTTAATAAGGTTTTAACTGAATTAACTGTATCAATGTAACAGAAATAGTGTCTGTTTTCAGCACATCCATACAATCACCGTTGTCTAGTGCCTCCCACAAATTAAAAAAAAAAGAAACCGATGGAACTGTTTTGTACTAAAAAAAAATACAATTGTTTTGTACTATGAACTTCCAAGGAAATTCGCCAAGGATGTTATCCAGATACGTTTCCCCGTCGTGTATAACTACGTAATGATAATTTAAAAACCATCATGAATTTTAAGTTTCTTAAAAACGTTTCTGCAAGTGAACTATTACTTAATGCACGTTACAGCACTTAAACCGGCCACAATCAACAAAGCGAAAATAACCTAATGAAAAGTCATCTAACATCCATTTGTTAATAAAATACTAAATCTGTAGACTACTTTCTTATTCTCGTACCTTCGTGAGAAAACAAACTTCTACATTAATTTTTTTCTTTAATTTCGCAATGCCTCTAACACTATCATGTTTTGTCAAATAAGCCAGTAGTTCCTGTCCCACATGAATCTTTTCATCAAAAACTTTCTTAAGCTCTTCTGATGACATTACTAATATCACCTACGTCAGCAAAATGTCAACACGTGCTTCTACTCTGTTGTTGTTGTTGTTCTATCCGTACATCAAAAAAGTATCACTCTGTAATGATCTAATCTCTTTGTCGCAATTATTACTGCTACAATACAATCTTTGATTTGATGACCTTAAGCCCGGTCCACACGCAACGATCTGTCTGCGCAGATATCGGCGCAGATGTCTGTACATGCAAAAGATCGCTGCAAATGTGGTGTGTTCACACGACACAAACCCCAATCTACTACTCGCCCGCCATCTGTCGGTGTAGAAAAGAAATATCAGTGGCAAGCGACTACGCTCCCCGAAAAAGTCAAAATTTAATTCAGTTATTTTGAAAAATAGAAATGGAGGAAGTTCTGTTGTGGTCTGTGTTCGCAACTTGTGTTGCAAAAAACATTCAGACCAACCGCAGGAAACAGAGAAAGCGGTCAAAATGGTGCAGACAGTGGCTGCTAAAGCGAAAGCAGTTTTGTCACGTAAATTTACTGCGAGAGTTGCAGGGCGAACCTGTTTTGTTTTACATAACCTCGTGTTCCATTTCCTCGCACATTGGCACTCCAATTTCATCTTCAATTGTACTCCTGCTTGGTCTTGGCGTTTCTTGATCACCAAGAAAGCCAAGTAGATCAAAATACCATAACGTTGGCTGGTATACTTGATCTAGAAGCGTCTCGCGGGCCCCGAGGAATCATGACGTCATATCATGGCATGACGTCGTCTCTCATGCAAGCCAATATCGCTGGTAGTTTTCGAAACGCGGATATTCTTTGAACATGGCATACTGATGCCTTGTGGATTTGTGTATGATGGCGGGATTTGTGTGCGTTAAAGCTTTTCAATCACGGAAAAAAATTGACAATACTTGCTGCAAAAGCACGTGTTTGCAGACGAGAAAGGATAGTTTATATTCCAGACAATGGACGGTAAGTAACTTCCGTTAGTAATCTTATCATGCGCAAGAAAAGTAAAATGTATGGTAAATCTACAGAAATTTCATTCTTTGTGCCTATAGTATTCTGATGCATTACGTTACTCAGTAAAGTTTCTTTCAATGCATCTATGTGGATTATTTGTGGTAACGGCGTATTCTCATAACAAATGGCTTCGGTATTTAAGTTGCAATCATCGTAACTTTTTCCTGATCAAAAATTGTGTAGTAACTGTATTCTAACAGTAACCTGCACATTTGAAAACTTTTGAATGTTCACAATTAATCATTGTTCATAGTCAGTATTTTTGACAGTAAAATAGATATGAATTGCGGTGACTGAATCCAGGTTTGTGCGTGGTGTAATGTGTTTTTGTAATGGATGTTTCAGAGTTTCTGAAGTGAAAGTCCAAGGAAGAGAAGACAACGAGAAGTAGCTTTTTTGTCTGTTTCATGGTTTATAGGCCTACTGGGGAAACTCGCCATGTAAAAAAACGAGTAACGCATCCAGCTTGGTACCTCCATGGTGATGTGGAAATCCGAGCATTGTTAATAAAGAAATTAAATCTGTGTGTGTCTTTCTTTTGATTCCTTTATCATGTTGCTTATAGTAGACCAAATTTAATTAAAATACCCAGAATAGATAAAAATTTATGTGGGAATATATATATAAATTGGACTATGTGCATAGCTGCTTCTCACAGGCAAAGTATAAATATTCACCATCCTATGGCATGTGTGTTCACTAGTCAGTTATGGCAAAAGAAATCACTGACTCAAAGCATAATTTGCTTGGTAGACATAATTGGAAATGGCCTTTTTAGTTATAAGTTTACATTATTAGATTATAGTACTCCCTGAGGGATTATCTTCTGCATTTCTTGGCCCTGACATGATTGGGTCTGGAATACAGCATTAAGTGTGCTGCTCTGCTGTCAGCAGCATGGTAGTCAATGTGTTAAGCAGTTGTTTAGGAACTAGTGTGAAGTATATGCATCTGTACAACCTTGGCTAAAAAGATACAGCTAGAATGCTAATTACTGTTTCAGGAATTATCCTTTACACAGTTAAATATATTATGTTAAATATGTATCTAAAACTGAATTCATGAATAACTTTGTAGTCATTTAAATAAAAATAACGCAAACAAAAAATTGTCTTGAAATGGTAAGGGATATCAAATATAAGTAAATATTTTTCCTCGGTAAGATTAAAGTGTAAAATTGCTGATACCTGGTTGTTACCACGAGATCAGTGCTGGCCCCAGCAGAGCAATCTGCTGTGACCACCGGCACCTTCATGCCAGCCAACGAGTTAATACATAAAACAGGGCAGTGCAAGACTTGGTCCGTAATTGTCATTGGTTGAAGCAACTAAAATTAAATTTCTGAGGTATGCTGCAACTGTGTTATTGGTATATTCCCCAGAATGATTTAAAATCTTTGCATTGAAATGGCACTGACAGTGTGTAATATATTTTGCAACCGAGAATAGATAAAAATTTATGTGGGAATATATTTCAAGAACCCCTTTCAAACCAAACCTGACAATTATACTGACACACCAGTAAACCCACCTGAATGGCACTTGGGTTACACAAGCATTAGCTGTAGAATAGGTAATTTACACAGAAAACTCTTCATACAAATTTTATTGTAAAGCACACTGAAGTTAAGGGAAAGATGCAATGCCTATATGAGAGAAATATGGACACACAATAACTCGTTTTGCTCAGATATATGGAAAATTAACTGTAGTATTATATGATGTATAACATATATATGACATATAACACATCTGAGGTGCAAATTTGTGGAGAGGAGAGATTACATTGAACCTGTTGTGTATGGTGCATATTTTGTTGCAGTGCTGGGATGATGTCATCCAGATTTCAAAATTAGGGGTCTTGTAATGAAACTCTCATCAGTTTTAATATTTAAAAATAAACATGCCTGAAAAAGGAAGCTGAATAGGACTTTAAATTAAATAGCAAAAATTTTCTTGTTTTGCACATTCACTGCAGCTGACACTTAAAAGCTCTTATTGACCTTTGTGTCAGCCACAGTGAACATGTTGAAGATTTTGAAGTAACAAAGTAGTTGTTGACATTCTGGTATTAATGGATGGCAGCAGGAAACACAGCAATGAAATAATGTGAATGACTTAAACCAGGAATTAAACAAGTCTACATAGCTTTGAACACAGTCATTTCACACTTCTTAGTCACTGCATATTTGTGTGCTATAACTAATACAGCAACCTTTCATTTTCTCATCTTTGATCTGGGACACATGTCACATCTTACTTATTTTCCTAGAGCAGCTCTAGGTTTACTAGATCCACATTTCAGAATTCTGGTAATTGTAGTCCTACTTCATGCTGAAAGTGTGGGTTGATAGCTGTCTCTTCAGATATGATCTCATCAACTGCCATTTCAGAAACTTGAAGGAAAAATGTGATTATTAAATTTTCTGCCAGTGATGAATATATCACTAATGTATATACCACACAAATAATCATGATGCTATAGAATAGTGCAGGGCCATCTTCTGGAACACCTGCTGGGTAGACTAAACAGTGCACTTTGCATCCAGTGCATCAATTTCTTCATAGGTAGTATCATAGTACACTACTATTTCAGGCTTGATTGTTGCGATGCTCAGTGAAACAGCATTATGCCTTGAAGACACTAAACTAACAGCCTTCTTAAGTTTTTGAATGAAGGATATAAGTAAGTACTATATCCAAAAACAATTAAGTTGTACATTTTGCTGTAAGAAACTCATTTTGAATCTTTCCTTTTATTATTATTTTGTACATGTGTGACCTTTTTATGTCCTCTTCCCAGTTTGACAAGTAAATCTGATTTACTTAATGAGGATATTTATGGTTACAAACAAAAAAAAGAAAAAACATGTGGTGAAAATGCAACCTGCGACCAAAGATCATCTTCCAAAACTTTACGAGCCTCCTGCGAACAAAGATCATCTTCCAAAACTTTACGAGCCTAGGAAGTAAGCACAATGATTTGGACATAATAGCATGTTTTAATAAACCAGATGTTTCAGTTATTACTGAGCACTGGTATACCAAAAAAGAACCTTATTATGCACCAATTAACAAAAAATTTCTGCTCGTCTTTCAGTAGGGATATCAAACCTTATGGTGATGTTGCAAAAGTGCCAATAGTTGGTGCTCAATTCCTTACATGTTGAAGGTGTTACTGAACTTTCTGTGATAAGCTATAGATGGGAAAGCTAATCTCTATCAATTGCTTGTAGAGAGAGATAGTAAATACTCTGGGAAAACGGCTGGGTAATAATGCTGATAATTGTTCACAGTTTAATAAAACCTTATTTAACACAAATCAGTTTTCACTCTTAAGAATGGCGAGTGGCATACACTGATCTAAAATTACTGACATGTAATACAGGGTACCCAGGACTTTGTACTGGGATACTTTCTTTTGTCGATTTATGTAAATGACAAAATACTGCTCCCCAAATTCAAGGATAGTTCTGTATGCTGATGCTACATCTATTGCATGCAAGTGTAAAGGTCATGAGCAACTACAAAAACTATGAAACTGTATTACAAATGAAATAATTCAGTATTTCTATGAAAGTCATCTCATTGTCAGCACAAGATAGCAGCAGTAATGGATTTTCACCCCACAAGACAGATTTTGAAATTCAGTTGTGCACTGGAACTGATATTGTCATCAAAGAAAACTACTGCTTGGTTACAGTTAAACTTTCTATATTTAACATGTTATTACATGGAAACTAATTACTGTACAAGAACACAACTTGGTAGCATTAATGTCAAGGACATGAGCAAGAGAAATAATGCAGAATCAATTCAATTGAAACACTTTTAATGTTTCCAGAATGAGAAACATCCCCCAGGCTGTGGCTAAGCCATGTCTCCACTATATCCTTTCTTTCAGGAGTGCTAGTTCTGCAAGGTTCGCAGGAGAGCTTCTGTAAAGTTTGGAAGGTAGGAGACGAGATACTGGCAGAAGTAAAGCTGTGAGTACCGAGCGTGAGTCGTTCTTTGGTAGCTCAGATGGTAGAGCACTTGCCCGCGAAAGGCAAAGGTCCTGAGTTCGAGTCTCGGTCGGGCACACAGTTTTAATCTGCCAGGAAGTTTCACTTTTAATGTGCTGCTACAGTACACCACACCAGTACCATTACTGGTGACGGTGATGGAGGCTGCTATGAAAAGCTTGCGATTTTATTCAAATCTGATGTGGCAAGTTAACAAAACTTTTTATCCATGTGAGTAAAATTATTGTGTAAAATTGATAGCGCAGCTTCTTACAGAAGTCTTTTCAGGGCCCTTCGGAGTCTTTCACTTACATGTCAACATATTTACTCCCTAATAGTATTTGTTGTTCATAATAAGGGTAATTTTACTCTGTTCAGTGAAATGAACTTGTAAAATACTGGAAGTAAAAACAATGTCCATGTAGACTATACATCCCTGCCTACGATTCAGAATGGAATATCACATTCTGATCGAAAGTCTTTAACAGGTTGCTGCTAGACATCAGGCAGAAAACTGAAAATCCTAAGGTAATAAAAAAATACAAAGTAAAAAAAGTATTTTATTAGCTTCTCCTTCTATAATTATAATTAAACATAAAGTTTCGACTCACAAATGCAATTTCTAGTTAATGTTAACACTAAGGTTCAAATTAACAGGATTTTAATGTTACCATTATATGTACAGCTGACAGTAGTCATTGTAAAATTATGAAATGACATGTACAAAGTATGAGAGAAAAACAGCACTTAAAAAAAAACCAACCTTTCTAGCTTTCAGGGTTGTTACTTCCTTCCTCTGGGAAGATGAATATAGTTTGTGACTGGAAATGAGGGGAAGATCACTTACACCACCCGTATAGAACAATTATGTGACACATTCATGAGTACTGCTCCAATGTTTGAGATCCAGGTCAGATTTAAGCAACTCAGAGTCTGGATGCTATATAGGTTACCAGTAATTTCAAACTATGTGTGAGTATAATGAAGATGCTTGGCAAACACATGTGAGAATCCCTGGAGGGAAAATAATGTTCTTTTTGTACAACACTATTGAGAAAATTTAGAAGGCATGAGAAATCTGGGCTCGGATGGTAGGTAGCCTTTCTTCCCTCTCTCTGTTTGCGAGTGGAACAGGAAAGAAAATGATTTGTAGTGGTACAAGGTACCCTCCACCAGGTACCATTTGGTTGCTTGTGTAGTATGTATGTACATCAAAATACGGAAGAAAATTTTGACTGCCTACTACATTAAGAAGTAATAGTTGAACTAACCTAAGCTTTGTGATTTACTTCAAATGTTTTGTCCCACAATCAGTGACTTGCATCTACAGCAGTCTTACAATTTAGAGATGTCAGTAGGCTTACTGCTTAGATCTATTAATATTCCCTCATTGAGCTCTTTTTATCTTAAGATCACATAAACTGGATTTTTGAGAAACTACATACAGGGAGATGTGATTGGCATATAGCTGTCTGTTTACAGAAAAACAACGATCAAAATTTACGCATATCGGTAACACACACTGGGCAAGAGCACATATCTGGGCTAGAGCACTATACTGGATTTCGCCCCCTTCCCTCCCTTTCCCTAGAAACCTTTCCTCCCTTTCCCTAGAAACCTTGGCTGGAGTAATAACTATTTGTAGCATAGTCTGAGGTCTACATTAGGTTGAAAAGCGATAATTTCGCCGACAGTTGTAGAACATAGCGAATGAGAAATAACGGTTGTGATAACAGGCAGACGTGTGGCTTTGCCTAATATTTGTTTGCGGCGTATTTAAATGCACTTTCCCACATTTAATGCATTTCTCATAATAAAAAAATAAAACTACTGGGTCATCCCCAAAAAACATATATTAGAAAATGAACAATCATCCGACGTGTTTTGATGCATATTATTTACAGATATCGTACACAAACTGGAAAAATGCAATGGGCGTTCCACTATGTATCCTTTACCATATTTGATTTGTTTTTCCGCATTTGCTACTGCTGGTATGGGTTCAAAGACAAATTCGTGCTGCAAACGTCTCAGTGGTAGTTAGCCTACATTGGTAAGCTGCAGTTCATGCGTTAAAAACATTTATACACATTGTCCTCAATGCGTAATATGTGTTATGCTATAAATCACTCTCCCCATCGACCAATAATTTGTTATCAGTCACCATAATCCAGATTATTCGCATTCAAACCTTCTTTCTACATTTAATTCTGTTAATGGAAGCTTCATTCAAACAATCTGGATTTATTTGACGTTCCAAAACAATAGCTGATGGCAAGTCTGTACAAACGCTGTGGCCAACGTGTGACGTCACTTACGTCAACAGAGTTGTTTACAGGTCTAGTCACCAGGCAGCGCTGTCACGCTTTCAGCCTTACTGATGACGTCATGAAGCGATTCCTCGGGGCCCGCGAGACGCACGTTACTTGATCTACTCCTACACCAGATCTTCTAGATTTCTGAACTTTGGATAACTCTTTTCGGTAAACAGTTCGCTGACAGACTAATTTACTTGACTTGCCTTCATGAACTCATCTTTTAGGAAAGCGTAAATAGCTTCACATGTGTTGGGTATTATTTCACTCAATGCTTGTTTCGATATTGCAGATGAAAATTCCAAATCATTGTAGCTCCTTCCTGTTGCTAGGAATCTTAATGTTACTGCTAGGCGTTCATGAGGAGAAATTTCCCTTCTCATACAAGTATTTTTCTCATAATATGAGGGGTTACATGCTTTAAGAGATAATTATAAGTTTCCACATCCATCCGCAAATAATTTCGCCAGTTCGCAACGAAATTATTTTTTTATTACCGTTTCTCTGTTTGCCGAGGCGCCAACTGCCCGCAATTTTTCAATTAGAGCATTGTATGCTGCTGTCTTTTTGTCTCGGTCACTATATTCTTTACTTTTAATCTTCCACAAACATGGGTGGTTTCTGTATATTTCAATGAATTCACTTACAAACTCTCGAGAACACTGACGAGTATCAGCCATTTTAATGCCTTGTGCACACAAATACAAACACTAGACTGAGCAAACAGCTGTTTCGCGCCAGATTTGCGACGATCTCCTGTCCACGCGCTCCAACTTGTCTGCGCGGATGTGGTTTGAACCGACAGATTTGAGAGGTTTCGCTCAAACCTCCAACTTCCAGGTTTGCACACACCTCAGGTTGGTGCAAATCTTCTGTTCACACGCACCGATCTGTCTGCGCAGATGTGATGTGCGCAGACATTTGCGCAGACAGATCGTTGCGTGTGGACGGGCCTTTACTTTCGAGTTTCAAAACCAGTTGTAAGCTTTGAAATAGGTTTAAGCTGATAGAATAGGAATTTATATGGTTGAGCAATTATTTTAGATTTAAAATCAATGCCTGTGAACCACAAAATCTGGTCACGACAAACTTGATCCTTCGCACGGCTGCTATAGGGAATGGCAGGAAATGTGCCTTGCTCTCGCATTAGGACTGCCGTGGAGAGAGGAATAGTGAGAAACTGAGAAGACTCCTTCACGCAGTACTGGCACCATTACCTGTGTTTTGTGGTGGCAGAAATATTTCTCGCTAATGGTACATGTTCAACCACGATAGTTTTACTTACAAATTATGTATTTTTGTATCAAAAATAATGTAAAATGAAAATAGCTGAATGTAAAACTTACGACACAATAAACCGAAGGTCAAAAACTTATTTTTTTTAATTTGTTGAAACACTGAATTTATTCAGCACAACATACTACTAACAATTAATATAAGTAATTACATAAGATTGAAAGATTGCTTTCAATAATGATCACTCAAAATCACTGTTGCAGTTCGTCTTGGAGTCTAGATCATTATGATCGTGTCACTTGAGACTGTGGTATTGATGAAAACTTCATCAATGGCAATTTATATTACGATGGCAGACGATTTGCTCCAGCTGCTGCTCTTTATTACAGTAACCTTTACAGTACTGCACATTAAGTGAAAGAAAAGCACCATCAACGATATTCAAGGCCTCTCCTTGGACAAGTCACCTGTAACATTGTTCTCCTTAAAATAGTATTTCATGTTAACCCTTATCAAATCTAAAGGGTCTATATCACAACTGTATGGTGGTTCATTCATATAGCAGAAGCATCTAGATCGTCAAAAACTTCGAAGCAGACTACATATTGCACATTTTTATTGAGGCGCCTAGGGGGAACAGGAATAATACTACACAACATTACCGTGAAGTAACAGTAATACTTAGCGTCTTGGGGCAGTTTAACGTTGGTACCACCTGACGACAAATGAATATCTCTCAAGCAGTGTTGATTTTCTCTACTAATGGCAGTACCAATAAATTCGATAAACTTGTCGTGAACAAACTGTTCAGTGAGTTCTACTGTGGCTGTGCCCTCTTGTAATGTTTTTTTGGTTCCTGGCTGGATGAGGAAAGTGGGTGGCCAGTTTCCTATGATTACAACACAAGATGCACACGTGTTGTAATGCACTTTATTACAGGAACCAATTGAGTACTTAACTTCAATGACGTCCAATCTGAAGTTCTATGGTTGACAGCAATCAATGAACATGTACTAGTTCTTGGATCTTGTCCGTGTCCATATCACAACTATATAGATAATGGCTAACGTTCCCTCACAGCTAGCTAAGGTGCGAGGCGACGACTATTACTTTGGAAGGCTAGAGCACAGTGCGACGTATTGAGACGCAATGCGAACTGAGTCCCAATGGGACGTACTGAGATTGCGAGATTGAGACAGCTCGGTGGGCGATGGTAGGCTATATGCACGCTGCCCAGGAAGCATTATCAGCGCGTAGTCTGAGGGCGTGGCTTGGTGTTCTCTTGTCATAGGCGCGCCTAGTTCAGAGCCTGCCGTACAATATTTCCTAGTGCCGACTGGTGTGCTGCCGAAGGCGTACGCCAGCATAAGTTTTGCCCAAGGAGGTTAGAATTCTAACCTCCTTGGCCCTATGTAAACTGGATAACGAGCTGCAGCTTTTGAGTGTGGTGTGGGTGCTTATTTCACGAAAGTTCGAGCATAGTTCGGACGCTGATAGGCTGATCTGAAAATTAATTCTTCTTCATTTTCAATTTTGTTTTACTCTTTCATTGCAGTATTGTGGGAAATAACGTCATGAGGTACAGTTGAAATAAATAAATTAGACAGTATATCAGGTAAATATTGAAGTACCAGTATGTCTTCTTAGCAAGACGAGTCGTACCGAACTATGGTGATGCTTCTTGAGCAAAGTTGATGTCATTTTCTTAGATATGCCACTACCAACGATAAAATTTTCGAACCAACTACATGAGTATTCCTTAACTGGAAACTGATATTAACATGTGGAAGATTACCTACTTCTCAATATAAAGCGAAATACATTTTTATATACTTTGTAATGGAAAGCATGCATTACCTACCAGCAACAGTGTTCCCACTAGGTGCAGGAATGTAAGAAACGTATACTGCAAGTGTGATAATGTATTTTCCACAACAGAACAGTAAATTTCGAGGTTTCGGGAAATAATCTACACGTATGGGTACTTTATTTTCGACAACAGAGAGACTTGTAAAATGAGGGAAGCAATGGCTTTTTCGAATTGTGTTGGAATACTTGTCAATTACCTGCAGAATATACTCAGTAAATGCCCCTTCCTGATGAAATTTAATAAGCAGTCGTAACGTTCTGTCTGTATTTGTGGGGACAAAACTGTAAGATCAAATGTAAAATATTTAGCTTGTGTTAATGAAAGAATTATTCTGTGTATCTGACTGTCTTCTAGTAAAGTATGGCAATCTTTTGCTACTCTGACAGTTCCTTGTTTCAAACGCTGCTACTGTCAATGGCATAACAAGTAATAAGTAAATAATCCTTAATCACATTCAGTCGAACCAAGACATTTTACCCAACCACAAAATGGCATATGACAAAGACAACAAGAATCTGCAGCACTCTGAGGTTTCATGCTACAGCACCAGAATTCTGCATTAAAGAAGTATAGAAAAGTCCACAGATATAAAGTATAAAGTGAGCAGTACCATTACGAATGTCTATTCGATTTTTAAATTTGTCAAATACGGTGTGTCTAAAGGATCAGTGTTTGGTCCCCCATTTTTTATTTTATATGTAAATTAGATGGCCAAAATAGCAGGTGGAAATGCTAATATGAATGCGAATGACACTTCATTGTTATCAGTAGTGTTTCAACAGATGATTTACACAAGAAAGCTTCACTAAATATGAAAAATGGAAACAATTACTTCAGTGCAAATAGTATTTTTATAAATGGTAACAAAACCACACATTTCCAAACACATACAAACAAAACACATAACTTACTTAGTTAGTTTCATGTTCCATGGATCATGTATATAATTAATTGTAATGATGAATAATGAGTCAGTTTACAGTCACATTACACATCCATATTTAAATATTCCTACATGCTGACCATATAAAACTGTGTTATTTTTAATGCAGTTGTAAGTTTGTAATTCCTACCCATCACCTTTTACACATTACAAAAATAGAAAGTCTTCTATAGATTAGCAGAAGTTGTCAAGGAGAAATATTTTCAGTTTTTTTTTTCAAATTTAACATTGCTATGTCTCATATGATTTAGTAAGTGATCAGACATGCTGGTGCCAGCATTGTGCTCCCTTTTTGTGCTAGAGACAACTGTAATATGGTGCAATGAATATCATATTTTATTCTAGTGTTGTAATTATGTAGATCATTGTTCCCATAAACTGCAGTCAATTACTTACAGTAAACTTCACGAGGGAATAAATGAAGGGGTTGGCAGAAGAAAGATCTAACCCTCGATTTAGTAATGACTAATCTGCTCACGATATCTGTTACGTTTTTGAATGCACCTTATGTTGCTAACATGTTCTTTGCATGTGTACTACTAGATGCAGATTTCTACTATACAATTTATTATTTCGGCAAGGGAGGCGAAGAAGATGAACTTCAGTACGCGGATTTGGGGTAAGTGGCGCCTCATTCCCACAGGAACCCAAGGGAGGGACAGACAGAGTTCCTGAGCCCAGAAAGGCAATCGTCTAGCGGAAGAAAACCATGATTAAAAATCACTTGGTCCTCCAAGTCGGGGATTTAGGCGTTGAACCTGCATCCCACCCTAGCAAAAGAAATCACATGCAAAACCTCCCAATTTAGCCTCAGAACAGAATGGATCAAAATGAAGACGACAGCTGGCATGAAAAAGGATAATGAGAATTGCAACATGGAATATACAAGGAATTTCTACAAAGAAAAGTGAAGTCTTTGAAGGAATAAAGTGCCTTGACATCGACATAGTAGGCCTAACAATAACCAAAGTGAAAGGGCATGGAACAGAAGAGACAACTGATTACATATACATTTATAGTAGCGTACCAAAGGAACAATGAGCCCAAAGTGGAGTTGCCATTGCCATAAAGAAACAACTAAAGATAACCAGCTGGGAATATGTCAGTGATAGAATTCTGCAAGTACATATGAAAATAAAGGCCATTTTGTGGTGATTATTGTGGTCCATTCACCAAACGACGATGCTGATGTAGCAAAGAAAGAATTATTCTACACTCAATTGACAAGATCGCTTGAAAGTATAGGGAATCGCAAAGAAATCATTTTACTAGTAGACCTAAATGCCAGAACAGGATGGAAAGCTAATGACAACATAGTGGTACAATATGGTGAAGAAATTAATGTGATGCCATCCATGGCGAGAGTCTATGACCGTATCCTAAAAAAGTGGGTAGAAGAAGAAATAACTGAATCTGAAGAACAAATTCAGATCTGGTCGCTCCTGTACTGATGGAGTATTTACCCATAAAAACATAGCAGAGAAAAGGACAGCAAGGGGGCTTACGACCCACCTTGTCTTTATAGACCTCCAGAAAGATTATGACACAGTTCCACAGAAGGCATTATGGACAAGTCTAATTGACAATGGCGTGTCACCAAGCAATGTGAAAACTGTTGGACTCCTCTACCAAGGTTGTACGACAATGGTAAAAGTGAGAAATCAGCTATCTCAAGAGTATGACGTGACTAAGGGACTACGCCACGGATGCACACTCGCTCCTACTCTCTTTAAGAGCTACCTAAAGGAGGCACTAAAATCCTGGAAAAGGAAATGCAGAGGAATGGGTAACCCATAGACAATGAGATCATGTTCACTTTATTTTTTGCTGACGCCGAAGAGTTAGTGGCTGGAGATGATGAAGATGCAAATTGCATGCTTCATAAACTAAAATAATATGAAAAATGGGGTCTTGTCATAAACATATCTACAACAGAATATCTGAAAGTGGGAAAAAATGCTGTTAACGACTTACAACTTGGTGCTGATACTCTCGAGGTGTGTCATAATTTTAAGTACCTGGGAGTGACACTGTCGTCCACTGGTAGAAGTGTGGACGATATAAACAATAAAATTGGCCAGGGCAAGCGAGCCATAAAACAACTAAATGGTATTATCTGGAACAAAAACATAACACACAGAACAAAACATACCAGCTACCACACAATTATTGAAAGTATCACGATATATGGAACAGAGTTGAGGGAACTAACTCAGGGCAGAAAAATCGCCTGCTGGCTGTCGGGATGGTTTTCTGGAGACGGAGTTGTGGATATTCCAGGCTTGATCATATTAGAAATGATAGGATCAGAGAGGTTATGAATTTCGAAAGCACAATCCTAGGCCACATAGAATTGAAGCGACTACTCTGGTATGGTCACTTACAGCGTACGCCAGACACAAGATGGCCAAAACATGGATGGCAATGGACTCCACATCAAAGAAGAAAGTGCAGTAGAAATGCGAGATGCTGGAAAGACGACATCAGCGAAGCAATGGCGGCGAGAAGTCTTAATGAAGGAGACTGGAACGCCCGTGAACGATGGAGATATATATACACTCCTGGAAATTGAAATAAGAACACCGTGAATTCATTGTCCCAGGAAGGGGAAACTTTATTGACACATTCCTGGGGTCAGATACATCACATGATCACACTGACAGAACCACAGGCACATAGACACAGGCAACAGAGCATGCACAATGTCGGCACTAGTACAGTGTATATCCACCTTTCACAGCAATGCAGGCTGCTATTCTCCCATGGAGACGATCGTAGAGATGCTGGATGTAGTCCTGTGGAACGGCTTGCCATGCCATTTCCACCTGGCGCCTCAGTTGGACCAGCGTTCGTGCTGGACGTGCAGACGGCGTGAGACGACGCTTCATCCAGTCCCAAACATGCTCAATGGGGGACAGATCCGGAGATCTTGCTGGCCAGGGTAGTTGACTTACACCTTCTAGAGCACGTTGGGTGGCACAGGATACATGCGGACGTGCATTGTCCTGTTGGAACAGCAAGTTCCCTTGCCGGTCTAGGAATGGTAGAACGATGGGTTCGATGACGGTTTGGATGTACCGTGCACTATTCAGTGTCCCCTCGACGATCACCAGTGGTGTACGGCCAGTGTAGGAGATCGCTCCCCACACCATGATGCCGGGTGTTGGCCCTGTGTGCCTCGGTCGTATGCAGTCCTGATTGTGGTGCTCACCTGCACGGCGCCAAACACCCATACGACCATCATTGGCACCAAGGCAGAAGAGACTCTCATCGCTGAAGACGACACGTCTCCATTCGTCCCTCCATTCGCGCCTGTCGCGACACCACTGGAGGCGGGCTGCACGACGTTGGGGCGTGAGCGGAAGACGGCCTAACGGTGTGCGGGACCGTAGCCCAGCTTCATGGAGACGGTTGCGAATGGTCCTCGCCGATACCCCAGGAGCAACAGTGTCCCTAATTTGCTGGGAAGTGGCGGTGCGGTCCCCTACGGCACTGCGTAGGATCCTACGGTCTTGGCGTGCATCCGTGCGTCGCTGCGGTCCGGTCCCAGGTCGACGGGCACGTGCACCTTCCGCCGACCACTGGCGACAACATCGATGTACTGTGGAGACCTCACGCCCCACGTGTTGAGCAATTCGGCGGTACGTCCACCCGGCCTCCCGCATGCCCACTATACGCCCTCGCTCAAAGTCCGTCAACTGCACATACGGTTCACGTCCACGCTGTCGCGGCATGCTACCAGTGTTAAAGACTGCGATGGAGCTCCGTATGCCACGGCAAACTGGCTGACACTGACGGCGGCGGTGCACAAATGCTGCGCAGCTAGCGCCATTCGACGGCCAACACCGCGGTTCCTGGTGTGTCCGCTGTGCCGTGCGTGTGATCATTGCTTGTACAGCCCTCTCGCAGTGTCCGGAGCAAGTATGGTGGGTCTGACACACCGGTGTCAATGTGTTCTTTTTTCCATTTCCAGGAGTGTATATACATATATATATATATGAACAAGGTTTCTATGGCTGCCACCACCTCTATATATATATATATATATATATATATATATATATATATTCTTTTCTTTGAAATTAATCAAGGATATAACACACAACAACTCTAAATACTATATTGTGGGTTAGCTCTTTCTTTTTTGCTTTTCTTCAAATGCATTGTGGGGTACTTGTCAAAATGCCTAACAGATGTGGGCCAGATAATTGTGTGTGAGCACCACATATTATTCTTACAGCATGTTTTTGATCAATGAGCAGATGCTTTCTTAAAGATGAGTAAAGCCAGATTATTTTTCCACATGAGATTATTGAATGGAAATATACAAAATATGTCAACTTACTGATTCCCCCCCCCCCCCCCTCAGATTTGCAAAGATTTGAAGTGCAAGAGTGAATGACAAAAGCTGTTTTATTGTTTTATGAGCTCTAAAATGTATTTTTTCCAATTTAAAGTCTCTTAAATATGGACACTGTGTAGGAACATGGTGAAAGGCGCACAGGACATCATAAAGTTAAAATTTATTAAAAACCAAAAATGAAACGCCGATCGACCATAAGCATTGGCAAAGATGTTAATTACACAGGCCAATGAAAAAAATTTTTGAAAAACTTTTTTACTTTGATAGCTGGTCTTTGTAGGTTTTTGAGAGCTGAATCCAAGTCTAGCCTTAGTTTTTTGTATCACTCATAGTTTTCAAGCAATATGCTTTTTAGTATATAGTACAAAAATCCTGTGCTATATGGAAAATGGGGAAATTAATGAAACGCTTTGTTACAACATAAGCATGGTTTGTATTTACAGTAAGGTACTTAAAACAATGATATGTGTTAATAGAGGTTTCACTTGTCAGTTGGAATTGGTTTGTATTTTGTTTCTCTTTTTTCTTTGAAGCTTCTTGTGTAGCTTTTTCTATGATAAGTCACTTGCTTAATTTCTTGCTGAAGTGACCAACACTAGTCCCCCATCATGTTGACGTTCCTGCGGTCTTGGTAGCGTTTTTCCATCACTTTAATATCCTGGTGAAAACCCTCTCCTTGCTCCTCACTAACATCTCCCATATTGTCTGGGAAATAATCAAGGTGACTGTTGATAAAGTGAACTTTCTGGCTCATTAAACTTCCTAAAGGTTTAAACGTCTTTAACATTGTAGGTATAATAGAAACATATTGTGGGTCTTTTTCATGTCCTAATAACTTCGTAACATCTTGCCTGAATGATAACCATGCCTCTTTCTCATTGAAGGTCATTGTGGATTCAAAGTTGACATCAAACATGGTCCATCTTTAGGCAAAGCCTTTACAGACTGTTTCATTAGGCCTAACTTTATATGTAGAGGTGGTAGGAGTATGTTTCTCGGATCTACAAGGTTTTTGTGCAGAATGTTCTTCCCACCAGGTTTTAAAGACTCCCTCACAGGCCAGTTCTTCCTGCACCAATGTTGATCCCCAGTCCTCCTGTCCCATTCACGCAAGAAAGATGGAAACTTGATAAAGCGAGCTTGCTAACCAAGGAGTATATATGTTACTTTTAGGTCGCCAGATATCATCCAACCTAGGTCAGAATAGTTTATTTTATTTAGCACTATTTCTAGGTGTTATAGCTTTCTTTCATATGTACAGAATGTCCAACAGGTATAGATGCATACATGTTACCACTGTGTAATAAAACAGCCTTCAAACTGGTTTTGGATGAATCAATAAACAGCGTCTAGTCTTCCTTTTTGTACTCAATACCAAACTCATTCATCGGATTGGGAATGTCTGAGCAGTACACTAAATCACCTTCTTGTTGAAAAAACTTGGAAAATTGCTGCTCTCTCTTTCTATACATGTATATGCTGGTTCCAACTGCCAATAAGTTCTTTTCTTTTAATCTAGAGCCAAGCAATTCAGCTTTTTCTTTCATTAAGCTCAGATCCCTAACCAAATCGTTAAGCTCGCTCTGAGTAAAGAATTTGGGCTCTATACTTTCTGTATAACAATAGAATTCATCATCATCTGGTTCATGTAAATCAGAAAATACTTCTGTTGGAATAGAATTTAAATCATCTGGTGGTTCAACAACCGGCAAATCTAAACCATGCCCTACTGAACGGATGGAGAACAGATTAGGGTAGCTTATTAGCTTCTTGTTTTTCGAATTATGACCAGTAATATCAACACTGCCAAAGTAGCAACCATCAGAATGATTTATTGGCTCCCACCATATCACAGGAACAGCAAATCTAAAGGCTTTCTTCTCCTTTTTTGGTCCATTTTCTCAGATCTTCAACACACACATAACATGCCTTATACAGGGCCCAATATTTATCTTGATCACCAAGTTTAGATCCAAAACATGATTGATAAACCTTTTTCACAAAGTCTGTAATGTTTTTTTGGTGTTTTTTAATCACAAATTTTAAAAAAATATAACAAAAACTGTCAGCAGAGTTTTTCCAACCACGATTAGACATTGTACTGAGCACATCTACAGGAAATAGGGAAGTGAGGTTAGGTTTACAGTAAACAAAACACCATCTGTTAACAAAAAAATAGTATCGAACTTTTTTTGCCAGCAAATGTTTTTCAGCAGTGCTACCAACGTCGTCGACATTCATTACACCTCATTTTTGAATGATTTTAACTGTATAAAAGCTGTTAAATTCTTTAAAAAATCGCTTAATTTGATAAATTTAACTGTAAAATGCGAAGAAATGGTGCATGATAAGTTTTTTATGTATCATATTTGGATTTCTCACTCTAAAAAACATAAGAATAAGGTATTTTCAGCAAAAAAAGTTTTTTCATCGTTGGCCTGTGTTATGAATACATGGAAGAGAAATGGAAAAATTATCATTCATTTTTCCTTATAGATGATTTTGTTTTCTCTCTTAGGTATGTAGAAGTTTCTGTTAAGAAGTGCAACTCAGAGAATGGCGAGCTACGAGCATTTTGTATCATATATGTAGCGAAATAAGAGAAGATTTTATATCAGTATTAAGTATGTTTTGTTGAAGTGGAATCAAGTAAGGATGATTTTCTTATTTTTGACACATACTGGTGTCCTTGAAGTCCTCTGCCTGCACCTTCAATTGAAATGTAAGACAGGAAGTCCGATTAGCGAAAAATCATACAAGTACAACATTTCTAATAATGCAATTGTAATATACTTTAAATTAATTTTTCCATTCATATTTATTATTATTATATTTTTTATTCTAACACAACTGGCGACCTGAGTGCCAGGACTTCAGGGCACTAGCTGTGAGTAGGATTTGTTAACTATTTTTACAGCAAGAAATTTCTATGACATTGATATTAACCATAAAAACTAATTGTCGATATTTTACGTTTACATAAATCAAAACGAGGAGCTAGTAAAACAAAAAGGTAAAAACTGAATAGAAAATTCGGAAAGGAATAAGAATTGGACAGAGGTTACGTAAAATTTTCCATAGTGGCTGTTTTGTTCGGCGGAGCAAAGGTAGGACGCCTATGCAAGTTGCTTGCATGGTTATGCTTGAAAGTGCCTCTTTTGATGTAGATAGAAATCTTTTCCTCATTATTCCCTTCCTTGAATTTTATTGCGAAAAATTTACAGGAATTTTTCAGTGTGATACACATTGTCAGTAAAACATAAGGAATTGTAGTAGAATAGTTTATGAATCATAACAGACATAAAGCACGCTTTGACATCATGTAAATTACAATTATCAAGTGTGATAATTAGCTTATGAAATTTTAACATTTTTGTGAAAATTTATTTTGCATATTCATACAACATGGCAGAAAAATATATGTCCATTGTTGATAGCAATAGCGAAAACGCAATCAGCCAAGATGGCGTTAAATTGCATGATCAAACAATTGAAGTTCAAGTTCCATGCATGCCTACTGCAGAAAGTTTAAGTGGGTCAGAGATGAGTGCCACAGGTGTGACAAATGATAGCGATTCTCCACAACAGAATAACCTTGATGGCACAGTGTTTACAACTGCTGAGACAATGCCAAGCATCTCCCACAGCGATATACCGCTCATCAGTGAAACATTAGAGAACAATACAGACATGAATCTTGACAACAAGTTACAAACACCACTTGTTCAGAAAAAAATCGTTAACCTGGAAAGTACAGCTGACACAACCACAGTAGTACAGCTGACATACTGCTATGGCAGTTATTATCTAACATAAACACGAAATTAGATAATATGAACACCAATTTCAGTTATATGAAACAAGATATGAATACCAAAATTGATAATATGACACTGAATCTGAACACCATTACACAGTATGAGAACATGGTGAAACAGCAACAAAACACTGTTACACAAGATCTAAATACAACAAAGCAAGAACAAAAGCAAGTATTCAAGGATTTGCAAGACATGGTCTCATAGAAATTCAATGGCTTAGCCAAACATTTTTGCACTGAAATCGACGAAAAATTGAATGATATGAAAAACCAGTAAAGCTGAGGTACTTTCTGAAGTTAACAGTAACATTACAGAGCTAAAACAGAAGGAAGATTCTTTTAATGGCCATTGTGATATAGTGGAGCAACAGATAAAGAAAATCACAGATGCAAACAAAATATTGAAGCTACAGAAAACCAGTGGTTTTCAACAGTAAGAAAGGCAACTACTATCGTTAACAAACTAAATAAAGACTATGAAGGTGTACCTCTAGCTGTAGAAGAGATTACTTTAACGGTAGCAACATTAGAAGTTGACTTGGCACGTGCTAAGAAGGAGAGAGACAGAAGATCCATGAAAATCTGAGTAATATCATTAGTCAAGCTGAACCAGATACGTTAGATAAGGGTAATATCATTGCAGACAAGTTAGGAACAGATTGTAAGTTATACACAGGTGTAGTAGAAAAGGTTATTCGGAAAGAAGAAAGTGAAATAGCGAACAAAGTAAGCAATAACCTATAAGCCACACAAAATAGGAAAAAATGTTTTAAAAGAAATTGTTACCGGATCTTGAAATATGCATGTAAATAATACACAGGCTGCATTGAACAAACCACAACCTGTCAGTATATACTCACAAATTGTCATGAGTCCCATAACAGGTACCAGTGGCAGTTGTAAGGGTGCAAAATGTAAACATACCCATAACTCCGATACCTGAACATTTACCAACGGGAATTACAGATAACTACAATAACAACAGAAATGCGACCAAAAATGCCAAGTCTCTATCAACTACTACTGCAGACGAAGGTTTGCTGAGACATCGACAGTTTCCATATTCACTACTGAAGGTAAAAGAATGATTCCAGTAGTACTTATCTGTGCTTTTCGTCATATATTTCCATGCAACTGGACGGAAGCATAGTAAATCAGATTTGTCGTGGGACATACGCAAGGTGACGTTCTTTTATGAGCAACTGAAGTGGCCGAACGTTGCACCACTTATATTCAATTTGAACGAGCTTTCCTCGACAACTACTGGTGTGAGGCAGTGCAAGAAAGATTTAGACCCGAGGCTCTCAACCCCGAACAATTCAATGGCAAATATGGTAGTCTACGTGGATACTTTGAAAAATACCTGAACAAGACACGCTACTGGACGAACCCGATATCATAGGTGTTTTTGTTGTGGTCTTCTGTCCTGAGACTGGTTTGATACAGCTCTCCATGCTACTCTATCCTGTGCAAGCTTCTTCATCTCCCAGTACTTACTGCAACCCACATCCTTCTGAATCTGCTTAGTGTATTCATCTCTTGGTCTCCCTCTATGATTTTTACCCTCCACGCTGCCCTCCAATACTAAATTTGTGATCCCTTGATGCCTCATAAAATGTCCTATCAACCGCTCCCTTCTTCTTCTCAAGTTGTGCCACAAACTCCTCTTCTCCCCAATTCTATCCAATACCTCCTCATTTGTTATGTGATCTACCCATCTAATCTTCAGCATTCTTCTGGAGCACCACATTTCGAAAGCTTCTATTCTCTTCTTGTCCAAACTATTTATCGCCTGTGTTCCACTTCCAATCATGGCTACACTCCATACAAATACTTTCAGAAACGAATTCCTGACACTTAAATCTATAGTCGATGTTATCAACTTTTTCTTCTTCAGAAACGCTTTCCTTGCCATTGCCAGTCTACATTTTATATCCTCTCTACTTCGACTATCATCAGTTATTTTGCTCCCCAAATAGCAAAACTCCTTTACTACTTTAAGTGTCTGATTTCCTAATCTAATTCCTTCAGCATCACCCGACTTAATTCGACTACATTCCATTACCCTCGTTTTGCTTGTGTTGATGTTCATCTTATATCCTCCTTTCAAGACACTGTCCCTCCCGTTCAACTGCTCTTCCAAGTCCTTTGCTGTCTCTGACAGAATTACAATGCCATCGGCGAACCTCAATGTTTTTATTTCTTCTCCATGGATTTTAATACCTACTCCGAACTTTTCTTTTGTTTCCTTTATTGCTTGCTCAATATACAGATTGAATAACATCGGGGAGAGGCTACAACCATTTCTCACTCCCTTCCCAACCACTGCTTCCCTTTCATGCCCTGCGACTCTTACAACTGCCATCTGGTTTCTGTACAAATTGTAAATATCCTTTCGCTCCCTGTATTTTACCCCCGCCACCTTTAGAATTTGAAAAAGAGTATTCCAGTCAACATTGTCAAAAGCTTTCTCTAAGTCTACAAATGCTAGAAACGTAGGATTGCCTTTCCTTAATCTTTCCTCTAAGATAAGTCGTAAGGTCAGTATTGCCTCATGTGTTCCAACATTTCTACGGAATCCAAACTGATCTTCCCTGAGGTCGGCTTCTACCAGTTTTTCCATTCATCTGTCAAGAATTCGCGTTAGTATTTTGCAGCTGTAACTTATTAAACTGATAGTTCGGTGATTTTCACATCTGTCAACACCTGCTTTCTTTGGGATTGGAATTATTATATTCTTCTTGAAGTCTGAGGGTATTCCGCCTGTCTCATAGATCTTGCTCATCAGATGGTAGAGTTTTGTCAGGACTGGCTCTCCCAAGGTTGTCAGTAGTTCTAATGGAATGTTGTCTACTCTGGGGGCCTTGTTTCAACTCAGGTCTTTCAGTGCTCTGTCAAACTCTTCACACAGTATCGTATTTCCCAATTCATCTTCATCTAAATCCTCTTCAGTTTCCATAATATTGTCCTCAACTACATCGCCCTTGTATAGACCCTCTATATACTCCTTCCACCTTTCTGCTTTCCCTTCTTTGCTTAGAACTGGGTTTCTATCTGAGCTCTTGATATTCATACAAGTGGTTCTCTTTTCTCCAAAGGTCTCTTTAATTTTCCTGTAGGCTGTATCTGTCTTACCCCTAGTGAGATAAGCCTCTACATCCTTGCACTTGTCCTCTAGCCATCGCTGCTTATCCATTTTGCACTTACTGTCGGTCTCATTTTTGGGACGTTTGTATTCCTTTTTGCCTGCTTCATTTACTACATTTTTATATTTTCTCCTTTCATCAATTAAATTCAATATTTCTTGTGTTACCCAAGGATTTATACTAGTCCTCGTATTTTTACCTACTTGATCATCTGTTGCCTTCACTAGTTCATCCCTCAAAGCTCCCCATTCTTCTTCTACTGTATTTCTTTCCTCCCATTCGTGACAATTGTTCCCTTATGCTGTCCCTGAAACTCTGTAAACCTTCTGGTTTAGTCAGTTTATCCACGTCCCATCTCCTTAAATTCCCACCTCTTTACAGTTTCTTCAGTTTTAATCTACAGTTTATATCCAATAGATTGTGGTTAGAGTCCACATCTGCCCCTGGAAATGTCATACAATTTGACACCTGGTTCCTAAATCTCTGTTTACCATTATATAATCTATCTGATACCTTCTAGTATCTCCAGGATTCTTCCATGTATACAACCTTCTTTTATGATTCTGGAACCAAGTGTTAGCTATGATTAAGTTATGCTCTGTGCAAAATTCTACCAGACGGCTTCCTCTTTCATTTCTTACCCCCAATCCATATTCACCTACTACGTTTCCTTCTCTCCCTTTTCCTACTCTCGAATTCCACCCATGACTATTAAATTTTCATCTGCCTTTACTACCTGAATAATTTCTTTTATCTCATCATAGATTTCATCAATTTCTTCATCATCTGCAGAGCTAGTTGGCATATAAACGTGTACTACTGTAGCAGGTATGGGCTTCGTGTCTATCATGGCCACAATAAGGCGTTCACTATGCTTTTTGTAGTAGCTTACCTGCTCTCCTATTTTTTTATTCATTATTAATCCTACTCCTGCATTACCCCTATTTGATTTTGTATTTATAACCCTGTATTCACCTGAAAAATATCATAGATAGACATGTTAAAAATTTAGAAAAGTCTTTTACCATCGCACATTAGAGAAAAATTAGTAGCAATGCCAGAGCACAATACTGAATATCTTCTCTCAGTGCTTGATTCTATCGACTTAATTTATGAGGAAAGACCTATACCCAAGGAAGCAACAGAAAATCAGGCACAACAGCAACATAGTTATGTAAATCCGTCAGTAAATACGTGATCTAAACACACAGCAAGAATGGTACACATAACCGCAACTTTACATACCCAGAGGTAACGAGTACAGTAACGGGAATAGAAGAAACAAATGATTTAAAAGAAATTTTCAAAACAACAGGAGTAATTTCAATGCACGAGGGAATTACAGTCCACCATCACAAGGCCTTATGCCGAACATAAACAGAAACATATATTAAAATGGTATCTGTTCTTTCAGACATGTCCGATCTTGCAGCACTTGAATGAAATTACAATGAAATCCAGACCTTTATCAGCTTACAGGCATTGTTAAATATCAACGAGTTGAAAACATGCGCCCCACCCAGGACTCGAACCTGGGATCTTCTGCTTACATGGCACACACTCTGTCCATCTGAGTCACCTGGAACACAGTGGATAGTGCGACTGCAGGGACTTATCTCTGGCATGCGCCCCGTGAGACCCACATTTTCAGCTTACTGTCCACACACTACATTTGTAGTGCCCCTGCCCACTATACTCATTAATCGCAGTAGTCAATCTACTGATTCCCGTAAGAGTTTGGGCAATGTGAGTGAATCTGCAATGAAGAAGATCATTGGCCAGTAATCCTTATCTATATGAAGATGGTATCTGTTCTTTCAGACATGTCCGAAAGAACAGATACCATTGGTGATTTGCAGCTGTCACAGAATGAAATTACAATGAAATGCAGACCTTTAACTGCGTACAGGCGTTGATAAATATCAACGGGGACAATTGAAAATGTGTGCCCTGACTGGGACTCGAACCCAGCATCTCCTGCTTACATGGCAGACGCTCTATCCGCCGATCCGATCAGTTGGATATCGTGTTTGCCATGTAAGCAGGAGATTCTGGGTTCGTGTCCCGGTCAGGGCACACATTTTCAACTGTCCCCATTTATATTTATCAACGCCTGTAAGTAGCTAAAGCTCTGGATTTCACTGTAATTTCAATGAACAGAAACAGTCAGCCGCATCAGTGACCGACACGCGGCAACGATGCCATGCCTTATGCTGTACCGCAGCCGACCTTTGGGCAGCAAAATAACTGCACAACAGCCGACACAAATTGGCGAAGTACCCACACAGTGCAACTAACTTAAATTACTCCAGGTAATGAATTAAGTCACACGACATCGTCAGAAGGCTCCAACCTGTCTTAATTCAGCCCCAGGCTATTGACCCCTTTGGGAGTGGGGGCACAGCAAAACTACAAACATGTTTCATAAGGTTTGACAAACAAAGTGACATCAAGGATTATCTGTATCAGCATGAGTTAAATACAACAAATAATATACAGGAAGAACAAATACAAGCAATCATTAAGGTGAAAATATTTAATATTGACACACAATTAATTTTAGATACAGGTTCAACTACCATTTTGTATCCTGCCTGGAAGGCGGCGCATGGGTAAGAGCAGGAAAAGGTGAAAATCTCTCGGTACTGGAGTGTGAATTCAAATCATCTTTACTTTAGCAACAATAATAATACATAACTTTGCCCTGAGGTGCGAAGCTGAAGTGAAGTGTCCCGGCTGTCTGCTCTTGATCAAATGGGCTGAAACTGCAGCGGAGCTCGTGGAGCTCTCCCGCTCCAGCTAGAGTGCACTGTCGTCCGTGTCTCATAGTGCCAACTTATGAAACTATGCCGTGGCATCGTTGCTGTCAATACCACATACCAACCTAATGTCAAATACATTTTTGTGTGAACAGAAGAAGAGAGGCAAATTCCCAACATTTTCTCTCCAGAATTGCAAGGTGCAAACTGTTACAGGCAGTAAGACTAAATTGGTTCAACATCAGGCATTTATTCCATTACAAACTGAACATTTTATAGTGAAGTGCAACTTTCTAGTAATTGTCAAACTTATAGTTAACTATCTTATTGGCATGGACACATTTAGAACATACAAAACATAGATTGATGTAGGTAATAGTAAACAGCACTTTTATGTAATGGATCAGATTTTTTACATTGATTTAGTCAAAACACCTGACGAAAGTAACAAACACAAACCAGAGTCAAATTTAATAGTACAATCTTCCTTTACGGCTGTATTTTTGACAAACAAATTTGATACTGAACAAGAAGCAAACACTAAGGTTAGTTATGAAATGGTAGAGCAGAAACTAAGTCAATCACAGATACTAAAAGATATGCAACGACAAGAACTTTCTAACTTGTTCAAGTATGCAAATGTTTTCAGTAAGGAGCCAGGAGTAATCAAATACTATGAATAAAAATTTGAAGTCTATCCACATGAAACATTTTGTGTAATGTCATATCCTATTCTGTGGACAAAACGAGAGGCATTAAGGGAAGAGATCAATCATATGACTAAATGGGCAATTATGCAACCTTCATTTTCACCCTATTGAAGTCCGATATTACCAGTAAGTAAACCAGATACCAGTAAGTAAACCAGACAGATCTGTAACAGTAGATGTATCAACAAGATTTTAGTAGTCTACCAGTACACATAAGACCAGACGACTTGGATGAACAGCTTCTTAAGTTTTACAGTACATAATATTTCAGTATACTCGACCTCAAGTGTCCTATTGGCAAATCAAGCTCCATGACAAAACCACATATTAGTAAGCTTCTTTTCACCTAGAAGCAAGCTCAGTAGAACGAGTCTTTAAGGAGTTTAACTGGTTTATTGTGACATACACCCCTCACAAACACACCCATAGGTAGAATAAGTAACTCCTTCATCCAAGTTCTCAATATCTTTCCACATTCTTCAACCGGTTTCACACCTAACGATTTGATGTTCCATACAAAACAATCGAATTAGTGAGAGTCGCCCATACCAAAAGTACCCACTACAGATATGACACTACAAGAGAAAATCAAACAAGCCATTGTTACACTAGAAAACAAGGACGAGTATAAAAAGAAAATTTATAATAAGAAACTAAAACGTGTTACGCAAGTTTTTGAAGGACAACGAGTCCTCTTACAGACACACCCTAAATCGACAAAATTTGGCAAACTGAATAAGAAGTAGCAATTAATCCATTCAGGACCATATATTATTTTCAAAATACCCTACCCCAGGACATGCAGATTAGCCCATGAGAAAACAGGGAGAGAGAAGGGTCTCCACCCACACAAAGACATAAAAGCTTTTATAGAATTATGAGGCTAAGTAGCATTTTTACTTTCCATCACAAGATAATTGTACATAGTGTACATAACTGTAAGTGTAATTTTTCTTCTGGAGTGTATTTTAAGATAAAGTAATGTGCATAGGTATAAGCAATCCTTTTGATTTCTACACATCGGTATAAAATTAACAGCAATGAAAAGTTATACACCGCCTCATGCAAAGCGAAAGTATAAACAAAATTAGCTATCACTCAGCTGTTCACACTCAACAGTATGCACTGATGTCAGTAGTAGGAGAGGAGGCACTGACCTGTGTGCATGCGCAATAGTCTGGCAGAAGGTGCAACCAAATAGGAATGCAATATGTACAGGCACTTAACTTAAATACAAAGTAAACGGAAATACTAAGCAATTGCATCTACTATCTAAGAAGTAAGAAACCTATTGATATACGGTATGTACATAGAGATTAAATTAAACACTAAGCTATGTACAACATATTTACAAGCAAAAGGAAGCATTATGAAAAATTATATGATAATGTAAGCTAAGGAAAAACGACCAAATACCGTAAGTAATGTAAAATAATTTTCTTTGCAGAGCAAATAATCATAAAGGATAACAGAATAAACAAATGTCTATGATCGAACAGTCCACAGGTGTACTGCCGATCCATAGTGTCCAACGGGCACAGTATTTCGGCGATCAGACATGTCTCCATGGTCAGATGCGCTGACGAACTGAGCTTCTGAGGGCGGGCGACAGTCCTAAATACCCTTCCCACATGAGGCGTTCTCTCCGCGGTCCGCGCCCGCGGCCGAGCGTCGGCGGTCGCTGAGAGGCTGGCGTCGGCGTCTGTGGTGGCGTCGGTGAACTGCCTCGTCCGCCCTGATCGCTCTTTCGTTTTCTTTGCTGAGCCTCTTTTTAATTATACTCAGTGATGGTTCCCATGCCTTGCTGATGTTATAGCCGCAATCTCTGTTGATGAGTCCGTCCCTGGTACGAATTTCGATAGCCTCTCCAACGACGCTGTCCCAGTATTTAGATGTCCCGTGGACTGTTCGAGCAAGAAATACGCCGGGAGAAGTTGAAGAATCACAAATTTCTATGAATTTAAACAAAATATGTAATTTTTTATTAGTTTTAAAGAGCATTGCGTCGGGAGTAGCGGGTACCAAATGAAGAAATGGGCCGCACCTCGAGTAAACAATTTACTTATAAGGATATTTATACAAAGGTCATAAGGCTTATGGAAAATGAAATGTGCATCGCCGCAACATATCTACGTGATATTTATCAGTACTGATTCGCTGCAGAGTACACATAAACATTTAAGTATGTGATTTAAGAAAAACCCATTAATTTTATTCATGTCACATGAAGGCTTGAATAATGACATTTCCAGGTATTTTAGGAGGATAAGTATATGATTGTTAAAACGTCATATTTCACACTAAGCTACACGTGAATTAAAGTAAACAGCACTAGCACATGAAGAAACATCATGATATTACATGAATGATTAGTCAGTACACATTATTTCCATGAAATAAAAGTTCCTTGGCAACTAATCCACGACTGTACAAGTAACTTTTTCTCTTAAATCCTTGAACCAGCAGATGAGTATTTCCTCTCTTCTCTCCCAAACAAAGGAGGTGGCGTCAAGCATAGTTAGACCAGCGATGTGTAATGTTTTAATCCTATTCCAATGTTTTTTTCCCTCCTCTACCTAAGGAAGCAATGAGATCCCATAAGTGATAAAAGTCTATCTACAAAATGAAGTGTAAATGTATCATATTCTTGTATTGTATCATAATAATGTGTATTTAATTAATTTGTACATGTGATGTGAATGAAGATAAGTTAAAACTAATTAACAAACTGTGGTAACAGAACCCAGTTTTCCTAGGGAAGAAATGAGCTCCTGTAAGTGAGAAAAGCCTATCTATAAAATGAAGTATAAATGTATCATATGCTTGTGTTGTATCATAATAATGTGTTATGTAATTATTTTGTATATGTGATGTGAAGCAGGATAAGTTGAAAGCCAAACAAACAAACTGCAGTAACAGAACCCAGTTAATGAAAATTTTATGACCTTTTAAAACTTAAGAAATGTATGTTCATAGTATAAGTGATGGACGGAATGTCATTCATAGGTATAAGCTATCATGTTATATGTACTGTTGTAAATCAGTCCTTGTATGAATCTGCATTGGAAACCAAACTCCATGTGAAGAAATGAACTTTAAAGACAAGAAATTTATACAAAGTTTTGGACAGTTTTATGTGTCTTTCAACAAGTGGATGGTCAAGTTTGATGGCATTAAAATGCGTGTGCAACGATTTAATTTCTGAGTATTGTGGCTCATAACACTTGATACATTAATAAGTGAACTATAGTTGTTCGAGCCAGTACTTACCTCATTCATGGATGCTGTTGGCCAGGGTTCTCTCCACTGAAAATGTGAGTACGACGGGTAATAATTCCACCCGAGCCGTAAAAATGGAGATCTTCTGCCACAGCGTCGGATTTTTGAACAATAACACACATCCCCTGCACTCAGAATGAAGACAAACGCCACGGCAATTGTTCAGTATGTGATTCTCAGGTAGAAGTGTGACACTAAATGTTAAATCAACACTAAGAAAACGAGTGCACACACGTGCGACAGTAGCATCTAGCCTAGATAGAAGCTCGGTTACATATATGGGAAACAATAGTGGTCCTAAGACTGAGGCTTATGAAAACCCGTAAGTAATTTCTTCGCAGTGAGAAGAATCTCCCCTGCTTCAATTGGCAGAGTTATGAAGTATAACTTTCTGCATTCTTTTGCTTCGATATTATCCATTGGTTGACTATCCTATCAATTCCAAAATCACTATTTATGCAAGAAAATATTGTGATTCACACAGTCAAATATCTGAGAAACATCACACACAGAAAACACAAACTGTTGCTGTTTTGTACTTAGTGACTGTAAAATTTGGTGAGTGACTGTATAAATGGCGTTCTCAGCTAAGCAACCGTTCTGAAATCCAAACTGCGATGTACCGAGGATGTTGTCTTAGTTTGGATGGAATACTATTCCAGAATACATCACCTTCTCAAAAATTTTGGTAAACGATGTCAGTAGTGAAATGAGTTGGAAGTTATTGACATTTCTCCTATCACATTTCTTATTTTGGGATTCAACAATGGCATATTTCAATCTCTCTGAAAAAAATACCCTGAGGTGGTGATTTATTACACATTTTAGAAGAGACAGTGCTTATGACATGGGAACAAGTCTTAAGCACTGTGTTGGAAACACCATTAAATGCAGATGAGCTCTTATATTTAAGAGAATATATAATTTTCTTAATTTTAGAATGAGCAGAGGTTGAGAATCCATACAACTGAATCTTATATAAGTTCATTGTTCAACATACTCTGTTAGATTTTCTCTTGAAATGTTCATCCCTATATTTTCTACCACATTTAAGAAATAATCATTAAACATATCCACTACTTGTGACTATCCATATAAATTAATAGTGATGTTATCCAGTTCTGTGGCTTGTTGTCCTGTCTCTTGTTTTATTATATTCCATGTAATTTCAAGTATGTTGTCATAATTACTGATTTCTGACATAATGTACATGCTCTGTGATGCTTAAATAACTTACTCAGTAATTTTGAATAGTTTTGTAGTGAGCAGCTACTGCAGCATATTTACTGGTTCTTGCTAACAAATGCATTTCCCTTTTCATTTCACACAACACTTTAAACCTCTAATGATCCATGATATTTTACGTGGCTGTTTAATCTCCTTTCTGATTAGCTAATGTGGAAAACTGTTTTCAAATAATGATATGATTTTACTTTGGAATAGATTACTTTTAATGTCAGTATTTGGTTTATTTTGAATTTCATCCCATATCATCTCTTGTGCACAGTTGATTAAACAATAACTGGTTTCAGGTGAGGAGTACCTGTACTGTTGACACTATTTTATTTAACCTAACTAGATCTACATTTTGACCAGAGAGAGCATTTGTTGTTGGGTATACAGTTATTTTTTTGCTTTGAGCTTCAGCAAAGAAATCCTTATCAATTAGGATCCTATTTCCTTTGTCCATCCATGTTGGACAGTTAATTACTAAGATCAAACTGTAGTATCCAATTCATCCTATTACAATATTTTAGAAAGTCTGGAGCTCATGGTCTTGTGATTAACACTGATGACCTTCAATCACACGATCTAGGGTTTGATTCCCAGCTTGGCCACTGATATTCTCTGCTCAGGACTGGATGCGTGTGTTGTCCTCATCATCATTTCATCATCATCGATGTGCAAGTCACCAAGGTGGTTTTGAATGGATAGATTTCCACCAGGTACCCGAAAAAACCTGAATAAGATCTCATGGCCACTAAAACCATATGCATGATTCATTTCTTTACTTTAGAAAAACTATATTCGAACCACCAGAGACTATTAACTGCTTGTTGCTGTCTGACAGCATAATAATGAATCCACATGCCTCATACACAGTTAAAAATTTTGCATTGTGCGTCCATAGACAGGTAAAATTAGAATTGAAACTATTTTTCAAAACTGATTCATGGACACACTCTTCTATGGGCTAGTTACTACAAAATTTAATTGTTTCATTGTTTTTGAACTTATGTTCTTTCTCAATACATGTAGCAAATCCTCCTTTTCCAATGTCAGTTCTACACAAATAAGATGCTAGAGTGTAATCTTTGTATTTAACTGCTCTGACCCTGTGTTCATGTGGTGCTCACATAGGTTCGGGATGTCTATCTTTTCAGATCTCTGTCAATTTTCCAAACAGAAAAAAAGATCTTTTACATTATTTCTGATGAAATTAGCTAATCTTACTTTTGCGTGCAGCCTTAAGCATTTTGAGGGGCTCATAACAAGATGCCTGGTTCCTGCTTCTAACCAAAAAGGTACATCTCTGACGCCAGTAATCCCAGAGATCTTGATTTGTGTGACTGTGCCATCTCCACCCTCCATAATTTTCTGGAAGAAGTTCAGCCAATCTTTCTTTCACCTGTTACTCAGACATAAGCTGTGTTTAGTATATCCCTATCACCCCATTGTAGCAACAGGCGCTGCACTCATAAGAGATTTCATTTCAGTCGGCAGCAACCTGCTCAACTCTGTATTAACCCAGCAGTCTTACTCTAGGGATGGTCACGGGCTGCAGGACCTCCACAGAATTCACAGTTGTATATGAAATTTCTACTCTTATTCAATCCAGGTCACCCATAATGCTGTAATTTCTGCTTTTACCTAAGCTGTTTCCTGCTGTATCTAACCTTCTTCATCAAAATTTTTTCCTCTGTTAACCAGCTAAGGCCAGTACTTGGTTTCCCTTTACTTATGATCTAGCACGCCATGCCTAATTTGTCCTGCACCATCTGCCTACATCCCTGATGTAGCTACTACCTATCAGTAATACTCTTTTCTTACCAATCTCTTTCGTTACCAACCAACACTTAGTTTCTTTGGCTGGATCAGGCTCTTCTCATTCTACGTCAAGTAACAGTTCAAATTTATTAGAGACTTTAAGCTCAAGTGTAGTTGAAGAAGTTGAAGAGTTGTCCAGCTTTTTCCCATTACTTGTTACCTATACCCAGTTCCCACAGTCTTCTTCCCCCTTCAATCTATCTAGTTCAGATTTCGTGTAATCTAATACAGCGTGAAGAGCACAAATTTTTATTTCCTGTTCAGCGACTCTTGTCTCCTTCGCAGAGCCTATAGTTTCATGGGATGTCCTCAGTGAGTTCGCCATTCATTGCTCCACTGCAATAGCCCCCGTGGAATTCTGACTAGCCTACAGAAAAATTCTCCGCACTTATAATGCATTGCTATTTAGAATGAACACATAAAACAGAAGTAAATCATTGAAAACACATTACACTAGACGAGTTTTCATTATTTATGGGTCACAAGAATTAGGTTTACAGTTGATGACATATTAAGTTTTTCGTTTCCTTCTGAAACAGGAATTGAGTACTCACACTCAACTGTAGAACGAGTTAATTAACTTATTCACAGTAAAACGTAAATTTTATTTACTACTTATATTCTGATCATCATCGGGCCGAGACACACTTGATGGACAGGAAAGGAATGTCACATCAAAAATTCTACAATGCATTTCAAATGGTTGCATTCACATTGGTCATTAACTGGGTGGAACAGGATGTAATAGAAACAATATTGCCTTCAAGATTGCAGACTTAAATGTAAAAGGGACAAAGCTGTAAATATCTGGGTGTGATGATAGATGGATACTTGATGTGGGAGAATCACATAAATAATATCTGTGTAAAAATGTTGATGACAATAAACACTGCCAACAATGCACTGTCGGCTAGTACATTAACAGCTATAATATATATGTGATCCGTGTAAATGCACAAATTTACTGCCAAAGAGCCTATAAATCCAGGATGCTTTCTAAACAACAGTTGGTTAACAGTAAGATCACAACACATGAGGCAAATGTAACGTCACATGCTGTATTAAAGAGAGCAAGAGCTGGTCATCGACTTCTGTGATAACTTGGGAGATACAGTGTTGGATTTCATCCTTCTTATTTTAATATTGTATTTGGTGGGTTTCATGATGCAACTTCCTTCCTATGACGATATGCTGTTTCAAAACACCAGCGCAATGGGAATCTCTCGAAAATGCTTCGGTATTTTCACAATTAGTTGTAAGAAAAAGTCATATTAATAGTTAAACAATCTAAGGATTTGTTGATTTCACATCATATTTAACTTGTTAGGAAAGTATGCCACTTCAAGACGTCAGCTCACTGAAGATTTATCAAAAACATGTCATTCTTGTTAAAGAATGTTATTATTAAATGTCAGGTAAAGTGATACCAGTATTAAGTCAAAGCTTTTAGGAGGTCTAAGATAATACAATTCTTCACTGCCACCTAATGAACAAAATACAAGTGTACATACTATTAGGACAATTGTGTGATTGGACTGAAGAGTTTCTAGCAAACAGAACTCAGCATGTCTCTCTGAATGGGGAGAAATCTTCAGACAAAAGTAACAACAGGTGTGTCCCAAGGGAGGGTTAAAGGACCATTTCCAAAATACATATAAATGAGCTAGTGATAACGTCAGAAGCTCCATGAGGATTTTCGTGGATGATGCTGTTGAATATAAAAAAGTTGTAATAAAATAAAAGTGTAGTGAAATGCAGAAAGACCTGCAGAGTATCGCTGCTTGGTTAAGTGAGTGTGTAACATCTCAGGAGGATGCTTTTCTTCTGTTATTTTTTACTTTTCCAAAAAATTTTATTTTTTTCGAAATATCTTCAATAGTCTTATTCTTATGGTTTGTGCACGTTGCCCAAATCTTGAATATTAACTCAGGTCTTATTGTTAGACATCTTAACTTTATTATTCATTAAACTTTTAGTTAATTGGAACTCATAGGTATAATTAGATTACGTAGAAACTATGCTAATTGCAAAATACCAGTAATATTGTCACGTCGAAGAAGGTGTAATTAGATGAATGACGAACACTAACTTCACTTAAGGAAGGTTTATTCAGAGCTTGCACACATAAGAGCACGGAGCGAACTGCCTCTGGCCAGAACACATACAGTATATATGCAGCTACAGAACATTCCAGTACAATGATGCTTGGCATTTGTGGATACTTCTAGCATGCACTCGAACCGAATAAAGAAATTAAAAGTGTACAGTGCAGTTGAGTTTTGAACTCATGACCCTCCATGCAACGGTTTAGTATCATAACCACAACACCACAGTGCTACTCACCTGTTGCTGCGACAGTGCTCCCTCCTTACGTGAACAGCGTCTCGTTGTTGCGTCGTCCTAGTCTGGGAACGAGTGGTCGGCCCTGCATATTCTGACTCCCGATGACTACTGCTCGCCCTGGCGGTGATCTTCTTAGAACTTCTTTTGCCGCTACGCTCTTCGTCACCTTTCTGCTTGTTGCCTGTCACTGGAGCTTCGAATGTACCCTGGGTTGCAGGATCCTTGTAGGGCTTCATTTGAAAGACGTGGACCGTATCTCTGATCTTTTGTCGTCTTGTGTCGGGGTCGAAATCTTCAATTTCGTAAGTAACATCAGACAACTGACTTACAACGTTATAAGGTCCAAAGTAGCGCCTGAGGAACTTCTCAGAGAGACCAATCTTCCGAACGGGAGTGAAGATCCAGACGAGGTCACCAGGCAGGTAAACAACAGGGCACTGGCTCGCGTCATAACTTCGGTGATCGTTTTCTTGAGCCTACAGCGTGCGGAGTCGAGCAATCTGCCGAGCTTCCTCAGCTCTGGTTAACACCTGGCCGATGTAGTCGTCGTGCACGTCATCATGATGTAACGGAAACAGTGTTCATCGTCGTAGTCACCTCACTACCATGCACCAGGAAAAATGGCATAAATCCTGTGGTGTCTTGTTTGGCAGTGTTGTAGGCAAACATCACGAAAGGTAGCACCTCATCCCACTGCTCTGCTCAACATTGACGAACATTGATAGCATGTCGGCCAAGGTCTTATTAAGGCGTTCAGTAAGCCCGTTAGTTTGCGGATGGTAGGTAGTCGTCATGTGATGAGGAATGTTGCACCGACGGTTTATCTCTGTCACAATATTTGATTGAAAAACTTTCCCTCGACCCGTAATTAACGACCTTGGGGCACCGTGTTTTAATACAATGTCTTCCACGATGAATTTGGGTACCTCTGATGCTTCGGCTGTTTTCACGGCTTTTGTAATGCCATAGCGTGTCAAAAAATCTGTGCAAACAATAATCCACCTATTGCCACTTGCAGACGTCGGAAATCGTCCGGGGAGGTAAACCCCAAATGCTGGAAAGGCGTTTCGGCTGGTGAAATTGGTATAAGTCGGTCAGGTGCTTTCTGAGGGACTGCCTGTCTCCTCTGGCACTCTCGACAGTACGACACATAGTGACGGACACTCCTAAATAAACCTGGCCAGAGAAACCTTTTGCGGATTCTATCATATGTCTTAATAAATCCTAAATGTCCGGCCTCAGGTAATTCATGGAATTTCTGTAGAACATCTCAGCGCATGTGTTTAGGAATCACTGGTAGCCACCAATTTCCAAACGGATCAAAGTTTTTCTAGCAAAGTAATCCATTCACTATTTTAAATTGTCCTTTCACATCCTCCGGCTGATTTAAGGCATGCATAATTTGAGATATCTTGGCGTCCTTCTTTTGCTCAGCAGAGAGATCCTGGAGTGCAGCTAGACAGTCACTATCTTCATCAAAGTCTTGTTGATCTATACAAGGCTTCTTGAGAGACAGTCGGCATCTTAGTGTTTTCTTCCACTTTTGTACACTGTGGTAATGTCATACTCCTGAAGACGTTGATGGTCTGTAACAACTGTGAATCGCCTTCCATAGAGATACTGTCAAAATTTGCACATGCCCACATCACAGTGAGACATTCTGTTTCTGTAGTTGAGTAGTTTCTCTCGGCTTTTGCAAGTGTCCTACTCGCAGAAGCATAGGCTAAAACCTTCTCATTTCTATCCGAAATTTGCACCAGAACAGCACCAATCCCATACCCACTGGAATCTGTATGTAGTTCTGTAGGTGCTCTCTCATCAATCATACAGACCAAGTACAGGTTCAGTCGCCAGAGCTTTCCGCAGCACATCGAAAGAATCTTGTTGAGCACCACCCCAGATAAATTTAGCATCAGCTTTTAACAACTATTGGAGTGGGCTGGCTTTGATACAAAAGCCTTTGATAAAAGGGCGGTAATAAGAACATAATCCGAGGAAGCTTCTCACATCTCTAATACTTTTAGGGATAGGAAATTCCGTTATAGATCTCACCTCTTCTGGGTCTGGCCGCACACCTTCGTTTGACACAAAGTGTCCAAGTATTTTGTTCTCTTTTGCTCCAGAAAGACATTTTATTGGATTAAGTTTCAGTCCGCCTTGTTGGAGACACTTAAGAACGGTCCTCAGTCTTTTTAAATGTTCATAAAACGTCTCTGAGAAAACTATAATGTCATCTAAATAACAAAGACACATCGTCCACTTCAGGTGACGTAGATTATCCATCATCCGTTCAAAATTTGCTGGTGCATTACATAAACCAAACAGCATTACCTTAAACTCGTACAGGCCCTCAGAGATGAAGAATGCAGTTTTCTCACGATCAGCCTTATCTATTTCGATTTGCCAGTATCCTGAATACATATCCGTGGTTGAGAAAAACTTAGCCCCCTTCAGACAATCTAATGTATCGTCAGTTCGTGGAAGAGGGTAAACGTCCTATTAAGTTATCTTACTAAGCTTCCTGTAATCAACACAAAAGCGCCAACTGCCTTCCTTCTTCCTGACGAGGACCACTGGTGACGACCATGGGCTCTGCGAAGGCTGAATGATGTCATTCTTCATCATTTTCTCTACCTCGTCGCGAATTATTCGACGTTCCATTGCTGACACATGGTATGCTCTCTGGCTTATTGGTTGATGGTCTCCAGTGCTAATCCGCTGCTTCACCGTCGATTTGTCTAATTTGCTCTTCACCTGTGGATTGAAGCATTCAGAGAACTCTTGAAGAATGGCAAGTAGTTTCTTCTGTTGTTCCTTAGTGAGACCAGGTGATAGTCGAGCTAGAAGATCTTGTCCCGTAGTGGTAGCGCTAATTTCGCCCACATACTCGGCATGGGAGGTTTCTATAACACTCAGCTGTTCTTCAATTAACGACTCAGCATTTGCCACACACATGCGTCTTGGAAGGATCTGCAGTTCTCGGCGACGGTTAACTATCCGCAAACCATCGGATCCGTTCTTAAACGAGACGGCAGAGGCTGGGATGACAAAGTTATTCTTCAGTGGTATGCTTCTCTTACATTCCACTACAAGATCCATGGGTTGATGGATGGCATGACACGTGGCAGTTATCTTTCTAGACGTTGACGATATACACGACGACGAGGCATGATGCTTCAATGCTGTTGCAGATAAGCTCACAGCGGAATAGCTCCGCTGGCATGCACTGCCCGCTTATATAGAGAACGGGTGACCTTGATTACGTCAGCTGCTGATAAGGGACTTAGATTCTGCATTCACCAGCCCGTACGCGCGCTGTAGTAGCTCTAGCACCGCGCTCCGCTGGTGCATTCGTGCCATGTGGTGCCGAGCCAAGTCGGGCGGGTTGCGCCACCGACTCGCTAGGCGTTCAGCGGGCAGTGCGGCACTATGCTTTGGAATATTTTCGAACTGTTGCATCCCTGAGCCCCAGGTTCGCGATGTACAACTAGCGGTTACAAAAGTCAAGGATCACACTTTATTAATAATTATAGTAGAAAGTAATATCTCCAGTTACAGTTACATTTTTAGCAAGTACACCAAGTCCTTTCATCCATACATGAAGTTTTTCATCATTACTAACTTTCCTACAGGAGCGAGTACACAATGTAAATGGCTGGGAAAATAGCATGAAAGTTAAAGGGGGGAGGCACTGTCATGAGTGATAAAATACTAGTGGTTATAGGGTTCAGAAAAGACCCTTTTTAGGGTAGTGAGGACAGAAAGAAACCAAATTTTAAGAGAGGTTAGAACTGAGACAAACCTTCAGTTTGAAAAAGAAACCAAAAAACATAATTCTAGCTTATTACATCAGCATAAACAACCATTTGTTAAGAATTTTCAACAGTCAGCAGATATTTTAACTCTACCCAATTTTAACTCAGTCAATGTGAAAGTCAGCTATCTTTATTGCATCAAAATATTCGAGGACTGAGAAATAAAATTAATGAATTAATTATCTGCATAGATGAATTAGAGTCTTCAAACCCAGCTCACATAATCTGCCTCTCTGAACATCATGTGACCACTGGTATAGAACTTTTAAGTGTTACAGGGTTTAGGTTAGCATCTCACTTTTGTATATCAGAAATGGAGACAGGAGGAGTTGCCACATTCATCAGGAACTGTCATAAATTTAAGAATATACACATTCATAAATTTTGCATAGAACAGCATTTGGAAGCATGTGCAACAGAAGTAGACTTTCACAAAAAATACTTCATAATATTAAGTGTAATCTGTTTGTAAATCACCTTGAAGCTGTACTGGCCCATTTAACAACCAAAAACAAGGAAATAGTGGTTGCTGGTGATTTCAATGTAGATTTCCATAAAGACTCTCCCAATAAGAACTTGAGTTAGTAACACTATCATTCAACTTAATTCCCACTGTAATGTTCCCCACTAGGGTAGCCAATTGCTCACAAACGGCCATTGATAATATCTTTATAGAAAAGTCCAATGAACAAAATTATATTACAAAACCAATAGTCAATGGCCTCTCAGATCATCACATGCAGTTCCTTTTGTTAAATGTTAGCACTGAACAGGATATAAAATCTATTAAATCTGAGCTCAAGAGGGTAGTCAATAAGCCAAAAATGGATTATTTTAGGACAATCCTCAGAGACATTCACTGGTGTGATGTTTACAGTGCTCAGGGCACGAATGAAAAATATAACACTTTTGCTAATAAAGTGCTTACCTTATTTGGACACTGTTTTCCCAAAAAACTTACCAAGATTAGAGCTAAGTCTACAAAGAAGCCATGGATTACTCAAGGAATAGGGGTATCTTGTAAAACAAAAAAAAACTGTATCTATCAATCTGAAACAGTTCCATTGTTGATGCTATAGCACATTACAAGAAATACTGCAAAATATTAAAGACTGTAATACAGACATCAAAGCAAATATATTACAAGGAAAAGATAGTCATATCAGATAACAAAATAAAGACAATATGGGATATAGTGAAGGAGGAGACCGGTAGAACCAGACATGAAGAGGGACAAATAGCATTAAGAGTAAATGATACATTGATGACAGATGTGTATAGTGTTGCAGAAATTTTTAACAAGCATTTCATAATTGTTACTGAAAAGATGGAGTTGTCAGGTTCTATAGATGCTGCTATGGAATACCTGAGACCAGACATTTCAAGTAACTTCCATAGTATGAATTTGACCCTCACTACCCCTGCAGAAATAATGTCCATCATAAAATCTTTAAAATCAAAAACATCTAGTGGGTATGATGAAATATCATCAAAGCTAATTAAAGAATGTGATTCTGAGTTAAATAACATAATAAGCTATCTGTGTAACCAGTCGTTTATCAGTGGAATATTTCCTGAATGGTTAAAATATGCTGAAGTTAAGCCACTGTTTAAGAAGGGAGATAAAGAAATAGCATCAAATTTCCATCCAATTTCTCTTTTGCCTGCATTCTCAAAACATTTATAAAAAGTAATGTACAACCAGCTTTATAACCATCTTATCTCAAATAACATACTGTCAAAGTCACAGTTCGGATTTCTAAAGGGTTCTGATATTGAGAAGGCTATCTACACTTACAGTGAAAATGTGCTTAATTCATTAGATAAAAAATTGCAGGCAACTGGTGTATTTTGTGATCTGTCAAAGGCATTTGACTGTGTAAATCACAATATACTTTTAAGTAAATTAGAATATTATAGTGTAACAGGAAATGCTGCAAAATGGTTAAAATCTTATATTTCTGCCAGGAAACAGAGGGTGTTATTAGGAAAGAGACATGTGTCAAGTTATCATGCATCATCCAACTGGGAACTTATTACATGTGGGGTCCCACAAGGTTCTTGTGTATATCAATGGCCTTTCATCAGTAACAAGTTCGTTTTGTTTGCTGATGATACAAACATTGCAATAAGTAGCAAATCAAGTGTTGTCTTAGAAAGATCAGTTAATAAAATATTTGTGGACATCAATCACTGGTTCCTAGCCAATTCCTTGTCACTAAACTTTGAAAAAACACACTCCATGCAGTACAGAAATTGTAAGGGGTGTCCTACGAGTATATGCCTAACATATGATGACAGGCAGATAGAAGAAGTGGACAGTGTTAAATTCTTTGGTTACAGATTGATAATAAATTCAACTGGGAAAAGCACACCACAGAACAGCTGAAGTGTCTTAAAAAATCTCTATTTGCAATGCGAATTGTGTCAGAGATAGGGTATATTAAAATGACAAAGCTGGCATACTATGCTTACTTTCATTCCATAATGTCATATGGGATTATTTTTTGGGGTAATTCAGCAAACCAAGCTAAAGTTTTCTGGGAACAAAAACGTGCAGTAAGAGTTATATGTGGTGTGAACTCAAGAACATCCTGCAGAAGCCTGTTTATGGAACTAGGGATACTAACTACTGCTTCCAAATGTATTTATTCTTTAATGAAATTTGTCATTAAAAATATATCACTTCTTCAAACCAACAGCTCAATTCATGGAATCATTACTAGAAATTAGAATAATCTTCACAAGGATTTAAACTCTTTTAGTCTTGTACAAAAAGGTGTGCATTATTCAGGAGCACACATTTTCAATAACTTGCCAGCAGCCATAAAAAGCTCAACAACCAATGAAATTCAGTTTAAGATAAGCCAAAAGGATTTATTGGTGGCCAACTCCTTCTACTCCATTGATGAATTTCTCAGTAGAACCAATTGATTTGTGTGTATATATATATATATATACACAAGTACAGTATAACTTCTGCTCAATTTCAGAGCAGTAATGTGTTCATTGTAAATTAGTATTATAGTAGTTGTATTACACGTTTATTACCTTATAAATAAATAAATAAAACTTTTTTATTTTATATTCAGTGCATTAGTATTTGTAAAAAGATTCTTTCATATAGTGTTCATTAAAAAATGACGATCATTCCACTTGGGACCTGTGGAATGGTACATTAGCTTATTTGTTTGAGTTGTAAATATTTGTCATGTATTGTTGTTTTTCTGACATGTTCGACATCCTGGAGGACCTCCTCACTATAGATCAATTGGAATGAAAGTAAACCTAATCTAATCCAATCTAGTGCTGACTGCAGGAACGAACACTTCATCCAGCACACATAGTCTCCACACACTCTGATGCGCATCTTCCAGTCCACAGTATCTCATCTCGTCTAGCATAATCTTCGAGCGACCACAATCTATAATTGCCTGAGAAGCTTTCAAAAAGTCCCAACCGAGAATGACGTCATGACTACACTCTTGTAAGACGATGAAATCTAAGGGCTGTGTATGGCCACTTACACCCACACAAATAGTACATCTCCCTGTAGGTTTTACGTATTTCCCATTAGCCACCTTCAGCAGAGTTGTTTTGCTGTCGACAATTCCGTTTTCTGCAGCTGGCGATGGTACTTCTCCGAAATGAATGAATATGATGCTCCAGAGTCCACAAGAGCTTGGGCTGGTCGGCCATCCATGAGGATATCGACGTAGTTTCCTATCATTTTTGCAGTGATCGACGGCGGAGAATTTTTCTCTTCGGCGGCTTCACCTCCAAGAAAGGTCGTACCCTTTAGTTTTCCAGGTTGCGGCGGCTAGGTTATCGGCTGGAGTTTCTAAAGTGCGATGTTGGGGAGCGTAGTCTCCTGAGGCTAGCTTGCGGCGATAGTGACCTACGTCGTCGTCCTGCACCCACATCTTCTTGTTCATCTTCGTCGTCCTGGAGTTGGCGTCGGCTAAGATCGGTCTGCTGTCTTCTGGTGTGGGCGTCATCAAATATCCGCCGCCTTTCTCGACAATAGCGCACCACATGTCCCAGTCGTCCGCAGTGGAATCACACTGGTTGGTTATCTTGGGTCTTCCAGATGTCAGTGTTCCTTGGTGCTCAAACAGGTTCCTTATGCGGCATTGTAGGAACGTAACTTCGCCGGGGTCTCTACTTTTTCACCGTTTTAAAGGGAAATGAAGGACGAAAGGTTGGGTTCATTGTCTGTTCCACTTCCTCCCTTATGAACTCAGGTAGCGTCTCGGTTTTATGCTCGCCGCGCAATCCAGGTGCCTCCTGACCTTTTTACTCTCGCTATCTGACGAAGAACACTTGTGGAATCAGTTGCTTCCTCCATCACAGACATCGATGCGACGGTTGGAAGCGGTTCAAACTTCTTGCGTGTAATTCTTTTTTGATGCATTTTCTTGATATACTGGCACCATTTTATGAAGTCGTCCGCTGTGGAAACTTCCTTCAGAAGTAGGGCTTGATACATGTCCTCAGCAACACCCTTCACGAGATGAGCAACCTTGTCTTCCTCCTTCATTCTAGGAGACACTATTTTACACAGCTCCAAGATGTCTTGAATGTAGGATGCTGTAGTTTCTCCTGGACGCTGTGCGCTGCACTTTAATCTGTCTCAGCTTTGCACTTCTCTCGTTGTGTGTCGCCGAAATACTTGCGCAGTTCCACCTGGTATACTTCCCAGCTTGTGAACTTCTCCTCGTCGTTCTCATGCCATTGCTTGGCAGTGCCCTCCAAGGAGAAAAATACGTTAGCCAAACACACGGTGTCATCCCGTTTGTTAAATTTGGCTATACGCTCATATACCTTCTGCCACTTGTTTGGATCTTGGCCATCGTCACCAGAGAACCCAGGAGGATGTCTCATGTGGTGGCACACCGTTGCTGTCATCGTAATGTCCTCTTCTTCTGTCTCCGGTATGTTGCGATCTGTTTAATATGGCTCGAACTCCGCTTTCTCGCCACGTAAACGGCGGCTCTGTCGTGGCCTGATAGGAGCCACTGTGTCGTCGATAACAAGTTCCAATACCCAGCGGTTCTACCAGAATAGAAGAAGGTGAATTAGATGAATGACGAACACTAATTTCACTTAACGAAGGTTTCTTCAGTACTTGCACATACAAGAGCGCAGAGCGAGCTGCCTCTGGCCAGAACACATACAGTATATATACAGCTACAGAACATTCCAGTACAATGATACTTGACATTTGTGGATACTTCTATAATGTACTCGAACCGAATATGGAAATTAAAATTGTACAGTGTAGGTGACTTTTGAACTCACGACCCTCCATGTAACAGTTTAGTATCATAACCACTAAACCACGGTGCTCCTCAGCTTATTCTGCGACAATATAAAACATTTTATCAGTGCTACTATTTAAACTTGCACCAAACTGCTTACTTCCAGATAAAGTAAATAAGAAGTATATGTAAATAAATGATGTACGAGGTGTGGCTAGAAAAAAACCGGACTAGTACTGGTGAAACAATAAAACGAATGCAATAAGGCTGAAAGTCGCGTGGCCTGTCACGTGACTCTCGCTCCGCCTACTGCTCGAGTTTCATCTGCCTCCTGCACTCAGTCTGCCCGTGGCGTCTGTTTTAAGTAGTTGACGTTTTGTCTGTGCGTCGGAAAATGTTGAGTGTACAGAAAGAACAGCGTGTTAACATCAAATTTTGTTTCAAACTAGGAAAATCTGCAAGTGAAACGTTTGTAATGTTACAACAAGTGTACGGCGATGATTGTTTATCACGAACACAAGTGTTTGAGTGGTTTAAACGATTTAAAGATGGCCGCGAAGACACCAGTGATGACGCTCGCACTGGCAGACCATTGTCAGCAAAAACTGATGCAAACATTGAAAAAAATCGGTAAACTTGTTCGACAAGATCGCCGTTTAACAATCAGAGCAGTGTCTGAATTAACAGGAGTTGACAAGGAAAGTGTTAGGCAGATTCTTCATGAAAGTTTCAACATGAACAAAGTGTGTTCAAAAATGGTTCCAAAGTGTCTCACAATTGAACAGAAGGAACGCCGAAGAATGGTTTGTTCTGACATCCTGGAAAACATTGAAAGTGATCCCACCTTCTTACAAAATGTTATTACTTGCGATGAATCGTGGTTTTTTACTTCTCCACGACAAAAAAAAGCACTAATGTCAAAATCGAAATTCAAGGCAATGATGATTGTTTTTTTTTGACATCAAAGGGATTGTGCACATTGATTGGGTACCAGAGGGACAAACAGCGAATCAGTATTACTACACTAGCGTCCTGGCTACCCTACGTGAGCGAGTACGGAGAAAACGGAACGATTTGTGGAGAAAAAAGTCATGGATCCTTCACCAAGACAATGCCCCAGCTCACAGTGCGTTGTCAGCGAAGACGTTTTTGGCAAAACACAACATTCCCATCTTAGATCATCCACCCTACTCACCTGATTTGGCCCCCTGTGACTTTTTTCTTTTCCCTAAAGTCAGGTCAGCTTTGAAAGGAACTAGATTTGAGACTGTTGAAGCAGTAAAAGAAAAAGCGACGGAAGTAATGTATGGACTTACCGAAAATGATCTGCAGCATTGCTATGAACAGTGGAAAATTCGTATGGAGCGGTGTAGAGACCGAAGAGGAGAGTACATCGAAGGAGATAACATGAAATTGTAAATAATTGTAAATAAATGTTTTTTCCAGCATCAGTCCGGTTTTTTTCTAGCCGCACCTCGTATCTACACAGCTAATTCTGGTAATACACTAGCAGCTTTTGCACTCATTTAGTTTCGAAGTAATTAGCATTCTGACCTAAAATATTGTTATTTAAGTAGAGTCCCATATTTTGGCAAACTAGACAGCATAATCCAATAGCAATTATTGTTTCACCCAAAAGTCCTCAGTCAAACAAATCTTATTCCACTATTCAGCTATTCTAAAATAGAAATTACAACACTGATTTGTAAAAAGACAGGAAACAACGACAGCTGAATGTATTGCTAATTACTGTAATGTTATAAAAGAGAGGCTGCTGGGAGCCATTTCAGACAGTACTGCAGATGAATTAGCACAAATTACAACTCGTACACTGGGCCGAGTTTCATCTAAATTTCGCATCCAGGTGGTCTTTCTGTAATCCAGTGATGTGACCGTTTTTCAGTGATTGACTGTGAACTTGTAGTTAGTTTCATGAAACGTGTTAATCATGAATATTGCTTACTGTGATAATAAGATCAATTGTGTTCTGTGTTATTTCCAAATGATATTTGCTGTGCACGTCGTTATCATTTTGATATGACTAACTACTTGGAACAAAAGTGCAATTACGGACTGTGTTAATGATTTACTTGCCATACATGAACTTCTGGGTAACTTCAATGTTAAACTGCTGCACTCGAACAATAATATTAGACATCAACAGACTGTAATATACCCTTTATCTTTGCATAAATTATAGTTTAAAAAAGTTTGATCTGGCCACAAACAGTAGGTTACTTAAGGTTAAAGAGCAATTAAATTGTTTCGGACCGTAATCCTGGTGTGGAAAACATCATTTGAAATAGCCAGTTACTTTTCAGCCAGATTCGACAGAGGTGCAGCTACTGGAAGCATATTAGCACAGGTAAATAGGGTAAAGTTACAAGTTGCAGCTGACCCTCAGCAGAAAGAAATGTTACGATTTACAGAAAGAAAGTTCCGTTATTGTATGAATATACGATTGCAGAGCAATCACTGGAAGCATTTGCTCCATAAATTATCTAGGAGTATGTGTACAGAGCAATTTGAAGTGGAATGAACACATACAATTAATTAGACTGAGATTCATCGAAAGAATCCTTGGAAAATGTAGTTGATCAACCAAGAAGTAGCTTACAAAACACTCGTTCGACCAATACTTGAATATTGCTCATCAGTCTCGGATCTGTACCAGATAGGACTGATTAAGAAAATAGAGGAGATCCAAAGAAGAACTACACGTTTCGTTACAGGTTCATTTAGTAAGTGCAAAAGCGTCACAGAGCTGCTTAGCCAACTTGATTAGCAGGCGCTGCAAGAGAGGCGTTGTGCATCATGACAGTCTACTGTCAATGCTTCAAGAGTGTATATTCCTCGAAGAGTCAACCGATATATTACTTACCGGTACTCCTATGTATTTGTCACAAAAGGACCATGAAGCTAAAGAAGATTCGAGCTTACATGCAGGCTTACCAGCAATGAAATCACTCTTCCCGTGAACCATACGCGGCTGGAACTGGGAAAGGGAGAAGTTACAGCGGTACAAAAAGTACCGTCTACCAGATCCAGTGGCTGCAGAGTCTAGATTAGATGTACAAGATATAAAGGACATGATCACGTGCTCCAGAACCTAATTGGAGCGTAGTGGCTAGACGCTTTGGGTTATGAAACCGAAGGTAGCAGTTGTGTGGCAGTCGTGGCAGTGAGCATATGTATGGTTGTGGTCTCTCAGCCAGTCCCTCAGCACCTGTGCGTTTATGTAACACGGGAGAGCCGTGACTTCGTGAGTGTCATAGCAATGTTCTGTAACTAACATATTGAACTTGTAGAGAACAGATTGTGTCCAGTGCAGTTTCGATAGGAAATCTTCACATCCTAATGCTTTTGAAATTCAAAATGGATACTTCAGGAACTTAAGATTGCTCGTGATGATATTGCTCACTTTGAATTGGATGTTAAGCTCTCATTTTATGAGACTGAAAAATATCGAATATGTCAAAATATTAAGCTTCGGCTGGTGGCTTCCGAAAATTTAAACATGATGATGCTGAAACTAGTACATGCTGACTGTGAGATTAAAACGTATGGATATTCAATCTGCCATGACAGTATCTCACAGTGGCTATGTCCCTAAGGAGCTATATTTCGTGTGACTAATGAAAGTGGTCGTCTGTTGTATACAAAGCCAACAACAGTGTTAAGAATGTTCGTAATAACCTGAAGAGGCATATCCCTTCGTATAGGGCCTTTGATGGTGGGGTACGGACATTCGTCTTGCACAGTGGGCAGCCCCCATTATTATTATTATTATTATTATTTCCTTCACTTTCTCAGACGTTAGGTCCGGTTAAAAATGGAGTGACGCGGACCTTGATCAAGCGTCACTTCCTTTTAACTGTACGGTATGTGTTATATTGCATTTAGGAACTTTCGGGTAATTGAACATGTATCAATAATTACGGATTTCTGTAGTTGTATATATATGTTTGGATGTAGCTGTATTGCATTGATGTACTGGTGGATATTGTGTGGTATGACTCCTGTAGTTGATAGTATAATTGGTATGATGTCAACTTTATCCTGATGCCACATGTCTTTGACTTCCTCAGCCAGTTGGATGTATTTTTCAATTTTTTCTCCTGTTTTCTTTTGTATATTTGTTGTATTGGGTATGGATATTTCGATTAGTTGTGTTAATTTCTTCTTTTTATTGGTGAGTATGATGTCAGGTTTGTTATGTGGCGTTGTTTTATCTGTTATAATGGTTCTGTTCCAGTATAATTTGTATTCATCATTCTCCAGTACATTATTATTATTATTATTATTATTATTATTATTATTATTATGGGGTCAGCTGAGTGCTTGTGGGCAAATTGTAGCAAACACAGGCTAGCACAGCTTCCTTGCAAAGTGAACTGCCATTGGCCCAGAGGACAAACAATTGCACTACTGTGTCCTCGTGCAATGTTTGGCTGACCTGGTTGGCAACCCAGCGACGCAAACCTCGCCACTGTCGCTCTTTAGTCCGAGTCGGCAGTTGCGCTTCCTCCTACCGTGGACCCTAATCGTGAAACAGAGGCAGATATGATGATGGAGGAAGCTACGTCACAAGAGATGGAAGGAGTGGATGCACCCCCAGCGCTACTGAAGGCACCCTTGATTCGAAAATGGTGACAACTGCCACTAATTGAGGCGTCACAGTCCTTGGCGAATCAAGTAGTGCAATCTGGCTGTAGGTAATGAAAGTGCCATCTTCACCGTTGCAGGTTCCTTTCACCATTGTGAACACAAAATGTAGTGTAAAGACTGACATAGCAAGCATATGAAAGGCAAAAGGTAAAGGAAGGAATACAGGTTGCATCTGTCAACCAATGAGAAAAAAATTCACGCCACAATTTCCAGAGCACACAAGGAAGCCGAACAACTAAAGTCTGATCTCCTGGAAATGGTCGTGTCCATTAAGGGAGCTGCAACCACTTCGGAATGTACACTGCTGGCTCTGTAGCTATGGAAGCAGGCCAACCGACACCGCCCGAATCATCGCCCTGGTGGGTGGAAGTCGAGACGGGGATGCAACCTCACGCTGCAGTGTAGCTACAACCCCTTGATGCAGTGCCAAACTTGTGATGATCTGTAACGTGCACTTGCAGACTTTCTGTACAGAACTGCGGTCGATATTGCTTTTCAGGAAGTTGCCACGACCAATATTACTATTGCAGGTCGTTGTTGTTGTTGTGGTCTTCTGTCCAGAGACTGGTTTGATGCAGCTCTCCACGCTACTCTATCCTGTGCAAGCTTCTTCAACTCCCAGTACCTACTGCAACCTACATCCATCTGAATCTGTTTAGTGTATTCATTTCTTGGTCTCCCTCCACGATTTTTACCCTCCGCGCTGCCCTCCAATACTAAGTTGGTGATCCCTTGATGCCTCAGAATATGTCCTAACAATCGATGCCTTCTTCAAGTCAAGTTATGCCACAAATTTCTCTTCTCCCCAATTCTATTCAGTACTTCCTCATTAGTTATGTGATCTACCCATCTAATCTTCAGCATCCTTCTGTAGCACCACATTTCGAAAGCTTCTATTCTCTTCTTGTCTAGCTATCGTCCATGTTTCACTTCTATACGTGGCTACGCTCCATACAAATACCTTCAGAAACGACTTCCTGACACTTAAATCTATACTCGATGTTAACAAATTTCTCTCCTTCAGAAGCGCTTTCCTTGCCATAGTCAGTCTACATTTTATATCCTCTCTACTTCGACCATCATTAGTTATTTTGCTCCCCAAATAGCAAAACTCATTTACTACTTTAAGCGTCTCATTTCCTAATCTAATACCCTCAGCATCACCCGATTTAATTCGACCACATTCCATTATCCTCGTTTTGCTTTTACTGATGTTCATCTTATATCCTCCTTTCAAGACACTGTCCATTCCGTTCAGCTGCTCTTCCAGGTCCTTTGCTGTCTCTGACAGAATTACAATGTCATCATTGCAGGTCATATTGCCATATTTAATGTAGGTAGTGAAAGTTCTACTAGTACTGCAGTCCTAATGCATGACGGCATTCTATCCACTAATACCTAGCATTTTCTTAAGTGCGAGGCATCTTATGTACCATTAACAGAACACAGATAATAAACCTCTATGTTCCATCAGGCTCAACCAAACGACTCTAGCATTCCCTGTTTCTTTAATGAAGACTACTCAGAAGTATCGGCACCAACATCGATCCGCTAAGACTGCTACTGACATAAATTGCTTCCTCCATGTTAAGGATCAGACACCAAATTTCAATATGTGCCTAGAATTGGAAACACTGGCCACCAGTGTTCACCTTGTTGACAGTTGGGAACAGTTACACAGCCCCTGCGTTGCATTTACTTTGTCTATCCCATTGGGCAGCACGCAGAGTGGATGGGACTTACGTCCTCCCGCGCTAACACCGCGTTTCAAGAGCGATGACGTAGCGTCAGTCAGTTTTTCTTACCATTATGCCTATTCTTGTTTTATAAATCTTCAACACCAACAGATCTCTCGGGGGTTTTGCTACTGAAATTTGAATACTAGCCTACTGTTGAACCTGAGCTTAAAACTGAAACAAGGCTCGAATAGGAGCAAATTCTTTTACAAGGGCACCACTATCCTGACGCTCTGACATGGCGGATTCGGTACCAAAGCGCAGGCTTCAGTCCATAATGAAACAGTAGATCTGGAAAAACACTTCTGGCAAAAATCGAACATAGAGTGATAGTGATATCAATGCATCAGGGACGTGTTACAGAGAACTACTGTCCCAGACACTTTCCATAAACAAAGCTCAAGTATTTTAAACTAAAATTACGGAATTATGACGAAAGAGCTCTCTGGAGTGTTTTTTACAGTCTTGACTAAAAGACGTAGTGGCCAAGGAAAGGGTATCACTGTTCCATGTTTTGTGCACACCGTGCTGATGAAAAGCTCAACTAATTACTGAATTTATGAATGACACTAGCCAGTCAGTAGGTACCCAGATGAGGACAATGGACTATGTCCACCCACATTAAACATTGTCCAATCACATTTATGTAAGTAACACCTATGTTCGACGTCAAAGTGCAATAACCACTTACTGACGGCAGGTGGCATCACTAGCAGTGTAGAGTGTAAAAAGTGTGTTGGGAAGAAGCGGAAAACAGTGCTGTCGTTGTCATAACTTGGAAATGGAGTGATTTACCTGAAATCCAAACCATCATGACCATTGGCTTTTGGACTGATGGTGCAAGTATTACCTATGTTCGCCTGCCACTGTGTTTAAAGTATACCCTGCATGGCAAAACGGTGCTGTCCAAAACTGGCACTGAGGCAACTGTGGTGCATGATAGGGGTGAATGACAGATGTGAAGATATGTACAAGAGAACAGACGAGCAACTGTTCAGTAACTGACCGCCCAGATGAACCAAGAGGCTACCAGCAGTGCCTCTTCAATGACCATTCAGCGAACTTTGTTGCGTATGGGCCTCCACATCAGGCGTCTGGTTCATGCACCCATGCTGACTGCTGTTTATCGGCGGTGAAGGATGGAATTTGTACGCCAGTACCACAACTTGAACCTCCACTGAATGGTAACAGATCGCCTTTTCAGACGAGTCACCTTTTATGCTCCATCGAACAGGTGGAAAACACCTTGCAACAACTTTCGGAAGGGTCCAGGTCAGAGGATGGAGCTTTATAGTCTAGAGATTGTTGTTATGGAATTCCCTGGGTGGCCTAGTCATTCTGGAAGGCACAATGAATCAACACAAGTATGAATCTATCCTCTGGGACCACGTCAATTACAGGCAGTTTGTTTTTCCTCAGCGCGATGGCATCTACCAACAGGACAATGCAATATGTCACACAGCTCACAGTGTACGTGCGTCGTACCAAGAGCACCAGAATGAGGTGATCATACTCTTCTGGTCATCAAACTCCCCGGATTTAAACCAAGTCAAGAATATGTGGAACCACCTCGATCAGGCTGTTCAAGCCACAGATCCTCAACTAAGAAACCCAGTGCAGCTGGCCGTGGTACTGGAACTGATATGACTCCATACGCTTGTTGGTACCACCCAGAACCTCACTGGTTCTCCTCCTGCACGTCTACGCTGCAAAGGGTGGTTATTAAGGCTCTTGACAGTTGGGCACATTAACGTAACTGGACTGTGGAGTACTCTGTAAGACAGACAAGATCAGTTTCGTCACACAGTATTCAGCAATACCCAGGAACACCTGGAAGAGGTGGACAGATTCACTCTGGAAGCCCGAATCACGATGGACAAGACTGAAGAAGCAAGCTCCTATGCAGCTAAGGGAAAGTAGCCCCGGCCTGGTGGCTTCCGAGCATAATCCTATTAGCGCTTTTGAGACATCTTCAGAGACTCCCTCCAAGCTGTTGCTAATGACGTGTGGTGAGAGACAGTGTTACCCAACCATCTGAAAGATGGGAGAGTTGTTCTCGTGAAAACTGGTCCGTGTACACATGTATGCAGCCACTGTCCTCTGACACTGCTTAACACAGATTTCAAAATCATTACATGTGCAGTCAAGATCTGTATGGAATCACTCTTGGAGAAACCTTTAGGTTGCTATCAACATTGTGCAGTCTCTCGTGGAAGCAATCTTTCTACAGCATGTGGACTAGGGGCCACGATAAATTCTGCAGCAGTGCCGGAGTTGAAGGAGCAACTGTGTTTTTAGACTTTTCGAAAGCGCTTGACCATGTGAACCATGAGTTTTTAATAAAAGCAATGAAACGCTGGGATATGGAGATCGTATTACAAGTCTTCCATGGCACACTATTAAATGCTTCCTGTCGGAATTTTAATTAATGATCACCTCATAAAATAGCTCCGTACTGGTCGTTCTGTACGCAAAGATGCATGTTATCAAAAGTTCATGTATTCATGACAAACAAAACGCCGTTTATACTATAGCCCCTGAATCACTACTGCGTCTCACTGAAAGCGGAATTAGAGAGTTAGTGGTTTAGAACCCATAAATCCGCTGTACTGCGTACGCAGACGATGTATCTGCTGTTGTGTCTTCCCAGCAGGATCTGGCCTCCCTGTAAGATATAATTAGAATATACTTGAAGGCGTCTGGCAATCAGATCAATAGCAGGAAGATGGCCATACTTACCCTTTGCAGGGTCTTTGGCAAAACGTCTGAAGTGACAGCCTGAGCAACAGCCCACGTACTGTTGTCTGGGCATCTACTGGGAGGCCACAACTGGACGCATGATTACTAAGAACTGGACAAACCTCTGGGAACGTTTAAGGACTACTCTGTATCTGCACCCTGACAGGCAGCTAAACCTCCAGCAAAAGGTGCAAAAAGTTCACGCATTCATGAGAAACAAAACGCACTATGTTGCCCAAGTACATCCATACACCAAAGCTTTGGCAGTGAATGTTCACCGTGTATTCAGCTGATTTCTTCTTTGTGGTAATACCTTTAAGGGACATTTCACAGCACTCACCCTGCTTTCCTCACTAGGTGGCGTTGGGTGATTGGCATTCGACAGCAATGTGGGGCACTCCTCATCAACCAAAATGAGAAACAAATACAGCAGCAGGTGCATGACACAAGTGAGGCTAGCCCCGTAAACATACTTCATTATGATTCCTCCTTAATACCACCACATCGGGAAATATTTTCTTGAATTTAACTATGTGCGCAGCAAACATTCCAAAGGCCTTGCAGCTTCTTAAAAAGTAGATATAAAGAATCTACATCTACATCTACATTGATACTCCGCAAGCCACCCAACGGTGTGTGGCGGAGGGCACTTTACGTGCCACTGTCATTACCTCCCTTTCCTGTTCCAGTCGCGTATGGTTCGCGGGAAGAACGACTGTCTGAAAGCCTCCGTGTGCGCTCTAATCTCTCTAATTTTACATTCGTGATCTCCTCGGGAAGTATAAGTAGGGGGAAGCAATATATTCGATACCTCATCCAGAAACGCACCCTCTCGAAACCTGGACAGCAAGCTACACCGCGATGCAGAGCGCCTCTCTTGCAGAGTCTGCCACTTGAGTTTATTAAACATCTCCGTAACGCTATCACGGTTACCAAATAACCCGGTGACGAAACGCGCCGCTCTTCTTTGGATCTTTTCTATCTCCTCCGTCAACCCGACCTGGTACGGATCCCACACTGATGAGCAATACTCAAGTATAGGTCGAACGAGTGTTTTGTAAGCCACCTCCTTTGTTGATGGACTACATTTTCTAAGCACTCTCCCAATGAATCTCAACCTGGTACCCGCCTTACCAACAATTAATTTTATATGATCATTCCACTTCAAATCGTTCCGTACGCATACTCCCAGATATTTTACAGAAGTAACTGCTACCAGTGTTTGTTCCGCTATCATATAATCATACAATAAAGGATCCTTCTTTCTATGTATTCGCAATACATTACATTTGTCTATGTTAAGGGTCAGTTGCCACTCCCTGCACCAAGTGCCTATCCGCTGCAGATCTTCCTGTATTTCGCTACAATTTTCTAATGCAGCAACTTCTCTGTATACTACAGCATCATCCGCGAAAAGCCGCATGGAACTTCCGACACTATCTACTAAGTCATTTATATATATTGTGAAAAGCAATGGTCCCATAACACTCCCCTGTGGCACGCCAGAGGTTACTTTAACGTCTGTAGACGTCTCTCCATTGATAACAACATGCTGTGTTCTGTTTGCTAAAAACTCTTCAATCCAGCCACACAGCTGGTCTGATATTCCGTAGGCTCTTACTTTGTTTATCAGGCGACAGTGCGGAACTGTATCGAACGCCTTCCGGAAGTCAAGAAAAATAGCATCTACCTGGGAGCCTGTATCTAATATTTTCTGGGTCTCATGAACAAATAAGGCGAGTTGGATCTCACACGATCGCTGTTTCCGGAATCCATGTTGATTCCTACATAGTAGATTCTGGGTTTCCAGAAATGACATGATACGCGAGCAAAAAACATGTTCTAAAATTCTACAAGAGATCGACGTAAGAGATATAGGTCTATAGTTTTGCGCATCTGCTCGACGACCCTTCTTGAAGACTGGGACTATCTGTGCTCTTTTCCAATCATTTGGAACCCTCCGTTCCTCTAGAGACTTGCGGTACACGGCTGTTAGAAGGGGGGCAAGTTCTTTCGCGTACTCTGTGTAGAATCGAATTGGTATCCCGTCAGGTCCAGTGGACTTTCCTCTATTGAGTGATTCCAGTTGCTTTTCTATTCCTTGGACACTTATTTCGATGTCAGCCATTTTTTCGTTTGTGCGAGGATTTAGAGAAGGAACTGCAGTGCGGTCTCCCTCTGTGAAACAGCTTTGGAAAAAGGTGTTTAGTATTTCAGCTTTACGCGTGTCATCCTCTGTTTCAATGCCATCATCATCCCGTAGTGTCTGGATATGCTGTTTCGAGCCACTTACTGATTTAACGTAAGACCAGAACTTCCTAGGATTTTCTGTCAAGTCGGTACATAGAATTTTACTTTCGAATTCAATGAACGCTTCACGCATAGCCCTCCTTACGCTAACTTTGACATCGTTTAGCTTCTGTTTGTCTGAGAAGTTTTGGCTGCGTTTAAACTTGGAGTGGAGCTGTCTTTGCTTTCGCAGTAGTTTCCTAACTTTGTTGTTGTACCACGGTGGGATTTTCCCGTCCCTCACAGTTTTACTCGGCACGTACCTGTCTAAAACGCATTTTACGATTGCCTTGAACTTTTTCCATAAACACTCAACATTGTCAGTGTCGGAACAGAAATTTTCGTTTTGATCTGTTAGGTAGTCTGAAATCTGCCTTCTATTACTCTTGCTAAACAGATAAACCTTCCTCCCTTTTTTTATATTCCTATTAACTTCCATATTCAGGGATGCTGCAACGGCCTTATGATCACTGATTCCCTGTTCTGTACATACAGAGTCGAAAAGTTCGGGTCTGTTTGTTATCAGTAGGTCCAAGATGTTATCTCCACGAGTCGGTTCTCTGTTTAATTGCTCGAGGTAATTTTCGGATAGTGCACTCAGTATAATGTCACTCGATGCTCTGTCCCTACCACCCGTCCTAAACATCTGAGTGTCCCAGTCTATATCTGGTAAATTGAAATCTCCACCTAAGACTATAACATGCTGAGAAAATTTATGTGAAATGTATTCCAAATTTTCTCTCAGTTGTTCTGCCACTAATGCTGCTGAGTCGGGAGGTCGGTAAAAGGAGCCAATTATTAACCTAGTTCGGTTGTTTAGTGTAACCTCCACCCATAATAATTCACAGGAACTATCCACTTCTACTTCACTACAGGATAAACTACTACTAACAGCGACGAACACTCCACCACCGGTTGCATGCAATCTATCCTTTCTAAACACCGTCTGTACCTTTGTAAAAATTTCGGCAGAATTTATCTCTGGCTTAAGCCAGCTTTCTGTACCTATAACGATTTCAGCTTCGGTGCTTTCTATCAGCGCTTGAAGTTCCGGTATTTTACCAACGCAGCTTCGACAGTTGACAATTACAATACCAATTGCTGCATGGTCCCCGCATGTCCTGACTTTGCCCCGCACCCGTTGAGGCTGTTGCCCTTTCTGTACTTGCCCAAGGCCATCTAACCTAAAAAACCGCCCAGCCCACGCCACACAACCCCTGCTACCCGTGTAGCCGCTTGTTGCGTGTAGTGGACTCCTGACCTATCCAGCGGAACCCGAAACCCCACCACCCTATGGCGCAAGTCGAGGAATCTGCAGCCCACACGGTCGCAGAACCGTCTCAGCCTCTGATTCAGACCCTCCACTCGGCTCTGTACCAAAGGTCCGCAGTCAGTCCTGTCGACGATGCTGCAGATGGTGAGCTCTGCTTTCATCCCGCTAGCGAGACTGGCAGTCTTCACCAAATCAGATAGCCGCCGGAAGCCAGAGAGGATTTCCTCCGATCCATAGCGACACACATCATTGGTGCCGACATGAGCGACCACCTGCAGATGGGTGCACCCTGTACCCTCCATGGCATCCGGAAGGACCCTTTCCACATCTGGAATGACTCCCCCCGGTATGCACACGGAGTGCACATTGGTTTTCTTCCCCTCTCTTGCTGCCATTTCCCTAAGGGGCCCCATTATGCGCCTGACGTTGGAGCTCCCAACTACCAGTAAGCCCACCCTCTGCGACTGCCCGGATCTTGCAGACTGAGGGGCAACCTCTGGAACAGGACAAGCAGCCATGTCAGGCCGAAGATCAGTATCAGCCTGAGACAGAGCCTGAAACCGGTTCGTCAGACAAACTGGAGAGGCTTTCCGTTCAGCCCTCCGGAATGTCTTTCGCCCCCTGCCACACCTTGAAACGACCTCCCACTCTACCACAGGTGAGGGATCAGCCTCAATGCGGGCAGTATCCCGGGCAACCACAGTCTTAGTCCGATCAGGGGATGCGTGGGACGAGCTGGCCGTCCCCGACAAACCCCCATCCGGACCCCCACAGTGATGCCCATTGGCAACAGCCTCAAGCTGTGTGACCGAAGCCAACACTGCCTGAAGCTGGGAGCGAAGGGATGCCAACTCAGCCTGCATCCGAACACAGCAGTTGCAGTCCCTATCCATGCTAAAAACTGTTTTGCAAAGAACGTCTGAACTAATCTACAGAGAGCGCAAACAAATCGACAAAATTTAAACGGTTATTAAAATACAAGATTGCCTAGTAAATGCAGTAATGCTGCTACTTGCGCACTGCTGACACTGCTCGGCGGCGGAAGGAGACTAAGCGAAATTACACTATTCAGGTACTAAAACACGATGCTACACTCTCAAATACTATAATACGCCCGAAATTTACGAATTAAACAATGCAAGTACCAAAAACACGCAAAGAAATTAAGAATTAAACTATGTAGCAAATGAGTGAGCTAGGAGTATACGACTTGCTGCTGCAGCTGCTTATCCAACGGCGGCAGGGAGCACACTGACTGCGACCAACCGACACTGGCCGTTCAAAACAAAAACAGTAGACAAACGACTACGCGAATTTACACTATTCAGGTACTAAAACGCGATGCTACAACTCTCAAATACTATAATACGCCCGAAATTTATGAATTAAACAATGCAAGTACCAAAAACACGCAAAGAAATTAAGAATTAAACTATGTAACAAATGAGTGAGCTAGGAGTATACGACTTGCTGCTCAGCTGCTTATCCAACGGCGGCAGGGGCTAGTCAGTGACTGAGAAAATTACGTGATAAAGTCCACATTGAAGAAAGGGACCACAGGTGAAATGGACAGTACTGTGACGAAATATTCACCGAGTATTCTTGCCTGCACTAATTCGCTCATGATGGTATCTGATTGTCAATGACAAAATGCCAACAAAACGAAAAACGGCACAGAATCCACCTCACTGCAACAGCAGCCTGCAACAAATGTGGAAATATTGACTCGCTCAGGCATAGATTTGTTTGTGGAGAAGTGCAGGACATACGTAATTTTCTCAGTCACTGACTAGCCCTCACTGACAGGTTGAACACACACTATCTGAACGTCTAAAACTGATGCCATCTGATTGCTCGCGATACTGAATCACTAAACAAAATTAAGCTCTAAGGATGATCAGGTGTATGGCCCCCTGGTTCCCAACGTTGTACTTCCAGGAGTGTGCCGAAGTTAGGGCCCACCCTGGCGCCTCGGTGCTTTTGCAGCAGGCAGCAGGTCCTGTGTTCTGGCTCAGCCATCTGCGTCTGCGTCATTGGAATGACGTGGAATAGCACAGGCTTGTATCACATTATTGCCCAGCTGTTGGACAATGAAGAGTTTGTTTGGCAGGTTTATACATCGGCATTAGTGGGTCGCACAGAATGTTCTGGGCTGGAGGCAACGACACAGTTTCATAATCAAGCTTCAATACCTCACAGAAGGCTCGGCCAGCATCGGCATGAGGCAACCGCCAGGCAGTTTCGAAGCTACTGACCACACAGTCTACTAGCTGGCACCCGATTTTATCATGGCCTACTTCCACTTTGGCATTGCACTGCTGATTGTAAGTCTAGTTTGTAACTTTATCCTTTTACATTGCCTCCCGTCCACGAAGAAAATCGCCTTCGAATTTTGTTGAAATATAGGCACTATTTGCCATTTGCACTACTCCTCGATGTCATGGTATCACTTTCCCCTTTGCACTGTTTACAGTATCTGTCTGATTACACTATCGCTTAACCCAATGCCGAGATCTTTGTTCATGGTTCACGTTGTCCCTCATCGAACTACTTTTGGTTGGTGCAATTGTGACTCATTTTGTGGGGTCCCGCCCACTCATCTCTTACAGGGTGCCTAAAGGATGCTACTTTCGCGGATAGCTAGACAACAATTCAAGCAAATCACACTAATAGTTTTTATTACAATAAAGAAGGTTGACAATACTTAACCTTGTATGACAACAACATGTCGCAAGCGATGGGCGAATGCAAACAGTGTGTATCTCGCTATAGACAATGTCCATACAAGCAGTTAATACGGATCACTTATAACTGCTATCGTAGCACCCTCCTAGCGTCCATCTTCTAACTGTCCATGTCTGCTAGTCCTGGTCTAGTGCTGTGCGGCTCAGGCTGGCAGGAGCAGTGCTTATATTCTCTTCTTGTAGAGGCTGCTCCTGTCGTGGTGCAGTCCTTGTCAGTGGGCTACTGGCTGACGTGTCTCACAGCCTTATCTGCTCTTGTGTTCTTCATCTTCGTGCCGGCACTTGTCGATAAGCTGGAACAAATTTGAACCCCTAGGATTTGGGCTACTAGCTGCTTGAATTTGTAGTGTATGATTCCCACTACTACTCAAAATAATACAAGCAGCTGAGGCTGATGATCCTGTAACTACTAGTCTTTGGAAGAAGCAGCTGACAGTGGATGCACAACCTCTATGGTTCCCTTAAAAGGATAAATTCGACTGACGTGAACTACGTCAACTATCATGATGCGAGATGGAAGTTGCAGTTTGACGTTAACAGGTGATGTCATTTTTGTCACTTGAAAGGGGCTCAGATAAGGTGTCACAGACTTCTTAGTTTTTCCTTTTGGTGCATAGGGATTCGTCATCGTAGCCCATTGACGTATGTGATATTTAGGAAACACTGATTTCTTATTGTGGGTTCTCTCTTGTTCGAATGTTTTGGTGTTCATTTTTTCATCTGTGGTTAAATAGTTTCTAACCTCTTAGCGAAGTTTTTGACAGCCAGAATACCACTTCATTGGGAGATTTACCAAAGAAGACAGCATCTTCTGACCAAACATTATTTCACACATTGTTGCTTGTCTGTTAGCGCTGACAACTCTACGCAAACGCCTCTGCTCTCGGTCGTTAGGTGACGGCCGTATTCTCGGCACACTTTTGACGCTGTCGATCTCGAAATATTGAATTCCCTGACGATTTCCGAGATGGAATGACTCATACGTCTTTCTCCAACTACCATTCCGCGTTAAAAGTCTGTTAATTCCCGTTGTGCGGTCGTCATGAACTCGAAAACCTTTTCACATGAATCACCTGAACGTAAATAACAGTTCCGCCAGTGCACTGCACTTTTATACCTTGTGTACACGATATTGCCGCCGTCTGTATATGTAGATATTGCTGTACCATGACTTTTGTCACGTCATTGTATTTCATGTTCGAGTGAATGGGCACACTCCTTTCTTGAAATTGAAGATCTTGTCCAGCCATAATTACGTTTTTATCATATCAATAAGAGAAGAGTAAATTGACTATTTGTACTTATCTTGAGCAAATAGTGAGTGACTAAAGCAATTTCGTTCATTTAATCGAACTGTTTTTGTAGAGTACATCGCTCAACAGTAGCTTCCTTGTTTGTACTCGCCTTGTACTAGTAGTAAGACACTGAAGTAATTGTTTTCCTTTACGGTACTTTTTAGACTCCATGTGTTACGAACCAATTAGGGCAATACCAGTGTAAAGTAAAGATCTTTTCTCACTTATGTTATGTCAGCGAGCAAGAATGATCACCACTGAAATATTGTCATAATAAGTAATTGTTACATGTGTATATCGCTAGAGGATTGCAGATCGTGGCATATTCCAGTTCGCTACATGCCATAGGCAGCCACCTCCACACTGTTGCTTTTGACGGGGATGGAGGTTGTCGCAGAGCGCGGTTCCGGCCTGCGTACTAGAGTTGGGCAACACGATTCTTTTTCCCGATTGATTCCTACGATTCACTCTCACATTGTGAATCGATTCCTACGATTCATTCACGATTCATTCTAGACTTCGATGGTACGATTCTTACAAAATGCAAAAAGTTCTACATGTTACTCACAGATGGCAGGACATGTCTGAAATTGTCAATGGGGTTAGGATCGAACTGTGTCATGATAAGATATGCCAGAAATAGTTTATTTATGAGTAAACATGCGTATGACGTTACAAGTGCGATTCTCGATTTATACGTGTAATGCCTTAATTGATGAAAGGTCACGTTTGATTTGATTGCATCTATTGTCTTGTTTCAGTATGAGAGGAAAGAGGAGTCGATTTGTGCGAAAGGTTGTGCAAAATTACGTGGTATGCCAGTTTGGTTGTGTGGCTTGAACGTATCTAACTGCAGACGTCTGTTTTATAGTAACAAAATCACTGCTAGTGAGGCAGACGTGGTTTGGATCATATCATCCTGTTTTTCTCTGCTAAGATGTCTTTCCAAGTCCACATCTCCCTTGCAATTCATAACGCAGCTGACAGCCCTCCCACACAGCAAATTTAGCTTAACTTTCATTTCTTCTAAAAACCTTAACTACATTCAATACGTACTAACAAAGTTTTACGAGATGGCGCTGAAAACATGTGAAATAGCGTTTTTATAATATAAAATTCCGTTTTTACGAATGGAACTATGTAGGATATAAATACTGTAAAATTGACTTTTTACGAAAGAATGGAACTATGCAGGTGAACTCAAAAAGCAATAACCAGTCTAAATACAAAATTTCATCCAAATCGTTAGGGCCGTTTTCGAGATACGCGAAATATAATACAAAATCTAAGTGCTATTGCTCGTGTGTAAAGAAGGTGTGTGTGTTTTGCATTGCATGTGCGACAAATAAGAGGTATTTATTCATCACACTTGGATTTCTTCATTTTAAACGTGTGTATTGGGAGCTGTGTACTCGTTGTATATCGTTTGTCATCACTAGTTCGTGTATTACTCGCGCAAACTAAGCTGACGTTAGCGCGGTGGCTGATGGTGAGAGGTGCTGGGGCTAGCAGTGTATTTAACACTAAATTCTTCTAGAATCTTCATATGTAAATGATGCTCTAAGCCCCCCCCCCCCCCTATTCTAACTCCGACTTTTGCTGTTGCACATGGATTAAGAAGAAACTCGAACTGACTGTAATCGACCCTGCAAGTGGAGTAGAAAAGAGTTTGGCACCTGCAATAATTTAATTTGATAGACATTGCTTAAATAAAGGAAAGTTTCAGTAACGTAGTGAGAAATGAAAGGGTTGCTCTACCGATTAACAGAATGACAGTTCTGTCCAAAATAACAATTTGATTTATTATGACGAAACTCAACATCATAAACGAAACACATGAAACATTTACAATACATCAAATTGGCTCAAATTGGATACTCAAATAAATGCTGTGAAGGTGAAGTTGTCCCTAAACTAGATTGTGACTTTTATGACGAAGTGGTATGTGGAACCAATTTCTTGCAACTCAAATCTTAAGAGAAACACACAGCCAACCCAACATTAATTGCTGCTACAGTAGTGAGAACTCAGACAATGAACACCCAAGACAGAACAAAGTTAGAAAAAGACAAACAGGCACACTCTCTGAGCTCTGATTATCACCTAGGAAGATCCCTATCTGCCGGTGCTGTGGAAATACATTACCAAACTGTCTTCTTAACTGCAAGAACACGATCTGGCGTACCGGAGGCGATGGCTGGTTGCTTCGACGTCCCGTCGTGGTGATGATAATGTCGCGAGTATAGCCCGAAACAAATTATCCTGGTCTGGTTGTTCCAGACTAAAGACTTCCTAGCAATACAAATGCGCCTCTGAGGGAGACGAAGAAGGCTCACCACACAATCACTGATGGTACAGTGATTGATTTTAACAAGCGAAGTCACACAGTAACTCTGATACAGTCAACTTTAGCCAAAACTGCTCAAGACAGACAACATTGGCCGCTTGTATGCAGAACGCTCAATTGCCAACTGTACTCTCAAAGTTACGTTGAAGTCGAAACTTCAGCAACTTCATCAAACAGTTACAATTAAATAAAAGTATATTAGACAGCCAACGGAAGGCAGGCTGTCCAGAGCAGCGAGAGCTTAGTCTTGTAACCTACTCCGACCGAAAGGCGAGAGCCGACTACCTTCAAGAGCACACGTACAAACCGAACACAGAACATTCCCGCCCCCACGACAGTGGCCGTGGTTAAACGTTCCAATCAGCAACTCGAAAACCGGTGGAAAATTCCACTCTTTTGCTGAAGCACTACCATTCCACCAATGGAGATTCTTGGAGCCAATTTCTGCGCCGATTTTGCTACGTCACGGAGCTATGCCTTGAGCAAGCCAATCACAGTTACGATTTTGCAGAAAACGCATGAATTTGCCCGCCAAGACTGCCTGGGAACACAAGTCATTCCCACGCTTCGCTGGTAGCCCGCCAGAAACGGTTTTCACTAAGTTTCTGCGAAATAACGGAATCTCTAGGCCAGCCGCCCCTTCCGGCGCATCTGGGCGTGTCGCTCCCACTGTTATGACAATGTCGGCTTCTGGAAAGCATCCACTCGACTCCCTCACACCCGTCGGCTTAACCCTTTCAAGCTCAGCGGAACTCGCCTGTCACCGGACCACCCGGGTGACGAGAGACGATGCGTGGGAAGTCCGTGTGTGAAGGAATAGCAACTTTTCACCGCATGCAATTAGAGAGGAAAATTGAATTACTCAGAGTAAGATAGAAATATGAGAGGGGGCTTCTGCCACCTCTCATAGCCCCTACGCCATTTTAGATTGTGATTGGTGAGCGTTTGGCTCACTAATGAGCAAGGTAATGAGTCAATCGCCCAAGAACAATCTTGCAAACTGACTCCACATGTCGCACTCTATAAAAAAAATCACTGCAACTGAAAAATGTAGCTCATAGAGGGAGGATTATTCATGATGTAGCCAACTTCACCTTCTTAATATCGAACTCTAACACTCACATCACACATCCATACCCAGGGAGCCCCTTCCAAACACTGATTCACACAGACATTCATGCTCTAAAAATGACCCGGGCATGTGAGCAAAATATGGAGCAGTTTATTCTTTACAATCAGAGTTGGAGTGCTCCGCAATTAAATGCCCAAGAAGTTACAACAATTTCAATCATTAACCTAACCTGAACTCAATCACACACGATAATATTTAAGTTAACAATCTCTTTGTGAGCTTTCAGAATCTAATTTCAACCTCCGATTCATTCTGTCTCCCTGCAGCAAGAATAACCTTTACAAAATGTTCCCTGAACTGATGGTCCATTCACAATGACAGTGGTGGTATCTGCTTCAGTTTATGGGGACTTCAGGCACACTGTTTGCATATACACAACAAAAAATACAGAATACAAAAAAAAACATGTTGTAGAGAAAAATACAGTAATTTGTAATTTGTGCGCCCTACTCTATCACTTACATAAGAATTACAGTGCAAATTCACAAACACATACAAGGTATAACATAAATTACAAAAACAACACTAGAGAAAGAAATTTAAGAAAAAAAAACAAGGTTCATGGGGTGTCAAGTTGTGCTTGCACATTGCACAATGTTCACGACTGAGCTGAGAATGAGGCACTAAATCACATTGTTAGAAATATTCGAAGCACTTCACAAATTCGTTAGTTTCTCTGAGGGGGTTGGAATGTTGAGTCATGTGCATTGATGCACGTGGTTCCATGTCTTGAGCATCGGAGGGGGACTTTTGGGATGGGGCCACAGTACTGACATCACATAGGGCTAAATGTCGGGTGTTGTTGCTACGTTGTTGCAACAGCAATAGGGTGTGCTGGAGCATCTGCAGTATGCTGTTGAGATTGCAGCAAGACCCATGCATATGATCACGGCAGTACAGTAGGAAGACGTAGTGATAGGGTCTCCTCATGTCGATTAAATGTCTCTGAGGTCTACAGGTTGGGATGCATCACTAGTCCATATATCTTCTCTCCCTGGACAGTACTTTACGTTTCCCAATATTGAAGTTTGACGAGGGATGATGGCACGTGGAGTGACTCCACAAGTGTGTGAGGTCATCCAGACAGGATCGAACTAGGAGCGACGATTGCTACAACTGCTCTCTAATAGAGAGGAGAAGTTAGAAATGAGACAATTCATTTGTTAGAGTTTGTGGCACGATACTGCTTTGTGTATGCAGATCAGCCAATGCTAGTGAGTTGTAAAAACCCAAACAGGTGAGTATATAGCGTCCCTTTCTGTCCTGAGGCACATGAGGTGCAGGTTCTGACACCATACGTGATCTTCTTCGTGTACTCGCGACAATGTGGTCTGCCGCAGGGAATCCCTCCAAATGGCTGCCGTGTCCAGAGAGCTAGCTGGCTGATGCGTGTGGATCGCGTGTCAGTGTCAACGGCCAGCCTCACTTTCGCTTGTGGCCCGGCGAGGATCCCACCTAATACCTCTGGTATACGACCCGGTGACTGTCAGCTTGTAGGACCGGAAGCTCCCGCACCCTTCTTGTCAGGTGGTGCGCTGACACTCCCTTTCTTGCAGGTAGCCAAAGACCTCTTGTTTTTGCTCCGGCTGGCCTCTGCATTGCCACGATACCCGTCATCTGCACAATTCTGACAAAAATCTTGTGCCTAACTTTTCCCCATGACCTTCTATGTTATAATAAATTTACATAATGATACATTGATGGTCTGTCATTTCAGACACTCTTATTTTAATTTTATAGTTATTAATCTATGGCTATCATTATAACAAAATCTTGGTGTATCTAATCTAGCCACGGAAATAATTTATCTTGATATTTGTGTAAAGAACGATCTCACTACTGTACATGATGCTATGTATTGGATGAACAACAAAATGTGCGGGCCCGCACATATATAGATCGACAGTAGACATGCTCAAGAATTAACTACCATATGCCAACGATCTACATTCTATGTCTTTTGTATAAATTATGCTATTATGCGCGTTGAAGTTTTACTGAGCTATAAAGAACATGCAACTATTCTACGTTCGCCCGCTGGTCGTCCCTCCATCTCGGTTCTGTGATTTGGAGACCTGAAAAATAGTATCCCAACAGGCATGCGCCAAACACTTGTGGTAGAAAACCCCCACAATATTAAGGATCTAGTTATTGTTAAATCCTAAAGTTTAATTTATCCTACTATATGGTACTCTCTCCCTCTCTTTTTTTTTACCTTATACAATATTCTTACATAATTCCTGTTACGCTGAGATGTCTTGCTACTCGCCGCTGTTGACGACAGTGGTGTGCGCACCGTACGACATGGCCTCCGAGTTCTCACTACGCCTCACTGAGACTCCAGAGACTGGGTTAGCCATGGCTCAAGACAATAAATTTATAGTTGCAATTTCCTTTTCTATGTGATGCGGTTTTCGCGATCAAAGCACACCTTTCCAGAGGCAATGTAATATGGCCAAGCCAGGACTGGTTCCTGTTGAAGATTCAGTCGCCCACCGCACGCCAGCTACACAGTATGTCACGAATCTCCAAGTATAATTCCTTGGTTATTCATCTGTGACAGTCACGAGCAGCACGTTAAATCCTCAACCAGCACATTGGCATGGTAGGCTTTATGTCCGCATTTCTACCGTCTAGGGCACCACTGGAGTAAAACGCTCACTGGTTCACCCCGACTTGCAAGACAACGATGCTGGCGCACCACTGTAAAAACAATACTGCCCATATTCATCCTCGAAATCACGCAATATACCACAATCTTGCAGTGCACTGACGCGCGCTTGCAAGCATTGTTATGAACGTCTCGCGAACTGGTTGTGGCCGCTATGGAGCGTATCACGACTTCCCAGAACGCTTCGCGGAGCACGTTCTTGTATGCGCCCGTTTGTGCGACATCTCCTCACTCATCATTATCCCTCAACATGGACACCAGACAGGAAAGGACAAAAACATTGCTCATGGAATGGTAGTGCCTCCTACTCCATCAACATTGTAAGTCGCGAACATAAATCAAAAAGGAAAGCAGCAGTAAATTCTTATGTGAGACAACACAACGTGTTAATAGTTTAACAATCTTGATCTATTAATGCAATGATTATTGTTCCCCGAAGAAAGGTTCATATATTTGCCTATTCTACTATGTACACCACTTAAACTACTATTCTTCCTTTGTGTGAGAGATGTGGTGGAGTCCTATGGACTAGCGCCAATCCCTTGTTAGACTCCCCCTCCTCTGACGTGCATTAGAATTTGCAGGTCTCATTTCAATCTCTTGGTTCTCCTGTTGTCCTTGATTTCGCTCTCTCCAATTACGGTCGCTTTGCCGTTCGTCATTCCTCCTGTCCCAGATTGCTTGTCTAGATTGGTCCTGTTCTCTGACGTTCTGGTTTCCGTGTCTCTGGTGTCCATAACCTTGAATAGTGTAACCTTGATTTCCGTAAATCTGGTTTCCTAACTGACCATCGCGATGATGCGATCTGTTGTCGTCTTCCCTTGTCGGCCCGTGGTATTTGTTATTTTGCGCCTTCTTCCTGTCCTTTGCGTCTTATTTATCGAAGACTATTTCAAGTTCGCGCAATAGACTCTTGAATGCTTCTATGTCAGATCCACACTTCCTGACAAGTGTCTGTTGATACCTAACTGGCAATTTGGAAAACCAAAATTTAATGATTTCTCCGTTGCTATATGGACTATCTAAAAACTGATTCTTCTTGAGTAAATCATCAAAAAATTTGGTTGCGCTCCTATGCCCGGACACTTCCAGTTCAGGACAAAATATTATTTCCTCTTTAATGCTGTCTTGCGTTTCCTTTGACCAGTAGGTCCGCAGGAATGCACCAACAAATTCCTGATAAGTCCGACACGTCGCTGCCACACCCCGCATCTTTCCCGCGGCCTGGCCTTCGATGTGTCCACACATGAATTCTAATTTTGCCTGGGTTGGCCATGACGACGGTAATGAATTTGTAAACTGCATCACCCAGCTCTTCGGATGCATCGACCCTCCATTATCTTTGAATTTCTGGCATTTTAGTATCGACAGGAAGTGATTCTGATCAAAATCCTGTCCGATCCTCGCACTGGTGTTGTCACTCGTTTCCGATACTTGCACGTCTGCTGAGTGTCCTGATCTATCTTGCTGATAACTGTGATGTGCTACCTCTGTATCACAGTGGAAGTGGCATTTAGCATTCACTCTTCTAAGGGGGCTGCAATTATTGGAGCTATTACTCGCTGTTTCTGCGTGTGCATTGTTAGTTCCGCATTCTGTCACTGGGCTAGAGCACGGCGGGCTTTTCCTCGGAGACACAATTCTGTGTACTCCATCATTGGTATCCGAACGCGCAGTGTTCGTGCGCCCGTTTCGCTCTAGTTTTGCTATCCGACTCTCTACTTCTTTCATTCGTTTCGTGATGTTCATAACCGCAATATTACCTTGAGTCTTTAAGGCCGCTAGGAATTTGGAGTGGACTTGTGTCGCACGTCGCAAGCGCCCTGCGAGTTGAGAAGTTACTCTTGCGATTTTCATTGCCCCTGTTGCTGCAGTTTTGGCTAGGCCTGCTACTTTTTGTGCTACCATTGACATTTGTTTTGCTTCTCCACATTCTTTCTTTATTGTTAGTAATTCCCCACGAATTTCCCCTATATACGAAATTATTGCCTCAGTGTCCTTCTTACGCTGTTCGTCAGCTTCTTCCTTCTCCTTCTTACACTGTTTCTCATCTTCTTCCTTCTCCTTCTTACGCTATTTCTCATCTTCTTCCTTCTCCTTCCTGCGTCGTTCGTCAGCTTCTTCCTTCATTGATCGCAGGAAGCTCAGTATTGGGTTTATGTCATTTTTTTATCCTCGTCACACATGGGCGATGTAACTCCGGACACCTGGGCGCTAGAGCTCTGACGTGACCGAGCTGGCCTCTGTCTGCTCTCGTTCGTTTGACTGTAAACTTCTGCTACCGTCTCGACCTGTGTGCCTGTCTCTGTTTCATCGTCTTTCATAATCATGGCCGCGACGTTGCTCTAAGATCACCTTCCTCATCAATGAGTCTGTCGTCCTGTCCTGCTAAAAATGTGCCCATCTCATCTCTGAACCTATCCCCGTCAGTAACCTGCCCCTTATGCATTTTGCTATCCTCTTTTGTTTTAGCTTCCCTCGCTAATAGTCGTGCCTTACTTCTCGTGATCATTCATGAAAAACAAATTTATCTAAAATGCACGATAAAAATAATGTACTCTCTACATTTTTACACATAGACATAAATTTCAACAACGCCGTTCCAACGCTGTAGTTACATGCACAATCTGTTGTGGTACAGAAACTGCACGCAACCCCGACAAAGTGTGATGTGGTATGGACACCACATCAAAGAAACACAAAAAGCAATAAACAAACAAAAAAAAATATACACTGAAAACAAAAACTGTAATAATGCGCCGCTACTTAAAAACTAATCGCGGAACTACAAGAAAAAGAAATTGGGTGTTAATTATTAAAAAAATAGAGAAAAAATTTGCAAGATCCTACTAAGAATACTATTTGCTTACCAGTGATTCACAGGAAAGATCCGAGGCTAAGGGTCAACATTTTATGCGAGGTGCCGGGGCTAGCAGTGTATTTAACACTAAATTCTTCTAGAATCTTCATATGTAATTGATGCTCTAAGCCCCCCCCCCCCTATTCTAACTCCGACTTTTGCTGTTGCACATGGATTAAGAAGAAACGCGAACTGACTGTAATCGACCCTGCAAGTGGAGTAGAAAAGAGTTTGGCACCTGCAATAATTGAATTTGATAAATAAGTTAAATAAAGGAAAGTTTCAGTAACGTACCAGTTAACAGAATGAAAGTTCTGTCCAAAATAACAATTTGATTTATTATGACGAAACTCAACATCATAAACAAAACACAGGAAACATTTACAATACATCAAATTGGCTCAAATTGGATACTCAAATAAATGCTGTGAAGGTGAAGTTGTCCCTAAACTAGATTGTGACTTTTATGACGAAGTGGTATGTGGAACCAATTTCTTGCAACTCAAATCTTAAGAGAAACACACAGCCAACCCAACATTAATTGCTGCTACAGTAGTGAGAACTCAGACAATGAACACCCAAGACAGAACAAAGTTAGAAAAAGACAAACAGGCACACTCTCTGAGCTCTGATTATCACCTAGGAAGATCCCTATCTGCCAGTGCTGTGGACATACATTACCAAACTCTCTTCTTAACTGCAAGGACACGATCTGGCGTACCGGAGGCGATGGCTGGTTGCTTCGACGTCCCGTCGTGGTGATGATAATGTCGCGAGTATAGCCCGAAACAAATTATCCTGGTCTGGTTGTTCCAGACTAAAGACTTCCTAGCAATACAAATGCGCCTCTGAGGGAGACGAAGATGGCTCCCCACACAATCACTGATGGTACAGTGATTGATTTTAACAAGCGAAGTCACACAGTAACTCCGATACAGTCAACTTTAGCCAAAACTGCTCAAGACAGACAACATAGGCCGCTTGTATGCAGAACGCTTAATTGCCAACTGTACTCAGAAAGATACGTTGAAGTCGAAACTTCAGCAACTTCGTCAAACAGTTACAATTAAATGAAAGTATATTAGACAGCCAATGAAAGGCAGGCTGTCCAGGGCAGCGAGAGCTCAGTCTTGTAACCTACTCCGACCGAAAGGCGAGAGCCGACTACCTTCAAGAGCACACGTACAAACCGAACACAGAACATTCCCGCCCCCAAGACAGTGGTCGTGGTTAAACGTTCCAATCAGCAACTCGAAAACCGGCGGAAAATGCCACTCTATTGCCGAAGCACTTCCATTCCACCAATGGAGATTCTTGGCGCCAATTTCTGCGCCGATTTTGCTACGTCACGGAGCTATGCCCTGAGCAAACCAATCACAGTTACGATTTTGCAGAAAACGCGGGAATTTGTCCGCCAAGGCTGCCTGGGAACACAAGTCATTCCCACGCTTCGCTGGTAGCCCGCCAGAAACGGTTTTCACTAAGTTTCTGCGAAGTAACGGAATCTCTAGCCCAGCCGCCCCTTCCGGTGCATCTGGGTGACGAGAGACGCTGCGTGGGAAGTCTGCGTGTGAAGGAATAGCAACTTTTCACCGCATGCAATTAGAGAGGAAAATCGAATTACTCAGAGTAAGATAGAAATATGAGAGGGGGCTTCTGCCACCTCTCAATGGTAGCGATAGTAAATGGGAAATGCCTTTTACGCTCGTTCCCGTCAGCCAACGCCAAGTGTCAGCTTGGTTTTCACGAGTAATATTACGGCCCACGAACTTCGTTTGTTCGTTCCGAGCTTCCTTTGTTCACGCGCATCCTCCACTTGACTGCCATCTGGCGGTCGTAATCATTCGGCACGACCCGGCATGATTTGGAGGTTGCCTTCGAAGCATAGCTTACTAAGAATCGATGAATCGTTGGAACTTAAAATCGTCACGACTCGGAAACACGCAATTGTTCTTAAGATTCTTTTGAACGGGGATTCGTCCGTATCACGATTCGATTCTTAGGATTCTTTCTTTAGAGTCGTTCAAATGAACGATTCATTCACGAATCGCCACAACTCTACTGTGCACACAACAGCCAAGTTGCCTGCCTGCTCCCCCTGCGCCAGAAATGAGCGTTGCAGCCCTCGGCCCGTCACTCAGGACTCCCGCGATTAAGCCAAGTTCACACGACGACACTGGATTACAAGGAACTGTGCTACCAGACGCCGCGCGTGTGCGGCGCGAGTATACGCAACTCGTTGTTTCAGTAGAGTATAAACAAATTGAAGTATGAAGTGGGGAACGGAGAAAATTGTTCGTTTATTGGATATCTGTGCCAGGCATAGGTGTTTGTGGGATTTAAATGGTGTTGACTACAAAAACAAGTTGCGCACGAGACCGTCACACCAGTGCTTAGTTTCTAAACTTTTAGGTGACGGAACGCGCCCCCTTCTAACAATCCCCCCATCCGCCACTCCCCGCTGGCCACAGAGAGAGACTTGTGATAAGACTTACAATGAGAAATCATTAATATCTTATAATCAAAAACATAATACCACAAGGTTCCAATATAAACAACAGCTGCCACCGCCTGCCTCCGTACCAGTGTCACTTTGCTCCATAGTTCTGCTTCATACGTATTGGCACAAGTCGGTAGTCTTCGTGACTATGACATCATGTTTTCAAATGCTGCCAGCCACTACGTTCGAACACTTGCTTTGTAGCTGCTCTATGAACGTGTGTTCAGCATTAATCAACAAGGCATTTGGCGGTTAATGACGATGAAGATATTCCTGCTCCATCTGGGTCTCGTACAATTCCGATTTCACACGTCTTCACGAAACGTTAATTCCGTGTGCATTTTGTACCATAGCAACTGATCGTTGCGTCGCGCCTGAGTTGATAACAATGCACATAAAGATAAAACATTCCCCCCTCCCCCTCCTCACCCTGAGGCTACCGTAATCTTCTTCCTCTCCTCTCCACCCACATCATGTTACACTGCCATGGGGAAATACTATATGCAATGTTCTTCAGTCAGATTTTGTCATTTGAAACTTTCACGATAGTGAGTGAAAAACTTGTATTTATGTAGGTAATAAATAAATTCGCTTCTAAATGTAAAATGTAACTAATAGAATAAAAAATATCTATGACTTCAGGGTGTATACGGGAACAAGGAAAAAAAATTCCCGGATTATTCCCGGATTTCTCCCGGATATCTCGTTTAAAAAATATGCTTTTTCCCGGGCGAAAATACACTTTTTCTGTGCTAAGTGACAGTAGGTTTTCCGTAGATTTTCCCTCGGAACTGTAAAACTTATCAATCCTTTGAATGGTTAACGTTTTATACAATCGCGCAGAACTTCCCGGAAAAAAAAGAAAAGACGGGACAGAGAAGTTTCGGAAAGACCTTTGATTTGCAGCAACATATACGCTGCATATTTTCGTATTACGAAAGTATAAATTCGAATTGCACCAAACACAGCGCGTTAGTTTTCGGAGCGTTGAAACCGAGATTGCGATGTCCTTTTGTAAGCGAGTCATATCTCAAGCCGCGAGATCTCGCCAGCCGATGACAGCAGCTATTCAGAGCATAGGACACGTGTTATAGTCAGCCAATAGCAAGATCGCTGGTTACATAGCGCGAACACGCAAGAGGAAAAGTTAACGGTTTACATTAATGTACACAGTACCGTATATCCACAAGAAAAGCTAAGTTTTCACATATAATTTTGGTCTCTAAGATTAACACGCTACAACAGAAGCTAAGTTTTCACATGTAATATTGATTTTTTTTTTTTTTTTTTTTGCGTGATTTATACTTTAAGATACATCACACAATTGTGTCAGTAAATTTAAAATTCTGACATAAATGTCTCGGCTCGAAATTCTTGTAAGTGGCTGGTCCTCAAACTGTTCAGTTTCGAATGCTCTGTGACTTAGATATCCATCCCACTTTCTCACACGTAACATAATTCATCTTGCATAAAAAGAAATTTTCTTTGAAAGTAACGCTTTTCTAACCACCGTTCGCAATACTATCCGGAGACTGTTAGAAATAGGTTCGATTTACCAGTTGCCAGAGAGCGCCAGAAAAATAGGCATTATTGTGCGTGTGCAACTGTATTGGTGTAGGAAGCCCGCATGTTCGTGTGTGTTAAGCTTGTCAGTGTGGTTTTTGGGATGTAAATTTTCTTGGAGTACCGGTACTCTGCGATCTCATTTTTGGTTCTTTATTATGGCATAATGCCATATATGGCAGAAGATGATAACGCGCACTTGAAATTAGCTTCGCTTGGAACTAGGCAATACTGTAGAATGAAACACTTCATTTCAAATAAAATGACTGCCTCAGCGGAAAGATTAATAAAGCCAAATTTCTTTAGCAAACTTGCAAAATTAACTTCACTGTTCTGCAAGGCGATTAATGCTTGTCTGCTACAAACTTGGAAATAAAATAAAATCAGAAAACTGAAATTAATAACATATTTTTGCCCTCCGTAATTATGTGAATGTATTTTAATTCACTTGATAACTTCCGGCCACAGAAATCCGTTTTGTTTTCATTTTATGTGGGAGCTGTACACGAAGAGAAGCAGCGAAATCACTTAACGTAAACACGGGTCGCGTGGAGAACCCCCTCCCCACTACAACTCTGTGCAAGCGTGAATCTGGCAGCTAGGGCGCTGGAGAAAAATTTTTCTCGTTTGCATCTGGCTGCTTGCTGCTACTACCGATACAGCTAACAGCCAAACTTCAAGTGGCGGGAGAAGGTACTGCTTACACGCGAGTCAAATGCGCATGCGCAACAGGCCGCTGGCAATTGGTCAAACGAACCTTACGTGAACATGTGTGACGTCATGCTCATAGCAAGCCGTTTATTGTTACGAAGAATTACAGTCTGCGCCCTACGGCCTTTGACATATTTTTGCTATTTGCAGACGCTTGTGCGTGCACGGTGTTTTTTTGTTGTAAATTGCACATTTCCTTTGCCACTAAAGTTTTATTTTTTTCCCTCTCGTTTATATTTTCTTTCTGCAGTATCATTCTCCAGTAGCAGGATACAATAACATTCTTTGCTAGAGAATCAGTTCTGCAGTCAAAATTACAAAAATTTAACTGAAAGCTAAAACAATGAAAAATTCCCGAAATTCCGAAAAATTCCCGGGTTTTTCCCGGTTTTCTCCAGGATGAAAAAATTCCCGGGTTTTTCCCGGTCGTCCCGGGTCGTAGACACCCGGGACTTACTTTTACACTCGTAAAATAATTCAGTAGTTTCTATGTTACTAGCCAAAGAAAAAGGCCTTTACCATTTAATTAACATGATACTCTACGAGTAAAAATTGAACTGAAAAACCACTATTGTTGTTCGTAATTTTTGGCGGCCTTGACACAACTCTACTCCGTGGGCCCGCTGACCGGGCCAAGCAGCGGGTCCCCGCATATGAACAATCGGCACGCAACTTTAGCATAGTAGTAAGAATGGCGGCCGCATCAAAGCTGGTCGCGGCGGCATTAAAACCGCTCACATTAACAGCAGCACACGTTGCCAGTGCATCCGTGCCTTTTGAATGCTCGGGCGCGCAGAGAGTCGCTTCTCGGTGGTGTGTGGAGAAGCCTTTTGCACTTACCTCAGGACGTCAGTTCCGTCTCTTTCTTTCTGCATCTACTGATTATTTTCCTATAATCAAACTAAAACATGAAGCGCACTTGAAAATGCCAGTGAAACTTGTTAAGCATTGTAATTTGGAAAGTAATTCTGAATCTATACGGAATGTAGGCCTAACTGCTGTTGTGACGCTGCGCGACGCCAAAACATTATATTCAACTATTGTCAGTACTGTCTACCAAATCGCTCAATAAACATCACCTTTTGTTCTGCTCCCGCTATTGAATATACATTATTGTAAACACACAACACAGGCTATTATGACCCCAAAGAAATTAGTTTAAATAAAATTACTTTACAACAAAACTGTAATGCAGTTAAGTTACAATATGCCTGACCATAAAATACGCACCAACGGGTATTGTTTCTAAACGAAAACAATGGTTGTGAAAAATGCCATATAATTTAAATATTTCAATATCTTGCTTCCCACAGTGAGCACAGCCAAAGAAGTGCTTTCTCTGTCTATAGCACAGATACACACAAAAATAATTTACTCAAATATATACAGAAATTAATTGCTGGAAAACAATTATGAAAATTCAAGGATCTTGGGATTTTGTTGTCAGCAACAGCAATCAAAGAGAGATCTGAAAAAAATGGCCGGTTTTATTCAGAACCAACCATTAAACTGGGAAATTCTGTGACACTATACATTACGTTATAATAATCAGAAAATGATAAACTCGTCATAGAGACTACAGATTTGTTCTTTGCTATAAGTCCATAATGTCTTTCAACTGAGAAAAACATATTTCATGAGTAGCCGCTTCAAACTGAATATTTATTTATTAAACCACAAACAATCAAAAGGGACCTGCTATCATAAATGTTAACACATTTGCTGCAAACCTACCGGAAAACGTTTTACACGTAGAATACATCTTGTAGGAAATGCAATCAACGCATTTCGCATTGGGAGAGAATTATTACAAAAATAAACATGCACTTAAATTAAAATCAGCTTCACAGCGAAGTCGACCATTTCAATCAAGTTCGCACTTATAACAATCATCCATCTTTGGCGAATATTTTTACAAAAATATCGAAGCTTCTTGAGCTCTGTTAAAATTACATTTTCATTTCCAATAACATACTGTGTATATAAAAAAATTGGTTTGCACATCAAGCCATTATTTAAACAATTTTACTTCAGTGGGCTGCACGAAGATGTTACACCAGTTCAGAACTTTAAGAATCCCGCAACTCAGTAGATTTTTGGCTCGATTTGCCGTTCAACAATTAAAACGCTAATAGCCAACAACCTGAATCGGTCGGATTGAGTATCGACCTGTTAACTCATTTATGATAAAATTACGAACGACTCCAAATCAAGAATATCACATTAATAATAAATATTATTCAGCGCTAATTATGAGATTGCAATTTTGTAGTCTGAAATATGAATTAATTTCCCTTCACTCATAAAATAACAAGACCTGTCAACACGCAGTATATATCTTTGACCTAAGGGTATACAACTTTGTTTAAAAAATTCCCTTTACATTTTATTGCACTTTCAACATAGCATATTAACTTAAAATGACAAATATCTGTTATTCTGAGTTTCGTATGTGATGTGAGCACTTGCCCACGAAAGGTCTCAGTAAGGAAGCGAGATGTTTAGCTAAATCATATGTAGGAGCTCCAATATTGCTCACTACTGGACGCAGAGGAAGACCCTCTTTATGAACCTTCGGAAGGCCATACAGTCTTGTGTACCTCCAAGACTGTATGGCTTCCAAAGGTTCATAAAGAGGGTCTTCCTCTGCGTCCAATAGTGAGCAACATTGGAGCTCCTACATATGATTTAGCTAAACATCTCGCTTCCTTACTGAGACCTTTCGTGGGCAAGTGCTCACATCACATCTGTTATTGGCCGGCCGCGGTGGTCTAGCGGTTCTGGCGCTGCAGTCCGGAACCGCGGGACTGCTACGGTCGCAGGTTCGAATCCTGCCTCGGGAATGGGCGTGTGCGATGTCCTTAGGTTAGTTAGGTTTAAGTAGTTCTAAGTTCTAGGGGACTTATGACCTAAGATGTTGAGTCCCATAGTGCTCAGAGCCATTTGAACCATTTTTTTGAACATCTGTTATTCTGACAAAAGTCAGTGGCACATGACCAGCCAATTTATACAGAATATACGTTGTATATTTATTGTTAAAAAGTACCTTTTGAGGACGTATTTAATTTTAACTGAGCACATAGTTTTAACTTAGTTCATACTCCGTGGCTCAAGCAAAGGAAGAAAAAGTGAGCACTGCGAATTTATTTAAAACACATTCAATCACAAACAGTTTGAGATGGATTAGGAAAAACATTTCCATAATGCAATATTGTCTTCATTATACACTTTATCACTTCGTGCTTTTGATTGTGTAGCAAGTGCAGAATGGTATCCTTTCGCCAGCCAAGACTTTGCATGACGCCCAGGTTCATATCTAGCTACAGATGGTCCCAGAAGTCTGATGCTAAGAAACTACAAACAGTGCTGACGTAGAGTGAAGATCTCAATGGTGTCATAATTAAGTTCATTGCAGAAAAGCCACGTTCACACACAGCACTCGACACTGCAATGCTGTTTATTACTGATAAGAATTTTTTGAATATTGGTGGCTGTACAAGAATAGTTGGCGTTTCACGGCTTAGTACTGGTTTCAGACCCTGTTTGTGCTCCCTGAAGTCCTTTATTATTTCACGAGGGCTATTAATCTTAAATCTTTCACACATTCGAAAAATCTCATTTTCTCTGTAAGCGATCGATATGTTTCTAGGCCAGAATTTGGGGTGAATGACCTTCATATCATTCATAACAACATTGTAGCTTTCAGATGCATTCACTGTTGATAACAGCCTGGATGACAAATTATTTGCCAAGCTGCGATTAAACTGTTTATCAGGAATCTTAGAAATATTTGTTCTTTCAGAAAGTTCGACACATTGAAAGTTCATATTGTCCAGTGCAATGTTAGCTACATTTGCATGTTGCCCCATTGAATCAACCCGACTTTCAAACACTTTTATTAAAAGTGTAATGTCGTTGTGAGCTTGAACAAGGACACTTTATCTTTGAAGCTGTAGGGATAGATCGGCCAACTCTTCTAAGGCATCATACATTACAGCTAGCTTGGAGACAAAAGATCTAGATGACAATGTATTACAGAGCCCTTTGTAAGTAGACCGTTGTTTTGAGTCCCGTTTCGTGTCCTCTGATGCTTCTAAAAAATGATTGTACAGAACTGTAATCTTTCCATACAGTTTTTATTGCCAATAAACTGGAGACCACCCAACGAGTATCAAGCACTCGACCGATTTTTAAAATTTCTTGCTCCAAACCTTTGGCAACAACTGCCAGCTCCCGGCTGTTTTTCGGAGAGCAGCTGAAGATATTTCTAACTTTATCCATGAATATTTTAAAGTGATTAATTCCCGCCACTTCTTCTATCGTGTCGTGTACGGCGAGTTCTAAACGATGATTCAAACAATGCCAGATGAATAAGTTTGGAGATATTTCCATCACCAGTTTTGCGAGGCCAGACTTCCTTCCTCAGTTGACAGAAGCTCAATCGCAAGTCAAAGCGATTAAATGGTCTTTCAAAAAGTCATAGCCTAGACCTAGTGATTCTAACTGCTTTAAAGGTTCTTTCAAGATACCAGATGCTGTTGTGTCATTTAGCTCAAAAAGCGTCAAAAAATTGTCATGGGGTTTTCCATTCATTTTAACAAGGTTCTAAAGTATAGAATCAAAGGGTTTTTGTTTGAAGGAGAAGTGGCTTCATCCAAAAGAAGTGAAAATTTGGAGTCACTCTTTATTAAATTATTTATTAGATCTGATGTCATCTGGTCAGAAATATGAAGCACTACAGTAGAGCAAGCAACACTTGAATGTAGTATTCGGCCCATAACCAAAACATTTTTAATTTGGAGATCAATTTGTCTGAAACTCATAAAACGATCTATTTAACTTTGCTTGCTTGTAAGCTGTGCAAAATACACGCTCAGTAACAACTTGTTGTTCCATTAACAAGAAAGCAACTGAGTTCTGAATGTGATGTTTTCCTGCGTTAGTGTGGATTTTGTTCGCTAAACTGTGAGCTTGAGATGTGCGGTGATCAAATAGTTTTTTCCTAAGAGAGGTTAGTTGATCTTTTTTATTTGTCCCACATGAGCTTACAGTTCCTAAAACCCATTGCTCACTCAGTTTTAACCCTTTCCTTTTTTCAGCACCTAGTGTAGATACACTTCTACAAACTTGGCAACCTAGCTTTTTTTAAATAATTAACCACGGGGTTTTAGCTTTATAATGTGTACATTGTCGATAGACCAACAATATGGCTTTTCATCATCATTACAATTATCATTACTGTCTATAGATGCTTTGCCCGTGTCCATATCCACCAACTTACAGAAATTTTCATTTAGCGACGACGACGTAGGAGAAGGATCGTCTGCTTTGTTGTTTACATCTTCTTCTCTGGTCGCAGTTGAAGTCGTGGATTCTACATCTAAACTGCGATTTCCATTGCTCTCACTGACTTTTTGTGGTTCAAATGGTACAAATGGCTCTGAGCATTATGGGACTTAACATCTATGGTCATCAGTCCCCTAGAACTTAGAACTACTTAAACCTAACTAACCTAAGGACAGCACACAACACCCAGCCATCACGAGCCAGAGAAAATCCCTGACCCCGCCGGGAATCGAACCCGGGAACCCGGGCGTGGGAAGCGAGAATGCTACCGCACGACCACGAGATGCGGGCTGACTTTTTGTCTTTTAGGTGTAAAGAAGTCACTAATTTTTGTAGAGGTACCGGTATACATAACTATTAAACTCTCGTGTCCACTCACAGTCACAACATGTAAATAACCACTACGAACAAACCGAAACAATGCTGTCGGTTCTGAGCAGAACAACAACTGAACTGCAAGCGACTGACGTACATTGAGTATGTGAGTAATATTGTTAAACGTGAACTCCGAAAGTGCCTGTTGGATTGTTTGTTGGCATCTCTGTGAGGCAGCGGTGGCTAACAAGGTAAACTGATTCAAATTGAAAAAGCCGTAGACACGACCTGTCTGAATCGTGGACTACAAAGACTGAATTCACAGACAGACATACAGATATGCAATTATAACTCGAGAACCACTTATGCGATTTACATGTTTCTTTCTTTAACTCACAGATATATTCATTTACTATCTATTAGTATATATTTAGCTACTTTAGGTAGCACAAGAAATAAGCTGTGGCTACAATTGTAAGTCAAGTCGCAAGAAAGTGGGCTGCCGTTGTGCTCTCTTGCAGTACGCTGCTTAAACTGTTAGAGCAAAATCATTTGATTTAGTAATGAATTGTAGACCTCAAAAAGAACCACAAAAAGTCGGCCAGAGCATATGTTTGTCCTTCACAGTTGGGTCACAATCACACTTCTTCTGCTTTGTAGGTGCTAAAACAGGCGACTTCAGGAGACAAAAATCATCATTATCGTTCAACCGTAATCTTTTATTTAGGAACATCTTTTTGAGCTCTACAGTCTGGTACTACATAACGTGATGTAGTTCTTATGGACTACGTAACGTATTTCAAGAGAGCACGCTGGCGGAAAACAGTTTTGCTTCATATACACTACTGGCCATTAAAATTGCTACACCAAGAAGAAATGCAGATGATAAACGGGTATTCATTGGACAAATATATTATACTAGAACTGACATGTGATTCCATTTTCACGCAATTTGGGCGCCTAGATCCTGAGAAATCAGTACCCAGAACAACCACCTCTAGCTGTAAAAACGGCCTTGATACGCCTGGGCATTGAGTCAAACAGAGCTTGGATGGCGGGTACAGGTACAGCTGGTCATGCTGCTTCAACACGATACCACAGTTCATCAAGAGTAGAGACTGGCGTATTGTGACGAGCCAGTTGCTCGGCCACCATTGAGCAGACGTTTTCAATTGGTGAGAGATCTCGAGAACGTGCTGGCCAGGGCAGCAGTCGAACATTTTCTGTATCCAGAAAGGCCCGTACAGGACCTACAACATGCGGTCGTGCATTATCCTGCTGAAATGTAGGGTTTCGCAGGGATCGAATGAAGGGTAGAGCCACGGGCCGTAACACATCTGAAACGTAACGTCCACTGTTCAACGTGCCGTCAATGCGAACAAGAGGTGACCGAGACGTGTAACCAATGGCACCCCATACCATCACGCCGGGTGATACGTCAGTATGGCGATGACGAATACACGCTTCCAATGTGCGTTCACCGCGATGTCGCCAAACACGGATGCGACCATCATGATGCTGTAAACAGAACCTGGATTCAGCCGAAAAAATGACGTTTTGCCATTCGTGCACCCAGGTTCGTCGTTGAGTATACCATCGCAGCCGCTCCTGTCTGTGATGCAGCGTCAAGGGTAACCGCAGCCATGGTCTCCGTGCTGATAGTCCATGCAAACGTCGTCGAACTGTTCGTGCAGATAGTTGTTGTCTCGCAAACGTCCCCATCTGTTGACTAAGGGATCGAGACGTGGCTGCACAATCCGTTACAGCCATGCGGATAAGATGCCTGTCATCTCGACTGCTAGTGATACGAGGCCGTTGGGATCCCACGATAAACCGCAATTGCGATAGGCTACAATCCGATCTTTATCAAAGTCGGAAACGTGATGTTACGCATTTCTCCTCCTTACACGAGGCATCACGACAACGTTTCACCAGGCAACACAGGTCAAATGATGTTTGTGTATGAGAAATCGATTGAGACTTTCCTCATGTCATCACGTTGTAGGGGTCGCCACCGGCGCCAATCCTGTGTGAATGCTCTGAAAAGCTAATCATTTGCATATCACAGCATCTTCTACCTGTCAGTTAAATTTCACTTCTGTAGCACATCATCTTCGTGGTGTAGCAATTTTAATGGCCAGTAGTGTAGCTGATGAAATTTAAATGGCTGAACAGACTTTCAGAAATATAGCTAAGAACCGTCCCGCTTAAACCAGCTTTCAAATAAAAAAACGGCTTTAAAATTGGAGCTTTCGTTTGAGAACTATGTTGGGGCAGACAGACAGACAGACTTACGGGTCAAATATATACTCCTCCGTTCTGCGTTGGGAGTTCAAATTTGCTCCCTGTGGGAGCTCCCCTCTACTGTTTAGCGTCAACCATGTTCTGACAAGGGTGCGGGCAGATAAAGATTGAAAGGTCAAGAGTGCTGTGGACAAAAGGACGTATGGGCTCGAAATGCTGCCAACTTTTAGTCATGCCTGCTCCATACGGCACATTTGATTAGTAGCTATGACATAAAATGATTTCGTGAAAGCACATTATACAGACGTTCACATTGAAACACGGCTTACACTATTTATTTCTCACTGACACACATAACATATGTCGCCTTGCTACTACATGGCTCAAGTTGTTGGCAGTCGTAAACAAAAGGCAATATGTACTGTTCACAAATTTTGGAATGATACTCAACTTATCTTGAGTATACTATATGTGCGTACACACACGCAAAACACACACACACGCAGTACCTCCTGCCCGTCACATTACGCTGGCGACCCATTGTCACGTTCACTTGTGCTGGCGCAGCAGCAGATTATAGTTACGTTGTGATTTAATACTCGTGTACTATTTCAAATCTCCGGTGCTGAACTGTTAAAGAAAAAAAAAAAGAAGTTCTCTGGGAGGTGTCGGAACGCGTTCCAGCCGAAATTAAGCCCTGCGTCACACGCTAATTGAACATGAATGGGTTGGAAGTGTCTGAGATGTAGAGCAAAATTCATTCAATTGGGAGTACATATACAAATGAATTAAGAAAAGTACAGGCATGCAAAACATCTGGCTGTGGGACAACTCACTTCCACGAAACTAAAACCCTTTGACCGATTCTTTTTTTAAGGAAAATTGTTAACGGAAGGGAAAGCTATACAAATCTGGAAAGTTGAATTCTTTATTTAATATTCATTTATTTAAAAATCACAGTAGCGCTTCCCATTCAGACATTGATATGATTGAACTTCGAAATGTTGCCACAGTACAGATTCATCTTCAAGAAAGGAGTTTACGAACTGTTCTCTCCTTAACGCAGCTTGCTTCGAATAATTATTGGAGCTTTGAGTTTATGGTGTTCCTTGTTCCTGACTGGGAACCTCCATTATCGAAACGCTCCTGGTCCATTAGCTGTGGTTATACATACTGTTGGGGAACAGTTTGTCTCGGGCAAACTCGCACATGTAGCACTGACAATTTTTGTCAACTGTTTCTGGTCTTAATAGCACTGGCCTTTTCATACAAGCGAAATTTGGAAGCCTGAGTTCCAACTGCATTTTCACAACGCAGCGAGCTGTTGGCCTATTTTTTCTTTGAAACTCAGCCAACTACGTGTTGAAAAAGGCTTAATTAAATATGGTGTTAATGTAAACGTGTGATCACGAACTAAATCTGTATCTTCTAGCAGGACGAGAGTTCTGAATCCTACAGAGCACACAATGTGATTAGTAATTTCAGTTCTGGCGACAATGCTTCATGCATTACAATTTTTTTCTTCCTTACTGCAGCATTAAGTATTTACAAGAAACGTGAATTGTTCTGATAGCATTCTAAGATAATTAAGATAACTTCTAGGATTTTCTACTACAGTTTCTTCCAGCAAGATCGTTGAGCAACCGAGCTAACGTCTTTTCTTTTATTCAGTTACAAATCCAAATACGTTTCCTATTTCTTTCTTTTGCAGCGATTTCACGCAAACAGGCATCTACTCCGCCACAACCTGTGCAGCTGCCAAAACTTTCATTTTAGACTCAGTTCCGACACTCACAAAACGATGAAATTGAAGTGGACAGTGGCGTCGCAGTGTCTACAGTCATATCTGAAACCGTTTGCGTGCGACTCGTTTCATGCAACGAGTGGCGCAATCCAGTATCATCGTGTAATCTAGCTTTGAACCTCTTAACGGGCCTCTGTCAACATCTCTTGTCGTGGCACCAGCTGTTCGCCAGAAGGAAGGGAAAGTTGTCATATCCTGCCCACTCATCTAATACAGGGTGCCTAGGAAGCTTTTTTCGCGGATAGCTTGACAACAATTCAAACAAATCTTATTAATTGAGTTTATTACAGTAAGTTAAACTGACAAAACATTGCGTTTTCACAAAGAGGTGTCGCAAGCAATTGGCGACATGCAGATGACCATTGTCCTTTGGTATAAACAATTTGAATGCAAGCAAAACACAACAGTTCATAAGTCACGGCTAAAGCGTTTGGATGACGGCTAGTCTTCCTACTACAGCCGCGGCTAGGCGGAGCGGTGCTTGTACTCTCTTTGTATAGGGGCCGCTCCTGTCGTGGTGTCGTCCTAGTCAGCGCACTATTGGCTGGCGTCGTCTCACAGCCCTCTCTGCTGTAACGTCCCAGGCCGACGTGCCGGCGCTTGCTGTTACGCAGGAACAAAAGTTATCTCACAAGGGGAGGCCGCCAATTGTGAAATTCAGATTCGATTCATGCTGCGCATAATAAAAGCTCATGGCCAGAGGTGTAATGTGGCAAAGCACCAAGATGCACTTCTCAGCCGTCGTGGAGAAAATCGACAGTTAAAAGAAACCGTTGCGGTGAAATACTCTAAACGATTAATAATTTTCAACAGCGTCGTGGCGCAGCGGTAAGCGCTCGGGTTTGTAATCCGAAGGTCGCCGGATCGAATCTCGCGCCATGCAATTTTGTTTTTTTAGTATTTGTTTTTTGTAATTCAAATATATATATATATATATATATATATATATATATATATCCCGGCAATCTGTTGCATATATAAACTATTAATGAATTGCTTATGCATGTTGGTGAAGGCGGATCGCTCTCCAGTTGTACCGCCTCCATTTTTCAGTTTTTTTAACAGGGTGTACCAAAGCTCTCCCGTCCGCACTGATTTTCGACGATGTTATAAGCTGCGCTAGGGACCGCATGTACCTTCTTTCGAAGTTAGCAGGCAACTAGTTATGCGGCGGCTCGTTTCGGCCCATTCAACGTCTGTCCTTCGAGTGCAACGACCGAGTAACGGAGTTTATATTTCATACCTGCCATAGCAAATTTGTGTTCGTGGGGTCTCTGTTCTAATTCGAACGTTTGACTTACGCTATACGTATTCGTTTCGGAATATTGTTTCTACGTCTTCCGTTAACTATACGTGGTTAAAATTATGAAGACAATTAATAACATTTGTGAAATACAACTTTGTTTGCGGAAAACATAATCATGTTCGAAGTCGCCACTTTTTCCACGACAAACGACTTTCAACAACTTATTATATGCATAATTGTTGCAACTGATTGCCGGGAATTATATATATATATATATATATATATATATATGAATTACAAAAATCAAATACAAAAAAAAAGGTTGCATGGCGCGAGATTCGATCCGGCGACCTTCGGATTACGAACCCGAGCGCTTATCGCTGCGCCACGACACTGTAGAAAGCTATTAATCGTAGAGAGTATTTCACCGCAACGGTTTCTTTTAACTGTCGATTTTCTCGACAGCGGCTGAGAAGTGCATCTTGGTGCTTTGCCACATTACACCTCTGGCCATGAGCTTTTATTTGAAATCTGAATTTCACAATTGGCGGCCTCCCCTTGTCAGAGCCCATTCACCGACTGTGCCCGGTACCTGTTGGGCACTCTGTGGTATCACAGATCGATACCACCCTCACCGGCATGTCACAACTGGCAACGGGAACGCACATTTCCGAGAACGCCGGTAGCGGTCACGTGGACACGCGGCGAACCCAAGGTGCGCGCCCGCTGAGCCACGCCGAAAGCGCTCTCTGCTGCCGTGATATAGCTACACTGTCTAGTCTCAGTCGCAATCTTTGAGAGCCTTCAGTCATAGTCAGCCTTCGACAGTTCGCTCGATGCTTTTACTAATAGCTGGAATATACTGTTGTTTGCTCTTTTGTAAAATTTCCTCGCAATGCTTGGAGAAAGCTATAAGTTAAGCAAAACTATTGTTGACTGTTTTGACGTGTTCGCTAATCGTTCCTTCTCCTGTCCAGCTTCCATACTACAACAGCTGCTGCACCACTCTGCAGCCTTCCTCTCCTTTGTGTACGAAGTAGTACGCACCGCACTCAAGAATCTCAATACAATACCAGAAACAAGCCCATCAGTCAACCGTTTATGCCATGTACCACAGACACTGACCATTCCAAGCAGAGCGTCCCGAGATTCAACTTTTCATGCAACTGTGTGTCTCTGCGAATTGACTGAAATAAGTAGGTCTGTGTATGTGTGGGACTCATCGAGACAGATAACGACTTTTCGTGACTTTCGTCTTCTGGGCAATGCTAAGAGTGTCTCTTTCAACTAGTGTTAATGTACCTTGTGCGCGTGGGATTAGCCGAGTGGTCTAAGGCGCTGCAGTCATGGACTGTGCGGCTGGTCCCGGAGGCGGTTCGAGTCCTCCCTCGGGCATGGGTGTGTGTGTGTTTGTCCTTAGGATAATTTAGGTTAGGTAGTGTGTAAGCTTAGGGACTCATGACCTTAGCAGTTAAGTCCCATAAGATTTCACACACATTTGAACATTTTTTAATGTACCTTGTTACAGCTATTAGGTGATTCTGATTCAAGCTTATGGAAGATGTTCAAGAATGAATAAGTCAGCCTCTGCTCCATTTGCTACATCCTTGTAGAGCAGCAGCCTATTAACCACAGCGATCACTTTGCAGCAGTAGTGGCATCAGTATTCTTATGCTTGCCAGTAAGGCATACTGCAGGAAACGGTAGGTTATTTTGATGTTTTCGATTGATACAGATGGGTCACACTCTAGATGGCAGTAAGAACAATGAGAATACATTTATTTATTTACACGTCAAAAACCGTAGGGCCAGTTTGAGGAGCAAATCTCCAAGGTCATGGAACGTGTCAGTACATGAAATTACAACATAAAAGTAATAACAGATAAGAATAAATGTTTATGAACCAGAAAAAGACAGTCCATAAGTTAAAATAAACGCAATCAGTAATACAACAAAAATCAGCTTAATCTCTCAAGGAACTCCTCGACAGAATAGAAGGAGTGACCCATGAGGAAACTCTTCAGTTTCGATTTGAATGCACGTGGATTACTGCTAGGATTTTTGAATTCGAGTGGTAGCTTATTGGAAATACACTCCTGGAAATGGAAAAAAGAACACATTGACACCGGTGTGTCAGACCCACCATACTTGCTCCGGACACTGCGAGAGGGCTGTACAAGCAATGATCACACGCACGCCACAGCGGACACACCAGGAACCGCGGTGTTGGCCGTCGAATGGCGCTAGCTGCGCAGCATTTGTGCACCGCCGCCGTCAGTGTCAGCCAGTTTGCCGTGGCATACGGAGCTCCATCGCAGTCTTTAACACTGGTAGCATGCCGCGACAGCGTGGACGTGAACCGTATGTGCAGTTGACGGACTTTGGCGAGGGTGTATAGTGGGCATGCGGGAGGCCGGGTGGACGTACCGCCGAATTGCTCAACACGTGGGGCGTGAGGTCTCCACAGTACATCGATGTTGTCGCCAGTGGTCGGCGGAAGGTGCACGTGCCCGTCGACCTGGGACCGGACCGCAGCGACGCACGGATGCACGCCAAGACCGTAGGATCCTACGCAGTGCTGTAGGGGACCGCACCGCCACTTCCCGGCAAATTAGGGACACTGTTGCTCCTGGGGTATCGGCGAGGACCATTCGCAACCGTCTCCATGAAGCTGGGCTACGGTCCCGCACACTGTTAGGCCGTCTTCCGCTCACGCCCCAACATCGTGCAGCCCGCCTCCAGTGGTGTCGCGACAGGCGTGAATGGAGGGACGAATGGAGACGTGTCGTCTTCAGCGATGAGAGTCGCTTCTGCCTTGGTGCCAATGATGGTCGTATGCGTGTTTGGCGCCGTGCAGGTGAGCGCCACAATCAGGACTGCATACGACCGAGGCACACAGGGCCAACACCTGGCATCATGGTGTGGGGAGCGATCTCCTACACTGGCCGTACACCACTGGTGATCGTCGAGGGGACACTGAATAGTGCACGGTACATCCAAACCGTCATCGAACCCATCGTTCTACCATTCCTAGACCGGCAAGGGAACTTGCTGTTCCAACAGGACAATGCACGTCCGCATGTATCCCGTGCCACCCAACGTGCTCTAGAAGGTGTAAGTCAACTACTCTGGCCAGCAAGATCTCCGGATCTGTCCCCCATTGAGCATGTTTGGGACTGGATGAAGCGTCGTCTCACGCGGTCTGCACGTCCAGCACGAACGCTGGTCCAACTGAGGCGCCAGGTGGAAATGGCATGGCAAGCCGTTCCACAGGACTACATCCAGCATCTCTACGATCGTCTCCATGGGAGAATAGCAGCCTGCATTGCTGCGAAAGGTGGATATACACTGTACTAGTGCCGACATTGTGCATGCTCTGTTGCCTGTGTCTATGTGCCTGTGGTTCTGTCAGTGTGATCATGTGATGTATCTGACCCCAGGAATGTGTCAATAAAGTTTCCCCTTCCTGGGACAATGAATTCACGGTGTTCTTATTTCAATTTCCAGGAGTGTAGATGCAGCAGTATACTGCACACCTTTCTGCACAAGACTTAAGGAAGTCCGATACAAATGCAGGTTTGATTTAGGACGAGTATTAACTGAGTAAAAGTTGTTTATTCTTGGAAATAAGCTAATATTTTTAACAAGAAATGACAGTAAGCACGACCACTACGGTCGCAGGTTCGAATCCTGCCTCAGGCATGGATGTGTGTGATGTCCTTAGGTTAGTTAGGTTTAAGTAGTTCTAAGTTCTAGGGGACTTATGACCACAGCAGTTGAGTCCCATAGTGCTCAGAGCCATTTGAACCATTTTTGACAGTAAGGAATATGTATATTGAGAGGCCAATGTCAAAATGCCCAGATTCATGAACAGGGGTCGACAAGAGGTTCATGAACTTACATCACTTATTGTCCGGACTGCCAGTTTCTGATTCAAAAAAATTCTTTTAGAATAGGAAGAGTTGCCCCAGAATATAATAACATACGACATAAGCGAATGAAAGTAAGCAAATTACACTAATTTTCGTGTCAAGCGATCACTCACTTCAGATACCGTTCGAATAGAATATGAATAGTATAGTATATGAGTAACATCATCTTGCCTGCCCGGTTATCCGTGAAGTCTAAGACACTGCTTTCCACATGGGAAGGGGTGCTGGTCTCCGGCACGAATCCGCCCAGCGGATTAATGTCGCGGTCCGGTGTGCCGGCCAGTCTGTGGATGGTTTTTAAGGCGGTTTTCCACCTGCCTTGGCGAATGTGGGCTGGTACCCCTTATTCCGCCTCAGTTATACAATGTCGGCAATTGCTGCACAAACACTACCTTCACATGCGCATACACCATAATTTCTCTACCATGCAAACATTGTGGTTCACTCGTCTGGTGTGATACGTTCCCGGTGGGGTCCACTGGGGGCCGAACCGCACAATAATAACCGCGTGTTCGGTGTGGGGCGGCGGTGGGGCGAGTGGACTGATGTAGCCTGTTGTGGAGTTGTGTACCACTGAGGGATACGGCGGGGACAGAGCCTCTCCGTCGCTTCTAGGTCCCTAGTTCAATACAATACAATACAATACAATACAATATCATCTTGAGGCAGGGGATATTGTAGATTGTGGACAAAGAACTTGTGAATGGGGCTTGTGGATGTGCTGGTATAGTGTACTGAGGGCGAAGTATATGACCCAGCATCTAAGAAGGAACATTGAGGTTCATGTCCAACTTAAAACAGGGCTGTGCTCCGTGGACCCTGGTTATGTTCGGTCATGATCTTCCCCAGCTGCAAGAGATGCTTCAACTGTCCGCATTTATCCTTCTATCGCACCAATAAGTGAATTCGTTGTGCTATGGAACAATTGTGATGAAGTTACATGTGTACTCGCGTATTTAATTTTTGTGTGTTTCTTCTAACGAGCAGCATACCGAGGTCCAGAATTGGTTTAGTTTCTCTGTGCTATATTTATAATGTCAATTTACTGTTATGTAAGTGGTTATCTTAGCTGCTTTATCTATCTGTGGAGATCATCCTTTACAATTTCTGTGTTCAACAGCTATCATGTCAATTTATTTTTGTGTGAACTCTTTATCTTCACACTTACGTGCTCCAGCTCTCAGATGATATACATCTACAGAGTGGCAAGCTTTTTTTTGTGTTTTCCTCGTTGTATATCATTAAATTTCGTGTGACTTTTTCTTTTCAAGAGGTTGACTATCGCGTTTTTGCAAGGTTGAATTCGTTAAGTCTGTGCCGCAATAGATGCTCACTGAACAGCCAGCTACATAAGTCATTAACGTATGAACGTCTATGGTGACACATCAGAAGGATAACAAGTTGCATATATAGGATTCTGTCTGCTTTGCAGCTTGCTTCTTCAGTTAGTCTTGCTAGGATGGTTCATATGGTGTGTACTGTGTGCAGATGCAGGAGGAACTGGCGACAATTCGCAAACAGGTGAGTGAGCTTTTGGCTATGGTCATTCGTCTTCAGGCTGCTGCCTCAGAGAGTAGCGGTGGCAGAGATTCTGGCACATCACATGGGACACTACAGGTGTCCCTAATTTTGACCATGAGCTCTGCTTCTGAGGCATCTCTTAGTGTACCCAATGTGGTGGATCCACCGTCAAAGCAGGGTGAGTGGCGGGTTGTAACACATTCACGTTGCTTGAGGTGGCGGGCCAATGTGGAGACTGGCCGCCTGGTCTCGCCCATTAACTCTGAGTGGGGACAGGTGGCCACTCCTTCAGTAGGGTCCAAACAGGCACAGGGGGGAGTGGAGGAGTTTACTAGTTATCGGGATCTCCGACGTTAGGCGCGTTATGCAGCCCATTAGGCAAATAGTGTTAAGGGCTGGAAAGAAAGCCAATGTTTACCCAATATCTCTGCTGGAGCATCTCATCTGAGATGTGGAGGCGATCTTGCCTGCGGCTATCGAGCTGCAGGATGCAGTCATCTGTAAGTTGTGGCTCACATCGGCGTCTGTTCAAGGCCATCCTCAGTTCACGCAGGAGGCTGGCAGAAGTGGTGAAGACTGCTGCCCTCGCACATCGGGTGCAGGCGGATCTCGCAATTTGCAGCATTGTTCCAAGAGCTGATGAAAGGTGGCTACACTGAGCCACTGCGCCAGAGATTGCGCCAAAGAGTATTATTAAGCCGCCTCCACAGTGCCTGTCGAGGTCTCGTAGTAGTCAGTGCCGGTCGAGGACTCGTAGTAGTCAGTGCGTGGGCAGAACTCGTGGTAGTCAGTGCCTGTCGAGGTCTCGTGGTAGTCAGTGCCGGTCGAGGACTCGTAGTAGTCAGTGCGTGGGCAGAACTCGTGGTAGTCAGTGCCTGCCGAGGACTCATAGTAGTCAGTACTTGTCAAGAACTCGTAGCAGAGAGTGTTTGTTGAGATGTGCTAGTAGGCAGTGCTTGCTGAGATGTGATATTGGAGAGTTCTGGTTGAGATGTGGTAGTAGCGAGTCGGTGTGGAGAGATTGTAATGTTTAGAGTGCTTTTCATCAATATAAATTAAGGTAACAAACTACTTTTCTTTTTTTTCTCATTATTTCAATGTCCTGAATAATGCGTCATTACAGGTTCAGTCAACAAAGCATCTGGCTTGTGTTCTTGTCTTAGAGTGTAATTCTGCTTTCCTTACGCAATTATAGTATTTCTATTTTTTAATTACTTCAGTATAAATGAAATTTAAAACTTCTTGTCTTGTTGAAGAAGAACCGTGCCAGATGTGTACGTTGAGTCACACTCCCACACACAGAACAGCTACACTTGAGCTTTGTTGGCTTCGTAGGTTTTATAGTTGCTGGGGACTTAATTAATTAATTGTATTAACGAAAATTTTCATTTCATTCTTTGTTGTTGTTCTATGCAGTCAGATAGCGTAATAATACCAGTCAGGGCCAACCGTTTACGAGACTTGCGTAATTGGACATACAGCTACTAAAAATATTTGCATTTTATTTAATTAAGCCCCCATGCACGTGGCGACCCTGCTAGGATCGTCCCTTGGAATTCTTCTGATTGTAAAAATAGTAGACAGTAGTATTGTTGTAGTAATCTGTAGTTTAGTAATTGTAGTCTATTTTGCATGTGTAGATTTGGTAATTGTCATTCTTCTAATGGTATTTTTTCTCAGAATTTGATTTGTTGTCTTGTATATACGTTTGACAATTTAGTGCAATTATTTCAATTGTTCGATTGATCGTGTTTGAGGGAGACATTTCATGTAAATGGTATTGTTGGAGATAAGGAGGCATTGTGTGTAATTTTCGCACAGTGACGAGTTTTGTATATTTTGTAAATGAATACGCGATCGATGAAAAAGGCAAAAATGATGAATAGTGAGAATGACGAAATTGTTAATATGGCGAACTCGCCAACAGGGGAAAACAGTATGATGGATAATGAAGTGGAAAACAATGTAATAAGTCGGGAAAATAGTCCGGAACCATTTCAAAATTTTTCTCAATTAGAAAATTTACAGAATACGAGATTAACGATAGAAGATTCTGAAATAGTATCGAACACAGATAGCTTTACAGCTATGACGAAAGAAGTTGGTTTCGCGGGAAATGTTAGGGGCGAAAAGAATTTCGAACAAGTTAATATGGAGCAGTTGATGGGTGTAATATTAAATTTGGGATCTGAATTAAAAACACGGTTAGACTCACACGGATCACAAATAGGAACAATTAAAACTGAGATAAGAACAATTAAAACAGAGATGGGAACAATGGAAACACGGTTAGACTCATTGGGATCACAGTTAGGATCTGAATTAAAAACAGAGATAGGAACAATTAAAACTGAGATGGGAACAATGGAAACGCGGTTAGACTCACGAATAGGGACATGTTTCAAAAACATGAAAGATGAATTAAAGAAAGAAATCAGAGAAGAAGTACAACCGATTTTGAATGCTCACAATAATAGATTAATTGCAGTAGAGATTAGACAAAGGGAACAGGATAGAGAACAGGAAGAAAGAGATCGCGTGATAGTACAGAAATTTTCAGAGTTAAATTTACAACGTGCAAAGGATAAGGAAGAAATATTTGAGAGAATCGAGGAATCCGTACCAAATGACAGATTAAATAACCTAACACAACAATATGAACAGTTAGCTACCAAATGTGTCAATACTGAAACCCGAGTCGCGACACTTACGGAAGACGTAAATAAACAGAAAGAACAATTAGGTGACTTATCGGAAAGAGTTGAGGAAATTTCAGAGATTCGGATGATACAGCACCATTGCCATTTGCAGAAACCGAAGAGTATCAGAACATAAACAAACATGTTGAAAATCAGGGAAAATTTAATGAATGCGTGAAAAGGGAATTTGAGGCTTTAAAAAAAGCAAGTCAAACAGATTGAAGGCGAAATCGTAGGAAAAGACAGCAAAAGAAATTTAGAATCACAGATACCAGAGGGGTTTGAAGAAAATAATTTCTTTCATTTACGGGATGCAACAAGAGAGCGCCAGGCGCGTGAATTTAACAATAATCGTCATTGTGACTGGGACAGACGCGGTAGATCTTTGTCGCCACGAGGCGAAAACTTTCACTATAAACACTTTTTGACTGTTCGGAAATTTAAGATCTTCCGCAACTCTAAGAATGACATACATCCATGTTCATGGTTAGATCAATTTATGTACGCACTTCCGCCAGATGTGCCACAAGGTCACAAACTGGAAATTATGTGCGGCTATTAATGTCCTCAGGGGATTCACTACTCTAAGTGAATATGTGCCGTAGCGAGCATAGGGCCCCGAGCTGTAGTGGTGCTATTTCCCTTTTAGTTTTCTGCACCGCTGCCTACTCTTTTACTATTCTTTGCATCTGTCAAAACAACTCTTCGACTATCAATCTATCTAGACAGTAAGTAAACAATAACCTGATATGACTAATTTACCCAAAAGCGACTTCGGAAATTACCGTTTGGACTTACTATATTTTCTGCAGCATTCATTCGTAGCTTAAACGAAATTTTACCTGTTTATCTTCGTAACAATATTACTTCATTTGTTGACGATATTCTTATTGCTAAACGTTCTTGGAGTGAGCACAACAAAATTTTGGATTCATTATTACGTATTTTTGCAAGAGTTGGCATTACAGTGAACTTAGAAAAATCTGAATTTGGTCGTTCTCAGGTGAAATTTCTCGGTCACATTATTTCTACAGAAGGTATTCTTCCTGATCCAGAGAAACTAGATGCTATTCAGTTCGCAATGACATTCTTTTTAAACGAAAATCGGTCGACAACTCTGTTTGGTTAGTTTGTATTCCTGATGAGTGGGTTAATAAGCTGATTTGGTATACGCATTTCAGTTATGCACACTTTGGTCCCAGAAAATGCTTTCATAAATTACGAGAAAATTGCTACTTCAGTAATATGGAAAAACGTATTCGATCTGTTCTGGCCAAATGCAAATTATGTCAAAAGGCTAAGCCGCCAACAATTTCTCACAGAGCACCGTTGTTTCCTATCATTCCAGCGAAATTAAAGGAGATGGCTGCAGTCGATTTGTTCGGTCCAGTGGTTCGTTCTACTAATGGTTTTGCGTACATTTTCGTAGCAGTGGAGTTGACATCAAAATATGTGTGTATTACACCGTTACGCAAAGCAACAGCTCGTTCAGTATCTAATGCTTTCATTAACCATTTTCTTAAAGAAGTTGGTCATGTTGATAAGGTTATATCAGATAATGGATCACAGTTTCGTTCTAAAATTTGGCTTCGTACTCTACGGCGTCGTAAAATTAAACCAATTTTCATTTCACTTTTTCACCCTCAATCTAACGCTTCAGACAGATGGATGAAGGAAATCAATAAATTGTGTCGTCTTTATTGTCATCAGAATCACAGAGCTTGGGATCAGTATCTTCATATTTTTCAAAACATTCTGAATGAACTCCCTAATGATTCAACTTCTTTACCGCCTATTCTGATATTAAAAAACAAAGTACCGACAAATCGCATATCTGAAATCGTTCCTTTTCCGCATACACGGAAACTGCGGCATTCTGAAGTTGTCAACCTGGCTCTACAAAATATTGCATCTGCGGCTGCTAGAAGAGAGAAATCAGCTAAGCGTCCTGGTCGTTTAAAAATCTTGTCAGTTGGCCAAAAGGTATTAATTAAGTCTCATCATTTATCTCACAAAGGAAAAGGCTTGTGTCGCAAATTTTTTCTGCTTTATAACGGTCCATATAGGATTCGCAAAATTATACATGATAACACTGTTGAAGTAGAAACTCTTAAATCACGACGCTCTAAGGGAATACATCATATATCAAACGTTAAAATTTTTGTGGAATGACATACTTGTGAGAAACTAACAGCTACATGTAAACACGCAGAGAGTACAAGGATACCGCGCTGTGTTTTGGCGGCGGCAAATACTCAAAGCAACAGTCAAGTCTGCGCGCCTCACAAGGCAGTCGTTGACCGCAAACAATTGCTTCCTACGTCACGCGCCTACAGCTGATCGAGCGCTCAGTGCGAATGCACTGACAGCCGTAAACAAATACACAGTTTAATTTCTCCGACTAAATTCTGTCTAAAGCTATAGTGACTTGATGAATTATGTTATTAACATTCAGTATTTTTCAGGATACGGTTGTATAAAATATTTAAGACCTTCAGGTAAATTCTGTGCGTGTCCGACGTTAAGACGACTTGCTATCGAGAAAATTTCAGGATGAATGTCATTTCGAAGAAGAAAGTAATAAACTAAAAAGGGTAACTATTAATTGAGTTTATTTTTCAGGTAACATATTTCCACTTAGGTACGTACTTTAGACGTAATTTGCTGCTCGCGATTACGTGATTCATACTTTGTGCTACTTTCATGTTCTATGAATTTACTTGTGAAGCGACGTGCTTGCGTACGTCAACTGATTTTGACAATGATTATTAATGAACTGGGTTGTAACTTGTATATATTATGCATCGCTTGGCTGCACTGCTTTTTTACTGATGTCACATTTTTTTATTATGTGCCTGCTGTGCTTATTTATTTAAATTATAATTGTCACCTGATTAATTGTGCTGATGTGGTTAGGTATGTAAGTTATGCTTTGTGATTTATCTGCTTGCGCCTTCATGTTTACTTATTAAGATGACATATGAACATTTATTTGCTTATGCTGATATGATGCTAATGACCTGTTTATTACGTAAGATATATGTTTACTGCTATGCGTATGGATTGCATATTTACACATTTCTGTTTTGTTGTCATAACTACTCTTTAATTTGGTATATAGAAATGCTGATATACTGTGTACAAACACAGAGTTTAGGTCACATTATGGTATTAATTATAGATTGTTCGATGGCAGAGCCTCGTAAGAATTGTGCTGCATCCACTTGTTGACGTTCTGTTCTCTACTGGTATATTTACTCGCTATTGCATGTTTTGCTTACGCTCAGTGCCTTATATTTTTAAGATAAGAAAATGAACTGCTGTAATTCGACGGAGAACATTAGTACAAGAAACTTCATAGAAGTCACATGAGCTGAGGTTTTATGGAAGCTGTATAAATTTATGCTAATAGGAAGGAAGCTAACGACATGACATACCAAAACTAGGTGTAGACCATTGACAGTTATTACACTGCATTTTTCGTGAGCAATTGAAATAGGAAGTGACACTTGACACAAGAAATACTCCACATGTTTGCTTCTGTTTGCCATAATTCTTGAAGTGAAATATTATGATCATTCACACTCCGTAATCGTACTTAATTACTGAGAGTTATTCGAACTAAGTCTGTTAGAGGTCATGTATGCATTTCTTTTGTTTATAATTCATAACGAGTAGAAGATTTGGGTCAGATGGATTACACAGAGGTTGTGTGTTGACAGTGTGTCTTCGGATTGTATAGGATGATGAGGTTTGCATTAGGATTTTATCTGCACTTGTTCGAGGAGACTGACTAGAGGAAAGAGTTGTTATGGAAGTGAAATGATATTGGTAATACGGTTTATATGTATTGACGTATTGAAGAGGTATTATTGAGGTATTGAGATTATATGAAGTTGATGATTATTGGAGTTTTTGTGGACAAGAGGTAAGGTAAAAGATATTGATGATAAGGTTTATATGTATCGATGTAAGAGGTATTATTGAAGTATTGAGATTATGTGATGCTGATGAATATTGGAGTTTTGGTGTATAAGAGGTAAAGTAAGCGAGGAGCATATTTTTGTTTTGTTTTTGTTGGTCTATATGGAACAAGGAGGATGAAGATAGCAGACTAGAACACTAAAGTAGAAGGAAGATAGTCTATACACACACTTTGTTAAATCACTAAGCAATATATACTTTTTTTTGAAGAGAGGAAGTATTTGCATATCTTGGCTCACTGACAGTTGTTCAGCAACAGTACATTTGATCTGGCTTGGCAAACATTGGTCTTGACATGATGACTATGACGTTGACTATTATTGACTGTTATACATTGCTGCCACTACTACTTGATACACATGATGAACATCAAATTTTGACAGAATTGCATTTACACAGTTAACACTATTCAATTACACAGTAGTACTTAATGTGGATGAAAGATGAGTGGGTGTGTTTTCCTTTCCTAATCCTACCCACCTATCTCCTAAATATTATTTTATTTGTTTGTAGTGGCTTGCACTGACACCCATAAATATTATAGGTTTACTGATATTTGAGTATTTGTAATAGTTAATATGACAATTATCTGATATCATTTGTGTGTTTATTAGAATTTGTATGTTTAGTGTAAGAGCATTGTAAAAACATTTGTATGTGCATTCAAACTATTGTTCATGCCTGAACTGTCTGATTAGTGATGGTGAATATTATGAACTGTTACCTGCACTTTTTAACATGATGGGTGCCACTTAGGAATGATTAATTTCTGCTGATGAACTGTGTGATTAGGATAGTGAACAATATGGACTGTTACTTGTAGTTTTTCTACATGATTGGTGCCACTAGGACATGTTTAATTTCTGCTAATAAACTCTGATGAACAGTGTGATCAGTGATAGTGAATATTATGGACTGCTCTCTGGACCTGCTCATCATTGCTAGATGCAACTGATGGACTGCTTCTGCTGAAATGATGTCACTTGTTGGTGTCTGCACCTGCTCAACAGTACTGGGTGCACAGATGGAGCTACTTCTATGGAAATGAAGTCACTTGTTGGTGTCTGCACCTGCTCAACATTACTGGGTGCCACTGATGAACTGCTTCTACTGAAATGAAGTCACTTGTTGGTGTCTGCACCTGCTCAACATTACTGGGTGCACAGATGGAGCTACTTCTATGGAAATGATGTCACTTGTTGGTGTCTGCACCTGCTCAACATTGCTGGGTGCCACTAATGGAACTGCTTCTACTGAAATGAAGTCACTTGTTGGTGTCTGCACCTGTCAAAATTACTGGGTGCCACTAATGGAACTGCTTATACTGAAATAATGTCACTTGTTGGTGTGTGTACCTGCTCAACATTACTGGGTGCCACTGATGAACTGCTTCTACTGAAATAATGTCACTTGTTGCTGTGTGTACCTGCTCAACTTTACTGGGTGCTACTGATGAACTGCTTCTACTGAAATAATGTCACTTGTTGCTGTGTGTACCTCTTCAACATTGCTGGGTGCCACAGATGGAACTGCTTTGACTGAAATGATGTTACTTCTTGCTGTCTGCACCTACTCAACATTGCTGGGTGCCACTGATGGATTGCTTCTATTGAAAAGATGTCACCTGTTGGTGTTTTTTTTTTGTATAAACTGATTTTTTGTGTATTGTGTGAACTCTTATGTAAAGTCACATGTATGAAAAGAAGTTTTATTGCTTACTGTATTTCATATATTAGGTTATTGAAAGGTCAGTGCAAAGCCAAAATTTTAACTAATTATGTGATATTTAGGTATTAATATTATCTTTTATTTTTGTCTGTATTTTTGTGGACGAATTTGGTGGTATTTTCACCACCAATGCTGGCAAAAATACCATCAAATTCTGGCCTGTGGAGGAGGGGCATATGAAAGGTGGCTACACTGAGCCACTGCGCCAGAGATTGCGCCAAAGAGTATTATTAAGCCGCCTCCACAGTGCCTGTCGAGGTCTCGTAGTAGTCAGTGCCGGTCGAGGACTCGTAGTAGTCAGTGCGTGGGCAGAACTCGTGGTAGTCAGTGCCTGCCGAGGACTCGTAGTAAAGAGTGTTTGTTGAGATGTGCTAGTAGGCAGTGCTTGCTGAGATGTGATATTGGAGAGCTCTGGTTGAGATGTGGTAGTAGCGAGTCGGTGTGGAGAGATTGTAATGTTTAGAGTGCTTTTCATCAATATAAATTAAGGTAACAAACTACTTTTCTTTTTTTCTCATTATTTCAATGTCCTGAATAATGCGTCATTACAGGTTCAGTCAACAAAGCATCTGGCTTGTGTTCTTGTCTTAGAGTGTAATTCTGCTTTCCTTACGCAATTATAGTATTTCTATTTTTTAATTACTTCAGTATAAATGATATTTAAAACTTCTTGTCTTGTTGAAGAAGAACCGTGCCAGATGTGTACGTTGAGTCACACTCCCACACACAGAACAGCTACACTTGAGCTTTGTTGGCTTCGTAGGTTTTATAGTTGCTGGGGACTTAATTAATTGTATTAACGAAAATTTTCATTTCATTCTTTGTTGTTGTTCTATGCAGTCAGATAGCGTAATAATACTAGTCAGGGCCAACCGTTTACGAGACTTGCGTAATCGGACATACAGCTACTAAAAATATTTGCATTTTATTTAATTAAGCCCCCATGCACTGATCGGAATCATTTGGTTTGGAGCCGATTGGAGAGTCTCAACCAAAGGCTTCATCGACTCTGTGATGGTTTTGGCTGCAGATTTCTAGACCTGCATTGTCGTGTCCGGATTTGTAGGACTCCCCTGATAGGTCAGGAGTGCACTACACAAAAGAAGCAGCAACTCGAGTAGCAGAATACTTGTGGAGTGCACTTGAGGGTTTATTAGGCTAGACGGTAGTTTGTGGTTGTCTGATGAACACTTGCCCGTCGATATAAAGCCAGGGAAGTAGATGGCGTTTGCAGAAAAGACACTTCAACTGTCAAGATTTTTATCAGTAAACTGTCGAAGTATTCATAATAAAGTTCCCCAATGTACTGCCCTCGCCAGCCGAGGTGGCCATGTGGTTCTGGCGCTGCAGTCCGGAACCGCGAGGCTGCTACGGTCGCAGGTTCGAATCCTGCCTCGGGCATGGGTGTGTGTGATGTCCTTAGGTTAGTTAGGTTTAAGTAGTTCTAAGTTCTGGGGGACTTATGACCTAAGATGTTGAGTCCCATAGTGCTCAGAGCCATTTGAACCATTTTTTTGTACTGCCCTCCAGGAAAGCTCTCGCACTCAAATTATTCTTGGGACCAAGAGCTGGCTGACATGGAAAGATCTCAGATATTTAGCGAGTCGTGTAATGTATATCAGAAAGACAGATTAGAAGCCATACGAGGTGCAATGTTCATTACAGTTGACAAAAATGTTTTCTCAGTTGAGGCAGAAGTTCAGTGTGACAGTGAAGTTATCTGGTTGCGTATAACAGGTGTAGGTGAAACCAAGATAACTGTTGGCTGTTTTTGCAGGTCACCACACTTTGCTGTGACAGTTCTAGAGTCATTCAAAGAAAGTCTACCTTCAGTAAAGCGGAAATATCCAGATCACGCAATACTAGCTGAAGGCGACTTTAACCTACCTAGTATAGACTGGGATCTCTACGGGCTCATTGCGGCAGTAGGAGGGGGGGGGGGGGGGGGGGACTCTGCCGTACAGACAGTAATGCGAAATACTTTTGACACGTTTTCTGAAAACAGTCTTGAGCAGCTAGTTCTGCAGCTCACTCGCAATAGAAATATCTTAGATCTTGTAGCAACAAATAGGCCAGACCTTGTCGACAACGTCAGCATAGAAACGGCGATTATCAATCACGATGTCATTATAGCAACTGTGGTTAAGAAAGTTAATAAATCAGTCAAGAAGGATAGGAAAGTGTTTCTGCTAGATAGAGAAGAAAAGCAGTTGTCAGCATCTCACTTAGATGGTGAATTGACTTCATTTATTTCGAGTAAGATGGGCGTAGAGGAATTACGAGTATGGGCAAAGTTTAAGCAGATCATAAAACGTGACCTGGAGAGTTATGTGCCTAGTAAGTGGCTAAAGGATGGAAAATACCCACCATGGTTTAATAACGAAATTCTGAAAATGCTGAGGAAGGAAACCCATAAATGACGACAAGCAAAAGTTAGTAGAGATTCGTGCATCTGTAAAAAGATCCATATGCGAAGCACATAACAACTACTACCATCACATCTAAGTGAAAGATCTGGGAAAGATTCCGGAAAAATTCTGATCATATGTAAAATCGCTAAGCAGGTCTAAGTTTTTCGTAATGTTCCTTGTTGACCTGTCAGTTGTGGCAGTTGACGATAGCAAAACGAAAGCCGAAGTGTAAATTTCACTTTCAAGAAAACAGTCACATAGTATAATCGTACATACATATCGCCATTGAACCATTGGACAGATTCCTATATGGACAACACAGTAATAAGCATCCCTGGTGTAGAGAAACAACTGAAAGATTCGAAAGCAGATAAATCACCAGGTCCGAATGGAATACCAAATCGATTTTGCAAAGAGTAGTCTATGGCATTGGATCCTTACCAAGCTTTCATTTATCATCAATCTCCCGCGCAGCACAAAGTCCCAAGCAACTGGAAAAAAGCGCATGTGACTCTAGCATATAAGAAAAATAAACAAACAGACCCACAAAATTATAGACCAATATCCCTCACTTCGGTTTGCTGCAGGATCTCTGAACATATTCTCAGTTCGAATATAATAAACTTTCTTAAGACTGAGAAGCTTATGTCAACGAATGTAGTAGTTTGGCAACAAGGACATCGCACAACTCTACATTGTTGCCAAATTTATTCAAGATGGCAGATCCAAGGCGGCAGCGATAGATGTGCAATGTCGCAATGACATTATGGTGGGAATTTCAAATGATGGCGAATGGGCTACCTCCACTAACCTAACCTCTCCCCCCTCCCCAAGAAAATGGCGGGAAGTTAAAATCTTGGCAGGAAAAAGGTCACTTGTGCTGCCTCAAGTAACCTAAGAAAATGGTGCGAAAATAGGTCACTTGGGCTACCTCCAGTAACCTAAGTCATTTGGCCACCACCTCTTCCTTGGAATTGGTGTCTTCCTTGGAATTGGTGGGAAAAGGACTCAGCCTGTTCTGGGCTACTAAATAGGATGGATGTAAGTCTTTATTTTCCATGCAGTGTTTATTGAAACAACATGATTTGTCATAGGCAGTAGCTCCATCCAATATCTTTACCATGAGGTCCAGAGGCCAACTGACCTAGTAGACAGTACTGCCACCCCATGGCAGTCTGGGGGAAGGGGGGGGGGGTGAGGAAGGAAATGGCGCAAAAAGGACTCAGTCTGTGACCAGCTGCTGGAGAGAGGAAGGAGTATACTTTTATTTATTTTTTCAGTGGCTAAGTTGGAACAGTTTATTTAGAGATGGATTTCACATAGTATATTTATTATGCTGATACAAAACACTCACTGTGGCGTGCTTGGGATCACAGTAAATAGCTTACAGACCTGAAAACTACTCAGAAGTTGCTGAAATAATGCAGAACACTGATGTGCAGAAATGAAAACAACTCGTAAATTGTCAAAATAATGCATGTAAATGGCTCTGTAAACACGCTCACTAATTGTAAACTGTCGAAATAATGCACAGCCTATAGACCTGTTCACAAAATAATGCAACAGACATGTCCACTACTCGTGAAATTGTCAAAAAAATAATGCATGTGTAACGCTATGCAAACACGCTCACAGTGCTTAAACAACCGAAAATGATGTAGGGTAGAAACACTCATTGCACATAAAAAACGCTTTCGAACTATTTGTAAGAAATTCGACCAAGACGTATCAGGGAACTGCTCCCTACAGAGTTCCAAAGCACGCACATGCCAGTACGGTATCCCCTGCACAAGGCCGGCCGCGGTGGTCTAGCGGTTCTAGGCACTCAGACCGGAACCGCGCGACTGCTACGTCGCAGGCTCGAATCCTGCCTCGGTCATGGATGTGTGTGATGTCCTTAGGTTAGTTAGGTTTAAATAGTTCTAAGTTCTAGGGGACTGATGACCACAGATGTTAAGTCCCATAGTGCTCAGAGCCATTTGAACCATTTGAACCCCTGCAAAATGACGACGCGGGCGTCAGATGCTGGGCTGCGGTTTACCTGGTCACTGTGGGTGATGCATAGCTGCGGTCCAGCACTGAGCGAGAGATGTTTGCATAGCGCCTCACCATCGTAAGTGCACATTTGTATGTTAATAATAGCCCAGTCTCCCTCTTGACGTGCTATAGAAATCTGTTACAATGCTTCCCAGAATAACACAGGATGCAATCTTCCCAGTGATAGTAATAGGACATCCCGTCCCACATGTGAGACACATTGGCTGCGCCCAAGTGTTTTATTGCCCAGTATGGCTGATGCATAGATGCTCGATGTTTACGTAATGTGGCTGGAATTTTTGGTGTCCTACAGCTACTGGTCTGCAGATGTTCTAATGCCACAATATTGGATGAGGGACAGCATCATGCCAGAGATGGATGGTCTGCTTCAACTTGTCTCTGAACACCTTGGCAGATTAAAACAGTTTTAATCTGCTAGGAAGTTTCAAATCAGCACACACTCCACTGCAGAGAGAAAATTTCATTCTGGAAACATCCCCCAGGCTGTGGCTAAGCCATGTCTCCGCAATAGTGCTAGTCCTGCAAGTTTCGCAGGAGAACTTCTGTGAAGTTTGGAAGGTAGGAGACGACGTACTGGCGGAAGTGGAATTGTGAGGACGGGTCAAGAGTCGTGCTCGAGTAGCTCTGTTGGAAGAACACTTGCCTGTGAAAGGCAAAGGTCCTGAGTTCGAGTCTGGGTCCGGCACACAGCTTTAATCTGAAAGGAAGTTTCAGATATGAGACTGCCAGAAATATGATTCACTAGTGGTTGTAATCATTATAAGACTTCTCCATAGGATTCAACACAGATATGTCGTTGAATGGAAAGACTTGATTCCAAATCAAAGACAGCATTTCTACCAGAAAATGTAGCACTAGAGATCTGAAAAGCTAGCGTACATTTCTTACGACGTCAACAGCACACCATCTACTGTTTGTGATACTTCTCAATCAACCATCACCTATATCCCAGTGGATATATCGCAGAACCTTTGACACAGCATCGAGACGGAATGCTTTGCAAATATTGGAGAAATATCTAACGGTGGCATGAGAGAGTTGCAAATACCACCTTCATACGATGTTACTTAGCCAAATCACTTTTTAAATTCGGTGATTTTATTACGAGCTTCAACCCATCGGCAGCTTGTAACCGCACTGTTGGTCTGATTTTATACACTTCGACGATCACCGTTTATATTGAGTGTCGCAGTATTTGTCTGGAAAAACAGCTTCATTCGGAGGTAATGCTGAACCTCGATTTATAAGGCTTGTACAGTTTTTAACACAGATATCATTAGCGATACTTGTGAGCACCTGTAGAACCACGACCAATTGTGATATTACCATGGTCATCGCGTTGCATCTGGCGGTTTTTAAAACGATTACTCCTCTCTTTCTAAGACGCAGTGGTACCACTCGCAGGAAAAACTTATAAGAAATGTCCACCCATCGCTGATTTTCGCTCAGTACTGTTTCGTATCGCCACCAAACAGTTATGGCGAAGTATTATACTTAGTAGTAGGGGATGCGTGGTATGTTCGTCTTGAGCATAAGGCTTATAAAATGTGTGTGTGTGTGTGTGTGTGTGTGTGTGTGTTCCGACATGTGCAAAGAAAATGACTATGTCCATGTGGAAGGAAGGTATGGATTTGACGTGGAATACTGCTATAGCAAAGGGAATGGAAGATTTCTTTTATTTGGAAAAGTGTGTCAAGTCATATGAATGGTACAGATATTTCTATTTCCAGGGCCACAACCGTCGGCAGGGGTTATTTCTGATACTTCGTTCACTTTCAAATGTCGCCCAATTGAGACTGCAATCGTAATAATTAATTGTAGCGATCAAATATATATATATATATATATATATATATATATATATATATATATATATATGCAGCCGGTTTCCTAGGACGATGTTGTCTGGGGGTGCGTGGCGCGCGGCAGCGGTGGCCTGTGGCAGGAATGATTCACGTTTCCAGCCAATGGCAGGAGCTGTCCAAATGGATAGGCCTGTTAGGGGACAGGATTTTACCTGTTCTAAGCATGTCGTCCTCTACATGGCTGAATAGTGAACTAATACTCAGTATGTGTTGGGATGCCTTTGTGATCACGTGTGTTCTGCACAGAAATTCGTGAAGACTCAATATTGATGTGTGTTTGCGCTGGACCATTATTCCCTACCATGTAAATTGTACGGTTGATTGCTACTGCACATTTCCCATCTTTAATTGGTCGAGAGAACATCGACTGTGGTGTGTGTTGTGTGCATCTAATATGTGAAAGACGGGTGTAAGACACGTTTGCTTGTTCTCTAGACATGAGAAACACCTTAGTAGACTTTGTAAAATATAAGGCTGATTTGGAATCTGGTAAATCACCGACATTGGTATTCGTGAGTGGAAAAATCAGTTTCCTCTGGGTTTTTTTTCGAGTTGTTACTCAGTGGTTTACAGGGCGCTCCACCTCGCTAAAGTTTCGGGTTTCTGGAGAGATAATTTCGTCTATATCTTCGGAACTACAGTGTGCAAGCGATAGGTAGCATACTGCAAAGTGCTCGATATCGAGGAGTATCGCGAAAATGATATGATATTCTGGCAAACCATGTGAAAATACATATGTCCTTGTAATCTCAGAGTCTGGAGATGGGTGTAGAAAGCAGGCAAGCAACAGGTAGAAGCCAGAAACAGTAACGCCTTTGTGCCAAGGGAAACCGATCCAGCCTTTATACAACAGTTTGGAGAGTGACCTCGGTCCATTAAGGGCACTCTGGTCACAAGTCAGTGCAGTATGTGTGCAGGTGAGAATCGCTTGTGAACTGTCGGCTGCGGTGGATGACCACCTGACCTCACAGGAAATATCTAGTGCTGTGAGGAGTATATACGGTGATAGTGTTTATGCTGTCTGTCTTCGCGATAGATCCACAAGTGTCTGGTGGTCGATAGCTATATGCAGGATGCAGAAGTGACGATTCTGTATGGCGTAGGATACGAATTATTTGTTTACTAGATCGATATGGAGCATAAAGATCGGTTTCACGCAGAAATATTCAAGCTACCGTCGTCAGTGGCAGAGCAGGGTAATTGAGAACGCGTCTTTCCGTATTTGACGATCTGTAGAGCACTTTTGCATGGTTTAACTGTCAGTGCAATAAGGCGATCTGTACAAAATAGTTTTGCTGCTGAAAGCCTCATCTGCAGAAAGAAATGGTGGATAGTGCTCTAACACCAGCAGCAGAAGCAGTTTGGTGGGTAGATTCAGTAACAGCCAATCAGAATGGTCCATTCGTTCACAAGACATCGTTTGTGCTGAGACATAGGAGCCTTGACAGACTGGTTTGAACAAGATGGGTGTAAGGTATCTACGGAAAGTTCTGAGAATAAGGTGATGTATTCTTTGTTCAGGTGGTCAATGACAAGTTGAAGCAAACCATCCATCTCTGACGTGATGCTGTCCCTCATCCACCATTATGGCATTAGAAGATCTCCAGACCAGTAGTTGTAGGACACCGAAAATTCCAGCCATGCTACGTAAACATCGCGCATCTATGCATCAGCCATACTCAGCAGGAAAACACTTGTGCGCGGCCAACACGTCTCACATGTGGTATGGGATATCTCGTTAGGACTGCTAGAAGGATTGCATCCTGTGTTATTCTGGGAAGCATTGTAACAGATTTCTGTACTGTGTCCAGAGGGAGACTGGGCTGTTATTTACATAGACATGTGACATCAGTATAACAGTGACAACCTTTTAGCAGCACTTGCGATGGTGAGGCACTAGGCAAACACCTCTCGCTCGGCGCTGGACCCGCGGTTATACATTCTCCACGGTGGTCAGGTAATGTGTGTTTCGACAGGAATTCCCCAGGTGTCAAATATGAAAGGGATGCCAGTGCCTCATACTTGCCCAACCCGAACGGACACCTGAGAATGGCCTGGCATCTGACGGCCGCGTCATCGCTTTGCAAGGCAGGCCGCACCGGCGTGTGCTGGCACGTGGGAGCTGTAGGGAGCAGTTCGCTGATACATCGCGGTCGAATTCCTTACCGATAGTTCGAAAGCGTTTTTTACGTGCAATGAGTGTTTGAGCCCTGCATTATTTTCGGCTGTTAAAGCGTTGTGAGTGTGTTTGCATAGTATTACAGATGCATTATTTCTTGACAATTTCATGAGTAGTTGCATTATTTTGTGAAGAGGTTCGTAGGCTGTGCAGTGCATTATTTCGACAGTTTGCAATTAGTAAGATTGTTTGCAGAGCCTTTTACATGCCTTTTTTGACAATTTGAGAGTTGTTTTCGTGTCTGGTCGTCAGTGTACTACATTTTTAAGTGATTTACGAGTAGTTTGCTGATCTGTAGGCTGTGCAAAGTATTGTTTCTACAGTAGCAAGCATGTTTGCAAATCATTATACATGCATTATTTTGGCAATTTACGAGTTGCTTTCGTGTCTGCACATCAGTGTACTGCATTATTTTGGGTGATTTACGAGTAGTTTGCAGTTCTGTAGGCTATTTAGCGTGATCCCAAACACACCAGGCCGAGTGTTTTGTATCAGTTTAGCATATGTACTACGTGAAATCCATCCCTAAATAAACTGTTCCCATTTCCCACTGAAAAAATAAATAAAAGTACGCTCCTTCCTCTCTAGCAGTTGGTCACAGACTGAGTCCTTTTCACGCCATCCCCCCCCCCCCCCCCCCCTGCAGAACTCCGTCGGATGACACTGCCCTCTGATGGCAGTACTGTGTACTATGTCAATTGGACTCTGGACCTCATGGTGAACACACTGGAAGGTGCTACTGCCTATGACAACTCAAATTGTTTAAATAAACACTGCATGCAAAATAAAGACTTACATCCATCCTATATTGTAGCCCAGCACAGGCTGAGTCCTTTTTCCACCAATTCCAAGGAAGAGGTGGTGGTCAGATGACTTAGGTAAGTGGAGGTAGCCCAAGTGACCTAGTTTCCCACCATTTTCTTAAGTTAGTGGAGGCACTACAAGTGACCTTTATCCTGCCAAAATTTTAACTTCCCGCTATTTTTCGAGGGAGGGGAGAGAGGGGTGAGGGTGTGGAAGGGTTAGGTTAGTGGAGGTAGCCCAACTGGCCTATTTTTCTGCCAAAATTTGAACTTCTCTGTGTGACGTCATTGCAACATTGCCATATCTATCGCCACCACCTTGGATCTATCATCTTGAATAAATTTGACAGCAATGCAGATTGGGATGATGTCCTTGTTGCCGCACTACTCACGAATAGGCCTAGTTTAAGAAAGCATCGATCTTGCAGAATTCAGCTTGCCCATTTCTCAGATGATATATTGCTATCTACGAATGAAGGGCAACAGGCAGATTCCATATTTCTAGATTTCGGAAAACGTTTGACAGGGTACCCATTGCACGCTTGTAACGAAGGTACAAACACGTAGGATAAGTTCACAGATATGTGAGTGGATCAAAGACTTCTTAAGTAATGGAATCCAGTGTGTTGTCATTGAAGGCGAATGTTCATCAGAGACAAGGGTATCATCATGAGTGCCCTAGAGAAGTGTGAGTGAACCGCTGTTGTTCTCTATATACATAAATGATTTGGCGGACAGTGTAGGCAGCAATCTGCTGCTGTTTGCTGATGACACATTGGTGTACGCCAAGGTGTCGAACTTGAGTGACTGCAGGAAGATACAAGACTACATAGACAAGTTCCTAGTTGGTGTAATGAATGGCAGCTAGCTCTAAATGTAGAAAAATGTAAGTTAATGCGAATGAGTGGGAAGAACAAACCTGTAATGTTCAGTACCAATATTACTAGTGTCCTACTTGACACAGTGAAGACGTTTAAATATCTGGGTGTAAAGTTGCAAATTGATATGAAATGGAACGAGCATCTGAGGACTGTGGTAGGGAACATGAATGGCCAACTTCCATTTATTGGGAGAATTTTAGGGAAGAGTGGGTCATCTGTAAATGAGATCGCATATAGAACGTTAGTACAACCTATTCTTGAGTACTGCTCGAGTGTTTTGGATCCGTACCAGGTGAGATTGAAGGAAGACATCAAAGCAAAAGTGATGTACATGATGTACTTTGCATGCAACATGCCATCATTGAATTTCTCACTGCAGAGAAAGAAACTGTGGGGAATGTTCACCAACGCTTGTGCGAAGTCTATGGAGGATCTGCTGTCGACAGAGGTACACTTAGTCGCTGGGCGCAGAGGGTGAAGTCATCAGAAGGCGGTTCGGCGCAGCTCCCCGATTTGCAGCAGTCAGGGAGACCATCCACGGCTGTCACACATGACATGTTGCAACGAGCTGATGTTGTCATTTGCTGGGACAGTTTAAAGTATGCCATTCATGTAAAATATTTTGAAGACGATAAGGAGGTGAATCGCAGAGTGAAGCACTGGCTCTGCCACCAGGACAAGGATTGGTACCGTCAGGGCATACACGCCCTTGTTTTGTGCTGGAGGAAGGCGTTAGAACAGGGTGGAGTTTACGTGGAAAAATAGTGTTTGTAGATAAAACCCCATTCTTTCGTGTATGGAATTCTTCTAGCCACCAGCAATGTTGAACCACCTGAAGATGTCGGACAGTTGGTCCGAAGAAATATTGTGGAATTTGCGCAACGTGATCCGGCGGCAAACCCGGAAGACTATTTACAACATATCTGCCGGGAAAGCTTGAAGAGTCACAATTCTCATCATGTTTAATAAAGAACTTTTGAAGAAAAAAATGTGGTGCGTTACTTTCGAGGCAACCCTCGTAAAGCCCCCCAATGGAAAACAGAGACCTGCCCAACAGCTTTTTTTTTCTCTCTTTACCACACAAATTTTGCATAGTGGACATTTAAAGGCTTCTGTCCTTGCCTCTATAGTAGAGACAAGCACATACTACAATCTTCTGTTTGAGTCCCAGAGTGATGTAAGAAAGATACAGTAATTCCTTCTTATATACAATTTTTATTGACTTGTATAATATTATAACGTTAACCTTATTTTCTACATTCTGAGGGCTCTGTTACTCTTTGCTCACTCTAGGGCTGATTTTGGGCTTGTTTTTATTTTATTCATCTGATGGTGGACATGCAGTGGAGTTCCATCATAGATGCCTCTTCACCATTCTTGTCTCAACAGTGGCAACTTCAAACTTCTTCTTTCAACCAGAGAGAATCTTTTTCTTGCTCTTCTACGGAGCAGTGTATAGCTTGTTTTCTTTCCTTTTGCTGAGTCTTTACTATCATAAGGTTTCGTGCTCAAACGGAATTAGCCAATCACATGCTGTGATGGGCTAGCAGTTCTGGTAAATATTCAGTTTCTGGTCCACTAGTTCGTGTACTGTCATTGATCAGTTCTCAGCGACCCCTCTGAGCAGTGCGGTGGGAAGAACAGTCTCATGCTTTAGGGAGACAGAGAAATAGCCATTTCAATACATTGTTGTCCCAGGCGGTGGTGAGTATCATGTGCTGAGAGCACCACTAATTTAGGCCATTAACGATGTGGTTTTAGTTAGGAATCAATCTGTGTTGATGGTATCAGCACCATTAGCAGCCCCTCCTTGGAATGAATCGTGGAATGTTCATTTTGCATATGAAATTTTGATGAGAATTCGAATAATGCAGTTTATAAGTTGAGGGCTTGCTTACTGGGCCATGTCCCCCCCCCCCCCCCCCCCTCCCACTGTCAATGGAAATTTCAGATCTCATCTGTAGCTCCTTCATTGCTTTCTATTTATCAGTTGCTTTATTTCATTTCTGTTCCTTTTTTTAATGTAAACCGATTACCCCATATGTGCAATTTGAGTGTCCATCAGGCACTTGACCTTTTTCCCTCTTGCAGCTTATTCATAATTCATTCCATTTACAGTAAGGACAATGTTTATGATGATATTTCGTAACATGAGTACTTTGCTTGAGTCAAAAGGCGCAGTTATTACTTTTTGGCTGTTATGCCCTCCTTCTTTGCTCTTCCACTCACTGATGGTGTGTATCCGTTCTTACAGTTATTTTCTTATCAGTATTACATGTACAGAGCACAAGGCTCCATGATGTTACCGTTTCCCTGGATTTTATTTCTCCCATTATGTCCATCCTTTAACCAAATTCGGTACAATATGTTGATTGGTTCTCCGGGGAAGGGGACCAAACAGTGAGGTCATCGGTCCCATCGAATGAGGGAAGGATGGGGAACGAAATCGGCCATGCCCTTTAAAGGAACCATCCCAGCATTTGTGATACAGTATGCACACATGTATTTCGTGTAGTCATGTGTAAAGAAGGATTCCACTTTCCAAGCATTAATTTGGCAGCCTCTCTTTGTACATTTTTTTCTTGTTCCAATATATTGACAATAAATTTATAGTGATGCTCATTTATCTCCCTTTTCAGTCCCAGCGAGTGGATCAATCCCCACAAGTAAGAACCTCTAACGCTGGTGAAACGCTAGATGATTTTTCCATACTTGAATGGAGACACATTTCCTTCGCACATATTTTGTGAATAAGCTGATTCTCCATTGTCCACTGCCTGTGCAAGAAAGTGAATAAAATTTCTCTTTTCTCCCCCATACATGGAGTGTGGGAATCTCTACCACACTTCCGCATATCTAATTCAGATGGTATACGTTAGGTGCACTCCAACATGATTCTGTTGTAGCTCTGTCCAGGATCAATTAGGTTGAGGATAATGGTTATGACAGATGTTATGCACCTCCAATTAAATTTTACAGAGAAGTGCATCTCTCATAAGCTATCCATTTAATCAGTACCCAGAAGAAATTTAGTTCCTGAAGTTCAATGTATACGACTGCAATGCTGGTTCATGCATCAAGGCTAAAACTACTAAATATATGTGTGACTCCTGACTTTCCTGAAGTATGTGCTACAGGTAATATGGCTATGCCGATTCTGAGCCACTTTGTTTACATTTGTGATGTCATGTGATTGAGGTTACTGATGTAGTGACATCATCAGTCTTATTGGTGATCTCATTGCTCTTATAACTGAAGTCATCATGCTTATCAGTGGAAAGCATGCCTCTGTAACCTCTCCCCTCCCAAGCCCTCATCTCCAGCCAATTGTAGTGCAATGTTATATATGAAACTGACAATTAAAAATTTAAGATGGTGGAATTAACCGTATTGTGTTAATCGAAAACTGAAAAGTCTCTCCTCCTCATCCTTCCTGTCATCATCAAATCACAACACAGTGTTAAAATATAACAAGTAAGCAAAAAATCTAAGATGGTGAAAATAGCCCTACTCTGTTAGTGGGAAATTTGAAACCACTTCCTTGTCCTCTCTCCCATCAATCAGGCTGTAGCATTAAAATGAGGTGTAAAACATTATTAACCTTCACTTGAAAGTAAAAGTATGTGTTATTTACATGAAAGTCACACACTCTGGTATAATAATAAAATGATGTGTGAAATGGTGTCAAATTACACTATTTCTGAAAGGCGTTTTATGTACACATCAAGCCATGCCCGTCTCACCTTACACAACAGGTCATGCCCTTCTCACCTCCCTCTCCTCTCCATCAAGTTACACTTAACCTCGGACCTAAGATTGCACTACAATTGGCTGGAGATAAGGGGTTGGGAGGGGAGAGGTTACAGAGGCATGCTTTCCACTGATAAGCATGATGACTTCAGTTATAAGAGCAATGAGATCACCAATAAGACTGATGATGTCACTACATCAGTAACCTCAATCACATGACATCACAAATGTAAACAAAGTGGCTCAGAACCAGGGCAAAAATTTGATAGTGGCGCCCGCACCCCTTTTCGAGCGTTTGAGAAGGGACGTCAATATTTTAAAAAAATCTATGTTACAAAAATATGTCCATTTTGTAGTGCATATCTTTATGAAGAGCTCAATATATAAAACATATATGTTCGAGGAAATGTAAGACATGTTATTTGGTCTTAAGAGTGCCATAGAGCACTGCCACACCTCATCACACAACACTCTTCTATCGTACATCACTCTATTTCGCTCTGTGCAATTAAAACATACATATTTTGTAATGGAAGCCATCAAGCCTATATTCAGGACAGCAAAAATTAAAATATCCTGTGTTACCTCTCCCGCTACCAGTCGACCGGTTTAACATCCTACCCCCCTCCTCTCCCGTCCCCTCTTAATAGTGGGTTGGATTATTTGTGACCAGGGGAATAAGAACTCTTCAGAAAATTGCACTCTTTATTACCTATTAGGTAATGACTTTTTGTTTTGTGTGACATAAAATTAAATATAGGAAACATAAAACCAGTAAAGACAAAAGACAAGCAAGACAGTACACATTACTTCAATCCTTAGGTCGCACGTCGAGCATTCTTTGCTGCAGAAGAGTCTATAACATCACCAAAGTTCTTCAAACATGAAAAATGTCGTTGTCTAATAGTGATAAACCTGTTAGTACGAATAGTACCCAAGACTGGTGTGGTTTCTCGGTTTGATTACGTCTATTTTGTCACTGTCTGCTAGATAAAATGAAATAAGTCTTTCTAATGTTGCAGCAGTTGTAGCATGCGCTAAATAAGCGAGACAGTTTTGGCACAAATGGTCATTTTTATCTACCTAATTTACATAAATAACACAACAGAATATAATTCATGAAGTATCAATATCAAACACCTATTAGGCCTCCTATTAGTATAAAGTCTTATGTTAGGAAATAGTTTTACATTTCATCCATAAGCTACAGTTTCTCAGGCGTGAGATCAAAAGGTAGTATTAGTAATACGAAATTTTAACATAAATTTGGAATCGACATATTCTTTCACATAATTTGTACGACGTCCCCATGTCTTCTCTTTCCTTGTTCTAAAAAACAATCTTGTCATCACTAATTCTGTAACTGTTCCTGCTATTATCCAAACTTATTCTCTGTTTAATTTCACAAACCCTGCCAGAATCACCGGTTCAGTTACCCCACGTTTACTGTCTGGTTAGGCCTTATGAAGTGCTTGTACAAAAGGTCTTGCACACTCCTCTGAAAATAAAACTCAACTGGATGCTAACTGGGGAGTGTACAATTCTGTCAAAATTTCGCTTTCTTGGTTGGTTGGTTGATTTGGTGAGGGGTGGGGAAACCAAACAACGAGATCATTGGTCCCATCGTATTATGAAAGGATGGGGAAGGAATTCGGCTGTTCCGTTTCAAAGGAACCATCCTGGCATTTACCTGAAACAATTTAGGGAAATCACAGAAAACCTAAATCAGGATGGCTAGACACGGGTTTGAACCATCATCCTCCCAAATGGGAGTCCAGTCTGTTAACTACTGCGCCACCTCGCTCGGTTTCATCTTCTTGGATACACCAAGAAGATAATGTGTAATCTTTCTTACCACTTATTCCCATTAGTCGTTTATTTCCACTCTGGTAATCTGAATCTACGGATTTCGTTAATAATTGTAATAACTCTTATCATTCGTGAGTCCAATCAACCACACAAAAAAAAAAAAAAAAAAAAAAAAAAAAAAAAAAAAAAAAAGCGATTGGCATTCACCCTTTAGGGTTTAGTCAGCTCAGCTTGTATAGCCCCATCCCGTATTGTCGCGAGAAAGATTTTTATTTCTAGATGCGATGGGGATTCCACTGCGGGAGACATCATGTGCACTACGAACGCATTCAAAAGTCAACTTACGACTCGTTCAGAAATGAGCTTAGACGTGTTCAAAAATGTCCAAAAACCAGCAGGAATGCGTTTCACAATCATACGAATAACCGACAGACCAATGCGCGCTGGATGCTAGGGGCTTTGTGAAACAAGATTTTTTTGGTCAAGAATATGAATTTGGCGCCCCCTGAAATTGACGCTGGGGCATATATTCCTGTTTGCTCTCCCCCAGATATAGCTCTTGTTATACTGAACCATGTCTTTTTCCCTCCCCTTCGGAGCTGAACAGAGTGTAGCATTGAAATGTTACATAAAAATTGCATAAGAGATACAGTAAAAATTATGTAACCTCCACTTTAAAGTGAAAGAGTGCCCTCAACAATCAATAAAATCAGCCAGTGAGCATTGAACATCACTGTCCACTGACCATCACTGTCCATTGACCATTATTTCCACTGACCATCATTGTCCACTGACCATCACTGTACACAGAATATGTCAAAAACTATACCTGTACACACATAAACTCTCTCTCTTTGTCTCTCACTCCCTTTCTTACTCTATTTTGTATGTAAAATACCATAGTTCTTAAGCACATGTGATCTCTCTAGTGCAGTGCAAAGTAATCATTTCTTGATTCTCTCCCCCCCCCCCTCCCTCTCTCTCTCTCTCTCTCTCTCCACACACACACACACACACACACACACACACACACACACACACACACACAAATTTAAATTAAAATATTTTCTAATTAAATCTCATCTCGTATGTGTGTGTGTGTGTGTGTGTGTGTGTGTGTGCGCACATCTTTTCACCTTCATTGGTGGGAAATTTAGAAAGCCATCTTCTCATTCTCTTATAAACTGATCAGGCTGAAGTATTAAAATTAGACATAAAATATTATGGAACCTCCAATTGAAAGTCACAGACATACATTATTTCCATGAAAATCACAAATTTCTGGCTTAATACCAAAATGATGTGTAAAAATGCTGCCAACTTTCATTACTTCTGTAAGACATGTAACATACTCATCCAGGTCACATCCATCCTCCCTCACCCTCCATTCCAGCTAATAACATCAAAGTGCTCAAAAACCCATCCCTCCCATTTCCCCTCTTCTTCTAAAAAAATGTAGTATTAAATTAATTGTTAAAATGGTGTAAGACATGTAGTATAAATTGCGTAACATCCACTTGAAAGTCAAGGAGTTATGCCATCAATCAACAAAATTAATTACTAATTAATCCAATAAAATAAAATAAATTTCAAAAATCCAGCTATCTCAGCTGAGCTTTATAACCCACCCATCCTCTTTCCAACCAATCAGAATGTAGTATTAACACAAGGCTTAAAAATAACAACAGAAATGCCATAATACATTGTGTGACCTCCATCTAAAAGTCAAAGAGTGATGTCATCAATCAGTAAAACCAATCAATCAATCCATCAATTCAATAAAGTAAGTTTTTTGAGTTCTCACATAAATGTCTTCGCAGATGGGACAAGTTTCTAGTTGCTCAGTGGTTTACAGCTCACTAAAGTTTTGTGCTTCTAGAGAAATAATTTCGAGTCTATATCTTCAGAATTATACTGTGTGAGCAATAGTACTGCTATGCAAGTGATATTGCTGTGCGCTTGATATCGAGAAGTATTGCGTAAATGGTATGATATTCTGGCAAACCATGTGAAATTACATATGTTCTTGTAATCCCAGAGTCTGGAGATGGGTGTAGAAAGCAAGCAAGCATGCAGGTTGGGCCAGAAACAGTAACGCCTCTGTGCCAAGTGGAAATGAGCCCATCTTTGTACAACAGTTTGGAGAGTGACTTCAGGCAACTGAAGACGCTCTGGTCACATGCCAGGAGCAAATGACTTGCGATCGTCAGCTGCATTGGATGACCACCCGACCTTGCAGGAAAATATCTAGTGCTGCGAGGAGTACACCTAAGCTGCATGTGTTTCTGCTGTCTGTCTTTGCAGTATATGTACGATTGTCTGGCGGTCGATAGCTATATGAATGACGCAAAAGGGGCAATTTTGTATGGCGCAGGATACGAACAGTACGTTTACTACATCGACACGGTATGTAGTGATATATTGTCGGATTGGAGATCGGTTTCACGCTCTAATATTCAACTTACGTCCTCAGTGGCAGAGCAGTGTAGCTGAGTAAGAGTCTTACATATGTAATAGACATAACTCCTTCTGCAATAAACAAAGTTATTTTACTGCCATTGTTTTTAACATGTCATACTAAAAAATCACATTCATTGCAACAGTAACTCCAACACAAGAGATTCAAGTGTCATCCACTTCAATAAACATTTTATGACAGTGTGTTTTCACAATGGAATGAAAAATAATTTCATTTTCTCAAAGTGTATCTATGCTACTACTATAGACAGTGACATAACATTAATATATTGCCAGACATATTAATTTGCCACAGATGGAAAATATAAAATAATGATCTTGGGTATTCGCGATGGCCTGTCCTTAGTAACCATTCCAGAAAATATGGGGTGGTGGTAGAGAACATTTGGTTGTGCAATCCTGTAGTCATTCTGGTGTGGTACTGGATTTGTGATGTGTTTTTGAAAATAAATCAAAGGTATATTGAATGAATTATTGAATACTTTTTGATAGAACCTGGCACTAATGAAAAGAACAAACATAAATAGAATATCATCACTACATGTCAAATTAGAAAAGAATTAAGTATGTACTGATGTACCGATTAGTAATATCAATTTTGTATGTAGAGTACTCCACTCCGTCACCAATGAGATAGTAATCAACCTCAAATGAAGTACCTACGAGTAAAAACTCCTGCATTTGAACAATTATTAAGTTGTCAAATGCTGGAGCACATATCCAGTTAATCTGATCACATATTTCATCACATTGTAAGTGGAAAGCTGGAGATGGTGACACTAGTGTTTAACAACTGTCATTATGTAGGTGCATCTTCAAGGCATTAAGCATTCTCACAGCACCTTCACAATGTATACATTTACTAATATGGTGTGATATAAATAAAAAATTTCAAAAGAATAGTGATTTCTTCCACTCACTGGCAATAACGACATCACTGCAACAAAATATTCATCCAAAAATCAAGCATACAAAAACCTCAAAATTTAACAAAATGAAAACTACTGGTGTTGTAAATTTTGCATGACCTATATATCTCAAATGAAGACCTCAATACCAGTAACCCATACAGAACTCAAAAACTAAACAAAATTTTCACATGACCTACATAGTTCCAACAAAGCCCTCAATACATGGAACCAACCACTCTAAAACATGGTGTTGCAAATTGCACTTCACCCACATAGTTCAAGCAAAGCCATAGACAGGACAATTACTCTACCTAAACCAAAGTTCTCAGGACAACAAACCAACTCATGCTCAAATGACTAATGTCAGAAATGTATCCTAATCAATGATGGTACAACAGTACCCATGATACCTACCAATAACAATCCAACGATTACCAAACTCTAACAAGAAAATCTCGAAAATTTATGAAAACTTCCATCACTACCAATTTCAATATACACAAACAACTTTGCCTATTGCAACTATCAATGAGCTACTCATAAATATCTGTATCTTCTTCATAACTGAAGGAAAGATAAAAACATTAAATCTCCAACCACAAGAAACACACAGCACTAATATTTCCAAACATAAAAATGAATCCATCTGCCAAAATATGCAAATTCAAAGTAACTCACCAGAAAGCCAGCACAACTTCTATTCATGTCAAACAACTCACTAACAAACATCCAGCACAAGAGAGCACCACCAAATACAACAACACACAATCTACAATCACAAAGACTCAAAAACACCAAGGCTCACCATGACATTATGGGTAAAAGCAGATGGGTGTAGCATCAGCACCTGACCTTGTACGAATAACCTCACGTTAGCCCCAGGTAGGAAATAGTGATGAGGCAATGACTGCCAATTGACAAGAAAACAGGACTAAATTACCAAGAATGAAACTTAATTACTGTTGGAACATTTGTTCAGAATTTGCCTCTTTTTGGTACAACCCAAAAAGGCCAGTACTGCCTGCTTTGCACTTAGGATATCTTTCTCACTGTACTGGCCCACAAACAGGACTAACAGCATACTTTTATTCAAACTGTCCTACAACATTTTCTGTCCAAGCAGCATAGCCAAGATCTTTAAAATTGTCCACTCTAACATTGAAATTCTAATACTTACACCCTAAACCATTTACTCCCTAATGGTACTTATGATTAATAATAAAGAGTGAATTTACTAGACACTGTTCTGATTTCCGAATTTTCTGAATGTCATTCATATGAATCGTTACCTGCGATTTCGGCATCTTGCTTTTCAAGTGCAAATTTCCCACAGTATCTCCAGTTTTGCTGCATTTCTATTCCTGTTTTTGGCGAGTTTCATCGCTATATACTTCAGGGACTAAAAACAAAGTTCAACAACTCCATTACTTAACATCTCAACATGTTTAAACGAGAGTTACCTTTGAAGAAGCCGTCCAACAGCCACTACAGCAGAACTAACTTGCATACAACACAGCTATGATACTAAATCTGCCGTTTATAACGTTCATGAGTACAACACTACACGTGCAGCTTGAGTACATACGTCACAGTATTAAATAAATCCTATACATTTATATTCTATGGGAAAATACGATACCACAATCATTTTAAGCGATCGGCTTATGTGCCTCCCAGAATGTGGATGTATATTACGTTTCCAGTTTTCTCTCCAACAATTTGCGTTCCGCTTTTCGTCTCTTAGAAATCACAATAGCACAAAGCCTAATACTGAGTCACCACAACAGTTCCATGCAGCATGTACCACCCCGACGAAAGAAACAACAAACACAGATCTTTATGCCCGCCAAAAATTTTGTCTACAAAGATAATACTCGCAACGCCTTCAACTGGATGTGGTAACTTCTGTGAAAGTGTGAACTATGTCACTTCCCGTGTTTCGCTGTCGCTAGAGTGGATACGGTGCCACGTTAGGACCATCAGGAGGAATGCATTCGGCGTTATTCTGGGCTATTTTCGTAAACAGGTCCTGTTAGGACAAGAAGTTCTATGAGGACAAGCTGATACATCATGAAAGCTTCTACCAAAGCGACCGTTAACTGTTTCTCCGACACTTAACAATTTCCGAGAGGTTAACTTGGGTCTTATTTACATAGCCATGTGATGTCAGTGTAACACTCAGAACCTTCTAGATGCGCTTGCGATGGTGAGTCGCTACCGAACATTTTGCAACGATGCGTCACCCACACTGGGCAGGTAAATGTGTGTACGGCTAGACGCAGCTCGCATGTCCTGTTTGGTTCACTGGGAACAATGCACCCTGTACTATTCTGGGAAGCACTGAAACAGATTTCTATAGCGTGACCTGTAACATTAATGTAACATTAAGAACCTTTCCACTGCATCTGCAAGCGTGAGCCACTAAGCAAACAACTTTCTCGGCTCTGAACTGGCAGATATGCCTCAACCACGATGGTTGGGTGAACATGTGCGCTTCCAGAGGGTAACTTGGCTCTTATTTACATAGACATGTGACGTCGGTATAACAATCGAAGAATTCTAACTGTATACCCGAAAATAGACGGGACTTTCACCTGCTGGCTGTGTGCAGCAGCGGCGTGAGAGCGATGGCTTGCGCCCTGCGTCCAGCTGCCCCTGCAAAGGGCCTATGCGATGTCGGCGGCGTCGGCAGGTGTGCTCATTGGTGTCTCTGATACGGTGCAGTTGACAACAGTTCGAAAGCCTTTCTTATGTGCAGTGAGTGTTTATGCACTGCATTATTTTCGGCTGTCTAAGTGTTGTTCAAATGGTTCAAATGGCTCTGAGCATTATGGGACTTAACATCTGTGGTCATCAGTCCCCTAGAACTTAGAACTACTTAAAGCTAACTAACCTAAGGACAGCACACACATCCATTCCCGAGGCAGGATTCGAACCTGCGACCGTAGCGGTCACGCGGTTCCAGACTGAAGCGCCTATAACCGCACGGCCACTCTGACCGGCATAAGTGTTGTGAGTGGGTATGCAGAGCCTTTTACATGCATTATTTTTTGACAATTTACGAGTTGTTTGCATGGTTGTACATTAGCGTACTGCATTATTACGGTGGTTTATAAGTAGTTTGTAGATCTGCAGGCTATGTACTGCATTATTTCGACAGTTTACAATTAGCAAGCGTGTCTGCAGAGCGTTTTACATGCATTATTTTGACAATTTTCGAGTTGGTTTCTTGACTGCAGACTGTGCAGTGCATTATTTCGACAGTGAGCATGTTAGAGTGTTTTACATTCATCATTCCGTGGATCTACGAGTAGTTTGCAGCTCTGTAGGGTGTGTAATGCATTATTTCGGTAATTTACAAGTTGTTTGCATGTCTGTACATAAGTGTACTGCATTTCCATAATTTACGAGTAGTTTGCAGATCTGTAGGTTATGTACCGTGACCCTGAGCACGTCAGGGCGAGTATTTTGTATCAGTGTGATAAATGAACTATGTGAAATCCATCCCCAAATAAGCTGTTCCAAAATAAATAAAGTACACTCTTTGCTCTCTCAAGCAGCCCATCACAGGCTGAGTACTTTTCCCTGCCCCCCCCCCCCCCCAACCACCATCTTGGATTATGTCACAGAAGATATGACAGCACACTCTGGTGGAAATACTTTGTATTAGGTCAATCGGACTCCAGACTTCATGGTGAACACACTGGATGGAGCTACTGCCTCAAATTGTTTAAATAAACGCTGTATGCAAAATAAAGACTTAAGTCCATCCTATCCAGAAGCTCAGCACAGGCTGAGTCCTTTCCGTGCTAATTCGTAGGAAGAGATGGGGGTCAGGTGACTCAGGTTAGTGGAGGCAGCCCAACTGACCTATTTTCCCGCCAAAATTTGAACTTACCGCCATGACGTCATTGGGACGTTGCCATATCTATTGCCACCATCTTGGATGCGCCATCTTGAATAAATTTATCAGCAATGCAAGCTGGGGTGTCGCCGGACTTGCCCTACTACTGCTGTATCCTTAAATGAATACAATGCCAATAATTCTTCTGTTTTATTAAAATGGGCAATAAAACCTCTGACATAAATCGCCACTTGGGCAATATCGGATAGATGTTTATTCATCCAAATCTAGAGAATAAAATATAAACTAAATGCACGATTTTTTACTTAACTTCTATTTGTCTTAAAGTGTCTTCCACAGGTCTATAAGAGTTTGATGAGATACATTTATTTTTGATAAATCATTTTTCTTTTCTGGTTCAAATGGTTCAAATGGCTCTGAGCACTATGGGACTTAACATCTATGGTCATCAGTCCCCTAGAACTTAGAACTACTTAAACCTAAGTAACCTAAGGACATCACACAACACCCAACCATCACGAGGTAGAGAAAATCCCTGACCCCGCTGGGAATCGAACCCGGGAACCCGGGCGTGGGAAGCGAGAACGCTACCGCACGACCACGAGATGCGGGCTCTTTTCTGGACACACAATGTCAATGAGGTCTCTAAGCATTACTACATCATTTCTCTATCTGAATGTGACTTTAATTTTTTTTGCCGATATCAGAGCTACTGCATAACACGCTTTCACATAGCAAGCTGACTATGAATTTGCCCTCGTAAATATCTGCTGTCGAGCAGAAAGTTTCCTCTTTAAGTCATTTACTTGTCGAAATTGTCCCTGGTGTTTATCAGACATTACAAATGATTCAGATGGCTCTGAGCACTATGGGACTAAACTGCTGAGGTCATTAGTCCCCTAGAACCTAGAACTAGTTAAACCTAACTAACCTAAGAACATCACAAACATCCATGCCCGAAGCAGGATTCGAACCTGCGACCGTAGCGGTCTTGCGGTTCCAGACTGCAGCGCCTTTAACCACACGGCCACTTCGGCCAGCATCAGACATTACTGCATGTTTAGTCTCATAGTGCCGTTTGATGCTATATTCTTTTGGAACTGAGACAGATTCATTGCAGATCAGGAACTGCACCAATAGATAATATGGATTTTGTTTTGTATTCCATAAAATGTTCTCAATTCCTCTATAACTTTTCTCTTCTTAGGTCCTATTTTTTTATTAGTTGGTGCCATACCAAGTTTGCATCTTGAACAGAAACAGATATTTTTATTATCATAAGTCTGCAACTGACAAAGAGGCAACACAGTAATCGGAGTGTTGTAATTCCTTATGTATATGGTATGCGAAGTTCAGAATCAAATGTGATTTACCTAAAGTAGTTTGATGCAACTGTCAAACATTCCCTACAAAATCTACTTTAACTTTTCCAAAGTTGCTTGACTCCATAAAGCAAGTTGACTGTTTCGATGGCTATATGACTCTGCGGTAGAATGCCCAACTGTCACATGGGTGGCCTTCGGTTCTCATTTGTGGTAAATTTTTAAACAGAGAAGGTTCATGTTCTATGGGCATTTTCGTGATGCGTTGGGTACATGAAGATGGATAAATTAATTTGAATTTTTTTTTCAAACAACCTAACATGCAAAGGATCGGTCATTACGTATTTATATAAGCAATGAAAACTGGATTTTTGTGTGTGATATGTAATTAGAAATAAGAAGACGTGCATTTTTCATAAAAATGGCAGTTAAATATGTGCTAATCAGCATATATTTATGACATAGGTATTGGAACTGAATGGAAAAAAAACTGAAAAAGCAATGACCAAAACTAGACTCGAACAAGCAGTCCTGCAATTGTCAGTCTCTAGCACTGGCTTTTTTCATTTTCTTTACAATTTTTAAGTATTTCACGCTTCACAGAAATGCTTACATACAGAGCATGTGATTATGTTTAAAAATTTGTACAACTGTGCACCTACGTTTAAAAATACAGTCCGCCTGGAAATCAAGCCCCTGCCCTCCTCCACATGGAAGGCTAGCATTGTACTACAGAACTGCACTGCTCATCTATTTATCAGTCTTTCATTTGAATATTATAGACACTTGGGAAGCTTCATAGCTGTTCTCTCGAGAATTTTTGAGAGTACTATACAACTGCTCTAGGAAATTGATAGTTTAGTTTTGAGCATCATGTATCATAAGTACAAAAAGTTATATATGCTTCACTTAATCTAGCAGACTTACTTTAAAATTTAGACCAAATTTCGATTTCTTTTGTTATGATTGTTCCTCAAAACTATTCTACATTTGAAGTTGATAACATTATTAGCTGCTGTAAATAAGATAAAGACAGGTGGATGAAGACAAGCATCACAGATTATTTGTAAAAAATAAAAGCTGGCATTACTTACATGAAGTGATGATAGGTATATCGCTATCGAATGTGCATCACATATACACATGAAGGGAAACAAATGTATCCAGTTTCGCAATCCACACTATTGGTAATTGTTGACAGCATATCATCAAGGCGACTTGCATCTTCTTCAAAATGGCACATGGGCTTTTCAAAATAAATCCAAAATATTATTTTTTTCAAACAGGAATGTTGACGAAAATCTAATGATAGTTGAATCAATGAACTGAGATATTCCTATTGTAATTGGATATGATATGAAATACGGTTGATGGAATGCTCTTTTGTGGGTTTTATGTGAAATAAAAGTTAAAATTTTCTTTCATATGAAACAGTGCCTTGGGCCAAAAATTAGTGCCACACATGCTGCAAGTTGGCCACCCCTGGTCTACAGGTAAAATTCCATCGCATTATAGACAATGATGGTAGTTTCTAGGATATGAATGTTTCCGCTCATGTAATCTCTTAGAAGAATGGGGAAAAATGTAGGCAGCGATTTAAGATAAAAATTTGAAGTCCTTGTTAGATTCTAATGATTCTTGAAGTACAAGGTTCATTACATGAGCATAGCACTAATTAAATAGAGCATTGGAATTTGTTTTCTAGAACTTTACTTTGGCGTCCTCTGAAGTGGCTACTCATGATGGCAGCGCCATCATAGGTTTGTGCAGTTAGATGATACCCACAGTTATATTGTTACATTATTTCGTTAATATGATTAAAAGAGCTGTTGCCGTTTTGTTGGCACTCACTTTTTGAAACCTAAGAAATTATTCCACTACTTCTTTCTGTGGAACTGAAAAGTAAGGGGATACAGGTGATAACTATGACTTATTGCTTTTATCTAATGTTTCATCAAGCGCAACAGCCACAGAATCTGTATTCTTAATTTCATTATAGATGTCGTCTCTCAAAAACATCATCTACTGCATTTATTAAAGCATTTTAAATGTTTGCCAATGTGCCACAGAAAACTATGAATGTTACTGAATGTTCTGTCAGCAGAGGATCAAACTCGGCATTTACAAGAAGAAATTCTAAGTACTTTCTTCTTTTGCACGTTCTGAATTTTCCCTATGGCCTTGAAAGATAATTCCTGTTTCGCTAAATAGCAAACTGCATTAATTAAGCTTTTCAATATTTCCCTGTTCTTTCTTTCTCATTGGGCAATTCTGTTTCTACCCTTCCTTCAGAAATCAAAAGAACGTTAATTCTAGCATGACATGCAATAAACCTGTTGCATGATAAAAAAGTAGAAAAGTGAAATTGAGATCTGATGATTTTTATAATTTTGTTCGGTGTTCTGGTTTGGAGTACAGTGTTATTGTTCGTGTACGTTGGGTAAGGGAATTTGAGCACTAGTTCGGCCACTGCCAGACTTGCGCTGGTCAGATGCGGCCAGGTTTGCATGGTAAGGTGCTGCGCAACACGCACTGAGCCGACTGCGGCCAGCCGCCCATGTGGCCAGCGTTTTGTCATGCGACCAGCCTTCGGCCAGCGCGCCGCTGGGGCCAAAATTACACACAGCTGAATGGAGCAGCATACACGTTGCACTGCCAGTGTGTGGCCAGCCATCAATCTGGTTTCAGCTGTGGCGATATTTTACATTTTATTATTTGTTTGTTGCTGCATGTCTGCAGAAGGATCTTACATAAGGGAGAGACCTGCTTTGTGGGACTTGTCATCCAAAGAATATGCTGACAAAAATGTGAAAAAGAGAATGTGGGAGGAAGTTACTATGATGTTTGGGGGCAGAGACTGTGCAATACTGCAGGAACAAAAGATGCTGTGTAAGTTCTATTACTTTTATCAATATTTATTAACATAACATGTACATATAATTCAGACTTCAGTCAATGTAATCCAGCTGCTATGGCAGAGTGCCTTCATGTGCAAAGTAATAGGCAAAAAACGTTTCTGTAATGTGAACTGGATGCACATCTATGTATTCATTGTGGAATATCCTCATGAACGAAAGGATATCCATACAGTGAATCTAAATAATGAATACCATCACTCTTTCGTATATAGTTATGCAAAACACAACATGCCTTAACAATGTCTATGGCGAAATCGACATCCACATTCATGGGTCTGTGAAAGATCCTCCGCTTATTTGCCATATCCCGAACGTGCACTCTAGGAAACGTCATGCTCGAGAATGACGATAGTTGATTACTTCTGTTTGTATCAAGTCGCAGACCTACGTATGGACACATAATTCTGTGTCAACAACAAATACATAAGGCACTGGCGTTTTATTTAGTCTGAAATGTGTTTGTCTTCCGGAATGTCTAAGTTATTAGACAGTATTCGCTTATAGAACACTGATTGTTGAAATACCGTTGAGTCAGCACATTTAGCATACAATGCCATATCTACAGCGACAAATTTATAGTTTGCATCACAAGCAGCCATTAATACAATAGAGAAACATTTCTTATAGTTGAAGAACATTGATGCACTGTTTGCTGGTTTCACTAGTCGCACATGCTTTCCATCAATGACACCGAGACAGTTGGGGAACTTGGACTTAGTTTCAAAATCTTTTGCTATTGGCAGCCAGTCGTTTTTGGTCGGTTCTGACAAACATTCATCTTTTAAGATAATCCAGAATGATGAACGTACTCTTCTTACAATTTCTCTGATGGTTGTTACTGCAAGTCAGAAACCATGATGCAAATCAACGAACGAATTTCAAGTTGCCAGCTATCTGAAAGGGAGAAATTACTGAATTATTTCACACTTTTGCGAGATAGATTAGTTTTAAGGCAACTTTTTTCTGAACAAAATGTCTTGAAATATTTTTCTAAGAGAATCTAATAAGCAGAATTGTTCTAATCATTTTCTTTAAATTAATGATGTCCCATCAGTTCCTACCACATATGACATATGACATGCGGAAACGCATCTAACATGTTACTACTTGTAGCTTCCCTTTACGAAGAATAGTCATTATTGGTAGCTAAGATAATATTTTTATTGGTATATCGTTACAGAAGAAATGGCGCAACATTAAAGATTCATACAGCTGGGAGAAACAGAGATTAACCGGTAAAAGTGGTTCTGCAGCTGCGAGAAAGACGTCATATCTGTATTTTAATCTGGTATCATTTCTGAATATTACCAATCCACTGTCGCAAACACATAGCAGCGTATCCCCTGAGAATGCCAAGAATCAGGCCACAGCAGAAAGTGAAGTGCCAAGTGGACCATACCAGGCTAGGGTGCTCAGTAAGAAAAGGAAAGCAGAAGACGAAATTGGAAGCCAACTAATCGATGTTCTGCAAAAATCTGCAGAAGCCAGGCAGCAATTGGACACACAAAAGACGACAGATGAGGACAGGCTTTTTTTTCTTGTCTTTGGTCAGCGATTTCAAAAAAATACCTCAACATCTGAAGTTGTCTCCAAAACGACGAATCTTAAGTATTATTGCAGAAGCTCAAGCACATCTTCCTACGTACTATCCAGCGTACATGTTTCACCATCATTTTAACCATTTTTCACCATCATCATCCGGATATTCCTCACAATACCAGCCTCTATCTACATCGTTGTTTTCTGATGGAACAGGATATTATTAGAAAACCTATCCCATGCAGTCTAGTTCTTATTTTTCACAAAATAATAATTCACCACAGTCCCCATCAGAAACCACCAATGATGGCAGGATTGATAATCGTGTTACATCACCACTACTTACATGTTTCGATGAATCATCAAGTTAATTTTACTTACTACATAATATAACATTAACAATTTCATTATTGGTAAAAATTTTCTTTAATAAAACTTACCTTAATTGATTAGCAATTTCTCTTGATTTCCTATGCATTGTCGCATTGCTATGTCTGTACCTCTTATGCTGTCTCCAATTTTATTTAATATTTCATCAAAAGTTTTTATAAACATTCTAGTAAAATTGAAGAATATATCTTTGTGTTCATGAAGTTCACAAAAAAAGTAACAAACATTCCATTTGTAGAGTGGGATTGCAACATAGGATGTACCCAGTACCTTTTCTTCTTTTGTTTCGCCTGACAATACCAGAGGTACACAGCCGTTGCTATCTCCGTAATCTCGATCGTGCGACTGAACTGTTACCAAGCGACTGCCAGCCGTGCCGGCTAGCTGCAGTCCTGATCACAATTGTATCAGCTATGGCCAGCCATTGGTCATGGCTGTGGCCGCACTAGTGAGCTATTGCCCTGAGACTAGATAATAATATGCCTTCTGTGGGAGGCTGAGAGTTTTGTGTTCATGTGTTTTCGGCTACAGAGAGGAAAAATTTATTAAAATCTAAAGCTTCCCTTTCCAGATGATTGTCATCTGTCCCATTTTCTATTAACTGTGCTACCCCTAATTCTTCTGGTATTTTGTCCCTGTTTTTTCCGATTTTATGATTTTTCAATGTAGTTTTTGTTTTATTGTTTGACATGTTTATCTTCTGTGCATAATGCATGTTCTGCACCTTTTTGATTACAGAGTTTAAGAGTTTACAGTACATCTTATTGTGTGTTGTCACTGTTTTATGTGTACTGTTCTTGTATTCTACATAAAGTTCCCTTTTTCTGGCAGATGATATTCTAATCCTAGATGTTATCAGATATTTACTATCAAAAAGTCTTGATCACAATTTATTTATTACAGTGACCAGTTTCGACCACTACTGTGATCATCTTCAGTGATTCTCTACAGAAGGAGGTTCTTACTCAGAGGTCTGAAGATGATCACAGTAGTGGTCGAAACCGGTCACCGTAATGAATAAATTGTGATCAAGACTGTTTTTGATAGTAAATATTTGTAACATATTTATCACTGTTCACTCCGATAATGTATTCAAAAGTAATCTAGATGTTATCCTTCCTTTCTGCCTACTTACATTTAATTTAATTTTGATATGTCTTTGGGAGGGATTCAAAGTGTTTGAGAAAAAGGTTTAAAAATGAGTTAAGTTTCTTAACCATGGTGTAATAGTTCCTGGTGTAGACTAATTCTAAACTTATTGGTGGACTCATTGTATATTGTTCTGACATGCCAAACTTGGGTGCTTGCATTAACTGTTTTTCTATTGCTACGTTTTGGAACTGATGTTTGACCATCATTATCAGATATGTCATTAATTACTGCCTGTATTTTTACATTATAAGATTTTGTGGGATCCAGGACAAACACTGTCAATCGTTGTCTTACTGCAGCCACTGTCCTTGTTGGCAATAAGATCATTGGGTGTAAATTAAAGCAAGACATAAATGTTTTTAGTTGTCTATGGTTACGATTGGATGATGGAAAGTCAATGTTAAAATTCCATCATAAATAATTTTGCTAATGCTCAAGTAAAATTTCATGAGTTTCAAACTGAGCAAGAAACTTTGGGATATTTCCCATTGTTGCCTAGTGGACAGCTTTAATTACAATGTACTGTTTTTCCAGTTGTAGCATTGACACAGTTTCTGCAACTTCTAGATGATGCTCTGTAAAGCAAAACACACCAACATCTGTTTCATTTAAACCTGTTGTACCTTTTGAAAGCAGAACTGCTTCCTTTTTGTTTAGCACCCTTCTTATATTCTGATGGAATATTTCTAAACAATGATGATTGTCAGCATCTGGACTTCTAATTTTGGTATGTCAGATTATTACCTATTACTACTACTACTACTACTACTACTACTACTACTACTACTTTTACACTGTGTCTTTCTTTTTTATCCTAAAAAGGTATACATTGAATGTTATAAAATATTGGGATTGGATGGCTGCTGTCTTGCTTGTTTCTAATGCTGTTGGTGATAATATCTATAACAAGCTTATTCCCTGCTCTATTGAAATGCAGACAATGATGTTTGTGATGATGCAGTTTTATCAACCACTTTAGTGTGTGACCAGTCTTATTTCCACAAAGCTCCACTGAGCTCCTCCTTCACATCTTTCATATGTTTCATCCACAGCCTACCAAAATGCTGGAAGAAGGAAAATACCATCACATAGACATGTGTTACTTGCTCAGCAATGTTAGAGATACCTCCCTCAACTCTGTAGCTGTTGTCATCATCCAAACTATTCCCAGGACCATCTATAATGATGATATAGCCATGTTTATCAAGATCCTTCCCCAAGGAACCTATATCACTGGTAGCATGACTGAGTCCAACACACTGCTTAATTATACCACTAACTTAATAGCTTTAACCTAGGAATTCCTTTAATAATTGTATAATAAATTCTATAAAGTAAGTGGACTATGACTGTACCGAGCGAGGTGCCGGAGTGGTTAGCACACTGGACTCACATTCGGGAGGAGGACAGTTCAATCCCGCATCTGCCCATCCTGATTTAGGTTTTCCATGATTTCCCTAAATCTCTCCAGGCAAATTCCAGGATGGTTCCCTTTAAAGGGCACAGTGAACTTCCTTCCCCGTCCTTACCTAATCCGATGAGACTGATGACCTCGCTGTCTGGTCTCCTTCCCCAAACAACCCAACCAACCCAACCCAACTATGACTGTATTTGTTTGTAAACATGTGTACCTTGACTTTTCATGCCGCTAGCCTCCTACCACCTGCACAGCCGCTGACCGACCGCGGCGTCACGTTCCCCGGACTGCGTGTATCAGCTCATCTCCATCATGACAAGAGCGGTGGGGCTGAGCTACCGGAAAATGTATTGGAAGAACCAAAATAAAGAGGAAGACTGCTAAAAACAGCCACCTTCTTCTACCCAGCCACGCCTTACAATCCCGACCATGTCACCCGCTCTGGTCATCCTATTACAAGTGGTGTCAGTTGGGCAACCTGCACATCACACACTCCTGTTACAATTGGTGACAGTAGTGGTCTTCTCCCTGGATTTGGAGGAAATTGTGGCTGGTAATCTACGAGGATATATGGCACCTGAGAAGGGCAACAATGGATCAGCTACTCCTGCAACATGACAAGTAAGTGCCAATTTTTCGTTTGGTGGTTTGTCTGAACCTGTAGCATTGTCCGTCTTCCTTTCCTGTTCTTTTTTCTGGGCTTACTGTAGTGTTGATTCGATAGCTGGTAGTGATGTAGCAGCTGTGTGTGAGGTGGTTATTCAGCAGCTACTTGAGCGAGTGTCGGAGTTAGAGATAGAGCTTGCTTGGTCTAAAGAAGTGAGCAAGGAATGGTTTCCTGTTAATACAGTAATTCATGACACTAACACTGCGTCTTTGGTCACCCCTTTCTCGGGAAAAGCTGGGGAGGATGTTATGATTTTTTTTGAGAACCTTAGCATGGCAGCTAAATTGGGAAATTGTGGTGCAGAAACACTTTTGCACGTTGCTAAGTTGAAAGTAAGTGGGGATGCCAGAGCATACGTTGCATGACATGAAGAATTAATGGATGCTTGGACATTTGAAGTATTCAAAAAAGGGTTGCTTGAAAGATATCGGAGGAAAAATATGTCTAGATATTATCAGAAACAATTAATAGAATGTATCAAAGGAATGGGGAATCAATAGAAGCTTTTGTAGATCGAACTCTAAAAATTAATGTTAACACCAATGAGCTAACGGATTCTGATAGGGTTAATGAAGCCATTCTGCAGGATGGAATTCCCTAAGACTCTCAATGAGGCAGTTGGAATCGCTGTGGCGTTAGAGGAAGTTGAAGCAGTAACGAAGACGCAGGACACGAAAGCAGTGTTTAATGCACAAATAAAATGTTTCAGATGTGGTCGGATGGGACATATTAGATGCGATTGCAAGGAAGTGCAGTGCAGGAAATGCAGACGTTGGGGTCATATGGAGCGTAATTGCAATGGGTCCTGGCAGAAACATGATAGGAAACCGCAAGGTGGGCCTCACCCCCCTCAGTTAAACAGGGCAGGGGGTGGTGTGTCCACTGTGCAACACCCCCTGGTAAGGATTAATGCTAGTGCAGAATCAGTGGCAGACTTTTTTCTGACCAGCTTGGTGAGGGGCAGACCGTGCAAATTTTTATTGGATACCGGATCTCAGGTATCCGTGGCGAGTAGGAGTGTACTCAGTAAAGTAGAATTAAAAATACCACGCTGGGCGTTAAGTGGCGTGGTTGGGGGACACGTGAAGTGACTCGGATCAACGGTGTTAAACCTCTGAGTGGAAATAAGGAACTTCCATCTGAAGGTAGAAGTTCTTCCAGTTGTTGGCAGCAGCTATGATGTCATACTCGGATTGGATTTCCTGGTTGTGCATCACACAAAAGTTAACCTGGAACGGCGTACAGTAGAACTGGACGGAATACAATTTCGCCAAGGTTCTGCAGCCGAAAAACTGTTACTGTCGCAAGGAATCGCCCAGACATCGGGTGGGCCACCTAAGCTGCGTACAAGGTCCCTTAGGGTTAACTCGCGGGATACTATACCGAAGGGTACAGGGAAAATAACCTGGGCAGATGTTGGAGCCAGTAAATTCGTTGTGTGTCGTTGAACCTTTGTCTGAGAATGAGCCGCTGGATAAAATGAAGTGTTTTACACCCCGTAGCGTGTCCTACATGCGGGAGATATAAGAAAAAAAGGTTGTGCCTGTCAGTATTGATAATGTTGACCTTGAAGAGATGCAGTCAGCACGGGGGTACCGTAATAGCGAATCTGGAGATAATAGGGGAAGATGAACTGGATAAGGATTTCACAGCAGATTACACAATGCTGGGAGAGTCTGTCAGCTGGTCCGCACTCAGGGGTAAAGTAGCAAATTTAGAAGGGCAAGACAGAGAATTCATGGAGAACCTTTTGACGGAATATAAAGAGTTATTTAATTCTCATGGTCCACTGCCCGCCACACCGTTGGTTCAGCATTACATCCCCAGTGGGAATGAAGCACCGGTGTATAAACGTCCATATCATGTTCCAAAAAGTTTACAGCCTGTCATGGAAGTATTTATTAATCAACAGCTTAGGGATGGGGTAACAGAAACCAGTAGTAGTCCCTGGTCCGCTCCTGTCGTAATAGTGGGTAAAAAATCACCTGATTGGGGCGAGGCATATCGCTTTTGTTGTGATTATTGTTTCCTGAATCAAAAAACTGTATCGGATGCATACCCAATGCCTAATATCACTGAAACTCTGAATAATTTGGGTCAGTGTCGGTACTTCACGACCTTGGATCTTCGAAGCAGGTACCACCAGTTGGAGGTGGCCCCCAGAAGACCGACCGAAGACAGCTTTTTCAACACCTACAGGTCATTTTCAGTATCAGCGAATGCCTTTCGGACTCAAAAATGCTCCGGCAACCTTCCAACGGTTAATAGATAGCGTGTTACGAGGGCTGAAACCTAATCAGTTTATGTTATATTTGGACGACATAATTGTTTTCTCAAAGGACATGCAAGAACATGTGCGCCGTTTGCACGCAGTTTTCGATCGTCTGAAAGCAGTGCGGTTAACTCTTCATATGGAGAAATGTCATTTTTTGTTGCAAGAAGTCCGTTATTTAGGTCGTTTACAGGACAGGAGGGTGTCCACACGGATCCAAAACTTGTAGAGGCGGTAATGAATTTTCCGACACATACAAAAGTAAAAGAGCTGCAGTCTTATTTAGGTCTCGCCAATTTTTACAGGAGGTATATTCCAAAATTTGTGGGAATTACAAGGCCCCTCACGCAGCTGTGGAAGAAGGGAGCAAAATTTCACTGGTCAGCAGAATGCGAAGAGGCTTTTCAAAAGTTAAAAAATTTGTTAGCATCTAGTCCGGCATTGGCTTTTCCAGATTTTAGTAAACAGTTAATATTATCTTGTGACTCTAGCAATTTTGCTTTGGGCATTGTATTATCTCAGGAAATAGATGGGCAGGAACAGCCCATAGCATATGCTTCCAGACAGCTAAACAATGCAGAAAAAAATTACTTGACAACCAAGAAGGAGTTATTAGCATTAATTTTCAGAATAACCTATTTCCGGTGTTATTTGTATGGACGACGTTTCAAGGTGATTACTGACCATGCAGCACTTAAGTAGTTGTTAGGGCTTAAAGATCCAACGAGTAGATTAACTAAGTGGGCTTTGCGTCTTAGTGAGTACGATTTTGATGTGATTCATCGACCGGGTAAATCGCACGGAAACGCGGATGGTCTGAGTCGTAAAGTATGCGCCATGGAATGCACAGGAATAAATGAGAACGAATGGGTGGAGGCACAAACCGCCAACACAGATTGTCAAAGATTTATCTCACAGCAACAGTTCGTCGCGAAAGACGGGATATTGTACCGTAAAACTAGGAACGGTCCACGCATAGTGGTACCAGAAAAATTGCGAAGCGAAATTTTAAGGCAAGCACATGATTCAATGTTTTCTGGTCATTCGGGTCGAAGAGCAACGGAAAGAAGGGTAGCACAGAGTTATTGGTGGTCAACGCGTACGCAAGATGTCGATCAGTATGTAAAGAATTACATTCCGTGTGCTCAACGGGCAGAATTCAGTCATCAGAAAATTGTGTTGCAACGACTACCGGATGTGGATGACCTGTCCAATTACTTGGCGTAGACGTCTTAGGACCATTTGTGCAAACACCAGCGGGTAATCGCTATGTTTTAACAATAATATATCATTTTTCGCGCTATGTGTCTGTGACAGCTTTTCCGGACCAGCGAGCCAAAACAGTGGCTCACGCCATGATACATCAATGGATATTGAAATTCGGAACACCTGAAACTATAATTACAGATCAAGGGTCAATCTTTATGTCCGATTTGATGAAACAGTTATGCAAGTTATTGCATGTAAAGAAATTGAGAATGAGCGCGTTACACCCGCACGCTAATGGTCGGACCGAGGCAGTTCATCGTACAATAGCTAAGATGTTAAGTTATTATGTAAATTCGCAACACAACACTTGGGATACCCTATTGGCGTTTGTAAGCGTGCCGTATAACTCAAAAGTGCATGGAAGTACAGGATTGTCTCCGTATGAAGTACTGTTCGGTCGGAAGATGCCATCTCCGTTTGAATTGCTCAAGACCCCACCAGGAACCGATATTTCGGCTGTTAAAGACTTATCCACAAAGTTGAAAACAATCTGGCGGCAGGTGAAAAAAATGAACACTAAAGCGTTAGAGAGACAGGACAAAGTTCACAATAGAAAGGCGGTTTTACCCAAATATCATGTAAGACAATGGGTGATGATGACTAATTCGTATGTGCCAAAAGGCAAAAGGAAAATATTTGTATCCCGTTATCAAGGTCCTTTCCCAGTGATCGAGATGACATCGCTGGTGAATGACAAATTACAGCTTCCAACTGCTATTATGCTCTTAGGCCACGCATAAAAAGGCAGAGCTAATGTGAGTTGTTTTTCTTTTGTGTCTCAGGAGGCGTGACGTTCTGGTAAGAACAGCAGTTCCAACGTCATGGGTTGTGCTGAAGAGGGAAGAGGGAAGGCGTGCACTATCTCTCAGCATAATTATTCTGTTTTGCTGTTGCAACTTAGCTGAAGCCTTGAAGGTACGTCCTCCATCAAGTGGTGTTTTGTTCTCTCGACAAGGGGACGTAATTATGTCTGGACATCAATGGACCTTAAGGGTGGACTATAATATTTGGGCGGTTGAAGACGGAATCTATAAATTAGAGGATACATTTAATGAACTTCATTCCGTGGTGGCTAATCAGTCAAGGTTTAATGACACACAGGGAGAATATCAGCTACTACGATCAGCTTTTGAACGCTTACAAGCTCAGTTGCGGCAAACTGTAGGGTTAATCCCGCACGTCCGCAGGAAAAGAGGATGGTTAGATGCAGGTGGTCGTATCCTAAAAAATGTTTTTGGGACCGCTGACGCGGAAGATATTAAAAGTATTAGTGAAACGCTACAGCAGGTACAGGATAATGTGAATAGTAGCCATGGAATTCTAGATCTTCAGACAGCCCAATTAACGAGTTTGGAGAAAGATGTAGTTAATAATACGCGCCAATTGCGAGCTTTGGCCGCGACCATGATGTTCCACATTAAGGCCACAGCCGACACAACCAATCACGACTTGGGTATAATCAAGTACCAGTTGGATAACATCGATTCACAGCTGATAATCGCTAAGCTGCTCCGTTTTCTTGCTGATAGTATTATGGAAGCACGCATAGAAGCCACGGAACTACAGGAGGCTTCGATGCACGCAATTTGTGGGCACCTAACCCCGGTACTGTTACCTTCGGAACAACTTCGGGAAGGATTACGGAAAGTTCATTCGGAACTGCTCGCATCCCTGGAGCTACTGACGACATTAACAGACGAATACTTATCCCTGTACTGCAAAGTGGCCACTGTTACCAGTACGTGGACGGGTACCCTGCTGAGAATTCATATCATAATACCATTAATATTTAAGGATTGTAAATTTGAATGTTACGCTTTGCATACATATCGAGTGAAGTGGGAAATTTTGCAGAAATTCGTACAATTAACCATATGGGAAATACTGTTAGTGGCACGTAACAGACAAGCTCATGCGTTGTCGAACAGGTCCAGTTACTATCTGCCCCGCGAAATTGTTACACACTGTTCCCAAATCTTGTGAGTATTCTCTATTCCACTCTCAGGAACCCTAAGGAAATTATAGCAGGCACGGTGAAATTCTTTCAGCAAGTGGGTTCACATTGGGTATTTTCAGTAATGGAAAACACAATCGTTATTTGAGTTTGTTATGAGCATGGTAAGCAAGGGAGTACGCAAAGAATAGAACTCCAGGGGCAGGGACTGTTAATTAACGGCACACAGTGTGACATTTCAGGGCCAACTCTCCGTTTACCAGCTGTGATTACTGGAGAGACAATCATGAACATAAAACGCTTATTGATCTATGTACCCGACTAACCGGTGCAATTCGTCACGAAATAAATCTCACTCTTTTGAATAGCACATTAGACCCGACTTTGCTCTTTGGACTGGATGCAAGCAGCTCAGGATGGTCGTATAACTATGGAACATCTTTTTCGACAAGTGCATGAGTACTGTAATGAACATAAGCAACGCTTCCCAGTTATTGGATCATCAACCACCGCCACATGTATTTTTATCTTTGTCGTAGGATTAGTGTACTATCGGCTCGAGAGGATAGGTAGCCCATATCCTGCCCCGTCCAACCTTTAACCTACGGGTCTACGCAAAATCACTGAACAGTTGTGAGGCACTGCAGCAGAACACTGAGTAATGTTTATGAAGAAAGATTAGACTGAGGATAGAAGTGAATGAACACAGTGTGAATAGTGAATCAGTCGCATTTTGTGGTGTTTGTGAAGTGAACTGTATTTGTTTTGACTTTTTGGTTGAATTCGGGGACGAATTCTTTTCGTACAAGGCAGGAATTGTAGAGGACAAGGGGTTATTTTTAGGAAATATGGTGCGAAATTGTGATTTAGTGCGTTTCAGTGCGCGATTCGCCAGCCTCACGGCAAACAGCAGACGAAGAATGGCCGGCGCGTTATGCAGGTGACACAGTTTTGCAACGAGCGTCGGTATGTGTGTACATGCGCGGCAGCCATCAACAGCCAGAACGCAGCATTAGCAGAATTACGCAGGCGCGGGTGGCGTCGGCGCGGTTGCGTTAGCCAACTCACCGAGAACCTTCTAATAAACACGCCGCACAGTGGGTCAGAATCCCAAAAAGCTGGTCAAAATATAAGTAGTTGTTCAATTTGTACCAAACTTAGTATGTAAGGGTTTACGGAGTTTCTGATTAAGAATATGATATCAAAAAGTGAAAAAAACAAAATGGCGGACCCAAGATGGCAGGCTCTATGTACACTACTATCCTTTTTTACGTATAAAAGTAATTTTTAGGGAATTATCGAGGTTACTGATGATAACAGAGTTCAAAAAATTTAAAAATGGTGGATCCAAGATGGCGGTCAACATCTATGTCTTTTTATTTATTTATATTTGTTTATTTTTATTCATATAAAAGTCAGTATTTAGGGGTTATTGTAGTTAATGCTTAAAAAAATAAACCAAAAAAGTGGAAAACTCGAAGAAAGGACCAACTATAGGTTACAAGATGGTGTAAAATATTACAAAAAATTATTTCATTTTAATTACAATTATTTATTTTGTAAATTTTTTATAACTTAATTTACAAGTTTTCATTTTCTTATTCTTTTTCATCTTCTGCTTCAACTGAATCGTCATCATCCTCAAACACTGTTTCCTCATTATCTGCATCTGCATCTCAATCTTCACAGTCTTCCGCCACAGGAACTAAGAGGGCAACAGCTTCTGGCGACAAACTCTTCAGTTTCTTTGGCGAAGATTTGCGTAAGGAAGAAACGTAGGGGTCTGTCGTTGCCAACAATCTCCTAAACACGTCTTCCATACTCTTAACTCTTGAAAACTTTCGAGAAAAACTCAGGCGATATTGCTTTATCAACTTATTGGTTGATTCCTGAACATCCTCCGATAGTTGACCGATGGGTAAAATGGCCGAAGAAATAATGTCTGGACCGTGAATCAACAATCTATGGACTGCCGTTGGCATGTTGTGCCAGGGGTATTCTTTCACGTAGTGCCTGGCAGTTGCTAAGGCGTATGCTAGAAACTTTTCAACGTCGATCTGACGTCCGCTCGAAATCGTCTGCAAAATTGTATGGAAACGGTGGATTAGTTCTTCGGAAACTCCAGTTATCAGCACTGATGTTGGAGTGTTTTCAAATAAACGTCGAGCGGTGTTTCCGTCATTCGTACTGCCATACCCTTGTTTCGGCATGTCAATTACAATTCCAAGCTGCTCTTTGAAAGCTTTTTGAATGTTGGATTTCAGTATTGCTTTTTCCTCTTTATCTTCTGCTTTACGTGCCTGCCACTTTTTTGTTTTCATTTGGTATGCCAAATTAATACAACATTCAAAACATCGAATCCAGGCGTGAAGAGTTGATAGTGCGTACTGCATATAATCGGCGGCAACTTGTTTTTTCAAAACATCGTCAATGATATTGAATTGGGCAGACGTAGCCTTGCAGAGATAGCATCGTTGCGCAGATTTCGTGTTGGTGATAGCATTGCACACTTTACCATCTACCATGGTCATGCTTAAATTGTATTTAATGGAAATGTCTTTCCCATGAATAACTGTTTCGAATGACTGGAGTTGTTCGATCTGTTTGTCGTAATACGCTTTCTCATTTAAAGACGTTTGTTCTGTTTCCTTTGTAAATTCTAACTTCAGTGGTCTGCAAAGGAGGGTTGAAGAAGGCTTCGGATTAATCCATAAGATCTTTTCTTATTTAGTTTCTTCATTTACACCTGCAAGTTTCAGTGGAACAAGTGAAGTGAAAAATAAAGTTGCATATGAAATACTCGAATCTGAAAACTTGATTTTATACATGCTTTGCCCGGAGATTCCGTCAAAGCCCCACTTACAAATAAGGGCCATATTAGACATTTCCGAATCACTCATATGTAAAATATCGTCTCGTTTCAGCAGTAGAACACGTTGAACAGTGTGGTCTAACAAAGCTTGCAATCGTACCTCAGCTTTTGATTCGGTAAAAGTGAGGGTTACGTCTGGAGGGCAGCAAGCTTTTTTTGCTACCAAAACAGCTGAATACGTTGGATATAGTGTGTTTAAGCCTTTTCCTTTAGCCCCATTTCTCAAATGCTGGTAAGATTCTTTTGACAATTTCAAGTCGAAAAGGAGTGCTAGACCTTCATTTGCATCATATGAGGATGGCGATGATGTTGAAAATCGCAAGCCTGCCTTGTATTTTTTCACCTTGGATGGACTTGAGAGTGTGACGTCTTTCACAATCTTCGCAGCATCTGGGTGCCTCGAAGATTGAAGACTCATTTGCGCGGCGAACGATAATTCGACAGGACTGAACTTCGTACGAATCTCCTCAGTTCTCCTTCTTTTAGACCTATCTGATAATGTTTCAAATTTTATGGCAAGTCGGCCTGTTGATTTAGTCACACTTGCAGGTTTCGAATCAATCGGAATATATACTATTGTATTTAACCAGGTTTCGTTCTTCTTGAAAAAATATCCTTGTCGCCGAGTTGCTTCCTTATACTTGCTTCTTAACTTTGTTAACAAAATCGAAATGGTAGGCCTCATATCATAGGGAATTTTAATTGTATGTCCACTTTTTTCTGTCAACGACCTTTCCAAATGTTCTATGACCCCTTCCAAATCATTTGACAAATACTCTTTTGTTATTAGAAAAATATCTTTCCTCGAAAATCCGATTCTGGAATACGTTGGATCAGATGAAACTGAAATTAAAAAAAAAATCTGTGTTACACTTTTCGTCATTTTTCTAATTATTTTATTCTTTAAAATGCTTCTACGTGTCGACTGTAATTTAAATTGTACAAATAAAACTCATAATCAATTGATTCTACTGTCATTTCTGAAGATGTCTGAACAATGACATTATGCAAGTGTCGCTTAAAACGTGGCTCAAAGCCAGAGTCGCAACTAGTCGCAGGATTTGAAGCTTAATTTACAAAGGTAATAATATATACTTGTGTACACAGCGCAAAAAATGCGGAATGTCGTGGAATTCGTAACTTATCTCTATTTTTAAGCGCATTTTACGATTTTGTCATTCATTTCCCTGTAGTACGTTAATTGAAATGTAAACGTGCATAATTGATGATTTAATAGTGATATAAGTGTTTTTTCACTAGTACATACCTCCTGGAATACATTCCATATTGAAAGTATTGGTTTCACTTGCACAAAGCATAAATAACTTCCTTCAACAACACGACCGTTTTTGTAGGCTGGCCAGCTGCGCGCACGCTAATAATGAACTGCCGCATTTGACCTGAGATATTACCGAACAAATGAACATCTGGTCGTCCGCACAGCCGGCGTTCAGTTGTCCCAGCATTGCTGCTGTCAACCTGATGGTCCAAAATCCCCATCTTTAAACTTTTTTTTCCTTTTTGGCCACGTTTTCAAGATTCTGGCCCACAGTGCGCCGCCGCGTAACCGGTGCATACAACAGCGGTCTGCACTATTCACTATTTAAGGGCATCAGCGGTGGGTGTCGGCATCGGTTCGACCGATTGGGCGTTCGGTCGCTGTTGCGTCGTCATCATCAGTGACGCTGTCCCCGAGTCTGTCCGGCGGAGGGCGTTGCCCGCTGCTGCACCGGCGACTCTTGGCGTCATCACGAGCCGCCGCGTCTGCATGAGGCGGGCTAGACCGGGCCTCATGATGCTAACCTCCTACCACCTGCGCAGCCACTGACCGAGCACGGTGTCGCGTTCCCCGGGCTGCGTGCATCAGCACGTCTCCACCACGACACGAGCGGTGGGGCTGAGCTACCGGAAAATGTGTTGGAAGAACCAACAATAAAGAGGAAGATTGCTAAAAACAACCACCTTCTTCTACCCAGCCACGCCCTACAACCCCAACCACATCACTCGCTCCGGTCATCCTATTACAGACGAAACATACCGCCATGAATATATTTTTCTCATTCATTAGAGTTGGCTTTTTCACATAAAACGTTATATAATGAAAACTGCTTCATCAGCTAATTTTTTATTTATGTACAGTACAGGCGTCTCATTTGTTCTGTTACTGTAGAGCCCAATAATGTTTCACCAACTTAATTCACATGTAATACATACTGATATGTATATACATCATTCCAGCCAACATCATAGCTCTCACAAAGTTTCATTTCAGTTACATTAAATTAATAATTGTTCCTTAGATTATGGATATGACACTTGACAACGATGTATAATTTGTCAGTTTAAGATATGTTCTGTTTACATGATACAATGATTTTTACTAATTCATATTTAAAAATTCTTCTACTGAGTAGAAGGAATTGTCATTCAGAAATCATTTTAATTATTTTTAAATGATGCTTGACTATCTGTCAGGCTTTTACCACCATTTAGTAAATGACTAAAGATTTTTGTGGCAGCATAATTCACCCCTTTCTGCTCCAAAGTCAGATTCAACCCGCAAGAGTGAAGCTATTGTAGCTACGCACTTTGCTATTATTTTTGATTTGGGATGGGATGTTGTGATTTTTAGTCCAAAGATTGGTTTGATGCAGCTCTCCATGTCACCCATTCCTGTGCAAGCCTCTTCATCTCTGAGTAACTACTACAGCAACATCCCTTTGAATCTGCTTAGTGTATTCATCTCTTGGTCCCCCTCTACGGTCGTTATCCTCCTCCCCCCTCCACCCATGCTTCCCTCCAGTACTAAATTGATGATCCCTTGATGTCTCGGAATGTGTCATACCAACTGATCTCTTCTTCTAGTCAGGTTGTGCCACATACTTCTTTTCTCCCCAGTTCTATTCTGTATCTCCTAATTAGTTATGTGATCTACCCATCTAATCTTCAGAATTCTTCTGTAGCACCACATTTCAAAATCTTCTATTCTTTTCTTGTCTAAAATGTTAATTGTACATGTTTCATTTCTGTTCATCGCTACATTCCATACAAATACTTCCAGAAAAGACTTCCTGACCCTTAAACCTATAATTGATGTTAATACATTTCTCTTCCTCAGAAACGCTTTCCTTGCCATTGCCTGCCTGTTTTATATCCTCCCTAATTCGACCATCATTAGTTATTTTGCTGCCCAAATAGCAAAACTCATGTACTACTTTAAGTGTCTCATTTCCTAATCTAATTCCCTCAGCATCACCTGATTTAATTCTACTGCATACCAGTATCCTCGCTTTTCTTAATGTTCATCTTATATATTCCTTTGAAGACACTGTGTATTTGATTTGACTGTTATTCCAAGTCCATTGGCAAATGAGAAAGTTTTTATTTCTTCTCCCTGGACTTTCATTCCTACTCCATATTTTTCTTCTGTTTCCTTTATTGCTTGCTTAATGTACAGATTGAATAAGGTGGGGGATGGGCTGCGACACTGTCTCATTTACTTCTGAATCACTGCTTCCCTTTCATGTACCTTGACCTTTATAACTGCCATTTAGTTTCTGTATAAATTGCAAATTACCTTTTGCTCTCTGTATTTTAGACCTGAGACCTTTAGAATTTGAAAGAGAGTGTTCCAGTCAACATTGTAAAAAGCTTTCTCTAAGATTGCAAATGCTATAAATGTAAGTTAGCCTTCCATTAACCTATCCTCTATGAGACATTTTAGGGTTAGTATTGCCTCACAGATTCCTACATTTCTACTGAATCACAACTAATCTTCTCTGAGATCAGCTTCTACGAGTTTTTCCATTCTTCTGTAATAAATTCGTGTTAGTATTTTGCAACCATGACTTATTAAACTGATACTTCGGTAATTTTCACACCTGTCAGCATCTGCTTTTTTTGAAATTGTAATTGTTGATTTCTTCTTGAAGTCTGAGGGCATTTCGCCTGTCTCATACATCTTGCTCAAGAGATGGAAGAGTTTTGTCATGGCTGGCTCTCCCAAGGCTACTAGCAGTTTTAGCGGAATGTTATCTACTTCTGGGGCCTTGTTTTGACTTAGGTCTTTCAATGCTCTGTTAAAATCTTCAAATAGTATCATATCTCCCATGTCATCTTCATCTATGTCCTTATCCATTTTCATAATATTGCTCTCAAGTACATCTCCCTTGTATAGACCATCTGTATACTACTTCCATCTTCCTGCTTTCTCATCTTTGCTTAGGACTGATTTACCATCAGGGATCTTGACATTCATAGAGATGGTTCTGCTTTCTCCAAAGGTCTCTTTAATTTTCCTGTAGTCAGCATGTGTCTTTCCCCTAGTGATATATGGAGTAAGATGGTTATTTTTTGATGATCTTATTGAATGTGTTAATATTTGTAAAGGAAAATGGTATATTTTAAGAACTGTGGTCATAGAAGCATTTGTTAGGCAACAATATCTGTATCTGCAATGGCAGCACTGTGGAGTTGTAGAATTTTTGACAGTCAGTATTGGATATCTACGGTTTGCAGCACGCAGGGATTCATTGAGTGTTCAGTATAATGCATGGATGCACTTTTGAACTATGTCAGTTGCAGATTTATTATGAAGAGGAATGATGACTCAGAACTTCAGAGCATTTCTGCTCAAGCTAGACAGAGCTCTTGATTCACTTTGTAGGAAGTACCAGAAATTAGTTATATGTGGTGACTTCAGTGTAAATTTTGTGCATGATGGTGCAAGGAAAAGGATGTTGGTAGATCTCCTAAATTCATATCATCTGATGCAGACTGTGTTTCTTCCAACTAGGGTGCAGGACAAATGTCATATGTAATTACGAACTATGTAGTAAAGTTAATCCAACAGCAATAGAGAGTTTCCTAAACCATGTCAAGGAACAAGAGTGGCACGGTGTTTATAGTGCCGATAACATAGAGGATAAATATAATGCTTTCCTTAACACATTTCTCGTGCTCTTTGAGAGTTGCTTTCCATTAGAACATTCTAAATTGGGTACTAGCAGTAATAGGCATTCCAGGTGGCTGACTAGTGGGATAAGGATATCATGTAGAACAAAGTGGGAATTATATCAAAATGTTAGAGTAGTCGCAATCAAGGTGCAGTAGCCCATTACAGACAGTATTTTAAAGTGCTTAAAAATGTTATCAGGAAGGCAAAGAGTATATGGTATGCAAATAGAATAGCTAATTCACAGGATAAAATTGAAACCATATAGTCAGTTGTGAAGGAAGTGTCTGGTCAGCAGTACAAGGTTGACAATATAAAGTCAGTTCATAGTAAAAATATTTCTGTTACTGATAAATCAGATACAAGTGCAGTATTTAACAATCATTTTCTGAGCATTGCTGGTGAATTAAACAAAAATTTAGCTTCTACAGGGAATCATAAAACTTTCTTGGCAAATGCCTTTCCAAGATTGATGTCTGAAGTGCTCCTCTGTGATACAGACAAGGGGGAGATTGAGTCAATAATTAAAGCACTGAAGACTAAGGACTCTCATGGTTATGATGGAGTGCCTAGCAGAATATGAAAGTACTGTGCTGCGCATGTTAGCCCTGTATTTAGCCATATCTGTAATTTTTTCTTTAGGAATGGTCAATTTCCTGAGTTATTTAAGTACTCAGTAGTAAAGCCGCTTTATAAAAAGGGAGAAAAGGTAATGTAGACACTTTTAGAGCTATTTTTATGCCATCAGTGTTTGCTAAAGTTATTGAAAAGGTTGTGTACTAAAGGATAATTGATCATTTTATCTCACACAATTTGCTATCAAATGTTCAGTTAAGTTTTAGAAGTAGCCTAAACAACTGAAAATGCTATATTCTCTTTACTCTGTGAGGTACTGGATGGGTTAAACAAAAGGTTTCGAACGCTGGGTATATTTTTTGATTTAACTAAGGAGTTTGATTGTGTTGATCACAAAATATTGCTCCAGAAGTTGGACCATTACAGAATACAGGGAGTTGCTCACAATTGGTTCACCTCTTACTTTAGCAACAGTCAACAAAAGGTCATTCTTCATTATGTTGAGAATGGCTGTGATGTGGGGTCTGACTGGGATACAGTCATGTGGGGGGAGGGGGCGGTGCCCCACGGATCAGTGTTGGGGCCATTCCTGTTCCTTATTTATGTAAATGATACGCCCTCTAGGACTACGGGTAACTCTAAAATATTTCTGTTTGCTGATGACACTAGCTTGGTGGTAAATGATGTTGTGTGCAACATTGGCTTGGTTTTAAAAAGTGCAGTTCATGACCTAAGTTCATGGCTTGTAGAAAATAAACTAACGCTAAGTAACAGTAAGACTTAGTTTTTGTAGTTTCTAACACACAATTCAACAAAACCTGACGTTTTAATTCCACAGAATGGGCATATGATTAGTGAAACTGAACAGTTCAAATTTCTAGGTGTTCATATAGATAATAAACTGTCGTGAAAAGCCCATGTTCAGGATTTGTTCAAAGACTTAATGCTGTTATTTTTACTATTCGAATGGTATCTGAAGTGAGTGATCGTTTGACACGAAAATTAGTCTACTTTTCTTATTTTCATTTACTTATGTCATATGGTATTATATTCTGGGGTAACTCTTCCCTTTCTAAAAGGATATTTTTGGCTCATGAACGGGCTGTTTGGACAATAAGAGGTGTAAGTTCACGAACCTCTTATCGACCCCTGTTTACGAGTGGGTATTTTGACATTGGCCTCTCAATGTATACATTCCTTATTGTCATCTCTTGTTAACAATATTAGCTTATTCCCAAGAATAAGCAGTTTTCACTCAAGTAAAACTCGACAGAAACCAAAGCTGCATTTGGATCGGACTTCGTTAACTCTTGTGCAGGTAGGTGTGCTGCATACTGCTGCATCCATTTTCAATAACCTACCACTCGAATTCAAAAATCTTAGCAGTAATCCAAGTGCATTCAAATCGAAACTGATAAGTTTCCACATGGGTCACTCCTTATATTCTGTCAAGGGGTTCCTTGAAAAAGTAAGCTGATTCTTGTTGTATTGTTGATTGCATTTACTTGAACTTATGGATTGACTTTTTTGGGTTCATTAACATTTTATTTTTATCTGTTATTACTTTTGTGTTGTAATTTCATGTACTGACACATTCCATGAACTTGGTCCTATGGGGCTTGATGTGTAAATAAAAACAACAATGGTTGGGTAGCATATGGACATAAAAAAGGTTTTAAAATGAAGTACAAGGTCTTACTTTATGAGGTAGAAAATTTATTTTTATTTTTGCAGACTTGCGTTGTCAGTGCAGTTCAACCTCGTCGCAGTCATGTTTTAGATAATTTTTCTATTGTTTGATCTGCTGATTTAATTTACTGTGTCATGGAAGTTATTCAAAAAATGGTTCAAATGGCTCTGAGCACTATGGGACTCAACTGCTGAGGTCATTAGTCCCCTAGAACTTAGAACTAGTTAAACCTAACTAACCTAAGGACATCACAAACATCCATGCCCGAGGCAGGATTCGAACCTGCGGCCGTAGCGGTCTTGCGGTTCCAGACTGCAGCGCCTTTAACCGCACGGCCACTTCGGCCGGGATGGAAGTTATTAGAGTAAATGAATTTTCGTATAAGAGTGTGTGTGTGTGTATATATATATATATATATATATATATATATATATATATATATATGTGTGTGTGTGTATATATATATATATATATATATATATATATATATATATATATGTGTGTGTGTGTGTGTGTGTGTGTGCGTGTGTGTGAACAGGGTGGTCCATTGATCGTGGCCAGGCCAAATATCTCACGAAATAAGCGTCAAGCGAAAAAACTACAAAGAACGAAATTTGTCTAGCTTGAAGGGGGAAACCAGATGGCGCTATCGTTGGCCTGCTACATGGCGCTGCCATAGGTCAAACGGAAATCAACAGCTTTTTTTTAAAATAGGAACACCCATTTTTTATTACATATTCGTGTAGTACGTAAAGAAATATGAATGTTTTAGTTTAGTTTAGTTTAGTTTAGATGGTGGTGTAATAATCAGAAACATATGGCTCACAATTTTAGGCGAACAGTTGATAACAGGTAGGTTTTTTAAATTAAAATACAGAACGTAGGTACATTTGAACATTTCATTTTGGTTGTTCCAATGTGATACATGTATATTTGTAAACTTATCATTTCTGAGAATGCATGTTGTAACAGCGTGATTACCTGTAAGTGCCACATTAATGCAATAAATGCTCACAATGATGTCTGTCAACCTCAATGCATTTGGCAATACATGTAACGACACTCCTCTCAACAGCGAGTAGTTTGCCTTCCGTAATGTTCGCACATGCATTGACAATGCACTGACGGATGTTGTCAGGCGTTGTCGGTGGATCACGATAGCAAATATCCTTCAACTTTTCCCACAGAAAGAAATCCGGGGACGTCAGATACAGTGAATGTGCAGGCCATGGTATGGTCCTTTGATGACCAATCCACCTGTCATAAAATATGGTATTCAATACCGCTTCAACCGCACGCGAGCTATGTGCTGGACATCCATCATGTTGGAAGTACATCGCCATTCTGTCATGCAGTGAAACATCTTGTAGTAACATTGGTAGAACATTACGTAGGAAATCAGCATCAATTGCACCATTTAGATTGCCATCGATAAAATGGGGGCCAATTATCCTTCCTCCCATAATGCCGCACCATACATTAACCCGCCAAGGTCGCTGATGTTCCACATGTCGCAGTCATCGTGGATTTTCTGTTGCCCAACAGTGCATATTATGCCGGTTTACGTTACCACTGTTGGTGAATGACGCTTCGTCGCTAGTTGAACCTGTGCAAAAAATCTATCATTGTCCTGTAATTTCTCTTGTGCCCAGTGGCGGAACTGTACACGACGTTCAAAGTCGTCCCCACGCAATTCCTGGTGCATAGAAATATGGTACGGGTGCAATCGATGTTGATGTAGCGTTCTCAACACCGACGTTTTCGAGATTCCCGATTCTCGCGCAATTTGTCTGCTACTGATGTGCGGATTAGCCGCGATCCAGCTAAAACACCTACTTGGGCATCATCATTTGTTGCAGGTCGTGGTTGACGTTTCACATGTGGCTGAACACTTCCTGTTTCCTTAAATAATGTAACTATCCGGCGAACGGTCCGGACACTTGGATGATGTCATCCAGGATACCGAGCAGCATACATAGCACACGCCCGTTGGGCATTTTGATCACAATAGCCATACATCAACACGATATCGACCTTTTCCGCAATGGGTAAACAGTCAATTTTAACACGGGTAATGTATCACGAAGCAAATACCGTCCGCACTGGCAGAATGTTACGTGATACCATGTACTTATACGTTTGTGACTATGACAGCGCCATCTATCACAAAGCGAAAAAAGTGGTCCAACTAAAACATTCATATTTCTATTAAAAAAAAAACACACACAGTTGATATGCGCCATCTAGCAGGCCAACCATAGCGCCATCTGGTTTCCCCCTTCAGGCTAGACAAGTTTCGTTCTTTGTAGTTTTTTCGTTTGATGCATATTTCGTGAGATATTTGGCCCAGTCACTATCAATGGACCACCCTATATATATACTGATTCATTTCGGAATTCTGATAAATGTAAAGATAATTATTTTGAAGTAAATGTTAGAAGGTTTCATGGATTGAGAGCTACTAGCAAAGGACACACTGCAGCAGAAACAATGTGTGCAGGATTTATTAGAGCTGCTGTGGAATCTGTTGCAAGTGAGTCAATGAAGTGTGTTGCAAACGCAGCTGTTCAAATAAATAATGGTATGACTGAAATACCAGTAGCTTTTGATGGCACTTCGTAGAAGTGTAACTACAGTTCTAACAATTCTGTTGCTATTGTGACCAGTGTGGATACTGGGAAGATAATAGATTTCCAGATTTTAACCAAACATTGTATTTACGTAAATCAGGGAATAAAGAAGGGCATATCTGTCACAGAAATTATGAAGGTATTGAAATTTTTAGCCAATCTGTGAACGAAAGGGGAGTGTGTTACACTAAGTTCTTAGGTTCAAAAGCATATAACAGTGTAGTAGCAGCTCAGCCTTATGGTGAGAAGATTATCACAAAACTGGAGTGTGTTGGTCATGTCCAGAAGAGGATGGGCACCAGGTTGAGGAAGTTGAAACAAAGTTTGAGATACAAGAAACTTTCTGATGGTAAAACCGTAAGAGACAGGCTGACATACAAAATGATTGATGAACTACAGCAGTATTATGGGATGGCCATTAGAAATAACACTGAGGATTTGTTGAAAATGGAGCAGGTAGTATGGGCTACCTTCTTCCACAGACTGTCAACTGATGAAAAACCAGTACACTGCCTTGGCCCTCTTGGACCTGAATCATGGTTCAATTACTGCAATGCCCACTGCTCAAATAGTTTATACAGCCATAAACATTCCATCCTAGCAGCGGTCCTGGATATCATACAAACTATTTACAGAGACCTGGAAAATTCTGAATTACTGGAGACGTGTCTGCATGGCCAGACTCAAAATCCCCATCAGTCGTTCAATAATCTTATATGGACTCACTTGCCAAAAATTTTTTTTGTTGGAATGAAGACACTGAAGTGTGGGGTCAGTGATGCTGTTACTGCTTTTAATGATGGCAACATTGGTATGGTGAAAGTGCTACAGCATATGGAAATTAATCCTGGAAAAAACTGCATCAGAGAACTTGAACGGATGGACAAGGTTCACATTGATAAAGCAGAGTATGCAGCACAGTTGGCCACTAAGGAGTCCAGAAAGAAGAAAAAACTTAGAAAAGGATCAAGAGGATGATATAGAGTACGGTACTGGATGCTTCTGAGTGACTAAAAGTAAAAAGTTAAGCATATATTAAGTCAGTTCCAGTTTTTGAAAGTTCAGAAGTTGTTCTTGAAAATTTACATTTTCTGTTGCATTTTTCCCTAAATCTCAGAAATAACTTTGAGTAGAGTATTCAAATTTTCTGTGAGTAATAACATACATATCCCGAGTCTACATACATAACTTATGTATAAATTACGTTTCTGAAAGCAGTGGCTGAAATGGAATTATTGTAGTTCAGTAGACTCAGAACATACAGTTTAATGTCCTGTAAAAGTTCCATTTCAATGTCGGGATAGGGCATTCCAGTTCCCCTTAAAGCTGCCCATTCTTCTTATATGATTCCTTTCCCCTATTCTTGTCAATCGTTCCCTAATGCTCCCTCTGAAACTCTCTACGACTTCTGTTTCTTTCAGTTTATGTGGCTCCCACCTCCTTAAATACCTAATTTTGCAGTTTCTTTAGTTTTAATCTACGGGTCATAACAAATTTCATAAGTGGATATATGTATTGCAAAGGTGCTGTGAATAGGGCTCCAGCTATTATTTTAAATACATGCTTTTGTGTAATGAATACTTCTTCTCTTAATGATGAATTACCTCAAAATATGATGCCATATGAAAGCGATAAATGAAAACAGGCATAATAGGGTAATTTACTGATATGTTTATTACCAAAATTTGAAATAACTGTAGTAGTAGAAGTAACTGAACCTAAACTTTTCAGCTGATCATCAGTATGTTTCCTCCAATTCAGTTTCTCATCAATGCCTATAAATTCTGAATATTCTGCCTTAGCAACACACTTCTGTTCAAAGTTTGTATCAATGGTGTTATGCCATCTATTGTATAGAACTCTGTATACTTCGTTTCTTTAAAATTTATTGAGAGGCTATTTGCAGAGAACCACTTAATAATTGCATGAAAGACATTATTTACAATTTCCTCAGATAATTCTTGTTTTTGCATATGATTACTATACTTGTATCATCAACAAAAAGAACTAGCTTTGCATCTTCATGAATATAGAGTGGGAAATCATAATATATGTTAAGAACAGTATGTGGTGAAACAAGTGCTATATAATTGTGAGTGATACAGAGGGAAATGAGTTGGCTGGGACTTACCCCAGTTCATTACTACCACCACCACCACCACATCATTGTAACGTGCCTGTGCTCAGCATACAAAGGATTGCATCATAATCTAAAAGACAAATTAAAAATGGAAATAACTTTTCCGCACTTTGTCAGTGTATGCCTTCAAATATTAGTGTTAGCATTTTTCTGCCTCAGAATGACTGAATGGGTATATTTCGCTAAATATATTATTTTAGGAAAAAATTATGCTAGGATGCAAAAAATTGTTCAGAATGTGGAAAGGTATGCCACAATCAAAGGTTACAATGCTCAACTTGGTGGATGCAGTATTTTGGTCAAAAACAGTGTTTTTACGAAAAATTGAAGGCACTAAATATTTGATTCAGGAAGATGAAAATTCATAATTAGCCTCAGTTTCATATAAAACATCAACTATGTGACTCCATTAAGCTACCTCTATTAGTTTTCAAGTTATTTACAAAAATGAAATTTGAAATGAAAACATCCTTATTCATAATAGATTAAGTACTATTCGCATTTGTTATAGAAAGTTGTAAAGACAGCACTCGATTACGGTGATGAAATAATACAGCTGTATCACTTTTCAAGACTTTATCATGAATAACAATCATTACAGGGAATCTTAAAGAGGCAGTTCGGACATCATTTTCTACAGTCGGTTCCAACATAAAAATTCCAGCCAGCAAAGTTTAAATGTGGGGCAGCTAAATCTTTTTCTGTAACTAAAGCAAACTTAACTCTAATTTAATAAAAATTGAGAAAATTATAAATTATTAAACGACAGAGATATTGATTATTATGTGCCTGAGAAAGGGGCCACTTATACGCTGCTACCTGTGGCTGCAGCGGTTTATAGCAGACGTTCTGTTTGGCAGTCCGATGCGCCCATCGGTAAATACAGCCAGAGAGGCAGTAAAGAGACAGTCCACAATGAGATATCAATCTGTCAACATCAGTCAAAAACTGTGTATGTTGTGCCTTGGATGGTGTCACAGCCAGGCAGCTATCAAATGTGTTTTTGGTAAAAGTAGGAAATGAACTCGCAAGGACTGTACACCATCCTGGATCACTTACATTTCACGAAAATAACTGTTTGTATACCACCCATAATGTTGACGAAACCACATGGAAAGTGGTAAGATTATTTTCAACTTTTAAGTCGAGAAATTAACTTTTGGTTATTAGGAGTCAGGCGATAGACTATTTTACCTGAACTTCCCATAGAGATCGCCTCTGAACTTCTAATAGTGCTTTTTCTGACAGGGACATTATTATTATCAAAAATGTTACTGTATATTGTGTGTTTAACTTTTACTGAATATAGCAACCAGTTAAAACTATAAACTTTTATTTAGATTTATAGTTCCTGCTACTGCTGAGTAAATAGCAAGTAGTAACAATTTCTTTCAGTGAATACAATGAGTAATATGGACTTGCAGACTGAAAATTATGGTCACTAGGTTCTCTATCACATTTTGAGTGATCATAAAATAATTTTCAGGCTCTTGGAAATGGTGAAGAATATTTACCTGCCACCTCACAAATAATGGACCCAAGACTGAACCCTGTGGGACACCATTCTTGATACCTCCCCAGTTAGACAAATGTAATGTATTGCGAATACATAGAAAGAAGGATCCTTTATTGTATGATTATATGATAGCGGAACAAACACTGGTAGCAGTTACTTCTGTAAAATATCTGGGAGTATGCGTATGGAACGATTTGAAGTGGAATGATCATATAAAACTAATTGTTGGTAAGGCGGGTACCAGGTTGAGATTCATTGGGAGAGTGCTTAGAAAATGTAGTCCATCAACAAAGGAGGTGGCTTACAAAACACTCGTTCGACCTATACTTGAGTATTGCTCATCAGTGTGGGATCCGTACCAGGTCGGGTTGACGGAGGAGATAGAGAAGATCCAAAGAAGAGCGGCGCGTTTCGTCACTGGGTTATTTGGTAACCGTGATAGCGTTACGGAGATGTTTAATAAACTCAAGTGGCAGACTCTGCAAGAGAGGCGCTCTGCATCGCGGTGTAGCTTGCTCGCCAGGTTTCGAGAGGGTGCGTTTCTGGATGAGGTATCGAATATATTGCTTCCCCCTACTTATACTTCCCGAGGAGATCACGAATGTAAAATTAGAGAGATTAGAGCGCGCACGGAGGCTTTCAGACAGTCGTTCTTCCCGCGAACCATACGCGACTGGAACAGGAAAGGGAGGTAATGACAGTGGCACGTAAAGTGCCCTCCGCCACACACCGTTGGGTGGCTTGCGGAGTATCAATGTAGATGTAGATGTAGATGTAGAGGACTCTGCTGATTTTTGCAGACTTTCTGTACTGTTAATTTCAACCTTCTGCATTCTTCCAGTTAAATATGAATTAAACTATTTGTGCACTGTACCACTCATACCACAAAACTTTCACGTATCTAGAAGAATTTCATGATTTACACAGTGAAACGGCTTTGAGAGATAAAAAAAATATCCCAATGGCTGACATTCGGTTATTCACAGCAATTAATATTTGATCAGGGTGGTTGGCTTGTTTTGTGGAGGTTGAAGGGACCAGACTACAGAGGCCATCGATCCCTTATTTGAACAGCAAAAGCGTATGTAGCATTTTCTGTTGAAAAGCCTTTCTAAAAACTAAATTGATATTTTGTTGGTACTTCATTTTTATAAACGTGTGAAGTTACTCTTGAATAAATTAGTTTTTCAAGAATTCTGGGTAAAACAGCCAGAAGTGAGACTGGACAGCAGTTGTTAGCATCAGACCTATCCTCTTTTTTATGCAATGATTTAACAATAGCATATCTCAGTCCAGCCAGAAACATGCTTTGTTTCAGATAGCTACTACATATGTGGCTGAGAATCCGACTTATCAGTTAGGAAACAGCTTTTAGTACCCTTTTGGAAATGCCATCAATTCCATGTAAGCTTTTCGTTTTGAGTGTATTTATTATTTTCGTAATTTCAGTAGGAGAGGTGGGTTGAATTTCAATTTTATCACATTGCATAGCTGTTACCCTTCCATATACAGCCTTGCATTTTCTAATGAACAGTTGTGTCTTATTTTCCACTACAACACTTAAAAAATAATTATTAAAAATGTTTTCTACACCTGACTTTTTGTTGACCGACTTTTTATTATGTCTGATGGAAACGTAGTCTTCTGTGCTGTCAGTTGCCCTGTTTCCCTTTTAACAATATTGAAAACTGCTTTAATTCTATCATCAGAAGTGCTAATCTCAGAAACAGTGCACATACTTCTGGACTTCTCAGTAACTTATCTTAATACAGTGCGGTAGCTTTTATAATGTTTGACTGTTTCTGGATCATTACTCCTTCTAGCTAATATACATTTCCCTTCACTGTTTACAAAATATTTCTATCCCTTTATAAGCCATGGTTTTTTAGATGGCTTCTTACACTGTTTTCTTAGGGGAAACTATTTTCAGATATACTAACAAAGGTATCGTGACATAGGTTCAATTTCACATCACCATCTGGTTTCCTGTACAACTTGTTCCAGTCTAACTGTTGGAAGCTATCCCTAAAATTTGCAATTGTAAAATCATTAATTAAATGCACTATTTTGGAGTAATGTTCGGCGTTACTGTATGGAGCTATGACATATACTGTAACTAGCTGTGCATCATGATCAGAAAGACCATTCTTAACAGGAAATGTTTTTATTGGATTAATTCTTACTTGGTCTATAAAAACATTATCTATCAGTGTGGTGCTTTCCTGTACTACCAGAGTAGTAAAATCAGTAACTGATGTCAAATTGAAAGAACAAAGTTATACTTCAAGGTCATGCTTTCTATCAAATTCTTTCAGAAAATCTACATTGAAACACCTACAAATAATGATTTGCTTCCCTCAGTCCGGCAGACAGTACAACAAAAAAATCCAAGTTATTCAGAAATAGCTGAAAATTTCCCAATGGGGCCCTACACACAATTATAAAAGTACTGTTCTTTAGTTTGAGCTTACAGGCACATACTTCTATATGTTGCTCTACACAAAAATTTTTAGTTTCTAAACATTGCACACTATGATAAATTTTAACATGTATGGCAACTCCTCCTCTCTCCATAGTGTCTCTAATTACATGTGCTGAATGCTTACATCCACCTACATTTACTGTTTCCATATCTGTTATTATACACTGAAGAGCCAAAGAAACTGGTGCACCTGCCTAATATCGTCTAGGGCCCTGCAAGCATGCAGAAGTGCCACAACACGACACGGCATGGACTCGACTAATGTCTGAAGTAGTGCTGGAGGGAACGGACACCATGAATCACGCAGAGCTGTCCATAAATCCGTAAGAGTATGAGGGTGCGAAGTTCTCTTCTGAACAGCATGTTGCAAGGCATCCCAGATATGCCCAATAATGTTCATGTCTGTGGGGTTTGGTGGCCAGCGGAATTGTTTAAACTCAGAAAAGTGTTCCTGGAGCCACTCTGTAGCAATTCTGGACGTGTGGGGTGTCGCCTACTGGAACTGCCCAAGTACATCGGAATGCACAATGGACATGAATGGATACAGGTGATCAGACTAGATGCTTACGTATGTCACACCTGCCAGAGTCGTATCTAGACATAGCAGGAGTCCCATATCACTCCAACTACACATGCCCCACACCAGCTTGAACAGTCCCCTTCTGACATGCATGAGCTATGGATTCATGAGGTTGTCTCCATAACCATACACATTCATCTCCTCGATACAATTTGAAATGAGACTCGTCCGACCTGGCAACATGTTTACAGTCATCAACAGTCAAAGTTAGTGCTGACAGGCCCAGGCGAGGTGTGAAGCTTTTTGTCGTGCATTCATCAAGGGTACGCGAGTGGGCTTTCGCCTCCGAAATCTCATATCGATGATGTTTCGTCGAATGGTTCGCACACTGACACTTGTTGATGGCCCAGCATTGATTTATGCAGCAATTTGCGGAAGGGTTCCACTTCTATCACGCTGAACGATTCTCTTCAGTCATCGTCGGTCCCGTTCTTGCCGGATCTTTTTCCGGTCACAATAATGTGGTAGATTTGATGTTTTACCTAATTCCTGATATTCACAGTGCATTCGCAAAATGGTCGTACGGGAAAATCCCCACTTCATCGCTACCTCGGAGATTCTGCGTCCTGTCGCTCGTCGCCGACTATAACACCACGTTCAAACTCACTTAAATCTTGATAACTTGCCATTGCAGCAGCAGTGACCGATCTAACAATTGTGGCAGAGACTTTTTGTTTTACACAGGTGTTGCCGACCGCATCACCATATCGTGCCTGTTTGAAAATTGCGCCTATACCAGCTTTTTTGGCGCTTCAGTGTATGATGTTCAGACAGACATAGTGTATCTACTCTACGTCTACATCTACATCAAACTACGAAAGCCATCTAATGGTGTGTGGGGGAGGGCACTTTTTGTACCACTAATTGAGCCTTCCAACCCTGTTCAACTCACGAATAGTGAATGGAAAGAATGATTGTTGGTAAACCTCGGCATTGGCTCTAATTTATCGAATATTTATCGAATGTTCTCGTCATGATCATTATAGTAAACATCTCCTTGCTGCATGACGCCTCTCTTGTAACGTCTGAAAGTGGAGTTTACTGAGCATCCCACTAACACTCTCGGGCTGGCTAAACTATCCTGTGACGAAACACGCCGCTCTTCATCGGATCTTCTTTCTTCTATCAGTCCTACCTGGTAGGGAACCCTGATAGACGAACAGTACTCAAGAATCGCGTGAACAAACGCCTTATAAGCCACTTCCTTTGTTGACGAGTTACATTTTCTTAAGATTTTTCCTAGGAATCTGAATCTGGCATCTGCTTTTCCCACTATTTGTTTTACGGGGTCATTCAACTTAAGGTCGCTCTGGATAGTTACTCCTGGATATTTTATGGTAGATACTGTTTCCAACGGTTTGTCATCAATAGTGTAGCTGTACAGTAGTGGATTTCTTTTCCTACGGCTGTGCAATATGTTACGTTTATTAATGTTCAGGTCAACTGCCCGAGCCTGCACCATTCATCAATTCTCTGGAGGTTATTCTGCAAATCGTTACGATCTTCTGGTGTTTCTGTTTTGTTATAGACGACCCAACACCTGCGATCATCCTTAAAGAGCACCTGATGCTTTCTACTAGGTTACTCACATATATTGTAAACAGTAACGGTCCTATCATACTTCCCTCGTGTACTCCAGAAATGACCTTTACATCTGTCGATCTTTTTCCGTTAAGAAGTCATGAATCCAGTCACAAATCTGCTCAGCTACTCGATAGTCTCGTATCTTTTCCACTAAATGGCAGTGTGGGACGGTGTCAAATTACTCCCTAAAGTCAAGGCATCAATCTGAGCACCATTGAGTGTGTGTGTGGTTTGAGGTTTTCGGGCGCTAAAGCACCATTGTCTACAGCATTGTCGATCTCATAGAGGAACAAAGCGAGCTGAATTTCGAAGCATGTCTGCATGCGAAATCCGTGTTAATTTTTATAGAGGAGATCTTCATTCTCTAAAAACTTCATGATTCTTGAGCATAAAACATGTTCCATAATCTTGCAGCAGATTGACGTCAACGATATAGTTCTGTAATTGTATGCATCTGTCCTATGGCCCTTCTTAAAAGTGGGAATGACCAGTGCTTTCTTCCAACCGCCAGGTACCCTTCGCTGCTCAAGCGATCTGCGATAAATTACTGTTAGAAGGGGAGCAAGTTCTTTCCCATAATCTTTGTAGAATCTCGCGTGGTCCTGACGCCTTTACACTTCTAAGCGATTGTAGTTGTTTTTCTATTCCGCGATTGGTTATCTCAGTATCGACGTTTGTATGACAACAGAAAGGAGGGACTATGCTATGATCTTCCACAGTGAAACAATTTCAGAATATCGAATTCAGTAGTTTGGCCTTCACTCTGTTAGCTTCCGTTTCTGTGCTAGTATAGTCTGTGAGTGAATGAATAGGTGATTTTGACCCACTTACTGATTTTACATACAACCAAAACCTCTTAGGGTTTTTACTCAGATCTTTTAACGAGGTTTTACTTTCAAAGTCATTGAACGCTTCTCTCATTGCTCTCCTTAATCTCATTTTCACTTCGTTCAACTTTTGTTCATCAGCTAGTTTTTACTTCTCGTGAATCTGAGATGAAGTTCTCTTTGTTTACGTAGCAGTTTTCTAACACAGCTTCAGAACATACTTGTCTATGCTAGTTGCATGATGCCTTTGAATTTTTTTTCCATTTGTTCTCTTCATCTTCGTCCTCATCACCGAATATTTGATGCTGATTGCTCAGATTTGAAATTTGTATCCTGTCACTCTTGCTAAGCAAAAATATCTTTCTATCTTTCTTAATGTCCTTTGTAAGACCCATTGCCATTGGCGCTATAGCAGCCATATGATCACTGATGCCTTGCTTTGTGTTAACTGATTGGATAAAAACTATCTTCTCAAAGTAATTTTCGGGCTAGATATCCAGAATAGTGTCACATGAGTCCCTGTCTCTGGGAACTGTTTTAATAGCATGACACTCCCAATCTATACCCAGCAAGTTGAAGTCACCTCCTATTACAGCGGCATTACCAGGAAATTTATAAACGAAGTTTTGCAAGTTCTGTCTGAAGCACTCAACCACTAGAGCTCCTAAACCAGGCGGTGTATAAAAGTATCCGATCACCATTTCTGACAGATCTTTTATGCTTAACTTCACCCAGATTAATTCACAATTGGAATCCTTGATAACCTCGCTAGATTTGATTTAATTCTTTACTGCAGCAAACACGCTGCCACCATTTGCGACTAACCTATCCTTATGATAAATATACCAATCTGCACTTAGGATTTTGTTGTCATTAACGACCGGTTTTAACCAACTTTCTGTTTCTAAAATGGTCTATGCATTATAACCTTCAGTAAGTGATACTAATTCTGGGACCTTTCCACCACACATACTCTGCTACCCTAGTAGCTGCCTCCTGCTTGTAGTGCACGCTTGACCTGTTAAGGAGAACCCTAAAATTCTGCACCCGATAACAGAGGTCGAGAAATTCTCATCTGATACCGTTGCAAAGTCGTCTGAGCCTCAGAGGACCTTGTTCAGCCCTGAGTACTATACTGTTGAGTGGTACTTAAGTAAATAAATTAGTGAAATCAGAGTGAAGTAGAAATTAGAATATAAATGAAAAAATTGGTTTAGTTTAGAGAGTTACATACTGGCAAACAGCGGGCAGAACAGCAGAACAGAAGAGACAATGACCGTGAAGTCAGCAAGTTCCACATAAGCGGGCGCTGTCGATTCAGCCGTCAGGGCATCGCCCGACCGGCTCACGTGTTTCTCAGTTGTCGCATGTGAGCAAAGACCCTTGCCTACATTCCAAGAGCCAATGACCGACGTTAAGAAGATTCTTCGAGAAGCTTCTCAACGTGACAGAAGAGGCAATGACCGTGAAGTCGTTCACCTCCAGTAAACTAAAGTGAATAAATACGCGAGACGCAGTGGGCCCGACGGACGAGAGAGGAAGAAGAAGGAAGAAGAGAAGAGTAGCAGTTGTTTTCAGTCAGGTTCGGTGCTGAAGACCGTCATGCAAGAAGAGACTGCATCATGCACAGAAGCACCAAGTCCACCGCTGTAATAGAATAGCAAGCAGCAGCCTCGGCGCCAGAAGACAGAAGTTAAAAGGTACTGGAAGTCTGATTTTTACGTACCCGGGTGACTCGTGAGGACGGGAAGGAGACGGCCTCACATCAGCAGTCACCTGTGAGCTGGGATGAAGATCCGACAGCCGAAGACTGGCAAGCGGGAGTCCGTTGTTCGAGTCCGGGACACTGGCCTTCCCCCGCCGCGCCGCTCTGCTGGCCGATGCACAACACACGCGGCCGCTTAGAAAAGAGAAACACTGGGACGCCACATGCAAGGTATCACCATCCGATGCACGACTTCGGTCGCAATAATTAAACGGGCCACCTCGCACTGCGCGTCTCCAGTCAGCTGGGCGAGACGGCGACACGAGATACACACCGCTACGCGTAATCAGACGCCGCCGCCGCCGCCGCCGCTGCCGCAGCAGAAGGCTTCGCAAACGACACAGTTGCCGCTCTCCAAGCCAGTACAATCCAGTAAGAAAACCGTTGTACGAAACTTGCAATAAAAGTTGTCTTTTGTAAAAATGCTGTTTCATTCTACCTCATACCCGAGCCGAGGAAGAACCCACCCTGCCCACATTTTGTTAAGAGAGAAAAATTAATTTATTTAGTATTTTCACCCTGACATAATGCTTTAGAATTAAATGCCCATTGCAGTGATGCTCATCCTGACAATTGACTAGCATCAAAAGAGAAAACCCAGTTACATTTAGTATCAGAATTGTTACAATACTACAAATAGACACCTTACCCTTCACCCCATGTGTGATGCTAGTTGCCTTCACCAAATCAGCCATCTGCCGAAACGAGCGGGGAATATTGTAGGAAACCAAGTGGCATGCTTCATTTGTGCCGACATGTGCCACTATATGCAGTGGGTCCTACCCAGTGCACTCCATAGCGCCTGGCACGGTCTTCTCCACATCACGGACAAGACTTCTCTAAGGAGTTCTGTCACCCCCCCCCCCCCCACTCCCCCCAACATTGAAAATCCCAATGACAAGGATACCCACCCTCTGCACTTGTCTAGACTGGGCATAAGAATCGACTGCTGGCCCAAAAGGGGAGACATCCCATGCTGGCTCAGATTTACAATCAACACTGGGTAGCACCTCGTACCTGTTGATAAAGCTTAGGGGCCAGCTGCATGACCTGCTCCCTGTTTTGCCCAGTGAAACATGAACCCACCACAATCTGCCACCCACTTTCTAGTGAGGTCGGGCCGGTCAGATGTTGCGTAATGGAAGATGCAGTGACACTCAGGTCACCAGGGGACTCCAACGGCACCAAAGGTGTTACAGGTCTCGTCACCCGTGCCCCGATGTCACTGCAACTTTCAGCATTTGTCAGAAGCATGTTGACGGTAGCCAATGCAGCTTGCAGCTGTTTACAGACGGCAGTCAATTCTCCTTGTGTCCACTCACAACAAGTATAGTCCCTAGCTATATCGTAGTGAATGGAAATGTCGTGTGGCTAGGGCCTCCCGTCGGGTAGAATAAAAAATAGATATAAGATCTCAAATGGCGCTACTGAGTTTGGTCTGTAGCAAAATATAACGATGAGAAAATAAAGAGATATTTGAAAGCGCTCTGCATTTTTCACTACACCCGGAGACTTCAAGCTCTTAAACAGAAATAAATTTCTCTACTGACGTGGCTGTATCTACAATTACCTGTTACTAAAAACTCTGCTTACCCAAAAGCTGCTGCATGAGATAAATATGCAGATTGAATGCACTTATCTAAACTATATGCTGTGTATCAGCACGAGATTTACTCTTAGTGGCATGATATGGGGCTTCTCATGGCGGGAAAATTACATTAGGAAGCTGCCTTACACAAGGATATGCATCAACATTTACACAAAAACAAAAGAGGAGGCCACGACATTTGGAACGTGGATTTACTGCAAACTTTGTACAATCGTAGTACTCCATGAGGACAACAAAATGTGTAAGCAGTAGCGCGTACTTCTCAAGCGTTATTGAGAAAATCGCAAGATAATTTCGGTCGTCGAATATATATCTATGCGTGGCTATTTTAACCATGAAGCGGCTGCAGCCGAGTGGTGCCGGCACGGTGGCTCAGTGTGTTCGGTCAGAGCGTTAGCTTCCCTCTATAATAAAAACACGGATCATCAAACAAACTGAACGGGTGTCACTGGACATCTGCCCTAAACAAATTCAACGAACATTATTGAACAAAATGCTCTTTTTTTAAGTGTTTGGCGTTCAAGCCGCTGGATCGAGTTCCGTTCGTCAGTTTTTTTATTTTCAACACAGTCATTTTCTTTATTATTTATATTGCAATTGATATTATGAGGAAAATACGTGTAATCGGATGAAATTTTATTAAATTTACAATGTTATTTCGCGGTCTGCTAACGTTTATTATCACAAATAATGTAATATTCATAACTATCGACCAGTAAACGACCAAACGCATACAGTCATACTGAAAATGTATGCTTGTCCGTGATTTGAGAAATCCCTTATACCCGGAAGGAGCCCGAAACGACTTGTTACCTCCAAGTTTTGATCAGCACAGACGGCTTTCGAAAGATGTACAAATAATCGTCGCTTTCGACATTACGAGTACAAGTTGCAGGATGGTACTTTTCGTAAAAACATGGAAAACATAAAGTTAAACGGCACCAGCTCCATTGAATAAATGCTATGTTTCCACATACGCAAGGTATTTTGACGTTTTTCTGTGGAAAAACAAACTTTGTTAACATTTTGAAAAACCTCTCTTTCAGACGATAGTTTGGAAGCAAACCATGCATAACGCAGTATTTCCTTAAAAATCGGCGCTGATAACTGGTTATGCAGTATCGAGTGTATTTTAATAGCGTCTTCCAAGAAGCAATTTCTCGTTCTCTTTCGATTAAATACGAACAGTTTTGAAGACACATTTTCAGTATCACTTTATGCGTTTGGTCGTTTACTAGTCGATAGTTATGAATATTATATTATTTGTGATAATAGAAATTAGTAGACTGCCAAATAACATTGTAAATTTAATAAAAGTTCATCCGATTACACGTATTTTTCCCATTATATCAATTGTAATATAAATAGTAAAGAAAATGACTGCATTGAAAATAAAAAAAAAAAAAAAAACTGAAGAACGGAACTCGATCCAGCAATCCAGCAGCTTGAACGCCAACCACGTTTAAAAAAAAAAAAAAAAAAAGAATACATTTTGTCCTATATTGCTCGCTGAATTTGTTCAGGGCGGACGTCGGATGACACCCGTTCACATTGTTCGTTCATCCATTCGCTCAGCTTTTTTAATAGAAAGGGAAGCTAACGCTCTGACCGAACACGCTTTTTTTATTTTTTTTGTTTTTTCTTTTAATTTTTTATTTTTGTGTTATTTTTTTTTTCTTCTTTTTTTTCTTCCTTTTTTTCGGTGGTAGGGGACCAGTGGGTGTTCGGGGGGCAAAGTGGTCAGGGGTCGAAACCCGAGGCCTGGCCGCAGTGTCCCCCTCACCACCACCGAGCCTGTGGTGCTTTGGAAGTGGGAGACACAGGAATCAACAGCAGTGGAAGTCGTTGTTGTTATTTATTTATTTGCATTGTGTTTTTGTAATATTAATTATTACCATGAAATTATGTGAACACATCGGCGAAAGAGAAAAAAAAATATAAATTCTGGGTAAAGAAAAAGGAAAAGCAAAAAGAAATAAAATCCGCCCAATCTGCGACGCGTTCTCCCATCCGCGGAGGTCAGAAGTAGAATCGATCGTTGGCGGCTTAAACTCAGACACCGCCGGGGGAGGAGGGGTACGTGCCCTCAGCTCCAGGCACCCCCCAACTTAGTGGAGGTCTAAACAAGACCCCTTGAAGATAGTTAACAAATAATGTTCGATAACGTGGCGTGTTTTCGAGAGCTCCATGGGCTGTTCGTAAATAGGTCCAGAAGTCGAGGTGGGATTTAGGTCCCTCATGAAAGAAATAAGCGACCGCCCACCCTTTGACCCACGTAATAGCATAACATTTGGCGGCGGGAAAATGTTTGTCCTGTGGGCATAGGAACATTCAAGGTTCGATTGTCTCTGGTGGTATCTGGAGATAGCAGGCAATGATTTGCTGCGTGAAGCGCCATACATCTTGTGAAGAGGCGCATGTCAGACGGTGTTCATCAGTGTCCAGTTGCTGGCAAAGGAGACAAAAAGGGGATTCTGACAAGCCAATGTTGTGCAGTCGCTGCTTCGTGGCAAATTTCCTGTTGACTATGTGATACCACAGTGCCCGGACATTCGTAGGGAGGAAGGGCTGGTGGACGTTAGTCCACACTATGGGCCACTGGATGGAGGGATATTTGGTCTCCATCACATCCCGGGGAACACAGCGCAGCAGCAGGCTGTAAAAATCCTTAGTCCTGGGTGGGTGCGTATCTGGGAGACTGCTGTGTCTGTAACTGCAGTCGACGAAAAAGGTCGAAATATGAGACAAATGAGGCACGATATGGCCGACAGACACCGGTTGTGAGGTGGATGCAGGGAGGAGGACCTCAAGCAAGCTGCATGTTAGAGATGCAACCTGGCCGGTCCACTGTTTTCTCATGGTACGCATGTACAAGGCTGCAGCTCGTATATGGACATTGACGAGCCGACACCCCCATCCCGTGGGGGCAGGGTATGTGTCTCATAACGGTCTTTCAACATGGAACCAGCCATGAGATAATAGCCAAAAGCCGCCTGAAGGTTGCGCCAAATTGCAGTTGGCAGAGGGAGAACTTGAACAATATGGACCAATTTTGATGCCACATAAAGATTAAGAAACTCAACCCGTTGAAGTGTGTCCTGGCGGCGCAAGAGGTTCTGGCGGACGTCGTTGCATATGACGTGTAACAGGCGACGAAAATTCGTTGCCGCTGTGCGTGTGACCATGGGTGTAAAGGTAACGCTCAGGTACCGGAAAGTATGCACAAGCGGCAGGGATGACACTGCACCCTCCTGGAGGCCTTATCCAATGTACACTGCAGAAGATTTGGCGAGATTCATGGCACTGCCAGCGGCAGCCCCATAACGAGTAATCACTTCGAGGACTGCTCGAATCTCAGAGCCGGAGTGAATGAGCAGGAGGAGGTCATCAGCATATGCCCAACAGCGAAAAGTGTGTTGGTGTAGGGTGAGGCCAGAGAGCTTATTTGTCAAGCCCGCAATGAGGGGCTCAAGGGCAATGGCATACAGGAGGGTAGAGATGGGGCATCCCTGCCGTATCGAACGGCAGATAGGTACCAGCCCTGCTAATCATCCATTGACTTGGACACGTGAACTGGCACTGTTGTAAAGACGACGGATGACGTCGAGAAGCGGAGGGGGGATGCCCATTCGGGTTGCCACCGAAAACAGGAAACGATGGTGCACTTTATCGAAGGCGCTGTCGAAGTCTATAGCGACGACTGCTGCACGGAGTCTGCAGGCTGCCGCCATCGCAATTAAGTCGCGGCATTCCCCTGTGGCAGTCTGTATGTTAACCTGTCCTCCAGGCGTCGTTTGCTCTGGCGAGAGGTATGAGGGAGTATTGTTCGGAGCCGCATTGTCAGTAAGCGCGCGAGAATCTTGTAATCGGCATTGAGTAGGGTGAGCGGTCTGTAACTCGTGACCATCGAACCACGGGCTGGTTTGTGTACTGGTATGATGATGACCTCAGCAAAGGTGGGTGGGATTGCTTCGTCAGATGTCATCAGCTCTTGATACATAGTCGTCCACCGCGGTGCCATGAGGTCCCGAAAGTTACGGTAAAACTCAATCGGCAAGCCGTCAATGCTGGGCGATCTGTTGACAGCGCCCTTGGCGATTGCGTTGTTGACTTCGTCTCGCGTGACCGCCACTCTCAAAGCATCCGCCTCCGTGTAGGGGAAGGTGCACGCGACGTAATGCAAAATGGAGTCGTCTGCTGCAGTATCTGCATCTTCTTCACTGTAAGTACGACAGTAGTGCTCGACGAATGCGTGGACGATGTCATTCTGAGTGGTCACCTGCGTGCCACGAGGCGTGGTCAGAGTGCTGATGATTTGCCGACGACGCCGTCGTTCGTCGGACACTATATGATGCATGAATGGAATTTCTAAACCCGCGTGATCGTGGCGTCGCGTCCGTATCACCACCCCTTGCAATTTCCGGCGTGCCAGCGCAATTATCTTCGCCTTAGTTCTTTGCCGTTCCAACTGGTTGTCTGGGGTTGGCGGTTGAGCGTCCAGATCTCGGAGAATCGCATAATAGAAGTCAACGGTGTTGCGATGCCAGTCGGTCATGTCCTTCCCGTATCTCATTAGTGTCCTCCGGATCGCCGGCTAGGCGCAGTCCAACCACCATGTCAATGTCGAGCGGTAGCGGGGAAGGCGTCGATCACAGGTTGTCCACGTTTCAGTGACTTGTCGGCGACATGCCAGGTCATGCAGGTGAGAAGTATTGAGTTTCCATGGCGCACGGCTGCGCCATACTGATTGCAGCGGAAGGAGGACCATACAGATATAAGTGCAATGGTCGGAAAAGGCTAGCAGCCAGTGTTCGGCGCCCCATATCGCAGATCTAAGAGTTTGTGAGGCATATATCCTGTCTAGTCGGCTTGCGGAATGACTGGTAAGAAAGGTATGGCCAGAACAGTCGCTGTGTTGAACTTCCCAGGTATTGTGAAGCAGGAGGTCTTGCACCACTATACGTAGTTCCTGGGATGTAGTATAGTGGGGAATCTGATCTTTAGGATGCAGAACGCAGTTGAAATCACCTCCTAGCATGCAGTGGTCATAACGCCCTAAAAACAGGTGAGTGATTTCCTCGGAATAAAGCTGGGCTCTTTCATGCCGTCGGTCAGTGCCTGAGGGAGCGTAGACATTAATGATGCGTGTCCCCATCACAGTGAGTGCCATGCCTGGAGCTGATGGAAGGAAGGCTACGTCGGTCACAGAAACCTTGTGGCGGACGTAGATGGCCACTCTGCGACCCATAGGATCACTCGCGGAGGCGTGGGCGGTATAGCCATTGATATCCGGCAGAGTAGCCAAGTGAACTTCCTGCAGAAGGGCGAAATCAATATCCGAAGCCCAGAACATCTCCTGCATAAGGCGGATTTTCACCCTGGAACGGATGTTGTTGGTGTTGATGGTTGCTACCCGGTAGGCCTGGTGGCAGACTGCTGGAGACTGGTCCACTCAGACGTCCGCGCAAGGGCTCGGGCGTCGCAGCGGAATGTTATCCCGCTGGCCCACAGGGAATCCTGGAGAGTATGATTAGTGGTTCGGCCCCGATGGCGCAGGGTCCCGTAACGGATCCTGCTCCTTGACCTCCTCCTCGGGCCACGCAATGGAAGTGGGCACTGGTGTATCGTCCATTTTGTTTGCAGAAGACGTTGTAATGGTGTGTGGTGTAGTGTCACCTGTGATACGTTCATGATTTAGTTCAGTGTCAGCACGGGGCGCAGGCACACCGCGCTCATAACGTCTTCGTCAGCAGTAGCGGGTTCTGGGGCCTTGTGCTGGTCGACAGTTGCGGCCTCCTCAACTTGTAAAGTCTCCTCCTGGCCGGAAACTGTGCGACGTCTTCGCTTGCGACGTTTCGGAGAACGTTGTTTCTTTGTGCGACCCTCCGTGTCCGACGACGGAAGGGAGTCGCGTCGCTCTGGCAGGAAGGCCGCTGTAGGCACGATGAGCGAGTCGATCTCCATCGTGTTTCCGAGGTCAGGGTCAGCGTCTGGTTGCGTCGGCATCGTCGGAGCGGCGTCGATGGCCGGCCGAGGCGGCGAGCCGTCTGAGGTGCTCTCCGTCGGTGTCTGGTCGGGCTCGTTAGTGGCGTCGTTGTTGGCGCCCGGGCGACGTTGCAAAGCGGTAGGAGAAGCTAGAGCAGTGGCGTAGGTCACCGGTAGCACTGTAGGTTGCGACGTGGGTGGTTCTTCGGGAGCTGGAAGTTGCGTAATACGCAGTTGTAAGCATTCGGATCTAAGGTCGCCTTCTTTGCCGCACCCGGAACAGGTCCGACGCTGGCCGTCGTATATAATTATTGCACGGCATCCGCCGATCTGTAAATAGGGCGGGACGTGGCTTCGGAGAGCAATGGTGACCTGTCGGACCCCGTTTAGGACAGGATACGTCCGAAACTGTGTCCACTTCCCCGCAGTGTGGCCATGGACTGTGCCGTATGGGCGGAGTGCCGCGACGACTTCCTCAGCAGGAAGTTCGAATGGCAATTCGAAAATGCGTATCGTTCGCATACCTAAGCCTGCGTGGTCGACGGTTACCTCTCCCACATTGCCATCAGCATGACTGAAGCGGAGCCCCTGTTTGGTCTCACGTAGGATGCGTTCGCAAGTCGCGTCGTTAACGATTTTAACATAGACCGTGCTGCTCACGATTGACAAACGTATGCCGATAATATCGGTCGCTGGGATCTTCACTTCCTCTCGCAGAAAACGTTCCACCTCGAGTGCTTTGGGTCGAGCATAATCGTTGCAGAAAGTAAATCGGAGTGTAGATTAACGGTAACGGTTCGCCATAGATCTTACACGGATGCCGGCACTTAAGTAACGGCGGTCAGAAAGTAAACAAGGCGAGCTCGCGCTCCGCACGCGGTCAACACGGACGCGTCCGCTTTGTTGCCCTGCCGAAGGCAGACTGTGCTGAGCTAACGTACCGTCACCATTCAGCTCCAGACGCTTCAGGTTACAATGGCCACGCACAGATATATATTCGACGACCGAAATTATTTTGCGATTTTCGCTGTAACGCTTGAGAAGTACGCGCTACTGCTTACACATCTTGTTGTCCTCATGGAGTACTACGAGTGTACGAAGTTTACAGTAAATCCGCGTTCCAAACGTCGTGGCGTCCGCTTGTTAGAGTAATTAGTTAACCACTAGTCTACACAGTTAAACACACAGATGTAGTTCACTTCTCTGCAGAACCACTTGAAAAAAAAAAAAAAAAAAAAAAAAAACAGAAACTAAATTACTGTACATCAGACAACTGCTATAGCTGCTACTGCTGGTGGTGCATCTGTTCGGCTTGGCGTCTGCCGGTATAGTCAGTTTCTGAATATTCTAAACAAACAAGAAGGTCAACTACTTTGTTTTTTAATCCCTTGATATTCTGATGCAATATACTAAAACTATTTTAACTGTACTATTATGAGAATCTTGTGATATACTAATATTATTTTTCACTGTAATTTTATGAGAGTCTTGTGATATTTTTACATCTTTAGTACCTACTTTTCTGAGATTCTCATTAAGCTTTATTTCATTCACTACTGAATCATTGGACACTGATCTTAGCCTAAAAAAGAGGTTCTCCCACGAGTTTCAGTGTCCCCCCCACACCACGCCACCCCTCTAAAGATTTTGCTATTGCCCTGGGTAGTTTACCTCTCCCTTTTCTATTGAGATGCAAAGCATGCCTTGTGAAGTCCCAGCTACCTATAGCATCAACAGGAGCCAAACCTATGCCTGTCAATGTTTCCACCAAAATCAGCTGATCTAACTCCATATTGACTCTCCTGACAGAACTGTTCAGCTGGGTCTGATCATTCCTCTTCCATGGCGACTACCTAGCAACAGAACTTTCCTCGTTCTTTCTACTTTTTTTGAAACACTTGGTTTCCTGGTGAAAGTGTGTTGAGTATAAACTACAGTTACATCTACCTGAGCCTCTTCGTTGGTTAACTGAGGTATCATGGCAAATTTATTGTTTGTGCCAATGATGAAACTGTCAGATACTGTTCTTTTTCTGTGGCCCCTTTTCCTTACTACCACTTCCCATCTGTAGTCAATATCCCCCCCCCCCCCCCCAACCTCGTCAGCTCCTCCCCACTCCCCAGTACTATCCAATTCAGCCTTAAGTGCTGTAATTTTCACTTCCTGTTCTGCTGCTTTCCTAGCCTTTGAACGTACTTTCCAATACCATGGAAGAGACCCTTTACTTCTGTAACTCCCGTGCCACTACATTCACCCCAGAGTAATTATCTGCTACAATAGCTGCTTAGAACCATTGAACTAACTTTCCTATGGCAACTCAAACACTGTCTTGTCACTTATGGAGGTTTAAAATCTAGTTACAAAATTCATCTAGACAATAACAGTAATATTCTATTAACTACATATCTCAAGAGTCTCTTAAAATTAGGTGTACCACTATTATATATGCATTCTATTAATATAGTACCGTAATGCACTTAAAATAACGTTAAAACTCAAAACTTGTATACCCGAAAAATTAGACCTAAGATAGTGCATGAGCGACAGGGCCTTAACGCGTTTTGAAAAGAAATAGAAGATAGTACTAAAAACCTTTAATTCCCCGACCAGATACGGCACTACTAAATATATGTGTAACGAAAACTACCTAAATTCTTCACTTAATACTTACTCAAACGTCTTAAATTTGTATGAAAACCTACATCTAAAGTACGCGGACACGGGGCCCTTCAGATTTTTGTTGTTGTTGTTGAGAATTACGTTGAAACAAGTGAAACCTTCAATAGATAAGATGAAATTAGTTCTAATTAACTTCCTTGTGGTGTAATACTAACGTAATTGACAGTTATTACACTATCAACTACTCATCGTCACGAGCTCAATATTCAAGCGCGTGCTGCCTTGTCAAGCTTAATTAAGTAGGGTAAGGTAAATGTAAGCCTATTCAACGGAGAAAAACTTTTGTATTGAATAAAATCATGCAATATAAACAGTAAAACAATAAAGTTAAATACAGTTTTCAGAAAAAATAACTGTTTCGTTATTTGTACAAATCTAACGTAAGTAAGTACGTACGGCATGGATGATGTGCTTCCCGATGATGAATCTGCAGCAATATAGTACACCTAAATAGAAGAAACAGCTGTCATGTATTACTGAGTGAAGATGGAAGGAATTTAAGATTGTATAATGTCTTTCCACTGTTATATTTTCCCAACAGAAAGACACGTATCTATTTGTTTCGTACATTTCGTTTTTGCGTTACCAGCAACTTGTCGTACCATTGTCTTGCAACTTTGGAGTGTTTTTTTTTTCATTTGAATTTCTACCTAAATTTTTCGAAGTGCTAGAATGCATTATAATGTTTAGTACACTAAGGAATTAATTTATTGTATCGATTGTTTGATCAAAGACTTGATGGCGCGAAATTTTTCATATTGCTACTTTCTGTGATTCATAGTTACAAAAATATAGTACCTGTTGTATTTCAAGATTGGATACTTTCTGAATCACGTATTCCGAATTGGAGCGTATGTTAGTAAAATATGACGTAAATATAAGGGTGTAACATCGATTTTATGGGTTTCCCAAATATTTTAGTGATTCTTCAACTGCGTTCGTCGTTGGATTCTTGCGCAGTGGTACAATTTACATGTGGGTGATTGCCGGTTGTGGTGGAAACGGGAGACAATATTCGCGTTAAATTTTGATTAGAAATTGACAATATAGATCGTAATTGAATGAAAATGAATCCCGAAGTTACAATGGAACTAATTCAAGTGTTGGAGAAGACTGTTTCGCCAGGTATGTGTTGGAATAAGCAATTCGTCTTTAAAAGTGTGTAGTGATATTCGTTCAAATTCGTTGATGATGTCTCATGGCAATTCAGCCATGGGGCGAGGGAAGAGATATTTTACAATTCTTTTTTTAAAGTTGATGCTTGGGTGATGAAAGTACCACCAAACTTTCTTCTGCGATGTAATGCATTGCATTTTCATGTATAACTCAGTAGAAATCATTTTTTTTATTTTCGTCAATGTCACCTAATGGACAATATTTGACTGCTTTTGACGTACTTTCTTTTTCTGTTTCTAGATAAAACTGAATTGGAACAGGCACAAAATTATCTGGAACAAGCGGCACAAACAAATTTGGTATGCAAACCATGACGTTTCTCCAGCAATCTCAGTATTTTCTTGTAGACTGGTATACTTCAAAAGTTTTTGAAACTGTTTGTAAACTGCTTTGTACACAAACTAACATTTAGGCGACCCTCATACTATTGTATGTGACCAGATTATGATAATCAATCCACTGCACAACATCTGTCAATATGGATGAGTTTGATAAGTGTAGATGAATCTGCTACACACTAGTTTTGGTTTACAGTAAGTCTACAGACAGATAACAAAACTTAGGTTTCCTAGTACATGTTTTCGTAGCCATTTCATGTCCACCCGACGATTAGAATAATTTCTCGAGTGGAACAGTGGTCAGATTTTAGTTCTGAAGTCTTTATCTTCTGTGCTTGTTCTAATGAACTCCTGTTATAGGAATCCATATTTCTTTGGATAGATATTGTATTCATTGATGTTATTAATACTCTCATTGTGCAGTATTAGTAGTATGAGATCTCTGTGGAGTGCTTATGCTGTACAAATGGTTGACTTATTTATAGCCCCAGGTAATTATTTGATGTTTAGAGTCATCATTTTTGTGAAGATCTGTTCATAAAGCTTCACGTCTCAATATATTCCTCCACACCAGCAGTGCTGGCTATTTTGTAATTTATTTGTCACTCACAGTTACGTGCTACACTACTTTTGATACACCAGCATTCTCCCCCAGATAAGTGTCATAACATTTCTTAAATGTTGTGTTGTCTGTTTGTTACTTATTGTAAACTGTTTGAATATAATTTTTAATCATTGGATGAAATGTGTTATAAATGAGACAATGTAGATTTTGAGGATGAGGAATAAGAGATTAATGTTCAACATTGCATTGACATTGAGGTCATTAGAGATGGAGCACAAGCTCGGATTAGGGAAGGATGGAGAACAAAAGTGGCCATGCCCTTTTCAAGGCACCATTCCAGCATTTCACTTCAGTGATTTAAGGCAATCTCAGAAAGTCTTGTCAGGATGGGCAGGCATGGGTTTGAACCATTGTCCCCCTGAATGTGAGTCCAGTGTGCTAACCACTGCGCTATGCTGCTTGCTTAGTTTTTGAAATCGGGTGTTAATGAACTTCGGTTTGGTTTCATTTTGCTTTAGGGCGCTAAAAACAACTGGGGTCATATGCGCCCAAGTCAAAAGTATAGAACACAAAGACTGTACGTCAGTCCCTGTTGACATAATGGAAGACAGCTAAAAACAGGCATGTGGTGAACGGGCCAATAAAGAAGTCATTCAGAAGAGGAGTTAAAGGAGGACTGTAGGGAGTGCTTTATAGTAAAAGCTTACCATGTGCTATCCATACACTGTCTTGTATGTTAACTACTGCTGCTTTTCCTGAGAGTGATGGTTGGCATTGTGAATGGTAGAGTGGCAACCAACTGGGAACATGCAAGCTTATGAGACAAAGCAGTAGTGGTTTGGGTAAAACATGATTGCATGTGGCAAATGAAACTGCCTCTTTGCAATTTAAATTAAGATTGTGAGATACACTACGTATCATTGTCACTGGCAGTACTTTGTATTTATGTGAAATTTAGTATGTGTGCAGTAATTTAGTGCAAAACTGTAGTTACATATATATGGTAATTCAAATGTGAGGAACTCTTGGGAAATGAAAGGCCATCGACACAATGCAAAAACTTCATGTTTAATAATATGGGAATTATATGGTTAAGAGCTTGTATTTGACTTTCTGTTACTTTCTCATAGGTGTCTCCAATTGGACAAGACAAATTGTCAGCATCTGCACTGGATTGTGCACAAATGCTGTGTGTGGACAGCCTTTCATAAAGTTTAGCTGGATTCGCTCTCAGCTGTTATGAAAAAAGTTGGTGCGTACGGAAAAGAAACATTTTTGATGTGGGAACTGTTTAGAAAAATCCGTGCTGTCATGGTCATTATAATACATAAAAACACTAATATTTTAATAACAAACCTGAAATCAGTACTGTCCATCCAAAACGAGCCGTAATATTATACTTGATGAGAATTTAATAACATGTTTACTCCTACCATACCATATGCCTGAAGATATATTTAAAGGAAAAGTTACTGAAAACAGACTGCTGCATAAGAATGATTTTAATCAACATATCTCTGTTTTTGTTTAAAAAAGGAGAAAAGTAATGCTACACAAAGCGATTGCACTAGAACAAATTCACTCTCATTTTGTAATTTCAGCCATTTATATTCATTGGCCTACATAGAAGGAACATATTTAAGAAAAATAAATTTTATTTGGTTTAAAAAATATGTTTTAACTTCTCATAAAACCAAATGGTAGAACAGAAGAGACCTTTACAGTGGCATCAGTTTCATCGTTGTAACATCAGTAATTTTGAAGTTGTTTACATTTTCTTTCATATCATTCTCAGAATAGTGAGCAGTTACCATTTCTTGAAGTTAAACATCAGTCGAGTATTGAGTATTTGTGTTTACTCCATAGGTACGTCCATACAGTAAACAAACATAATAAATTTTTCCACTCATTATGCTCTAATGTATGATTTAATATGTGCTGATCCTTAAGTATAATTCTAACAGTCACAGCTTAGTGTTAATTAGATAAAACTTGGGCAAATGAATTTTAGGTTATTTTTGGGAGACACTTCAGTGATCGGTAGTTATTAGCTTCCTAAGGTTTCACTGCTTTTTTGGATGTATGATAAGACAAAATTGTTAATTTATGTGGGTTGTGATTAAATTAGATACAGTATTCAGGATGTGGAACATGTCAGAACAATAAAATTATATATTAAATATTTACAAAGCTTTTCACAGTTCCGTGTATACATACTAAACTGCATAAGATAACTAACAGACCAGTTTAGCCAAGGCTTGGCAGAACAGAAACAGTTGATGTGGAGTTTTTAGACAGTTCATGCTACTGAAGCTGTGTTGAACTCTGGTATTATGTAGCTTTGTGTGACATACTTGTTAACATGTGCATCTTTTGGTTCGTCTAAGAAATCCATCTGTGGAGTACTGTACTAGGAGTAGGTTACAATTAATTTTTTAGGCTCCTATTAAAGTTCACTCTATTAGTATCACAAACTTTTTGTGATTGCAAGCAAACTGTTGAAAATGTGTATTCATGAGCATTGGACAGTTTTGTTTGAATAGCTATCACACATTTTTAGTTATTATTCATAGCAAAAGTTTAATCAAACAAGTAATAAAGGTTTTTTTTTTACATCAACTTCACTAAGAGCTGGATAAATAATGTTTAGCAACTGTTGTTATTGTCCACTCTTATTTCACAAAGCCCACCTCTCCCAACTCTTCATAATAGTGAAAACCATCTCAGAGTTAGGCACACATTTGTAACACTTTGAATGAGGAAAGGTGCTTTGAAAGGTATGAAGAGGTATTAGTTAATTAGCTTTAATAACCACTAAATCAATGAAATGCTAATATCATTAGTTCCGGTCTCAGTTTCAAATGGAGACAGTTTATATTGAGATGTTTGGAGTTCACATACAGCAAAGCATCACCACTTTGTTTTTGTTATCAAATACCATGGCATCATTTCACACTGTGTGGTATTCCTCCTGCTAAACAGTCAATAAAATCTCTAGGATCTTGCTGCATCATAATAACTGTAGTGGGTATTACTACTGTCTAAGAAGACAAAAATGTAAGATTTTAAGTTAGTAATATAATTTTATGAGCTTGACAAGTAAAGTTTTTTGTAATTTAAAATAATCTGAAATATCTTACTATCGAAACCTGCAAAGACCGTGATGTGTGAGAGATGTCTGTGACTATACCATTTAAAAGAATCCTTTTTTAATGATGTATTCCATAAGGTGGTAAGGAGAATTTTTATATATGTGGGTCATCATATTTCAAAACACAAAAGAGTGGTTTTTCTCGTGGCATTTGGCAGTGACAACATTAAGCAAGTAGTTCAGAATTGATGAATTGTATGCTGTGAGGAATGGTAAGTTAATTTTGAATCTTAAGAAATATGTGAACCGTTAATTGAAAATTGGTTTGTGAAATTTCTACAAAACGTTTATCAACCGATTGTATTGTATGTTAACCGGGGGCATTGAAATGATGGAGAAGCTCGGTCCCCGTCGCAGCCGCAGTGGACCGTCGTCGTCCACGACGGCTACCGCAGTCCACTTCACCCCTCACTTCTTTCAGGGTTATTGTGCGATTCGACCCCCCGGTGGACCCCTCACCCACCCCTCAGAGAATGTCTCACACCAGACGAGTGTAACCCCTATGTTTGCGTGGTACAGTAATGGTGGTGTATGCGTACGTGGAGAACTTGTTTTTGCAGCAATCGCCTACATAGTGGAGCTGTGGCGGAATAAGGGGAACCAGCCTGCATTCGCCGAGGCAGATGGAAAACTACATAACAACCGTCCACAGACTGGCCAGCTCACCAGACCTCGTCACAAGTCCACCAGGCGGATTTGTGCTGGGGACCAGGCGCTCCTTCCCAATCCGGGAAGTCATGCGTTAGACCACATGGCTAACTGGGCGGGCTTATCAACAGATTACTATATGCAACTAATGATTGATTTTTGTTTTGGTCAAGTTTGGCACTGTAAATGTAAAAATAAGGATCACTTTCAGGCCAAGTAGTTTGTATGAAGAGGAGCTGATTTTTAAGACAAAATACACGTTATTTGAAAGAACATTAATTACGTATCTTTTTGAAAATTTTCTCAGTATTGCTCAAAAGGATAAAAAAACCTATGTGCCCGTAGTTAACAAGAGCTAACTGCCCTTATAAAGTGCAATAGAGAAAAAGTGCTGTGCAATCTTTTTACTTCTTCTAGGGTGAGTTCCTGAAAACCTTATCAGATATACTGCATCATGGTGGCAATAGTCCGGTGGCGAGAATGGCAGCTGGACTGCAGCTCAAGAATACTCTTACATCCAAGGACACTGCTCTTAAGACACAGTACCAACAGAGGTGGCTTGGTTTTCCAGAGGAGACCAGAAGTTATATTAAGAAGAATGTGAGTGGTGTTGCCTTCTTGATTAGAGACATGATGTTTGAAGTAGTACTGATATATTCGTTATTATTGAATTTACTTTTCTAGATATTAGCTGCTTTAGGAACTGAAAATAACCGTCCAAGTTCAGCTGCTCAGTGTGTGGCCTACGTGGCAGTTGCAGAATTACCTGTTGGGCAGTGGCCAGAATTGATTGGCATTATGGTTAATAATGTTATCAGTGCAACGAGTACAGAAATGATGAAGGAAGCAACACTCGAAGCCATAGGTTACATATGCCAAGATATTGTAAGTATTCAGATTTTGTATTCTTCGTGTATCTGCTGTAAAATTCATAGCTAATAAACCAGTTTACTTTCAGGAACATGAAGTGCTGGTTTCACAATCTAATCACATACTTACTGCAATAATTCATGGAATGAGGCAAAATGAACCAAGTAACAGAGTCAGATTGGCTGCAACGACTGCTCTTCTCAACTCTTTGGAATTCACCCGAGCAAATTTTGACAAGGAGGTTTGTAAAAAAAAGACAGTATTTTATCTTCATTTGGTAATGATTGGATGGTATACCTGATAGGCATAGATACAAAGCTCAAGATTTCTTGCTATTGTGATTTATAAAATGTAATATTTTCTTGTGCACTCAAACCATCCATTCTTCCGTTTTTTTAGTCGGAGAGGAACTTCATCATGGAGGTTGTGTGTGAAGCCACCCAATCACAGGATACTCAAGTGCGAGTTGCAGCTCTTCAGTGTCTGGTGAAGATAATGTCACTTTATTACCAGTATATGGAGCCATACATGGGGCAGGCATTGTTTCCAGTAAGTGCATTCATTTGTCTGAAAGTTAATGAATCCATGGCATTCCCTGAAAAATTGATTTCTTTCTGTTGTATAGTTGAGTTTTTGTTACCTATGTAAATCAGTTTTCCTGTATTTAATTGGAATGTGGTAAGAAGCATAGAAGTTGTACTAGTGACATAATAACAGCTGTCTTCAGAAAGGTTAGTATGTAGAAATTGCTTAAATTGTCTCTTGAAAGGTAGGGAACCATACACACTACATAGCAAGAGTGCTGTCAGACCCTTAATTTCGCACATAGGCTAACACCTATTCCCCGATTAGTGTTACATGTAGTTAGTGGGTACCTGAAAATGTGGCATGCATTTTTTTGGTGAAACTAATATCTGTGTTTGATGAAATTAACATCAGTTTTGTGAAAGTGATTATGCAGATAAATTTAATGCTGTTTTGTCGTGACCCAATATTCTTTTGGATGTTTGAGATTTTGATTACTGCTGGCATGGCTGAAGAAATAACCTTAATGGTTCGAGGAGAGTGTTGCTTTTGCAGAAGTTTTTTCTGAAACTTTTTAAAATTCTTTCAACAAAGTGACGTTGTGCTCTGATTTGTTTGTTGGTTTCTTGGTTTACACCCAGTTCAACAACTACAAAATCTGCAGAACACTGATTTCAAATCTGTAGCTTTAAAGTTGTTTGGCATATTGCAGAGTCGTGCCATCTGCATTTGTAGCCATGCAACCCATACGTGACAACACTACAGTTAGAACTGACATGGTACTTGGAGTGGAAGGAGAACAAAACATAATTTTATTCACTCATTACGGGAAGACTTGCGGTGGGGTTGCTGATGTGAGCAGCTGAATTGATAGAAATTGAAAGAAGTTTACCAGTTTTGAATTCAGATTGCTACAAAGTGTAGCCAGCAGACAAGTGTTTGTTTCTTTGGAAGTGGTTTGTATCTGACAGACCATTCAACCACACAAACATAGATATCACAGCTTGCCTCAGTTCTTCAAAATTAGTATTTTCAGCTACACAATCTGTGTAATAACTTGTTTCACCTTGCTCTTAATCTCAAGATGCCTCATACTCTTCTGAATAACTAATGTGTAACATTTTCTGCATGCATTTGACCCTCTGACAATAGTTTTATGACTGCACCTCCACTGCAACTGATCTGCAACATATTGGAATGATCTCACATGTGAAAAATATACTCTTGGGCAAAATACGAGGGTAATCCCAAAAGTAAGGTCTCCTATTTTCTAATAATTACATAGACCTGTTTATTTCTACAATGGTTTACATCAGTTTACAGCTTAAACATTTAGCTATTTATTGACAGAATCGCCATTTCTGTCGATACGTTTTTGTAGATACTGTGGCAGTTTTTGTATGCCCATGTCATACCAGCTTGCTGTCATGCTGTTCAGAAAGTTACGAACCTCTTATTTCACATTGTCATTGGAGCTGAATCGCTTTCTGGCCAAATTTTCTTTTAACTTAGGGAACAGGTGATGGTCACTGAGTGCCAAGTCAGGGTTATAGGGTGGGTGATTATGTTCCACTGAAACTCTTGCAGTAGAGCAACGGTTTGCCGATCGATGTGCGGGTGAGCGTTGTCATGGAGAATGTGTACGCCCTTGCTCGACATTCCTCTTCTCCGGCTCTGAACTGCCCGTTTGAGTTTTTTCAGAGTCTCACAGTACCTGTCAGCGTTAATTAATTGTGGTCCTAGTGCTCAGCCTTCAACACTGTTTCCTCAGAAACTGAAAGTCTCCCGCTCCTTTGTTTGTTGTGAATTTTGGACCGACCAGCTGCAAGCTCTCTACACCAATTACGAACATTTTTGACATCCATGCACGACTCGCCATACACTTCTGTCAATTGGCGATGAATTTCAATCGGCGCAGTGCCCTTTGCGTTCAAAAACCGAATAACTGTGCGCAATTCGCACTTGGCGGTAACATCCAACAGGAGCTCCATTCTCAACAGCTGCCAAGCCAAGACCGAGCGCCTCAGCGCGGCGTGCACATGTTGAAACACAGCGCGTAAAGCACTCTTCATAACAGTGTGACCAACTGCCACACAAACAGAGTTCTGTACTTATATAAAAAATAGGAGACCTTGCTTTTGGGATTACCCTTGTACTCCCTCCAATTTAAAATAAAAGATTAAATAAAAGACTAACTTTTACGATCCAGCTGCAAACCATTTTTCTTCTCACATAACATCTTGTTGCAGTATTAGGTGGGAAATTGGAAATACCCAGACACTGAAAAAGAGTGTGACCTTACCAGTTACTCCCCTGTATAATTTATCAGAATTTTTGTACTTGAGAGAGGAAATTTGGTTATCACTGATGTTTTTATAATACGGGGTTTTATTTTTCCAGTATATTGGCAACTGAAAGTACTCGTTGAAATATTAAAAGTTTCGTGAATTCTGGGTATGGAAGTAAAATCATTCCACATAAAGTGAACCAGGGTCTGTACTCAATTTCAGAATCAAATGAAATTTTATCGAAAGTTTCTCCAGTGTCTTGCTTTTATATGTATATGTACAGTTTCAGCTCAATATTCCTTTGGTTCCATTTCTACAGTCTCTTATAGAGACAAAGTTTGTACCTCCTACAAGCATGCCAAAGAGCTAACTTCGGATAACTTTTATGAAAGGTACTCTTAACTTAAAAGCCCTTGCTGTTGTGCACTTGGAAAAACTGTGTCGAATAAGAAAATATTACTGATCAGGTTTTTAAATACATCAGGTGACAGCTGTGCTTTTTCAGAAATGCAGAAAATTCGCTGTACGACTTGGAGACACCATCTGTAACAAACCATAAATTAATGATATGAATATAATAGAGGGAAACATTCCACGTGGGAAAAATATATCTAAAAAGAAAGATGATGAAACTTACCAAACAAAAGCGCTGGCAGGTCGATAGACACACAAACAAACACAAACATACACACAAAATTCTAGCTTTCGCAACCAATGGTTGCCTCGTCAGGAAAGAGGGAAGGAGAAGGAAAGACAAAAGGATATATCCTTTTGCGAAAGCTAGAATTTTGTGTGTATGTTTGTGTTTGTTTGTGTGTCTATCGACCTGCCAGCGCTTTTGTTTGGTAAGTTTCATCATCTTTCTTTTTAGATATAAACCATAAATTATGATTTTTTAGAGAATTGGTAATAGGACATAACACCTATGCTGTTGTCTTGTACTTTTTGTAAAGTAGCCTCTGTCCTTCCTTTACTCTCCAAACTGACCTTCTGTATCAAGTTTGATGAAAACATTTTGGGTGGTTTTGGGACCCTTATCTCAACTGTGTATTCTTTTCATCTTTTTATCTTGCTATATCCTGAAAGAGAATTCCTTCAGCTTCAGAAGCAGAAATTTTGTCCCGTGTCTGCTTATAGCTGACAAGAATCGCTGAAAGTTATTACTTTTCGTATTCATTGGATATGTTTGAATATGATAATGAGCAAACAAAGTAAAATCGGTGAAAACTGCTTTTGTGTCAATAAGAACACTAAGTATATTCAAGTACAAATAAACTTCCAGACTATAAGCTGCAATGAAAAAACACCTACCTACTGATGAAATTACCCCCAAAAGTTTTTGCGATTTCATCCTTCAATAAATTTCATACGACGTTGTGTAAGACATCGAAAACATTGAATATGTTGGCAAGACATTGCTTGACCATTGTTTAAATCTTGCTGTGTCTGGAAAGAGTATCTTTTAAGCTTCAGAAGCTGTATAGTTAAATTTTATACCACTGCCTGCTTATGGATGAAATGATCCAAAAAGGTTTTGTAAATTCATTATTGGCTTTATTCCCCCAACAAACATTATTTGAGACATTATTGAAAACATTGTTAAAACTTGATAAACCATTTCTTGAAGGGATGTGTGTATTTATGTAACTGTCAGTTCCTATCTTATGATTAGCTTGAATTTAGAAAACTTAATGGGTGAACCAATCTGGTTTTTTTGGGATATAAATCAAGAACTGCCAGCTGCCATCTTTTCTTGCAGTCAAGATGAGACTGATTTCACAATCCTTCGCCATTTTATTGTGGTAAGGTAGCTTAAGCCACTGAAAGAAATGTCGTATTTGGACAGTGATCTTTTAAAAACTTAGATCTGGACTTGCATTTACTGAAGACACCCATACTCGTTCGTATCATTATGCCCTGTGGATGATGAAATTTCAGTTTCTCCAAAATACCTTCGGTAATCCGTTCGGGAAAACAAGAGGATTTACATCCAGTTTTCATTTCTCATGTTGAAAAACTGAAACTGTTGACCAATAAAGTTCTCAAGTTTAACCAGATGCTTTGTCCCAGATGTAGACAAGAATTTGCTCATAAGAAATTAAAGGCTTAGGGTGAACAGGAGTCACTGTTTGATGATTAGATGGATGCACTTGACACTTGTTGCACAATGAAGACTTCCTTAGCAACTTGTGGGAGTGTCACTTTCAGAGCTCGAACAAATTAGCAGTAAGGATTCAATGGGTTACGTATGGCAGAAAGTTAAAGCACAAGATTCCATCATGAAGACTATGCAAGCAGCTGCTTGTGAGAGTTCTACTAATGCGGGAAATACACATTGAAGCAGTGCCAGAAATGTAAGGATGTTAAAGTGTATTATTCATATCACTCCAACGAAGTTCAAATTTTGACTCTGGCTTTTAGCAGCTGGAATATAAAAAGAGCAGCAAAAGAACTTCGTGTTTCTGTGAGACTGGTGAAGCAGGCAAGGAAACTAAAGATGGAGTCTGGCATTTTGGCAGTACCTGCAAAACAGAAGGGAAAAAGACTCAATGATAAGATCACACATAAAGTAATCAGGTTCTTCAAGGTGAAGTTTCATGGCTGTAATGAAACAAAAATGGGTGTAAGAGTGGATGTTTGAAAAAGTCTGTAAGCAGAAATGCCTCCCACATCGTAACTTAAAAGAAATACTCATAGCTTATTATAAGGAATATGACAGTGATTTGAGGTTCCCAGAACTTTGTGAAATGGGGCCACAGTGGTGAATTACAATTGGTGCTTTTGGTACACAGTTCGTGTATGTGTAACACATCAAAATGTCAAACTAAAGTTGGCAGAGACACCTATTACGGATGAAAATTGGTGAATACAAGGAACTACCAACAAAATGGAGAGATGTGTGGAATGAAGACTGCATGCTACAATGTTGAGGACAGTGTGCTGGAAACATGAGCTGGAGGCTCATCTGGGTAATGTTTTTCAGAGAATATTTTCCAGACAAAATGATAGAATACAAACAGTGAGTACATACTGATAGGGTACACTTAGAGAAGTGATTTTACCCAAAATGGCTAGGAATGTCAGCGACCTTACTCGTGATAATTACTTATGAACAAAGTCACAATTGCAAAAAATAATTTATTTAAATGACCGGTTTTGACACATGCGGTAGGCCATCTTCAGATTGATTGTGCTGTAAATATTATAGAAGTGCACGGTGATTAGGGAAGCCAGTCTTGCATAAAATTTACGAAGATTGAACTAAAAAGGCATGATGTTTTATGCATTTGCTGAGCAGCTGTGTGTTGTCAAGATAACTGTGGCTAGTGGCTGTACTGCCATATGTTAAATAGTGCTTTATAGCGCACCAATTTGCTGCATTACGTCAGCTGCAGCCAGTGGGATCTTGTTGTTGTTGTGGTCTTCAGTCCTGAGACTGGTTTGATGCAGCTCTCCATGCTGCTCTATCCTGTGCAAGCTTCATCATCTCCCAGTACCTACTGCAACCTACATCCTTCTGAATCTGCTTAGTGTATTCATCTCTTGGTCTCCCTCTACGATTTTTACCCTCCATGGTGCCCTCCAATGCTAAATTTGTGATCCCTTGATGCCTCAAAACATGTCCTACCAACCGATCCCTTCTTCTAGTCAAGTTGTGCCACAAACTTCTCTTCTCCCCAATCCTATTCAATACCTCCTCATTAGTTACGTGATCTACCCATCCAATCTTCAGCATTCTTCTGTAGCACCACATTTTGAAAGCTTCTATTCTCTTCTTGTCCAAACTAGTTATCGTCCATGTTTCACTTCCATACATGGCTACACTCCATACAAATACTTTCAGAAACGACTTCCTGACACTTAAATCTATACTCGATGTTAACAAATTTCTCTTCTTCAGAAACGCTTTCCTTGCCATTGCCAGTCTACATTTTATATCCTCTCTACTTCGACCATCATCAGTTATTTTACTCCCTAAATAGCAAAACTCCTTTACTACTTTAAGTGTCTCATTTCCTAATCTAATCCCCTCAGCATCACCCGATTTAATTTGACTACATTCCATTATCCTCGTTTTGCTTTTGTTGTTGTTCATCTTATATCCTCCTTTCAAGACACTGTCCATTCCGTTCAACTGCTCTTCAAAATCCTTTGCTGTCTCTGACAGAACTACAATGTCATCGGCGAACCTCAAAAGTTTTTACTTCTTGTCCATGAATTTTAATACCTACTCCGAATTTTTCTTTTGTTTCCTTTACTGCTTGCTCAATATACAGATTGAATAACATCGGGGAGAGGCTACAACCCTGTCTCACTCCTTTCCCAACCACTGCTTCCCTTTCATGCCCCTCGACTCTTACTGTAACAAAAAATATTTATGATGTGCAAACGAACTAACAATTCAGTCAAATGTATATCATTATACAAGTACTGTTGTTTCAATAGTGCAAGTCATCAATAAAAATGCTTAAGTTTACATACAAGTGCATCAATATGAAAAGTTGAGTGAACGTTGAACACCAGATGGTGATGCTTGTTGGTACTTCAAGATGACACCATTTCCATGGAAATGGTGATGTTGGCTGTTGCTTGTCGAAGGCCATACAGTGTCGCCTAGGCAACAATGCTGTACAGCGTGGTCTTTGACATCATCTCCACAGGAACAGCGCAGCCTGCATATATATCTTTCGATGCCAGTAGGCACTATACAACGTTGCCTAGGCAACAGTGTGCTACAGCATGGTCTTTGACAAGTAATGGCCAGCACATCACCATTTCCATGGAAATGGTGCCACCTTGAAGTACGAATGTGCACCACCATTCAACGTTCGCGTAACCTTTTGTATTGGTACACTTCTGTTTAAAGTTTACAACTAAGCAACTATGTTAATGATCTGCACTATTTATGTAAGCAATAGCCCTTGTATAATGACATACATATATCAGATAAATTCTAGTGTCAGATTCCAGTAATCGGCTTGAGAAACTTGCCTATATACATTTGTTTATAGGCCTAATTCACGTAACGTTTTTGGAGAATCAAAGTTAAAGTATCTCGTTTAATTGTGGATCAGGCTCATCAGTGGTTATGTAGGATTTGCAGCAGAGATAGGAAGATAGTGGAACAGGAGGGGAAAATTGCTGCCCTTCAGGCTGAGCTAGATCAGGCTAGGGAAGATCTGGACAGGTTAAGGAGGGAGAAGGGCAAAGAGAGGTGGGAAGTGGCAACAGGTAGCAGAAGGAACAGGCCTAGAACTAAGTCTGACAGTTTTGTGGTGAATGTCAAAAATAAGTTTGACCTGTTGCTTCAGTTAGAAACTAATGAGCCTCAAGCAGAGGTAGGTGTAGACAGGACACAACAAACTTTCAATAGGAAATTGAAAAAGAATGTAGGAGAGTCATCGAAAAGGAAGAAAGTTTTGTTGTTAGGCAGTTCTCATGCCAGAGGTGTAGGCCAGCTTCTGCAGGAGGAATTAGGATCAGAATACCAGGTCACAAATTTTTTCAAACCAAGTGCTAGTCTGGATCAGGTGACAGAGGATTTAGGTTCACTCTGTAAAGGATTTACCAGGGAAGACACCGTGGTTATTGTGGGAGGGCCAGGGAACAGCATCGACAGAGATCCTGGGTACAGTATAGAGTGTGACCTGGTAAAGATTGCGTCAGCATCGAGACCCACCAATGTTGAGTTTGTATCTGTCCTGAGACGCCATGACCGGCCTCATTTGAACTCTTCTGTTGGGAGAGTTAATTTGGAGTTGGAACGGCTGCTTGGGTCGGGTGCGGGGGCTCATATTGGTGTGGTTCCTGTTGATCATCTCAGTAGGTGGGACTATACCAGGCACGGCCTACATCTCAACAGGAAAGGGAAGGGGAAACTGGCTGGGGTAATAGCAGGAAATTTAAAGGGGGGAGGCACTGCCATGAATGGTAAAATACCAGTGCTTACAGGTGTTGGAGCAGCACCTTTTTTAGGATAGGTAAGACAGAAAGATGCCAAGTTCTACGAGAGGTCAGGATTGAAACAAATCTTCAGTTTAGGAAAGAAATTAAACAGCACAATTCTAGCACATTGGATCACCAATCACAGCTATCAATTATAAATTTTCACCAATCACCAGAAATTTTATCTCCACCAAGTTGTATCTCAGTCCTAGGTAATTGCATTGATGAATTAAAGTCACCCAACCCAGTTGACATAATCTGCCTCTCTGAACACCATGTGACCACTGGTATAGGAACTAGGCCTAAGCACAATGAGAAACTCAGACAGGAGAGTACTGCAAATGTTAGAATAAGGAAAGGTTCTCATAAAAGTATAATTAAAAATAATGTAAGTATATTTCATCAAAATATTGGGAGTTTAAAGAATAAAGTAGATGAGCTTCTGGTTTGTTTAGAAGATTTAGAAGCTGAGAATGAAATAGATATACTATGCCTGTCTGAGCATCACATTGTTACTGATATGGATAAGGTAAATGTAAGTGGTTATAAGCTCTCTGCACATGTAATGAGAGAAAATATGGAGAAAGGAGGAGTTGCCATATATGTCAAAAGTTATCATTGTGCAAAAAGTATAGAAACAAAAAAGTTTTGTGTAGAGAAACATGTAGAAGCATGTGCCTGTGAGCTTAAATTAAATAAAGGCACATTTATAATTGTAACTGTATATAGGTCCCCATCAGGAAATTTTCATCTATTTCTGAAAAATTTGGACTCCTTGTTGTGCTATCTGTCAGACAGGGGGAAGCAAATTATTATTTGTGGGGACTTCAATGTAGATTCTCTGAAAGAGGGTAATAGGAAAAATGACCTTGAAGTATTACTCGGTTCTTTCAATTTGACACCCGTTATTGATTTTCCTACTCGGGTGGTAAAGGATAGCAGCTCACTGATAGATATCTTCTTTATAGACCAAGATAAGTTTAACCAGATAAATGCTCAGCCTGTTGAGAATGGTATTTCTGATCATGGTGCACAGCTAGTTACAATATATGACATAGCTCCATTCAGCAATACTAAACAGTCCTCCAAAGTAGTACGTTCAGTCAACGATTTAACAATTGCAAATTTCAGGGAAAGCCTACAGCAGTTAGACTGGGATGAGGTGTACCGTGAACCTGATGCCAATTTAAAATATAATTTATTTCATGACATTTTTGTAAATGCATTTGAAAACTGCTTCCCCAAGAAAATAGTTAAATATACTCGTAAGAAACCTCGTAACAAACCATGGCTTACTAAGGGTATAAAAATATCTTGTAATCGGAAAAGGGAAATGTATCTGACGGCAAGAAAGAGTAGTGACCCAGAAACTATCAAAAATTATAAAAACTACTGTGTTATATTAAGAAAAGTTATTAAAAAATCCAGGAGTATGTGTATCATGTCTGAAATCAGCAACTCTGATAATAAAATTAAAACAATTTGGAATATTATTAAAAGAGACGCAGGTCAACCAAGAGCAGAGGAAGACAGTATTACCATCAAATTGAATGAAAACTTTACGAACAAAAAGTCAGAAGTTGAAAATATTTTTAATAATCATTTTCTAAATGTTGTGGATATAGTAGGATCCAGGTGTTCATTAGAAGATGCTAGGCTGTTAATGGAAGAGGCCATACCTATGCAATGTGATACAATTGAAATCTCACCCACTTCTCCCTCTGAAATTAGGAAAATAATAAACTTACTTAAAAGCAAAAGCTCACATGGAATTGATGGCATTTCCAGCAAAATACTAAAAGCTTGTTCTCAACAGATAAGTAAGATTCTCAGCCACCTGTGTAATAGCTCTCTGGAACAGGGCATTTTCCCTGATAGACTGAAATATGCTATTGTTATACCTTTGCATAAAAAGGGGGATAGATCTGATGTCAACAATTACCGTCCAATCTCCCTTCTAACAGCTTTATCCAAAATTTTTGAGAAAGTAATGTATTCAAGAGTAGCTTCACATATCTGTAAAAATGAAGTACTAACAAAATGTCAGTTTGGTTTCCAGAAAGGTTTTTCAACAGAAAATGCCATATATGCTTTCACCAATCAAATTTTGAATGATCTGAATAACCGAACACCACCCATTGGGATTTTTTGTGATCTCTCAAAGGCTTTTGATTGTGTAAATCATGAAATTCTGCTAGACAAGCTCAAGTATTGTGGCATGAGTGGGACAGTGCACAAATGGTTTAATTCGTACCTAACTGGAAGAGTGCAGAAAGTTGAAATAAGTAGTTCTCGTAACATGCAAAGATCAGCACATTCCTCAAACTGGGGAACTATCAAGAATGGGGTTCCACAAGGATCAGTCTTGAGTCCTTTGTTGTTCTTATTATATATTAATGACTTGCCATTCCATATTCATGAAGAGGCAAAGTTAGTTCTCTTTGCTGATGATACAAGTATAGTAATCACACCTGAGAAACAAGAATTAACTGATGAAATTGTCAATACTGTCTTTCAGAAAATTACTAAGTGGTTCCTTGTAAACGGACTCTCACTGAATTTTGATAAGACACAGTACATACAGTTCCGTACAGTGAATGGTATGACGCCATTAATAAATATAGACCTTAATCAGAAGCATATAGCTAAGGTAGAATATTCCAAATTTTTAGGTATGTCCATTGATGAGAGATTAAATTGGAAGAAACACATTGGTGATCTGCTGAAACGTTTTGAGTTCAGCTACTTATGCAATAAGGGTCATTGCAAATTTTGGTGATAAACATCTTAGTAAATTAGCTTACTACGCCTATTTTCACTCATTGCTTTCATATGGCATCATATTTTGGGGTAATTCATCACTGAGGAATAAAGTATTTATTGCACAGAAGCGTGTAATCAGAATAATAGCTGGAGTCCACCCAAGATCATCCTGCAGACATTTATTTAAGGATCTAGGGATATTCACAGTAGCTTCTCAGTATATATACTCTCTTATGAAATTTGTTATTAACAACCAAACCCAATTCAAAAGTAATAGCAGTGTGCATAACTACAATACCAGGAGAAAGGACGATCTTCACTATTCAAGATTAAATCTAACTTTGGCACAGAAAGGGGTGAATTATACTGGCACTAAAGTCTTTGGTCACTTACCAAATAGTATCAAAAGTCTGACAGATAACCAACAAGTATTTAAGAAGAAATTAAAAGAATTTCTGAATGACAACTCCTTCTACTCCATAGAGGAACTTTTAGATATAAATTAAGGAAAAAAAATATAAAAAAAAAATAAAAATAAAAAATAAAGAAAAACAAAAAACACAAAAAATAAAGTTGTTATATTAACTTAAGTATTTTGTTAAATTAGCCTAATTATGTCATGTATTGGAAAATTCGACTCGTTCCACATCATTACGAAATATCGTATTCATGATCCATGGAACTAGTATTAATCTAATCTAATCTAATCTAATGACCTCATACCTAAGGCAAAGATGCTACGTGTAATCAATCTATGAAAGGTACGGGTCATATTCGTAAACAAACAAATGTAGCATACCATAAATTAGAAGCACATTCATGCAGTTATTTACTTAGTCATGAATTACATTGAAACGAACTGAAGATAACGAAAACCATTAAGAACAAGAATTAAAAACAAATTTTCGTTTCTGGTAAGAAGTATTCTCATAATTTATGCAACTAGAAAAGCAGAGTGAGCCTTTAAATTGCATTACAGTTAAGCACGTGGTGAAGTCATACTGTTATAATATAGTGTTAATATTATATTAATTATTGAATCTAACGGGAGAAGTGCAGGAAAGGTGGGGTTTTAAGTGGGGAAGAACTAGAATGTATCAGAGAAACAGGAAAATTAAAGGAATCGCAACAAATATGAAAGAGTAGCATAAAATGTGGAGAAGCTGACACACTAAATTCTAAAAGAAAAGCCAGTAAATCACTAACAAATATCTAAAAGAAATAAAGAATATTGGAATCAATAGCTAGAATTAACCTCTGTAGGTAAATTCCAGTTACAGATTCCAGCTGCTTCATGATTCATTTGTAAATTATTTTTGCAGTTATATGCACTGAAATGTAATACCATTTCTACATTTGTAATTGCTCTCTAAAACTACTGCGATCTATAACAAAAACTGGACTATGTAATTAGAACTGACCTCCTATATAGGTCAATTCTAGTTACCGATTCCAATATTAGTAACTTTTTTTTACAGTAGTTCAGAGGGCAATTACAACTGCAGAACTCATATTAGTCTACATTTTAATGCACGCACCTGCTGAAAAAAAACGATCTAATTAATGAATCATACACTGGCTGGAATCGATAATTAGAATTGGCCTGTGTAGGAGGTTAGTTCTTGTTACCGATTCCAGCTTTTCGATGGTTCATAATTTTGGACATATTTTGCAGTAAATCTGTGGACTACATTTTTGTAGGATTTCTAGATTTCTTATTGATCTCAGAACTACTATGAAAACTAATAAATGTTATAGGTACAGCTTCCAAATTTTTCTCATTTTCGTAGTAATGAAAATAGTAATACCGTATGCAGAATTCCTGTAACACTTTAGTGTACACACTTGAAAACAATCTAAATAACAAACCGTGGAATAGTTTTAATCGGTAACTAGAATTAACCTGTATAGGTCTGTTCCAATTACTGATTTCAGTGTTTGTTAGGCCCTACTTTTTGTCAAATTTCGTTACTTCTATAGATTTAACAATTAGTGTTAAAAGTTAACAGTGATGATTCATAATATTATGACTTCACTATGCGCTATACTGTACTGGATCTAAAGGTTCTCTGTGATTTTCGTACTCACATAAATGAAGTTTTTTCTTTTTTTTTTTTTTTTTCAGACATTTATACTCCTCTTTGGTATTCTTATTTATTTTTGTTACCTTTAATTCTTGTCGGTACAATTTGTGGCTAAGTAATTAATCACGTGAACTGTGTAACTCTCGTATGCTACATTCGTTTGCGTACGGATATGATCACTCATTTTCAGAGATTACTTCGTATGTAGCTTCTCTGCCTTAGGTGTGTGATCTCACTGCTGAAAGCAGATGTGTGTAATCAGACACCAGAATTGACCCCATATATCTGTACTGTTAGTTTTATATTTGATTTGCATTTCATAAATGTTCTTACATACCGTAAGATCGCATCGGCTGCAGCCGACGTAATGCAGCAATAGGCCTGCTATAAAGCACTGTGTAACACTGGCAGTTCAGTCATTAGCAGCAGTTATCGTCTTGACAACACACAGTTGCTCAGCATGTTACCAGCTCCAGCAAATGGGTAAAACATGCCGTTTTACTTTGGTCTTTGTATATTTTATCAAAGACTGACTTCCCTAATTACCAATCATTTTTATGATTGTTACAGCGCAGTCAGCATGAAGAAGTCCTACTGTCTCTGCCAAAATTGGTCATTTAGGTATATGATATTTTGCGATTGTGACTTTCTTCATAACTACGTAGAGAAGTGTCGTGCAACTGCAGAAGAAAAACTTGTACTTTCTTGGAATTAAGAAGCCACTTCAGTTGTACAAAAAGTTTAATACAGGTGAAGTGGCTTCTTAATCTCCAAAACTGTAGAACAGTTTATAGGGGGGGGGGGGTTCTAAAAATTAACCATCGGACAGGCCACCATTTTGTTTCAAGACACCAAAGTTCATATTTGGGGCACCGGGAAGAAAATCTTGCAAATCATATTGTTGGATTTTACTGAGAACTATTCATTTGTCATTAAAGATGCGGTTAAAGGGTTTCCTTGGTATAATAACCAAGCCACACCCTTTGTGATTTACTTTGGTGGAACAGAACATCAGTGACTGTATTGTTAGTGACTGCCTCCGTCATGATACCAGTGTAGGTCGTGCATTCGTAATGGGACTGATTAAATATTTGAGGGTAACGATAGGAGAAATGAAGCTCATTTACTACTTTCATGATTAGTCTGCTACTCAACCCAAGTAATTTACCAGTTTGTCTGCACAAAAAGAACTCGGGATCTTTCCTCAGTGGAATTTATTTGGAACCAGCCATGGAAAATCTCCTTGTGGATGGAATTGGAGGAACAGCTAAAGCATTGGCAGCTCATCCTAGTTTGTAGAGGCATTTAGATAAGCAAATATCTGGATCTGTTAAAGGTCTGCAATGACAGCATTTCAGGTATCTTTTTACACAGAGAGAAACTGAACAAATTCAATTTGAATAGGAAAGATGGTTTGCTGAATGCCACACAATTGCTGGGACAAAAGAAAATCTCTAGTACAAGCCCAGTGGTTTAAGAAAGATGAGAGTAAGCAGAGTTTCCAATGATGTCGCTGCATGTGCAATCAAAACATTTAACACAGATGAAGAAATTTCAGCTGTTTCAACCACAAATTTACAACCCGTGCTGTATGGTGCTTATTATATATGACAAAGCTAGGTTAGTGGGAAGTGTAAAAGTACCTTGGTCAATTATGTCCCCATCATTCTGCCCATTCCTTCCACTGACCATCTACTGAAGATACTTACTGGATACCAGAACAACACGTACTTGAGATCATAAAAGCACCATCAACATTATAAGGAAGGTAATATATTTACTCAGAATGTGAACAAGACGGTATTGGCAATTTATCTGAACCGGAAAAGAATTATTCCAGTCTGTAGTGTGTTAAAAATTCTTTCTTTCTGGGTTTTCCTGTTTTTTATTGCAGTAAATTGCTTGAAATTAATTTACACATAACTATACTTGTATTTTTGTTGACATAAAAGTGGCTTTCAAGGTTTCTGCTTACCCCTCAGCCCTTTGACTGCTGCGGACAAGTTAACTCATTATGACCTGCCGCTTTCCAGGTACTGAGGGTGTGTTTTGAATGCTTTCTCTGGGTTTCCCTTAAGTGTTAATGACGTGTTTATGTATCCTGTTTTGACATGTACCATACAACAGACACACCTCTCTGTGCGCTGACATTTGCAAAAACCCTCTCTTTGTTGTGTTGTATTACGATGATTGCTATGATGTACACAGGCAGAATTCTGCATGCTGTGTGCGTTTGTCGGCCAGATATAAAAACTAGTAACCCGAGAATGAAATACCCTTCTGCTCTCAAGTATAAATAAAAACTTCTAAATTTCATACCCAGCAAAGTATGAGCCAAAATAAGCCATATACAAAGATTATCCAATGTCTTTTTACCACTCAAGACTCTTGAAAATTTCATGCAGCACTTCATTTGATTTGCGGAACAGTAACTGTGACAAATAACGAAAAGAAATTCAGTTCTTTCTCGAGCAAAGATATCAAATGTGCGCAAAAATGAAATTCTTTTTGCTGAATAGTTTTCCTAAAATTAAATAAGTTCTTCATAGTGGCCAGAATGCTCGCTCTCAGCAAAGGTAGCATCATTTGACGAGCAGTATAGTAACAACAAAACCTCTCTCAGTACGGAATGTGGAGAGCACTCTTTACTGGTCAAAGGGTTAATGTCTCATTTGAGCACGCACACCATGTATGAAAAGTAAAAATTTTGAACTGTGTTTTTCCAGTCAGTAGCAGCATGCATAAAAAATTAAACTATATAGCTTCTGAAGAACAGTTGTGATACAGGTCCCTGAAATTAAATCTCAGTTTCACAGACAACAGTTGTTCTTGCAGCATATTTAGTATCCTTCCAAACTTCATTTTATTCTTTAATTTTAATTTTCATTGGGCCCATCTTTCACCAATTTTCTCAGTTGTGTATTCATGTCTGGCCCCTCCTTTCCAGTGCTTGATAAAAATATGACCTTACCCTTCCCTCACTCCTGGGAGCCATCAGTCACTCTGTTGCTCCCCTCACTGCACAGGGTTTGTTCTCTCTCTCTCTCTCTCTCTCTCTCTCTCTCTCTCTCTCTCTCTCTCTCTCTCTCGCTGGGGATAACTTGAAATTCTTCCCCGCTCTAAAATAGTAGTTTGGTAACTAAGTAGCAACCACTGTTAGTATCTGTGTTATTTGTTTTGTACAGAGTGGTCACACCTGGTCAGTTCTGTGGTTTTATATTTTATTGTTTAATATTGATGAATTAAGAAAACACTAACTTGCCATGTAAAAATTATTTTTCAGATTACATTGGAGGCTATGCGCTCAGACATTGATGAAGTTGCTCTGCAGGGAATTGAATTCTGGTCAAATGTAAGTGATGAGGAAGTAGATTTAGCAATTGAAGATAGTGAGGCTGCTGAAATTGGTAGACCACCTCAGAGAACATCAAGGTTTTATGCCAAGGGTGCTCTTCAATTTCTTGTACCTGTGTTGATGCAGAAGTTGACGAAACAAGTAAGTTGTGCATATGCATTCCTGGTTGTCAGTTTCCGTAAATTTTTGTTAACATTTGAATTACAAATTGCAGGAAGAATTTGATGATGAAGATGATTGGAACCCGAGTAAGGCAGCTGGGGTGTGCCTCATGCTTCTTGCTACATGTTGTGAAGATGACATAGTTCCGTTTGTCCTCCCATTTGTCAAAGACAATATAAAAAGTACTGATTGGAGGTACAGGGATGCAGCGCTAATGGCTTTTGGTGGGTGTTTGTGCCTATTGATTGTAATTGTGACAAACTGTAAACACTTTTAAACCAAGAATGTCAATTCTGATTTCCATTGCAGGTTCTATTTTAGGTGGCTTGGAACCAAAAACCCTGAAGCCACTTGTAGAGCAGGCAATGCCCACATTAATAGAACTTATGTACGATAGCAGTGTTGTTGTGAGAGATACTGCAGCATGGACTTTTGGGAGGGTGTGTGAAATAATACCAGAGGCTGCAATCAATGAAACATATTTGAAACCTTTGTTGGAGGCACTTGTGAATGGACTTAAAGCAGAACCACGTGTTGCTGCAAATGTCTGTTGGGCATTTACAGGATTAGCAGAAGCAAGTTATGAACAAGCAGTAGGGAAAGAGGAACAGTCACAACCAGAAACATATTGTTTGTCGCATTATTTTGAGTTTATTGTTCAGAGGCTGTTGGAAACTACTGACAGAGCTGATGGTGCACAAGTTAGTTTTTACAAAATGGTTTGACAATGTGATAATTCAAACATTGACGACAATTTGTTTTGTTACATTTTTATCTTCTTACAGGCAAATCTTCGCTCAGCAGCTTATGAAGCATTAATGGAAATGGTTAAAAATTCTCCAAGGGATTGTTACATTACAGTGCAAAAGACAACAATGGTTATTCTTGAGAGACTGCAACAGGTTTTGCAGATGGAAACGCACATACAGAACCATAGTGACAGAGCACAATATAATGATGTGCAAAGTCTGCTTTGTGCAACACTACAGGTTAGTGTGTGTGTGTGTGTGTGTGTGTGTGTGTGTGTGTGTGTGTGTGTGTGTGTGTGTACAATAAGACAGTTGGTCTTTTAAGAATGGGGCAGGTGGTTGGCTGTGGTGTTGGATAAGGAATCATCTCGGCATTTGCCTTAGTAGTTTAGGGAAACCCAAATCAGGATGTGTAGCCAGTGCATCTCCGTCCTACTGCATATTAGGTCAGTATTTCACCAGCTGCATTGCCTCATTTGGTCGGTGCATAATGTATGGTGTTCCTTGATCTTCACACAAATGGTTTCTAGTGAGTCATAATATGAAACTCAGTTCTGGCCTCCATTGCTGAACACAGGTATTGTGTGATGTGTAATGGCTTTGTAGTTTTTTTTCTGCTTAAGAGTATTTGACAAAGTACTTTAACAGACCATTGTGTATTGTTACTGATTAGTTTTAAATATTGTTTTCTCAGTTTTTCTTTTGTTATCTTTGTTTATTCCTGTGTAGTCAAATTTCCAAAAAGTGAATTGCTGCTTGTGTGTTATCTCCTCTGTTCAAATTTTCTCGTTGTAGGCATTGACTGCATATTATGAACGTTCGTTTCCTTCCTCCTCCAACCAGTGAGATAATTTGAGATTTTCAGAGGACAACTCATTATGGAATTTAAATGTTGAACAGATTAGAATACATAGCAGGGTTAGCCATAAAGTGATGAGGTGTTTAAAGACTTGCAGAGAGAGGAGTGTCAAAGTTTTGAAATAACATTTCTACCTCTACGTCATGAATAGTTTGATGGAGCTAGCTTCCTTTCAAACTAAATGCAAGTGTGCAAAACTTTCAGCATTCGTGCTATTTTAGCGAATGCATTTCTTTTTAAAATATCAGATAAACAATTCTTCTTATGGTTAATGCTCTTGTAAACATATTGACAAGTTGTTCTTTGATACAGTAGAGTATTGATTATTTATCCGAATGTCAGTCAGCTGAGTGACTGCTCAACAGAACTGTCACTCACTTTTGTGTGCTGCCTTCGCCCAGCTACAGGCTGCCCACACCCTGTCACCATTGCTGAGTTGCCGACAATAGTAACGGTTTACTGCCTGCTATGATCATGTGTTTCAACTTTTCTGCATGATATAAACTTGAGATTAAAATGTCTAAATGTAAATGTATTGTCCTTTCTAGGAGAAATAAATGAGAGATTAATAAAAGATTAGAGAAAGTTGAATTAGCAGCATAGTTACCTAATGAGTAAAAGTTTGGTAAGTTGACAATTAAGGGTGTAAAAAAAAAAGATGAGCATCACAAATGTTATATGATTCTACTGATGGATCAAAATGTCTTAAAACTACAGTCACTGCAAACATGGAATTAGATGAAGCTGTCTACAAATTCTTGCACAAAGATCACAAGGAGAACTTCCCTCTGGTCACATTCTGTGTGAAAAGGCAATTCGATTTAATGAAAACCTTGGAGGACCTATGAATTATATAGCAAACATGGGTTGGATAAAATGCTTAATGAAGACACAGCATCCATGAGCTTCGAATACAAGGAGAAAAATTCTTTGCTGATTCTTTCCAAATCAAGCTAATGGGAGTTTGGGGGCAGAAGAGTTTGCTCTTGAAAATGTTTACAATAGTGGTAAAACTGAGCTCATTTGGAAAGCTTCGCCAAGAAAAAGTATCTTTGCATAATGAATTAGCAGCACATTGTCCTGAAATAAGCAAGGATTGTAGTACTGCTTTAGCTTTTGCTAATGCTACTGGTGGCCACTGACTGCCTATGGTGGTCATTGTTAAAAGTGGAAAAACTGTTGTTTCAAACACATTAGTATATCTGTGATGCCTGTTGTTTACATGTCACAAAAAAGCGCATGGATGAATAGTAAAATTTTCATAGTATGGTTTATGGATGTTTTCTGTACACTCTGTAAAAGCTTATCAGTTTGGCAAAAGGGAGAAAATATTGCTGTTCCTTCACAATGCTCCAACTCGTCCATGGTGATATTTTAAATGAAAAGGATGAGCTCATTAAAGTCATGTTTCTTCCATCTTAAGTAACATCTTTATTACAGCCTGTGGATAAAGATGTTACTGAGAGTTTCAAATGGTACTTCAGAATAGAACTGTTATTTAAGTTAGCATTATGAATTGAAGAGGAGGGAGAAGAAAACCTGTTCATAAATCATGAAAATATTGATTTGACAGATGTCCTACATAATTGCAGCAGCATGGAATAGTGTGCAGGAACAAATGTTGAAAGAGCCTGGTATACAATTTTGGGTGTGGCAGAAAGTTCTCGATATGTAATTGAAAATTACAAACAAAATGGCATGACTGAAACACCCATTATCCTAAAAGAACTCGATAAATGTAATGAAGACGGCGTTCAATAATGGATGAGTGTTAAGACAGATCCAGAGCACCAAATCCTGCAGGGTAGCGAAATTGTAAACCTTGTCACTGATAAGGCAATCCTTTGGAGTGCTCATAACACATTACTGCTTCCCAAGGTGCATTATAAAGATGGTTCAGAAACCTATTCACACCATTCATAAGTGATCTGACCACAGTACTGTAAAAAAATAAAACACCTACAGCCATCCTTATGCCCTTTATGTAGCTACTAGCTACAGCACTTTAGTGCGTCATTTTCAGGCCTTAGTTGATGTTGAGGGGTTTATCATGAACCATGTATAAGCCGCATCAGTGGCCAACATAAACAGTTTATGTGAACGGCCATGGTCTCTAAGACCTCCAGCCAAAAAGATGGCCATACAAAAACTTCACAGTACAGAATTTCGTCAGTTTAAACCACAAACCCCCCTCCCCCAACTTTTTTTTGTGTGTAATAAATTCACAGGAGACTTTGATGGAAGACACGAACCATTTGCATTGTCCATTGTAAAATTTTCTGTTATTTTTCTCATGTACGCGCATGTGTTACCATTTTTTTTACCAGCATGATCTCATCAGATTTCCATTTCCACAATATAATTATTACCTCCAGTTGTCGAAAGAGAAGAGTCTTCTAGTGATGTGACCACTTTACAAATCACTTTCCTTGACTTAGATGTGGTAAGCCATCTACATATAATATTAATTGTACTTCAGTACTGATGGTGCCACAGAATAAGTATGTATCAGTATTGTTTGCTTGAAAATTAAACTATAAAAGAAAATTTAGAAACTTCATGCTACGGTATCAAGGAGCTTGCCTGAGCCTATACAGAGATTTCTCAAGTTTGGAGACCACAAGATTCTTTGTGTCAGTCAACAGCCTCTCATGTACTTTCATATAATTTCCTTGATGTGCATTCATGCACTGTGTGTGTGTGTGTGTGTGTGTGTGTGTGTGTGTCAGGGGGGCAGCCTTTTGGCCAAAAGCTCACATTGAGCTGTCTGCAACTGTCTCCTCTGTGTGGCCCTTTACGAGAAATGTCATTACTGCAGATAAGCTCACATATAAAATACATACACTATCTTTGCTTTTGGAACTAATTCTTTCATGACAAGGAGAGGTCGTGGATTGGTAAGAATGGAGGACAGGTCACTCAGATGCCAGGATGATGGGGACCCACCTGTTGTCATTCATCCTGAGTTCAGGGTGATCTGGCCTTCCTTTTCATCAATCCCCAAACCATCACCCTCTCCTACCAAAGGAAGGAATTATTAGTTCCAAAGCTAGAGTGTATGTACCTTCATGTGTGTCCTGACAGTACTGACATTCCTGCTGAGGGTAATTTTTACTCGAAGATGCTGTATTGCCCATCGAGTTGTTAGATGCAGGTTACAATTAACAATACAAGCACATTCAATAAATTGCCACAGATGTGGGTGTCTTATCATCTTTGGAAACAATTCTTGTGTTAATTTCGACATGTTTCTGGAATTCCTGGTGGTTGTCATTTAAGTAAATGTATAGTAATGGTTTAGAAGCCACGTTTTACCATTAAATCATTTTTGTTTCTAGCTCTTACAAAAAATTTTGTATTTGGTTTTGCTTTGAAAGTATAAGGTTTTCAGATGGTGAACATAATCTGCGAAGTTGAAGGTGGTTCAGCATCTTGACCACAGGAAATAAATAATATCACAGTGTGATGTCCATTTCATGTTCAATCATTAAATGATTCCTGGCCGGGTTGGGGATTTTCTCTGCCTGGGGACTGGGTGTTTGTGTTGTCCTCATCATTTCATCATCATCCTCATCATTTGTGACAGTAGTTGGATTGGACTGTGAACAAATTGGGACTTTGTATGGGTGCTGATGACCGCGCAGTTGAGTGCTCCACAAACCAAACATTATCATCATCACTTGTTAAATGATGGTGAATAAACCACTATAGAAAGTACAAAGCTTTCGGTGTGATCTGTGTGTCTAGTATAATAATCCCATCTGACTAAAAGGTTCATGTGCTAGTTCTTAGCATTACGTGGATGGTTTGTATCTGTGCTGTTCAGTCAATTGTGAGATTTCAGATGTTTGCACTAGTACTCGGAATGAAAAGTTATTGGTATCTTTGTGTTAACATAAGATGAAAAAGTCAAGAAGGTATTGATTGCATATGGTTTGTGAAAATTATTGGATTATGATCAGTTGGAAATTGAAGAATATGTATTGTAAATTAATGTTTCCTATTGAGTCCTTATGATATTGCCAAGCACGTCTTGTAATGGCCATTTTAGAGGAATCAACTAAATTTTCCTGGAAATAAGTTTTTTGTTTTTTAGTGGTAAAATTTGCTTAAATCCAAGATAGTTATACTGTATTCTGAATTGGCCAAATTAATTTGTCAATAAGTGATAAAGTTTCTTGATGATGGTGTTATTCTTTTTTAGAGCGTGCTGAGGAAAGTAACTCCAGAGGATGCACCCCAAATTTCTGATGCTATAATGACGGCACTGCTTCAGATGTTCAATTCAAACTCTTGTAAATCTGGTGGTGTACAGGAAGATGCACTGATGGCTGTGTCTACTCTAGTTGAGGTTTTGGGTGAAGGCTTTATGAAATACATGGATGCATTTAAGCCTTTCCTTTGCCTTGGCCTAAAAAATCATGCTGAGTACCAGGTATCATGTGTTTGGTTTATACTATTTTTACCTACTTTCCTTAAGAAACTTTTTAATGCCCGTCAACAACGTAGGAAAAGACAGGTTGCCTACTTACCGTAAAGAAGACAAGTCAAGTTGGGTGAAAGGTTATTGGTATCTTTGTGTTCAAAAGTCAAGAATGTATAAATTGCATATGGTTTGTGGAATTTTTGGATTTTGATCAATGGGAAATTCCAGAATATGTGTCATAAATTACTGTTTGCTGCTGAGCCCTTCTGAAGTTGCCAAGCAAGTTTTATGTTGGCAACTGTCTAAAACCTGACATGTCTTCTTTACAGTAAGTAGCAATCTGTCTTCTCTTACATTGTTGATATTCCTACCTGAAATTTCTGTTTTTACTTCATGTGTTATTGTGCAGGCAAATTTATCTGTTTTGATTATTTTGACATAAGATAGGTAAAAAATCTGAATTGTCCTTCTATATGCAGATAGATGCTATTGATGAACTTAATACCATCATTTTACCATTTTCATTAGCACATGCACGGATATACTATGGGACTAAAGCCAAAAATGCAAATCATATATTTTGAGTTTTGTTTTCAGGGTTAGAATGAGTTGGCCAAAATTTATGCACAGTTGAAAGTTGCTCTGTTCAGCAGCTGGCAGCTGTTGCAAACGAGTTTTGGAAGCACTCTCTTTCCCATCCCCCCCTCCTCTCTTAAAGAAATATACCTGAGATAATCAGAGATTGTCTTAGTATTATTTACTCTCACAAATTCTGTTTCATCTCCAACATATCAGTTCACTTGACTGTGTTGTGTACTAAGTACTCTGTACAATCAAAGAAATTGTACATGGAGCACCTGGTGTGAAACACCCACCCACCTGACCAAAATGTATGCGGTGCTGTCTGAAACGGGCAGTAAAACCTGAGTGAATGTGTGAAATTTCTGTTGTTTGGAAAGCATTCTACACGCCATGTCAGGTCACAGCAAACACATGAAGAAAGGAGTTAGTTAACTGTCATTAGTTCAGATGGACGGTGAATAATGGTACCCCATAGGGAAGTGATGGAAAGGGGAACCATGTCACTATTCAGCATTAAGAGAATCATACTAGTAGCAGTTATGGGCAGAGGATGATAACTTCCTCTGGCTTCTGAGATCAGAAAAAATCAGTTTGACCTGCAGAAAAGATGGAGACAAACAGCTGTGCTCAAAGTGTTTAGTTGGAGCTTACAGTTTGTATCATTTGTCCCAGAAATTACTTCTCTTCCAGTTTTGATTTAAATGGGGGGCTGGAACCAGATACATCAGGGTCAATCCAAAGTTAAGTGGTCCAATAAAAATTAAGTTGGTTGCTTGACCATTTGTAAGTATCTTAATTTTTTTGTATGTGATCACCTTATAATTGAGAAGTTCAAAACAGTTTTTAAAAAAATTTTACCTTTCACGTTTACTGAATGGCGACCATTTTCGTTCGTAAGCGCGTGACAATGTTTCAGTTTAGAGACATTAACAAAAATATGATACCTCTGCACTGGGTTCAGTTAAAACATTGCAATTTACATGATTGTTTTCAGAGAAGTGTCCTCTACGGCATTGTCTGTTATGCAAAATACCCTAAATTCAAAAATAACCAGTCAAAATGACCTCCAAAGTTTGGTATCCAAATTTTGAAACATAAACTCTTTAGCCCCAAAAATAAGAAAACAAGGAGTGATTTATGAGAGTATTTTTTTCCTATAGTTAGATATCACACACTGCTAGCTTCATATTGAGCAAGAACACTTACAAATGTTTCCTTAATTTCTTATGAATTTTCGAAATTTGAAAATTTTCATTTTTTGTAAAGTTTGGGGTTAGTTATCGGAGGTGGTACTGAATATAAAAATATGATTTTTGCACAGTTTGTACACCTGTATGATAGCAACATACTGTAAAAATTTCAACTTTGATATCAGACTGTGAACAAAGATATGAATTTTTGAAAATGAGGAGATTCATATTACTCTAAAACTGATCTTATGGCTACTGCCTATTCCTGTGTGATATTGGCGGTATATATTCAATTATTATTGAATTAAGGTACTGAATTTTATACAAAAAGTAACAACATCACTGAAATTGACATTTATATTATTTTGACATACTTAAAATAAATATTTTCAATTAACATCCTTCGAGATGTGAATGTTCCTAAACCTGGAGGTGGATGTTGAGAACATTCATTTCTTCTGACAGCTTCTGTGATATAGAATAAAACCTGCCAGTTGCTGCGGTAAGTTCAAGCACTGAAAGTTTCCTTAAAAAATTTTCATTGGTATCCAAACTTTGCCCGCGAAAGGCAAAGGTCCCGAGTTTGAGTCTCGGTCCGGCACACAGTTTTAATCTGCCGGGAAGTTTCATTATTCTAGCTGTCTGATATATGAAAATATCCCCCTTATCTCACTGAAAACAGTTTTCTTGATCTACATACATCTTTGTGCCCGCTGGTACTAAATTGTCTAGTGATCACTGATACCATCGTCTACGTGAACATCTTCAAAGGGGTTGGGTTGCCAGCAAGACTAGTATATTTTCATCATGAATAGTGTGCTAAACTATTTGTTTTATATGATTTTCAGAAAAAGCTTTTGTAGCTGTTTCACAGGATGTTTTCTCTCATCCAGCACTTGTGAAGTTTTTCTTACCAATTAATTGTGGGCTGATTAAAATCAACTCTAAATGTTACAGGACATGATGAATACATCATAGAACTTAAAATTTGTGTTGGATTCGAATCCTGGTGTAAATTAAGTTAGATTTCCAATCTTATATAAATTTTCAATTTCCACAACCCATTCATTCACTAGATCTCAAGTTCACCACTGACATTTCGCATTGGTATTATTTTGTATCACTGTATATTCATTGATTTCATCATCATCAGTCCATTCATTTTTCTTCAGTACTTTAATACAATTTATATTCAGAAAGTGTATTTTTAACTGGGAAAAATCCGGGAATTTTTTTCCTTGTCTGCGTGTACACCCTGCTTATTTACGCCAATTAGTTACTCTATTTTTCTTATGTTCATGGATATGAAGATGGTTTGATGGACCTAGAAGAGTTGTAAAATTAGAGTTACAGGGTTCAGAAGAAGACCTCATATATTTCAATAGGTGCTTACAAACAAACAAGGATACTTAGGAAAAACGTTCTATTGGGAAAGACAAATACTATTTCATTGTATGTTGGTTGGTTTTAAAAATTACGTCCAGTAAGTGGTGTTTGGCGTTGACATATTGAGGCCTTTCCCATATTTCTTAGCATCATTTCCGGTGGAATGGCAGCCACTTTTTGAGCGATTGCCTCCAAAAGTGCTTGTAGGGTTGTGGCGTGGTGTATGTTCACTGAGCCTTTAAGTGTCCTCAGAGAAAAAAAAAATTGAAAGATGATAAATCAGGTGATTGGGGGGGGGGGGGGGGGGAGGGGCTGGTAATGTCTCCTGGTGAAGAGACATGATCTCAATGAAACAAATCTCTCAAAATTTCTAGAGAGCACGGAAAAATGTGAACTGTGGTTCTGTCATGTTGGAACCAGGCTTCTCGCTCTTCATGGTCTCCAACAAACTTGTTCTACATACGTTGAAGAGAGGTCTCTCATCATGTGACAGCAGCAATTTGAAGTAACCGTTACAGTTCTGCCATCTTCCCCAGGAGAAAAAAAATACGGTCCCCACGTGCCAAATTTAGCAACAGTACAGCAAACTCTTAACACCATGGACGTGAAATAGTCGTTGAAGCTCTGAAGGGTTTTCTGCAGCCCAATAGTGGAAGTTCCATTTACAGTACTAAACAAGTGGAAGTGGACCTCATCAGAAGGAAACAAAATAGTGCTGGGGGGTGTCCTGAAAAATTTCTTCACACAGCTCAGAGAGTTTCCAAATTGCTCTTACTCAAGTCTTAGGTAACCATCCTTCTGTATGGGTGCATGTGAGGCTCTCTGTGCAGGATTCTTGTACACTCCTATCAGCCAATCCCATGCCAGCTTCATGTTTAAGTGTTGAATCCTGTGGAGATTGGTGGATGGACACACGTGTGCCATATTATCTGGCGTTGTTACCGTCTGAAGTTGGCCAGTAGATTCTTTTTCAGCGCGGAGCCTGATGCCCTAAAGTTTGATACCCAAATTCACAGTTTTTTTCCATCATAAACATAATTGTTAGACAAGTTTGTAGCAAATGTGAATTACTCGCTGAGCAGCAATTGTAGAACCACCATTAGTAATATACTCCACAATAAACACACAATGTTCACCTAGTCAAGCCATTGCTCCTATTGAAAGTGGTATGTACACTGGTATTGATAGGTACTCCTCCATGTCAGTATCCTAACAATTCACACAGTGGCCCCTCCAAATGTGGGAGGTGTTTTTGCTGGGTCCTGTTTATGCAGCCGAGACACAGTAAAATCTGTGGTATATTGCTTTCAAACTTAACGACTTACCTGAAACAAAATAACCTTCTCCTTGGAAATCAGTATGAGTATTGTAAATACTGATCATGTGAAACTAAACTTGTGCTCTTCACAATATCCTCAGTGCCATGGCTAGAGGAAACCGGAATGTTTCTGTGTTTCTAGACTTTGGAATAACTATTGATTAGTGCCACAATACCAACTTAGAGAAGATTTGTTCCTACAGGATGTCTAGCCAGGAATGCAACTAGATCAAAAATTTCCTGATGTCAAGATGCAACACGCTATTCTTGATAGTCGTCTACAGTAACTGAAGTAATTTTTGATGAGGCTTAAGGGGTGTATTAAAGCCAGTGCTCTTCGTATTATTAACAAATAGCTCAGTGGATAGTGTTAGTTGCAATCTCAGGCTTTTCGCATTCAATGCCGTTATCTGTGAGAGAATTCTACCCAGTAAAAATTGCTGTAATGTTCACTTAGACTTTGATGAAATGTCAACTCTTAAGGTAGAGAAATGCAAAGTTTTTCATGCAACATACATGTGATGTCCTTCAACTACAGGTTTAATTAGTCATAATTGATAAGTCATCACATAAAAAATTCAGCAACAATAATTTGTAAGTATTTAAAGTGGATTGACCACATAAGTTGTTGTAGGTGAAGCAAATAGTTGGCAATGGTACATTGGTAGGACATTGAGTAACTACAGAAAGTGTGTGAAAGAGAGAGTGTGCAAAACAGTTGCACAGACTATCCTTAAATACTGCTTAAATGTACAGTAGCCATGGGATACAGGGTATACACATCGAATGGCAGTGCAAATGATAACAGGGTTGACTGGCAAGAGTGTATGAGAAAAGGTTGACAAATCTGAATTGGCAAATTATTGAACATGTCATACATGTTGTGAGAATCAGCTTCAAGCTTAATCTGAAATTATGCTTCAGGCCCCTTTGTCGTATTTGCAGTGTCTCTACTGGATATATACAAATAATGAAAAAATTATTCACTGCTTAAATGGGTTGGAGGAATTAGTTGAGATACTTAGTATGTTTTCACTTGAATGTGGGTCAAGTTTAATGTTTTGTTATTTGTCAGTTTGATCTACGAAAATAAGTTTCACATGTCCTTTTAGTGTAATGAGACATGTATAGTTCTACTTCAGTAAGTGGTGTATGTTTGAAGGGATTGTGTATGACACTTAATGTAAATAACTCTTCTACTCGGGTACAAAATTTCAGAAAGATAGAAGTGGAAACTTCTGTATGCAGCTCTTCATCACTTTATCATTGCTGCTAAATTTAGGATGTTAATGAGAAGAAATAATGTGGAAGGAGTCTTCGTGTTATGTCCTGAGGTCAGATAGGACATAGACTTATTCCCTGATCAATATATGAAGATTTCTCTCTATCCTTTGGGACTTAGTTCCCTTCATGTTGCATAATAAATAGAGGAGTTGGAGGAAATAATACTTGTATTGATTATGCAATTCCTCAATACAAGACAAGGACTTGAGAATATCCTGCAGTGCCAGATATAACCTGAGGTCACTAAGGGAAACTGTAGAAAAGTTGAATTAAGAACATAGTCTGTATCATTACACATTAATGAAAATCGCAAAGATTAAATGTTTCTGTTTATATTGTGCTTAGAATTGATTTAGGAATTTCAGTACCTTATTCTGTCACAGGTTTGTGGTGCTGCAGTTGGATTAACTGGGGACATCTGCAGAGCTTTAAAAATTAAAGTTCTTCCTTACTGTGATGAAATTATGATGTTACTTCTTGAAAACTTAAGGGTAAGTATAACAGTCTGTCTCTAAATTTCTTATTTGTTGTCTAAAAATTTGTTGTTTAATAAATTCTGTGTTAAATATTTTTAAAGGACACAACTGTTCATCGGTCAGTAAAGCCACAGATATTGTCAGTATTTGGAGACATAGCTTTGAGCATTGGTGCAGAATTCAAGAAGTACCTTGAAGTAATTTTTCCTACATTAGCTCAGGCGTCACAAGCCCAAGTTGATAGAGTGAGTATGGAATAAGTATTAAAAATAGTTTTTATTTGCTTGTGTTCTACTCATCTGATAAGCTTTAGAAATTACATTGTAAAACACTATAAGGTACTGTTAAATTTATTTTTTAATTTGCGACTAGTTTTGGCGAAAGGCATGTAACACCTGTTGTACAAATGTCTTGAATACAGAATAATTTCAGGTGAAGAGGAGTTTCAGAATTGTAGGGAAGATGTAATTAATATTTAAAAGGCAGGGTCAACAGCCAGAGTTAATTTCTGCGAATGGACAATGAAACTTTCAATAACTTGTTTAGAGTTGGAGAATGGGAATGTATAGCATGCATCATCTGTGGAGGAAGCGAGGGGAAATAGTTCTTTTTATTTTATGGCATTCCTGCTTTTATGGTTAGTGTAGAATATTTGTTTTCTTAACCTAGTCCTGTGTAATTTATTGTTGTGAAAGATGCAACACTGCTACCATTGTGACAATTGCTGGGGCTGCTTTGTTTTCATCCTTGATTGTAGTTTTCATTGTTGTCGAAACTCAGTGATATAAATTGTAGTAAAACTATTTTTCACCGAACACATGCTTTAAAACAACACGAACAATGTGTGCCCTCCCATCAAACTTTGTCAAACACAGCAGATGTGGTCTATGTTTGACAAACATGTCAAAACAACTCCATATGCAGTCAGGTATTTGGCTAACATAATCAAATACGACATCCCTTAACACTAATGCATTAAGTAAATGTGTTATTCTGAGGTAGTCTCACTGTATGAACAGAGATTATCTGTGCCTTTGTAGGTTTTTCTAGTAATGAGAGGAGGGAGATCAAGAAGAGATGGTAGTAAATCTTATAAGATTGTTTTGTCATATTATTCCCACCAGTCATGCATGTTAAGGAAAAAGTTTTTGGACGGGTCACTGGTTGAATTGACAAAAACAAATTGTGTGTGATGCTCTAGAGCAGACCAGGCCAAACAGCGCGTTCCCATGTTGCACTAGAAGTGAAAGAGCAGATGGGAAAAGGGAAAGGAAACAAAAGGCTGCAGCCAGATGCCGCTAGAGCAAGACAGTTGCCTTGTCACAAGAAGTTTGCTAGCAGTACTATTTGTATTAAGTTAGATTCACATTCCTTAGGAATACTATGGCATCTGTGCACTTGCGCATCCCCCCCCCTCCCCCCCCACTATCACACTTCATTGTCTGCCACTCCCACCATGCTATCTCTCCCCCTCCCCGCCCCAGCCTCCTCCTTACCCCTACCCAGTCGCCACTCTCATCATGCACTGGTGCTGCTGCTTGGAGTGTAGTTTCAGCTCTCTGAGACTGCAGACGTGTGTGCAAGTTGCGCTTGCGTGAGTGTGCATGGTGTGTATGTGTGTCTACTGCTGACAAAGGCCGAAAACTATGATTGTGTGAATCGTTTTATTCTGCCTATAGCGACTCAGCTTTTCCACTATATGGTGAATTCTCATTGTGAGCACTTCTGTGAACAGCTTTGTCCCCCACCTTCCTTTATTTGCAAACCATTCTTTTGCACAAATTTAATATTTTGGCTACACTGTTTGTCATCTCCTCCATCGGTAAGATCAATCCCTTCTCCTCCTTATCGTGGCTCCTCCTCCCGTTCCCCATGTACACCCCCCTCCCTTCCTGGTGGTTCGTGTGACTTTGCGAGTATGTGCTTCCCCCTCACAGGGCCCCAGCCCTTGCAGTGCTACTTCCCTCTCTGTGCTGCAAGCCTATCCTTCTACTGTTCTTTTCATCTCTGCTTTAATGCCGATTGTGCTTAGATCTGGCTTTTGATGTTGAACACTTGGTTTTATCCCTTCCAGCAGTCTATAACTTTAAATTCCTAATTAAATGGTCTCATTTTAGGCTTGACTTGCTACTACTTTCCACATTTTATAGAAAGTGCAGTTCATGTAGGGGAGGTTGCCATTGTGATGCATATTCTATCACTTGTAACAATTCCATTGTGTGTGTGTGTGTGTGTGTGTGTGTGTGTGTGTGTGTGTGTGTGGATGGGTTTTATTTTATTATTATTATTTTTTTTTTTTTTTTTTTTTTGGGGGGGGGGGTTGGTCAAGTACTTGCATAATGGTAGCCTCCTGACCATGCACGGATCACAGTGTTTGTGTCTGAGCTAGAAACTCCATGAAAACCAGAGTATGTTCTTGTCACGGCATGGGAAGTTTGGGCAACAGTTTACTGTCCAGTTAACAGTTGCTGTGGCTGAGTGGCACCTGTGGGAAGAGCCCTGATTCAGAGTAGGTGGCACCATGGCGGACGATTTGTGCATGAAGCAAATTAAACTTTCTTTTGTTGGTGGCCAGAAGACCTGAGCAGTCTGTTCATGTAGAAAAGATAATTATAACGCAGAGAGATAACACCCCACAGCATTTCCTTCCCTGGCCATTTCATGGGATGAAGGATGGGCCAGACCTCTGGGAGCGATACACTTCACCCAGTACTTTGTATGTACCAGGACTGTTGTACCTTTTCTACAGTGAAACCATTATTCTTTTGTCGGAAACTTTCAAGACAAATTTGGGGAAGTTGAGTGTCTGGGAAAAATGCGAAATGGTTTGTTATTAATTAAAACTTCCTCTGCTGTCCTTTCTACAGCTCTCCATTTATGTGATCATCTAGGTGATGTGTGACCATTGTCCCAACCTAAACTTAGAAAATGGTCCAAGAAATCGTTTTCCATAGAGGTCTTACAATTGAACCAAATTAGGAGCTCCAGGCTGCTTTCCAGTGGCAAGCACACATTTTATCAGGTGCGTACAAAAAGGGCCCAAGGATAATTGTATGAGTATGGGTGCCTTTGTCTTAAGCTTTGGGGGGGGGGGGGGGGAGAGTGTCCTCCTGGGGAAAGTTAAGGTCATGGTGTACAGATGTGATGATGTGAAACCATATGTCCTGCAGCGTATGAAGTACTTTAGATGTTTCTTTGAACATATGTCATCCCCCTGCATGGCGGATCCAAAATGTGGCAACTGTGGGCAATCACTCTCCAAAGTTGGTCGTAGTGAACATCCACCTTTGTGTGTCAACCATGCAGAACATCACCCTCCATGTTCATCAGTTGTCCAGTTTTCAAGAAAGAATAGAAGATCCATGAATACAAATCTATGGAATGTCTGTTCTTTTATACTGAATGTGTGTAACTTGTGTAGTTATGCTAATACCATAACCATGCCACCCCCCCCCCCCCCCCCCCCCTCCAATCCACTTTTCCCAAACCAGATTTCACAATCTTCCTCTACAGTGGTTCCCATGGTACCTTCTTCAGGATCCACTTCCCGCACCTGGCTGAAGAAACATTCTCCTTTTCGTGTCTACAGGAGACAAGCCCTCCTCGGGATACCTCTCCTACCTCTCCCAGGAGGCCTGATGCCAAATGATGGCTGAAGGAGCCACAGCCTGTGGGTCGCTGGGCAGTCTGCTCTTCAACTGTCCCTACACTTAATGCAGATATCCCCATGAACAAAGTAGAATCAGGACAAGGTTCCTCCAGAGCCCCTGGAGGCACCAGATCCCTCCACACTGTAAGATTGTGAGCCAACGTTTTGTGGCTGTGGTTCTGTCCCCATTTGTGATGGGCATTGATCCTGTGGCATGACTTGTCCTTCTGGCCCCTTCATGCCTAACCTGGCCACCAGTCATATTAATCATCCAGTGGAAATTGGTGATCCTGGCATATCATTGCCACCACCAAACTGACTGACTGTCTACTACATTGGGTACTTCACAGAGTCAACTGTCCTTTGCTTGACTTTGCTTTTACATTTCCCACCTCTTTGTCAGGTATTATTGGTGAGGTTGTACAAGATGTTTGCGACGTGATCATCCACACCACTGGAGCTGCTATTCCCCTTTCTACAAACACCACCACCACCACCACCACCACCACCAACAGCTGATGCTGTGGTGGGCCCAAGACCTTGCAATAGCTATTCAGGATTGCCGATGAGACCTGCAGTGATTCAGACGACGTCATTTGCAGACCAACTTTATCACATTTAAGCAACTTCGTGCTAAGGCGTGCTGCTTAATCAAGCAAATTAAGAAGGAATGCTGGGAGTCTTGTCTCCTCCCTGGGGACGTATGCCTCTTCATCTGAGGTGCGGACCTTACGGGCCACCAATGATCAGCAACTGTTTCTGGTCTTCGTGTCTTTCTACTGATTCATCGGTTCTTTTGGAATACCTTGTGATCCCACTTTGTGACCGCATCGGCATCCTCTTCCTGACCAGGTACCTTTCTACGGCAGATGCAACAAGTATAAGATATTCCCTTATCTTTCACTTCCCGCCAAGCTGAATCCTTCAGTGACTGGGAACTGCTTCAGGCTCTTGCCTCGTATCACGACATGGCCCTAGACCCTTATTCAGTTGACTATCAGATGATCCAACATCTGAATGTTCCCCAAGGGCAGCATCTCCTCAGGGACTTCAACCGTATTTGGCTCCAAGGTGTCTTTCTGTTGCAATGGCAAGATAGCATAGTTGTCCAATTCCTTAAGACAGGCAAGAGACCAATGTCTCTTGACAGTTACCAGTTGAATATTGTGACCATCACACTAAGGATTACTCTGAAAAACATGCTCTGTAAGCTACATAAAATGATGGTTGCCTGCAGATTATGCTGGGTTCTCAAATCTCAGGGCCTTTTGGCTCCCCGTCTTCGTGGTTTCCAGGAGGGACAATCCACAACTGTAGATATGCGTAGATTGGAAGCAGCAACCCGACAGGCTTTTTCTAAAAGTCCTTTTTGACCTGCATTGGATGTATGACACCGTATGGTGTCATCCCATTTTACTTACTCTTCATGACTGGGGCTTTCGAGGTCCCCTTCAGATTTAGATTTTTATTTGTCAGTTTTTATCTTACCAGTTGTTTCCAGTTAGAGTTAGCACTTCATGCAGCTGTGTACGGGTCCAAGAGATTGGTGCCCCAGAGGGATGTGTGTTCAGTGTCACACTCTTCCACATCACCATCAATGGGGCTACTGACCCCTGTTGGGCCACTGGTTGTCCCTGTGTTGTACATTGATAATTTTCGCATTTGGTGCAGCTCCCACTGCCAGCTCCAAGGTGCCATCCAATGGGCCCATGCATGGGCTCTTTCCCAAGGTTTCCATTTCTCTCATACAAAAATTCAGGTCATGCATTTCTGTTGTTGTACCACAATCCATCGTAAACTGTAACTCTGCTTGGGTACATTTGATTTGATTTTAACAGGAGAGCTAAAACAGCTTAGTTCCAACTCGCCACTGCCCACACAGAAACTAGGTTTATTGTGTGGTATCGCTCCCTGTATATCTAGTAAAGCCAACCAGTGCCCTTAAATAGTGCAAGGAGTCCCTCTACCAGTTATTTGTTAGACACAATTTCTTCAGGTCTAGTTGTCCCGAAGATTCTGTATCTTTTACTCTCCAATGCCATGCATTCAGAGATTAGGTGTGATGCAGTTTCTTCACCCTCATCACAGATCCTACATTTAGGGTCCTCTTCCATTATACCCATTGTGTGTAGGTGTTTTTGAAGTTCCCATGGCCGGTCATCAGTCCAGTCATGAGTTTGATCTCTTTCCTGTTCAATCCCAGGATTACAGAGCTTCTTTTAAAACATGTCTTGGGCATCATTACCATACCATGTTTTTGTTTATGGACCTTGGTCCAATATCCTACGTGCTGTTTCCTAAGCCAGTTCCGTAGTTCTAATTTGATCGTGGCCTTGATGATTGTCAAGACAGGTTCCGGTCCAATAAATGGAGTTGTTACCCCCATCCTAGCCAATCTATCGGCTTGTTCATTGCCACAGATCCCTGAGTGGCCAGGGACCCACACTAGGTGCACCCTATTGCTTCCCCCTAGCTCCACCAGAGCCCTGTGGCAATCTGCAACAATCTTACATCTTGTTGCAGGAGCTGCCAATGATTTCAGGGCTGCCTGGCTGTCCGAATAGATGTAGATGCTGCTATCATTGTAGCACCTACTCATATTCGTCTCCCCACATGCCCTGATTGCAGAAATTTCGGCTTGGAATACAGAGGCCAGCTTTCCTAGAAAGATGCTGCTCTCCAGTCTTGGCTGAACCCTGTACAACCCTGCCCCAACGCCTTGATCTGTTTTTGACCCATCGGTGAACCAAACGATGTCCCCCGTACGGTGTCGAACTGTTTTCTCCCACTGCTCCTTACTTCCAATTATTATATTGTAAGGCTTGTCGAAGCAGTTACGAGTCATTATACAGTCAGCGGGCATTTCCCCAGCCATACCTATATTTACCTCACTCACTATGTTAGTGTGTGATTCTGGATATCCAAATGAGACCCAGTTTTAGCCAGTTTTAAGTCTGTATGGCCCAGCTGCTGCCTCCATCTTAACCCAAAGGTGAAGTGGAGGCACATGCAGCATGGCTTCCATTCCAGCGGTTGGTGTGCTGCTAATTCCACCCGTTATGGCTAAGCAGGCCAATCTCTGCACCTTAGCAAGCTCTTCAGCAGCATCCCGCTGTTCTACCTTCTTCCACAACACTATGGCCCCATAGGAAATCATAGGTCTAACCACTGTGGTGTATATCCAGTGCACTCCCCTGGGGCTTAGACCCCAGTTTTTGCCACAAGCCCTGCTAGTTCTCACTAAAGTACTTTTTGCCTTGGAGCAGATACTCTTAATATGAGGGGTCAAAGTTAGCTTCTCATCCAAGGTTAGCCCTAGATATTTCAGTGTCCGCTTCACAGGTAGAGTTTCATTGAAGAGCTTTAGATTTCAACTTGCATGCTGAATATGTCTCTTCGTAAATGGCACCAGAACAGTCTTGTTACGATTAACTCTCAGATCCTGTTTAATGCACCATTTTTGCACAATGTCCAACCCTCCTTGTGCCATATTCCTAACTGTGTCAGTGAATTTGCCAAGTATTACTATGACAAGGTCATCTGCGTATCCTTGGTGGAAGCATTATCTGGAATTTAGTTCCTCAATGAGTTCGTTCACCACTAGATTCCACAATAGAGGGGACAAAACTCCTCCTTGTGGGCAGCCTCTAGTGGTCTTAATTACCATCTTTTCATTCATCATGGTAGCCTCTACCTTCCTTCCACTAATCATGGCTCTGGCCTACCTACATATAGTGGTCCCCAGATCATGTACCTCTGCTGCCCTTATCATGGAATCGAAGGTCGTGTTGCTAAAGGCCCCCTCGATATCCAGGAAGATGCAAGAGGACTATTTCTTGGAAGTCAAGTGCTTTTTCCACCTTCCCGATGAGTTGGTGGAGAGCTGTTTCACATGATTTACCTGGTTGATATGCATGATGGTTCAGGTGTAGAGGGGCACTACATAGCCTACTCTCCCCAGCATATACATTAACAAGTTTTTGCAGTGTTTTGAGAATGGAGGAGGACAGACTGATTGGTCTCATATCCTTGGCCTTGGTATGATCAATTCTCCCTGGCTTTGGAATGAAGACAACCTTCACTGCCCTCCAAACATTGGGAATGATTCCTACTGCTAAGCTAACCCTAAATAGCCTGCATAGGATTCTTATAAGGTTTCCTCCTGCCTGTTGCAGGAGAGCTGGAAAAATTCCATCTGGGCCAGGTGACTTAAACGGCTGGAATGTTCCCACCACCCACTGGATTTTGTTGAAGTTCACACACTCCTTGGCTGATTCCCAGTCCTTTCTTCGAGTGTCTGAGAACCGTTGTCTCTCTGGGGTCACATACTGGTCTGTGTTAGCCGGCAGAGCGTATTGAGGAAAGTGAGTTTTGAGGAGCAATTCCAGCGTCTCATGTGCTATCTTTGTATATTCCCCATCCTCCTTCCTCAACGTCCCTCCTGAGTGAGTTGGTACTCTAGTGAGAATCTTGGTGAAGTCTGGCTTGTGCGGCCGTGCCTTCCAGTTCTTCACAGAATGCCTTCCAGGATGCCTCCTTTGCTTGTCTTATTGCAAGGTTGTAATTGACAAGGGCCTCACGATATTTAGCCCATTGTCCTTTGCGTCTCGCAATATTAAACAGTCTCCGTACCTGTTTTCTTTGCGTTTCCAATTTGTTATTCCACCAAGGAACACTCCTATTTGTGCACTTCATGGTGATTGTGCAGTTATCCTGATATGAGGTCACTATGGCAGAGGTAACAGCCTCTGCTACTTCCTCAAATTCTACTGGCTTCCTTATCGTGGTTTTAATTTCTGATGACCCTAAGTCAAGGTCTCTCCTGTATGTCTCCCAGTCTGTTTTCCTGGGATTTCTATAAGTCATGGTCTGATTCCCATTTAAACCTTGACTTTAATGTACATGTGGTCCGATGAGGATGGCTCCAACATCACATGCCATTGTTTGACATAGCTACCCATCGTCATGGAACCAAATGTTATTTCAATTACTTCTTCCCTTCTGCTATTCCTGAATGTAGGTTCATTGCCCCTATTCAGGACCTCCAAGTTGTTAGCTAAGAGGAATTCAAGAAGGTACTCACCTCTACTGTTAGTGTCCTTGCTGCCCCACACTAGGTTGGGGGCATTGGCATTGCACCCCACCAGCAGTTGGTCACCTTGCCGATGGCAAGTCTCTACCAATCTCCTCACCTCCAAGGGAGGGGGAGAACTGTCTTCGTAAGGAAGGTATGCTGAGGCCAAGACAATTTCCCTCGTGATACCTTCCTCACATTGCTGCATTTTGATAGTCACTAAGTCGCTAGAGCAGAAATCTATCATTGGCATGAAAGAAATGCCGTTTTTAACATAGATGCGTGTTCTGGAGTTTCTTAGATTTCTAGCATAGATCAGCTTACCTCCAGTGCGTCAGAGGCCGGTACACCCCCTTTGTATAAATAGGGTTCTTGTATCAGGGCCATGCCCACTTCCTGTCTCCTCAGGCAGTGGCTCAGGGCAGCAGAGGCCCCTTTACTGTGCTGCAGATTAATCTGCAGCACCTCCAGGCTCCATCTTACTGCAATCTTTGCGGTCTTTGAGAATCCTAATGGTGACTTGCAAGAACCATAAAAACAGTTTCAGGTCCTGCTCCCGCATCGCCTTCAGTGACTTCCCACCAACCTCCACCACCAGGGTTCGTCCTTCCGGAGCAACCTTCTGGTTAATCACTCTCCAGTCTTCTGTCAGGACTTTTCCGAACAGTCTTGGGGGAGACTTCCTTAAGGATCTTGGGTACCCATAATGATATCTTTGCGGTTTTAAGAAGCTCTGCTGCCGTCTTGACCAGCAGCTTCACATCTTCCCACGAGGATATCATGGGCACCTTGTCCTTAAAGCGATTCTACTGTGTGCACCCCGTCACAGACAAAAATGAGTGCACCACGGTCTAGATAGACCCTCCTGAAGTTGGGACCTGGGCCAGTGTCCAGTGTCCCCCCCCCCCCCCCCCCCCCCAATCTTTTCAGGGGGCCATCTGTACTAGTTCCTCCTGCTGCAAGGTAATGGCCACCAGTGGATAACCTTCCTGGATAACTGCCATCCTAAAAACCGAGACTGCAGTACTATAGGTCTGTTTCCCTATTTCTTGCCTCGGTTTTTTCTGGACTCGCTTACGCAGGGAGGAGGGAGTCTTTGATTCCTCCCTTATCCGCTTACTACCTGTCTTTGACGTTGTGGGGGTCTGGGTGTCCCCTTCAACCTGAGACAGTTTTTTTCTGGGGGTCTTGGGTTCTAGTCCCTTTACTTCCTTCTGTTTGTGTTTAGGAAGCCATTCTTTTCCTTCCTTTTCCCTCTGTTCCCTGAGTAGCTTCCTCCTTTGGGCCCCAGACAAGCCTTTGATCTTAATCTGGTCTAGCTTCTCGGTTACAGTTCCCACTTCTGGCTCAGGTCTAGACCCTGATTCAGTAGTGTAAGTGCCTTCCATCGATTCAGTCCCCGATGTTTGGGTATCTGAGGTCTCAATTTGCCCCTCAGTTTCTTTTTCTGTAATCATGTCAATGTCGGTCCCACGAGATTTGGGGATCTAGAAGGTCCACACCACGAATACCCCACGCTGTGTAAGGCTAATTACTCTGGGAGGTCGCCGGGTATCCCTGAGGCTCCGTTTGAGACACATTTTCCCATGTGCCAAGCACCCCTCGGTATGGATCGCATCACACCTTGGGTTGGGTCAGGGATAGGGAAGAAGGGATGTTGTGGGACACTCTTAGTCTGATCCATCGGTTGAGGTCTTTCCGGCAGTAGGTCCTCTACCTTTGGCATAGCCCTCAGCTTCCCGCGGATACGCAAGCCTCTCCACCCGCACGGACAGCGCTTCGTCAAGGTGGTGTCCCCTGGAGAGGTGCTTGGGTACATAATACACGGAACTGCGATGCATTAAGACTAAATGGCAATGTAAAATATTGCTAACCTGTACTTTTGTTTTTCAGTTAGATTTGTTCATTCAAAAGAGAATTTGAGAATTTGGTATTTTAGTGTAATGTGATAGTTCCCAGCTCTTCCATTAGGTCTGTATATCTGTCTTTCTCTGGAACACTTCTACAGTAAAGAATAGTTTAAAAAGCAATCTTTGGATTATTAATATGTATCTATGTAATGTTACCTACTTACTGTTAAAGAACATAAGATGGATAGTCAGATTTTCCTATGTTCTGCAACAATGTTCGTTGTTTTTTCAGAATGATTTTGACATGATTGATTACCTGAACGATTTACGTGAAGGTGTGTTGGAAGCCTATACTGGTATTGTACAAGGCTTGAAAGGTGACGGCCAGACTCCAAGCCCAGATGTTCAGCTTATGGAACCACATGTGCCATATATTGTACAATTCATAACAGTTATTGCTCAAGATGCTGATAGAAATGACAGCAATGTTGCATGCTGTGCAGGACTCATTGGGTTTGTATCATTTGCCATGGTTTTTGTGAGGGTAGTCGTTACCTTGTTCTAAAACTTTATCTTTCAATGCGTGGAGTATTACGTAATATTTTTTAGTTACTATAGTTGTTGTTGAATTGAAATATTAGTTTGTCTGTTAATGTGATTTACTACTACAACTACTACTCAGAGGAACTATTTTAGAGAGAAAAGTGGGCATAACGTTATTATACTGCTTCTGTGAAATAGCTTTTATCTCAAATTTTAGGAAACACTATAGTCTTGACGTGTCACAGTAGAGCACTTTTAACTGTAGGTTATATCAGAATTCCTGCAGTCACAGTTTATTACAGCTCACTTCTTAATGTATTAATATATTGTTACTATTTGCTTTTATTATTTGCACGTCGAATGATAAAATAAGAAGAGTAGAACTTAAAAATGTCATGTAAAAGATAAATTAAAACAGTGAATTGTACCACTCACTTATTTTCTCCCACAGTGTATTTTGAGGCATACATCCTCATCTTCAGGTGGATCAGTAGACTACATTTCAGTTTAGTTTCCTGAATGTGACTTGACCTATTGTTTTAAAATTCATTTAACTAGAAACAAGGTATAATTCATCACTTGTTTTTATAAAACGGAAATGGAATTACAAATTGTAAAAAAAATATTAAAGCTTCTTAAAAGTGTTCTAACAGATAGAAACCTGAGTGTCAGTATAAATATACATTTTTATCATTAAATGGTGCACAAACATGAAGCAGGAACATACACATTCCAGAGATTGTACAGAATGAGAAATAAGTTGCCTTAAGCTGGAAAGCAGAGATACAAACAACGTGTGTATAAATGTTGAAAATCTTTTTCCTTAAACTTATTGTTACAAAAATCTTATGCACCTGTGTTTCAGTGTATTTGTGTGTTAAAGAATCAATGTAGTGGTTTGGGAGTTGTTTACATGATTTAGGTAATTAAGGAATAGATACTAAGAAAAATTACCATGTGTCGTCAAGTATGATTGAGAAGCTTTTAGAAATGTGAATGCCCACTGTTCTATCTTTGTCGTCATGTTCAATTTCTGGCACTTTGTTTAGTGCTTGTTGGTATTTTGCAACATAAGAGGCAAAAGCATTAGTCAGATCATCATTTTACAGAAAGTAGACCAATGGATTACTATTTTCAGCATTAAATAACAACCTGCCCCGCCCCCTTTTTTTTAATATTGACAGAGAATTTGTGTGACGATTTTCATAACACTACTGTATATGAGGTACTATTTATAGTTGGTTTACATTTGTATGCTTTGTTTTGATGTAGACAAGCATGAATTTATTGAAAATGAGATTCATATTAGTAGCATAATGAGTTTCTGATGGCTGGAGTTATTATTTAAATATTGTGTTGTTTATAGTAATTTTACCATGTTATTACTACAGTAAAACATGATCAATTTTGGAAAATTTAAAACTATATTAAATTTTAACCACCAGTTGGATAAGCGAAGAAACTTTATCTAGGTTTTGGCTATAATAATGTAGCCTTCTTCAGAAATGTCATAATATAAGATTAACATTAAAACATGTCATAACTCTGTTAAGACTCTGCACCCACGGCCCACCTGTCTGGCCCGTTTGTGTGGCCTATCGGCAAAACATTGGTAGAAGTGACGCAGTCTTTTGACTATGTACTGTAGTACTAAAATTTCAACTTTGACAAGGCCAATATCCGGCATGTTTTAATTTTAATCTTATATTATGGCATTTCTGAAGAAGGCTACATTATTATAGCCGAAACCTAGGTAAAGTTCTTTGCTTATGCAACTGGAGGCTGAAATTTAATATAATTACATTTTACAGTTGTTGACTCTGCTGCTCCATGTTAAAAATATTCAAATTTAAAACTAATTTTTTGTCTTCGTTTAGAAGTTGCAGTGTGATTCGAATGATCTCATGTAAAACAAGTCAAGCCAATGAGGTGTTTGTTGGTAACCATTCTTTTTAACTCTGCATTATTTTATTGTGCTAACTGAATAACTGTGATACTCAGGTATCTGAATGTCCTGTTGTCCACTGAATTACCCCTGGTGGTGTTCGGCTTACCTTTTCTCTTTGTAATTGATTGCAGTGACCTGTGTACAGCATTTGGTGCTAAGATGCTACAGCTATTGGATGTGGAGCCCATTACAGAATTATTGACGCAGGGTCGTCGATCCCGTGTCACAAAGACTAAAACTCTTGCTACTTGGGCCACGAGAGAAGTGCGTAAGCTGAAATCTGCTGCAGCCACACCAGCCTCCAGTTGGTGAGTAACACACTTATTCATGTTAGTTCTAACCTGTGAAACACTAATGCAAACAACATTACATGAAAATGTTGACTTAACGTAACACTTCATGAATTGCAGCATTTAAAGGGCAGTTGGTGTAAAGTTTATAATATTTTGATCATTTTGAAGATGATAAACAAATTTTCTTCAAGCTAAAATTTATGAGGTAATGGAAATGAGATGATTTCCTTTTAAAATAAAGACTTTATTCATAAGGATCACAGAAATGGGTAGGATGTTACACTTACAGTAATTTCTGCGGTGGTAATATGTTGCTTAGACTCTACACATAGTAGCTGCTGGTTGATATTTAAAATCCAGAGTAACTTTAACTGGAAAAGTTTGCGAAGTGTTGTTTCATGGCACTGGTGTGCAGAGGAGTTCGTGTTGTATGGATGTTAAAATGAATGGTAGTGAGACTGGAAAGATAATACCAATCTCCACAACAAAAATGTACGATTGTTAAGTCTTTGTAGAAATATTCATGTTTTTCCAGTTTTGGTTCTGAAGCTAAGAATTTTCCCTTTACAGATCCGCCTCTGTATGTATAATCCCACATGAAGAAATTTGGATGAAATACTTTCTCAATATTATTCCTACTTTTGGTTGTCTGCAAATCCCCACTCCACTCTGAAGGCTCGTCCAGGGTGAAAGGCAGTGCAACAGAGTGAGCGATTGATTTATAATGAATAAAAGAAAACAAAATAGTACAGTGATAAATATTCGTGTGCACAGTTACTGGAAACGAAGTATGTGCGAACGAACGAGCGTGTGTCTGGTTGTTTGTTGTGAGAGGGACGCACCTACCAGGGCGAAAGAGTGTGCTTGAAGACTATGGACCGACCGATCGACGCAACTCGACAAGATGTGATGCAGTGTGAGGAAGGATGGAAGAAGATGCGTGTGGATCATTCGAGGCTAATTCTGATTACACAAAATATATAATTTTTTAACGACAAATGTCTTACTGTACGCCTTATCTTCTGATCGACGCATGTAGCATTTCCTCCTCTGCACATTGTGTGTTTTTTCTTGCTCAGGAAATTGTAAACATGAAAAAATTACAGTATTTTCCAGCAGAGGAAGTATGTTTAAATGTTGCAGTGCAACTGACATATCTTACTGGTCAGATTTGTTACCAAGATGTGAAGTGCTTTGGTTAGATACTTGAGACTTTTTTACCATAAAAGGCACATCACTCACTTAACTGCTGATATTTATTTCAGTGATGAAAATTTGTTGATTGAAGTGCCTTTATAAAAGCATAATAAGCTGAGAATAATTGATCTCAGTGGCTTTGATATGAATGAAAAATTATGTTGCGTTTATCGTCTGCCCTATTTTAAAGGACAGGTCAGTATTACTCCTAGTTTATGATCAGGGGTAAGTAAATGTTACAAATTCTGCGCTGTACAATTTAATTGTTCATAAGGAGTCTCTGCTAGACCTTCCTGTAAGTGAGATCCGAAATATTTTTATATATTGCTGAGTTTAATTTGTATAGTGGAGTCAGGTTTCGTTATATTGTTTGATGGCTGTTTTGCTCATTATTGGAGCATGTAAGTAATCATATTATCAGATTACTTCACAAACCCATAAGGATGGTTGTGTAAATTTGTAACTATTTGTAAGTCTTGTTTTTAGGTGACATAGATAATAAAAAGTCCAAGGTAACTCACTGACCTGAACCAAAAAAATTCTGTGATTTGAGGAGGTCCTCATGAGCATTTCCGCACATTGGGTGTTGAATGAATAGAAATGAATTGAGCTTGGTTATGTGGTCACATTTCTCATGTTGTGGGTCATTATTTTTCTACGCTGATTCTGGAGTGTGACCATTGCAACAGATTATGCATTTATCATTTGCTAGTCTGGTTTCCGTTGTGAAAATACTCAGGAATAAGTATGGTATTTCTTATTGAGCTTGGACCTCCTCGTGTATTTCTGACTGATGTGTGATACTTGCGTCCCTGTGTGCCTGTGAATAAATTACATGCCAGCCGAAGTGTGTTCAGTACCCTTCCAAAGGCATGGAAGTACGTAAACTGCATTGTATCAATGAGCCTATGTGTAGTGTATGATAGTGTGTGCTAGTTTATGGATGTGTATATGCTTGTTGCTGAGAGTGCTATTTAATATTTGAGAAGTATGAATGCTTGATTTGCCAACGACAAATGGACTGACAAATGTGTTTTATATGTAAACCTTGTTGTGAATGTTTTGGATGCTTCTTGTGTGTTTGTGGAAGTGTGACAGAATTGTGGAAATGTGTGCCATGAAAGTTCAACACCGTGAACAAATTCCTGTACGAGTGTAACTTCATTAACCTTCTATTCCAATGATTGATTTGGAAATCTTCCAAGACATTATTCCTCTGTAATCCCTTCAGTTTTCCACTCCCTGTTGCTGCTGCTACTGCTTGCTTCCATGTGAAACCCAGGAGCTATACGAGGGTTAGGTATTAATGTTACGGCATTAATTTTCGTATGTATTGCTTGAAAATGTTACTTTGGATTGAAGTCGCATAAAGTGATTATACAATGCAGGCAGTTTGTGGCCTCAGTTAAACGTTCTGTAATCATTAGCACTTCAGCATAGGGAATTAAAAGTTATAGCTATTGTAAATTCAAATTAATAAAACAAAAGTGTTCAACGTTCCTAAAACTGTTCTGCATTCCCTAAATCCAATACTACCACCATCATGTTTTCAGTGACCAGATATTATCTGGTTGAGCTCTAATTTTCTGAGATTTGTAGTTGAATTCTACAGATTTATTATGATTAGTAGTTTAGTGACATTTTGTTTGTTAATTTGCTGTACTTCTGATGGAATTTAATAATCTTTATGACTGTTTAATCAGTTACTGTTGATGTAGAGCTGCCATGTAGCTACACAATTCGACAGTATGTTTCCAGATCAGAAATATCATTGTTAATTTCTTTTAATCTACCAGTTATAAAGGCATTTTAAATATGGATTAGTAGAATAAAAGTAAGAAAAAATAATCACAAATTGGGTTAAATAATTTTTATTTTTGGTCTATAACATGTTAATAAAATTGTGCAAAGTGTGCCCAGAAGTAGGCTGGCATGATTATGTAAATGTTCCTTTTTTTTGTTTTTTTGCTAGCCAAGCTTCTGCAGTGAAAGTAAAATATCTCAAAAGTTTGTGTCTTGTGTGTCTTATACCTATTCTGGACATTCAATTATAGAAAAAAAAACAGGCAGATGACAGGAGATGTAAGTCCCTGTCCAGCAGAGGCTGTAAGTGGTGGATCATGTCAGTCTTGTGGCAAATGTAATCATATATGTGTAACACCAGGTTTGTAAGTTCCTTATGTAGGTTTGTTTATGTAATAGATTGTCTGGCAATCTTTTGATAAAGCTTTTCAAGTATACCAGAAACAAATAAAAATTTGTAGTGAGCAAATTGGTAATTGGATCTGCAGCCACACTTGATTATTCTTTGCTGCTTGCTTCCAGTTAATCATTTCAGATGAATAAACTGAAGAAATTGAAGTATAATGTTTTTTCCTACCATTATGGATTAACAGTTTGTTAGTAAGCTAAAGGTTTGTCAATTTGGCATTTACAACTGTTTAATAAGGATAAAGGTGTGGGCTTTACAACCTTACAGTGTTTGGAAAAGAAACGAATTCCTAACATTGTAAGCAATCAGTGTACTTCCCTAAGCAACCCAAGTAAGGCTTGCCCCCCCCCCCCCCCCCTTTTTAAAGAGCATAATACAGAACTTTTGATTCTCAGTACTAAAACATAAAATTAAATTTAATTATAAATCAAGACAGAAAGGTTACGAATTGTGAAATAAGTTCCACAAATTATTGAATAAAATGAGATAAATATAACTGTCGATAACCAAAGATTACAGTGCTGTGCATGAGATGTATATAGAAGAGTGTTGATAATTTGTTAGATAAATTGATATTTTCCTTGTTGACGTGAGAATTGGTCATCTTTTGCCCGGCATTGTATACACACTGGCAAGGGAAATCTGTGTTGAGTAACATTTATACTTCTACATTTAGCTACATGTAATAAGATAGTTTAAAATGCTCTTTTGAGTATATATATGTATATAAAAAAACAAAGATGATGTGACTTACCAAATGAAAGTGCTGGCAGGTCGACAGACACACAAACAAACACGAACATACACACAAAATTCAAGCTTTCGCAACAAACTGTTGCCTCATCAGGAAAGAGGGAAGGAGAGGGAAAGACGAAAGGATGTGGGTTTTAAGGGAGAGGGTAAGGAGTCATTCCAATCCCGGGAGCGGAAAGACTTACCTTAGGGGGAAAAAGGGTGTTTGTTTGTGTGTCTGTCGACCAGCCAGCACTTTCATTTGGTAAGTCACATCATCTTTGTTTTTAGATATATTTTTCCTATATATATATATATATATATATATATAGGCAGTCCTGTAGATGAAACAAAGTAATCGTTATCTCTTGAATCTAGCTAGCTGTATTGGCACTGAGCCATGAGAAGACACGTGAGCTTGACTGAGAGTTCTGTTAGCTTTCATACAAATCTGTTTTATGAGTTAGAGAGAGGGCAGGTGCTCCACCCACCCAAATATATAGAGGGAAACATTCCACATGGGAAAAATATATCAAAAAAACAAAGATGATGTGACTTACCAAACGATAGTGCTGGCAGGTCAATAGACACACAAACATACACACAAAATTCGAGCTTTCGCAACCAACGGTTGCTTCATCGGGAAAGAGGGAAGGAGAGGGAAAGACGAAAGGATGTGGGTTTTAAGGGAGAGGGTAAGGAGTCATTCCAATCCCGGGAGCGGAAAGACTTACCTTAGGGGGAAAAAATGGACAGGTATACACTCGCACACACACACATATCCATCCACACATACACAGACACAAGCAGACATTTTGTCTGCTTGTGTCTGTGTATGTGTGGATGGATATGTGTGTGTGTGCGAGTGTATACCTGTCCTTTTTTCCCCCTAAGGTAAGTCTTTCCGCTCCCGGGATTGGAATGACTCCTTACCCTCTCCCTTAAAACCCATATCCTTTTGTCTTTCCTTCTCCTTCCCTCTTTCCTGACGAGGCAACCATAGGTTGCGAAAGCTAGAATTTTGTGTGTATGTTTGTGTTTCTTTGTGTGTCTATCGACCTGCCAGCGCTTTTGTTTGGTAAGTTTCATCATCTTTCTTTTTAGATATATTTTTCCCACGTGGAATGTTTCCCTCTATTAATTCATATATATATATAGAGGGAAACATAAACATTCCACGTGGGAAAAATATATCTAAAAACAAAGATGATGTAACTTAACCAAACGAAAGCGCTGGCATGTAGACAGACACACAAACATACACATAAAATTCAAGCTTTCGCATCCAACGGCTGCTTCATCAGGAAAGAGGGAAGGAGAGGATGTGGGTTTTAAGGGAGAGGGTAAGGAGTCATTCCAATCTCGGGAGCGGAAAGACTTACCTTAAGGGGAAAAAAGGACAGTTATACACTCGCTTGCGTGCGCGCACGCACACACAACCATCTGCACATACCATATATTTAGTTGAATACTTTGCACATTAGAGAGGACTTTGATGGTTACTGCGAATTTCCTAGTGAAATCTTTAACACCATGCAGAAAAACTTTAAAGATTCAGTTAACAATGAAAAAAGAAAAAAAATTACAGTAATCGAAAGAAAGATTTATGTGGGTCTCATCGTTCTATACATCTAGAAGCATTTCGTGTTAAATTTGTAGGCATGGAGCAAATGATGAAATTAGTGATAAGAATAGTAATTTTGCTGAAGTCAAATGTATTACACTGTTAATTGTAACAGTTTTTCATGGTGCTGCACAAAAAGTATGGAGACATTATATATTACTGCAAAGGACATTGATTGTCAACAGGCATGTCTGGAACAATTCTTTGATTTAAGGCAAACTGCTGCTGACTTTCTGAAGGAAAAAGGAAAACGGGAACAAAAATTGCAAGAAACAGTGCATTTCAGACAGCACATCATAAATGAAATTGATTGCAGACTACTCTCACCAAGACATTGCAAGGTGAGAAGCAAATTGTGATTTGACAGGGAAAGTGGTTGTATTTAAAAAGAAAAGCACATTGTGGAAGGGAAACGTCTGACAAGGAACACTGTCTTGATCCTTAAAGCTCACTTGTATTAAAGAAAATGCAAGTGTTTGGAGAAGGCTTCGGGCGTTGAGATTGTTGTTGAAAGAATTACAAGAATAGCCTGTTTTGAGACAGTTTCCCACTCCAGGGCCCCCCCCCCCTCCCTGTACGCAGGCTTATGGAACCATTTGATCTGCAGTGTAATTCCTTTTTAAGAGACAAATTCTGTTACATTAAGACTGTCCAGAAGTACTACATTGTTTTTTGAAGAGTTTCCATGTCTCCTAGAGGTTGCAGATGTGATATCAGTCTTCCGATAAACATGTACAAAAGTCTCTTTTTGAGTAATTATGAAACTAAAGTTATGTGGTAACCTGAGTGATGAAACTCTTTGAAACTGTCTGTCTCTGCCAGTGTGCCGATAAATTATATAGGATATGAATTTTATTATGTCTTCAGTGTGCCAAAAAAATTTAGTACTGAGAATTTGTTGTATTTTTAATATATGTTGTTGAGAAGCATAAGTCATGGCTGTGCAGAAGGTGATAGGCAGTGTCGCATGTCCTGAATCCGTATGCTTATGACAGAAACGAAATTAAAAAAAATTAAACTGGCTTAACTGCCAGCTATTTAAAAAAAGAAATAACAATATCTGAAGTATTTATTTTCAACTGTGTTGTGTACAGTTGCTGTAATTTAAAGCAACAACTTTTTCTTCTCTCCACAGAATAGAGCACAAAAACATGTCAAAACTGGTAGGTTTTTCCAGTTGATGTTTTAGGTGGTTCAATGAGAACTTGAACATGAAGATATGGCATTAGGCAAATGCCCTATTATTTGGCTCATTAGAATGACAGTGAAGATCTTGTTCTGTTGTATATACATCAGTGATGATTGAAAAGTACCATAGACCAATATTTACAGGCTATGCATTGATATTTGCTCATATGAGGGATATGAATCTGTCCCTTAAATTATATTTTCCAAAGGGTTCTAAGTTGCTACTGATCCTATTTGCTCCCAACTGTAATTGGTGTAAAGGCTTAAATTAATGGAAACTTCTGGTACTATGAAGTGTTTGAAGTTCTCAGAACATTTCAAATGGTCTGAATGTGTCTGATATACAGATTGTCAGAAATGAAATAAATTTTAAGTATGGTTACAAAACTGAAACAGTGCTGACGCTGATAATATTTGACTGTTTAGAAGTTGTCAGATTTTCTTCTCAACCTAAGCTTTATTGTTCTGTTCCTTACTATGGTAACTATGCCATGGATAGTTACAAAGAATGACTACTCAGTCAGCAGTAATTTTAAAATCATTGCAGAAGGTTATAAAATGAATTCTGTTTCTGTATTGGTCTGAAGAACTCTTGCTAAAATAGTGGGATTATTGTAATGTTAATGTCTCTTTGATACAGTACATGAATTTCACAGAGAATAATGGAAAATCCAGGATAGAATATTGAGAATATTATAAAAAGGGTAGATTGCTACTCATATAGCAGAGATGCTGAGTCGCAGATAGGCACAACAAAAAAGATGGTCAGTCAGTAAGCTTTAGGCCAGAAAGGCCTTCATCCAAATTTTCTCTCTCTCTCTCTCTCTCTCTCTCTCTCTCTCTCTCTCTCTCACACACACACACACACACACACACACACACACACACACACACACTGGCTGCTGAGATCAGAATGGGAGCATACAGGGACAAAGTGGAGAGAGGGTAGGGCAGCTAGGTGTAATGGGGAGGTTAGAGGGAGGTCAGAATGGGGGAGGGGGGGGGGGGGGCAGTGGAAAAGAAGTAAAGGCTGTGGGTGCATTGGTGGAATGGAGAGCTTTGTAGTACTGGAGTGGGAACAGGGAAAGGGATAGGTGGGTGTGGGCAGTGACTAACAAAGGTTGAAGCCAGGACTGTTGAGAAAATTAGGATATATTGCAGGGCAGAGTTTCCACCTGCACAGTTCAGATAAGCTGGTATTCATAGGAAGTATCCAGATGTCACAGGCTGTGGAGCAGACATTAAAACGAATGTAATGTTGGGCAGTGTACTCGACAACTGGGTGCTCCAGCTGTTTCTTGTCTAGTTTTCTGGTGTCTATTCATGCGATCAGACAGCTTGGTTGTCATGCCCACATAGAAAGCAGCACAGTGGTTGTATTTAAGTTTGTAGATCACATGACTGGTTTCACAGGTAGCCCTGCCTTTGATGGGATAGGTGATGCTTGTGACCTGACTGGTGGTGGTGGTGGTGGTGGTGGTGGTGGTGGTGGTGCATGTATAGGGCATGTCTAGGTGTATTACAGAGATAGTAACCATGAGGCAAGGGGTTGAGAGCAGAGGTTGTGTAGGGATGGACAAGGATATTGTTTAGGATCGGTGGGTGGCAGAGGGAGGAGGGGTGGGAAAGAAAGTGTATAGGACATACCTTATTTCAGGGCACAATGAGAGGTAGTCGAAACCCTGGCAGAGAAAGTGATTCTGTTTCTCCGGTACTAAGTCTGAGGGGGAATGCTCTTCTGTGGTTGGACGGTGGGATTATGGGAGGCAGGTGTTGGCTGGAGAGATAAGGCATAGGAAATCTGCTTTTGTGCAAGGTTGGGAGGGTAATTATGGTCTGTGAAGGCCTCAGTATCTTGGTATATTCTGAGAGAGATTGAACGTCACTACAGATGTGACGGCCATGGGCTGTATGGAAGGAACTTGTTGGTACGGAATGGGTGGCACTGTTGAAGTGGAGGTGTTGCTGTTGGCTAGTAGTTTGATAAGGACAGAGATAATGATGTTGCCATCTCTGAGGGGGAGGTCAACATCAAGGAAGGTGGCTTGTTGGGTTGAGGAGGAAGCAGGTGAAGTGAGTGGGGAGAAGGTGTTGAGATTCTGGAGGAATGTGGATGGGTTGGCCTCACCCTTGATCCAAACTGTGAAAATGTCATCAGTGCATCTGAACCAGGTGAGGGATTTGGGATTCTGGGTGGTTAGGAAAAATTCCTCTAGATGGCCCATGAATAGGTTGGGACAGGGTGGTGCCATGCAGGTGCCCATTAGGTTTGTAGGTGATCCTTTCAAAGGAGAAATGATTGTGGGTGAGAATATATGGTCATGGTGACCAGGAAGGAGGTTGTAGGTTTCGAATGCATTGGGAAAGTTAGTGTTCAATCCTGGCAAGGCCCTAATGGGATGTTAGTGTGAAGGGAGATGGCATCAATAATGACGAGCAGGGCACCATGTGGTAAAGGTACAGGAACTGTGGAGAGTTGGTGGAGGAAATGGTTAGTATCTTTTATATAGTAGGGTAGGTTGGGTGCAATAGGCTGAAGGTATTGGTCTAAGAGAGCAGAGATTCTCTGTGGAGGTACAATAACTGGCCACAGTGGGGTGTCCTGAGTGGTTTGGTTTTATACTTAAAGAAGCGTATAGAAATTGGAGAGTGCGGGAGCGGTAGGAGTGAGGGGAGAGGGGAGAGAAATACTCAAAGAATAGACTAGAATATTTTTATTCGCCTTTCAGTATTTTTCATACAATTGGCTTCGTCAAAGTTTACAATGGAGTACAGTTAAGCACAATACACTTACATGCACAGAATTATTTAGCTTATTTAAGAATTGAAAACATTTCTTTATCACATATTAAAAGCTTGTATTGTAATGAGTATTTCCTTGGAATTCCTCAGTTGCATAGAATTCACTGCATTTTAACCAATTTTGCAATACACTCTTGAATTTATTAAATGGGGCTGTACGAGCTGAGTGTGGTAACTTATTGAAAAATTTTTTGCCCAAATGTTTATAGTTATTATGGACAACAGCTAGCCTCGAGAAAGGAAAATCCAACACGCGACTATTTCTGGTATTGTGTGTGTGTGTGTGTGTGTGTGTGTGTGTGTGTGTGTGTGTGTGTGTGTGTGCGCGCGCGCGCGCACATCACATCTCGTGCTGAATTTGTTCAGATTTTCTTTAGCATACATTAAACAGTAACATATGTACACGCTGGGCACTGTCCATTACACTGAGATATTTAAAGTGGTTTCTGCAGGAATCTCTGGGTGCTAATCCTAGTATACATCTGACGGCCTTCTTTAGCCATCTGAAAATAAATTTAGCCCCTGAGGAATTACCCCACAGCAAAATTCCGTACTCCAGATGGGAATGGAAGAAAGCAAATTACGAGTGTAATAACAGCTGTTTGCTCACACTGTTCCTCAATTTGTACAGTAAAAAAAAGTACACAGGCTAGTTTGCTGCACAGGTGATTGGTGTGTTCTTCCCAGGAGAGTTTATGGTCTATGTGCAGTCCAAGGAGTGTCACTGCTTTATTTTTCCTTTTTGTAGCTTTTAGATTAAAAATTATTTCTTCTGTTTTTTGTATTGTTTATGCACAGTTGATTGGCCTGACACCAGTGACTAGTAATTTGCATTATTTCTCTGTTGTTATCCAGCACAGTTTGTAAATTGTCACCTGAGAGTATTAGCGTTATATCATCAGCGTACAGTATATTCTTACATGGTATGTAATTCGAGAAATCGTTAATATAGACAATGAACAGGAAAGGCCCAGGAACTGAGCCTTGAGGTATTCGTCTTTTTATAGGGAGTATTGCTGATCTCTGTTTATTTGCATATACAAGCTGTAATCTATTGCTTAAATAAGATTTGAATAAGGTGAGTGGTATATCTTCAATGCCATAGTATTCTAACTTTTTTTTTTTAGTGATAATGTCATGAGACACTGAATCAAATACTTTGCTTAAATTAATAAGGGTTCCAGATATATGCAGCCTCTTTTCATATGCTTCATATACATTGTTCACCAAAGCTTCAAGTGCTTTTACAGTTGATAGGTGAGGCTTGCATCCGAATTGCTGTTCATTTAATAGTTTGTTGCTTTCAAAATAGCTCCATATGCATGCAATTTTCTATTATTTTGGATATGATTGGTACTATTGATATGGGTGTGTAGTTGTTCGGGAGGTTTTTATAACCTTTTTTATACATAGGTAGTGTAACTGTGAGCTTCAGACATTCTGGAAAAATTCCTTTATCTAGTATTCTGGGGAGGTTCTGGGATGGGCGTAAGAATTTGAGGAGAGACTGGAGATCCTGCGGGATTTCTGGAAAGCATCACTGTGGCAGAGCTTGTAGGAGGATGAATCTGACAGCTGGCAGAGTCCTTCTGCCAGTTAATCCTTGCAGTTCAAAACAGCAGTGGTGGAGCCTTTGTCAACAGGGAGGATTATAAGATTGAGATCGGTTCGCAGTGGTGTATTGCAGTTCTTTTTGTGGTGTAAGGTTAGCTTGCATGTTTTGAGCAATTCGAGGAATGATGATGAGGCAAAGCTCGAAGCTAAGAAATTCTGGAAAGTTAAAAGGGGGTGGGGTGATAGGGTGGCAGTGGTATTGGATCACAGTTGGAAGGAGGAGTGAGCTGAGTCAGTGTTCGGCATTGGTCTTTGGTTGAGTGTGATTGCTAGAGTTCGTGGTGAAAAAGTGTTTCCACTGTAGGGACCAGGAGTCGGAGAGAGAACGTCTTTAACAAGTCTTGCGTAATTAAATTTGAGAGTGGGGCAGATGATGAGTCCTTTGGGAGAGAGAGAGCCCAGATATTTACTTGGGGCTAAGGCTTTTTAAGGAGAGTTCACAACTGTGTTTCGGGTCTTTTTTAGGTTCTGGATACCATATGGTGGTGGTGATAGTAGGGAGTTTTTGTGAGAGGGCTCGGAGCAAGATAGTGCTAAGCCACACTTTTGTCTTTCTGAGAAAAATGCGTCTTAAATTCTCAGAAAATCCCATAAATCAGATTTTCGTATTTTACTTCAAACCAGGGTATTTGCTCCAGGCGGCAATTTTGGGGGGGGCTTAAAGACTGTTTCACAAAGCTCCTGACACCCAGCACCATGTTGTTCTAGCGATTATTCACAAGGTTTTGAAATGCATCCCTGTTGAATAACAGATAAGAACAATTACATATTATCTTCTCGGTGAATCCAAGAAACTAATATTTTGGCAGAAAATTTTTTGCCTGAACGCTACACTGATAAGGCCCAGTTGTACAGTCCCCAGCCAGCGGTCGCTAAAGTTCTATTCTAGGAGTAGCGCGGAAAACGCGTTGTATGAACACGTAGTAATGCCTAACTGGAGAATAAATCTGGGATAACTAAAATGGTGATTGTGGCAGGGTTAGTCAAGCTAACCATAGAATAAGTTTTAACCCTGGCAGGAATAGTTACAGAGTTAGTGATGACAAGATAGTTTGTTAGAACGAGGAAGGAGAAGAAACGGGGACATGACACAAATTATGGAAGAATGACAATTCCAAATTTATATAAACATTTCGTACTACTACTTTTTGATCTCGTGCTTCAGAGGTTAGAGTGTATGAATGAAATGTGAAACTATTGCCTAACATGAATATTTTTGCTTGTAGTATGCCTAATAAGCATTTGACATTGCTACTTCATGATTATATTCTGTCGTGTTACAAAAATGACTATTTGTGCCAAAACAATGTCATTTATTCGGTGTGTGTTACAGTTACTGCAATATTAGGCAGACCTATTTCATGTTATCTAGCAGACAGTGACAAAACACACGTAATCAGATTGAGAAACCACATCAGTCTTTGGGTACTACTCGTATTGATAGCTTCTTCAGTATTAGATGACGATATTTGGTTTTTTCATGTGGAAAATGTTTGACGAACTTTGATGAGCTAATAGGTCCTTTTCCAAAAGGAAAGCACGCCATGTAAAGCTCTGCTAAGGTTAGTGAGAAAAGCAATGCAACGACTTAAGGATTGAAGAAACGTTTACTGGTTTTATGTATCCTATATTTAATTTTATGTCTCACACACCAAGTTATTAGCTAACAGGCAATAAAGAGTGCAAATTTTCTGAAGAGTTCCTGTTCTGGTTACAAATAATCCCATCCAGTATATATTATGAGTTTTTCAAACGGGCAGGTTGTCAAACCAGCCAATTGGGAGCAAGAGAGGCACCACAGGACATTTTAATTTCCACTGTCCTGAATATAGTTTGATGGCACCCATTACAAAATGTTAAACACTTGAGTTCCACAGACCGAAATACAGTGATGTGCGATAGAAGAATGTAGTGTGAAGAGGTGTGGCACTGCACTTAGGCACATTTGAGACCAAATATGTCTTACATTTCCTCACATGTTTTATGTATGTGCGCTACAAAATAAACATATTTTTGAAAAGTCGATTTTTAAATTTTTGGCGTCCTACCTCAAATGCTCGAGGGAGGAGGGGCACCACTCTTAGTATTGCCCCAGTTCGGAAATTTCGTAGATCCAGGGCAGATCTACAGAGCAGCCTTAAGTTGTAATGCGGAGGTGGATAGCCTCACATGACCCGTGTTTATATTTAGTGATTTTGCTGTTTCCTTTTCGTTTATTGCTCTCATGTCAAATGAAAAAACAACTGATTTCTGTGACTAGGAGCTATCAAGTGAGTTAAAATATCTTCACATCATTACAGAAGCCTAAAATATGTTACTAGTTTCAGATTTTATTTTATTTCCCCTTTCTGACAGTCAAGCATTAATCACATTGCAGAGCAAAGGAGTTATTTTTGTTGATTTTCTAAAGAAATTTGGCTTTTATTAATCTTTTCCGCTTAACCAGCCAATTTATTGCGAATTTATTTGAAACTGAGTGTGTAATTCCACACTGTTGGCTAGTTTCAACTGTTCGCTGCATTTCAGGTGCACGTTTTCATATTCTAGCACGTATGGCATTATGCCATAATAAAGAACCAAACATGAGATAATACAGTACTGGAACTCTAAGAAAATTTACATACGAATGTTCACTTTAAACCGAATTATGCATTTTAGTGTGGTTCACGAAATCCCCGTGCTCTTGGAGTGCTCTGTAATGTCTTTTTTATTGTATGACATTATGTAAGATCTTTTTATGTTTTACATGTACAAACATATGGGCTTCCTGCGTCATCGTAGCTGCGCAAGAGCTGTGACGTTCGTTATCTGGCGCGCTCTGGCAACTGGTGAAACGAACCTATTTCTAACAGGTCGCGGGAAAATATTGCGAATGGTTGACTGAAAAGCGTTACTTTCAGAGTAAATTTCCTTTTACACAAGATGAACTATGTGCGAGAATGCACGATGAATTTCTTAAATCATAGCTTTTGACTCTCATTTAAAAATCAACCCTTTGAGTATTATGATTTAGAATAATTTCAAGCCCATATCTGACATTTATGTCGTTCTTACAAATTTTACTGGCACTTTCGCGTGATGTATCGCAAAGTGTAAAACACACAAAAAGGGGCAATACTATAATACTACGTATATTAATTTAAACCGTTAACTTTTCCTATGTGTGAGTTTGCGTTACTTAACTGTGATGTTGCTATTGGCTGGCTACGTCACGTGTCCTTTGTTCTGAATATCCACTGTTGTCGGCTGGCAAGATCACGTGATGTGAGCTATGACTGGTTTACAAAAGCGCATCGCAATCTTGATTTCAATCCTTCGGAAAGTAACATGTGGTGTTTGGTGGAAACTGAATTTATACTTTCATAATACGAAAATATGCAGTGTAAATGTTGCTGCACATCAAACATCTTCCCAAAATGTGTTTTGTTCCCTGAGTTTCATTTTCTAAAGTGCTAGGAAAGTCTACACCGGTGTATAAAACCATAACCATTCGAAAGACAGGTAAGTTTTACAGTTCCAAGGAAAAGTATACTCTCACTTAACACAGAAAAAGTGTATTTTCCCCACTTTTTTCCTCGTCCACACATACACCTGGTAAATATTTGGCAATAATTCATAAAAGTATGTTTTAATGTGTGATATGAAACAAATGTCGAGCACAAGAAAATATTCTTTCTCAATGATAAGCACAGATTGTTCAGTCAACATTAAGAGGGCAGTTGTAATCGTCGCCACTTCCTATACCTCCTATCTCTTTGCACTTAATACTATTATAATATGGATGGTACACTGGCTGGTTGAAGTGGAGTAGATCTTGCAAATCCTTGAACTACTTTGAATCAGCTGGGGTTGGTTCCCTGTACTTCTGAATGAGCTGAACATCTGCTGGCTGTCCTCACTTCAGTTGTGACTGGAGGTGCTTTACCATGCACAGAAAGTTTCACTTATATTGTTCCTGTTGTTTCACTCAGGAATTTTAAACTGTGAATTTTCGCGAACTTAAGAGGCATTTGTAGTCAGCAGTTGTCCTCTTCTGTATTTTTTCAAAAAGCAATCAGTTGATTAAAAATCTCTTCTCTCTCCATAGAGGTGACTGAAACCTTTCTTCTTGCAGCTTTTTGAAATAATCTTTACACTCATTAAGGGTATACACATTTCCGCAATGAGCTTTCTTGAATTTGTCGATTCTAGAAAAATCCTTGTCTGAAGGCAAAAAAAGTATGGTCTGGGATAAGAAAGCAGTGCTCCACAGAATCGCATTGACCACTGATTACTAGATGGAGCCAAAAGCTGTAATGTTCCAATTCGTGTTCTGCCGTACGCAGTTGTCTGAGAACACAAGATTCTTTGCATTATTAGCATTGCTGATTTGTAAGTACTTCATAATACAGCTAAAAATTTTGTCACTGCTTCACTTCCAACTGTCTCATTCTACTGGAACATGTAAAACACCCCCCCCCCCCCCCCCCCTAGCACAGTCGTGGACAAGTGGACAACGAAGTCCACAATTTGTGTTGGTAGACCACCGGCCCAGGTGTCAATATAGGAGTAGGAAGCACTTGCTGAAGATCCATGGTTATTACATGTAAGTGAGCCATTTTCCTTTGCTGCTTCAGTCTGCTACTGTAGGAGATTCTTCATTCCCTCTACGCTCTGAGTAAATGTGCTCTGCATTCGGCTTCAAGCTTTCAAAGTTCAGGATCATTTAATGCAGTGCTTGGATTTGCTTTTGCTATGGTTTCACATGTATTGCATGTATCTGATTGGGGGACCTTAAATCCAGTGTTGAACATTCTACAAAATATATGTCTGTAGTGTCTGCACTGACAGTTTCAAAACCACTTTCGTTGCACCATGGTACATAATAGTCTGTGTAAAGAGACTATATGGTTAAATCATAGTTCAGATGAACTATAGTTCGGTTTTGGCTTTTTTTAATAATGTGACTGGTATTTCGGAATAAGGCAAATATGGGTCCTAACATCTCCACACGCTGGTCAGAGTACTTGTTTGGCCTATTTGAATGCATTCCTCTACTATCAGTTCGCACAGAACTTGTTATTACCATTTTCTGAATATTTTGATGACGTCTTTTGTTTGTAACCCACGCAAAGACAAAAACTGATTATGACAAATATCTACATGTTTTCCTGAAAAATATACTGAGTAGGAGCATGTAAAGTTCCTAGATTCAGCAGCATTTTTATGCTTTTCTATGTACTTCTGAGTAATTGTGTGCTCCGTAATGCAAGACAAGTATGCATTTTGTGTGTTGAAATCAGTCATATTCCAAAAAGAATTTTTTAAATTTGGATGCTTTACCTTCTGTTAATACCCAGGACTCTCCCCCCCCCTCCCCCCCCCCCCCTCCCCCTCGTTAGGTCCCAGCTCCTTTGCTGAGTAACTCTTCTTCGCACTGTCATTGGATATAGGGAGAACCTTTGTTTCTTCTTATTTACCTTCTCCTCTTCATCTTCATCCTCCTTTTTTGGGTACTGTTTGAATTTCTGTTCCCCAATGAGCTGTCTTAATCTTCATAGGTGTCGTGATGGTGGTCTAACAGTCGTTTCATCCTCTTCCTGAAAATGGACATCACCACTTTCATTATTTCTATAAAAAGGCCACAAAAATATATGGTAGTATTTCTGCATAGCAATTAAACCTTGACTTTGAGAGATTATAAATACATTGGACAAAATTTCGGTAGTGTAGTGTATGCCCACTGCAGAACACTACGCTACTCATTCAAGAGGTACAAGGTCTATCTTTAATCTAGCATGCTGTATAAAGCTCAATACACAAATATGCACCCCTTAACATACTAAATAAGTTACCTACACATTCCATAAAGGTCAGATCAATTATTTTGGTTATAGCACACTTTGCATCATTAACTGGGCAAATTTTTGAGCAATACAGTGCTTTGCCACAATATCAAAGAAAATGTAATGTGTGCTCCAAATGACCCTTTCTCAAGAGACCAGTCTTCAGATGTGCGAGGAATATATTCATCTTCAGGATCTGAGAGACAGCTTGCGAATCACTAGATGTTCCTGAAATATAAAGGTTTCTCTCTACTGACGTCTTTCCACTGCTACAATCAGTCAATGCCGTCTTGTGAAAGTGTTTGGCTTTGGTTACTCTTGTTGAAATATTCAGTGTGATCTCATTGAGGCAATAAAAAGCTGAAGAGTACCTCTGCTGCTGCTGTGTAGGCCTATCTGGGAACCTAACAGAGTTATTGAATAGTGCTGCACCTAGTGACGAAGAAACTACCAACTCATTTAAGAAGAGAAAATGAAGCCCAGCACTATCTTGTGCCAAGCCCTTCATATATATCATCGTCCATATTGTCAACTTTGGTCAGCAGGAAACAGTGTTAGGCATATTGTACAATATTCTGGAATCTCCGTAGGATTTACATCAGACGAATTTGGTCGCTGAGACATCAATGTGGGCTCACTATAATGCTCCTCAAACCACTGTAGCATGGTTCTGGCTCAGAGACATGGACAATTATACTGCTGAAAGATGACATGACTGTTCGGGAAGACATCAAGCCTGAAGGGATGCAGATGGTCTACAGCTGTCGGCTTGTCTTCGATTACTACCACAGGTTTTGTTTGCCTGTGTAGATGAGTGGTAATGTGCTTGCCTACCATGCAGCAGGCACTTCGATCCCAGGTTGGTTTGGAGGTTTCCTCCATCCGTGGACTGGGTGTAGTGTTACCATCATCTCATCACCGATGCACGAGTCGCCCAGTGTGGCATCACCTGACATGAGATTTACGTCCGACGGCGAACTTTTCCAGATGGGGGTCCCCGTGCCAAAAATGCCATACGATCGTTTCAATTTTTACCACAGGTTCCATGAGAGTGCAGAAGAATGTCTCCCATAGCATAATACTTCTGCCACCAGTCTACATCCATCCAGAGCTGCACGTTTCGCACCACTGTTCACCTCAGTGACAGCATTTGTGGAAATAACCATCAACCTAGTATAGCAAAAATGTGATTCGCCTGAAGAGTCGACATGTTTCCAGTGATCACCAGTCAAATCCCGATAGTCTCATGCCTTCTGCAATCGTAATTGATATGTCTTTGGGTCAACATGTGAACACTTAGGAGTGCTCTGCTGCAGACATCCAAGAATAGCAATGTACAATGAACGGTGCGCCTGAAACCCTTGTGCGTTCGCCACCATTGTGCTCTTTCGGCAGAGGTAACACAGATCACTATCTCTCCTACTTTACAGAGCACACAAGCGTCTGAACCCCACATTCTGTGAAGAGTCACCATTTAGTGCCTGGTGGTCCTTTGACCTCTTTCCTAAAGAGTTGATGCTCATGACAGTAGCATATGAACATTCGAGCAGCCACGTTGCTTTCGAGGTACTTGTTCACAGGCTCTACATGATAATAATCTTCCCTTTTTCAAAGTCGGTTATTTCAGTGTATTTTCCCATGTGCCTCCCATATCTTCGCTAGGGTAATCCCCTGTCTGTGTTGCTCTGCTTACATGTTTTGTTACCGTGTCACATGCCTGCAACACTTCCAGCTGGCAGCCAACATTGCGGGGATGGTCATGAAATGTTTTGGCGTATCAGTGTATACTATCAGTCTTTCATCAACAACTTCATTGATTCAAGAACTATAGGCTTGACATACATTCACACACATGCATTTTATCTGATGTGATACCCTGAATATCTGCTGTCATTGGCTGGTGATTGCGTCATATGAGCTGTGATTGGCTGACAGCACATTGTGCTATCTCGATTTCAGTGCTTTGGAAGCTACAGTGGTGTATTTGGTGGAATTTGTATATATACTTTGGTAATATGAAAATATGCAGTGTACATATTATTGCACATCAAAGATCTTTCCAACACGCATTGCTCTTGCTGGATTTTGTTTCCTAAAGTGCTGGAAAGTTCTATGCTGGTGTATAAAACTTTTAGCGTACATAGGTTTGATAAGTTTGACACCCATGTGGGAAAGTATGTCACACAAAAAGGGAAGAGTGACTTTTCAACCAGGAAATTTGTGGAAAATCCGGGATTTTATTTTCTACTGAAGGGATGAATGAAATAGGTATTTGTGTTAGTGGTATTGAGAAACAGCTGAAATCGCTAAAACTGAACAAAGCTCCAGGCCGTGATGGAATCCCCGTCAGTTATACTGAATTTGTGGCTCTTCTCTCACTAATCTATCGTTGATCCCTTGAACAAAAAACTATGCCCAGTTCTTGGAAAAAAGGCACAGGAAAGGTAGAAGGAGTGATCCACAGAACTGCTGTCTCGTATCCTTGATATCTATTTGTTGTAGAATCTTAGAACTTATTCTGACCTCAAACATAAGGACATATCTTGAACAGAATGGCCTCCTCAATGCTAACCAGCAAGGATTTCGAAAACGATCATGTGATACCCAAGATCTCCAAAAAGTGCTTGATTCAGTGCGGCATCTACACTTATTGCCAAAAAGTGCCATCATATGAGGTATCAAGTGAAATTTGTGACTGGATGGAGGACTTTTTGGTAGGAAGGACATAGCGTGTTATCTTAGATAAAGAGTCATCGTTAGATGTAGAAGTAACTGTGGGTGTGCCCCTTGGAAGTGTGTTGGGATCCTTGCTGTCCATGTTGCATGTTGATGACCTTGCAGATAATATTAATAGTAAAATCAGGCTTTCTGCAGATGATGCAGTTATCTATAATGAACTACTATCCTCGAGAAGCTCCACAAATATTTAGATCTTGATAACATTTCAATTTGGTGCAGAGATTGGCTCTCTAATTGCTCAGAAATGTAAAATTGTGCACTTCACAAAATGAAGAACGTAGTATTTTATGGCTATAATATCAGTGAGTCACTGTTGGGATTGGCCAACTCGCACAAATACCTGGATGTAATATTCGGTTAACCAGGAATATGAAACTGGATGATCACATTGGTTCAGTCATGGATAAAGCAGATGGTAGACTTCAGTTTATTAGTAGAATATCAAGGAAGTGCAATCAGTCTACAAAGGAGATTGTTTACAAGTCACTCACATGACTGGTTCTAGAATATTATAGTGTGTGGGACCCTTACCAGACAGGACTAACATTGGATATTGAATGTATTCAGAGAAGGGAAGCACGAACGGTCACAGGTTTGTTTAATCCATGGGAGAGTGGCACAGATACTGAAGCAGCTGAAATGGCAGACTCTTGAAGATGTACATAAACTATCCCAGGAAAGTCTGTTAACGTTTCTGGAACTGGCTTTGAATGATTACTCTAGGAATATGCTACAATCCCCTACGTATTGCTCACACAGGGATCATGAGGATAAAATTACAATAACTACTGCACGCACAGAGGCATTCAAAGAACCATTCTTCCCCTGTTTCATACATGAATATATAAAAAGTAGATCCTTCACTGTTACAGGAGTACAAGGATTCTTAAAAAGAAAAAAAAAGTATGGATATTTGTGGCATGTAAGTAAATAATGGGCCAAGTGCCAAAAACTGATTTAGAGATAAACAACCAAATTTGTATAGCATTTCAACAAAAGCAGTATAAAAGTTTTGGATCACTATACAAACACAAAAACTATACAGGTTTCTTGTCACGTGTGTTTTTATTCTATGTTAATGGATTTCAGAACAAAATTATACACAGTTTGAAGAAAATGAACCTTCTGTTTGCAGTAGGTTTAACATAGATAATGATGCAAGTACCATCATGTCCATTTTTACTCATTTCACAAGTTTCTTGTAAAACCACGTATTCTCCTCTTTTACAAATGGTATCAATATAGATAAATCCCTTCTCTTTTCTTCAGACAGCCTACATTCACAGTGTAGTGTTTCCAGCTGCACATGTTGAAGATCAGAAGGCTTCACGTTTCTCTTCAAGATGTAATATTCCTTGAACTCTTCAGTTTCACTAAGAGTTGACCGAACTTCCAGTACCCCAGGCTGTTCATCAGTCAGTCTGATCCATGGTGCTTTTGAAATATGTACATTGATGAAATTCATATATTTTTCAGCAGCTGACTTAGTCGTAAAAATCTGTTTCTTGCATAATGGTCTCTATGAATAGTGTTGTGTGGGTAGCTTCAGTGATGAGGCGAACTAAATCTTTTGGAATTTCACACACAGTTAGCCTCATTTGTTTCTCAATGCAAAATCATGATAACTAGACATAAGAGTGTCCTTTCACCAAACACTTGTGCTCCATTTCCGTAAAGTAACCCTTTGCTGTAAGGTAAACCCACAGAAACATCATAATCTTATTTTTGTTCTGCCCACAGCAGTTGTTACTCCACATTGTTAGTTCTTTTTACAAGTAAGTGTCAGAAGTAAAAGCTTTGTGCACACAGGAAGCAATTTCATTCCCACCTCTGCCACATACGGCCTAATGCTAGAGAAACATGTGACTGGTTTGATTATCACTAACATGACTGCAAAAGCTGTAATTTTAGAGCCGTCATAAATAGTACATTTCACTGTGCCTTAACGAAGGAAGAGAAATCACTCTTTGCAAATCCATTGCTGCTGTACATACTTCAGAGTTAGGCCGTTGACTCTTGATTGTGTTAGCTTTCATGGAATCCATAGCTTTCTTTGCTTTTCGGTGATGTCATTCTAGCTGCAGTTTATTGTCTTTTTTATTGGAATCACACCTCAATTTGGCTTTGAGAAGGTCACATGTAGAACAAGTGTCACTTGACAAACGATTAAATTTTAGCTTGGGGAATTTGTCTTTAAAGACTTTTGCATAGAAGCAGTATGTGATGCTAGTGTCTTCATGTTGCCTTTGAAATTCCTTAAATAAATGATAAACAGTCAGATCTTCACTTAAGTATTGTTTGTCACCCAATTTTTTCCTTGAATAGTGGCTTTCTTGTCTTGGTATGGCGTTAATATGAGCAACAACCAACCTTTCATCTTGTTCTGTATATTTCCGGTGTTTTGTCTTATTTCCTCGCTTTTCTTCATATACAATCTCGCCACTCTGCTTCAACTGTGTTAATGTCTGAAACACTTCTTTTGGTCAAACCGAGAACCTCAATAAATGTTCCTTTACATACTCTATTCCATCTCTCTCACCATCAGGCAATGTGTAACACAGTTACGTTTTTCTTCTTGGGTATGATCAGTTGTCTTACACCTTGCTCAGTAGACAGCTGAGCAGTTTCGTTACTATCATTATATACTTTTTACCTTTGCCTCTTCACTTTGCAAACATGTATGTGAGACATTGCATAGTTATTTTGCTTTGTTGTTTCGTTTAGCGAGTAGAATTTCTTAAACAATTTAAGTTTTTGGTCATATGAAAGGTGCCTGCATTTAAACTGGCATTTACAGGAGTCCTGGAAGAGTGAAGCAGCACATATATATAACATGTTTAAATCAACATGCCTAGGTATTTGCAGGTAAGTAAATGATTTCATTCAAGTAGTTAACTACAACCTTATAATCAGAACGAAGATTTTTGTTCATACGAAATTAGCCCCCCCCCCCTCCCCCCCCCATTAACAATGGACCTTGCCGTTGGTGGGTAGGCTTGCGTGCCTCAGCGATACAGATGGCCGTACCGTAGGTTCAACCACAACGGAGGGCCTTGTAACGCTAACCAAAATGGCCTTTCTGTGCTGGTACTGCGAACGGCTGAAAGCAAGGGGAAACTACAGCCGTAATTTTTCCTGAGGGCATGCAGCTTTACTGTATGGATAAATGATGATGGCGTCCTCTTGGGTAAAATATTCCGGAGGTAAAATAGTCCCCATTCTGATCTCCGGGCAGGGACTACTCGGGAGGACTTTGTTATCAGGAGAAAGAAAACTGGCGTTCTATGGATCGGAGCGTGGAATGTCAGATCCCTTAATCAGGCAGGTAGGTTAGAAAATTTAAAAAGGGAAATGGATAGGTTGAAGTTCGATATAGTGGGAATTAGTGAAGTTCGGTGGCTGGAGGAACAAGACTTCTGGTCAGGTGAATACAGGATTATAAATACAAAATCAAATAGGGATAATGCAGGAGTAGGTTTAATAATGAGTAGGAAAATAGGAATGCGGGTAAGCTACTATAAACAGCATAGTGAATGCATTATTGTGGCCAACATAGATACGAAACCCACACCTACCACAGTAGTACAAGTTTATATGCCAACTAGCTCCGCAGATGACGAAGAGATTGATGAAATGTATGATGAGATAAAAGAAATTATTCAGATAGTGAAGGGAGATGAAAATTTAATAGTCATGGGTGACTGGAACTCAACAGTAGGAAAAGGAAGAGAAGGAAACGTAGTAGGTGAGTTTGGACTGGGGGTAAGAAATGAAAGAGGAAGCCGCACAGAGCATAACTTAATCATAGCTAACACTTGGTTCAAGAATCATAAACGAAGGTTGTATGCATGGAAGAAGCCTGGAGATACTGGAAGGTCTCAGATTATATAATGGTAAGGCAGAGATTCAGGAACTACGTTTTAAATTGTAAGACATTTCCAGGGGCAGATGTGGACTCTGACCGCAATCTATTGGTTATGAACTGTAGATTAAAACTGAAGAAACTGCAAAAAGGTAGGAATTTAAGGAGATGTGACCTGGATAAACTGAAAGAATCAGAGGTTGTACACAGCTTCAGGGAGAGCATTAGGGAACGATTGATACGAATGGGGGAAAGAAATACAGTAGAAGAAGAATGGGTAGCTTTGAGGGACGAAGTAGTGAAGGTAGCAGAGGATCAAGTAGGTAAAAAGACGAGGGCTAGTACAAATCCTTGGGTAACAGAAGAGATATTGAATTTAATTGATGAAAGGAGAAAATATAAAAATGCAGTAAATGAAGCAGGCAAAAAGGAATACAAACGTTTCAAAAATGAGATCGACATGAAGTGCAAAATGGCTAAGTAGGGATGGCTAGAGGACAAATGTAAGGATGTAGAGGCACATATCACTAGGGGTAAGATAGATACTGCCTACAGGAAAATTGAAGAGACCTTTGGAGAAAAGAGAACCACTTGCATGAATATCAAGAGCTCAGATGGAAACCCAGTTCTAAGCAAAGAAGGGAAAGCAGAAAGGTGGAAGGAGTATGCAGAGGGTCTATACAAGGGCGATGTTCTGTAGGACAATGTTACAGAAATGGAAGAGAATGTAGGTGAAGATGAAATAGGAGATATTACACTGAAGAGTTTGACAGAGCACTGAAAGACCTAAGTTGAATAAACACCCCAGGAGTAGACAACATTCCATTAGAACTACTGACAGCTTTGGGAGGGCCAGATCTAACAAATCTCTACCATCTAGTGAGCAAGAAGTATCAGACAGGTGAAATACTGTCACACTTCAAGAAGAATATAATAATTCGACTCCCAAAGAAAGCAGGTGTTGACAGATGTGAAAATTATCAAACTATCAGTTTAATAAGCCACGGCTGCAAAATACTAACAAGAATTCTTTACAGACAAATGGAAAAATTGGTAGAAGCCGACCTCGGGGAAGATCAGTTTGGATACCATAGAAATGTTGGAACACGTGAGGCAGTACTGACCCTACGACTTACCTTAGAAAATAGATTAAGGAAAGGCAAACCTAGGTTTCTAGCATTTGTAGACTTAGAAAGCTTTTGACAATGTTGATTGGAATACTCTCTTTCAAATTCTGAAGGTGGCAGGGGTAAAATACAGGGAGTGAAAGGCTATTTACAATTTGTACAGAAACCAGATGGCAGTTATAAGAGTCTTGGGGCATGAAAGGGAAGCAGTGGTTGGGAAGGGAGTGAGACAGGGTTGTAGCCTTTCCCTGATGTTATTCAATCTGTATATTGAGCAAGCAGTAAAGGAAGCAAAAGAAAAACTTGGAGTAGGTATTAAAATCCATGGAGAAGAAATAAAAACTTTGAGGTTCGCTGATGACATTGTAATTCTGTCAGAGACAGCAGAGGTCCTGGAAGAGCAGCTGAATGGAATGGACCGTGTCTTGAAAGGAGGATATAAGATAATCATCAACGAAAGCAAAACGAGGATAATGGAATGTAGTCGAATTAAATCAGGTGATGCTGTGGAAATTAGATTAGGAAATGAGACGCTTAAAGTAGTAAATGAGTTTTGCTATTTGGGGAGCAAAATAACTGATGGTGGTCGAAGTAGAGAGGATATAAAATGTAGACTAGCAATGGCAAGGAAAACGTTTCTGAAGAAGAGAAATTTGTTAACATCGAGTGTAAATTTAAGTGTCAGGCAGTAGTTTCTGAAAGTATTTGTATGGAGTGTAGCCATGTATGAAAGTGAAACGTGGATGATAAATAGTTGAGACAAGAAGAGAATAGAAGCTTTTGAAATATGGTGCTACAGAAGAATGCTGAAGATTAGATGGGTTGATCACATAGGTAACTAACGAGGAGTTATTGAATAGAATTGGAGAGAAGAGAAATTTGTGGCACAACTTGACTAGAAGAAGGGATCGGTTGTTAGGGCATATTCTGAGGTGTCATGGGCTCACCAATTTAGTATTGGAGGGCAGCGTGGAGGGTAAAAATCGTAGAGGGAGACCAAGAGATGAATACACTAAACAGATCAGATTCAGATGGATGTAGGTTGCAGTAGGTACTGGGAGATGAAGAAGCTTGCACAGGGTAGAGTAGCATGGAGAGCTGCATCGAACTAGTCTCTGGACTGAAGACCCCCCCCCCCCCCCACACACACACACACGAAATTAATTTGAATAAAAAATTAAATGCATTAAAATACTAGAACGTGACTTAAGCAGATTCCAACCCCTGTAATAAAAATTAAAACGGCAATCGAGGCCTACCTGGTGCTTGGGGATCTCTTTAGCTGGAATCACAGTGCTGTCTTTTCGAGTATATTCCTTTCCTTCTCTCTCTAATTTCTTCCTTTCACTTTGAGAGTGCTCAAAGTTCACCCCTGTTCCTTCGTTTTGGTGCAGTTTTCCATTCCTTTTTTCAATATTGTGTATTATGTACCTGTAATAATCACTTCACTGTGTTTTGAAAGCAATATAGAAGATGAATGGGGGGAAATCCCCAGGGCCTGATGAAGTATCAGTGGACATGATAAGAGCAACAGGTCCAGTGTGAATGCAGTGGTTGTAAAGAGTACTTTGAAGTGTGTGGAGAGATAGTACAATACCTGATGACTGGAGAGGAGGAGACATTGTTCCCATCTTCAAAAAAGGCAATAAAAAGACTGTAAAAACTACAGAGGAATAACCCTTATGAGTCATACAGCCAAGGTTTTTGAAAGAATTTTACGAAATCAGATAATTGAGAAGATAGAAAAGGAGTGAGTGAAGAACAGCATGGGTTTAGGAAAGGAAGAAGCACAATTGACCTAATATTATCTATCTGTCAACTGATGGGAAAAAGTTTGGAGTATAACAAAAGGGTGATAATGGTTTTTATAGGCATAGGAAAGGCTTATGACTTAGTTAAGAGGGAAAGACCCTGGGAAGAAAAGAAGATAGGTATAGAAGATGGATACATTAATGTAATAAAGAGGGGACAGTTCTAGAATTAGAACACCATTTGGGAACTCTGAATACTTCAAAAGAATACTTCCTTGTGTTATATGTCCTGCACTTTTTAATGTTGTGATGGATATAATGAATAGGGCAGTTAAAGATACAGTAAAAGAAAAAATATGATTTTTACAGATGATATGGTAAAAGGGGCAATGAAGAGGTAGATGTACAGTTACAACTGGATGCGTGGAAGGAAATAATGAAAAGGTATGGATTAAAAATAAATAAAGATAAGAATGAAGTAATGTTATTTGGAAGAGACAAAGGGATCAACGGGAATAGTACTTTGATTGGAGAACCCCTCAAAGTGGTAGGCAGTTTCACTTATTTAGGGAGTGAAATATCTAGTGGTGGAAAAATAACCAACGAAATTAATAGGTTACAGAAGAGAGGCAATTTCTAGAGTTATGACTTCCCTATTGTCACCTATGTAGGAGAAACATGGACAATGACAGAAAGGGACTGGAGCAGACTGCAAGCAGGGGAAATGAAATTTATCAGAGCAGTTAAGGGAAAAACAAGAATGGACAGAGTAAGGAATGTAGATATTAGAAAGGACCTTAAACAAGAAAGTTCGAGGGAAGAAATCGAAAAAAAGAGACTAAGATGGTACGGTTATGTTAAGAGGATGCATGGGCAGAAACTACCCAAAATTATGGAAGAACTAAAGAGGGATGGAAAATGACCAAGAGGGCGCCCAAGAACACGGTGGAAAACGGGAGTGAGACTATCTGTGGAAAGGAGAGGTGTGACCTGGCAGCAAGTGGAGGAAGAAAAATGGTGGGAGGACCGAGCCAAATGGAGAAGACTCGTCAGCACTCAGACCCGGTAGAAGCTGGAGCGGGATCCGGATACATAATAATTACTTCAGCAGTGTCCTATTGTTGCAAACAAACCACAGAGCTAGTTCACATGACAACAATTCAGGCAATTACACACCAAGACAATAACAGAAAACGGAGGGCGCAGGATTCTTTTGAACAACGATGTTGGTGTTAGACGCGAGTGCCATCTTGTGACAGCTGTGAATACTGTTTCGCGCTGTTCAACCTCTTGTTATCAGAATTTATGTTCTTGTTGTTGGCGGATTTCACCTATAACTCAAATTTTCATTTTTTGGCGCTTGGCCCGTTATTTACTTTCATGCCACATTTGTTTCTTGAAAAGAATTCAATTTACTTGTCTAATTGTGAGGTGGGTAAATACGCTAACATGGGCCCCCGCATTGCTTGCTCGCGGGCGCTGTGAGCCAGCAGTTCCCCCTCCACCTCTCTGCATAGGGTGGCTGTCAACGATGCGTCACATGGCAAGATGTGTTTTTCTACTTCGTGTCGTTAGTGTTATTGATATCGAAGTCTCATTGATGTTGTTGGTAGAAAGTGAGAATAAAGTGGCTGAGGAGGAATTAACATCCTCAAAAGAAAATGATGAACCTCAGTGGATATTAGATCTTTCTTTTCTGACTGACCTTAACAGAGCACCTGAATGTGATGAGTAAAACTGCAGCTTAGTCGTCAGCCAATTACCGATGTTTTAAAAGGAAATTGCTGTTGCTGATAAAGCAACATTCAGAAAAGTCATTTGCGCACTTTTCGAATGTTGCACTAATTATAACTGAAACAAATCTCCATAAGAGACATTGAGCGAAAAGTATGATGAGTTTGTTACGGTGGGAAACTTTCATAGTAGATTTAGTGACTTGAGTCGATTGTAAATTGATTTTACGACTTTTTAGTGGGCGTTCGAACACCTGAAATTCATTTGGAGTTCATTGACTGCCAGTGTTGTGTACTGAGGGTGAGGTTTTGGATTGCAGAACACATTGTATGACCTGTCTACGCGCAACCCCACCACACTTCCCCCCCCACCCCACCCCTTTCTCCATTGCACTGGAAGACAGAAATAGGAGTGTTTCATACTGCTTTTAACTGCGATCAACGTGTACACTGTATTACTTTGCGGCGCTGCAGTACTTATTACGGTATTAGGCAGTGACAAGATGTTCCTTTATTTGTTGGTTTGCCGTCGTGTTGTGACAATACCGAGTTTCAGGCGGTAAACATTTCTGTCATCTACTGAAGTCATGTGAACCTGTCGTTACCTTCCCCCCCCCCCCCCCCCCCCCCCCCCCCCCCCCCCCCCCCCTCAAAGTTGGAACGTTACATTCGCGCTCAAAAGAAAAATTCATTTGATTTTCTTCACGACAGAATTGTTATGCTTTTTCATTCGATGACACTTTTGTACAACACAAATTTGGCCCTTTAAGTCTACACTTCCTCGAATACTATGCTCATATTATATTGCGTCGGAAGCATTTATTTAATTGTACTGTAATGACGACATGCGAGCTGTGTGCGCGTCGTGCCCACTTGGTGACACACATGGCAACAGTGGCCGCAGGCAGCTCACTTGGCCTGGTATACAGCAAACAGTTCCAACAGAGCTACGCCAGTGCTTTTTCCCAATCTCCGAAACATTTCTGGAACTTGATCTTTAGGTTCTCTCAACAATGCGTTTCTAATCTGCTCTGTGCTTGTAAAACGACAGCTCCTTCAGAATTCTGTTACTTTTTGAGAACGGTTGTGTTACTATTATTATTATTATTATTATTATTATTATTATTATTATTCTTAACCTGCATCTACGCACTAAAAACCACCGCGAGCTGCGTGGCAGAGGGTAGTTCCATTTACCAATTTTTAGGGTTTCTTTCTGTTCCATTCATGTATGGAGTGATTTGAGGTTGCGAGATCGTTTGTGTTTACTGTATGTATAAGGATGAGAACTGAATTGAAAAAGACCAGGTTTAGGTAATAATAGTTATAGGTAAAATTTAATTGGGTTGTGCCTGGATTGGTGTGGTAATTTATGTTAGAGATATTCCGGATGGCTGCTCGTGCCACATCCATAGCGAAGTTCTGTGATCGTGGGACTACGCTTTCTCAGGTTAGTTTACACCTGTCTTCCTGAGTCTTCCAGTTCAGACTCTTCAGTATCTCTGTGACACTCTCCCATGGATAAAACAAACCCATGACTGTTCGTGCTGCCGTTCTCTGTATACGTTCAATATCCGGTGTTAGTCCTATCTGGTCTGGGTCCCACTCACTTCAGCAACTTCTAGAACCAGTTGCATAAGTGATTTGTAAGCAATCTCGTTTGTAAACTGCTTACACTTCCCCAGTATTCTGCCAATTAACCAAAGTCTATCACATGCTTTAACGACGACTGAACCTATTAGATCATTCTTCTTCATGTCAACAATGTGTTACATCCAGGTATTTGTATGAGTTGGCAACTTCCAAAAGTGACTCATTGATGTTACAGTCATAGGTTACTAAATTCTTCATTTTGTGAAGTGCACAGTTTTACATTTATGAACATTTAGAGGAAGTTGTCAATCTCTGCATTATGTTAAAATCACTGAATATTTATGCAGCTTCTTCCAGTTAGTACTTTGTTATAGATAACTGCACCATCTGCAAAAAGTGTGATTTTACTATTAATATTGCCTGCGAGGTCACTGTTATGCAACAAGAGCAGCAAGGGTCCCAACACGTTTCTCAGGGGCACACCTGAAGTTACTTCTACATCTGATGATTACTGTTTATCCAAGATAACAAGCTGTGTCCTCCCTACCACAGGTCCTCAATCCGGTCACAAATTTCACTTGATACCTCATATGATGGCACTTTTAACAATAAGTGTAGATGTTGTTCTGAATCAAATGCTTTTCGGAGATCAAGAAACACTACATCTACCTGGTTGCATTAATCCAAAGCTTTCAGTATGTCATGTAAGAAAAGTGCGCGTTGGGTTTCACATGATCAATGTTTTCGAAATCCATGCTGGTTGGCATTGAGGAGGTCATTCTGTTCAAGATACATCATTATGTCTGAGGTCAGAATATGTTCTAAGATTCTATAACAAATAAATGTCGTGGATACTGGATATAGTTTTGTGGATCACTTCTGCTACCCTTCTTGTAGAAGGTTGTGACCTGTGCCATTCTCCTAGAACTGGGCACGGTTTTTTGTTAAAGGGGTCATCGCTGCAAATGCAGTATAGAATCTTTTTCACAGGGGCTTCAGCTGTTTCTCAATGCCATCGACACTAATACTCACTTCATTCATCTTTTCAGTGGTACATCGGTTGAATTGGGACAGACCTGGTTTCCTTTGTAAAGGAACATTTGAAAACAGATTTAATCATTTCAGCTTTTGCTTTGCTGCCCTCAATTTCAGCTCCTGTCTCATTCGCTAGGGACTGGACACTAACTTTGGTGCCACTAATAGCGTGAACATATGACCAGAATTTATTTGGGTTCTCTGAAAGATCATTTGACAATATTTTGCTATGGTAGTTATTGAAGGCATCACACATTGCTCTCTTGACACCCATATGTGTTTCACTCAGCATCTCTCTTATCTATAGCCCTACACTTAGTTTTACAATTATTACGCAGTAATCCATGTTTCTTTAGAAGTTTCTTTACAGCGACTGTATACCATAAAGGTTCCCTCCCATTATGAAGTGTTCTACTGGATACGTATCTTTCCAGTGTATGGCTAACTATTCTTTTAAACTTGAGTCATAGTTCCTCTACATGCCGCTGCCCTGTGCTGAAAGTTTTGACACTACTGATTTTTTATCTAGTTTACTGAACATGTATATCTTTCTGCTTATTTTAGTTGTCCGTATTTTGTATTATTGCTTTTCGTGAATGACTTTGAACCTGTAAGTACTTTCCTTTTTAATTGTTCGACATGGTGGTAAGTAGTCATGTACTATGTTGATTTAGCACGACTCATGTTGCAATCCTACTAAAAATATACAGGTGGCATTACATTTTCAGTTTAGAAGTGAGAATCAAATATTTACGTGGAAATCATAGATAAAAATTCTGTTTATCAGGTGGATGTACTGTCACATATCAAGTTAGTCTTTCTTTGTGGCACTTTTGATTGGCAGAAATTTATCAAACAATATATGGAAAACTGAAGTGTTGGATGGTGATAGATTTCTTTTCACCACACCTCTCAGCTTCTTTCACAAACCCATTGTTGTAAGATGACTTTTTCTTCTCCTTAGTGTTGTAGGGTCATCAGATGAAAATCGTAGCTAGACATACTCAGTTATTTTAAATGGGGGTGTATACCAACCTTGGTTTAGTGTAGTAATCCCTTTGGTGCCATCTTGCAGGAATCTGATGTCTTTGATATTGACAAGGATGGAATAAAATTGTCTTAATGATATACTTTAAATGATATGTAGGCACAACCCTGGTAGGAAACTATGCCCTGTAACAGTGTACAAAGTGTGATCGAAAAGTAACAGAAATTTTTGTTGTTCTTAAAGAATCTTTATTTATTCATCATTAACATTAACGTTTCCATCTCAAATGTAATACACTTATGGCAGCGTATTTTCCAACCTTGGAAGCACTTCTTGAACTCACCTTTCATTATGGTTCAGCTCCTTCAACGATTCTGTTTTTGTCTCAGCAGTGGTGGCAAAATGACGTCCTCTTGTGGTTCTCTTCGGTCCTGGGAATAGAAAGAAGTCACAAGGGGCCATGTCCGGTGAATATGGCTGAGACAACATAACAGTATTTGTTTTTTTGCAAACAAATCATGAGGCATGGGGTTGTGAGCTGGAAAATTATCATGATGCAATTCCCATGAGTAGTTTTATCACAATTCTAGTTGTTCTCTTTGGATTGCTTCATGCAAGCAGCGCATAACTTTCAGGTAGTATTCCTTATTGACAGTACAACCATAAGGCAGGAACTGATGATGCACCATCCGATTTTAATTGAAGAAAACAGAAGAATCTTCAAATGTGATCAAACTTGTGGAATTTTTTCAGTCTTGGCTCTGGGTCTTGGTTTCACAATCATACCCGTATACCTTTATTTCATCATCTGGTATAACCTTCTGTAGAAGTTTTGAACTGTTGTCGACTTCATTCAGCAATTCTTGAATGTTGTCTACACGAAGTCATTTTTGGTAGAAATTCAACAATTTCAGAATAAACTTAGTTGCTACGCGTTTCGTGCCCAAAACGTCCGAAAAATTGCTTAGCATGAGCCGATAGGTATGTCAAAATCATCTGCAACCTCACTGATGGTGATTTGGCGATTTTTCAGAATGATTTTCTTTACTTCTTCCATATTATCCTCCATAACTGATGTGCTAGGGCGTCCATGGCAGTCGTTGCCTTCACCTTTGCAACCCTCTGTGAAATGTTTATACCACTTGTAAACTCATATCTTACTCATAGTAGATTCTCCAAAAACCACAGTCAACATTTCGAATGTGGTGCTTCCCTTTACTCCATTTTTAAAGTAAAATTTAATGCAGATTCTTTGATCCATCTTACTCAAAAGTAAAAATTCACCGAGCACTCGTAAACACTTGTAACCTTTTCGACTGTCAACAACAAACTAAGTATTTAAAACAGCTGAAAAGCCAACATACATCAGAAGCATGTGTACCAACAAGAAAAAAATAAAAATAAAAATTGGAACTCGTATGTATAAAGCCTGCAAAATTAAAAAATTACCTTTACTTTTTGATCGCATCTCGTATTTCTGGTATACAGTAGTGAAATATTTGTTGTTGATCAGATTTTGGAAAAGCAATGTTATCCGTCAATTGTGCTGCCCAATTCAGTGGTCGGATCAGATCATCAGATTCCAAACCTCACCATCATTGAGCAGATTGAAATTTGCGAGATTGTAATTCGGAGTACTTGAAGATATCTTTGCTGAACCTCTCTTTGGAATGTTTTGTGCCAGAAACACGTGAAAGTGGTTATTACCAGTATTATGTATTGTCTGGATGTAAGAGGGGTACTGTTGATAGAATAGAAGAGAATGATTAAACTATGGACAAAAGATTACCCATTGAAGGTCTATGCACAATATCACCTGTTGTTTTGCATTATCTGGTTCCGTATGCTGTTTCAGCCCTTGCTTGGGGAATTGCGCTTTCTGCTTCAGTTTATTCCTTCAGCACACTGCAAATATTTAACACAGCATTTTATCTACAAAAATTATGAGAAACTTCTTTGCATTACATGTAGCAGGTATACTGTTGTTCCACTCACCCCACCAGGTGGCAATTTTCTGAGAACAGGACCGTTTCTCCTGATGTATAAAGGCATCTATTATCCCTCAATGTATTGTGTTTTTTATATCACCACTCAAAAATATTATCTTAACATTCCCTACCCTTATTTAAACACGTTTGAGCTCTGCTTGTTACCACAATGCTTGGTGCATCACCCATGAGTTGTTCATGTAAACCATTGGCTGCGACAAAGAATCTTGCAGTTCAGCAGTGATATCAAAAATGTAAAATGGAAACAATTTAACCTGCAGGTGCAGAATGTCACATACAATGCTGTTCCAACTCTTGAGTTGCAAAAAAATCACAACACCAAAAAATAACTAATGTGGAGTAATGAAATTTTGGAAATATGTTTGTCGAGGTAACGTATTTAAGTGATTAACGTTGCAAGATCACAGCTTAATGTAAGTACGAGATAAGCAATTGCAAATGTGAAATGTTGATGTATTAATAACAGGTGTAACAACCAGAATGTTGAATGCAAACATGTATGCATTTTGTTGTATGGGTGCCAGATGGCAGTTTGTGAAATGGAGTTCCTGTGCCTGTTGCACTTATTGTTAGTTGGTCACTCACTATAGAGGGGATTAATGCTGGTTGTGGATGGCGCTGGAGTAGTCGTCTGATGATGTCCCATATGTACACAATTGGAAACAGATCTGGTGATTTAGAAGACCAAGGTAACATGCCAACAATGTAACTAGTATGTTGGGTTACAACAGTGGTATGTGGGCAAGCACTTTCCAGTTGGGAAAAAAAAAAAAAATAACACCTTGCATGCTGTTCATGAATAGTAGCTCAACAGGTCAAATCGCCAGATTGACATACAAATTTCCAGTCAGGATGCATGGGATAACCATGGAGTTCTCCTGCTGTTGTACAAAGTCACAACCGAGACCATAACTCCAGGTGTAGGTCTAGTGTGTCCAACATGCTGATAGGTTGGTCGCAGGTCCTCAACTGGCTTCCTCCTAACCGACACACAGCTGTCACTGGCACCAAAGCAGAAACAGCTTTCATTAGGAAACACAACAAATTTCCACCCTGCCCTCCAATGAGCTCTCACTTGACATCACTGAAGTCGTAAATGGCAGTGGTTTGGCGTCAGTGGAATGCATTCTACAGGGTATCTGGCTCTGAAATAGCCTTGAAGTAAATGATTTGTAATAGCTTGTTGCGTCGCTGTCATGCCAACTGCTGCTCTAATTGCTGCTGCAGATACAGTACGAGGCACCAGAGCCACACACCGAATGCGGCGGTCTGTCCTCTCGGTAGTGCCACATGGCTGTCTTTCTTCTGGTGACCGTACATTCACATGATCACTGCTGCCAGCAATCTTGTACAGTGGGTAAATTTCCTGCCAGGTCTTCCTGGAATATCGCAGAAGGAGCATGCAGCTTCCCATAGCCCTACTACAGGACCTCTTTAAAAATCGATGAAGTATTGATGAAGGCATCTTTGTCGCGTTAAAGGCATTCTTGACTTACATCAACTCACCGTTTCCAATTTCAAAGGTAACTAACACTTTCAACCATTGCAGTGTGTATTTAAAGCAAACCTGATTTGCATCCTCATAGTGGAACTACTAGTGCAAGTCTTACGTGACTCGTGTGAAATTTGAATAGACATCACCTTTCAGATGTAGAAATGTGCGTACCAACTTTCATTTATATCACACAGCTCCTTCTACTTGCTGGAACCTTTTTCTGTCATTGTGATCACAGTTTTGTGTGGGCGAATGATTCAGTTTTGGAGCAAATTATTGTTTCGCACATTTCATACACGAAACATATGAATTACCATATTTTATAGACTGTATGACCCACTTTCTTGTTTAAAACATTGCCTCCAAAATTCAGGTCCATCCTATACTCGAAATTAATATAAAAAAATCCAGTGTTTGATTTAAAATTACAGCCAGTCTTAAAAATGGCCATATATTCGATGCTGGCAACATTGGATTCAGATGGCAGCACCAGTACGCCAATGCGACACCGCCATTACAAACTCAGAACAATGTCTAGCCTCTGATGCGTGACTGCAGCCTACAATGCCAGTGAACATGAACTGAAAGTGCTTTGTGTTATTGACAACAGTAAAGTATTTTTGTTAGTTGCTAGTTTCGTAATAGAAGAAAAAATAAAAGCTATTCATATGATACATGCTATAAATTGAAAGTAATGGCATATGCAGAACAACATGGAAACGAAGCAGCTGAGCGGCATTTCGGCCCTCCACCAACAGAAAAAAAAGATTATAATAATTCATGATTGGTGGGCTAGTAAAGAAGAACTGAAAAAAAGAGGAATACTAAATGTACAAATACAGGACTGAATGCATAATGGTCAAAACGAGAAGATGACGTACTTAAATGGATTCAAGGACACTGTCAAAATGGCATTGGAATTAATAATAAAAAAAATATAAAAAAAATATTCAAGTATCTACTCATAAGGTGCAGTGGAACTTAACAGATTTTGAGGGTGGAGTTGGTTGGTGCTGTATGTTTGTAGAAGTGTTTTTTGAATTCTCATGGACTTCGCATGTGAAACAAAACCAAAATATGTCAGAAAATGCCACAAGAGTATGAAGACAGAATATAATCTTACCATCAATTTACTATTCAACATAGAAAGAAAACCAGTGTGGAACTAAGCCAAATAGCGAATATGGGTGAAACTCCTCTGCCATTTGATGTGCTGAGTAACAAAACTGTTGCCATGAAAGTTGCTAAAGCTGTAACTATAAAAATAAATGGACATAAAAAAATGCATTACATTGTCACCATTTCATGTTGTGCTGACGGGACTAAATTTAATCCAGTGATCTTTTTCAAGCACAAAGCAATGCCAGAGCCTTCTGAAATACTGCCAAGTGTTATTGTTCACTTACATGACGAGGGTTGGATGGACGAAGTTGGTATGAAATTGTGGATTAACAGTGTGCTGGAGAGAAGGAAAGGTGCTTTTTTGAAGAAGCATTCTTTTCTTGTGCTAGATCTGGTTAGTAACCATTTGAAAAACTCTGTGAAAGGGAAACTGAGACAGAGAAATACAGATCTTGCTGTTATTCTGGGAGGATTTATTTCACAATTGCATACTCGAGATGTCTCGATAAATAAACCACTTAAAGTGTGTATGAGAAAGGAATAGAACAAATAGATGATGGACAAAACCCAACATGAATTCATGCCTAAGGGAGCTTTAAAACGACCTACAATCAAACAAGTGTGTCAGTGGATAAAACAGAGAGAAGACTAAATTGTTAAATGTTTCAAGAAGTGCAGTACAAGTAACACTCGTGATGCCTGTGAAGACCATCCTGTATATGAAGAGCACAGCAATGACGAAGAAGAAGAAAGTTCAGATGACTGATTTTCAGAGATTTTATAGGTCAGTTCGCTTTTATAAATGAAGAATTTGTTTTTCTGTTTTTTTTTTAGTCTTGCTTTTGTAATCTAATAATAAAAATGATACTTTTAAAAAAATTGCTCAAAAATTAAGGTCTGTATTATAATCCATAGTATCTCATAGTGTGTAAAATATGGTAATTTCATAGCATCAGCCAGTTGACAACCAGTTTCATCAGCGATTTGGTTCACTGTGATTCGACAGTTATTTGTAATTTTTATTTCACTTTTTGGTGACTTCATTCATCAGTTGATGGTGTGCTGGCACATCCAGGTGCTTTGCCATCTTCAGCACCTTCACGATGATCTTCAAAGCCCTCCTACCACACACAAATGCCAAAAGCGATATTTTAACATGTCTAAAATCTTGTTGTACTTTGCCCTATTCTTATAGCAAAATTTCATGCATATTCTCTGATCCATTTTTATATGAGTGTGAGTCAAATGAAAACCTTAAATTTGTAATAACAAATCGAAATTTTGCCCGACTATCCTGTAAGTTAGTAAGCGTGCTACAAACAGCGTGCAGAATGGCCTGTAGGTGGTAGCATAGTGCACATATAACGTCGCAGTATCAGTATAAAGATGGCCGCCCCACTTGCGACTTGCGCCAGGGAAGAACAGTGTTCTGTTATTCGTTTTTTGCATAGTGAGGGTGTAAAACCTATTGAAATTCATCGACGAATGAAGGTTCAGCACGGTGATGCATGTTTGTCACAGCAGCAAGTCTATGAATGGAGTAGGAAGTTCGCAAATGGTGTGACTTCAGTGGAAGATGCTCCTCGTCCAGGTCAGGTACAACGAGTTGTGACTCCACAGATCATTGCAGCAGTTGAAGCCATAGTCAAGGAAAACTGCCGAGTGACACTGAATGACATTGCAGCATGTTCACAGATTAGTCATGGGTCAGCACACCACATTGTGCATGATGTGCTCCAGTTTCACAAAGTGTCTGCAAGATGGGTGCTATGGCAGCTGACTCCTCAAATGAGAGAACAACGTGTTGATGCTTGTGAAGAACTTTTTCGACGCATTGAACGAGAAGGTGATGGCTTCCTTGCAAGAATCGTTACTGGGGGCGAAACCTGGGTTCACTTCCACCAACCGGTAACGAAGAGAGCGAGCAGGGAATGGTGCCATTCCTCATCACCAAAACCAAAGAAGTTTTGAACAGAACCATCAGCAGGGAAGGTTATGCTGACTCTCTTTTGGGACAAAAAAAGGTGTCATTTTGGAGCATTACATGCCTAGAGGGACCACTGTCACCAGTGCATCATACACAGTTCTCCTAAAAAATCAGCTGCGGCCTGCAATCAAATCAAAGCAACGTGGATTGCTGTCAGCAGGTGTCCTTTTGCAACATGACAATGCATGGTCCCACACTGCCCTTACAACAGTTGCAACGATCACAGACCTGCATTTTGAGTGTCTTCCTCATCCTCCATACTCACCAGACCTTGCCCCAAGTGATTTCCATAAGTGTGGACCACTCATAGACGCAGTGGGAGGAAAGATGTTCTGTTCTGATAAAGAGGTACGCCACGCGGTGCATGAGTGGTTGCGTGGACTACCAAAAGAATTTTTTCTAAAGGAATTTATGCACTTTGCAAGTGCTGGAGGACCTGCATTGAGCGTGAGGGAGATTATGTTGAAAAGTGATACAGCTTTGTACCATTTCTGCACAATAAATAATGTTTAAAAAAATACTTAAGACTTTCATTTGACTCACCCTCGTAGATAATCAGCAAGACTACCAAACCACATGTAACTTATTTGATAGCTGACAGTAGACTAACTATTTAATACTGTAGAGAAAATTTTCAGACACATGTGCAGACAGTGGCGAAAGAATTGCATAAGTTAGACTAATGCAACATGTGAAATTACAAAACTTATAATAGTATGAGCCCTCTTACAATGATCTGTCTATAGGCTATGGATGAGTAAGATCAGATTAACAAAAGAATGAAACCATTTTGTAACCCATCTACATGATTACTCTGCAATTCACATTTAAGTGCTTGGCAGAGGGTTCATGGAAACACAGGCATACTATCTCCCTACCATTCCACTCCCGAGCAGCGCGCGGGAAAAACGAACACCTAAACGTTTCTGTTTGAGCTCTGATTTCTCTTATTTTATTTTGATGATCATTCCTATCTATGTAGGTTGGGCTCAACAAAATATTTTCGCATTCGGAAGAGAAAGTTGGTGACTGAAATTTCGTAAATAGATCTCGCCACGACGAAAAACGTCTTTGCTTTAATGACTTCCATCCCAACTCTCGTATCATATCTGCCACACTGTCTCCCCTATTACGTGATAATACAAAACGAGCTGCCCTTTTTTTGCACCCTTTCGATGTCCTCCGTCAATCCCACCTGATAAGGATCCCACACCGCGCAGCAGTATTCTAACAGAGGATGAACGAGTGTAGTGTAAGCTTGGACTTGTTGCATCTTCTAAGTGTCCTGCCAATGAAACGCAACCTTTTGCTCGCCTTCCCCACAATATTATCTATGTGGTCTTTCCAACTGAAGTTGTTCGTAATTTTTACACCCAGGTACATAGTTGAATTGACAGGCTTGAGAATTGTACTGTTTATCGAGTAATTGAATTCCAACGGATTTCTTTTGGAGCTCATGTGGATCACCTCACACTTTTCGTTATTTAGCGTCAAGTGCCACCTGCCACACCATACAGCAATCTTTTCTAAATCGCTTTGCAACTGATACTGGTCTTCGGATGACCTTACTAGACGGTAAATTACAGCATCATCTGCGAACAACCTAAGAGAACTGCTCAGATTGTCACCCAGGTCATTTATATAGGTCAGGAACAGCAGAGTTCCCAGGATGCTTCCCTGGGGAACACCTGATATCACTTCAGTTTTACTCGATGATCTGCCGTCTATTACTATGAACTGCGACCTTCCTGACAGGAAATCATGAATCCAGTCACACAACTGAGACGATACCTCATAGGCCCACAGCTTGATTAGAAGTCGTGTGTGAGGAACGGAGTCAAAAGCTTTCCGGAAATCTAGAAATACGGAATCAACTTGAGATCCCCTGTCGATAGCGGCCATTACTTCGTGCGAATAAAGAGCTAGCTGCGTTGCACAAGAACACTGTTTTCTGAAACCATGCTGATTACGTATCAATAGATCGTTCCCTTCGAGGTGATTCATAATGTTTGAATACAGTATATGCTCCAAAACCCTACTGCAAACCGACGTCAATGATATAGGTCTGTAGTTCGATGGATTACTCCTACTACCCTTCTTAAACACTGGTGTGACCTGCGCAATTTTCCAATCTGTAAGTACAGATCTATCGGTGAGCGAGCGGTTGTATATGATTGCTAAGTAGGAGCTATTGTATCAGCGTAATCTAAAAGGAACATAATCGGTATACAATCTGGACCTGAAGACTTGCCTGTATCAAGCGATTTGAGTTGCTTCACAACCCCTAAGGTATCTACTTCTAAGAAACTCATGCTAGCAGCTGTTCGTGTTTCAAATTCTGGAATATTCCATTCGTCTTCCCTGGTGAAGGAATTTCGGAAAACTGCGTTCAATAACTCCGCTTTAGCAGCACAGTCGTCGGTAACAGTACCATCGGCACTGCGCAGCGATGGTATTGACTGCGTCTTGCCGCTTGTGTACTTAACATACGACCAGAATTTCTTCGGATTTTCTACCAAATTTCGAGACAATATTTTGTTGTGGAACCTATTAAAGGCATCTCGCATTGAAGTCTGTGCCAAATTTCGCGCGTCTGTAAATTTTAGCCAGTCTTCAGGATTTCGCGTTCTTCTGAACTTCGCATGCTTTTTCCGTTGCCTATGTTGAATGGCACTTGTGTAAGGCTGTAAATTCCTGTTGTTATGCGGTGATAAAAATTATTTTTGTGGTTATCATTTCCACATAGTGATTTCTGATTTCCATGAATCTTAATAAAGAACCTCATTTGTGTACATGTGTAATGACTTAAAGAATGATACTAAATACTTCATTGTTTGATCTTAAATCACCATTATTCATATTTTCAGTAAAATTCCTTAGTGGGTAAAGAGAATTCTCTCTAGGCAGTGATGAGTCTTTTCTTTTCACAGCTTTAATTTTTTTGTAGTCTGAGTATCGAGTTACTGCTGTTCATACAATCTACAAGGAGATAAAAAATAATTAAACTACTACTCTACAATTCTAGTACTAAATACACTGATCAGCCAAAACATTGTGATCACCTGCTCAGTAGTTTGTTTGTTCACCTTTGGCATAGGTATCAGGAATCTGACAGTTTGTTGGTAGGTTTGTGGAGGTATGTGGCATTAGATGTCTGTGTACAGGTCATGTAATTTGCGTAAATAATGGGCCGCTGATTTGCATACATGGTGATGGCGTCCAACAGCAACCCAGATAGATTCCGTAGGATTTACATCAGGCGAATTTGGTTGTTGAGACATCAACATAATTTCACTATAATGTTTCTCAAACCACTGTAGCATGGTTCTGGCTCTGAGACACGGCCACTTATACTGCTGGAAGATGACATTCCCCTTAGGGAAGACATCAAGTATGAAGGGAGGCAGGTAGTTTGCAGCTGTCTTCAATTACTACCACATGTCCCATGCAAGTGCAGGAAAACGTCTCCCATTGCTTAATATTGCTATCACCAGCCTATGCCCATGGCGCACTATGTGTTTCGAGCTGTCATTCACCTCAGTGACGGTGTTTGTGGAGACGATCCTCAACCTAGTGTAGCAAAAATGTGATCCACCTGAAGAGCTGACGCATTTCCGTTGATCTATGCTCGAATCCCAATGTCCTGTGCTCACTGAAATCATATTTGGTAATGTTGTTGGGTCACGTGAACATATTGGGGTGGTTTGCTGCGTAGCTCATATGTTCACCTGTGTACAATGAACTGTGTGCTCCGAAACACTTGTGCATGCACCAGCATTGAGCTCTTTGAATAGAGATGCCACAGATCACCATCTATCCTACTTTACAGAGCAGACAAGCCTCCGAATCCCATGTTCTATGAAGAGTTATGGACGTCCAACCATTTAGCGCTTAGTTGTAGTTCACTGTCCTTTTACCTCTTTCAGTAGATGCACACAGCAATAGCACATGAACATTTTACCAGCTTCACCGTTTTCAAGATACTTGTTCATAGGCTCTGCATTATAATAATCTGCCCCTTGTCAAAGTCTGTTATGTCGATGGAGTTCCCCAAATGGAGGCCATATCTTTGCTAGGGTGATCCCGTGTCTGTGTATGCTCCACTTACATACCTTTGTTACTGCATCATCCGCCCGCAACACCAACAGGCAGCATCCAACGTCGCGGTCGGCAGTGGTCATAATGTTTTGCCTTTACAGTGTATAGCATGTCATGATGTTGAATGTGTGGACAGTCTGAGCGTATGTCTTCATGTAATTCATATGACATATTGTCACTGAAACCACAATCAAGCCTAAAGCCAAATGCAGGGTTATTTGTGAAGTACATCTATTAGTGCTGACTGTATATTTTATTATTGACATCACTGTAGAGTTAGAACAGAACTGCACTCCTGTATGGGGAGTACTGATATTTATACAAACATTGAATATTCCAGATACACAAATGTAAGAGATTTTGAGAACCTTCTAGAAATGACAAATATTAAATAACAATTTCTAGTGGTTGAGTTTGAATTGACTATCAACAGCACGCTAGTCAGTGGCATACAGCACAGCTTGTGGAATTGCCCCCTCTCCTTTAGGAACAGCAACCCGCTGTTTCAGTAGTTCTCATTACAGCTGACGATGGCTTCCAGACTTTAGATTTTATCAGTGGACCTCCGTAAGGTAGTGCTGGCAGATCCTTGCATTAATGGTCTTGTCACATTCTCTTCACTATGATGAGCGTCAAAGGTAGCCTCTCCTTTTGAAGCTTTGCAATCATCAAGTGGTCTTCAGTGTCCTTTAATGAGAAACACCTATTGTTGATTTGCGCATCAATACTGTCGTAAGGCTTCATATGGGGGACATTTGACAAAAGATGAAGGGTACAATACAGCTCATAGTAGCAATTTAATAACTTTTTCAAATAATCCCACTTTCCGCATAGGCATAAAAATCCATACCAAGTCTCACTGACCAGTGTTTGTTAAAGCAATCTCGGTCCTTCTTCTGGGTGTACAGGGTCTGTATGTGAGCTAGCTATCTTACTTTTTCATTCTTTGTAATGAGATGTTTCATGTAGTCGTCCACAGTATCATCCAGTTGAAATGTGACCAATGTATCCATTGGTGTTTCAGCCTTTTGATCTTGGAAAAGGAAAAATGCTGTGGAACCTGTAGTGTCTTGCTACACTGTTTTCTGCAAATATCATGGTAGTCAGTATTGTGTACCAAGCTCTCAGTTTGAGATGAACACACATCAAAAGCATGTCTGCCTATGTCTTATCAAAGCATTCTGTGAGGCTGTTTGTCTGTTGTTGGTAGGTAGTTGTAATCATGTAGATGATGTTGCAATGTGAAATTATCTCCGATTCTGGTCTCCACGTGAAAAATTTTTCATCACATGAGATAATTATATGGGATGCTCTGTGCTTAAAAAATGATGTGTTCCACAAGGATGCTTGCAGTTTCCAGAGATTTGGCAGTCAGCCGGCCGCAGTGGTCTTGCGGTTCTAGGCGCGCAGTCCGGAACCGCGCGACTGCTACGGTCGCAGGTTCGAATCCTGCCTCGGGCATGGATGTGTGTGATGTCCTTAGGTTAGTTAAGTTTAAGTAGTTCTAAGTTGTAGGGGACTGATGACCACAGCTGTTAAGTCCCATAGTGCTCAGAGCCATTTGAACCATTTAGATTTGGCAGGCAGGACAGCTTCGGTGAGAGCATAGCAGATGGAGGAGTCAGTTCAGACTATTATCCATTAATTCCCACTTGTCGATTTCAGGATCCACCCCAAGAGATCGATTCTAAATCGGTGGAATGATGCTGTTGCAGGTGCAGTTGGTACCAGATGCCTCAAAGGTAACTGCAGCACGCACTTCCAACATTGGCATTCCTCGCCGCATCTTAACAGATTGGTAGAGACCTAGCCAAAGATATCTGTGTCTGATTCTGCTTAGAGTCTTCACGAATATCTGGTGATCAGATCATGGAAATAATTTAGGATACTCATAGATTAATGGGGATGATGAGCAACCAGTTCCACCCCATTGGATCATAGTTCCTTGTACAATACAGTGGTTTTCAGCATTGCTGGATCTACCATCTATCCATCAGCAGTGTCATTTAGTGCCTTGGAATGCAGTCAGCATTCTTTTGTTTGCACCCACCTTTGTACACCACTATGACATCTTACCAATTTTCCTTAAGCATCATCAGCCAACACGGAGAATGATGGTCCATCATAATAATCAATGGTTTGCCAAATAAATATGGCCAGAATTCATTCATGGGCTAAACAATTGCAGGGCAGTGTTCCTCAGTTGTAGAGTAGTTCATCTCGGACTTGGACAGTACTCTGGAAGGATAAGCTGTCAACTTTTCATCACTTTCTTGAATTTGCACTAGAACTGCGCTTATAACATAACCTCTAGTGTTGGTATGAAGTTCTGTCTTATCATTCTTGTCATCTGACTGGAGGAGATGGTAATGTCTCCTTAAGAATATGGTTCAATATTATGTAAAAACCAACACCTCTTCTTTCAGGTACTGTTTATAACGTGTATGTTTTACAGATTTTTTGTTGATATCAGGGCAATGTAGCACACTTTCTAAACAAATTATAAGTATTTTGAATATTTTTGAACCTGTTTAGGGTTATTAAAAAAATTACGAAGAAATTGATGCAATTTTTTTTTCCAAAATGCTCCCTCAAATTGGGGTACCATTTAACCCAATGTTATACATTTGAAGGAGACCAAATTTTTACCAGATATGCAGGACATGATGGCTGAGGTACTAGACCTATTTAATTCCACCTATTGTGTATATTACAAGGATAAGAAAATATCACATCTTACATTTTAATTTTTATAATTTTTTCCCCAATAAAAATGTTATTTTTTCCATAATTTAGTTGATTCTGCAGCAAAGCTTAGGTCTACTACATAAGTATGGACCACTGCAAGGTACAGAAAAAAATAGAGCAAAGCTTTGTAAACTTTAGGAAGTATTTGTACCTGAATTCTGAAAAATACAAGTTGTGTGAAATTGCAATGAGTTCAATTAAACTGTACCTCAGAACATTCCTGAAGCATAGACTTCATCCTGCAGCATTTCTTCGTCTTCAATCTTCCTCTTGGCTTTCCTTTTAGCACTTCTTGCTTTATTGGTAACTTGAAGAGTGAATATTTCAGCTTCATGCACACACTCAAGCAGTTGATCTTCCATATTAGAGCCACATTTTATACCTAAATTTCTCAGTACTTCCAACCTTCCTATCGCTCCATCATTGAAACATATCACTGCATCTAGTACACCAACTTTTAATGTATTGAATCCTACAAAAACATTCTTGGGTAATCTAGCCATATGCAATGGTTGAAACTTTCATTTGTATTCTGAGTGCCCCCATCAAGACATTTACTACGCAAAACAGAGTCACTCAAGTTATAACACTACTGTGGTATTAAATTTACCAAATATGATCTAAACTTGCAGTAAATGTTGCCCATTGACCGAGTTTACCTAACAGAAATTTGGTATCGAATCTTAATTTTGTAAGAATAGCCATAGGTAGTCAACAGAAAGAAAATACTTTTGCAAGAAGTAACAGCAACTGATTATTGTTAAATGAAATAGTTATACGGTCGTCAGCCCAATTAGGCCTAATAATGTAAAACTATTATATATAAAGAACCTATTTTTACTAATTCAAAATGAACTTTCATTAAATTTTGTTCTATGAAGTGTAATGAACACACCCTTCTCAGTAGTCACTTCAAGGTTCATTAACCAGAAACCTACTAATCTGATTTATCCTTTTTATTATGATGGATAAGGAATGTGGTCCCACAAACTATCCCTTTCATTGTTACAACAAAGCTATACACACTTTCAAAATTATGTAGCATTAAGGTAGAATTGGATTACTCTTTGATTTGAGCCCATTAATTTTGTTCTATTTTAACACCCTATATACCCTGACAAAACCTCTACAAAATTAGATATAATCTCCAATAAAATTTTACTTCAAAACAACCTCAAGACAGTCTTATGATACCACTTCTGAAGCAAGTAGTTTTTTGAAAACAACTTTAAAGCAACAAACATTAGAACACTTTTGTTTTCAAAGTAACACTCTTTCCTAAACTGATATTCAAGTTCATTTTCTAGTTAAGTTTCAAAATACTCAAACATGAGTAGTCTCTTTTATATGTATGAAAAAACAAGTAAATTTTACCCTGCACATTAAGAGTACTGGCATAACTTTGCCACACATCAATAAAATGCACGGTAAAACTGTTAATGATTTTTATGCAAAGGACACTCTCGGACTTCCATCACTTATAGAAGAGGATGCTACTTGGATGAGTGCATAGGATGGACACATTGTTCAAACACATTTTGAACATTAGGATTATATTTTCACAGAACCAAACACAACATTAAACAATGGAAAATCCAGGATGGAATGTAACAGTACCAGTGAAGTGAAGTTGCTTCTCACCATATAGCTAAGATGCTGAGTCGCGATAGGCACATTAAAAAGATTCACACAATCAAAGCTTTTGGCCATTAAGGCCTTGTCAGCAGTACACACACACACACACACACACACACACACACACACACACACACACACACTCTTCTGCTGAGAGCTGAAACTACACTGCGAGCAGTGTTTGTGTGAGTGTGTGTGTGCGTATGTGTATGTGTGTCTACTGCTGACAAAGGCCTTAATGGCCGAAAGCTTTGATTGTGTGAATCTTTTTATTGTGCCTATCGCGACTCAGCACCTCCGCTATATGGTGAGTAGCAACTTTCCTTCTCTGGTATTGTTGCAAACACATTACTGGTTCATACAGTAATACAGTTCTGACCTTTCGTATGTGTGACGAAGTGGTTGCGCAATCGTGGTGGCGAGCATGTGGCAGCTAGGTGGTCTTGCCATAGGCAATTATTAGCTCTATTTACCTCTTCTTGGCTTTGTTAATATCATTTTTAGAGCGTTTCCCAAATTGAGAGCACTATTTTACAGCCACATATTAAATCCGAGGCCATTTCATTCCAATTGCAATACTGTAAGCCTCACTTGCCACCTGCACTGTTTACTCATCGGTTACTTGCTACCGACTGACTACTGTGTTCTCTCACTTGTCGCCCAGGCTGAGCGCCACATCCACCTTTTCCTAGCGCACCAACTCACTTCTGTTGCAGAGGGGAGCTACTTTGGGTTTCTCTTTTTTTACGATACAAAGTCCCTATGTATGAACCAGTTATTACATAGTTGCTTGCAAACATATTTTAAAAAAACCTCATCATTTAAACATATTAAGAAGCCAACACAAATACACATAATTAAATATCACTTCCCTCCGAATAATACAAAGAACTTAACTTGCAAAGAGTAAACATGTCACACTACCTTTCCACTTCTTTACAGTAGATCAAAGACATCACATAGTAAAGAATATACACGTGACATTATGCAGAATTAATCAGTACAAATTATTAACAATATTGATTGTAGTGTTACAAAGTCTCTAAAAATTTGTTTTATTTCATTCATAACAGGCTCAGGAAGAAAATGCTTATGATGGTATATTTGACCATTTTCTTTTGCAATTTGGTATCCAAACCAGGAATCTGCTCCTTTAGGGCAAAGTCCGTGAACAGAGTGGTCATTTGTGGACAACTTATGAAAGTAGGTGAAACATACAGGTTTTCTCATTGCTGTAACATCATTCAGAGGTGCAGTTCGTCTATTGGCCAGTCCATAATAACTCTGAAGAAGGACTATTTCAGTTTCTGTCAGTCTGCCTTGGCCAGACAGAGATTTTCCATCAGATAGCAACTTTCCTTTCATGTCTCTTTGTCGCTTCCTCAATCCAGCACCCATCCTCTTTTTCACATGTCCACAACACTCCAGTTTTGTTACCAAGGTCTCACCTTAAACGTTGAACTCATTAATTTTATTGAAAGCTTTAGAGTCCCCATTGCCTAGGTACTTCATATATCTAACTTTATAAACGGGCACTGACCTCTTGAAATATTTGTAGAGCTCCATCACACTCCATACCTCTACCGTAACCATTATAATTCTTAGAACACTGATGTTCAATATGTCCTTCAGTGTTACCATGGCACAGGTGTGGCAGTACTTAGATAAGCACTCAACATCAACAACTTTTCCATTCTCCAGGGAAGTAACACTTGCAACACCATTCAAGGAGCGATGTCCTCGACGTCCATAAAGTGCAACAGCAGTGTCCCTGGTTCCACTAATATTTACAGTTTCTTCTACTGGATGTTTCATAGATGCTTTAGACACAACCGTTAAGGCACCTAAAAGTATTTTTATATACTTGCTGAACCTACTGGGAGGAGGAGGAGGAAGGTTCATCAAACCACAAAACGTTTGAGTAGCCTTTTTTCCTTTTCCTAATGCGCGCATTGCATACACCAACTTCAAATCCACATCATGTGAATAATGCACAACGTTTGAAGTTATTTTCAAGGTAGATTTATTGCAGGATCTACACAGAACAATTAATTTTGACACTAAACCCTTCTTGTACTTTGTTGTTCAGTTATTTCCAGACAGCCTACACCATCACATTGTTTACGTTTCACCACTTCTTTTATCAAAGAAGATAAGGTGCCCACATCAACAACAACAAATCCACTACAAACAGTGTCATTTTTAACACAAAAATTTGATCACAAGGAGGTGTGCCATGTGGGAGTTTCTTCCCTGAAGAACTGATAAATGGGTTTCTTTCAACAGTGTGGCTTGCTTTTTTTGTGAACTGGTCACCACGGCATTTCCTTTTATTTAATTGTTTGATGCATGGCACAGTTCATATTTATTGCACACTAAAGGATATGTACTTCCACAAATATATGTAGCACTTGGGCAACAAACATTTGGTAATACATGAACAAACTGCTTCAGCAAAACAAAAGCAAATACTAGCAAAGATAATCATTTACAGACACTAGAAACTTGCACTGTTACCAACATATACAATGTATCATACCTATAATTGCTGGAAACAGGAAGTTCACAGTTCTTTTCGAAATAATACTGATTTCTGTAACAGAACTAAAAGGGACGTGGCGACATACATGACCATAACTTTAAAATTTGGTATATATAGGTCTTTTTCATTTGAAACCCCGTTTTTTATATTTATATATATGTAATCAGGAAAGACTGTAGAATTTAATAAAGTCATAAAAATTTTCGATTTTTCCACCACTTATAAGTAGTCTGAATCCTTAAGGACAAGGAAAGATCTTTCTTGCGCCATATTCCAGGAAAATTTGGTGTCTCTCCAGAGTAGTTCTTGAGAGAGATGTGCCTTAGTACAGAAGTCCTTTATGAATAACTAGTAGTGTGAGCACATTCTGAGAAAGCTTCTTGCATCACAAATGTGCCAAAGAGTTGTAAAATCTATTATTACTCTTATTTTCTCTGGTTCGGTGTAGACTCCATGGCCATTTTCCAGGTGCCCCCAGATTGTTATGTCTTCAATGGTGGAGGCCTGCAGCCTGAATGCATTTCATCACAATTGTCAGGTGGCTTAGATGTTCTTAAAATGTCTTGAAAAGATGACAGTGTCCTCTAGATAGCAAAGACATGTCTTCCATTGCAGGTGTTGAAACAGGTTGTCCAATATTCTTTCATATACAGCTGGAGCATTGCACAGTCCAAACAGCATAACTTTGAACTCATGAGGCTGTCAGGAGTTACGAAGGCAGTCATCTACCAGTCATCTTCAATTTTCCAGTAGCACACCAGTTTTTGGTAGTTGAAACCAAAATGTGCCATCCTTTTGTTTCTCAAGAGCCAGAGGACAGGACCAAGGACACTGTGAAACTTCTATGTCATCATATTGCAGCATCTTCTCCATTTTCTCCCATATGATCTGTCGTTCACCTGGCGGATCAAGTCCACATTCAAATGGTGATCTTTTTTCTCGGTCATTAATTAATTCTTTTTGAAAGAATTGTTACAAGGACTATAACAATTATTATGAGAATGCTGCTAGTTGTAGGATGATCCCTAGTGCCGATAGGATGATTTGCCATGGGCCACTCAGTCTGTCTTTTATCCACTCCAGACTTGAAAGCATCTGAAAATTGTTGCAAAAAGACTAACACTCGCCGACATTGTTTCCCAGTCAGGCCACATCCTATTGGCAGTTTGACAGCATGGCAACACAACACTGTTCTTAATCAGATTAGAGATTAGATTAAATTAGATTAGATTAATACTAGTTCCATGGATCATGAATACGATATTTCGTAATGATGTGGAACGAGTCGAATTTTCCAATACATGACATAATTAGGTTAATTTAACAACATACTTAAGTTAATATAACAACTTTATTTTTTTTGTGTTTTTTTTTAATATTTTTTTTTCTTAATATATATCTAAAAATTCCTCTATGGAGTAGAAGGAGTTGTCATTCAGAAATTCTTTTAATTTCTTCTTAAATACTTGTTGGTTATCTGTCAGACTTTTGATACTATTTGGTAAGTGACCAAAGACTTTAGTGCCAGTATAATTCACCCCTTTCTGTGCCAAATTTAGATTTAATCTTGAATAGTGAAGATCGTCCTTTCTCCTAGTATTGTAGTTGGGTTGAATTGGGTTTGGTTGTTAATAACAGATTTCATAAGAGAGTATATATACTGAGAAGCTACTGTGAATATCCCTAGATCCTTAAATAAATGTCTGCAGGATGATCTTGGGTGGACTCCAGCTATTATTCTGATTACACGCTTCTGTGCAATAAATACTTTATTCCTCAGTGATGAATTACCCCAAAATATGATGCCATATGAAAGCAATGAGTGAAAATAGGCGTAGTAAGCTAATTTACTAAGATGTTTATCACCAAAATTTGCAATGACCCTTATTGCATAAGTAGCTGAACTCAAACGTTTCAGCAGATCACCAATGTGTTTCTTCCAATTTCATCTCTCATCAATGGACATACCTAAAAATTTGGAATATTCTACCTTAGCTATATGCTTCTGATTAAGGTCTATATTTATTAATGGCGTCATACCATTCACTGTACGGAACTGTATGTACTGTGTCTTATCAAAATTCAGTGAGAGTCCGTTTACAAGGAACCACTTAGTAATTTTCTGAAAGACAGTATTGACAATTTCATCAGTTAATTCTTGTTTCTCAGGTGTGATTACTATACTTGTATCATCAGCAAAGAGAACTAACTTTGCCTCTTCATGAATATGGAATGGCAAGTCATTAATATATAATAAGAACAACAAAGGACTCAAGACTGATCCTTGTGGAACCCCATTCTTGATAGTTCCCCAGTTTGAGGAATGTGCTGATCTTTGCATGTTACGAGAACTACTTATTTCAACTTTCTGCACTCTTCCAGTTAGGTACGAATTAAACCATTTGTGCACTGTCCCACTCATGCCACAATACTTGAGCTTGTCTAGCAGAATTTCATGATTTACACAATCAAAAGCCTTTGAGAGATCACAAAAAATCCCAATGGGAGGTGTTCGGTTATTCAGATCATTCAAAATTTGACTGGTGAAAGCATATATGGCATTTTCTGTTGAAAAACCTTTCTGGAAACCAAACTGACATTTTGTTAGTACTTCATTTTTACAGATATGTGAAGCTACTCTTGAATACATTACTTTCTCAAAAATTTTGGATAAAGCTGTTAGAAGGGAGATTGGACGGTAATTGTTGACATCAGATCTATCCCCCTTTTTATGCAAAGGTATAACAATAGCATATTTCAGTCTATCAGGGAAAATGCCCTGTTCCAGAGAGCTATTACGCAGGTGGCTGAGAATCTTACTTATCTGTTGAGAACAAGCTTTTAGTATTTTACTGGAAATGCCATCAATTCCATGTGAGTTTTTGCTTTTAACCAAGTTTATTATTTTCCTAATTTCAGAGGGAGAAGTGGGTGAGATTTCAATTGTATCACATTGCATAGGTATGGCCTCTTCCATTAACAGCCTAGCATCTTCTAATGAATACCTGGATCCTACTATATCCACAACATTTAGAAAATGATTATTAAAAATATTTTCAACTTCTGACTTTTTGTTCGTAAAGTTTTCATTCAATTTGATGGTAATACTGTCTTCCTCTGCTCTTGGTTGACCTGTTTCTCTTTTAATAACATTCCAAATTGTTTTAATTTTATTATCAGAGTTGCTGATTTCAGACATGATACACATACTCCTGGATTTTTTAATAACTTTTCTTAATATAACACAGTAGTTTTTATAAGTTTTGATAGTTTCTGGGTCACTACTCTTTCTTGCCGTCAGATACATTTCCCTTTTCCGATTACAAGATATTTTTATACCCTTAGTAAGCCATGGTTTGTTACGAGGTTTCTTACGAGTATATTTAACTATTTTCTTGGGGAAGCAGTTTTCAAATGCATTTACAAAAATGTCATGAAATAAATTATATTTTAAATTGGCATCAGGTTCACGGTACACCTCATCCCAGTCTAACTGCTGTAGGCTTTCCCTGAAATTTGCAATTGTTAAATCGTTGACTGAACGTACTACTTTGGAGGACTGTTTAGTATTGCTGAATGGAGCTATGTCTGATATTGTAACTAGCTGTGCACCATGATCAGAAAGACCATTCTCAACAGGCTGAGCATTTATCTGGTTAAACTTATCTTGGTCTATAAAGAAGTTATCTATCAGTGAGCTGCTATCCTTTACCACCCGAGTAGGAAAATCAATAACGGGTGTCAAATTGAAAGAACCGAGTAATACTTCAAGGTCATTTTTCCTATTACCCTCTTTCAGAGAATCTACATTGAAGTCCCCACAAATAATAATTTGCTTCCCCCTGTCTGACAGATAGCACAACAAGGAGTCCAAATTTTTCAGAAATAGATGAAAATTTCCTGATGGGGACCTATATACAGTTACAATTATAAATGTGCCTTTATTTAATTTAAGCTCACAGGCACATGCTTCTATATGTTTCTCTACACAAAACTTTTTTGTTTCTATACTTTTTGCACAATGATAACTTTTGACATATATGGCAACTCCTCCTTTCTCCATATTTTCTCTCATTACATGTGCAGAGAGCTTATAACCACTTACATTTACCTTATCCATATCAGTAACAATGTGATGCTCAGACAGGCATAGTATATCTATTTCATTCTCAGCTTCTAAATCTTCTAAACAAACCAGAAGCTCATCTACTTTATTCTTTAAACTCCCAATATTTTGATGAAATATACTTACATTATTTTTAATTATACTTTTATGAGAACCTTTCCTTATTCTAACATTTGCAGTACTCTCCTGTCTGAGTTTCTCATTGTGCTTAGGCCTAGTTCCTATACCAGTGGTCACATGGTGTTCAGAGAGGCAGATTATGTCAACTGGGTTGGGTGACTTTAATTCATCAATGGAATTACCTAGGACTGAGATACAACTTGGTGGAGATAAAATTTCTGGTGATTGGTGAAAATTTATAATTGATAGCTGTGATTGGTGATCCAATGTGCTAGAATTGTGCTGTTTAATTTCTTTTCTAAACTGAAGATTTGTTTCAATCCTGACCTCTCGTAGAACTTGACATCTTTCTGTCTTACCTATCCTAAAAAAGGTGCTGCTCCAACACCTGTAAGCACTGGTATTTTACCATTCATGGCAGTGCCTCCCCCCCTTAAATTTCCTGCTATTACCCCAGCCAGTTTCCCCTTCCCTTTCCTGTTGAGATGTAGGCCGTGCCTGGTATAGTCCCACCTACTGAGATAATCAACAGGAACCACACCAATATGAGCCCCCGCACCCGATGCAAGCAGCCGTTCCAGCTCCAAATTAACTCTCCCAACAGAAGAGTTCAAATGAGGCCGGTCATGGCGTCTCAGGACAGATACAAATTCAACATTGGTGGGTCTCGATGCTGACGCAATCTTTTCCAGGTCACACTCTATACTGTACCCAGGATCTCTGTCGATGCTGTTCCCTGGCCCTCCCACAATAACCACGGTGTCTTCCCTGGTAAATCCTTTACAGAGTGAACCTAAATCCTCTGTCACCTGATCCAGACTAGCACTTGGTTTGAAAAAATTTGTGACCTGGTATTCTGATCCTAATTCCTCCTGCAGAAGCTGGCCTACACCTCTGGCATGAGAACTGCCTAACAACAAAACTTTCTTCCTTTTCGATGACTTTTCTACATTCTTTTTCAATTTCCTATTGAAAGTTTGTTGTGTCCTGTCTACACCTACCTCTGCTTGAGGCTCATTAGTTTCTAACTGAAGCAACAGGTCAAACTTATTTTTGACATTCACCACAAAACTGTCAGACTTAGTTCTAGGCCTATTCCTTCTGCTACCTGTTGCCACTTCCCACCTCTCTTTGCCCTTCTCCCTCCTTAACCTGTCCAGATCTTCCCTAGCCTGATCTAGCTCAGCCTGAAGGGCAGCAATTTTCCCCTCCTGTTCCACTATCTTCCTATCTCTGCTGCAAATCCTACATAACCACTGATGAGCCTGATCCACTTTCCCAACACCCACGCCACTGCAGTCCCCCCAGTGAAAAAAACTACTGCATCCATCACACCAAACCCCGGAACTAACAATTCTACGGCAAGTCAGGCACTTCTCACTCATGGCAAAAATAATACTTTAGCTAGAATAAATCAATTAAATTACCGAAAATCAAAAAAGACGTTACAAGAATTAAGCCTATTCACAAATGTATATAAGCAAGTTTCTGATTTAAAATTCCGCTGTTTTTCTGAGATCTGCATTAAAACAACGAAGGTATACACTATTTATTATATATTTCACTCGATGGAATGAAAAAAAGGACAATTAAACGAGATACTTTAACTTTGATTCTCCAAAAACGTTACGAGAATTAGGCCTATAAACAAATATATAGGCAAGTTTCTGATATAAAGTTACCCTGTTTTTCTGAAATCTGTATTAAAACAATGGAGTTATACGCTATTTACGGTAGTTTACTTATTTGTTACCGAGAAACTAGTTAAATTACCGTGAAACAAGAAACAAACACGTTAACAAAATTTAAGCCTAAGCGCGACTTCGCGAAGTTACGATCTTTTCGTGTTTTCTGAAAAAATACGCAAAGAAAAGTCAAACCTTTAACGGCAAGACTAAACGATACACTAATGCACGTATTTAATTTGTTGTCGGCGTTAAACTAAATTATATTCCTGTCTAAATCACTTAACTTTCTGGAAATGGTTTCTGGCGTCACTTACTCGGCGGCCCTTTCTGGACTGGTTCGATTGCCTCCATGCACATATCTTTAGGGATGTGTTGTGGACCCTTATGAGAGTTAATGATGCAAAGTTCCCCTTGGACACCTACAGTGCTTATGATTGTTACCAGCACGTAGAGCCTGAGTAACGGATTGATGACGGGATAACATCATCTTCAATGGCAAACGTCTAGCCAGAGCAGTCTTTTTTTTTTTTTTTTTTTTTGTTGGAATAGCTTTGTCAATCTGGAACTATGATCTTCCACAGTCTGATTGCTTGTGATGCCTGCAAGAAGTCCCATCGGAGAGTAACGTTATGGTTACAGTTCGATAAAACGACAAATTCAAAAGGTTCTATCATGTTGCTGATAGTTATTCTTGCAATTTGTGTTCCTGTGGGCTCGACATATTTCCCATTTGTGACTTTCAGCACAGTCACTTTCGCATCACAGAACATATTCATCTTTAGCTGGTGACAATAAGCATCTGACAGTAACGAAAACAAAGACTCCAGAGTTTATTAGTGGCCAGACCGATTGGCCATTGATGACAACGCCACTGAGATTTCCTGACATCTTGATAACTGTTGTCCATGGTGGGCCTTGCTCAGTTTTTTCAAATTTGGTATCTAGGAAAGCGGCTAATACCTTTGTATGCCAACAGGGGAGGGTTATGCCATGTTGGGGAGCAACCTTGTCCAGGATATGGATGTGGGTTTCATCCCACAGGTTGACCATAAATGTCTCCATTTGACTGATGTGAATAGGGACATTGTGATGGTTGGAATCTTGCAGCATAATAGCTATCACATGTTTGTCTTCTCTCACTGCATTAGAATACAATGTGTTCAGGGCTTCCATAATGTGAAAGCATACCGGCGTATTGTTCTCCATGCTCCAAATATCCTGTGGGGCATTCTACGTGGTGTAAGAGTTGGTTATACCTGCTTGGTTAGCTGTTGAGTTATCATTTGACAGCTATGGCGTAAGTCAAGTTTGCTGAGTCCATTCTTCAAGGGGTGTCCAACTAGTGACAAGAGGTTGGTGCTAAAGATTGAAGCATCTCTTCTTCAGCAGTCTTTGTTACCACCTGACCTATGGGATTCGACATTCATGGCTCCTATATCTTGTGTACTCAGTTTGTCATTTCTGCCTGCATGTTGTTCTTACTATCTGGCACATGAGAGAGGCAATCTCGTGGTTGTCATCCACAACTTCCATTAAGGACAACATTCCGCATTTGGTCATCTCTCTTTCGTCTGACTCTTCTGTTGAATTTCCTCTCTTTTTTGGCATCACATTGAGTTCCTCTGTCATTGTGATTTTCTTTACCAGAAAAGCTTCGCACATATCTTCTGTGACTCCTTTTATCAACTGTGAAATTTCGTCAGATTCTGTCATTTTTGGATTCACAATGTGACATAGGCCTAAAACATTCTGTATGTAAGATTGTGTCATTTCCCCATAGTGCTGGGCTCTGTTCTTCAATTGTTCTTCCACTAAATTGACTTGCTGCTGATTTTAACATATTTTTCAGTTTGGTCTGGAATTCATCCCAGCTATTTTTCATCATTCTTAAACCACTGCTGGGCTGTGCTATCTAAATAAAAGTGTGCATTTGCCAAAAACATCAAGTCATCCCACCTGTTGTATTTCATGATTCAAGAAATAAACTAAGTCTCATTTAGGAACATACACACATTTTGTGGTAACTGCTCCAGACATGTGCTAGTGCTTTGGTTTGGTTAAATAGTGCTTTCTTCTTGACCAAATGGAGCCATGTTTTATTAAGTTTATTGTGAAATGGTCCAATATTGCACTGTAGGATTGTGCAGATCAGTTTTCCTTTCTGTCTAATAAGAAATCTGGATATCATGCTCTTCATTCACCCATAACAATCCATGGTTTGGTTTTCTAGGGTATAATGAAATGTGTAGATATTCTCAGTGCTTTCAACTCTGTGCAAAAAGTCCTTCAAAGCTTTGTTTGGAAAAAACTTAATCTCACTTACGTTGAAACTTAAATTTCAAACTGAAGAGTAAGTTGAAGCTGCATCCCCCTCGTCATCCACAGTCAGCTATCTTGGTACCTATCAGGCTGATTATATTTTATGTGATGAGATGGTGATCGATGAAAGTCAGTCTTCGTTTCTGTTGATATTCGTGTCCTGGACTGTTCCATCGATTTTATTAATAACTCCATCCGCTGGACATACTGGCCAACTCTCATAAAAGTGCCACATTTAAATTTGTACAATCAATATCTAACTTTTGTCTATGGTGAAAATGTCGTATTTTGCTTTTACCCCAATGCACGTTTTCCCCTTCAAAAGCAAATGACTAAAAATAATGTCCTTTTTCCAACTTCGGAATACTACATAGCACAACTTAACTGAAATGGCTGTCAAATCCAAAATAGCATAAAAATCGGTATCATTTCTGGTTTGGTGTTGGCTGAGAGCGGCACAAGGTGGACAGTTGTAACTCCTTTTTGCATTAGTAGTGAAATCTCTGTTCATTCATGGTCACTTATTGAAATGCTGTTGTATGTCTGATGTACTTGGTAGATTTTTCCCTTGGCTAGGAAAATGGATGTGCACCAACCTACTGTAACAGCCGTACAGTATGTGAAAGGAGTTGTTGCATGATACAGGTAGTAGAGTAAGCAACTCACAATAATCCCTGTGAGCCAGGGGCACAGTCTTGTTCTTCTCTCCCTTTTGTTTAGTAGCTGGGGGAAAAAAAGAAAAAAAAAAACAAGCCGTCACTGTTAGTCTGTTGTGTTTAATAAGTGTTCGTTTATGGTCTCCCATTTTATGTTATTTTTTATATACATTACCAGTGCTGGAATGGAAAATTCTGGTGAAATGTGGCTGCAGACATCCCACCCCATTGTAAGCAAGAAACAGGAAGAAACCCTACTCCCATTGGTGTTTAAATTGTGAAAACAGAACATATATCAACAGAGAAATGCTTTTCAGTAGTTGTCACAGTAAATGTAGTAATAAGCTATTTATGCAGAAGTTACTGATACTATGGAAAAACAAATTGAGTCCATCCCTGATATTTTTTCCAATGTATCAATTAAGTGAAGTGGTGAGACAGTTTGATATATTTACATCACTTGATCCACATCAAGTCAGTCACAATTGCAAAGTTGATATAATTGCATTCATAAAAATATTTTGCAAGGGCTTGTGCTATTCTGCTGTAGAATGTGTCACAATACACAACTGACTTGCTCCCATACAATACTTTGGATACATTAATTTCCAGTGGGCCACCTTCAAGTCTGTCATGTTGATATACCCAATTCAACACTAAGTGACAGTTTCCTGCATAGGCTGGAATGTCCTTTGGTTGGAATACATATCATTTATCGAAACAGTCCAACCCTTACCTGTCTCTACACTTTAATGAGATGATGAACCACCTACCTGCCTCTGGTTTGATAAGAACTTCTGGTCAGTTGCCATCATAAATATGCCACTGTATTAATACAGCATGTACTTCTGATTTCAGGATTTAATTTCAGTTTTTTCTCTTCCCCTGTGGACACAGTTGTCCACAGTGATTTCATCTAATGTAAAGTTATTTATGTGTAGCACCACACTTAGTTATGCTCAAGAGTTGTTTCCATCTTTAACTGTCCTGTGGTCCTTGGCCCTTAATGATGTCCTTCCTCAATAAAACTGTGCTCACAAATCATGAAGTGTTCGGAATATTTCCATGCAGTTTGAAAAGATACATAATAATTAACACTTAAAAACATAGTAAATCAGCGTATGAAAATGTTCCTATTTCATTGTAGTACACAAGAACTAGATGTTGATTGATTCTCCTGTACATCCTAGTTGCCATTAATGCATACATGTTATATGTGGAGCATTTTTCAGTGAAGAGTCATAATGTACAAGCCTACAGACACTACTACTTTCTGTACGATTTTTCATAATTTTAGTCTATTACTTGTACTGGGTGAAAATTACATAAAATGAAATGTTGGAATTGTAACATTTTTGCACATTAATCTGAGAGTAGTTCACTGTAACATTAACCACCACCAAACTTGGTACGGTAGGCTGTGGACTGGAGAAAAGATTTGTCCAATATCTTTCATTGCCTGTAGATAGTGGTGAACCTCATGCTATGTGTATGTGTAAGGAGGAGTTTCGTGTTATACTTCTATTGTTTCAATAGAGTAAAAAACCAGCTTTATTATTTGATGTGACACTGTAATTGGTGGACGCTGTGATTTTTAGTTGCTATGTGGTGATATGGCATTTATGTTTATAGTCAGCATAAATATGAAGCTTCTGGCTTTAAATGTTATGTTTTAGTTTGAAACAGATACGCATAATAGTTTGGCTTTCTTCCTGGATAATTCCAGAACATTGAAATGACTCATTCATTGACCTAAAGTTTCTTATTCTATGTGATTTTGGTAGTGTTCACATTTTCATTGCAATGGGTACTAAAACTTTGTTCCTTCTTCTGTTTTTAATGATTTTAACAGACAATGCTGTGACTAACAATAGCTAGCTCTGCTTGACAAGTGCAGACCACCTGTTTCCATCAGCACACACAACTGTATGGAAGTGGAACACTGAATTTACAAATCATTTGGAAAGTCTGAAAGTGAAACACAGAAATTGCAATACACCTTTCAATTCTTGGCAGCTTATTGGATTATTCATTGGCGAATAACATAATAAAGTGTGTAGTTTGTTTTACACAGTGGTATTCTAAGGTGTATTAATGTAAGAACTCCATAATAATATATACAAGCAAGCAGTGATGTAGATATGTTGGTATCGTGATAAAAATAATTTCTTAGAGCATAAAATGGATAATTTTATACAATAATAACTATTTCTTGTTGATGAGACTAAATTGAAAACTAAATTCCAAGTGTAATTTTTATTCTGGTGAGTGGAATTCACATGGAAAGCAACAATATCTTTCTAGAAGTACTACTGTATTAAAAAAAAATTCTTATTTGCAGTAGCAATATGTTTTAATTGTTTGCCACATTGACATTTGTGTGGCACACTTACTTGGATTAACATGACCAGTATTGCAGGTTGGTGCTTTGAACTTCTACTGTTCTGTCTGCTGGTCAAGACTAGCTTGGAGTGAGTGAATATTAAGACTGTATAGGTCGCAAATGAACAGCATTCAATATTTTACATTTGATAGCTTTTGTAGAAATTTTTCCTCAATTGCAATTGAGCAATTGCAGTTGACTGTTGCCTCTACTATTAAAGTCATTACCATATTATTACATTTGCAATTGAAAGCTTGTGACGAATGACATTAGCCAGTAACAGAGCAAAATTCTGGTCTTCCACAAGACTGGATTTGAACAGATCATTTGAAAGTGTTACCTTTTTTCTATTTTTTGGCAGAGTTACATAACATCTATTGATAACAGAGCCCATGCCTTTAGTTTAGGAAATCAGACTTTGTACAGTACAAAAACCACAAGTTATAACAGCAGTTTTCAGAAATTTAATGGACAGATATTGTCATGTAGAAGAAAGTGTAATTAGATGAATGACGAACACTAACTTCGCGTAACGAATGTTTATTCAGTACTTGCACATTCAAGAGTGCGCAGCGAACTGCCTCCATCCAGAGCACATACAGTATATATACAGCTACAGAACATTTGAGTACAGTGATTCTTGACATTTGTGGATACTTCTAGAATTTACTCGAACCAAATATAGAAATATAGAAAATTGTAGAGTCCAAGTGAGTTTTGAACTCACGACCCTCCATGCAACAGTTTAGTATCATAACCACTACACCACTGTGCTACTTGGGTTCTTCTGCGACATTGCTCCCTCCTTAAGTGAAGAACGTCTCGGTGTTATGTCCTCCTAGTCCAGGAACGAGTCTTCGATCCTGCATACTCCGACTTCCGATGACTGTGTTCGTCCGGGCAGTGATCTTCTTAGAACTTCTTTTGCCGCTACACTCTTCGCTCTTTCATCACCTTTCCGCTTGTTGCCTATCGCTTGAGCTTCGAATTTCCCCTGGGTTGCAGGATCCTTACAGGGCTTCATTCGAAGGACGTGGTCGAAATCTTCAACTTCATAAATAACACCAGACAACTGTCTTGCAACCTTATAAGGTCCAAAGTAGTGCCTGAGGAGCTTTTCAGAAAGACCAACCTACCGAACAGGAGTGAAGATCCAGATGAGGTTACCAGGCTGGTAGACAACAGGACGGTGGCTCACGTCATACTTTCGGTGATCGTTTCCTTGAGCCTGCAGCGTGCAAAGTCGAGCTAACTGCCGAACTTCCTCAGCTCTGGATAACACCTGGCCAGTTTAGTCGTCGTCCACGTCATCAGGATGTAATGGAAACACAGTGTTCATCGTCGTAGTCACCTCATGACCATGCACCAGGAAAAATGGCATAAATCTTGTGGTGTCTTGTTTGTCAGTGTTGTAGGCAAACGTCACTAAAGGTAGCACCTCATCCCAGTTGCTCTGCTCAACATTGACAAACATTGATAGCATGTCAGCCAAGGTCTTATTACGGTGTTCAGTAAGCCCGTTAGTTTGCGAATGGTAGACAGTCGTCATGTGATGAGTAATGTTGCACCGACGGTTATCTCTGTCACAAGATTCGATTAAAAAACTTTCACTCAATCCGTAATTTAGTCACCTTTGGGCACCGTGTTTTTAATACAATGTCTTCCATGATGAATTTGGCTACCCCGGATGCTTCGGCTGCTTTCACAGCTTTTGTAATGGCATAGTGTGCCAGATAATCAGTGCAAACAATAATCCATCTATTGCCACTAGCAGACATTGGAAATCGTCCAAAGAGGTCAAACTCAGTATGCTGGAAAGGCATTGCGGCTGGTGGAATTGGTATGAGTCGGTCAGGTGATTTCTTAGGAACTGCCTTTCTCTGCTGGCACTCTCGACAGTGTGACACATAGTGATGGACACTCCTAAATAAACATGGCCAGAAAAATCTCTCGTGGATCGTATCGTGTCTTAATAAATCTTAAATGTGCGGCCTCAGGTGTGTCATGGAATTTCTGTAGAACATCTAAGGGCATGTGTTTAGCAATCACTGGTAGCCACCTTTTTCCAAATGGATCAAAGTTTTTCTTGCAAAGTAATCCATTAACTATGTTAAAGTGTCCTTTCACATCCTCTGGCGGATCAAAGGCAAGCATAATTTGAGATACCTTGGCATTCTTCTTCTGCTCAGCAGAGAGATCCTGGAGCGCAGCGAGACAGTCACTATCTTCATCAAAGTCTTGATGGTCTTGCGCAGGCAGTCGGCATCTTGGTGTATTTTTCCACTTTTGTACACTATGGTAATGTCATACTCTTGAAGACATAGTGCCCACCTGGCGAGTCGTCCTGTTGTGTCCTTAAGACCTGTCAACCAACAAAGTGAATGATGGTCTGTAACAACTGTGAATGGCCTTCCGTAGAGATACTGTCGAAATTTGCATATGGCCCAGATCACAGCGAGACATTCTCTTTTTGTAGTTGAGTAGTTTCTCTCAGCGTTTGTAAGTGTCTTAGAAGCATAGGCTATAACCTTCTCTTTTCCACCCGAAGTTTGCACCAGAACAGCACCGATCCCATACCCACTGGCTTCTGTGTGTAGTTCTGTAGGTGCTCTCTCAACATACAGACCAAGTACAGGGTCAGTCGTCAGAGCTTTTCGCAGCACATTGAAAGAATCTTGTTGAGCACTACCCCAGATAAATTTAGCGTTGGCTTTTAACAACTCTTGGAGTGGCCTGGCTTTGATGCAAAAGTCCTTCATAAAACGACGGTACTAAGAACATAATCCGAGGAAGCTTCTCACACCTCTAATACTTTTAGGAATAGGAAATTCCTTTATGGACCTCACCTTTTCTGGGTCTGGCCGCACACCTTCGTTTGACACAAGGTGTCCAAGTATTTTGATTTCTTTTGCTCTAAAGAGACACTTTCTTGGATTAAGTTTCAGTCCGCCTAGTTGGAGACACTTAAGAACGGCCCTCAGTTTTTTTATGTGTTCATCAAATGTCTCTGAGAACACTATAATGTCATCTAAATAACAAAGACATATCGTCCACTTCAGATGCCTCAGAAGATTATCCATCATCTGTTCAAAAGTTGCTGGTGCATTACATAATCCAAACAGCATTACCTTAAACTCGTACAGGCCCTCAGGGGTTTTCTCACAATCAGCCTCGTCTACTTTGATTTGCCAGTATCCCGAGTACATATCCACGATTGAGAAAAACATTGCCCCCGTCAGACAATCTAGTGTATCGTCAATTCGTGGAAGAGGGTAAACGTCCTTTTTAGTTATCTTATTAAGTTTCCTGTAATCAACACAAAAGCGCCAGCTGCCACCCTTCTTTCTTATGAGGACCATTTGTGATGACCATGGCCTCTGCAAAGGCTGAATGATGTCATTCTTCATCATTTTCTCTACCTCATCACAAATTATTCGACGTTTCGTTGCTGACACACGGTATGCTCTTTGGCTTATTGGTTGATGGTCTACAGTGCTAATCCAGTGCTTTACCATTGATTTGTCTAATTTGCTCTTCACTTGTGGATTGAAGCATTCAGAGAACTCTTGAAGAATGGCAAGTAGCTTCTTCTGTTGTTCCTTAGTGAGATCTGGTGATAGTCGAGCTAGAAGATCTTCTCTCACAGTGGTTGGACTAATTTCGGCCACAGACTCGGCATGGAAGGTTTCTATGATGCTCAGCTGTTCTGCAATTAATGGCTCAACATTTGCTACGTACATGCATCTTGGAAGGATCTGTGGTTCTCTGTGACAGTTAACTATCCACAATTCACTAAATCCGTTCTTAAGCAAGACGACAGAGGCTGGGATGACAAAGTTATTCTTCAGCGGTATGCTTCTCCTACATTCTACTACAAGATCCTTGGGTTGATGCATGGCATGACACACGAAAGCTACTTTTCTAGCGCTGACTGCAAGAATGATCACTTCATCCAGCACACGTAGTCTCCACGCAGTCGGATGTGCATCTTCCTGTTCACAGTATCTCATCTTGTCTAGCATAATCTTTGAGCGACTACAATCTATAATTGCCTGAGAAAAGCTTTCAAAAAGTCCCATCTGAGAATGACGTCATGACTACACTCTTGTAAGATGATAAATTCTAAGGGCTGTATATGGCCACTTATACCCACACAAATAACACATCTTCCTGTAGGTTTTGCATATTTCCCATTAGCCACCTTCAGCAGAGATGTTTTGTTGTCGACGAATATGGTTTTCTGCAACTGGCAATGGTACTTCTCCTAAATGACTGAATATGATGCTACAGAGTCCACAAAAGCTTGGGCTGGTTGGCCATCCATGAGAATACTGACGTAGTTTCCTATCATTTTTGTAGTTATCGACAGTGGAGGATTTTTCTCTTCAGCGGCCTCACCTCCAAGGTAGGTCACACCCTTTAGTTTTCCAGGTTGCGGCGGCAAGGTGATTTGCTGGACCTTCTAAACGGCGAACAAGACCTTGATTGGCGTGTTGGGAGCATCCTCTCCAGCAGCTGTCTTGCAGCGATGGTGACCTATGTCATCCTGAACCCACATCATCTTGTTCATCTTCGTCATCCCAGAGTTGGCGTCGGCTGAGATCGGTCTGCTGTCTTCTGGCATGGGCGTCATCAAATATCCACTGCCTTTCTCAACAATAGCATACCATGTGTCCCAGTCGTCCACAGTGGAAACATACTGGTTGGTCATCCTGGGTCCTCCAGATGTCAGTCTTCCTTGATGCCCATTGTAGGAACATAACTTCTCCTGGGTCTCGATCTTTTTGCTGTTTTAAAGGGAAATGAAGGACGAGAGATTGGGTTCAGTGTATGTTTCACTTCCTCCCTTATGACCTCTTGAAGCATCTCAGTATTTTGCTCGCTGTGCAATCCAACTGCCTTCTGAATTTCCTCTCTCACTATCTGATAAAGAACACTTGTGAAATCAGTTTCTTCCTCCATCACAGACATCGATACGATGTTTGGAAGTTGTTCAAACTTCTTGCATGTAATTCTTTTTTGATGCATTGTCTCGATATACTGGCACCATTTTATGAAGTCGGCTGCTGTCGAAACCTCCTTCAAGAGTAGGGCTTGATACATGTCCTCAGCAACACCCTTCATCAGATGTGCAACCTCATCTTCCTCCTTCATTCTAGGATCCACTATTTTACACAGCTCCAAGACATCTTGACTGTAGGATGCTGTAGTTTCTCCTGGACGCTGTGCCCTGCACTTTAATTTATCTTCAGCCTTGCACTTCTGTCGTCGTGTGTTGCTGAAATACTTGCGCAATTCTGCTTGGAATACTTCCCAGCTTGTGAACTTCTCTTCGTTGTTCTCATACCATTGCTTGGCAGTGCCCTCCAAAAAGTAGAAAAAGACATTAGCCAAACACATGGTGTCATCCCATGTGTTAAATTTGGCTATACGCTCATATACCTTCAGCCACTTGTTTGGTTCTCGGCCATCGTCACCAGAGAACCCTGAAGGATGTCTCGTGTGGTGGCACACAGTTGCTGTCATTGTAACCTCCTCTTCTTCTTCTGTCCCCGATAGATTGCGATCTGTTGAATATGGCTCGAACTCGGGTTTCTCACCACGTAAACGGCGGCTCTGTCGTGGCCTGACGGGAGCCACTGTGTTGTCGATAATGTGCGCTATCACAAGTTCCAATACCCAGCGTCTCCACCAGCCACATAGAAGAAGGTGTAATTAGATGAATGATGAACAATAACTTCACTTATCAAAGGTTTATTCAGCACTTGCACATACAAGAGCGCGGAGCGAACTGTCTCCAGCCAGAACACATACAGTGTATATACAGCTACAGAACATTAAAGTACAATGATTCTTGACATTTGTGGATACTTCTAGAACGTACTCGAACCGAATATAGAAATTAAAATTATTGAGTCCAGGTGAGTTTTGAACTCAGGACCCTCAATGCAACAGTTTAATATCATAACCACTACACTACAGAGCTACTCAGGTTCTTCTGTAACAGTATTATTGAGAGGTTCCTTGCTGCTTCCTCTGTTACCGCAATGTAGTTGCAATCTGCAGCTTATCCCAGATGGTATCTCCGTAGTGTTGGCAAAGTAAATAAATGTGATTTGTTAATTGTATTACACCAGTTTGTTTTTTTATTTGAGAGACAACTCATGTTCATATTAATTGGCAATCTCATATCAGTTTACATTATCATCAAGAGAAATCCAGATGGTGAGGCCATACGGCTGTGTGCAGGAGAAAACGAGTACTTAGCTCAGGAAAAATTGGGGCCAAAGGTGTGTTATCCTGCATACATTTACCAGAAAATATTGCTCTTCATTTGTCTAATGCAGGTAAAATCTATTCTAGTTACTACAACTGCTAAGTATGAAGCTTCATTTAGTAAGAACTTTTCTTAAATATGCCTGCTACAGTCAGCAATCCTTGCATGCCTCTTAAGTACCTGCGTGTATTGGCTACTCATAAGTGTCATAGCGGAGGCATTTGTTCTGTGTTTATGTTTACTTCAAATGCCTCAATCAGTTGAAAATCATGTAGAGAGTCATGTGACATGATTGAGAGAGTGAGTGAGTGAGTGAGTGAGTGTGTGTGTGTGTGTGTGTGTGTGTGTGTGTGTGTGTGTGTGTGGGTGTGGGTGCACGCATGCATGCATGAAATGAAATGGTCAGTGCGATGAGCAGTGGAATGATGAGAAAATGGGTCAGAATATTTGAGGATAGTCATATTAACATTTATGATGAAAAATGAAAGGGTACATTGTCACAGAAGCTTGTTGTAGAAAGTTGATGCAGATGTTGTTTAAAAATTATTTTATCCTCATCTAATGATTTCTCTGTAAGTTCAATGTAGTGTTCCTTAGAAGAAGAAGAAGAATAAGAACCCCCCTTAAACTTCCATTTAACAGTGGATGGCAAATTGTGCAGAAAATTTTAGTCGGAATGGAATTTAGAAAATGGTAAAGAATTTGCTTTTATCTTGCTGCATTTCAATTCCTGCCAAGTAATTATTGCTGCACAATACATACCAAAATTTGTATACAGGGTGAATCACCTAAAACTTTCACCAGGCGAGGTGGCGCAGTGGTAAGACACTGGACACTGGATTCGCATTCGGGAGGACGACAGTTCAATCTGCGTCCGGCCATCCTGATTTAGGTTTTCCGTGATTTCCCTAAATCACTCCAGGCAAATGCCGGGATGGTTGCTTTGAAAGGGCACGGCCAACTTCCTTTCCCATCCTTCCCTAATCCGATGAGACCAATGACCTCGCTGTCTGGTCTCCTTCCCCAAACAACCCAACCCCAACCTAAAACTTTCACCGCAAACAATGCTGAAATGGAAATTTCTGTTGATATGCGGTTTGCACAGAATGGATTGGTAGTCAAAGTCTTGTATTGTTAGCTAATCAACAGATTGTAATAATACTTTTATTTTATGCAGACATATGTTTTTAAGTAGAACAATGCCCGTTGACATTAGGAAATTAAAAGCAGGGTAATTAGAATGTCAGTGGTCTTCGTTGCAGGATTCTAGTCCGAGACGTTTACGAGATATCATATTTTGAATAGTTTCCACACCATCACTTGTTTGTGCCAATCAGCCTATGTACTTGGTAGGTATGATGTTGTTATGTTTGCTTACAGTATGCTTGTGCGTTTCTAGAGTACACTGCAACTTGTTAGTCAGTTTGCGCGCAACAGTCAAAGCAGCAGGCCTTGAGTGAATGTGGGATTTATCAGTGCAGGAAAAGCCTACATGCTCATGGTGTATGGAGGGTGAAGGAAAAATGCAGTTTGTTCCTGTATGGTGTATGCAGCAAGATATCCCAATAGAAGTCGACCATCTCGCAATTATTTATCAACTTCTTCATCCAGTTACGTGAAAGTGGCAGTGTAACACCTAGACAACATGACAGAAGGAAACAAGTAATGACAGAATAGGTGGAAATTAATGTTCTTGCTGCTGTTGTGACTGCACAATTGCTCCTGTACAATTGATCAAGGAAGTGGCATGAGGCAGTGAAGTTTTCTACACATTCTCCATCAATGTAGGTTCCATCCCTATCACATCTCTATCCATCTGGAGCTGCATGGAAATGATTACGAGAATCTTGTTAAATTCTTTACATGGGCATTAAGAGAGGATATTTCAGATATACCATATATCTCGTTTAGTGATGAAGTCACATTTACCCAACATGGGCAAGTAAACCACTGAAACATACACTATTGCTCCATTGACAATTCTCTTTGCCTTCATTGAGTGGAATGTCAGCATCCATGTAAATGTTTGGTTTGGGATAGTGAATCCTTAGCTCATGCCCCATTTTTCATAGGCAGAATACTGAACACACACAAGTATTGCAGCCTCCTAACAAACCATTTTTGACGGGTGCTAGAAGACATTCCTCTGCAGATTAGGAGGAACCTGTGGTACCAACATGACTGTCCAGCTCATAGTGCATGATTCCTCTGGAGATTAGGAGGAACTTGTGGTACCAACATGACTGTCCAGCTCATAGTGCATGAAGGACTACTGCATGTCTTTATGAATTGTTTCCAAATCATTGGAAGAAGTAACTGTACTCTATGAGGAGGTGTTAGGTGATTAAAACTGTTGATTTGTATTATGCCTCAAACTACACCGCGTTATCAGGGTACGTACTGAGTGAATTTGAGTTTCTCTGAACTTGGAGACCAAGTGTGGTGCAGTAGCAGTGTTATTTGTAAAGTGTTTACAAAAGAAATATGTTACATGTAAGTTGAACATGAATTATTGCTAGAAGCTAAATTAAATCAGTATATGGACACTATACAAGGAGCTTGCCAAGAATTTAGAAGCAAGATTTTATTTGCCAAGTCATTATATTATTACATAAATCAGTCTTCTGACCATGTGCTCATGCATGACAAAAACTCATGTATAGTTGACTGTCTGAAGATTATCAGAATGTACAGCTTGCACTACTGCATTCATCTCACATGTGGAATTAGTAGAACAGAAATGAATGAGTGCTGGATTGAAAACAACTGAAGACACTGTATAAGAAAGGCCACTAGACCTGGTGGATCACCTATTTGTTTCTGTGTCGAGCAAGTGGAATGTCTTGCCCCTCTATTAGCAACAGTTTATCATATATGTCTAATATACAGTATTCCCTGTGATTGGAAAATAATGCAAGGGAAGTCATTTCACTGTTTTAGAAGGTCCATGAAAGCAATGACCTATTTGATTTTTCCCAGTTTGCTGTAGTATTATTGAACATGCTTTGTGGTTGTATAAGTGGACACTTTGTGTGTGTGGGGGGGGGGGGGGCAGTAAACTCCTCTGTGGTAACAAACACAGATTCCAAAACTACCCGTTCTGTGAAACTGGAATTGTTCTGCGTATTCATGGGATTCACAAGGCTCTAATTTAGCTGAGCCCAGATTGATGCCACATTTCTTTATTTGTGGACTGCTTTGTCACCTGTTAAATACAGTTCAAGCTTAAAGAGGAACTGAATGACTGCATTCATCTGTGTTTGGTACCCACCACATATTTAAAAAAACTATCATGCGAAACCTACCCTTTTCTTTTCTCACATGATATCCTGAAAGCCCCAGATCAAGGCAGTCAGGTATATTTCTTGACTTCTGAAAAACATGACACAGATCAAGCAAAGTTTGTGACTGGATTGAGGATTCTTGTTAGAGAAGATTTAGCATGTTTTCTTGGATGAACAATCATTGACAGGTCTAGAAGCAACTTCGTGTGCCTTGGGGAATTGTGCAGGGACATTTGCTGTTCATGTTATATGTTAATGACCTTGTAAATGATTCAGTTATCTATAAAATAAAGTGTTGTGTGAATACTGATTAATATCGTGATAAGATTTCGTAGTGTTGCAGAAACTGCTTTAAATGTCCAGAAATGTAAAATTTTGCATAAAAAAAAAAAAAAAAAAAAAAAAAAAAAAAAAAAAAAGAAAAACACAATATCTTATTACTACAGTATCTATCAGTCACAGCTGGAGTTAAGGCAACTCATTCAAATGCTTGGGCGTAGCAATTGGTAGGGGTGTATAATGAAAGAGTAACATAGGTTCAGTTGTAGCTAAAGCAGGTGGCAGACTTCAGTTCAGTGGTAGAATGCTAGGGAAATGCAATCTGTCTGCAAAGGAAATTGTTTACAAAACATTCTTGTGGATCATCTTAGAACACTGCTGTACCAAATAGAACTCACAGGGAATATTACATGTGTGCAAAGAAAGGCAGCAGGAATAGCTACAGGTTTGACATAGGGAGAGCGTCATGGCGATGCTGAAAGAATTGAACTGGAAAATGCTTTAAGATAGACACAAACTATTCGATGAGAACCAACTTTGAAATGATGATTCTAAGAATAAACCACAGCTCCCTACTTATTGCTCCCATGCTGCTTGCAAGGACAAAATTAGACTGATTACAGCACACACGGAGGTGTTCAAGCTCTCATTCTTCTTGCACTCCACCCCCTCCCACCCTTCCCCACATGCTGCATTTCCTGGCCCCTCACACCACCTTTTCTGTGTTCCACCATATTGCCCTTTTTCCTCCCCCTTACAACACCATTTATGTCGTCCTTACAGTGCCCTTTCCACCCTGTGCTCCACAGTCACTGTCCTTTCCATCTCCCACCGTGACACAATTTTCATCACACAATTTTCCTTCCTGCCTTTTCCAACACTCCTCCTCTTCACACATATTTTGCCCTGTGCTACTTTTCTGTCTCCCACACGCATGCTGCCCTTTCCATACTCCTCCAGCTGTCCTTTCCATGTTACTCATGCTGCTGTCCACTTCATGCCACTCTTTTATGCCCTTCAAATCGCCCTTGCCATCACTGGAACACTGCGCTTTCCTTCCTCTTTCCCCAACTGCCCTTTTTGTACCATACTTCCATTTCTGCACCTCTTACACTCCCCCTTCTATCCCCCTAGCTTGCTGTCCTTTTCATCTCTCCCCACACTGCCCCTTAAGTTTTATTTATTTTATTTATTTATTTATTTATTGTTCCGTGGGACCACATTTAGGAGAAGTCTCCATGGTCATGGAACGAGTCAATACATGAAATTATAACACGATTGTAGAAACACATAAAATGAAACAAGTCGTTAGTTTAAATAAAGAAAATCAAGAATGTAACACTGGAATTTGCTTAATTTTTTATCTCTTCCAGGAGCTCCTCGACAGAATAGAAGGAGTGAGCCATGAGGAAACTCTTCAGTTTAGACTTAAAAGTGTTTGGGCTACTGCTAAGATTTTTGAGTTCTTGTGGTAGCTTATTGAAAATGGATGCAGCAGAATACTGCACTCCTTTCTGCACAAGAGTCAAGGAAGTGCATTCCACATGCAGATTTGATTTCTGCCTAGTATTAACTGAGTGAAAGCTGCTAACTCTTGGGAATAAGCTAATATTGCTAACAACAAACGACATTAAAGAAAATACATACTGTGAGGGCAATGTCAAAATTCCCAGACTATTGAATAGGGGTCGACAAGAGGTTTTCGAACTTACACCATACATAGCTCGAACAGCCCGTTTTTGAGCCAAAAATACCCTTTTTGAATCAGAAGAATTACCCCAAAAAATAATACCATATGACATAAGCGTATGAAAATATGCGAAGTATACTACTTTTCGTGTTGAAATGTCACTTATTTCAGATACTGTTCTAATGGTAAATAAAGCGGCATTTAGTTTCTGAACAAGATCCTGAACATGGGCTTTCCACAACAGCTTACTATCTATCCGTACGCCTAGGAACTTGAACTGTTCCGTCTCGCTTATAACATGCCCATTCTGTCTGATTAAAACGTCAGTTCTTGTTGAATTGTGGGTTAGAAACTGTAAAAACTGAGTCTTACTGTGATTTAGCATCAAATTATTTTCCACAAGCCACGAACTTACTTCATGAACTACATTATTTGATAATGTTTCAATATTACACACAAGATCCTTCACTACCAAGGTGGTGTCATCAGCAAACAGAAATATTTTTGAATCACCTGTAATACTAGAAGGCATATCATTTACATAAATAAGGAACAGCAGTGGCCCCAGCACCGACCCTTGGGGAACGCCCCATTTAACAGTGCCCCATTGGGACTGAACATCATTACCACTCTCAATATTGCGGAGGATTACCTTCTGCTTTCTGTTCTTAAAGTAGGAGGCGAACCAATTGTAAGCTACTCCCCTTACTCCATAATGTTCCAACTTCTGCAGTAATATTTTGTGGTCAACACAGTCAAAAGCCTTCGTTAAATCAAAGAAAACACCTAACGTTCTCAACCTTTTATTTAATCCGTCCAAAACCTCACAGAGAAAAGAGAATATAGCATTTTCAGTTGTTAAGCCATTTCTAAAACCAAACTGTACATTTGACAGCAAATTATGTGAATTTAAATGCTGCAGTAACCTTGTATATACAAGCCTCTCGATAACTTTAGCAAACACCGATGGCATAGAAATAGGTCTATAATTGTCAACATTATCCCTGTCTCCCTTTTTATAAAGTGGCTTCACTACCGAGTACTTTAATCGGTCAGGAAACCGACCACTGCTAAAGGAAAAGTTACAGATATGGCTAAGTACTGAGCTAATATACGTGGAACAATACTTCAGTATTCTGCTAGATACCCCGTCATATCCATGAGAGTTCTTGGTCTTTAGTGATTTAATTATTAACTCAATCTCCCTCTTGTCAGTATCATGGAGGAGCATTTCAGGTAACAGTCTCGGAACACTTTTTTCTAAGAGCGCTATATGATTCCCTGTTGGGACTAGGTTTCTATTTAGTTCACCTGCTATATTCAGAAAGTGATTATTAAGTACTGTACATATATGCGACTTATCAGCAACACGGACATCCCCACTACGCACTGATTCTATATCCTCGACCTGTCTCTGCAGACCAGCCACTTCCTTTACGACTGACCATATGGTTTTAATTTTATCCTGAGACTTAGCTATTCTATCTGCATACCACATACTTTTTGCCTTCCTAATAACTTTTTTAAGCACCTTACAATACTGTTTGTAATGGGCTGCTGCATTTAGATTTTGACTGTTTCTAACGTTTTGATATAATTGCCACTTTGTTCTACAAGATATTCTTATCCCTTTAGTCAGCCACCCAGGCTGCCTGTTTGTGCTAGTACCCTGTTTTAAACGTTCTAACGGAAAGCAACTTTCAAAGAGCACGAGAAAAGTCTTGAGGAAAGCATTATATTTATCGTCTACTGTATCAGCACTATAAACATCTTGCCAATCTTGTTCCTTGATAAGGTTTACAAAAGTCTGTACAGCAACTGGATCAGCTTTCCTAAAAAGTTGGTAACTATATTTAACATGTGTTGAAGCACAAAAATCTTTTAGACTTAAAATTTGTGCATCATGATCTGAAAGGCCATTCACCTTTTTGCTAACAGAATGCCCTTCTAATAATGACGAATGAACAAAAATATTGTCTATGGTTGTTCTACTGTTCCCTTGCACTCTCGTTGGAAAGAATACGGTTTGCATAAGATTATATGAATTAAGGAGGTCTACCAGCATCCTTTTCCTTGCACAATCACTTATACAATTAATATTGAAGTCACCACATATAACTAACTTTTTGTATTTCCTATAAAGTGAACCAAGAACCTCCTCTAGCTTTAGCAAAAATGTTGTGAAATCGGAGTCTGGGGATCTATAAATAACAACAGTAAGAAGTTTAGCTCCACTAAATTTAACCACACCTGCACAACATTCAAACACCTTTTCAGTGCAGTACTTTGAAACATCAATTGACTCAAATGGGATACCGTTTTTCACATACATGGCTACTCCCCCACACCGCAAAGAGCTCCTAGAAAAGCTGCCAGCCAACCTGTATCCTGGTAAAGGAAGCCTCTGAATTATCTCCTTATTTAAGAAGTGTTCAGATATACCAATAATTTCAGAGTCAACATCTATAAGCAGTTCACTAACTTTATCTCGAATACCTTGTATATTTTGATGAAATATACTAATTCCCTCATTAATCGGATACCCAAGCTTTGTAGAAAGTGGTTTCTTTGTTAGAGAGACTTCCCTTAAGCAGGAATACCTATCAGCTGACTTCAATCTAAAAAAGGTACAGCTCTAACACCCACAACTACCGGAATTTTCCCATGAGTGATCCCACCACCCCCACCTATGCTGTCACCTATAAGTTTTGCCAACCTCCCCTTCCCATACCTGTTGAGGTGCAGGCCATGTCTAGTGAAACCCGTCCTACTGATAGACTCCACCGACACCACTGAAATGTGACTCATGCCTTCTGTCATCAGCGCACCCCCAAGTCTCATGTTATTACGCCTGACGGCTATATTAAGATGAGGCCGATCGTGACGCTGAAACAGTTCCACGAAATGCACATTCGTGTTGCCAGTCTGAGTGGCTATCTTTTCCAGGTCACCATCTATGTCATACTTCCCATCCCTATCAATACTATTACCAGCCCCACCCACAATCACTACCTGATCCTCTTTAGTAAAATCCCTACATAACCCCCCTATGTTAAAAGTCACCTGAGCCAATCCTGCATTAGGCTTCACAATGCTGGTGACCTGGTACTCACTCCCCAAAACTTCCTGCAACTGCTGGCCTACACCTCTACCATGAGAACTACCTAACAGCAGAACCTTCTTCTTTCTCTTAGACTTTGCAACTGTCCTAGCCACCGTAACTGCTGAGGTCTGCTGCATACTTCCTACATCTACAGCTACTAGAGATTCCTCTCCACTAGACTCTGACAGTTGGTCATATCTATTACAAACACCAATAGTAAAGCTATCTGAAAATCTCCTTCTCCTAGCAGATCTCTTGCCAACAGCCAGCTCCCATTCCCCAACCCCCTTCTCCCTCCTCATCCTATCTAGCTCCTCCTGTGCGTTTTTCAACTGCACCTGAAGGGCACAGATCTTACGCTCCTGCTCCTCTATCAACTTACTCTTGCTACATAACCTGCAGTTCCAGGAGAGGATCTCACCAGAAAGCCCACTGGCTTCCCCACTGCATTCCCCCCAGTGAAAATACTTCGAACAAGTCTCACACCGCAATCCACTACTCACGAACCTACGGCAAAGCCCACACTTCTCACTCATGGTAAAATTTTACAATTATTGAAACAAGAAAACAACTTTATCTAAGTTCCGCTACTACAATAAGAAGATGTTAAAAACTGACTACAATTATCACAAACTTGCTCTACAAGGGAAGTAACTACTATTATTGAAAGTATTAATCAACAACAAATGAGAATATAACAAAATACTAACACAGAAAGAAAATCAAACGTCTAATGACAGTAACGAAACTGAAAGCAGTTCGCAAAAATTTCTTCTGAAGTTATTTCACCGGAAAACACCAAGAACACCGGTTGAAGACCACTAAAGTTCCTAAATAAAATACTATACACAAACAATTAATTAGTACTTAGCTTTCGATGCGCCGCTACAGCTGCAACTGGTCAGCGCGGAATGTAAACACGGGTAAGAGGTTTAGTTGCTCGATACGAAACACTCACAAATATCAGGCCACAACACACGAAATGCAGAGGTGAATGAAGAAACCACTAATAAGTCACTTATATAGTAAATATTATCACAAAAACAGTTAAAATATATATCTGAAAACTAAAAATAGATGAAAACTTAGAGAGCGATCTCACACGCAGTCACGCGCTTATGACGTCACACCAAAGAGTCTGCTCCCACACTGCTCCTTCCAAGGCTTGTCCCCAAGCTGGCCTTTCTGTTTCCCCATGCTCTTTTCTTGTCCCCTACACTTCCTTACCATACCCCTCACATTGTCCTTTCTCTTCTCCTGATGCTGCCCTTTCTGACCTCCTCATGATGTACTTCCTCTCTCCCTCACACCACCCTTCCCATCCCCTTTACATTGCCCATTCTCTCTCCAACCTTCCTGTCCCCTTCATGCTGCTTTGTCCATCCCTCTTATACAGCTCTATCCATTCCATCACAAATCACCCTGTTCGCTCAACTTGTGCTGTCATAATCATACCTTTCACACTGCTATTTCCATCCTCACACTATCCTCTCTGTTCCCCTCACTGCTTCCTTTCCTCTTCTTCTCTATGTCATTCTTTGCTTTTCCTTCATATTGCATTTTCTGGTTCCCCACACTGCTGTTTACATCTCCCACTATATTGCCATTTCTCACCCCCTCCCCCTCACACCACCTTCTTTTGTCCTCTACCTCTGCCCTTTGCATCCCCTTCACCCAGCCATTTCGGCCCCCTTCACACTGTCATATCTGTCCCCTTCACATTGCCACTTCCCTCTTCTCCATCCCACCCTCTCTGACCTTCCCTTCCCCTTCCACACTGCTCTTTCCATCACCTTCTCCATGCTGCCTTTTCCAACTCACCCAGTGCCCCTTTACCATCACCCTCACACCTCCCATTCAATGCCTATCATGCCATCCTTTGTATCCCTTAAAACTGCCTTTGCCATCCCCATAACTCTGGCCTTTCCTACCCTCTACCTGGTTGCCTCTTCCATTGTGCACCCCCTGCCACACAAGCTGGTCTTCTGTGCCCTCACACTGCCCTTTCTGTCACCCTTCAAGCTGGTTTTTCCGCCCACCCCACAACCCCACTGTCCTTTCCTCTGACTCCCTCCCCCACACATTCCTGTACCTTACTCTTCGCTCTGCCTTTTTCGTCCACACTTTCTGTCCCTCTCACACCATCCTTTCTGTCCCCTCAACTCTGCCATTCCAGTTGTATCAGTTCCTTCCACTCCCCACCTACCAACCTAAGTAGGATGAGATATGGAATGCTCCCATTGTGGCACATTACTCCCTTGGGCTTGCTAACAGCATAAGTTATTCTTTGTGAATTGTTCATGTGGAAGACTGTGTTGTGTATTTTATGAAAAACTATCACATTTTCTTCAGATCTTCTCCAAGGGTGACTTGGGAGAGGCATTCTTAACCATGTGTCTTATATAGCTGTCTTGTTGTCCCCATTTGATTTCTTCTCCATTGGTTGCAGAACCTAATATGCATGCATTAAACAGTGAATCTTTGTAGAAATGTTTGGGAATATTTTGACACTACAGTAATCAGACGTCAAATTATTGGGGTGTCACCCAGTTTTTAATTACTTGAATCTGAAAATCAGGAACATGTATATTATAATCAACATTTTCTAAGAGTCAGTCTACTATTAGGATTTGCATAAAAGATAACAGAATATAATAATCACTTATTAAGTGCTATAAGATCAAACAAGTTTACTAACATGTAGAAACCACGCACAAATGTTCCCAGTGCAATTTTAAGTAACAGTTCACTTCTAAATAATATAACATCCACTGTACACACATGTTGCCTCTCAGAAAACTAGTCACAAACTGTGTTTACAAGTGTTTCCCAAGACTGGTTTAAACTTTAACTTAAACTGAAGAAGACACAATATTTATTTGGGTCATGAACATATTGCTGGTGTGAAAGATATTTCTAGTTTGAATTATGAGGTTCCATCAGCCAATGGTAAATAACATTAAATAAAATCTTTAACTAAGCTTTTATGTGAAATTAGAGATATTAATATTGGAATTAGGAAGCCATTAGTCTGGATAATGTCAGCACAGTTGGAACTCTGCACAAATATTTAAATTGCAAATATAAATAATCAATGTTATGCACTTAGTACCAATGCTAACAGGTGATTCACAGCTTTCTGTGCACTCTTCAGCACAACTCTGCTTCCTTCTAACATTCTCCAACCAACTGTCATTTATGGGGTAGGGTGTTCTACTGACTTTGCATGTTCCCTAACTTGTAAATGTCACACTGTCCCCCTCACACCACATTTCTCGTCCCCATCACACCGCCTGTCCTGTCCACCTCTCACCCTAATTTCTGTCCCTTTCATGCTGCTGCCTGATGCTGCCTTGTCCATACCCCCCCCCCCCCCCCCCCCCCACACACACACACACACACTTTCCTATTCATACATCTCACGCTGTCATAATTCTTCCCATCACACCGCAGTTTTCATCCCTCTCACATTACTTGATCCATTCTCCCCATGCCACCCGTCCTGAGCCTCTCATGCCATTCTTTGTCTTCTTCACCCCACCTTTTTCGTCCTTTCCATACCCATACTGTGCTTTCCATCTTCCCATGTTGCCTTTTGCCTTTTCCGGCCTTCACACACTGCCTTTTCCCTCTCTCAGTACATTCTGTTTTTTACTCTCTTACATGTCCCTTTCTGTCCTCAAACTGCTTTTTCTGTCTCCCCAAGCCACCCTTACTGACTCCCCCCTCCCATGCTGCTCTTGCGGTACCCCACCACTATCCTTCCCATCTACACCACAATACACTGTCTGTGTCCATCTGTGTTATTCCTTCCATCTCCAATCACATTGATCTTTCCATCACACTCATGCCGCTATTTCCAGCCTCCCTACATTGATTTTTCATGCCCCCTCCCCTTCTTGTGCTTTCCTTTCCATCTTTCTGCCTCATTGATCTTTCCACTGTTCCTCCCTACACTGTCTCCTCAGCTACCTCCCTAGCTGGCATTTTTGTCCCTGTCCCCTGCTATCCCTTCCTGCTCTTGCACAGTCCCTTAGTACAGCCCTCACAGTGAATTTACTATTCTCCTCGTGTAGCATTCTGTTACCCCCACGCCACCTTTTGTGTCCCCTAATGCTGCTATTTCCGCCCTCCTCACACTGCCATTCTGTCCACTTCCCATTGCCCTTTCCATGTCCTTCAGTGCTGCCTTTTCATCCCCTTCATGCTGCCTTTTCATACCATTCACACTGCCCTGCCCCTTTTTCCTATGCGGCCATTTCCTTCCCCTCAATCCTGCCTTTTGTGGCTCCCCCACATTGACCTTTCCGCTCCCACACATTGCATGTTTTGCTCCCATTGAAAGGAAACTCAATTAAAACCTTTAGACCACGTGAGCAGGTTGGTCATGAAAGGGGTTCCTTTGGTGAATGCTACTGAACCATCTCTTGAGACGATATGTTTATTAACCCAACCTTTATTACAATCCAGCTTTCATTCCCTGGTACTTAAGATACATATTAGTAAAATTTCAACTCAGTAAAAAACATTCATTTAAAGGAAACACAATGGAACTAATCACAGAATATTAACAATGATGTAAAAGGCAATACAATAATCAAAGAAAACTATTACCTGAAGCTACTTTCTCCTCTTTTCGCGACGAAAAAGGACAGTTTTGTTTAACTGCTTGTACATTCAACCACGTAAGACATTGTAATGTTAAACAACTTTCATGGGACCTCTGCCTATAATATGACGTTACTGCCAGAAATTCAAGCTGTTGACCCAATAATTTTATTGTCAACAAAGATCCACAGATCAATTTATAAGAAACTATCAGCCTCGATTGTGGTAATGAAACCAACATTTACCTAGGTTTCAGCCTAGATAATTGAGCCTTCTTCAGAAGGTATACCTGAATCTATAATTTGTATGAGAGGGCATGGTCTAGAAATAAAACTAAAACAGCCTGAATAGGCACAGTCACATTTTAAAAATGCAATACATAAGTACTAAGTCAACACCAAGACTTAAACTCTGGCGTGCGCCTCGTCTCCATGGACGCCATGCGGTGGGCCTCGGGAGCTCACATGAAACTAAGTAGGACTAGATAACGCACTGCAAATCAACATGGCTGGGAATGTTGTGCATGTCTAACTGAGACCTTGACTGTCGAAGATAAAAGAACAACGCAGTTATATCTTAAAACAAATAACTTATAGAAAGGTTGAAAATCTTAAACATAAAGCCTCTGCACCAGGTTATTACTAAAATGTAACAAACTATGCACAGATTTATGTAAGTTCGAACACACTACCCTGACTTACACTATTAGAATATATCATCCCTTTCACAACGAATGCTGCATAACGCACCCATCGTTATTAATGAAAGATGACATAGGACATAAAAGAGTCAAACTGTAGTATGTAAATGCCATAATGCAATAATATCTGTTAACCTGTACACAGATGGTCGAGTAGGTGTTATTATCAGTTGATGTAGATATACCTCTTATTGCTGACACGCACTGAATGAAAAATATTATCAAGTTTAATTTTTTATCTTATTACTAAAAATAATGCGTGAGTGAATGAACAATGCCACATCATCGCCGTGTAATAGCAAATGACCAGCATAGGTCAAATTATGTTTTACATGTAAAAAATTTGGTAATTGTGTGAACGGACGTGCAACGCCCTTTCATCGCCCATATACTCTATCGACCAACAGACGTCAATTTCACTAAGCGCTACAAAAGATAATTATCACCTCTTATATTAAAGGCTATTGTTAAATAAATATGATATGATAAAACGTGCTTGACCCAAAATGACACATAGGAAAATTTTATGGACACTTGACATGGGAAAACGGTATGTTCTTCACAGGGAAGAATTAAAAAGAAATAAAAGATAGCTACTAATACGCCAATGTGCATGCCGTAAATGGACAAGGTTAAAGTCATCTCTGGATTGCAACTAGAAATAAATGTAAAGGGAATTAAATCCCAAAAGGTTGAGATGGACCAGCTAAACTTCATCTTGTCACCTAAGGCTTCATTTCACCGTTCATGTGCTAGTAACCACTTATATGAATATGACTATTGTCTATGGGATGGATACGGGCATCTTAATTATTTAAAAACCATGTGTGCCACATTATGTAAGCACCGTATGTGGGAAGACCCCTGATGGGAATCATATACCAAAATGTCACATGCTCAATGCATGCATGCTAGCCACTACCTTAAGGGATGTCAAAAATGAAGTATTGCTGTTACATGGTGATGAAGTGGCGTTGTTCGTTCACTCACGCGTTATATTTAGTAATAAGATAAAAAATTAATCTTGATAATATTCTTCATTCAGTGTGTGTCAGCATCAACTGATAAAAACACCTACTCAAACATCTGTGAACAGGTTAACAGAGATTATTGCATTATGGCATTTACATACTACAGTTTGACTCTTTTATGTCCTATGTCATCTTTCATTAATAATAATGGGTGCGTTATGCAGCATTCATTGTGAAAGGGCCCATATATTCTAATAGTGTAAGTCGGGGTGGTGTGTTCAAACTTACGTAAATCTGTGCATAATTTGTTACATGTTAGTCATAACCTGGTGCAGAGGCTTTATGTTCAAGATTTTCAACCTTTCTATAAGTTATTTGTTTTAAGATATGACTGTGTTGGTATTTTATCTTCGACAGTCATGGTCTCAGTTAAACATGGGCAATGTTCCCTGCCATGTTGATTTGCAGCGCGTTATCTAGTCCTACTTAGTTTCACGTGAGCTCCTGAGGTCCACAGCACGGCGTCCATGGAGATGAGGTGCACGCCAGAGTTTAAGTTTTGGTGTTGACTTAGTTCTTATGTACCAAATTTTTAAAATGGCATGATGTCTATTCAGGCTATTTTATTTCTAGACCATGCCCTCTTAGACAAATTATAGATTCAGGTATATCTTCTGAAGAAGGCTCAATTATTTGGTCTGAAACCTAGGTAAAGGTTGGTTTCATTACCGCAATCGAGGCTGATAGTTTCTTATATATTAGAGTATCACGATTGCTGACTGTGCTGCAATGTTGAAAGTACAAAAAATCCACAGACCACTTTGTGAAATAGGCATCAATCATCTTTTAAGTAATATCTTATATTAGAGTTTAGAAAACATGTAAATAGTAGTCTAAGAATTATACACTGATGTTAATCAAAACTTTTAATCACTGATAAATAATTCCAATAACATTAGAGAAATACAAAGCAGAAAAAAACTTTCTAGAAATTTTACCACCATTACAGAACTGCAGCCAGATAAAACATCATTCCATCACCTGGACAAGAATGGTCAAACCCACCCCAGGCCATTTGCAGTTGCAAACAATCCTATGGCAGCACAGAAACCAATCCACAGAGTATAACATGCTTTATATTAACAGTCATCCAAAGCTGCTACAGAATGCCCCGCACCTCATAAGGATGTCTGCACATTCCACTTCACTGAAACAAGGTGTCTCATCTGCTTAACGGCCATACGTTGCGCTTACTCCACAGAGCCACTGCCAGCACCAGTCTCTTGCGACATCTCGCACCTCATGCACTACCTTCTCCACTCTCTTTGAAGCGTGATATTTAATAAAAACATCCACCATGGGTCATGTGTCCACAAGTTGCGTACCAGCTATGTTACTGTAATCAATTATGATCAAGCAAGATTGATTGGGACACATCACATCTTTTTTGCGCTATCATTTCGTCCTTTCCATTCTGCCATTCTATTCCTACCTGTGGACTGTTTCTGCCTCCATCCACACTGTTATTTCCATCCCAGTCACCCCACCTTTTCCACATACCCCACACTGCCCTCTCCATACCCTGCACCCCATTTCTCGTTTCATCCACATTCGTACTGGCCTTCCTTTAACACCCCCCCCCCTTCCCCCCCCACATCCTCCGCCCTCACACTGGCCTATCTCCATTTTGCCACGCATGATGCCATGTCCGTCATACACTACCAATTTTCTCCTCCATTTGCCACTCTTTTTGTGCCCCCAAATCTCCTCTTCCATTCCTCCCATCCTGCCATTTCCTCTTTCCCTACCCTCCACCCTCCAGTGCCTTTCCTGTACCTTCTGTACTTTCCATTCAGTCTCACCCTACTTTGCCCTTTCTATCACCCTTCAAGCTGGTCTTTCTCCCCCCCCCACGCACCCCCCACCCCTCTCCCTCTCTTTCCCACTGTCCTTCCCATCCCTCTTCATACAACCTTTTGCATCCTCCTCAAATTGCCTTTTCTGTCCCTTTCATGTTGTCCTCTCCATCCCCTTTGCGGATCGCTTTCTGTCCCCCTCTCGCCACCTTTTCATCACCCATTTTAGCATTGCATAGTAGTTATAGTAATATTTTTAAAATGTATAGGAAGATAAAAATCTATAAAAACCTAATGGAAGACACCAGTTCACATTCCCTTTGTATATTTGTGCTTGTTTCTGTCTTTTACCCTTCTTTTCTTGCGCCTTTTTTTCATTTTTTTCTTCTATTGCAAATTAGTTATACAGCCTTGGAAAAGTAAAACTGGTCCCGAGTATATTTCATGCATCTTAATATAGACATCCCAACTTTCATCATCTATCCTCTGTATTACCTCACCCGTGACTTGACTTCAGTTGTAACAGTCTGCACTTGCTGCTATGAATGCTGAATGCGCGCACCAGAAAATGCTTATGCATGTGTGAAGTGTTTGTTGAAGGTTTCCTTTTTAAGACACCAGGTTTAATTCCCTTTTCTTCAGATATTTTTCTGTGGTGGGAAGGTCTGGAATGGGGACCACTCAACCTCATGAGGTCAAATGAGGAGCTGCTTGAATAAAGAAGCAGCAGTATCACTAGCATTAATCCGCTGGCGACAAGGGCTGGAGGGAATGGCGACATACTGATTGCATGTTGCACAATCATAGATCACTCCTCGTACTGCATTGTACACAGCAGTCGGAACAGGCCTAAGGCCAAATCTGTGAATGGTGTTAATAATTATAATATCTTTGAGGATAAGGGTGCATGACAGTTCTTCAAATAGAATGCTTTAAGGCACACCAAAGTATGAGGGAAAATTTTGTTGGAAATTGCTAGTTCATTTTCTGTCCTTGTGTCGAAAGCACCATACTCTAAACTTGAAGTACTTTTGGAAGTTAACTCTAACAAGTCTGCGAAGTCAGATGAAGCAGCTAATACTTAACTGGACTCCCAGTGGCCAAATAATGAGAGATTTTATGTTACTTAGAGTTACCATGTCTCACAGTGCTCTTCTTAAAGACAGAACCACTGAAACACTGTAAGACCTGGATGCTGGTGGGGACTGGCATCTTTTTGTCAGAGAATAACAAATACACTTTGAATAGATGATTTCAATCTCCTTGAAATGAAAAAAATACACACACATCAACAGAAACAACAAATACACTTCAACTAGATGGTTTCAATCTCCTTGAAATGAAAAAAATACACACACATCTATGAAAAGCTATTGCTGATTGAAAAGAAGAAATTGAAGCTCTTAAACAGAGGATAATTCTACAATACTATGATGGTGTAACTGCATATCCTAAATTAACAGTATAAAAATATTTACTGTCAGTTCTAGTAGATGAATATAATGCTGTATAATCTCCAGTGCAGGATGATCATCATGCTGATTTGTTTGAAACTGTTTATTCTAGCATGTGACAGAATTCTTGAAAGTAGGAGCCACAGACTTCTAATAGCGTTGTTTCCCATTAATGGTAGAATGATGCTATCCTCATCAATTATGTCTTTAATTTGAATCCACAAAACCCCACTTAGCCGAGAATTTTCCATTTTTAATGGATACTAAAAGAATAAATAATGAATAATAAGGAATAAAGTGTGTATAAGTTTTATTTTCTTAACTCACGATAACCACCAGTTGTTCTTTTTCTGGCATGGTTTTGTGAAATTTTGCATCTGGCCAAGTTGGGTCACCAATATTTGGAACATATTTAAAAGTTATATCCTCTTTTGTAGGGAACTGGGAAATTGCTTCTGTAATTATTAATATCTGCCATTATATAATGTTATTCATCCCTTTTGAAACAGTTTTGTTATCATTGAACCATTCAGTTTTTCATCAGGAAATAATTATCTAGAAGGTAGAGGTTCACATTGAGGAAATGTGTTACTAACCTAACCTAACCTAACCTAACCTAACCTACCGTCTGCAGTCTGTGTCTTCCACTGGATGGTGATGTCCCGCAGCATGTCCTCGCTGCACTTATAGCCCAATTGTCGCCACCTTTCTTGTCACTGGGCAACTTCAACACCCATAACCCTCTGTGGGGTGGGTCAGTGGCAACAGGTCGAGACGCCACCGTTGAGCATGTATGGGCACAACTTGACCTTTCCATTTTAAATGATGGTGCCTTCACACATTTCAGTGTGGCGCATGGCACGTACTCCGCCATCGACCTTTCTATCTGCAGCCCCAGCCTCTTACCGTCTGTCCAATGGAGTGTGCATGACGACCTGTGTGGTAGTGACCACTTTCCGATCTTTCTGCCACTGCCACAGCGTCACTCTTCCGGGTGCCCTTGCAGATGGGCTATGAATAAGACTGACTGGGACTTGTTCTCCTCCATGGCCACTATTGCACCTCTTTCTAATGAAGCCATTGATGTGGTGGTTCACTCGGTCACCACCGGCATCGTTACTGCCGCAGAATCTGCCGTACCCCGTTCTTCTGGGCCCCCTCGGCGGAGGACTGTGCCTTGGTGGTCACCTGAGATCGCTGAGGCGATTAAAGATCGCCGGCAAGCACTCCAGCGTCATAAGCGACATCCCTCAATAGAACACCTCATTGCCTTTAAACGGCTGCATGCGCAGGCCTGCTGCCTTATTCGCCAACGCAAGCAGGAGTGCTGGGAATGGTATGTCTCTACCATTGGGCTCCATATCTCTCCATCGCAGGTTTGGTCCGAGATTAGGTGCCTCTATGGCTATTGGAGCCCTGTCAGCGTCCCTGTGCTCTCACTGAATGGAGCAGTTTGTACTGACTCCGACGTAATTGCAAACCACTTGGCAGAGCATTTTGCTCTGAGTTCCGCCTCTGCGAATTACCCACTGTCCTTCCGCTCCATTAAAGAGTGGGTGGAACGTCGAAGCCTTTCATTTCACACCCGCCATCCTGAATCCTACAATGTTCCATTCAGTGAGTGGGAATTCCACAGTGCCCTAGCCGCTCGCCCTGATACAGCTCCTGGGCCAGTTCGCATCCACTGTCAGATGCTCAAACACCTTTCAGTGGACTGCCAGCGATGCCTCCTCGACCTTTACAACTGTATCTGGGTCGAGGATGAGTTTCTGTTGCAATGGCAGGAAAGCATTGTTATCCCCGTTTTGAACCCTGGCAAGAACCCATTGGAGGTGGACAGCTACCGCCCCATTAGCCTCAACAACGTACTTTGCAAGTTGCTCGAACACATGGTGAGCTGGCGGTTGAGTTGGGTACTCGTGAGTCTTGGGCCTTCCTGCCGCCAACAATCTGGTGAGCCTGGATTCAGCCATCCGTACGGCCTTTGCCCGCCGTCAGCACCTCGTCACTGTCTTTTTTCGACATGCAGAAGGCGTACAATACGACATGGCGCCATCACATCCTCTCTACGCTTCATGGTTGGTGTCTCTGGGGCTCCAATGCTGACTTTCCTACGAAATTTTCTGTTGCATTATACCCTCCGTGTGCAAGTTGCGGCCTCCCGTAGTTCCTCCCGAGTTCAGGCTAATGGGGTACCACAGGAATCTGTCCTAAGTGTCTGCCTGTTTTTAATTACAATTAACGGGCTCGCTGCGGCGGTGGGAATGTCTGTCTCAGCTTCCTTGTAGGCTGACGACTTCTGCCTCTACTATAGCTCCATTGGCATTGCAGCTGCTGAACGTCAGCTGCAGGGCACTATCCCAACTTGCCACTGGTGCTTTCCGGATCAGCCCTGTGAACAGCTTACTTGTGGAGGCAGGTGTCCCTCCACTGCAGTTATGGCGCCAACGTTTACTGGCTGCTTATGCTGCACATGTTTGTAGCAGGCCCAGGCATCCTAATTATCATCTCCTGTTCCCTCTGTCAGTTGTCCATCTCCCAGAACGTCGGCCCCAGTAAGGTTGTACAATCGCGGTCCGCATCAGAGAGCTTCTCTCAGGGCTTGAGGTTTTCCCTCTTCCACCTCCTTTCCGGGCCCCTCTGCGTACATCCCCGTGATGCGTGCCCCGCCCTTGCCTTCAGCTCAAATTGGCACAGGGCCCAAAGGACTCAGTCCCTCCGGAGGCCTTCCGCCACCACTTTCTTTCCATCCTTGCCATGTATCAGGGCTCTGGCGTTGTTACACTGACGGTTCAATGGTTGCTGGTCGTGTCGGTTATGCTCAGACTCTCGGGGACCATTACGAACAATATTCGTTACCGGCTGGCTGCAGTGTTTTCACTGCTCAGCTGGTCGCCATCCCTCATGCCCTTGAGTATATCTGCTCCTGCTCAGGTGAGTCCTTCATTATCTGTAGCGATTCCCTGAGCTGTTTACGAGCTATCGACCAGTGTTTCCCTCACTCTCGTATGGCTATCCAGGAGTCCCTCCATACTCTTGCCCATTGCGGCCGCTCTGTGGTCTTTGTGTGGACCCCAGGCCATGTTGGGAGACCCGGCAATGAACATGTTGACCGCCTGGCCAAACAGGCCACCAGTAAACCATCTCTGGACATTGGCCTCCCGGAGATTGATTTGCGAGCGTCTACGTCTTTCTTATCTGTGTCGTCTTTTCCATTGTCGTTTTTATTCTGTGTGGGTGTTTTTAAGTTTTGGAACAAGGGACCGATGACCGTAGCAGTCTGGTCCCTTTAATCCCACAAACCAACCAACCAGACGGCACTGGACAGCAAAACGTCAGTGACTGCACATGACAATTGTGTATAAAAGGAGCTGTAATGAGAGAGAGAATCAGATGCGCCAGCAGTCGCAGCATGCTGACGTTACCTGAAAAGGCGCTTTTAGTGAAGCTGTATTATCAGAATGGGGAATGTGCTAGTTCAGCATTACGATCCTATCGCCATAGGAAGGGGATTTGAATGGGTAAAGGTCCGTTGACAGATGCAGCTGTGGCGAGAATGATTTCGAAGTTCGAAGTCACTGGTTGTTTAGACAATAGACCCTGTAGTGGCTGACCGAACACAAGACATAATGCTGCTGAGACAGTTCAGGAAATGGAGGCTGTAGCAGGTTCGTCTATGCATGGGGAAGTCAGGACTCGTGCAGTCGCACGTCGCACCGGCATTCCATACACTACTGTTTGGTTGGCACTTAGGCGTACCCTCCAATGCTATCCGTACCCTCCAATGCTATCCGTACAATACCCATCGGCATCATGAACTGTTACCTGGCGATTTAGTGAAGTGGAGGGCATTTGCAGTGTGGGCATTTCAAAAGATGGCAGAAGATGACAATTGGTTGAGTAACGTGTTGTGGACCGACGAAGCTCATTTCACGCTTCGAGGGTCTTTCAACGCCCACAACTGCAGAATTTGGGCTACCGAAAATCCCAGAACTGTCGTGGAAACTCCATAGCACGACAAGAAAGTCTTGGTATGGGTTGGATTTACCACATCTACCATTATCAGGCCTCTTTTCTTCGAGGAAATGTGTGATTCTGGTTTTGTAACCGCTACCGTGATGGGTAAGAGGTACGCCGATATGTTACAGAATCGCTTCATCCGCAGCTTGGCTGATAAACACCTGCTGGAATGTACAATGTTTATGCAGGATGGCGCTCCACCCCTTATTGCCAGACGAGTGAAAGATCTCTTGCGCGTGTCGTTTGGTGATGATCGTGTGCTCAGCTGCCACTTTCGTCACGTTTGGCCTCCCAGGTCCCCAGACCTCAGTCTGTGCGATTATTGGCTATGGGGTTACCTGAAGTCGCAAGTGTATCGTGATCGACCAACATCTCTAGGGATGCTGAAAGACAACATCCAACACCAATGCCTCACAATAACTTCAGACATGCTTTACAGTGCTGTTCACAACATTATTCCTCGACTACAGCTATTGTTGAGGAATGATGGTGGACATATTGAGCATTTCCTGTAAAGAACATTATCTTTGCTTTTTCTTACTTTGTTACACTAATTATTGCTATTCTGATCAGATGAAGTGCCATCTGTCGGACATTTTTTGAACTTTTGTATTTTTTTGGTTCTAATAAAACCCCATGTCATTCCAAGTATGTTTGTCAATTTGTACCTCTCTATCTACATTATTCCGTGATTTATTCAGTTTTCAAATTTATACTGACTTTTTGATCACCCGGTATTTTATTCTTATCAATGTCAACCATTTCGTGGTTGTTGGGACATGTGTGTGCCACTCATTTGGGATACCATTTAAAACATTGGGAGGTGAGTTGCATACTTCTGCGTAGTGCTGTCATCTGTTGGCAGCCCTTCTGAACTTGGGAAAAACTCGAGACACTGGTATTCTCATCGTATAGAACAGCGGTTCGGTTCTCAAACTGTGGGGCTCGACCCTGAGGTGGGGTGTCAGTGGCATGCAAGGGGGGTGCGTTTTGTTAGAGAAAAAATATATTCATAGTAACAAACAATTAGGTTTATCTTTTATCGAACAAACGAGATGCCGCTGATCTGGTCTGAATTTCGCCCGACGTCGGTGTTAATGCCAGATGTAGTCGACGACAATGAAACCGCTGTCACATTTTCAGCTCTTTTTGAAATCATCGGTCAAGTTGTGTGACTTCCTTCAACGCCATCTAGGGTTAAAGCCTACATGCACGAACTTTGTTCCTAGGTGGTATTTTTTCATTTGATATTCGGTGGAATACCATTTGTTGCCGGCGCCATTACTGTTTCCGTAACTATCCCGTGGAGTGCAAGGTTTGGCTCGTGTATCTCAAGGCATCCTTATGGTGATGACTATAATTATAGACTTTGCGAGGAAGACTTGAGTGCAGTATGAAGCGGTGCCTGATTAATGACAAACATCAAGACAGCAGTGGTCCATCAACTGGCAGAGGGGAGGGAGATACTCCAGAGGTGAAAACGAGCAAGTGTGTTGAGAACTATTTAGTGCTAGGCTTCACAAAAACTACAATCAATGATGATGAGCATCCGCAGTGTGTTGTTTGTTTAATGATTTTAGCTGCTGATAGCATAAGTTAAGAGACATCTTGAAACCAAATATCCTGAATTAATGGACAAATCAAAAGATTTTTTTGTCAGGAAACTAAATGTTTTATTATCTACCCAGAAGAACTTTGCTAGAGCGATGAGTGTGATGTCTAAGGCCCTTTTAGCCTCTTACCAGATTTCTCACAAAATTGCTAAATGCATGAAACCACACATGGTTGCAGAAACTCTGGTTTTACCAGCAGCTATAGTATCAACAATGTTTGGCGACTCGTTTGCTCAACACTTGAAAAGTATTCCTGTCTATAATGACACAGGGTGTAGAAGAATGTTAGACATTTCTGATGATTTACATGAGCAGTTAATTGATAAATTGCACAACAATTTTGCACTTCAAGGTGACGAAGCAACTGACATTTATAAAGATGCTCATTTTATTACTTGTGTTGATTTCACAGATGAATTTAACATTCAAGTGTAATTTCTTTTTTGTGAGTCAATACTGAAAATGGCTACAGCTGAAAACCTTTTTGACACGCTCAATACTTTTTTTTAGTCAAAATGGTATATCACAGAATAAGTGTGTTGGAGTGTGCACAGACCAAGCTTGCTCATTGTCTTGAATTCATGGTGGATTGCAAGTGTAAAAAGCTATAGTTCCTGATGCTGTATGAACTCACTGCGATGCTGTATGGACTCACTGCATGATACATGAGGAGGCTCTGGCCGCTAAAGAACTTAGTCCACCCCTTCATGAAGTTTCGCGAATGTTTATACAAACAGTTATATAGGCAATACCTATAAATTCGAGGCTTGTTAATGTGCTATGTGAGGAGATGGGTGTTGAACACAATCAATTGGTCTTTTTTAGTAATGCTCGATGGCTTTCAAGGGATCAAGTATTGAAAAGAATGTTTGAACTGAAGAATGAGGTTGTGGATATTACATTTGTAGATCGGTAATAACACACTTTAGCCGTCAAATGGACATTTATTTAAGCACAAAACAAGGTGAATACAACATGGCTGTACAAACGTAGCTCACTGAAAATACATAGGCAAAGTAAGTCAAAGATCCTCGGGTCCAGAGGCATCACAGAGCCCGCCAACCCCCCCCCCCCCCCCCCCCCACACCTCCCCCTCTCCCGCCCCCTCCCCCAGCACTGTGGAGGGAAGCTTTCTCACTTGAATACAAACTCTTTGTGCCAGCACGGCCGTTGAAGACGGCATCCAGTGCAAGAGGTGGGCACCTCGGAAGTTGTGCTGACAGGGTCGCGTGCGTCAGACTGCTGCGCTGGCTGTGGAGTGCTCCTGGAGGTCATGTTGGCAGTGTCAGCAGGTGAGGCAGCAGCAATGGCAGGCAGACCACAGAGGCGTTATAGGTACAGAAAGCTGGTTGAAACCAGAGATAAATTCTGCCGAAATTTTTACAAAGGTACAGATGGTGTTAAGAAAGGATAGATTGCATGCAACCGGTGGTGGAGTGTTCGTCGCTGTTAGTAGTAGTTTATCCTGTAGTGAAGTAGAAGTGGATAGTTCCTGTGAATTATTATGGGTGGAGGTTTCACTCAACAACCGAGCTAGGTTAATAATTGGCTCCTTTTACCGACCTCCCGACTCAGCAGCATTAGTGGCAGAACAACTGAGAGAAAATTTGGAATACATTTCACATAAATTTTCTCAGCATGTTATAGTCTTAGGTGGAGATTTCAATTTACCAGATATAGACTGGGACACTCAGATGTTTAGGACGGGTGGTAGGGACAGAGCATCGAGTGACATTATACTGAGTGCACTATCCGAAAATTACCTCGAGCAATTAAACAGAGAACCGACTTGTGGAGATAACATCTTGGACCTACTGATAACAAACAGACCCGAACTTTTCGACTCTGTATATGTAGAACAGGGAATCAGTGATCATAAGGCCGTTGCAGCATCCCTGAATATGGAAGTTAATAGGAATATAAAAAAAGTGAGGAAGGTTTATCTGTTTAGCAAGAGTAATAGAAGGCAGATTTCAGACTACCTAACAGATCAAAACGAAAATTTCTGTTCCGACACTGACAATGTGGAGTGTTTATGGAAAAAGTTCAAGGCAATCGTAAAATGCGTTTTAGACAGGTACGTGCCGAGTAAAACTGTGAGGGACGGGAAAAACCCATCGTGGTACAACAACAAAGTTAGGAAACTACTGTGAAAGCAAAGAGAGCTTCACTCCAAGTTTAAACGCAGCCAAAACCTCTCAGACAAACAGAAGCTAAACGATGTCAAAGTCAGCGTAAGGAGGGCTATGCGTGAAGCGTTCAGTGAATTCTAAAGTGAAATTCTATGTACCAACTTGACAGAAAATCCTAGGAAGTTCTGGTCTTACGTTAAATCAGTAAGTGGCTCGAAACAGCATATCCAGACATTCCGGGATGATGATGGCATTGAAACAGAGGATGACACGCGTAAAGCTGAAATACTAAACACCTTTTTCCAAAGCTGTTTCACAGAGGAAGACCGCACTGCAGTTCCTTCTCTAAATCCTCGCACAAACGAAAAAATGGCTGACATCGAAATAAGTGTCCAAGGAATAGAAAAGCAACTGGAATCACTCAACAGAGGAAAGTCCACTGGACCTGACGGGATACCAATTCGATTCTACACAGAGTACGCGAAAGAACTTGCCCCCCTTTTAACAGCCGTGTACCGCAAGTCTCTAGAGGAACGGAAGGTTCCAAATGATTGGAAAAGAGCACAGGTAGTCCCAGTCTTCAAGAAGGGTCGTCGAGCAGATGTGCAAAACTATAGACCTACATCTCTGACGTCGATCTGTTGTAGAATTTTAGAACATGTTTTTTTTACTCTGTAGGAATCAACATGGATTCCGGAAACAGCGATCGTGTGAGACCCAACTCGCTTTATTTGTTCATGAGACCCAGAAAATATTAGATACAGGCTCCCAGGTATATGCTATTTTTCTTGACTTCCGGAAGGCGTTCGATACAGTTCCGCACTGTCGCCTGATAAACAAAGTAAGAGCCTACGGAATATCAGACCAGCTGTGTGGCTGGATTGAAGAGTTTTTAGCAAACAGAACACAGCATGTTGTTCTCAATGGAGAGACGTCTACAGACGTTAAAGTAACTTCTGGCGTGCTACAGGGGAGTGTTATGGGACCATTGCTTTTCACAATATATATAAATGACCTAGTAGATAGTGTCGGAAGTTCCATGCGGCTTTTCGCGGATGATGCTGTAGTATACAGAGAAGTTGCAGCATTAGAAAATTGTAGCAAAATGCAGGAAGATCTGCAGCGGATAGGCACTTGGTGCAGGGAGTGGCAACTGACCCTTAACATAGACAAATGTACTGTATTGCGAACACATAGAAAGAAGGATCCTTTATTGTATGATTATATGATAGCGGAACAAACACTGGTAGCAGTTACTTCTGTAAAATATCTGGGAGTATGCGTGCGGAACGATTTGAAGTGGAATGATCATATAAAATTAATTGTTGGTAAGGCGGGTACCAGGTTGAGATTCATTGGGAGAGTCGTTAGAAAATGTAGTCCATCAACAAAGGAGGTGGCTTACAAAACACTCGTTCGACCTATACTTGAGTATTGCTCATCAGTGTGGGATCCGTACCAGATCGGATTGACGGAGGAGATAGAGAAGATCCAAAGAAGAGCGGCGCGTTTCGTCACAGGGTTATTTGGTAACCGTGATAGCATTACAAAGATGTTTAACAAACTCAAGTGGCAGAATCTGCAAGAGAAGCGCTCTGCATCGCGGTGTAGCTTGCTCGCCAGGTTTCGAGAGGGTGCGTTTCTGGATGAGGTATAGAATATATTGCTTCCCCCTACTTATACCTCCCAAGGAGATCACGAATGTAAAATTAGAGAGATTAGAGCGCGCACGGAGGCTTTCAGACAGTCGTTCTTCCCGCGAACCATACGCGACTGGAACAGGAAAGGGAGGTAATGACAGTGGCACGTAAAGTGCCCTCTGCCACACACCATTGGGTGGCTTGCGGAGTATAAACGTAGATGTAGATGTAGATGTAGATGTAGATGTAGATGTAAATGCGGTTCGGCGAGGGACCATGCCGGTTTTAATCGGTTCACTGAAACTGCATTAGATCGTCCATTGAGAAGTATCATGAAAGTATTTGCTCCGCGGTGTATGATGTGGTGCGAACCAACGTAAGGTGGTTGTGAGGCCTCACGTACAGAGTCATCGTGCAGCATTACAAACTTGCGTGATGCCAGGTCTCTGTGTACAAACACCGGCGGCGAGGAATGAGCTCGGGGCAGGGTTGGTCGAAGGCGGGCAACGTGCGTGCATACTCGTTCTACAAGGTCCAGAAGGCTTATCGCGTCTGTCAGGCGTGCATCCTTGATGAATTCAGCTGGCAGGAGGAGTAGTTCTCCATATAAGACCTCCACCAGCGAAGCATTCAGGTCCTCTGTGTTGGCGGAACGGATGCCGAGTAAGACCCAAGGAAGTGCCTCAGACCAATGCCCACCGTGGGACGTGAGAGCAGCTTTAAGAGTTAGGTGCCATCACTCAACCAGGCCGTTCGCCTGCAGGTGATAGACCGTAGTGTGAAATTTTGCCACTCCACACAGTCGAGAGAAAAGCGTGGACTCGATTTGTCATCCCTGATCCGTAGTAATTGAAAGGGGGCAGTCAAATCTCGTGACCCACGTCGATAGGAAAGTGTGAGCTATTATCTCTGCCATTATGTTGACAAGAGGGATTGCCTCAACCCAACAGGTTGCATGGTCGATCATAGACAATATGTATTTGATCATAGACAATATGTATTTGTACCCTTCGTAATGGGGGAGAGGACTGACCATTTCAATGTGCATGTGCTGAAAATGACCCCTGGGGACGTGGGACGTCGAACTGTCCTAAAGGAGGCTACACGTGTCTGCCCACTTTACTACATTGACAAGGGATACACGTGCAGGTCCACGAGCGGCAATCATGCTGCATGCTGGGCCAGATGTAATGTTCAGTTATTAGTCTTGTCGTTCCCTGTGTTCCGGGGTGGGCCAGGTCGTGTAAAGCATCGAAGATCTCATGCCGAAGAGTGGACCGCACCAAAGGGCGGGGGGAGCCTGTAGAAATGTCGCAGAGGACCGGGGTCGTCGACTCATGCAGGACAAACGGTTTGATAGCGAGCGAAGACTTGTCCAAAACCAACTGCTGTGTATCCGCATCTTCAGTCTGCAGTCAGGCAAGGTCATCTAAGTTCAAGAGTGTGGAAAGCACTGATATTCACAAGTGTCCGAGGAATGTTGACAAATAAAAGTCCATGTGCCGGAAGTGTCACAGCAGGAGACCTTTTGCTTGGTTGCATGTTGTATCAACCAGAGGTTTGTGGTCTGAGTAGATAGTAAAAGGATGCCCCTTCAGGTCACTCCGGAATCATTTGACTGCCTCATAAACTGCGAGAGGCTCGTGGTTGAAAGCTGATCACTTACACTGACTCCTGGTTAGTTTTTTTTTAAAGAAACAGAGCGGCTGAGTGGAGTCCGTGGTGTGCTGTTGGAAGACACCACCAACAGCTGACTTGATAGTGTCAGTCGTAATAGAAATATGGGACTTGGGGTCGGAGTGGGTGAGAGTGGCTGCTTTTGTGTCGCAGTTTTCAGATTATTGAATGTGTTGAACATGGGCTTAGTCCTGTTCAACTTTCACTTCCCCGTGGTATTTTTACCACAGAGGTAGTCTGTAAGGGCCGATTGGATAGAGACAGCCCAAGGAATATGGCATCGATAAAAGTTTATTATACCCTGAAAACGACGGAGTTCAGCATAATTCTCAGGAAGAGGCAGTGCGAGAATGGTTTCAACAAGAGAATCCATTGGTCGGAGGCCGTCGGCCAAGACCGTAAGGCCAAGGAATGTAACAAATGTAGAACAGAACTGAGAATTGTCATGGTTGATCACCACACCATTGGACTTGAGAGCAGAACAAACTGCATCAAGGTGAAACAGGTGCTCCTCGGCAGACGAGGGAAAAAATCAGGATGTCATCCAAATAAGCGAAAGAAAAGGTAGAGATAGCAAAATGCAATCAATGAACTATTGCCACATCTACACAGCATTTTTCAAGCCGTAAGACATGTAACAGTATTCAAATAGGCTGAAGGGTGTGATGATGACTATCTCCGGAATACCTAGTGGGTGCATTAGAATTTGGTGATGCACCTTCAAACAATCTAAGACATAGAAGAACTTCAAGCCATGCAGTAATTGTGTGAAATCCTGGATATGTGGAATGAGACAGTTATCGATAATTGTCCGAGCTTTAAGGGGCATGTAGTCTCTGCACATGCGTAGTGAGCCGTTCTTCATAGGAACAAGATGGAGAGGTGAAGACCGGTTGCTGTCCAATGGTCGAAGCATGCTGGAAGCCAATAAATCCTGAACAGTTTCTTTCGCTCGCACAAGTTTGGAAGCTTTAAGACGTCTAGCTTTATAATATACAGGTGGGCCATCCGTGGTGCAAATTCTATGACAAGTGTCATTGCTGATGGCCGATACCCGCGAAAGGAGGCAGGCTGGAAGGGGGGGGGGGGGGGGGAGCGATTCACTGACCTTGCGTGGGTGGGGCGTTGGCAGCAGATGACAACGGAGGATGTGGCGCAGCAGCCGCGCGATGGGAGGGATCTCTCGAAGCGGTTACATGAACGGTTTGTAGATTCACCTGCGACAGCGTGGGACCGGTAGCAGGAGGAGGAAAACTTGACTCATGAGCGATGCAGTGTGAAGGTGCAGTAGAAGCGAATAATGGTTGGAAATGATGCAGCTCTTCGGACAGACTGCGAATCATACTCCGTGCGTAAGCCAGTTCAGCAGAGGCGGTGGCAATGCGGGTGCATAACACTTCGTTATGTGTGTGTGGAGCTTGTCGATCTGTGTACACATGTCCAATAAAGAGAGAGTCATGCAGTAATACCCTCGAGCAGAGATGCACATGCGGAAAGCGTAGCCAAGAGGGTGGAGAGTGGAGTCGTGCCAAACTCGTTCGAGCACAGAACGAAAGAACCAGATGTGTGGTGGAGCGTTGTGGCCTGCAAGTCTGCTGCAAGTTCGTAATGGTGTATGAAGTTCAACCCAATCATAGGTTCATCCACACTGGTGACATGGAGAGTCCAAGGAAAGGTGGCGACTGGTGATAGACAAAGTGACATCTTGATGGAGCCAAGTACCATGATAGGAGAGTGATTTACAGCAATCAAAGTGAGGTTAGCAGGAGAAAGCATTTTGCATGCGTGGTTGGTTGGGATAATGCTGACTTCAGTGCCGGTGTCGATGAGAAAGCGAGTGCCTGGTGACAAGTCTGTGACATAGAGGCGTCGCGCCACTGAAGCAAGAGGTGTGGTGACAGGTGGTAGGTGCTGTGGACGATTGTGGTGGGGCGTGGTGCCTAAATGTGCCCGCCGAAATCATTTGGGTATGCACAAGGTGTGCAACAGTTGCAAGTGATGTCCCCGTAAGTCGCATGGTACCAGCATAGTGGGTAAGCTTGAAGGCAAGGCGATCTGGAATGGGCGGGGGACACAGCTGACTGCATCTTTGCCTGAGACTGCTCGGGCTGCTGCTTGGGTGGGGTCGGCCGCTGTCGGAGGTTGCAGGCAGTACCTCCTTTAGGCTGCCTGGTTGCAGCTCCTGTCAGGCTGCTGAGGCATGCATGCTGGCCCCTGCTGGCGTGGATCCGAAGGTGATGGCGATGTCGTCCGTGACAGGCGGTGTCAGTGACAAATGATTGCAGAGGCTTGATCGACCATCCGTAGACGTACCTAGAGAGGGTCAGCTATGGAGATAGCAGGTGAAGTTGTAGGTACGATGGGAGTTTGACCATCCAGAATGCGGGTGGAACGGCCGGTGCTGTTACGAAAGCAGGTGGAAGGCGACCGTGGTGTGACCATGGAGTGATGGTTGCAGAAACTAGGGTGGTACTGTGACATCAGGCATATAAGAATATGTGACCCCGTGCACATGAATGTTCGAATTACAGTTCTCAAATTTGGTCGGCACATCAGATTAAACCGAAGGAGACTGCTTAGCTGAACGATAACGTCCATCACTCAATTATCGTTCACAATGTCACTAAGCGGCGTGCACTGTCCGTGTAGCAGCTGTTGCTGCCTAGTTGCACTTGATGGTTGCCACGTTGGGCCAGTTACAGTTAAGTGACCGCCGGCATGCATGGGCCCAGGTAATTGTTCACTTTTCACCAAATGCACAATAGATACACTATTAAATACGCAAGCACAGTTAATAGGGTTCAAGGCACTAGCACAAAAGGACACTGGCCGATACATTGTTCAAAAGAGAATGTGGACTGGCACACCAGTCTGTTAGTGATGAAACGAAGCACAAAATAATTTCTGAACACACGACGACATGTCGGTATCACCACCGTGGATATTATGTGTTTTAGATTGGTAATAACACACTTTAGCTGTCGAATGAACATTTATTTAAACACAGAACAAGGCAAATACAACATGGCTGTGCAAATGTAGTGTGCTGAGAAGACCTAGGCAAAGTAAGTCAAAGAACCTCGGGTCAAAAGATATGGCGCTTTATGCCAGAAGCGCCACAAGGTATTCTGTTTTTTAAAAAAGAGAAGTCACTCTTGGGTAGACTATTTCAACAGTGAAGATTTTTTTAAAAATACAAAATGGCTTACCTGACTGATATTTTTGAGAAACTAAATATTCTTAACACTTCACTTCAAGGTAATCAGGCAGCTCTACTATCCTGTAATGAAAAGGTGAAGGCATTGAGAGAGAAATTAGAGCTGTGGCAAAACCGAATGGAGAGTGGCATACTAGATATATTCCCTATTATAGTATCACTGTTAGAGGATACAGATCATCTGACACTTCCAAAGGTGATAAAAGCTTGCTTTCTACATCATCTTGTGACATTAAAAGTTCACTTCAAGAAATATTTCAGCAGCGATTTTCATAAATGCTCCTGGACCATCATTTCTAAATATAGAAGAGCAAGAACAACTTATTGAACTCACTTGTGATACATCACTGTAGAGTAAATTTAATGAAGTGTCTTTTTTGGAGTTTTGGATACATATTAGCAAGGACTTCCCAATGCTAAGCCAAAGTGCGTTGAAGATCCTGATTCCTTTTGCAACAACATACTTGTGTGAGACTGGATTTTCATCTTTGACAGCTATGAAGTTGAACTACCGTTCAAAGCCAAATGCAAACAAAGAACTTCGAGTGGCTCTATCTGCCATTCCTCCACATCTTGAGAAACTCATCCATCACACTGAAATTTTTAATTTAAATTTTTATTGCTCTTGTAATTCTTATTCACTGAATTGTAAGTAATGTTCATTTCATAGTTTTTGAATAAATGAAAATGTGATTAAGATAAAAAATTTGTTCCATATTTTCGTTATAATAAGTCAGGTTATTTTTGGTTTCTGCTGTGTAAAATCCTTTTAAATTGAGTTTGGTAAACACAATACGGAAAAAATATAAATTATGACCATTTATATTAATAACAATAGGCTCGAGGGCCTGATACTATTTTTCCTAGCGAAGGGAGTCCCCAAGAAAAAAAGTTTGAAAACCACTGGTATAGAGGGCTGTGATTTTTTAAATGGGCTGCCACATGAGTTTTCACACCATTGCCATTGTTTTGTATGTCTAAATGGTTTTTGTCATTTACTTGCTACTAAGAATGTCCGAAGTAAGTATTTTTGCTGTTTTATGTTCCTTCCATATTTACAAACAATAACGGCAATTTCTAAAACTCATTTTACTTCTAAAGTTTTCTTTCAATTAGTGGAATGCATGTGTCCCAGTGAACATAACGTGGACTTGTAGTGCGTTTATGTTGCGATATTGTAGTACTCACATTTCAAAGAAATGCAGTGTCTTCTGTAAATTTTTGTGCTAATATAAGCACAGCATGTGGTTTACAACAGTTAACTATAATTTTCATTACAGAAGCTGCAAGACAGCAAAATCCAAATTTTTTTATTTTTACTGCCAGATCAGCCGGCAGACTCAGAAATTGAAGATTATGACGATGATGTTTACAAAGACATTTCATTTTGTGATCATTTGTGTACTCCAAGCACCTCACTAGAAATGTGGACAGACAGTTCTGAATGATGAAACTGCAGACTCGACAGATTCTGATCGGGATGATATAACAAAGGTTACAGCAATGAAAATTTTGCTAACCTCAGTAAGAAAGATGCTAAATGCTCAAGTAACAGAAACACTAAGCACTGCTTGGGATCCAAACAAGAAGAGTTTAAATTGTGGTGCCAGTGACCACAAGTCAAGTGATTGCAACCACAAGAGCAAAGGAAAGAGGCTTCAGCTGCAACGAGTTTGGTTATGTCTTTTGAGAAAGCACAAAGGAGAAGAAGAATAAGAATCAAAAGATGACAATGAATGCAAACTCTCCTAGAGTATTAACAACTGTATTTTTAAAAATGTCCTAATAAGTAACCAGAAAATCAATGCGCCAATTGACTGTGACAGTCAATTTATTTCAACAAACGTTTATGAGATTGTGAATGCTCTCAAGTTTGCAAGATACAGATACAGTCTTGATAGGATTTAGGAAAAACTTTGCATCTCCATAAAGGTACTTGACAGGCATTGTTGATATTGATGATGTAGAAATTAGATGTCTAGTGGTAGAGCACGTGGCTGGAAATGGGATCGAATCCCGGCTGGGCCTTTTTTTTCTCTCTGTCTTTTACTCTAGCACTCTCATCTCGGTGATGTGGGTACACTCATTTCGAAATATGACGACAATTTCAGACTGCCGATTTTTGCTTTGCGTAGATTATCAGACGCAATTCACAGTCTTAATGCACTGCAAATTCTTCAAACAACAGGCTGTGAGTTAATCAACTCTGAAGTATCATAATAAATATGACCAGTGAGACTTCAGTAATTTCCCTGCAATCATTTGAAAAGAACTACATAGAGAAGACATGTGATTCTGAAATATGTGGTATTTTATTGTTTATGCTACAAATGTTTTCCGAAAAACTGCTTCAACAACTTTGCTTTGTGGCAATGATGAAGTAATCTGCCATAAAGAGTCCATGACAAAGAAATATGGGACAGTGCATACTACACTTAAGAAACGGAGAGCTGCAACAGCCATGGCCATTTTGAAACTCTGTGAATGTTGTGAAATGGCAAACACACAAAATGGACTCTGTGTTCAATGTTTGAACTTAAGTAGACTCTCCACTGGAGCTCCAGAGAGGAGAATATCATTGCCAGCAGTGTAAGTATTTGGGTCAGCAAAATGGATTCAAAGCATAAAGTTCTGAAAGCCCAAGGCAGCATTATTAAGGTAATTGCCACAGCTGCTGGTGTGAGACAAGTAGATGTTGCTCAAATGCAAATGGAAGAGTGCCAAAAATGTAAAGATATGGACATCTTAATTGGAGAACTTAAGATTACGCTTCAGACTTCAGGCAATTGCAGAAAAGTTCAAATTTTGACCCTGGCATCAAGTAGCTGGACTATTGAAAAAAAGGCTAAAGAATTTGCTATTTCAACTAAAATGGTGAAGAAGACTAGGAAACTAAATATGGAAGAAGGGATTTTGGCAACACCTGCAAACCAAATAGGGAAAAAGCTCAATGTTGAAGTAAAACAAAATGCCCTCACCTTTTTAAAGATGAGTTTTCTCGTTTATGACCTCGCAAAAAGGATTGTGTTGCAGTAAGAATAAATGGGGAGAAGATTCACAAGCAGAAATGCCTGTCCATTGCTTATTGTAAGCAGTATGGAAATCTGCTGAGATTCTCTGAATTTTGTGAGCTCAGGCTGGAATGGTGTACTGCAGTTGGTGATTCTGGATCACCTTCAATAAGTATATTTGCAATTCATCAAAATGTCAGATTAATGTTGACCTCAGCAACATCCATCCAAGGTGACTACAAGAATTTGATGAAAAAAACTGTATGCAGTTTGGAATCAAAAGATTGTATGCTGCAACGTTGTGAGGAATGTCCAGGAAAAATGCAACTACAGGTTTTTCTTTTAAAGACGATTACACTGAAGAAACAGTGGAATACAAGTAATGGTCCATACTGACAGACACACATTAGAGACATGTCAGAGAACTGTATTTCATGGAGACACTGATTTTGAAAATTACCTGTTTAAGACACCATCACTTTGTGTCAAAACACCAAAGTTTTTACCTTAAGCAGCTAAAAAGAAATCTTGCAGAAAATGAATTAATTATATTGGCAGAGTTTGCTAAGAAGTATTTATTGTTGTTCAAGATGCAGCGCACGGATTTTGTTGGAAGAATAGTCAGGCCACCATTTGTTTTCTATTTTGGTGGTGAAGACTGTCAGAGTATTAGCATTTGTAGCTTTAGTGATGGTCCGGCTGCTCAGTATAAGAGTTTAAAAAAATTTTATCAATTTATGTCTGCATGAAAAGGATTTTGACATCACAGCCAAACGAAATGGATTTTTTGGAACAAGACATGGTAAATCGCCTTGTGGTGACATTGAAGGAACAGTAAAAAGACTACCAGACCACACTAGTCTGCAGAGCCCCTTATGTAACCAAATATTGACTCCATACGATTTGTTCAAATTCTCTGATGATAGTAGTCCAGGCATAAAGTTTTTTTTATGTACCAAAGGAAGAGATTGGAAAAGATCAGCCTGATCAAGAAACAAGTTTGCCATGGGACATACAATATCTGGAACAAGAGAAAATCATCAGTTTCAGCAACTTAATTGCAATCAGCTCAGAGTAAGCAGAGTTTCCAGTGATGCTTTTGAAGCAGATGAAGAAATTACAACAATCCCAATTGCAAGTTTACAACCAGGACAATATATTGCATATATGTATGACAATTTTTGGTGGGTTGGAAGCATGTGTGAAGTTTCACATGAACAACAAGAAGTCCTTATCAGCTTTATGCACCCACACAGTTTTGCTTGTTCCTTCCATTGGCCAACTGCTAAAGACACCTGCTGGATTCTGGAGTAACATATTTTTGTGACTTTAGATGCACTATCAATATCATCATCAGAAAGACAATAGAGTTATCCACAATCTGTCCTTGACAAAATTGTAGAACTGTTTAACCAAAAATGGTACTGACTCTTTAGTATTTTTGTTTTGCAAATTTGCTGTTGTGTATTATATTTGTTTTTATCATATGCATCAATTTAATGTTTGAAACCGATTTATATCCTGGAATAAAAAAGTTAATTATGGGACTTAATGAGCAAAATATTTCACTTTTCTATCTTCTCGAAGTGCTAAAATTATAGCTTTGAAAGCTTAAGGAGCTTTTTCCAGCTGTGGCAGGAATAAAGGCTTGAACAAGACACAGTGAGATATTGCCCCCCCCCCCCCCAAAAAAAAAAAAAAAAAAAAAAAATATTTGCACGTAGAAAATATTGGTCAACTTTGCAGATGCATATCTTTTCATCTAGGCATCCAGTGTTAATTAAATTTGATCCATATGTAGACATCACAGGTAGGAATAACTATCTGAAGTTTTGGAGTGACTGGTTCACATGAAAAGTAGCGGTGGTCAGTCAGACCTCTTTCAAGAATCAAATACAATAGTAGATGCAATTTACTAGCTGAAGTGGGTGTGTACTGAAAAAAGGCTCCCTGTATGTGAACTCAGAATGGAAGTGTCAGTCATGAACTTTCCATATACTGAATGTGGCTTGAATTATTGATGGAAATTTTGTGCCTCTCCATATTAGTGAAAATTCAGTGAGTGAGGGTCTGCCAACAGACGTACTGGGAGTGCAGCCTGAACCAAACAGTTGTGGAAAATTGGTGAATGAGAACATTCAGCTATATTTATCAGTGCTGAACCTGTGAAATAGTTAGGAATTTAAATTTTGAACATGGAGCTGTTTCTTATGGTATTCTGTCTCCTGATAAAATTTCATCTATATTTGAAAGCCACATCCATTTACCGAGAAGTAATTTTGTGGAAAACGTAGGACAAGAGGTATATACCTACATAGACCAATTGCGTTGTGAAACACTCAAAAGGAAGATCTCGGTATGTCGAGGTGTTCATTCTACCATCATTTGGTTTTGCATTTCCATCAATTGCAGTGATAACAAGAGGACTATATATTTGTAAATGAAGTGTGTGAAGTTGCCACAGAAATGTGTTCAGATTTTGTGTCACTTTATCATTGAACAGTTCCATATTACCATTACACCTAACGCAAGAAGTCTAAAATGACTTTGGCAAACTGAAGAACATTTCATGAATTTTAGTTGCAGTAGGTTGCCATGTAAGAAGGAAATCTTGTTTATCTGCACTTGCCGTGCTTTCAAGTTTGCTGTTTACTCTGATGCAGGGCAATCCCTGGTCTGACTCGACAACACAGTGTGCACTGTGATTGATTAAAGTAGAGGGATACATTGCTTTCCCTTGATTGCTCACTGACATGTTTGCTGCCATATACTTGAACATAATTTGAATACTGCAAATTTCCTTGACAGGGAAAAGTTTCTGGCTACACAGCAGCACAGTTTTGGAAAGCATCACTCATACGAAACTCAACTTGGCCTTTTCTCACATGAGATCCTGTGAACAATGGATGAAGGGCTCCAACATCTTGGGCTGGGCATTCTGACTTGCTGGAAACTGTTGTCATACGTGTGTGAAGTCTGCTTGCTTGTGTGTGTGTGTGAATAACGTGTGTCTCTCTTTTAATGATGAAGGCTGTGGCGAAAGCTTTATGTAAGTGTCTTTAATTGTGCCTGTCTGCAACTTGATGTGTCTTCTTTATGGTAAGTAACAATCTGTCTTTTCCTACATTGTTGACATTATAATTATTTATGACATGTTGGTTAAATACTGATTGAAAGGAGGGAAGGAGGGAAGGAAGGAAGGAAGGAAGGAAGATAAGGGCCTAACATCCTGTTGACATCAAGGTCATTAGAGATGGAGCATAGGTTTGGACTGTGTAATGGATGGGTAAGGAATCCTCTCAGTGTTTGTCTGGAACGATTTAGGGAAATCATAGAAAACGTAAACCTGGATGGGTGGACGTGGGGTTCAAAAGTTGTCCTCCTGATTGCTGCTTTTATTATTTTGTGCTTCATTACTTTTACCTGTAGACAAAATAATGTAAGAGCATGGAAGCTGAGAGTGAAACAAAATGTGATGTTATATGGACATTAATTACAATAAACTTCAAACTATTTGTTGTAGCATTGCTGTATCTGCTAGCTGATTCAGAGGTGCATGTTGCAGACGACTTCAAACAGAATATGAATGTAACATCATAAAAGTTCCATGCTAGCGAGATCAGAGTTGGAGGCAATTACCATTTAATACAGCAGTAGACTGGAAATGTTATATATCGGTGCAAAGGGTTTTACATCCAACTTTGAGAATATATTCTTTGAAAAATTCAGGACTTTCCATATGATACACATTGCATTAGTGATGTGAGTGATAAGCAATAGAACATTCAATTGACTTTGGAACTGGAGATATTGTATGGATTTGTAAATTACCTATTCATTCAAATTACCATTGTACCAGAACAATGAAAAGTATTTTGCAAAATTAATTGACAAAAAACCAGTTTTCTGTTTTCTGACCTCTGTTGGAAATTTGGATTTTCTTAGTTTTCATTAATACAATTACTCTTTTACTATCGGTAGCTGTTGGTGCTTACTTTGGCCTGCATACATCATCTGCAACCCATGAAAACATTTTTATTTGGTGGTATAATTTGTTTTTTATTGGTGTGCATCTGCATTTTATGGCAGGACTCCTGTATAGTCCAATTATGGTGTGTGCTGTGTGAAACCGTTTTGAAAGAAAAGTTATATGAAAACATGTAGATGATTCATCTAGAGTGCTTTGTAGAAGTGTACTGTTCAAGGACCATGTGATTCACCTTACAAGAACAATGATTATTTGGAATGTTTTTTCACATCAGTGTTACGATAGAGATATGATTTTCATTTTTGTCACTTTTTGCCTAGATGATTGGAAAAACCACCTAAAAACCATAAACAGAGTGGCCTGCAGAACAGTGTTGAAACAACCTGGAATCAAACCCAGACAATCTCTGACTGCTCAGATCTGCCGCACAGTGTGCAGACATAGAAATCCACTGCCACACAAATATGTTGCTGGGGCTAGTTGACATAAGCGAAAGGTACACTCTGGTAAGTGATGAAAACTGATAAGGTAGGTCTTTAAAAACTAGTTACTGGAGTTGTTTCTTAAACCTGGTTTGTTCAGTCCATTTTTATTCCAAGGTCCATCACATGCTCCTAGAACAGTGTGCATTCTACAAAGCACTGTAGATGAATTGTCTGTATGTTTTCATGTAACTTCTCTCTCAAGGCTGCACACACCATGATCTGAACACACGAATCCTGGTGATGTCATATCCCTGTAGTGAAAATGATTTCCATTGGTTGTTTATAATTGTAGTCCTTACTTCTCAGTGAGAACTAATTTATTGGGATTAAAACTAAACTAACTCGGAAATGGTCTGTGGGCCTCCATCTCATGCTGATACCTGTTTTGGTTTTTCTGTTACTGACTTTTATGTCAGATCAAATCCAAAATGGAATACTTCAGTGGCCAGATATTACATATGCTGTTTCTTGTGCCAAATGGTGCATGTGCAGTAGTGCCAAATACATTGTCATGTCAGCTATGCACGGTTTTGACAAAATATAATTTCAAGGACAGGAAGCATGCAGTAACTTAAACATTTCATTTTATGTAATACTAGCAACACACCCTTACTTTGCACAGGTAACGCTAAGTATCTACAGAGGAACACCTTGTCTGGCATTGCAGAAATTTTGTTTCTAGGCCACTGTGTGATTAAAACTCAGTATTAAGTAACTGAATATCATTACTTTCATAGAACTTAAATGATTTAAGCAACATACACAAGGATAACTCGCAGGAGGTGTGAACGTTATTTGTTGCATATTTAATTGGCATCTGGAGTGAGATTTCATGGCAATGTTTGGAGCTGGGGGCTACTGTGCTTCCTCATCCACCTGCAGCAACAGTTCAGTGCAGACTGCTGTCACTTGCTGGCACAAGTTGTGGCAGTACTGTTGCTACTGCAGTAATGATGTGTTTTTCTGTCCCTGGGCACATATAATTCCACTGTAAAAATAATTTTGTTTTGTGATGGGAAACAAATTGATGATATGAGTAGTATTTATTTGGACTGACACCAGCTATATATAACAAAAACGAAGTTGCGTATGTTTGTCGAAACACCAGACAAAATGCAACTGATGACTCATAGGAGGGACATCCTGTTTATCCTTCTGAATCTGCTTCGTGTATTCATCCCTCAGTCTCCCTTTGCTATTTTTACCCTCCACGCCTCCCTCCAATACTAAATTGGAGATCCCTTGATGTCTCAGAATGTGTCCCACCAACCGATCACTTCTTCTAGTCAAGTTGTGTCACAAATTCCTCTTCTCCCCAATTCTATTCAGTACCACCTCATTAGTTACATGATCTGCCCATCTAATCTTCAGCATTCTTCTGTAGCACCACATTTCGAAAGCTTCTATTCTCCTCTTGTCTGAGCTATTTATCATCCGTGTTTCACTTCCATACATGGCTACACTCCAGTAAATACTTTCAGAAAGGGCTTCCTGATACTTAAATCTATTCTTGATGTTAACAGATTTCTCTTCTTCAGAAACGCTTTCTGTGCCATTGCCAGTCTACATTTTATATCCTCTCTACTTCGACTATCATCATTTATTTTGCTCCCCAAATAGCAAAACTCATCTACTACTTTAAGTGTCTCATTTCCTAATCTAATTCCCTCAGCATCACCTGATTTAATGCAACTACATTCCATTATCCTCATTTTGCTCTTGTTGATGTTCGTCTTACATACTCCTTTCAAGACACTGTCCATTCTGTTTAACTGCTCTTCCAGGTCCTTTGCTGACTCTGACAGAATTACGTGTCATCAGCAAACCTCAAAGTTTTTATTTCTTCTCCATGGATTTTAATTCCTACTCCGAATTTTTCTTTTGTTTCTTTCACTGCTTGCTCAATATACAGATTGAATAATATCAAGGATAGGCTACAACGCTGTCTCACTCCCTTCCCAACCGCTTCTTCCTTTTCATGCCCCTTGACTCTTATAACTGCCATCTGGTTTTTGTACAAATTGTAAGTAGCCTTTTGCTCCCTGTATTTGACCCCTGCCACCTTCAGAATTACCGAGCGAGGTGGCGCAGTGGTTAGCACACTGGACTCGCATTCGGGAGGACGACGGTTCAATCCCGTCTCCGGCTGTCCTGATTTAGGTTTTCCATGATTTCCCTAAATCGCTTCAGGCAAATGCCGGGATGGTTCCTTTGAAAGGGCACGGCCGATTTCATTCCCCATCCTTCCCTCACCCGAGCTTGCGCTTCGTCTCTAATGACCTCATTGTCGACGGGACATTAAACACTAATCTCCTCCTCCACCTTCAGAATTTGAAATAGAGTATTCCAGTCAACATGGTCAATATCTTTCTCTAAATCTACAAATGCAAAAAGTAGGTTTGCCTTTCCTTAATCTATTGTCTAAGATAAGTCGTAGGGTCAGTATTGCCTTGTGTGTTCCAACATTTCGATGAAATCCAAATTGATCTTCCCCGAGGTCAGCTTCTACCAGTTTTTCCATTTGTCTGTACAGAATTCGTATCAGTATTTTGCAGCCGTGGCTTATTAAACGGATAGTTCAGCAATTTTCACACCTGTCAACACCTGCTTTCTTTGGGATTGGAATTATTATATTCTTCTTTACATCTGAGGATATATTGCCTGTATCATACATCTTGCTTACCAGATGGTAGAGATTCGTCATGATTGGCTCTCCCAAGGCTATCATTAGTTCTAATGGAATGTTGTCTACTCCCGGGGCCTTGTTTTGACTCAGATCTTTCAGTGCTCTGTCAGATTTTTCATGCAGTATCATATCTCCCATTTCATCATCATCTATGTCCTCTACCATTTCCATAATATTACCCTCAAGTACATTGCCCTTGTATACGAGGGTCACTCCAAAATAAATGCACACTATTTTCGTAAAAATGCAGTTTTCATTCTGCATGTGTGAAAGTTTTACAGTTGTAGATACATTCTTCCCGCTTGTTTTCAAACTTAGTTCAACCTGTTCCCGTGAGTGGCGCCGTGACAGCATGTCTTCACGATGGCTGCTACAGTTGACGTTCGTCAGAAGCAACATGCTGTCATACAATTCCTGTGCTGTGAAAACGAGACAGTGGGAAACATCCACAAGAGGTTGAAAAACATGTATGGAGATGCTGCTGTTGATTGCAGTACAGTTAGTCTGTGGGCAAGCAGGTTACATGATGAAAGCGGGGAGGGCAATACTGAGGATTGTCCTCGCAGCGGCAGGCCTCATACTGCATACACTCCAGGCAATGTGCAGAGAGATAATGAATTGGTGATTGTTGACAGACGTATCACAGTGAACGAATTGCCACGCTATGTTGGGATAGGGGAAGGAAGTGTTTGCAGAATACTGAAAGTGTTGGCGTTATAAAAGGTTTGTGCCAGGTGGGTTCCCAGGATGTTGACAGTGGCTCACAAAGAAACAAGAAAAACGGTATGCAGCAAACTTTTGGAACAGTACGAGAATGGTGGAGATGAATTTCTTGGAAGAATTGTGACAGGTGATGGAACATGACTCCATCATTTTTCACCAGAGACGAAGAGGCAATCAACGGAGTGGCATCATGCAAATTCACCCAAGAAAAAAAATTCAAAACCACACCTTCTGCTGGAAAAGTTATGGCTACGGTGTTTTTTGATTCCAAAGGACTCTTGCTTGTGGACATCATGCCAAGTGGAACCACCATAAATTCTGATGCATATGTGACAACACTGTAGAAACTTCAAGCTCGACTGAGTCATGTTCGACCACATTGGAAAAAGCAGGATGTTTTGCAGTTGCATGACAATGCACAGCCATGGACAACACTGAAACACCCGCCTTACAGTCCTGGCCTGGCTCCATGTGATTATCATCTCTTTGGGAAACTGAAAGACTCTCTTCATGGAACAAGGTTTGAAGATGATGACTCCCATGTGCACGCTGCCAAACAGTGGCTCCAACATGTTGGTCCAGAATTTTACCGTGCGGGTATACAGGCACTGGTTCCAAGATGGCATAAGGCAGTTTAGAGGGATGGAAATTATGTGGAGAAATGAAAATATTGTTCCTAAAGGATGTATCTACACACTGTAAAACTTTTAAACATGTAGAATAAAAGATGGATTTTTTAAAAAAATAGTGAGCATTTCTTTTGGAGTGACCCTCGTAGACCCTCTATGTACTACTTTCACCTTTCTGCTTTTCCTTCTTTGCTTAGAACCAGTTTTCCACATGAGCTCTTGATACTGATACAGGTATTTCTCTTTTCTCCAAAGGTCTCTTTAACTTTCCTGTAGACTGTATCTATCTTACCCCTAGTGATATATGCCTCTAAATCCTTACATTTGTCCTCTAGCCATCCCCGCTTAGCCATTTTGCACTTCCTGTCTATCTCATTTTTGAGACTTTGTATTCCTTTGAGCCTGCTTCGCTTACTACATTTTTATATTTTCTCCTTCCATCAATTAAATTCAGTATCTCTTCTGTTACCCAATGATTTCTACTAGCCCTCATCTTTTGACCTACTTGATCCTCTGCTACCTTCACCATTTTATCTCTCAAAGCTACCCATCTTCTTCTACTGTATTTCTTTTCTCCATTCTAGTCAGTCGTTTCCTAACAATCTCTTTGAAATTCTCTACAACCTCTGGTTCTTTCAGTTTATCCATTCACCCCCCCCCCTCCTTGAAATGCCACCTTTTTGCAGTTTCTTAAGTTTTAATTACAGCCCATAGCCAATAAATTGTGGTCAGAGTCCACATCTGCCCCTGGATATGCCTTACAATTTAGAACTTGGTTTCTAAATCTCTGCCTAATAATTATATAATCTATCTGAAATCTTCCAGTGTTTCAGGCCTCTTCCACGTATACAACCTTATGTCATAGTGTTAGCTATGATTAAGTTATGCTCTGTGCAAAATTCTACCAAGCGGCTTCCTCATTCATTCTTTACCCCATGACTATTAAATTTTCATCTCCCATAACTGCCTGAGTAACTTCTTTTATCACATCATACATTTCATCAATCTCTTCATCATCTGCAGAGCTAGTTGGCATATAAACTTGTACATAGTAGCTTACCTGCACTCCTATTTTTTTTATTCATTATGAAATCTACTCCTGCATTACCCCTATTCGATTTTGTATTAATAACACTGTATTCTCCTGACCAGAAGTCTTGTTCCTCCTGCCACTGAACTTCACTAATTCCCACTATATCTAACTTTAACCTATCCACTTCCATTTTTAAATTTTCTAACATACCTGCCCCATTAAGGAATCTGACATACCACACTCTGATCTGTAGAATGCCAGTTTTCTTTCTCCTGATAACGACGTTCTCCTGAGTAGTCCCCACCCGGAGATCCAAATGGGGGACTATTTTACCTCTGTAATATTTTACTCAAAAGGATGCCATCATCATTTAACCATACAGTAAAGCTGCATGCCCTCGGGAACAATTACGGCTGTAGTTTTCCCTCGCTTTCAGCCATTCGCAGTACCAGCACAGCAAGGCTGTTTTGGTTAATGTTAAAAGGCCAGGTCAGTCAATCATCCAGACTGTTGACCCTGCAACTACTGAAGAGGTTGCTGCCCCTTTACAGGAACCACATGTTTGTCTGGCTTCTCAACAGATACCCCTCCGTTGTGGTTGCACCTACAGTACGGCTATCTGTATCGCTGAGACACGCAAGCCTCCCCACCAATGACAAGGTCCATGGTTCATGGGGTGGGGTGGGGGGGGGGGGGATTAAATACTTCTGTGATAATCGGATTACAAAATTGGAGTATAGACAATCCTACACTTGGTGAATATTACATAGAAATATCAATAAAAGAATATATAAAGTAACAGATAAACAGGGTTGTTGACTGTGAGAATACACAAAATTTTACAATGCAATCAAAAAATGTAAGCATGTAAATTACAAGCTACAGAGCAATCTATGAAATTCAAATCAGTCAAGCCACATCTGATGAAAATACACATTAAAATAAATTAATATGAAGAAAATACAATTTTTAGGAGTGAAAGAAAATATAAAAGGAAAATAGAATTTGTAGATGCAAAACATCTAAAATTTTATGCATGTGCCACAATCTAACATTTTTTTATGAAGGAACATTGCATACATCTAAAGATTTACACATTAGTTACAGAAATATGTCATCCAAATGTCTATGCAATCACAAAATGAAATTAAAATTCTGTTCATTATACAGATAAAAAATAATGAAGAGATACGGTGGGAACCTATACTTTAAGAGATTGATTAAAAATATTTCGTCAACATTACTACATTATTATAAGACCAAATAAAAAGAATACCAATCAGCACACTGACAAAAAGAAATAAAAAAAGAAAAAAATACTCAACTGTAAAATCGAAATACAGAGAAGTAATCATATCATACGACAATTTTTTTTTTTTTACAATTGACAAAACCGAGAATACAATGGGAAAAAATAAGAGAGGGCTTTTAACTCTGACCATAATTCTGTTGTAAAAATAATATAACAGTGAAAGTAATAAAATATTGTGGGGGCATTTATAGGAAGGGGATAAGGGAAAGGAATTAAATGTATGATAAAACTTATAAAAGTCATCATGTCAAAAATTAAAACAGTCATAAAAAGTTACAAAAGTGCAGAACTAAGGACATAGCCCCCGCAAAGCTATGGAAGTTGTAGAAGTGATAAAAACAGACACCATAATAATTATAGCCAGTCTAACATTAATGGTATTTCATATCAAAAGTAAATAAAAATAGAACACGAATGCTAATGTATAGTATCCAATGAGGGTTAATGAGCAGAAAGCCAAACCCATTGATGACAATATTTACATTCAATCATGATACTAACCATAAGCTGGGAATTTGGTTAAGAAAAGGTCAATTATGAAAAGAACAATATTAATATTACATCAAGTTAGTAATTGGGAGAACAAAAATAAAGAATAAAAAATGAAAATCAAATAAAGGAACACAGAGAAGAGGGAGGTGAGGAAGAGAGGTGAAGGGTTAAAAGGAAGATGCAATATTTGTGCGTCAAAGACTGTAGATTAAACAACCATAATGTTTGGTTTGCAGTGATGACAAATAAAATAGATACATGAATTAAAAGTAAACAAATTCAATCGTTATTCATCCCATTAAGTATCATAAATTTAATAAAAGTAAGAATTAAAATATAAGGTATAGCCATTCAGGATGATAATAAATCAAAGTAAAACATATATGTAAAAAAGCCGTCTAGGCTAAACAAGAAAGTGGGTAATGGAAAGGGGGGATGAATGGAGGGCTCAGATGAAATAAAAAAGGGGGGTATAATTGAGGAAAGTTGTGGTTTAAGAAGGTCCACTCAAATATTTAAAACTTTGTAAGTCTTATCATACATCCTATGCCTTTCCCTTACCTCCTTTCTATAAACGCTCTCACAGCCCCACAATATTTTATTATTTTTGCAGTTATATTACTTTTACAATATGTTGAAGTCGGGGTTAAAAGCCCTTCTCTGTATTTTGATTTTACATTTGAGTATTGGTTTTTCTTTATTAATTTTGTCTGTATTCTAGTTGGTATTCCTTTTACTTTGTCTTATAACAGTATAGTAATGTTGATGAAATATTTTTAACCAATGTGTTAAAATGTAGGTTTATATCATATCTCTTTGTTAATTTTTATCTGAATGATGAACAGAATTTTAATTTCAGTTTGTGATTGCATAGACATTTGGATGACATATTTTTGTAACTAACATGTAAAAGTTTAGATGTATGCAATGTTTCTTCATATGCATAAAATTTTAGATGTTTTGCATCTACAAATTCTATTTTCCTTTTGTATTTTCCTTCACATGTAAAAACTGTATTTTCTTCATATTAATTTAATTTCATGTGTATTTTCGTCAGATATGATTTAGTGATTTGAATTTCATAGATTGCTCTGTAGCTTGTAATTTACATGCTTACATTTTTTTATTGCATTGTAAAATTTTGTATATTCTCACATTCGACAATGCTGTTTATCTGTTACTTTATATTTTATTTACCAGCCAAAAGGTGCTACAAATGAACCAAAATATATTTACAGTTGGTGAACAAGTGGCAGGGAATAGGTAACTGTAGGGGCATAGATATTTGCTGAAGGATGTGAGGCTCCTGTGGGAAGTGGAAATAAAACTTCTGGCGCACAACTACATTGCAAGTGTGGAGAATGTGATGTTGCCTCCTGTCAGAATGAGAGTTGTGATTACGTCATGTTCCAACATGATAGCTCGCCCATTCATATGTTAGATGTGGTTAAGTGGTAGCTCGATGACCACAGAAATGTTACTATATTGAAATTGCAACCCAAAGGAGTTGACATAAACCCAATCAAGAATATTTTGTTTGAAACAGTCAGAATAATAAAGGGAAAGGGACAGTCACTGCCTACTTACCGCATGCATTCTGATGCAATTCATGATGCTTGGAAAGCGTTACTTAAATGCTCAAGATATGTCACTAGAGTTGTGGACTCAATGACCAACAGAAGGGTCATTGTGGAAGGCAAAGGCGATTCTGAATGCCATTAGCAGAGGTATTTATTTTCCTGAGAGTTTAGCTTGTGATGACTAAGCAGTGCTGATTCATAAGACCCACTGCTTCTCTGCCACAGAAATGTGGAGCTTTTTGAGAGATGATGAAGTTCTTTTGAGTCCCGTGAGTTGCCCACAAGAAAATGTTGTGATTATTACTTTACTTCATTTAATTCATGTGTTCTGACATTCTAATCTACTATTTCATTTTATTATTATGTGTTTTTTTATCAACAAAAGAGACTAATATCAAGCTTCAAGATAAGGAATAAATGGAAAACCTTAATTCAGGAATACACTGTTCAACAGGTAACATTTTGAGCAACATCTGATGTACTCATAGTACAACTGAAGAAGCAAATTGAAAAAGAGATTATGGAATGAACAGGCTACTCTGTAAAGGGCGGTGAAGGTCATAAAAAATTTTTATAAACAGGTAGAACTATTATTGATGGTGAGAAGCCAGAGTAGATACAACACTTTTAATTCTGAGTTATTGTGAAATTTATATATAAATTTTGCAATGCAGAATTTTAGTACCTAGTACACACGTCAGCAATGTATTGGCTCTGTTTAATTTTATTCTCACTGATGACATTGAGACTACATTCATGCTCGGTGTTGATTTCAGCCTGCCTTTCTCGGTCTGGCCCATATGGGCCATGGGCTAACCTAACTCCTAGAGCTGAGCGCAGCCCACAGATTGGGGCCAGCCCACACAATAAGTTGATGCTGCCCGACAGTGGCGGCCTGCGTCTTGTGCTTTCCCAGCACATCAGACTGCGCACTGTGGTTACCTCACTGGTCGAGCTTATCTATGCTGTGTCATGTGTTTGCTCGTCATTATAAGTGAAACTTGTGACCCATGTATGCAACACGGAGCTTTCAGAAACTTGCTGGGCATTAACTACAGTTGTTATCAGCATCATTAGGTGTTACTTACCAATGAAGCAGTGAAGGAAAAGTTGCTTAAAAAAGAATCCTTTCTTCATTCGAGGAAAATTATTTTGCTGTGCTTCATGCACAATCGAATGAATTTGTTGGTTTTGTACTGTGCTAAATTTGTGATGCTTGCCTTCATTGTTAGGCACAAATGTGTTAAAAGTGATTCATGGAGACATCCCACCAATATCTTAAAGATCGAAATAGGCTGTTACTACGAGGGTGGTTTGAAAAGTTCTCTGAAAGGAATAGAAAAAAAGTACTTACATCACTGAAACCTTTTTTTTTATTTTTCAAAGTAGTCTCCTTGTGGATTAATGCACTTGGTCCAGTGATGTTCCATTGTCTTGATCCCACCTCAAAAATGAGTTTCCTCCAGGCTTGCAAAATAGTTGTCAACTCCAGCTATCAATTCTTCGTTTTAAGTGAATCTTCGTCCACCAAGAAAAATTTTGAGTTTTGGGAAGAGATGGAAGTCTGACAGAGCCATATCAGGTAAATAATGTGGGTGTGGCAACAATTCATATCTTATTTCGTGTAATTTGCCATGGCAATGACATATATGTGGGCGTGCGTCAAGGGTCACGGCACCCATCTTGCAGATAATTTTTTCATTTCTAATTCTTCAGTTAAAATGTGATATATCCATTCACATTACATCTGGCAAATATGAGCAATTTCATGCACTTTCAATCGGTGATCCTCCATGACCATTTTGTGCATTTTTGCAATGATTTCTGGAGTAGTGACACATCTTGGGTGACCACTGCACGGATCATCATCTAAGCTCTCCCTACCAAATTTAAATTCATTTGTCCACTTGGCAACAGTTCAGTATGAAGGAGCAGAGTCTCCTCAGTGTATTCTAGAAATCAGCATGAATATCCTTTGCTTTCATACCTTTCTTTACGAAGTACTTAATCACTGCTCGAATCTTGATTCCCCCCCCCCCCCCCCCCCCATCTTTGCAAATCACTACACAGGACACACAACAACAGAGTCAAATCACCACCACAGCTCTCTTCCAAGAGCACTGATGTGGCACGTGTTTACAGGCAACAGTAAATGAATATCACATGAACATCTTGTGCTAGTGCTGATCTCTCATTGTGATTCCGAGAACTTTTTGAACCACCCTCGTAGTAGTTGCATTCAAGTCTGCAGGCAGGATCTACATTCCTGTGATATTATAAAGGTGAAGAGTTGAGGAACTTACATCAGAACCTTTTAGACATAGGCACACAGTATGCAAAATCAGGCCTCATAACTGTTAATGATGTTACTCATCTGTTAATGATTTCAGGAAATTTTTCGGAGGTACCTGAAAAAAATCAAAGCAGATATACAACAGGGAACCAAATCTTGCTTAGCAACCAGTGCTAGTGCCTCTGAAGAGGATTTGTGGCCTGATAAATAATACACTAAAACTGAATACATTACCTTTTTTGTCAGTATGTAACTCGAGAAATGCATTTGAAATCATGTGTTTTGTAAATACTAAATTTCATGGTGAAGATGTTAAATCTGTCTCAGTATTCAAGAAAAATGTTGTCTGAATTAGAAAGTTATGATATTTCTGTCACAGATTTAGGAGGTGCAACATTCTGATAGTCTGTGGCAAATTCCGTTGATGAAATCAGTGTCATATTTCTGGAACAGAATAAAATGCATTGATTAGAAGGCTGGAATAGGAAGCTTCTTACAGCTTTGATTACTTACTCTCAAAGTTTCAAGTTGTTAGTTACAAGCTTCAAGCAAAGAAGCACCCAAGACTCCATTTTGTTTTGCGTAAGATACAACAATATGTTTGCTCACTCCTCTGTTTCAGAAACTACACATCCAACATCATTGGAACTAGAGTTGTCGATATGTATTACTTCTGCTTCCTGGTTAGCAAGCATTTGTTGCTGCTAAAAAAAGATTGCTTTCAAGGTCTTATTTTATATTGTAGACAGATATCACACCACTCAAGTGGAGGACAGAATCTTTTCTGAACGAGAAGACTGAGATTTAGGAAGCACATCTTGTTACATCATTTTTGTGCCCCAGTATTCTAAATCTCAGAAATGGAACCCAGAAGAAAGACAGGAAATGCATAGTACTGTACACCAATTGTTTGGTACATTGAAGGATGGTAACTCTCAGTTTTGCTGTCAGTTGATGGACTAGCATTAGTTAAAGGAAATAAGTACTTTTCTGTGTCCTTTGCCATTCATTCTCTCATATTTCCTCCCCCCCCCCCCCCCCCCCTTTCTCTCTCTCTCTCTCTCTCTCTCTCTCCATTTACGTTATGTCCCTTTGAAGAGTGACTTTTGTATGTTATGGGGTTATGTGCTTTTTTTCCCACTTTCAATGAATGACTGTGGTTTGTTCCCCACAGAGCCAAAGAAAACCCAATCTGGCAATTGAGTAGACAACTTAGATAAACCTTTCAAGAGGAGCTGGGATATAAAAGATGAATTTTCTTGTTACTTAACAACAGCTTACTTTGAAAAGGAAGTTTCAGAACACTTTGTGACATTGTGAAGAATATGTCAAATAAGAGTTTCCCAGGCCCTTCAGATTACCTTGATCTGTGCTAATAATCTCCACGACAAGTGTGTCTGCAGACAGAAATTTTAGCTGAGTGTGGCTGATCGACAGTGAGAGAAGATCACTGATCTTTCCAAAAAATGCTGATGACCTGCTGATTCTGTATAACTTCTATTTAGTAAGGTTTATTCTGCAGAAACTGTGTAATTATCAGGAGTACTTTATTTAAATGTTGCAATTGTTTCTGCACAAAAACTTGTGGTGTCTGATGTTGTATTACTTTTATTTCTAAGAGTGACTGTAACAGCCAGTTGGCTTCACTTGGCAAACACTGATATTTAGTTTATAGTATTATTTACTTGAATAGATACAAAAATCTACTCAAGCAGCGGCAGTGTGTGTGTGTGTGTGTGTGTGTGTGTGTGTGTGTGTGTGTGTGTGTGTGTGTGCATTCTGCCGCCACTTGGTAAGTAGATTTTTTTATCTATCCAATTAAATTATCAATAATTGATTGTTTTTGTTATTTTATGGTATAATGCATTTACTTCAGGAAAAAGAATCCGATTGCCTGAATGTCAAAATAAAGTTCTAATATCTCTGTTCTTGTTACATTACTAAATAACACTGTTGGATTTTCATTTGCCCCCCATTCAGTTGGCTACCATCCTAGATTATAGCATATGATGTACTTAGTTTAATATTGAGAACAATGGTAGTAGGGCTTTGTGTACATGACCCAAATATAATTTAAAAAAGGGAAAAAACAAAGGAAACTGCATATTTCTCACTAGAGCCAGCTTTTATTTAGTTCCAGCCTGTTACTGTATCTGTATATTTCATAAGACTGTTTGCGATACTAACAACAATTACAGAATGTATTTACTGTGAAAAGATTCTTGTTATTATATGCCTTAATTTTCAAACAGCACAGTTCAGACATTCGTTGATGGGATTAAAGGTAATGTATTCTCTTAGAGAGGAGTCCCTGACAATCAGAATTGTAGGTTTGTTTATAAATAAATATTCTGGTACCAGTCACAATTTTTCTTTATTTACTTTTCGCACAACGCATTTCGGGAAACGATTCCCATTTTCAAGTGCATTTTTTGTGTGCATTAAGCCATTTCCATTGATGTTGTCAATGTGTGAGAGTCTGCTTCATTTCCTTGACTTTTATTGCAATATATACGAAACACGCAATTTTTTAGTTGGTTATTGATTCCTTTGGTGAAGTTAATGGTGAAATTTAGAAGAATCTGTACTCACAATTTTCTAAAGGTCCATTTGTGCAGACTCAATCTCTCTCTCTCTCTCTCTCACTCACACACACACACACACACACACACACACACACACACACCACACACTAAACATCACACACATCTTGTTGTACACTTTACACATCGAAAAATATCTTATATAAACAAAACAATTACAAAGATCTTCTTACAAGTAGTCCACAGAGATAACATTATAGGTCTTCCACAGATTATGATATTCTTTTGTACAGAGGTTATTTATCTTAACAATTTGGCTCATAAATTACTTGTATATTCTAGAGTCTGAATATGGATCATGGTTACACTTTATATTATGTATTAGTTTTTGTTGTAGTTTATTGGATGTAGAAAACACCATTTTTACTTTGTGGTTTTTGAAAATATTTGCAATCTTCTGTGATACATTGCCTATGTTTGGGATACTAGATATACATTTGTTTTTCTCTTTTTCTTCTGTCGTGCAGTTTGCACCTGGGTCTTTCTTCACTTTGTCTAGGATTGTGTCAACAATGGAAACTTTGTAACAATTGGCAGCTGCTATCTTTTTCACTGTGTTTATTTCTTGTTGCATGTTTTCTTGGTTCAATGGTATTTTTGTTGCCCTATGTAGCATTGACCTGTATGGTGCCTGTTTATAGGTATTTGGATGACATGAGGTTGCAGGGATTGAGGTGTCAGTCATTGTATTTTTCCTATAAATTTTGAATGTGCGTGTGTTGTTGTGTCTTGTAATATTTAGGTCCAGGAAGTCAATGCTTTTATTTTGCTCACATTCTACTGTAAATCTGATTTTCTCATGTAGATTATTGAAATAATTTAGAATGTCTGTGATGTCTTTGGTGTCCCCTTTCAAGAACAGTGTTGTGTCATCCACGTATATCCTATAAAATTCTATTTTCTTTAGGCAAGGTTGTTGGCTATTAAATAATTTTTGTTCTAGGTGATTTATGTGTATGTCAACTATGGTACCATATATACATGATCCCATTGCTAGGCCATCTGTTTGTTTATAAATGTTGCCATTAAAGGTAAAGTAGTTGTAACTTAGGGTTAACTGAAGGAGTTACATAAATTTGACAATATCTGTGTATGAAAGTTTCTTGTGTTGCGTAAGGTTCCTGTTATAGCTTCTTGTATGGGTATATTTGAGTAAAGGTTGATGATGTCAAGTGATATAAACTGCACATCTTGGGGGAGCTTTCTGGTTCTTAGTTCTTTAGATAGTATCATGCTGCTTTTTATGTATACAAGGTAACATGCCCGGAACACTCCATGTTCTACCTAGGACAAACAGGGCGAAATTTCAACAGCAGGTACACACAGCACATTAAAGCCTACACACACAACAAACACACTGCGTCAGCAATAACAGCACCCATACACAATACAGGACACCTGTTTGAAAAAACAGAGCAAAATGTAAACTGACTAAATAAGGGACATCAAATGGATTTGCTAGAAGAACTGGAGATATATTCACATTACAGAAAATATACAAGGTAACATGCCCGGAATACTCCATGTTCTACCTAGGTCAAACAGGGCGAAATTTCAACAGCAGGTACACACAGCACATTAAAGCCTACACACACAACAAACACACTGCGTCAGCAATAACAGCACCCATACACAATACAGGACACCCGTTTGAAAAAACAGAGCAAAATGTAAACTGACTAAATAAGGGACATCAAATGGATTTGCTAGAAGAACTGGAGATATATTCACATTACAGAAAATATGAAGGTAAAATTTTAAATGAAAAACTTGAAAGTGAATCAGTGAATTTCTACAGATGTTTCAATAGTATACTTAAATAAAAATAGTAAAACATAGAAATAAGCACAATTGTAAAATCGGGTCTGTACAAAAGCATACCATAATCTGTGGAAGACCTATAATGTTATCTCTGTGGACTACTTGTAAGAAGATCTTTGTAACTGTTTTTTTTTTTTTTTTTTTTTTTTTTTTTAAAAGATATTTTCGATGTGTAAGGTGTACAAGAAGTTGTGTGTGATTTTTAGTGTGTGTGTGTGTGTGTGTGTGTGTGTGTGTGTGTGTGAGAGAGAGAGAGAGAGAGAGAGAGAGAGAGAGAGAGAGAGAGAGAGACTCTGCACAAATGAACCATTAGAAAACTGTAAATACAAATTCTTCTAAATTTCACCACTAACTTCACCAAAAGAATCGCTAACCAACAAAAAAATTGCGTATTTCTTATATATTGCAATAAAAGTCAAGGAAATGAAGCAATCTCTCACACATTGACAACATCAATGGAAATTCCTTAATTCACACGAAAAACAGGCTTGCAAATGGGGATCTTTTCCCAAAGCACGTCATGCAAAAAGTAAATGAAGAAAAATCGTGACTGGTACCACAAGATTTATTTATAAACAAACCCATTGTTTTCACAGTCACAGGCTTTCAAAAACCATTTAACCATTTATAATGGATCAAATCAGATAATCGGAATTGTAATAATCAATTGATTCATAGTAGGAATTATGTAGCACAAAATGTGAATGAGTTATTCTCTCCCTGTAAGTCTCTGGACATTGCAGGCAGATGAAGGCACACCACAGCACAACCCAAGAGCTGCAAGTTCATTCAATAGCGGAGCACATGGTGCAGTGGACAGCATGCTGGTATAGTGAGCTGGCAGTGCCTTAATGGGCTGTCTCTGTCCATTATAACAGCTCACTGCCTCTGGCCCAGCTATCAACCCGGTGGGCCAGGCTGCGAGACACTGGCTGTGTGGGCAGAAACCAGCTCTGTGCATGCTCTTATTGAGACTGTTAATAAAAAGAGGAATAACACAACTGCCAGAACCCAAACTAGTGAACACAGGTGCCTAGTGGATACTGTCACTGAGTGAGGCCTAGGTTTATGTGTCAGCCAGTGTTTGAACCTAGCACCAGTCGGGTAAAACATGTTTCCACAATAGGTTGAATTGGCAAATCGAACAGCTGCTTTAACCAAGTTATTTTAGAGGATTGATTACTGTAGGCGGCCAGTGCTTTTATTGTGTGTTATACACACAGTGAATATTTGTGATATCTGCTCAAAAAAAAAAAAAAAAAAAAAGGGGAAACTGCCACTATTTATCTGCCATCAGAATAACACAGGAATCTGAAGGCCAGTAAATTTGGATCACATGCAAATGAAATTTCTTATGCTGATAATAACCATGTAAATGTTAGGCATGGTGATCTAGTGGTGAAGTGCATACCTGTCAGTCCAAAAGTAGCAGGATCGAATCCAGGCCAGACCTTGAAATTTTTTAGTTTGTCTTAACATGGGCTGCCACATCTCAGTGATAAGAATCTATGCCAGGAACGATACATGTTTGGTATTCAACATTGTACTGTAGGTCCCTTTTCCCTGGTAGGATCATTAGGATAGGTAATGGACATGTAACTCGCCAAAGTGGTGTCAAATTGAAAGGCAGGCTGTTGAACACCCTCTTGGAGGGTCCCAGACAATCATGCCCCATGCCTATTATTACTCTGAAAAAATATCTCAAAACATTTAATTTCATTTTCAAAAGGACTACAGTGAATTATTTGTGACATTCCTCTTTTGGCCAAACTCAAGTGAATTTAATGAAATTCTTATAACAGTAGTCTCTTGAAATGGTTTCTTAAATTTTGAATAATTTAATTTTTCAACATTCTGAGTAGCATATGACTCCATATAACTTCAAATACTTCAAAATACTAATTGTAAGTAAGTGAAATTTTGTGCACAGAAAGTACCCGTGAACAATTTCTCAGTGCTTTATGTCGGTGCCTCATTTGGGAATCTAAGTGCTGAATTAGTAAACAAATTGCTTTAATTTAATTAGAAAAGGTTTAAAACACCAATGAAAGTGAAATTAAAATAAGAAATTTCAGTTACTCTGTTGCGCATGTGTGAACATAACATGAAAACAAATGGACCAAGTAAAAAAAAAAAAAAAAAAAATGACATCTTTTATGTATATTTATGAATTATCCGTAAAACATGTGTATACTATTAATCAGAAGAACTGTGTTTCATCTCTTCTGAGGCAGTTATGATCTCGTGGAACACCAGTAGCATGGGTAATCACATTATTAAAAACCTAGGGAAATCACAATTTTCAGCAGAAAGCATAAAATAGCTAATTTACAAATCCACACAATATCTCTAGTTCCACAATCAATTGATTGTCCTACTGTTTATCAACCGCAGCATTAATACAGAGCATGTAGTAAGGAAAGTTCTGAGTTTCTCAAAGAATGGTTTCTCAAAATTGGCCATAAAGCCCATTACACTGAATATAAGCATAATGTGTCTGGTCTACCGACATATCAAATGGTAATCACCACCAACTATGCTCTTGTTATCATAGAACTTTTACGAGATTGCATTCATATTCTGTTTGAAGTCATCTGCAACATTCACCTCTGAACCCACTATCAGATACAGCAACACTATGGCAAATAGTTTGAAGCTTATTATAATTAATGTACATACACTGAAGCTTATTATAATTAATGTACATACAACATTACATTTCATTTTGTTATCAGCTTCCACCCACTTACATTGTTTGTCTATAGGTAAAACTAATGAAGCAAATCATAATAAAAGCAGCAAGTGACCAGGATGTTTAAATCAATATGGCACAGTGGTCCATCTCAAATGTCCTCAATGTCAACAGGACATTAAATCCTAATCTTCCTTCCTTCAAATCAATATGTAACTGACATGCCCTAATTAATATATAATGTTGAATTTAAAACTTGCAACTGGTTGTAACTTTCAAGTTTAACATGCTACACATTTACCAGAATACAGTATTAGTGTGCCAAGCACAACATTTTTAAAAATATAATGTAATTTTATAGATTAAAAATCTACTCACCAATCAGTGGCAGGAGAACATGCATATAAAGGTATTCAAATTTGCAAGCTTTCATGGCTAATGGCTCCTTCTTTTGGCGGAAGAGTTGAAGGGGAAGGAAGAGAGCTGAAGGAAAAGAACTGGTGAGGTTTAGGAAATGAGGACAGTTTGGAAAAGTTGCCCAGGACCCTGGATCTGGGCAGATTGTACCCGATGTAATGAGAAGGAAAGACTGATTGTTGGGGACCGCTGTGGTGAAGAAATGAAAACCTGAGAGCGTAAACGTGGAAAATAGGGTAACACTCAAAGACAGAGACTGCCACCAAAACATCATGCACAAGTTAATAAGAGAGGAAAGCTAAATGCATTGATATGATGTGATTGGGGGGGGTGGGGGGGAGGTAGGTCAGAAAATGTAAGATATAGAAAACTAAAATAGAGTGAAGAAAGGAATAGTTACTGTGAAGAAATTAACATAAATTGATGCCTGGTGGGTGGTGAGAACTAAGTACATGTTGTAACATCACTTTTCACATGCAGAGTTCTGAGAAACTGGTGTCTGGGGAAAGAATAAAGATGGCACATGTGGTGAAGCAGATACCCATGTCTGCATGACTGTCATATTTTAGAGCACGCTTTGCAACAGTATAGTGTGTGTTACCAGTACATGCCCTCTGCCTATGACCATTCAACCTAATTGATAATGTGGTGGTAGTTATGTCGATGTAAAGGCTAAACAGTGTTTATATAACAACTGCTGTATGACGTGTCATTTCACAGGATGCTCTCTCTTTAATAATATATGTTTTACCAGTTCCAGGGCTGGTATGGGTGGTGGTAGGATGATGCATAGGGCAAGTGTTAACATTGGTAATAGTCACAGAAGTAGGAGCCATAGAGTAGAGAAATGTGTGCAGGAGGAGCAAAGGGGATGACAGTGACATCATGGAGATTGTAAGGGTGACAAAAAGCTATTCTAAGTGTGGTGGGCAAATTGTAAGGCAGAATGTACCTCATTTCAAGGTATGGTTTTAGGAAGACATATCCATGTTGAAGTAGCTGATTAATACATTCAAGACCAAAATGGTAATGAGTGACAAGAGGCGCATCCTAAGTTGTGTTTTGGAGTGATCAGCAGTACCAGGATTGGATGTGATAGGGCATAAAATTTGCTTTTTAGCAAGGCTAGTGGGGTAACTACATCTAGTGAAGGCTTAAGTGAGAATGGAGGTTTTTGCTGTAAAGAGTCTGCATCTGAGCAAATACATTTTCTTCTAATTCCAAGGCTGTATGGCAGGGAATGCTTGACAGGGAAAGGCTTGCAACTGACTAAATGTAAGCACTGTTGTTTGTCAGTAGGTTTGATGAGAACAGATGTTTGTAGTTGACCTTGGGCGGGGTGAGGTCAACATCAAGGATAGTGGCATGGGATTGAGAACAGGACCATGTGAAATTTAATTGGTAAAATGTGTTTAGAGATTCCAAGAATTTAACAGCCAGTATGACACAGATGTGGATAAATAAGCACAAACATGCAGGCAACAGGTTAGTGTGGCCTTCATGTGGAAAGTTCTTGTTCACCCCTTATATTAAAGTATCTATAGACAAGACTCTCATTAGTGGTAACACAGCTAGTTCAGATTTGTAAAATCTGTGAAAGTGTTGAAATGTACTGGATATGACAATTAAAATGAAATCTTCGCTTTAGCGAAAACTACCAGTGATCAACCACACCAGATAGTTGTCACCATCTAGCACCTTGTCGTACATTTAAAAAATGCAATGCCTGAAAGGCAATAGAATGGCTGCCAGAATGAAGAAGTTTTTTAGAATGTATTCAAAGTACAAAGGAGATGCCACAGGAAGGGCACTGGTTTGGGCATTGGCCTCAGATGTTATGTAGACTTAAGAGGTACCATGTGTGCTCATGTGTCAAGCTGCAAGGGCGGCAGTGCGTTGGTGGTGGCCATATATGATCATACTCGAGGCCTGCAGGGCAGTGTCCGGAAGTGCCAACGTGGCCTACCGCACAGTATAAATATGGAAGTGGCGTAGCCTGTGGAGAGTTCAGTACAGACAGTGGTCCAAGAGGGACTTCTGTGTAGGTCAGGACTGAGTCCTGTACTTGTAGTATTCACTCTGGCTCTGCTTGCACTCATACATAGCCTCGTACCTCTCCCCAAGGGATTTTGCGTTCAGGAGTAGTGTAATTTCATTGAAATCATTACCACTTCTGGCTGAGATGAGTAATTTAAGATTGTAGTTATTCAAGTCTTGCCTTTGTTCAGTTATTTCCCAACCAAATTCTATAAGTATTTCCATTTTCCAGTTAGCAATCTCCATGTTAGCTGACTGGACTGACCTCCTTCAGTTTCGTTGTGTGTCTAGACAACTCGCTGGATGCGACATAGGGACTGTATTTTCTGGTTGGGGTTGGTCGTGGATTACTGTGCAGTTATCACTACACCAGTTACGGGAATAGTCTTTCAAATATCGAACGTGCTCAGCCCGATGTCAAGCAAAACGGCAGAATGGATTTGTGATCCTTTTGCTTTATTACACAGGCTAGCAGCAGAGTTAGGAGACAGGAGAGTAAAGGAGCTCCCAAGAAGAAGAAGAAGAAGAAGAAGAAGAAGAAGAAGAGGCCAGGACCAGCCTGGCAGACAGATGGCACCTGAGACTGGAGTGGTCATCCCAGGAGGTTGCCAGGGCAGTGCGGCCTCAATAGCAGTAGACAGACAGTGCCAGGAGTCAAGGAAGATGTTCCAGAAAGTGGTCAGGGGCGGCCAATGGCAGCACATGCACACGGACGATGGCTCGAGAGGCAGTCAGCAGCAGCCACAGTGGGTGGCATGGGTTTGCAGATGAAGCAGACAGCAGCGCAGATAGCACACAGTGTGGGGGCAGTCAGCAGCGGCCACAGTGCAGACGGACGCCTGAGGTTGCAGACGGTGGCAAGAGACAGCAGAAGGCAGACATCAGCAGAGGCGACAGCAGTGGCAATGGGCAGTGGCACCAGGGCAACACTTCGTAGCAGACAGAGCACAAAAGCAACAACAACAAAAAGCAACAGCAAAAGCAGCAGTGAGAAGTCGAATGGTGAGTTAAAAGACTAGCAGGCATGCCGTAAAACAGAGATAATATTTCTGGTGCAGGCTTTGATGTACCTGAGTCACAAAGTAGGCAATTTGTTAGTTTGGCAGATGTGCTAAAATTAATACTGCAATTGTTTGGTGCCACTAAGAACACTGAGTGAGTTCCTAGACAGTTGTGATCTTGGGTTTGAACTTATAGATCCAGAGGCAGCATGATACCCTTTGGAAGTTTGTTAAAACTTAAATAGTGGGATCAGCATGTAGCAAGTTATTAGTCAGAGATCTAAGCACCACTTGGCGAGATACGCGTGTTATATTAGCAGAAAACTATGCTAGTAGAAGGACCCGTGACTTCTAAAAAACTGTAAAAAATGAGGACTATTACGGTAGGACCCAGAATCCAAAGGAAATCTGTTGTGGGGATAAGGTACTGTTGTTCGATTAGAACGTGCGACTAGGCAATCGTGCAAGTTAGATACACAATGATACGAACAAAAGGTCCTAATGTTGTAATCTGTCTGAAGCAAAATAAACATGCAAAAAGACTGAATGAATTTACCAAGTTCCAAATATTGGCATCATACTGCTTCATTGGTGTTATACTACTTCTCAAGGTTGAACACGCCAGACAGGAACCGTACACACTAGTAACAAAGTGCCATTCGTCACTGGGATTGTATTATGACAGTATGGGTCGAGTAAAAATTTACAATGTTATGTGGAAAATTGTGAGTTACTTTTGCTTAATGAAACACAGAGAGAAATTAGAGTGCGGTGAGGTTCTCACCAGGCAAGCAGTTGGATATTGTAAAGACAGGTTGGCATTATTGAATATGAGTGCAAAGTGCCAAACTTATGGCAACTATGAAAAATAGTGAAGACACTGGGTGTGATTGGGCAGTTGGCATGGCAGGAATCCCATACAAAGAAATGAGGAATCTTAAGCTTTGTGTGGGAGATCAGTAAGATTCTGTTTGGAACCCTAGACAAGGGTGACGCCAGGTGCTTCAAGGCAAAGATAAATGTCTTAGAAGGACAATAGAAACAGCCACTCAAATTTTTGAAAGAGTGAGTGACAATAGTTAAAGCACCCTTGACTAGTTTTAATCATATGGTAAGCTCCATAACGAAAAATGAAGGAATTATCACTCATAGAATGAAGTAATTAAGCCAGCGCATAGTAGAATTTCAGACCAACACTGATCACGGGTTACAGTGAGCCATAATTTTGATCACTATCAACGAACAGCTGATGGACATTTTCAGTGAGCTAGAACAGAAATACAATAGGTCAATATCAGCAGTTGTCAACACTCAGAAAGGTATTCTGGAGCCACACCAGATCAATCAAGTCCCGATCATAAAGTATCTAGATATAATAAAAGATGACATCAAAGACAATTGGTTCCCTGTCAACCTTAAGGTAGACAAATGATACCAATTAATCAGAACCATTGATCAGGATGTTTTTGTTGCTGGAAACATCGTAAGTTATGTGTTAAATGTTCCGCTATTAGAGAATGACATGTATAACATCTACAAAATACTACCACTAGTGTCATAATTGGACAGAACGAGACATTTATTTACGTATATTGTCCCAGAGAAAGAGCTCCTGCTAACTGATGATGTGAAACACCAGTTTGCAAAATTAAATAACAAACAGCTACAGTGTAAGACAGTTAATCAGAGCGACTGATGACCTCAGCAGTTAAGTTCCATAGCACTCAGTTAATCAGAGCCCCAGAATATGCAAATAGACTTTTATGCTTTTGTTCACGTATGATCATGAGAACTTTGAGGCTAAGATACTGCAACCAGTGTGAGAAGTTCCAAAGGATTGTGTGCAGAAGCTAATAGTGTTAACTGAAAGTCTGTGGACACCATTAAGTAATAATGAAGACCTGTTTGTTTTACCAGTAGCCAAAGGCATTACTGTCATCTGCCATGATGCTCTGAGGCACAGGGAAGTTAAAATTTTCAGGTAAATGTCGTGGGTATATGGTTCAGGTGACGATACAGCATGAACATATAATACAAATAAATGATACCAGTAGTGATATTGTGCCAAACTTAAGCATGAAAATATACTGCTGCATAGTGAATAATGAAAGGAAGAATATAAGTGAACTTAAGCAGGAACTGCCAATACAGTCTACAGTTAGGCAGTTAGAGGACCTAACAGCTGCAGGACATAAGTTGGATGAGCTTCAAAGTGATATTGAATACCAGGAGAGAAGTGCCGTCAACAGCTTCTTGTTAAGTCATTTCTCTTTCTGGGTTTCATGGGCTCTGATGTAGTAATTATAGCAATATTATGTTGTCTAAGCAGATACTGTAATGTTGCCAAGGCTGTTTTAAATTTGCATGCAAAACAATGGATAAAGATTGTTGTAGAAAAACATTTGTTAAAAACACTAAATCGGTGCGCATAGAGGAATATAGTCAGGTACTGCCCTACGAAAAGCATGTGCAGAGACAAAGGAGAGAAAATTTTTGACAGATCTCTTGTGCATGATAGAGACTTAAGAAGTAGTGCTTATTGAAGTGTTCAGACTGCAGAATGATAACACTGGTAGAAAGTGGTCCAAAAAAAAAAAAACCTAGCTGAAGTGTTTCCTCTTTCACATACTGAAATTGCAATTACGTTTTGAAATGTTCATTGATGAATCAAGTGTAATTTATTGTAAAGTTGAAAAAATGTCTCATACTGTCAAATAAAATGTATCTTATTCCAAGTATTAGAATATGTAACTATGACATTGAGTGTGAAATGTAAAAGTGTGAATGTTTCTCTTACAGTAAAAGATAGATTTATATACATTTCTGTCATGGACAGTTGTAAAGCAATTATGTGTATCTTTTGGACATTATTGTAGAATGAATGTGTATGTTTCCTGATTAATGGAATAAAAATTGCGAAAAACTATGTATAAAAATTTGTAGTCGCTGAGGACAGTGCCTACAAATTTTTCCCTAAGAGGGGTGGGAGGGGGGGGGGGGTGTATCGCATATGCAAAAAAAGAATTGCAGTGCATTGAAGGCGACAGAACAGCAGCCAGAACAAATAAGTTTTCTAGAATGTACACAGAGTGCAAAGGAGATGCCACAAAAAGGGCATTCGTTTGGGTGTTGACCAGAAATGTTACGTAGACTCATGAGGTATCACATGTCGAGCCCTGAAGGTGGCAGTGACCATATATCGTTATACTTGAGGCCCCGCAAGGCACTGACCAGATGCACCAACGTGGAAGGGGCGTTGTGGCCTGCCACACAGTATAAATGCAAAGGTGTTGTAGCCTGTGGAGAGTTCAGTATAGACAGTGGTCCAAGAGGGAGGTCTCTGTAGGCCAGCCCCGGAACCTGGACTTGTAGTATTCGCTCTGGCTCTGCTCACAGTCATACTTAGCCGTGTACCTCCCTCCACAGGATCTTGCAATCAGGAGTAGTGTATTTTCATTCATGTCATTATCCAATTCTGGCTCAGATGAGCAATTAAAGATTGTAGTTATTCAAGTCTTGCCTTTGTTCCATTATTTCCCAAGTGAGTTCCATAACTCTTTCAAACTTCCCATTAGCCATCTCCAAGTTATGTGATTGGATGGACCTTCTCCAGTCTCCAATGTCATTGAGCATTTAGACTGCTTGCTGGGTGCAACAACCTGATAGATCCAGTGGGCAGAAATTACATGGCTAGTGCAAACATCTCTGTGTACAATGGCTCATAGTGATTCTTAACAAAGAATGTAGAACAGGAGCCCTTTTGTCTGCCCTAAGCACAGGTAAATGTTGTTCAGTAAATGTGCCAGTGTAGCACGCACCAAACATCAGTCCACTCATTCTTGTGTGATCAGAGTTACTTTAAGTACTAGCTACTGTCAATAATTTGTTTCCCATCACCTAGTTCACAGAATTCCATATTATTGCAACATCCACTTCATGTCGCAGGGGAAAAAAAAAGTGCAAGTTGTTACTACTGGCTGCAATGCTCATAGATAACTGTTTTCCTCTCAACTGCCGTTTTTTTGTCAGATACACTAAGTATGCATGAGATTGGCGGTATGTTGATAGCATTCTCTCTCCTAGCTTGTTATACTCTGGAACAGACAGTATAACTTTGTAGTTGAGTGTACTGACTGTACATGATGCATGTTTTTTTCTAATTTTTTCTTTTATTTGTGCCACTTCAACCAGTCTCCACTACAAACACCCGTGAATCATATACAGTATGTACATTGGTTGTAAACATATTACTTAAATTATGATGTGCTGTCTTAATTGCTGTGCGATGTCACTTCAGAGTCCAATTCAATATGGAACACACAGCATCTATGCCTCCAGGCAACATTCCTTCCATGCGCTGCTTACATCACATAAGTTACATGAAAGTCATGACGTTCAGTTACTTAACATTGTTCCCTGAAATTTATTCATAACTACACAGTGGCCTGCAAGCAAAATAAGCTACACCACACAAGTCATCAGGCTGTCGATACTCAGTGCTAACTGTGCAAAGCCGGCCAGGGTGTTAGTGAATTTGAAAATGGTAGTTTGGTACAATTTCCTAGTCCCAAGAAAGTTTTAATAAATGAAGACTGAGTAACTATTAGTAATTCTGAAAGTAAAGCTCATCTTATGTGAATCCAAAAAAAAAAAAAAAAATCAGACTTAGATACTGAAAGTTGTGTTAGTCATGAAACAAAGGAATATAGCGGAGAATTCTGAACTGTGCAGATGGGAATTAACCTTACAACATATTCTCCACTCCCAAAATCATCCTGGCCTCAGGTTACAGCAGCCTACTGTCTCCAACACCCTCCAACCAGCAGTTTCCACCTCTGTCCTATCACCTGCTTATTTTTGTCTCCAACTCTCTTTGTCTCCCTCCCTCTGCCAATGCACCAGCCCATCTTTCCACTTCCCTGCTCCTCTTCTTTTCCATTCCCTGTTTCCCCCTCCTTGTCCCACAGCTCTTGATGCTGCACCTTTTGCCAGTCCAGTCTCTGTGTGCTCCTTCAGAGCCAGTCCAGTCCCTGTGGGCTCCTCCAGATAGTGCTTTTCTCTCCCCTCACCCGTACACTGCTATCCGTTTCCCTTCCCACCCCCTTCAGATTTCTGCTTCTGTTCTACACAACAGTTGCATTCCAATCCAAGCTGCTGGAGATGGCTGTGTGTGTGTGTGTGTGTGTGGCCCGGCCTTTTCTGACGAAGGCTTGGACCAACAGATAATGTGTAAGTGACTTTTTTTGTTGTGTCTGTCTGCAACTTAACGTGTCTTTTTTATGGTAAGTAGCAATCTATCTTTTCCTTTTATAAACATTATACACATTATTTTACTGATTAATACAGTTCATCATTTTTTTACGTAGTGTTGTAGATAATGTGTGTGGATATTTTTTATGTAGGATTGTAGGTAATGAGTATAGTTACTTAATGCTGTCAATGTATTGTGTGTACTTGTCTGAACTTGTGGTTCAGGCTGAATTTGCATATTGCTTACTTTTAATTCTTGTGTGGTGTTTGAATTGTTTAATGAATCGCCAAGATATTTTGATCAGATGTATTTGTTGTCAGTGGTTATCATTTGAAGTATTGTATGTCTCTCTAGCTATATTAGTATGATGATAATTAAATATTTATTTATTTATTATGTTGTGTATTAGTGTACAAGCCATAACACTGTCAGGTTTCATCATACAAACTGTCGTGAAGTGTCAATGAGCTCGTTTCATTTGTACAAATATAAATATGTGCGTAGATTTTTCACAAAATTTGATTATCAGTTGATAAAATGGTTGAAGTTACTCCAGGGTTTTTCCAAAAAAAAAAAAAAAAAAAAACAGGCGTAGAGAATTATGCATCCTCCTCCCAGCAAGAAAGGCCCACCTTGACACGAAAATATCAAAACTACACCCCAGGTAAAGACCTCTGTACCACTAAGCCCGACCTTTAGCTTTGTTCTGCAGCTCATTCATGTGCCCCACCTCTTAATACCATATGTGCCTTGGCCAGTTATTGACAGCACATGTTGGCAGTTTACCTGATGCTTCTGATTGCCATGTTACAATGTCCATATTGAAACTGGCATTAGCAACCATGAGGCAGTTGTGACAACAGTAACAAAGAGTAATGAAAACAAGTTCTACTCCCCTACTACAAGCTTGCACTTGGTGTGGTGGTTGATGCAGGAGACTGTAAAGGGGAAATACCTTTATGATCATTCCTGCTAGACGCCATACCGATTGTCAGATTGGAGGGCACAAATAATAGAAAACTTTATATAGTTAGTAAACTGTGCCATAATCAAAATAAAATAAAGTGATGGAAAGTTCAGCATGGAGCATATAGTTCATGTATGTCAGCACATACAATATAGTTATTCTGAATCCATTCACTTGCTGCCTGTCAATGAGCAGTATTTGTTTTGTTTAGCAGAGGGGTAACTGTCTTATTTATCATTTTTATGTGCGCTAGTTTAGGACATTCTATCGTGCAGAGAACCATGCAAAGAAAGTCACAGTTGTTGTGTTACCATCACCAATCATCAGCTCCAAATGAATTTGGCAACTGGCACCTGAACTAAGAGAAGAGAGATGTGACAGTGATGGACAGTATAGTAAGCATGACCAGACTCATTCTGTAATTGCTTGCTGCTAAGATAGCTGTCCTGTAAAAAAAACTAGCAGACAATCACTTTGTTATTCTGATCTGGGTGTTATTCTGATCTGGGTATTAATAACGGAGCGGTAGTGTCAAATCTCAATTGGAAACATTGAACTTGAGACAAAAGCATGTATAAGAACTCTTGCTCAGCATGAAAAGAGTGACTGACTGTGCTAGCAGAACTGTTTATGATGGTAAGACCCTCTCAAGAGATACAGTCATTATGAAGAAACAGGTATTACTGCATAATGGGTGTAAAACAAAGAATAGAGCTATAAATAGAGAGATGATGAATGAAACTTAGTTAACTGTCAGGAGAGCAATGCGTGAAGCCATCAATGATTGCCTTAGCAGAATATTAACCAAGTATTTCTCACAAAATCCAAAGAAATTAGAGTTGTGACTCATGTGTAAAGGCTGTCAGTGGTATCAAATGTAGAGTCTAGACACTTATTGATGAGACACTAACTGAAATTGAGGGAAGCAAAGTAAATCAGAATTGCTGAACTCAGTTTTCAAATGATCCTTTACAAAGGAAAATCCAGGAATATAACCCAAGTTAAATTCTTGCGCCACCACAAATACGAGTGAAATCGATATTAATGTCATTGGTGCTGAGAAATAGCTGAAATCGCTAAAATCAGATGAAGATCCTGAACCTTATAGAATCGCTATCAGTTTATGTAGCAAATTTGCATTTGAATTAGCCCTTCTTTTAACCATAACACATCCTAAATTCCTTGAACAAAAATCTGTCTGCTGGTTAGAAAGAAACACAGATCACACCCATCTACAAGAAATGTAGCAGAAGTGACGCACAAAACTACAGTACTGTCTTGATTTCCTAGACATCCAACTATTGTTAGTATCTTAGAAGATATTCTTAGCTCAATTTTAATGCAGTACCTTGAACAGAATAACCTCCTCCATGCCAACCAGCAAGGTTTCCAAAAAAATTGATTAAGTCGAAACCCAACTCGCACTTTTCTCACATGACATTCTGATAGCCTCAGATCAGGACATTCAGGTAGATGCAGTACTTACTGACTTCTGAAAAGCATTTGACTCTGTATCACACCGTGCTTATCATCGAAGTATGATTGTAAGACAAATCGGGCAAAATTTGTGACTGGGTTGAGGACACCTTGATAGGCAGGAAACTGCATGCCATCTTGGATGAAGAGTCATTGACAGATGAAGAACTAAGTTCAGGTGTACCTCAGGGAAGTGTGCTGGGATCTTTTACGTTGATGTTGTGTATTAATGACCTTTTAGACAATGCTAAGATGTGATCCACACTGAGATGATGTGATATGTGATACAACACGTTCCAATAAAGGTTACAATTATCACTTGAACACTTTGTGCTCCCACTGGGGTAATATGATACATGATAAGATACATAATGTGACTCCCTGTATGACAAGCAACAGGACAGCACATATTTGTTTCAGCTTCACTTTCTGCTGAAATTGTGAGCTCTTCTAATGAGGATGTTATTGTGGCATATTATTTAAAGCTAAAAAAAGCTGAAAAAGAAAAGGAAGTACAAGGTTCACCCATACACCTCAGGGTGGCGCCAATGAGGTCGACACCAGCATCAATATGCGCTTGTCTTTATACTCTGAGCATCGTCTTTGGACTCTGAGCATTGTCTTTGGGCTGTTCCGCCATGTTCAGTTCTTTGTGAGCGTTGCATGTGTTTAGGTGAATAAATGAACTACTGCTAAATGGGTGTTGTTTGGTGTAACCAAACCGAACTTCTCCCTCACTATAAATATCAAACAAAGTTTGGCTGTGGTTTCTCATGAGGTCTCTTAACATAAAAAATTCCACAAATTGTACAGAATGAGTCCACACAGTTTCCACTTTTTGGAGCAGCTAGTATCAGCTACTGAGACAAAACAGGACACTCATTTTTTACGGCTGGCCGGTGTGGCCGAGTGGTTCTAGGCGCTTCAGTCTGGAACCGCGCAACCGCTACGGTCGCAGGTTCGAATCCAGCCTCGGGCATGGATGTGTGTGATGTCCTTAGGTTAGTTAGGTTTAAGTAGTTCTAAGTTCTAGGGGACTGATGACCTCAGATGTTAAGTCCCATAGTGCTCAGAGCCATTTGAACCATTTCCATTTTTTACTTGCTGTTTCTCATGCGGAGGAGCTACTCACTACAGTAAGGGAAGCTGGTGAAATTACGTGAATGACACCATGAAAAGTTTATTTTTTGTAAGGCCACATAGTATGGAAGTACAGGATGTCCCACTCAAACCTCCCTGATTTCAAAGACCCAGGGGAAAAAAAAAAAAAAAAAAAACAACACAGTAGATATGATAATGAAAAATGCACCACATTGTAGAGCAAGTTAAAGAATTTATTTATTTATCGTCAATACACCATTTGTAGCATGACTATTATCAAGTCTATATTCAATTTCTTGCCAAGTTCTTTGTAACATTTCCTCTGTTATTGTTGCAGTTGCATTAGTGACACAATGACGCAACGTAGGAATATCGCCCACTTTGTTCGCATACACGCAGCCCTTCACGAATCCCCACGTGAAGAAATCAAGCAGCGTGATAATGGGTGAACGTGGTAGCCAGGTAATGGGTCCTCCACATCCGATCCAACGATTGGGAAATTTCCTATCCAGGAACTTGCAAAAAGCCGTTGACCATTGCGGTGAAGCTCCATCTTGTTGAAAAATGATGTTGGGTTGCAAGTCTTGTATCTGAGGGTACACAAACTGCTGCAGCATGTCCTGATACTGACCCATTCACTGTTTGTTCCAGAAAGAAGAACAGTCCAACAATCCTGTCGTGCATTAGCACTCACCAGATGGTTAGTTTAGGGCTATCACAAACATGTTCAATGACAACATGCGGATTTTGCGAACCGCAAATCTGAACATTATGCCTCTTAACCCTTCCTGATAGATGAAAGATTGCCTCATCTGAGAATAAACATCTTTCCAGGAAGCTTTCATCCATATCAATATGCTGCATCATATCCTAAGCAAATTGTTGTCGGCGTGGTTTGTCGTTCGGCGTCAAATGTTGCAGAATTTGCCCTCTGTAAACACACAAAAGAAGACGCTGGTGAACTACACAATGCAATGTTGATTAGGTACATCAAGTTCCCTAGATGCTTGACGAATTGACTTACGTGGGCTTCTGATGTCCTCCACTGTCTCTTCTGAAACTCCATAACGTGCACCGCCAGAATGTTTCAGAAAACTATCTGTTGCCAGAAACTTCCTATACCATTCCTTAATTGTTTTTACATCAGGTGACTCACATTCATACACATGACGATAATTTCTTTGCACAGTAATCAGCAATTTTGTTTCTGCAAACCACACTACTGCTTGCACGCGCTGCTGTGGAGTCGCCATTTTCACTTCATGTGACGATGCTGCACTCTGGCAACTGACCATGCTGCACTCTGGTGACTATACTTGGTACTTCTGATTGGGAATATAAATTCTTTGGATGCTCTACAATATGGTGCATTTTTTGTTGTAATATCTACTGTGGTTTCTCTCTCCTGGGTCCCTGAAATTAGAGAGGTTTGAGTGGGACACCCTGTATATTCAGCATGATACATATGTAAGTAATGGTTACAAATTGATAAACCCAGGATAGTATTGCCACGACTGTTCAATTTCTCATAGTAGTACCATATTTTATGGACTGTAAGATGCCACAGACTATAAGACACACTTTAATTGCTAAGCAATTTTTTTAAGAAATAACATTTTTACTGTTTTTGTTGTTAGATTGCACAGCCAGACTAAAAAAATTCTTAGTTTGCAAAATCAAACTGACCTTTAAAATCCTCAAAAATTGTCGGCTGAACTTCCTTCTTCTTCTTTTTCCTCTTTGTCATCATTGTTGCCCTCTTCATACTTCCAATTTACAGCCTATATCATATGAATGCTTTTACTTTTTTTCTGTTAAGGAAGTTGCTACTAACAAAAATATTGAACTGTTATGGATTACACAAATCACTTTCAGTTCAAGTTCACTGGTACCATAGACTGCAATGACCCATCATAGGCTAGACATTGTTCTTGGTTTGTGTTTAGGGGAGGGGTGGGAGGGAGACAGTTAGCAAGCTTGTGAATCCCCACAATACATGTTTGTTGCATTGGTGCACTGCTGCTGCCAGATGAATCCAGTGTTGCTAGATAGAAATAGATTTTCCATGACATTGAATATATGGCCTTTTTTAAGACTGGCAGGAATTTTAAATCAAATGCTGGACTATTTACATTAATTTCAAGTATAGTATGCACCTGAATTTTGGGGTTAATTTTTTGAAGAAAAAAGTGTGTCTCAGTAGTCATAAAATACGGTATGTGATTCAGCTTGAGGAGTATTCAGAAAAACATTGCTGGATTTGAAGTGAGATCAGTCAGCATCAATGGTGTAGCAGTGTGAGGTGAACCTGCTTAGGAGAAGACAATGTATTTGAAGCAGTGGCAGAAACCCATAATTATAAGAAAAATCCTGACATCCTTCATGACTTTGTCCAGCTGCTCATTCAGAAGTAACAGAAATTTAGCTTTCAGAGTTTTTTATGCTTGTCACAAAGTTTATGGTTATGAGGGAGCATAGACTGAGAAAACATCCATTTGGAATCACCACCTGATGATTCCCAGTGTCTCTTTCGTTTTAGCAGCTTTTTCAATTACAGCTTTGGCTTGTATTGTCAGCATACAAAAAGGAGAAACAAAAGGCAACTCCGCACAGTTAGTGGCAATAACGTGTGTGGGGTGTAACTGCTGACCTCATCATGGACAACTTCCAATAGATCTCACATATATTCTCAAGAATGGAATGGAACATCACCCTCTTTACACTGTTAAAACTAATTTCAATAATTTAACTATATGTGACCTAAAGCCCAACAAATTTAAACTGGCCAGTGACTACATTCTTCACTGTGAAAGTTTCAAAATTTGTACTGTGGTTTACTTATTTGCAAAGCATCACAATAACTATGGGAAATAACAAATAGAAAACTGGTTCATTAACAAGGTGTGGTGTCAGACTATAAGATGCAAAAAAAAAAAATAAATAAATAAATAAAATCAAATATTTGTACCAATGTCCACAAAATTGAACAGTGAAGACAGTATAGTCGAGAATGCACATGAATCTCAAAATAGTGCTTTTTAGTTTTATTATGTAAAAAGTAAACATTATATTGAAAAACTAACACAGAGGTGGATATAGCTTTGCTTCCTGTATATAAAACAACTTTTTCTTAGGCGCATTGGATGACTCAAAATTTCCCGTACTGTCACTAATTGCCTGGAGTGACAAGAACTCCATATTGTCCCGGGCAATAAAAAAAAAAGTTATGTGTTGGTGTCATATTGCTGCTGCCCCAGTGTGAACCAGTTAAGTTGCTTCATCTATGTTTTTACGTGCTTTGTCGATGCAGGTTGCTTCTGCATTGTATCGTGGTTCGCATCGCATGTCGTATAATCTCTGTGTGAACTGCACCTAAGAGTAACAGATTCATTGCAGATGGTGCAGTTATCTCTATTGAAATATTATCTCAAAAAATCTTCACAATTATCCAGCCATATATGGATAAGACTCCAAAATTGCACAAAAATTGCTAGCTTGCTTTAAATGTCCAGAAAAGTAAAACTGTGCATTTCAGAAAAAAAAGTAATGCCCCATTACTACAGAACCAGTGAGCCACTGTTAGAATCTGTCAACTCATACAAATACCTTGATGTAACAATTTGTGGCCAAGATGATAGAATCTGTAATGAAACACTACTTCGAAGACAATAGTCTCTTTCATGATGCACAGCACTACCTCTATACCTGATGGTGAAGATGAATGAATTTTTCAAAGAAAGAAAGAGACAGAGAGAGAGGCTGCAGCATTGGTACTTTGTGGCCTTAATAAGGCCTTTGATTGTATCCCATAAGGCCCTGCTTGCTAATTTGAAGTCCTCCTACAGATTTGGGGTTGTATGTAACTAATAGTTTCAAGTAGTATCTGACCAAAGAGCCATTCCATGTGAAAATTTGCAAAAAGGTTTGCCATGAGGATCTGTACTAGGGCTCTGTTGTTTCTCAGTTCTGTTAATGATGCTAGCTCAAGTGGACACATTCAACAGGTTGCGTGTGACAGCAGTGTTCACTATGGGAAATGTACAACACAGGCTTTACAACAAACAAATGTTATATTCGATGAGGCCAGAGAGATGTTGGAAATAAATGAAGACAAACCACACAGGTTGACATGCTGCCTTGGTGACATTGGAGCACATGAAAATGTTTTAGCTGTTATCATCTTTATTTCTACTATAACAGTAAATTAACTTGAAGGAGAGCAATGAACTACCCTCTGAGGAAACACATTGCAAATTAGATGAGTAATAATTTAGAGAATTTCTTCATTTACTAAATGTCAAGGAATATATTTATTTTTTATTCAAATAATTCACATGTACACCCCTGAATGCAGAGGAGGCACTATCTGTGGAAATAGTTCAGTTGTATGATTTTCATTTTTCTGTAGCACCTGTTTCTTACCTGTGTGTTGGGGAAGTAAGATATTCCTTCAGAGTAGAGAATAATTTTGGAAATACATGAATTGTGGTCCAAAAGTAGATTTATTTCAGTGCATTTTCCAATTCTATGAAATGTATACTTCGAGACCAAGTTCGATATAAGAACAGAAAACTGTAATTGAAGGAAATATCTGTTAAGTATGATGACTGTGGGCATTTACCAGTAGTTGGTGGTAAAACATTTATGCAAGAATCATAACACATACAGCAAGAGACACCACAGTGCCCAAAATCAGAGTAGTCCAGACAGTCCAAGATGTTGACTAACACAGCCGGCCGAAGTGGCCGTGCGGTTAAAGACGCTGCAGTCTGGAACCGCAAGACCGCTACGGTCGCAGGTTTGAATCCTGCCTCGGGCATGGATGTTTGTGATGTCCTTAGGTTAGTTAGGTTTAATTAGTTCTAAGTTCTAGGGGGCTAATGACTTCAGCAGTTGAGTCCCATAGTGCTCAGAGCCATTTGAACCATTTTGTTGACTAACAAAGATGCAAAGTATCTCCCCAACAGTGGTCAAGAAAATGTTTAGTGCCCTATCAAACAGTGTTCAGTACACATCAATGGAGCTGCTTCAAGCAAAAATATTGAGACACCTAAAAGAACAGTCATTGTACTTAATGGATGAATTCTTTTCTAGTGATGGAACAATGACCACCTAACATTATCTCAGTGCTTTGACACTAGCAACAATTCTAGTATTGCGATTTTAATATTATTATTATGTCTGTGGTATTATTATTGTAGATTAATTTTGATCCTGATGCAGTCCATCCAATCCTGACTGGCCAACAACATAACACTGTTAATAAGCCATAGTAGCAAGAGTGATATCTAATACTACGATCACATAGGCTCAGTTGTAGGTAAATACTGTGACAGACTTTGGTTAATTGAAAGAGTGCTATGAAAATGCAGTCAGTCTACAAAGGAGATTGCATACAAAACACATGTATGACCCATCCTTGAAAGTTGCTCAAGTGTGTGGGCCCAGTACCAAATAGTTGTAACAGGGGATATTGAACATATACAAAGAAATCTGCTGACTGATAATAGTTTTAGCATAATATTAAACTTTTGTGCCAATTTGTTATGACTGCTCATTATCTGTCTTTGTAATCGGTGACTCGGGGCATACTTCCTAACATATAAATATGCTGTAGTCACACCCATATATAAAACTGCAGATAGACTAATTGTCTGATACTTACATGAAAAAAAGGAAAAATGTTGACAGTTTTGGACAGTTGCAAATGTATATTTTTGAGAATTTTCTAAGTTACAAATGTGCATTTCTTATTCTCTCATTGATTTTCACTTTTAATATTTATCAACATTGTTTGCACTTATCATGAACTAAATGCTATTGTTGAATTCATTTGTGGCGATAATGTCAAAAATGTTCAGAGAAACAGAAAATTTTATACTAAATTTTTCTGTTGTAGATATCTCATGTTGGCTGTTAATCACATGACTTCTAATACTTGTAGCAAACCAGACCCATAAACTAAAAGAATCAGCAAGGTTAGTTTGAAGTTACTTGTTTTTAATCTGTAAAACACTGCACCAGCCACAAAGCAGCCACATTGAGTGTGCTATCCTCGGGCATGGGATGAGTTAGTTGCTGTTAGTAAGCAGCTGGAAATCACTCTGACCACCACAAAGCAATTGTCAGCTGCAATGAATGGGTGTGTTGGGAAGGCTTCCAAGAGTTGTGCACAAGGAATACCGAAGTACCTCAAATACTATCCTCTCTTGTAAACCCTGTCTCCACAGGAAGTATGGGATTTATCAATATTCATCCACTTGATTGTGAATGATATGTCAGGGGTAGGGCTAGGCTCCCTGTACAGGGGAGACAGGGACTAGGGAGAACTCATGGTGTAACACTCATCCCCCTAACCAAGAAGTTCAAAGTGCTGTCTTCCAGTGACACTGAAACAGTGAGGCTCGCTTCACCAGTTGGGAAATGTGGTCTGTCCCATGTCAAGGGGAGGCAAACGCATAAGTGTAGGGGTTATCAATCAGCGGCAGTACAAACATGTGGCAAATAATTGCACCTCTTATGGAAATGGCAGCAAGGTATGGGAAGGAAGTCTGTGTGGACTTAGTGTGTGCGTGGGGGCCTCATTCAGCATGTTGAAGAGACTATTCCAGTAGCTACTGAAGGACCAGTGTGCAACTGACTGCAAATTGTAGCACACATTGGGACAAAAGATGCCTGTTGACTAGGCTCTGAGGCCATACTTCGATCATTCCCAGGACTGGCAGAGAAGGTTGAGAATACCTGCTTCACTCAAGGAGTTTCAGTGAAACTTGCAGTCTGCAGTATTGTACCAAGAACAGATCATGGCCTCCCTGATTCTGAGTCGAGTGGAAGCATTGAACCAGTGGCTGCAAAGGCTCTGTGACAGGCTGTGAATTCCTAGAGTTGTACCAAATGGACTCCCTAAGTGGGTCACGAGTGCACTAAACATCACAGACTGCTACCTAGGTAGCTGACTGTGAGTGGGGTGCACACAACAGTTTTTTAGATTAGTTGGCTCTCCATCCAGTCTAGATAATGGCAGCTGCAGGAGAACCAGAAGCATCAGTTTAGGAACCCTCTTAGGTGAGGGCATTAAAAGCCTAGTGATTAATTTCCAAACCATTCACAACGAAGTGCCAGAGTTTGAGGCACTCATAAGAAGCAGCGAGGCTCACATAATACTAGGTACAGAAAGCTGGTTAAAAAACCAAGATTGACAGCAGTGATATTTTTGGGGAAAATCCGAGTGTACATTGAAAGCATAGGCTAATGGAAACTGGAGGTGAATTTGTCACAATAAAGAGGGAACTTAATCCTACTGGAGCCAGAATTGAAGGTGCATGTGACATTGACTGGGCAAGACTCAGCATCAGGTGTGAGCATAAAATTATAATTGGATCATTATTGGGTTTACCAGACTCACCTCCTGATGTAACTGATAATTTCAGAGAAAATCTCAGATCACTAGTACAATTGGAGGAGACTTTAATCATCCAAAAATCAATTGGTATGATTACAGTTTTCTTAATCATGAGTATGACAAGATATCCTATGAAGCATTACTGAGTGCTTTTTCAGAAAATTACCTAAAACATACAGTTCAGAATCCCAGCCATGATGGAAATATATTGGATATGATGATGACACAAAGACCTAACATCTTTGATGATATCCACATTGAAGCTAGTATCAGCAATCATGAAGTAGTTGTAGCAACAATAATTACCAAAGTACAAAGGGCAATTAAAACAAATAGAAGTAGACTCTTAAGACAAAAACCAAGCACATCACGAATGAATTATCCAAATGAAACAGAAATCTGTAAGTGTGTTATACATGTGCAGACAAATAAATGATTATTTCAGAAAAATTGGATGATTTATTCAAGAGAAAGAGCTCCACAAGTTGAGCAACTCAGTAATATGTTGGTCCACCTTTGGTCCTTGTGGAAGCAATTATTCGGCTTGGCATTGATAAGTTCTGATATGTCCTCCTGAGGGATACCATCCCGAGTTCTGTCCAAATGGCGCATTAGATCATCAAAATCCTTAGCTGATTGGAGGACGCTGCCCGTAATTCATCAAACATTCTCAATTGGTGAGAGATCTGGTGAACTTGCTGACCAAGTTAGGGTTTGTCAAGCATGAAGACGAGCATTAGATACACTTGCCAGATGCGGGCAGGCTTTATCTTGCTGAAATGTAAGCCCAGGGTGGCTTGTCATGAAGGGCAACAAAAGGGGTTTAGAATAATGCTGACATACTATGGCTGTGCTGTAACAGTGCCACAGTTAACAGAGTGGTCCTGCTATGAAAAGTGGGTTTTCTCCATTTGGGGAGTGAGTATTGTGTTGTCTTCACTATCATTTCATCATTATCGATGCACAAGTCGCCGAAGTGGTGTTAAATAGAAAGAAATGCATCAGGCAGCCAAACAACCCTAAATGGGGTCCCATGGCCAAATATACCATGTGATCATTTTTATTTTTAATTTTTTAAAATTGGATTGAGGATTTCTTGGCAGGGAGAATGCAACATTTTACCTTGCAAGAAGAGTTATCAACAGATATAAAAGTAGCTTCAAGTTTGCTCCAGGGATCCTCGCTGTTCATATTCTGTATTAATGACCTTGCAGACAGTATCTATTAACCTCAGACTTTTTGCAGATGGTGCAGTCTATTCATATTATGAAAATCGAGGTACACTGATTTAGCACATGTCATGGGATAGTGAGGCACATATGGGACAGGTATGTTATATGTGCAGACTTCCCCTGTGCCAGATGCAGTGATACAGGAGATGTTTGGGGAAATGGTTGTGCAAGTGATTTGTGTAACACACAGCGTCGTCGTGAGCTGATGCCATTCGAATGGGGTGTGGCTGTCAGTGCGAGACAGAAGGCACTTTTGGTTTCGGCAGTGGTGCAGGAATTCAGCTTTACACATTCAACTGTGTCCAGGGTGTATCGTGAATGGTTGAAGAAATGTGTCACAGTCCACAACAACTGAATTACTGGCCATCAAGCCGCCCTCGATGACCGTGACTGGTGACATCTGAGACGGATCATCAACACTGACAGAAGAGCAACGGTCCAACAAATTATGACTCTGTTCAACATAGGATGTGCTAGACATATCTCCCAGTGGACAATTCATAGGAACGTGGGATATGGGAGCTGGTGCCAACATGGGTGCCACTGTTAATCCAACATCATCAGGCACAACAGCTTGCTTTTGTCGCCAGTCACCAGGGACATCCACTGGAACAATGACGTAATGTGATATGGTTGGACGAATTACGTTTTCAACTGCACCACTTCGATAGGAGGCACCGTGTGTGGTGCAGACCTCATGAATCAATGGATCCCACCTGTCAAGAAGGTATGACAGAGAGCAGTGATGTCTCTTTTTATGGTTTAGGGCACATTTTCATGGTATGGAAAGGGACCTCTCGTTGCTCTGGAAGGAACTTTGAATGATCCGCGATAGGTTGAGCTGCTCAGGAACCATCTCCACCCATTTTCGGCCTTCCCAACACCCTGATGGTTTGGCGGTGTTTCAAGAGGGTAACGTGATGCCACTTCATGCCCATGTCACACAGGAATGGTTCTAGGAACATGCAGGGAAGTTCCAAAGGTTTAGATGGCCACCCCAGAGCCCAGATTTGAACCCCATCAATCATGCACGGGATGTCCTGGAATGCAAACTATGTGCCATGGATCCAGCACCCACAAACAGAACAGAATTAACTGCTGCTCAGCAAACGATTTGGTGTGAGCTGCTTCCAGAGGAGTAACAGGGAATTATAGACTCACTTCCACAACATCTCATTGCAGTCTGCAGGGCCAGAGGAGGTCACACATGGTCCCCCCCCCCCCCCCCCCCCCCCATCAGTCTACTGACTGGTTTGATGCGGCCCGCCACGAATTCCTTTCCTGTGCTAACCTCTTCATCTCAGAGTAGCACTTGCAACCTACGTCCTCAATTATTTGCTTGACGTATTCCAATCTCTGTCTTCCTCTACAGTTTTTGCCCTCTACAGCTCCCTCTAGTACCATGGAAGTCATTCCCTCATGTCTTAGCAGATGTCCTATCATCCTGTCCCTTCTCCTTATCAGTGTTTTCCACATATTCCTTTCCTCTCCGATTCTGCGTAGAACCTCCTCATTCCTTACCTTATCAGTCCACCTAATTTTCAACATTCGTCTATAGCACCACATCTCAAATGCTTCGATTCTCTTCTGTTCTGGTTTTCCCACAATCCATGTTTCACTACCATACAATGCTGTACTCCAGATGTACATCCTCAGAAATTTCTTCCTCAAATAAAGGCCGGTATTTGATATTAGTAGACTTCTCTTGGCCAGAAATGCCTTTTTTGCCATAGCGAGTCTGCTTTTGATGTCCTCCTTGCTCCGTCCGTCATTGGTTATTTTACTGCCTAGGTAGCAGAATTCCTTAACTTCATTGACTTCGTGACTATCAATCCTGATGTTAAGTTTCTCGCTGTTCTCATTTCTACTACTTCTCATTACCTTCGTCTTTCTCCGATTTACTCTGAAACCATACTGTGTACTCATTAGACTGTTCATTCCGTTCAGCAGATCATTTAATTCTTCTTCACTTTCACTCAGGATAGCAATGTCATCAGCGAATCGTATCATTGATATCCTTTCACTTTGTATTTTAATTCCACTCCTGAACCTTTCTTTTATTTCCATCATTGCTTCCTCGATTTACAGATTGAAGAGTAGGGGCGAAAGGCTACAGCCTTGTCTTACACCCTTCTTAATACGAGCACTTTGTTCTTGATCGTCCACTCTTATTATTCCCTCTTGGTTGTTGTACATATTGTATATGACCCGTCTCTCCTTATAGCTTACCCTTACTTTTTTCAGAATCTCGAACAGCTTGTACCATTTTATATTGTCGAATGCTTTTTCCAGGTCAACAAATCCTATGAAAGTGTCTTGATTTTTCTTTAGCCTTGCTTCCATTATTAGCTGTAACGTCAGAATTTGCCTCTCTCGTCCCTTTACTTTTCCTAAAGCCAAACTGATCGTCACCTAGCGATTCTCAATTTTCTTTTCCATTCTTCTGTATATTATTCTTGTAAGCAGCTTCGATGCATGAGCTGTTAAGCTGATTGTGCGATAATTCTCGCACTTGTCAGCTCTTGCCGTCTTCGGAATTGTGTGGATGATGCTTTTCCGAAAGTCAGATGGTTTATCGCCAGACTCATGTATTCTACACACGAATGTAAATAGTCGTTTTGTTGCCACTTCCCCCAATGATTTTAGAAATTCTGATAGAATGTTATCCATCCCTTCTGCCTTATTTGACCGTAAGTCCTCCAAAGCTCTTTTAAATTCCGATTCTAATACTGGATCCCCTATCTCTTCTAAATCGACACCTGTTTCTTCTTCTATCACATCAGACAAATCTTCACCCTCATAGAGGCTTTCAATGTATTCTTTCCACCTATCTGCTCTCTCCTCTGCATTTAACAGTGGAATTCCCTTTGCACTCTTAATGTTACCACCATTGCTTTTAATGTCACTAAAGGTTGTTTTGACTTTCCTGTATGCTGAGTCTGTCCTTCCGACAATCATATCTTTTCTATGTCTTCACATTTTTCCTGCAGCCATTTCGTCTAAGCTTCCCTGCACTTCCTGTTTATTTCATTCCTCAGCGACTTGTATTTCTGTATTCCTGATTTTCCCGGAACATGTTTGTACTTCCTCCTTTCATCAATCAACTGAAGTATTTCTTCTGTTACCCATGGTTTCTTCGCAGCTACCTTCTTTGTACCTATGTTTTCCTTCCCAACTTCTGTGATGGCCCTTTTTTAGAGATGTCCATTCCTCTTCAACCATACTGCCTACTGTGCTATTCCTTATTGCTGTATCTATAGCGTTAGAGAACTTCAAACGTATCTCGTCATTCCTTAGTACTTCTGTATCCCACTTCTTTGCATATTGATTCTTCCTGACTAATGTCTTGAACTTCAGCCTACTCTTCATCACTACTATATTGTGATCTGAGTCTATATCTGCTCTTGGGTACGCCTTACAATCCAGTATCTGACCATGATGTAATCTAATTGAAATCTTCCCGTATCTCCCGGCCTTTTCCAAGTATACCTCCTCCTCTTGTGATTCTTGAACAGGGTATTCGCTATTAGTAGCTGAAACTTGTTACAGAACTCAATTAGTCTTTCTCCTCTTTCATTCCTTGTCCCAAGCCCATATTCTCCTGTAACCTTTTCTTCTACTCCTTCCCCTACAACTACATTCCAGTCGCCCATGACTATTAGATTTTCGTCCCCCTTCACATACTGCATTACCCTTTCAATATCCTCATACACTTTCTCTATCTGTTCATCTTCAGCTCGCGACGTCGGCATGTATACCTGAACTATCATTGTCGGTGTTGGCCTGCTGTCGATTCTGATTAGAACAACCCGGTCACTGAACTGTTCACAGTAACACACCCTCTGCCCTACCTTCCTATTCATAATGAATCCTACACCTGTTATAGCATTTTCTGCTGCTGTTGATCTTCCTTCCACTTCACTTCACTGACCCCTACTATATCTAGATTGAGCCTTTGCATTTCCCTTTTCAGATTTTGTAGTTTCCCTACCACGTTCAAGCTTCTGACATTCCATGCCCCAACTCGTAGAACGTTATCCTTTCGTAGATTATTCAATCTTTTTCTCATGGTAACCTCCCCCTTGGCAGTCCCCTCCCGGAGATCCGAATGGGGGACTATTCCGGAATCTCTTGCCAAAGGAGAGATCATCATGACACTTCTTCAATTACAGGCCACATGTCCTGTGGATACATGTTACGTGTCTTTAATGCAGTGGTTTCCATTGCCTTCTGCATCCTCATGTCGTTGATCATTGCTGATTCTTTCGCCTTTAGGGGCAATTTCGCACCCCTAGGACAAGAGAATGCCCTGAACCTCTATCCGCTCCTCCGCCCTCTTTGACATGATATTAGGTGCCAACCCCATGACATTTGCCAGATCTATGTGTGTGTGTGTGTGTGTGTGTGTGTGTGTGTGTGTGTGTGTGTGATATCTACATCACTGAACCGATTTTTTCAAACTTGGTACACATGGTACCTTACTGTCAGGCAACAATAGCTATGGGGACAAGAACCACTTACCTGTCAAAGGGGTGAGTGTGAAAAAGATGTGTAGCCCATTATGTGTGAATTTCCTGATTTCCTTCATTCAGTGTTTGAGAATGAGACCACTTAGCAACTCGCAACAAACTTCACACATAATTTCAAACTTTTCAAAAACTTTTCTTGCTGATAACACCCGCAAAATGATGAAAGGAAGTAAGTTTATCGCTTACTATTTCCACAGTTCAAGCATTAAAAGAACCGCATGATGCATGACATTATAATTTATTACTTCTTTATTACTAACTGTATTCACGACGCATTTTGCAGACATATCATATACCACTGAATGTAACAGCAAAATTTCATCATTGTACGACTCACAGGTGGAGATACTATGTCATAAACAGTGAGGTGCGTGAAAAACTGTTGCATGATGTTCAAATTTATTACTTCGTTGATACTGCAAGGGGCGTTTGAAAAGTCCGTGCAAAAATAAAACCTACTTACATGTTTGGGGTAAACCTATTTTTTTTTTTTTTTTTTCTTTTTTTCGATATAGTCTCCTTTTGGACCTATACAATTCGTCCAACACTGTTCTAATTTGTTGGTCCCTTCCGAATAATAGGAATTGTAGCTTGCTGTCCAGGTTTCGAGAGGGTGCATTTCTGGATGAGGTATCGAATATATTGCTTCCCCCTACTTATACCTCCCGAGGAGAACACAAATGTAAAATTAGAGAGATTCGGGCGCGCACTGAGGCTTTCCTGCAGTCCTTCTTCGCGTGAACCATACGCGACTGTAACAGAAAAGGAAGGTAATGACAGTGGCACGTAAAGTGCTCTGCACCACACACTGTTGGGTGGATTGTGGAGTATAAATGTGGATGTAGATGTCTGCAAAATAGGTATTAGTTAATGCAATCAGCTCGTTTGAATAAAATCTTTGTTCTGCCAGCTATTTCTTCAAATTGGGGAACAAATAGTAGTCTGAGAGAGCCAGGTCTGGGGAATAGGGGGATGTGAAACGAGTTGGAATCCTATTTCCATTAATTTTGTGACTACAACTGCTGAGGTGTGTGCTTGTGCAATGTCGTGATGGAAAAGGACTTTTTTGCAGCCCAATCACCAGTGCTTTTCTTGCAGCTTGGTTTTCAAATGGTCCAATAATGATGAATAATATGCACCTGTAATAGTTTTACCCTTTTCCAGATAGTCGATGAGGATTATCCCTTGCGAATCTCAAAAGACAGTCACCATAAACTTTCCGGCCGAAGGAATGGTCTTTGCCTTTTTTGATGCAGATTCTCCATTGCTGACCCATTGCTTAGATTGTTGTTTGGTCTCAGGAGTATAGTAATGTATCCATGTTTCATTCATACTGATGAAACAGTGCTTAATGCCCTGCGGATTCTTCCTGTATAACTCCAAACCATCCTTGCAACACTTCAAACAATTCTGTTTTTGGTCAAGTGTGAGCAATCGCAGAACCCATCTTGCGGATAGCTTTCTCATGTCCAAATATTTATGCAAAATATTGTGTACCCGTTCATTCGAGATGCCCACAGCACTAGCACTTTCACACACCTTAACTCTTCTCTCATCTATCACCATATCATGGATTTCATCAATGATTTCTGGAGTCGTAACCTCCACAGGGCGTCCAGAACATTCAGCATCACTTATACCCATATGGCCACTCCAAAAATTTTGAAACCACTTATAAACTGTTCTAATCAAAGGTGCAGAGTCACTGTAATGTTTATCAAGCTTCTCTCTAGTCTCCACCCCCCAGGGGCTCAGCATTCATTTGCTGAGTACGGGCTTGGCGACCCCGGGGTCCTGAGCTGGGGACTGGTCAGCGCTGCCAGTCTCCTGTCACCGTAAACCCCGGACATGCTTCAGCGACCACCGCATGGCGCAGCGGTGGAATGTTGTATGCTGCGGGGAATGGTAATCTTGGCTTGACCGTCTGGATTGCGAGGAAGGTAAACCTCTATAAAAACCCCTCAATCTTACGGTGTGCTGCGCGCCTATAAGATGCATGGCTGTTGGGGTGGCACAGTCGCAAGCGGGCAACCTCTGGGGCACCTGCTGCACCCCAGTTGTATAAGGCTTACTCAGGCACGCGGGGCTCTGTCTGAGCGGACCTTTAGGTTGGTTGGTTGGTTGGTTTGGGGGGATGAAAGGGACCAGACTGCTACGGTCATCGGTCCCTTGTTCCAAAGACAAAGAACACCCACAGAGAATAAAAACGAGGAACAGAAGAGATCACAGACGATACAGAACAAGAGAAACAGACAAGGACAAGACAAAACGAACGAAAACCACACAGAGTGTGACGGTGGTTGGCCGACCATAGAAAGAAATAAGGAAAAGCCAACCACTTAGAAACACATTAAAAAAATCAGTGGAAAATCATAGGCCAAAGGCCAGAATCAACACAAAACGATAAAATAAAACAGAAACACTCAGAGTAAATGATAAAATCCCCCTGCCCGAATAAAACGTAAAACTAAGTCAGCCATAGTGGAGTCGTCTGTTAAAAGGGCAGGGAGCGTAGCAGGCAGCGCAAATGTCTGCCTGACCACAGCTAAAAGGGGACAGGCCAACAGAATGTGGGCCACTGTCAAAGCCGCCCCGCAGCGACATACAGGAGGGTCCTCCCTGCGCAGTAAATAACTGTGTGTCAGCCGGGAGTGGCCAATGTGGAGCCGGCAAAGAACTACCGAGTCCCTGCGAGTGGCTCGCAGGGATGACCGCCACACAGCCGTCGTCTCCTTGACAGCACGGAGTTTATTGGACATTGTCAGTTTGCGCCATTCCTCGTCCCATAGCGCCAAGATTTTGCGGCGGAAGACTGCCTGCAAATCAGTCTCAGGGAGGCCAAGGTCCAGAGATGGCTTGCTGGTGGCCTCTTTCGCCAGGCGGTCAACATGTTCGTTACCCGGGATACCGACATGACCGGGGGTCCACACAAAGACCACAGAGCGGCCGCAACAGGCGAGAGTATGCAGAGACTCGTGGATAGCCATCACCAAACGAGAACGAGGGAAACACTGGTCGAGAGCTCGTAAACCGCTCAGGGAATCGCTACAGATAACGAAGGACTCACCTGAGCAGGAGCGGATATACTCTAGGGCACGAAGGATGGCGACCAATTCAGCAGTGTAAACGCTGCAGCCATCCGGCAAGGAACGTTGTTCGGAAAGGTCCCCTAGAGTGAGCGCATATCCGACACGACCAGCAACCATCGAACTGTCAGTGTAAACAACACCAGAGCCCTGATACGTGGCCAGGATGGAATAAAAGCGGCGGCGGAAGGCCTCTTGAGGGACTGAGTCCTTAGGGCCCTGTGCCAAGTCGAGCCGAAGGCTAGGGCGACGAACACACCATGGGGGTGTATGCAAAGTAGCCCGGAAAGGAGGTGGAACAGTGAAACCCTGGAGCCCAGAGAGAAGCTCCTGGACGCGGACCGCTATTGTACAACCACACCGGGGCCGACGTTCTGGCATACGGACGACCGACCGCGGGAACAGGAGACGATAGTTTGGATGCCCGGGCGAGCTTAGAACATGGGCAGCATAAGCGGCCAGCAAACGTTGGCGTCGGAACCGCAGTGGAGGTACACCTGCCTCCACTAGTACGCTGTCCACAGGGCTGGTGCGGAAAGCACCAGTGGCAAGGCGTATCCCGCTGTGGAGAATCGGGTCCAGCACCCGTAACGCAGATGGAGATGCTGAGCCATAAGCCAGGCTCCCATAATCCAGACGGGACTGGATTAACGCCTGGTAGAGCCGCAACAGTGTAGAGCGGTCGGCGTCCCAGTGGGTGTTGCTCAAGCATCTCAGAGCGTTGAGATGCCGCCAACATGTCTGTTGCAGCTGCCGGATATGAGGCAGCCAAGTCAACCGGGCATCGAAAACCACCCCCAAAAACCTGTGGGTCTCCACCACAGCAAGGAGTTCGTCGGCAAGATAAAGCCGCGGCTCAGGATGGACTGTTCGGCACCGGCAGAAATGCATAACGCAGGTCTTGGCTGCCGAAAACTGAAACCCATGCGCTACAGCCCAAGACTGCGCCTTACGGATAGCGCCCTGTAGCTGACGTTCAACAGCTGCAATGCCAGTAGAGCTGTAATAAAGGCAGAATTCGTCAGCATACAGGGAAGCGGAGACAGAATTTCCCACGGCCGCAGCAAGCCTGTTAATGGCTATTAAAAACAGACAGACACTTAAAACAGAGCCCTGTGGCACACCGTTCTCCTGGACGTGGGAGGAACTATACGAGGCCGCGACTTGCACGCGGAAGGTACGACACGACAGAAAATTGCGGATAAAAATCGGCAGAGGACCCCGAAGACCCCATCCATGAAGCGTAGAAAGAATGTGATGACGCCACGTCGTATCGTACGCCTTCCGCATGTCGAAAAAGACAGCGACCAGGTGCTGACGGCGGGAAAAGGCAGTACGGATGGCCGACTCCAGGCTCACCAGATTGTCGGCGGCGGAGCGGCCTTTACGGAACCCACCCTGAGATGGAGCCAGAAGGCCCCGAGACTCCAGTACCCAATGCAAGTGCTGGCTCACCATCCGTTCAAGCAACTTGCAAAGAACGTTGGTGAGGCTAATGGGACGGTAGCTGTCCACCTCCAGAGGGTTCTTTCCAGGTTTCAAAACGGGGATGACAATGCCTTCCCGCCATTGCGACGGAAACTCCCCCTCGACCCAAAGACGGTTGTAAAGATCGAGAAGGCGCCGCTGGCAGTCCACTGAAAGGTGTTTCAGCATCTGACAGTGGATGCCATCTGGCCCAGGAGCGGTATCAGGGCAAGCAGCGAGGGCACTGCAAAATTCCCACTCACTGAATGGAGCATTGTAAGATTCTGGGTGGTTGGTGCGAAACGAAAGGCTCCGACGTTCCATCCGCTCTTTAATGGAGCGGAAGGCCTGGGGGTAATTCGCAGAAGCGGAACTCAAAGCAAAATGCTCTGCTAAGCGATTTGCAATGACGTCGGAATCAGTACAAACTGCTCCATTCAGTGAGAGCGCAGGGACGCTGACAGGTGGCCGATAGCCGTAGACGCGTCGAATCTTGGCCCAGACCTGCGATGGAGTGACATGGAGGCCAATTGTGGACACATACCGCTCCCAGCACTCCTTCTTGCCTTGGCGGATAAGGAGGCGGGCCCGCGCACGCAGCCGTTTGAAGGCGATAAGGTGGTCGAGGGAGGGGTGTCGCTTGTGACGCTGGAGCGCCCGCCGGCGATCTTTAATCGCTTCAGCGATCTCAGGCGACCACCAAGGCACAGCCTTCCGCCGAGGGGACCCACAGGAATGGGGAATGGCAGATTCGGCGGCAGTAACGATGCCGGTGGTGACCGATTGAACCACCGCATCAATGTCATCGGTAGAGAGAGGCTCAAAAGCGGCAGTGGAGGAGAACAAGTCCCAGTCAGCCTTATTCATAGCCCATCTGCTAGGGCGCCCAGAAGAGTGGCGCTGTGGTAGTGACAAAAAGATCGGAAAATGGTCACTACCACACAGGTCGTCATGCACACTCCATTGGACAGATGGTAAGAGGCTATGGCTACAGATGGAAAGGTCAATGGCGGAGTAGGTGCCATGCGCCACACTGAAGTGTGTGAAGGCACCATCATTTAACAGCGAGAGATCGAGCTGCGACAATAAATGCTCAACGATGGCGCCTCGACCTGTTGCCACTGACCCACCCCACAGAGGGTTATGAGCGTTGAAGTCGCCCAATAGCAAGAAAGGTGGCGGCAATTGGGCGACCAGTGCAGCCAGGACATGCTGCGAGACATCACCATCCGGTGGAATGTAAAGACTGCAGACGGTAACAGCCTGTGGCGTCCACACGCGTACAGCGACAGCCTCTAAAGGCGTCTGGAGAGGGACAGACTCGCTGTGCAGAGTGTGAAGGACATATATGCAGACGCCACCAGACACCCTTTCATAAGCTGCTCGGTTCTTATAATAACCCCGATAGCCACGGAGGGCGGGGGTTCGCATTGCTGGAAACCAAGTTTCCTGGAGAGCAATGCAGAAGAAAGGGTGAAGGCTGATAAGGTGGCGGAGCTCAGCTAGATGGTGGAAGAAACCGCTGCAGTTCCACTGGAGGATGGGAAAGGCGTGACGGGACTGGGAAGGCAGATTACGCCACTGGGGCACCTGCTGCCTCCGATGGAGCATCCGTGCAAATGCCATCCATTGCGTCCGCGGGACCGGCAAGAGCGAGGTCCTCAGCGGACGCCAGAATCTCCACCTCGTCCTCAGAGGCAGAGCTTGTAGGGAGCGGCGGGATCGGTGCCACCGCATTACCGTTGGTCTTGGGGACTTTCTTCCTTTTCTGCTTATCAGGCTGTGCCTTCGGCTCTTCAGGCTGCATGGGCTTCACTGGGTCAGTCTCAGGGACAGACGACGACCGCGAGGCCCGACGACCAGGGACTGGCGGTTGTTTCAACCACTTGCGGGCGTCCGCTTTGCCACTGGTCGGAACTTGCGAAGGGAGGTCCCCAAGGGATCCCTTCCTAGCGAGAGCAGCCGAAGAAGTCTTACGCTTCTCCGGCTGGGAAGGGGGAGCTGATGTCCCCGAAGGTTGGGAGGGTGTTGCTCCTGAAGAAGATGGAGCAGGAGCAACAGGGTGTGAAGTGCCCCCCACAAGCAAGGGGGCCGGTGGATGCTGACCGATCTTAGAGCCGATTCGTGATGACGGGAGAACCGTCGTTGCAGCAGCGGCGTAGGTCGACGGCATTCCCACAGGATGGAGCCTCTCATATTTCCGTCTAGCCTCGGGGTAGGTCAGCCGGTCCAAGGTCTTATATTCCATTATCTTCCGTTCTTTCTGCAATATCCTACAGTCCGGCGAGCAGGGGGAATGGTGTTCTCCGCAGTTAACACAGATAGGAGGCGGGGCACATGGAGTATCGGGATGCGAAGGACGTCCGCAATCCCGACACGTCATGCTGGAAGTACAGCGAGATGACATGTGCCCGAACTTCCAGCATTTAAAACACCGCATCGGAGGAGGGATATATGGTTTCACATCACAATGGTAAACCATCACCTTAACCTTTTCGGGTAAGACATCACCCTCAAAGGCCAAGATGAAGGCACCGGTGGCGACCTGATTATCCCTCGGACCCCGATGGACGCGCCGGACGAAGTGAACACCTCGTCGTTCGAGGTTGGCGCGTAATTCATCGTCGGACTGCAGAAGAAGATCCCGGTGGAATATAATACCCTGGACCATGTTCAGACTCTTATGTGGCGTGATGCTAACGGAAACATCCCCCAACTTGTCACAATTGAGCAACCTCCGTGACTGGGCAGAGGATGCCGTTTTTATCAACACCGATCCAGACCGCATCTTGGACAAGCCCTCCACCTCCCCGAACTTGTCCTCTAAATGCTCTACAAAGAACTGCGGCTTCACGGATAGAAAAGATTCCCCATCAGCTCTGGTACAGACAAGATATCTGGGCGAATATGTCTCAGTGTCACGCAATGCCTGTCGTTCCTCCCATGGTGTGGCGAGGGAGGGGAACGATTTGGGGTCGTAAACGTTACCTTTAAAATGGGCTCTCGAACGCTTAGAGACTGCTGACGGCTGGCCGCCAGCGACAGATGATGTACCACGCTTCATTGCGGGTCATCCGCCCTGATGCCACCTACTCCGACCAAGGGCCCTCCCCACGGGCGCCACCCAGCCACAGCAAAGGCCACCTGGCAGGATGGCCATTGCCGGGAGTCCTGATGCCCCAGGGAGATGGGCATCTACTCCTTGGCATACGTGGGGAGTGAACGGCGCAGGCATCAGTAGAGCGATCCCTGTGTTGTCAGGGGGCTACAACCAAGAGGGTACATGGCGACCCCACCACAACGGACTGGCTACCGTGCTGGATCTTAGGTGCAAAAATGGCCAAGGTCGTCGTCACAGTTAAAAGAAACACTGCAGAGTGCAGCGTGGTAATCGCCCAAGAGATCGAAAACGAGCGGGACACCATTGCAACGACGAGAAAGACGGCTATAGGTCTAAATGCACGAAGGATACAGTGCACCATGTAAGGTGCCCTTCCCCAATTGGCTCGCTCTTCGGAATAATTTAGATAGATGGAGGTCAAACCCGAGAGGGGACCATCACATAAGGCCGAAACGTTTGAGACTCCTTTTAGTCGCCTCTTACGACAGGCAGGAATACCGCGGGCCTATTCTAACCCCCGAACCCGCAGGGGGTGAGCGGACCTTTAGTTCCCTAGCTGCTCGTGGGACCACAATGGACCCTTCGACCTCTACGTTTCCCCCTACCAGTGGATTGGGTGGGCCACTGGTAGGAAAACACACCCAATCGAAAAAGCGACTTCGTGCTGCGAGTCCTCCAGCGCCTGGTGTTACTAGAGATTTATCAGACTGTCGTAACAGAGCACATGCTGATATCCAGAATGTGTTTTTGATTGTCAAACGGAAGGAAGGTAGCTTTGAGAGAGTTTCTCCCTTTTACATCCACAAGGGTCTTGAGGGAATTGCAGGAACACTGAAATCTGTGAAGTGTCTGCGCAATGGGACTCTGTTAGTTGAAACTTCTAGTTCCCGTCAAGTCACTTCTCTTAGGAAAGCAACCTGTCTCGGAGAGTACGCTATCTAGACCGAGCTCCACTCCACTTTGAACTATAGTAAGGGTGTTGTGACATGTAGGGACTTGGTGGATATCCCCAAGGACGAGTTGAAATCTGAGTGGGCTGACGAAGGTATTGTCGACGTGCAGCATATTATGAAACGAGTCGATGGGGATCTAGTCAAATCCGACTTGTTTATTCTCACGTTCAATCGCCCGAGACTCCCAGAGCATGTTAAAGCGGGTTTCTTACGTTTGCCAGTACGGCCATATTTCCCCAATCCAATGCGCTGTTTTAAATGTCAGCGCTTTGGGCATACTACGTTGGGGTGCAATGGAATAGCCACTTGTGGTAAATGTGGTCAGCCTGCCCATGAAGGAGCCGATTGTTCATCGCCTGTGAAGTGCGTGAATTGCTCTGGGAGTCACCCTGTCTGGAGCCGGGTCTGCCCCATCTATCTCGAGGAACTGAAGATACAGGAGATCAAAACATCTAAGCGCATCCCCTATGGTGAGGCCAAGAAGCTCTTTAAGGCCATGCAGCCTCCTGTGTTTACAACATCTTTCGCTTCCACTCTGCAGAAACCGGTACAGTTGGCCACTGTTGCTACACAAACGGAGGTTGCTAGTGTCAGCACTAATACCTGCATTTGCCAGTGCACTTGTGCTGCTGCGGTTGTTTTGCAACCTGCAGCTCTCCCCACAACATCGGACAAGGCCGTGGTTGCTGACATTGGGGTACTTCCTGCACCTCCCCATATGGCACCTTCTGCCCAGGCGAGTAAAGCTCCAACTGTTGACAAGGTTCTGCATTCTAAGCCCCCCAAGACGAAGACACCGAAGGTGAAGGTTTTGTCACCTGAGGAGACTAGTCAGGGTCAGTCCGATGACGATGCCATCGTACTATCTGACATCTCCCTTGGGTCGCCATCGGAGCTGATGGACATTGATGTTGACCGGGGGCGATCTTCTCGCCCCAGGAATAAATCTCGGGCCAGTACGGGCTCTCCTCCAAAGCACAGGGGCAGGGTGAAAATTCAGCCACCCTGATCACTGGCTCCCACATTACAGTGGAACCTGAATGGGTTCAGGACGCATGTGGCCGAATTACAACTCCTTGTACGAGAGCGCCCCTTGTGCTTATGTCTCCAAGAGACACATTTCCGGGCCACTGATGCTCCTTCTTTACGGGGCTATACCGTGTATCGAAAAGATGATCTGATGGGGGAAAGGTCAAAGGGTGGTGTTGCGGTTTTTGTCCATGACATGCACCACTCATCTGAGCTCCCTCTCGTTACGGACTTGCAAGCAGTTGCAGTTGACCTTCTTGTGGGGCAGAGGCTCACAATCTGTTCCGTTTACTTACCGCCTCAGGACGCAATAGACTCTGAGGCTCTCACAGACCTTATTACCCAACTCCCCCGCCCATTTCTCCTTCTGGGGGACTTCAATGCTCATAATGTCTTATGGGGCTCTACGACTACTTGCCCCAGGGGTCGCATTCTGGAAAGCCTCATGGCATCCGAAGAACTGTGCATCCTCAACTCTGGTGCTCCCACTCATTTCTGTACTGCTTCTGGGTCGTCGTCAGCTATTGACCTTTCCTTTTGCTCTCCAGCACTCGCGGATTCTGCTCTGTGGGAGGTTGCCGCTGACCTCCATTCTAGTGACCACTTCCCCCTTTGGATTCGTCTCCTGGATGAGACTGTGGCATTACCAGTGCCGCCCAGGTGGCACCTCTGCAGAGCTGACTGGACACTTTTCAGCCATTTAGCTGTTTTGGAACACTGTGCCAGCGTCCACGAATGGGTCGACCATGTTACAGCCGTGATCTCCCATGCTGCTGAACTGTCGATCCCACGGTCCTCAAGTCATCCCAAGAGGCGCCTTGTCCCTTGGTGGACCACTGAGTGCCGCTCAGCCATCCGAGCCCGCCGTGCAGCTCTGCGCCGCTTCAAGTGCCGTCCCTCAGCTGACAATCTTGCGGCCTTTCGGGTGGCAAGGGCCAAGGCGCGGTGAGTGATTAAAGAGAGCAAACGACGGTCGTGGCAATCGTTCCTGAACTCCATCTCCCACTCCACTAGTTCTACAAAAGTGTGGGAAGCCATCAGGAGGATTTCCGGGAAACGCAGCCAACTACCTGTCACGGCATTGCTGCATCAGGGTAGTCTACTCACAGCGCCGAGAGACATTGCCCAGACACTGGCCATGTATTTTGCCGAATCTACTGCCACTATTAACTGTGATCCAGATTTCTGCCGCTACCGCACTGCCATCGAGAGGGATCACTTGGACTTCCGGTCTCCAAATTCTGAACCCTACAATTGCCCCTTCACAATGTGGGAACTGGATTCGGCGCTGTCTGTGGCTCATGATACTGCGCCAGGTGATGATCAAATCCTGTACAGCATGCTGCAGCACTTGTTGCTGCCATCCAAGGAAGTACTCCTGAATTGTTTTAATATGATATGATCATCCGGCACGTTTCCTGACTCGTGGAGGGAGGCGATTTTGGTTCCCCTCCTCAAACCGGGAAAGGACCGAATGCATCCCAGTAGTTATCGGAGTATTGCTTTGACGAGCTGTGTCGGGAAGACATTGGAACGCATGGTCAACCGTCGCCTGGTTTGGCTGCTCGAGACCAGGCAGCTCCTTAGCCACTCTCAGTGTGGCTTTCGGAGATGTCGTTCAACTATAGACAACTTGACCCTGCTTGAGGCGGCCATCCAGCAGGCCTTCTTACGTAACCAGCATTGTCTAGGTGTATTCTTTGACATTAATAAGGCGTATGACACTACTTGGCGCCGCCTTATCCTCAATCAACTCCATCAGTGGGGCTTTCGTGGCCATCTCCCCATCTTCATTCGGTCCTTTCTTTCCCGCCGCCTCTTTCGATATCGGGTTGGTAATGTGCTATCTGATTTGTACGTGCAGGAGAATGGTGTTCCTCAGGGAAGCGTTTTAAGTGTCACCCTCTTTGCCGTCGCCATTAACAGTATCACGTCCACTATCCGGAGTCCTGCCCAGTGCTCCTTGTTTGTGGACGATTTTGCTGTTTTCTGTTCTTCCTCCAGTCTTGTCACTGCTAGTCGGCAGCTGCAGCTTACGGTAAAGCGATTAGAGGCATGGACTGCGAAGACGGGTTTTACCTTTTCTGCAGACAAATGTGTGTGTGTTCATTTTAATCGTTCTCGACGTGCTTTTACCTCCCCTGAATTGCGTCTGAGGGGCACCATTCTTCCTTTTAGAGACACTGTGAGGTTCTTGGGCCTCACTTTTGATTCCAAGTTGTCGTGGTTGCCGCACCTTAAAGACGTCAAGGTGCGGGCCCTGAAGGCGCTGAATATTTTGAAGTGTTTGAGCCATCGGTCGTGGGGAGCAGATCGGGCGCGTCTGCTGCAGTTTTATAGGGCTTTCGTCCGGTCGCGTCTTGACTATGGATGCACTGTGTATGGGTCAGCGAGGCCTTCGTATCTGAAGATTCTTGACGCAGTACGCCATGAGGGTATCAGGCTGGCTACTGGTGCCTTCCGTACCAGTCCCATCCCCAGCCTGTGTGCTGAGGCAGGGGAACCACCGCTCGCCATCCGGCGGAAACTCCTCATGGTGCGACGAGTGTGTCAATTCCTTGCCTGTCCTACCTCCCCTGCATACTCTACTGTTGCCCGACCGCCTATGGAACATCTCTTTTCCAGTCGTCCAAGGGCAACGAGACCATTTGGGATTCGTGCCAAGCATTTGCTTGAGTCCCTTGGTGTGGAGCGTGTGGCACCCCAACTCCAGGGTTTTACCCGCCTGCCTCCCTGGTTGCTCCAGAGGCCCAGCGTCCTTTCAGACTTGTCAGAGTACCGGAGGAGCTGCACTCCTGCGTTTGTTTTTACCTCCTTATTTTACGATATTTTAAACCAGCATGCCGACCATGTACCAGTATTTACGGATGGCTCTAAACAGGGGGACTCTGTAGGTTGTGCTGTTGTTTTCCCTGATCGAGTCGTCAAGTTACGGCTTCCTGCAGCATTTACCATCTTTGATGCCGAATTGTTTGCGATCTTGCGGGCATTGGAGCAGATGAGATGTGTTCCCAGTCTTAAGTTTCTCATCTGTTCTGACTCCCTGAGTGCCCTTCAGACCATGCAACACTTGTACCCAGCGGATACGGTCGTCCAGAACATCCATGATGCCCTACTCCACCTGCAACGGCAGGGGAAGGAGGTTTCTTTCTGCTGGGTGCCGAGGCACGTGGGTATTAGGGGAAACAAACTGGCGGATGTGGCTGCCAAAGATGCATGTTCCCTCCCTCACGTTGTTGAATGTGCCGTCCCCCTCCATGCTGTTACCTCCCTTTTGCGTTCTCGTGTTATGCGTCAATGGGAAGAGGAGTGGCTGGCAGTCGGTGAAAATAAGCTGCGTCTGGTCAAGGCCACCACGCGGCCATGGCGTACGTCCTACCAGTCATGCAGGTGGGATGAGGTTCTCCTCACCCACCTCCGCATCGGGCACAGTCCCTTAACGCACGGTTTTTTACTCCGGTGGGAGGACCCACCAATCTGTAGTGCTTGTGGCGTCCAGATAACTGTCCACCACATTTTACTTGACTGTCCTTTATTCTCTGACCAGAGGGCGGTGGTTTCCTTGCCACCGGATTTGCCCTTTATTTTGCAAGACGACGCAACGACTGTGTTTAAGGTCTTACGGTTTTGTGTCCTGTCCAATTTGTTGCCTCGGATTTTAGGGAGAGGATTTTAATGTGCTGCTGGGTGACTGGTTCACCCAGGCTTTACGTAAGAGGTCCGCCAGTCACGATTACCTACTTGTTTCACTTCGATTTATGTTCTCTTTTCCTTGTGTTTCCTTTCCTTTTTTAGTGCGTTTCTTCTCCTCTTGTTTTGCCTCTGTATGTGAGGATTTGTAACTGCCTCAGGCCTGTACCTTTTAACCGTTCTCCTTGTTCGCTGTCCGTCTTCGTCCCTTCTCCGCATGTGTTCCTGTTTCTATGCGTTTGGCCCGCTGATGACCACGCTGTTTAGCGCCCGAAAACCTCAAACCACACACACACACTCTAGTCTCCTGAGGGGTTTTTCCTTTCATAAAGTAATGTTTAATCACCACACAAAATTCTTTTTCGTCCATTTTTAGACAATCACTCGACTTCCTTGTTTCACATGAATGCCAAACACAAATAAATAGACAACTATGGCTGAAACTTGGTGTGCGTTCTGTCCAGAGATGCTACTAACTAAACATGACCTCGATACACGACGACCGAGCGGGGTGGCGCAGTGGTTAGACACTGGACTCGCATTCGGGAGGACGACGGTTCAATCCTGCGTCCGGCCATCCTTATTTAGGTTTTCCGTGATTTCCCTAAATCGCTCCAGGCAAATGCCGGGATGGTTCCTCTGAAAGGGCACGGCCGACTTCCTTCCCCATCCTTCCCTAATCCGATGAGACCGATGACCACGCTGTCTGGTCTCCTTCCCCAAACCAACCAACCAACCGATACGCGACAGTGGTGCCATCTCTCGAACTTTGCATGGACTTTTCAAAAGCCCCTCTTAACTCCATTCGCAACACATTTTACAGCCAGTATCCGAATATGCTGTTGAATGTACCTGCAACATTCTATCAATGTATGACACATAGTTTAGGAGACATGACGTCATAAACATTAAGCACAAGGCCAGATTCTGCATGGTACGGGTGTGGATGCAGAGCTGTAAATAAATACTTAGACGCTGTCGGGTTTCTCTGCTAGTTATCTGCGAGGAGCATTCGATAATAAATGCCAAGAATTTTTTTTCTGAATGTAAGTTGGTTTTATTTAGGATTCCAATACACCATATTATTCCCCACTCTTTTGGGTACAAAATCCTATTTTTCAACATAATCTCCATTCAATGTGGCGATGTTACAACAACTTATTACGAGGATCGATATGGCCATATGATATAACTCTTCTGGTTGGCATTCAAGACAACAATTTCAACAGCCCCCTCCCTCCACTCATCCTCGTACTGCTTCCCGTGGAGTGCACTCTTCATTGGGCCAAGTAGGTGGAGGTCGGAAAGTGCGAGATCCTGGCTGTAGGTTGGATGAGGAAGAACAGCCCAATAAAGTTTTGTGAGCTCCTCTCAGTGAGCAGAATTTTGTGAGGCCTTGCGCTGTCAGGGAGGAGAAGTTCATTTGCTTTTTTGTGATGATGAACATGAAGTCGTTTCTTCAATTTGCTGACAATAGCACAATGACTTCAGAGTTGATCATTGCACCATGAGGGAGGATGTCAAACAGAATAATCCTTTCAGAGTCACAGAACAACATCGCCATGACTTTACTGGCTGACAGTGCGACTTTGAACATTTTCTTCGGACTCGCATTCGGGAGGACGACGGTTCAATCCCGCGTCCGGCCATCCTGATTTAGGTTTTCCGTGATTTCCTTAAATCGCTCCAGGCAAATGCTGGGATGGTTCCTCTGAAAGGGCACGGCCGACTTCCTTCCCTGTCCTTCCCTAATCCGATGAGACCGATGACCTCGCTGTTTGGTCTCTTCCCCCAAAAAAACCAACCAACCAACCAACATTTTCTTCGGAGGAGAGGTAGTGTGGCGCCACTTCATAAACTGCCATTTTGTTTCCAGTTCGAAATGATGAATCCATGCTTCATCGCCTGTGAGGTTGTTCTACAAAAAGTTGTCACGATCAACTTTTAATGCGTAAGAAACTCCGCACAGGTGGTCCTTCGGTGCTCTTTATAGTCTTCTGTTAGGCAGCCAGAAATTCAATGGGCACAGACCTTTCAGTACTGAAAAGTGGGTATACCTTCACCGATTTTTAGATGTGATTATTGCAACTGTTTTTAACTTCTGTGATACTTGTGGTAGTGAACATATGTGCTTGTATGAAAGCATTACATACTAATTAGTACAGTGCATTTTTTAAAATGCAGAGGAAGTACTGGCAAAATTATAGGCGATCAAAGTTAGCATGGATTTAGGGATACACTGATCGGCCTTTACTTTGTACCATTACGTCCTTTCTGCGTAATTGTTGTGGGGTAGAATTAATTTTGTTTTTCCATATGATTCAGTGCCATTTTCTATGTGTGGTCTGAAATATGCACGTAGTTGTCAGTTGCAGCCTACAGTGATGGTAATGTAACATAGCAGTTCAAATTCTGAATATTGTTTTTGGAACGCCACATATATTTTGAGCACAAGTAAATGTGTCTTAAATATACGTAGCGTGACTTAATCTCAATACACAGACAAAAAGTTATTTATTATTAATGGAAATGTTATGCTCTCTTTCAATGAATGGCAATGTAACGTAATCTGCAACTAACCCAGCGATAATGTAGAACAGGAAATTATTTCTTTTCCCAGAAAATTAAACTAATATTACACAGAAAGAAAGAAAGAATGGTACAAACACATACACATTATTGAAATAATTGCAAAGAATTTCTTTAACTGTATCTTTTTAAGAACTGGGTTAACTTTTAATCCTTTGAATTAACTGAAAATATTTTAAACCAGAGGTGAAGCCTCACCTAAGCATTGCAGTGTTAAATCTCTGAATAAGTTTCGCAATCAAAAATATTAACTAACTTTAATATTGAAAACTGACGGTAAAAATTCATAAAACCACTTTGAATTATTTTCCTTTGCGAGTGAAGCTCGCAAACACTGAAATATTCCTTGGTAAACGTAATAGCAGACTCATCGCCACCAAAACAGTCGAAGCCAGATGGGCAATCGACAGAATTATTATTGTGAGTACATTCTAAGTATCCATGAATGGCAAGAATCATTGTACTGGAATGTTCTGTAGCTGTATATATACCATATGTGTTCTGGCCAGAGGCAGTTCGCTCCACGCTCTTGTATGTGCAGGTGCTGAATAAACCTTTGTTACGTGAAGTTAGTGTTCGTCATTCATCTAATTACACCTTCCTCTACTTGACATTATTCTGCATTGGAGGTGAGGCCGCTGAAGAGAAAAATCCTCTGCCATCGATCGCTACAAAAATGATAGGAAACTATGTCGATATCCTCATGGATGGCCAGCCAGCCCAAGCTCTTGTGGACTCTGGAGCATCATATTAGTCATCTCGGAGAAGTACCATCGCCAGCTGCAGAAAACCGTATTCGTCAACAACAAAACATCTCTGCTGAAGGTGGCTAATGGGAAATATGTAAAACCTACAGGAAGGTGTGCCATTCGTGTGGGTATAAGTGGCCATACACAGCTTTTAGAATTCATCGTCTTCCAAGAGTGTAGTCATGACGTCAATCTTGGGACTTTTTGAAAGCTTCTCAAGCAATTATAGATTATGCTCCCTCGAAGATTATGCTAGATGAGACAAGATCTTCTAGCTCGACTATCACCAGAGCTCACTAAGGAAAAACAGAAGAAGCTACTTGCCATTCTTCAAGAGTTTTCTGAATCCTTCAATCCACAAGTGAAGAGCAAATTAGACAAATTGATGGTGAAGCACCGGATTAGCACTGGAGATCATCAACCAATAAGCCAGAGAGCATACTGTGTGTCAGCAATGGAACGTTGAATAATTCGCGACGAGGTAGAGAAAATGATGAAGAATGACATCATTCAGCCTTCGCAGAGCACATGGTTGTCACCAGTGGATCTCGTCAGGAAGAAGGATGGCAGTTGGCGCTTTGTATTGATCACAGGAACCTTAATAAGATAACTAAAAAGGACGTTTACCCTTTTTCACGAATTGATGATACACTAGATTGTCTGAAGGGGGCTAAGTTTTTCTCAACCATGGACATGTACTCAGGATACTGGCAAATCGAAGTACACTCATGCTCATAAATTAAGGTTAATTGCAAAATGTGGTGCCACACAACATGGCACTACACAAAACTGGCGCTAATACCATAGCCACATAGGGAACACACGCGACATGGATCTGTAAGTCCACAGTATTGGTGATAAGTTGAGAAAACCGTCCTGAAACACATGTGCTTCAAAACACCATTGTTTCCTGCACATGTAACCCAACATCAATATGGGATATGATCAACACTCATACATCCACAGGCCGCACAACACGTTGGCATACTCTGGATCAGTTGGTCGAGCAGCTGCTGGGGTATAGCCTCCCATTCTTGCACCAGTGCCTGTCAGAGCTCCTGAAGTGTTCTAGGGGTTTGAAGATGTGCAGCAATACGTAGACCGAGAGCATCCCAGACGTGCTTGGTGGGGTTTATGTCTGGAGAACAGGCAGGCCACTCCATTCGCCTGATATCTTCTGTTTCAAGGTACTCCTCCACGCTGGCAGCTAGGTGGGGCCATGCATTATCATCCATCATCATACTGGTGGAAAATGACGTCTCGATACACTTGGCCTGTTAACAGTTCCTCTGTCAAAGGCGTGCAGGGGTGTACATGCACCAATTATAATCCCACCCCACACCATCAAACCACGACCTCCATACAGGTCCCTTTCAAGGACAGTAAGGGGTTGGTATCTGGTTCCTGGCTCATGCCAGATGAAAACCCAGCGAGAATCACTGTTTGGACTATACCTGGACTCATCTGTGAACATAACCTGGGACCATTGTTCCAATGACCATGTACTGTGTTCTTGACACCAGGCTTTACAGGCTCTCCTGTGACCAGGGGTCAGTGAAATGCATCTTTCAGGTCTCCGGGCGAATAAACCATATCTGTTCAGTCACCTGTAGACTGTGTGTCTGGTGACAACTGTTCTAGTGGCTGCGGTAAGGTCCCAAGCAAGGCTACCTGCAGTACCCCCGTGGCTATCTGTGGGCACTGATGGTGAGATATCGGTCTTCTTGTGGTGTTGTATACTGTGGACGTCCCGTACTGTAGTGCCTGGACATGTTTCCTGTCTGCTGGAATCATTGCCATAATCGTGAGATCACACTTTGTGGCACACGCAAGGCCTGTGCTACGACCTGCTGTGTTTGACCAGCCTCCAATCACCCTAGTATTCTACCCCTCATAACATCATCAATATGTGTTCTTTGAGTCATTTTCAACACACAGTCACCATTAGCACATCTGAAAATGTCTGCACACTTACTCGCTCCGCCGTACTCTGATATGCATCAACACTCCTCTGAGAGCCACCGTGCGACAACTGCGGGTGAAATGCACTGCATGGTCATACTCCAAGATGATTTAAACCCGCAAACCACCCACCAGAGCATTGTTTCACCATGTATCAGCATTATCCTTAATTTATGAGCATGAGTGTAGATGAGGCTGATTGTGAGAAAACTGCATTTATCACCCCTGAGGGCCTGTATGAGTTTAAGGTAATGCCGTTTGGTTTGTGTAATGCACCAGCAACTTTTGAACGAATGAGGGATAACCTTCTAAGGCACCTGTCTTTGTTATTTAGATGACATTATAGTGTTCTCAGAGACATTTGATGAACACACCAAAAGACCGAGGGCCGTTCTTAAGTGTCTCCAACAAGCCAGACTGAAACTTATCCAAGAAAGTCTCTCTCTTTGGAGCAAAAGAAATAAAAATACTTGGGCACCTTGTGTCAAACGAAGGTGTGCGGCCAGACCCAGAAAAGGTGAGAGCCATAACGGAATTTCCTATTCCTAAAAGTATTAGAGATGTGAGAGACTTCCTCTGATTGTGTTATTATTACCATCGTTTTATAAAAGACTTTTGTATCGAAGTCAGGCCACTCCAAGAGTTGTTAAAAGCCGATTCTAAACTTATCTGGGGTGGTGCTCAACAAAATTCTTTTGATGGGCTGCGAAAAGTTCTGACGACTGGCCCTGTACTTGTTCTGTATGATGAGAGAGCACCTACAGAACTACACACAGATGTCAGTGGGTATGGGATCGGTGCTGTTCTGGTGCAAATTTCGGGCGGAAGAGAGAAGGTTATAGCCTATGCTTCTAAGACACTTACAAAAGCCGAGAGAAACTACTGAACTAAAGAAAGAGAATGTCTTGCTGTGATCTGGGCCATGTACAATTTTCAACATGATTTCTATGAAAGGACATTCACAGTTGTTACAGGATGACTCGCTAGGTGGACACTACATCTTCAAGAGTATGACATTACCATTGTGTACAAAAGTGGAAGAAAACACCAAGATGCTGACTGTCTCTCAAGAAACCCTGTGCAAGACCTTCAAGAACTTGATGAAGATAGTGACTGTCTCGCTGCACTCCATGATCTCTCTGCTGAGCAGAAGAAGAATGCCAAGATATCTCAAATTATTCTTGCCTTAAATCGGTCAGAGGATGTGAAAGGACAATTTAAGGTAGTTAATGGATTACTTCGCAAGAAAAACTTTGATCTATTTGGAAATAGTTTGCTGGCAGTGATTCCTAAACACATGCGCTTAGATGTTCTACAGAAATTCCATGACACACACCTGAGGTCAGACATTTAGGATTTGTTGAGACATACGATAGGATCCGCAAGAGATTTTTCTGGCCAGGTTTATTTAGGAGTGTCCATCACTAAGTGTCGCACTGTCGAAAGTGCCAGCAGAGAAACGCAGTTCCTAAGAAACCACCTGGCCCACTCATACCAATTTCACCAGCTGAAACCCTTTCCAGCGTCTTGAGATTGACCTTCCCAGACGATTTCCAACGTCTGCTTGTGGCAATAGATGGATTATTGTTTGCACTGATTATCTGACGTGCTATGCCATTACAAAAGCTGTGGAAACAGCTGAAGCCTTGAGGTAGCCAAATTCATTGTATTAAGACACGGTGCCCCAAGGTCGTTAATTACAGATCGAGGGAAAGTTTTTTCAATCGAATCTTGCGACAGAGATGAACCATCGGTGCAACATTACTTACCACATGACGACTGCCTACCAACCGCAAACTAACGGGCTTACTGAAAGCCTAAATAAAACCTTTGCCGACATGCTATCAATGTTCGACAATATTGAGCAGAGCAACTGGGATGAGGTGCTACCTTTCGTGACATTTGCCTACAACACCGCCAAACAAACATCGCCAAACAAGACACCACAGGATTTACGCCATTTTTCCTGGTGCACGGGCGTGAGGCAACAGCGACGACGGACACTGTGTTTCCGTTACAACCTGAAGACATGGATGACAACTACATTGGCCAATAGTTAACCAGAGCTGAGGAAGCTCGGCTGTTAGCTCCACTCTGCACGCTGCAGGCTCAAGAAAATGATCGCCAAAGGTATGACGCAAACCAGCAGCCTGGTGACCTTGTCTGGAAATTCACTCCTGTTCGCAAGGTTAGTCTCTCTGAGAAGCTCCTCAGGCGCTACTTTGGACCTTATAAGGTTGTAAGACAGTTGTGTGATGTTACTTATGAAGGTGAAGATTTCGACCCCGACACAAGACGACGAAAGATCAGAGATACAGTTCACGTCCTTCGAATGAAGCCCTATAAGGATCCATCAACCCAGGGTAAATTCAAAGCTCCAGCGACAAGAACAAGCGAAAAGGTAATGAAGAACGGAGCAGCAAAGGGAAGTTCTAAGAAGATCACCACCAGGGCAAACATCAGTCATCGGGAGTCGGAGTATGCAGGACCGATGACTCGTTCCCAGACTAGGAGGACATAACACCGAGATGCTGTTCTCTTAAGGAGGGATCAACGTCGCAGAAAAAGCCTAGTAGCAGAGTCGCCGTGGTGTAGTCGTTATGATACTAGATTGTTGCATGGAGGGTCGTGAGTTCAAAACTCAGCTGAACTGAAACATTTTAATTTCTGTCTTCAGTTTGAGTACATTCTAGAAGTATCCACAAATGGCAAGAATCATTGTACTGGAATGTTCTGCAGCTGTATGTGTTCTGACCGGAGGCAATTTGCTATGCGCTCTTGTATGTGCAAGTGCTGAATAAACCTTTGTTATGTGAAGTTAGTGTTCGTCATTCATCTACTTACACCTTCCTCTACATGACAATATATTATAACCTTAAAGCTCATACAGATAGCTAGTTATACATACATAGATCCACAGGAGAGAGAGAACAGACAGGTGAAAAACAGAGAAGAAACAGTGAGGGGGGGGGGGGGGGCAACATGGCTCTTGTGCACATATAATACACCTGAAGTTCCATGCTTTCATAGAATGTACTGAACTGTTGTATTCTTTATCTTTCGATTAATGGAAAATATTTACAATATTTGTCAAAAAATATTATCAGGCTCAACAAAATGACTCATAATAATACAAGCATTATTTTCTTGTTTTGGATTACATTGATATCAGTTGACTAAATCACATCATACATTGGAAAGGTTTCCAGGTGACATCACAACTTCCACCCCAAGGGTCAACTACCATTCTATTTGTGGCCAATGTTTCAAAATTACAATTGAACATCGTCCACCTGCGGTGGAGTGGGGGCGGTCTGTTGTTCTTTCACACAAGTCCGTATTTACTATGGTCATACTACAGCATTCAAAGTTCGCTGCCTACCCAACATATTTCACACGTAAAAGCAGCCAGAATTGCTGCAAGTCCGACCCAGTTAATTTTGCAATCTAACAGTCACTGACCCACCACTATTAGCGAGTTGAACATTCAGTTGTTTCATTGGTCTTCTATGCCAGAAGTGCTCGCCAAAGTATTCTATAAAGAACACGGAATATGCCACATGGAATTGTCTCTATGACTGAAAGATCACACGCTAATAAAACCCCAACTATTAGTTCTGAAACATCACACTGTCCTCAAAATGTTCGTAACTTAAACTTCTTTAGTCACGACACGTTCTATCTGAAATGATCTCACTAGCTCTTCATGTTTTCATACTATTTTTGCGGAGACAACTAGCATAGTGTTACTTGGAAACAGGTTAGCGAGCGACTATGTCGATGCTCCTCTCCTCTCTGCCTATCTAACTCTCTGCATGTGGGAACACTTTATTCTGATTGGCTATTGGTCTGAATGACCAATCAGAATCATCATACCAGGTCATTCTCGTGGCAAAACTTGCTTTAGCCAACCACTAATCAGATAGTCATTTACAGCATTACACTTTCAATTTCTAATATATTGTTTAATAAAATAGAACGAAATGTGAAATATTCTTTAAATTAATACAGAAATTTTTTCTGCTTCTGACTTTTATTCTGGCTACTCCCTTACAAAAGCAAGCACACATCGACATACGTCATCAGCATTGTGGTTGTAACACAGTTTTCCCACGGTTCAATTTTATAATGTTTTACATAAAATGACATTAAGTTTTAACATATGTCCTGCATACACTATCTCATTCATTCCCATGTATTCACACCAAAAAATAATAATAAGCAAATAATAATTTTGAATGATTTTATTCTACGTAACGTAGAGTAATTAATGTATTGAAAAGAGAATTCCAATTAAGTGATTTTTTTATACTGTGATCTATGTTATGACTTCAGACAATAATAAAAGACATTTGGTTTTCATTCCTAACTGAGTTTTGAAACATAAAACGTTTTTTTAGGATATTTAAGTAATTTTCTCACTCTCTGTAACTATAATAGATAAAAATCTGAAATTTTGACAGGATCCCATCCTTAATAACGAAAGATTGCATACCAAGTTTGAATAAAAATGGGCAATAATTACTGTGTTTTTTTTAGATTCGTAGAGGGCATAAATTTGCATACCGACTGCACTGTGAGTCAGAGCAAAGAAAAAATATAGCCATCCTGAAGCCACCATGCTACACGGCTGCGTACCTTACTGCATCTAATGTTATCTCATTATAACTTGGTACGTTACACACCCAGAACTAAATATATTGCTCTAAAATTTTCTTAAGTGCTTTATTAAGCCCTCATGAAAGGAAAAAAAGCCTAGTATGGTACGTAAATCAAACTATATGATTCATCTACAAAATTATAAATATAATGAAAGGTACTGGGATGAAGTACCACATACATAGTTCCAAATTTAGTTGAGCATAGTACCTTGTTTCAAAACACTTGGTGCAGTTGGGACTAAGGTTCTTCAATAATTGAGTCAACATATGGCACTCATGGCCAAACAAACTTCATTCCTTGTTTTCAGAGATATTAGACATAACATGTTGTTCTTGTATCACTGCCTGAAACCACAACATCTGAATCACTGTCTGAACCTTCAACAACTTGCAAACTGAGCTGTATATGACTGACATATGTTTTTCTTAGCTGTAGGCCCATTAACGATTACAAATGAGCCTTCATGTATACGAGGTGCGGCTAGAAAAAAACCGAACTGATGCTGGAAAAAACATTTATTTACAATTATTTACAATTTCATGTTATCTCCTTCAATGTACTCTCCTCCTCGGTCTCTACACCGCTCCATACGAATTTTCCACTGTTCGTAGCAAGGCTGCAGATCATTTTCGGTAAGTCCATACATTACTTCCGTCGCTTTTTCTTTTACTGCTTCAACAGTCTCAAATCTAGTTCCTTTCAAAGCTGACTTGACTTTAGGGAAAAGAAAAAAGTCACAGGGGGCAAATCAGGTGAGTAGGGTGGATGATCTAAGATGGGAATGTTGTGTTTTGCCGAAAACGTCTTCACTGACAACGCACTGTGAGCTGGGGCATTGTCTTGGTGAAGGATCCATGACTTTTTTCTCCACAAATCGTTCCGTTTTCTCCGTACTCGCTCACGTAGGTTAGCCAGGACGCTAATGTAGTAATGCTGATTCACTGTTTGTCCCTCTGGTACCCAATCAATGTGCACAATCCCTTTGATGTCAAAAAAAACAATCATCATTGCCTTGAATTTCGATTTTGCCATTCGTGCTTTTTTTTGTCGTGGAGAACCAGGAGTTTTCCAATGCATCGATTGGCGTTTAGTTTCGGGATCGTAAGTAAAAAACCACGATTCATCGCAAGTAATAACATTTTGTAAGAAGGTGGGATCACTTTCAATGTTTTCCAGGATGTCAGAACAAATCATTCTTCGGGGTTCCTTCTGTTCAATTGTGAGACACTTTGGAACCATTTTTGAACACACTTTGTTCATGTTGAAACTTTCATGAAGTATCTGCCTAACACTTTCCTTGTCAACTCCTGTTAACTCAGACACTGCTCTGATTGTTAAACGGCGATCTTGTCGAACAAATTTACCGATTTTTTCAATGTTTGCATCAGTTTTTGCTGACAATGGTCTGCCAGTGTGAGTGTCATCACTGGTGTCTTCGCGGTCATCTTTAAATCGTTTAAACCACTCAAACACTTGTGTTTGCGATAAACAATCATCGCCGTACACTTGTTGTAACATTACAAACGTTTCACTTGCAGATTTTCCTAGTTTGAAACAAAATTTGATGTTAACACGCTGTTCTTTCTGTACACTCAACTTTTCCGACGCACAGACAAAACGTCAACTACTTAAAACAGACGCCACGGGCAGACTGAGTGCAGGAGGCAGATGAAACTCGAGCAGTAGGCAGAGCGAGAGTCACGTGACAGGCCACGCGACTTTCAGCCTTATTGCATTCGTTTTATTGTTTCACCAGTACTAGTCCGGTTTTTTTCTAGCCACACCTCATATACCGATGGTTAAGGTTTGTATTCCTTAGTTCCACAGTCATAGTCAGCAACACTATTTAGTAAATTTGTATGTGTAATCCTGGGGTAACAATGACCAGTGATCAGAGTAACCCCAAAACAGAGAAATAATGCACATGACTTGCAGAAATCGTAATATGTTGGTAGATACACATGTGAACAAAAAGCTAATCATTGATATGTTTTGAAAAATAATAGAATAACATGCATAATATATAGTTGAAAACACCTATGTCTTTGCTGTTAAATAATAGTGGATTTTGACAACCAGATTTAATACACTTTCTCGTATACAGTTATAAGTTACAACAGGTTTGCCAACCTTTGCGGAAGGTAATCAGCACTACATGTCACCATCTAGTGTATGCTGATGGAACTTCATGACCAAACAGTATACAATATACTAAACATCCACTGAGAGCCAGAAGAGAGCCGTAAAACTTTTGGTGTATGAGTGGTCAAAGTAACCAAGGTGGTCAAACTAGACTCAGTTTACAGTACCCCAACTGGTGGACGAGTATACTAGCTCTACCAATGGAGATTTCCGGTTTTGCACGAGGTATTTGATTATGACTTGTCGATCACGTCAAATGAGAGTGTCCGCACATTCCAACATTACAGGAGTCACAGCTGTGTGTGGATGACCAGGATGTGGGAGATCAGAGAGATTTGTACGACCTTCTTGTGATGATGACAGACGCCTCACCCAATGACCAACCGTGATTTTGTTCAGTACCATGTCTACATAGTCATTCTGCAAACACCTATGAGTATCTGTGAGTAGTATGGAAATGGGGCTCTCACCCCAATTTTGATATCAAATTGATATGCAAATTAATTAAATCAATCAATTAATTCCCACCAACCATGCCCACCCCTACCCCTGACCACACCGACCAGGTAACATAGTGTTTTTCACAGCCTGCACGTGGGCTCTCCCCTAACCTACCCTATTGGTGGGAATTCGAATTTTGCTGAGAAGTTCGAATTTTGGTGGAGCTTTCTTTGTCCCCGGGCTGCGCTGACATCGCACCCCACCTAGCAATTGGCCGTAAATTAAAAATGATGATACCCTCTGATGGTCTCGAACCCTAGTCCTCCTGGAAGGAAAGCCCAATTGTATTCCCATATCACAATTATACCACCACAGGCACTTGGAATTGGCAGTAGCCAATAGGAATGCAGCAGATGATCACAATCGGAATATAAGTGGGCCCAGCAGCTCTGCAGCCTCAGTTGTGGTCAATCAGTCAGCCAGCCACTCACTCAGCATGAAACGCCAGTTGAGATCATCCAGCGCCATCCAGCCACAGCAGCAACAGAATACGAAAAATTCGTGGAAGATTCAGTACCCCCTACTTAATGTGTATGTTTACTGCCATGTGAGGCTTTTTGTGCTTCTGTCATCGCTTGTAATGGTTTTTCTTCTTTGCTCATCAATGGATGCGACATCGTCCAGCCTGTTGGGGTCTGCAACAGTGACATGTCCCAGCAGTGTCAGTATCCTGGGATCCTGTTGTGCATCTGATCAGCTTGATGAAGCAGGACAATTAGCTATTATTGTCAGTTGAAGACACCCAGCCAGCCCCTGACTCGCTGCAGTGCACCGGAGGTCCTAATCAGCATGACACAGGTCAGTACTGGCCTCCATAATATGCGCCATCGCACAATATTCCAGTGGTACTGCATAGACAGAGTGAGGATGTAGTTAATGAGAAGATACTCGTACCAATTAAGCCCTGTGCACCTCTACTCTTCTCTCCAGAGTATAATTTAACCACTAGTTGTTCGAGAAATTTACGTATTGGTATAGATGCAACCACAGACAGAGTGAAGCGTGTTCTGATAAAGATCAAGAATGCAGCTAAAAGTGTTAAAGTGTGGTTTATGGAGATGGAGTAGGATGAACTGTGTCATGCAAAAGCATAGATCAAGCAGCAGTTGATCGCCGAGTACCACCTGAACCGTCCGCCTACAGACATGTAGTGCTGCTATAACTCTATCCATTACAACAGTGTACAATAACTCTGCACTCTGTGTGAAATCAGGTGATACATCCATTTATTTACAACACTCCACCATTTAAAACTTTGTCAATCTACAGATGGTGCTACCCATTGTGTCGGAAAGATTGAACAGATGGCTGTCTTAAGTTAAAGCCATGTATAGAGACATCACAGAGTATCTAAGCATGAACAGCGTGCATGTAGATGACCTCGAACAGTGGGTCAGTATGGTACCAGTGAAAACTAATGTGCTTCCAATAAGTGTGAGAGAAATACATGCTGCATTCTGTGCTTACGAGAAGGCTTTATTTTCTATGCTCTGTACTGGCATTAAGATAAAGAAAGAACCAGTTGATGTAGTGTATGATCACTGAGTAAAAATACGTATATTACCATGGATGTGTTTTTTATTTCTTACGTCTTATTATATTGTAAGTACTAAAGCTATTGCCCCAGTATTTTCACTGCAAACATGCAACAGCAGAAAATTATGTCATTTAACTAAATTCTCCATAAAAGCCCATTGCATGCGAGTACCTGACATAGTCGGTATCATGGAAGGGCATAGTGTTCATTATTTTCTATAAAAACCCATTGCACACCATTACCTGATGCAGCAGGTATCATGGCAGGGTTGGTGAAGCATCAAGACTTTGTTGTAAGTAACTGGAGCTGTGACAGTGTGCAAGAAGACTGGGAGAAGAAGAATGGCATCCTCCTTCCCAAGAACGTAAGTACAGTAATTGTAGGTCCTTCCAGCTGCAGCAAGACAAATGTTCTCATGTCGCTGCTAACACATCTGGATGGAGTCTGCTTTGAGTATGTATGTGTATTTTCAAAAACGCTGTTTCAGCCCAAACCCCAACTATTACAGGAGATACTGCAGTATGCAGATGGTGTGACATACATGGCATTCAGTGAGAGCAGTGATATCCCTCCACCAGAAAAAATAAAGCCAAACACAGTGTTCATATTTGATGTTCATATTTGATGATGTTGCTGTGGAAAACCAAGATCAAATTAGGCAATATTTCTGTTTTGGTCACCATATGGCTGTCACTGTATTTTATCAGAGTCAGATATATCTCAAAACAGGTGGTGAGGGATGATGCAAACCTAATTGTAGCATTCAAATGGGACAATCTGAACTTGAAACACATTTACCAGGCTCATGTAGGAATCAACATGCCATTCAGTGATTTTGTAAAGACATGTGCAGATTGCTGGAATCAATCACAATATAGGTTTCTCGTTATTGATAAAACAAGACAACTGAAAGAGGGCAGGTATAGATGGAACTTCCAGGAGTTCGTACACACATAACCATTCAAAGAGGCGAGAACATCAGTATGTGCATCACCATGGATAAATTCGCATGCATGCCAGGAGCTCAGTTTTGATAGGATGGGTGTGCATAGACAAAACATTTGCTTCTACATGAACTCGAAAATTCAAATTCTCGAACATAAAGTCAGAGGCGTACACAAGGAACTAGAGACGTATTGTCAAACCCTTCTGAGACTGACCAATGCACTGAATGATTGGGCTAGTGCAATCGAGAAGAAAATAAACAGTTTAACTGAAGGGGAGATAGCTTTTATTGAGAACGGGACATTGTACGAACAGGTTAACGCAATTGAGAAGAAAATAGGCGACTTAACTGAAGGGAAAATAGCTGTTACTGAGAAGGGGGAGCAGCATAAGAAGAAGAAGAGTGGATATATAAAACCTCATGCTGCACAGAAGTCCATTTAGTATACACTGACATGTTGCCTAAGCATAAAGTCATCGAGGCGTGGAAGGCCATTTGCGAGAAGTTGCAGTTGCTGAAGTAAGGGCATTTGAAGTGGGAGCTGACACTGTGAGAAACCTCTAAACCAGTTACTGAATCTCTCAATGAACTCTCAGCGAAATTTTGCAACGACGACGATGACGCTATTGCTGATTTCATTAACTGCAAGCATAGACAAAACATTCAGTGTCATTTTTGAAAAATTGTACATGTCAGGCACACAGCTTATAACTTTAAATGAAAAAACAATACAGATTGGCGATAAACAGTTTGAGAGAACGCCTGGTCTACTGAACCTTATTTTCCTAAGACCCACAGAAACTGTAAATTATTTGCCTAAATCTCTGGAAATGTGTTGTGATATGTTGTTTTTGACTGATCTGCATAAGAATGCAAAAATCCAAAACAATGTGAAATACAAATCCATTATAAAACCTATACTGGACAGTGAAAAAATAACAGTGGTGAGGGTACTGACATTCAGCATAAAAGAGTGAGCAGTCGACGTCTGTAGTATATATGTTACGATGACCCCCAAAGAGCTGACAAACGGGTTATGACTGCTCATGGCATTAGCTGCCACTGGTAATACAGCTCATTCGAATGAAGTTGTTTCGATAATTTCTGAGGTTAGACAGAGAGGCATCATTGAAGAAGTATGGAGACTGTAGTTTGAGAACTGCACAAGCCAGATGCAAAAATACCTCAAAGAAATGTTATGATTAAAGGTTTGGACCACCTGTGGTAGGCAAAGATTGTCGACATGAGGGAATATTCATTTGGGAATAACGGATTCAAATATATTTTAACAGTCATTGAGTCATATTCTAAATATTCCTGGGCACTACCTGTGAAAGCGAAAACAGGGAAGGAAGTCGCACATGTGTTTGACAGATTGCTGAAGATAGGGAGAAATCTAAGCCCGACAGCCTTCAAACAGATCATGAAGGTGATTTTTACAATAGATATTTCAAGACTGTGATGGAGTGGCACTACTCGACGTTCACCCACCTGAAGGCAAGTATCGTGGAATGTCAGAACAGAACAGTGAAATCCCAAATATGGATGTAATTCAGTCTTCGTGGCTCACACAAAGGGCTCGATAATTGCACAGTATAATCGAACCAAACATCACACAATAAGAATGAGACCAATCGATGTTCATGATAATAGACTTCTACATACAGTATACAAGCGTATTAAAATATTAGATCTGCGCAAACATTTTTTTTAATGTAAGTGATTTAGTATGTGTTGCAAACCACAAGACAGCATATGAGAAGTCGTACATGCCAAACTCGTCAACCAAGATATTCACAGTTTCCAAAGTGCAGAGAACGAATCCTAGTACCTACCTATTCAAAGGACAACAGTAGTAGTGAAATTACAGGATGCTTTTATGGACAGGAGTTATACAAGAGCTCTGAACCAGGTGTGTATCTTGTAGAGAGGATCATAAGACAACGAGGGAATAGAGCGTTAGTTAAATGGTTAGTTTGCCTTCGTCACAAAACAGCTGAATTGGCGCTGACAATGTGTTATATAACAGGGAGCGCAGACCACAAGCAACTCAGTAGCATAACATGCGTGATAGGAGACACAGTAGAGCAGGAGGTGGTATTCAGGACAAACTACCAGTCGAATTACACATTTCTGGATATAACTACTTTGGACCTGGAAGAAAACTTCAAAAACGATTGGCATGCAATGATAAGGTATAGTGTAACTGCTCAAATATTCTTAACCAGTCTACCATTTTATTTCATTATATTAATTTTGTCATCAATATTCAACGTGTATTGAATAATTTTTAATTATTTATCTTTTCAAAATAACAATGTGTATGATGTTGTACTTACTGTAAAAACCTGACTTGTCCTACATCGTTTGTGCAAAATATGTACCTAAACACGCTTTACAGGACCAATAAAGAAATACAAATACAAATACAGATAAATGTACTCGATGAAACGTGTATGGAATACAACATTGCTTAAGCAGCAAATAAAGATCGTCACACCACCGAGCAAATTTTAGCTGATAAAGCTAATGCAGTACATGCGGGAAGGGATATTGGTATAGGTCAACGCATTGCAGCATTTGCAGTTGAAAAAACTATGCGTGGTAAAGTTAAGTTGGGCTTGGGTGTGAAGAAGTTCGCCAAAGTTATGAGCGCTGCGTAGGGTGCTAAGGAAGAAGACGAAAGCCAAAGGTTACGTGAAAAACTGTATCCTGACAGCGTTGTATACAGCTAAAAGCGCCCTGAATCAGAAAGGAGGGAGGAAAAAAAGATCGATTAAACCACCCATGGTTCTACCAGTACCTAAGACATCGGGTGGAGTTATTTCCTTCCTCATTCCTGCGCTAGCCAGTCTCTCAGCGGTGGGTTCACTGGCTGGGGGTGCTGCAGCTATTGCCAGGACAGTGAAGAATCCACAAAAATCTCAGGAGCAACTGCAGGAGGCATAAAGACACAACCCCACGATGGAGTCAGTAGCCACTGGAAAGGGGCTACACTTTAAACCATACAAGAAAGGACTAGGTCTCTCCATAAACAAAAAAACGCCACGTAGCAGTCCTGCCAGACAGGGCACTTACAAATAAAGATCTGCTTTAGTTTGTTTCGAAGAAATTCGACATTCGGACATTACCGAAGACTATGTGGAAGTCAGGAGAATGCAGAATTGTGAATCTGGATGTAGTATATGTTAAAAAAAGAAATACAAATAACGTCTACTATTTCGACTCATTCGGCGACCTGCAACCCCAGAAGAGTTACAACGATACTTCACAGGCAGAAGATGTGTTCTACAATTTTTGACACTACCAAGACTTTAATACAGTCCTGTGTGGTAATCTATGCATCATGTTCCTGCTGACATTTACGAATAATATATAAGGACGGGTATTAAGCACCTATTTACCAGTAGATATTTAGATGCAATGTTGTACACTCGGACATTAAAAGAACTATCATCTGTACTACTTGCGTATTACTTCCCATCAGCTGATTTAAGTGTTGGAGATTGGAGCATCGCGCTGATTGGACTGGAGACATACAACACCATCGCAAATATCACAAAGGCTAACAATAAAATGCATCTGCAAATTAATGGTAAAAACGAAACTGTATAAATTGAACCTGGTGCATGCGATATTGACGATTTAAATGGAGCTTTAAAACAGTCTGGAAAAGGGATTGAGCTCCGTGCAAACATCAGTACACAAATAAGGATGGTGAATGCATCGATTGACTTTAAGCAGAAAGGTTCAATAGACCCACTACTGGGTTTCACAAAGGGACAGGTTTGGAAGATGGATCCCAATAAATTTTACAAATCTGATCATACTGTTGATATTCTCCCTGTCAGTACAATCCATGTTGATATCAACGATAGATTGGTTCATTCAATTTATGGATTCTTCCCGTCAGTTGGAACAGGGTATAAGATTGTTGAGACTCCTACCAACGCTATATACCTTCCAGTGATAGTTCAGACATTTCCAGGAATACTTCTCGCATGAACCTTATGCTTCAAAGACATTTAACAAGAACGTCGAAATTAGGATTGTCATCCAGCACCAAGACGCTTTAGCTCTTCCTTGCAAGAGTTTCATTTATTTGCATCGATCCTATAAGAGAAAGGATGGTAGTCATACAATTGGATCAAAGCTTACATGTAATACTTTGACATTCCTGTTCCAGGAAATACGTAATGAACTTAATGGGGTAGAGATTGATCATACACACAATGTTGGCATAGTGTCAATGCTTAAAACATATGTCTCATCATCACCCTCGGATTTGAATGGCTTAGGAAATGCAGGATGGTTTGTAGACAAGCCTGTGGGCAGAACAACAGAAGTGTACCGCCGACTTACTGCATGCAACCTCTAAAAATTCTTTAGGGTACTTTGAGGACATATAGCAAATTATTATGAATACTAAACAGGAACTTATTCTGGTATGAAGTGCAATGGATAGCAACTCATACATTCAATGAGCTCAAGAGGAGAATCAGATCATCATTAACAAAATTATATGGAAAGTGCCGCACATCACTGTAGCAGTCAAGGAGCGTTTGAAGCTATTAGAAGTTCAGAATACTGGTGCGTATCTGCCATTAACTTTCCGTTCATGGGAGGTTTTTGAGTACCCTGTGCTACCAATAATGAGCAGACAAACATGGGCTATTAAAACCTCAGTGCAGCTAAAAAACACCAAGATTCATCACATTTGCATCTCAGACCAACAGAAGGGGGAATTTAGCAAATGATTCCACTGTATTTGACAACTGCAATTTAACTAATGTCAGAGTCTACTTGAATTCCAAATTCTATCCGTATGACAGTTTATTGCTACAGTGGGATCAGAATGTATACAGTCTAGCATTTGACATGCATGCAAGGTTCCGTGCTTCTTACTATGAAGGTGTTGAAGAGGAAGGATGCCTACTCAGTCCATGGAAATTCAAGGAGCTGGCGCCAATCATCATAATAGACAGTTCTAAGCAGAATGGGATAATTAAATTAGAACCAATAGATGTATGAATAGAATTTGAATCTTCATCAAATTCCCAGAACACACTGCAGCCTATGCTCTAGTTCTACATGACCATGTGATTAATTATTGCCCACTTACTGGTGTTGTGCGGCATGCTGTATAAATGACCAAGTGCTGTGGCATGCCCAGAGCATTTCACAATGACAACTTGCAGTGCAAACGTCGTTGCCGACATTCAAGGTTTCTATCAGGATGAGTGTAGGTAGTTCATGTTTAAAGATGTTGCACTCATTGCATACACAGGAGATGCTGGTACAATAGAGATATTCTCAGCAAAAATTGCATCACTGAGGCCTTTTGAGGATGTGAACTGTGCTAAAATATGGAGGAGTGCAAAGTGGCTAACACATTTTTAGGAATCCACTGGGATGATCCTGGTATACCTTATAAAGAAATGATGTCACTTCGAATATTCGATCATAGTGAGACCATCATCTACGTCAAACGTGAGGAGAAAATCACATAGATGCAGCGAATCTTCAAGTCTGCATCTATTCAAAACCTGGAATTCTATGGGTGTCCTGCTATCCACAAAAAGATGTGTGAAAATAGTGTTGTGTCTGCTTATGAAAATGTAAAATTAATTTTAAGTTGGATTAATGAAAATAAATGAATTTTTTTACCCAACATTCTGTGTTTTTCTGTCTTTCTACCTAGTTCCTACTTAGATAGTATGTAGCTTTGCCCAGATCCTATGTCTGTGGCACAGGAGATATAATTTCAGCCATATTTGCTATGTCTTTGGAAGCAGACACGATCACGCACTGCCTCTTCCCAAAAACCTATATGTGCAGCCCGATAGGCGAAATCCCATGCATTCATTGCATATATTTTGTTTTCCTCCTCCTTAAATGTTACCTCCCTCATGCTTTAAACTAATATCTTGTGCATCTTGCAAAGCCTTTATATACCTTTGCAAGGGTAGGGATTTGTGAAATAATAACAAAGACACATGGTACCGGTAACGAATACCAATATTTTTATTCAGACATAAATACTGACAGTAGTAAAACAGCTTTACATCCACAAATCTTATTACTTTAACTATACACAAAGTAATACTGCTTTTAAATTCCCAGTTCTTGTTAATGTCCGAATTTTTTTATTTACAGTTCTTGGTTTTAAAAATAATAATGATTGAAAAAATTTTTTACTTCACATTTCAGTACTGTTTACGGTTATTGAAGAGGTATATAGTTTCTCTTACACTAATACTATTACTTGAGATTCCACCCAAACAGAAGACTATATTTATACTTTGAACTGGGTGGCTCTAAACATTTTCCACCTCAAGCAGCTGAAATAATTTAATAATACAACAAAGCGGATGGCCCTAAAATGTTCATCCCAATAAGCTGTACTAAACTGAACAGGGTGGACCTCACACTCAAAACTAGTATGACTTGCACAGCTATAGTTCAATTCTTTTATTTTGGCGGCTCGCGCATGCCCGCCCAGACGTGGGAGATTGCTGCGTTGCCAGTTGCACATGACGCACGCACCAAGAGAAGCAGCGCCCTAGTATAGCATAGTTCGCAGGCTTACGTTTAGGGGGGAGCGCGCCACCACGGCCGCATTAACCCTTTCGCTGCTACAAAGACGAGCTCCCTGCATTCCGCGCTGTGCGCGATTTTGTCACGGCACTGCTCGCCTGTGCAGACACATGGTGTTCCGACTGCTTTGACACTCTTATCATTCGATTCCACAAAAACTATTTGGCCCAAAAATTAGATTTTTACACATCTTCTTGACTGATACCTTCCCCCAATAAATGACTTAATTTTGTTTCGATGCTCAACGCAGTTATTATGCGGCATTAAATATAGTAAACCATTGCACGAGATTTTGAAGAATTTTACAGAGGTAAAAGTCCATAGAGTATACTTTCCGTATGGTCGATTTTAGTTGCCACAATGTTGAGAATGAAATGTGGACAAGATACCTAAATTTCATATAAAATTTACTGTATAACAATATCTCATTTAATTTAAGTACCACATAGGTGTCATATGTAATATTGACAAATATTCCATCTTTCGCGACTGTAACAAAAGTTTTATTTACACAGGGCATGTTTGGCTTTATTTTAAAGCACTTTAATCAAGGAAGTAGACAAAATACATTAAACAAAACTGCGGACGTACAAAAACATTAGGACTTGAATATACCGTCTGTCAGTGAAGTGCTCTGAGCTATGTCAAATACAAATTTTTTGTGTGGCACACACAAACATTTATTTGCTAAAACACTGATCAGCCAACACAAACGTTGAATATTGTGTTACCGCAGCACAAAACTACGAAAGGTGACTTGGCAATGGAGGAGACAAAATACTGTCCACTGAAGATGCTTCAAAAGAGAGAAACGCGTCTGGTCTAAATAAGTCACTTATTACAGTTGCAGAAGAGGAATATATTTCAATACCATTGGTAAAACTGCGACTGTGGAACGAAAACAAGAAAGAGAACATGAGTACCATTGTGTATGTGCCATACCTTTCATTGATTGAAGTGCTTTAAAATAAAGCCAAACGCGTCCGGTGTAAATAAAACTTTTATTACAGTCGCGAAAGACGGAATATTTCTCAATATTACATACGACATCTATGTGGTACTTAAATTAAATGAGATATTGTTATACAGTAAATTTTATATGAAATTTAGGTATCTTGTCCACATTTCATTCTCAACATTGTGGCAACTCAAATCGACCATATGGAAAGTATACGCTTTGGACATTTACCTCTGAAAACTCTTCAAAATTTAGTGCAGTGGTTTACTACATTTCATGCTGCATAATAACTGCGTTGAACATCGAAACATAATTAAGTCATTTATGGGGGGAAGGTATCAGTCAAGTAGACATGTAAAAATCAACTTTTGAGCGAAATAGTTTTTGTGAAATCGAATGATAAGTCTGTCAAAACAGTGGGAGCACCATGTGTCTGCACACGTGAGCAGTGCAGTGATGACAAAATTGCGCACAGCGCGGAATGCGGGGAGCACGTGTCTGCAGCAGCGAAAGGGTTAATGAAGAGACAAAGCACTAGAAATTTCAAAAAATTGCATTCAAACGAATATAATTCGTGAAATAAAGCACTTCGATATTATTTTTAGGTAATGAAAATATTAAGCACTGCACAAGGTTTGAACTCATAACCTTTCGCGTAGAAGGCAAAGACCTTAACCATTACGGTAACGCAACACGTGTTACTATAGAACGGCATGAGGACTCTAACTCGTCATGCCAAATACTGACAAACATTGTTGGTATGACCATGAATTACTTATGCGTCGTCGAAGTAAAATAGGAAATAAACAATTACTGCTGTTCTTTATTGCGAAATAGCAGTTCGTGAGATTGATACAAACATCTTTCCTTGCTTTCGCCTGAATTAGGAGTCTTATTGCTTGTTTGGTTTAGTTAATAAATAGAATATGAAGCAATTGGTATAAAGAACGCTTTTTCCAAACTTTCTATAAAATAAAGTCTGCTATCAAGACATTGCTTTTGTTCTATTACTTTATTTATGACTAAACATTTCTAAAACTGAAGACACTCGTCCATGCTCTGCACTGCAGTCGAGATCTGGCAACGTCGTTCTCTGTTCATTGGCTGACTGTGTTTTGTGACGTAGGATGCGCAGAACGAACCTAAACTCGGCCGCCAACACAAATGGCGCGCACTTTAGCGGTATGTGAAACTTAAAAATTAATCTATTTACACAGACACTATACAGTCACACATTCACATGAAGTGCAAAAGCGAGAAGCACTGTAAACTATTTTTCCTTCATTTACAATTTTTTAACCTTTTTAATGATTTTAGTTCAGTTTTTACCTTTTTTATATATGTATTGCACATTTTAACTTTTAAATAATTTTTATAATTTTTTTTGTTGACGCATGCTGCTTATACATTCATACTTAGATATTATGCTAATTATTCAGAAAAAAACAGAATATATTAATGCACAGCCATACATATTTACACAGACATCCACACTCAAACACACTCACAAGCATACACACACAGACACACATATGCACTCACACATGCATGCGAACCATACTTCACACATAAAGTATTTAAACTATGATAAAAGAGCCATACAATTAGGTACAAGCCCTCTCTCAGACAGGCACTCACTCACTCTCTCTCTCTCGTTCACACCGTCGGAGTCTCCCACCCTCTCTTGCACTTCAAGTAAATAGTGTGAGTACAGGAGGGTTTAGATCCCGTCATCACAAATGGCTCTTTTATCGTGAAGAGGTGACAATCTGACTTTATATTGCAGCACAGTGTACACTTCATGACCCCACAATCAAATACTAGTCCGCTGTACCAAATGCGGAGGTTGCAGCAGAGTACCATGAATGCCACCGTACAGGCATTGCAAGTAGTCTTCGGTTGTGAGGACACGTGATGCCACACGTTGTACATCCTTAGCCTGCTTCTATGGCTCCATCTATTGTACAATATGGATACATTTTGGATCTTAGACCCAGAAACTCCACAATCAGCAATTTATCTGCTTCATCTTTCATTAAGCCGATAACCTTTTTGTTCTGAGGAATTTGGCTGCATATTCTAATGTGTCGAATTCATTACCAATACACCTAATTACTTCATGTGGATCGCAGTTCTTCACCCAACAGATGAAGTTATCTGTATCTATATTAAGTAACTTTGGTTCCACGAAATGAGTTTTAGCAAACTCACAGTGGAAGTGGCACAAGTGGACCTTGGAGATGTGCAGTATCACATAACCAAATAGATTGGTTTCGTAAACTCTGCTGAAACTTTCGATATCTCCATAGCAACAAAGTTCTCATAGAAAATAGTGACCCGCTTAAAATTTGGTCTGGCAATGCAGTTTCTTACGCCCCAAGGCCCATCCCATTCAGTCCTAATCAAAATATTGCGTTCATTTCTTACATTCTGCATGGTTTTACCGAAAATGGAATTATTCATCAATTAGTAAAATTCTTTTGCGAAATCACTAGTTGCGCCCGCCCTCTTTTCGGTATTTCATTCAATATACTCCTTCAACCAGGGGGACTGATTGAAGGAGATAGATCAGGTGATTCTACCTAGTTCCATCCCTAAGCTGAACCATTGCTGGAGATTATGATAATGAATTACATACCTCTGCTTGTGTCCAAGAGTGGTCATCAGTTTAGGGACAGTGCTTCCTTGTGGAACTTGTTGCTCTGGACATAACAGCAAGTCGCTTGTCATTTCATGCAAACTAACAGGATACATGAGGTATGCCTCCACCACATACTCTACATCAGAATCAGCCACCAGACCCAATATTTTTCCACCTAATCCCTCTAATTCGTTTTCAGGCATCCATTGAAACCCACCAACCGACAGTGGCTGCATCATGGCATGCCTATATAAGTTATTCACATCCAAATATAGATTATAACTTGAATCGAGGGATGCTTTGAACCCTGCACCCATACATGGATTATTTGTCTGGGCGTGTCAATGGACACACTGGCAAAGTCCTCTATGGATACCACACTCAAAGAAAAGAAGCATATTTGTCTCAGTCAAAAGTTTGAGGCTGCACCTCGTTTTCTTGAGCACTGCATCCCAGGACAATCCAGGAGCCTCATAATAAAAGGCGAGGTCCACAGAGTACATGGCATTGCATACTCTCCGGAACTTTTCAAAAACACCCGCAAGTAAGTGCATGTCGGTGTCCATGTATGGTCTTGCGTATTTGCCCAAATTTGGAATGTTGAATTCCCGCCAGACATTCACAGCATGCTCATAATCTGCACTAGTTATGGCATTGCCTGCGAGACTATTGGTAAATGGAGATACGTCGGGTAGCCTGATTTCGAGCTTCACCTTACTATCCAGATACACATATGGTAAAACTCCTTTCCTAGTCACAAGCTGAAACTTTTCCTCATTAGGATACGCAAATTGGGTGATACACATATCCTCCCGAGGTAAGAGTTTCAACGGGTTTGAGCAGTGGCACCTGCGTAAAACGTAGCGTGTCAAGGAAGTAGAGCATAATTTTTGGCCTCATTCGTTTGGAGAATGAAATATACAGGGCGTACATAAAGTCTGGCAACACTTCCAATTAATTATTGCACAAGAACTAAACACTGTACAGATATCATACATATTGCATTTTGAAGAGAAACTCTGAAAGTTTTTTGTACAAGCATTCGATATGCAAACCATGAGTGACCTGGCAGATGTCAATACAGTAATCGAATTCTTCCCATACCCATCCCAGCATGGCATTGTCGACTGTGGCAGTTGCTTCCTGTATTCTCTCCCAGAGCTCTGCTATGTCACTTGGTAGAGGTGGTACCTACACCAGATCTTTAATGTGTCCCCCCAGAAAAAAGTCACATCAAGTGAGATATGTTGATCAGTGAGGCAATTTCAAGAAACAGCTGTCCCCTTCTGTAGCACGGATGATCCATCGATGCGGCAGCTCCGTGCTCAGGTACCCACGAACTTCAAGATGAAAATGGGGTGGAACCCCATCCTGCTGAAAGATGAACGAAGAGTCCAATTTCATTTGAGGCATCAGCCATTGCTGCAACATGTCCAAGTACGAAATCCAGTGATAGTGTTCTCGGTGAAAAGGAATGGCCCGTACAGTTTTCGACGTGACAAAGCACAAAAAACATTTACCATTCGGGAATCATGCTCAAATTCAATTCATTAGTGAGGCTGCTTTGAAGCCCAGATTCGACAATTATGCCTGTTCACTCTCCCATTAGTGTGAAAAGTGGCTTTGTCACTAAAACTTAAGTGATCAACAATGCCATCCCCATCCTCATTCAATTGTTGCAACCGCCAACAAAACTCAAAATGCTTGTCTTTGTCGTCATCACTGAGCTTCTGCACTAGCTCCAATTTGAATGGTGTCATAGACAGCTTCTGTCACACGACTTTCCATACTGTCATTGGAGCCATTTAGAGTTCATGGGATGCACGATGCACCAATTTCTTTGGACTTCTTATGAATGTCACTCATACATGCTCCACATTCATTTCACTCACACTGGGACATCTGCTTCTCTTTGCCGGGCACAAGCAACCCGTCACAACAAATTTGTTGTGCTGGTGGTAAATGGCCTGCCTTGTTGGTGGCTCCTTACCAAACTTGTTTCTAAACATCCGTTGAACAGCTGAAGCACACTTGTTTTTGTCGAACTCGAACACACAGAAAGCTCGTTCTGCACCTGAGCTCGCCATGTTTGCGACTAGCGCTGACTGTCGGCAAATTACCAAATTACGCTGTGGCGGCATACAAGAAAAAAAACTTTCAGGGTTTCTCTTCAAAATGACAAATTTATGATATCTGTGCAATGTTTGGTTCTTGTGCAACAAATAATTGAAAGTGTTCCCAGACTTTTACACCCTGTACTTCTCAACAGTCTCAGGCAGGACACTGACCTGATTTTTCTCCCAACCAAAATTAACCAACTGCTCAACTACAACGTGGGCGTGATACCCACTTAAATTATGGAAGAAAACTGGTATGTATAGTGGTCACTGATACTTCAAATTGCATGCACTGTGAGCTGCACTGCAGAACTTCCCCTATAAGATGACAAATATCTCTGCGAGGAGTTTCAACTTTTCTATCTAATGGCAGCAACAAATATGACAGTTAACCACATCATTGTATAATTTTTTATCGTCCTCCGATTCGCTCATAGGGATGTTGGTGCTGCAAAGCTTGTCAACATCCCATGAGAGTCTTTCAATCTCAGTGAGCAACCAAACCGCAGGAATATCCTCAACATACGATTCATAGTGGTTAAGACTTGAATCATGTGAACAGGAAACTTGGTTCGCTGCAGCATACGGTACATGTTTTTGCATGAAGGTGGTGTGTGAGGCTAAGGGGGTCCTTTCACAGTGGCTGATGGGGGCAAGGAGACATTCAAAGTCTGCGTATACAAGAAACTGACATCATTCCTGATGGTGAGGATTCTTTAATTTAATGAACTTGTTTTCTTCTGTAGGCATAACAACACATACTGGTTCCTTGGATTCATAGTCCTCCAGATGTCTTTTTAAATACTTTTCTTCTGAAAAAGTATTTAGGCACTTGAAGCAAATTTGCTCTTTACACTCGTGTTTATTGAATTGGGAGCTAAGACGGTGGGACATGCCTTTGAGCCATACATAACGCTGATTATCACCTTCAGAGAAGAGCAGCATGTTCACATGAAGATCACACTCACCAGCATATTTCGGAAACTGGAGAAGTCCAACTATAGTATGCTTGTCCTGCTCATCTGGCTTGATTTTCTGCTTCTTCTTCAAGCCATAAACGTGAACCAATATTCCAGGATTTTGTGCTTCAAATTTTGCTATGTCCTGAATCCTTACAGGGAACTTGATACCATCAAAGTTATAAGTTGCGGTGATTTTATTCTTTCATATACTGTATGTTGTTGTGCACTTGGGATGGTGTCTGTAATGGTAATTTCTCTCACAAGCCAGGATTGATTATGCAAAACAAGTGCTATCTTTTTCATTCTGAACATTAATGCAAGCCCGCTTCTTCTTAATATCTTCAGGGAGTTTGATATAACTTCACCCTCCATTTAACGGATCATAGACATGAATATGGATGTTGAAGTGTAGTATTTGGCTGAGTGCTTTAGCTGACCCTCTTACTTCCATAACAGAAAATTGGGCCAGTACAGCATCCAAAGTGGATTGGCAATACCACTCGACGATTGATGTACTCTTGAGATATAGCGCCGTTATCACCCCAGATATAGTGCAAGGTTTTCTTCTCAGCAGTACCCTGCTGTTTGGGTGGGTGACCCAACTCGCTGCAGAGTACTGCATTACATTTAATGCCATTATATCTCGGATCATCTAGGGCTTTGAGGAGCACTGGCTCCAGCACCGGGTGGCATGCTTCTAGAAACCTGACTGGATCACGATCACCACCCCTCAGGTCAGATTCTCAATTCTAGTAAATGAGGTAGGCCCCTCAATGGCCCTGATAACCACCGAGTATTCTAGATGGGTCATGATGCTGCTATCTGATGTCCTTCACTATCAGAATGGGATAGAGCCCTATTGATACCCACAGGTTCATTATCATTGATACTACAGCTAGGAGCTGACTGCATCCACCTGATGGATGAGGGCGCTGGGGAGGAGGTGCTTTAGGAGGAGGGGAGAGGGGTATGCACTGTGGCACACATACCCATAGTTGCCAGTGAGGGCGAGTAGCCGGAACCTGAGTATAAGCAGGTGGCAGCGGTGAGCTCCTGTGGGAGTACCCAGGCTGCGGCGAGGTGCTTGTTGATGCTGCTGCATATTGGAGCCTCCTCCATCGCCAGCCTTGAGGGTTGGAGATCATTGCTCTGACTGAACCACCCATGTACACCAGAGGGTATGCAGTGGTTTGAGCGCTGGCAGTGGAGCAGCTGCAGCTGCCTCTCGTGTGGCAATCAGCGGTACTTTTCAAAGTGGTGCACGCTGCTTGGGTGTGTGTTTGATACCTGCCCCCACAACCACTGCTCTAGGTGCAAGCTGTTGTAGTGACGGTGTTGCTGACACCTCTGTAACATATGAATAATGGCAAAAAATTAAGCACAATGCTTAAGATTTTTTAAAATATACGCTGTAAACAAACAACAACTATTAAGAACATCAGCATTCCTGAATAATAATTGTATGCTATAACGATGATGGTCACATTATAACCACCTTTTAAACTCTAGGTCCCAGGATTGAGCTGTTCAATCGACCTTTCTGGTATGTCTCCCACTCTGTCAAATATTTCCATCTCCTGTTCCAGAAGGGAGGGATCATACTGCCTTTCATCAGCGACCATCCCACGCTCCCACTCAGGAATTTCACCCTCGCCGGAATTTTTGTTGTTGTGGAGCCACCAATTCTACTCTTGGAAGTTGTCTACAAGAAGATATTGATTATTAGAAACAACAACAAATTTATCCTGAATTTGACTACAGCGAGATATTGATTATGCATAACTACAGAAAAATTAAATAAATAAGTAAAAAGTTCATGGCAGATGGAAGTGATGACACCTGGTCATCATTCTTGATGCATACCCCTACTAGAACCTCATTTTCCTCTCGATCTGTAGCAACATCTACAACAATGAATAATATATACTTCACACAACTGAATACGATGAAAAAAAAGTCTAAAGGCAAAATATTATTTCTTGCTGAATTTCAGCCTCCAGCAGCAGCTCAGTGTCCATCAGCTGCTGTTCTAATGCTCCAACAGGGAGATCAAAAGTTTTATAAACACTTGTTACAATCTGAATACATCAAGAGCTGTTTTGTGAACATGTAAACTATCATACAGAATTTGTAGTTGTATTTACATGACGATAGCATAAGCTCTTCCGCTAGCTGGCGACTTTCAGCTTCCAGCTGCTGCTGTTCTAATGCTAGAACAACAGTAGAAATGTTATAAGCACTTGTTACCATTTGAATACTTTGAGAGATGCTTTCTGAACATATAAACTATCACACACAGAATTCTGAGATGTACTTACATAATGGTAGCACAACCTCCTCCATTTACTGGAGACTTTCAGCTTCCAGCTGGCGCTCTAATTGTACCAACATTTCGGGAATGAATGCTGTAATAGTAAGAAAAAAGAACTTTTATAACCACTTGTTATGAAAATGTATCACAATTTCGAAAAATTTGAATACTTTGCTGCAAAATTTTATAACTGTTGCAATTTGAGCTCATTATTTTTTTATGAACACTTACATGGCAATTGACCCAAGTTTGGCCATTTCTCACCACCACCACCGCTGGCATCACTGCTGGCTGACTGTTTCATTTTGCAGGAATCACGCTGATACAACCAAGCACTGTCAAAGGCTGATGATGATTGTGGTGGGGATTGGGATGTATGTAGCTTCAGACTCCACCCTCTAGTTTGCAGAGGACCAGTAAGAACTCAGAGTGCCATACTAGCAAGTTATAACTTGTCTTCTTTTTTGTTCAAACAGTCTTCGTGCAGGTATTTGAGGAAAATATCGCATATGTGGGGTGGGGGTGGGGGGGGTGGTGAAGAATTTTGGGACAAACATCCTTTGTTAGCTGGCAAGTGGATGTACCAGCAAGTTATAACTTGCCTTTTTTTCCTTCAAGCTTGGTGCAGGTGTTTGAGGAAAATATCACATCTGTGGGGTAGGGAGGAGGAAAAGAATTCTGGGACAAACACCCTTTGTTTGCTGACAAATGGCTGGAATATTGGACACAGCTGCTAGGTTTACAGAAACACTCTTTGTTCATTCTGAAGGAAACAGATAGCTTGATATTTCCGATATCAGTTGCACCCTTTGAAATACATCTTGTTGTTAGTGAGGGTATAGCTGTGGGGTAAGGACGCTTACCTTGCCTTCTTTTTGTTCTTCAAACAGGCTTAGTGCAGGCAGTTGCTGTGGGAGACAAAAGGAAGAGGTAGAGATCCCTTTCTGAAAACAGCCTTTGTTTGCCAGCAAGTGGATGGAAAATTGTAGACATCTCCTATCTTTAGAAAAACACCCTTGTTCATTCTGAGACAGACTGATAATACGGCACGCCCAATGCCAGCTGCATCTCACGAAATTATGTTGCTGTTTTCCTTACAACAGAGCTGTGGGCGAAGACGATAACCTTCGAAAACCAATCTGTTGTTCGTGGTAGGTGACCAACAAAGCATGCCTTTAGAGCAGCATTGTACATTACAACCTTCTGCCGATTTCCAACTGCTGGGTGCCCCCCCCCCCCCCCCCCACCATGTGGAAATCGAGGGCTGGGGGACTGTTAGGGAGGCAGACAAGTGGTCGTCACCAGACCGCTGGACACCTAGCCAAGCGGCGAATGTGTTGCGGTTACACGAGCTCGTTTGGTACAGCGCCTTTAATGTCAAACTGCCCACAGCAGGTCAGGAGGCGTGGTGTAGGCGTGTCCTGCGAGGCTGCCATCGTGAATGCAGCCTGCCCGGCAAGGTTAGGCGATGGCTGCTACCAGATGCGATGAGGAGGGGTGGGGAGGGCTGGCGGCACGGAGGCAGCTACACCAGTATTGCAGGAGCCCGGCAGTGCACTGCAGAGCGTCTTCATGACTTTGCGATCACACTATGGGAAGCAATGAAGCGGTCGGAAGTTATGCAAGAGTATCCCTGTCCTACGAAACGCAAATTATGTCCTTCTCAGAGCATAATTCTCCGTTTTTTCCGCCTACTCCCGTTTTATAAGCAATTTCTATCAACAATTTCCATTAATATTATGTCCTCTAAATTGACAAACGATTTGTACAGCGAAAATTCGGAATTGCAGCCAAAGTTCGAAATTCACACCAAAATTCGAAATTCTCACCAATAGGGTGGGTTGAGGGAGGCGGGGTGGGAGAAGGGGTGGAGGGGGGAGGGGGCTGGGGTCCACGTGCAAGCTGAGAAAAACACATGACGTCATCCAGGGTGAGGGTGGGGGTGGTTGCGGTCGGGGGTAATCGTGGTTGTAGTGGGGGGATTAATTGATCAATTTAATTAATTTGATGTCAAAATTAAGGTGAGAGCCCCATCTCCCTACTACTTCTGCGATGCTCTGATTTTTCGCCAAAAGAAACCCAAAGACAGCTCTGATTGGAACACACCTCCGCTGCAGATGCCATTTTGAAGGCTACATATAGCGGGACATCATGAACATATAGGGTAGGCTGAGAAACAAATTTCTCAGCACCTTATTGCAGAATTTAAATTATCGCAATTTATATTATCAGAACGCATTTCCCAATTTCCCGCGTTGGTTTAAATAATGCCAGTCAACATTTTTGGAACAACTGGTATGTGATACAGATCAATGTTTTTGAGAAAGGTGGTAGGTAGTCTTAAGGCTACGCCTTGAAATGCCGCTTAGTTCTATGGAGCTGAAGTTTGGGAAGGCTCTGGTGTTTCAGCCTAAGGGTGTCCTACCAACCTCACACAATTTCCACGTTCCAATGTTTACATCAAAATGGAATGAAACGAGTTGCTGAAACTTCGCTATCGAATACCTGCGTCTGTATATCTCTACTGTGCTTTGATGCGTCATTAATCGACGTTTAGTGTTACTGTTCTGATGGTTTTTTAGCCTTTTTTGCCATTGGCTGTCCTATCCACTGTTGGAATAAGTTTTCAAGTGTCTCGCCAGAGTGCACTAGAGTACGATAACATACGTATCACCTCCTAGTGAGAGTTTTACGAATGGTTAGTGGAAAAAACGCGGGAAATGTGTCCTGTACGCGAAACATGTGCCGCTATTTTAGTTTCCATGCTTGCTAACTGCGGTTAACGTGCGCTATTAGCAAGTTTCTTTTTATGAATAAGAGCAGCGTACCATGAGTTCGAAAATAACATAAATGGTTCAAATGGCTCTGAGCACTATGGGACTTTACTTCTGAGGTCATCAGTCCCCTACAACTTAGAACTACTTAAACCTAACTAACCTAAGGACATCACACACATCCATGCCCGAGGCAGGATTCGAACCTGCGACCGTAGCGGTCGCGCGGTTCCAGACTGCAGCGCCTAGAACCGCTCGGCCACTACGGCTGGCGAAAATAACACAATATGAGTTCAGTGTGCAATTTATAAGGCAAAATTTTGGACCGTGCGATTAGGATGAAAGTAAAGGAACTTGGTGCGCCCAGATCTGATGTAAACATGACTCAAGAACAAAAACAGGGTAAATCCAGGAAAGGGTATACGAGATCTAGCCAATGCAGGATTTTTGTAGAAAAAATTTTTCTATGCTTACCTTTTACTTATTGTGTATGGTCTCTTTCGAAATACTCTCCTCCACAATCGATACACCGCTGCCAACGCCGTTTCCACCTCGGGAAGCATTCTTGGTACGCCTCTTGCTGGGTTGCGTGAAGCGCCGCCTGCGAATTTTCTTTTATCTCGTCTATCTTTGCAGATCGTCCTTTCAGCGGGGTTTCCAACTTTGGAAATAAAAAAAGTCCGCAGGGGCCAGGTCTGGAGAGTACGGAGGATGAGAGAACACAGTGGTTTCCTTTTTTTGTGCAATAGTAACCCATCAGCAGGGTTGAATGTACGGGTGCGTTATAGTGATGCAGGATCCATGAACTGTTCGCCACATTTCAGGCCATTACCTTCTCACATTTTCTCGCAGCGTCGAAACACGTCCCGATAGTACCATCGATTGACAGTTTACCCCTGTGGCAGGAATTCATGATGAACTAATCCATCAAAGTCAGAAAACTATCAGTGTAGCTTTGACATTTGACCTGACGAGCTTTTGTTGATCTTGGAGAACCTTTCTCGACCCATTGTGAAGACTGAATCTTGGTCTCAACATCATAACCGTAGACCCACGTCTAAATCCCAGTTATGATTCTCTTAACGAACATTTTGTTCTCATTTTCGCAATCCAAAAGCTCTTCATAGATTGCGAGGCGTAAGTCTTTCTGGTCTTGGCTCATGTGTCATAGGACGAACTCGGCGTGAACACGGTGCATTCCAAGACGCTGTGTCAGGATTTCATGACATGATCCAACTGAAATGTTACATTCTTCTGCAGTCTCTCGGACAGTCAGTCTTCGATTGGCACGCACAATTTCGTTAACGTTCGTGGTATGGGCGTCGCCGGTAGACGTCGAAGAGCCTCCTGAACGAAGGTTATCTTTAACTTCCGACCAGCCATTTTTAAACCACGTGAACCATTCGTGAGACCGAGAATGACTTAAATAAGTACTCATCTCCGTAGACTTCTCGCATCATTTGGCGTGTGTCTGTTAAGGTTTTCATGAGTTTGAGGCGAAATTTAATGCAGACGCGTTGCTCCTATAACTATGCCACCTCGAAAATCGCAAAGAGTGCGACACAACGTTCTACTCAATACAGCACTGGACAATAAAGAACAGAACAATGCAATTTCCAGCAGTTACACATTATACACAGGCGTGTACGGGGGTGCCAACTGCATTTCGTTCCCACACACCATTGGCGCGAAATTACGAATGTTCTGGAATTTTTTTGAACAGACCTCGTACATATAATTATAACAGAACAAATGCCGCTGAGTTGTTGTGTGCGCTATATCACTTGAAATGCATATTTGTAATACACAAATACGATGTGTAAATTACCATGGCAGTTACTCGAGTTGCACATGTCAGCCAAGCACAACACAAAATCCGTAACCTCATAGAAACATCACTGTTTCGTTTTTGTAGCCCAATTTGAAGTAGCTTCCCGACTTGATAGACCACAAATGTCCCGTATCAAACTGTTCGTCTCAACTTGCTAACTCAATATGCTACCTCAAATTGGCCTACAAAAACTACGTAAGCTACAGCGCATGCGCGTCAAGCGATTTTTTCAACATTCTCGCGCTCTCTTCCCGCAAACCATTGGTTCTAGAGAAAAAAATGAATAGGACCTTTTTTGTAGGAAATTTAATGTAGTTTAATTTTGTACTGCGACACGTTTTCGGTGGAGGGTGCGGTTTTCGACTTATTCAAAAAAACATACAAACGTGATATTAAATGTGTTCTATCTCCATTCGGAATAGGGCATACGCCCATATTAGGTTTTTTTTCAGAATCACTAATACTACCACCCCTCAAAGCATGTACCTTTCGTCCTGACTCACCTTGTATATTGACCGCCCCTCGTATAACGAAGTACTATCTGAAAAACAAGCTGCACAAATATTGATTCAGCTGTTGATAGATTTCAAAGTGATGCTAATTTGGAGCTTTCTTTGAATGGTAGTACCCTGATGTAGACGAATAAACGAAATCGTTAAAAATTTCCGTTATTTTTGCACGCCCCTCGTAAGCGCATTTTGACGTAAAACGAATTGTTTCACTACGGAGAAGTTGAAGCGATTTCCGAGTTGAATGGGAATACAGTGTCGCTTGGCGTGCGGGGTGCGCGAGGCCGCCGGCGGTGCCACGTGACCCTGCCGGCTGGCAGCGCGTGGCAGCCGCGCCGCCAGCGAGCGCCGAGCGAGTGTGGACGCAGCTCCCGCCATGGCCGGCAGCGCAGCAGCAGGCCCGGAGCGCGCGCCCGCCAGCGCCACGGGCGCGCGGCGGTCGTCAGCGGTAAGCGCCGCCTCCTTCACTCCACAAGCTAGCGCGGCATTTTCTGATTTCGCCTGTTAGATTGCCACCTAATTCGCAGAAAATGTGTTTCCTGTAAGTTACCGAACCTTAAGCAGTCATGCGGTGACTGTTTACACCTGTCACGAATTTCGCAGCACGTCTGTCAACATCTTCAAACTCTTCCATCATTCCGTTTAACACCGGTGCTTCGTAGTCATGTAGCCGGCCCGGTCAGTCACTTTTATTGCTATTTCCATACAGTGCAGACTGTCATCTACTTAAGCGCCTGCGACATCCGTTTTGCTTTCGTTTAACGCAGAGGTAGTAAACCTTTTTTACCTACGATTCACTTTTGTACCTCTGTTAGTAGTAACATTTTTTAATGAATGACCGTCCGGTCCCATAGTAATCATAATTGACAGAGCAAGGAAGTAAATTTACTTCATAAAATTTATAAAGCAGAGTTACAGTAAGTTAATGCGTATAATATACCTTATGTCAAAATTTTACGAAAACTCAACGAAAAAGTTGTTAAAATCCTTACCGCTTACCGCCCACTACGAAAGCTGGAATGCCCACTAGTGAGCGGCAGGGAACAGGTTGACTTCTACTCGTTCAACCCCTCAAAGTACACTACTGGCCATTAAAATTGCTACACCACGAAGATGACGCGCTACAGACGCGAAATTTAACCGACAGGAAGAAGATGTTGTGATATGCAAATGATTAGCTTTTCAGAGCATTCACACAAGGTTGGCGCCGGTGGCGACACCTACATCGTGCTGACATGAGGAAAGTTCCCAACCGATTTCTCATACACAAACAGCAGTTGACCGGCGTTGCCTGGTGAAACGTTGTGATGCCTCATATAAGGAGGAGAAATGCGTACCATCACGTTTCCGATTGCGGTTTATCGTATCGCGACAGTCCGCAGCTCGTGGTCGTGCGGTAGCGTTCTCGCTTTCCATGCCCGGGTTCCCGGGTTCGATTCCCGGCGGGGTCAGGGATTTTCTCTGCCTCGTGATGACTGGGTGTTGTGTGATTTCCGTAGGTTAGTGAGGTTTAAGTAGTTCTAAGTTCTAGCGGACTGATGACCATAGATGTTAAGTCCCATAGTGCTCAGAGCCATTTGAACCATTTTCGTATCGCGACATTGCTGCTCGCGTTGGTCGAGATCCAATGACTGTTAGCAGAAAATGGAATCGGTGGGTTCAGGAGGGTAATACGGAACAGCGTGCTGGATCCCAACGGTCTCGTATCACTAGCAGTTGAGATGACAGGCATCTTATCCACATCGCTGTAACGGATCGTGCAGCCACGTCTCGATCCCTGAGTCAACAGATGGGGACGTTTGCAAGACAACAACCATCTGCACGAACAGTTCAACGACGTTTGGAGCAGCATGGGCTATCAGCTTGCAGACCATGGCTGCGGTTACCCTTGACGCTGCATCACAGACAGGAGCGCCTGCGATGGTGTACTCAACGGCGAACCTGGATGCACGAATGGCAAAATGTCAATTTTTAGGATGAATCCAGATTCTGTTTACAGCTTCATGATGGTCGCATCCGTGTTTGGCGACATCGCGGTGAACGCACATTGGAAGAGTGTATTCGTCATCGCCATACTAGCGTATCACCGGGCGTGATGGTATAGGGTGCCACTGGTTACACGTCTCGGTCACCTCTTGTTTGCACTGACGGCACTTTGAACAGTGGACGTTACATTTCATATATGTTACGACCCGTGGCTCTACCCTTCATTCGATCCCTGCGAAACCCTACATTTCAGCAGGATAACGCACGACCATGTTGCAGGTCCTGTAAGGGCCTTTCTGGATACAGAAAATGTTCGACTGCTGCCCTGGCCAGCACATTCTCCAGATCTCTCACCAACTGAAAACGTCTGGTCAATGGTGGCCGAGCAACTGGCTTGTCACAATACGCCAGTCACTACTCTTGATGAACTGTGGTATCGTGTTGAAGCTGCATGGGCAGCTGTACCTGTACACACCATCCAAGCTCTGTTTGACCCAATGCCCAGGCGTATCAAGGCCGTTATTACAGCCAGAGGTGGTTGTTCTGGGTACTGATTTCTCAGGATCTATGCACCCAAATTGCGTGAAAATGTAATCACATTTCAGTTCTAATATAATATCTTTGTCCAATGAATACCCGTTTATCATCTGCATTTCTTCTTGGTGTAGCAATTTTAATGGCCAGTTGTGTATAAGTTCGTGGCGTTTTTGTTTTGTATGTCGCTATCCTGCTTGTTACTGGTTTATTTATTGATTGTAATTTTTATTTGTAATTCACTGTTGCTATCTGAGATTACATATTCTCGTTTTGTCATCTGGGGGTAGTGAGTGGAGCCGTGGACACTAGAAAATGGAGTCCTATGTGGAGAAATCGGAACATTTTCTGATACATTCTTCTGGTTAAGCTCAATAGACTGCTCACAGCAGGGGAGGCAGCCACAAACACTTGCGCCGTGTGTGGGGACGATACCATTGGGCACAGCAGGCAAGAAAATGGTTCTCTTGTTTTAAGGAGGATCGTTTCGACATCAGCGACTCTCCGCGTTCAGGAAAACCTTAATGGTTTGATTTGATGAATATCGTTTAAACGCATTAATCCACAATGATCCACGTCATTGTACCCGACAACTGACATATATGATGAACCGTCACCATTCCACAATCGTGCGACATTTGCACGCAATCGGGAAGGTTCAAAAATGGGGTGTGTGTGGGTACCGCATGCTCTAAGCCAAAATCACAAGAATCAGCAGGTGGCCATACGGACATCTCTGCTTGTTCGTCATCAATTGGCTCGTGAACAATGATTTATCCCGTACCGTTACATGTGGCGAGAAATGGTGTCCCTGAGCTAACATGCTACATGCTCTGTTGCCTGTGTCTATGTGCCTGTGGTTCTGTCAGTGAAAGGTATGGTTGCGCCTAAACAAAGCCGCAACTCCCCCTTCAAAGACATGCGCGCATCCACAAAAGATAATCTCATGCATTTGGTGGCACAGGGACGGTGAGTTGTACTACGAATTGCCTCCCCCGACGTGTAAATCGCTGCTGGCATTTATTGTCAACAACTGAGACGTCTTGCAGGCGCAATCTAAGGACAACAACGAGGAAGACTGCGTGACATGGTACTAATCCACGATAACACCCTCCTGCATTCTGCTAGACTAGCAAAAAACGCTGTACAGGAAGTTGGACTGGGAATTCATTCTGCATCCATCTTATTCACCTGATCTTGCGCCCTCAGATTTTCGCCTTTTCCGTTCTCTATCGAACAGCCTTCAAGGAACTCTCTTTCCGAATGAAAATGCGCTCCGAACACGGCTCGACTAGTTCTTCATCTCAAAATGACGTGATTTCTACTGTCGCAAAATCGAAAAGTTACCCCAGCGTTGGTAGCCTGTTGTAAATAGTGAAGGAGAAATATTATTGATGACTACAGTCACTGTTATGTGTAACTGTTGTTTTCATTAACCTTCTGGCCGGCTGGTGTGGCCGAGCGGTTCTGGGCGCTTCAGTCTGGAACCACGCTACCGCTAAGGTCGCACGTTCGAATCCTGCCTCGGGCATGGATGTGTGTGATGTCCTTAGGTTAGTTAGGTTTAAGTAGTTCTAAGTTCTAGGGGACTGATGACCTCAGATGTTAAGTCCCATAGTGCTCAGAGCCATTCGATCGATTTTTTAAACTTCTGTAAAAACGCTACGAACTCATGCACCAACCTAATATTTCAAGAATATCGACAATTTTAATTTCTCAGTGTGACTGACATTCTCAAATTTTGGACGTCCATCTATTTGCGCACATTGCACTAAACTGAAAATTTTACGTATTGTTCTAAAAGTCGAAATGTGGTGCTACAGAAGAATGTTGAAGATTAGATGGGTAGAACACATAACTAATGATGAAGTATTGAATAGAACTGGGGAGAAGAAGAGATTGTGGCACAACTTGACAAAAAGAAGGGACCGGTTAGTAGGACATGTTCTGAGGCATCAAGGGATCACAAATTTAGCATTGGAGGGCAGTGTGGAGGGTAAAAATCGTAGAGGGAGATTGGTTCAAATGGCTCTGAGCACTATGGGACTTAACATCTATGGTCATCAGTCCCCTAGAACTTAGAACTACGTAAACCTAACTAACCTAAGGACAGCACACAACACCCAGTCATCACGGTAGAGGGAGACCAAGAGATGAATACACTAAGCAGATTCAGAAGGATGTGGGTTGCAGTAAGTACTGGGAGATGAAGAAGCTTGCACAGGATAGGGTAGCATGGAGAGCTGCATCAAACCAGTCTCAGGACTGAAGACCACAACAACAACATTCTACAAGTCATTTATTTTCTTTCTTCTGTGTTTTTTAGGCAAAATGTCCTACTCTTAGGCCTCAAAACACTCTTTTTTTTACTAAGTAATGATGTTCATAACATCATACAAACTGTTTCATGCTATATGTTGAAGACGTGTACTGACTAGTAAGAGTACTGTACGTTGTTTGTGCATCGTGAACTACGTCGTTTTCTTTCTTGTCCAGCAGTGGGCTCTATTCTTTATCTTAAACACAGCGCTTTCTATGAGAAGAGATCACATTATTATGATCTAGATAATGGACGATTCACATGGTTTTTATTTCAACTTTCGTCTGACTCATGCAGAGGACCCGCATTCAGTTCCTGATATTGCCAGGCATTTATTCTTGTTGGGAGAACTGGAACGGAGTGATGCCAGTTGAGGAGCTACTTGAATGAGAAGTAGCGTGTCGAAGGTCTGAAAAGTCGACAGCGGTCCCAATAGCGATGCGCTGGCCCCATACCCCTCCGTACCATCCTTGCATGACTCCAAATGACAAGGCGGCCGTCGACATCGCATGGATTTCAGTGCTGAGCGCAGAGTTTAGTTTTCCTTTCCTGACATTATGTGCTACGCGGCAATACAACGTATGTTGAATAGCAGAGGGTATGCAGTGTATCATTATCACTTGGCCCCTTGCTGTTCCATTCGCGGGTGCTGAACGCGAAGACCTGCTGTCGCTACGTTTAAGCTCAAGTGTCTCTGATGTCGCCTGTAACGTGCGCTCTCGGAAATTACGAGTAAGCCTCCCCGTTACAAAAGATCTTTCCTGTAGTCAACTACCGCGTTCGATGATACTTAGGTCATCAGGGATTGGCCACTTCATTCTGTGGCTACGTGTCATTCTTGAGGCCATCTACGTTAGAGAAGAAATGTCTGGTGAGGCATCTGTTAGTGAGGCTCGTAAGCTGTGTTCTGTAGGTTGCCTTGTTTAGCTCCTGGTGTCTGTGTTTCTGAGGTGGTGACATGAATTCGGCTCGGAGTCTGCCTATGGAAACGCCTGAAACCAGCTTCAGTACGGCCGCTGTGCGCTAACAAACTAGAACCCGGTTCAGCTTCCCTCCTTGTCTCTTAGGCTGTGTCCCAATGGTGAGAGTATTACTTAGTTTGTCTGAAAGTCGTTGAAATCATCACTACATAATACACATCACCAAAGCTGTGCAAGATTTTTCTACACGAAATTCTGCACATGCATTTAACGGATCGGCATAGAGTCACCACATTCCCGGTTGCTGTTGTTCGTAAATGTGCCTCTGGTATATGTGCATATTTGCATTCAGAATTTTTTGTGATAGCTATTAAATTTCATGAGATCATTAGGCAAATCAGTTTCAGTAGGAACGTGGTTTTCTTTATTTAGAGGGACTGTTAACGTCTCCGTGTAAAAGAACCTACAAGATATTTTGAGACCTGTTAAAAATTTGCCGGTATTGACGAACATTAGCTGAATGAGATGTTCCGAAGTATTTTGAGCAAACCCTCGAGGGTATCCATCGCTAGTTAGACTCCTTGGCCGGAGTAGGAGCAGATATGATTTCAGTTCATGTTTGAAGTTAATTTTATTACCCATTAAATTCCTTGCATCGCTGAGTAGATGGTCAAAGATTTTTATGGCTGAATATCTCACCTCTTTCTGCATCCAACTAAGGCTACGTGATGGATACTGTAAATCATTTCTTTTTCTAGTGTTATTTTTATGAATGTTGCTGGTGTTTCCAAATTTTAATTGTTGACAAGAAACTTTATAGTGAAGGAACTGTACTGTGAGGCTGCAGTCAGAGTGTCCAACTGTTTCAAGAGCTGTGTACAAGATGTTCTAGATCAACATCACACGTTACCGTTTTTACAAACTTCTGTGTCACAAACACTTTTTTCTCTTAGACGAGTTGCTCCACAATATGATACCATAATACATTTATGAACAATGATAGAAAAAGCAAGTCAACTTTTTGACATTTTCATCTCCAAAATATGATGTCTACATCTACATACATACTCTGCAATCCACCATACGGTGCGTGGCGGAGGGTACCTCGTACCACAACTAGCTTCTTCTTTCCCTGTTCCACTCCCAAACAGAACGAGGGAAAAATGACTGCCTATATGCCTCTGCACGAGCCCTAATCTCTCTTATCTTATCTTTGTGGTCTTTCCGCGAAATATAAGTTGGCGGCAGTAAAATTGTACTGCAGTCAGCCTCAAATGCTGGTTCTCTAAATTTCCTCAGTGGCGATTCACGAAAAGAACGTCTCCTTTCCTCCAGAGACTCCCACCCGAGTTCCTGAAGCATTTCCGTAACACTCACGTGATGATCAAACCTACCAGTAACAAATCTAGCAGCCCGCCTCTGAATTGCTTCTGTGTCCTCCCTCAACCCGACCTGATAGGGAACCCAAACGCTCGAGCAGTACTCAAGAATAGGTCGTATTTGTACTATAAGCGGTCTCCTTTACAGATGAACCACATCTTCCCAAAATTCTACCAATGAACCGAAGACGACTATCCGCCTTCCCCACAACTGCCATTACTTGCTTGTCCCACTTCATATCGCTCTGCAATGTTACGCCCAAATATTTCGATTCCTTCTGTAATACAAATCTTTTTTATGTCTTATTAGTAACATACTTTATCGTTTTCCCGGGAAATCAACTGTTAGAGATTGATAGAAACCCACGTATAAATATTCTAAAAATAGAAAACAGTCTCTGTTGCGAGTGTTTTATTAACAGTTTCGCGTGGTTAGCGCATCTTATCTGTAACTAGTAATAACAATCTTGTCAGATAGCAATTTATTCGCGAACCTATCTACACTCATGCTCATAAATTAAGGATAATGCTGATACATGGTGAAACAACGCTCTGGTGGGCGATTTGCGGTTATAAATCACCTCGGGGTATGACCATGCGGTGCATTTCACCTGCGTTCGTCGCACGGTGGCGCTGGCAGCAGTCCACATACACAGAGGTGTGTTGGTGCATGTCAGAGTGCGGTGCAGCGAGTAAGTGTGCACACTTTTTCAGACGTACTAGTGGTGACTGTGTGTTGAAAATGGCTTAAAGAACACATATTGTTTTGTGACGGCTCCCAAACCCAAGGTCCTCGGCGGTACTTTTGGGGCAGCCACCACAAATTGTATAAAGCGTGGGTAGTGACCAGGATGTAGCTACGTCTGTTGGCCGAAAAATATTTAATGACAAGACTTGCGCCAGCTAGAATGAAGAGATAACTTATCTTTATTTCTGACGAAACATGCACCAGCAATACAAGTCCAAGCAATATCCAAGAGACCGAGCGGGGTGGCGCAGTGGTTAGACACTGGACTCGCATTCGGGAGGACGACGGTTCAATCCCGCGTCCGGCCATCCTGATTTAGGTTTTCCGTGATTTCCCTAAATCACTCCAGGCAAATGCCGGGATGGTTCCTCTGAAAGGGCACGGCCGCCTTCCTTCCCCATCCTTCCCTAATCCGATGCGACCGATGACCACGCTGTCTGGTCTCCTTCCCCAAACCAACCAACCAATCAACCAACCAATATCCAAGAGTAATCCGTGTACTGGGCCTAGTCGAATACAATAGCAAATATCACACTGCAATGGCTCCACTATTAACTCCACGAAAGGCTAGCAATAGACAATCGATAATAGACTGTCTGTCTCGGGGCCAGCGCTCCTCCTTATATGCAAAAGCCAGAGGGCGCTGTGGACTCGAGCTCAGCCATGGCGCGACCTCTTCCGTCGGCGGTAACGCCCTGAGACGCCGACGGCCGCGACAGGAACTGTGGCCAGCGATGTCACGGTCAGGGCGCGCGTGCGCGACTTGGTTGGTTGGGTCCGTGGATACAACATATTGGTGACGTTATGAGGGGTAGAATATTAGGGCGATTGGAGGCTGGTCAAACACAGAAGGTCGTAGCACGGGCCCTCCGCGTGCCACAAAGTGTGATCTCAAGATTATGGCAACGATTCCAGCAGACAGGAAACGTGTCCAGGCGCTACAGTTGGGACATCCACAGTGTATAACACGACAAGAAGACCGACATCTCACCATCAGTGCCCGCAGACGGCCACGGAGTACTGCAGGTAGCCTTGATCTGGACCTTACCGCAGCCACTGGAACAGTTGTCTCCAGACATACAGTCTACAGACGACTGAACAGACATGGTTTATTCGCCCGGAGACCTGCAAGGTGCATTCCACTGACCCCTGGTCACAGCAGAGCCCGTAAAGCCTGGTGTCAAAAACACAATACATGGTCATTGGAACAATCGTCCCAGGTTATGTTCACAGACGAGTTCAGGTATAGTCTGAACAGCGCTTCTCGCCGGGTTTTCATCTGGCGTGAACCAGGAACCAGATACCAACCCCTTAATGTCCTTGAAAGGGACCTGTATGGAGATCGTGGTTTGATGGTGTGGGGTGGGATTATGATTGGTGCACGTACACCCCTGCACGTCTTTGACAGAGGAACTGTAACAGGTCAGGTGTATCGGGACGTCATTTTGCACCAGTATGTCCGCCTTTTCAGGGGTGCAGTGAGTCCCACCTTCCTCCTGATGGATGATAACGCACGGCCCCACCAAGCTGCCATCGTGGAGGAGTACCTTGAAACAGAAGATATCAGGCGAATGGAGTGGCCTGCCGGTTCTCCAGACATAAACCACATCGAGCACGTCTGGGATACTCGGTCGATGTATCACTGCACGTCTTCAAACCCCTAGAACACTTCAGGAGCTCCGACGGGCACTGGTGCAAGAATGGGAGGCTATACCCCAGCAGTTGTTCGACCACCTGATCCAGAGTATGCCAACCCGTTGTGCGGCCTGTGTACTTGTGCATGTTGATCATATCCCACATAGATGTCGGGGTACATGCGCAGGAAACAGTGGCATTTTGTAGCACATGTGGCCGGCCGAAGTGGCCGTGCGGTTAAAGGCGCTGCAGTCTGGAACCGCAAGACCGCTACGGTCGCAGGTTCGAATCCTGCCTCGGGCATGGATGTTTGTGATGTCCTTAGGTTAGTTAGGTTTAACTAGTTCTAAGTTCTAGGGGACTAATGACCTCAGCAGTTGAGTCCCATAGTGCTCAGAGCCATTTGAACCATTTTTTTGTAGCACATGTGTTTCGGGACGGTTTTCTCAACTTATCACCAATACCGCGGACTTACAGATCTGTGTCGTGTGTGTTCCCTATGTGCCTATGCTATTAGCACCGGATTTGTGTAGTGCCACGTTGTGTGCCACCACATTCTGCAATTATCCTTAATTTATGAGCAGGAGTGTAGCAACATTTAATCGGATAGGTAAGCTAAAGGTGAGAAGTAAATAACAGTGGAGGCCGCAATGGTCATATTTAAAAGCCATTAATGTGATGGCGTTAAAGCGAAGGCATAATTATTAATAAAACACTTGCTTTACGCGGTTATCGTATATTAAGATTATCTGTAATTACTATGTGCGGTGCGAAGATAGGTTAGCGATCACAGCCACGAATCACAGTGGTAAACAACTACTGCTCCACACAACGTATATGCTGAAGCGAGTGAAGTGCACAGTAGATTGACTTGAAAACAGAACTTTCTGAAACCGACGAGTGGCGGCGCTGATTGTAAAAAGGGATTGAAATAACGTAAATGCTGAACTGAGCCAGTTAAATTGATGGAATAGAATGAAATACTCTTAAAAATTAAAAAGGGACGGACTGGTGGTGACATGGAAAGTGACTATTTAAATTAACTTTCCAACTATTAAGTGGGGTAATGAGAGGGGAAAGTATAGGAGGTGGTAAACATATGGAGGGAGGGAGGGGGTAAGCAAAAAGTTAGGTAAACAAAAAGACAAAAAATATTGGGGTAATGGGATAACCGAGCATAAAGCCATGGTGCTAGGAGACAAAGACAGGAAAAGTGAGGAGCACATCCAACAGTCACCAAGAGAAGAGAGAAAAGCTGGCCGTTGTGGCCGTGCGGTTCTAGGCGCTTCAGTCTACGGTCGCAGATTCGAATCCTGACTCGGGCATGGATGTGTGATATGTCATTAGGTTAGTTAGGTTTAAGTAGTTCTAAGTTAGAACTACTAAGTTAGAACTTAGAACTACTTAAACCTAACTAACCTAATGACATATCACACACCGATGACCTCAGATGTTTAGTCCCATAGTGCTCAGAGCCATTGACAGAAGAGAGAAAACTACCTAAATTTTGACAAAGCTGACATCATGGTGCCACAGAAAATTTGTTTTTAATGACGCACTGATCACTAAAGCTTAAGTTCTCCGACCGCCAGACAATTTTGGCTTAGAACCAAAGACGGTAAGAAGCCACCAACAAGAAAGGGCATTCACCACTGGCATATATATATTAAAATGTGATGCACAGTGTTAGTATAATAATCATAATAATAATACAGGGTTTATCGATGGCCGATTATTATTGCGGTGTATAGTAAATCTGAGCGACTATTTCTAAGTGATCTCAGAGGAAATAGAAATAATGTTTACCCAGATATTTGATGTCTTTTTTTAAAAAAAAAAACCTTTTAATTTAGGCACATATTTAAGACTTTTAATATTAATTATTTTTCTTTGTAGTTAACTGCTTTGTTGAAAGATGTAATAAGTGTAATTCATATTAGACGGAATCAGTGAATAGGTCTGTTTGACCGCCCTCTACCCCTACAAAAGAAAGTTCGTACACCGGTTTCCATAAGAACGTGTTATGATTTTTACTTTCTCGCGCTCTCCCTACTTTTCGATTACGAGACGGGCGTGGTTAATTGTTGCTGCTTCGGGTGTTGTTTGGAGACGAATCCATTGGCGCATTAGCTGGGCGAAGAGAAACCAAGGAGAGTTGGCTACGAAGCAGATTTTGCACAAGACAAAGCACAGTTTGAAGACATGCGGAGAAACGCACAAGCAACCCTGATGAGAGGAAAGAGAATGTACGTCAAAAGTATGATAGAAGAGGCTCAGTAAGATATCCTGGGGAAAGAGGCTCAAAAGGTGTACCATAAAGTTAGTTTCTTTAAGAAGAGATACCAGAGCTGCCCAAAGTTCGTCAAGGACAATAACGGGACAATACTCAGTAATGATATCAACACTACTGAGGGAACTCCGCAGCTGTGATGAACCTAAAGATCTGTTCGAATTCCACCTGACACTGCCGACGTAGATTATCTGCCACCTACACGGGAGGAAATTAAGAAACAGATTGTGAAGCTGGAGAAGAACAACAGTGCAGGAGAAGGTGGAATTCAGGCAAGTCATGCAAGCTGGAGGGGAGAGACACCGCAAGAGAGTTCACCAACTAATCAAGTGCATACAGGCTGTGGAGCAGATCCCAAAATATTGGAAGACAGCGGTCATTTGCCATACAAACAAGCATTCTAACAAAATGGACTGCATCAGCTACAGAGGAATTGCACTCCTGAACGCCTACTATGAGATATAAAAACCATGCCAAAACGCGGAAGCCCAGGAACAGACGGTGTCCTTCATGTATTTTATAAAAGTTTCGACATCTACGTCTGTATCTAAATGGATACTCTGAAATCACATTTAAGTGCCTGGCAGAGGGTTCATCGAACCACCTTCACAATTCTCTATTATTCCGATCTCGTATAGCGCGCGGAAAGAATGAAGACCTATATTTTTCCGTCCGAACTCTGATGTCTCTTATTTTATCGTGGTGATCGTTCCTCCCTGTGTAGGTCGGTGTCAACAAAATATTTTCGCATTCGGAGGAGAAAGTTGGTGATTGGAATTTTGTGAGAAGATCCCGCTGCAACGAAAAACGCCTTCTTTTAATGATGTCCACCCAAAATCCTGTATCATTTCAATGACACTCTCTCCCCTACTCCAAGATAATACAAAACGTGCTGCTCTTCTTTGAACTTTTTCGATGTACTCCGTCAATCCTATATGGTAAGGATCTCACACCGCGCAGCAGTATTCTAAAAGAGGACGGACAAGCGTAGCGTCGGCAGTCTCATTAGTAGGTCTGTTACATTTTCTAAGTGTTCTGCCAATAAAGCGCAGTCTTTGGTTAGCCTTCCCCACGACATTTTCTGTGTGTTCCTTCCAATTTAAGTTGTTCGTAATTGTAATACCTAGGTATTTAGCTGAATTTACGGCTTTTAGATTAGACTGATTTATCGTGTAACCGAAGTTTAACGAGTTCCTTTTAGCACTCATGTGAATGACGTCACACTTTTCGTTATTTAGGGTCAACTGCCACCTTTCGCACCATTCAGATATCTTTTCTAAATCGTTTTGCAGTTTGTTTTGATCTTCTGATGACTTTATTAGTCGATGAACGACAGCGTCATCTGCAAACAACCGAAGACGGCTACTCAGATTGTTTCCCAAATCTTTTATATAGATAAGGAGCAGCAAAGGGCCTGTAACACTACCTTGGGGAACGCCAGAAATCACTTCTGTTTTACTCGATGACTTTTCGTCAATTACTACGAACTGTGACTTCTCTGACAGGAAGCCACAAATCCAGTACATAACTGAGACAATGTTCCATAAGCACACAATTTCACTACGAGCCGCTTGTGTGGTACAGTGTCCAAAGCCTTCCGGAAATCCAGAAATACGGAATCGATCTGAAATCCGTAGTCAATAGCACTCAACACTTCATGTGAATAAAGAGCTAGTTGTGTTTCACAGGAACGATGTTTTCTAAACCCATATTGACTGTGTGTCAATAGACCGTTTTCTTCGAGGTAGTTCATAGTGTTCGAACACAATATATATTCCAAAATCCTGCTGCATATCGACGATAACGATATGGGCCTGTAATTTAGTGGATTACGCCTACTACCTTTCTTGAATATTGGCGTGACCTGTGCAACTTTCCAGTCTTTGGGTACGTATCTTTCGTCGAGCGAACGGTTGTATATGATTGTTAAGTATGGAGCTAATGCATCAGCATACTCCGAAAGGAACCTAATTGATATACAGTCTGGACCAGAAGACTTGCTTTTATTAAATGATTTAAGTTTCTGCTGGTTTCTAGACAATAATTATAAAGGAACTCATGGAATTAGCAAAGGACAAACAACGCTGCGGACACAGCCCGCTGGAAAACCTATTTAAAAGTAAAAAGTAGTTGAATTCAATGCAAAAAAAAAAAAAAAAATCAGACTGCGTTACCTTTTAGCGTTAGAGTCCGTCAAACGAGGATATACATGAAGTAAAGAATTTCCCAGTTAAAGTACATTGCTCGATTTCTGTGTGAGACCCTACGTCGCATTTACATTCTTGAAGAATCAAATACTATAAACGACACTCAACTATATATAGTTTTAAGTATATGTTCTCATAGCCACACCCTGTGTCCCCTCGAATCACAAATAAAATCATGCAGTCTTCCTGCTTTACTGTTCACAGGCAATTGCTATCTCTCTTGGTAATGCAGCTAGTCGTTCATGACATTTTTGTATGAAGAACCACTTAAGAATGTAATGCCGGTCCGAACGAAAGATCGCTTTGTGATTATAAGTTAATCATGTTATCCTGACTGCAGAACAATTCTACTAAAAATAACGTACATCTCACTTAAGGCTGACAAAGCTTTGCGGATTAGGGTTCATATGGACGCAAATGGAGAAGGCTATAATAGCCTTGATAGAGGGCACTCTCAATCATGCATCCCCTATGGCGGCTTGAGGAGCATGCATGTAGATTTCGAATATGTGCCATTCAGATGTAGTGCATGAAGTCGGAAGCTGTATGAGGTTAATGACTGATGCTGGAAAAAATCACTCGCCGTATCTCAACGCAATCAAGCACAACAGGGATGTGACTGAAAGTGCTCATCGCCCCCCTCCCCGGAATCTACGGTAATTAGGTGCCTTGTGTGTGCAAATACGGAGGCAGCTCCCTCCGGCGACCTACCAAGGCCTCACTGCTTCCGTGCGAAGACGCGTCGCCGTTGTTGTGTGTGCCGAAGTGGACACGCCGGCCATTAGATAGGTGGTCTTAATGTTCTGGTTGTTCAGTGCATTTCCCATGGCGAATATAGCGGGCCTCTGGAATTGATGCCTTCCACTGTCTTTTCTACTGCTTCTCGGCTTTTTGTGCTCACGAAATGTGTGGGGAAGCGAGAGAAGTAAAAATAATTCCACAAATGTAGTCGAATTGTGCACGGGTGAGATGTGCGAATTATGAAATGACGTTGTGCGGAATCTATTAGCTGCAAAGCTTCTACGAAAGTGACTTAAGTTGAAGAGCACTGAGGTAAAACACTGTATATGCAAGAGACATCAACCGCAGGACCCTGTGGTAGAAGTAGGCGTTGTATTTGACGCCGAATGTACTTGGTAGTTACTGTTCATTAATCATTATTTGCATTAAGGAATGCTGAAATGTTGAGTACGTAGTGTAACAAGTGCAGTAAATGACAAACGATCTTTCTTCGGTGCTACGGCGTACATCCCTAGGAAAGAGAGAGAGGGAGGGAGGGGGAATGGCACTCGTATGGCATTGTTGTCTGGAATGTGAGACTAATCACATTAAATACAAAAGAACTAAATGTGACCGGACAATAACCGTTCCCTGACCTCGTAGGTGTATTTAGAGGAGAAATGGAAGATAAGACAATTACAGCGAAGTTTAATTGGTAATTTAAAACGGAATCATCAATAGCAATTTGGGATTATAACAAAAAGAGAAGAAAGGGCTCATTGTGAAATAAAGGACCTTACTTGACTAATAATGAACTATCATTTAAGCCTGTTTTTTTTAAAAAAAAATATTGGTATCTGTTCTGAATACAAACTTCTGACGTAGAGGTTGCGGACGTTCCACGAAATGATTAACTGAAATTCAGTTTTGAGACTGGAGTGTCGATTGTCTAATTCGTGCCGTAGAAAGAAGCCTATCAGGCTTCTAGTTTTGAAGCTGAATCTTTAGCGAGTGGGTTTTGTCTATTCTGAGTTATATATCGAGTAGTCTGGCGCCTGTGTGGATACGTCTGCATCTGTAGTCAGCAAATGGAGGGCATCCTAACTAGTATCACTCCCGTTCCATCCGTGAATGGTACTTAGGAACGGTGATGGTCAGTGAGCATCCGTATGATCTAGTCAATTATCTGCGTGACTCATAGATAATTTGAACGATTCTTTTACCAAAATGATACGAAACGAGTAAGTTTATGGGATATGTATACATGCTTAGTGTTAATATTAATGAACACATTATTATTTTAGTCTTACTCGTGCAACTTCATTTAAAAACAAGTTTTTTCCACTAATGGCCACCTGTTTTTAAACAGAAATTCGTCAATAAAACAGAAGATGATGTCCAGGAGAAATGATTTTAAATTAGATTTAAAACCTGCTTCGATACTTGTTAGACATTTTATGGCATTGGGCAAACGATCAAACTTTTTTTGTTGCTGCACATAGAACTCCTTTCTGAGCCATTGACAGCTTTAACAGTGGGTAAGTTGTAGGTATGGACATCACCGTTCTTCTCAAAGTGTGATGGATTATTTATGACGGGTTTCACTAGCGAATATACGTATCGTGACGGCGCCGTTTAAATTACTATTTCTTTGAAGAGATAGTTACCTAAATGACGTCCTGGGTGAACACCACATTTTATTCTTACTACTCGCTTTTTTGCAGTGAATACCTTCTTTCTAAGTGGTGAGTTACCAGAAAAAATTATTCCGTAAGACATTGCTGAGTGGAAATATGCAATTATGTCATGCGGTTAATTCATTTGATTCCAGTGTTAGCAGTTATACGAAGAGCAAAAGTAGCTGAACTTAATTATCTGAAAAGATCAATAATATGCTTCCAGTTCACGTTTTCATTAATGTGTACACCCAGACATTTGAAGCATTTTGTCTTATTTACTAACTTCCGCTCATGTGCTATACCAATTGGTATGACTCCATTTGTTGTACAGAACTGAATTACAGTGTGTTTTTTGTTTCAAAATTTAGAGTCAATTTTCTTCGAATCACCTAATAATTTTTTGGAAAATATCATTTACAATCGCTTCTGTTGCTTTCTCACTATTTGTATTCATTGTAGCACTAGTATCACCTGCAAAAAGTACCAGTTCTGTTCTGTGAACGTTAAGTGGAAGGTCATTCACATATATAAGGAATAGAAGTGCAACTAAAATTGAAACCTGTGGGACCCCCTTTGTAATTTCTCTCGAGTCATTGATATTTCATGCTCTTCTAATATTATATGAACTATTCATCACAACCTTTTCCATTCAGTTTGTTGAGTATGATTCAAGCCAGCTGTGCATAAACGCTTCAATTACACAAAACTTGAACTTTTCTAAGAATGCCTTGGAAAGATCACAAAAAATGTACTCTAATATCTTTGGTTTTTCTGTCGTGGTGTTTTAGCGAGATGTATTTGCGAGGGAGTAATATGTTGCCCGACTCTTCTTGGACTGTGCAATCTCTGAATTTCATCATTAAACTTCTCCCTGATGCACTAGTATACCACCGTAGTTTGATGCACGTAATACACGTATATTATACATTCCTGTCCCACGCTTACTAAACAGCCTCGTCACAAGTGCGAAAGACGAGTAATACTCAAGTACCGGTTGAGCTATAGATTTTGTGTAAGGCAGTTGTTTCGTGGATGAGTTATATATCCTTAGGATTTTTCCAGTTACTGTCAGCCTGTCTCCTACATTTTCAGCAAGTAGCCGTATGCAGTCATTCCACTTTAGATGCATGGAAACAATTATTGAACTATATAAAAAAACGTAAATTAATTACAAACTATAGCGTGCACACACTTTATTCAACATGTAAACGTCTAGGTTATGATGTTCGATATTCCTGCATCTTTGGCGATGGTGTGTCGCAGACGAATAGCGAAATTCTGCAGGATCCGCTGAAGTGTCGGAACATAGATGCTGTCGATGATTTCCTGAATGGTTGTCTTCAGCTAAGCAATGGTTTTGGGGAGTGTTATTGCTGTACACTTTGTCTTTAACACAGCCCCACAAGAAGGAGTCGCATGTGTTCAGATCCAGAGAATATGGCGGCCAATCGAGGCCCATGCCAATGGCCTCTGGGTACCCCAGAACCAGAATGCAGTCCTCAAAGTGTTTCTACAGGACATCTCTCTCCTGCTTCGATGGGATCGAGCTCCGTCTTGTATGAACCACATCTTGTCGAAATCAGGATCACTTTGGATAATGGGGATGAAATCATCTTGCAAAACCTTCACGTACCATTCGGTAGTCACCGTGCTATCAAGGAATATCGCACCGATTATTCCGTGACTGGATATTGCACACCACACAGCCACCTGTTGAAGGTGAAGAGACTTTTCGATCGCGTGATGCGGATTTTCAGTCCCCCAAATGCGACAATTTTGCTTATTGACGAACCCGTCCAAATGAAAGTGGGCTCTGTTGCTATACCAACCCATGTATCGTGTATTAAACCGGGGACCTACAAATGACGGAGAGGCGTTGTCCCACTATAGCCCGCAGTGGTTCACAACCCCACAGCAGTCCAGCCACCCCACCGCCGTTCCACACTGAACCCAGGGTTATTGTACGGTTCGGACCCAGTGGACACCCCCCCCCCCCCCTCCCCCCTCTCTGGGAACGTCTCATACCAGATGAGTGTAACCCCAAATGTTTGCATGGCATGGTATAGTAATTATGTGTACACGTATGTGGAGACAATGTTTGCGAAGCTATCGCCGGCATAGTGTTACTGAGGCGGAGTAAGGGGAACTAGCCCGCATTCGCCGAGGTAGATGGAAAACCACCTTCCCGCTCGGGAAGCAGCGCGTTAGAGCGAGCGGCTAGCCGGGCGGGCAAACCAACCCATCTGCGCATGCTAATTCCCAACATGCCCCGCGGCTACCGTGCAGTTTGAACGTCCTAAAGCAAACCGTTCAGAAATTATGATGGTTTTATTTCATACAATTCAATAATTGGTACCCTGTACATTACAATTGTTATTGCTCGCAGTGAGGTGTCGCCGATAGTGTACTCGGATTACAGTGGGTCTTTTCGGCAACTTATGCGCCGTACGTTACATTTATTTCCGTTGAATGTCGACTGTCTGTCCCTGCACCAGACGGTGATCCTCTGCAAGTCTTTCTGCGTTTCGCTACAGATAAAAGTCTGACCTGAAACGCCGGTGTGTGGGGTGAAGAACGAACTTTCTCATAAAGATTCTGTTATCATTTTTGGATGAATGGCTCAAATGGCTCTGAGCACTATGCGACTTAACTTCTGAGGTCATCAGTCGCCTAGAACTTAGAAATAATTAAACCTAACTAACCTAAGGACATCACACACATCCATGCCCGAGGCAGGATTCGAATCTGCGACCGTAGCAGTCGCTCGGCTCCAGACTGCAGCGCCTAGAACCGCACGGCCACACCGGCCGTTTTTGGATGATTTTATAGGTAAATGGTCCCTTTAAGACGTCCCAAATGTTTATATCGACGGGCAATTGTCATCTTCGGCTGTTGCGTGCAAAAATTTGTTTAGGACATATTGGAGCCCATGATGCCGCCGCTGCCAAACACTTTGATGGTTGCATCAACCATGCGAGACGGGTCAGTGGATAAGGCAGTGATATACTCTTACATTGTGTAGGGGCAGGATTGAATCCACTTCCTTACCCCACAACTATGTTTTCTGGTCTTTGTTTCTACTGACATATTCTGAACTAAGCATTTCGTTCAACTACATGCTATCCGAGTATTTTAGATGAAGCAGCCAACCCGATGCCGAAAGACATCAATTACATTGAAAGAAAGTCATTTAATTCGGGAAAAACTGGCTCTCAACTGCAGCACATTGTGTCACATATGCTTTTTTTATGGTACAAAAGTGCCACACTAGCGCAAGTTATCATCACAGAAATAGCGCACAGCAGGAGTCAACACTGTATTGGTTGCTGAAGCATTCGTTCCTGAAATATCTCTCAGCGTAACTATTTATTACAGTGGACGTTCGTCTTTGAGCTGAAATATGGTAATGTTTTGCAGTGAGTAACAGTGGACAGTGATTGAAAGTTGTAAATCATTTAGTTACTTCTAGTGGTAACGTACGCTGTGTAACTTCGTTATTTATCGCATGGGATGTTCTTAAGCACTCAACGTTCGCGATTTGTTGTAAGCTAATGTAGATATCACAAGCTTGAACAGTATTCCAGCAGAGGCCGTAAAACTTACCTTTCGTAAACCGACTGCAGGTTCGTAGGATCTTACAATAAATCGAATCACGCCGTACGCACTGCCCGCCACCGAGGGTGTGTTACCGTTCATATAGACTTCCCACGCATCGTTATTCCCCTGTATTTACAGATTAGATTAGATTAGTACTTGTTCCATAGATCATGAATACGACACTTCGTAATGATGTGGAACGTGTCAGGTTAATAAAAGGTGTCTATACAAGATATTACATTACACAAAATATTACAAGACACTTAATATTTTTTACTAATTTTTTGTGGGGGTTGAGGAAATTACCCACTTACTATATCCAAAAATTCATCTAATGAGTAGAAGGAGTTGCCATTAAGAAATTCTGAAATTCTTTTAATTTCGTCTTAAATGTTATATGGCTATCTGTCAGACTTTTGATGCTATTAGGTAAGTGACCAAAGACTTTTGTGGCAGCATAATTTACCCCCTTCTGAGCCAAAGTTAGATTTAACCTTGAGTAGTGAAGATCATCCTTTCTCCTAGTGTTGTAGCCATGTACACTGCTAATACTTTTGAATTCGTTCGGACTGTTAATAACAAATTTCATAAGTGAATATATATATATTGTGAGGCTAAAGTGAAGATCTCTAGCTCTTTAAATAAGTGTCTGCAGGATGATCTTGGATGAGATCCAGCAATTATTCTGATCACACGCTTTTGTGCAATGAACACTCTTTTACTCAATGATGAGTTACCCCAGAATATGATGCCATACGAAAACAGAGATTGGAAATAGGCGTGGTAAGCTAATTTACTGAGATGTATATCGCCAAAATTTGCAATGACCCAAATAGCGTAAGTAGCTGAACTCAAACGTTTCAGCAGATCGTCAGTGTATTTTTTTTTTTTTTTCAATTAAACCCCTCATCAATGCATACACCTAGAAATTTTGAATATTCTACCTTAGCTACCGATTTCTGATCGAAGTCTCTATTTATTAATGGCGTCATTCCATTTACTGTGTGGAAAAGTATATACTCTGTTTTGTCAAAATTTAAGGAGAACCCATTTGCAAAGAACCACTTAATGATTTTCTGAAAAACATCGTTTACAATTTCACCAGTTAATTCTTGTCTGTCGGGTGTGATAGCTATACTTATATCATCGGCAAAAAGTACCAGCTTTGCATCTTCGTGAATATAGAATGGCAAGTCATTAATATATATTACGAACAGCAGAGGATCCATGACCGAACCTTGCGGCACCCCATTCTTGATTGTTCCCCAGTTTGAGAAATCACCAGTTTTTGCGTATTACGTGAAATGCTCATTTCAACTTTCTGCACTCTTCCAGCGAGGTATGATTTAAACCATTTGAGCACTGTCCCATTCGTACCATAGTAATTGAGCTTATCTAGAAGTATTCCATGATTTAGACAATCAAAAGCCTTTGATAGATCACAAAAAATCCTAATGGGTGACTTCCGGTTACTCAGAGCATTTAATATTTCATTAGTGAAAGTATATACAGCATTTTCCGTCGAAAAACCCTTCTGGAAACCAAACTGACATTTTGTTAAAACTTTATTTTTACAAAGGTGTGAAGCTACTCTACAATACAATACTTTTTCAAGAATTTTGGATAAGGCAGTCAGAAGAGAGACTGGGTGGTAGTTGTTGACATCAGACGTATCCCCTTTTTTATGCAGTGGTTTAACAATGGCATACTTCAGTCTACCTGGGAAAATACCCTGCTTCAGAGAGCTATTACATATGTGGCCAAGAATGCCACTTATTTCTTGGGAACAAGCTTTTATTATCCTGCTGGAAGTGCCATCAATTCCATGTCAGCTTTTATTCTTGTGAGAGTTTATTATCTTCCTAATTTCAAAAGGAGAGGTGGGTGAAATTTCAATTGTATCAAATGGTATGGATAAGGCCTGATCCATTAACTGCCTTGCTTCTTCTAATGAACATTTAGATCCTATTTTCTCTACAACATTTAAAAAACGATTATTCAAAGTGTTTTCGACTTCTGGCTTGCTGTTTATCAAGTTTCCATTCGCTTTGATGGTGATGCCGTCATCCTGTACTCTTGGTTGCCCTGTCTCCCTTGTAATAATATTCCAAATAGTTTTGATTTTGTTATCAGAGGTATTAATCTCAGACAGGATGCACATGCTTCTGGACTTTTTAATAACCGTTCTTAATGTAGCACAGTAGTTTTTATAATATTTGGCTGTTTCTCGGTCATTACTGTTTCTTGTTGTTAGATATAGTTCCCTTTTGTGGTTACAAGATATTTTTATTCCTTTAGTAAGCCAAGGTTTTTTGCATGGTTTTTTATAATTAGATTTAACTACTTCCTTGGGGAAACAGTTTTCAAATTCTCTTACAAGTGTATCATGAAATAAGTTATATTTTAAATTAGCATAGGGTTCGTTGTACACCTGATCCCAGTCTAATTGCTGAAGATTTTCTCTGAAATTTCTAATTGTTGAGTCATTAATTGAACAAACAACTTTGGAGGGTAGTTTTGAATTACTGAATGGAGCTATGTCATATACTGCAACTAGCTCAGCGTCATGATCAGAAAGGCCATTCTCAACAGAACAAGAATTTATGTTTTTAAACCTGTCTTGGTCTATAAAAGTGTTATCTATCAATGTGCTGCTGTCCTTTACTACCCAAGTAGGAAAGTTAATGACACATGTCAAATTGAAAGAACCGAGCAACACTTCCAGATCATTTTTCCTGTTACACTCTTTCAGTGAATCGACATTGAAGTCCCCACAAATAATAATTTGCTTTCCCCTACCTGACAGATAGCACAAGGCATCCAAGTTTTCCAGGAATAAATGAAAGTTTCCTGAAGGGGACCTATATACTGTTAAAATTATAAAAGAGCATTCCTTCAGTTTAAGTTGACAGGCACATGCTTCTATATGTTGCTCTAGACAAAACTTTTTTGTATCTAAGCTTTCTACACAGTGATAACTTTTGACATATATGGCAACTTCTCCTTTCACCTTATTCTCTCTACTCGTATGTGCAGCTAGTTTATAACCACTGATATTTACCCTTTCCATATGAGACACAATGTGATGCTCAGACAGGCATAGTATATCTATTACATTATAAGATTCAATGTCATCTAAACAAACCAGGAGCTCATCTACTTTATTCTTCAATCCCGGGATATTTTGGTGAGAAATGGTAACATTATTATTTACTTTCCTGTTGTGAGAATTTTGTGAGTTTTGGACCTCTTTAGCACCTGCTGCCTGAAGTTCTCATTGGACACTGATATTAGTGTAAAAAAGAGGTACATCCGTGAGTACTAGTGTTCCCCCTTATGGATTTCGCTAACAACCCTGCCAGTTTACCTTTCCCTTTCCCATTGAGGTGTAGACCGTGCCTTGTGAAATCCCCCCTGTCTATAGCCTCGACAGGAACCAATCCAGTGTCTGACAGAGTGGCCACCCTACGCAATCGATCCAACTCCATATTTACCCTCCTGACAGAGAAGTTCAACTGGGGCTGACCATGCCGCATGAAAGCAGGCACCAGCCCAACATTGGTATGGGTCGTTGCCGAGACTATTTTCATCAGGTCACACTCAATGCTGTAGCCCTGATCCCTATCAATACTGTTTCTCACTCCACCCACTATCATCACACGATCCTGCTTTGAGAAACCATTGCACAAGGAACCTATATCCTCTACCACCTGGATAAGACATGCACTTGGCTTGAAAAAGTTTGTGACCTGGTACTTGTCAACTAATTTATCGTGTAAAATCTGGCCCACACCTCTTCCATGGCTGCTACCTAGCAACAGAACTTTCCTCTTACTTTTACTTTTTTTGAAACAGTTGTTTTCCTAGTGAGATTCTGTTGCATCTTAACTACATCTACTTCTACTAGAGCCTCTTCCTTACTTAACTGTGGTAGCAAGGCAAATCTATTGGTTGTGCCAATTGGGAAACTGTCAGACACTGTCCTCTTTCTATGGCCCCTGTTCCCAGCTACTACTTCTCACCGCTGTTTACCCTCCTCCCCCCTTAATCTCTTCGGTTCCTCCCTCGCTCTGTCCAAATCAGCCTGAAGGGCTCTAATTTATTTTCTCCTCCTGTTCAGCTGTAATCCTATCTCTTGAGCAAACCCTGCAAAAGAATGGAAGAGTCTCGTTTGCTTCCCCAATTCCCACGCCGCTACAATTTCCCCAATGAAACCACCTGTCACAACAGCTGCACAAAACCCCTGAACTAACTTTCCTACTGCAGCTCACACACTTAGTATCCATGGTAGTTTAGAAATTAGTTAAGAGATTTACTAAGTGATAACGATAATATATTAAATACAGATGCAAAAGGACACTAAATATGTTTTGGAAACTAATATGTAAGTAAACTATTACCAAATGCACTTAAATTTGTGGTATAACGCTAAGCATGCGCGATCAAAAATTAGGCCTAAACAGCCGAATGTAACCAAAACGAACTTTTTGCGATAAGTGGAAGAATACGTAAATAAAAGAAAAACCTTTAATGGCAAGCTTGAAGAGCACACTAATGAACGTATTTAATTAGTTAATCTGTACCAAATGCACTTAAGATTGCGGTATAGCGCTAAGTATGCACACTTGGAAAGTAAGACAAAGCCGCGAAATATAAACAAAACGAACTTTTCGCGATTACTGGAACAATACACAAATAAAAGAAAAACTTTTAATGGTGAGCTTGAAGAGTACACTAAAGGACGTATTTAATTAGTTAAAAGTGTTCAACTACAATTAATTACAACCTAAATTACTTATCTTTCACGAGAGTGATTCCAGTATGGGTAGTTGTATACTCAAGTGGTAGTCCATTTTATGTGAAAAGCAGAAGGTAGATTTCGGATGATAGATGTATTCCCGGAAACCGTACTAGTTTCTTTCTGTCATTATATTTGAACCCAGAATGAGTTATAGACATTTGACATAAACTAAGGTGAATGACATAGTACTGTAGTTCTGTATATCAGCACTGTGCTACCATTTTCTTGTAGCAGAATTGTAATTCTCTGGTCAAGATCTCTGTGGCGTGTACTTACTAGGTAGATATGCTCTTTGTTCCATAGGTCCATAGTGAGAAAGGTCCTCAAAGATGTAGAGAATTTCATAAAAACATACTTTTCGTTAACAGTATGGCATATTTTATTGTTTTAAGACATAAAGGCTGGGTTAGTTGCATGTCATTTGCCTATGTTTTGCTGCATATTTAAAGATCGAAACCGGCACTCTAAGGATCAAAAGGTTTGTGATCACTGGCGGGAATAAAATAAATTAATATTACAAGGTGTACAACTTTGCTTCCGCCGTTTTCTCCCCAACATTTGAGGCTTTAATGAAGCAAACTGGTTACACATTTATCATTCAAAGTATTTTCCATTGCTGGCTACTACTTTCTCCCATCTTTCGGGCAGTGTACGAATCCCGCTTCGAAAAAACTGTTCATCTTTTGAAGCGATCCACGAATCGATCCTATTTGTGACTTCTTAATGAGATCGGAAGTGTTGGTCAGCCAGGCCATGCGCCATTGATCTAAACAGGTGATAGACAGAGGGAGCAATGTGTGGAGAATACGGCGGGTGGGGTAGGACTTCCCATTTTAAGGTTTCCAAGTACGTTTTGACCTCTTTTGCAACGTGGGGTCGAGCGTTGTCGTGCTGCAAAATCACTTTATCCTGCCTCTCGCTGTATTGTGGCCGTTTGTCTTTTAATGCTCTGCTCAAACCAAACCCATTAATTGCGTTCCATAACGAGCACCTGTGATTGTTTCACTTGCTTTTAACACCTCATAGTAAAAGACGCCGAGCTGGTCCCACCAAATGCAGAGCATGATCTTGGAGCCGTGAATATTCGGTTTAGCCGTCGACGTGGAAGCATGGCCGAGATATCCCCATGATTTATTGCGTTGAGGGTTGTCGTAATGAACCCTTTTTCGTCCCCGGTCACAATGCGATGCAGAAATCTCTTCCGTTTTTGCTTCCGAAGCAACTGGTCGCGAACACACAAACGCCGTTCAAGGTCTTTTGGTTTCAGCTCACATGCGACCCAAGTTCCTTCTTTCTGAATCATGCCCGTAGCCTTGAGACGTTTTGAAATGGATTGTTGTGTCACTCCCACTAATCGTGCCAATTCTTCTTGAGTTTGACGCTAGTCTTCACTCAGTAATGTTTCCAATTCTACATCTACGGAAACATCCTCTCTTCCACGACTATGCCGGTCTACGATGTTAAAATCACCTTCTTGAAACGTTAAAACCACTCACGACACGTTCTTTCACTAATTGCGTCCTTACCATAAGTACTTGTGATCATTCGATGAGACTCAGCCGCTGTTTTCTTCATATCGAAACAAACCAGTAACACCTCCATCAAATGACGAGAATTAGACTTGTAAACTGACATTTTCAATCAAGAACAACTTTATGATACAGACACAAATCGACTAATGTTTGAATGAGGTTATGTTGACTGAGGTCCAAACTAACTGCCTGACTTCTGCGATCTGTTTCGACCGCTACTTACCGCTGACGCCACCTGTCGGCAAACGGCGGAAGCAAAGTTGTACATCTTGTACGTTTCGTTGATCGCTGTTTTAATCCGCAGCTATGTCGCAGCTTGTGGTGCAAGATAATATTATAGCACTTATTTATTCAGAACGCATTACTGCACTGGTGTTCTGCAGATGTCAGGTTTTATGTAGAACATTGTTTATACTCGTATATACAAGAATTGGTTCTACTATGAAATTCGTAAGTGGAGCTGGAGGAGCTAGCCATCAGTAGATCTTTTAGGCTTTGTACACTATTAGTAGTTAAACACTTTATGGCCGCTGGTAAGTTAATGAAAATATTGTATCCTCAATAATGGGCACCTATACTGGACAAAGTAAGTGACGACGCATTTCGTATAGATGATTGTTACTCCTAGTCTTGATCAAACGGACTGAGCTGTTAGCTTCAAAAGTAGATATATTACTTGTGGGAAGTTTTATTATGAAATAAATATACTGAGAACAATAGTTAGTTCTCCGATTCCTTGAATACACCTCTGCAGAATGTTCTCTGTTTCATACCACAAATAATTCGTACTGCGCCCGTTTGGGCTTGGAACACTACGCTGGGGTGACAAAAGTCACGGGTTACCTCCCGATACCGTGTCGGATCTCTTCTGCAGCAACTCTGTGTGGCATGGACTCGACCTCTCGATTATGTCCCATAAATGTTCGGTGGGATACTAGTCAGGCAATATGGGTGGCCAAATCATTCGCTCCAGCTGTCCAGAATGTTCTTCAAACCAATCGTGAACAACTGTGACCCGGTGACATGGCGCATCGTCATCCATAAAAAGACCATCGCTATTTGGGAACATCAAGTCCATGAATGGCTGTAAATGTTTTCCGAGTAGCCAAACAGAACCATTTCTGGCCAATGATCGGTTCAGTGGGACCAGAGGACCCAGTCCATTACATGTAAACACAGCCCATACGATTATGGAGCCACCAGCAGCTTTCACAGTGCCTTGTTGATAACTTGGGTCCATGACTTCGTAGCGTCTGCGCAACACTCGAACCCTACCATCAGCTCTTACCAACTGAAATCGGAAGAGAATTAGCCTGAGTTATAAATGTCTAAAATATGATGACAAGCAGATAGAAGAGACTGACAGTGTTCAATTCCAGGGACAACAAACTGATAATAGTTCCAGGCCACTTTTTTCTAGCAGTCTAGCGTACAGGACGGCGCTGCAGGCGATGTGCTGTTAACAAAGGAACTCGCGTCGGTCGTCTGCTGCCACAGCCCATTGACGCCAAATTTCGCCGCACTCTCCGAACGGGTACGTCCGTCATACGTTCCACATTAATTTCTGCATTATTTCACGCAGTGTTGCTTGTCTGTTAACACTAACAACTCTACGCAGACGCCGGTACTCTGGGTCGTTAACTGAAGACCATCATCGGCGACTGAGTTGTCAGTAATGAGACACAACGTCTGTAATTTCGTATCCTCGATACATTCTTAACACTGTGGATGTCGGAATATTGAATCAATAGGAAATTTTCCTATCGATTTCAGAAACTGAATGTCCCATGCGTCTAGCTCCAATTACCATTCTGCGTTCAGGGTCTGATACTTCCCGTTGTGTCCACACTCAGGTCGTAAACTTTTCACATGAATCACCTGAGTACAAATGACAACTCCACCAATGCACTACACTTTTATACCTTGTGTACGCGATTCTACCGCCATCTATATATGTGCATGTTGCTATCCCATGACTCTTGTCGCCTGAACATATAACTTAGCTAGATGATTTCATCGTAAAATTTGATCCCGTTTGATGTTATTGGATTAAAATAAGCAAAGTAATCCAGATTTTATGTTTTTATATCACCCATATCGGACGACATCCGCACTGCATATGAAGATTTGATCAGGCATTTCAGAAGTTCTGTAGTATGATCCTCTCAAACGAACTATTATCAGTTTGTTGTCCTTAGAATTGAACACTGTCAGTCTCGTCTCTCTGCTTGTCATCACATTTTAGACATTTACAACTCAGGCTAATTCCCTTGTAGACTTCTTATGGCACGTGTCAAGATATCCGCCGCGCCTGTAAGCTTGATGAGCTCACCAATTTCAGCTGCTTTTCAATACCATCAGTGCTGATAGAAAATCCTTGCGCATCACTTAAGATGTATAGTAACTGATTTATGTTAACGTTCTGTAAACTTTCTACAAATTTCCTTTTTCGAAGTCTACACACCTGTGTAGACAAATTTAAACCTCTCGGCTATTGTTCGACTATTTCGGTCCCTGTGTCATCGACAAGTGCCTGCATTCTTTTTTTGTTTTTGTTTTTTGTGCCACTAATAATAAATGGAACTGCTTCTCTAGCTAACCTGTTCAAAAATATCCAATATTATTCTCTCATAAACGAATGCTAAACTGTTTCGCGAATGTCTTTTCTCATGCTCTGAATGCTCATACGAATTCTCCAGTTGTGCCGTTATTAAACGACGATAGCCCCACATTAATATTTTTATGAGAACTCATATTTACAACGGACGTTCAATAAGTTAAAAAAAATTGTTCAAATGGCTCTGAGCACTATGGGACTTAATATCTGAGGTAATCAGTCCCCTAGAACTTAGAACTACTTAAACCTAACTAACCTAAGGACATCACACACATCCATGCCCGAGGCAGGATTCGAACCTGCGACCGTAGCGGTCACGCGGTTCCAGACTGAAGCGCCTAGAACCGCTCGTCCACACCGGCCGGCTCAATAAGTTACGCAACATATTTTTTCTGAAAGCAAGATGGTTTTATTCAGCAATCCAGTACACCACATCATTCGCCACTCTTTTGGCTGCAAAACCCCAATTTTCAGTGCGACGGCGTTGGGCCGCCTTCTGGGAGAGCCTGCATGCCCCATATGGTACCACCCTACTGGTCGACGTCGGAGCCGACGTCTTGCGTCATCAGTAACTCCCCGACATCCACATACTGCTTTCCGCCGAGTGCAGCTCTCACTGGGCCGCATGGACGCTGAAAGGTACGAGATCCGGGCTTGTAGGGTGGATGAAGAAGAACAGTCCAGAGGAGTACCGTGAGCTCCTCTGTCGTGCGCAGGCTTGTGTGAGGCGTTGCGTTGTCATGGAGAACGAGAAATTGGTTTGCATTTACATGGTTACGAACACGCTGAAGTCGTTACTTCATTTTGCTGACGGCAGCATAATACACTTCAGAGTTGATCGTTGCACCACGAGGGAGGATATGAAACAGAATAACGCCTTCAGGGTCCCAGAAGGACGTCGCTATGTCTTTACCGGCAGAGGGTGCAGCTTAGAATTTTTTCCTCAGAGGAGTGGCAATGTGGCACCCGTTTTGTTTCCGGTTCGAAGTGATGAACCCATGTTTCACGGCCAGTGACGATGATCGACAAAAATTGTCACGGACAGCTTCGTGACGCGCAAGCAACTCCGCACAGATGGTCCTTCGTTGTCACTTATGCTCGTCTCTTGGGCGGCGAGGAACACCCTTGAGTAACCCAACTGATGGAGTGAGTCAGCACTATCAACACAGATACCCGGATGAGCATCGTGTTGATAATCTCGAATGAGAGTGTCCGCACGTTGCAACATTGCTGGAGTCGCAGCTGCGTACGACCGGCCGGCACGCAGGCGATCAGACAGGTTTGTGCGACATTGTTGCGATGACAGACGCCTCGTCCAACGACTCACCTTGCTTTTGTTTACTGACAGGCCTCCGCAGACATTCCGCAAGCATCTATGAATATCTGCGACGCTCTGGTTTTCCACCAAAAGACACTCAATGGTAGCTCTCTGCTTGGAACGCACATCCGTTACAGGCGCCAGTTTGAAGGCTACGTACCGCGCCGACACCCAACGGAACTTTATGAAACTATAGAGGCTGAGGCGGGAATATTCCACTATGTCCCCCAACAAATTCCATATTTTGTCAGCCGATACCGGCAGAGGAAAAAATGTGTTGCATTATTTATTCAACGCCCCTCGTACGTTATACGCATGTAAACCAAACGTACCGTATTTTAACACCGAATACTTGAAACATTTAACAGTTGGTCAGTTATGTATATTCGCTCGCAACTTTACTAGTCCTCAGCTTGATGCACAAAGTATGGATCAGCTTCAATGTGCGACTCTATTTTTCTTTGGTATTGTACATCCCCATCTCACTGCTACCACCAATCACCCGCCCCCTCAGAATTCGGACAACTAAGAAGCATATTAGTGGTAATGGCTCGAGGTAGTGGTCAGGGACAATGAAAACTTATTCCAAAACTAGGACAAGTAAAGCGATTATGAATCACAGTTTTGCTTCAAAACCACAATGTATTACCAGGCATTGTTCTGTGGTGGGTTCTTGTTTCATTCGACTTAGAAACATGCGTATTGGCTGACTAATAGGGGAAGACAGTATTTAACAAGGAATTCAAATACAACACAACTTGTGTTTTTCATGCGCAGAAATTTCGTCTTAGATGACAGTAGCAGCAAGTAACAGAAGAAAATCCTAGCACCGACTGGAGTCGGATCCTGGACCTTACATTCTGAAACCTATCAGTGAGCCAATTAACCATCACGTCTGGCTCAGTTCAAATACATGCCGGACATCCTCATTAAGAGGAATTTGTTCTAGTTTTTAGCTGAGTGTACGATGCGATGAAAATCTATCAGAAGTTAAAGTTGTGTTCTGGACAGAGATTCTAACACTGATCCTTGCCTTTCATGGACTGTAAAGCTAAAGTAGAGCAAAATGTAATCTTACAATAACGCTGAGAATGTAATTCTGCTCCATCCTTGGTTTCACGAAATGCAGTTTATTCTTTTTTGTGTGAAATACTAGTAGGGACGAACGATAGGTTGAGAACAGTATGGAAATGCTTTGATTTAACTAAAGCAATTGATTTTTTGGATTATTCGATACTTTTGCGTAATCTCGAACTTTCTGTATAATCTCGAACTTTCTGAGGTAAGGGAAAGATCAACAGTCGTTCACTTCGTATCTGGAAAGCAGGAAGCAAAAGGTTGTCCTCTAGCGTTAATAAATATGGAAGAGATTTGAATATGGGTGGGAATGTAAAGTAGAGGATGCAGCAGGAATCTGTTCCGGGGCCATTCCTTTTCTTGATATGCAGTGTATCAACAATCTCCCACTAAAAATGAAAGATTGTAAGATGTCGTGGTCTCCTGACTTTCATTGCTTACTTATTCCAGCCTCACAATCATATTCCGCACATCAAGACGCTTCATTCGAACACAAACTCGATGAATGTAAACGATATGTAATTAACAAGTAAGCGCACTGTGGTTGAAATACTCGAGGCTGGCGTACACACATACATTCCAGACACAACGGCCACAGAAGCTTTTAGTTCGGGAAAGAAACCGCACAGCGGGACGCTGGTCCCTTCAGAGGATGACCCAGCCTATGTCGGCTGGTAACCGCCCGTGTGGTGGACAGCATGGGCCCGAGTGAAAGGGGGGAATAACCCCGTGTTCGGCTTAAAAGCAAGTTCCGCTACATTGTGTGGGAGCGGCCAGCCTACGCATTCTTTACACATAGCACACAGTTTCAGAGATTTTCACAGGGAGACAGCAAACGCCAAATGCCAATGCTACAGGTTTCTGGATTGGTCGCCTTAAACGAAACGTTATTCTGCCGTTTTAGAAGAGCAATGCTGATTGGCAGACGATATTTCTGACGCCTTGGGCTGAAGGAGTAATGGAAGAGACCGAAAGATACACCCCTTCACGTCTGGCATGGAGAGGCGCCGTTCCGTTGTCGCTCTTGGAGCGAGGATCAAGTCTCTGCTCAGTACTTCACTAGGAGAGCACCTCTGTCGAGAGCGAATCGAAATGCTACTCTATAGTGAGTCCTTGCGATTAAGCGTTGTTCACTGTGTTGGCGACACACTTGTTGCGTGGTGTGAACGGACAGAGTTCCAGTTAAGCGCCTGCGAGCGAATTTTGAGTGGCATCGCGGTGGACTGGTTATCTGGCCGGTGTACCACGCCAATAGTTAGACTAGGGGCGAATAGGAATCCTTGACTTCATCAAGGCATAGGGAGAGATTGATTGGCGAAGGTCAATCCAGATAGAACGAGAGTTATCTTATTTGTCAGCAGCGAGCGGCGCAGACAGCAGTCATCGCAGCTTATGGTACTGTGTGCTACAGCTATTGCGAGCCCCATATTTCCTCCACAACAGTACACTTCACTGCATTTCACATGCGGCAGCCTCGACTGTACCTAGCAACATTCTAAAGGATAATTATTCAAGTTGAGTAGGCGCGCCTCTCAGCCATTCTGCCAAGTCAACGACCATCTTAAACTTTGTGTAGAAATTTCATTAGCAAATCCTATCCTTGAGAGGTAACTTCACACTCCGAAAAGAACCAGGATATAACTTGTTCAATTCATAACTAAAAGCGTCATTGTGATTTCTCAGAATTTTTGCAAAATAAATAATAACTTTCGTTAGTTTCATGTTTTTCTTACACTAACTAGCACTACTCCAGTGCCCGAGTATCCCATTAGTTACGTAAGAAATTTTGTGAATTTTTGTGTCATTTCCTTACAGCGGACGACTCCAGAAGATATTTATTGCTGAAAGTTGTTCAGGCATTTCTCTTTAGAACGTTAGGAGCGTCTGTTTGACTTCTGTAGTAGTGTGGGGGTGGAAATTGCATTTTGCAGGAGCCACAGGGTAAAGGGTACATCTCAGATTAAACCATTGCGCAGAATAACAGAATCTCAGATCAACCCCATACTCACAAGATAATTTAAAATTTTTGACGTTGTAGATGACAATCGTTCTGAATCGTTTCTGAAGAAGAGAAATTTGTTAACATCGAGTATAGATTTAAGTATCAGGAAGTCGTTTCTGAAAGTATTTGTATGGAGTGTAGCCATGTATGGAAGTGAAATATGGACGATAACCAGTTTGGACAAGAAGAGAATAGAAGCTTTCGAAATGTGGTGCTACAGAAGAATGCTGAAGATAAGGTGGGTAGATCACGTAACTAATGAGGAGGTATTGAATAGGATTGGGGAGAAGAGAAGTTTGTGGCACAACTTGATTAGAGGAAGGGATCGGTTGGTAGGACATGTTTTGAGGCATGAAGGGATCACAAATTTAGCATTGGAGGGCAGCGTGGAGGGTAAAAATCGTAGAGGGAGACCAAGAGATCAATACACTAAGCAGATTCAGAAGGATGTAGGTTGCAGTAGGTACTGGGAGATGAAGAAGCTTGCACAGGATAGAGTAGCATGGAGAGCTGCATCAAACCAGTCTCAGGACTGAAGTACACAACAACAACAGATGACACGATTGGTATTTTGAAAAACGTGGAATGTACTGTAAATGATCTAGGTAATACGTTAGTTTCTAACATCTGAACGTGGCTTTTAGAGAATACGTTAATGCCTAACTGCAACAAAATACAGTGTATGTTGTTTCTGAGACGCTACTGTTGTGAAGGTGTAATTGCGCGGTCCCAATGTGGTCCAAATCGCAGTGACGTAGACCATTTTAAAATTATTAGGACTGGGTTTAGAAGGAAAAGGTTCTATGAAGTACCACCTTGAAGATACTGAATGCTTCTATATTTACCATAAGAATAGTCTCCACGGAAACAAGGAGGCTTGTTGACTTTGCTAACTTTCACTACGTACGGTGTTATGTAACTCTGTACACTCACCAACAGTATCCTCATTTCAGAAAAGGGCGTTCAGGCAGATATGCGGTGTCAGTTAGCGATTTTCATTTACACCGTTGTCCAGCTGTCTCGGAACTCTTAAGTATGCCATCCGTGTAACTTTATCCTGTGATTTGTCATTGACGATGTTGACTTATTCCAAAGAAACTGCAACATTCGTTCAGTGAAAACTAGACGTAAAGACGATTGGCACTTGGGTAATCCGTCCTTAATAATTGCACAGAAAAGTTCGAATTATTCAGCAGGTTTAATGTTCAGTAAGTTCCCAGCAGAAAAAAAAGCACTTGAGTGGTAAACCCCAAAAGTAAGTTGAAAGGTGTCCTTGTGTCACATCCCTTCTGTTCTGTACAGGAGTTCTTCGCAAAGTTGAGAAGGTCTGTCTGTAATGTTTTATTCACTCCTATACTCCTTTACAATCTTTTCACTTTTTATTGTTTGTTTAGTTCCTTCTTTTTTTATAAATTCTGTAATCAACATTCTGTAAACTATGTACTGATTCGCCGTGACCCACGGAACCTGATAAGTAAATAAAAATATCGCAGAGCTACCGGTCCCCAAATCCAGCAGGAGAGCCTTGGAGAATCTTTGTACGTGAGAATAAGAGAAGTGATAACTTGCAACTCTGAGTAGGTTAGCGGGTGGCGTACAGATAGCAGAGTGCCGCACTGCCAGCGAATGGCAGGGATATAGGTGCAGTTCCCATCCAGTACCTCACTTTCAACTGATATAACAAATGTTCGTCCTGATTCAGATTTCCATCGTTCCATGGGCTATTGCGTCTGTTAGCCAAAGCTGACATATCATACGATCGCATTCAGCCGTCCAGATGGGTGATATCAACAGTCATCACCAGGAATGTAAACACGAGGCATGCTCAGATAGTAAGTGTACTGTGACCATAATGGTCTGTTTTTTGTTTTTGTTTTTTGAGTGCTGGCGAGGCTGATGGCTACTGGGGGATCCCCTGGTCAGAGCGAGCATCGCAGACGCAGGAATGCGACAGTACGTAAACTCAGGGTGTAGTGTGCAGTTGCTTTATTTACATACATAGAATCGCATCCTGATGTTAATCTCTAGTTCGGATTTATCACGTTTATTCAGACGTGGTGGACGCTTATATCTATAAACGTGATATTTTGCTTTCCTTTAGACTATTAAGGGAACTCGCTCTTTTTAATACAGCGGAAAGATTGGCTTAAGAGATAAGGCTTGTTGTTATTACACGTTAGTTGTGTTTCTCGAAAATACCGCGCGGTTTCTTCTTACCTACAGTTCGAAGCGAACTAGTGCATTTGTGCAATGTGATGTCCAACTTGCTTCGCGTGGTTGTACGTAACCACGCTTGCAGCTCGAGACGTTTTCATCAGTTTTGCCGAATTTGTTAATCAGGTAAAATCATGAAGTGGTGCAGCGGAAGAAATCAGCGAGCAGTCCCATTGTAGAATGTTTTTCTGGAGTTGATAGTTTACCAGCACTTGGGGGATATGTACCGCTACTTGGAGAAGCCTGTCCACAACGCTGTGTCATAATTAGATGATTTGGAGAGTTTCACAGGAGTAAGTTTAACCTCAGCGATACTCCCTGATAAGGCTAGACATCTTCACCGGCATATGGAGAGAAATGTGTAGCTTGGTAAGTAGTTGTTGTAACTGACTGTATCTCTAATTAGTCTGAATTGGCGATTATTTTGATGTCCCAAGTAGCAAAATAAGGAATGAGTGTTTGCATATAAGGATTCATATCACATAGCTTGAAAGTCCCTGTATCTCACGAACATAATAGTGTCCGGCTAGTTCACATAAATGGGAGAGCTGGGGTGACCGAGCTAAAACCACACTCATTAGTATTTAGTTCATGGAATACTGGCTGCCTTAGGTCGGAGCCTCTTAAAATCATCCGTGCAAGGCAAAAACATGACAATTATGGTGTTGCAGTTTACAGTACGAAGATTGGTCTGACGCACCTGTGCATGCTACTCTATCTTGTGCAAGCCGGTTCATCTCCGAATAAGTAATGTAATCTACATCCTTCTGAATCTAATTACTGTGTTCATCTCTTGGTCTCTCTCTACGATTTTTATCCCCGACACTTCCCTGCAACATTAAACTGGCGATCCCTTGGTGTCTCATAATCTGTCCTATCAATCGATCCCTTCTTTTAGTCAGGATGCACCACAGATTTCTTTTCTCCTTGATTCCATTTCGTACCACCTCATTAGTTACGTGGCCTACCCATCTATTCTTCAGCACTCTTCTCTAGCACCACATTTCAAAAGCCTCTATTCTCTTCTGTCCATGTTTCCCCTCCATATGTGGCTACACTCCGTACAAATACTTCCGGAAAAGATTTACTGTCACTTATATGTACATTCGATGTTACCAGATTTCTCTTCTTCAGAAATGCATTTCTTTCCATTGCCAGTCTACGTTTTATATCCTCTCTACAGGAGCCGCCATCAGTTATTTTGCCGCCCAAATAACAAAATTCATGTATTACTTTAAGTTTCTCGTTTCCTAATCTAATCCTCCAGCATCACCTGATTTAATTCGACGAAATTCCATTATCCTTGTTTTGGTTTTGTTGATTTTCACCGTACATCCTTTTTTTGGTTTTGTTGATGTTCATCTTACATCCTCCTTTCAAGACACTGTCCATTTCGTTCAACTGCTCCTCCAAATCCTTTGCTATCTCTGACAGAATTGCAATGTCACGGCATTAATTTCTAATCCAAATTTTTCTTGGGTTTTCTTTACTAGTTGTTCAATGTACAGGTTGAATAACATCTGTGACAGGATAAAAACCTGTCTCACTCCCTTCTCAACCACTGCTTCCCATTCATGCCCTTCGACTCTTATAACTGCCGTGTAGTCTCTGTACAAGTTGTAAATGGCCTTTCGGTCCCTGTATTTTACCCCTTCTACTTTCAGGACTTCGAAGAGTGTACTCCAGTCAACTTTGTCATAAAACGTATATTTACCTTTCCTTAACCTATCTTCTAACATAAGTCGTAGGGTGAATACTGCCTCACATGATTCAGCCTAATAATGAGCTTGAAATCACGATAGGAGGACGAACTGTGGTTTGTTGTTCGGGCAGTTCAGTGATTAAGTTGAATATATTGCATCGTGAATGGACAGACCAGGTGCAGAGATCTAGTGTCTCTTCGTATGATCTTTTTGGAATCTTCGCAACAAAACATCAAGTAGCGACTCAGCTAGCATAATGAAGATGGACAGATATATGAAACTCAGCATTGAACTGTTCTAGCTGGACCTGAATATGAACGACACTTAGGTCCAGACAGTGAATCTGCGACAAACAAGCGAAAAGAAACGAATTATAGAGGTTGTGGGAGTGTGTCAGTGATACTGCAAAGTACAGGGCTATTCAAAAAGGACGAACAGATTTCAAACATTCATCGCTTCCTAACTACAAAAGGTAGGAACACAATTCGAACGTTCCTGGAAAGACATAAGTTCAAATTTTTGTGCATTCGATGTGAGCACCATGTTGTACACGACAAATATCAAATCGGTGGCTCATTTTCTGCCACACACGAATCAGCTGGTCTCTCTTTATCGAATTCACAGCTTCCACAGTGCGATGACGTAGACTTTCAAGGGTGTCAGGCATAGTGAAGAGGAAAATGCGTTCTTTTGCGTAACCCCACAGATAAAAGTCACAGGGGGTGTGAGTTCTGGAGACCTAGTAGACCACTGGCAATGAAGTTCATCTTCTGCTCCTCCTCTTCCAATCCACCGTCCTGGAATGGTGTGAATCAGATAACGTCGGACGTGCTTAGAAAAATTATCCAAGCACGTCCGACGTTACCTTAATGAGACCCTTCCAGGACGTTTAATTGGAAGAGGAGCAGCCTCTCAGGTCTCAGACCCTCACACGTTGTGATTTTTATCCTTGGGGTTACATAAAAGACGGCGTTTTTTCCCTTCTATGCCGGACACTCTTGAAAGTTTGTCCCTTTTTTAAACGAATCTTCATAGATGGAAAGAAGGCTTAGCTATACAGAGCAAGCTAAATAACAATACGAATATGACTGAAAGTTATGGGAAGTTACCGAACGGAACGTCGGTCGTCGGCAGTTAAAACCTACGCGATGCATTAGTCTCTACACAGTCCTGGTGGAAACGGGTTCCTTACGCTCAACGTACAAATCAGGCGGCGATCTAACGAACAGCAGATCCTTCATCACCCCTTGTGGCCCCCCAGGAGCGACGGGACGTCGATTCCCCTGACAGTTACGGGAGTCCTGTGTGACAGTTTGTGAGTATAGAAGCTTTGTCTCCTTGGTACTGAAGGTCCACACTAGTAGACTCTACCTCGGGAAAACGAATTCTTGTGTAATCTCGGAACTTCCATGGCCCATTCGTCTTACACCTATCATCCTCTCACGTTCAAAGTAAGTTAACTTGGACGTGCTGCCACGTTCACTACACATCTCTCTGCAACACGTCGCTCAGCTGTCGTGCGAACAGCTGAAAGCAATAACGAACTACAGCCATTATATTGCCCAATGAGCACGCAACACTATTGTATGACTCAATGATAATGGCATCCTCTATGGTAAAATATTCCGGAGGTAAAACAGGCTCTCCCTTCGGAACACCGTGCGGGGACTACTGAGAAGACCTCAAACCTTTCTCCTGTCGGACAGAGAGATAATCATTCGTTTGCTGATGTAATGCCCACGGATCGCGTAGGTTGCTTGATTCTTCTACTACTGGCAGGGGGTGTTGCTGTCTAGATTTTGAATGGAATTAATAGAAAGCAGACAGTCTTTGGTCACTTACCTACTAGCATCAAAAGTCTGACAGATAGCCATATAGTATTTAAAAGGAAATCAAAAGAATTTCTGAATGGCAACTCCTTCTACTCATTATATGAATTTTTGGGAATAGTAAGTGGGTAATTTCCCCACTCCCCACCCAAAAAAAATTAAGTGTCATGTAATATTTCATGTAATGTAATATCTTGTATTGACACGTTTTTATTAACCTGACACGTTCCATATCATTACGAAGTGTCGTATTCACGATTTATGGAACAAGTACTAATCTAATCTAATCTAATCTAATCCAAACAGGGAAAACTACTCAGTTCGGGGCCTTTTTAGAAGCTAATTTGAAAATACACTGAGAGGAAAAAAATTGCAACGCCGAGAACGAGTTGCGCGACATAAACGAAAGTTGGTAGGCGTGTTTCAATATCTGAAAAATGTCTATTCAGATGTCGCGCGAGTCGCATCAGAGTGGCACTACTAGCGCCACTATGAGGACGCAAATAAGATTTCCTTTAAATACACGCTGCAAAGATCGTGAGCGTCAGGCGATCATTGTAGGCAAAACCACCCCTTCCTTCCGTCTCCTCGACTTCTATATCACCACTTATGGCCGTCCTATCGCCCTCACCCCCAACCTCAAGCACCATGGCGTCATCCTTGACTGTCGCCTCTCCTGGACTCGCCATCTCTGGACAATCCAAGCCAAGGCACGCTCCCGACTCTGTCTCCTCAAGCTGCTATAAATCCCTCAGCTGCCCTATCCCCTGCTACTCCCACCCTGCATGGATCTCCACCCCTCCAACCTTTTACAAATTCCTTCAAATCCTAGAACGCCATGCACTCTGCCTAGCCTATCGCATCCGTCTCCCCTCCCCCACGCGGATCCTGTATGACCTTTTTCCATTCCCGCAACTCCTCCTTTTCCTCGAATGGATACAGATCCTCTACACCTCCCGTAAACTTTATCCCCCTCACCCTCTTGTCTCCCATCCTTTCCCACCCCCATCCACTGCCATGCCTGTATTCACACATCCCACCTGCTCTCCATCACTCCACTCTCCATACCCTTGCCCAAGGTGGCTTCCACCAACTCCCCTCCACCCCTCCCCCCATGATGATGCCCTCATCCCCTCCATCTACCCCTCCTATCAACTTTGATCCTCCCCTTCCACACCCTGTGTTTTTTCCTTTGGGCACCCTCTCTCCCTTCTCTCCCTCCTCCCTTCCTCCCCCGGGCTTCCCCTACCCCCTCTACCTTCTTTCCTCCCCCTACCATCTCATCTGCCACTGGCATCTACACCCTCCCCTCTCCCTCCTCCCCCACCTTTTCCCCTTTTGGCAGGTCCCCAGACCCCGGACTCGTACATGTAAAGTGAACATTCGCGCGCCAGAGATCATCGCCAGTGTTTTGTGTGTGCCATCGTGTTAGTGATTCAGTGTTTCATCATTTGTGCTCCTTCGTTCACGTGTGCCGTTTCTGTCGTCTCTGTTAGTGCCCGAGTGCTGAACGTTTTTCTTTGGACGCTGCGCTTGTGAACGACTTTATGTATTTTTAAATTTGTGTGTCTACTGTTGTCTATCCACCGTGTTGTTTCGTTTTTCGATGTCTCCACCTGTAATAAATGTATTATCTGTGGCTGAAGAGCGGCGTAGTATTGCCGCTGCCGGCCTACCTTTGTACAAGGTGTCAAAATAACAATAAGTTAGTTAACCTTTTACACTGGGCGTGGTGAGCCGATGTTAGTGAAGAATTCCTTTAAGGCAATAAAGCGCCATTATCAGCACCTCACTGAGTTTGAATGAGGTCGTATAATAGGACTACGAGAAGCTGGATGTTTCTTCTGAGGTATTGCAGAAAGATTTGGCAACAATGTGGCCACTGTACATGTTTGCTGACAGCGATGGTCACGAGAATGAACAGTCGCAAGAAGCACGGGACGACCACATGGCACTCTCAAGATGGAAGACCATCGTGTTTGGAGCATGGGTCTGTCGCATCGTGCTTCTTCTGCACCACCGATCTGAGCAGCAGTTGGCACCACAGCCACACAACGTACTATTACACATTTGTTATTTCAAATACAGCTCTGAAACAGACGTCCTGTAGCGTGCGTTCCACTAACCCCAAACCACCGCCATTTGCCTCGTTGGAGCGCAGTATGGATGTTTGTTGTGTTTTCTGATTAAACTGGTTCTGCCTCTGTGCCAGTGATGTGTTCACCAGAAGGAGACTAGCTGAGGGCCTGCAACCTACCTATCTGCGTCCCAGATGCACTGGACCTACGTGTGGGGTTATGGTCTGGGATGCGATTTCGTATGACAGCAAGAGCTCTCTGGTGGTTATCTATGCACCCAGAAAGTAAATGTGTACATCATTCCGGTGACTCGTCCTCTTGAGCTGCCATATATGAACAGCATTCCAGGGTGTGTTTTCCAACAGGACAACGCCGATGGCATACCGCTGTTGTAACCAAACATGCTCTACAACATGTCGACTTGTTGCCTTGGCTTGCACGATGAGCAGATCTATTTACAATCGAGCAAATATAGGAGATCATCCAGCGTCATCTTTAAACAACATCAATCATTCCTGTACTGACCGACCAAGTGCAACAGGCATGGAACTCTATCCCACAAACTGACATCCGGCCCCTGTACAACACAATGCATGCACGTTTTCAAGCTTGCATTCAACATTCTGTCGGTTACACCAATTATTAATGACCAGCATTTCACATTTTCAATGACTTATCTCGCGCTTACATTAACCTGTGATCTTGTAATGTTAATCACTTAAATGTATTGCCTATTCGAATATATATATTCCCGAAATTTCCTTACTCTACGTTAATTACTTTTCGGTATTGCGATTTTTTCCTTCAGTTTATTTATTGTTTAAGAAATTTTGCGTCTTTCTTGTCCAAATGGCTCAAATGGCTTTGAGCACTATGGGACTTAATTTCTGAGGTCATCAGACCCCTAGAACTTAGAACTACTGAAACCTAACTAACCTAAGGACATCACACATATCCATGCCCGAGGCAGGATTTGAACCTGCGACCGTAGCGGTCGCGCGGTTCCAGACTGCAGCGCCTAGAACACTCGTCCACAGCTGCCGGCGCGTCTTTCTTGTCAGTTTATATATTGTAACCAAAGAAAACTCACTTGAAGGTAGCCTTAGTACAAAAATTTGTGTACTGGCGTAAATGGAGAGCTCCCATCCTGCTGCAGGGAAGGAAGTATACAAGATAAATACTTGAGAAGCGGAGGGAAGCAATAAAAGTGAGAACTCATCCCAAAACAGAGCGAGTGAATGATTACGAGAAGTCTGCCTCGATCACTGTAAAAACAAACCACAGAAGTTGAGGTGCGGAGGCAGGATTAGAGGCGGCACGATGTAATTTACATTACTGCTGACGGAGTCGTGGTTCTAGACGCGGGCACTGTACTTCACATAACGGCCATGCGACCAACCACCAGAGCTGCGACAAGAGCCCGGTCGGCAGTCACGTTTCGCGATAGCAGTTGGACGTTAATCGAGACTGCTTTTCAAGTGATGAACGGACAACCTTACTACGGTGGCAGCCACGCCTACGTTAATGCTATCTACGTAGTGGCACGTCTTGCACCTCCAAAAACAGTTTAGGACCGGGCTGAGAGGTGATATTCCAGGATTTTTGTCAACCCTAGCTCCTGTGCATAGTGCACTCTCGTGAAGCGTGGAAAGGTGCCATAGCCGGAGGGAGGAAGAGCTACGGCTCCTGTGTCCCGGGCTGGAGGCACGTCTCGCCATTTGAAGATAAGGTTGCCAGGCATGTTTGGGCGCCAGCTCTGAGAGGCGCGGCCGCTTGCCCTCTGGTCCCCTAGTAATATAAATAACGACAATGGTTTCACGTCCGTTTCTTTAATTTAGATGCGCTCTGGGATATACAGACTAATTTCAGATGTCCATTGCACTGAAGATGCACCAAAACTTTGACAGCTGAATCGTATTTGTAAATTTGAAAGCGCCGAGAACATGCCTGAAATTTTACCATCTTATGAGAGGGACCTTGCATACATTAAAAAAAGTGTCGAAAATTTTGAGAGGTGGTAGCAACCAGCAAAACAAGGAAAAAGTCCAGTAAACGTGGACTCTAAAACGCATACTTTAAGAGCTACGCGCACTTGTTCATCTTCACTGCCGTAAAACACAACCCTTGTACTGAACAAGTGCTCACAGCTCGTGAGGTATTCATTTGAGAGCTCATTTTTACTTCACATTTTTTCTTGTATTGGTCCATGCTACCTCCTCCCAATATATGAAAAGCAAAGAGCTTGCAGTAAAAGAGATATCTTTTGCAGTGTCGAAGTTTTACAAGTGCTCAAAATTCTTAATGTATTCATTTTGGAGCCAATTTTTATTGGGCATTTTTCGTTGTTTTGGTACTTACTACCACGTCTCAAAATATTCGACATTTGTTATTTCGCAGTATCCCACTGGTAAGATAGATTCGTTCGCAAAGTGTTAGCACTTATCGCTCTAGCCTGCGAGACAGGAATGTGGGTTGGAGCGGGATCGATTCCGCGCGCCATGTTAACAAGAGTCGGTCTGGTACATTGCAAAGTCAAAATTCTTGAGTTACCGATTTTTGATGCTCGTTACTCTTGTTCCCACGGTGACAAAACAACGACAGGACGACAACGCCACCTGGCAGTACAACATAATAAATTCTAAATCCAGTATGAATGAGTGATCATCACGTACGTATCCTGAAAACGGGAGCAATTCCAGGAAAGGAAGAGAGAGACTGGTCTACAGCTAAGATATTGGTTCAGTAGTGCTCATCTGCTCTTGAGTATTTTTGCGTTGCGTAATATCGAGCAGTAGTGCTGTGTGAGCATTTTCGCAAAACGGAGAGGTCTCGGAGTCAAGCTTACCGTCGTATAAGGGCAGCACGCGGTCGCACTTGTGTGGCTTGCTTCGCGATGAGCCGCTGCGCGATGATGCTGTTAGACGGCCGGTTTACGGGCGATGGAAGCCCGTCCAGTGGCCTAACAGGTTTGCAGAGGCCCGCACTTCTCGAAACCATACCTGTTCGCCAGTGGCCGCTTATGTCTGTCCTGCTCGTCTATCTACATTTAACACTGGTTGTCTCGAAAATGTCCCATAAAGTTACAGGAGATAGTACTGATCAAAACTTCGAAACAATGACTCGTCACCATATCTCCGGGAACAAATAAGCACACAGAAAAAAAAAAGTTTTCACCAGGAGACACATCGCTAATGCCCTGTGACACTGCCTCTAGCCATCATAATGGTCTCATTTCTGAGAGCAAGAGAGTCCACATCCTGTTGAAGTCACTCATCCATGATTAACTGCCCTGTAGCAGCGATTCTAATCCTTCTTAGCTCTGCGAACGCTCAAATTGTAAATATAAATAAAATTAGGCCTAATACTTCACCAACACCGACGGCACCCAAAGGAACAATAACAGGAAGCCTTACTATTACTAATTCAATTTTTACTATAATCCATAAAAGGGGATGTACGTATATATGTATGTGCACTATGTGATCAAAAGTATCCGGACACCCCCGAAAACATACGTTTTTCATATTAGGTGCATTGTGTTGCCACCCACTGCCAGGAACTCCATATCAGTGACCTCAGTAGTCATTAGACATCGTGAGAGAGCAGAATAGGGAACTCAGTGGAACTCACGGACTTCGAACGTGGTCAGTTGATTGGGTGTCACTTGTGTCACACGTCTGTACGCGAGATTTCCACATACCTAAACATCACTAGGTCCACTGTTTCCGATGTAATAGTGAAGTGTAAACGTAAAGGGACACGTACAGCACAAAAGCGTACAAGCGGACCTCGTCTGTCGACTGACAGAGACCGCCGACAGTTGAAGAGGGTCGTAATGTGTAATAGGCAGACATCTATCCAGACCATCACACAGGAATTCCAGACTGCATCAGGGTCCACTGCAAGTACTATGACAGTTAGGCGGGAGGTGCGAAAACTTGGATTTCATGGTCGAGCGGCTGCTCATAAACCACACACCACGCCGGTAAATGCCGAACGACGAATCGCTTGCTGTAAGGAGCGTAAACATTGGACGATTGAACAGTGGAAAAACGTTGTGTGGAGTGACGAAACACGGTACACAATGTGGAGATCCGACGGCAAGGTGTGGGTATGGCGAATGACCGATGAAAGTCATCTGCCAGCATGTGTAGTGCCAACAGTAAAATTCGGAGGCGGTGGTGTTATGGTGTAGTCGTGTTTCTCATGGAGGGGGCTTGCACCCCTTATTGTTTTGCGTGGCACTATCACAGCACAGGCCTACATTGATGTTTTAAGCACCTTCTTGCTTCCCATTGTTGAAGAGCAATTCGGGGATGGCGATTGCATCTTTCAACACGATCGAGCACCTGTTCATAATGCACGGCCTGTGGCGGAATGGTTACACGACCATAACATCTCTGTAAAGGAGTAGCCTGCACAGAGTCCTGACCTGAATCCTATAGACCACTTTTGGGATGTTTTGGAACGCCGACTTCGTGCCAGGCCTCACCGACCGACATCGATACCTCTCCTCAGTGCAGCACTCCGTGAAGAATGGGCTGCCATTCCCCAAGAAACCTTCCAGCACCTGATTGAACGTATGCCTGCGAGAGTGGAAGCTGTCATCGAGGCTAAGGGTGGGTCAACACCATATTAAATTCCAGCATTACCGATGGAGAGCGCCACGAACTTTTAAGTCATTTTCAGCCAGGTGTCCGGATACTTTGGATCACTTAGTGTATCTCCTCCTAAACCACTGTAGCGATTTCAACCATTCTTCGTACACATATCACTTACTGTCTAGAAAGAATCGGTGTGGGGGAAAAGAACCACGTACCTATTAAAGGAGGGATGGTGAAAAACAAGTATAGCTCACCATGCGCGAATTTCCAGGCTTCAATCATGCATTATTTTAGACTAAAAGCACTTAGTGACTTGCAACAAGCTTTACACGTAGTTTCAAATACTTAAGAAAATTTTTCTCGCTGACAATCCTCACACAATAATGAAAGGGAAAAAGTTGATCGCTTACTACATTTTCGCCGTTCGTGCAGTAAAACATCTGCATCAGGTTTGACGTTTTAATTCATTAATTCTTTACCATTAAATTTATTCACGACACATTTTGCATGCAGTATTCATATATACAATTGAATATACCAACAAAATTATATCATTGTACGACACATACTTCAGGAGACATGACGTCATGGAGAACTGCCGCATCATGCAGGGCGTTATGATATTGAGTTTAGTACCAGCTCTGTTCCAACAAATTTTGCAGATAGTATCCAAATACACTACTGAATGTACCTGCAAAATTATTTTTCAGGAGAAACAACTTCAATAACATTGAGCTGCATGGAAACGAAACTGCAAGAGGAAATTCGCTACAGATACAGGTGAAATATATGTACAGATATGTGTGACGTATGTTAAATAGATGTGAAGCATACAGGGTGTTCGGGAATTGCCTTTTCGAACTTCTAGGGCTTAGAAGGGAGTGAGTACACAATATTTTGGATAGGAACCCATGTCCGGAAACGTACCGTTTCCGTGCTACAGCCGTTTGAAGACATGTTTGCTCGGTAGGTTTGCAACAGTGTAGTCAGAGTGGTGGGTAGTTGCGTCGTGTTGGCTCATGTCATTTGACGTCAATCATAACTCTCTCAACCGGTTCGAGCCTCAATCACGTGAAATAACATCAGCCAATCCGACGTAAGCAACCCATTAATTATGCTTGTAGTGTTGCTCACGCTACTAAATATTGCATTTTCGGGCAACAACAAAGTTATATTATGTGGCAGGTGTCATTAGAGCACAGTTAATAAAGTCATTTCTTGAAATAATGGATAAACTAGGCACTCATCTTTTCGTGTTTCCCACGCTGGTCTCGTTGTGAACTCATGGCTCAATCGTCGAAAATCTAGGTAGTGATGATTCCAAGCTCGGATACAAAGAGGCCTAGGTGTTATCCTGCGATATTCAAAAATTTTATAGAGGTGTTTCATAAACCATTCTTGAAGATTAAACTTTTGCAAGTTAAGACAATGGTGATGTAAAAAAATAATCAGCACTCCGAATTTAAGTTACACTTTTTTTTTATTACTTTTGTTGCAACATCACTTCGCAATATAAAACATACTTGAAAATATCTTCCTCACTGTTAAAGTTTACATTTCATAAACCGACTACAATTTGCGTCTTTTCAACATGACGACCAAGACTTGACTCTCTAATAACCGCTTACGCGCCCAAAAATCAGAGTTACTAGTACGTCAAAGATCATAGTGACAAAAGAAAGAATACACATAAGAATAATATCATTGCAATATAAACATATCGATGTGTCAAAGTACCTCTATATTAATGAAATCAAATCTGAATGTTGTCACAGAAACACAGTAGAATATTGCTGGTATCGAGAGGTTGAAGTGAGGTGCCGTAATGGTTACGTAATTCAAGAACCATTACACTACCCTGTTCCGATCTTACCTGGCAAACATGTTTTCAAACGGCTTTAGCACGGAAACATTACGTCTCTGGGCATTAGTTCCTACCCAAAATATTATGTACTCACTCCCCTCGACAAGTCCTACGAGTTTATAGCGGGAATTTCCGAACACCCATTTTGTGACATGTGCGTACTTTGTGACAGGTGTGTATTTTGGTAAATTCGAGAGAAAAAGGGTTCTACTAAACCCCAGGATCGATTCCAAACTAACTTGGTACTAATATTACTTCCAATATGGAAAGAAATACTGGTGGTGGGGGAGATAAGAACCATCAAACTGTTCGTGTCGTGGGGTACAATAATTTGGTAGGTGAGACAAGTGAGGAGGACGAGATGGACAGAGAGGAAGATGGACGAGATGAACACAGATGGGGTTGGGGGGAGGAGGTGGGCAGAGAGAAGGGGAGGACGAAATGGACAGAGAAAGGGAAGAAGTTGAGATGGACAGAGAGAGGGAGTGGAGGAGATGAATAGAGATAGGGGTGATGAGGAGATTGACTTAGCGGGTTGAGGAGATGAACTTAGAGACGGGAAGAGAATATGAACTTCGAGGGGGAAAGAGAAGAGGGACTTAGAGGCGAGAAGGAGGAGATGGAGAAAGAGAGGGGGAGAAGCAGATGGCCAGAGAGAGGAGGAGGAACAGATGGCAGGGGAGTGGTGGAGGAGGAGACGGACACAGAGGAAAGACTGGGATAAATATATACCCAGGCAACGCCGGGCACTCAGCTAGTTTATCGCAATATAAAAAATTATTTAATATTATATAATCACATTGTAATAATTTTATACCGACGGTACAAAAAATGAAATACTACTATTCGTATTATTTTATGTCGCTGCGATTATAGCGATGGATATGGACATGCATCTATGATGTGTAAATAGTACATTAGTAATTTACAAATTCCAGCCTGATGTGTACGTGCTCCTCGTAATTTGGTCTCCTCTAATACTCACTGTGAGAGCGTGCTTGAACATGCATATGGATGCGTTTGAGCAAGTCGTGCTATAAAAGAGCTGCTTGCGACTGCACAAATTCAGTTAAACTTCGATAGCGAAGAGTGCATCTGGTGCTTTTATTTTAGTGTGCGCTCATCCGTGAAACTGAATTTCTTTTTTCAAATATCTCATGCGGAATGGATAAATTTGTGAAAAACGACGTGAGCCATCTATATTCAATGAATCTTGCTAAAAAGACAAGGTCGTACAATGACAGTTACTTAAACTGTAGTTTTACTTCATAGAATGGAAGGGTACAGTGCGGTGTTAGCTTTCAAGTTCTCTCCGATGAAAGCAAGAAGCCAGCAGAATTACTTCGGCACCTGTAAACTAAAAATCTGGCTCATAAAAACAAAGGATTGGAATTTTTCGGAAGAAAACTACATACCATATCAGCAAACTTCTACTTGGAAGTCAAGCCACAGTGATAAAGTGTAGTTGAAGCACCTTATCTCGTAGCATCAAGAGTAATTAAGATTTCCAAACCCTATATAACCGACGAAAACTTCATATTATTGGCTGCAGTTGATTTGGTCAGTGTTTCAGGAAGCGCGGAAGAAGCAAAAAATTGAAAAAAAAGTCCGCTTTCTAACGACACAATATCAAGGCGAACTGATGTCGTGGGTGACGATGTTCGCGATGAGGTAATTCAACAAGTGAGTTGAAGTGATTGTTTTAGTATTCACTTTGACGAATCAACAGATGTAGCAAACATGTCACATTTCGTCTGTTTTGTGAGGTATGAAGGGAACAGGAACACATAAATCAAAGAAAATGTTGTTTTGCAAGACAATACCGGGTCATGCAACAGGACAATGTTTTCCTGATGTTTTTTATGACGCTACTAGAAACTGTATTGACACAGATTGGGCAAAATGTATTGCTGCACGTAGTGATGGTGCAAAGGCGATAACAGGAAAGAACGGTGGATTAATGCAAATATTAGAAGATCGTCTCTTACCAAGGATGGAATGGACGCACTGCTTCCTTCAGAGAAATGCTTTTGTCACAAGAATAATGCCGGAAAACCTCTTTCAAATTCTATGTGAAGCTGTAAAAATGGTTAGTTTTATTAAAAAATGACCGTTGCAGAACAGACTGTTTGCCAAACTATGCGATGTAATGGACGAAAATAAAAACTCTCTTCTTTTTCATACAGAAGTGAGATGGTTATCTTGAGAAAAAGTGTTAACTCGGGTACTGGAACTGCGAGGTGAATTAACAAGATTTTTCAAAGACAAACAAACGCCATTCTCATTGTTTTTACAGATTAATGGGTGTATGTTGTTGGCTTACGTTGCATTTAGACGACTTGAATGTGAATTTACAAGTACGTGATAAAAATATTTTATTAATGACAAAGTTCATACTTTCATTAAGAAGCTAGATATCTGGATTATTCCTTTTCCAAGCAAAAATTTGGATATGCGCCCGCTCACTTCGGATTATACTGAGATAAATTTGAATGAACAAGACTCTTATTATTCACCACAGATTGGTTTGCATGAAGATGCATTTACGTTAGTTGAAAACACAGTTGACGGAGTATTTCCTGTAAAATAAAACGTATTTCTCGAAGAGATGGGTGCTGAAACCGTTGTCGCGAGCTGAGATTCATGAACAGCTCATTGAAATGTCTACCGACGAAATGCTACAATTGCAATTTGCATCTGAAGATTTAAATACATTTTGGTTTGCTCGTCGAGACGAATACGGAAATTCAGTCACAGAAGCACCGAAAGTATTAATCCCTTTCGCCAAGTGAAAAGAGTTTTTCATTTGTGGTTGCGCTAAAATCTAAATACTGGCGCGTAACCATCGCATTAATTTCTTTTCTTTACCTGTGCACTTATTGTAAGTAAAATGTTTGAGCTGCGCAGAGTGGCCGCGCGGTCTAGGAAGCGCCATGTCACTGACTGCGCGGCCCCTCCTGCAGCAGGTTCGAGTCCTCCCTCGGGCATGGGTGTGTGTGTTGTTCTCAGCATAAGTTAGTTTAAGTAGTGTGTAAGTCTGAGGACCGATGACCACAGCAGTTTGGTCCCTTAGGAATTCACACACATTTGAACATTTGAAAATGTTAGTAATAAACGATTTTTTTTCTCATAAAACATTATCGTTTAGTGTGTTTCGGGACCCCCTTCAATATCACCGCGACTCTCAGGTTGAGAAAGAAACAATGCCGTAGAGCAGTGGCTGCCAACCTTTTTTTAGACCATTACCCCTGAGTGCAATCAGACATTAGCTAATACTCCCGCCCTCCCTCCCCACCCTGCCGTCTGTTGCCCCCTTGCCCCCCCCCCCCCCCCCCCCCTGTCTCGGACATCCAACTTTAGTACTCAACTAAACAGTAGAATGAAATACTTTTCTGGAACACTTTTATTTCTAAAATGATGAAAGAAGAATGATAATTAGTTTGTGTGTTTGGGAGGGGGAGGGGAAGGGGGGGGGGAGGGGAGTGTTGAATGACTGAGGAAGGAGTTGGTGGTGCATCGCAAGTGCTACGCAGAAGTCCTTCTCAGATAAAAACGCTAATATCCACTGTGAAGGTTAACTCTTGTTACAAAACATACTGCCCCAGCATTACTCCTCTCCACTGCGGCGCTTATTTGAGCTACACACTGCAACTCCATTTAAAATCAAATAAGTCCAGATGTGTGCACTGTACTTACTCTTCGTAAATCACTTGTTGCCGCACCCCTTACTTCTGAACTGGCAGAAATTGAAAGACTTGAGGCTGTTAATGCTTTGTTTCTAATTACTCTAATAATAATAATAATGATAATAATAATAATAATAATAATGTGTCCAGCACTATAGTAGTCCTTATGTGGTTACTGCTTTGTTGTGCTGTCAGTTAATTCACTGATCTGGTTAGAAGCGAGTAAAGAAGCACGTACTGTAGGTACTATCTACAACTTGGAGAAGACAATTTCTTGAGATATTTAGCATTTGTTACGTATATGTTACGTATGGAGAAGAAATAAAAACTTTGAGGTTCGCCGATGACATTGTAATTCTGTCAGAGACAGCAAAGGACTTGGAAGACCAGTTGAACGGAATGGATGGTGTCTTGAAGGGAGGATATAAGATGAACATCAACAAAAGCAAAACGAGGATAATGGAATGTAGTCGAGTTAAGTCGGGTGATGCTGAGGGTATTAGATTAGGAAATGGGACACTTAAAGTAGTAAAGGAGTTTTGCTATTTGGGGAGCAAAATAACTGATGATGGACGAAGTAGAGAGGATATAAAATGTAGACTGGCAATGGCAAGGAAAGCATTTCTGAAGAAGAGAAATATGTTAACATCGAGTATAGATTTAAGTGTCAGGAAGTTATTTCTGAAAGTATTCGTATGGAGTGTAGCCATGTATGGAAGTGAAACATGGACGATAAATAGTTTGGACAAGAAGAGAATAGAAGCTTTTGAAATGTGGTGCTACAGAAGAATGCTGAAGATTAGATGGGTAGATCACATAACTAATGAGGAAGTATTGAATAGGATTGGGGAGAAGAGAAGTTTGTGGCACAACTTGACCAGAAGAAGGGATCGGTTGGTAGGACATGTTCTGAGGCATCGAGGGATCACCAATTTAGTATTGGAGGGCAGCGTGGAGGGTAAAAATCGTAGAGGGAGACCAAGAGATGAATACACGAAGCAGATTCAGAAGGATGTAGGTTGCAGTAGGTACTGGGAGATGAAAAAGCTTGCACAGGATAGAGTAGCATGGAGAGCTGCATCAAACCAGTCTCAGGACTGAAGACCACAACAACAACAACGTATATGTCTCAGTTTTATCATCAGCGATGTGCGGGGCAAAGAACATCAGTGTGTGTAGTGGGTGGGCTAAGTGAGGAACCTGTAATCTCCATCGCATTAATGCTGTTAATTGAGAAAAAGTAATTGTTGATAACTTACATAATCAATGTTAGCCTTACAAAATTGTGGCAATGGTCATGATCTTTTGAAAATAAATTAGTTTCGTGACTGGAACAGAATCGAATAGTTTAGTTTGTACCTCTCAAATAATTTCATTTTACCCTTCAGTGGGTAATTACCTCCAGGTTGGGAACCATAGGCGTCGAGGAACTAAATTTCGGAGATGCTGACTGCTACGTTTCACCCACTGTTCCAAATGGTCCTTCTCCACAATAGCTCCCTTCTGTCATCCCTCCGTGTCCACTCGTCTTACTACACTCATTTCATACAGCCGACACACACACACACACACACACACACACACACACACACACACAGACACACACACACACTCACACACAGGGTGACCCATTTATCTTGACCACCCTAAATAATTGTTTGTCCAGGTGCAAAGTACAAAATGTTTCAAGCAAATGTTCTTTAGCCGTCAGGGGGACATCAATCAACAAAATTGCCTTCGTTGTAGTTTTGTTTTTTTACAAAGGTATGAACAGCGGTATGACTTTTTTAAATGGCACCATGTATTTTTTATTCGGTAATTCATTTCCCCTCCTAAAAATCTATTAAAAATGTATCACAGTGTACCGTTCACTGAAACACAACGTTCTTACTTACATAACACAACACTGACGATGACACTCCCAGCGCTTAGTACAGGTACTGGGGATAATGGAACACATCCACGTGCTGACGTTGACAGAGGACAAATTTAAACATAAGTTGAATGCACACCCGTCATTACGTCAACCATAGTCAGTTGAAAAGTTGTGTGAGTAGAACGTACACCAACGAAGAGAAGGTAGAAATGCTACTCATATATGGGGAATGTAAGTTAACAGAACAGTAATTGCAATACTTGAAACGTCCCCTTTGAACAATTTATACACGACTGTGCTTAATCTGACACACAATATTTTTAGCGCAACGCAATCTATCAAAGATCCCCGCAAAAGAATGTCCCTGAGTAACATTAAACTATACCTTTCAGAAATCACTTACCTCACAAAAATCTTCATTATTCGAACTACTGCAGTACAGCGAGCGCCACTACTGCCAGCTAAATAAAAGATTCAAACTACGGAAGGCACTAACTACTGATAGGCATAGTTAGCAAATGAAAGATTTTAATAGAGAACAAACAATGTATTTACCTTAATATCATCATATATCTAGCAGTTCATGACAAATTACAAAACTCCGCCATCTCTCTCCCCACATCCACCACTGCTGGCGGCTCACTTCCAACTGCGCAACGCTACGCGCTGTTCACAGCCAGCTGCCTAACACTACAATGGCGAGTATTACAAAAATGCAAAGCAGCCACAGACTGCACACAGCACAGCCAGTGATTTTCATACAGAGGTGGCGTTACCAATAAAAAAAACCTCATACAGAGGTGGCGTTACCAATAAAAAAACCTAAACAGCCTACTTACATACTGGTTTTTTTATGTACAGGTACATTTAGTACAGTAGCTTAGTCTTTTTAAATGCTGTTGTGTAGAGTAGGCATACAGTAAAGACTGACCTTCCTACAAACTGCATCGACATAACGTTTCTTTTATTGTTGTTGTTGAAGGTAGGCGAAATGCTACGCAGGCAGCGGTACTGTACATAGAGCGATATCCTGACAAGAAACCACCTTCCCGACGCATGTTTTCTCGTCTTGTTGCGACGCTTCATGAAACGGGAAGTTTCAACCCACGACAACGCAATAGTCGTAGCACTCGCACAGACGAAGCTGCCGAAGTTACTGTTCTCGCTTCTGATGCTATGAATCCACATGTGACCACACGAAACTTCAACATGAGATTGGCATTCCTAAAACCAGTGTACATCGTATTCTTACGCTTCACCGCTTCCGTCCTTACCATGTACACCTACATCAAGAATTGCATAGGAATGATTTCCAGAATCGCGTACAGTTCTGCTCCTCGCCAACCCGAACTTCTTCTCCAATGTTCTATTTACCGATGAATGTTCCTTCTCAAACAAAAGGACAGGCAAATACAAGGAACATGCATTATTCGTCCAGCGACAACCCACGATGGCTTAGACAGGTGGAACATCAGCGTCAATGGAGAGTTAACGTCTGGTGTGGGATGCTTGGTACTATAATTATTGGCCCTTATTTCATCAATGGTTGTCTAAACGACACAAGGTATGCCAACTTCCTCAGACGAATTCTTCCTTCCCTTCTGGATGAAGTACCGCTAAGAACCAGAATGCTTATGTGGTATCAACACGATGGATGTCCAGCACATAATGCCTTGTGTGCACGTCGTGTTCTGAACCGAACGTATCCTTGATTGGTCAAGGAGGAACAGTCACTTGCCCTGCTAGGTCTCCTGATTTAAATCCTCCGGACTTTTTTCTTTGGGGATGCATTAAAGACGTTGTCTATCGCGATATTCCAACAACTCCAGAGGACATGGCGGAATGTATGGTGCTTGTTGTAATTCTCTTCAGCAGGCAACACTAGAAGCAATAAATAATTCTTACATTCAACGAGTGCACCAGTGTATCGGTTTCCAGGGTCACACTTTCAGCGCGTTTGAATGTTCTACTCCTGGCCAATGGTACAGGAGAGTCAAAGTCAATTTTGTGTCACGTTTTTACTTGGTTTTCATTTGTTTTCTGACAACTCCAGCAAGTGGACGAGCTTGTGATTCCGGGCTCAAAGTTAATGTTTTGTTATGTAATTAATAACGTTGTGTTTCAGTGAATACATTTTTGAATAGGTCTTTAGGAGAGGAAATGAAATACCGAATTAAAAAAAAAAAAAAAACAGAGTGCCATTTAAAAAAGTCATACCGCTGATAATATCTTTGTAAAAAACAAAGCTACAACGAAGGCAGTCATGCTGATTGATGTCCCCCTGACGGCTAAAGAACATTTGCTTGAAACATTTTGTAATTTGCATCTGGACGAACAGTTATTTAGGGTGGTCAAGATAAAGGGGACACCCTGTATATACACTCCTGGAAATTGAAATAAGAACACCGTGAATTCATTGTCCCAGGAAGGGGAAACTTTATTGACACATTCCTGGGGTCAGATACTTCACATGATCACACTGACAGAACCACAGGCACATAGACACAGGCAACAGAGCATGCACAATGTCGGCACTAGTACAGTGTATATCCACATTTCGCAGCAATGCAGGCTGCTATTCTCCCATGGAGACGATCGTAGAGATGCTGGATGTAGTCCTGTGGAACGGCTTGCCATGCCATTTCCACCTGGCGCCTCAGTTGGACCAGCGTTCGTGCTGGACGTGCAGACCGCGTGAGACGACGCTTCATCCAGTCCCAAACATGCTCAATGGGGGACAGATCCGGAGATCTTGCTGGCCAGGGTAGTTGACTTACACCTTCTAGAGCACGTTGGGTGGCACGGGATACATGCGGACGTGCATTGTCCTGTTGGAACAGCAAGTTCCCTTGCCGGTCTAGGAATGGTAGAACGATGGGTTCGATGACGGTTTGGATGTACCGTGCACTATTCAGTGTCCCCTCGACGATCACCAGTGGTGTACGGCCAGTGTAGGAGATCGCTCCCCACACCATGATGCCGGGTGTTGGCCCTGTGTGCCTCGGTCGTATGCAGTCCTGATTGTGGCGCTCACCTGCACGGCGCCAAACACGCATACGACCATCATTGGCACCAAGGCAGAAGCGACTCTCATCGCTGAAGACGACACGTCTCCATTCGTCCCTCCATTCACGCCTGTCGCGACACCACTGGAGGCGGGCTGCACGATGTTGGGGCGTGAGCGGAAGACGGCCTAACGGTGTGCGGGACCGTAGCCCAGCTTCATGGAGACGGTTGCGAATGGTCCTCGCCGATACCCCAGGAGCAACAGTGTCCCTAATTTGCTGGGAAGTGGCGGTGCGGTCCCCTACGGCACTGCGTAGGATCCTAAGGTCTTGGCGTGCATCCGTGCGTCGCTGCGGTCCGGTCCCAGGTCGACGGGCACGTGCACCTTCCGCCGACCACTGGCGACAACATCGATGTACTGTGGAGACCTCACGCCCCACGTGTTGAGCAATTCGGCGGTACGTCCACCCGGCCTCCCGCATGCCCACTATACGCCCTCGCTCAAAGTCCGTCAACTGCACATATGGTTCACGTCCACGCTGTCGCGGCATGCTACCAGTGTTAAAGACTGCGATGGAGCTCCGTATGCCACGGCAAACTGGCTGACACTGACGGCGGCGGTGCACAAATGCTGCGCAGCTAGCGCCATTCGACGGCCAACACCGCGGTTCCTGGTGTGTCCGCTGTGACGTGCGTGTGATCATTGCTTGTACAGCCTTCTCGCAGTGTCCGGAGCTAGTATGGTGGGTCTGACACACCGGTTTCAATGTGTTCTTTTTTCCATTTCCAGGAGTGTACATATCACTGTTCCAAAGACATTTTGTGTGGGATTGAGATCGGGTCATTCAGTGTGCCAGTAGAGGTGGTAAGACGCCTCAGTATTCTGCACATCAGGAACGTATGCGTGCAGTCTTGTGCACACTGGCTGTTGTCGTCTTGGAAGATGGGAGTGCCCACAGTATAGTCACCGCAAAGATGTAGAAGAAATGCCAACAATTTGTCGCTGACAAGGTTAAAATACACAGGCTAGTCGTATTCATGGTAACCTGAATGAGTGAGCCCAATTCATGCTACGAAAATTACCCCCAAAACGTCAAAGAATCATCTCTGACCTGAACTACACGCTCCATATGTCGCGGTTTATATGTCTCACTGCGCTGTTTGTGCTCTTGGCGCATTACCTCTTTGAAAAAATAGAGAAAGTCGTGAGTCATCCAGTTTCTGTGTTGCAAGCGAGAGGCACCTGCCGTGTACGCCGGACGACATCCTCAACAACGCATTCAGTCTGTAAAATTTGTCAGTAGGTTCCTCCAGCGACTTGCAAAGAAGTCATAATTCAAAACAAGGGCAACCTCGCACAGATCTCACTCCTCATATGAAAGAGCGAATGTTGCCAGTGTAAAATGACCCTGAAATAAATGGAACAAAAATACGGGCTGCTGAAAGAACCTTTACATAAAACTTTCTCTTCTGTGGTCAATTCTGCACGAGCAATTACTTTATCCATACCAATTACAGGGTGTGCCAGCTCTGAGGCCACAAGACCATCACAGTAAATTACAGTCCTGCCATCGGTTTCTACGACGGAGCGCTAAATGTCAGCAGTTAATTTGCACATTATTTATGGAGAGGCGAGGAACACACAAACTGGGATAATGAAATACCACCAAAATCGCGTGTGACCAGGTGCATTGCCTCGTACGATCAAGGAAGCAAGGCTTCGAGTTCGGTTTGTTAGCGTCATGGCAGCAACTGTCGATGACAGTCTCGTAGGATCATACATTTTAGCTAATCCCTAGTTAAGATGGTCGAAAACTCTGGAATGCCTGTAGTAACTTCAAGAAAGCTCTACACATGTACAACTTACTATCTAGCAAAAATTGTGTGAGTGTGATACAACCCCAGGAGTGGATGTGGATGTTCAGAGGGTGACATGTAAAAATAAAGGTAGCTCTGGAAGCAATTTGAACCATACACATATGCCTTACTTTCTGAATAAAAATCATATAGGATTGGGGTTGGGGAGAAGGTTAAATATAAAAATAAGCAAAACTCTGTAACATGTGGATTGTTCAATCAAACTTGGTTCGAACCCATGTGTTCAATACAGTGTTGCAGAAGGAAGTAAAAAAGCATCCCAAATTCAAAAGAACACGAAATCTTCAAGATTGGTGCGGATTTACTGAGGCTCGAAACCTAACACGGACGTCAATGTGAGATGCTTTTAATAGCTTCCAGACGAAACTCTGTATCGGAAACTTGCAGAAAATCCAAAGAGATTCTGGTCTTATGTAAGAACGCCACTGACAAGACGCAGTCAGTACCTTCACTGTGCGATACCAATGGTAATATTACCACTAACGCGGAGATAGTAAACACAATTGTCAAATATTTCTTATCCAAAGAACACGAAATAAATATTCCAGAATTCCATTCAAGAACAGTTGCCAAGAGGAGTAACTTAGAAGCAGATATCTTCGGTGTAGCGAAGTTGCTTAAATCACTTAATAAAGGCAACACACCCAGTCCAGATAGTATATCAGCTAAGTTCCTTTCAGAGTATGTTGATGTAATAGCCCTATACTTAGCAATAATATACAAGCGCTCGCTCATCGAACGGTCCATACCTAAACACTGGAAAGTTGCGCGGGTTCACATCAAGACTCAAGAAAGGAAATGGGAGTACTCCTATTGCTATTTCCTGGAAACAATAAAAATGTACAGTCATACACAATGAAAAACAGGGAAAGGGTTTACTCGTCCGTGTTACATTGATCTTTATTACTGTATTAGACTAGAAATAACGGTAACGGAATATGAATATTACCGGCCAGAGTAAACACAGTTAATTGCTGACCAAGGATCTAACGGGAGCCGGGGGGGAGGGGGGGGAGGGGAAATCTAGTCGTACTTACCTGTATATCAATTACATAAGGGTACATAACATGTACAGGTGATGTCACTGAACACTTTTAATGATTACGTTACAATTGAACTTCTGCATATGATGAAACGATTACATAAGTGTACAATAGTGTCCACAAAACAATCATACGTCCTCCGAGAAACACACAAAATGTACGCTGGTATGCAATCACGTTTCTCACAGCAGAAACGCTACACCGTATATTCGAAGAGATCGCCGTTTACACGGCAACACCGCTGCGCACACTCAAACGCTGGCAGACTCACTGCTGCCCGTGTCTCTGGTGTTATTGCAGCACATGCAGTGGTAATATGGGCTGTCCTGTTGTTGTCCATTGTTGTTTGAAACTTATGATAAACCACCTTTTTCACATGTGCTCAGCCAAGAAATTTCATGGAGATGAGAGCTGGCGACCGCGCTAGAAGTCACTGAACAGGACTGTCCAGTCCTATTCATCGACTTGGGAACGGTTGGTTTAGTATACCGACCGTACCATTCCGTAATGTGTACGTAGATAAACAGCACACGCAAGAGGGAAACCGTTATGTACATACCAATGTTTGTGGCAGCAAAACCCCATTATTACTTTTGGCCCTCGTGATAACAGTGAAAGTAAGATTATGTACATCAATCACATCACAATTACGAGCAACGTGGGGTTCGTGCTTGCATCTCGGGATCTGCAATAGCGGTGTTTCGCTTTGCGGCTGCTCAGGATGTAACTGACGTATTGCGATGCAACGAATGCCATTCTTTTTTCTGATTTTTCATGTTATTGATTGCGTAGGAAATAATACAGGGTGTCCATTTAAAAAAACACAATAAATCAGAGTTCGTGCGGAAATATTTAAGTGTTCACTTTTACCGCGCTCTGTTCGAGAATGGAACGATAGAGAACTAATCCGAAGGTGGTTCGATAAACCCTCTGCCAAGCTCATAAGTGCAAACTGCAGAACAGTCGTGTAGTTGTGTGAAAGTTGAATAAATAACTTATTATGTGTAAAAAAATTACTGTAGATAAATGGAATCCCTGGCTCCCCTTATGGTGTTGGGTCAACACGTCATAGAAGACAAGGTGGCGTTGGGTGGATGGGACCCAGGAACGACTGGAATGATTTCAAACGAACTATGTACACATTTATGACTTACTAACTAGAAAACAAATCTGGAGTCGTAAAAAGTCTATAGGGAGGAAGCGGATGTGGGAAGGGGGTTAAATCGAAAAATAAACCTGTTCCTGGAACGCATGAAGCAATTTCAAATAAATTTGGCACGCTTATGACATACTATCGGGCTCATTTATTGACGGGGAAGATGTTCCTAGAATCCATAGGGTAGGGATGAATGTGAGAACTCGAGAAATCCTGAGGACGTTCCAGCCAAACTTGATACACGTATGGCTTACTTACTGTAAAAAGAGTACTGCGCGGCTGGGATACTCCTTAAACGGTTAGAGGTTATAGTATAATAAAATAATGGAATAGATGATAATAAAATGCGTGGCTTTTTAAAATGTATTGAATTAATGAGATTAATTTTTCGGCGTGAATGACAAGCACAATAAGCTGAGCTATGCCTGGAAATAAGTCCGTATTAGTTCATATTATTTTGCAGGGCGGAGTAGTTTCTTTCTCCGCTGTAGATTTGTGCTTACCATTCTTTATAATACTACGTTTGGTCGCCGCGTTCACCTTTGAAGTCTTGACCGTGTTCCTATTAAGCTTATCAGATCTTCGTAATTTTCCAAAGTACACAGGTGGGCTCCATTTATTGTAATTATTGTACTATTTGAAATAACAACTCACACGACCTTTCTGTTAATAAAACAATACTGTATTTTTCTAAACGGTGCACATATGAAATCCACACTCCTCACTTATTCATAGCGACCCCAAAATGGCGGTCTATAATTACTCGCTAAAAAATTGACGTGCTTCTCACTCTTTCACTAGCTGAGCGCGAATCCCTCCTTCCTCCTACCGGTACCAGAAAAAATCCTCTGTATTTTAACAACTGAAAGTCAAAAAATACATGACGGTAGGCATAGGCTCTATGATGGGCTACCGCTTCATCTTGTCTCTTTGCCTTTAAGGAAGACGAAAACATAAAGGAAATGCAAAAGGTTTATCACAAGGTGGAGATGAGGGTGGGATGGGGATCATTAGCAACACTCGACGACGTTTCAATTCAACTTTGGCTTTGACCGAGTAGACAAATGGAACCTGCAGATGCCTGTGAGAAATTTTTGAAACGAATATAACTTTGTAATGCCTTCTAGAAGGAACTGAACCCTCAAGGTATAATTTTTCGTTGTATTTATGTTCTAAGAAATCAATTATCTACAACAATCGTACAATGAATGAAGGAGAAGGCATGAAGATTCACCAACCAGATGCAGAAGATATTGGATATGTCTTTGTATTACAATATAAGAACGACAAAGTCAAGTATTTCATACGTGGGGGCATTTACATATTTACAGATCTAGTTTGATATGAATAGGAATAATAAAATAAGGGAAATCAGAGTTCGTGCAGGAATATTTAAATAGTGGGCTTGTAGTGTAAACCATTTGCATGGAGTAATTTATTGAAGCACGGAATGCCTATACGAAGACGTTGTTTGGAGATTGCTTCCCAAAACAAGCCAGTGTGTTTAAAACAGCGCAACCTCATTCGGTTTCAGTCTAGTGTACAATACTGTTTTGCAAAAAAAGTACATGGTGAGTCAAAAAGCACTTTACAACTTTGTAATGATATAGAAATTTATTGAGATGACTTACAGAATCGGCAGACGTGTCATTTTGTAGCAAATAACCTCAAATTTGATTTACGTAGTGCATCAGTAATCTATTCCGCCACCTCGCCAGCATAGTGCACAGTTAAAATGGCTGCTTTCACTGGTGCGGAGTGTGCTTGCTGTGTGTTTTGGTTTCATGAAACGAACTCTGCAACAACTGGAGTTTCTTTAAAGACCAAGTGTTTGTTCCTGCCAAATCAAAAAATTTATCCGACCTAAAATCGAATCCACCCTGCCGTTGCCCAAGTTACGCCTGACTTGCTGCAGCAACTGTGGGAAGAAACTGATTACCGGTGGGATGTTTGCTGCAGCGCAAATGGTAATCACATCGAATCAAATGACACTTGACACTTTTATGTGAAACTTGAACTTGTTTGCTACAAAATGACACATCTAACGATTCAATAAGTTATCCCAATAAATTTTAATATCGTTCCAAAGTTGTAAAATCCTTTTTGACATACTCTGTAATTTAATAATTTAAAAAGCTGGTGTTGCGCTGTTCATTCCTTTCTTAACACCGTATTAACCCAAAATCCTGTATCATTTCAATGACACTCTCTCCCCTATTACACAATAATACAAAACGTGCCACCCTTCTTTGAACTTTTTCGATATACTCCGTCCATCCTATATGGTAAGGATCTCACACCGCGCAGCAGTATTCTAAAAGAGCACGGACAAGCGTGGTGTCGGCAGTCTCCTTAGTGGATCTGTTACGTTTTCTGTGTCCTGCCAATAAAGCTGAGTCTTTGGTTAGACTTCCCCACAACAATTTCTATGTGTTCCTTCAAATTTAAGTTGTGCGTAATTGTAGTTCCTAGGTATTTAGTTGAATTGACGGCCTTTAGATTTGACTGATTTATCGTGTAACCGAAGTCTAACGGATTCCTTTTAGGCTGAACTCACACTTTTCGTTATTTAGGGTCAATTGCCAATTTTCGCACTATACAGATATCTTTTCTAAATCGTTTTTGAATTTGTTTTGATCTTCTCGTGACTTTATTAGTCGATAAACGACAGCGTCGTCTGCAAACAACTTACTCACCTGATGGAAACCGATGGAAACGTAACTCCGAATTGGTGGGCGAGGGTTTGAAACCTGCTGCTTCCATATGCTGGACCACGGCACCTCCTTGCTGGCAACAATAAAACTCAAACAGATTTCATTTCTTCTAAACTGATCCTCTTCTCACACACGTGTGCCTAAATTCATCATCTGACGTTATTGTAGAGTAAGGCCAAAGTGTTTTTAGAACACCATTCTAATCATTGTAAATACTGAAAACCATGCCTGACTTGAGATGCATTCTACTACCGTGACAGACAGCTAGTCTGTCCATGAAATTATCCTGCACTATCTCAGTCACATGTTCGTCCATTTTGCTGATAGTGTATCAGATCTATTTTTCTAAGTTCATACTAAGAAGGGGATAAGAAACTAAGGGAGAAATCTTCACTTTCGTTAAAGAAGTATTTACTTATTTTGGGATACTGATGGAACGTAATTTCTATTAAGTATACTACACATATAACAGATTTCTTCTAGTCCTGGAAATGTATGGTAGTACGACTACCAACTATCCAGACTATCTTGTTTATATTTGTGACATCATGTGAGCAAGTCAGTGACAAGTCGATGACGTCACGAGCCACGCCGTTTTATGTATGACGTCATTAATGTGATGTCACAAGCCAGACCTCTTTTTCGATGACATAATTAAGAATGCGGATGATGGGAAATTTAAGAATTAAAGATGTCGGTAAATTTAAAAATCAAAAAGGGATGATATCGGAAATTTAAAAATTAGTGATGGTGTGAAATTTAAAAATTAGCGCCATGTTCAAGAGTAATGGATTATTTCTTTAAAAAAATTTACTTAAATGTGTGTACAAAAGCACACACGCACACGCGCGTACGCACGCATGCACGCGCACACACGCACGTGTTTATGTCAAATACTGTAATGTCGTGGCAGGAAATTTCATCTCTCACAGTGTTTTTGTATACCACAAACGTTGATGTCGAAATACTTTACTGTGTCGTCGTTAGTAAATTTCATGTATGACCCCGGTAGCTGAGTGCTCAGCGCGACAGAATGTCAATTCTAAGGGCCCGGGTTCGATTCCCGACGGGGTCGGAGATTTTCTCCGCTCAGGGACTGGGTGTTGTGTTGTCCTAATCATCATCATTTCATCCCTATCGACGCCCAAGTCACCGAAGTGGCGTCAAATCGAAAGACTTGCACCCGGCGAACGGTCTACCTGACGAGAGGCCCCAGTCACACGACATTTACAATATTTAGTAAATTTCATGTCTCTTTGTTTATATCAAATACAGTATCTCTGTCTTTGTAATATATTACAGAGGGAATGAGAAGAATGGTTGGGTTCATTTTTTGCCTTCTCATTCCTTCTGTAATATATTCCCCCATCTGCATCTTGCCGTCGGTGGGGTGGCTTGCGTACCTGAGTGATACAGATAGCTGTACCGTAGGGGGAGGGGCAACATCTTTTTCAGTAGTTGCAGGGGCAACAGTCTGGATGATTGACTGATCTGGCCTAATAGCGCCAACCTAAACAGCCTTGCTGTGCTGGCACTATGAGCGGCTGAGAACGTGGGGAAACTACAGCTGTAATTATTTCTGAGGGCATGCAGTTCTACTGTATGGTTAAATGATGATGGCATCCTCTGGGGTAAAACATATCGCAGCAAAATTGTCCCCCATTCAGATCTACAGACAGGGAGTACTCAGGAGGATGTTGTCATTAGGAGAAACAAAACTGACGTTCTACAAATCGGAGCGTGGAATGTTAGATCCGTTAATCAGGCAGGTAGGTTAGAAAATTTAAAAATGGAAATGGATAGACTGACGTTAGATGTATTGGGAATTGGTTAAGTTCTGTAGCAGCAGGGACAGGAATTTTGGTTAGATGAATAAAGGGTTATAAATACAGTTACACAGGGGTAATGTAGGAGTGGGTTTAATAATGAACAAGAAAATAGGAATGTGGATAAACTACTATAAACAGCATAGAGAACGCATTATCATAGCCAAGATAGACACAAAGCCCACGCCTACCACGAGAGTAAACGTTCATATTCTTGGTAGCTACAGAGATGATGCAGAGATTAAAGAAATGTATAATGAGACAAAAAAAATTATTCAGATAGTTAATGGAAACGAAAATTTAACTGTGATGGGGGACTGGAATTCGACAGTAGGAAAAGAAAGAGAAGGAAAAATAGTAAGTAAAAATGGATTGAGGAAACCACATGGTAGAATTTATCACAAAGCATAATTTAACTATCGCTAACACTCGGGTAAGACTCATGAAACAAGAAAGCTGTTGTTTGTATACGCTGAAGAGACCAGGAGACACTGGAAGGTTTCAGATTGATTATATAACGGTAAAACAGAGGTTTATTTTTTTTGTAAGGCATCCCAGGGGCATATGTGGGCTCTGACCACAATTTATTGGTTATGAACTGCAGATTATGACTGAAGGAATTGGAAAAAGGTAGGGAATTAAGGAGATGGGACCTGGACACGTTGAAAGAACTGGAGTTGTTGAGATTTTCAGAGGGAGCATTAGACAACGGTTTACTAGAACAGGGGAAAGGAATACAGTAGAAGACGAATTGGTAGCTTTAAAGTATGAAATAGTGAAGGTAGCAGAGGATCAAATATGTTAAACGACAAGCCCTAGCAGAAATCTTCGCTAACACAGGAGATACTGAATTTAATGAGAAAGGAGAAAACATAAAAATGGAGCAAATGAAGCAGGCGAAAGGGAACACAAACGTTTAGAAAGTCAGATTTACAGGAAGTGCAAAATGGCTAAGCAGGAATGGCTAGAGGACAAATGTAAGAATTTAGAAGCTGAAAAATAGATACCGCCTAAAGGAACATTAAAGAGATTTTTAGTGAAAAGAGAAGCAGCAGTATGAATATCAACAGCTCATATGGAAAACCAGTACTAAGCGAAGAAGGGAAAGCTGAAAGGCTGAGGGTCTATATGAGGGAGATGAACTTGAAGGCAGTATTATAGAAATGAAAGAGGACATGGATGAAGATGAGATGAGAGATATGATACTGCGAGAAGAATTTGACAGAGCACTGAAAGAGTTAAGTCGAAACAAGGCCCCTGGAGTAGATAACATTCTGTCGTACTACCGATAGCCTTGGGAGAGCCAGCCATGACAAAATTTTTCCATATGACGTGCAAGATGTATGAGACAGGCGAAATACCCTCAGACTTCAAGAAGAGAGTAATAATTCCAATTTCAAAGAAAGTAGTTGCTGACAGGTGTCAAATTACCGAACTTTCAGTTTAATACGTCATGGTTTGCACAGTACTAACACAGATTCATTACAGAAGAACAAAAGAGTGGTAAAACTGGTAGAACCCGAGCTTGGTGCAGGTCAGTTTGGATTTCGCAGAAATGCAGGAAAACGCGAGGCAGTACTGATCCTATGACTTATCTTAAAAGATAGGTTAGGTAAAGGCAAGCCTACGTTTATAGCATTTGTAGACTGAGAGAAAGCGTTTGACAACGTAAACTGGAATACTTTCTTTGAATTTTTGAAGGTAGTGCTGGTAAAATAGTGGTATCAAAAGACTATTTACAACTTATATAGAAACCATATGGCAGTTACAAGAGTCGATGGGCATGAAAGGGAAACAGTGGTTGAGAAGTGAGTGAGACAGGGTTTTAGCATATTCCAGATGTTATTCAGTCTGTTCATTGAGCGCACAGTAAAGCAAGCAAAGAAAAATTTCTAATTAAAGTTCCGGGAGAAGAAATAAAAACCTTGAGATTTGCGTATGACAATGTAATTTTGTCAAAGACAGGAAAAGATTTGGAAGAACAGTTGAACGGAATGGATAGTGTCGTGAGAGGAGGATATAATATGAACATCAACAAAAGGAAGGTAAGTTTAATGAAATGCACTCGAATAAAATCACGTGATGCTGAGGGGATTAGATTAGGGATGGTGATGATCAAAGTAGAGACGATATAAAATGTAGACTGGTAATGGTAAGAAAAACGTTTCTGCAGAAGAGAAATTTGTCAACATCGAATATAGACTTACGTCTTAAGAAGTCTTTTATGAGGGTATTTGCCTGGAATGTAGTCATGTATGGATGTGAAATATGGATGATAAACTGTTTACACAAGAAGGGAATAGAAGCTTTTGAAATGCGATGCTACAGAAGAATGCTGAAGATTAGATGGGTATATCACCTAACTAATGAAGTGGTACTGAATAGAATTGGGGAGACGAGAAATGTGTGACAAAAATTGACGAAAAGAAGGAATCGATTGATAGGACACATTCTGAGACATCAACACATCACCAGTTTGGTATTGGAGGGAAGTGTGAGCGTGGGGGAGGGGGGGGGGGGGAGGGACGTAAAAATTGTAGAGGAAGACCGAGAGATGAATACAGTAAGCAGATTCAGAAGGATGTAGGTTGCAGTAATCACTGGAAAATGAAGAGGCTTGCACAGGATAGAGTAGTACCGAGAGCTGCATCAAACCAGTCTCTGTAATGAAAACCAACAACCACAACTACAACATGTGATATATAAAGAGGAAACGTTGTTACCAAAAATTTCGAAATCTCGTGACCGATTTACTTCAGGTTTTACTCTAATAAATGTTTAGCTGAGCATAGGCTACATATGTTGAATGTATGTAATATATAGATGTATATATTGTACCTAATAGCGAGGCATTGTCGGAAAAATATGAAAAATTTCGTGACCAATTTACTTCAGATTTTTACAGAACACTCTAATAAGCATTCACGTGTTTATGGACTGTATATTTTTTTAAAAAAAAAAGCAATCCACAGGTCTGCTTTTAAAATCGACTGTTCTTTGCTCTGCTGTGAATATGTCCGATTTTGCTTTCTTTGTCGCTGTCAGTAGATAGAAGAGCATTTAAATCATTAGAAACATGGTTTCTCCCGTACATATTCTTTGTGATTATATTTATTTTGTAAAAAATGTTTCAAATTTCTGTAATGAATACCGTAAATTTTCTTGTCACTTAAGGTTTTATTAATTTCTGGAGTTTATCATTCGATGGCGGTGGCATTTTTTTTTCGGACATAAAGGCAAATCGTAATGTAAATTGTGAATACTCTCGGGGTAAGCAAGATTCACTTCTGAAATGTACCCTATGTTGGAATCGTCTGGTACTTTTTCTTGTCAAAAGTTTCAACACTCCCTGAAGGGAGCCTTTCTGAACACCAGGAGGTACTGCAACATTGCCCAGCTATAAGGCTAATCAAATTGAGATATATGATTTAACATTCATTAATTTTGTTATCATAATCGACAAAGACCCAGTCGTCAGCAACGGAATATTTGCAAGAATAATCGAATAATTGTCATCTGCCTCTGATGCCACGCTCAACAAACTGGAATTGTTTGATATCGGTTCTAAGCTGCAATTCCATATTAGAGAATTTCAAGAGATCATCCCATCCCAAGCAAGGTGAAATAATGCACTGCACAGGATCCAGTTCATAAATCTTAAGGCAAGGTCTGCAAAAGTTTTCGAACACATAAGCAACGAGTAGCATGTCAGTTTTTAAACATATATCAGAGTAGACTCCCAAGTGTTTTACACTTGAACAGAATATCTTCCATACATTGCAAGCCTCTGTTATTGTATTTTCTGTTAACAAACTTTTAAACCTTTCAATCTGGGGTAAGTGATCGTCTAGTAAAATGATTTGTTGCTCATATATTCATACAGAAAAATGCCCTTCTGGTTAACTAAATTAAATCCTTGGTCATCCGGAATATATCTTGTGTTCATTGGATTTCACGTAAGATAAACATTTTTCAAGGAAACACGTCAGAAAATTTAGTGACTCGATAAATCTGAAATTTATGTTACATGTCTTCTCTTGATGCATTACTGAAATACTCATTTACATTTTTCCATATCAGAAGAAATCAGAGAAACTCGACCTGATTTTAGCTTAACTTCTTCGTTCTCGTTTTGTGTCATTTGTTCACACATGTTCATGTTCAAGAAATGCCCGTAGTAATTGCTAAGATTGTAGGATACAATGGAGACTGTTTAAATAAGGCTGTAGTTTATTATGCAGCTGTCATGAGCAGAACCCGTGCAAGTGCTGGTGAAACGACAGTGGTCACTGTTTTACTTCACTTTTCTTAACTGCTCCCCCACAAATTTTGACAGATCTCAGCTGAGTGAACCTAATTCTTCCTCAGGGTTTATTTTCATATTTTTATTTTGTAATAGATAAAAACTTATTCACTGTCAGTGACTACTTTTCAAGGTCACCCACAAGCTGAGTCAGCCGAATAGTCCCGATTACATCCGAGTGGTTCCGAGTTTTCCTACTGAATCAGCAAATGGTAGGAAATGAATTCCCTGGAATTTTCTGCTTCGTCAGGAAAAATTCTGTCTCATTAAAAGAATTGTGTCTATATAGAATGCTTGCTTACCACAACTGACCAGTATTCTGTGGGAGCAAAAAGTGTCCACATGGCTTCCTCCAAAGTGCTAAACAACCCTCAGCTATTAGCGGAGAAGATGAGTTATCTCTTTTTGCTGTTACAAAGTACCGATCAGCTGCGACTATAAAAGATTCTTATATATACAGAATTTTTGCTGACGCAAAATTTTTGTTGACAAGGAAGAATTTTTGCAGATGACATAAGAAATTCCAGAGAACCCAATCCCCTCCCCCGCCAGCACTTTATGATTCAGCAGGAAGACTCAGAGCTACTCGGATATATTCAGTACTATTTGACTGACACATTTTATGGGCAACCTTGAAAAATAAGCAAAACTAGGTAGTCAAAATCACAGTATACTGTAGTTCATACCCTTATGGTTAAATAAAAGCATCCTTGAATTACAGCAAGTAATCAGTAGGTGAAAAATAAAATTGTTAAGAACAATGTGTTCATGGCAGACTTACATTTTTGGAGAATTGCTCACATGTCCACGGAAAGCATTGAAACGACAGCTGTGATGGTTCAGCATCAATTATTTGCAATGAGTTTCTGCTCCCTATTTGATAACCTCCCATCCATCCAAACAGTTCTGGGTACTTCCGAGTTGTTCTGAACATTATCACTAAATCAGTCGCGAAAATGTCTGCACATAGGCACTGATGAAAGGTCATAAATCACTGACTTGATGATTCCACACAAGTTGGGACTTGCAAAATGCATACTCAGGCTTGTCAGTGTATCAGATTCACATTTCACTGACTCGACTCGACAAGTACAGACAACTTGTGGCCAGTCAAAATACATAGTCAGCAAGTCCAGCCTTACCAGTGTCTAATCACCATGTGTGTCGTATTATGCCTATTGGATGTGAGAATTGTCTGAACTAACGAAAGGCTCATTCAGTGAGTTCAGTCTTGCTGCCGCCTAATTGACGTATGTGTCATATTATGCCAAGCCGAGAGCCAAGTGCAATGGTTTCCATCACCTGTATTTTTTACATTTTCACACTTACGCTAAAATCACAGTCACCCTTGTCTTGTAACACAATCAACCATTCTACTGATCACCCGTTTTAAGTTTGTGAAAATGTAAAAATATTGAATATAAAAGAATATTTTTATTGTACAATTTAGCTCTGAATATCCCCCTTCACATCTAGATTGTAAAATTACATAATCAAACAATAATGCATCTAACTTTATTTAGAATGCAGTATTTTTTCATCTTACGAAGGTGGTTTGGAAAGTTCTCGGAATCACCACGAGAGGTCAGCGCTAGCGCAACGAATTGTTCACGTGATATTCATTGGACTGTTGGCTGCAAACACGTGCCACCAGTGTTGCCAATTTAGCGACTTTGTCGCTAGAAATGGCGACTTTTGCCTTCGTCTTAGTGATAAAAAAAACTTTTTAGCGACAAAAATTATTTAGCGACTTATCTGGCGACTTTTGGAGTACTGACGACTTTTGAAGTACAAATCAAGATTATTTTGGGCCAGTATTTTCATTAACAAAACTAAGATTTTAACTATAGAATGGATACTATACTGACTTTGTTCTAGATTTACTAAGTTAAATTAAGTTCTTAGCAAATCATGTAGCATTGTTCAGCATTTAGCAAACCTGAATGTGGGAATTGCCTACAGAGTAAGAAAACCTTGACTATAGAACAATTCATTATTCATTACCCACTAGCCTGTTATCATCCATAGCGTATCGATCTATAATTCTTCAATTTATGAACTCCCTTTATTTTTCGAATTGACAAAAAACATACTTAATATTAAGTATAATAAAATACATTTCTGTCCAGCAACCTCTAATTTTTCGCAATGTTATCTCGCAACCAAATTATTACTACATGCACAGTGGTAACGCAAGAATAATTCGGTGGGGGCATCTTAGACATTATTACGTTTTAAACAATGAACAATAGGACTGATATCGAGTTACCGAGTGAATAGATCGTTTCATGACCTCTAGTTTGCCTGAGTTTTAATGTATTTTCAGTGATTATAAATTGGTGAAGTTGTTGTGGTGGCTTACATAATGGATTTACCGCAGAAGAAGAAGCAGTACGCTCAAAAATATCGGGATGCGTGGGAAGCAGAACCTGAATTCAATGGGTGGCTGAAACCAGTCGTTGGAGACTTATCCAAGGCAAGATGTAAAGTATGTGCAACAGAGTTTTATGCTAAATTGTGTGATATTAGAAAGCATTCAAAAACTATTAAGCATAAACAAAATATTGATTTAAAAAAAACACAAACCACCTTACCTGTGAAAATTGTTGCGAAAACTACAGTTAGAATAGCAAGCAGAGCGGAAGGCGCCCTTTCTTTATTTATTGCTGAACACTGTTCTATTTTAGCTGTAGATCATTTAAGAATTCTGCGCAAGAAGGTGTTTTCCGGTGATGAGGGCGCTAAAAACATGCAATTACATCGTACAAAGTGCACTAACATTATAACTGAAGTTTTGGCTCCATATTTTACACAATCATTGGTTGAAGATATAGGTAACCAAAAATACAGTGCACTAATAAATGAATCCACAGATGTATCAATATCTAAAATGCTAGGTATCGTTATACGATACTATAGTGTAAACAACCAAACCATTAGATCAGCATTTCTCAAACTCGCTGTAGTAGAAACTGCAGATGCAAGAAATCTGGCTGCTGTTCTTGTGAATTCTTTGAAAGATCTCAAACTTCCAGTCGCTAATATGGCAGGTATTGGCACAGATAATGCTTCTGCAATTGTTGGGATAAACAATGGGCTTTTCGAACAACTCAAGAGAGACTATGGTTTGAAGCATTTGGCATTGATCCGTTGCATTTGTCACTCTCTTCAGCTTGCAGTTTCGCACGCCTCAGTGAATACCGTACCTAGAAACATAGAATTTCTTGTGCGAGAAACCTACAATTGGTTCTCCATTTCAGCCAAAAGACAAGAGGAATGTAGAAAGGTTTATGAGACAATAAATTGTGGAAAGCAGCCACTAAAAATTTTGAAGGTCTGTGCAACACGTTGGCTTTCAATTGAACCAGCAATACGAAGAATTCTGGAGCAGTGGGAGGAACTAGAGCTACATTTTTCACTTGCCGTGGTTCAAGACAATTGTTACTTTTATTTATTTATTTACACTGCCGATCTTGTGTATAAGATGTATTGTGACGACTCAAATCATCTTTACATGTTTTACCTTAAACATGCTTTAAAAGACGTACAAATAGCAATAAAAGCTTTTGAAGGAGAAGACAATTACCCCACTAAATTACAAGATACACTTGTATTTCTCATGCAGTCACTCGGATAAAACATAGTTTTTCCAACTGTTGATTTGTTGACAACACAAGTTCCAAGCGAATGTATGTATGCAAATCCGAACCTTGGCTTTATGGTTGAACAGAAATTGTCTGAGTCAAGTTTGTTTGAAGAAAATAAAGTTTATTTGAAGAAGAGATGCATTCAGTTTAGTCTGAAACTCATAAAAGAAATTCAACAAAGACTGCCAAGTAACTTTACGATCCTGAAAAAAATGTCAATGCTGAATGTTGAAGAAACAATTAAATGAATAAAAATAATGCTGTAGCGGATTTAGCCAAAGAATTGATTTTAGTGGCTGCAAGAATGGCATAATATCATCTTCATTAGGTGGAATAACACTACTAATACTGTTCGATTTTGGAGTGAGGTTTTGCAGCATAAAAATGCAGCAGGAGAGAATCTTTTTTCTTTGATTTCACGGCTAGCAATGACTGTTCTATGCCTACCGCATTCAAATGCAGAAGTGGAAAGAATATTCAGTTCTATGAACATTATAAAAACTAAACAACATAACAGATTATCGTTAAAGACAATTAATGCTTTGATCATATTGAGAGACCAGCTGAAGAAACAAAATAAAGATTTTGCATCTTTTGACATACCGTCAGACGTATTGAAGGTTATTGGAACGAACAAAAGTTACTCTTCTGTGATAAAACCAGTCGAACTGCAACATCATCTTTTGAGCGACGTTCAACCCTCTACATCAACTACAGTTCTGTCAGAGCATGAAACAGAAGAGTTATTCGATCTTCTGAGTGACGATGATGAATAGCTCACATTCCAGTATGTATATATTTTGTAACCTAATTTGAGTTCTTGCTTTCTTTTGTTACAAATATAGTTGTATATTTCTATTATATTTTACTACTGTGATTGAAACAACAATTTATGTGTTGCGTCAATTATGATAAAATGTTTAATTAAACGTTAGCGTATTTTATATGTATGTTGTTGCAAGCAGTGCGTCATTTAATTGAGACAATATATCAATTATGTATGAGACAATTTTTATTAATATTTTATTCCCCCCCCCCCCCCCCACACTGGCTTGCTGCACCATTCACAGCACGAAATTATCAGTACACACCTAGCAAAATCAGTTTTAGTGACTTTCTAGCAACTTTTGATATTGAATCTAGCGACTCGGGTTTTTTAGAGCTGGCAACACTGCGTGCCACGTCAGTGTTCTTGGAAGAGCGCTGTGGCGATGGCGTGGTTCTGTTGTTGTTCCAACGTAGTGATTTGTGAAGATGGAAAAAATCGAGATTCGATCAGTGATTAAGTACTTCGTAAGGAAAGGTATGAAAGCAAAGGACATTCACGCCTGTTTACAGAATACACTGGGGGGACTCTGCTCCTACATATTCAACTGCTGCCAAGTGTACAAATGAATTTAAATTTGGTAGGGAGAGCTGACATGACGATCCGCGCAGTGGTCGTGCAAGATGTGTCACTACTCCAGAAATCATTGCAAAAGTGCACAAAATGGTCATCGAGGATCGCCATTTAAAAGTGCGTGAAATTGCTCATGTTTGCCAAATGAAAGGGTATATCACAATTTAGCTGAAGAATTAGAAATGAAAAAGTTATCTGCAGGATGGGTGCCGCGACCCTTGACGCGCGCCCGCACACACGTGCTGTCGCCATGGCAAAATTACACGAACTAAGGTATGAATTGTTGCCACACCCATCTTATTCACCTGATATGGCTCTGTCAGACTTCCATCTCTTCCCAAAACTGCAAATTTTTCTTGGTGGGCGAAGATTCACTTCAAACGAAGAATTGATAGCCGGAGTTCACAACTATTTTGGAGGGAACTCATTTTCGAGATGGGATCAAGGCACTGGAACATCGTTGGACCAAGTGCATTAACCTGCAAGGAGACTACAATGAAAAATAAAGGAAGTTTCAGTGATGTAACTACTTTTTTTCTATTGAGTTCCGATAATTTTCAAACCTCGTATATTGAGAGTGTTTTTTGTTTGAGTTTTTATCCTTTCTCATTATCTGTAATGTATACAGTAGCCTATTTCACATAAACAGGAGACATGGAATATAACGATCATGAGACATTTCACATAAACATTAGTGGAGCATGAAACCAGAGAGAGAGAGAGATGAAATTCACTGATGAAGCAGATGTGAGATCAATAATCACGGAACACATACGTTTTCAAACAATAAATATCTTTTGTCATATATCTTGTGTGACGAAGCACGGAACTGTGCTCCAACAAGAGATATCTGGAACTACAATATAAATTATTCTCTAGAAATAGCTGGGACAAAATCGAAGTTTCAAGACTTAGTGACTTCATCCAAGTGTTCCTGTGATGAATTCTAGTTTAACATCGATTCCAGACCAAGTGTCCTGAAATTGTTTAAAGTTTGATATAGTCGGATTTGTGCCTCTGCAGCTTATCTTTTCCTCAAATAAGCTTTCATATATCTAATGAATGCAAGAGATCTTTTTCCTAAAAGTTTTCAGTTAAAACTCACACATAATCTCTGTACTGAATGCTGTTGCATAAAAAACTATTACATTCATGCAGGACTGGAAACCTCATTTTGCAATCAACTTTTGCCTGTTCTTTTCATTTCTAAGAACAACGTTCGAAATATATGTTAAATTACGAGTTTTGAGTGAGTAGTGAAAGGATAATTTTTGATATGATAATAACGTTGTTCGCTGCTGTCGACGAGATGGCTATTAGTTGCAAGTTGGATGAGCATATGTGTTTTGTGGTGTGGCATGTGTACCAATTATGCCGATTGGACTTGAGGCTCTGCCTGCCTGCCTGCCTTGTGACATGTAATATTCATCGTACAACAATTAAGATGAAGAAAATAATTAATTTGAAGCTCGATTCGAACTTTGTATGTACACAAGTGCTGCTTTACGTAATTAAGAACGTTGGGATCCTTTTTAGCACCCGGTGAAGTACTTGAAATACTGCAATTTACACCCTTCACATAATGGTTTGGTTGACTATGGCGCAAATAAGAAATTCGTTGCATTCAGATACCAGTGAGCACCATGTGAAATACTTTGAAATTCTGCTAGTTTCATCCTTTACATAATTTTTTGTTTGAATAGCGCGCAAAAATGATTTCAGAGAGTTCGAATACTTTTGAATGTCCTGTAAAGTAGTTTCAAATACTGAAAGCTACACCCTTTACGTAATATTTTGAGTAAGTATGGCGCAAAAAAGAAATTCATTGCGCTCGGATACTTTTGAACAAACAAAGTTCAGAGTGTTGTGATACTATTGAGAATGCTGTGAAGTTTTTTGAGAAACTACAAGGTACGCCTTTTACGTAATTTATTGGATAAATACTTCTGAACCCACAATTAATTCAGGTGAAGAGGCTTGCTTGTCGTGTGTGTGTGTGTGTGTGTGTGTGTGTGTGTGTGTGTGTGTGTGTGTGTGTGTACACGTTTACACAATTTTTTGAGAACCAATAGAATGCTTTTGAACATGGCACTAATGTTTAGATTCACCGCCATTGTTAATTTTTAAATTTCCCGCCATCTGCAATCTTGATGACGTCATCAAAAGGGGGCATACTTTGTACTGTTTCAATGATGATGCCATAAATAAGGGACGCAGCTTGTCATGTCACGGGTAGATCACTGACCTACTGACGTGACGTCATTAATGTAAACAGACTGGCCTGGATAGTCGGTAGCCACACTATTTAAGCAATGCACTATTTGATATAGTTTAGCTCACTTTCGCTATTTGGTATAGTTTTTAGCTCACTTTCATCTTCTCCTTGCTCGTAAAACACTGGATCTGGTTTCTATGGACACAGAAAAAAATACAAAAAGCTTTATAATAGCAGATAAGGAAACAGCAGCCGGCATCACAAATGCGTTATTTTTTGCCAAACATTCGAGAACTTCAGTGCTAGTACAGATCGTTGCTAAACATCAAACACCGGTCCACAATACTGATCGTTTTGTTTGTATTAGCTCGCGCAAGCAGAGTGAAACCATAAAGTAGTATCCTTATTGACTTATGGTCTGTCGATCTAAGTTCTTAGAGAACTAGTCCCTGTCCGTCAGTGAACGCGGTAAGGGGAATATTGACATGTCATCAAACTTTTACGGGTCTAGGTTTTTTTATGTATCTTACCTTTAGAGTGCACTGCTTTTACCTCATCGAAAGCTCGTTGTTTGTTGTGATTCGTTCCAGAAATGTTATGTCTTCAGTGACGTCAACCAGCAATTTTCAGCGATACTTTTGCGAGATTATTTTTCTTGAAAACATAACGTATCAGGACAAAAATAGTTTGATGCTAGAGTCCAGGCCAAAAGTCAATCGAAGTGGCTTTATAGAAACCTTATAAAATACGGATTTCATAAGCAATACTCTTAACAGTGATTCGACCATTAAGAATCTGGGGCCAGACCGACGCGTAATTCATGAGACGCAATAAACAGAAGTGCTGTTCAAAAATTGGCGAAAAAAAAATATTACATTCAAATGGTACTGTATTATCCTTCAATATTAATAAATAAAATACACTGGGAGTTAAATTTACATTCACTATTACAAAACCGAAACAGGTTCTCTTGCCTTGTATAAGGGTTTTTTGTTATCATTCTTAGAGTATTGTTGCTCCCTTGATTTTTGTGTTGGTAAAAAAGAAGTTATATAGAACTCCATCTTATTCGTCTTATTCATGGGTGAAGTAATATTGCTTTGCACAAGGCGGAATTTCAGCACCGTTATTTTTTTCCCTTTTTTATCTGAAGCCGATGACGATTGATGAGTTTCTGAATACATCGCTAGGAATGCAGCAAGTCTATCTTGCAGTAGTTTTGCCTCGAGACATAGTGAAACCGGTCGGCAGTTGCCGTTCTGCGCAGCATATTTACCGCACTTCTCGCCTCCGCAGGCAGAAGCCATACGGAGGCGCAAATTACAGCCGAGGAACTCTAGCTCAGACACGAGGCGTCTGGGTTGTCGATTTTCTAACTTATGTTTAAGTAGCGGACGTATTACTGTACCAAATACTCCAGAGAAAGAAAGCCTGCGTAAATGCAAATCGTGTTGCACATTTTTCTGACTCCTTAGACTGCTCGTATACTAACAGCGAATGTGCTTTCGACGAGCGATTATCGAAATGTTTTGATTCGAATCGCATCGCGTAAGCCTACATCGTTTACTCTGCTTACGAAGAATTATTTTAGCTGCGCGGTGTGGCCTTGCGGTTTGAGGCGCCATGTCACGAATTGCGCGGCCCCTCCCGCCAGGGGTTCGAGTCCTCCCTCGGGCATGTGTGTGTGTGTGTGTGTGTGTGTGTGTGTGTGTGTGCGTTGTTCTTAGTTTAGTTAGTTTAAGTGGTGTGTAAGCCTAGGGACCGATGACCTCAGCAGTTTGGTGCCTTAGGAATTCACACACACACACACACACACACACACACACACACACAACACACACACGCTGGGCGCACTGCTACGTTAGGGAATTTAAATAAGCTCCAGAATTCGCAGTTTTGGTCACATTTTAGTTGATATGAATAAATAACCTTTCTCGGCAGTATAGACGTGGAGAGGAGTGACACACGGTTCGTCTAGTCGCTGCTTCTTTTAAAGATCTGATTATGTCTGTGCAGCCGAAACTGGGTATCTTATCAGATAAACAACACAGTGACCAAGACTGAGAATTCTATTGGTTATTCAGATAGCAAAGCCTGTGGTCAGCCCCAAAGGTCGAAACGACCTCAATTCATTACGAACTTCAATTGGGACATAGTAATTCCTTCGTGTATCGTCTTGCAGCTTTGTATTTATTAAGTTGACGTCTATTCTTTTTAACTTTAAGGAGCGACATACTAATTGCTGTCTGACAAATTATCTCCATCCAGTTCCGTATATGAGTCTATGTTTACGTGAGTTCATTGTTTAAGATATTATGTTTAGGGAACGTCCTCAAAAGCTTTCCGAAATTTAAGTCATGAAATGATGATTTCTGCAGATTGAGTTTAGAATTTTCTGGTTGTATCTTATTCCATCAGTTCCGAAAATGTAAGTAAAATACTTTTAGTCTCACGTGAAATGTGGTTTTTATAAGGAGGACAGTTCATGGTAAATCAAGTCAAGATTCGCTGCCAGCAGTTTTCGAAGGGTGCTATCTGCTAAACATAAGTTCTCATAATTAACAACTAAATAAAATGTCAAACGAATTTCATTGTAAATGTTCATGCTACCAAAACCACTACATTCCATCCGGCAGCTATGCATTCGCTTGCGATGTCTGAAGTGAGCAGCTGCATGTTTGAGAGCTGTTGCTGAGAGTGTGCTAGTAGATAGCAAGGGGTAGACAAGTGGTCTAGAGGTGCCGTATGTGAGACGAGCTGTAATATGAGGCCACTGATAGTTTACACCAATGTGCTTGACAACAGATGGTTGAAAATAAACATATATTCCTAATGAACTGTTTTAAGCTGATTTCAAACTACTGTTAGATCTCTTATATCAGATGCAGTATTTCCATAATGGTGTAAAGTTTATAAGCTGCTGGAATTTTATTAGGGCAACAAGCTGAGTATACCAAAATTTTCTTTTTTTATATGTGTGGGGCAGTTGGGTAAAGCAAAAGCATTGGAGTGTAAAGATTTGACTAAATCAGAAACATTTTCTGTCTGAGACTAAAAATATCTTACATGAACCGCCTGTAGACCTAAAAAGATTTTCTTCTACCACTGTACATGAGATTGGGCTTGATCAAGAAGTTTATTAGGGCTGTTTCACAAAATGAATCCTGCCTTAAATATCTTTCTATGGAATTTTTCTTCATTAGTCAAGAAATATTGATAGCTGGAATTTTTGTTGATGTTCAAATTCACAAATTGATGACAAATCACGAAACTCAGAACATAATGAATGTTAGAGAAAAAGTTGCATGGAATACCTTCATATCTGTTACTGAAAACTTTCTAGGGTATATAGAACTTCCAAATTAGAAGAACATTGTCGAAATCATTTTGGAAAAATTCAATAAGTTGGGTAGTAACATGAGTGCAAAAGTCCACTGACAACTTCCATGGGACATTATCATGAACAGGAAGGAGCCACCGAGACAGTAAGGGGATGGAGAAGAGGTGTCAGGGAAGATGGAGTGAAAGTCTGATGGCTGACTATTGCTGGATGATCTATAAAAAGTTCATGCAAGATGTTTTAAGTCCCAGGCACAAAGTGTCTCCGATCTGGCCAGGTATTTACATTCCAATGTTTTTGTTTCACGCACCTATTCCAATCACATTGAATGCCAAGCATTTTCATGTTCAATAGAGATGAAGGTTTTGCGAGGGAAAAAAAATGATAAATTTTGCAAAACTGAATGTAACACAGTACTCATAATGTTCCTAAAACAACTCTTTATTTACAAGCCACGTCATTTCGAATAAAGAATTCGAATTTTCGATAGCTGTCTTTACCATCGTCATCTGGAGTTGAAATACCGATCTGCCTGTGCTCGCTCGCTCCCTCGTCCGCCAACGGGATGCCGAGACCCGAGGTGTGGGCAGCTCCAGCACTGAAGTGCTTCTCCTACCTGCAGTGGATCGTGTGGTTGTGGATTTCTTGACGTTTTGATTGCCTTGACGGTTGGACTCCGATGTTTCATCGGACTAACCGTGATTACTGTTTCAGTCAATGTGTCTTGGATGGCGCCATGGTTGCGAACAGATAGAAACATCCATGTGACGCGGGTGTCGCTGTGTGTCAGTTGGACACCATTGGTAGCGGGGACGATCGATTTAGAGGTGGAGGGAATCAGGCCATCGTATGCCGCGCCGCCAGTATAGCTTTTGACCGAGGGCACGGCTGTGTTCGTTTCCGGAAGCAGCACAGAGTTCGTACAACTGCCGCACAGTTTAATAGTGTCGTTCTCTTGAGAGGAGAAACGCCCGCTGGCATTCTCTGGAACCTTTCAGAGACGGCAAGAGGTGCGCATGCGCGAAAGTAAGTTGGGCGGCTCCCAGGGGCTGCGTTCCGCCGAGGGACCGAGTGACGTCACATGGCGCAAGCAGTCGGCGCCGCGTTTGAAACTGCCACTCCCGCCCCCTTTGCTTTCGGTCAGTGTCCAAAGCCCGCCCCCGCGCTCTACTGGCAGCCCTGGCAGTGAGTGATTTCAGCTCCTGATGACGATGGTGGTGACACCTATCGAAAGGTCGAGTGTGTTATTCGAAATGGCACGGCTTGTAAACCGAGAACATTTTATTGAAGCATGCCACCGCGAAAGACTCCGAGTACAAATACAGGAATTTCTGGATACTTTATTTTAATATTTGGGCTTCAGTTACTTAAATATTCCAACTATGAGATATTATTTTGTGAAGAATTCTAACATGATAGAATAAAATGAAATAAATTTTCAGAAACAGCATTATAAATAGGTCCTGTTACACTTGTTTTTGATAAATCATTTCACTTAAAAAAAGAAAATGCAGCCTCTAGGTTGAACCCAGACAGAGGCGGCCAGGTGGTTAAATGGTGTCGGTAGACTGCAGCGACAACTTTTATCCACAGTTTCGGCATCCAGAAGGCACGGCTGAGGACTGACGCGAAGCAGGGCCGTGGCCAAGCGGCGCGGAGCCCGCGTGGACGGGGCTGGGAGCATTCCAGAACAGTGCCGACTGCAGCTGCAATGCCAAGGGCTCTGATCTGCGCACATGCGTCCCAAACTAGGTTGAACCTCTTCATCATCTCAGTTAAAACCGATTTGATATTAACTGCTGGAAAAGGTACTGCTTTAGATTTTTCCATGTCCTACAGTCTTCAGCTCTACGGACGCATATCGCGCCCACATATTTTATGGTATCGTCTACCTACCGTCCATTACGTCGATGTCTACGGATTCTCTTACCTTCTGGGAGCCAATAGAGAACTTCCTTGGATCATCTTCCATCAATTCACATGGTTACAACTCATTTTCACTACATACCTAATTACATCTTCCACTCCGATCTCTTTCCAGATCCATTTGTTTGTTCCTCTCTCCCTCCTCGTAATTCTTCATCATGAATCTTGTTCTTGCCCCTTTATTTTCTGAATGATTTACGTGTTAGAGCTCCTGTCTCCTTGACGTAAGTCCATATTGAATATGCATACCATTCTTAAGCTTTCCCTTCCAGTCCCACTGGAAGCCTAGTTTTGAAAACCGTATTTAGCACTCCTGGTCATTTGTATTCTGTTTATTTCTTTTTCCTTTCTTCCAGTCATTGTTTTAAGCTACCCAAAATACAAAATCTCATCAATTTGTATGACTTCTTTGTTGATTAGCAATATTTCCTTCCCCATGTATCCACGGTACATTTTATTATTCATTGATTTTCGGGCCTGCTTTCGAACGTTCGGGTGCATCATCAGTCAGATATCCGTGGAAGAGATGCCTCCGAATGAGGCAGTTCAAAATGGTTCAAATGGCTCTGAGCACTATGGGACTCAACATCTGTGGTCATCGGTCCCCTAGAACTTAGAACTACTTAAACCTAACTAACCTAAGGACATCACACACATCCATGCCCGAGGCAGGATTCGAACCTGCGAGAATGAGGCAGTCTCCGCGTGTGGTGAGCTGTGACGTATCATTAGGAGAACGCGAGATGTCCACGCCTTTGCCTGTGCAAAATTCTGTAAAAGGTACTGCTTTAGATTTTTCCATGTCCTACAGTCTTCAGCTCTACGGACGCATATCGCATAACGCATAACGTCTCGTCAGTGATGAGACCATTAGAGACGGGATACAAGCTCGGATTATGGAAGGATGACGATCGACCATGTTCGTATCAAAGGAACCAACCTGACATATGCCCTAACCAATTTAGGAAAACCACTGAAAAATTATATGTAGGTAGCTGCACGGGGATTTGAACCGACTCCCCCAGAATACGAGTCCAGTTTTGTAACCACTGCGCTATCCCTGACGCTCCACGTTTCCGAGATGACACCTCTGATGCTTATGTATGTGTGTGATGATTTGATCCAGCGACTTGACAACACTCTACCACAACGGGCTCATCTCATCAACGAACAGCACTGACAGAAAACTAGTCAGATAGTACTCGCCCTACCACCAATGAATCCCGCAGAACATATCTGGGATTCTTTAGGTAGACCTGTTAACTGCTTGCAGGTCTCTTCCCCAAACTCATAACACACAGACGTCATTATTTGAACACGGATGACAGTCCCTCCCTTTGAAGCCCGTAAATATCAATTTTAAAAGCTTAACTCATCGGTTTATTGCTTATTAGGGTGATTCGTATTGCCTATTAGGGTGATTCGTATTGCTATACCAAACTGAGAAATCCATTTTGTGCATTTCATACTGCTTCTAACTTCCAAATCCTTTGTCTAGACCGCGCGACCGCTACGGTCGCAGGTTCGAATCCTGCCTCGGGCATGGATGTGTGTGATGTCCTTAGGTTAGTTAGGTTTAAGTAGTTCTAAGTTCTAGGGGACTGATGACCTTAGAAGTTAAGTCCCATAATGCTCAGAGCCATTTGAACCATTTGAACCTTTGTCTAGAATCGTGTTTTCATATTGTACTTACATCATGTCATGTATTCTACTCTTTGACAGAGTTTCACCATACATGCCACACCATGTTTTGAGTTACAGTTGTACTTGTAAATTTCTCTCTAACAATAAATGTCTGAAAGTCAGTTTGATTTTTATAAATACATTGTGTTCGAGGGAAGCGATTCTAATCCAAAGATGTGTGAATGTGAACTGTGATACCTTCGCTTGCTATGAGAAGCCTTTCGACAAGCTACAATATTAAAAATAGATGAACTTCTGGAAAGAAACAGATAACATAGACAAACATTTACATATTATTTAAAACCTCTGTTGAAATGAAACTGCAGCCGCTTGAAGTGAAGGAACAAACTGAGAAAATAATACCGTTTAACGGAGAATGTAGCAAAGTTAGAGATGATATTTTTCTGTCCTTTAGCGGAATACCATTTGTTACAAGGTAAAATTGCCTGCCAGACCGGCCTTGAAACTGACGAGTGGATCTGTAAGAAGTATTCGAATAGCGCAAGCGGTAGCCCACTGCCCATCAAATGCAGGGATACGGAGTCGAACATACTTGAGCTCTACTTTCGTGGAAACTCTTGTCTCCCATCCTTCTAAGGAGGCTAGGCCACATCTCTCGATGGTCTTCTCTGGAGTCGATTGGCTTGCTTGAGAACGAGCTTGATTTCTATCAGCTGAGGACTGCCACCTGATGGCGTTGCGCGCTGGTGCACAGGTTACAGATGCATCGGCTCTGTTCTTCATTTCTCGTAGAAGTCAACAGCTAGCCAAGTTGTCGCACATGTTCAAGTTCGGTTTTTGTCTCTCTTGCTTTTCACTCTTTTCTTTGAGGCAACATTCTGAGGAACTCTCAGGATATTAGATAGAGAGAGAGTCTCGTTCACATTGGATGTCTCAAAAACACCAGATATCCACACTGCTGTGTTCGTGGATTTGTTGAAAGCCTTCAAGAATTATTAAACTGGAGTAACTAACGTTAGGCAATATTGTGACTTAACAACTACCGCAAAAAAGTTGTTATAGCGATCAAGGAAGGTAATATTCACGCAGACAACGTTTGAATGTTGCTGGAGTTGACAGTGGCATGCAGGGTGCGCCAGTAATTCTGTGCGAGAGAGTTTAACGTAAATTAAATTTGAGATTTGTTTAGCTTATGCTCTATTTCTCAAGCTCAACAATTACGTGCCGGAAAGTCAGCACTAGGCAGTCAAACGAAACGATAGCTACATAAATGCATTTCTTCTGCACGCATTAGACACACTGTCACTGAACTAAGTCGAGACGAAAATCAGAACGCCTCGGGTTCGTGGACCTACAAAAACTTTTTTAAGTCTCCTCGACTGACCAAATTATAAACTGCGAAGTATCGAGGAGGACTGGAAAATGATTAAAAATAGGAAACAACTGTGAGAAATATGCGCTCTCCTACACCTAAAACTTCAAAGTATAATAACTGACAGACGTGGACGTGTGATATGCAGAATTTCATGTCTCAGAGATTTAAGAAGTTGGTTTCATGGTGATGAATTTATGTTTTCCGAAAAACAATGGGCAAAGACAATAATCACAGAAAACCTAAATGTGGATGGCCGGATGAGTATTTGAACCTTCGTTCTCCCGGATGGTCAGAATCCGGTGAGGAAGAAGAAAAAGGAGAAGAAGAAGAAGAAGAAAGTAATATTCTAATACACAGCTTCTTCTGCACTTCAGATGTTGGGCCTTTGTCTGTTGTAGTGTGCATCTCTTCCTTACTCTTCCCGGACTTCTTTAGCGTACCACATTACATTTTGTTACTTTGTAATGTAGTATGGCACTGTTCTTTACGTCGAGATGTTCGTCCCATTTTCTTATGTTGCCTTCAGTTTCGTTTCTTATGTTAAATGTTAAATATTCCTGTTTCTTAATCTGTCTACTCTGAAGCGGACGTTAAAAGCGCTAAGAAATCTTATTTCAGCTGCGTAGATCTTACTTTCTTGTCTGTAAATGACCCACGACTCACTTTCGTAAAATAGCGTAGTGAAGGCCATTACTTTATGAAACTTCATTTGTGTTAAGTGTCTTGTTTTTGAGGTATTTATTAGTTGTTCCACGTATGTTTCTAAATTTTGTGACTTTCTCTATATCTTTGTCATGCTCGTATCTGGTATCACATCTCAGATAATTAAAATGGTGAATTGTTCTTCTACTGTATTGTTGGCAGCTATTTTTGTTCTTATGTGGTCCTGTCCTATAAAAGCTACTTACCTTACTTTCCATGTCAGGGAGATAGACAGCACATCTTTCTTTCCATAATTCCGCAATCTTTATGCTCTTTCCGTTTAAAACACCTTTCCGCATACAGGATTCGTTCATGTTTTCGCATACTGGTGGGTGATTTCGCTTCTGGACTGCCGCGCAGCTCCAAGTAACGTCCTTTTCAAACCCCCATGAGACCAAATTTATTCTACACCTTAAGACTCCTGTTCTCAATCTATTTGGGTTCTCGAAGTAGTGTAGGGTAGGTGGTAAGCACAGCTAATTTCTTCTCTTGGAGTGAACCCATATTGCTTAAGCGCACTTTCCTCCCACAGGAAAACACGTCTGACATCTGGTTTCACGTCTGACGGTAACTTTCGCTGCAAAAATGTTTCCTGGACCTAAGGTTCAAATGGCTCTGAGCACTATGGGACTTAACTGCTGTGGTCATCAGTCCCCTAGAACTTAGAACTACTTAAACCTAACTAACCTAAGAACATCACACACATCCATGCCCGAGGCAGGATTCGAACCTGCGACCGTAGCAGTCGCGCGGTTCCGGTCTGAGCGCCTAGAACCGCTAGACCACCGCGGCCGGCCCTGGACCTGAGGGTACGTGTTGCAGGTGTATAATTGTACATCAAGTGTTCTGGGTCTTCAGTTTGCTACTTCCGTTCTATTTCTCCTTCCACTCTGAGTTTTAAGGGTGAGGGTGCAATGCTGGCCACTGAGTAGTTCTTTGGGATTGGGGCTGGCCTAACTAAACGGACTGACTCGTTTGAGGCCACGCCCACATGCCTGGTGTGAGCCGACGCTCCACAGACTGGTGTTCCGTAGTCTCCCACGGAGAAACAAAGAGTCTCAACATGGTTGGCCGGAGAAGCTACACATTTGCTCCCCTAGTAGAGCTTGTCAGATTTCTCAAGATGTTTCTGCTTCAGATTTTTCGTAGAACTTCACTGATTCAACCTTAGCTACACTGCTGCATAATATAACAATAACCAAATGACGACAGTCACATTCATACCGATGCCTGATACCATTGTTGGATGAACTGATAATAATCTGCTACTATATAATCCACTAACCGGAGCCATTGATGGTATTCCTTCAGTATAGCGGCCGTCACGAAAATAGTTACCTCAAGGTCAATTCAAATGTTAGTAAAAATTCCCATAAAATATTATACATAGCTGTTTTTAGAGTAGAATATGATGGAGTGCTTTTCAAAGCAAAATTGAACGGTTAAAACAAAATTCTCGCCAGCTGCTACGAAAAAAACTTAAAACTCGCGTTACAAGAAATTTTGAAGAAAAATAATTTTTTTCTTCGGTGTCTTGAAGAAACTGAATCACCGACATATTTGGACTGAAAAAGTATATGAACATTCTGAAAGTTTATAGATGCATTTGATACATATTTTACCGTGAAAACATAAAAGTATTCCGAGATAAAAAATAAAATGCCGTAAGAGGCTGAAACTGTTCCGCGTGTGTAATGAAAAATGTGAATTTGAGTTCTGTTGCGTATTTTATAAACTACCAGCGAGAAATTTGTTAAGCAAACTGTTAAATTTACTTTGATAACATCTGGAACATCATTATTGTATCGTGTCAACTATGAGAGTATTTCATTTTCGTGTACTTGTGTGCCGCCATCAGGATTTTAGTTCCGATCGCTCGCCTTAATGTGACCGAGAATATTCCGTACCTCAGGAAAAATTTTTATTTACTGACCCTTCGTCACTGCACCCATCAGCCAAATCGCCGATATACGCTATACAAAAGTTTCTGGGTACTTTCAGGCAAATATTTCCGTTGAAGTCGAGCAAAATATATTTGTGCGTACGGTTATGTGAACCTCAAGTTTTACCGAAGTATAGTACAACACTATTGTCCTCAGCTCGTAATAAGTCCATTGTAGAAAAAATTTCTTTCTTGATGGTGCAATGTCTCTGCTTTCCATTAAAAATTTTTGTTCACCATTACACTCTCTGAATCAAAAACCAAGTGAGCGGAGAAGACAAAGAACGGAGTCAGAATAATTAATTTCTTCACGGAGATCACTTTACATTTTTTAGCCGTTGGATACTCTCTTCTGTCGCAGTATGGAAGTACAGTTCTACGCTTTAATTTTTTGTCACAACCTTCCAATACCGTATATTTACGTTTTCATTTATATTCCTTTCTTGGAAGATCGAAACACTTGTTCACATGTAGAGCTTCTGCCGATTTTACTGGACTGTAAATACAAGGATTTGTTGTCATTTAATGAACTTGCGCAATATTTATATTATTTCTGGTTTCTTCACATTCGATACGACAATTGTAGATTGTATTCTGATGTCTTTTCGTCCTTTACGCGCACCGACTCGAGTAACAGTAGACGGAGGCTCTTGCTCCTACATTTCGCTCACAACTAAACGCACGTCAAAGCGCCATTCCACAGGAGACAGAAACCACACGTAAACACTTCCACTATAATAAATACATTTGATTTTCTTGCTCATCTTTCTCCAATTCACTCTTCTGCTCCACCTCTAATTAATATGTCACCCACAGGACGTTAGAGCCTAATTTTCTGGCTGGAAAACGGCGTTAAGAGTTCGTAAGCATAAAGCGCGTACGTAACAGAGTGACGTGAAACGGCGTAATGCAACGCGCCTGACGCTCTTCCCGTTGCGACAGACCCCTGCTGGGGACCGGCTGCCCCTGACTGGCCTAAACACACCGTGCTGCTCGCCGTTCCAGCCTGTACGTGATCCTGCGGTGATCCGAAGGTCGGTCGCAGGCGCGGCGAATGTTCCTGTTCGGTTTATTGGGGGAATTCTAGGAAACTTTAGCTCGCCCATAAAGTACAGAACACTTTTGGGATCCGTTCACGATTACTGCTCGAGTGCTTGAGATCCCCTCCCCCCAGGTTGGATTAAAGGAAGATGGAACGGTTGTAGAGGAATGCAGGAAGACCTGCAGAAGATCGAAACATGGTGCAGGGACTGCCAATTGAACTCCAGCATAATTAAATGTGACGTATTGCGCATACACTGAGGTGAGGATACACACGTATACAGATGGCGGTATTATCGCGTACACAAGGCGTAGAAGGGCAGTGCACTGGCAAGACTCCCAGTTTGTGCCAGCTGATTTTATCTGCTACGGGATTATGGCTGCATGACGAGAATTAGCAGACTTTGAACACGGAATGGTTGTTGGAGCCAGACGCATCAGAGATTCCATTCGGAAGTCGTTAGGGAATTCAATTTTCCGAGATCCATAGTGTGAAGAGAGTGCCGAGAATGCCAAACTTCAGGCATTTTTTGTCACCGCGGACAACGCAGTGGCCGACGGCCTTCACTTAACGACCGAGAGCAGTGGCGATTACCTAGAGTCGTCTCTGCTAACAGACAAACAACAAAAATAATAGTAGAAATCAATGTGGGACGTACGACGAACGTATCCGTTTGGACACTCGGCGAAATTTGGTGTTAACGGGTATGGCAGAAATCGACTGACGCTAGTGCCTTCGCTAATAGCACGACATCACCTGTAATACCTCTCCTGGGCTCGTGGCAATATCGGTAGGACCCCAGACGACTGGAAAACCGTGGCCCTGTCAGATGAGCCCCGATTTCAGTTGGTAAGAGCCAATAATAGGGTTCGAGTGTGCCGCAGACCCCATGAAGCCATGGACCCAGGTTGTCAACAAGGCCCTGTGCAAGTTAGTGGTGGCTCCATAATGATACGGGCTGTGTTTACAGGGAATGGACTGGGTTCCCTGGTCCAACTAAAGCGATCATTGTCTGGAAAAGGTTATGTTAGGTTAGTTGGAGACCATTTGTAGCCATTCTTAGACTTCATGTTCCCAAACAGCAATAGAATTATTATGAATGAAATGCGCCATGTCTCCGGGCCACAGCTGTTCGCGATTTGTTTGAAGAACATTCTGGACAATTCGAGCGAATAACTTGGCCATTTAGATCGCCCGACGTGAAATCCATAGGACATCAATGGGACATAATCGAGAGATCAGTTCGCACACAAAATCCACTGGCAACTCTTCCACAATTTATGGCTCAATATTTCTGCAGAGGACTTTGAACAACTTGCTGAGTCCATGCCACATAGAGTTGCTACCCTACGCCGGACAAAAGGAGGTCCGACACGGTATTAGGAGGCATACCACGACTTGTGTCGCCTCAGTGGAAATAGCGAAAAAGACCCATCACCGTGTGATAACACGATTGGAGAACAATCGCTGCAAGCTATGACATTTTTAAAATATCTAGGCGTCTACATATGGAGCGATTTAAAGTGGAACGACCACTTTAATAAAATCGCAGGTAAGGTAGACGCGAGACTGAATTTCACTGGAAGAATCCTTAGGAATTGTATAAGGGTAGTCCAAAACGAAACGTGCCGGAGGCATAATTCCAGAAACCAGTACCTGTATGTTGGAAGTATTGCCCCTAGTTGTTGAGACACTTTTCCCACTGTGACACAAGGCGGTGAATGGCTGTCTCATAAAATTCCCGGAGCTGAGATGTTAACCAGTTCCGCACGTACAGCTGGACGTCGTCGTCCGAGGTGTATCGTTTGCCCCTAAGAGCCTTTTAAGGGGACCAAAAATGGCGTAATCACAGGGAGAGTGGTCCGGACCGTATGGAGGGCGGCCGAGAACCTACCATTTGAATTTCTGCAGGAGTGCCGCGACTTTGTTGGTCGTATGAGACTCTGCATTTTCGTGAAGCAGAATGACCCCACAAGTGAGATTGCCTGGCGAAGGGTGGTCAAGGTTTGCGAGTAACGCTGGGCATTCACTGTTGTCCCGTGCTACAGGAAGTGAATCAGAAGGGGGCCATCTTGGTCAGAAGAACGTGATCGTAACCTTTCCTGCACTCGTGTGGACGGCCTTGGCTTTTTTTTTTTGTTGGTGGTGACTCTGGAAGCTTCCACTGGAGACTTTGTCGTTTTGATTCTGGTTGGAATTGATGACGCTATGACTCATCTCCAGCTACCACTCGTGCCAGGAACGCATTCCCTTTTCGAGTATAGCGCTGCAGATGAGCAAGACAGTAGGCCATTCAACGTGGTTCCTGGTGTGGTTGAAGACTGTGGGGCACCCATTGGACACACACTTTGCGCATGTGCAGTCGTTCTTTCACGATGATGTGAACACTTCCGACGCTCAATCCGACCACGGCGGCTATGGACTTATGGACTTCACTGGCACTCGGCGGTCCTGGGTAATGAGTGTATCCACCAGCTGTACGACGTTATCGGTAATGCGGTATGGTGCTCCAGACCGTGCATCATAGGCTAACGACACCCGTTCTTCCTTGAAGCGCTTGTGATACGTCTTGACCCTTGCTGACATTCGTCGATGAATGTCCGTTCCTCCTACTGCTTCCACTGTCAGAAATTTCCACGCTCTGGTCGGAACCACACCTCGTTACACAAGCCACTATATTAGCCTCCTGTCACCGGTTTGCGCATTCCAGACTCCGGCTCGTTTCTGTTTGAACGCTCCTTATATTTCATCCACAAAGGGGTTAGCTTACAAAACCCTTCTTCGACCAATACTTGACTATTGATCGTCAGTTTGGGATCCATATCAGACAGGATTGATAGAGGAAATAGAGGAGATCCAAGGAAGAGCAGCGCATTTCGTTACAGGTAAGCGTGAAAGGATCACCGAGGTGCTCAGCCAACTCCAATGTCAGACACTGCATGAGAAGCGTTCTGCGTCACGATGTGGATTATTGTTGAAGGTCCGTGGAGGATACGTTCGTAGAAGAGTTAACCAGTATATTGCTTCCTCCTACGTATGTCATACGAAAACAATAAGAAGGGATCATTAGAGAGATTCGAGCTCTTCCCGCGAGCCATTCGCGATTGTAAGGGGAAAGGGGGGAAGTAACAGTTGTACATAAAGTGCCGGCAGTCACATACCATAAGATGGCTTGCGGACACTAGGTGTAGATATAGAACTGAGAAACGTGCCGCTAGATTTGGTACCGGTAAGGTAAGAGAAATTAAGGCTCGTATGAAAGTATATAAATAGACGTTTTTCCCTCGGTTCATTTGCGAATGGAGCCGGAAATGGAATGACTAGCAGTGGAACGGGGTAGCCTCCATCATACACCGTAAGGCATCTTGCATGTAGATGCGGATGTAGGCATTAGGATCTGCACAGAGGTACCCGCTTCTATTTCACGATGTACCACTTCATGTGCTCCTCAGGCAGTAGGAGACGCGCAACGCAATCTTCACCCACTTCGCCATAGCTAGTCTGAAGAATAGCCACTTCAAATCCTGAAGGGCTGTCTAGCCTTGCAGCACGCTTCTGTAACTGCGTAATGTCGAACATGTCCGAGTCCTGCAGCCATTATGAATCAGACACAACTGAATTAATGGTCAATAGAACAGACGCCACATGTGAATAATTAAATCGAGGCTGGCCAATAATCTTTTCAGTGCAGAAGCACACAACACTCGAGCTTTTAAGGGAATCGGTGAAACGCCGCGAATATTGGGGATAATGGTCAGGGGCACTACGTCAGTAGTGTGTGGATAAGTAGAGAATTTGAATCTGACGGGAGGCGTGCTAGGATAGTCTGTGCAGTTGCGATGACTGTGTCCGGACGGCAAAGCGGTCACAGCAGCTGTCTGGTAAGGAGGAGACCCAGTTTCGAATCCCGGTTTAGCACAAATTTTCAACTTTCCCCATTGCTGTAATTAATACCCACTAGCAACTAAATGTCGTTCATTTGTTTCTGCGCAATTTCAGTCACAAAGACAATGGTTACAACTGTGAAGCACAAGAGTATCTCATACACCCTATCAAGAAAATAACAAGTGCGAGAAAAACGCTCCATAGGACGCAAGTGCGACGTGAGGTCTGTGAGGATGTGAAGCACAGGGCGAATAGCTGCCTCTCGAGGACCAGGGGCAAACCTTGTCTAGCAGAGTAATAGATGTGGACTAGTGCTGACTTCTGTCAGTTCTTTGTTACCTCTCCGCGTATAGTCTGTTACAACATTATGTCCCCCACTGTCCCGTAGCAGTCTGGGAACAGACGCAGTGGTTAATTCTCTGTGTTCTCACCTCTGTTTCGCCATACATTTTTTGTTCTCTTTGCTTTCCCTAAACATTTCCTTGGATTTCCCGAACAGACCTGAACGTAGAAAGATTGCTTCCAGCAACTTCTTTATTTTTGCCCTCTATGGCTCCGTCTAGTACAATGAAGATGTAGTAACAAATGTTCTACTATCGTAGTCTTTCGTCTAGTCAGTTTTTTCCATATATTCCTTCCGTCGCTGATTCTGCGTAGAACATCCTCATTTCGTATCTTATCAATTCACTTAGTTCTCAGCATCCTTCTGGAACGCCACAGCTCAAACGCCTCGATTCTCTTCCTTCCGGGTTTCCCATAATCTATTATTCACTTCCACACAATCCCATGCTCTCAGAAATTTCTTTCCGAAATTGAGGCCTGTGTTTGGTACTGGAAGACTTATTTTCCTGAGGAAAGCTTTCTTTTTCTGCGCTAGTCTGATTCAGATGACTTATAATGCTGATTCTCCTTCTTTCGTTGAACTTTGTTCGTCCAACAGTTGTAGTGCCAAAGGTTTCTTCCCGGTTACTTTCCTTGTACCTAGATTTATATGTCCACCTTTTGTTGTTGCCCTTTGTAGGGATATCCATTCCTCTTCAGCTGAAGTGCCTAGTGTGGAATTCACTACCACCGAACATACAGCATCACATAACGTAATACACATACCATTATTCCTCATACTTCATTATCCCACTTTTTTATTCATTGATCTTTAGGGAACATTCTCTTAACCTTCAGTCTCTCTTCATCATCACATTAGAACATGACCTGAGTCTGTGTCCGATCCTAGGTACGCCCTACAATCCAGTCCCTGATTTCGTAATCTCTCATCACGATGTTATCAAATTGGTTTCTTTTTGTCTCAGTCTTTTGCAGAATATACCTCCTTCTCGTCTTATTCTTGAACAGTGTATCTTCTATTACTAACTGCAATTTATTTTAACACTCGAGGAGTCTTTGTCCCCTATAATTTCTACTACCGAGCCCGAATTCTACTTTCTAAACTATGTTCTATTTCTTCCCCTACAACAGTGTTTCAGTCACCTATGATTATTAGTTTCATCTCCCTGTATGTACTGAGATATCTGCTCAGTGCCCTCATATACCCTATCTATTCCTCTTTTGCTGTGACGTCAGCATGTATAACTGAAATATTGTCGGCGTTGGTTTGCTGTCGATTCTGATGTGAACAATTCTGTCACAGAACTGTTCATAGCAGCTCACTCTTTTCGCTACCTTCCTCTTCATAACAGATCCTGATATAATTTTGCTGGTTTTTCGAACGTTTTTTATAGCCAGCTCTTGCTTGGGAGTCCCCTGCGCGAGATCCGAAGGGGGAGGACTAATCCAGTTTTTTTTCCAATGGGGAGATCATTATGACACATATTCAATTAAGTGATGGGAAGCTGCGATCGACGTGAAGGTTGGTTTGAACACCACAGCGCTTTATGGCGCATGGTCCTTCTGGCGGTGGAATGCCATTGCCTTTCTCCACTCTTTGAACTGCCGTATCAGACCAGTTATAGCGGGAACATTCCCCGAGCTGAATGAAGTGATAAGTGACGGAGAAAATCGTAAAGCTGACCTGGAATGGAGCCACTTACCATTGGCTCTACAGTGTGACATTTAAGAACTGAGATGCCGAGCCAAACCAATTACAGGCCACTGTTTCGCTTAGATACGGTGGTTTCCATTGCCTCTTACATCCTCATGCTGCTGATTATTAGCACTTTTATTTTCACAAGTCCGTCTTGATCACACAGATTTCTTTACACTTTATTACCGGTTTAGGCTTACCGCCATCTTCAGATCGTTAAAATATTCTGATCAAAAATCATCGTCAAGTTAAATATGTGAGTACATGGTACGTGCTCTCATTTACAGACTTCATGTCTTCAATTGATAACAGCTGGTTATTGCTGATTCTTCCACCTTCAGGTGCAATTTCGCACCCCATTCGTGACAGTGTGCCTTTAATTTATATCCACTCCTCCACCCTCTTTGGCTAGGCCGTTGGCGGAATATAGATGACTCCTTACTCAGAAAATATTAGTGTGCCATTGCTAATTAACTTTTAATTAAAATTTAAACAGTGGTTAGGACCGAGCCCGAGACCCAGAATAATGATTGGTAATCAAAGACGTCGGCCGTATACCAATGTGACCCTTTTGCATTAAATCTACCAACAGTGTATTGGAAGATATAATGACAGATGCTCCTCTGCTATGCAACTGCCGAATCTTGGCGGTCTAACAGCTAAATTTGTAAAAATGTTCCTAGGACCTTGTACCCAAGAGATATGTTGGTATCGGCGTTCGATCTGTAGTTCCAGTTTTCAGTATACCATTCACTGTAAGTACTGCATGACGATGAGCATTGTTATTCTTAAATGGGTACGGATTACTAATTGCAAGAGCATGAGGTACAGCAAAGATCTCGCTCCTTTACTTCTGAGCCATGAAAGCGCCGCTTCGCAGAACGTTAAGTCGCCAGGCCCGGTTGGAATCCCAGTTAGGTCTTACGAAGAGTACGCTGCGGCATTGGCCGCTTACTTAGCTTGCATTTATCGCGAATCCCTCGGCCAGCACAAAGCCCCAAGCGACTGGAAAAAAGCACAGGTGACTCTTGTGTATCAGAAGGGTAAAAGAACAGACCCGCAAAATGACAGACCAATATCCTTAACATCGATTTCTGCAGAATTCTTGAACATTTCTGAGTTCGAATATCATACTTTTTTTTGAGAGCGAAAAGCTAATGTCCCCGAATCAGCACGGTTTTATAGAGCATCGCTCGTGCGAAACGCAGCTTGTCTTTTTTTCATATGATATAATACGAACTATGGATGAACGGCAACAGGCATATTCTACATTTCTAGATTTCTGAAAATCATTTGACACGGTGCCCCACTGCAGAATGTTAACGAAGAAACGAGCACATGGGATAGGTTCCCAGATACTTGAGTGACTCGAAGACTTCTTAAGTAATAGAACCCAGTACATTGTCTTCGATGGCGAGTGTTCATCGGAGACAAGTGGATCATCAGGACTGTCCCAGGGAAGTGTAAGAGGAATGCTGTTGTTTTCTTCTATACACATAAATGATATGGCGAATAAGGTCTGCAGCAATCTACGGTTGTTTCCTGCTGGAGCTGTGTCGAGGTTGAGTGACTGTAGAAGGATGCATGATGACGTAGACAAAATTTCTAGCTATTGTGGTGGATGGCAGCTGGTTCTAAATATAGAAAAATGTAACTTACTGCGGATAAATAGGAAAAACAAATCGGTAGTGTAGGTATACCTGTACAGCATCAGCAGTGTCCTGTGAAACACAGTAACGTCTTTTAAATATTTGGATGTAATGTTGTAAAGCAGTATGAGATGGAACGAGCATGTGACAACTATGGTGTGTAAGACGAATGGTTGATTTCGGTTCATTGGAAGAATTTTGGGAAGTGTGGTTTATCTGTAACGGAGATCGCATATAGGTCGCTGGAGCGACCTGTTCTTGAATACAGCTCGAGTGTTGGGGATCCGCGCCAGGTGGGACTGAAGAAAGACATCGAAGCAATTCAGAGGCGGGCTGCTAGATTCTTTAATGCTTCGGAAACTCAAATGAGAATCCCTGGAGGAACTGAGGAACACTATTGAGAAAATTTAGAGAACTGGCATTTGAAGCTGACTGCAGATCGATTCTACTGCCACCAAGATTCACTTCACGTTAAGACCACGAAGGATGCGAAAAATTAGGGCTCATACGGAAACATATAGATAGTCGTTTTTCTCTCGCTCTGTTAGCGAGTGGAATAGGAAAGGAAATAACTATTTTGTTTCTCTTATTTTAAATAAAATACACTGGAGTCCAAAATGAAAGCAACATATTCACGATATAATCATACAAACTGTCAACTTATGTCCGTACGAGCGTGTTCTGCACGGAAGATGGCATTTCGGTCAACGGGAAACCACACCAGCGATGACGTCAGGGCACCTATCAAACGCAGTAGTGTTTGCCGAGTAGTCCCACATCCACAATTGCTGTATACACAGTGACTTATAGTGTGCAGTATGGCACAGAGAAGACGCCTACCAGACTCTCTGCGGTGGAGGGCAATAGGATGAATGGAAGAAGTGCACTCGCAAACTCATGTGGCCCGATGTCTTAATGTGAATCGTTCTGTTGTTTCTCGGATGTTGTCACAGTTTGTAGAGACCGAAACTGTATCCCGAAGACTTGGGCAGGGCAGACTACGTGTGACATCAGAAAGAAAGGGCCGTTATTTGCCTGTAAAGGCACGACGGTACCGCCTTAGTACTGCATAACAACTGGCATCGAACCTCGCAGCACCCACTGGACGTGTTGTATCGAGGCTAGCTGTGTAGAGAAGGCTTCGACAGACTGGCCTTTACTGTCGGAGACTTGCTGTTTGAGTGCCTGTGACGCGTCTTCACAGAAGGGAACGTCTAGAGTGGACCTGGACAGTCGAAGAGTCGGCCAATGTTCTTCTCACAAATGAGTCGCGGTTTGGTCTGGACGGGGATTGGCATCTGAAGGGAATGTGGAACACTATTTCGAGACCCGAACATTGCACAAATAGACCGATATCGAGGAGAATCGCTAATGGTGTGGGTAGGGATTTTGTTGACCACTCTAACACCTCTTCACGAAATTGTATGGGTGAATGGGAGAAGTTTAACTGCTGTCAGGTACCGTGACGAGGTCTTGGGACCTCATGTGCGGTTGTTGCGAGGTACTGTGCGCCAAGAGTTCGTACCGATGGACGATAATGCTCGACTTCATAGAGCACTAGTGGTTGATGTTTTCTTGGAAACGGAAGATACTGCAGGTATGGCGTGGCCTGCTCGCGCTCTCGATTTGAATCCCACAGAGTATGTCTGGGATGGGTGGTCACACCCCATAGTGAGCACATTAACCAGTTGTCGGAGTGGTGGTGGTAAGTTTCTATGGGACCAAAATGCTGAGGTCATCGGTGCCTAGGCTGACACACTGCTTAATCTAACTTAAACTAACTTACGCTAACGACAACACACACACCCATGCCCGAGGGAGGACTCGAACCTCCGACGGGGAGAGCCGCGCGAACCGTGGAAAGAGGCCCTAAGCCGCGCGGCTGCCCCGCGCGGCTGTCGGAATGTGTATGCAAATCTGTTAAGTTGGAAAAAACGAAGAACATTGTCGTCTATTGTTCTACTTGTTGCAGTTGTTTACATACTGTATTCTTTACATTGATTCTACTTTGCTATCACGTGTTTATACTGTCTTGTGGCAAAATAAACGCAACCTTGCAAAATTTCCGTTTGTTGCTTTAATTTTGGACACCAGTGTAAATGATAATCTGCTGTACTGAGAATAATCGAACATCCAAAAAATATTCAAAGCGGGTAATTGAGCACATTTGTGGCGTTGAAGGAGACGTTCCTGACTGCGTCACTGGACCACGTTCTATACATGGTGTCGGTACTTTCGCCGATAGAGATGAAAACCCAGTGGCAGCCTGTGTAGACACAATCGCAGATACCACTACGTGTATCTCATCCTACAGTACTCTTAAGAGACGTTGCGGCAGGGAGACAAATCGATATGTGGAGCCTCACTAAGTCTGGTGGTCAGTTAGATTAGTAGCCTCGCACATGGTCCGTGGGGTTAACACAGTGTACCGGCAGGAACTGGAAGATCCGTACACTGAGCAGACGATATTCTGGCAGGAGCGACGATCTAACGAACGAAACGGGAAACGTATACGGTGAAAGATAGCAACCAACCCTAGTGTAATCTCTTCACAGAAGCCGATGACTAGGTGACCTCCACTACAAACCGCCGTATCTTGGCGGATTATCCACCAGTATATGAATGAAGACAGCCTTTATCTGCTGTTCACTTTAAATACCTCGCGGTAAGTAGTTAGTGCTGTGTCACACCGCTACACTGTGCGCAGGAATGGCACCACATGGTCTGGTCAAACGAATACTTTCCATCCTGCGGGTGCTAACATTTCTGGCTCTGCTTGTACGATCAGAGGACCTGTCGCCGTTTGAGAACCTACGGTGCCATCTGAAACTCTGTTCCCGATAGCACTCTTTTGGCACTAGAAAAACCTGAAAGGCACTGTAGTGCAACCGAATTTTATAACTTTTAGAATGACTGTCTATTTAGCTTCTAGAGGAGGCAAACTCGTTACTGAAAATTTAATTTAACTGTTTTTTGTGATACGAAATGTGGTATAGTGTTTAGCTTACTAGCATTTAATGCTTCGGTTAAAGTATGTTCGAAGCAGATTTGCAGCTTTCTTCAGGGTGTTCCATTTGCCCTGTGCATCAGTGTATCCTGCGTTTCGACGTTGTGCGCTCGTCAGCTTTTTAGTCTTGCCAGTTGAGCAAGTCTCAAACAAGTTTTGAGCGTTCAAGGCTAGGAGGGAACGCAGAGCGTGCCTCTGTAACTAACCGTGAAACGCCGAGTTACGTAATAATAGGCAGGTGAGAAAAACAGCGGGCTGTTTCCATCACTAAACTTAGTATCTCAGATGGAAAGCTGGTCTGGAAGGACGTATTGTCACCTACAATGATTTTAATAACCAAAACAGAGAAGTGTACTAGCCCCAGGGTGAAAACGTGACTCCTTCAATGGAGTGTGCACTAGTTGAAAGCCTGTTGAACGATTTAAACTCGGATTTCTGCCTTCCGTAAGTAACGTTCTTCCAAATAAAATGTCCCAATAAGAGTGTTATTAATACGGCAGATTTTAGTATTATCCTACATTGCTGAAACGTGCTACTGGCATAAGTAACAGAAAGCAGGCAATATCCTTCTAATTAGTCACAAATTTGTGTACCCTGTAACACGTTTCGGAGTTTAAAGGCTGATTTCAGGTGACGATTTATCGTTGTTGTGAACCTCTTGACAGATTAAAACTGTGTACCAGACCAGAAATCAGTTTTAATCCACCACGAAGTTTCCCAAAAACTCACATTTTCCTGCGGAGCGAGATTTATCCGGGATACTGACGTTGATGGCTGTGTCACGGGTGACACAAGCTGAGGACTCTTGGATGCGGGAGGATTTGGCACTGTCTCTCTTCCCAAGCCACGCGAGTCGTAAGCATCCGAGATAAGTCAATGAGGCTATTGTATTAGCATAAAGCAGTTGGTCAAAACAATATGAAAAACATTGTGTAAACACATTTTCGGATTCTATTTTGCGACATGTGTAACACAACGCCCACTGTTGTGTGACGTATCTGTAACTTTTGTGAAATAGGACAAAATTGTAATTTTGGAGACAACCGAGATTGGCGCAATACGAGGGTCGTCCACAAAGTAAAGTTCCGTTTCTATTTCTATCTGCGGCAGCGCTACGATCGCAGTTCCGAGCATGCGCGGCAGTTACTCTGACTCAAGGAGAAGACATGTACGCCATTTTCAGATCGCTGCTGCCGACGTGTGCTTTGTAGTGCTTCTTTATAATGTAAGACGTAATTGAAAATGCTGCCGTGTGTGAAATTAGATCCGTGATTCGTTTTCTAAATGCAAAGAAAGCTAAACCAAAGGAAATTCATCGGCAAATCTGCGAGGTTTACGGACAAAATGCTATGAGTGATTCAATGGTTAGAAGATGAGTCAGACTGCTCATTGAAGGACATGATAAAGTGCACGATGAAGAACGAAGTGGAAGCCCGCCTGTGGTTACTGATGAACTGGTTCACACAATTGAAGAGAATATCAAGCACAACCGTAAGTCTACACTTAGTGCCTGCCCTTGCTGTGGAAGTTCCTCAAATCTCACGATCACTAATTCATGAAACTGTTACTGAAAAACTGAAATTTAGAAAACTTTGCTCACGTTGGGTACCCAAAATTCTTACTGAACAACACAAAAAACAACAGATGGGCAGTGCACTTCAGTTTTTGACACGCTACAATGAAGAATGCGATGGTTTTCTTTCTCGGATAGTCAGGGGGGATGAAACTTGGGTATCGTACGACACCCCTGAAACAAAACGGCAATCAGTGGAATCCAAGTACACTTCATCACCAACGAAGGTTAAGCCTAAGCAAATCTTGACATCTTGAAAAGTCATATGCATCGTTTTTTACGACAGAAAAGGCATTTTGCTGATTGCTTTCTTACCATGAGGCCAAAAAATCAGTGCACATGGTTACTGCGAGACCATTAAGAAATTGCGCCGCGCAAAACAGAACAAGCGCCGAGGATTTCTGTCAAAAAGTGTTGTTTTTTTACACGATAATGCCCGACCTCACACGGCGAATGTGACCAAACAACTCTTTCGAGAATTTCACTGGGACGCGTTTGATCATCCTTCGTACAGCCCGGACCTCGCTCCTAGCGACTTTCATCTCTTCTTACACCAAAAATCTTTCAGTGGTGGTCAACACTTCAACGATGATGACGAGCTGAAAGGACACGTTACCACATGGTTGAATACACAGGCGGCAACCTTCTATGAAGAAGGCATAGAAAAACTTGTGCCATGCTATGACAAGTGGCTACAAGATTTCGGAAGCTATGTAGAAAAGTAGTTTGACAGTTGTAGATTTTTGTGCAATAAATCTTTTTTCTGTATTTTTACAAAAATGGCTCTGAGCATTGTTCAGCTCGGCGGCCCCATTGCTGCCATTCAGGATGAGAGGGCTGTGTGCCGGCATCGCCTGTACCTGCTCGCTTTTCTCACAACCAAACTACACAAACGTCTGCGCATACTGCACTCATTACAATCACCTGCACTCAACACATGTACTTCAAGTTTGTTTATTTTATAACAGTCTATGCTCACAAAAAAATTTTGTCCTCAGAGAAATTTTTAATTTCGATCAGTCGTGACCATCTAGAGATCTGTTTAAAACTTATCCTAATACAAGGGCTGTCCAGAAAGTAAGTTACGATTGATCGCGAAATGAAAATCTGAGTGAAAATCAGAAATGTTTGATTTGTAACAGTTAGCTACACCTTTCAGCTACTTCTCTACGTAGTCGCCGTTCTGACTCAGACATTCGTCGTAGCGTTGTACCAACTTTCCAATACCCTCATCATAGAAGGCAGCCGCCAGTGCTTTCCGCCAATTCTCTACGCTGGCCTAAAGCTCGTTGTCTGTGCCAAAATGTTGTCTCCATGGCCAGCGGTTCGTTTGAGCAGAGATGAAACTCAGTGGGAGACAATTACGGGCTGTATTGTGGGTAACCAAACATTTCCAATTGAAACGACGCAGGAACATCTTCAATCTGCAAAATGAGGCTGAGAATTGTCTTGAAGAAGAAACCGCACGACAGTTATGTAATGTTGGTTGCATAGCTTCAGGGGAAAATTCTCACCACGCCCTCGTACTTGGCGGCAGAAACTATTTTCTACAACATCTTTACGCGCTCACTAAGAGCTCAGGAATGAAAAGAGCGACATAATTCTACCTAGAGTCATACTAGAGACACTGCCCAACACATCTTTGCAAACCTTTATCGGATTTTCATTGTCGTTTCCATTTCGCGACCGATCGTAACTTACTTTCTGGACAGTCCTCATACAATAGAGCCAGAGTTGCATCATCAAGAGATACAAAGAAAATCAACTAGGCAGCGTCGAACACATAGCTAAAAATATAGTGCGAAGTAGGCCATAGTACTGGCAGTCATAACATCATATGACTTTTTATTTCTTTACTTAAATCTACAATCGTCTTCGTATGCAGTATTACGATTCTTCTTATGCAGGAATGCTGGACCTAACATTACTGTAGATAACTGTTAGTTTGTTGGGGAATAAGGCTCTATACAGAGAGATTATCAGGCCCTTAACCGTTGAAACCGGTAGTTGTTCTGGTAAATCTTGTGACTGTCCACCGGTAAATAAAAGAAGAAAACACTTCTGGAAATATTCTAAGCCGCTGTAAGGTATATGATCATTGTGTTGTGATGATCTCGGACATTCTAGATTTCCAACGAGCGAAAATTGCCATTGTCTGATTACTTGATGCTTCCATGATCATAGGCATTATTCTGCAAAGAGTGTTTAGACCACCTGTATCTATCACCACGACGGCATGCAGAGCTCACGGGTAAATACTGTCTACGAAACACAATGCAGTAAGAAAAACTAAACTCACTGATAAAGATAGAAGGGCAGTAAAGAGGGTTGTTTTTTCTGGTATCAAGAGCACTGCATCTTCCACAATGACGATGCCTCCACTCACGTTGCTGGAAATATTAAAGCTTGTTCAAGCTTGGTTTCGTATGTTGGAGTATTATATAACAAATATTCTCTGCTCTCCACAATTATCAAGTATGAATATTATGAAGCCACTGTGTTTGCATCCCCGACCATGTCTCAAGAAAAGTTGTAATATTTTGCGAGAAATGGAACCGTGTTTTTTTTTTCCCTCTGATTAGTAACGAATTAGTCTCGGGTCGGAAAAGTATAGAGTCTACGTGGGGGCGGGAGCGTGGGACACGAGACAGCCTTCCATTCTGGTACCAAACATGCAAGTATCATAGAACAGGGAGTATACAGAAAGGAGACCTGAGGGCGACTGCTTGGGTTTGTATGAAGCCAAGCGTTGCGCTCATGGACGTAAAAAAAGAAGGGAGGTGGCATTACGTCACAGACCTGAAGCCGATGTCCGACATCTTAACTAGCCCAAAACATTTGGTTCACCGGAATTTTTCCAGAATTTTCATATGGTTCACCGCATTCATACTGCCATAGTTAATCGCGGTGACACTTCCCTGTGACGTCACTCTGACTGTGTCATATTACTAGAGCAAATACGCATTCGAGCACAGAAAAACATTCGAAATTGCCTTCCTGACACTATGTTATTCAAGTAGGTTCTATAATTTCTCGTATTAAAAACTATTGTTGCGCGCAGATGACAGAAATAATGAACAAGAAGTACTAGTAAACAGCAGTCCGCCAAAGTTTTGGGCTACTTAAAATGGCTGCAAGCCCTGCCCACTCTGTGTTCAAAACAAAGTACAGTGTAAGTCTATAGTGCCACCTCCCTTCTCTTTTGTACCCCCATGGTTGCGCTGGATGCCTTATTGAAGCCGAATAAACGCGGAACGATGGCTGCTTACTAATACTGCTCGAAATGGACATTGTTACAAAACAGAACTTATCTAACCGACTAAACGAAAACTTTTACGAAACGAAACGCTCATGAAACAAGGTGTGATAAATCTTTTGTCAAAAACTTATCACATGATCTTTTAAATTACTGTTAACTTCTACAAACTTTGAACTCCCTCTGCTTTTAGCTTCAGAAGACAATGAAGCTACTTTGCTTTGAAAATATCGGTTCTGTCCTTCTATAAATTTTAATGTACCGGTACTCCTTAATTTTTCTTTTTGGGGGCTGTGAACTACTCGTAATAAACCAACTTCACTTCCAACAAAAACAGCTGTTATTGAACACTCTGCAGGAGTTTCAGGGTATGCATCACAGCTGTAATTTTCATTCATATTTTCAACCGGAAAAAAATGCGTAGGCATTACTTTAAATGAAGCCAGTAGGCTGATTAAAATTTAATTCACACAAATGTGTTGAATTAGGCCCAGACCTTTAAGTTCACTCTAACATATTATGTAATATGGATCATATTCGTTAAAAAATGACGATTACAAGTGTCTTTGTCCTACATATGTGATGTGTTCAGCTTTTCCATTATGTAATCCAGCAACAATTACAACAATAAATCGCGTTCACTAGTTTGTGAAACGCATTTACTTCCATGAATTGTTCACGACTGTTTTTACGGTAAATATGACTCCTGCAAGTGTAAATCATCAACTGTAAAATAGTGAAAGCATCTAATTTTATATACGAAGTTCTCCTGGACAGCTTACAATCGCTTCGTGCAAAATTATACGCAATCCCAAATTTTTGTTTGACTTTCCTTTTCATGCCTTTTATCAAAGAATTAATAAATACAATACGTAAAACATTATTTTTGCTTATTTTGCAGCGTGATTAACGTAAAAATTGAAAACAGAAAAGATGAAATAGTTTCCACAGGCGGGCTCAAACCCACTTCTCTTGGCTGACAGTTCCACACTCTTTCCGCTATGCCACGCACTTCTTATAAATTGTGTTACCATAAGTAGCTCATCCCTCGCCCGAACCGTGCCAAAAATCCAATTTTCTTTTAATCCCATGGCCGCGTGGAGCTCTCACCTCTGCCCCTTTTATATCTGGCCAACCCCTGCATATTCAATAAATCTGGACGAAATCGGTGATGAGGAAGGAGTAAGCGGGGTCCCCTTGTGAGTTGCAGGTTACTTGTGCATGGCGCGCTCAAATAAAGTACTTCAACTTCTATTTTCTTGATACTGAGTGAGATTTGTTTTCCTTCTAACATTAAATACAATTACGATATGTTAGCTGCCTTTACTATACAACAACATGCACCTAAAATTATATAAACGTAAAGCTGCCAGCGACCACATTTTCACTGCAAACCCTTCAAATTTTGAAAATTCCTGGCAGATTAAAACTATGTGCCCGACCGAGACTCGAACTCGGCACCTTTGCCTTTCGCGGGCAAGTGCTCTACCATCTGAGCCACCGAAGCACGACTCACGCCCGGTACTCACAGCTTTACTTCTGCCAGTATCTCGTCTCCTACCTTCCAAACTTTGCAGAACCTCTCCTGGGAACCTTGCAGAACTAGCACTCCTGAAAGAAAGGATACTGCGGAGACATGGCTTAGCCACAGCCTGGGGGATGTTTCCAGAATGAGATTTTCACTCTGCAGCGGAGTGTGCGCTGATATGAAACTTCCTGGCAGATTAAAACTGTGTGCCCGACCGAGACTCGAACTCGAGACCTTTGCCTTTCGCGGGCAAGTGCTCTACCATCTGAGCCACCGAAGCACGACTCACGCCCGGTACTCACAGCTTTACTTCTGCCAGTATCTCGTCTCCTACCTTCCAAACTTTGCAGAAGCTCTCCAGCGAACCTTGCAGAACTAGCACTCCTGAAAGAAAGGATACTGCGGAGACATGGCTTAGCCACAGTTCTGGGGGATGTTTCCAGAATGAGATTTTCACTCTGCAACGGAGTGTGCGCTGATATGAACCTTCCTGGCAGATTAAAACTGTGTGCCCGACCGAGACTGGAACTCGGGACCTTTGCCTTTCACGGGCAAGTGCTCTACCATCTGAGCTACCAAAGCACGACTCACGCCCGATACTCACAGTTTTACTTCTGCCAGTATCTCGTTTCCTACCTTCCAAACTTTGCAGAAGCTCTCCTGGGAACTTTGCAGAACTAGCACTCCTGAAAGAAAGGATACTGCGGAGACATGGCTTAGCCAGAGCCGGGGGATGTTTCCAGAATGAGATTTTCACTCTGCAGTGGAGTGTGCGTTGATATGAAACTTCCTTCAAATTTTGTGCTACAGAGTACTTGGAACTTAAGTACCGCAATAACTGTAATCCATAACGAAAAAGTTCACACTTTGTCATGAAGCAGCGATATGAAACTATAAGACACGAAAAAACTAATCTTACATGTCAGTTATTTTCCTCAGGATCGAATGACAGATTATAGATGAATAAAGCAGTGAAGAGTACGGGCAAATGTGAAAGAAGTAGTTTTTTTTATTTTTAGAGAAAAAGGAGAACTTTTACCGAAAAACTAATCACAGGGGTTGATGTAGCTTTGCTTCATTTATATACACCATTTTTACAGTTTAATGAACTTTTACTGGTTACAGCAAGAAAATCGGTAAGCTCGTTTTTGTCATGCACTTCTATCAGCCGCCTCGAGGAAATCGCGCATTACTTTCCTGTGTGGTCTTTTCCTCTAATACTGCTCATTATAAGTCCCTAACCTCTACAGTACATTAAACAACTTTTTACTTGTCGCTAATCCCAACAGGTAAAATGTACAATTAATAACATAAGCAAAACGTATCCGTTTGCCATTGGCTTCAAACGCAGCGGTTTACTCCGTTTCAATACGGCAGGCTTTTCACATTTGCTCTAAATTTTGGCGCATCGATTTCAGCTGAATTTCCAATTTGTACACACTATTTTATGCCAGGAGCGTGGCGATATATTGAAGAAGCGGTTATTCGATGCCTCGATATTGGAAGGAAAGATCAGCGATCTTTATATTGGTGCCCTTTCCTTTTTATGGACAACAACGCCTGTTGACCTCATGCTAAAGGATGATTTATCACTCAGTGCCGTAACGAGTTTAATTAGTATTAATCTCGAATGCATCTGGAGTTCGCTTGAAGGACGCATTGTTGGAAAGCCATATCTACAGGAGAAAATAAATGTTCTTTATGAATTCAAAATTAATATTATCGAAACCGTATAGCGTAAATACGAAGTACTATTGGTTCGTTACGGTGACCACACATCATGTCAAGCAATAAATATCGTTGTTGCTCCCTCTATTTCTGACGTATTCCTTCTGAGTAGCGGTTTGCAGCAGGTATGTCCCGCCGTTTTCTTCTATTCCGTTTTAAGTTTTGTGCAGAACCTGCAACGCTTGTCATCTAAAAAAAATGCGGGTAAGTGCGACTAGGACTCGGGCACCGAAGCCTCTGTGCAAATTAATTGTGCATGTAGGTAGTTCACCTGTCCCTGGACTGGAGAATGTCGACTATTTTGCCTGTTATCGATATCGATACTGGCAAGATATTGGTCTCAGGAATACCACGACTTTCGAGAAAGACAAAAAAATATTTTTTCGTGTGATGTAACTACAACTGAACAATTTTCGGATTTTTTTGTTAGTTGTATTGTGAAACCTTACTTATTGCCTAAATTCATGGTTCTACGTCAACGGGAAGTACCCTATAGGTTTTGAGGAATGAGTTTGCGAGTGTCAAAATATGTGACGTAAATGGATATATCTTTCGATTGATTGACTTAGAAGCTTCAATTTTTCATACCGCCAAGGGACTGTAGACTTCAATGTTCCTGAGAAAAAGTGTCTTAGCAGAAGTCTTGATAAGTTGTTCCCTTCGTCGCAATGTAAAACTGTTTCACGTGAAAAGATCTTCATTTTCGTTGAAAGCTGTACAGTGTGTAAACTTTTAAATGGCAGACCTCTCCCTAGTCCTGAATCGGTAGAAGTCGGTAAACGTCGGGAGGCTTCGTAAGGCACGCAGTTTCGACTGCTGCCAACATTACGTAGCTGACTGTGTTGTACAAGGTAGCCATTGTCGTCTGCTTCGTTATTGTTTTGCGCTGTACTTTTCTGCGGGTTTTTATTGTGCAGTTGTGCTAAACATTATCAAAATGAGTGAAGAGGCAGTTGCTGGCCCATCTCGGGAGTCGCCAACAACCCCTACTGGTTGCGATGCTCGCAAAATTATATTGCATGTGATTGAATGCTGCGAAAGGGAAAGGGAGCAGAAAAAATGCTTCACCCCATTTACAAATCTTCAGTGAGAGCTGCTACATACACAGGACAAAGCATGCGTAACGTTGGAAGATTCAAACAGTTTTCCAAGAATCAACCTGGCGTATCACCACAAATGCCTGGCAAGAAAAGGTGAGTTTCCATTTCAGATATTTTGTTCACGATCACTTTGAAGGAGCCCCCTATTTCGTCCGAATTACCTTATATTTCATTTTTCCTTGCTACCGTATTGCTTTGTATGGAAACACCACTAGTTACTGTATTATTTCGAAACACATTCATTTTACAGTACATTTCCAAATTTAAAAAAAATACATGCAGTGCAGAAGGCATTTTCTTATAAATCTTTCTCGCTTTTAACTTAGGAGAAGAAGTGGAGAAATCGAAGTAATGATCGATGATTTCAACCAGCGTGTCATTCGCGACACGATAGCGGAATTTTATTCAGTGTGGAAGATTGTGCCGAGCCTGCGAACACTGCGTCCAGTTCGGAGAACAACTCACCAAAGTTTCATTGCAATCGGATGAATGATTTGTGAGCGCATAGTAGACAAACATATATACATTCATTAATATATATAGATTTTAATGTACATGACGATTTCAGTTTCGTTTACGAACAACATTTAAAGGGAGTTTTACTTCCAAGCCTTTCGTCTGCTTGCGTGTAAGCATGACGCGCAATTTGTAGTGCCAGCACTGCAACTGGTAGGCGTGCCTTGTCTCCCCCCCCCCTCCCCCCCTCGCCGGCTCCTCACCCATGGCCAGCCATTGCTTGCTTCCTCCTCTCCCCGCACTCCCCTCACAACTCAGCCGTCATACAGTTAACACACTGCATTTTCATTTGTCTTTGTTTGTTGTATGCACAAAATCTTTCAGGGAGCATCTATACGTTTTGACTTCCTTCCGATATATTTTCGATCCACCATACCGCCCAGCTATTCTTTGTTTTTATTAGCCCTAGTGTCATATTTTCTCGCTACAAGTGTCCTACTTTTTGCTTCATTCATCTCAAGAAGTTGGACTCATGATTAAAGTCGTCCTCTCTCGGGATGTGAAAACGCACCTGCGAGAAACTGACGATGTTACATCTTGGAGTTCAACATTCTACTATACTGCGGAACGTTTTTAGTGTTGTAACTAGTGTGCTACGAAAGTACACCGTTTCAATGCTGCGGCACAATGACAACCTATCAAAAGCGCGTCTTTTTGGTACAGTTTCCGTATTATATATCAAATAATGACTTTGTACATGATCAGCCAAAAATTTAAGACCACTGCCCATCGCGAAGATGGGTGCCGCCTAGTGGCGTTGCGGGCACTTGACGCGGTAACAAAAGAATGTAACGGAGCAGACTTGGACGGCGATCGCCCTAGCGAACATACGGGCTGGAAGTGGGGAAATCCATTGAGATAAGAGACTTTGACAAAGGGCAGATTATGACGTGCCGAGCCTGTGAACGAGTATCTCGAAAACGGCGAAGCTGGTTGAATGTTCGCGTGCTACTGTCGTGAGCATCAACGGAAAAAGGTAGAAGGACAGAGAAACTATCACTAGGCACTAAATGGTTGGCCGTCCACGACTCTTCACACAACGTGGGGTTCGGCGGCTTGTTTGCTCTGTAAAGTAGTATAGATGGTGTTCTCTGGCATCTCTGCCGAAAGAGCACAATGCTGATGAACGCACAAGTGTTTCGGAGCACACCGTTTATCGTACATTGTTGAACGTGGAGCTCCGCAGCAGACCACTCCTACGTGTTCACATGTTGACCCAACGACCTCATCAGTTATGATTGCAGTGGGCACGGGACAATCAGGATTCAACCATTGATCAATGCAAACAAGTCAGCTTTTCGGGTGAATCACATCTTTGCTATACTAGGTCGATGGTCTTCTCCACAATCGCCGTCATAGAGGTGAACGGCGCTGCAAACGTGCAGTGCGCCACGTCGCAGACTGGTGGGAGCAGAATTATGCTCTGGGAGACATTCTCCTGTGCTTGCTTGGAAACTGTGGTGGTAATCGAGGACACGCTCCTATTGCGAACTTGCACTTCTTCATGCTTAATCTCTTCCCCGACGGCGATGTCATCTTTCAGCAGTATAATTGTCGGTGTCTCGGAGCTAGAACCGTGCTACAGTGGTTTGAGAAGCATTACAGTGAACTGACGTTGACGTCTCGGCGACTAAATTTGCCTGATGTAAATCCTCTGGAACCTATCTGGGTCGGTATCTGGCGCTATCACAGCGTACGCGAAACAGCGGCCCGTTATGTAGGCGAATTACATGACCTATGCGTAGACATCTAATGCCACGTATCTCCCCAAACCTACCAACAAACTGTCTGATACCTGACCCACGCAAAATCAGTGATGTATTTCTTCCCAAAGACGGACAAGCAAGCTATTAAGCTGGTGGTCACAATGTTTTGGCTCCTCAATGCATGTACAGCAGTCTTTAGACAGTGTATTTATTATACGGAGGGTTGGCAACTGTGTTGAAACTGTAGCGCAGGTGATAGCGTTGTGGGCAATGAGCTGCGACAAGAAAGGTAGCAGATTCGCGTCCACTTACTACTGAGGTTTCGGCCACCTTTCGTTTTCTGAAAGATTCTGGCTCTTTCTTATTCATTAATGCAAAATATTATTTCAAAAGGCGATATTATTTATAATAAATAATGAATTTTCTGCAATTCTTGTTGCAAAAGCTAATGACTGGAACGTTTCCCCATTGGCCAGAAATCTTCACGTGATTGCCGGTCTATGTCAGTAGTTAAACACAAGTTACGCACTGGAAATTTCGCTATTGTGAAATGAAACTTCTTGGTTTATGAACTGGCCCATATTTGTATCTTGCCGGCAAATATCTTTTTCAATGACGGCGAGCAGCTACGGAAAAGAAAAGAATCTCCTCTTCCATTCCAACGAAATTAGGAAACGAATCTCGATCTAGAAATCTATGTGATAAAGTACATTATTTCAGGGTGTTGGTGGTCAGTGCAACATTGAGAATACGGACATTATGCATGCACATACTGACATTCGACAGTATATCTTAACTGTAGTAGTGAAGAAAATTTCTCCTCTCTGGTATAAAATGATATGTAGATAAGTAATGCGATCGCCCCACGCTCGGCGCCAAAATTGTAGTAAAGCGCGAATTACGCCATGAAATGACATGCAGGTGACCAATTACATTGCGCCATATTGGGAGATAATAACTGACATCAGTAATGAAGTGAATTAAAAAAAAAAAAGGTTGTGAGATAAGGGACTGATAAGCGAATGGAACAGATTGTTTAGACGAATAAAACATATTTCAGTAACTTTTACACAGAAAGCAAACCAAAAGCCCCTCTCTTCCCGAGGATAAGGTTCCTCTATAATAAAAAAACAGGAAAAGAATTAATACGGGAAAGAAAAGTGAAAAAAAATTAGTAAAATCAGTCAAAAGAAATCTTTCCCTATCAGAGACTGTTTTGGTAATCATTCTGACAGAAAGGTCCGCAAATTATATACCTCTTTCGCTGAGGTCAAAGATACATCTGTATTAGGATACGAACATGACTGACGAGCGAGATGCAGTGGTTAGCATACTGGACTCGCAGTCGGGAAACGACGGTTCAAGCTCGTGTCCAGCGATCCTGCTTTAAGGTTGTCGGTGATTTCCCTAAATCTCTTCAGGCAAACGTCGGGATGGTTCCTTTGAAAGGCGATTTCCTTCCCTATCCTTCCCTAATCCGAGCTTGTACTCCGTCTCTAATGAGCTCGTTGACAGGACGTTAAACGCTGATCTCCGCCTCCCCCACGAACATCATTAAACAGAATATGTAGCAGGGACCGATGACCTCAGCAGTTTGGTCCTATAGAACCTTATCACAAACAGAATATGTAGAATGAAAGAGACTAGATGTGAGCTAGTATTTTGGCCAAGGCTATGGCGAGCCATCCGTCTTGAGTAATGTATGCAATGGTGTGCAAAAAGAATCAACTCACGATTTAGATTTAAAGGAATTGTAAAGGCTAAGAGGCTAATTAAAAATAGCACTGTATTTCGAAACAGTTGAGATCATCTTCAATTTTTTGGTAACAGCATCCTGCTGTGACAGGATTGAAAAGCTTGTTGCATGAGTACTTCGAAGATAATGCTGAAGATACCAAATTCAAAGCGTGCAGTTGGCGGATAAGAAAGCATCTTTACACTTATTTAGAGATTCGTCGACGTTCTGAAGGCCGTGACAAACATTGTTCGTAATAGTAAAGAATGTAACGAACGAAGTATAGCACCATGTGTTAAAAAACATAATCGTACCCGTTTAAGGTTCTATAAATCCACCAGAAAGAATTAATAGCGTACATCACCTAAAGCCTTGCAGTCTGAGAATATTGAATTTGCAGCTACATATTATGACTTCTAGGGAACGGCATTCTCAGAAACAACAATGGAAAGTTGGGACTTAACGTCCCGTCGACGACGTGGTCATTAGAGATTCATCTCAAACTCGGGTAGGGCAAGCAAGGCTAAGGAAATCGGCTGTATCATTTGCAGAGGAACCACCCCAACTTTTGCCTCATGTGGTTTGGGAGAGATCAGAGAAAACCGCAGTCTAGATGGGCCGACGGGGATTTGAAAAGATAGCTAGCACTGAAGGATCAGGCGATAAACTGCTTGACGAAACTTTCAATATCTGTGAAAGATGGAACATTGAGCGTAAACTGCCCGGCAAACGAACTGAGGCAGTAGAGCAGCACTTCAACGGGCTTTGCGAGGTTGAGATGCCGACCGAGAGCCCGTGACTGTGCTCACATAACAATTCTCTATCCGATGACAAACACTTATTCGTAACTAGATATTTTGTCTCGAGGAATAAAGTTTACTACAGACGCCTACATTCAAATACAACCTTTTCTCTATATATGCTGTCTGTGATGAAGATCTTAATGAGGAAGCATTTGAAATTACAGTATCAGTAACATTGTCTCATGACATTTTGATCAACTTCTCTTACCGTATAAAAATATGTCTCAAAAATTTCGTATTTCGGGCAGTACTTGGACGTTAAAGATTGGCAATCTGTAGTCACATAGATGGTTGCTACTCTGTCAGCAGATATAGCAATGCTATGTAGTTGGTGAGTTGCTAGCGTTTTGGGTTAGCATGCAGGAGGTCGAGGGTTCGATTCTGGGTCGAGGCTTTTTTTTTATTTGCTAAAAGTAGCCCGCGTGGTACGGTATCTGGCGTCGAATTCGTCATACAGAGACTATAGTGGTACTTCTACAAAAGAAGTTACGTACCACAAATACAGAAATAAAAGTAAAGTCGTTTTCATTGCTCAGCTTTTAAGAAAGCCTTTCGTACGTCGTAAATGCGAATTGTTTCCCTCGCCGCATCTACTAGATTCCATATCTATTCTCTGTATTCCCTCCCCCCCCCCCCCCCTCCCGAATGGTGTCATCGAAATTATTTGCAAAGCACGTTGCTAGCCCTATTGGTGACGTAAGGCACTAACGGACGTGCCGTCGATAAAATACGGACCACTGAGTTTGGCTCAAAATGGCTCTGGGCACTATGCGACTTAACTTCTGAGGTCATCAGTCGCCTAGAACTTAGAACAAATTGAACCTAACTAACCTAAGGACATCACACACATCCATGCCCGAGGCAGGATTCGAACTTGCGACCGTAGCGGTCACCCGGTTCCAGACTGTAGCGCCTAGAACCGCACGGCCACTGAGTTTGTTCCCATGATGCCACATCATACGTTACCTGACCAAGGACGCTGATGGTCAACTTGCCGTAACCAGTGGGGGCTATCTGCACTCTGAATGCATGCTATGCCGGTTAACGTTACCATAGTTTGTGAATGTAAACTCATCGGAAAATAGTACCTCGGCAAAGAACCTGGGGGTCGTTTACATTTGTTGACGTACCATTTCACAAAACACTAACCGGTTATGGAAATCGGCGCAATGAAGTTCTTGACGCAGTGATACGTGGTGTGGATGATACTTACAACGATGCGGTATTGTGACAGTACTACCTATGGGCATACCGGAATCGCGGTGTAATTGCCTGTCGCTTATCCACGGGTTGTGGTGCACTACCGCTAGTACAGCTATTTCATTAGCTTCTCCTGTAACACGTTTGCTTCGTTTCTTTTTGCCGGGATGTACGCTGCCATCGGTCATTAAAACGTTCACAACCTTGTAAAAGAACGAACGATAGCGAGCTTTCTCTGAAAAACACTCGGCATACAAGGGAACAGCAGCCTCAGTGTTTCTCCTATATTCTCCGTAAATCAGGATTATTTCAATCCCCTTGCACGTCTGTTCTCCAAATGAGAGGTAGTGTGCAGGCGATAAACATTGCGCAAGTATTGTAATGTGTATAGCCGGATGTGTTCTACGTCTGCCCAATACGTGAGCTCCGGTCGTACTGTACTGCCTGTTATGTGTCGTAGTTCGCTACATGACCATGGTGGCACGTAGAATAGTCCCCTGTTCGATACGTCAGAGGAATACAACATAGCTAACGGAGTTTCCAACTAGACGTTATGAAATATTGGTCTGTCCTACCCTCGCAACATGGAGGTGAGGTCCCACGTGCCTTTGGATATTCAAGAGCCATTAAGTAGCATGTTGTAAATTACGATTGTGTACTCATTTCTATTCCTCCGATTGCAGAGCCATCTTTGGGGAAACGAAGAAACTTTCAGACAAAAAGTATTTAGATATTGCCGTGGAATCGTAATCTGCAATAAAAAACGGGGGTTCCCATTGATGATTTCGAAGTTATCTCCCACCCACGCACTGTGTGGGGTGGCAGGTCGAGTGCGGTATCGTTGGATGTCCCCCTCCGAGACAAATGGGAATTATAACTTTTTTTTTTTATCCGATGTGTAGTTTGCGAGACATTTCAACGTCTTCAGTTAAATTGAACACCCTGTGTATATAAATCAGGTAAAAGAAGTTCAGGAAAATGTCATGAGACAATATTACTGATAATTTTAAGTGCTTCGTTATTAATATCTTCATCACAGACAGCAGATATGGAAAAAAAGATTTTATTGCTATGTATACTTAATTCCTCAAGTCAAGGTATCTAGTGACGAATAAGTGTTGTATATCATCGGATATAGAATTGTTATGTAAGTCCAGCTACGGGCTCTCTAACAGCCGCCCCTCCTTGCAAAGCTCTCTACTGCCTTCATTCATCTGTTGAGCACTTTATGCTGAATGGCTCGTCTTTCACAGATATTGGAAGTTTCGGCAAGTACTTTACCGCATGATCCTCTGAAGTTAGCTGTCTCTTCAAATACCCGTCAGCCCACCTAGATCGAGGTTTTCTCTGATCTTCCTCAAATCACTTGAGACAAATGCCGGTATAGTTCCTTTGCAAAGGATACAGCCAATTTCCTTAGCCTTGCTTCCCCTACCGAGTCAATCTCTAATGACCTCGTCGTCGACGGGACGTTAAACTCTAATCTTGCATCATTGTTCCTGACAGCGCCGTTCCCTAGAAACCGTAATATGTAGTTGCTAGGACTACAAGGCCTTAGGTGATGTATGCTATTAATTATTTCTGGTGGGTTATATTGAACCTAAAGCGGGTACGATTATGTTTTTAATATTTACTACTACACTTTATTATATTCCTTACCACTAAGACCAATGTTTATCATAGCCTTAAGAACGTCGACGAATCTCTAAATAAGTGTGTAGATGGTTTCTTGTCTGCCAACCGAACGTTTTGAATTTGGTATATTTAGCATTATCTTCGAGGTACTCATGAAACAAGGTTTTAAACCCTGACATCGCAGGATACTATTACCAAGAAAAAGTTATAGATGATCTCAACTGTTTCGAAATACAGGACTGTTTCTTAATTAGCCTCTTAGTCTTTACAATGCCTTTAAAGACTAAATCGAAATCGTGACTTGATTCTTTTTTCATGCCATTGCATACGCCATTAATGACGGATGCTTTTTTTTTTTGTCTGAAGTGTATTTCACGAGATATTTCAATGTCTTCAGTTAAAATGAATACTCAGTGTGTGCAAATATACTTTTCACAGCTCCTTCTAAGTCAATGGATAGATTTCAACCAAAATTGTACACATACCACTTATTGTTTGGAAAGAAGTACTGTGGGGGTAAGAAGCGCCTCCCATCTTTATGAGGGTAGTAGTGAAAACAGGGTGACATAGGACGAGATGGACCAAGAGACGGGGTGGACAGACAGGGAGGGGGTAATGGGGTAATGGAGAGGATCAAGTAGAGCGCGTGGAGGAGCAGGTGGGGATAGAAAGGGACAGGAGGAGATGGACAGAGAGAGAGAGAGGAGGAGGAGGAGGAGATGGACAGAGAGGAGGGGCGAGGAAAGATTGGCAGAGAGAGGAATAGGAGTAGATGTACAGAGACAGGAGGAAGAAGCTTGGCAGGGAAAGGGGGATGTGGAAGAGGGAAAGGTTGTGAGGCGACAGGTGGAAAGGAGACAGCACGTGGAGGAGAATGAGAAACGAAAGGTGTTCGGTGACTTAGGAGAGAGATTAAAATTTTTCCTGTTTATTTTGGTGTATCCATTTGTAAAATCTACCATCATGTAGGCAACTGCCGTGGCTGCTTTCCTGTGAGTGTGTGTGTATGTGTGTGTGTATGTGTGTGTGTGTGTGTGAGAGAGAGAGAGAGAGAGAGAGAGAGAGAGTTGCGGTGGAGAGGCGGGGGGTGTTGGGCACAAATTGACATATCAGCCCATCTCTGTAACACTTGGCACACATCTCACTTGCAACCTGGAAAACAATTACGATGACCGTTAGACCCACAGAGATCTCCTGGGGCTGAGAATGAGCAATGTAGTGAGCCAGTTTATTGTATCAACATATTCCGGGACCAAAGTTAATGCCACATGACTGAATACCACAGATAAATGTAACATCGGCTCTAGAGTCAAAACAGCAAAGAATCAGATGTACACTTGTGGAAAATATGTAACAGCCAGATACACAGGCAAAGATGCAGGTAAAGTGTTAGTATATTATAAAAATACGTATATCCATGTGTTTTTCACATAGGCTCCTAAACAACTGCATTGATTTCCACCAAACTTGCTACATACAGTCGGAGAATAAAGTCTACGTACATCCCCATTTCGTAGCATGTTGCGTACAGTCTGGATGCACAGAGGTAGACGTGCAACTCTGTGCCTGCGTCCACGTCCACAATACATAAATCAAGGTCTTCAGAGCGGTATCGCGCATGGTAAGCGTGATAGATGCAACAGTGTTTGTTTACTGTGGTACGGAAGTCAACACACAATTCCAGTCTGTCTCGTTTGTTGCAAGAGAGACTTTGCAGTGAACACAGTGCAAGTGGTCTGGTTTGTTGATATAATAGACGTGTATTGCAATACGTAATTCGATAACATGGATTCAAAAGAACCGAAATACCACTGGAGGTGAGGAAAAATATTATTGAGCTCAGTAAAAAGGGCTTTTCACTGAGAACTCAGTAAAATGGGATTTTCACTGAGAGCTCAGTAAAAAAGGCTTTTCACTGTAGAACATGGGGGAAATTGTTAGAAGGAGCAATGCAAGTGTCTATATCGTAATAAGAAATTACAGGATTCGAGGAAGTGTAGAAAACAAATCTAGATGTGGACGACCACCAAAATTAGCTAACAGGGAGCGTCGACACATCATTAGAAAAGTGAATGCGGATCCCAGAATTACAGCTACAGAGCTTGCATTGGATGTCGCAAATACTAGTGGAAATAATGTTCATCCCATAACAGTACGAAGACTGCTGCACAATCATGGATTTGAAAGTAGAACAGCAAGGAAGAAATCGTTCATAAGCAGGGTAAATGAACCGAAGCGCGTAGAATTTGAAACTCTGCACCGAAATAAAACTTTCACATTTTGGAATACAGTACTTTTCACGGATGAGAGTAGTTTAACATCTTCCAGTGTGATGGACATTAGAAGGTGTGGCGAAAAAGGAATGAAAGTTGGAAGAAGGGAAATCTTGTCCCATCAGTGATGTACGGTGGTGGAAATATTCCTGTGTAGGGTTGCGTATCTGGAGCTGGAGTTGGTAATTTAGTATTTATTGAAGGTATTATGAGTAAATGGAAGCATCTCACCATCTTAAAGGAGAATCTGAAGCAATCTGCGGAGAAACTAGGACTAAGAACAGACTGGGTGATTCAGCAAGACAATGTCCCCAAGTATATAATCATTGTCGTAAAATAATGGCTACTTTACAACGTAACAAAACAGTTGCATTCACTTCCCCAGTCACCAGACATTAACGTAATGGAATATCTTTGGGGAGAACTAAAATGCGTGGATAAAAAAATACAACATCAAAAGCAAAGATGATTTAAAAGCAGCCTTAGTGAAAGAGTGGAATAACTTTACACCTGTGTACAAAAAAAAAAAAAAAAAAAAAAAAAAATCGTGGAATCTATGCCTCGATGTTTGGAAGCTGTGATCAAAGCAGATGGTGGCAATACAAAATATTAAATTGGGCCTGAAAGTGAAGAACATCACAGTGTATGTTTACTTTTGTTTCATTTGTATTCTCAAGATGCCAGTAAACGGAATTATTATTAATTATGCAGAGTATATGTTGTTTTTCGTTCCTAACATGTCTGTTTATGTCACAGAAAGTGAATACATAATATTTTCTTCATTGATTTTGACTTCAAGTGTTATTTTTAGGGTGTATGTAGAATTTAGTGTCCAACTGTATATCACCTGTTGCGTGAAAAGCACTGCTGGGGTGAGAAACACCTCACATTGGGGAGGAGGTAGTAGTTATCGTAAATATCTTTAGTTACGGTTTTTGATATCATATTTGTTACATAAGTGTGGGATATGTCTTTTGAATTATCTTTGTTATTTTTAGGTGCGCGTATTATGGTTGGTTACGTGTATCTGCAATGTGCACTTGCGCTATATTATTTAAAGGACTGACTGTTAGTGCCATTATTTATTTTTGATTATGATATAAAAAGACAATTACACGATAATTGCAGGCCAAATGCACACAACAGTCAATCCGCTAAGCATTTTGCTATCCCACCGACTGTGAAATTTTCATATATATGCTTATCAGTAGTTAAGTACGGACACTTCTAACTGTGTAATGAGGAGAGTAAATTACAAAGATGCTACACTTTTAACTGAAGATCCAAGAACTTTCGTACAATACAATGTCGTGAAATCGAGAAAGTAACGTCTCCTTTCTCCGCTATCGACATGAGATAAGCAAGAGCTCTTTTTTTAAAATTATGTTCCCTTACGAGAAGCTGTGGACAACTGAGCTCTGGCTGTGTAAAAAACAAGACGGCAAGAGCGTATCTGACTGTTACTGATACTAAACTATTAATCTTATCTCCCACGAAACATGGATGTGTGTGATGTCCTTAGGTTAGTTAGGTTTAAGTAGTTCTAAGTTCTAGGGGACTGATGACCTCAGACGTTAAGTCCCATAGTGCTCAGAGCCATTTTCTTTTCTCCCACGAAAAGTGAGCAACAATTCTGTAAATAGACCAATAAGTCCTTTTGGGACAGTATGGGTAACATAGAAAATGGACAAAGAGAAGGGGCTGGACGGGTGGGCAGGCAGAGAGGGAGGAGGAGATTGACTAAGAGAGTGGGAGGAGGAGATGGACAGAAAGGGGGGAGTGAGGGAGATGGGCAAGAGAGGGAGTGGAAGGGGTGAACAGAGAGAGGGAGAGCAGGAGATGGAGAGAGATTGGGGAGGGAAGGAGATGAACACAGAAAGGGGAGGGGGAGATAAAAACATAGGGAGAGGAAGTAGGAGGCAGCCAGAGAGAGGGGGAGGAGGAGAAGACAGACAGTTATATGGGCAGTGGAAGAGATAGACAGTGATATGGAGGGAGACAGAGGTGGACAGAGAGGGGGAAGAAGGAGATGGACAGATGAATGGAAGAGCAGGAGGCGGACTGAGAGAGGGTGGAGCAGGAGATGGCCTGAGGGAAGGAGAGTACGAAATGGAAAGATGGGGAGGGGGATAAAAGGAAATGGGTGGAAACATTGGATAAGAAGACATGAACAGAGAGAGAATGGAGGAGGAGATGGGCAGAGTGAAGGAGGAGGTGGAGAAGGGCAGAGTGAGGGAGGAGGTGGAGATAGATAGAGAAAGGGACAGAGAGAGGGCGGGACGGAAGAGATGGGCAAAGAGAAAGGGGAAGAGGTGGAGATGTGTGCAGTATATGCGACATTCACATATGCAGGCTACTCTGAGGGTATAAAACTAGTGTTTAAATGAAATACTTACATTATAGAAGGAGTCAGGAGTGGTTATACCGTTTGGAAATACTATCCATCGGAGAATGATGGCACGAACATTCACTGGCGGGAGAGAGTAACAGAAAGTTGAAAAATATTGTCCACCGGAACTCTAAGCAACATGCCATTACTTTTCTCTAGAACGTGCTTGAAAACCCCAAGACATGTCTTTCAACGTATAAACCATGAATTCTCTTCAGCCTCTTACCTATCTATCCCACAGAAGTCGTACAGATGGAAATAACAGCTCTCACAGAGGCAAGGTATTCATTCTCCCCTTGCTCCATCCGCGAATGGAAGAGGAACCAACTTTAACGAATGGTTCAGTAAAAAGTACCCTCTTCCGTGCTGCTTACTCTGATCCGCAGCGTGTAGATGTATAAGGTGTGCAGAAAATGAAAGAGCCCGAACTATAGATTTTTCTAAAATAACCCCCCCCCCCCCCATGAACCATGGACCTTGCCTCAGCGATACAGATAGCCGTACCATAGGTGCAACCACAACGGAGGGGTATCTGTTGAGAAGCCAGACAAACGTGTGGTTCCTGAAGAGGGGCAGCAGCCTTTTCAGTAGTTGCAGGGGCAACAGTCTGGCTGATTGACTGATCTGGCCGTGTAACACTAACCAAAACGGTCTTGCTGTTGTGGTACTGCGAACGGCTGAAAGCAAGGGGAAACTACAGCTGTCATTTTTCCCGAGGGCATGCAGCATTACTGTATCGTTAAATGATGATGGCGTCCTCTTGGGTAAAATATTCCGGAGGTAAAATAGTCCCCCATTCGGATCTCCGGGAGGGGACTACTCAAGAGGACGTCGTTATCAGGAGAAAGGAAACTGGCGTTCTACGGATCGGAGCGTGGAATGTCAGATTCCTTAATCGGGCAGGTATGTTAAAATTTAAAAAGGGAAATGGATAGGTTGAAGTTAGATATATGGGAATTAGTGAAGTTCGGTGGCAGGAGGAACAAGACTTTTGGTCAGGTGAATACAGGGTTATAAATACAAAATCAGATAGGGGTAATGCAGGAGTAACTTTAATAATGAATAGGAAAATAGGAGTGCGGGTAAGCTACTACAAACAGCATAATGAACGCATTATTGTGGCCAAAATAGACACGAAGCCCACGCCTACTACAGTAGTACAAGTTTATATGCCATCTAGCTCTGCAGATGATGAATAAATTGATGAAATGTATGGTGAGACAAAAGAAATTATTCAGGTAGTGAAGGGAGACGAAAATTTAATAGTCATGGGTGACTGGAATTTGACAGTAGGAAAAGGAAGAGAAGGAAACGTAGTAGGTGAATATGGATTGGAGCTAAGAAATGAAAGAGGAAGCCGCCTGGTAGAATTTTGCACAGAGCATAACTTAATCATCGCTAACACTTGGTTCAAGAATCATGAAAGAAGGTTGTATACATGGAAGAACCCTGGAGATACTAGAAGGTTTCAGATAGATTATATAATGGTAAGACAGAGATGTAGGAACCAGGTTTTAAATTGTAAGACATTTCCACGGGCAGATGTGGACTCTGACCATAATCTATTGGCTATGAAGTCAGATTAAAATGAAGAAACTGCAAAAAGGTGGGAATTTAAGGAGATGGGACCTGGATAAACTGAAAAAAACCAGAGGTTGTGCAGAGTTTCAGGGTGAGCATAAGGGAACAATTGACAGGAATGGGGGAATGAAATACAGTAGAAGAAGAATGGGTAGCTTTGAGGGAGAAAGTATTGAAGGCAGCAGAGGATCAAGTAGGTAAAGAGACGAGGGCTAGTAGAAATCCATGGGTAACAGAAGAAATATTGAACTTAATTGATGAAAGGAGAAAATATAAAAATGCAGTAAATGAAGCCGGCGAAAGGAATACAAACGTCTCAAAAATGAGATCGTCAGGAAGTGCAAAATGTGTAAGCAGGGATGGCTAGAGGACAAATGTAAGGGTGTAGAGGCTTATCTCACTAGGGGTAAGATAGATATTGCCTACAGGAAAATTAAAGAGACCTTTGGAGAAAAGAGAACCACTTGCATGAATATCAAGAGCTCAGATAGAAACCCAGTTCTAAGCAAACAAGGGAAAGCAGAAAGGTGGAAGGAGTATATAGAGGGTCTATACACGGGCGATGGTCATGAGAACAATATTATGGAAAAGAAAGAGGATGTAGATGAAGATGAAATGGGAGATACGATACTGCGTGAAGAGTACGACAGAGCACTGAAAGACCTAAGTCGAAACAAGGCTCCAGGAGTAGACAACATTCCATTAGAACTACTGATAGCCTTGGGAGAGCCAGTCCTGACAAAACTCTACCATCTGGTGAGCAAGATGTATGAGACAGGCGAAATTCCGTCAGACCTCAAGAAGAATATAATAATTCCAATCCCAAAGAAAGCAGGTGTTGACAGATGTGAAAATTACCGAACTATCGATTTAATAAGTCACAGCTGCAAAATACTAACGCGAATTCTTTAGAGACGAATGGAAAAACTGGTAGAAGCCGACCTCGGGGAAGATCAGTTTGGATTCCGTAGAAATGTTGGAACACGTGAGGCAATACTGACCCTACGACTTATCTTAGAAGAAAGATTAAGGAAAAGCAAGCCTACGTTTCTAACATTTGTAGACTTAGAGAAAGCTTCTGACAATGTTGACTGGAATACTCTATTTCAAACTTTGAAGGTGGCAGGGGTCAAATACAGGGAGCTAAAGGCTATTTACAATTTGTACAGAAACCAGGTGGCAGTTATAAGAGTCGACGGACATGAAAGGGAAGCAGTGGTTGGGAAGGGAGTGAGACAGAATTGTAGCCTCTCCCCGATGCTATTCAATCTCTATATTGAGCAAGCAGTAAAGGAAACACAAGAAAAATTCGGAGTAGGTATTAAAATCCATGGAGAAGAAATAAAAATTTTGAGGTTCGCCGATGACATTGTAATTCTGTCAGAGACAGCAAAGGACTTGGAAGAGCAGTTGAACCGAATGGACAGTGTCTTGAAAGGAGGGCATAAGATGAACATCAACAAAAGCAAAACGAGGATAATGGAATGTAGTCGAATTAAATTGGGTGATGCTGAGGGAATTAGATTAGGAAATGAGACACTTAAAGTATTAAAGGAGTTTTGCTGTTTGGGGAGCAAAATAACTGATGATGGTCGAAGTAGAGGGGATATAAAATGTAGACTGGCAATGGCAAGGAAAGCGTTTCTGAATAAGAGAAATTTGTTAACATCGAGTATTGATTTAAGTGTCAGGAAGTCGTTTCTGAAAGTATTTGTATGGAGTGTAGCCATGTGTGGAAGTGAAACGTGGACGATAAATAGTTTAGACAAGAAGAGAATAGAAGCTTTCGAAATGTGGTGCTACAGAAGAATGCAGAAGAATGCTGAAGATTATATGGGTAGATCACATAACTAATGAGGAGGTATTGAATAGAACTGGGGAGAAGAGGAGTTTGTGGCACAACTTGACTAGAAGAAGGGATCGGTTGGTAGGACATGTTCTGAGGCATCAAGGGATCACCAATTTAGAACTGGAGAGCAGGGTGGAGGGCAAAAACCGTAGAGAGAGACCAAGAGATGAATACACTAAGCAGATTCAGAAGGATGTAGGCTGCAGTAGGTACTGGGAGATGAAGAAGCTTGCACAGGATAGAGTAGCATGGAGAGCTGCATCAAACCAGTCTCAGGACTGAAGACCACAACAACAACAACGTAAGGATTCATTTTGTGCATTCGAGAACAAAGAAAATCTCATTCAAGTAAGAGAAGATTTTAGAATTTAAAACAAATACGTCTAAGTAGCTGTTTACATTTTCACGGGGATGTTCGAACTTATGCACTTCTCTTAAAAATACCTGTTCACTTGTATTTTGTCTCGCAGGACAGTATTAGATGTTATTTCGCTTTTTCTGATATCACTCAGCTTTTAAAAAAATTAGTTTTTGTGTTTTTGTTCTGGACGTAAGAAAATTGCCTTACTAGTTAATAAAGGGCTCATAAGAAACAGTTTGGTTTTGTATTGGATTAAAATGTACCTTGGGTGGAGGACAGTATTTGCATTTTGAAATGATGCAGGGACAATTATATGTTTTATGTATGGAAAAATTGAAGAAAAATAGTTAAAATTATATGTCCCTTCACCAAAGTATTTAAAATGAAATACACAATTTTTAAAGTTGTTGTTACATATTTCTATAGTGGTGTTGGTGGTAGGGACACCATTAAAGCCTGACTGAGTGACTGATGTTGGCGTGCGCAGGACAGATTGCGTATTACTGTCTCCCGGCAGTCGTAGAATGAGCGGTCAATTAGCAATCACATTCTTTATTCAGTAAGACACTCGTACGGATGTTATTGGCGGCGACTCGGTGACGTGCGAAGATCCCCAGACTGATGACGTTTGTTTAGACAGCATGCCCGTGGCAGTGCGACGGCACAGGGCAGAAGTGCTGTCTCAGCGAAGTGGCAGTGGGGACTGAGGTCTTGCACCATTCTACACTCCTGGAAATTGAAATAAGAACACCGTGAATTCATTGTCCCAGGAAGGGGAAACTTTATTGACACATTCCTGGGGTCAGATACATCACATGATCACACTGACAGAACCACAGGCACATAAACACAGGCAACAGAGCATGCACAATGTCGGCACTAGTACAGTGTATATCCACCTTTCGCAGCAATGCAGGCTGCTATTCTCCCATGGAGACGATCGTAGAGATGCTGGATGTAGTCCTGTGGAACGGCTTGCCATGCCATTTCCACCTGGCGCCTCAGTTGGACCAGCGTTCGTGCTGGACGTGCAGACCGCGTGAGACGACGCTTCATCCAGTCCCAAACATGCTCAATGGGGGACAGATCCGGAGATCTTGCTGGCCAGGGTAGTTGACTTACACCTTCTAGAGCACGTTGGGTGGCACGGGATACATGCGGACGTGCATTGTCCTGTTGGAACAGCAAGTTCCCTTGCCGGTCTAGGAATGGTAGAACGATGGGTTCGATGACGGTTTGGATGTACCGTGCACTATTCAGTGTCCCCTCGACGATCACCAGTGGTGTACGGCCAGTGTAGGAGATCGCTCCCCATACCATGATGCCGGGTGTTGGCCCTGTGTGCCTCGGTCGTATGCAGTCCTGATTGTGGCGCTCACCTGCACGGCGCCAAACACGCATACGACCATCATTGGCACCAAGGCAGAAGCGACTCTCATCGCTGAAGACGACACGTCTCCATTCGTCCCTCCATTCACGCCTGTCGCGACACCACTGGAGGCGGGCTGCACGATGTTGGGGCGTGAGCGGAAGACGGCCTAACGGTGTGCGGGACCGTAGCCCAGCCTCATGGAGACGGTTGCGAATGGTCCTCGCCGATACCCCAGGAGCAACAGTGTCCCTAATTTGCTGGGAAGTGGCGGTGCGGTCCCCTACGGCACTGCGTAGGATCCTACGGTCTTGGCGTGCATCCGTGCGTCGTTGCGGTCCGGTCCCAGGTCGACGGGCACGTGCACCTTCCGTCGACCACTAGCGACAACATCGATGTACTGTGGAGACCTCACGCCCCACGTGTTGAGCAATTCGGCGGTACGTCCACCCGGCCTCCCGCATGCCCACTATACGCCCTCGCTCAAAGTCCGTCAACTGCACATACGGTTCACGTCCACGCTGTCGCGGCATGCTACCAGTGTTAAAGACTGCGATGGAGCTCTGTATGCCACGGCAAACTGGCTGACACTGACGGCGGCGGTGCACAAATGCTGCGCAGCTAGCGCCATTCGACGGCCAACACCGCGGTTCCTGGTGTGTCCGCTGTGCCGTGCGTGTGATCATTGCTTGTACAGCCCTCTCGCAGTGTCCGGAGCAAGTATGGTGGGTCTGACACACCGGTTTCAATGTGTTCTTTTTTCCATTTCCAGGAGTGTATTTCAGCAGTACTCCACTCCTAGTAGCAGGATTTTATAGGCAGCTAACTTTTCCGCCTCGCCATAGGTTGTGCAGTTTGGATGAAGGGATACTGCAGTAACATTTCACTTTTTGCCTCAACTGGGAGCAGAGCTGCCGTGCAGTGGTGTGATGTAATGTGTGTGTATGTGAGGGGAAAGGAGGAGGGGTGGCTATGTAAGAGGCTGTGTCAGCAACGTTTTGTTCACCTGGGAGTGGGGTGGTTTGCAGAGAAGTGTGACTGGAATTGCTGTCTGGCCTTTCTGATTTGTATTTGCTGCCATTTTCCTAAACCACTTCTGACATTTGCTGACGCACTACTCTTAACAATCCTACGTTCAGTCTTACCCACACTTGTGTACAAAACTTAAGGATGAAAGTAACTTTTTCCTGCTAACTAACATAGCCCGATGAAACTTGGTCCAACATAGAAAGAACTTCTGCAGTATAGTACAAGAGATAACTGAAAGAAATACGTAATGAGACCAACAGAAATGACAATTTTGTTCAGATTCAAAGACAATAAATTACACTGAGGTGACCACGATTTATGATGGTGCCCTGGACATTAGAAAAGGCAGGGTGTGGTGATTCTTAATAGGGGTGTGATCACCACAGAGGGCAATGCACGTTATGCAACGTGCTCCCGTGCTGACCACAGAGTTGTAAAGGCGTTCTCGTGGTCAGGCGTTCCATTCCTCCACCAGTACGGTTGACAGCTGCTGGACGGTTGTTGGTATATGTGGACGTGCTGCAGCACATCCCACATGTGCACGTTGGGATTTAAGTCGAGGCAACTAGCAGGCCAGTCCACCTACCAAATATCCTCTCGTTCCAACACAACTTTCGTCCACTCCTCCCCCGTCCCCCTTCTGTTCGCCGTGTCACTGTGGAGCATGAGATTTCGTGCTTTGGGATTCCACTAAATGTGGTTGCAATTGCACCAGCTGTTTGACGTGGGTCCCTTCTTGCCCGTTGCACGATGTAGCGGTCGTCTGCTGCTGTAGTTGACCGTGGTCGCCCACCTCCTCTCCTCTGGACAGCAGTGCCTGTGGTTCGGAACGCTACCCGTGCACGTGAAACAGTTCTGTGGATTATAGCAAACTCCTGGGCTATACTAGCCACACTTGGTCTTTCTTCCAGTTTCCCAACTATTCTTTCCCCTGTGAAGTCATCCAAGTGTTGGCTCCTGGCCATGTTGTATTGAAGAACGCCATCCCAGTGCACTGTAACTGCTCGCTGATTGACACACGATGTCTTATCCAGTTGCATCGACTGCCTTTTGTTGCTGGGCCAGCCCCTTTTGGCGCTACAGTCACGCTGACGTCGCGCTATGTGACGTCCAGCTTTCTGTACACGACTGGGAGACCTCTGGCAACGTGCTCCCGCACTTTCATTTACTTCCTCCTAGTTGTTAATATGTTTTATTACTTTATCTTTGTCGTTCTTAAGTTTTGCAGAGCAGTGTAGTTTTTTTTTGCAGTCTGAGAAGCAGAATTCCACCTGTGCGGAGTGTCACGGGTCAATTCTGGACGATTCTTGATGGCCCCGAGTGAGCTAAAGACCGACGCGAGGCGTCAACTGCTCAAGTAGCTGCTTCCCGTGCCAATGACACTGAGGCCGGCGTGTGCAGCGGGGCTTCACGCTTCCAAGTGACTCGTGTCGCTGACGGTCACCTCGTATAAACGAATGTTCTCACTTAGTCTCCGGGTCTGAGTCGATTTCGCCTACACACTTTTCCAGTCTTTCAGATTGTACATGAACAATGACTAGGCTTGCCAACTTTCTTAGAGACAAATGACATATCTTATTTCAAGGAGAGGTAAATAAAAAGTATAATTCTAAAAACTGAAGCATTTACTTAAAGCGAATGTATCATATATTTGGCATTAAATATGAATTTCTGGTTACGTTTAAGAGTTTAATAACTGGTCCTACATTATAAATTTATCTTGTAATTATGAAAAATACTATTTTTTTTAAAATGCGTTGAAGCTCTGTCTCTCTCTCTCTCTCTCTCTCTCTCTCTTTCCGCTGATTTGTACCCATCACCATATTTGTCTTTCGATAAATGCTGACGTAACGTGAACGTGAACATTTATTTAGTGACTTTATCCCTTGTTTTTTTGAGCATATGCTGTCACTTGTCGGTTGTATTTCTTTCGTTAGGTAGACCCGTCATCATTCGTTAATATTCTTCGGACTTCTTTAATTAATATAGTTTAAGAATATGAATTATCCTTGCAGACACTGTATATCACATTGAATTTATCTCGAGGGTCACGTTTCAACCGGTCAATATGATTTCTTCCATTCCCACGCCACTGAGCGTTTCGGAATTTTGATCCAGACACAAAGTTCACTATCAGCTACACGCCTATTCGTAGATATGGACGAAACACTGAACAAAAAGCTACTTAGTGGCACTCAATAAGAGGCAAATAACAGTGACGACAGGTGATAATAGAGTGCAGTCAACGATAATGATTAAATAATGCCAAAAGTGAATTCGGCGCGGTTCAGGTGACTCCAGTTGCCGTTCCCAGCTGTCCAGATGGGTGCGAACATGGTTACAGAATGTTTACAGTGAAGGCTTGTGATAGGTTTAACTGTGAAACTGAACTACCAATCTGTAAGTGTGATCATGCGCGTGAAATACTATATGTACCTGCAACTCTTCAAAGGCTGTGAAATGTAAACAAGTTTGCATGCATGGGTATGATCTGCACATACCGATAACGTAATTTTCTGTATAATATATTAACCATTCGTACAAATACACTAAAGAGCCAAAGAAACTGGTAGACCTGCCTAATATCGCATAGGTCCCCCGAGAGAAAGCAGAACGGCCGCAACACGACGTGGCATGGGCTAGAGTGACTAGACTAATGTCTGAAGTAGTGCTGGAGGGAACTGACACCATGAATTCTGCAGGGCTGCCCATAAATCCTTAAGAGTACGAGGGGGTGGGGATCTCTTCTGAACGGCACGTTGCAATGCATCCCAGATATGCTCAATAATGTTCATGTTTGGGGAGTTTCGTGGACAGCGGAAGGGTTTAAACTCTGACGAGTGTTTCTGGAGTCACTCTGTAGCAATTCTGGGCGTGTGGAGTTTCGTATTGTCCTGCTGAAATTGTCCAAGTCTGTCGTAATGCACAATGGACTAGAATGGATGCAGGTGATCATACAGGATGCTTACGTACGTGTCACTTTTCAGAGTCGTATCTAGACGTATGAGGTTTCCCATATCACTCCAAATGCACACGCCGCCGCACACAATTACGGTGCCTCCATTACCTTGAACAGTCCCCTGCTGACATACCTGTATGTTACCATACCCGTACACGTCCATCTGCTCGATAGAATTTGAAACGAGACTTGTCCGACCAGGCAACAGCCCAATGCCGATGTTGACGGGCCCAGGCGAGGCGTAAAGCTTTCTTGCCGTGCAGTCATCAAGAGTACACGAGTGGGGCTTCGGCTCTGAAAGTCCGTATCGATGATGTTTCGTTGAATGGTTCGCATGCTGACATTCTTGATGGCACAGCGTTGAAATCTGCAGCAGTCTGCGGAAGGATTGCAGTTCTGTCACACTGAACGATTCTCTTCAGTCGTCGTTGGCCCTGTTCTTGCAGGATCTTTTTTCCGGCTGCAGCGATGTCGGAGATTTGATGTTTTACTGGATTCCTGATATTCACGGTACACTCGTGAATTGGTCGTACAGGAAAACCCCCACTTCATTGATACCTCGAAGATGCTGTGTGCCATCGCTCGTGCACCGGCTATAACACCACGTTCAAACTCACTTAAATCTTAATAACCTGCCATTGTACCAGCATTAACCGATCTAACAACTACGCAAGACACTTGTTGTTTTCTATAGGCGTTGCCTGTTTGCATATCTCTGTATTTAAATAGGCTTGCCTATACCGGTTTCTTTAGTGCCTCAGTGTAAATAGCTGAATAAGTGTTTATGATTTTTAATTAAGCAGTAAAGTGGAATACAGTCATTAAAATTTGGTAATGTTCTTTTCTTCTTCGTGTACCTCTAAGGGAACCTCTACGCTCAATGTTGTACCCCCAACGATGCTTCAAATTAATTAATTACAAATTAATTGCGTCTGGAACAACTTTATCCACAGAACTGTATTAATAAGTTTTAGCCCAAATGACGAAAAGAAGAACTAGTCCATTCAGAACAAAAGAATATGCATCGTGTTTGTTTGAACTGTGGGGTAGCCACTGAGATGCCTTCACATAGCACCGGTGGCACGGCTACCTCCGGATTCCGGAGGTTCGTGTACTCCGGTTGCATACGACTGCTTGTTCAGCTAATGACAGTACTGAAGAATGGGTTCACGCAGAAGAGTGAATGGATAACTCAGCAGCAAAAGCACTAAAGAGTGGTTTCAGTTGAAAAAGCGAATATGTTGTTTAGCAGAAAAAAACTACAGACTAGTTTCACTTTGACTTCAGCGGCGTGTGTCGACTGTTTTCAATAGGTTGCTCACACGTGCTGGGTCACTCAAAAGATAATTGCTTGACTGATTGATTTGCGGGAAGAGACCAAACAGCGAGGTCATCCGTCCCATTGGACTAGGAAAGAGGAACCATCCCGGCGTTTGCCTGAAGCGATTTAGGGAAATTACGGGAAACCTAAATCAGGACGGCCGGCCGCGGGTTTCAACCGTCGTCCTCCCAAAGGCGAGTCCAATGTGCTAACCATTACGCCACTTCGCTCGGTCAAAAGAATGAGTAGCCAAACCGACACTTCTAACTATAACAACCTAAATCGGTTGTTTTTATTCTGTTGCTCCCATGACTAGGCGCTTACGAATCAGAAGTGTGACTAGGTTGGGCAAGTGGGGCAATGCCTGGGACCTCAACGACAAGGGGCGAACGAAAGAAAGATGGGAAAAAATAGAAATGAAAGGGAAAAACTAATTAAATCGATCAGTCAAGTCAGGTATTTCGCAATACTGAAACAATCTAAGGTGGCTCTGAAAATCTTTCAGATGTACAGATACGTGACGATGTAGACGATAATCAAGAACAACTCTGTATCTCGAAGCAATTGATAACACCAAAAAAAATTTTGATCGCGGCAGGCTATGACGGTAGGATTTAAAAACGATATCATCTAAGCAGTTAGAGAAAGGGCCATTGAAATTCTTAAGGCTCTGGCAAACATAATTGTTAAGAGTAAGAGATACAACGAACGTAAGCGTAGCAATAGGTGTTTAAAATGTAATTTAATCCCACAGCTTTATTGTTCAGTGTAAATTACTAGAACGAAACAATATAGTATTTAACGCCTTACGATATGAGAATATAGGCGTTGCAGCTGCATTTGACCTTTCAGGAACGGAGTTTTCAGACGGGATCATTCCACAAACTGCTTCACGAAACTTTCAGCATCTGTGAAAGATGAAGCATCGTCCGCACATTCTCTTACAAACGAATAAAAGCAGTAAAATAGCATTTTAAATAGCTGTGTGAGGACGAGAGGCTGACAGAGATCGCAGCTAGAACTTAATGACCCTTAATCTGCTCAATGATTAACAACATTTATTTCTACCTAACAACATGTTGGGCTTTACGTCAGAATTTAAAATTATTCAAGGAGAACGAGCCATTCTGAGACGTGTTGTCGAAGGAGGAGCTACCAATGGTTAGATTTTAAGAAGAAACAAAAATATGAAATCATTCATAGTCGAAGATTTCGCTGTGAAAAACGTTTTGAAAGCTGTGCTGTAGATGTAGAAATTAGTGGGAAGTGAACTCCAGCAGACACAATATACTGGGCTCCAGCAGGCGATTTTGAGTTACTTAGAAAACAATTACACACATGATTAAACTTTTTAAAAATAGTTCAAATGGCTCTGAGCGCTATGGGACTTAACATCTGAGGTCATCAGTCCCCTAGAACTTAGAACTACTTAAACCTAACTAACCTAAGGACATCACACACATCCATGCCCGAGGCAGGATTCGAACCTGCAACCGTAGCAGTCGCGCGGTTCCGGACTGAAGCGCCTAGAACCGCTCGCCTTCTGCATAACTTTTGCACTACTGGTACTAAATAGAATGAGTTAATATTAAGCAAAGACTTCATTAAATTTTTTAAGGATGTGCCCATTCTTAAGTTATATTTAGCCACTTGCCATTTTATATAGTCTATCTATCCTCACACAGTTTACAAGTGATGTGGGAACCAGCAGCACTTCTACTTACAAATTCTTTAGAAACACATTGATATTGAAGAGCCATTGTAGAAATACTCGTAATTAAACCACAAGATTACGTTAATGAAAAATGAATTGAAAAAATTCAAAGTGTGTTTCTAAAATACACATCTGAAATATTTACACTATTTTCTGTAGCTTACACAGCCTATCTACTTTGAAAACTGGTGTCCAACATAATGTATTGAACATTCCTAAACCCTGGTCTACAAATAGTCAGAATAAACTGTAGACTATGTATCAAGGTACATTAGAGGACTAAGGCACATTACAAACTGAAATGCAAAAAACATCAGAGAATCCTTTTTCAAAGGAACATCGATTTGGTGAACACAGGAAAAACCTAAATTTGAATGGTCAGATGGGAGTAGGGGGACAAAGACAGCATCAGTGCATTTTGTTAGTGCAGGATGCCTACATTCAGGAGAAAAACTATCGCTCTCTTGTGATTGGCAGGTCCTTATCTTATTGTTCCACTGAGTGGATTATGACCTCATGGTGATAGTCTGTCCTTCTGAGAAACAAACCTTCCCCCACTCCTGCCCTTGCCCCTCCTCCCCCCAACTCCTTAGGAAATCTCCAGCCCTCCCCCCTCCCCCTCACGGCTACAGGTACACTTTCAGGCCTGAGTTATTCGAATAGCTCCCTCTCACTCTATCAGTCTGATTGACACTTAATTAAATTGATCAGTTAATTAACTCCTATCCCTCTGGTAAACCCCAACCCTCCTCTCCCCTGCCCTACATGGAAATTGGTGGCTCTGTGCTGGGGAGGAAGGATCTGACAACAGAAAATTTAATTACATAGAATATGGTATACTGTTTACTTACAAAAAAAATCGGTTTACAGGGGTTGGATCTCTCTTGCTTATAATTCTCTGCTGTTTGAGAAGATCCAGGTCTTGTAAAACACATAGAAAAAAAGTAATTAAATCGCCCACCTTTTTTAAATTCCGACTGCACAATGAATACCATCACGAAACAGTTATCACACAGAATTACACTGTTAAAAATCCTTCGATTGCGAGGCATGCACTGTCCACCATCAGCCGTCCACTGACCCGCACAGAACGCCAGCTCATGCCACCGCACGCTCAGGTTGCTTGGGGTCCTGCAAAGTGACGCGTCCGTCAGTGGCCACATCATGTGCCAGAGTCCAAAGTGTCCACTCGGGCCCAGTGACTGACAGACTGGGTGTCACTCTAATCCCCAAACAAAAGCATCAGGGCCGACCGGAGTGGCCGTGCGGTTCTAGGCGCTACAGTCTGGAGTCGAGCGACCGCTCCGGTCGCAGGTTCGAATCCTGCCTCGGGCATGAATGTGTGTGATGTCCTTAGGTTAGTTAGATTTAATTAGTTCTAAGTTCTAGGCGACTGATGACCTCAGAAGTTAAGTCGCATAGTGCTTAGAGCCATTTGAACCATTCGAACCAAAAGCATCAGGTGGCAGCAGCCCTTTGATACTTGATACCCGAAAAGATCTTGTCTCACATGCTCTCTCTCTCTCTCTCTCTCTCTCTCTCTCTCTCCCCCTCTCCCTCTCTCTTGCTCTCCTCCTGTAGCCTGCCACTGCTGGATCTGCAAGCAGTGGTCGGTTGTGGTCGGACTGAACTGCAAACAATGCAGCATTTACCCTGTAAGCCCCTGCAGAGTACCTACACACACAAGAACTCCTTCCAAGACAAATTCATAATTGGGAATCGATCCAGAAATACTGCTGAAGTTAATGCATAATTAATTCCCGTTCACATGATCGTGTTGTAGGGGATGTGAGGCAGATGCGGTAGCTATCTCTCACACACACAGATTGATCATGTTACAAAACTAGCAGCAAGCTGACTCGAAATACACTTTAAAAAAAGATCATTGCATACAAAGAGAGAAAGAGCCGCAATTTGCTAAGCGGGTGACACAGGAACTAGCACGGGATGTTTCATTCTGCCATGGGCTCTAAGCTGCCCCAGCCTTCCTGGCGCACTTTCTTGTGTTGCATTTCACGGACTCCTTCAGGAGCTGTTAAATCTGATGCCGAATATCATATCTCATAAGCTATCACAAATGGTACTTCATAAGGAATGATAGTGGGAATTTCAAATTTCAGTTTGAATTTATACCGTCACGGTTATAGAGTTCCCGACCGCTACATGTATGCTAAGTGTATTTTTTTTTAAAGCACTATAGATTTCCTAAATTGGTTCTCTCAGAAGAAGGAAAGCCCTACTGCATGATAGGATAGAGACGACTGCAAATACCACTGCAAGACAGAGTCCGCTGCGGTGTACTGAGATGCATTAAACACGATACCCTTTAACCAAGATCCAGTCCATAGCCGTAGTTGCCATGGGTAGATGTCAGAGATCGCTGAAACACTCGCTCATCCCGTGCACTCGCCTCCAGACATCCACAAGCAGTACGTCCGTCCCATTGTATACCGCCAGCGCCGACGTTCAGGGACCGCAGAAAACTTCAACTGTGTCCGCAGCTGCAGTCATGGACACACGTGTATGCGAGAGTGCACCACTCTCGGCCATGGAGGGCATGGAGGGTGGTGATTTGAATGGTAGAAATTCGGATGTTACCAATAGGTCCAGCGCAAACATCCATCATTTTGAATATTCTCTCATGCAACACATACACGTCTGCCTCTGTTGCACTCACCCAACATACTGGTCACTTCGCCAGGCGTTGCTGCTTTGGGCAAGATCAGACGGGTCAGCGCATTCTCTGTACACAGCCCAGGCTGAGCTAATCCATTACTTCTGGTTGCCGACTCCTCGTGACTATCGCTGCAGCCAGCCGCAGTGCACAGTGAAACAACCAACTGTAGCTTGGATGTATACAGCATTTCTAAACATTTCCACCCGACATAGACACACCAGTCGAATAAATCCACTTTACCAATCCGAGGCAGCAATGTCGTTTATCATAGACCTAGAATTTCTCTCATGAAATGTAGATTCCTCCCGTTTAAACGAGTTATTTTACAAGATAGAAGAAATCGGACAATACACGCATTTTCACATCGCTAATGTATTGTTACTTGTTATGAAAATTCTGTACAGGACTATGGCATGGGTTTATTCCCTCTCCCACCGAGCGAGGTGGCGCAGTGGTTAGCACATTGGACTCGCATTCGGGAGGACGACGGTTTAAAAAATGGTTCAAATGGCTCTGAGCACTATGGGACTTAACTTCTGAGGTCATCAGTCCCCTAGAACTTAGAACTACTTAAACCTGACTAACCTAAGGACATCACACACATCCATGCCCGAGGCAGGATTCGAACCTGCGACCGTAGCGGTCGCGCGGTTCCAGACTGTAGCGCCTAGAACCGCTCGGCCAACCCGGCCGGCGGACGACGGTTCAATCCCGCGTCGAGCCATCCCGATTTAGGTTTTCCGTTATTTCCCTAAATCGCTTCAGGCCAATGCTGGGATGGTTCCTTTGACAGGGCACGGCCGGCTTCCTTCCCCATCAAGCCCTAATCTGATGAGACCAATGATCTTGCTGCTTCCCCCAAATCAGCCCAACCCAACCAGCTTATTCCCTCTGAGTATTCTTTCATCAGGTAGAAAAATATCGTTTCTGATCTGTCACGTCCTGCATCACAGGACTAGAATATTAAACTCATTTTTGGCTCATGATTGCATGCTAATATCTACTACTGCCACATGCCGCCTCCTCACTTTCGGAGTCTTTCTTAAGGTAACAGCACAGAAACGTTAATACAGCTTATACTGCGTAGCACTTTACAAATTCGGTAATACATCTGATTTTATTACGATGGCCGTCTCTCCCTGTGTAGGTGAGAGATTCAAATATCGTTAAAAGATATCGCCGCAATGAAAAAAAAATGCAAAGTCAAGAATATCTTTAGCCATCGCCTGCACCCGCCAGGTAACATGTCACTGATATCAAATTGATAGATTAATTAATTAAATTGATCACGAGAGTCACTTTGCATGGCGAGTAATTTTTATTTTTCAGTAGTCGGATTACACTCACCAGGTAGTTCAAATGGGAATCCCTGAAGGGAAGACGATGTTTTTTTTCGAGGAACACTATTGGGAACCGACATTTGAAGCTGGCACAGAACGACTCTACCACCAGCAACATACATTTCGCTAACGACCACGCTATTAAAAACACGATTACAACGACTACGTTACCGTCACTCTGCATAAAAAGCGGTCTTGCTTCTGTAGGCATACATAAGAGTTGCTGACAGCGTTACGATTTCTGGTAGAAATGCTGCCTGCGATTTGGTATCAAGACTGTCCAGTCAACATCATACTTGCGGTGGATCCTATGGGAATGTCTTTCAATGATTACAGCCACTGATTAATCTTATTCATGCCACTTTCATATCTCGAAACGAGGCACCTTTCTCGAACCTATCTGCTACAGCAAAACTCCAACATGGCTTTAGACAGTTCCTCTGCATCTTGTAACTGTTCCTCAGCCTCTGCACCGGCCTTACTGCACCTTCATCCATGTGATCATCCCAGTTTAAGTCGGAACGGGACACAAGTCGGAGAGCACGATATCTACCACCTTCTGCACACCATGGGGGGAACAGGTTGAGCTGAGTTAATGTGATACGACCGTCTTTTTTGACCACTCAGTGGAAATGGTGACATTTTGTTGTAGCTCACCCTAGTGTGTACGATGTGTAAGAGCAGCGCCAAAACGAAGCTTTCTCCTGCAACACCAAGTAGTATAAAAGACAGTACGAGAACTGAAAGAAGGACGAGGATTTTGCTACTGCATTGCTGTGCATCTGCAAACTACTTACAGATATTACAGTCTGAAGGAGATCTGCATCCATCACAATGCATTCACGTCAGTATCTGACACATTCTCTGTATCATCGTTATTTTTTACCATCCAACAGAGAAAAAGCTCCACTGACTTCATCCAACAGAGAAGTTGATAAGATTTTACCACATCTCTCTCTTCCGATATATCAAAAACAAATACTGTTTATGTGCTGGCAGCAAACATAGGTGGCGACCCTATTAAATATACAGGTATTGATCCATTGGAGCAGGTGGCCAGTGATCGAAGTCACTTGCACAGACGAGCACGGAGTTTCATCCCACAGACTTATCAGTCGCGAGAGAGGGTTCCTGTTTTGCTGTCTGATACATTGTTTTTCTGCTGTGTATTACTACAGCGTTTACACCATGATACATTTAGTTTTCTCCGCCTCGACTTCGAAGTCTGTGTCTTGTTATAAACTGACGTTAACATGTTTCGCTCCATTGAGTCTCACAGAGAACTGGACATCGTGTCGTTGCTGCTCCCAAAACACACACACTGCATGATTGAAATAAAAGACAGTCACAATATAAGGAAACTGGAAGAGTTTTGCGGCATTGTGGAGCATTTTGAAACAACTGTCCGAAGTTGATTGATGACCTCTACTTTTAAACTCATCTTTCGCAGTGGCACGCTAACAGATGACTTGGTGTTTCGTTTCAATTGATTCCTCATATTGCAGTCATGTACTCGATCACTGTTTCAGTGCTGGCCACCCATGGAAGGTGTTGGTCCCGCTGAGACCTCTTTCCACCTCAAGCAAGTGGTGTCAGTCAATCATTATTATTATGATGCGGTAATCAAAAGCATGTCAGCAGACGGATGGGATGGAAAAGGCACGGTCAATGTACTGTAATAAGCACCACAGTTGATAGTGCGATCAATTTTAGCAATGTTCCAGTTTTTCTGTGATTTCAATGCCGACCAACGATATGGCAACATGCTTTCCAAAATCTACATCTACATCTACATTGATACTCCGCAAGCCACCCAACGGTGTGTGGCGGAGGGCACTTTACGTGCCACTGTCATTACCTCCCTTTCCTGTTCCAGTCGCGTATGGTTCGCGGGAAGAACGACTGTCTGAAAGCCTCCGTGCGCGCTCTAATCTCTCTAATTTTACATTCGTGATCTCCTCGGGAGGTATAAGTAGGGGGAACCAATATATTCGATACCTCATCCAGAAACGCACCCTCTCGAAACCTGGCGAGCAATCTACACCGCGATGCAGAGCGCCTCTCTTGCAGAGTCTGCCACTTGAGTTTATTAAACATCTCCGTAACGCTTTCACGGTTACCAAATAACCCTGTGACGAAACGCGCCGCTCTTCTTTGGATCTTCTCTATCTCCTCCGTCAGACCGATCTGGTACGGATCCCACACTGATGAGCAATACTCAAGTATAGATCGAACGAGTGTTTTGTAAGCCACCTCCTTTGTTGATGGACTACATTTTCTAAGGACTCTCCCAATGAATCTCAACCTGGTACCCGCCTTACCAACAATTAATTTTATATGATCATTCCACTTCAAATCGTTCCGCACGCATACTCCCAGATATTTTACAGAACTAACTGCTACCAGTGTTTGTTCCGCTATCATATAATCATACAATAAAGGATCCTTCTTTCTATGTGTTCGCAATACAGTACATTTGTCTATGTTAAGGGTCAGTTGTCACTCCCTGCACCAAGTGCCTATCCGCTGCAGATCTTCCTGCATTTCGCTACAATTTTCTAATGCTGCAACTTCTCTGTATACTACAGCATCATCCGCGAAAAGCCGCATGGAACTTCCGACACTATATACTAAGTCATTTATATATATTGTGAAAAGCAATGGTCCCATAACACTCCCCTGTGGCACGCCAGAGGTTACTTTAACGTCTGTAGACGTCTCTCCATTGATAACAACATGCTGTGTTCTGTTTGCTAAAAACTCTTCAATCCAGCCACACTATCTTCGCTACACCACCCCTCCACTACTTTCCAAGTGCCATTGCAAATGTAGATACATGACTGTGCAGATAATTCTCGAATTATATGCCAAAGTATACCCAACAGCGATCTACATGTAATTCTGCAGGCTTTCGTGCCTGTTGTCACTGTGGTTAAAATCTTCTGGCTTATTAGGCCGCGTCATATTTCTACTAAAATGATCGACGTTTCGACTCCTCTGCTGGGATCTTCCCCAGGATCTTCTGGTGTCCACTACTGCTGGAACAGAAGATCCTGGGGACACCAGAAGATCCTGGGGAAGATCCCAGCAGAGAGACCGAAACGTCGATCATTTTAGTAGAAATACGACGCGGCCTAATAACCCAGAAGATTTTAACTACAGTGATCTACATATTTCTAGTGCTTTGATCATAGTGCGTAATTTACGATTACTATTGCTTGTCTTTTCCTATAAGAATGGAAGTCACTGAGCATTCTCGCATTTTTAGAATAAAGTTAGAGATAGAAAGATCTCCTCGCATTGTGACCAACCCCCCCCCCCCCCCCCCCCTTCAACACTGTCACCGATTTAATGTGTAGCTGACAGGAGTTAGACCACTGCGTCCCACGTCTCATGAAGGAGCAGAACGAGCTGAGTCCGTAACTGCTGCTCCACACGAATCTTAATCACGGCACCCATCCAAGTGAACGAGATATCTCCAGATGCATGCATTTCGAGGAGGTCAGTACCCCTTATCAGTGCATAGTATTTATGAAAGTGCTGTGATGATGTAACAGACGGTTGAGAAGAAGAAGAAACGTGTAGTTTTTACGCACGATGGAACTCCAGACAGAAGGAGTTTGAAGCATTTTACGTAAAGCAACTGTGCTCTCAATTCTGGAATATTGTTCTAGGCCGGCCGCGGTGGTCGAGCGGTTCTAGGCGCTTCAGTCCAGAACCGCGCGACTGCTACGGTCGCAGGTTCGAATCATGCCTCGGGTATGGATGTGTGTGATGTCCTTAGGTTAGTTAGGTTTAAGTAGTTATAAGTTCTATGGGACTGATGACCTCAGATGTTAAGTCCCATAGTGCTCAGAGCCATTTGAACCATTTATTGTTCTAAAGTCTGGGGTCAGTATCAAGAAGGTATTGGTAAGAGAGAACATAAACAGGTGCATTTCTAAGGCTACACAGTTCAGCACTTAAAACAAGCTATAACACTAGAATGGTGCGGCTTCCGTCCTATTAGTTGTGTGGAATGCAACGCTGTTAACATTCCAATGTAAGAAATATATCCCCAGCACATGACATACATTATCCATGCAAGCTTCTCTACAATAAACTATGGTGAGACACTGTAGAGTGAAAAACCTACTACCTTACACACGAAAAAAAAAAAAAAATTCGATTCTTTGTAGCACAAAGACTACATAGGTTTCCAGAGGGTTGTGACACCTGCTCTTTACGAAGCTCATGCATGGTTATAGTTTGAAAATTATGATATGTTCTCAACAGCCCTATAAAATGATCGTCGACAGCCGAAAATGCATACAAAGAAACAGTGACATCTTAGAAGGAAATAAACACTACAATCAGTAGCCAGATGAGATGTAACAGTCTTACTGCAGTTTACCACCGCCCCTGATAACTTTCCTCTTGCACACAGGAGTCATGGGTCGATATTTGGTCGTATTGCTCATGTGCGTGATAATATTGCCGTTTCGTTTTGATATCATGTCTCTATAGTGCCTTCTCTCTCCACTACTGAGATGTGTATATGAAGCATCAGTCTACTCTCCTCTTCCAGAACACGCAGTTTTATTGATTTTGCTCAGTACTCTTTTCATCGTATTTGTATTCGCAGTGAGTTTCCGTAATTTTACTAGGTTTTCGCGATTCTACATATATCATGATATTTCCTTCAATTTTTACGTATCCCATATCAATTTTTCGGGAGCACACCTGGTTTTTCTTCAAATTTTACAGATTTTTTGTCAGCTTCGATATTTTTCTACAGTTTTTCATATGTATACGGTCATGTTGCTAACATACCCATGTGCTGTTTGATTTCCTACGAGAATATCTGCGCTTCTGATACACCAACCAACGAAAAAATCCTAAGACTTGCCCTCTCCCCAACGATCCACTCGCATTCCTTTAGGATAGGACCAACATGAAACAGTCGTTTCGTACCTATATGAAACCGAAGACTCGATTTACGTCCAAGATGAGGCAGGCAAATGGCCTACTTTTCACACATCTTCGTTCGTCTAAAGGAGGGTGCTGAAACAGGTTTTCCACCGATGGACTTGCTTCACACATGAATTTTAAGTCCTCTGATCACTGTGATTTGGAAAGGTTTGCTGTTCACGATCACATGTAGATAGTGCTCTAAGTCGTACACAGAACACAAAGTTGTATACGAGTCGATCGCAAATTATACCACACAACAGATGCACTCCGTGAGTACAATGGAAAAAATGGTTAAATACATGTTAATTGACCTGAAGGTATGTCTCCCTCTCTCCCTTTCAACTGATCATTCCATCTACTTCCTATCGCCTAGATCCATGGAAGTTTAGAGGCAGATGGATTTCTTTTTCCCAGGAAAGCATCAAAGACAGCAGTCATCTTGCATGTATCACTATTACTTCAATAGACACACAGTAGAATGTTGCCATACAGCAACTGTTTGTTAGCTGACGCCGCAAGGTTGTGATTGACGGAGAGTACAGAGAAGCACATTGTAAATACTGTGTGTTACGGTTTAAAACACCTAAACAGTCCTGCACAGGGCTAAAAACGCGATCCATTCTTTAGTTGTATACTGCAGTCGTCTCAGCTGGCAATACAAAGATCTTTAGCTAAAGACTAATGTATGTATGTATGTGTGTATGGACACTTTATAAAAATTTATAAGACGGTTGCCGATAATATTGGGGTCACATCTAGGCTTGTGATCCCATATATATAAATTTATTCCTCTACATTTGGTGGTCATCCACGTTAAACAACTGCTCCAACTAAATTAGAATTATATGTTAATAGCTTCAGCTGCTGACGGGCGTTGATATATCTCAACGGGGACAGGTGAAAATGTGTGCCACGACCGGGACTCGAACCTGGGATCTCCTGCTTACATGGTAGACGTCCTATCCATCTGAGCCACCGAGGGCACAGAGGATAGTGCGACTGCAGGGACTATCTCGCGCACGCCTCCCGCGAGACCCACATTCTCACCTTCATATGTCCACACACTACATTGGCAGTGCACCTACCCAACACACTCATTACTCATGGAAGATTTTCTTACCAAGTCCCGTAAGTTTTCGGGTAATGTGTGTGCATCTACACAGAAGAAGAAGGTCATGGCCGGTATTGCCAGAACTATATACTTATATGGATACTGTGTCTGTTCTTTCAGACATGTGCAGCAGGGTCGATGAGAGCGACAGTTTGCAAGCGATACTGCTGCCAGCCTTAATAGACCCGTCATTGACGCTGTCAACATAGAGGACAAAACGATGCAAGAGGTCACGTACAAATTATGTTTACTGCTACGAATTAGTGAGCATCGAAATGGAAAGCAGCATTAAGCAATGATGAATATAGTATCAGGCCTACTGTGTACCATTTCATTTGATCACCAAATTTGGCAGCAAGAAGAAAAAAAAAAGATTGGGTGCTTTAATTCTACGCATCTCTACCAATTCAGTATTTGGGAAACGTGAAGCCAAAGAACTATGTCTGCATGATATTGAAACTGAAGTTAAGTCGTCATGGACACAAAATTATAACCTTATGTGGTCCGTGTTGGACTGTGGTTTCCCAACTGCAACTCTTTATGACATACAAGGTAAGTCCTTTTGTTTGTTGGCAGAACTAAAGTGTTTGTAGACTGCTGTCATTGTTCCAGGCCCTTAGTGTATTTCGCGATTTTTTTGAGATACTGAGGACGAGCACATCCATTCTGATCGCTAGCTGCCTATCTCAAACTGTTGCTCAGCAGTGACATGGTCCGCTGCAGGGATTGTTGAGAACACTGTCACGTCGCAATTTGGTGCTTACTCTTAGAGGACTTAATACGAAAAATAATCTCCACCTAATTAAGGAAGCTATAGAGCAATAACAGCAGAATGCCGAGGCAATGCCCTGGGACTCCCGGGGGCAAAGCAAGCATGACATATGAGGAAAGAAAGGAAAAAAAAGAATAAGATAAAATGGAAAAATTAAAATGTTCCATGAGTAGTACGCAGTATTTGTTACGTCCAATGATGTAGTGACAAATAACAGTTTCAGTTATCGATAAATGCGAGAAAAATTGTTACGGCTATAATTTGATTTTCTGAAGTATTAAATATAAAATAAACTGTGTTTTGAAGTCTTTTTTTACTATTATTCGTTAACTCAAGTTGGAGCAGAGAGTGCGACGTTCTATGGTATTAGGATTGAGATGGAGTTGGCAGCAGGCGTTTAGGTGGGGGAGGGGTCCCGTGACTGTTAAATGTGGATAAGTAATGACAGATCCCACATTTTCTTTAGTGGAGGCAGGATCCGCAGAAGCCTTTGGTACTGGCACCGCAAGTACATAACTCTCGGGAGCTCTTCCAAGACGACAACTCACAGTAGCTACCAATCATTTGACAACAGGCAAGGCGATTTGCAAATGCTTATGAAAGTCTGCCAACTCATTCTCTGTTCGAAAGAGCATTCATAGGAGGGCTGCATTTTAGTTGATGCCATATATTGCAGGACACTGAACAAATAACTTTAAATTAAGCCTACTGATTATCTTTTGATCTGTTGAGCTAAACAGCCGATGAATCTTCACAAGAACTAAATCAAATACACAAAATGATATTTCTATTAAGGCAGCACAAAAACTTGCGGTAAAAATTACTGGTTTCGTAAAACATTTGAGGGTAATTATAGTTGTTAGCAAACTAGAAAACAGAGTTCATTACGATAAATGTACATAACATATGGGGCTACTCCTCTTTAAGGTAAAACTAGATGTAACACAATATATTTGTTAGATATGTGCTACAGTAACTAAATCACAAACTGATTTGCTACAAATTACTCGTAGATTATATGCGGGGCAATGGTGACTTCTGAAAATTCTCAAAAACGCACGTGTATTTACGTTGATATACAATGCAATTCAGGGGTGATGTATTCTTTCGCAGCAACTGTGAACCACAAACGCTGATTAGCTACAAAATATGCTGCATATCCAAAACTTTCGTACCGGTAACGTACGAAAATATGATTTCGATAGCGTCAAAAAATTCTGAAAAATGACCTACTTCTCACGTGATTATACAATAACATTTGAGAACGATTGTTTTGAACGAAGGTAAGCCTACAATCCCCAAATAAGTTTAAACAAGCAACTGACAACTGTACGTAATTATCGCAGCACTCGCGAATGTTCGAAATTTCACAATATACCACAAAACAAACAGGTTGATACTGCTTTCATATGGCATCATATTTTGGGGCAATTCGTCGTTAAGAGAGAAAGTATTCATTGCACAAAAGCGTGTAATCAGAATAATAGCTGAAGCCCACCCAAGATCACCTTGCAGACATTTATTTAAGGAACTCGGTATATTCATTAATGAAATTTGTCATTAATAACCCACCCCAATTCAAAAATAACAGTGAAGTGCATAGCTACAACACTAGAAGAAAGAATCATATTCACTATTCTGAATTAAATCTCTCTTTGGCACAGAAAGGGGTAAGTTATGCTGCCACAAAAATCTTTTGTCATTTGCCAAATACTATGAAAAGTCTGACAGATAGCCAACCAACATTTAAAAGCAAATTAAAAGAGTTTCTGAATGACAACTCCTTCTACTCAATAGATGAATTCTTAGATATGAAGTAGTATATCTGTAAAAAAAAATTATTTTGTGTAAAGAAAATTTATGTTAAAGTGACACGTTCCACATCATTACGAAATGTATTCATGATCTGTGGAACAAGGGTTAATGTATGTATGTACCAGTGAAAGATTATCACAGACGCAGCGCGAATAGTAAACTATGTGAACCTAGACTTTCAAATCAGCACACGAATCTTGTAAACGTGTTCTCAAACAAACAAAAACTCCGAAGTCGGCCTTTATATATAAATAAACGTGTGAATTGCACGGATTTTTGACTTAACTGCTTCTGTGCCAACTTCTACACTGGCGTGCCGAAGAACACTGCACTCCCAACAGCTACCTTGTGGATCGTCATCTAACTTTGCGTGAACCAGCCTTCCCCTCACCGCTTCATCCCCCTGAACAGCGATACCGTGGGGGAAAGGCACCCCTTCTGCCATTTCCAACAGCTACCAGCAAATCATCATCTAACATGGCTAAGTACAGTGTCATCTCCCGTACATCTCAAAAACAACTCCAATGTCTTTCTGCCCACGTAGCCGCGTAACGAAGCGACTACCTACAGAACAAACGCTAACATGCCTTATGTAGCAACACCGCTCGGTTTACAAAGCTACCGCCCACATGGCTCGCTCGTGTTCAACAATGGAATTTGCGATGTTCCGCTTACCTTACGTGTACCTTTGTTGCACGCAGTTTCGAAGAATCTAAGCCTCATATCACCACATCGAATTGGAATTTGTAGTAAGAACTGATATCAGGCAGGACAGTTTCAATTGACGTAAACTGGACAAGAAGTGAATTTTAAAGATGGTTAATTTCAATCCGTTTTGACTGTTTCAAAATTGGTGACCAGCTCCGGTTTCACAGTTGTTGTTGTTGTGGTCTTCAGTCCTGAGACTGGTTTGATGCAGCTCTCCATGCTACTCTATCCTGTGCAAGCTTTTTCATCTCCCAGTACCTACTGCAACCTACATCCTTCTGAATCTGCTTAGTGTATTCATCTCTTGGTCTCCCTCTACGATTTTTACCCTCCACACTGCCCTCCAATACTAAATTGGTGATCCCTTGATGCCTCAGAACATGTCCTACCAACCGATCCCTTCTTCTGGTCAAGTTGTGCCACAAACTTCTCTTCTCACCAATCCTATTCAATACTTCCTCATTAGTTACGTGATCTACCCATCTAATCTTCAGCATTCTTCTGTAGCACCACATTTCGAAAGCTTCTATTCTCTTCTTGTCCAAACTATTTATTGTCCATGTTTCACTTCCATACATGGCTACACTCCATACGAATACTTTCAGAAATGACTTCCTGACACTTAAATCAATACTGGATGTTAACAAATTTCTCTTCTTCAGAAACGCTTTCCTTGCCATTGCCAGCCTACATTTTATATCCTCTCTACTTCGACCATCATCAGTTATTTTGCTCCCCAAATAGCAAAACTCCTTTACTACTTTAAGTGCCTCATTTCCTAATTTAATTCCCTCAGCATCACCCGACTTAATTAGACTACATTCCATTATCCTTGTTTTGCTTTTGTTGATGTTCATCTTATATCCTCCTTTCAAGACACTGTCCATTCCATTCAACTGCTCTTCCAAGTCCTTTGCTGTCTCTGACAGTACATAGAGGTAATCCCAGAAGGAAAGAATTCCCTGAAATACTCAACAACATCACAGATTTGTGTTTAAGATCACGGTGGCAGAACAAAACTGTTGTCAGAAATATGATTGAAACAGTGCAAACAAAATAATTACGACAATCATGTAATTGATAACACTGTCTCATAAATATTTTTATTGATACATTAGTACCCAGGAATTACCAGTTTACTGTTTCACACACAAGGTTCAAGAGAAATGCTATTATACTGGCTCATATTCTTTCCAAGCGTACTTATTGCGCATATAAGCCATGTCTCCGCAATATCCTTTCTTCCGGGAGTGCTAGTTCTGCAAGGCTCGCAGGAGAGCTTCTGTGAAGTTTGGAAAGTAGGAGACGAGGTACTGGCAGAAGTAAAGCTGTGAGGACTGGGTGTGAGTTGTGCTTGGCTAGCTCACATGGTAGAGCACTTGCCTGCCAAAGGCAAGGTCCTGAGTTGGAGTCTCGGTCCGGCATACAGAATATGCCAGGAAGTTTCACCAATATTTCTTGCTCACTGTTGTTTGATGTTGTAACTTAAACTAGTTTTATCTTTTAATTAATAATGCTTTCAATAAGATTAATTCTGTTATTTTATACAGGAACAGAATGTAAACAACTAGGATATAATATATCTGCCAAGAAGTTTCAACTAGGATATAAGTTCAAAAGAAAATTTGCATAGATAACAATTAAAAAACAGCTGTATTGTGTAACGTAATCTACATTGAACTTTTCGTAAACAAATGTGTGCTCTACCATTGGTCATCGGGTGCAATGCTCATGCATCTGGTGTTGTAAGACCGCTGGAAGTAGGCCTTACTCATATTACACATGTTTTGTTGTTTTTCCAGTGTGAATGACACTCCATACACACAAAAAAGTCGAAATTCTTGTATCTGCATATGATTGTGCTAACTGTTTAAATCACGTAGTTCTTGGATGAGATCTCACAGAACAGCTGATTTTGCCTACATACTATGCGCGTATACGATCGAACAGGGGTGGGTGGGCAGCTCCATACAGGCTAAATGCACCGGTTAAAGGGTTCAACCATCGTCATGCAGTGTTGGAGGCGCAGGATAGCCCGAGTATGGGTCTTGAGTATACACAAAGGCAGTTAAAAGTACAGATTTGATAGGGGGGGGGGGGGCAGTTGTTAGTTTAGTAAAAGTGTTTATGTTTACAAATTTCACAGATACACTATGTGATCAAAAGTAACCGGACACCACCTAAAACATACATTTTTCATATTAGGTGCATTGTGCTGCCACCTACTTCCAGGTACTCTATACTAGCGACCTCCGTAGTCATTAGACGTGAGAGAGCAGAATGGGGCACTCTGCGGAACTCACGGACTTCAAACGTGGTCAGGCGATTGAGTGTCACTTGTGTCATACGTCTGTATGAAAGATTTCCACACCCCTAAACATCCTTAGGTCCACTGTTTCCAATGTGATAGTGAAGTGGAAACGTGAAGGGACACATACAACACAAAAGCATATTGCCCGACCTTGTCTGTTGACTGACAGAGACCGCTGACTATTGAAGAGAACTGTAATGTGTAATAGGCAGGCTTCTATCCAGACCATCACACAGGAATTCCAAATTGCATCAGGATCCTCTGCAAGTACTGTGACAGTTAGGCGGGAGGTGAGAAAACTTGGATTTCATGATCGAGCGGCTGCTCATAAGCCACACATCACACTGGTAAATGCCAAATGATGCCTCGCTTGGTATAAGGAGTGTAAACATTGGACAACTGAACAGTGGATAAACCGTGTGTGGAGTGATGAATCACAGTACACAATATGGTGGTCTGATTGCAGGATGTGGGTATGGCAAATGCCTGGTGAATGTCATCTGCCAGTGTGTGTAGTGTCAAAAGTAAAATTTGGAAGTGGTGGTGTTATGGTGTGGTCATGTTTTTCATGGAGAGGGCTTGCACCCCTTATTGTTTTGTGTGGCACTATCATAGCACAGGCCTACATTGATGTTTTATGCACATTCTTGCTTCTCACTGTTGAAGAGCAATTCGGGGATGGCGATTGTATCTTTCAGCACAATCGAGCACCTGTTCATAATGCACGGCCTGTGGCAGAGTGGTTACACGAGAATAACGTCCCTGTAATTTACTGGTCTGCACAGAGTCCTGATCTGAATCCTATAGAACACCTGTGGGATGTGTTGGAATGCTGATTTCGTGCCAGGCCTCACTGCCCGACATCAATACCTCTCCTCAGTGCTGCACTCTGTGAAGAAAGGCCTGCCATTCCCCAAGAAACCTTCCAGCACCTGACTGGTGGTTGTGGTGGTGATGTGTTGGGGCTTATGGGCGCTCAACATCGAGGTCATCAGCGCCCTGACACACATTAAAAGGAACAAATGTGGACAGACCTAAGAAAACTAAAGCACACACTCAAAGAAAGCAGGAAAAGAAGGAAAATGCTACATAAGAAAGTAAAACCTAAGGAAAGGGGAAACATAGCAACAAGAATGTCACAGGAAATTGTTATTGGCTGGCCACTTACATAAAATATGGGCGAGCTTGTCACACAGTGAGCAAATTAAAATCCTCTCCCTAAAATCTTTGTAAAAACATTTGACAGGGCACAGAACTTTAAAACCTTAACCACATTCGTCCGAGTGTTGCCTAAAAGAGATGGCAGGTCCACTGGCAAGTCAGCCGCGACCCGCTGGTCAGAAAATAAAACATGCCTGTGAGAGTGGAAGCTGTCATCAAGGCTAAGGGTAGGCCAACACCATATTGAATTCCAGCATTACTGATGAAGGGTGCCATGAGGTTGTAAGTCATTTTCAGGCAGGTGTCTGGATACTTTTGATCACATAGTATAACTATCAGGGAGTAAAGAATCATGAAAGTAAACTGAAACCTCTCAAACAGCAAGGAATTCCAGAAATTACAAGCTATGTGTAACATAGGATACTTTTCAATTGTTTATGTGAGGGCTTGCTGACATGGATGTGATTGTAGTCTGGCGGGTGACATTCTAATCACATAAAGCTGCCAATTCACAGGCTGACTGTACCGCAGTCAACATACACCAAACAGTTCTTGAGCCCACAGGTAGAATAGACAAACCATGGTAAATTTGAGTTAAAGACTATCCTCCACTATGAAAAAAAAGAGAAAAACTGAAAGAAAGACTTCCTAAACATAGATGGACTGGATTCAAAGAAACAACGTTCTTCTCATTTAGACACTCGTGTAGTCATATTTTGCAGACCTGTGTCCGGAGTCATATTCTGTAGTGAAATACCACACTGATAATAAGGCGCATAGAGTTTGATTTTATATTATGCAAATTATGATGTTACCAAAGTTGTGAGATGTAAGTTATTTTCAGAATAAGTGTGTGAGTTCTACATCTACACGTATGCCCTACAAACCACCATGAAGTGCACGGCATTGTACCAGGTATTAAGAGTTTCTTCCCGTTCCATTCATGTATGGAGCATGGGATTGTTTGAATGCCTCTGTGCTGTAATTATTCTTACAATCCCTATGTGATTGATATGTAGGGGTTTGTAGTATACTCCTAGAGTAATCCTTTAAGGCTGGTTCTTGTGTCTTTGTTAACAGACTTTCTTAGGATAGTTTATATCTATCTTCAATATCTCTATCTTCAATATCTCTATCTTCAATATCTCTGTGACACTCTCCCTCAGATTAAACAAACCTGTGACCATTTATTCTTCCCTTCTCTGCATGTGTTCTGTATCCCCTGTTAGTATTATCTGGTACGGTCCCACACACTTGACAAATTATTCTAGGAGTGGTTGCATAAGTGATTTGCAAGAAGTCTCCTTTGTAAACTGGTTACACTTCCCGATTATTCTACCAATGAACCAAAGTCTACCACTTGCTTCACCCACAACTGAACTTACCTGGTCATTCCATTTCATATCCTTACAAAGTGTTATACTCAGGTATTTGTATGAGTTGGCTGATTCCAACAGTGACTCATCAATATTATAGTTATAGAATACAATGTTTTTTTTTTCATTTTGTGAAGAGCAAAATTTTACATTTCTAAACATTTAGAGTAAGTTGGTAGTCCCTGTATCATGTTGGAATCTGACTGAATATTTATGCAGCTTCTTTTGGATAGTGCTTCATTACAGATAACTGCATCATCTGCAAAAAATCTGAGTTTACTATTAACATTGTCTGCAAAGTCATCAATATACAACACAAACAGCAAGTGTCCCAACACACTTCCCTGGGGCACACCTGAAATTACTTCTACATCTGATGATGACTCTCCATCCAAGATAACCTGCTGTGCCCTCCCTACCAAAAATTCCTCCATCCAGTCACAAATTTCACTTGATGCCCCATATGATGGTACTTTTGACAATAAATCTATGTGTGGTACTGAGTCAAATGCTTTCTGAAAATCAAGAAACACTGCATCTACCTGGTTGCCTTGATTCAAAGCTTTCAGTATGTCATGTGAGAAAAGTGCGAGTTGAGTTTCACATAATCGATGTTTTCGAAATCCATGCTGGTTGACATTGAGGAGGTCATTCTGTTCAAGTTACCTCATTATGTTTGAGCCCAGCATATGTTCTAAGATTTTACAAGAAAACAATGTCAAGGATATTGGACAGTAGTTTTGTGGATTATTTCTACTATCTTTCTTGTATACAGGCGTGCCTTCTTCCAAGAACTGGGAATGGTTTTCTGTTCAAGGGATCTATGATAGATATAGTCAAAGAGGGGCTAACTCAGCCGCAAATTCAGTATAGAATCTGGCAGGGATTCCATTGGGGCCTGGTGCCTAGTTCAGTTTTAATGATTTCAGCTTTTTCTCAACGTCTAATACTTATTTCATTCATCTTTTCAGTGGCATGAGATTTAAATTGGGGAATTTAGCCTGGGTTTTCCTTTGTAAAGGGACATTTGAAAATGGAGTTGAGTATTTAGCTGTTGTTTTGCTACACTCAATTTAGAGTTCCTGTCTCATTCGCTATGGACTGTACACTAATTTTGGGACTACTAACAGCCTTTACATACAACCAGGATTTCTTTGGGTTCTATGATGGATTATGTGGCAATATTCTGCTACAGCAGCCATTAAAGGCATTACACATTACTCTCTTGACAGCCAAACATGTTTCATTCAGTATATTATACCCTTGGCTTTCTTCTATGCTATTATGTAGTAAGGATATGAATATGATAGAGGGAAACATTCCACTTGGGAAATATATATATATATATATATATATATATATATATATATATATATATATATATATATATATATATATATATATATATAAAAACAAAGATGAGGTGACTTACCGAACAAAAACGCTGGCAGGTCGATAGACACACAAACAAACACAAACATACACACAAAATTCAAGCTTTCGCAACAAATTGTTGCCTCATCAGGAAAGAGGGAAGGAGAGGGGAAGACGAAAGGAAGTGGGTTTTAAAGGAGAGGGTAAGGAGTCATTCCAATCCCGGGAGCGGAAAGACTTACCTTAGGGGGAAAAAAGGACAGGTATACACTCGCACACACGCACATATCCATCCACACATACAGACACAAGCAGACATATTTAAAGACAAAGAGTTTGGGCAGAGATGTCAGTCGAGGCAGAAGTGTAGAGGCAAAGAAGTTGTTGAAAGACAGGTGAGGTATGAGTGGCGGCAACTTGAAATTAGCGGAGATTGAGGCCTGGCGGATGACGAGAAGAGAGGATATACTGAAGGGCAAGTTCCCATCTCCGGAGTTCGGATAGGTTGGTGTTGGTGGGAAGTATCCAGATCACCTGGACGGTGTAACACTGTGCCAAGATGTGCTGGCCGTGCACCAAGGCATGTTTAGCCACAGGGTGATCCTCATTACCAACAAACACTGTCTGCCTGTGTCCATTCATGCGAATGGACAGTTTGTTGCTGGTCATTCCCACATAGAATGCGTCACAGTGTAGGCAGGTCAGTTGGTAAATCACGTGGGTGCTTTCACACGTGGCTCTGCCTTTGATCGTGTACACCTTCCGGGTTACAGGACTGGAGTAGGTGGTGGTGGGAGGGTGCATGGGACAGGTTTTGCATCGGGGGCGGTTACAAGGATAGGAGCCAGAGGGTAGGGAAGGTGGTTTGGGGATTTCATAGGGATGAACTAACAGGTTACGAAGGTTAGGTGGACGGCGGAAAGACACTCTTGGCGGAGTGGGGAGGATTTCATGAAGGATGGATCTCATTTCAGGGCAGGATTTGAGGAAGTCGTATCCCTGCTGGAGAGCCACATTCAGAGTCTGGTCCAGTCCCGGAAAGTATCCTGTCACAAGTGGGGCACTTTTGTGGTTCTTCTGTGGGGGATTCTGGGTTTGAGGGGGTGAGGAAGTGGCTCTGGTTATTTGCTTCTGTACCAGGTCGGGAGGGTAGTTGCGGGATGCGAAAGCTGTTTTCAGGTTGTTGGTGTAATGATTCAGGGATTCCGGACTGGAGCAGATTCGTTTGCCACGAAGACCTAGGCTGTAGGGAAGGGACCGTTTGATGTGGAATGGGTGGCAGCTGTCATAATGGAGGTACTGTTGCTTGTTGGTGGGTTTGATGTGGACGGACGTGTGAAGTTGGCCATTGGACAGGTGGAGGTCAACGTCAAGGAAAGTGGCATGGGATTTGGAGTAGGACCAGGTGAAACTGATGGAACCAAAGGAGTTGAGGTTGGAGAGGAAATTCTGGAGTTCTTCTTCACTGTGAGTCCAGATCATGAAGATGTCATCAATAAATCTGTACCAAACTTTGGGTTGGCAGACTTGGGTAACCAAGAAGGCTTCCTCTAAGCGACCCATGAATAGGTTGGCGTACAAGGGGGCCATCCTGGTACCCATGGCTGTTCCCTTTAATTGTTGGTATGTCTGGCCTTCAAAAGTGAAGAAGTTGTGGGTCAGGATGAAGCTGGCTAAGGTGATGAGGAAAGAGGTTTTAGGTAGGGTGGCAGGTGATCGGCGTGAAAGGAAATGCTCCATCGCAGCGAGGCCCTGGACGTGCGGAATATTTGTGTATAAGGACGTGGCATCAATGGTTACAAGGATGGTTTCCGGGGGTAACAGATTGGGTAAGGATTCCAGGCGTTCAAGGAAGTGGTTGGTGTCCTTGATGAAGGATGGGAGACTGCATGTAATGGGTTGAAGGTGTTGATCTACGTAGGCAGAGATACGTTCTGTGGGGGCTTGGTAACCAGCTACAATGGGGCGGCCGGGATGATAGGGGTTTGTGGATTTTAGGAAGAAGGTAGAAGGTAGGGGTGCGGGGTGTCGGTGGGGTCAGGAGGTTGATGGAGTCAGGTGAAAGGTTTTGCAGGTCAACCCATTACATGCAGTCTCCCATCCTTCATCAAGGACACCAACCACTTCCTTGAACGCCTGGAATCCTTACCCAATCTGTTACCCCCGGAAACCATCCTTGTAACCATTGATGCCACGTCCTTATACACAAATATTCCGCACGTCCAGGGCCTCGCTGCGATGGAGCATTTCCTTTCACGCCGATCACCTGCCACCCTACCTAAAACCTCTTTCCTCATCACCTTAGCCAGCTTCATCCTGACCCACAACTTCTTCACTTTTGAAGGCCAGACATACCAACAATTAAAGGGAACAGCCATGGGTACCAGGATGGCCCCCTCGTACGCCAACCTATTCATGGGTCGCTTAGAGGAAGCCTTCTTGGTTACCCAAGTCTGCCAACCCAAAGTTTGGTACAGATTTATTGATGACATCTTCATGATCTGGACTCACAGTGAAGAAGAACTCCAGAATTTCCTCTCCAACCTCAACTCCTTTGGTTCCATCAGTTTCACCTGGTCCTACTCCAAATCCCATGCCACTATCCTAGATGTTGACCTCCACCTGTCCAATGGCCAGCTTCACACGTCCGTCCACATCAAACCCACCAACAAGCAACAGTACCTCCATTATGACAGCTGCCACCCATTCCACATCAAACGGTCCCTTCCCTACAGCCTAGGTCTTCGTGGCAAACGAATCTGCTCCAGTCCGGAATCCCTGAATCATTACACCAACAACCTGAAAACAGCTTTCGCATCCCGCAACTACCCTCCCGACCTGGTACAGAAGCAAATAACCAGAGCCACTTCCTCGTCCCCTCAAACCAAGAATCCCCCACAGAAGAACCACAAAAGTGCCCCACTTGTGACAGGATACTTTCCGGGACTGGACCAGGCTCTGAATGTGGCTCTCCAGCAGGGATACGACTTCCTCAAATCCTGCCCTGAAATGAGATCCATCCTTCATGAAATCCTCCCCACTCCGCCAAGAGTGTCTTTCCACCGTCCACCTAACCTTCGTAACCTGTTAGTTCATCCCTATGAAATCCCCAAACCACCTTCCCTACCCTCTGGCTCCTATCCTTGTAACCGCCCCCGATGCAAAACCTGTCCCATGCACCCTCCCACCACCACCTACTCCAGTCCTGTAACCCGGAAGGTGTACACGATCAAAGGCAGAGCCACGTGTGAAAGCACACACGTGATTTACCAACTGACCTGCCTACACTGTGACGCATTCTATGTGGGAATGACCAGCAACAAACTGTCCATTCGCATGAATGGACACAGGCAGACAGTGTTTGTTGGTAATGAGGATCACCCTGTGGCTAAACATGCCTTGGTGCACGGCCAGCACATCTTGGCACAGTGTTACACCGTCCAGGTTATCTGGATACTTCCCACCAACACCAACCTATCCGAACCCCGGAGATGGGAACTTGCCCTTCAGTATATCCTCTCTTCTCGTCATCCGCCAGGCCTCAATCTCCGCTAATTTCAAGTTGCCGCCACTCATACCTCACCTGTCTTTCAACAACTTCTTTGCCTCTACACTTCTGCCTCGACTGACATCTCTGCCCAAACTCTTTGTCTTTAAATATGTCTGCTTGTGTCTGTATGTGTGGATGGATATGTGCGTGTGTGCGAGTGTATACCTGTCCTTTTTTCCCCCTAAGGTAAGTCTTTCCGCTCCCGGGATTGGAATGACTCCTTACCCTCTCCTTTAAAACCCACTTCCTTTCGTCTTCCCCTCTCCTTCCCTCTTTCCTGATGAGGCAACAATTTGTTGCGAAAGCTTGAATTTTGTGTGTATGTTTGTGTTTGTTTGTGTGTCTATCGACCTGCCAGCGTTTTTGTTCGGTAAGTCACCTCATCTTTGTTTTTATATATAATTTTTCCCACGTGGAATGTTTCCTTCCATTATATATATATATATATATATATATATATATATATATATATATATATCTTTAAAAACAAAGATGATGTGACTTACCATACGAAAGCGCTGGCAGGTCGATAGAAACACAAACAGACACATACATACACACAAAATTCAAGCTTTCGCAACAAACTGTTGCCTCATCAGGAAAGAGGGAAGGAGAGGGAAAGACGAAAGGAAGTGGGTTTTAAGGGAGAGGGTAAGGAGTCATTCCAATCCCGGGAGCGGAAAGACTTACCTTAGGGGGAAAAAAGGACGGGTATACACTCGCACACACACACATATCCATCCGCACATATACAGACACAAGCAGACTTATTTAAAGACAAAGAGTTTGGGCAGAGATGTCAGTCGAGGTGGAAGTGCAGAGGCAAAGATGATGTTGAATGACAGGTGAGGTATGAGTGGCGGCAACTTGAAATTAGCGGAGATTGAGGCCTGGTGGGTAACGGGAGGAGAGGATATATTGAAGAGCAAGTTCCCATCTCCGGAGTTCAGATAGGTTGGTGTTGGTGGGAGGTATCCAGATAACCCGGACTGTGCCAAGATGTGCTGGCCGTGCACCAAGGCATGTTTAGCCACAGGGTGATCCTCATTACCAACAAACACTGTCTGCCTGTGTCCATTCATGCGAATGGACAGTTTGTTGCTGGTCATTCCCACATAGAATGCGTCACAGTGTAGGCAGGTCAGTTGGTAAATCACGTGTGTGCTTTCACACGTGGCTCTGCCTTTGATCGTGTACACCTTCCGGGTTACAGGACTGGAGTAGGTGGTGGTGGGAGGGTGCATGGGACAGGTTTTACACCCTCTGGCTCCTATCCTTGTAAAACAAAGATGATGTGACTTACCATATGAAAGTGCTGGCAGGTCGACAGACACACAAAAAAACACAAACATACACACAAAATTCAAGCTTTCGCAACAAACTGTTGCCTCATCAGGAAAGAAGGAAGGAGAGGGAAAGACGAACGGATGTGGGTTTTAAGGGAGAGGGTAAGGATTCATTCCAATCCCGGGAGCGGAAAGACTTACCTTAGGGGGAAAAAAGGACGGGTATACACTCGCACACACACACATATCCATCCACACATATACAGACACAAGCAGAAATATTTAAAGACAATATATATATATATATATAAAAAAACAAAGATGATGTGACTTACCAAACTCTTTGTCTTTAAATATGTCTTCCCGGCCGCCCCATTGTAGCTGGTTACCAAGCCCCCACAGAACGTATCTCTGCCTACGTAGATCAACACCTTCAACCCATTACATGCAGTCTCCCATCCTTCATCAAAGACACCAACCACTTTCCCGAATGCCTAGAATCCTTACCCAGTCTGTTACCCCCGGAAACCATCCTTGTAACCATTGATGCCACTTCCTTAAACACAAATATTCCGCACGTCCAGGGCCTTGCTGCGATGGAGCACTTCCTTTCACGCCAATCACCTGCCACCCTACCTAAAACCTCTTTCCTCATTACCTTAGCCAGCTTCATCCTGACCCACAACTTTTTCACTTTTGAAGGCCAGACATTCCAACAATTAAAGGGAACAGCCATGGGTACCAGGATGGCCCCTTCGTACGCCAACCTATTCATGGGTTGCTTAGAGGAAGCCTTCTTGGTTACCCATATATATATATATATATATATATATATATATATATATATATATATATATATATATATATATATATATATATATATATATATATATATATATATATAAAAAATTATGTAATAATATCTCTTTCTTCAGAAATTTCTTTATGATGACTGTATACCTTGGAGTTTCCCTGCTATTATGAAGTGTTCTACTGCGTACATATATTTCCAGTGCATGATCAACTATTCTTTTAAACTTGAGCCATATTTCCTCTACATGCTCCTGCCATGTACTGAAAGTTTCAAATTTCTCATTGAGATATGACAATACTAATTTTTTATCTGTTTTAATGAACATATGTATACCTCTCTGCTTGTTTTAGTTTTCCTTTGCACTTTGGTGATAATTGTTGCCACAACCACGTCATGGTCACTGTTACCAGTTTTGATATGGAAATTGTCAAATAGGTCAGGTCTGTTTGTTACCATTAGATTCAATATATTTCCATCATGAGTGGGGCTCCTAACTATCTGTTCTAGGTAGTTTTCAGAGCTCATGATACATGTAGGATTTCAAATGTTCTATTTCTTCCCATTGTAATTTCTTTTGCTAAAGCAACATATGAAGCACAGAGGTAAACAAATAATTATATTACAACATTTTATGTATTTTATTATAATTAAATATTTATTGTTATTACATCACAACTTCATATATATTCTGTTACTATTATTAAGATCATAGACATCTGTGATGCAGTAACAGTGCGGCTGATGGCAAGCTGTATTATTTAGGAAAAGGGGGGTGGGGAGAGAGAGAGAGAGAGAGAGAGAGAGAGAGAGAGAGAGAGAGAGAGAGAGAGAGAGAGGGAGGGAGAGGGAGAAACTGTGACACACCTTCAAATCAGAAATCTGTCTCAGCACCTGGCAGTTGCAAGCATCTACTTAAAACCTTCCACATAGAAGTCACTGAAATCATGCTCTGCATAGTATTCATGCTTAGGAAATTCATTTCCTATATTAATATTTTCCCTTAGGCCTATATGTTTATTGGCCATGTAGGAGTTTTTCTGGTCAGAGAAATTAGTAGTATATTCCACAGCAGAACATGTTTCTAAGTCAGTGAAGCTATGTATTCCCCAAACCTCTGAGAAGATGACAGACATTTGTCAGTTCCATTTGTCACATTGGTTGGTCCTACTGATCCCTGAAAGCTGTGGGTTTGTACATGCTTCACTGGGAAGTGAATGACACAGCAACACAGAGCAAGAAATATATTTGTTGTTTAGATCCCATGGATGGTACCATTTCTGTGAACAAGGAGTAACAAGCCTAGTTGGAGAGTGAATGAAAAGGAGGAACACTGACTGACATCTAAACTGTAAGGCACCAGAGAATCACAGTTGTATAAGTTTTCCAAGGCACACCAAGATTTTCCAGTCAAAAAGGTACAAATATACACCATGACCAACTACATCCTCACCCATAATTACCTCTCCTTTGAGGGCATCGCCTTAAACAAATCCATAATACAGCATTGGGCTACCACATCGCACCAGCCTATGCCAACCTATTCAGGGGCCATCTAGAGGAAGCCTAACCACACAGAATCACAAACCCCCTCAGTTGGTTCAGATTCATTGATGACACCTCACCTTCATGCTCTGAACTCCACATTCCTCCACGACTGCAACAAACTCCCCCCCCCCCCCCCCCCCATTTGCTTTACCTAGTCTTCCTCAACACAATAAGCCTACTTCCTCATTGTTGACCTCCACCTCAAAAATGGATACTTGAGTACCTCTGTCTACATCAAACCTACCAACCATGAGCAATACCTTCACTTTGACAGCTGCCACCCATTCCATACTAAGAAGGCACTTCTGTACAGCCTACTCACCTGTGGCTGTCGCATTTGGAACTGCTTCTGATCTTAATGTGTCGCCTACATGCTCCAATTAAGTCCAAAGTCACAAAAGACTGAAGCTGCAAAAAGATCTACACTGCTAGAAAAAAATAATATGTCCTTTTAGAGATTTCCAGTTCACTCAATATGTATTGTTTACGACAATGCATTTGGAGTACATGAAATGATTACATTTGCAGATCAATAGCACAAGTGGTTCTGAGGTACCAGGTATCAAACCATTTTGAAACACCAGTATTATTGCACTGTGTAGCCTCCTTGGGCGGCAATGCAGGTGCTGACTCTGGCATCCAGTTGATTGCACATATGGCAAATACAGTCCTGGGATGCATTATGCCACATTTGCTTAATCTGTTCATGTAGTGCTGTAAGAGTTTTTGATTGACATGCCACTTGAGTCACTTCTCATCCCATCATATCCCATATGTGCTTGATGGGAGACAAGTCTGGAGATTGTGCTGGCCAAGGAAGTTGCTGTACATCTCAAGTTGCTACACATCTTGCAGAGTATGTTGTGTTTCGTGGACAGTGTGTGGGCCAGCATTATCCTGTTGAAACAACACATCACCTTTCTATTGTAGGAACAGCAAAGGAAAGTGTCTTACAACATTCTACACACACCAAACACTGGTTATCATCCCCTCCAAAAACACTAAAGGTGAACAAGATTTGTAGCTTATCATACCCCAGACCATAAGGCCTGGGGTGGGGCCAGTGTTTCTTGGACAAATGCACTCTGTAAGATGGCACTCACCAGGCCTATATTGTACGTACAAATGACCATCACTTGCATGCATCCAGAACCTTCTTTCATTGCTGAAGACTACATTGTGCCATTTGATCTTCAGAGTGATCCTTTGAGGGCACCAGTAGAGCTGGGCACGTTGATTCTATGGCATGAGAGGAAGATGGGTTAGAGGTGTGCATGTCTGTAATCCCCCTGCTAATAAGCATTTCACAACAGTTCATGTTGACACCTCTGGGCTTACAAACCGCCTTATCTGTGCTGTGGTAGCTGTACGATCTGCCACTGCTGTTCTTAGAATATGACAATCCTGGCAGGAGTCTGTTTTGTGTGAATGTCCAGCACCTTGTCTACATCTGTCAGAATGTTCATATGAACACAGATACTGGCATCATTGCACAACTGGTGCAGCACATCCAACTTGTGTGGCAATTCTCCAGAACATCCCACCACTTGGAAGGCCACAATTTGATCTCTTTCAAACTGGGTCAGTTGGCTGTAGAAAGCATGTGTGGTCTCTGTGGCATGATTGGTTGTTTGCTTCACACATCTGCACCACGCTGAGCCATCTGGTGGTGAGCATTTTTCTATTAAAGGGTAGAAACAGATGACACTTTGGTAGCTACGCCACTACACTGTCTGCTGGTGGACAGTGCTGAAACCTTTATGAGTACATCTATTATCCACCATGTGGCATGTGCCGTCATAGGATCACATTGATGTCATTTCAGGTGTTCTAATCTTTTTTCTGGCAGTGTATGTGCTAAAAGCTGCACATTTGTGGTATCTCCAAGATATTTTACCTAATTTGGCAGCTTTGATCCTAATCTAGTCTTCTCATCTTTTAACACTGCTCCAACTGAAATCTTTAGGCCTTAAAAGTTCTCACTCGCCCTAGGGTACTGCCAGGTCAGTCTGGAGGCCAAGATTCATTTTTGATTAAATTTATGAATATAAGAATATCATCATTTTTTAACCATAAATATTTACATCATCATTTATATTTTTCTGCAGTTATTAAGGTTTCAGACATTTTAGCACTAGATGTTAATAGTGGAAGAATGAAGAGTTTGGGTTTCCATAATGGACTGTCAGTACTGAAACAATCAGAAATTGTCCTTATTCCGTCTGACATCCTTCCAAGGCCATGCCACTCTTGGAAGGATCTCATCTAGATATTTTCTGTTGGTGAACTAATATTTTAATATGATCATCTGTCGTTGATATTAGATTGGTTGTTTCATCTTAAACCTATGTTGTGTCTCTAACCAAAATATTTCATCTGTGTGTTTCTATGGCATATAATATGATATAAAGTGACTAAAAATTTCAGTCATTTGTCATTTATTGTACTCTCATATGGTTAGACATAATTTCAGTTTTGCACATTTAGAATGGGTTACATAATCATTTAAAATTAATAACACCATACTGTGAATAAAGAGTTTATGAGGCATTGGCTTGCTAGCTCTGTACCAGTCCTATCACAAGTTTTTGTTGTTGTTGTGTTACTCTAGACAACTGCATATTGTGAAGTTGGTTTTCACAAGAAGTGTTTACTTTGTATAGTTAGGAATCAAATAATCAAGGATTGTTTATTGGTGTGGCTGTTGGCAGGATGTCATGGACCTGGATGAAGTTCTACCACAAGTGGGCGAGTTTGGACTTTATCAGAAACTTCTCCTATGGCTGGTGTGCCTGCCAGCATGTATTCCCTGTGGCTTCTCTGCTTTCAACCAGCTGTTCATGGCACATGTTCCTGATCACTGGTGTCGTCCACCTGTTGCACTTCAAGAACTTTCATCACATACTGCCCGTGCACTAAGCTCACCACTTGAGGTAAGTAAGTACTGTTGTTGTTATCATAGTTCATTTTGAATCACAATGACAACTGGTTAATATTTTTGTGATGGAAGTGATCAAAGGAAAATACCAAGCGACACAGAATATAATAGTAAAAGTGTTGGCAAATCTGCATCTTGCATTCAAGCATATTTCTTACTCCAATTTGTATAACCAATTAGAACTGTATCATGATCATCGAAACTGCACAAGAGCCTCCATCTTCCCAAGACCAGACACTGCTTGGAATACCTTCTTGTCATGTGTTTATGCAGGTAGCTGTCCATCATGGATATCAAACAAATTTATGCCTCTTTTTTTAAAGTCTCACTGTATGAAAGACAAGTTTAATTAATAGAAATTGCTGTTTATGGCACTAAAAGTAGCACATACTGAGGAGAGGCAAAACAAAGCTCTCAATTATGGAGTGCAGTTTTCATTCCTGTGTGAGTCTTTCTCCGTTCCATGGTTTTGAACTAACTATGTCCTGCATAACAAAGGAGAGTGGGAGAAAAATCGATCTTTTGCACCAAGTTGACTTCCATTATTGCCTTCTTCACATTGTTTTCAAACTGACTATGAGGAGTAGTCTGACTGTTTGGGTAATCAAATTCACTGTTTTGTTATTCCTGCCAGACTCCTGCTATGTTGCATGAGGAGTGTTTCTGGTCAACAGTTGGAATGTTATGCAACTCCACCTTAAAGGCTGTGAGTGTTGCATTCATTGGGCAGTGCCTTTGGTATCATAACTTTTCTGATGTAACCACACTAACTCTGAAGTCGGTCACATGTTAACATTGGGATTCTTGTTTACTTGGTTCATGTGCTCTTGCATTTGTGTTGTGCATTTGTCATGCTGTTGCACTCTTACAGTCCCATTTATCCCTGACCACACTTTTGGACTTTCTGCTTGCTGCTTAAGTTGACACTGAGTGTTTATCTTGAGTGCCTTGCATCATGCTATTCTGCTCTTGTCTGTCTCAAGCATTTTTTATGGATGCTGTCATCTTTCTCTGTAAGAAGAGTTGGTAATGAGAACTTTCTCTCACTTGTATTGTTCATTTTCATGTTCATGATATTGTTTCATGTTCATGATATTGTGGCCATCATGGGTCTGCTGTTTTTAGAAGGTTGGAGACAACAAATGCAGGTACATGAGGAGGAACTGAAGCAACAACACCAATTACAACAGCTGCAACAATAATAGGATCAAGTCGAAGAGCTCATTCATTTGCTAACCAGGAAACTGATAATGTAAGCACTGGTACTGCAGCCTCCTTCGTCACTGCTGCCACCCCATTTTCAGGTCCTGATGAGACCATAAAAAAGTGGGAAAATTATTTGTGCTTTATTAACCTGTACTGCCAGGTAAGGCACACTGTGTTGCTGTCAAGAAGTAGTAGTAGTTTATACAAGGTGGTACAGCAATTGTGGCCCATTGTGGATCCTGGAAAAGTAGTTTTTGCAGTGTTGTATACATTACAAACACACTATTATTGTCAGCAAATGCATGTGGTAGCTGTCAACTTACAGTTCAATCACCATCTTAAACATCTAATCAGTAGTATGTGATGTCATATGTGTCTGCAGGAGGGGACACTTACCCCTCCTGCAATCTGTAGTAGACTTTTTATTAATTTCAAAATTCTCATGTATGGCTTGAAATGATTGCCTGTTATTCTATTCAGCCATGGATTTAACGTATCTGAATGCAAGGGAAACATTGTGGCTGTAACAAAAACTAGTGGTTGGTTATCAGATTGTTCACAAGAAATTGTACATTTTTTTGTGTCGTGGCATCAGTATCGACTTTGTTTTGCAATCTTGTGGGATGTGAAACTTTACAGAACATTTTCAAAATAGAGTAGCCCATGTGTTCTCTAACACTTCTTTGTACAGCCCTTAATGAGCTACAGAAAGGGATAGTTCCAACATGCAGCGCAATACAAACATATATGTATATCTCAAATAATACTGTTAGATTGTTAAATAAGTTTGTAGCATTTTTGTTTTGCATGTTGGTATTCCAGTTGCTGTGGGTTTATTTATTGACTGTGATTTTTTATTTTTAGTTTGTGTTTGCTGTTTGAGTTTACATATTTTCATTCTATCATTTGGAAATAGTGAGTGGAGCTATGGATGCTAGAAAATGGCGTGCCAAGTGGAGAAATCAGAACATTTCTGACATATTGTTCTGTTTGAGTTCAATAGAGGGGTGACATCAGTGGAGGCAGTTAGAAACATTTGCCCCATGCATTGGGACAATGTCATTGGACAGAGCATGATAAGAAAATGATTTTCTCATCTTAAGGATGCCTACTAAAACATATGAATGTAAAATAAGTAGAATGCCTGGTTAGATGTAAGAGAGGGCCTGATGGCCCTAATCTTGCCAGGTTAAATAAATAAATAAATAAATAAATAAATAAACATTTCAACCTTAGTGACTCTCCACGTCCAGGAAGACCTTCAGGGTTTGAGGAAGATCATTTGAACACATTAATCCACAGTGATTCACATCAGTGTACTCAAGAACTGGCAGATGTGGTGAACTGTGATCATTTCACAATTCTGTGTCATTTGCATGTGATGGGCAAGGTTCGAAAATTGAATGTATGGGTACCACATGCTCTAAGCTACAATAAAAAAATGAATGGGTGGCCATGCGTGCACTTTGCTGATTGTCGTCAAGTGGCTCATGAACAACACCAACAATTCATGTCCTGTATCATTACCGGTCCCACCCCCCCCTCCCACCCCCCCCCCCCCCCACCCCCATGAACCATGGACCTTGCCGTTGGTGGGGAGGCTTGCGTGCCTCAGCGATACAGATAGCCGTACCGTAGGTGCAACCACAACGGAGGGGTATCTGTTGAGAGGCCAGACAAATGTGTGGTTCCTGAAGAGGGGCAGCAGCCTTTTTAGTAGTTGCAGGGGCAACAGTCTGGATGATTGTCTGATCTGGCCTTGTAACACTAACCAAAACGGCCTTGCTGTGCTGGTACTGCGAACGGCTGAAAGCAAGGGGAAACTACAGCCGTAATTTTTCCCGAGGGCATGCAGCTTTACTGTATCGTTAAATGATGATGGTGTCCTCTTGGATAAAATATTCCGGAGGTAAAATAGTCCCCCATTCGGATCTCCGGGCAGAGACTACTCAGGAGGACATCATTATCAGGAGAAAGAAAACTGGCGTTCTATGGATCGGAGCGTGGAATGTCAGATCCCTTAATCGGACAGGTAGGTTAGAAAATTTAAAAAGGGAAATGGATAGGTTAAAGTTAGATATAGTGGGAATTAGTGAAGTTCGGTGGCAGGAGGAACAAGACTTTTGGTCAGGCGAATACAGGGTTATAAATACAAAATCAAAACGGGGGAATGCAGGAGTAGGTTTAATAATGAATAAAAAAATAGGAGTGCGGGTAAGCTACTACAAACAGCATAGTGAACGCATTATTGTGGACGAGATAGACACGAAGCTCACGCCTACCATAGTAGTACAAGTTTATATGCCAACTAGCTCTGCAGATGATGAAGAAATTGAAGAAATGTATGATGAAATAAAAGAAATTATTCAGATAGTGAAGGGAGACGAAAATTTAATAGTCATGGGTGACTGGAATTCGGTAGTAGGAAAAGGAAGAGAAGGAAACGTAGTAGGTGAATATGGATTGGGGGGAAGAAATGAAAGAGGAAGCCGTCTGGTAGAATTTTGCACAGAGCATAACTTAATCATCGCTAACACTTGGTTCAAGAATCATGAAAGAAGGTTGTATACATGGAAGAACCCTGGTGATACTAGAAGGTTTCAGATAGATTATATAATGGTAAGACAGAGATTTAGGAACCAGGTTTTAAATTGTAAGACGTTTCCAGGGGCAGATGTGGACTCTGACCACAATATATTGGTTATGAACTGTAGATTAAAACTGAAGAAACTGCAAAAAGGTGGGAATTTAAGGAGATGGGACCTGGATAAACTGAAAGAACCAGAGGTTGTACAGAGTTTCAAGGAGAGCATAAGGGAACAATTGACAGGAATGGGGGAAAGAAATACAGTAGAAGAAGAATGGGTAGCTTTGAGGGATGAAGTAGCGAAGGCAGCAGACGATAAAGTAGGTAAAAAGACGAGGGCTAGTAGAAATCCTTGGGTAACAGAAGAAATATTGAACTTCATTGATCAGAGGAGAAAATATAAAAATGCAGTAAATGAAGCAGGCAAAAAGGAATACAAACATCTCAAAAATGAGATCGACAGGAAGTGCAAAATGGCTAAGCAGGGATGGCTAGACGACAAATGTAAGGATGTAGAGGCTTGTCTCACCAGGGATAAGATAGATACTGCCTACAGGAAAATTAAAGAGGTCTTTGGAGAAAAGAGAACCACTTGTATGAATATCAAGAGCTCAGATGGAAACCCAGTTCTAAGCAAAGAAGGAAAGCAGAAAGGTGGAAGGAGTATATAGAGGGTCTATACAAGGGCGATGTACTTGAGGACAATATTATGGAAATGGAAGAGGATGTAGATGAAGATGAAATGGGAGATATGATACTGCGTGAAGAGTTTGACAGAGCACTGAGAGACCTGAGTCGAAACAAGGCCCCGGGAGTAGACAACATTCCATTAGAACTACTGACAGCCTTGGGAGAGCCAGTCCTGACAAAACTCTATCATCTGGTGAGCAAGATATATGAGACAGGCGAAATACCCTCAGACTTCAAGAAGAATATAATAATTCCCATCCCAAAGAAAGCAGGTGTTGACAGATGTGAAAATTACCGAACTATCAGTTTAATAAGTCACGGCTGCAAAATACTAACACGAATTCTTTACAGACAAATGGAAAAACTAGTAGAAGCCATCCTCGGAGAAGATCAGTTTGGATTCCGTAGAAATATAGGAATACGTGAGGCAATATTGACCCTACGACTTATCTTAGAAGCTAGATTAAGGAAAGGCAAACCTACATTTCTAGCATTTGTAGACTTAGAGAAAGCTTTTGACAATGTTGATTGGAATACTCTATTTCAAATTCTGAAGGTGGCAGGAGTAAAATACAGGGAGGAAAAGGCTATTTACAACTTGTACAGAAACCAGATGGCAGTTATAAGAGTCAAAGGACATGAAAGGGAAGCAGTGGTTGGGAAGGGTGTGAGACAGGGTTGTAGCCTCTCCTCGATGTTATTCAATCTGTATATTGAGCAAGCAGTAAAGGAAACAAAAGAAAAATTCGGAGTAGGTATTAAAATCCATGGAGAAGAAATAAAAACTTTGAGGTTCACCTGGCCGGCCGAAGTGGCCGTGCGGTTAAAGGCGCTGCAGTCTGGAACCGCAAGACCGCTACGGTCGCAGGTTCGAATCCTGCCTCGAGCATGGATGTTTGTGATGTCCTTAGGTTAGTTAGGTTTAACTAGTTCTAAGTTCTAGGGGACTAATGACCTCAGCAGTTGAGTCCCATAGTGCTCAGAGCCATTTGAACCATTTTGAGGTTCACCAATGACGTAATTCTGTCAGAGACAGCAAAGGACACAGAAGAGCAGTTGAACGGAATGGACAGTGTCTAGAAAGGAGGATATAAGATGAACATCAACAAAAGCAAAACGAGGATAATCGAATGTAGTCGAATTAAATTGGGTGATGCTGAGGGAATTAGATTAGGAAATGACACACTTAAAAGTAGTAAAGGAGTTTTGCTATTTGGTGAGTAAAATAACTGATGATGGTCGAAGTAGAGAGGATATAAAATGTAGACACAATGGCAAGGAAAGCGTTTCTGAAGAAGAGAAATTTGTTAACATCGGGTATAGATTTAAGTGTCAGGAAGTCGTTTCTGAAAGTATTTGTATGGAGTATAGCCATGTATGGAAGTGAAACATTGACGATAAACAGTTTGGACAAGAAGAGAATAGAAGCTATCAAAATGTGGTGCTACAGAAGAATGCTGAAGATTTGATGGGTAGATCACATAACTAATGAGGAGGTATTGAATAGGATTGGGGAGAAGAGAAATTTGTGGCACAACTTGACTAGTAGAAGGGATCGGTTGGTAGGACATGTTCTGAGGTATCAAGGGATCACCAATTTAGTATTGGAGGGCAGCGTGGAGGGTAAAAATCATAGAGGGAGACCAAGAGATGAATACACTAAGCAGATTCAGAAGGATTTAGGTTGCAGTAGTTACTGGGAGATGAAGCAGCTTGCACAGGATAGAGTAGCATGGAGAGCTGCATCAAACCAGTCTCAGGACTGAAGACCACAACAACAACAACAACAATCATTACGAGTGATGAGAAATTTTCTTTATGCTAATATAAGGAAAAGAAAGGTGTGTTTGAATCCAAACAAAGCAGCAATTCCCTGTACTAAGACCTGTGTGCATCCACAGGACATAATGTTATAAATCTGGTTGAATAGCATCAGTGTGGTGTAGTACAGATTGTTTCCTTGAGGTGTTACAATCACTGATGATATTTATTTTGAGCAACTGATTTGTCTTACAGAGGCAATCCACGAACAAAGACCAGAAGACTGTGTGAAGTGATGCTACTCCATGATAATGCCCACCCGCCTTCTGCTAGACTGACAGAATACATTTTACAGGAGTTGGATTGGAAATCATTCTGCACCCAACATATTCACCTGATCTTGTGCCCTCTTATTTTCGTCTTTTCCACTCTTGGTCGCACAACCTTCAAGGGGCTTCCTTTCCAGATGAAACTGTGCTCCGATCGTGGCTTGATGAATTCTTCACCCAAAACCATGTGATCTCTATTGTCGTGGAACCAAACAGTTATTCCAACTTTGACAGATAGTTGTAAATAGTCAAGGAGAATATATTATTGGTGACTAAAATCTCTGTTGTGTGTCTCTGTTGTGTTTATCAAACTTACTGAAAAATGCTATGAACTTATGCACTAACCTAGTATATGGCACAACCTTCGATGAACTTTCTTTCCAGATGAAAATGTTCCCTGAACTTGGTTTGATGAGTTTGCACCTCAAAATGATGTAATTTCTACAGTTGCAGAATTGAAAAGTTGCCCCAGCGTTGGTAGAGAGTTGCAAATAGTAAAAAAAAAATCTTGTGTGTTTATTAAAGTTACTGAAAAAGGCTACGAACTTATGCACCAACCTAATATATGGTTCCAGAGACTGTTTTCAAGTTTCAAACATCTGTGATGAATATATGCAGACTGAAGTGACAAATGAAAGTTTGTACCAAGTAGCCCATGCAGTTGTGCAAAGCCACTGTGCTAGGATGGGGCAGTGGTTAGAGCACCTGCCTAGTGAGCAGGATACTTGGGTTCTCATCCTAGCATTGGTAGAAATGTTCATTTGTCACTTCAGTCTGCTTATACAGGATGAAGGACAAAAATGCTGTACTTGGTGGTCGGTATGTGATTCCACATCCCAGTTCAAGACAAAAGTGTATCCAGGAAAACCTAGTCCCATCAATGGGTTTAATAGAAATGTAACTTAAAAAATGAGGTTCTGGCAATGCTGTAACTGCCAAGAACAGGTAGCATGAACTCTATGCTGTGTCGGAGCTGTCCCACTAGTCGGTGAGACGAGGCAGTGCCATAAGGAATGGACATGCAGAGTCACCGATATTCAAGTCAAGTTTGTGCCGAACATTTTTTTTTTTTTTTTTTTTTTTTTTTTTTAATTAGACCACCAAACTTTATCCAATTTATACCTCCACTGTGCAGTAACTTGTGTATTCCTTTCTGTTACTGTTGCCTTTATTTAAACATTAAAACATAACATGAGCTTCTTACAGATGTAAATGATCACTTTGTTTCATCCATGCACAAACAAAACCAAAAGAAAATAGTGGATACAATAACATTATCTGTATCCAGTGAAGGACAAAAACACAATAGGTAGGCTACACTAGATTGCATATTATGCTATACACAGTAATTCAGTTCTGTAGGTTTGATGTCCCAGCTTATTGTCCAGTGAGCCGAGACATACAAGTACAAGCAACATTCACTTTAGAGAAGATGTTCAAAATGACCACCTTGCACAAACAGTTTGCCACTCACTGTATCATAGTTTGATGCATCCTATGCAATTCATCAGTATCCACCATTGCTGAAGTGACATGCATGCAAGCTATTAGGTCATGTACATCCACTGGTGGAGTACTACAAACTTGTTCCTTTTAGTGTCCCCACAAATAAATCTCTAGTGGATTAAGGACTGAGGAACTTGGAGACCAGAACATTGGACTTCCATTTTTCTGGAAATGCTTCATTTAAATAGTTATGCACATTCATTGCAAATTGTAGTGTTGCACCACCATGCTAAAACCATAACTGTCACTGAACACCAAGTTGAACATATTTTAATGCATTAAGTAAAGTATTGCTAAGAATCATACAATACAGGGGTGCATTCAATTTGCGTAGCAATAGGTAAGGAACAAAGAACACTCCTCTCACAATTCCAGCCTACAGGTTTATGCCAAAGCGTCCCTGAAAGCCACACTTGCTGGTGACATGGAGGTTGAAAAGACCTTCATGAGTGAAGCTATATTTTAAAAAAAGTCCATATCACATTATTTATAAAATTTTTGTTATTTTCCACCTGGTGCAAAAGCCATTCACAAGACTGTACTTGTTGTATGCAGTTGTCTGACTACTGGTGTTGATTTAACGTGTATTGATATGGGTGCAGTTCTTCATTGTGCAACTCTTCAACAGCCAGTCATTAAGATATCTGGAACTGCCTTGCAGTATCACGAGTACTTTACTGAGGTGACTGGTGAATGTTTTCAAGAATTATGTCCTCCATTTGTCGAGAATGTCTAGTCTTTGGATGACCTCTGTCCATTATTGTGGATGAAGATTACTGGTTTCCCAAAAGCATTGCTCCAGCAAACAAAAAACATTCTTATCAGGATGGTATCTTTGAGAGTACCATGCAGCATACACTAGAGCAGTAACAACAGCAGCAGCTAGTTTATCGGACCCACCCAGTACCAAAAATGTAAACGAAGTATTCATCATTAGTCTAGTCCATTGGGAAACCACTCTACATTAACTTGGCAGGACCAATTATGGTTGTGCACTGCATGTTTCGTAGTCATGTGCATGCAGTTAAATGGGTCCAACTGTCATTTGATAGGCTATTTGTCAGGTGACAATATGACATCTTGCTTATAAATGACAAGAACTGGAGAAAGGGCATCTAAAGAACTTAAAAGGAATCTGACGATAATTTGAAAAACATCTCCGTGATGGATGTGGGTTTGATGTTGGAGCAGTCCACTCACTGTGCTACACCGGCTGGTATGGTAACGTTGGGTGATACATGTTTATCTGTACATTCAGATATGCTGCATGAAATGACAGTGTTGCCAACTCCTCATTTTCACTGATGTGTTTTTAAAATGCTCCAATCTGATTTTAGTAGATAAACTTGTGTCATGAATCTGGATGAAGAATTGCATACTGACCTTCACCCTGTATACATCATGAATTATATCTCCCAGACAAGTTTCCCCAATTTCCATAAGAACAGCCTTGTGGCACTGATGAGGTCCACACCAGCAACAATATATGTTTGTCCCTGAACTCCGAGCATCGTCTTTGGACACTAAGCATAGTCTTTGGTTTTTTTCCGCCATGTCAGTTCTTTGTAAGCCTTTGATGCGTTTAGCCTCTTAGCCTGCAACACATCTCAATCTGAACATTAGGTCTGTGTTTGACCCATCGAGGCTTGCTGAGACTCCTTTTAGTTTTACATGGTAGACCAACTAGAGTACAGTACGAAGAACGCAGTCATCTACACTGTAGGTGTGGACCCAAATGCAGAAGAAATACCAGTTTCTACAATGAAAGAGAGGAATAAATGTTGAAATATCAAGGTTGGAAAGGTGTCTGGGCATTCTTAAACTATATATGTGATTCTTAAACTATACAGGGTGCAATCCTGGCCATAGGCTGAAAAGTTCTGTAGTCTGGTTGCCATGGCTGCAGAATAACATGCTAAACCAGGGAGATGAGGATCATTCTGGTTCAGTCCTAGGCTGTTAAGCATTGGTTTTACTGATTAATTTGATGGCTGATTTTGAAGGTTTTCAATGTCCATATTCATATTAATAATATAAAAAAAACATACTTTGAATATATTTATGAAATACTCTTACCTTTAAGTTATAACAGTAACCTACCTTCAAACAAATATTGACTGTATAACTATCAAATGTTTAAGATAGTGTAAGCTTTGTGTACTTTGTGTCAGATTAATTTCTTGTGGCGCAACACGATCTCAAACTGAAGTAATATATCAAACTGGCAATTTTCATGGAAGGATTGATTGCTACTCACCATAAAGATGACACATTGATTTCCAGACAGGAATTACAAAAAGACTGTTACACCTTAAGCTTTTGGCCAAAGCCTCCATCAGAAAAGCGAATGTGCACACATTCACTCAAGCGAGCTATCTGTGGCACTCAAGCCAGGCCAAAACTGAAACATGTTTAACAGGAGAAACAATTCATAGTAGAGTGGTGAAGGGGGAGGGATAGCAGGGTATGACTGGAGGATGAAGAAACGATGCTGCCTGGTGGAGCGTGCAGGGACTAGAGAGGGCAGACAAGGCTACCTAGTGCAGTGTCGGAAGGCTGTGGGGGAAGGAAGGGGAGAAAAAAGAGAGGTAAAAGGAGAAGAGCAGAGAAGGGGAAAGCTCAGTGGGTTCATTGGCAGAGAGCAGTGAGTGCACAATGAGGGCAATGGGATATGAGTTAGAAAGACATGACAGGACAGAGGGGCAGAAACAAATGGGCGGAGAGCATGAGGTTCAGTAAGTTACAGTAGGTTGAGGCCAGAATGATTTCTGGAGCAGATAACGTGTGGTGAGGATAACTTCCATCTGCACAGTTCAATAAAGCTGGTGGTGCTGGGGAGGTTTCCATTGTTTGAAAATGGAGATTTTGGAATTTTGCCACCTCTTGGATAAATTTCTGTGGATGCCTATGCATGGTGTGGATAACCAACTTACAGGTAGATGTCATTTTGAGTGTAATCCATTTGGCACATCCTATGCAGACACATTGATTTGTGGTGCAATGTTGTGGCTGGCACTAGACATGGCAGCACAGACTAAAGTGTTAGCATATTCAGATCCAATATTAGGTGAGGTAGCACAAATTGTAGAGTCTGAGGAGTTGACTGCTGCAGCACATATTGTGATTGGCTGGTGGCAAAACTTGATGAGTCACACCAGTAGGATGAGTCCCCATTGGAGGCTATTCAGGTTTTAGTGATCACATTAACAAGTTGGTCAGTCGGCTAAGTGTAGTAAGAGTGGGAGCTGTCCACAGTCCAAGTAGTTATCAGCTATAAAGATGGTGGCTGCATTGGACAGCTCTCAGTTCCTGCCATGTGAATCATAGCAGCCACAAAGTGCTGTCCTTCTGCAGCTTTGGATATGCTTCTGTGGGAATGGCAGTCTTGCCCCAGTTGCTGGTTGTTACGCAAGAGGAGACAGTACCCCTATTTCTTTGCAATTTGTTGAGCCTGCCGTACACCAGGACATTTGTGGTAAGTGGGTCATATAGGGGTTTGTAGAACTGAAATCTACCACTTAATTGATTGAATACTTTTATTGTTGCTAGAAATAGATACACGAAGTGGCACATTGAAAATCCACAGTCGCTTGATTCGACAACATGACGAACACTCCAATAAACAATTTTTCAAGGAAGTTAGTTCAAAGATGAGTCGGTCGATTGCTTGTGATCGATAACCGCCACAGAGCCCCCCGCCAGTAGTGTGGAGCACGGCGTAATCGGTGAGGTATCCAGATTCGCGAGGGGGGGGACAGATAGACGAGGAAAAGGTATAGTCCCTATGCCAGAGAGGAGGCTGACAACCTGTTCTGGACGTGGGGAGGGGAGAGGGAGACAGTGATGTTGAGGAAGAGGGACGCATGGGGATAGTGACAGTGAGGGTACTGGCCGTGTCGATGAACGATGTAATGCTCTTGACATCAGCTTCGGGAGGAAGGGAGAGATGCCTGAGCAGTGTAACAAAGGGATGTGAATCGTTTAGAGAGCAGGGCATGGAAGATGAAAAGGGAACCCTCACGGACCTGTCTGCTAGATTGTCAGCTGTATACATGGAGACGTCGACTGTGACGTAGATGCTCGATGGAGGAGCTGGCAAAAGGTGAGTTGCTGGTGACTGTGTGGGTGAGACACAATCACTCGATCTAAAGGGAGGGCATAGCCATGTCACGCTGAGGGGAAGAAATATCACATGAGACACTAGGACCTGAGTCGGAACACTTGCTCAGAGTGTGGGCATCACATGGCACATCACTTAGAACACTGTTATCACTCGGGTGAGTACACTCGACTGGAATGGTGAAGTCACATGGAATAACAGATGCTGCTTCCGAGATGGTCCATGCCAGCTTTAAATGGTTCACAGACACAGTGTGTGGTTGTCCATTGATGTAGATTTGGAATGTGTTTTGGAAGCGTGACAGTACCTTGTAAGATCCTGTGTAGGGCGGTTGTAAAGTGGCTCGCACAGTGTCGTCCCAGAGCATTACATTGAGCCAAGTCTTTGTGTACGAAAATGCATGGAACCATGTGTGCATGCAGAGGGGGTACACGGACGCGTGAAATACTTGTGTGAACACGCTCGAACAAGTTGGGGAACTCGTCCAATGAAAGGGGATGTGAATCCTTGATGAAGTCGCAAGGAAGAACAAGGGGCTCGCCATAGAGCACTTCTGCTAAAGATGCTTGCAAGTCCTCTTTGAAGGCTGATTGCACGCCTAAAAGTACCCAGGGAAGGGCCTCCAAGGGGACCAACGATGTTGAGGTGGATGTGGCAGAAGCGACCCTTAGGAACATCGAACTGTCTGAGTGGAGGCTGGGTGTGACATCTGACTTTACTGCACTGACAGGGTATGCACGCATGGACCCAGTCATGGCTGTCATGCTTGACATTAGGTCATACAAAACGTTTGGTTACAAGGCATGTTGTAGCCCGAATGCCAGGGTGGGCTAGGTCGTGGAGGGTATAAAAAACTGCTCGACAGAGCGAGGTACGATCTTGCGCAGTGTACCGGTGGAAGTGTCACATATGACTGGGGTGTCAGATCCTGGTAGGTGGCTGTTCTCTGAAGTAAGGGATGAATTGGTGTCCTGTAATAAGTCCTGTATGCTGGGACCTTGTTGTTGAAGGCGCGCCAGATTAGCCATATCAAACGGCGAAGTAATGTCATTTATGCGCAACGTATAGTCTGCGACGACGTTGTCTGCACCTCTTATGTAGCGGATGACAGTTCGTGTACTGACATATGAGATCCATATGTCAGAACCTATGCAGTGGGAGGTCGGTAGCAGGATTACGAATAGCATCTGCGAGCGGACGGTGATCAGTGAAAATAGTGACCTCGCGACCTTCGATATCTTCGCAAAAGTGCCTGCCAGCTTCGTAAACGGCCAGTAACTCTCTATCAAATGTGGACCATTTGCGTTGAGAAGCAGACAGTATTTTAGAGAAGAATCAGAGTGGTTGAGAGGTATCACCGACGTGTTGCTGAAGCATGGCACCGATACAGGCATCGCTTGTGTCCGTAGTAATAAGCACGCGTCGGCAAGTGGGTGCGCGAGTGTAACCACGTTGGTCAGGGCAGACTTGAGATTGTCAAACGCGCGTGTCATATCCTGGACCAAACTACTTTGCATGTGCCAGAAGTGATCTTGCCTGCCAACGCATCTGTGCCTGGAGTGAAGCTGCAAGTGGGACGTGTCGGTGGAAAAAGTTCACCATTCCTAAGAAACGATGGAAGTCACGGTATGTTTCCGGAAGTGGCAGTTCGTTAATAATGGTGACACGCTAAGATGTAGGCCGAATCCCATCGGGGGTGAGCTCATGACCCAGAAACGTCACATGAGAGCGGCAGAGCTGGTTTTTACCCTCGTTAATTGCAACGCTGAGAGAATTTGTAGCACACGTGACAAATGTTCTTCATGTTCTGTTTCGGACGCTGAGAAAAAAAGGACGTCATCGAGATATTCGTAGCAAAAAGACAGTGGGAGAAGGAGTGAGTAAATGAAGCATTGCCAGGTCTGCGCAGTGTTTTTGAGGCCGTACGGCATGGTACAGTATTCGTAGAGGCCAAAGGGGATGATAATAGCCATTTTTAGAATGTCATCAGTGTGCATAGGGATCTGATGGTATGCTTTTTTACAGTCAATAATGCTGAAAACGCGTGCACCATGTAGTTGTTGTGCAAAGTCCTGAATATGCGGAATCGGATAATTGTCAATGATTGTGCGTGCATTTAATTTGCGGTAATCTCCACATAAGCGGTACGAACTGTCTTTCTTGGAAGCCAAGTGAATTGGAGAAGACCAGTTGATGGAGGACGGTCGGACAATACTGGCGTGTAATAGGTCCTGTATGATAGCTTTTGCCTGGCGACGTTTTTGGGCCGACAGGCGCCTGACTTTGTGATGAACTGGCGGGCCTTCGGTAGTACTTAGTCTGTGGCACGTGCCATTCGAAATCACCGGTGACATGGAGGCGATGGGAGGATGTGGAATCACCTGCGGCCCTGACAGTTGAAGAGTCACTGACCTGTGGTGGCGGCTGTGGGAGCCGCGTAGTCGGCATCGTAACAGGAGCTGTGTGGGTGTGATCGGTGGACGCCTTTGTGCGAAGTGCCATCACAGGAAGAGATCTTCGGTCTGTGTCTGAGACCTGTGATGAGGTGAGGTTGTGTGTCGGCTCGACGTGAGCAGGTCGCTCGCCATGAGAGCGAGGGAATAAATCGAGCTGGAGTTCATCAGTAGAGTCTGCGACAGGTACCTAAATGTGCGTGAGGTTGGCGGTGTGGGTGACCGTAGATGACAGGAGAGCGTTCGTAGATGAGAGGTTGGCGATCACGATGCGTGCACGCAGCAGCTCGCGTGATGTGTCCGCAATCAGTTGTCATAGTCTGTTGTTGTCATTACGAATAGCATCTATTTCACGATGTTGGCAGTTGACTTTGGCGATGGAGGTGACGAGTTGAGCCGACACATTGGAGCAATTGGCAGAAGTGTTGATGAGTAAATCTTAACTAAGAGGCAGAGTTGTAGCACGTGGCGCAAAGGAGCCAAGGATGCATGTGCCAGAAGTGTGGTGCACCAGTGGTGCAGACTGTAGGTCTGGAGAAAGTCCATAATGTCAGAGGAAATCAATACTGAGCAGCAGCTCATCGATATCTGCGATGTGAAACGTCCACGGGAACAGCATGTCGGGTGCGAGGTGAAGCTGAATCTCGACTGTTCCGTGAACGCTGATATTGGAATTATTCGCCGCGCGGAGCGTGGAATTGGTAGGTAGCAAGCTCGAGGAAGCAAGTGTTTGTGGCAGAACACTGGAGTCCACACCTATAGCCACGAGAAAATGGAATTTGGAGCATTCGTCTAGAATGTACAGACGGCCGGGTGCACAGCTGTCGTCGTGTGCAGAATGTTTTGCGCATTCCCTGACCTGAAGAGGCGGCGCGAGACAAGGCGCATAAAGTGGCTCGCACCTGTAGTTTTCCTCTGCGCACGGCGGTCGGCATTTGCGGGCGGCATCGCCATGTGTTGCATGGAACCAGCACAGCTGATGAGTGGGAGGGGAAGCCAGGCAAGGAGTTCCCGCCTCCGTTGCGGGGCTGTGCAGGGTGCCAGCAGTGGGAGTGCTAGCCGTGGTGGGGGCAGGCAGCGCTAGTAGTTTTCATGTGCAGCTTCCCAGGTGGGGAAGCCGTTGATTCACGCGATACATTGGAGTTCGCGCAGCTGCTCCTAGGCGGTGCTGGTGAGGCACTGACACTTGCAGGTGTGCCACCTGTTGGCGCCGTGTGAATATGGCTTGCAGGGCGAGGTGTGTATGAAAATATAGCTGATGCATGCTGTCAGTGATCTGTAGGTGCTGGTCCAAAGGTGCCATTGAGAGGGCGAGCAGTTACATTTCGATGTCATATGGTAACTTAACTGACCAAAAGGCCCACAGGGTGGTGTCTGACAGGGTTTGCTGGTCGACCATTGCGCATAATAGGCACCACAGCTGAGACGGCGATCTGTCTGGAATTTGCTCGACATGGATGATTTGCTGCAGTGCCTCATCCGTAGTGCGTGCTAAACATTCCACAATAATTTTCTTCGCCACAATATAGCGTGTTGGAGGTGGTGGTGAATTAATTATATCACTCACCAGCTTGAACTCGTTGCGTAGATGAGTAATCAGACTGGAGTAACATGCGTTGTCCGAGATAACGCTCAAACACATCCGAGATAACATTCAAACACAAGCTCGACTAGAACAAACCAAGTGACAGGATTGTCACGATTGAATGGTGGCAGTTTTCGGGGCTTTGATGGCTGTGCGACTGGAGACAAGGTGGGGGCTTGGAAACTGGTATCCAGCTCAGAGCGAGATGCAACATCTGGTGTGGCAGCTGAAGGTGCGAAGCGACGCGACACGGTTGGCACGGAAGACGCGTGGTGTGTTGCCGGCGCGGATGAAACAGCCAGTGCTGTGGAAAACACGGAACGGCCCAAAATACGATCGGCGTATGTCGCAGTAAGCGCAGCAGAGGCGGCCAGTGCTGTCAGAACAAACGAGCAGCCGATCTGGTCGTATTGCGTGGCCTGTGTGCCGTACGACGTAGGTAACACACAATACTCAGCACGTGATGCATCGTCGATGTCTTGTTTCACGCGAACACTGTTGGGTGGCATTGTCACAACACAAGTGCCTGTTGTAAGCTGCGACTGTGAAGCATAATAATTTGTAAGAGGTGCAAACATATGATGCGGCGTAAATGGTAGTTGTCCTGGAGCAGTTCATGAGAATTCACTTGTACTTACACAGGACAGCGGAATTGTAAGCACACTCGCATTGTTGGTCAGCCACATTGTTTATTCCCTGAGTTGTATCAGAAGCACATGAAAAAACAAAAGTTCTGGGTCACCAGTGTGGTTTTTAGAACCGAAACCTACCACTTAATCGATTGAATACTTTTATTGTTGCTAGAAATAGATACACGAATTGACACATTGAAAATCCACAGTTGCTTGATTCGACAACATGGCGAACACTCCAATAAACAATTTTTCAAGGAAGTTAGTTCAAAGATGAGTTGGTCGATTGCTTGTGGTCAATAATCACCACACATTTATCAACTGTATGCAGGGAACAATGGCAAGCAGTGCCTTGGGAAAATGGTCTGGTGTGTTTGCAATTGAACCCGTGAGCACATCAACTGGCCTTCAGCTGCACGGTATCATGGTAGATTTGGAGATAGTTTAGTGTTGTTTGAAGTTTCAATTAAACCCCAGCCAGTCTGATCATTGTAGATACTTGTGACTGGTTGGGATTGCACTCTCAGCACCAAGTAGTATGTTATATTGGGCAGCACATTCCCATTTCATGACAAATGGTAGTCAGAGCCAAGTACAAAGGCATGTATAGCCAGAGCATGCTTCTGGTTGTCAGTTCACAGTTGGCCAAAAACATTTTTGGCCTTGATTCTTTCACTATTTTTGAAGTTGAAGTAGTCGAAGAAATTAACATTGTCTTGCAGCTATTACTATTTCAAAACTTGGAGATATTGCTGTAGTTGTTCAGTCAACTTTCTTTTAAGGTCCTGAGTAGGACCATCACTTTTGAGGTCAACATAACATTGAAATTGTTGGCAGTTCTCAATTTTTGTCAATCTCACCCCATGCCATTTGCTATTTGAGGAAAAGTGAAAGAGGAACTCAGCAGAATCCCAGAATGGTGTCACCAGTGGACCACTCCCCATGGTCATGATACGGAAAACTGATTGTGATGTTCAACTTTGTGGTGATTTCATTCACATAATCAATGCAAAAACTGAAATAGAAGTTCATCACATACCCTATCCAAAGGAGTTGCTGGCTAAGTTAGCCAGTGGTCAGTATAGTTCCAAAATTGACCTCAGATATGCATACAGGGCTATTACAAATGATTGAAGCGATTTCATAAATTCACTGTAGCTCCATTCATTGACATATGGTCATGACAAACTACAGATACATAGAAAAACTCATAAAGTTTTGTTCGGCTGAAGCCGCACTTCAGGTTTCTGCCGCCAGAGTGCTCAAGAGAGCAGTGAGACAAAATGGCGACAGGAGCCAAGAAAGCGTATGTCGTGCTTGAAATGCACTCACATCAGTCAGTCATAACAGTGCAATGACACTTCAGAACGAAGTTCAACAAAGATCCACCAACTGCTAACTCCATTCGGCGATGGTATGCACAGTTTAAAGCTTCTGGATGCCTCTGTAAGGGGAAATCAATGGGTCGGCCTGCAGTGAGCGAAGAAACGGTTGAACGTGTGCGGGCAAGTTTCACACGTAGCCCGCGGAAGTTGACGAATAAGGCAAGCAGGGAGCTAAACGTACCACAGCCGACGGTTTGGAAAATCTTACGGAAAAGGCTAAAGCAGAAGCCTTACCGTTTACAATTGCTACAAGCCCTGACACCCGATGACAAAGTCAAACACTTTGAATTTTCGGTGCGGTTGCAACAGCTCATGGAAGAGGATGCGTTCAGTACGAAACTTGTTTTCAGTGATGAAGCAACATTTTTTCTTAATGGTGAAGTGAACAGACACAGTGTGCGAATGTGGTTGGTAGAGAATCCTCACGCGTTCGTGCAGCAAATTCGCAATTCACCAAAAGTTTACGTGTTTTGTGCAATCTCTCGGTTTAAAGTTTACGGCCCTTTTTTCTTCTGCGAAAAAACGTTACAGGACACGTGTATCTGGACATGCTGGAAAATTGGCTCATGCCACAACTGGAGACCGACAGCGTCGACTTCATCTTACAACAGGAGATTGGAAAACCGATGTATCGGTCGTGGTGGAGATCATGATCAGCAATTCATGTCATGGCCTCCACGCTCTCCCGACTTAACCCCAAGCAATTTCTTTCTGTGGGGTTATGTGAAAGATTCAGTGTTTAAACCTCCTCTACCAAGAAACGTGCCAGAACTGTGAGCTCTCATCAACGATGCTTTCGAACTCATTGATGGGGACATGCTGCGCTGAGTGTGGGAGGAACTTGATTATCGGCTTGATGTCTGCCGAATCACTAAAGGGGCACATATCGAACATTTGTGAATGCCTAAAAAACCTTTTTGAGTTTTTGTATGTGTGTGCAAAGCATTGTGAAAATATCTCAAATAATAAAGTTATTGTAGAGCTGTGAAATTGCTTCAATCATTTGTAATAACCCTGTACTTGCAGCTGCCATTGGATGCTGAGGCTCAGCAGATTTTAGTATTAAATACTCCTCTCTGGAGGTAACAGTTAAATCATTTGCCATTTGGGGTAGCTTGCACTCTAGGGATATTCCAGAATCTTCTTGTGGAACTTATCAAAGACATTCCATGCTTATCAAACTCTTTGGATGACATTTGTGTTACTGGCACCTTGAGAGAAGAGCATTTACAAAATTTTCAAACAGTTTTTTTAGCAACTATTGGGCAATTGGCTACATTTCAAGCCTGAGAATATGCCTTTTTTGTTCCTAGGGCATTTGTTAAGTAAGAATAATATCATTTCAGTGGCAGAGCATATTGCAGCAATAGAAAATTTGTCAGTTCCTACGAGTATTTGGGAGTTACAGTTGTCTTATCTTACAAGGGAAACTTCCCATTGAACCCTCTCAGGTTTAGTGGTAAGATGGTCCAGTAGATAGCCCATCAAAACTGAACACAGATCAAGCATGATAATGGGAAGAAGGTGTACTGAAATGTGAAAAAACAACAAAATAGGAACAGTGAATGGTCCAAGAACAATAAGTGCAATACAGAGTAGCCTAAAACACCAATAGTGTCATGGTTAAATGGTCATGGTATTGGACTGCCATCAGGCAACCTGTGTACAAAACTCCCTTGTGCCATTTATTTTATTTTTTTCCCACAGCATTATGAACTGTCCATTCGGTAATTGAAATGTTTGTTCTTTTTCTGTAGTCTTGGCAGTTGTGTCGTACTATACATTGATTGTAGAATATGAATCATGGTAAAAATACGTTACCATCACAAGTATATGGGATGAATAGTGAGAGCTGGCAAGATACCACATAAACATCTCACAGAAATGAAAACAGCAAATAAATGGGTGTGAATTATGTTACAACAAAGGACTTCAAAGGTCAAGACTTCCAAAACAGAATGCAACTTCAAAAACGTTAAAAACACTTGTTTTGACAGAGCACAGAGGAACTATCTGATTGTGAAACTGTTTCATTCATTTGTCGCAGCTTATGTGACAAACTATTATGTTTTCATTATTTCCTTGGGAGATATCACATTCAAATTCATATGAACACCTATATTGGTCAAGGAGGCATACCTCTCTCACTTACCAGTTGTACAGATTAGGTGTGTTGATAAGAGATTCCTATCATGTGACACATGTACTGCCATTAATGACTGGTGGAGGATTTGGTTTACTTGTCATCTTGTCATCAAACATTTTCAGTTCCCATTTGAAAGCTACTTCATGCAGAATCAACTGCCTACATCTACATAGATACTCTGCAAATCACATTTAAGTGCCCGGCAGAAGGTTCATCAAACCACCCTCACAATTCTCTGTTATTCCAATCTCGTATAGCACGCGGAAAGAATGAACACCTATATTTTCCTGTATGAGCTCTGATTTCCCTTATTTTATCATGGTGATCATTCCTGCCTATGTAGGTCAGTGTCAACAAAATATTTTCACATTTGAGGAGAAAGTTAGTGATTGGAATTTTGTGAGAAGATTCTGTCGCAACAAAAAATGCCTTTCTTTCAATGATTTCCAGCCCAAATCCTGTATCATTTCTGTGACACTCTCTCCCATATTTCGTGATAATACAAATCGCGCTGCCTTTCTTTGAACTTTTTCGATGTACTCCATCAGTCCTATCGGGTAAGGATCCCACACTGTGCAGCAGTATTCTAAAAGAGGGCAGACAAGCATAGTGTAAGCAGTCTCCTTAGTAGGTCTGTTACATTTTCTAAGTGTGCTGCCAATAAAATGCAGTCTTTGGTTAGCCTTGCCCACAACATTTTCTATCTGTTCCTCCCTCTTTAAGTTGTTCGTAATTGTAATACCTAGGTATTTAGTTGAATTTATGGCTTTTAGATTTATTGTGTAACCAAAGTTTAATGAGTTCCTTTTAGCACTCATGTGGACAACCTCACACTTTTCGTTATTTAGGGTCAACTGGTCAACTGCCACTTTTTGCACCATTCAGGTATGATGGCTGCACTTGAGAGGATATCAAATGTAGACTGGCAATGGCAAGAAAAATATTTCTATTTCTGAAGTGTTAAATGGATTAACATCAAATATAGATTTAAGTGTTAGGAAGTCTTTTCTGGCAATATTTGTCTGGGGTGTAGCCATTTATGGAAGTGAAACATGGGTGATAAACAGTTTAGACAAGAAGAGGATAGAAGCTTTCAAAATGTGGTGCTACAGAAGAATGTTGAAGATTAGATGGGTAGATCATGTAAGTGATGAAGTACTGAACAGAATTAGCAAGACAAGAAATTTGTGGCACAACTTGACCAAAAGAAGGGATCAGTTGATAGGACACATTGTGAGACATCAAGGGATCACCAGTTTAGTATTGCAGAGAAGGTGGGGGGGATCACAGAGAGAGACCACGAGATGAATACAATAAGCAGATTCAGAAGGATGTAGGTTGCAGTAGTTACTCGGAAATGAGGCGGCTTGCACAGGATTGAATAGCATGGAGAGCTGGAACAAATGAGTCTTTGGACTGCAGACTACAACAGTAACAACAACAACAGCAATCATTTTCAGGGAAGGTAAATTTCTATGTGAAATTCATTCCATGGGCTGCTCACCTTTGTCATCTATTGCATCACCTTCCCAAGAAAGGCATGAAGTTTGTATGGTCAAGGGCATGTCAGTCGGCATTCCAGTAGTTGAATGAACATCTCTGCTCTGCTCCATGCTTTGTCACTTTCACCCCAATTAAGCCGTTGACTTTGGCTACTGATGCATCTCAGTATGGCCACTCTCAGTGGCTCAGAGCAGCCTATTGCGTTTCCCTCAGAGACCCTGTCTGTAGCACAAAGAAATTATTCTCAGATTGAGAAGGACTCACTTGTGATCATATATGGACTAAGGAAGTTCCATATTGCTTTGTGTGGCACTAAGTTCCACCTCCTCACAGACCATAAGGGGGTGAGGCTCTGCTCGTGTACAGCAAGGATGGTCAGAGTCTTTTCCTTTGGATGTATTTCAGACTTCACAATACATTCAGTATTGTAAAAGCAATAGGCTGCTGGTGCATGTGGACTTCACCAGTTGTTTCTTAGGGGCCACGTAGCTTTTGGTGATAGATACGTTCCCATGTATTGCTCAGTCGGCCTCTATGATGGTCCACACTACAGTTCAGGCCTTAGCTGCCATTTTCACTGTTGAGGATGAGCTACGCATCCTGGTCTCAGACAATGGTTGTAAGTTCATGTTGAGGGCTTTTAAAGTGTTCTGATGCTAAAATGGAATTCAGCTCCTGACCACCACACCATTCCATCCAGCATCAGATGCAGAAGTTTAGCAATTTGCAATTTAGCAAAGTGGAATAACTCAGTTTTCTACATACTTCTATTCCTTTGAATAATTTTTTTATGTTCTCTGTTATACTGATAACAACTGTACTACATCAACTTAACATCAAAATTCTTACCAAGGCAGTATTTCATTAAAATTTATTGTTCACCACATTATTTTATCTGTGCCAATTTCAATGGTATATTTTGTTTATTACGAAACATTTTCTTTTCAGAGAAACCCTTAATTTATGATGTTCAAAAACCATGTCACATAAAAATAAACTGAGCTAATTAGTTTTATTTCCAAAAGACATAGCTCACTCATTTGAAAGAACTTCCTTACTCCAAGTAAATGTTTTACTTCTGCTGAAAAGTTATTAACAAAAAAAATATTCGTAATTAAAATTTCCACTTTTTAGAAGATGCTTTTGTTATTTTGACCTTGAATCAAGTTTAATTCCCAGAAACAGCCAATGGCTTTGCCACATTGGTAACACTGGTTCCCACCCAGTCACTGAAGCTAAGCAACATTGGGCCTCGCTAGTACTTGCACCAGGCCGTGGTGCCACAAAACATTTATTTTATTTTTATTCCAAGGAATAAAGTCAGACTCTAAATGGTGAGCTTAGTAATAATTTTGATAGATTCTGTAACTACGCTGTCACAGAAACTTGATGTTTGCACCACAAAACTAGTATCATTGTATTTCATTTTATGTTTGTATTCAAGGCAGTGCTCGGTGACAGCTGATTTGCTTTGTCATTTTAGTCAAGTGATCCACTGGTGTTTCTTGCATCTCTCCTCAACTGTTCTGATAGTCTGCCCAACATAAGACATGTCACATTCAGATGGAATGCCATACAAACCCAAATTTTGAAGGCGTAGATCATCTTTAACGTTTCAACAAATACTTTCTATCTTAACTGAAGGGAGGGAAATACACTGGATGTCATGTTTCCATAGGAGTGTACTGATCTTTCCAGATACTGGACCAGCATGAGGTAGATAAGCAATTTTTGGCTTCTTTTTCTCAATCTCAGCACAGGACTCTTTCTCAGGTATTCTTGCATTTGACTGCATGACCCATTCACTTTGATACCGTTTTTTTGAAACATGAGTTGTAGGTATCGTAATTCTCTGGTGAGGCTCTCCTTGTCTCAAAGTGTTTGAGATCTATATACCAGAAGTTTTAGCACAGAATTTCTTTGTGATGAACGGTGATGGCTTGATGCATGAAGCTAGAGGTGAGTGTGTGTAGGCTATATACACTGTGACCCATGGATCCGTTTAGTCTTCTCTTAACTAAAACATTGAGGAAAGGTAGTTGTCATGTTTCAGTTTTCATCATGGTTTTTATATTATGATGGATACAATTTAAATGTTCACACTCTTGAAGTATTTCCACTCTATGTGGCCACCCCACAAACATGACACCTGCATACCAATAGAACTTGGTGGATTCGAGTGCCTTTGCTTCAAAGTGTTCCATGTATAGGTACATCATGACAGGCAATAACGGACTACCCATTACAACCCCAGTTCGTTCATAATATGTTGTGTCAACCAGAAAATAAGCTGACATCAGAATGTGCCTAAAAAATTCTATGAAACAATCATCAAACTTTTCCATTATGATTTCCAAGGAATCATAAAGTAGAATTCCCATATAGAGGGACACTACATTGAAAATGACAATAATATCCATATCCTGGAGCTGTAAGTGACTGAGGTGATGTACGAAGTCAGGGGACTTTTGAATGTGGTGTTTGCACTTCCACACATATTCTCTGAGAATGCATTTCAGGTATTTTTCCAGCTGGTATGTAGGTGCGCCAGTATTATTAGATATGGGTCTTAGAGTTAATTCTTTCCTATTGAACATTAGGAAGGTGATATAGTCACAGTGGCACTGACGCTTGTGCTTCAAGACCCGTAGTGATTTTATGTGGCAAGCCTGACTCTTTTATTTGTAGGCCCAACATCTGTCTGCTTGTATGCAGTATCATTCAAAAGAGTGAGTATCTTCTTATTGTAGCCCACACTTGAAATTAGGACCATAAAATTGCCTTTGTCAGCTGGAAGAACTACAGTCTCCTTGTCCTCCCACAGATTTTTCAATGCTACTCCTCCCATGGAGATGTTGGATCTTAGCATTGGCATCTTGATAAGTGCTCTACAGGTTTACAGTGAACCTCCACTGCTGCTTCGGAGGAAGTTAAACCACAACATACTCCACAGAACTGATTTAATCTGCTTTTGGTAACATATTTGGAGTGGGTGCAAAATTTAGCCATTTACCAAGGATCTTCACTGTATTCTTGTCCAGGTGTTTGTCACTGAGATTAATGACAGTACTGATCTCTGTGTCTTGTCTTGGCTTAATGTGCAAGCTATCAAATTTTGCATTCTGGCATGCAGATGTTTTCAACCCCCAAGTTGTATTGATAAGCCATTCTCAAGATTCTGCAGATAGTGTAGCTGACACACAAAGATGGAGATGAAAAAGCTCTTTTTAAGTGACATCCATCAACCATTGAGTGTCACGAATTCTCTCTCTTACTAGAGCCAGGCTTGCATTGTGCAGAATCCAACTTGCCCCTGGTGTGTTAATGTGATGCTTGATTTTAGTGAACATACAAGTTGTTCATTTCAACATCTCATTAGGAAAGTTACTGTATTGAGAACTGTATTGAGAACTTGCCCTTTATTTTGGCAGTGCTCATCCAACTTGTGTATGTTGTAGAACACTTCGGGCCATCAACATCCATAACAAAGAAATTTGGTGCTAAAGACTCTAGTCCATAGAGCTCAAACATTTTCAGGCAAGGAGAGCCTTGCTGGAGAATTACAATGCCTACAACTGGTGTTCCAAAGGAATGGGTACTCAGAGCACCATACTGAACAGGTAGCAGCACGGTCAAAATCAAGAACTCCTGAGAAAGGGGTTGAGAATGAGAGTGAGGAAGAGAAGCCAAATGTTGCTTATCTGCCTTATGCTGGCCCAATCAGTAGACTCCCACAGAAACATGGTATTTAGTGTGTTTCCTTCCCTTCAACTAAGATACAAAGTACTCTTTGTAACATTGAAGATGATGTAGGTCTCTAAAAATCTGTTGTGTATTGCATTTCATTTGAATGCGGTATGTTTTACATCGAGTAGACAATTAACACAGTCAAGGAGCGATGCAAGGAACATCGGTAATGCACCTGACTAATACGACCAGGCAAATCAGCTATTGCCAGATGCTTCCTAGAATATAATCATGAAATAAAACACAATGAGACCAGTATCGTGGTACGAACATAAAGTGCCTGGGACATCATAATTAAGGAGTCTACCAAAATAAAGATGTTAGAAAATGTAATAAACAGGGATAGAGATTTCAATTGAAATGCTTTGAGTCCAGTACTCAGTTTATTAAAATCTCACTGACCGTCACGTCCATTAGAGTTGGGAAATGTTGAGGAAATTTGAATTTCATAGAGTATCAGTATGTGCTGTGTAAAACAAGTGCAGTGGCCATCAGGAACTGATCTTGGCTATAGAGACCAACAATAGCCCACAGTCTGGCTGGAGTCCAGGCAGTGAATACATTTAATAGGAAAACTCACAGCACCTAGAGAAGACATCTGGGTCGGTCATCAAAGTATTGTGCAGAAAATGGCAACAAAAACTTGGGTGAACACCCAGAAGCTTATTATTTATCAATCACTCCAAGAAAACCTGAAAAATAATGTCAGAGTCTAAGTTTTATTTCTTCATCTTCATGGAGCTAGGTGTGTGTATGAAGCAGTCTGCATTTGGTATTTATGTTATAAAAATCTCCATGTTAAATTTTTTGTGAGTCTCTCTGAGAACTGTTAATAATTGACAGTTTTCCTTTGTTTAAACAATGAGATCTAATGTGTGTGGAGGCAAGGGAACTGAGATTGTTATGCAAATATTCCTTAAGTATTTTGACACTATCAAAGTTCATTGAGTGTAGTTGCCAGCCTGTGGTGTGAACTATTTACAAAGCTTACAGAAGAAGCTGATCATTGGAATGTCTGTTGGAATTATTCTGGCCCAAGCTGCTGGAATTGGTGGCCATGTATGCGTGAGGTGTGCTTGCTTCTGTATATGAATTGTGTGTGTTTCTCTTTTGCTGATGAAGGCTGTGGCCAAAAGCTTTGTGTAAGTGTCTTTTAATTGTGCCTGTCTGCACCTTAATGTGTCTTCTTTACACTAAGTAACATCTACCTTTTCCTACATTGTTTGTATCAGTGGTGTTGTGTCAATCGGTGAACTGTCAGATTACAAATCTAACCAGTTTCAGAGAGAGAGGGATGTTAAGATTTTAGTGCTACAAATGAACTGCTGTTAATCACTGGTTAGTTAATTTACAAATTGGTCAAAACATTCCAATCACAACTAAAGAAAGCAATATTGGCAGTACCTAGAGAGACTGCCCTGGCCAGTTTTTTTGGCGTTTTACTGATCCTGAGAAGAGGGTGAAAGGGGTGAACCAGAGTTTTGTGACAAGCTACAAGGGAATGCTGGAAAGTATTCTCTCCTCAACATCGGTTGAGGTATTACATGTTATACATACTACACGATCAATTTTTTTGCTTTGATGATGCAAGCTGCAACCTTGTGCCACAAGAGGGGCTCCATGCTGTAGCATGTAACATGGTGGTGTGTAACGTAACTATGTTGGTGCACAAGAAACAGTATGCTGCAATGTTGTTTCAAATTCGAAGAGTTCCCTCTAAATGGGTCAGCTGTGCACTACACATCAGAGGCTGATAGTCAGGTATCTGATGGTGTGTGGTGTGCGCACAAGGGTTTTTGAAATTGGATGATCCTTCATACAGTCCGGGGGACTCAAAAGTATTGGTGCAAGATCCAAGAAATATCACTCCCCACAGACAAGAGCATTAAAACCCTAGTGGTTGACTGCTGATGCATTCACAACATAATGTTAAAGATTGAAGTGCTCCTAAAAAGGAATGAAGCTAGCATAACAGTAGGTACAGAAAGCTGGTTAAAACCCAAAGTTGACAGCAGTGACATTTCTGGGGAAAATTTAACGGTATATTGAAAGAACAGGCTAATGGAAAGAGGAGCCGGTGTATTTATAGCAATAGATAAGAACCAGAAATCCATTGAGATACAAATTAAAACTGCATAATTGAATCCTTCTATTAACTACCTCATGAAGTAACCAAAAACTTTAGAGAGAACCATAGTTTACTAGTACTTAAGTTCTCCAGTCACACTATAATAATTGGAGGAGACTTAAATCATCTCACAATCAGATGGGATAAATACAGTTTCATTAGTGGTGGGCATGACAAGACATTTTGTGAAGTATTACTGAATACCTTCTTTGAAAACTACCAAGAAGAGATGGTTCTGAACTCCACACATGATGAGAATATATTAGATTTCAGACCAAGTCCTCAGTTGCACAAAATTTTTATTTCACTTTTCTGGTTTCGAAAAATTAATTTGCACAGGTATTTTTGTTTTGCATTACTGGTTTTGACAAGTGATTGTGTGGAAACCAGTTAAGCAAAATAAAAATACCTGTGCAACTAGTGACTGAATTTTGTTCTGAATTGTATACTACAGTTGCTGAGACATAACAACTATGAATAAAATTATAAAAATATATTATATGTAATGTCAACAAACAGACATAACCTCCCTTGGGATATCAACGCTGAAACAGGTATCAATAACCATGAGACTCTTGCAGTAACCTTGATTTCCAATATACAAAGGACAACTAAAACAAGTAGAATGATCTATAAGTTCAGTCAACTAAATAAAGAAGCGAGGAACTTGTAGCATTTAGTTCAGAACAGGGGCATGTAGAGAAACGAGGGATAAAGTTTAAAAGGGTAGTTAATCGTGCACTGGATAGTTATATTCACAACAGAACAGTTAATGATTGGAGGGACTGTCAATGATATACAATCACTGTAAAGGAATTTCTAAAGAAACAGTAACTATGGAGTAAATGTAAGATAAAGCAAAGGGCTTTAGATAGAGACATACTGAATGAAACACATTTGGCTGTCAAGACAGCAATGTATGACTACTGTAGCAGAATAGTCTCAAAAAAATCTTTCACAAAACACAAATAAATTTCGGTTGTATGTGAAGGCTGCTGTGGCAACAAAGTTAGACACCAGTCATTCACCACTGAGGCAGGATCTGAAATTGAGGACAGAAAAGTAAAAGTAGAAATTCTGAACTCTGTTTTCATGTGTTCCTTTTCTAAGGAAAACCCAGGAGTACTGCCCCAGTTTAATTCCCGTATCTCTGAAAAGATGAGAGAAATAGATATTAGGTCAGTAGCATTATGGAATGAAATTCTTAAAATTGAACAAATCTCCAGTGCATGATGGAATCCCTAACAGATTCTATTCTGAATCAGTCATGTTAAACCCAACCTGCACTTTTCCCACATAACAATGAAAGCCATAGAAAAAGGAAGTAGTGTAGGTACAGTATTTCTTAATTTCTGAAAAGCATTTGACATCTTTGCTTACCGTCTTAAGGAGTATCAAGTGAAATTTGTGACTGGATTGAGGATTTTTTGGTAGGGAGGTCACAGCAAATTATTTTTGATGGAGAGTCATTGACATACGTAGAATTAACTTCGGGTGTGCCCCCTGGAAGTGTGTTGGGGTGCTTGCTGTTCATGTTGTATATTAACGATCATGCAGACAATGTTAATAGTAACCTCAGAATTTTTGCAGGTGATGCAGTTATCTATAATGAAGAATGTCTGAAAGAAGATGCAAAAAATTCAGCCAAATTGTGACAAGATTCAAGAGCCATGGAAAGATTGACAACATACTTTATATTTCCAGAAATGTAAAATAGTGCACTTTGCAAAACAAAAAAAGTAGTAGCCTTTGATTATGATATCAAATTTGCAGGGATATGAAATAAAGCAATCACATGGGCTCAGTTGTAGCTAAAACATGTGGCAGACTGTGGCCAACTGGTAGAATACTAGGGAAATGCCATCTACAGAGAAGTGCAGTCTGCAAAACTGCATACAGAATGCTCATGTGGTCTAGCCTAGAATATTGCAGAAGTGTTTGGGAACCATACTAACTAGGACTAACACTGGATGTTGAATGGTTACAGAGAAGGGCAGCATGATCACAGGTTTGTTTGACATGTGGTAGGGTGTCACGAAGATCCTGAAAGAACTGAACTGGCAGACATTTGAAGATAGGCACACACTATCCTGTGAGAATCTACTCAGAAATTTTCAAGAACCAACTTTAAGTGATGAATCTAAGAATATATTGCAACCCCATGACTATCTCTTCCATAGGAATCACAAAGACAAGATTAGACTGATTACAGTGTGCACAGAGGCATTTAAGCAATTATTCTTCCCACACTCCATATGTGATTGAAATGGACAGAACGTTGAATAACTGGTACAAAGGGACATACCCTCTCTCTCACTCTCCACAGTGGTCTGCAAAGTATAGACATAGATGCAGATGCAGAGCAACTCCATAAGTGCGTGCAGTCGGCTGATGTGCTGCATGGCCAATAGCCACACAATCTCTTCGTCCTGCTGTGCCTGATGCCAAATGTATGTGGCCTGTTGGCCTTGCCGTGGTGTCAGCAAGGTTCTGAAATCTGGACAAGCACATTTGGGTGGACATTTGGATGGAAACAAGGCATCATGGGGTGGCAAGAAGGGAAAACAACATTATGTAATTGTGGTAGGTGAGGAGTGTGTGGCATTCCATGCAAACCAGTGATGCCCCCACCAAAATGAGCAGCAGTGCCAACAAATTAGTCATACAGGAGCCCTTAACACAGGTGGAAGGGACCAATCAACCATTGCTCCAAGCACCAAGCATCTCCTGCAGGCATTTCCACCGCTTGCTGTGTTATTTATGCCTTCGTTTGAAGAAAAGCCCACCAATGAGACACATTTGCTACCCTCACAGCAGTGAGCAGAAAGGGTCCCAGTCCTCATTGACTACATGTCTGATGGAGCATTGGCTCGTCACTACCCCTGAGTGTCACCCCCGACGTGCTAGTAGAGAGTGTCCACATGGCATCACCACCCTTCGTCCCTCGACTCAATTAATGATACAGGCCAGGGCATTTTTGGGCCTATATTCTTTAAAAGGGGTTTGGATTTGGTATCCCTGCCAAACTTGTGTATCATACAAAAAGTTGTTCTCAGTCGACAGACTAAGTGATCCACAACTTCACTGTAAGTGGTGTGAGTGTTGCATATATTGAGCAGGACCTTTGGAGAAATAGCTGTGTGTGTGTGTGTGTGTGTGTGTGTGTGTGTGTGTGTCTATTGTTCACGAAGGCCTTAACAACTGAAAGCTATAATTATGAGAATCTTATTGATTTGCCTATCTACGACTCAGCATCTCCACTATATGGTGAGTAGCAACTTTCCTTTGCATAATATAATTAATTTCACATGTGAGACAACATCTTCACCAGTTGCCACCACCTAATTGACCCCCCACTCTCACAATACTGCACAGTGTAATGACCAAACAAACCTAAGTTATGCAGCAAATGATAAATCCATAGTATTTCTCATTGTGGTTGTATATAATTGCCTTAACCTATGGTTTAGTGGAATCATTGATCATTTCAAAAAGTGTATTAGAATTAATAAAATGCTGTATTCCAGATTCCAGGGAATAGGGTTGAGGCAGTTAAGGGCCCCATTTTGCCCCCCCCCCCTCCCCCCTCATGTTTACCATGTTCACAACCCACAGAATAAAAGAAATGCTGAACTAAATAGCACACACACACACACACACACACACACACACACACACACACACACACACACACACACACACACTCCTATGCATCTACTTAATGAACACAAAATGCCCATCTACTAGATGAACACAAAATGCCAGGACTGCATTTCAGCTGAGATGAGAGGTTGTATGGGTGGGGTTGGTGGAGGGAGAAAGAAACTGGGAGTGGGAGGAGGAGAAGCTGGGGAGGGTTAATTGGTGGCTCAGAGGGAGGCAGCAAGTGTGCAGGATAGGAGTATGAAAGGGAGAAGCTGCAGGTCCACAGGTATAAGGCAGACGGGCACCAGAGCTGGTGAGTTCATGGTATAAAAGCTGACAGTGATGTGGAGGGTTGGGTTGGGAGTGGGTTAGAGAGTTTTGAGTAGAGAGTGTGGGTGCACTGGGTTAGTTATTTAAAAAATTTTAGTAGCTATATTTATCCAAATAATTTAGTCTTTAAACATATGTCTATTGTAGAAAAAAATCAGGAAGTAGGTACAATATCAACTGGGATAGTTATTAGAAATTTAATGTGGCAAGAGAGTCTCTCCAAGCACAGGGTAAAGTGCTCTGATGGTCAAGAATTTATTGTTCCTTTTGCCATCGGCACCAACACCAAATAAGAAATCTTGTTAGAGCATTTAGTGTCAGTGTCAGTCTGCTGTTGGTATTCAATCAGTCTGTTACAGCCTTGGAATGTATTCTTTTGTGACAGTAGCTGCAACTGTGAGACATATGTCTGCTTGTGTCTATATGTGCAGATGGATATGTATGTGTGTGTGTGTGTGTGTGTGTGTGTGTGTGTGTGTGTGTGTGTGTGTGTGTGTGTGTGCGCGAGTGTATACCTGTCCCTTTTTCCCCCCAAGGTAAGTCTTTCTCTTCCTGGGATTGGAATGACTCCTTGCCCTCTCCCTTAAAACCCACATCCTTTTGTCTTTCCCTCTCCTTCCCTCTTTTCTGATGAAGCAACCGTGGGTTAGGAAAGCTTGAAATTTGTGTTTCTGTTTGTTATTGTCTCTATCAACGTACCAATGCTTTCGTTTGGTAAGTTACAGAATCTTTGTTTGTATAAAGCACCCATGTGATTTACCAACTAACCTGCCTACACTGTGAAGCTTTCTATGTGGGACTGACCATCTCTGGAGTTCTGACAGGTTGGTATTAGTGGGAAGTATCCAGATAACCCGGACGGTGTAACACTGTGCCAAGATGTGCTGGCCGTGCACCAAGGCATGTTTAGCCACAGGGTGATCCTCATTACCAACAAACACTGTCTGCCTGTGTCCATTCATGTGAATGGACAGTTTGTTGCTGGTCATTCTCACATAGAAAGCTTCACAGTGTAGGCAGGTCAGTTGGTAAATCAGGTGGGTGCTTTCACACGTGGCTCTGCCTTTGATTGTGTACACCTTCCGGGTTACAGGACTAGAGTAGGTGGTGGTGGGAGGGTGCATGGGACAGGTTTTACACCGGGGGCGGTTAGAAGGGTAGGAGCCAGAGGGTAGGGAAGGTGTCATCAATAAATCTGTAGCAAACTTTGGGTTGGCAGGCCTGGGTAACCAAGAAGGCTTCCTCTAAGCGACCCATGAATAGGTTGGCATACAAGGGGGGCCATCCTGGTACCCATGGCTGTTCCCTTTAATTGTTGGTATGTCTGGCCTTCAAAAGTGAAGAAGTTGTGGGTCAGGATGATGCTGGCTAAGGGAATGAGGAAAGAGGTTTTAGGTAGGGTGGCAGGTGATCGGCGTGAAAGGAAGTGCTCCATCACAGCGAGGCCCTGGACATGCGGAGTATTTGTTTATAAGGAAGTGGCATCAATGGTTACATGGATGGTTTCCGGGGTAACAGATTGGGTAAGTATTCCAGGCGTTCGAGAAAGTGGTTGGTGTCTTTGATGAAGGATGGGAGACTGCATGTAATGGGTTGAAGGTGTTGATCTACGTAGGCAGAGATACGTTCTGTGGGGGCTTGGTAACCATCTACAATGGGGCGGCCGGGATGATTGGGTTTGTGAATTTTAGGAAGAAGGTAGAAGGTAGGGGTGCGGGGTGTCGATGGGGTCAGGAGATTGATGGAGTCAGGTGAAAGGTTTTGTAGGGGGCCTATGGTTCTGAGGATTCCTTGAAGCAACACCTGCACATCAGGAATGGGATTACCTTGGCAAACTTTGTATGTGGTGTTGTCTGAAAGCTGACGCAGTCCCTCAGCCACATACTCCTGACGATCAAGTACCACAGTTGTGGAACCCTTGTCCGCCGGAAGAATGACGATGGATCTGTCAGCCTTGAGATCACGGATAGCCTGGGCTTCAGCAGTGGTGATGTTGGGAGTAGGATTAAGGTTTTTTAAGAAGGATTGAGAGGCAAGGCTGGAAGTCAGAAATTCCTGGAAGGTTTGGAGAGGGTGATTTTGAGGAAGAGGATGTGGATCCCGCTGTGACGGAGGACAGAACTGTTCCAGGCAGAGTTCAATTTGGATAGTGTCTTGGGGATTTGGATCATTAGGAGTAGGATAGGGATCATTTTTCTTCGTGGTGAAGTGATATATATATATAGAGGGAAACATTCCACATGGGAAAAGATATCTAAAAACAAAGATGATGTGACTTACCAAACGAAAGCGCTGGCACGTCGAAAAGCGCTGGCACGTCGATAGACACACAAACAAACACAAACATACACACAAAATTCAAGCTTTCCCAACAAACTGTTGCCTCATCAGGAAAGAGGGAAGGAGAGGGAAAGACGAAAGGATATGGGTTTTAAGGGAGCGGGTAAGGAGTCATTCCAATCCCGGGAGCAGAAAGACTTACCTTAGGGGGAAAAAAGGACAGGTATACACTCGCACACACACACATATCCATCCACACATACAGACACAAGCAGACATATTTGTCTGTATGTGTGGATGGATATGTGTGTGTGTGCGAGTGTATACCTGTCCTTTTTTTCCCCTAAGGTAAGTCTTTCCCTTAAAACCCACAGCCACTTGTCTTTCCCTCTCCTTCCCTCTTTCCTGATGAAGCAACCGTTGGTTGCGAAAGCTTGATATTTGTGTGTGTGTTTGTGTGTTTTTTATTGTCTCCCATCAATATACTAACACTTTCATTTGGTAAGTTACAGCATCTTTGTTTTTTTATATATAACTTCTGCACAATTTCAGTGCAATAATGTGTTCATTGTAAATAAGTATTTAGTAGTTGTATTACACATTTATGACCTTATAAATAAATTTAAACGAAATTATTTTAAGTTCAGTGCATTATTATTTGTAAAATGATTCTTTCATAGTGTGTTCATTAAAAAATGACGACCATGCCACTTGGGACCTGTGGAATGGTACATTAGCTTATTTGTTTGAGTTGTAAATATTTGTCATGTATTGTTGTTTTTCTGACATGTTCTACATCCTGGAGGACCTGCTCACTGCAGATCAATTGGAATGAAAGTAAATCTAATCTAATCTAATAAAAGCCAGATGGCTTTTTTCGATTTATTCAATTCCTGAATTCTTATTCAATTACCTTTCCAGATCTGATTGCAACACATTCAGTAGTTGCCATCACAATGTTTGGTGGTGCAAGTTATGTATGAATAATACAAATTTTATTATTCCTAATCACAAATTATAATCCAGATTATCATTTTTGATTGCTTAGAAGATTATCTTCAGTTGTTAAAAGAGTTGAAGAGAAAAATCCTACATGTAATATGTTATTAATAGGAATAATAAAAATTGTTAAGTCTTGTTTTCAATTATGTTATTCCAAACTTATGTCACTATTATTATGTTCATTTCCGTTAACTCTAATGTTACAGGGCAATTCAAACAACACATTTGAAAAATGTATTCGCTTTGCTGTTAATTGGACAGAGCTGCTTACGCAGTATTCTCCAGATGAAATCATGCCAAATTTGAGCTGGCCAGTGGAAGAGTGTAAAGATGGCTGGGAGTATAATACAACAGAGATCTCCTCCTCTGTCGTAATTGATGTTAGTATTCACTTAATTCTTATCAAGTTAATGTCACATAAATGAAAGGTGCAAATTTAAGCAAGTGCCGGTAGGGGCTAACTTGAAATATATATTTAGACTAGCTTAGCGCCCACTCCTCGCATGCATAGACTGTATAACATGTGGAATTGTTTTTGTTTATTTAATAAAATCTTTATGTTGTTCATAAATTGCCTTCAAAGCTTTTCACACTAATTAAAGCAATATAAGCACAAACCTCAATGAATGTGCTTTTGACAAAAAAGCAACTCTGATAGCTGGAGTCCAGAGTTACGTTAATCATGCCTTTTGCATGCTTATGTAGATATTTCTGTAGCAATTTTAATCACCTAAGAAATATTTCTTTATATCTAACATAGAAGTGAAATACCAATTTTCATAAATTTAGATTTAAATTTTTTTATATAACAAAATATTTTCTTGTAAATTTTCATGTCCTATTGTACTCCCTTGGGGGATGCACTGAAGCACAAAGAAGCATATATATATATATGATGAGGTGACTTACCGAACGAAAGCGCTGGCAGGTCAATAGACACACAAACAAACACAAACATACACGCAAAATTCAAGCTTTCGCAACAAACTGTTGCCTCATCAGGAAAGAGGGAAGGAGAGGGAAAGATGTAAGGAAGTGGGTTTTAAGGGAGAGGGTAAGGAGTCATTCCAATCCCGGAAGCGGAAAGACTTACCTTAGGGGGAAAAAAGGATAGGTATACACTCGCACACACACACATATCCATCCACACATACAGACACAAGCAGACATATTTAAAGACAAAGAGTTTGGGCAGAGATGTTAGTTGAGGCGGAAGTGTAGAGGCAAAGAAGTTGTTGAAAGACAGGTGAGGTATGAGTGGCGCCAAATTGAAATTAGCGGAGATTGAGGCCTGGCGGATAACGAGAAGAGAGGATATACTGTAGGGCAAGTTCCCATCTCCGGAGTTCGGATAGGTTGGTGTTGGTGGGAAGTATCCAGATAACCCGGACGGTGTAACACTGTGCCAAGATGTGCTGGCTGTGCACCAAGGCATGTTTAGCTACAGGGTGATCCTCATTACCAACAAACACTGTCTGCCTGTGTCCATTCATGCGAATGGACAGTTTGTTGCTGGTCATTCCCACATAGAATACATCACAGTGTAGGCAGGTCAGTTGGTAAATCACGTGGGTGCTTTCACACGTGGCTCTGCCTTTAATCGTGTACACCTTCCGGGTTACAGGACTGGAGTAGGTGGTGGTGGGAGGGTGCATGGGACAGGTTTTGCACCGGGGGCGGTTACAAAGATAGGAGCCAGAGGGTAGGGAAGGTGGTTTGGGGATTTCATAGGGATGAACTAACAGGTTATGAAGGTTAGGTGGACGGCAGAAAGACACTCTTGGCGGAGTGGGGAGGATTTCATGAAGGATGGATCTCATTTCAGGGCAGGATTTGAGGAAGTCGTATCCCTGCTGGAGAGCCACATTCAGAGTCTGGTCCAGTCCCGGAAAGTATCCTGTCACAAGTGGGGCACTTTTGTGGTTCTTCTGTGGGGGATTCTGGGTTTGAGGGGGTGAGGAAGTGGCTCTGGTTATTTGCTTCAGTACCAGGTTGGGAGGGTAGTTGCGGGATGCGAAAGCTGTTGTCAGGTTGTTGGTGTAATGATTCAGGGATTCCGGGCTGGAGCTGATTTGTTTGCCACGAAGACCTAGGCTGTAGGGAAGGGACCGTTTGATGTGGAATGGGTGGCAGTCGTCATAATGGAGGTACTGTTGCTTGTTGGTGGGTTTGATGTGGACGGACGTGTGAAGTTGGCCATTGGACAGGTGGAGGTCAACGTCAAGGAAAGTGGCATGGGATTTGGAGTAGGACCAGGTGAATCTGATGGAACCAAAGGAGTTGAGGTTGGAGAGGAAATTCTGGAGTTCTTCTTCACTGTGAGTCCAGATCATGAAAATGTCATCAATAAATCTGTACCAAACTTTGGGTTGGCAGACCTGGGTAACCAAGAAGGCTTCCTCTAAGCGACCCATGAATAGGTTGGCGTACGAGGGGCCATCCTGGTACCCATGGCTGTTCCCTTTAATTGTTGGTATGTCTGGCCTTCGAAAGTGAAGAAGTTGTGGGTCAGGATGAAGCTGGCTAAGGTAATGAGGAAAGAGGTTTTAGGTAGGGTGGCAGGTGATCGGCGTGAAAGGAAATGCTCCATCGCAGCGAGGCCCTGGACATGCGGAATATTTGTGTATAAGGAAGTGGCATCAATGGTTACATGGATGGTTTCCGGGGGTAACAGATTGGGTAAGGATTCCAGGCGTTCAAGGAAGTGGTTGGTGTCTTTGATGAAGTATGGGAGACTGCATGTAATGGGTTGAAGGTGTTGATCTATGTAGGCAGAGATACGTTCTGTGGGGGCTACAATGGGGCGGCCGGGATGATTGGGTTTGTGGATTTTAGGAAGAAGGTAGAAGGTAGGGGTGCGGGGTGTCGGTGGGGTCAGGAGGTTGATGGAGTCAGGTGAAAGGTTTTGCGGGGGGCCTAAGGTTCTGAGGATTCCTTGAAGCTCCGCCTGGACATCGGGAATGGGGTTACCTTGGCAAACTTTGTATGTGGTGTTGTCTGAAAGCTGACGCAGTCCCTCAGCCACATACTCCCGACGATCAAGTACCGTGGTCGTGGAACCCTTGTCCGCTGGAAGAATGACGATGGATCGGTCAGCTTTCAGATCACGGATAGCCTGGGCTTCAGCAGTGGTGATGTTGGGTGTAGGATGAAGGTTTTTTAAGAAGGATTGAGATGCAAGGATAGAAGTGAGAAATTCCTGGAAGGTTTGGAGAGGGTGATTTTGAGGAAGAGGAGGTGGGTCCCGCTGTGACGGAGGACGGAACTGTTCCAGGCAGGGTTCAATTTGGATGGTGTCTTGGGGAGTTGGATCATTAGGAGTAGGATTAGAATCATTTTTCTTCGTGCCAAAGTGATATTTCCAGCAGAGAGTACGAGTGTAGGACAGTAAATCTTTGACTAGGGCTGTTTGGTTGAATCTGGGAGTGGGGCTGAAGGTGAGGCCTTTTGATAGGACAGAGGTTTCGGATTGGGAGAGAGGTTTGGAGGAAAGGTTAACTACTGAATTAGGGTGTTGTGGTTCCAGATTGTGTTGATTAGAATTTTGAGGTTTTGGCGGGAGTGGAGCTGGAAGTGGGAGATTGAGTAGATGGGAGAGACTGGGTTTGTGTGCAATGATAGGAGGTTGAGGTTTGCTGGAAAGGTTGTGAAGGGTGAGTGAGTTGCCTTTCTGGAGGTGGGAAACCAGGAGATTGGATAGTTTTTTGAGGTGGAGGGTGGCATGCTGTTCTAATGTTTTTTATATATAATTTTTCCCACATGGAATGTTTCCCTCTATATTATATATACACTCCTGGAAATTGAAATAAGAACACCATGAATTCATTGTCCCAGGAAGGGGAAACTTTATTGACACATTCCTGGGGTCAGATACATCACATGATCACGCTGACAGAACCACAGGCACATAGACACAGGCAACAGAGCATGCACAATGTCGGCACTAGTACGGTGTATATCCACAATTCGCAGCAATGCAGGCTGCTATTCTCCCATGGAGACGATCGTAGAGATGCTGGATGTAGTCCTGTGGAACGGCTTGCCATGCCATTTCCACCTGGCGCATCAGTTGGACCAGCGTTCGTGCTGGACGTGCAGACTGCGTGAGACCACGCTTCATCCAGTCCCAAACATGCTCGATGGGGGACAGATCCGGAGATCTTGCTGGCCATGGTAGTTGACTTACACCTTCTAGAGCACGTTGGGTGGCACGGGATACATGCGGACGTGCATTGTCTTGTTGGAACAGAAAGTTCACTTGCTGGTCTAGGAATGGTAGAACGATGGGTTCGATGACGGTTTGGATGTACCGTGCACTATTCAGTGTCCCCTCGACGATCACCAGTGGTGTACGGCCAGTGTAGGAGATCACTCCCCACACCATGATGCTGGGTGTTGGCCCTGTGTGCCTCGGTCGTATGTAATCCTGATTGTGGCGCTCACCTGCACGGCGCCAAACACGCATACGACCATCATTGGCACCAAGACAGAAGCGACTCTCATCGCTGAAGACGACACGTCTCCATTCGTCCCTCCATTCACGCCTGTCGCGACACCACTGGAGGCGGGCTGCACGATGTTGGGGCGTGAGCGGAAGACGGCCTAACGGTGTGCGGGACTGTAGCCCAGCTTCATGGAGACGGTTGCGAATGGTCCTCGCCGATACCCCAGGAGCAACAGTGTCCCTAATTTGCTGGGAAGTGGCGGTGCGGTCCCGTACGGCACTGCGTAGGATCCTACGGTCTTGGCGTGCATCCGTGCGTCGCTGCGGTCCAGTCCCAGGTCGACGGGCACGTGCACCTTCCGCCGACCACTGGCGACAACATCGATGTACTGTGGAGACCTCACGCCCCACGTGTTGAGCAATTCGGCGGTACGTCCACCCGGCCTCCGGCATGCCCTCTATACGCCCTCGCTCAAAGTCCGTCAACTGCACATACGGTTCACGTCCACACTGTCGCGGCATGCTACCAGTGTTAAAGACTGCGATGGAGCTCCGTATGCCACGGCAAACTGGCTGACACTGACGGCGGCGGTGCACAAATGCTGCGCAGCTAGCACCATTCGACGGCCAACACCGCAGTTCCTGGTGTGTCCGCTGTGCCGTGCGTGTGATCATTGCTTGTACAGCCCTCTCGCAGTGTCCGGAGCAAGTATGGTGGGTCTGACACACCGGTGTCAATGTGTTCTTTTTTCCATTTCCAGGAGTGTGTGTGTGTGTATATATATATATATATATATATATATATATATATATATATATATATATATAAATAAATAGAGGGAAACATTCCACTTGCGAAAAATATATCTAAAAACAAAGAAGATGTGACTTACCAAACGAAAGTGCTGGCACGTAGATAGACACACAAACAAACACAAACATACACACAAAATTTGAGCTTTCGCAATCAATGGTTCCTTCATCAGGAAAGAGGGAAGGAGAGGGAAATACGAAAGGATGTGGGTTTTAATGGAGAGGAATGACTCCTTATATATATCTAAATATCTATATATATCTAAAAACTAAGATGATGTGACTTACCAATCGAAAGTGCTAACAGGTCAATAGACACACAAACAAACACAAACATACACACAAAATTCGAGCTTTCGCAACCAACGGTTGCTTCGTCAGGAAATAGGGAAGGAGAGGGAAAGATGAAAGGATGTGGGTTTTAAGGGAGAGGGTAAGGAGTCATTCCAATCCTGGGAGCGGAAAGACTTACCTTAGAGGGAAAAAAGGACAGGTATACACTCGCACTCACACATATCCATCTGCACATACACAGACGCAAGCAGACATTTGTAAAGGCAAAGAGTTTGGGCAGAGATGTCTGTCGAGATGGAAGTACAGAGGCAAAGATGTTTTTGAAAGACAGGTGAGGTATGAGCGGCGGCAAATTGAAATTAGGAAGTAGCGGAGATTGAGGCCTGGCGGGTAACAAGATGAGAAGATATACTGAAGGGCAAGTTCCCATCTCCAGAGTTCTGACGGGTTGGTATTAGTGGGAAGTATCCAGATAACCCGGACGGTGTAACACTGTGCCAAGATGTGCTGGCCGTGCACCAAGGTATGTTTAGTCACAGGGTGATCCTCATTACCAACAATCAGTGTCTGCCTGTGTCCATTCATGTGAATGGACAGTTTGTTGCAGGTCATTCCCACATAGAAAGCTTCACAGTGTAGGCAGGTCAGTTGGTAAATCAGGTGGGTGCTTTCACACGTGGCTCTGCGTTTGATCGTGTATACCTTCCAGGTTACAGGACTGGAGTAGGTGGTGGTGGGAGGGTGCATGGGCAGGTTTTACGCCGGGGGCAGTTACACGGGTAGGAGCCAGAGGGTAGGGAAGGTGGTTTGGGGATTTCATAGGGATGAACTAACAGGTTATGAAGGTTAGGTGGATGGCGGAAAGACACTCTTGGCAGAGTGGGGAGGATTTCATGAAGGATGGATCTCATTTCAGGGCAGGATTTGAGGAAGTCGTATCCCTGCTAGAGAGCCACATTCAGAGTCTGATCCAGTCCCGGAATGTATCCTGTCACAAGTGGGGCACTTTTATGGTTCTTCTGTTGGAGGTTCTGGGCTTGAGGGGATGAGGAAGTGGCTCTGGTTATTTGCTTCTGTACCAGGTCGGGAGGGTAGTTGCGGGATGCGAAAGCTGTTTTCAGGTTGTTGGTGTAATGGTTCAGGGATTCCGGACTGGAGCAGATTCATTTGCCATGAAGACCTAGGCTGTAGGGAAGGGACCGTTTGATGTGGAATGGGTGGCAGCTGTCATAATGGAGGTACTGTTGCTTGTTGGTGGGTTTGATGTGGACGGACGTGTGAAGTTGGCCATTGGACAGATGGAGGTCAACGTCAAGGAAAGTGGAATGGGATTTGGAGTAGGACCAGGTGAATCTGATGGAACCAAAGGAGTTGAGGTTGGAGAGGAAATTCTGGAGTTCTTCTTCACTGTGAGTCCAGATCATGAAAATGTCATCAATAAATCTGAACCAAACTTTGGGTTGGCAGGCCTGGGTAACCAAGAAGGCTTCCTCCAAGCGACCCATGAATAGGTTGGCATACGAGGGGGCCATCCTGGTACCCATGGCTGTTCCCTTTAATTGTTGGTATGTCTGGCCTTCGAAAGTGAAAAAGTTGTGGGTCAGGATGAAGCTGGCTAAGGTAATGAGGAAAGAGGTTTTAGGTAGGGTGGCAGGTGATCGGCGAGAAAGGAAGTGCTCCATCGCAGTGAGGCCCTGGACATGCGGACTATTTGTGTATAAGGAAGTGGCATCAATGGTTACAAGAATGGTTTCCGGGGGTAACAGACTGGGTAAGGATTCCAGGCATTCGAGAAAGTGGTTGGTGTCTTTGATGAAGGATGGGAGACTGCATGTAATGGGTTGAAGGTGTTGATCTACGTAGGCAGAGATACGTTCTGTGGGGGCTTGGTAACCAGCTACAATGGGACGGCCGGGATGATTGGATTTGTGAATTTTAGGAAGAAGGTAGAAGGTAGGGGTGCGGGGTGTCGGTGGGGTCAGGAGGTTGATGGAGTCAGGTGAAAGGTTTAGTAGGGGGCCTAAGGTTCTGAGGATTCCTTGAAGCTCCGCCTGGACATCAGGAATGGGATTACCTTGGCAAACTTTGTAAGTAGTGTTATCTGAAAGCTGACGCAGTCCCTCAGCCACATACTCCCGACGATCAAGTACCACAGTCGTGGAACCCTTGTCCGCCAGAAGAATGACGATGTATCGGTCAGCCTTGAGATCACGGATAGCTTGGGCTTCAGCAGTGGTGATGTTGGGAGTAGGATTAAGGTTTTTTTAAGAAGGATTGAGAGGCAAGGCTGGAAGTCAGAATATCTTGGAAGGTTTGGAGAGGGTGATTTTGAGGAAGAGGAGATGGGTCCCGCTGTGACGGAGGACGGAACTGTTCCAGGCAGGGTTCAATTTGGATAGTGTCTTTGGGAGTTGGGTCATTAGGAGTAGGATTAGGATCATTTTTCTTCATGCCAAAGTGATATTTCCAGCAGAGAGTACGAGTGTAGGACAGTAAATCTTTGACAAGGACTGTTTGGTTGAATCTGGGAGTGGGGCTGAAAGTGAGGCCTTTGGACAGGACAGAGGTTGAGGATTGGGAGAGAGGTTTGGAGGAAAGGTTAACTACTGAATTAGGGTGTTGTGGTTCCAGATTGTGTTGATTGGAATTTTGAGGTTTTGGAGGGAGGGGAGCTGGAAGTGGGAGATTGAGTAGATGGGAGAGACTGGGTCTGTGTGCAATGAGAGGAGGTTGAGGTTTACTGGAAAGGTTGTGAAGGGTGAGTGAGTTGCCTTTCCGGAGGTGGGAAACCAGGAGATTGGATAGTTTTTTAAGGTGGAGGGTGGCATGCTGTTCTAATTTGCGGTTGGCCTGTAGGAGGATGCTCTGAACAGCCGGTGTGGATGTGGGAGAGGAAAGACTGAGGACTTTTATTAAGGATAGGAGTTGACAGGTGCGTTCATTGGCTGAGTTGATGTGTAGTTGAAGGATTAGGTGGGTGAGGGCAATGGATTGTTCAGTTTGGAACTGGTATAGGGACTGATGGAAAGAAGGGTTACAGCCAGAGATGGGAACTTTAAGTGTGAGGCCTTTGGGGGTAATGCCAAATGTCAGGCAAGCCTGAGAAAATAAAATATGGGAGTGTAATCTGGCTAGAGCAAAGGTATGTTTGCGGAGGGAATTTAAATAAAACTTAACGGGGTCGTTGTGGGGATGGTGTGAGGGTGACATGGTATTAGAAGGTGGAAAGTGTAACATGAGGCTGAAATGAAAATGAAAATAAAATATAAATATATGGGGAGAGATAAAGGTGAACTGCAAAGCAACTGGAGATCTGGTGTGAAAAAAAGCGAAAAAGTATTGGTTATAGCTGGGCTTGTTGATCCTGTGGTGAACTTGGGTTGGTAGACAACGATGTGCACAAAAGTTAGGTGGTTGTGTTGCCGCCAAAACATGTTAAAGGGTGGAGCAATTCGGAAAAATTTCGAAAAATTGCATGTAAATGTATTAAAAGGAGTGGTTTTGTGGTGGCAGATTGTGAAAATGAGGCTAACAATTGTCTGACGAAGAAATAATGACGTTAAAACCTGTGGGAAGCGGCTAAAAAAGATCAGTGATGTGGGAAAAACGGAAATGGAAAAAAAGGCGAAAGTTATTAGAAGTAGCCGAAATTGCTGTTTAATAGCTGAAAGGAACTGTTAGTGAACTGGAAATGGTGGATTTTATAGTAGCGGTAGTGTTGAAAGCGGAAAAAAATTTTTTGGATATTGTTTGGAAGTGGGTTACGAATTATTGAGTATATATAGGAGGGATAAAATTGTATGGTAGATTCGGTAATGAGGAGAAGGTGAATACACTGTGAAACTACTTGCAAAAACAGAAAGAGAAAATAAGATGACAGGAAAGATTTCGAAATGCAACAGTGACAATAAAAAACATAATTGTTGGGCTCAAATTAATGATATGAATATAATAGAGGGAAACATTCCACGTGGGAAAAATATATCTAAAAACAAAGATGATGTGACATACCAAACGAAAGTGCTGGCAGGTCGATAGACACACAAACACACACACAAAATTCAAGCTTTGGCAACCAACAGTTGCTTCGTCAGGAAAGAGGGAAAGAGAGGGAAAGACGAAAGGATGTGGGTTTTAAGGGAGAGGGTAAGGAGTCATTCCAATCCCGGAAGCGGAAAGCCTTACCTTAGGGGGAAAAAAGGATAGGTATACACTCGCACACACACACATATCCATCCGCACATACACAGACACAAGCAGCCATTTGTAAAGGCAAAGAGTTTGGGCAGAGATGTCAGTTGAGGCGGAAGTACAGAGGCAAAGATGTTGTTGAAAGACAGGTGAGGTATGAACGGCGGCAAATTGAAATTAGAAGTTAGTGGAGATTGAGGCCTGGCGGATAACGAGAAGAGAGGATATACTGAAGGGCAAGTTCCCATCTCCAGAGTTCTGACAGGTTGGTGTTAGTGGGAAGTATCCAGATAACCCGGACGGTGTTACATTGTGCCAAGATGTGCTGGCCGTGCACCGAGGCATGTTTAGCCACAGTGTTATCCTCATTACCAACAAACACTGTCTGCCTGTGTCCGTTCATGCGAATGGACAGTTTGTTGCTGGTCATTCCTGCATAGAAAGCTTCACAGTGTAGGCAGGTCAGTTGGTAAATCAGGTGGGTGCTTTCACACGTGGCTCTGCGTTTGATCGTGTATACCTTCAAGGTTACAGGACTGGAGTAGGTGGTGGTGGGAGGGTGCATGGCACAGGTTTTACACAGGGGGCAGTTACAAGGGTAGGAGCCAGGGGGTAGGGAAGGTGGTTTGGGGATTTCATAGGGATGAACTAAGAGGTTACGAAGGTTAGGTGGATGGCGGAAAGACACTCTTGGTGGAGTGGGGAGGATTTCATGAAGGATGGATCTCATTTCAGGGCAGGATTTGAGGAAGTCGTATCCCTGCTGGAGAGCCACATTCAGAGTCTGATCTAGTCCCGGAAAGTATCCTGTCATAAGTGGGGCACTTTTGGGGTTCTTCTGTGGGAGGTTCTGGGTTTGAGGAGACGAGAAAGTGGCTCTGGTTATTTGCTTCTGTACCAGGTCGGGAGGGTAGTTGCGGGATGCGAAAGCTGTTTTCAGGTTGTTGGTGTAATGGTTCAGGGGTTCCAAACTGGAGCAGATTTGTTTGCCACGAAGACCTAGGCTGTAGGGAAGGGACCGTTTGATGTGGAATGGGTGGCAGCTGTCATAATGGAGGTACTGTTGCTTGTTGGTGGGCTTGATGTGGACAGACGTGTGAAGCTGGCCATTGGACAGGTGGAGGTCAACATCAAGGAAAGTGGCATGGGATTTGGAGTAGGACCAGGTGAATCTGATGGAACCAAAGGAGTTGAGGTTGGAGAGGAAATTCTAGAGTTCTTCTTCACTGTGAGTCCAGATCATGAAAATGTCATCAATAAATCTGAACCAAACTTTGTGTTTGCAGGCCTGGGTAACCAAGAAGGCTTCCTCTAAGCAACCCATGAATAGGTTGGCGTACGAGGGGGCCATCCTGGTACCCATGGCTGTTCCCTTTTATTGTTGGTATGTCTGGCCTTCGAAAGTGAAGAAGTTGTGGGTCAGGATGAAGCTGGCTAAGGTAATGAGGAAAGAGGTTTTAGGTAGGGTGGCAGGTGATTAGTGTGAAAGGAAGTGCTCCATCGTAGCGAGGCCCTGGACATGTGGGCTATTTGTGTATAAGGAAGTGGCATCAATGGTTACAAGGATGGTTTCTGGGGGTAATAGACTGGGTAAGGATTCCGGGCATTGGAGAAAGTGGTTGGTGTCTTTGATAAAGGATGGGAGACTGCATGTAATGGGTTGAAGGTGTTGATCTATGTAGGCAGGGGTACGTTCTGTGGGGGCTTGGTAACTAGCTACAATGGGACGGCCGGGATGATTGGGTTTGTGAATTTTAGGAAGAAGGTAGAAGGTAGGGGTGCGGAGTGTTGGTGGGGTGAGGAGGTTGATGGAGTCAGGTGAAAGGTTTTGTAGGGGGCCTAAGGTTCTGAGGATTCCTTGAAGCTCCGCCTGGACATCAGGAATGGGATTACCTTTGCAATCTTTGTAAGTAGTGTTGTCTGAAAGCTGACGCAGTCCCTCAGCCACATACTCCCGATGATCAAGTACCACAGTCGTGGAACCCTTGTCCGCCAGAAGAATGACGATGGATCGGTCAGCCTTGAGATCACAGATAGCTTGGGCTTCAGCAGTGGTGATGTTGGGAGTAGGATTACGGTTTTTTAAAGAATGATTGAGAGGCGAGGCTGGAAGTCAGAATATCCTGGAAAGTTTGGAGAGGGTGATTTTGAGGAAGAGGAGGTGGGTCCCGCTGTGACTGAGGACGGAACTGTTCCAGGCAGGGTTCAATTTGGATAGTGTCTTGGGGAGTTGGATCATTAGGAGAAGGATTAGGATCATTTTTCTTCGTGGCAAAGTGATATTTCCAGCAGAGAGTACGGGTGTAGGACAGTAAATCTTTGACAAGGGCTGTGTGGTTGAATCTGGGAGTGGGGCTGAAGGTGAGGCCTTTGGATAGGACAGATGTTTCGGATTGGGAGAGAGGTTTGGAGGAAAGGTTAACTACTGAATTAGGGTGTTGTGGTTCCAGATTGTGTTGATTAGAATTTTGAGGTTTTGGGGGGAGTGGAGCTGGAAGTGGGAGATTGAGTAGATGGGAGAGACTGGGTCTGTGTGCAATGAGAGGAGGTTGAGGTTTGCTGGAAAGGTTGTGAAGGGTGAGTGAGTTGCCTTTCCGGAGGTGGGAAACCAGGAGATTGGATAGTTTTTTGAGGTGGAGCATGGCATGCTGTTCTAATATGCGGTTGGCCTGTAGGGGGATGCTCTGAACAGCCAGTGTGGATGTGGGAGAGGAAAGACTGAGGACTTTTATTAAGGATAGGAGTTGACAGGTGTGTTCATTGGCTGAGTTGATGTGTAGGTGAAGGATTAGGTGGGTGAGGGCAATGGATTGTTCAGTTTGGAACTGGTATAGGGACTGATGGAAAGAAGGGTTACAGCCAGAGATGGGAACTTTAAGTGTGAGGCCTTTGGGAGTAATGCCAAATGTCAGACAAGCTTGAGAAAATAAAATATGGGAGTGTAATCTGGCTAGGGAGACTGTATGTTTGCGGAGGGAATGTAAATAAAACTTAATGGGGTTGTTGTGGGATAGTGTAAGGGTGACATGGAATTAGAAGGTGGAAAGTGTAACATGAGGCTGAAATGAAAATGAAAATAAAAATATAAATATATGGGGAGAGATAAAGGTGAACTGGAAAGCAACTGGAGATCTGGTGTGAAAAAAGGCGAAAAAGTGCCAGCGCTTTCGTTTGGTAAGTCAAATCGTCTTTGTTTTTGATATATTTTTCTCGCGTGGAATGTTTCCCTCTGTTTTATATGTATATATAAACACACATATCCATCCACACATATACAGACACAAGCAGACATGTTTAAAGACCGAATATGTCTGCTTGTGTCTGTATATGTGTGGATGGATATGTGTGTGTGCGAGTGTATACCCGTCCTTTTTTCCCCCAAGGTAAGTCTTTCCGCTGCCGGGATTGGAATGACTCCTTACCCTCTCCCTTAAAACCCACTTCCTTTCGTCTTTCCCTCTCCTTCCCTCTTTCCTGATGAGGCAACAGTTTGTTGCAAAAGCTTGAATTTTGTGTGTATGTCTGTGTCTGTTTTATATATAATAGAAGGAAACATTCCACGTGGGAAAAATTATATACAAAAACAAAGATGAGGTGACTTACCGAACGAAAACGCTGGCACTTCGATAGACACACAAACAAACACAAACATACACACAAAATTCAAGCTTTAGCAACAAACTGTTGCCTCATCAGGAAAGAGGGAAGGAGAGGGGAAGACGAAAGGAAGTGGGTTTTAAGGGAGAGGGTAAGGAGTCATTCCAATCCCGGGAGCGGAAAGACTTACCTTAGGGGGAAAAAAGGACAGGTATACACTCGCACACACGCACATATCCATCCACACATACAGACACAAGCAGACATATTTAAAGACAAAGAGTTTGGGCAGAGATGTCAGTCGAGGCAGAAGAGTAGAGGCAGAGAAGTTGTTGAAAGACAGGTGAGGTATGAGTGGCGGCAACTTGAAATTAGCGGAGATTGAGGCCTGGCGGATGACGAGAAGAGAGGATATACTGAAGGGCAAGTTCCCATCTCCGGAGTTTGGATAGGTTGGTGTTGGTGGGAAGTATCCAGATAACCCGGACGGTGTAACACTGTGCCAAGATGTGCTGGCTGTGCACCAAGGCATGTTTAGCCACAGGGTGATCCTCGTTACCAACAAACACTGTCTGCCTGTGTCCATTCATGCGAATGGACAGTTTGTTGCTGGTCATTCCCACATAGAATGCATCACAGTGTAGGCAGGTCAGTTGGTAAATCACGTGGGTGCTTTCACACGCGGCTCTGCCTTTGATCGTGTACACCTTCCGGGTTACAGGACTGGAGTAGGTGGTGGTGGGAGTGTGCATGGGACAGGTTTTGCATCGGGGGCGGTTACAAGGATAGGAGCCAGAGGGTAGGGAAGGTGGTGTGGGATTTCATAGGGATGAACTAACAGGTTACGAAGGTTAGAGTGGACGGCGGAAAGACACTCTTGGCGGAGTGGGGAGGATTTCATGAAGGATGGATTTCATTTCAGGGCAGGATTTGAGGAAGTCGTATCCCTGCTGGAGGGCCACATTCAGAGTCTGGTCCAGTCCCGGAAAGTATCCTGTCACAAGTGGGGCACTTTTGTGGTTCTTCTGTGGGGGATTCTTGGTTTGAGGGGACGAGGAAGTGGCTCTGGTTATTTGCTTCTGTACCAGGTCGGGAGGGTAGTTGTGGGATGCGAAAGCTGTTTTCAGGTTGTTGGTGTAATGATTCAGGAATTCCGGACTGGAGCAGATTCGTTTGCCACGAAGACCTAGGCTGTAGGGAAGGGACCGTTTGATGTGGAATTGGTGGCAGCTGTCATAATGGAGGTACTGTTGCTTTTTGGTGGGTTTGATGTGGACGGACGTGTGAAGTTGGCCATTGGACAGGTGGAGGTCAACGTCAAGGAAAGTGGCATGGGATTTATAGTAGGACCAGGTGAATCTGATGGAACCAAAGAAGTTGAGGTTGGAGAGGAAATTCTGGAGTTCTTCTTCACTGTGAGTCCAGATCATGAAGATGTCATCAATAAATCTGTACCAAACTTTGGGTTGGCAGACTTGGGTAACCAAGAAGGCTTCCTCTAAGCGACCCATGAATAGGTTGGTGTACGAGGGGGCCATCCTGGTACCCATGGCTGTTCCCTTTAATTGTTGGTATGTCTGGCCTTCAAAAGTGAAGAAGTTGTGGTTCAGGATGAACCTGGCTAAGGTAATGAGGAAAGAGGTTTTAGGTAGGGTGGCAGGTGATCGGCATGAAAGGAAATGCTCCATCGCAGTGAGGCCCTGGACGTGCGGAATATTTGTGTATAAGGACGTGGCATCAATGGTTACAAGGATGGTTTCCGGGGGTAACAGATTGGGTAAGGATTCCAGGCGTTCACGGAAGTGGTTGGTGTCTTTGATGAAGGATGGGAGACTGCATGTAATGGGTTGAAGGTGTTGATCTATGTAGGCAGAGATACGTTCTGTGGGGGCTTGGTAACCAACTACAATGGGGCGGCCGGGATGATTGGGTTTGTGGATTTTAGGAAGAAGGTAGAAGGTAGGGGTGCGGGGTGTCGGTGGGGTCAGGAGGTTGATGGAGTCAGGTGAAAGGTTTTGCAGGGGGCCTAAGGTTCTGAGGATTCCTTGAAGCTCCGCCTGGACATCGGGAATGGGGTTACCTTGGCAAATTTTGTATGTGGTGTTGTCTGAAAGCTTACGCAGTCCCTCGGCCACATACTCCCGACGATCAAGTACCACGGTCCTGGAACCCTTGTCCGCCGGAAGAATGACGATGGATCGGTCAGCCTTCAGATCACGGATAGCCTGGGCTTCAGCAGTGGTGATGTTGGGTGTAGGATTAAGGTTTTTTAAGAAGGATTGAGATACAAGGCTGGAAGTCAGAAATTCCTGGAAGGTTTGGAGAGGGTGATTTTGAGGAAGAGGAGGTGGGTCGCGCTGTGACGGAGGATGGAACTGTTCCAGGCAGTGTTCAATTTGGATGGTGTCTTGAGGAGTCGGATCATTAGGAGTAGGATTAGGATCATTTTTCTTCATGGCAAAGTGATACTTCCAGCAGAGAGTACGAGTGTAGGACAGTAAATCTTTGACGAGGGCTGTTTGGTTGAATCTGGGAGTGGGGCTGAAGGTGAGGCCTTTGGATAGGACAGAGGTTTCGGATTGGGAGAGAGGTTTGGAGGAAAGGTTAACTACTGAATTAGGGTGTTGTGGTTCCAGATTGTGTTGATTGGAATTTTGAGGTTTTGGAGGGAGTGGAGCTGGAAGTGGGAGATTGAGTAGATGGGAGAGACTGGGTTTGTGTGCAATGAGAGGAGGTTGAGGTTTGCTGGAAAGGTTGTGAAGGGTGAGTGAGTTGCCTTTCCGGAGGTGGGAAACCAGGAGATTGGATAGTTTTTTGAGGTGGAGGGTGGCATGCTGTTCTAATTTACGGTTGGCCTGTAGGAGGATGCTCAGAACAGCCGGTGTGGATGTGGGAGAGGAAAGATTAAGGACTTTTATTAAGGATAGGAGTTGACGGGTGTGTTCATTGGCTGAGTTGATGTGTAGGTGAAGGATTAGGTGGGTGAGGGCAATGGATTGTTCAGTTTGGAACTGGTATAGGGACTGATGGAAGGAAGGGTTGCAGCCAGAGATGGGAACTTTAAGTGTGAGGCCTTTGGGGGTGATGCCAAATGTCAGACAAGCCTGAGAAAATAGAATATGGGAGCGTAATCTGGCTAGGGCGAAGGCATGTTTGCGGAGGGAATGTAAATAAAACTTAATGGGGTCGTTGTGGGGGTCTTGTGAGGGTGACATGGTATTAGAAGGTGGAAAGTGTAACATGAGGTGAAACGAAAATGAAAATAAAAATATATGGGGAGAGATAAAGGTGAACCGGAAAGTAACTGGAGATCTGGAATGAAAAAAGGCGAAAAGGTGTTGGTTACAGCTGGGCTATGTTGGACTTGGGTTGGTAGACAACAATGTGCATAAAGGTTAGGTGGTTGTGTTGCCACCAAAACACGTTAAAGGACGGAGAAATTCGGGAAAATTTCGAAAAAACTGCGTGTAGTATATTAAAAGGAGTGGTATTGTGGTGGCAGATTATGAAAATGAGGCTAACAATTGTCTGACGAAGAAGTAATTACGTTAAAACCTGTGGGAAGCGGCTAAAAATTATAAGTGATGTGGGAAAAACGGAAATGGAAATAAAGAGAAAGTTATTAGAACTGGCCGAAATGGTTGTTTAAAAGGTGAAAGGAGCTGTTTGTGAACTAGAAACGGTGGATACTATAGCGGCGGTAGTGCTGAAAGCGGCAAAAAAAAATTTTTTTTGGTTATGGTTTGGAAGTGGGTTACGTATTATTGAGTATATATATAGGCGGGATAAAATAGTATAGCAGATTACGGTAAAAAGGAGAAGGTGAATACAAAGTGAAACTACTGGCAAAAACAGAAAGAGGAAAATAAGACGACAGAAAAGATTTCGAAATGCAACAGTGACAATAACAAACGTAATTCTTGGATTCAAATTAATGATATCAATATAATAGAAGGAAACATTCCACGTGGGAAAAATTATATATAAAAACAAAGATGAGGTGACTTACCGAACGAAAGCGCTGGCAGGTCGATAGACACACAAACAAACACTCCCCACTCCGCCAAGAGTGTCTTTCCGCCGTCCACCTAACCTTCGTAACCTGTTAGTTCATCCCTATGAAATCCCCAAACCACCTTCCCTACCCTCTGGCTCCTATCCTTGTAACCGCCCCCGATGCAAAACCTGTCCCATGCACCCTCCCACCACCACCTACTCCAGTCCTGTAACCCGGAAGGTGTACACGATCAAAGGCAGAGCCATGTGTGAAAGCACCCACGTGATTTACCAACTGACCTGCCTACACTGTGATGCATTCTATGTGGGAATGACCAGCAACAAACTGTCCATTCGCATGAATGGACACAGGCAGACAGTGTTTGTTGGTAATGAGGATCACCCTGTGGCTAAACATGCCTTGGTGCACAGCCAGCACATCTTGGCACAGTGTTACACCGTCCGGGTTATCTGGATACTTCCCACCAACACCAACCTATCCGAACTCCGGAGATGGGAACTTGCCCTTCAGTATATCCTCTCTTCTCGTCATCCGCCAGGCCTTAATCTCCGCTAATTTCAAGTTGCCGCAACTCATACCTCACCTGTCTTTCAACAACTTCTCTGCCTCTACACTTCTGCCTCGACTGACATCTCTGCCCAAACTCTTTGTCTTTAAATATGTCTGCTTGTGTCTGTATGTGTGGATGGATATGTGCGTGTGTGCGAGTGTATACCTGTCCTTTTTTCCCCCTAAGGTAAGTCTTTCCGCTCCCGGGATTGGAATGACTCCTTACCCTCTCCCTTGAAACCCACTTCCTTTCATCTTCCCCTCTCCTTCCCTCTTTCCTGATGAGGCAACAGTTTGTTGCGAAAGCTTGAATTTTGTGTGTTGTTTGTTTGTGTGTCTATCGACCTGCCAGCGCTTTCGTTCGGTAAGTCACCTCACATTTGTTATATATATATATATATATATATATATATATATATATATATATATATATATATATATATATATATATATATATATATATATATATATATAGTTATAATAGAGGGAAACATTCCACGTAGGAAATATATATCTAAAAATACCCGTCCTTTTTTCCCCCTAAGGTAAGTCTTTCCGCTCCCGGGATTGGAATGACTCCTTACCCTCTCCCTTAAAACCCAAATCCTTTCATCTTTCCCTCTCCTTCCCTCTTTCCTGACGAGGCAACCGTTGGTTGCGAAAGCTAGAATTTTGTGTGTATGTCTGTCGACCTGCCAGCACTTTCATTTGGTAAGTCACATCATCTTTGTTTTTATATATATATAAAAAAAATAGGGAAACATTTCACGTGGGAAAAATATATTTAAAAACAAAGATGATATGACTTACCATACAAAAGCGCTGGCAGGTCGATAGAAACACAAAGAGACACATACATACACACAAAATTCTAGTTTTCCCAACCAATGGTTGCTTTGTCAGGAAAGAGGGAAGGGGAGGGAAAGACACATACATACACACAAAATTCAAGCTTTCGCAACAAACTGTTGCCTCATCAGGAAAGAGGGAAGGAGAGGGAAAGACGAAAGGAATTGGGTTTTAAGGGAGAGGGTAAGGAGTCATTCCAATCCCGGGAGCGGAAAGACTTACTGTAGGATATATGTATATCCCACGTGGAATGTTTCCCTCTATATATATATATATATATAAACTCTTTGCCTTTACTAATGTCTGCTTGTGTCTGTGTATGTGCGGATGGATATGAGTGTGTGTGCGAGTGTATACCTGTCCTTTTATCCCCCTAAGGTAAGTCTTTCCACTCCTGGGATTGGAATGACTCCTTACCCTCTCCCTTAAAACCCACATCCTTTCGTCTTTCCCTCTCCTTCCCTCTTTCCTGATGATGCAACAGTTTGTTGCGAAAGCTTGAATTTTGTGTGTATGTTTGTTTTATATATATAAAATAGAGGGAAACATTCCACGTGGGAAAAATATATCTAAAAACAAAGATGATGTGACTTACCAAACGAAAGTGCTGGGAGGTCGATAGACACACAAACAAACACAAACATAGACACAAAATTCAAGCTTTCGCAACAATATGTGTGGATGGATATGTGTGTGTGCGCGCGAGTGTATATATATATATATATATATATATATATATATATATATATATATATATAGAGAGAGAGAGAGAGAGAGAGAGAGAGAGGGGGGGAAACATTCCACGTGGGAAAAATATATTTAAAAACAAAGATGATGTGACTTACCATACGAAAGCCCTGGCAGGTCGATAGAAACACAAACAAACACATACATACACACAAAATTCTGCTTTCGCAACCAATGGTTGCTTCGTCAGGAAAGAGGGAAGGAGAGGGAAAGGCGAAAGGATGTGGGTTTTAAGGGAGAGGGTAAGGAGTCATTCCAATCCTGGGAGCGGAAAGACTTACCTTAGGGGGGAAAAAAGGACAGGTATACACTCGCAGACACACACACACATATCCATCCACACAAACACAGACACAAGCAGACATATAATTTCTAACCTAGAAGTCAAATACCAATGTTCATAGATGCAGCTTTAAAAATGCCCTAGTAGTTCTTTAATAATGATGTCTTTTTAAAGAAACCTTTCACCCACTATTTCAACCCCATAGGGTTAAATTTCCAAAAATGATGAAACGCACAGTTCTTTGTTTCTGACCAAGAAATCAAAGACCAATTTTCTTAGGTCTAGATTCTAAATTGCCTTGATAGGAACATTTTTTCAAAAAACCTTTACCTGCTATTCCACCCTATTAAGAGTGGAATTTTGGACAATCCCTTCTTAAGCAATGCCTGTAGTATAAGATCCACAAGCTCTCCTAACTTCCAAGTTTATATCCTGAGCAGTTTGGGCTGGGTGATTATGAGTCAATGAATCAGTCTGATCCTGTTTCACCCCCATAGGGGTTGAATTTCAAAAAACAGTGAAACATATATTTTTTCATCTCTAGCCAAACATCAGTTTTCAAATGCTTTCACAATGAAATATTTTCATGAAATATTTCACCCCTTATTTCACCTCCTTATGGGTTGAAAGTCCAAAAACAGTGACATTCATATATTTTGTTTCTAACAGAGAAGCCCAATACAAATTTTCACAGATCCAGCTTTAAAAAAATGCTTACACAGTGAAAAATTTTCAAAAAAACTTTCATTCCCTGTTAATTTTCACAGATCCAGCTTTAAAAAATGCTTACACAGTGAAAAATTTTCAAAAAACCTTCATTCATGTTTCATCCCTAAGGGGTTAAATTTCCAAAAACAGTGAAATGTGTATTTTTTATTTCGAACTGAGAAGCCAAATTTAAATTTTCATTGATTTAGTTTTAATAATGCTGTTATAATGAAATATTTTCATAAAAAATCTCATCCCCTATTTTTCCTCCTTAGGGGTTCAATTTCCAAAAACACTGAAACTAGGAATTTTTTATTTGTAACTGTAAAGTCAAATACCAGTGTTCACAAATGTAGCTTTAAAAATACTTCAGTAGTTCTTCAGTAATGATATATGTTCAAAAAAGTCTTTCACCCACTATTTCACCCGCATAGTGTTAAATTTCCAAAAATGTTGAAACATGCATTTCTTTATTTCTGGCCAATAAACCAAACGCCAATTTTCATAGGTCTAGCTTCAATATTGCCTTAATAGTGCAATTTTTCAAAATAAACCTTCATCCTCTATTTCACCCTCTTGGGGTTGGAATTTGAAAAAACATCATCACAAACAATGCCAGTAGTATATGATCCATACCTTTTTCAAATTCCGATATTCTGTCCTTATTGGTTTGGGTTGGGCAATGATGAGTTTGTCAGTCAGTCAGACAGTCAGTCAGTCAGGACATTGCTGTTTATATATAGAGACAACACAGTTTCTCATAGGATTCATATAAGAATTTGGCAGATGGAATAGCTCTAGGAAGGAGATACTATGGCTTTGTTGAAATTTTAGCGTCGGGTAAGTGCAAATGGTTGATGAATTCCAGTTGTGTTTTTTCATCAATTAAATTTATTTCTTTCAAAAAAAGAATGTCAACAACATCAATAACATAGATCAACATTGAACATGCCTAAAGGTGTTTTGTTGACACCTGTTGTAGCAAAACTCCAGCAAAAATACATCACTTCATTTTCTATTACAAACTGCCATATTAGGGCCTAATATTCAAATTTGGTATATTGGTTTTGAGTTTCTTGAATGCCATTAATTATTCTAGTAATATTGGGCACTAACACAAATCCACTTAAACTTATCAATTGAGAGAGAGCTAAACTTGTAATCAATTTTAATTTTTTATAAAAGAGCCAAACGTAACCTAAAATTTGAAGGTTTACTTTACATAAAGAATGAAGTGCCCCGTACTCGTGTACTTTTATCTGACATTATTATCTTTGTAAACTATGAACTCTATTCCAGTAAGGAAGAAAATTATCTAATTAGCAACCAAAATGTCAACTGTCTACTTAAAATCATGTGACAATGCCAAATTTCACAAAAGATGGCTACAAATAAAGAGAGACGTGTATTGGGTGCTACACTAGTTCAAGATACTGTACTCAACATCAATACATGGCTGAGACAGTCATATTTCACTTAATTATATTTCACTTGACTGCTGAGTAATTAATGCCATATTGCAAATAGGAACGTCTTGGACTGGACGCTTAGTTAGTCCTTGGATGTCTTCTGTCACTCATCATGTCTTTCATCCCTCATCATGTCTTTCATCCCTGCAGAAATTTCAAAGATGCTTGGTGGTTTGGAGTCCACAGTGAACTGTGGGTGTAGGCTGGCTAAGTCAGTTCAAAGGACAGAGGAGGCACGGATGTACCACCTCCAATGAGACCATTCCTAACAAAGCACTGTTGTGTTTAAAGCATTGACAGCTTTACTGTTTTATATTGAAATGAGTGCAAAGAAAATTATACAAGTAAATTTAGATCCCAGAGATTTATTGGTCACTTGCCATTATTTAAAAAGAATAAATGAAATTTAAAATAAATTCTAATGTACACTAAAAATGCTATTTTGTTACAGTGAAGAGCATTTAAAAGTGGAGTGATGGAATTTTTGTAAATTTAAGATAAACTCTAAAGATTATGCAGTTTTTTGTGAATCAGTAATACAAATGTCAAAAAAAGTTTTGCATCACCTCAGTTCCGAGAGTTCGAGAACCTATACAGAAAATTGGAATAGAGATCAACATAAACATCATTTTTGCCCTTATTGCTCTTGAAAACCACACATTGCATGTTGTACCACCATACATTGCGACCTTCAAAGGTGGTGGTCCAGATTGCTGTACACATGAGTACCTCTAATACCCAGTAGCATGTCCTCTTGCATTGATGCATGCCTGTATTATTTGTGGCATACAACATGCTGGCCATGTTAGTCAACTGATGTCATTATCCTGAAGGAAGTCATTCACAAAATGTGCACAATGGGAGCACAAATTGTCCATGAAGATGAATGCCTCACCAATATGCTTCCAATACGGTTGCACTATCGGTTGTAGGATGGCATTCACATATCACACAGCTGTTATTGTGCCTTCTATGACAACCAGCACTGTACGTCACCCCCATATAATGCCACCCCAAAACAGCAAGGAACCTCCACCTTGCTGAAATTGCTGGACATTGTGTCTAGGCGTTCAGTCAGACTGGGTTGCCTCCAAACACGTCTTCAACGATTGTATGGTTTAGGGCATATGCGACAATCATCAATGAAGAGAACATGATGCCAATCCTGAGCAGTCCATTCAGCACATTGTTGGGTCCTTCTGTACTGCACTGCATGGTGTCATGGTTGCAAAGATGGACCTCGCCATGGACATTGGGAGTGAAGTTGCGCATCATGCAGCCTATTGTGCACAGTTTGAGTCATAACACGTCATGCTGTGGCTGCATGAAGAGCATTGTTCAACTTGGTAGCATTGCTGTCAGGGTTTCTCGTAGCCATAATCCGTAGGTAGTGGTAATCCACTGAATCCATAAGTAGTGGTCATCCACTGCAGTGGTAGCCCTTGGGCAGTCTGAGTGAGGCATGTCGTCGACAGTTCCTGTCTCACTGTATCTCCCCCATGTCCAAACAACATCGCTTTGGTTCACTCCGAGATGCCTGGACACTTCCCATGTTGAGAGCCCTTCCTGGCACAAAGTAACAATGCAGACATGATCGAACCGGTATTGACTGTCTGGGCATGGTTGAACTACAGACAACACGAGCCCTGTACATCCTTCCTCATGGAATGACTGGATCTGATTGGCTGTCGGCCCCCTCTGTCTAATAGGCGGTGCTCATGCATGGTTGTTTACATCTCTGGGTGGGTTTAGTGACATCTCTGAAAAGTCAAAGGGACTGTGTCTGTGATACGATATCCATAGTCACGTCTATCTTCAGGAGTTCTGGGAACTGGGTTGATGCAAAACTTTTTTTGATGTGTGTATCATTAAATAAGTCAGGCGCTGATGACTGCGCAGTTGAGTGCCCCACAAACCAAACATCATTAAATAAGTCATTTGTGTGCTTTTGATCATTTTGTAAGGTTTCTTTTGTTCACATTTTTGTGATGTACAACATGCAGATAATTGGACATATTTTTCTAAAATTGTCTATTTTGTCATATCCTCTGACACTTGCTATTCCTGCCAAAACAGTACATAAAGATGAATCTTTGCTGAGGAATCATCACAACTTTCTCTGTTATTTCTTTTGTAATGGAGATTTATGCACGAGCTAGGATGGACTTACCCTGGTTTACTTACAGCAACATATAGAAGATGCCCCATGGATGCAGTGTATGCTAACTTAAGCCCGTATTCCAAAGCAAAGTCCCCTCTATGCTGTGTTAAAGTTCTGCCTATGACCAACAGAGTCTATGGTATTAGAATGTGAGCCAGACTGGTAGCAGACTTGCTATGCACTGCACAGTTCACTTAATAAGTGACTCAGATCAGTCCTGAGCCAGCTTACTCGTATTTGCTAGATCATGGCACAATGTTGGCACAGGGCATTCCTGATTACCAGTGCCCTCTGGGTAATAGCACCACTGTGGTTGATAGATTAAGCCAGCTATTCAGTTTCCATGGTGACATAAGATGGTACCATTACAATTTCAGTATGTAACACCTACTTTGATGTGTACTATTCTGTTTGTCTTTTCTTTTTCTTCTACTTGCAAGGATGGAGAAATGAGTTTATTTTCAGAACTGCTATGTGGTCATCATGTTTAAGAAAGAAAAAAAAAAGATGTTATAGTTTTGCCACAGATTTTGTATTATGAAATATCCACAATTTGTCTCTCATGTGGGAAATATGACTTTGTGCTACATGTGTATGACAGATATTTTCATCAATGTAAGATTACTGAATTTAGTTGTTTGCCGCTTTTATGCAATAGTGAACTACTTGTGTGTCTTAGTGCTACACAGACTGTATCTTTTGTTTCTGTTTTACAGTTTAATCTGGTGTGTCATCATGCAATATATCCCACTATTGCTTTATCTGCATTGAATATGGGTGCACCAATAGGTGTGTACATGTTTGGCATGATTAATGACAGGTAGGTTATAATGTTTGAGATAAAATTTTATTCACACACATAGTGAAATTTCAATACTGCATCACTTTCAGTCACTTTGAACACTGAAATGCACTATTGTGGTGTTAAGCCACTGTTTGTGTTTAGAGTGGGCAGACGGATATCGTTCTTCTGTTGTTTGACAACAATGCTGATTGGAGGCTTCATGACAGCAGCAGCTAAAGACTTTTGGACATGGATGACAAGCAGAATCATAGTGGGACTAGCAGTGCCAGCCATTTACCAGATACCATTCATAATATGTAAGGTTTGGTGCAGCTCATGTGCTGTGTATATCTATACTGTATTTTGAAATTCTGCTCTTGTCAGACTGAGACTAAACATAGCCTAGATTTAGAGGACTGATTTGAAACTGTGTATCCCATCTGTTTGTATGTAGTGTTATCCATGTGAAAGTACAAGAATATTTCTTGAAATATTTGTGAATTGTGTAACTGATGCGAGGCATGAGTGTCAACCTGGTGTTCACCTAACTGGATGTGGGAAATGACTAAAAACTACATCTAGGTTGGCCGTCACACCAGCTCTCACCAATAATCCATTGGGCAAATTCAATCAGGGGCCAGCATACCTCCTGAATCCCAGAAGCAGCTTGCTAGTGCACATAACTCTCAGGATCAGTATTGTAACACTCATGTTATTTGATATTATTAATTATATATACATCAGTGAGTTCTAACAAGAAATTTGTCAGCTGAGTAGAAGAAGATGGTCACAAATAAATCCTTTAAGCTTCTCTTACATTCAATTTTATTAGTGGTTAAATTTTTTATGGTTGCTGGCAAGTTCTTGTAAATGTGTTTCCCTGAATAACGTGCACCATTTTGGATGAAAATTTTGTGATATTAAATCTTGTTGGAAATTATTATTGTTTGTAGTATTGATTCCATGTAATGAGCTGTTGGTGTGAAGAAGGGGTATTATTATTTATAACAAATTTCATTAACGAGTAAATGTATTAGATAGAAGTAGTTGGTATTTGAAGCTCTTTGAACAGGCCTTAGTAGGACATTGTACAAATGATTTATTACACATACTTTTTGACTCAGAAGACCTTATTTTGGCTTGATAAGTAACGCCAGAAAATGATCCTGTATGACATTATGGAATGAAAAGTAAGTAAAATATACAAATATACTTTTTTTTTTATGTGAACATGTGACATCTGCATTGCAAGTAAATATCTATTTAGGTACTTCAACAGATCTGTGGTATGCACCTTGCAAATGATTTTGTTATGAAGTTGTCAGCCCAAGAATTTAACAATGTCAACCTTATCGACCTGCTTATCGTCATATTTTATACATGTATGGGAAGGAAACCACTCTCAATTTCTGAGCTGCATATAGTGTGTCTTTTTTTATAGTGTCCATGAAAATTTTGTGAATATATATCTCTAAAAATACACTTGATTTGCTATTTATTGCAATTTTGCATCATCTGCAAACAGAGCAAATTTGGCATTGGGTAATATTACTGATGGGAAGTCATTTATGTACACAAGAAAAAGTAAGGGCCCTAAGACGGGACATTCTGGAACATCTCATGTAATTAGGTCACAGTTGGATGATGACTGATAGCTCCTCCCTCCACAGAAACAAATGTGTAGATGCCTTCCTCTAGTTGTAACTCATCTGACCTGGACTTAGTGTTCAGTAATCTCATAACCTGTTGTCTTGAATCTTCATGCTTTGAAGCCTAGCCATGTAGAAGCATTTTGGGCCCAGAAAACCAGCCATACATACCATTATTTCAAATGTTACTGGCACATCTTTGTCAGAGATATCTTAAAGGGCAATACACACTAAAAATATCATGTATCAAGTTTCATTTTTCATCTTTGTTGTAGTTCAGTGATAGATTACAAATTTTCCATTAATGATGACATAATGTATGACTGTCCATAAGAAAAGTGTGAAGATAGTTCTTAAGCAGTTTCACATGTTATTTACTTTTATGTGGAAAAGTCTGAAACATTATGTTGGCAGAGAAATATATTTCAATCAGGACAGTACCAGCATGTTTCTTTCTTGATTGCTTTGTCACTAGATTATTCTGTCTTCTCCAAACAAATCTTGTGAACTTGAGTGGGATGCTCTTCTTCTTAGTTCAGTTTCAGGAATTTTATCAGGAAAATGTTTTCCTACAAGCCTATTATTCATAGTTGCACTAGGAACAATTTCTTGTACCTTTCTGGAGTTCTCCATCAATTTCTTCAGACTGTTCCAACTCAATATTTCTCCATCCATTTGAGAATCTATCAAATATTCCTTTAGAGTTTCCAAAATTTCTTGCCTGTCAATAAACTTAGCATATTTGTAGGAGAATGAAGAATTACAGAAGACATGAAAACCTAATGAGTACAAGCATGAATCTGATGACAATGTAAGCATACAGTGGCTCAGTCACTTGCAACAGCAGCTCTTGCATTCGCTACTGCTTCCATCAAAGTTATTTTATGAACTGATAACAGAAGGCAGTAGGTTGTGAGGCATCCATACATCATTCCCATATATGAATGCGTGGTTTCGTGGCGATATGAATTAATAAAATTTTCTTGGGCTTCCAGCCGTGTCAGATGGTTAAAATCCCACGGGCTTTCGACCGAGCTCTCCTCAGTCATTGTCAAGTGGTAAGAACGACTGCTGTGTCTATGCTATGCATTCATACATGACGTACCTCTACGGGAAGGAAACATGGCGCACCATTATGATGTGGCCACAGCGACAGTCATTCTTACCAATTGACAATGACTGAGGAGAGCTCAGTCGAAAGCTTGTGGGATTTTACCCACATGATGCGGCTGGAAGCCCGAGAAAATTGTATTAAATCATTCCCATACAAAACCAGTCCAGTTTTGGTAGCAACAGGTAACTCCATGAAACAACACCCAAGATGTACTCAGGCATTGTTCTTTGAATGCAGTGTTGTGGCCTAAGTGGCACTTGGGCTTGCTCATTGAAGCGTTACTGGGCTTGACTGACATTTGTTAAGGAATGTACACAACACTGCAGTAAATGGTTTTCAATGCTTCTTATTTATTATCACACAAGGTTTCCTGTCTGATTATCAACTTTGTAACATGCTGGAGTCTTCAATATTTGTACCAGATAAGTAAGTTATACTCATTAATAATAATCGCAGAGTTCACTAGTGCCAGATTAATATATTACTCTACACAACTGTGAACTCATTAATAATATTCGCAGAGTTCACTGGTGGCAGATTAATATATTACTCTACTCAACTGTGATAGATCTGGTGGTTTCATAATTAACATTTTTGTGCTAACTGATGTAGACTGACATGACAATGACATAATGTTGACCTTTTGATTACAGACTGGAAATAACTTACTTAGTGGCTGCACATTCTGATAGCTTAGTGCAAATTGACTCACACATGTAGGACAATTTGACTGTGGCCACCAACTGACTCAGGCTTCGTGCATTAAGTGTATTTGTAGATGCAAGTTATACAGAAATAACAAAAATGGTAAAATACACACTTATTACCTAAATGTTGAATAATAATGTACAAACAGGAACATTAAAAGAGGCAGACACTATAGACAGAGATGTAAATTTACTTCACTAACAGCTGCATAAGTAGGAAATTGCCAATGTATAGATACTATTTTGTGGGAGAGTAATATTAACAAAAAGGAAATTTCTAAAATTTTCTAGTAAAATCTCAAGAAAGTGAAATTTTCTAATGTGATTAATTAACAAACTGTAAATTATGTTAATGAAATTAGGCATTTTTGTAATCATCAAAAATAGATCTGTGAAGCTACATCAGAATTTTGGAAATATGTACATTTTCAGATTCAACCTTCTGGAACACGAAAATTTTAAATGTGAATAACTTTGAAATATGAGGATTTTTGGAAAACATAAATGTTTGTTGAAAAGAGGTAAATGAGGGCATTCAATGAGCTATACCAGTTTAGAAATAAACTATTTGCTCATAAAAATTTCAGCTTCTACTGATCTGCATGTATAGTTAATCAGTAATATTTATTCAAAGAAAATGTTTCCATAAGAACCAAATATGCTATTATCATCAGTAGTCTGAAAAGTATCCTGTGAATAATAACTTTTAATGAAATTCAGTGTGAATAACAAATTAAGTATTTAATGTGACTCTTGTATATTCACTACTAATAAAATTTTTAATGAAATACAGAATGAATAACAAATTAAGTATTTTGTGTAACTCTTGTATATTCACTACTAATGAAAATATGTCAGAAAAAAAGAGAAAATCATTTTAACATTGGAAGTGATGAAGAAGAAGTAGGATCGTTTCACCTTCTCTGTTACATGAGACTTTAAATACAATATCTACATTTATACTACATATATTATCAGTGAGTTCTTCTGCTTTCAACAGCCCATCATTAACTACCACTATTGTCATTAACTGTGCATGCCTGGCCAATGTGCCTGCTGCTTCATGCTGCCAATTATTCGTGTGTGGAAAAGATGACAAAGAAATGAAATAAACATGTTTTGACATTAAAATTATAATTAATCAAAAGATTTGAGAAAGGGGAAAATTGCTGCAAAACTAACTGCTGTTTATGGTATTGAAATGCAGATTGTTCAGGACATCAAAAGAATAAGCAGAAACTACAGGATATTGTCAGGAAATACAATCCTAGATCTGCAGTTGATGACAATACTCCTTTGCAATGGTTTACACAAAAAGAAGCAGAGGGTGTTGTTGTTTCAGGTGTGGTGTCTGCTGAAAAAGCTAATATTTTTTCATGGAGCTCTAGGGTTAAAGAGAAAATTTGATACGTCACCTGGATGGCTAACTAGATTTAAACAATGTCACAGCACTCACAAACTTGCAGTGCAAGGAGAGTGGCTTAATGCAAATGTAGCAGCAGCTGATTTCTTCCAGGAAGAATTCTAGAAATTTGTGGAAGAAGAGAATTTCAAACCATACCAGATTTATAATGCAGATGAAAGTGGTACATATTGAAAATGTCTGCTAGCCAGAACCCTTACTTTTAAAAGTAATTTTTGTGCTCCTGGATATAGTTTGTGTAAAGAACGCATTACAATTTTGTGCACCACTGAGGCGTCTGGCAACCACAAAGCAAAACTACTAGTGACTAGAAAATATAAAGAAACCCTGAGCATTCAAGGATATAGCAGCTAAGGATCTTCCTGTGCATCATTACAACCAAAAAGGAGAATGGATGGATAGTGAAATTTTCAAATGCTGGTTCTGCACACATTTTGTACCTCAAGTTCAGTGATTCCCAAAAGAGAAAGGGTTGCCACAGAAGATGTTCTGTTGGTTGATGACACCCCTTCATATCCTGATAAGAGGATTCTCATGTCTGATGATGGCCTCATTGTAATTAAGTTTTACTCCTAACATGATGACCATTAGACAGCCAATCGACCAAGGTGTAATTGCATCAGTTAATTGATGTTACTGGGCTTGTTTACTGAGAATGCTGGTTGATGGGGATGGTTTGGTGGAGTTCTGGAAGAAGCTGACAATTCTAGATACCATACATGAGATTTGTGATGCCTGGCAAGGATTCAAGCTACATACACTAGTTTGATCGTGGAGGAAAATTCTTCCAGTTATAGAAGGTGATTTTCAAGGTTTCAGTTATGAATAAATGATAATTGCACAAATAATGAATCTGGCAATGGGTTTAAATGGTTTTGAAGATTTTGATGAAGAAAACTTGAATGAGTGGCTGAAGACTGACGCTTGTGAACTCGGTTTCCAGTACCCAAGTAATACCAAAATTGTGAGCACTGCTTCACAACAAAACAAAGAAGAGGACAGTGAATGTGAAAGTGGGGATGAAGACTGTGACCTTGTCAGTTGTTTTACCAAATTGCAATGTGTTGATACTCTTCTAGATTATATAAGCCAGCAGGGAGGGGGAGGGGGGTTTCCACACTGACATTATTGCTGCAATTAAAATTTGAAATACCATGCGAAAAAATGTCAACTCCTCTCAGAAGTAGACCAGCATCACAGACAGTTTTAAGCAATAAACAAGCCTGCAGTATCTATGCATAGAACTTCAATAAACTTTTGAATAAAGAATCCATGTTTGCAAATATTTTGGTTATTTGTGTTTTTCTATTTTTCGTACATCTTCTGCCCACATTATTCTGAATAATCGAGAGTATACTGTATATCAACCATATTAAAATTGCTATCACCATTGCACCCCATCTCTTTCTCCACACATGCACTCTTCATCTGATTAGTTTTACCTCCTTCTCTGATTCATGAATACAAAATTCTACTCTACCTACCTCTATATTAATCTCAGTAAAATCTTCCAATTTATTAAACAGTAAATCAGTCTGAAAAACTTCTTCAAAATTACACCCATTTTCATTGAGTTTATCACACTATAACAACCTTAATGAGAATGTGAATAAATATACAGGGTATCTCTCCTAAGAGTCATCAGGCTCATTTCCTCTGGTGCTCCAGCAGACATTTGCAATTTTGCTTTTTCAAAGTATAGGTGGAGTCAGCCCAAACACATACTGCTCATCACATCTTGCATGTGACATCTAGTTGAAAGCATCAGATTGTTTCCTGTTACAAACAAAATTATTTTAAAGCAGAATTTTGTGTGTCCATTCAATAGAATGGTCCCAAATTAGTCTCCTACGATATTTGTATCATCAGTATGTATTAACAGGGGCAGTAAAAAATGAAGAATAACCAGTACTCCTGCAGTGACTAAGCAGTGCTGCTACTGCATAGTGATAACAGTCAGTGAAGGCCAGGGCAGTGGCGTTGCTGCTGGAGTACTGCTTGTTCTTCATGTTTTACTATCCCTGTGAATTCATACCAATAATATAACACTAGACTAATTTGGAACTGCTTTGGGCACATAAAATTCTGCTTTAAAAGTCATTTTGTTTATATTGGGAACCAAACTGATGCTTTCCATCAACAGCAGAAGTCGCATGAAGGACATGCCAGCAGCATTTGTTAGGGATGATTCCAGCTACACATAGCAGAAATGAAACTGCAAACATCTGCCGAAACACCAGAGAAAAAGCACCTAACGACATTTAGGAGAGACACCATCTGTGTGTGTGTGTGTGTGTGTGTGTGTGTGTGTGTGTGTCATGCATGCACGTTTAATGTTAAACACTGTTTTTGCATGTGAAAAAGTGACTTTATCAAAAGGAATTGGTATAAATTCTAATGGAAAAAGTAATTATCTTTAGAACTGTCTGCAGTGTCCAATTTTTGTATAATTAGTGATTATATAAATAACATGTAATATCTGGGTTCCTTATGACTGACTGACAGAGTACTCAGATGAATCTTCTTTCCCATCATTTATTGGGCCAATTTCTTTTTTAAACAACTGATGTACTGCTAGTGCACTCTTCAGTCTTAAATAATCTAACTTTTACCACTCAAACTTTATGCATATGAAACTTCCAGAAAGTTAGTCCAAATACAGATAAGTTATCCAAACAGAATAAATTTATATTAAGAGCACTTTTGGTCCAAAATGCTAGTTTAAATGCAATTAAAATATATTTTTCTTCTTTGTAGTTTTCAATGGAACATTCAAGAGTTTCATGTTGTGTTTATCTTATTAATTTTAAGGATAGCTTTATGAAGAAGTTATTTCTAGTGAATCTGCCCACTTTATGTTGATCAGTAAGGCAAATGTGAGTTCATGAACAATTAAATTATAACTGGCAACATTCTAAATATATAATTGATATTTGTGCACTTTCCAGAGTATGTTTAGTGGACAGTAAAAGAAAGATTGTCATTTATCAATACAGTAGTGACTGATTACTGTTTGTCATATTTTCTTAAGACTGTGAAAGAATAAGATGACAAGCTTTGAGAAGTATTATAGTAACTTCTTGTAACTAACAAAAGTGATTACATCAGTTATAAACAGGCAAGAAAGATATTACTGTCACAAAGGCTCATCTATATCATATACTACATTAGAAAACACATATCAAGAATTTCAAAACTAAAACTGTATCAAAGGCATCGAAAGTAAAAGTGGTACCAAAAATTTCATATGTAAAAATTTAACCTATCTCCTGGTATCTTTCAATACACACATGTGGTCGGGCTGAAGACAGATGCAGTGTTGGCAGGCACTGATGAAACGTGCAGGCAGAGATCGCCAGCTGGGACACAACAGGGCATGGTAGGAGCACAACATGGCACATGAAGAGCACAAAAGGATGCAATAGGAGTGTGACAGGCCATGGTAGCGGTGCTGAAGGGTGGCCTGGGTTATAGGAAAGCATCACTGCAGTGTACTGTGGAGCAGAGAAAGGCATGGGCTGAAGATGTGCCTGGGATGTTGCGAAAAGTACCATTGCAGCATGCATTGGAGCATGGAAGGCACGGACTGAAGGAGGACTCAGTGTGACACGAAACATGTTACTACGGAGTGGGTGGAAGCATGGGGAGGACCTAAACCACAGAGAGGATGTAGAATAAGAGGCAAATGGGCTCTGCCTTCCCCAAGAAAGAAGAGTTGACAGTAGCTGTGATGTCCTAAAGCGTTGGGCTGGGTTGAGATTGACTGAGAAAGGCAGCAGTTGAAGCCACCAGGAGACCATGGGAGCACGACTCAACCAATGGTGGTTGCTGGAGGGAGGACATGGGTTCTGAGACAGCAGGTGTCTGCAGCTGATATGAATGTGGCTTGAACAAAGGCAGCTGCAGAAACTTCAGACATCAGCAGCCAATGAGAGCAAGTCTTGGTCAACAGTGGCTGCCACTGGGATGACTGCATCTTTCAAACATCGGGCATCAGGAACCAATGAGAATGGAGTTCAATCAATGGCAGCCTCCGGTGGGTTGTTTGATGTGGCTTGGTGAAGTGGGGCACCTGGGGAACAGCGAAGACAACAGCTGCTCACTACAAGAATGAAGATGACTCCATGTGCCCATGCCACAAATCAAAGTGCCCTGCCAGAAGACAAGGGCACAGGATGGAAGTGGTAGATGAGGGGATGTGTGTGGTGACATCAGGCATGCTGCCGACAGGTAGGTGTGGCTGTGGAAGGGCTGGACAAGCTTGTCAACAACTTTTAATGCAGTAGGGGAGATAAGGTGTGTGTATTTGTAAACAGCCTCATCACCAACTGTTAATGAATGAGAGGAGAAGTGTAGGTGCATCAGCAGCCTCATTTTTATGTCCTCACAGGGTGGCAAGGACACGTTGCAGTTATGTACACCATTATTAACAGTGCATATGGGTCTGTACAATAACTGTTCTGGATAATAACTCAAAGATCATCCATGATCACTAAGAATAACATAAACAAGTCCGCTGAGGAGATAACCATCCCAGGTGGATATTGGAACATTGTCTGCGGTGCAGTGTGATGTCTTGAGCTTGCAATGTGATGTGGTGAGTTGCATTATGACATCATGGTACAGAGATGGTGCAACAGTGTGGAGATGGAGGGAAGGAAAGCAGCATCTGCAGGGCATTGCAGGGTGGCATGTGATCCATCACATTGTGACACCATGGTGTGATGACAGCATGGTGCTGAGATAGCTTGAGGCAGATGGCTCAACAAAGAAATGGTGTGGCACGGAGACAGCGCTGCACAAAGACGGCACGGTGCGAAGAGATGTGAGATGTGAGATGGCTTGACATGGAGGTAGTGTGGTACAGAGGCAGTGCTATGCAGTGGTGGCTCTGTGGGGTGCAGCATGGCTGTGTAGGTGTGAACCTCTGGGCTGGTCTCAATGAAGCTCCGATTGATGGGCTGTAAGGCGCAACTAGCTGCAGGCTGAGAAATGAGCAAGAGGTGGACTGCTGCTTGATGAAGGTTGAGTCTCACCTTAAATATACAGCCGGCAGGTGGATATCCAAGGGAGTTTGATAAGTATGTGACCCACAGGTGGAAACTGGTCCCACAATAGCAGCTCCACTGTTTGCTTATGAATGCGCCGTTTGGGATCGTGGTTTGTGGCTGGTGCTCTCTGGTGTCTCCTGGAACAATCGGTGCTTAAACATGTACAATGCATCAGGCCTGTGTGGTCTTTGTAAATAGTCTTCTGCAGGGGAACACCTGTGGGCCAAGGGTAGGCAAACCCACAGGGTGTCAGCATTGTGCCAGAAGTAGCTGGTGAATGGCCAGATATATATTATCTTCATTTTATAAAAACTCAGTAAGACCTATTAACAGCTTCCCTGTAACATCAGTCCCCACACCTTTCCATTATTCTTCCAACTTCAGTGACCCTTGACCCCCCCCTCCCCCCCTTTCCAAAAAAAAAGTTCCAAGTTCCTTTTTGTACTTAATTTTGCTTTGGTTATACATTAAATGAGGGAGAAATTGTTTGAAAATTGTAAACAGATGGTACTTATCTATAGTCAGCTACAACTTATTTAAATTTTCTTTCCACAACATTCCAACATTGCAAAGCTATTAACTGAAATTCAAATACTTAGTCATGGGTGACGCATAGCAAGCGCATCATAAGGTAAAATATTAGAGACAAAAATACCACAGTAGGTAGCACAGAAATCAAATTACCCTGTATTCAAAACATCTGGCACATAACATGATGAATATGAAATACCCCAGTTCAGAACAGAAGTAGGTCCTTAACATACATAGACCCTAAACAACTCATCACAATACATGAAGAAAATTCATTAAACCATCATATTATCCAAAGAAAACCTCAACAATACTTCACAAACCATAACATGAAACTTAATTATAAAAAACTGTTGTGATTGTAGTAAATTCATACGCAAAGCATGGAAGGACTAGTGATCTCTTACATCATTACCATTCTAAGTTTTCTTCAAATTGCTAATGAAAGTACTCACGTATCTCCTCGCTAATGTGGTGACTATTAGATTCTTTCCTCTAATGAACATTTGTCTGAAATTGACAAAGGGATTTTTTTAAAGAAAAGAAGAAGAAAAAGAAGAACCAGAGTTGACACACTTTGCAAAATAATAGACCAAAGGTCTTCATTTTCCACAAGACTGCTTCCTACTGCTTTAGATATTTTCAGAATACTCAACAGCTGACCAAACTCATAGTATTATAATAAAAGTTCCAACAAGTCGTGACTTACCACCTATCATAAAATCAGTTCTCTTGGAAATGCACAATAGTTCCCCCAAAATATTTAAAATTAATATCCATTTACTCTATGTGGTGCAACAGAACTAAATACAAAATACTGCCTTGTGGCTTCAGTAAACCAGAACAGACACAAATTCTGTTTGAAAGGAGCATAATACATGGTCAAATCACATTAATGTGATCATTACTTATGTTCGACTTAATGTGCAATAACCACTTGCAGATGGCAGGTTGTGGCACTAGCAGTGGAAGTTGTATAAAGTGTGTAGCGCCGATGCAGAAAATAGTGCATTCATTGTCATAATGTGGAAACAGAGTAATTTATCTGATGTCCTAAAGGGCACGATCACTGACTTTTGGGCCAAGTGTGGCAACATTTCTGAAATGGCTAAGTTTATAAACATTTCACATGCTGTCGTGGTTAAACTATACTGTGCATGGCAAAATAGTACTATCCAAAATTGGTACCAAGGCAAGTTTGGTGCTCCACAGGCCACAGATGATGGGCAGATGATGGCTGCAGAGATGTGCATGGGCAAACAGACATGCAGCTGTTGAGCAATTGACACCTGGATGAACCAAGGGGCTGCCAGCAGTGTCTTCTCAATGACTGTTCAATGAACATTGCTGCTATGGGTCTAGACAGAAGATGCCTAGTTCATGCATCCATACTGACTGCTGTTTGTTGGTGACAATGGCTGGAATTTGCATGCCAACGCTGCAACTGGGCATGCCCTGAGTGGCAATAGGTGACCTTACTATCTTCGTCATTACTGTCTTTTTCCTCTACAGAATTCACTACTTTAATTCTTAAATTACTGAATCAGCTACCATCTCAACTAAAGATCTGCTGCCATTTTAAATTTAACTTCAAAATGACCTTTCACCCATGGGAGAATTTTACTGTATTTTTTTTCACTAACTACCCTAAAGTCATGTAACATTTATTAGTTTTTTTCATATATTGACGATAACTCATCACTGGGAGGCCGAAACATCACTGCATCTGACAAAGTTAAAGTTCCTTTTTTATTTTACTATTCAGTTTCAAGTGTGATTTACATCTTCCATTGCTTCACTGCTCTTATTTTTACTCTCAGGTGTTGTAAAAGTATTAATTGAAAACAAACAATATTAGTAAAACTTTATGATAGTAAGAAATAAGTATTTCATTTACTTTCTTTTCCTGTCTGAAGTGCAGATGTTGACATCGCAAGGTACTGTTATTCATCAATTTTCAGGATTTTCCACATTTCACACTCACCATTTTTCCTGCAGCTGCTCTCAGCAGTTCTTCAATGCTCTATAGACTGACAAAAACTTTTTTTGTGATGATTACTGCTGAAAAATACAGCGATCATTAGTACTCTAGTCTGTAATCTTTTGTGTCACAGCTGCAGCTCCCATATATAATAACCTTAGTCATAACTGGAATAGACGAAATAATATATTAAAAAAATCATGTCCATGCACTTTTGTAATAAACGTATGGCTTTTCTAAATAGAATAAATTTATAATGACAGTAAATATGTTTTGCAATGTCAGTTTAAATGTAATTAAAATGTAGTTTTTGTTCTTTGAATTGATTCGTAATTTATGATGGAACATTCAAGAGTTGCATGTTGTGTTTATCTAACTAATTTTGAGGATATCTTTTTTAAAGAAGTTATGTATAGTAAATCTCCCCACTTTAAGTTGATCAATAAGGCAAACATGAGTCAACGAACAATAAATTATAATTGGTAACACTCTAAATGAATTTTTTATGTTTGGGAACTTTCTATATAATATGTAGAGGACAGGAAAAGAAAGATTATCATTTATTAATGCAGTAGTGACCTGTCATTGTTTGTCACATGTTCTTAAAACTGTAAAAGAATAGGATGACAAACTTTGAGAAATATTATAGTTACACGTTGTAACTGACAAATTGATTATGTCTGTTATAAACATGTAAGATAGATATGAATGTCATAAAAGTTCTGTAACTGACAAAAATGATTATGTCTGTTACGAACAGGTAAGAAAGATATGATTGTCACAAAAGTTCAAATGTGTCATATATTACAATAAAAAACATATATCTGCTATTTCAAATCTAAAACTGCATCAAATGCATTGAAATTAAAAGTTGTACAAAACACTAAATATGAAAAAAATTAGCCTACCTCATGGTACATTTTAACACTCACGCTTCTGTGAATTCCTCAGCCTCCAATTTTGACCTCCTTGTCACTCAACATTGTGTCCATTGAATATGTTTGCTGTGGCTACACACTTCTTTCCTTGCATTTGTTTTTTTTCTTTCTTGCTTTCTATAGCTGTTTTATTAAATCATCCCAGAACTAAGACTCAGTGCATCTTAGTTTTTCAGGTGCAGTTGCCTGTGGTTATATTTATTTGGTCTTTTCTCCCTGTCCCCATGATTCTTAATCCTTCTACCATTAAAATACTGATAGATATTCTCCCTCCTCTGTGAAAAATTGTGTAGCTGTTTCCCAGGTCTATCTGCAATGGATCAGACTGAGTATTCTCATGCCCACATCTGTCATCCTCAGTACACCCTTTAATGCTACCGTTACCTGGGCCTTGTGGTTTAAATCTTAGTGCATTATTCAATCTCTCAATGAAATCTATGAAGTCCTCTATTGAGTCAGTCATATTGTTCTCAAGATCCCACTGCAGATTCTTCAGTAGTTGTCATTTTGGAGTTGATACTTCTGGTAGTATGCCTAGCAACCTGCTCATATGCATAAGCCGTTTTAACTCTTTCACACAAAATTCTTTCATAGTACCCCTAACCACACCTACACAAAGGGCTACTAAAGAACTCATTTTATAAGGAAATCTGCCTTACATAACCCCAAAACAATTTTAAACCACTCCACAAATGTCTTAAATCTGCTAATTTGTTGGCATTTTGGTTTGCCCAGGGGAAAGCAATGCTGTACAGATGCCATTTCACATATTTTATTTCTGTTGCATCGAACATACCTGCTATAAAGTTCTGCCTTCATTTCAGAAGTGTGCAACTTGTGCTGTGCAGTCTCATTATTGATTTCTGCTTTGAAATCACTTTTGCAAATGTTGATCTCATCATGACATTTTCCCACATCTTTAGCAACTGCATCAATGACTTATTTTGTCCCTTGCTCCAATGAAGAAGTCTGTGTCTGCTCAGCTGTCTCATTCCTACCACACAGATCACTCTGCAGTTTATCCATACAATCCACCAATTCTTGCTGTATATGATTGGCTATTATTTTTACCTCCTTGGTTTCAGAAGCAAGTCCACTCACTTCTGATTTTAACGAACTCAACTTTTTGTTAATTACTCCCCTAATTTTCCCTTATACATTTTTAATATCTCATATTTTTCACGAAATATCCAAGTGACCTTCCACACCATTGATCTGTAAAGATAATGCCCCTGTTAACTGCATTATGGTTGCTAGTGTATCAGTTGCATTGCTCTGTGTCCTAGCTTAAGCTGCTCAGCTCCTCTGACCCACAGATGCTTGGTAGTTATTTAAACAGTATCTCACAATCCATGCCTGTAGGCAACTCTGAAAAACAAGTTACATTAATGCTATCAGTTACAGTATTTATACATTCCATCATCTTGGAATTGCTGCTGGCTGGATGTCAGCAGTTGCTGTTGGCTGCTGCATGCAGTCTACTGTCACAGTCTATAAAGTTTTTCTATCACCGTACTACATGATACCTGACTTCTGTTGTATGCTATACAACTGCTAATAGTATGCCACTTCTCACTATCTGTCTAATCTGATTTCAACTCAGGGGTCTGTGCTGCACTGTGGGATAACCCAATCCTGAACCTTATACCTCCAAATGCAAGCTGACCTCTCCTATTCAGCAAATATCTCATAATGTGCAGGGGGGGGGGGGGGGGGGGGGGGGGGAAGGCTGAGAACTTCACAAGTACAAGCAGCCCCTGCATACAGAATGTGTGACTGTTTGGTGTGCACTCTCTAAAGTTGGCATTATTGGCCCATGGTTTTTTTGAAGAGAACGATAAGGCAGTGACGATCACTTCTGAGCGTTATGTTCAAACGAATGAACAGTTTTTTCTTCCAGAACTTGAAGAAGTGGACATGGGTGATGTCTGGTACCAACAAGATGATGCCACAGCTAACACGGCACGAACATCGATGACGATGTTGCGCGGGCACTTCCCCGATCATCTCATCTCTTTAAGGCGCAATCTCCAGTGGCCAGGATGCTTGCCAGATTTAGTGCCATGTGACTTTTTTTCATGGGGCTACCTAAAATTCTTGATGTATACCAATCGTCTGCAGACCCTGGCTGAGCTACAGAACAATATTTGTGTTGCTATTATCAACATTGACATGTTGGAAAAAGTCGATGAAACTTCAGATTTCGATTCTCCAAATGCATTAAGCAAAATGGAGGCCACCTTCAAGATATGATTTTCAAAACTGAACTACTGTTTGTAAAGAAAGAAGAATTAAATTGATGTGTCTCATACTTTGATTATTGATTTTTTAAAATAAGGAAGTTCGTGCACTTCACCCTGTACATCTCAAGAAGTATGGCCAAAATTGCATAAATTATTTGACGATGTTTCTGAAAATAAAGTTTGTGAACTTTGTTTACAATTTTTTGTCTATGTGAAAGATTCTAGTGATTCATATATCAACACTGAAAAATGTATGGGATAATTTGAAGCAAGAAATGGCCAAAGATGTAGAAAATAATCCAGAATTACCTGATTTATTTTTAATCTGTAAAATTTTAGGCATACTACCAGATGAGTATTTTTCATTTAAATCAAGTTGGATGCTTATGTCAAAAATTGATAGCACTGTTGATAACTTGACAACTCAACTTTGTGCATATGAGAGAGCTTTGTTGCGTAAACCAGGAGATTCTACTTCTCAAAAGGTGCTTATAAGTAACTCATTGAATCAAGCTTATAAACAATTGCAGTGGAAAAATAAAGTTGTTTGACACTACTGTAAGAAGCCAAATTATGTGATCAAGAAATGCCAAAAGTGGGTTGTGGATGGTCAATTACAAAAGCCTCAGAAAAGTGATGTGTGAGAAGCTGCTGAAATTTCAAATACGAACATGTTTCTCTTTGCTGAAACATCTATTGTTATTTCATCTGAGTGTGATGCTAGCAACTGGTTTGTAGATAATGGTGCAACAAGCCGTATCACCAACACTGCCAATTTTTTCAAGACATTTGAACCATTTTCTGTGACACATATAGTTATATCAGCAGATGGTGATACTGTTGAGGCTGTTGGCAAGGGCACAATAGAAATGGAAGCATCAGTGAATGGAAAGTGGTACAAAATCACTTTGAGTGATGTATGGTATGTACCAAGCAACAGTTGCTCAAAAGCAACATGCTCCTAAAATAGCGTGAACATTTTGAATTTATTTTATGAGCGTAACATGTCATAGGAGCAATGACATGCATGACATAATTTACTACAAAAAAATCATCCATAAAACACTTGAAAAAGGCCTAAGGCTGAAACTGTACAATCATACATGAAATAAAGAGAAAGGCAGCTGAAGGCATCAAGAAATCTTTTAAAAAATACATCACAGCTGTGGACCATATTGCATTGAAAATTATAAAGAGAATCAGTTTTCAGTCTTAGCAGCACGAGACAAAAATCCAAAAACTATGTTTTTATTCACAACAGAAAGGTTATTTTAAAATTGGTGGAGTCACGGAACTAGTTGGATATCATGATTATGGAGGACTGTTTAAATTAATGATGAGAAGCATTCCTGCTGAAGTAAATGAAATCAGTCAAGAAATTTACTACAGTTGTATCATGAAAGATCTGGGCATCAAAATAAGCGATATGTCAAGATGTTAACCTCCAAGATCTTAGGCATAAATGTGTGAATGGACTCAGAGCTCTGTGAAGGATGTATTTATGGTAATGCACATCGGCTTCCATTTGGCATCTGTAAGAAAGCTTCTGAACTGGGAGAGCTGATCCACATGGATATCTGTGGTCCTTTTGAAAAGTCCAATTCTGGGTATCACTACTTTGTGTTATTCATAGATGATTGCAGTAAATTTCAAGCTGTTTACTTTGTCAAGGAAAAAATCAGAAGTTCCTTGTAACCTAAGACAGATTATAACAGAAACAAAGACTGCTGGCCATACAATAAAAAACCTCTTAAGCGATATTGGAGGAGAGTTAAGCAATAAACAGACATGGGAGATTTTACAGAAGGAGAGCATAATAAAGTGTTTTATTATGCCATACACTCCACAGCAGAACGGATGCAGTGAAAGAGAAAATAGTACTTTTGTTGAAACAGCCAGAGCTATGATGCATGCTCATGGAAACATTCCTCAGTCATTTTGGGCTTAAATGATAAATTCTGCAGCATACTCCTGAAATGAATGGGACCTTCCAGTATTTTAGAAATGCCTCCATATGAAATATAGTATCAAAAGAAGCCTGGCGTGAAGCACTTAAGTATGATAGGGTCTAAATGTTATGTTCACATTCCAAAACGATTAAGAGTGAAAATGGATTGAAAGACAGTAGAAGCAATTCTGATTGGTTATGACCACGACAAAGGTTATCAGATATGATGTGAAGAAAATTGTCAGTTAACGAGATCATGGGATGTTATTTTTGAAGAGAAAATCATGCAAAAGCAAAGTCCAGTAGTTACTGTGGATCTTGACCTCCCTCATCAGAAGTCTCAAGATTCATGAGACAAAACTAAGAGCAAACTGAAATTTAGTTTTCCAAGTGAAAATGAGTTCAATAAGTATGATGATTTACAGGATTAAACAGAAGAGAAGTTAGGACAAAATGAGTTTGATAATAATGATGATTTACAGGGTGAAACTGAAAAGAGATTACAGCAATCTGATGATGGAAGAAGTAGGCCACAACTGCATAAACATTTAATGCTAAAATTTCCAAAAAGACTTCAAGACTATGTGAAGCAGTTAATGACCTTTGAGGAACTAGAATCTTATTGTGTCACTATAAATTCAAGTCAATGAGACAATATGAAAGGAGCAGTGGATCAAGAAATGGTGGCACATCAAGAAAATGATACTTGGACTTTGAAAGATTTACATCCTGGAAAGAGGGCAATTCTATGTAAGTGGATCTATAAACTGCAGACGAATGCTAATGGATCGGTTGACAGATTCAAAGCAAGACTGATTATCAAAGAATTTTCTCAAAAGCAAGGGATTGTTTATGAACAAACTTTCAGCCCTGTGGCAAAGATATCAACTATTCGAACAATACACTGCATTGCAGCCAAAGAGAAGGTGAACATTGCACAAATGGATCTGACTACTGCCTTTCTTTACAGTGACCTGAAGCAAACAATGCTTATAACACAACCTGAAGGTTACGATGATGGTCCTAGAAAAGTATGTCAATTAATGAAAAGCTTATATGGCCTGAAACAGGCACCCCACTGCTGGAATGAGAGGTTCACTAATTAAGTGATGGAATTAGGATTTAAGAGACAGAAAGTTTCTTACAAGATTGTCTTTGTGACTTATGTTGATGATGGGTTGATTGTGGCAAACAATGACAGTGAACTTAAAGAATTTATTGAAGAAAAGTGTGAGGTCATCCACATGAGTGCTAAAAGGAATTAGTCAAACTTCGGTTACACAATAAATCAGTATAATCTAAAAGCCATAAATTCAAGTAAATACCTAGGTATTACAGTTATGAACAACTTAAATTGGAAGGAACACATAGAAAACATTTTGGGGAAGGCTAACCAAAGAGTGTGTTTTATTGGCAGGACACTTATAAAATGTAACAGATCTACTAAGGAGACTGCCTACACTACGCTTGTCTGCCTGCTTTTACAACACTGCTGCACAGTGTGGGATCTTTATCAGATAGGACTGACGGAGTACATCGAAAAAGTTCAAAGAAGGGCAGCACATTTTGTATTATCAGGAAATATGGGAGAGAGTGTCACAGAAATGATACAGGATTTGGGCTGGACATCATTAAAAGAAAGGCGTTTTTCGTTGCGGCGGAATCTTCTTACGAAATTCCAATCACCAACTTACTCCTCCGAATGCGAAAATATTTTGTTGACACTGACCTACTTAGGGGGAAACTATCACCACAATAAAATAAGGGAAATTAGAGCTTGTACGGAAAGATATAGGTGTTCATTCTTTCCGCGCACTATACAAGAATGGAATAATAGAGACTTGTGAAGGTGGTTCAATAAACCCTCTGCCAGGCACTTAAATGTGATTTGCAGAGTATCCATGTAGATGCAGAAGATCTTGAAAGAGAATTCAAAATAAAATCAAAGGCAGCGTCATATTTCTTAGGCTTGGAAATTGATAGAAAAGAAGATGGATTCATTCAGGTGAGTCAGACTCACTACACCAAGAAGTTTTTGGAGTACTTTGGCAGGGGTGATTGTACTGTAACAACTCCAATTATCAAGGTCAATGGCACAGAAGAGAACCCTGTCAACACTGAATATCCTTATAGACAAGCAATTGGATCCTTGATGTATCTGATGTGTGGGACAAGAACAGACATAGCATATGCATTTGGAGTAGTATGTAGATGTCTTGGAAATCCAACAGATCATGATGTAATAAGGGTAAAAGAATTTTTTGCTATTTGAGAGTCACATATGACTTTGGACTTATTTACAAAAGTGGTGAAGAGAAAGGCATTCTTGAATGTTACAGTAATACCGATCACGGAGGTGGTTTAGGGACTGGACAATCTATCTTAGGTGTTTTCTGCCTGTACTTCAGTGCACCTGTCCGTTGGATGAGTCAGTGACAAACTGCTGTTGCAGTCTCTACTACAGATGCTGAAGTTGTAGCGACTAGTGAAGTAGCACAAGAAATGGTCTGGATGAAGAGACTTTTAACTGAACTTTGCCAGCTAAAGGATTTGAATCCTTGCCTACGAGTGGACAATGAGGCTGCTGGTCAATTTGCACAGAATCCTGTAATTCACCAATCGATGAAACATATTTGTTTCAAACACTTCTTTGTTTGAAAATTAGTTACAGCTAGTGAAATTACCATTTCAAGAGTAGGTACAGAAAATCAGCTAGCGAATTTATTAACAAAACCAATATTTGGTGCCTGACTAAGACAGTTGTGAAAAAATATGAGAGTGCGTAAGTTCTTAAATAAGTGAGAATGTTAAAGTTTTGCATTGTGAACAGTTTTATTCAATAACTTCATTGACATTTAAATATCTCTGTCTTACCACGCAGGGATTGTTTTGTGTTCTTTGTGACAATGGAAATTTATTATCATTGTTAAGTGTTATTCTGTAGACTTGTAACAAACCAGTGTGTTTTTTTATCAACAAAAAACTTGTGCCATACCTAAATAACCAGACACATACACCAAGTAATTAGAAGTGTACTGGTTTCCACATTAACATTAAAGAAATATGATCAGAGCTAGTACAGTTAAGTTTGCATGAATATCAAATAAACTTTGGCATAGACTCCAATTAAATAAGGTACCGTGAAAGAATAACCAGAATCGAAGTTCCAACTATGTGTTAAAGTTGAAGCACACCAGTGACACTGTTTCACCATCCACAAATGTTCATCACATAATATAACTGTGACACATGCAAAGTTAAAGTCTTTCAGTTGCTAAAACTCTTGTAAGCATCATCAAACCGTTTGTCACTCATGAAATTTTAAAGTACTGTAACAGTGCAGCTACTTGCCTCTCAGAAACTACGTTCAACTCCTATTGAAAGCTACTCTGATTCACCAGCAACTGCTCTGAATAACTGCACTAAGACAATACCAGACAAAAAGACCACAATTCACAGGAGCATCGCATATTTAACACTTCGAGAAACTGTACCACACTAGTCATTTTCAAAACTTCTTACTAATTTATGTTAAAATGAATGTCATTTAAATTACATTGTTTTTCTTAATACTAAATGTGATGGAAAACGCCATCTGATTAGTGGCACCATGGTGGTCAATAGTAATGTGGTGCCAGCTGCTTGGTTTCCTTTGTAATATGGTGCCACTGCAATCCACAAAGAGATTACCAAAATCATTAGGCCACTGGAAATAATAATTCAGCTGATAATAAAGATTATCAAGCAAAGTATTGAGATTTGTGGTAACTAACATTGGAACCTGTGGAAAATAAAAAATCTGAATCTGGAGACTGCACTCATGTGTGCGAGTTGCGTTTGTGTGAGTGAGTGAGTGTGTTTGTTTGTGTGTGTGTGTGTGTGTGTGTGTGTGTGTGTGTGTGTGTGTGTGTGTTGTCTATTGTTGATGAAGGCCAATGGCCAAAACTTTAATTGTGAGAGTCTTTTTGTTCTGAACTTTCCTTTTCATAATACTGCTGCATATACATCGATATTCATCAAAATACAGCACACTGTGTGTCACTCGCAGAGGGACTGTAGAGACAAAATTACACTAATTACAGCTCTCATGGAGGCATTTAAACATTCTTCCTGCTATTCAATTGCAAACAGATGGAAGTCATAAATGTGATAACAATGAGGAGTATCCTCTTCCACAAATCCACCCTTGCAGATTTCCTAAAGTCATGAGGTATCAAATCAGCACACACTTCACTGCAAAGTAAAAATTCATTCTGGAAACAATCCCCAAATCTGTGTCTAAGCCACGTCTCCACACTATCCTTTCTTCCATGAGTGCTAGTCCTGCAAGGAGAACTTCTGTAAAGTGTGGAAGGCATTAGATGAGGTACTGGAGGAAGTAAATTTTTGATGGGCAAGGGGGGGGGGGGGGGGGGGGGGGTGTTTGACTCATGCTTGGATAGCTCATTTGATAGAGCACTTGCCCTCAAAAGGCAAAGGTCCCAAGTTTGAGTTTCGGTCTGACTCACAGTTTTAATCCACCACGGAGGTTTCAGGTCAGTGCACAATTTGCTCCAGAGTAAAAATTAATTGTGGAAAAAGTCCCCCAGGCTGTGGCTAAGCTGTGTCTCTGCAGTATCCTTTCTCCCAGGAGTGCTAGTCTGGGAGTAGTAAAGCTGTGAGGGTGGCTCATGAATCATGCTTGGATAGCTCATTTGGTAGAGCACTTTTTGATGAAAGATTCGGGTCCTGGTCGGCATTGAACTTTTAATCTGCCAGGAAAATTCAGAAATATAGGTAATTTGGCTTGATTTGTTTAATTATCCAAGTTGTAAACCAAAATACCAGGAGAACTATTTTTTAATGTAAGTTGCACTGTCTTATTTCTGTTTGCAATGTACATTTTCTTGCTGATATTTTTCTATCTTTACCAATTCCAGTGACTTCTTATATTTAAATATATTTATTAGAAAAGTGATAAAACCTTTTTCTGATTTTGTGTATCTACTTACTAATACAACTAAAATTATAATTTCAGCACTCGAGCTGGTTGGACCAAATTACCGATCATTTGTAACTGTGATGACATGTATGTTCTACACACTTGGACTTGTAATGCTTGCTGGAGTGACATATTTAGTGAGGGATTGGGTTCATTTGGCCCTTGCTACAACTGTGCCATTCCTCTTATATTATGTGTACTGGTTGTAAGTTAAAGCATGATATATATTTTGAATATTTTGTGTATACATAAGTTAGCTTGTTAATTAATGTGTGCTCAGTTTTCTTCCAGAAAGCCCTAGATGGCTTCTTGCAAAAGGACAATTTGAGGAAGGATCAAAAATTCTTCATACACTGGCAAGAATCAATAAAAAAGAACTACCCTCTACATTTACAGAGAAACTAAAGGTGAGAATAAAAAAGAATACGTAACAGTTCATTTAAACAAGCCTCTATTCTTCCATCATGTAGATGACAATTATTCTTTAATAACTACATAGCAGCACTAGATAAATAGCACCTATTTAGTACAGCTGAAGAGTTAGCATTTATTCCTTTCAAACTAGTGATCTTCCTGCTAATTCTATTATATAAATTTCAGTCTGTGTAAGCACAATACAGAATGTAGGCGAGACTCAATTACTACTCACCAAATAGAAGAGATGCTGGCTGCTTGAATTTGAGCACCAAAGGCCAGTGTCCTCATGCACTGTATTGAGAAATTCTTACTAGCCATCTAGAAACCTAAACCTCTCAGCCAATTCAGATTCATTGATGAGATCTTTGATATGAACTGTCAATACCTGTCCTTTCATTTCACACAATTCTCAATTCATTACATTACATGAGTTGTATACCATGGATCCTGTGGATAGAGGTCTCTGGTATAAGAAAAGAGATCAAAGGTGTACAGGATGCATTACCAAAATTTGGACAAATTAAAATTTCTTTCATCACAAGTCATTATTGGCATTATGCACAGCCAGTTGCTTCTATTTAGCAAATAACCATTACCTTAAATGACCAAGATGTTGAAACAAAGTGTCATGTGTGATAAAAGATATCCTTTTGTTGAAGGCATACATGTTGGGCTCAGCAGCAGATATAACTCAATTCTCCAAATATCTTAAATCTACAGTTAACGTTGTTATGGCAAAATATTCGGCTTTTGAACAGTCAACTGAAGATTCCACCATTTAGGCAACATCACCTAAAAGACCACATCATGAGGACCCTTGAAGTTGCAAAAGAGATTAAAGACTGATTGCAGGGCTTCCAAGGCAATCATTGCAATCACTGATGAAGATTATTTGGTGAAGATTATTGGTGTAAGTAAAAATGATTGGTGTTAGTGAAGATTACTGATGTAAGTGAACCAGCAATGTGTAGAATTCCTAAGGAGGAGTTTTGATACAAATCCTTCACATTCAATATAAGACAAATGCTCTTGGAGGCTGGGAGGGGGAAGCAAGTCAGTCTTAGCAATTTGCTTCCGTGTGCAATGAAAAATGATCTCACAGAGCAGATCAAATTCTTTCCTGATCGTAAGATTTTCATGATAGGAGCAAAAATCAAATGGACAAATGACAATTGGCTTGTTCATGTTCCAGAGGATGAAACCATTGTTGCCAGGCTGTATCGGGATGAGGAAGGACAGTCCAATTAACTGTTGTGATCTCCGCTCAGGTGCACGGACTAGTGTGAGGCTTCACATTGTCATGTAGAAACAGAAGTTCATTTGCATTTTTGTGTCATCAGACATGCTGAAGTCATTTCTGTGTGTGTGGCCAGGCGGCACACGGGAGATTGGACACATTTGCGCGACCTTATCATCATGGCAGATGCCCCCAGGAACCTACTGTGATTTTGTTCACTGCAATGTCTCTGCCCCAGTCTTCAAGCAGCTATGAATATCCATGATGCTCTGATATTCTGCAAAAGAAACTCAGTGACAGCTCTCTGCTTGGAACACACCTCTGTTACAGTTATAGGTGCTGAAGCAGGAATATTCCATGATGTACCACAACAAATTTCACCTTTTTTCAACTGAAATTTTCCAAGTAAAAAATGTGTTGCATTACTTATTGAACACCCCTCATATACATTCCTTGCTTCAGGTTATTACTGGTTTTCGGTGTTCCCTTGACAGTGTCCTGCATTGCCATAAATTTATTGTTGCATTCACTTATATATCTGTTATTGTGAAGTTGCTGAGTTTTACAGATCAATTTCCTTAGGATCTTCTTGTACAACCTAAAGTAGTTGTGCAAATTTGAACCATGCATTATAGTGATGTGCTCATATAGACTCCTCATAGTCTTACATCATATTCTAGTGCCTTAAAATAAATCAGTTAATGTAAAGAAATGTTAATAAAGTTTTCTTTGTTCACTAGCAACGCATGACTTTAAAACGTTCACTTAGTGAAGAGAAACGTTTACATGAGACTCCAGGTGTTATGGCTCTGTGCAGGACGCCAAACATGCAACTCAAGACTGCATTAATTACACTGAATTGGTAAGAATGCTCTTGTATTATTTATCATTTTTGCAATTTGCTTTAAAACTATAATATGCTGAAACACAAATTTTGTATAGTCTGAAACTGTAGTACATGCTTTATCCAAAAATAATGTTGAGTAGTTAGTTGAGGAGCCCACTCAAAGTGTAAATGGTTGTGAAAACACACTTGATTTGCAACAAATAACCCTGAGAAACAAGGAAACATTATGATGGATATCGGGATTGGTGACCACAAAGTCACTGTAATGAAACTGAGTACTACAACATCCAAACCCATTCCTGTATATGAAAGGCAATGTCCTGACTGACTGACTAATTCATTATCGCCCAGCCCAAACCAGTAAGGATAGAATCTTGATATTTGGAGGTGTGGGTTTTATACAGTAGGCACTGTTTAAGAAGCAATTTTTCGAAATTCCATTCCTAAGAGGGTGAAATAGGGCATGAAAGGTTTTCTTGAAAAATGTTGCTATTACGGTAATTTTGAAGCTAGATATAGTAAAACTGGTATTTGGTTTCATAGTCAGAAATAAAGAAATGCATGTTTCAGGATTTTTGGAAATTTGACCCTGTGGGGGTGAAATAGTGGGTGAAAGCTTCTTTTGAAAATATATATTTATTAAAGAACCACTAACTACATGTACGAACATTGATATTTGACTTCTCGGTTACAAATAAAGAAGTATGTGTTTCAGTGTTTTTGGGAACTGAACCCCTAAGGGGGTGAAATAAGGCCTGAGATTTTTTATAACAATTGCCTTTGATGGTGAAATGGGAGAAGAAAGTTTTTATGGGAATATTTCATTGTGTAAATATTTTTGAAGCAAAACTATAAAAATCTGTCTGTGGCTTCTCTGTTAGAAATAAAACGGATGCATGTCACTGTTTTTGGAAATTCAACCTCAAAGGGGATAAAATAGGGAATGAAATGTTTTAGGAAACTATTTCATTACGAAAGCCTTTTTCAAGCTAAATCTTTGAAAATTAGTGCTTGGTTTCTCGGTTAGAGATGAAAAAATACATGTTTCACTGTTTTTGGAAATTCAACTCCTAAGGGGGCAGAATAGGGTCAGACTGATTCACTGACTCATCATTTCCCAGCCCAAACTGCTAAGGATAGAAAATTGAGGTTAGGAGAGAGTGTGGATCACATATTGTTTAAAAAGGGATTGTACGAAATTCCACTCCTAAGGGGGTGAAATAGGAGATGAAGGTTTTTTTTATTTTTATTTATTTATTTATTTTTTTGAAAAATGTCACTAGTAAGGCAATTTTGAAATTAGACCTATGAAAACTGGTATTTGGTTTCTCAGTCAGAAATAAAGAAATACATGTTTCAGCATCACTAAGGGGGTAAAATAGTAGGTGAAAGTTTTTTTGAAAATAATTACGAAAGAACTACTAAAGGATTTTTAAAGCTACATCTATGCCAGATGGTATTTAATTTCTTTGTTAGAAATAAAAAAAAATGTGTTTTGGTGTTTCTGGAAATTCAATCCCTAAGGGGGTGCAATATGGGATGCAAATTCTTAAGAAAATATTTCATTGTATTAAAAAGAACTTTAAAGCTAAATTTATGAAATTTGGTATTTCAGTTCTTAGTTATACCGGTATACAAAGAAATATTTGTTACAAGATGGAAGTTTCTATGGAAATATCTCCTCAAGAATGCAAAAGGCATGATTAAAAAAAGATGTTGGACTCCAGCTAACAGAACTACTTTTTGATCACAAGTACATTCAGAAAAGACCATCTTATATGGATTTAATTTGCGTGAAATGCTTAGAAGGTGTTGCAATTTGTGAACATCATAAAAATTAGATTAAATAAAAATTAAAAAAAATCTTTGCAGGCTATTCAGTCTATGTGAGTGAAGCAGCAGGTGCTAAGCCAGTCAAAAATAAATGTAAAATATATCTACTTAAAAAAGTAGGTGAAAATTTGATGGTACCTTTCTACGAGAGAATTTCCATTCATTCCAAACTAACTATGTCAGCATAGACTAAATGTGTGTTGATTGAAAGGAAACAGTATCAACGGTAATTGAGAGATTTATACCAAGTAAATTAGTAAGAGACAGTACTGATACCCCATAGTATATAAAAAAAGTCAGATCACTCTTGCAAAATCAACAAAAAAGCACAGCAAACTGAACGTGTTGGAGACCAGCCACATTGAAAAATATTGGGCCTAGGAAACAAGCCATTTGTCATTATCTGTCATTACTGGCACATAAGTGATTGATGCATCTGTTGTGACTGGCTGATCATTCAAAGCGCCGCCGCGCAATTACGTGCGTCCTCTACTTGCGGCGCTGTCTGCCAGCCATGCAGCAGCTGCGCCACCTAAGCGGCCAGCCAGGCAGCGGCCGCTAGACTGGGACTCAGTGCTTATTCAAATGCTAATGTGTACACATGTCTTGCTTGTCAACTTACTCTGTGACTTATATGTATTGTGTCGTTCTGAAATATACATGTTAAACTTGATGTTATAACAATTGGTGACGAGGTAGTGGATTTTTCCTTTTCAACGTTGACCCACAGGTTTCCATGGCTACTGTCGAGCAACTATTGCAAAATCTCCTTGAACAGCAAACGCTTCTAACAGCGGCAATTCGCGATTTCATCGCGGCATCAAATGCGGGGCGTTTCTTGTCATTGGCTATACCTCCTTTTCCTCCTTACGACGAGACGGCGGAAGACTGGTCTGATTATGAAAAATGTCTTCGACAGCACTTCTTGGCATTTCATGTCACGGATGAACAACCATGTAAGTCTCTGTTCCTTTCCTGGATTTCACCTCAAATGTATCGGTTGTTGTCGCAATTGGCTCCTTTGAAGGATCCTGCATCTTTGTCCTTTGCTGAAATGTGCTCACTTCTGTCTGTCTATTTTCAAAAGCAAACACATGTGGTAGCCTCTCGTGTTGCCTTTTATCGTTGTCACAAACAGCCACATCACTCCTGTCGCGCTTGGGCTGCTGAACTTCACGACCTCAGTCGAAAGTGTCAGTTTGTTACTGACGTTCACAAAGAATCCTATGCCGATTCCATGGTACGGGATGCTATTATCCAGTCGGCGCCCAACAAAGACGTTTGGCAACAGGCCCTTCAGTTGGCAAATCCGACTCTAGATAAAGTTCTCTCCATTGTGCAGTCTTTTGAAATTTCTCGCGCCGCTGGGGCGCAAATAGAGGCGTGGGGTGATGTCAGGGAAATACAATGTCTGTGCGCTGTTGACGACACGAGCGGCGCATCCCCGCCGGCCGACGCGGCCGCAGTGTGCTCCCACGCGCAGCCTCAGCCTAACCGTAAACAACCCGTTAAGAAACTGCAGCAAAACCCCCGGCAACTTCCTTCATGTCAGCGGTGTTTTGCGAAACATTCACGCAAGGATTGTCCCCAACGTTGGGCTGTGTGTCACAATTGCAAAAAGAAAGGTCATGTGTCTTCCGTTTGCAAATCCGACCGCATACATGATGTTCATGAACATGACGCTGATTCTGATTCTGTGTTGTCTGTCAATTGCACTTCTTCCCTTTCAGGTAAGTTATTCCTCACTGTCCAAATCCTTGGTCGAGATGTTCGCATGCAGGGGGATACCGGTTCTGCTGCCACTATAATTAATTCTCAGACGTATCTTCAGTTGGGTTCTCCACTCCTGTCACCTGTCACTCGACAATTACAGATGTACAATAAACAGAAGATTTCTCTCTTGGGACAGTTTCATGCTGAGGTATCTTACAAATCCGTCATTCGCACTGTTCCCATATTTGTGGTCAACCAGAGCAACGCAGAAAATCTTTTTGGTTTCAATGCCTTTCACGTTTTTGGGTTCTCCATACATGACTCTGTCAATATTGTCTCTGATGCTATTCCTTATGCTGAACAGGATTCCTTGTCGATGACATTTTCGTCCCTTTTTTTCTCCTGGGTTAGGCCGCGCAAACGACTTTGAAGCTCATATCACGCTCAAACCCACTGTTCGGCCTAAGTTTTTTCGGGATCGGCCCATTCCTGTGGCCCTTCGTGATCGGGTAAAACAGGAGTTGGATTGTCTCACTACTTCAGGGGTTTTGCTTCCTGTCACTTCCAGTGAGTGGTCCTCTCCTGTTGTTGTCGTTGCTAAGCCAAATGGTGATATTCGTCTCTGTGGCGATTTCAAAGCCACTGTAAATGCTCAATGCCTCATCGACACTTACCCTATGCCCCGTCCTGAAGAACTGTTCACTAAACTTGCTGGAGGCCAGTATTTTTCTAAAGTTGACCTGTCAGAAGCTTATCATCAACTTCCTCTCGACGCTGCTTCCCGGCAGTTTCTGCTCCTTAAGATGCCTTTTGGCCTCTATCAATACCAACACTTGCCATTCAGGGATGCTAGCGCCCCTGCTCTCTTTCAGCGATTTTTGGAACAATTATTGCTCCCTGTCCCTGGGTGTATCAATTACATGGCCGACATTGTTGTCACTGGCTCCACCACTGAAGAACATCTTGAAAATCTCCGCACACTTTTTCATGTCTTACAGACTGCCGGTCTTAAGTGTAATCTTCAGAAATCAAAATTTTTTCAGGCATCTATCATGTACTTGGGGTTTCAACTCTCTCGGGATGGTATTCGTCCGCTTCAGCAAACTGTCGCTGCGATCGATGCCCTTCCTCGCCCTACATCTGTTAAGGAACTGCAGGCCTTCTTGGGGAAAATAGCATACTATCACAAGTTTTTACCATCTGCGGCTTCAGTGGATCAGCCGTTGCATCGCCTGTTGCATAAAAACGTGCCTTTTCACTAGCCCGCGGCATGCGATGCGGCTTTCCAGAAATTGAAGACTATGCTGAAACAGGCCCCGTGCCTGGCTACTTATCGACCTGGCCAACTTCTTGTTCTTGCCACAGATGCCTCTCAATACGGGGTCGGTGCAGTCCTTGCGCACCGTTTTTCTGACGGTTCGGAACAACCCATTGCTTATGCCTCCAAAACGCTCACGGATGCCCAACAAAAGTATTCTCAAATTGAGAAAGAAGCTTTGGCCATTATTTATGCTCTTCATAAGTTTGGTGTTTTTCTCTATGGCTCAAAATTTCATCTTGTTACGGATCACAAAGCACTTGTTCCCTTGTTTCATCCATCAAGTCACTTCCCGACAAGGCTGCACACCGCCTCCAGCGTTGGGCTCTTTACTTGTCTCGTTTCGATTATGAGATTCATTTCCGGCCAACAGCTCAACATGCAAATGCTGATGCTCTGTCTCACCTTCCCATGGGTCCTGATCAGGCATTCGACAGGGACGAACTTTTGTGTTTCCACCTGGATGTTGCCGAGCAGCGGGTTGTGGACGGGTTCCCCATCACTGGAGACAGGCTGGCGGCTGCTACGGGTTCTGACCCTACCCTCTCACAGATTTTACGCTGTATTCAGAAGGGTTGGCCAGATCGCCCATCCGCTAAGACTTCTGATCCGTTGCGGAACTACTATGCTTTGCACTACCACCTCACAGCTAGGGATGGTGATGTCCTCCTTTCCACTGACAATGCTTTGCCGCGTGTTGTGGTACCCGCGTCTTTGCATGCTTTGGTCTTGCGCCTCCTTCACCAAGGGCACTGGGGTGTGTCTCGCACAAAATCTCTGGCGCGCCGTCATGTCTACTGGCCTGGCATCGACTCTGAAATAGCACACACGGTCGCTGCCTGCGGCCCTTGTGCATCACAGGCCGCTGCCCCAAAGTCATCTTTGTCACCCTGGCCTTCGCCTGAGAAGACCTGGGAGTGCATTCATGCTGACTTTGCGGAACCCTTTTTAGGTACTTATTGGTTCCTCGTAATTGACGCCTACTCTAACTTTCCTTTCATTGTCCGTTGCACGTCGCCTACCACCACAGCAACCACCAGTGCTCTTGCCCGCATTTTTTCTTTGGAAGGCCTCCCCTCTACTCTTGTTACTGATAATGGTCCGCAATTTGCCTCTTCCGAATTTGCGGATTTTTGTGCTTGTCACGGCATTATGCATGTCACGGCCTGCCGTTCCATCCACAATCCAACGGTGCAGCTGAACGACTGGTCCGCACATTTAAGGCTCAGATGCGGAAACTTCTGACTTCTTCTGCTGCTGATGATGCGCTTCTCCAGTTTCTGGCGTCTTACCGTTTCACCCCCATGGGCGACCACAGCCCGGCTGAGCTCTTACATGGCCGACAGCCCCGCACGCTACTTCCTCTTCTGCGGCCTTCCACCTCACGGCCGCGGGTGCCTTCACTTGGCCGGTTCACCGCCGACGACCTCGTCTGGGTACAGGGATATGGCAGGCGGCCAAAATTGAGCCCGGGCCGCATCTTATGACACCGTGGCAGATGCCTGTATGAAATCCAGACGGACACGGGTGTTGCAGTGCGTCATTCGGACCAGCTTCGGCCTCATGTGCCGGCAACGCCTGTTCCGAATGCTGCTACACCACCTTCGGCTCTACCTGCCACTCGGGATCTTGGCATCTCTCAATACTCACAACGCAGCCCTCTCACCATCATTGCGAAGCCAGCACAAGAACAGACGCCACGAGGAGACGTGCCCATGCAGGAACCGGATGACCATCCTCTGTCAGAGCAAATCTACTCGCCTCCTCCTCCAATGGACGCTGACACATCGCCCATGTCTCCTGGTGCATGGGGCCCCAGCAGATTCGACCCCTACGTCTCCTGTCATCTCGACCTGTTATCATCGGGGACACTTCCGTCCGTAAGGGAAGCCTCCTCCTCGAGACTTTACGGCGAGTCAGACAACGCCTATGAATGATAGCCATCTCCAGGACACCTCCATCAAGACCAGTGCAACAATTTCAAAGGGGGGAAAAGTGTTGTGAATCACCGATCATTCAAAGCACCGCCACGCAATTACGCGCGTCCTCTACGTGCGGCGCTGTCTGCCAGCCATGCAGCAGCTATGCCACCTAAGCGGCCAGCCGGGCAGCAGCCGCTAGACTGGGACTCAGTGCTCATTTGAATGCTAACGTGTACACATGTCTTGCTTGTCAGCTTACTCTGTGACTTATATGTCTTGTGTCATTCTGAAATATACGTGTTAAACTTGACGTTATAACAGTATCTTCAAGAGTAATTCATACTAAAAAAAGACCAAGCTTCAAGATTTATTTTTCATATTTAGTGCCGTTCTCTGATAGATTACAAGTTTTAAATTAATTATGACAGAAAGTATAATTATCCTCCCAGGAAAAACAGTATGAAGTGAGTATTGAGCAGTGTCTTCCCCTTGAGCTTCCAAAATTTGTTGCTCACTCAACAAACATGACATATTTGTGGCAGAATTACAGCAAACTGCAAAACTTAATGAGTATTTGTATGAAATTAGATCAGTACCATCATATTGGCTCAGCCATTCCCTACAACAGCTGCTACATTCGCTAATGTTTCTTTAGAAATAATTCTAGAAATTGGCAACAGAAGGCAGCACCAGTCAAGGGACAGGTAGCAAGATGTCCATGCATTGTTCTCATATGCAAAGAGTCCAGTTTTTGAGTGACAGATGGCTTGTGCATCATGAAAATCATGCCCCAACATATACTCAGTGTCATTTTTTGAACACAAATTTGTGGCCTGAGCTATGCTCGGGCTTGGTCTTGAAAGTGTTAAAAGAACACAAAATCACTAAGTTGATGAAGTTTTACAGAATCTCAAAATTTTGTGCAGATTTCAATGTGAGATGCCTTTAATAATTGCACAATGAATCTCTGTCTTGAAATCTGGCAGAAAATCCAAAGAGATTCTGGTTGTGTGTTAAGTACACCAATGGGAAGACACTTAATACCTTCACTGCATGTTAGCAATATATAACATTCTACATACCATCTGCACTGATAATTCTTCACATTCAGTATGAACAGTATTATATCTAAGATGATTTGATGTTATTTCTGTCTACTATTATGCTTAAATTTGTTGAGCAATTATTTTAATGGTGATGAATCAGGTTCTCTACCTATGGAAAGCAATAATTTCATGAAGGTGAAAAACAGTTTGTTCCTTGCAAGACAAAAGCAGAGCTCACCATTTGCAGCATAGTTGACAGGACCAATTGTGAACTTCTGGTACAGAGCTGAGTGGAGGGTCTGAATCAGAGGCTCACATGGTTCTGCAGCCATGTAGGCTGCAGATTCCTTGACTTGCACCATAGGTTGGTGAGCTTTTTGGGTTGTGCTAAATAGGTTACACACAGGGGGTGGCTACACAGGTGGCGGGGGCTGAGGGCATAGTCTGGGAAGTTTTTTGGGTTAAGAGCATCTCAGGGGAAACACAAAAATGGCTTCAGTCTCAAAGGGTGCAGGTAAGAAAGTAGATCTAGGAACCATTGATGAAACAGTTGTAAATTGTCACAGCTGTGTTGAGAAAGTACCAGAACTCCAAGCACTAATAGAAAGCACTGATGTTCAAATTCTTACAAGCACTGAAAGCTAGCTGGCTAAAGCTGGAGATAAATTCAGCCGAAATTTTTGTGAAGAACCTGACAGTGTTCAGAAAGGATAGGCTAAACACAGTTGGCGGTGGTGTGTTTGTTGCTGTTAGAAGTAGTTTATCTTGTAGCAAAATTGAAGTAGATAGTTTCTGTGAGTTAGTATGGGTAGAAGTCTTTTTTGTGAATGAGAATAAAATAAACAATTATAGTTGGTGGTACCTTTGACATGTTGGCAAAAATACATGTTTAAATCATGAAGTACGAATAAAACATCATACAAAATTGTAGTAAATGCATACTCTGAAAATTATTTCAAGCAATTTGTTCATGAGCCCTCTCAAACAGTAAACAGTTGTGAAAACGTACTTGACCTCCTAGCAACAAATAATTCTGAGCTAATAACGAGCATCAAAACAGATAGAGGGATTAGTGAACACAGGATTATCATAGTGAGACTGAATACCGTAACTTTCTAATCCACCAAAAATAAATGTAAAATATATCTATTCAAAACAGCACATAAAAATTCACACAATGCCTTCCTGAGAGGCAATCTCCACTCTGTCCAGATTAACAATGTAAGTGTAGACGAGATGTGGCGTGAATACAGAGAAACGGTATTGACAGTAATTGAGAGATTTATACCAAACAAATTAATAAATGACAGAGATGATCCCCGATGGTACTCACAACAGGTCAGAACACTCTTGAAGAAACAATGAAAAAAGCATCCAAAATTTTAACAAATGCAACATTCCCTAAGTTGGCAACTTTTTTTAGAGAAACTCTAAATCTAGTGTGGACTTCAGTGTGAGATGCTTGCAATAGTTTCCACAACAAAACCTGGCAGAAAATCCAAAGAAATTATAGTTGTATGGAAAGTACGCTGTGGCAAGTCACAATAATTGCCTTCGTCTCACAATAGCAATGGAAATACTATTGATTAAGGAAACTAGTAATTTTTACTGCAGGTTCTTGTGTTGACATAGTAGAAATCTCATTTTGTGTATATTCTTCAATTCTTACAAGGAATTCGTAATTTTTTAGCTCAAGAGATTAAAAGATAATTAAAGATTTTTTTTCATTGCCCTGTAATACACTGGACTAGCCAAAATGCAGGCCCACTGTGAATGCTGTTTTCAAAAATGGGATGAATAGGTTGATATTTGTACATAGCTGGAAATTGCCCTGATTATTGTCAAATGATTGGCAGCTTCTGCAAATAAATGTGTTGGAAGAGCTCATGAGAGAGAGTACCTGTGATACCGGTACCAGAGATACCTTGAGTACTATTCTCTCCTGTGGATCCTATCTGCTCTGCAGAAAGTACAGAATCTGTCATTACTCATCCGCTTGCCTGCAAATGGCATGGCAATGATAGGTCTAGGCATCCTATACAGGGTAGATGGGTAGCAGGGAGGACTCAGGGTGTTTTGCTGATTCCGCTAACCAAAAATTTTGAGATGCTGTCTTTCATTCAAAGTGAAACTGAGCTGAAGGGACTCATTTCACCTGTTTTGGGGAAACCTATTTTGTCCTTTGTCAAGAGGAAGCAAACACATAAGGGTAGGTATCTATTAATCATCGGCAGTTCAAACATACAGTGAATGATGGTACCCATTAGGGAAATGGCAGCAAGGGACAGAGAAGGACATCAGGTGTACTCAGTGTGTATGCCTTGAGGCCTCATTCACCATGTTGAAGAGGCTATTTCAGCAGCCATTGAGGAAATAGGATGCAACCAACTGCAGATTGTGGTGTGTGTTTGAACAAATGATGCCTCTTGTTTGGGCTCCAAGGTCATACTTGTGTCATTCCAGCGACTGGCAGAGAGGGTTGAGAAGACCAGCCCTAAGTATGCAGTTGTAACAAAACTCACAATATGCAGCATTATCATCAGAACTGATTGTGGCCCTTTGGTTATGTGTCAAGTGGGGGGAATGGTTCTGTGACAAGTTGGCCTGCAACTTCCTGGACTTGCGCTATAGGGTTGAGAACTTTAGGTTCTCCCTACATGGATAAAGTGTGCACTACACATCAGAGGCTGCTACTCAGGTAACTGACTTGTGCATGGGATGCACACAAGGGTTTATATCTAATAAACCCTTGTGTGCATCCCAGGTGGCTCTCCATCCAGTCCAGATAATGATTGCTGTAAGATACTCAGAAGTTTGAGAGTAAGACTGTGAGAAATGCTTCACACAGATGAGAGTATTGAAACCCTAATGGTAAACTGCTGAAGCATTCACAACAAAGTGCCAGAGTTTGAAATGCTCCTGAAAAAGCAATGAAACTCGCATAATACATGGTACAGAAAGCTGATTGAAATGTGAATTACATTTGCTTCGAATGCCGAAGCTATATGGAAGAAATTAACTTGAATTATGGCCAGGTGGGAGGCAAGAACCAAGGTCATGTTGTAGCACTAGTTCCATACTTGTTCAGATGCAGGCTCTTTACAGTAGTACACCACCATTCTCACCTCAGATTTCACTGGACGTACACCAGCCTAGTTCAAAAGCAGATTTCCTGGGCCATCACATGCAATCCTGGCACTGCTGATCCCTCCAAAAAACAACTTCATAGCACACCACTTGTCTCTCAGTATTATCCTGATCTTTAATGTATTAATAAGCTACTTCGACAAGGCCATGACTTCCAAAAATGTGCTCTGAAATGGGAGCCATTCTGTCTCAGATTTTGCCCACCACATCTACAATAGCTTTTTGTTACCCTCCAAATCTCCGCAGTACCCTTGTCAGGCCTTATGCTCCTTCTGCGCTTATCTTCCTACCATATGGCTCCTACTTCTGTGACCAGCCCCACTGCAAGACTTGCTCTATGCACCCTCTTACACCACATATACCAGCTCTGTGATTGGCAAAACATATACTATCAAAGGGAGAGTACATAAACACTGTTTGGCCTTTTACATTGGCATGACTACCACCAAACTATCAATTAGAATGTATGGGCATCGGCAGAGGCAGAGGGTGTATACTGGCAACACACAGTATCCTGTTGCAGAGTATACTCTACAACATGCCAGGCATGACTTTGGTGCCTGTTTCACCACACACAGCATCTTGATTCCTCCTCAAAACTCCAGTTTCTTAGAACTCTGCAGCACTACAACATATGCTTGGTTCTTACCATCCACATGGCCTTAATTTATGTTAATTTCTTCCATCTCAGCATTTCTTCACAGTAACTACTCCTTTCTTCACTCCATTTTAGTTTTCAACACCTATCATTTTCTTAACTGTCTGTTTTTCGCTGTCCCCCTCCCACCTCTGTCACATACAATGCACTTAGCTTTTTACTTTTATTAACTCATGCATGATGTTTTAGCAGTAATTTCTGTCTTGCATCTTACCCTGTCTTCCACCTTGAAGCCCCCAGGTTTTCAAATCTCTTCCATCTCGTCTGGCACAGTACCCAACAATCAGTCTGTCCTTCTAATCCCATCTGGTAAATCTCCCCTGACCTGCAGTCCTGGGTGACTTTTCCTAAACCTACCCCTTTTCCTAGTTTCTCCAGTTCTTTTCCTTCAACCCTCTTCCTTCCCTTTCAACCTTTCTGCCAGGAGGAGGAGCCACTGGCTCCGAAAGACTGCATAATTATAACCTTCTTTTATGCGCATGTTCTGCCACCACTTGATGAGTAAATTTTTTTATCCATCCCATTTCATTATATTTTCAAAAATTGATTGTTTTTGTTGTTATAACATTTATGACTTGTTATATATGTAATTTTCAGTAGGACAATGCACCCTCTAGCATTCTTTGTTCCTGAGTGTTTCTTTCGCTTTATTCCAGCTTTAGGTTATTTAACAAGTCCTTTTCTCACAATTTTAAATATTACATATAATTTGTCACTCACTAGTGAGGCAATTTTTATCATAAACACATGTTTTCCTCTTATAACCATACCTTTATATTTTGTGTTTGTGTTTTAACATATCTGGAATTTACAAGGTATATTTTAGATACACGCAAAGCCAATAATTTTATATATACACAGCAATATAAACTTTGAATATTTTAAATATTTTTTTCCTACATTTCTTCATTAGTATTACATGTTAGTTTGTTTATTTTTCAATTATTCTGAATATTCTTTCAAGTCTGGTTACTATCAGTCACAATTCTTGGTTCACATTTTCTTTGATCTGTAATATTCTGTACTCCTAACAGTTTCCTGGTACTGTTTAACTTTGCATCGTGCCTACAAATCCTGGCTTCTGCTTGCTTATTCATATTAGTTTCTAGTATCTCTTTCTTTTCATCAATAGCATTTTCTGTACGTAGAGGAAACTCTATTAAATCCACAATTAAACAATTGGAATTCCTTTCTCGCAAGATCTCTTCAGGAGAGAATGCTGTGCGGTGAGTTTGAAAGTATTTATAATATTTTCAAATTCCAGTACAAATTTTTCCCATGACTGGTGATTGTGGTGACAATATGTATGACATAGATTTCCTATTTCATGCATATACCTCACAGCTAGATTGCTGGTTGGCCGAGATGCTGACATGTGGATTTCTTGTACTTGATTTTCCGTCACTCCTTCCCTCCATAATTTTGAACAAAATTGGGACTCCTTATTGTATAGAATCTGTTGAGATTTTCCCACTTTAACATAACACTCTTTAGTCATTTTATTATAAGGTGCTTTGGCTCTTGGTTCACACGAAGGGTACAATTTGATAAATTTGGGAACCACATCTATTACTACTAAAATATGGGTAAAACTATCAGATGTTTTTTGGCAAAGGACCAGACAAATCCATCCTGACTATTTCCATCACATCATTTAGCTCTGATAGTTTGCATCATACTTCTGCTAGTAATGTTAGCTACTTTAGCCTTTCGGTAAAAACTGCAAGATCTAATCCTCTCAGCTGTTCTCCTTACCAAATTGTTAAACGTGATACATTCCCATATATCATCAGTGCATTTTCTAGCACTGCAATGGTCACAAGATAAATGGGAATAATTGATGACTTCTCGTATATATTGGGAAGGCCAACATACTCTTCAAGTTTCAGATCCTTTTCTTTACTCATGCATAAAACACTTTTATACATTTTGTTGAAGGTTTGATTTTAATACTGTCGACCGCACTAAACTTAATTTTTAACAATTTCAGACTATTGTCTGCATTTTGATATCACCTCATGTTCTTGCAGATGTCTTTAATTTTGTCCTTCCCTTCTACTGCTTTGAAATAATTAAATCTGAATGTGTCATCATCTTCCCCCTTCTGTTCATCGTGTCATCATTCTCGGGCAGTCTAGACAAAGCTTTCAGAATCCTTTTTCTTTCTCATACATAAAACACTTTTATAAATTTTGTTGAAGGTTTGATTTTAATACTGTTGACAGCAAGAAACTTAATTTTTACCAATTTCAGACAATTGTCTGCATTTTGATATTGCCTCATGTCCTTGCAGATGTCTTTAATTTTGTCTTTCCCTTTTACTTCTAAATACTTAAATCTGAATGTGCCATCATCTTCCCCACTTCTGTTTATCTTGTCATCATTCTCACACAGTCTAGACAAAGCATCAGGAACCCAGTTATGTACCTCTTTTACTTTTCTTATTTCCAGATCAGATTGCTGAAGAAGTAGGGGCCATCTAGCCAACCTGTTATGTAATTGCCTGCAATCATGTAGGAAAATTAGCTCTTTGTGTTCAGTGTGGACAATAATTTTATACCCTACAAATAATATTTAAATTTTATGCATTCCCAGACTGTAGCTAATGCCTCCTTTTCTGATGTCATATAGGGTTTGTCAAATTTCATCAAAACTCGACTAGTGGAACCAGTTGATTTGCAAATGATGTGATCTCTTACCTGTTGTTCCTGAAAACTCTGATATCCTACACCAAAATCAGAACTATCTGTATCCAAGAGTAATGGCTTATACATATCTGGATGAAACAATTCAATATTTTTGGACAGACACTCTTTCAACTTATCAAAAGCCAGATCGCATTCAGGAGACAGCACAAAACTGCTATGCTTTTACAGTAAATTGTTTAGGTTTAGGTCATTGGAAGCTTGTTCCTCAACATACTACTGGTAAAATGAATATATATGTAGAAATACTTTCGAATGTGTTAGGTACCAGACAGTTTCTTATAGCTTCCATTTTCTTTGACTTGTGCTTAATATCACTGGTTGGTTCTGTATGCTCCAAGAACCTAATTTCTTTTTGTCCATCAGTTCTAAATGTACTTCCCAGGATTTTGTACCTATCATCAGATCATCTACACAATTAGCAACTTGAGATCTTATCTCATTTCCCGAAATTTTGCTTAATGCTCTTATTAATACTGACACTGAAGTGGTTAACCTGAAGGGCACTTCTGTATAGCGATAGCACTTTCTTGCAAAAAGAGAAAGCAGAGAAATTTCTTGATTGAGATGCTAATTCCACCTGCCTGTATACAGCACTCAGATCACAATAACTAATGGATTATTGTATGAACTATTGCCCCATTCAATTAGCCCCCTATTTAACCATCCTGTCTATTTCCCTTTGAACAGCAGCTCTTTTTGCCAGAGGGACTATATATGGCTGTTTGAAAAATGGTTCGTGTTAATAACATCCAGATGATGTTCATTATTTAGCACTCACTTGGGCGTATCAGGACACACCCCTTTTTCTTCTTTCATCCCTGGTAAAATTCACTCTTTTGTTCTGTTGCTGAACTGCCAAATTTATCCACAATTAGTGTAAAGTCAGGTCCTTCTCCTTGTGATTCCATAACATCCTAAACATGGTAATCCTCTTAACCATTCCCAAAACTGTCATTTTCATATGTCCTAATAAATTCTACAGATTCCATTGTACCTCATTCAATTTCATTTAATGATACATATGGCACTCGTGACCTTATATTTCCTGCTTGGCACATTATCATTCTTGTATGAAAATCAATGATGACTCATTGTTTTACCAACCAGTCAATGCCAAATAGACTTCTATGCTCAATTCTGGCACAGCCAAAAACTCATGGGTAAATAATTGTCCTTGAATTTTAAAATCAAAGGTGATCTGATTCTTAATGGCCTTGCTCACCTTAACTTTCGTCCCTACTACTTTCATGTCATATACTGGCATAATTTCTACATCATATTTTTTTTATTATTGCAAAAAATGCATTTGATATGACACTTATTACCCTCACATAGATCCCTTACTTCAGTCTGCTTATTCACATTTGCCTCGAATTCTGATTGGTAGTTTTTTCTTTGAATTGGTTTTGTTCAACCAATTCTGTGCTTACAGCTAAACCTCATCTTGAAAATACATATGTTTTGTGTCATCTTTGGGCCAACTACTTTTATCTGTGCCCACCAGGCCCTAGACCTGTGTAGAACCTAGTTTTCCTCATCATTGTGTTGTATTATTGTGGAAGTTACTGTACCCATCATATTAATTTGTGGCCCATTCTGGCCACCCATATCAGATACATTTACTTGCCTGAAATTTCATTGTTCATGAGTTTTGCACCAATTATCTTCATTCTTAACCTTTTCCAAAAACTCATTGTCTATTTTATGCTTACTCCCCGCAAAGCATTTTGAGTCCTCTGGAAGCTTTCTCCAAAGTCCCCATATTATCTGAGTGTTAGACTTCCAGTCTTTCACGTATCCTAGTTTTTGAAACCATGATTCACAAAAGTCTTTCACGGAATTGCTTCAATGATTATTTGGCATTTGTGTGATGATAAATTCATATCACAAATTGTGTTGTTTCTTGATAAACAAGTATTCTTTAAAAAAAAACTTGTTCTTAAAATCTGCTGATGTCATGTTAGTGGTGAGTAGATTCAAACCTTACCTTTTTGCAGTACTTGCTAGGACATCAATCACTACATAGATTTTCTCTACTAAAATCTGAAGGGTGCCAGCCCCCTGTTTCTTCAGCAGATCACATTTGTCTTTTTTGCTCAGCAGTGTAACCCAACATTTCTTGCAACATGCAAGAATTCTGGACAGTCGAAGCTGTATTTCTTAATGGTGAAATATGTGCATTTGTTTTTGTGGAAATTTTGGTTTATATTACAGAAACTAATGTCTCTATCTTCCCATCTGCCAATGGTTCAGCACTCTCTTCAACTTGCTGTATTACAGAAACCAATCTAGAATGATATCAGTAGTCTGCATTTGAACTTATGCTATCTCTTTTTTTTCATAGATCCATAGATTTACTATCAGTTTCATGAGTCAAAATAGATCATTTCATTTCCAAATTGTCTTCTGATTTCTATAAGTGTTTCTTCCATTCTCTTGTTGTTCTGAGTTGTGAAATGAGTATGTCGAATACCATATTACTATGCAGTGTATTCATATTGCCAGTTATAGTGCCCATGTGACCATTCATGTTTCTTAACATGTGCACTATTCTGATCTTGAATGGTTGGTGCCCCTCTACTATGCTCTGATCTAATACCCTATTTTCTGGTTCATGTGTTTCATGTTCCATTTTCACATCCAGTGGACATGGAATAACACATTCTGGTTTTATTTCTGAAAAAAAAGGAAGGAAAAAAAGGAGGAGAGAGAGATTGAGAGAGAGAGAGAGAGAGAGAGGAATTTCTTCAAATTCTGAGTCCTCTACTCCCTGGCAGCTGTACATTTCACTACAGGTGTCACCTGTTGGTAATCAGGTGAACCTTCCAAATTTGTATGTTCATTGTTCCCATCTGGTGCATCACTATTCAGCTCCATCTTGGATTTTGTTTCCAGGTCTTTATCTCGGTTTAAATTCCAGTATTGGCACTCTCATTCCTTCCTTGCTGCCACACAAAAACAATCCAGTAAATTTATTTGGAAAGTTTTGAATAAATTTCTATTGCTGTTTTGTAAGTTCATGTCTTTAGACTTTACCAAAATCTGGCACAAACACTTTAAGTTAGGTAAATGCACCCATATTTGCACAGTTGATTTTCAATGAAATTTCCTGTTCCTTCAAGCTATGTGTTACCAAAGGCTACACATAACACAGGCCTATACAATCGATTACTGAAAGGTCTTGTGATGGCAAATGCACATGTGACCAAAACCCTCCTGATTTTATGTAAACTCAATCAGTGCTTTTAAGTGATGACAAACTGTGGACAATTGCTTCATGTTTATTATGTAACAGTCATTACAAAACTGCTATTTTGTAAGCAATTGGTCTTACAATTATTTGTTGCATATGTTAATGTTGTTGAAATGCACCAAGTATAGTCAAAACTTTTATACTGAGTACCGAAAGCTATTGTTCCATGTCACCAGCCACTGCACAGGAAAGTGGCTGCTCCTGCCACCTGTTTCACCCCAATGTGGTGGTGCAACATCTTGCTGGAAAATGATAGTTGATTGTAAATCAATAAGTTGTGGTGCTACATATTTGGTCAGAAGGTTGAGGTAAACATCAGCAGTAATTGTTGACTCGTTGAAGAAAAATGGACCAATTATTCAGTTGCACATGATTCCACACCACACATTCACTTTTGGACTATCCCAGTGAAGCTCCCTCGTCTTTTAGGGGTTTTCAGATTCCCAGATTCTCACATCATGTCTGTTTAATGTCCCAGAAACATGAAAACTTGCCTCATTACTGAAACAAACTTGTCTCAGGAATGCTTCATCCTCCAAAAGCCGTTCCAGCACGTTGAGTACAAACTCTGTCCATTTTGGCTTGTCATTTGGCTCAAATGTCTTTAACCGTTATGTACGTTAGTTCATAGAGCACATGTGGTACCTGATCCTGAAAGCCTGACGAGTGAAATACAACATTTGAAGACAGTGTTCCGACAAAACAGTTATTCTGAGAGACAGATATGTAATACATTCAGGCCCAGGCAAGTCCAAACTATGGACTAGAATGAAGATATGAAGACATCCACCACTTTGCTGTACTTTGGTGCCATGTCGTCAAGAATCGGAAGAGCCCTCAGAAGATATGGAATTAAGTGTGTTTTTCAACCATCTGAAAAACTGAGAAACATGTTGGGCTCAGTTAAGGATGACCTTGGTGTGAGGAAATGTGGTGTGTACAAGATTCCTTGTCAATGTGGGGCAGTGTGTATAGACCAGACATGCCACACAGTACAAGAAAGCCATGATGAACATCAGTGTCATACATGCCTTTGTCAACCAGAAAAGTCGGCAATTGCAGAAAACAGTCTGAATACAGACATTGGATGATTTATGAAAATATGGAAGTTTTATTTCTGGCATCATCTTTCTGGTATTGCATCATTAAGGAAGCATTACAATTCGTACAGCCGATAATCTCCTCAACAAGGAGGTGGGATTTCAACTGAGCACAGCCTGGAACCCTGCATTGGCTGCTATTAAATCACGACACAAAAATTAAGATTCTTCAATAACCGGCCTGTCATAATATTGGTCTAGTGCAGCCTGCATTCACAGGAGAGCCGCTCTGTGATTTTTGGCCGAGGGAGACCGAATATGGCACCATCTATCTGCAAATCATTGTGCATGCATGATTTCCGTGCCTGCGCATTCTTCACACGCATGTTCTAGAAATGGGGTGATGACATGCAGATACCATCAGTCGTACCTAGCCACCAGCAAGGTTGAACCACATAAAATTGTCAGACACATGCTCCGAGAAAATATTGTGGAATTAGCACAACGTGATCCAGCGGCAAACCCATGAAGACTATTTACAAAAATATTATTGTCACCTTTCTTTATGAAGTGAACCATGTGTGTACTAAACAGAATACTGTTAAACAATTCAGCTGATCAACTCTTGATTCTGAAGTAACTGATTGATGCAGGGGCTCAACCATAAAATTCACTCCCTATTACAATTACACTGCCTTAATCATAGTGTTCCCTACCTTCAGTATCGATTTGATACTGTGGATACATCCATCCATTGAAGAGCCAGAGTTGTAGATGCAGAGAAAGAGAAACTGCGTTACCTTATTAAATCCTCTGAAAGATATATTACGTCTAGGTTCTCATGGTCGCCAGTTTAATTTTAATTAATTCTGAAATTTAGTGTGCATTTGAAATCATACTTGTGAACTAAACCTTGTATTCGAAATTCTAAGATGGAAGTAAGCCAAATTGATTCTAATGTCTTGCTCAGGCAGCCATCTTTAAAATGCTTTAAGTAAATAATTACTGAAAATTATTAACTGGATTATGAACTTTCAATTAGGGATTTTACAAAGGTGACCAATACATGGATACTTAAAACTGCTATTAAATGATACACATTAAAGAATAACTGCATTAGTAGTATCAAACAATGGAAAACCCTGGATGGAATGTAATAGTATTATGAAAAGGACAATTGCTATTCACCATACAATGGAGGTGCTGAGTTACAGACAAAAAGAGGCTTCAGCTGCCAGAGACCATGGTCATGTGTATGAGATGTTTTCACATGCGCACACACATTTGTGTGTGTGTTTTTTGTCTGTTTTTGATGAAGGACTTTGTTGGCTGAAAGCTCATCTTCCAACTGTCTTTTTGTTGTGCCTATCTGCAAGTCAGCATCTCTGCTACATAGTGAGTAGCAACTGTCATCTTCATAATATAGTTGCATTATTAGTATTGTATTCTGATATACCATAATCCGAAAATGTTCTTACAATTGTAGAGATCATAATTTTCATTCAAGTTATTATTAATGAAATGACAAACAACTGAGGATAGTGTATTAATTGAATTCTCAAATAAAAGTATGATCACTTTTACTAATAAAATATAATCTTGAAATTAAATGTTTTTTCACTTTAACCTATTGTGACTGTTACTCCTGGATGAGTCTTGCATCACTGTTGTGGTCGGTGTGCATCTTCTTACAGTATATGCTGTGGCCCAATGTGTTGCCTGCTCTTCTTTTAACCAGGACATCCAGAAAGGGGGACCAGATCCAGGTTTTGACACAGGTGTCCAAATACTGGGATTGTGTCATTAAAGAATCCATGTAGATTTGAGTACAGGAACTGCTGATTAATTGAGATAGTGGTTACTTCCTTAGTAAGGCCTGGGAACCCGCTTTGAATCTGATTAAAAGGTGAAAGAAGACATCCCATCATGAACTGGCTTGGAGAACAGGCAGAGGTACCAAGAAGACACCATCGGCACGCAGCCCTGGGCACGGACCATGAACAAAAAGATGCTGAACACTCTGTGCCTGGGCACAGACAGCATTCGGAACACATGGAGTGGGGGAGGAGATAAAAGCCAGGTGCTGGTGCCTTGGTGGTCAGTTTGTCAGCACACCTGCTGATGGCAACGTGGTCGCTTGCCAAAATATTGTGCCCGGTGGACACTAGCACCCTGCTGTTCACCCGTGAACTCTTTCGTCATGAAGTAGGCCAGGAGAAGTTGAAGAATTACATCACATACCTTAAAGGCAGGAAGATGTATTGCAGCATGAAAATACTTGACACGCTGTGCCACCGGAGAAGCCATTTACTAAGTGCATTTGCATTCCTTGTGAGATGCCGTCAGGAGTGTGCAGTGCCAAATTTCCTCAAGGTGATGCATCACATTGATTCAGTGGCAACCAGAAGAATCAAGCAACATGCCATCCTAGCCATGGTTAATGAAAGAATACATTTTACTCAGTGGTGCCTAGACTTGACTAACAGAGAATTTCTCAAACTACATCTACAGCTACCCAATCAGGTCAACTCCTGGGTGTGGGAATGGACTGATGGTGTCATATTCACCACAGCAGACTCTGCACAATGAAAGGCCACTGGACATCAGACATCAAAATTCAAGTGTTTATCAGAATGACAACCTTCTGAGGCTCATTGCAAGACTATCATCAATCTCATTACCAGGCAACTGGATGAGAATTTGAAGCCATTTTGACTATTTTTCGACCATGACAGTCTCAAGAAATATGTAAAGGTTTTTTTAAATTACTACTACCAGTCACAAAACCTATACATAAACTGGATGAGGAAGCACTCTCAGTTCTTAAGAGAGGACTCAACTCTGCACCAACTCATAGATCTGCACCTATCATGGATATCATCAGTGCAGTGGAATAGGCAGCTGCACGACTTCCACCTAAAGTAGCTGAAGAAGTACGTAGCAAAACCTGTCATCCTGTCTCACAAACTAAACCTGTGAAACTGAACATCTCTAGCAGGGAGAGGGTGGCCCATATGGGACCTACGAGAAGATCCAGATATCGTGGTCTTACCAGCCGACAAACCAACACAACTGTGATCTTATCTCATCAGGATTATATTGAAAAAATGCAGGGCTTGCTAGAAGACAGCACATATTGGAAGATCAATACTGGTCCTACCAAGAGAGTGGAAAAGAAGACCATGGCTCTTCTCAAAGAATCCAGCTTACCAGACGATGTTGTGAAGAAGCAACAACAGAGAGAGAGAGAGAGCAAGTGTTCCATCAAGACTTTGTGGACCCCAGAATGTACACAAAGAGGGAGTAGCTTTCTGCCCAATTGTCAACAACATTGGTGCTCCGTTGTACTCACTTGCAAAATACCTGAAGGATATGCTTAGCCCTTAACTCGGAAAATGTCCACATGATATTCACAACTCAGTGGATTTTGTTGGGTGACTTAACAGCTTCAGACTTCATGATTCAGACATCCTTTTGAGTTTAGATGTTGTCTCCCTCTTCATGACGGTGCCTTTGCAGGACTCTTTGGAACTTAATCAGAAATTTGATACAGAGACGACCAACCTCTTTAGACACATCCTGACAATGACATACTTTCTCTTTGACTGTGGATACTACAAGCAGGCGGAGGGAGTAGCCATGGGGAACCCACTTTCACCATTTGTGCTAATTTGTTCATGGAACATTTCAAGGAGGAAGCCCTAGATTCTGCACAGTGGAAACCTACCTGTTTCTTGTGCTACGTTGATGATACCGTTGTCATATGGCCACTTGGTAGAGACAAGCTGAATGATTTCCTCATACATCTCAATTCCATACGCCACCTTGGAAGTTGAAGTGGATGGAGTGCTCCCCTTTCTGGATGTCCTGTTTTAAAAGAAGAGGAGATGGCACATAGGGCCACAGCACATACCATAAGAAGATGCACACTGACCTTTAGTTACATGAAAAAAACTGCCACCATCCAGCGCAGAGGAATGGCATCCACAAAATGTTAGTTCTAAGGGCTCGTACCCTGTATGACAATGAGAGTCTTAACCAAGAACTTGAACATCTGAGGTCAGTTTTCTGGAAAATGGTTATGCAAAGAAGCAAATTCAGAGAGCTCTATGTCCCACACCAACTGTACAACTGGAGGAAACAGAAGAGGAACCTCAGCAGGATGGTGGCACAGCATTTGTTCCATTCTCTGGCGTTTTATCAGGAAAGATAGGTCAAATTCTTCAAACACATCAAGTGAAGACTGTCTTCTGCACACCAATTAAGACACAGGAACTGATTGGTCATGTCAAGGATGATCTAGGACTACAGAAATCCGGAGTCTACCAGATGCCCTGCGAATGTGGCATGGCTTACGTAGGTCAAATGGTGTGTACTGTCGAAGATCATTGCCAAGAACATCAATGGCACACCTGACTGCAGCAGTCTAACAAATCGGCGGTTGCTGAACATTGCCACGCGGAATTACACAGATTGAATTACAACCAGACCAAGGTTCTGACACAGACGTCCGAATACTGGGACTGTGTCATTAAAAAATCTATCAAGATTCAAGTACAGGAACTGCTGATCAATCGAGACAGTGGTTACATCATTAGTAAGGCCTGAGAACCCGCTTTTGAATCTGACACCCCACCATGAACTGACGTCGAGAACAGGAAGATATACTAAGAAATGCTGACAGTATGTGCCTCTGGGCATGGATTGTGAACATAATGGATGCTGGACGCACCACGCCTGGGCGCAGACCGTATTCAGAACACCGGGTGGGGGGTGGGGGGGGTGGGGGGGGGCAGGAGGTAAAAGCCCAGCACCAGTGCCTCAGCAGTCAGTTCGTCAGCGCACCTGATGCTGGCAACACGGTCACTTGTCAAAATATTGTGCCCCTGGCTGTTAACCCATGAACTCTTTCATCAGATCAATATTTGTATTGAAAATTTAATTGTTTGTGTGTATGACATAGTTTTTCCATTACATGATCCAGATAGTGTATCAATTATGTTCCTTTCAGAATATGCTGATATAATAGCTCTAAACATAGCAATCATATAAACCAATGCTCGGCAAAAGATCTGTATTTAAAGACTGGAAAGTTGCACAGGTCACACCAATATATAAGAAAGGGAACAGGAGTAATCTGCTCTGGATTAGAGACTGATGTTGATTTGCAGTAGGATTTTGAAACATATACTGTGTTCAAACAGTATGAATTACCTTGAAAAAAAAAAAAAAAGGTCTATTGACACATAGTCAGCAGGGATTCAGAAATCTCAACTTGCTCTTTATTCTCAAGAAGTAATGAGTGCTATTTACAGGGGATCTCAAATTGATTCCATGTTTCTAGAATTGCAGAAGGCTTTTGATATCATTCTTCACAAGCTGCTTCTAATCAAATTGCTTGCTCATGGAGTATCATCCCAGTTGTGCAACTGGATACATGACTTCCTATCAGGAAGCTTACAGTTCATAGTAACTGATGGAAAGTCGAATTAAACAGAAGTGGCATTCATCGTGGAAGTGTTGTATTCCTTAACTGATCCTAATCTATGCACATAAATGATTTAGGACACAATCTGAGCCGATTGTTTGCAAATGATGCTGTCATTTACCATTCTAATTCTAGTAAAGTCATCAATTGCAAAATGATTCAGACACGATATCTCTATGGTGAAAAAGTGGCAACTTACGCAAACTAATGGAAAGTGTGAGGTCATCCGCATGATGAGTTGTAAGAGAAATCTGTTAAATTTTGATTACATGATAAACACACAAATCCAAAAGCTGTTCAGGCAAATACCTAGGTATTATAAACATGAACATCTTAATTGAAGCTTAGATGGTACAACAAGTCCACTAAAGAGACTGCCCACAGCTGTCCTCTGCTAGAGTATTGCTGTGTGGTATGGGACCCTTACCAGAAAGTATTGACAGAGGTCATCAAAATAGTGCAAAGAAGGGCAACTCCTCTTGTACTATTATGAAATAGCAAAGAGAGTGTCACGAATATGATAAACAAGGTGGGATGGCAACCATCAAAACAAAGGCATTTTTGTTGTGGTGAGATCTTTTCATGAAATGTCAGTCACCAAATTTCTACTCTGAATGCGAAAATATGCCATTGATGTGCGCCTATATGGAGAGAAATGAGCATCACAATTAAGTAAGACATATCAGAGCTTGCATGGAAAATTTTAAGTGTTTGTTTTTCCTATGCAGTGATCAGTAGTGGAACGGTAGGGAAGTAGTGTGGAAGTTGTTCAATGAACTCCAGAGTAATCATGTGAATATGAATGAAAATTAATTCATCATTTGCTGCCAATGATAGCCTCAGATTTAGGAATGAACAGCCTTTTGATAATTGTACTACAAAAGTAGACATTCATAAAAAGTTATAGTATGCAAGGCTCCAGCTGGTAAATCTGAATTGCTCATAAAACATCTGGATGAACAATTAATTTTTTTAAATTCTAACCAGAATGAGGCAGTACTATACTGCCATCACTATTTTTTGGCATGGCTGAGTAAATGCTGCTACTGCCACTAAAGCAACAGGCTGTGGGAACAGGTCAGATCAGAGCTGGCCAGACACAGGTGCAACAGGGGCTGCCTTCTGATATGACAAATGCTCGTTCCTAGGCGCCAGATGGATTACTACATGCTGCAACTGAGTGGAGGCACTGGAGTTGTAATAAATAACATTGTTGCAGCAGAAAAGCAAAGCCACTGTGGCCTGAGTAATGTAGTTGCTTCACACCTGAGCCATGATTTGTTGTGGCTTATTTGATAGAAACTGAATTTGTAGCAAAACAAGGATAGACTAAGACTGCATAAATACTCATCATTTTTAGTCATAGGGAAAGCTGTTTGCCAGCCACCAGTTCCAAAGTACATCTACAATGGTCTACAAGTCTACATGGATCAACATGTCACCACTCCCAGTCTCTTCCACTGCTAGCTGCAGCCTTGCTGCACTACGGTGCTAGCTATGAGACTTTTTTTTTTTTTTTTAGCTTGTTCAGCTATCATCTAAGTTGTCTCTACTAAAACTGAGAGTGGATCCTTGATTAGTATGTTTATAATCAGCAAATATCACAATTTTTGGATTGTCCTTTGAAGTCTTTGGATGATCATTTATGTAGGTTAACAATATTAGTAAATTCCATAACAATCCTTGTGAGACCTTATATGTTAGTTTTGTTCATTCTGACAGTAGTTTCATTTTTGTGACATGTTTTATCAATGTGGCAACCTGATTTTTTATTAAAAGGTAAAACTTCATCCATTCAAGGCATATGTCAGGGATACTTCAGTTTGTCAAGTAAAATTCTGCAATTTACACAATAAAAGGCATTGGCAACGTCACAGAATATATCAACAGGATAATTTTTCTTATTTAGCTCTGCCAGGATTTGATTTGTGGGAGGTTGTATTGCTATTTCTGTATAGAATATTTTATGAAAGCCAAAATGAAAGGCAGTTAACGAATTCTGTTCAGAAAGATCAAGTTTCTGTCATAATCCGCTTTCTCAAAAACTGTTAAATACACAGGAAATGATTAAATGGGCCTGTAATTAGAAGTGGTATTCATATCTCCAGTTTTATGTGTGAGTGTTATTATGACACATTTAAGTCTGTCAGAAAATATACGGCTCAAGTTTAGTGCTGCCTGAGTACTGCGTAAGTCTTTCTTCTGTAAACCAGATTTATCCATATACTTCCCTAAGACAATACTTTGTGGTGCCACACACACACTTACATTAATATCCTCTCTATACAAACAAACAAACCCCAGCCATGTTTTAATTTGTATTGAGCACTTTCCAGACTATTGGTTGATGTTACCCCTGTCTCTTTATGGTATCTGCTATTCAGGACCATCTCTTTGACTTTCTTATACGTACTCCTTGCTCTGTTGCCTTTCTCTGGGTCACAAGTTGTGGGTATCCCAGGGAGTAAACTGGCTGACCATTTGGCCAGACAGAGGATAACTCGTTTCGGTTCTTTCTACAAAACCATCATCAGACCCATGGCTCCCTTAGGATGGTAGGCGGAGCTCTCCTCACTGCTACGCAGTCAACTGATCAGCGAGCAGCGAGGAGAGCTCCGCCTACCATCCTAAGGGAGCCATGGGTCTGATGATGGTTTTGTAGAAAGAACCGAAACCGGTTATCTACACTCCTGGAAATGGAAAAAAGAACACAGTGACACCGGTGTGTCAGACCCACCATACTTGCTCCGGACACTGCGAGAGGGCTGTACAAGCAATGATCACACGCACGGCACAGCGGACACACCATGAACCGCGGTGTTGGCCGTCGAATGGCGCTAGCTGCGCAGCATTTGTGCACTGCCGCCGTCAGTGTCAGCCAGTTTGCCGTGGCATACGGAGCTCCATCGCAGTCTTTAACACTGGTAGCATGCCGCGACAGCGTGGACGTGAACCGTATGTGCAGTTGACGGACTTTGAGCGAGGGCGTATAGTGGGCATGCGGGAGGCCGGGTGGACGTACCGCCGAATTGCTCAACACGTGGGGCGTGAGGTCTCCACAGTACATCGATGTTGTCGCCAGTGGTCGGCGGAAGGTGCACGTGCCCGTCGACCTGGGACCGGACCGCAGCGACGCACGGATGCACGCCAACACCGTAGGATCCTACGCAGTGCCGTAGGGGACCGCACCGCCACTTCCCAGCAAATTAGGGACACTGTTGCTCCTGGGGTATCGGCGAGGACCATTCGCAACCGTCTCCATGAAGCTGGGCTACGGTCCCGCACACCGTTAGGCCGTCTTCCGCTCACGCCCCAACATCGTGCAGCCCGCCTCCAGTGGTGTCGCGACAGGCGTGAATGGAGAGACGAATGGAGACGTGTCGTCTTCAGCGATGAGAGTCGCTTCTGCCTTGGTGCCAATGATGGTCGTATGCGTGTTTGGCGCCGTGCAGGTGAGCGCCACAATCAGGACTGCATACGACCGAGGCACACAGGGCCAACACCCGGCATCATGGGGTGGGGAGCGATCTCCTACACTGGCCGTACACCACTGGTGATCGTCGAGGGGACACTGAATAGTGCACGGTACATCCAAACCGTCATCGAACCCATCGTTCTACCATTCCTAGACCGGCAAGGGAACTTGCTGTTCCAACAGGACAATGCACGTCCGCATGTATCCCGTGCCACCCAATGTGCTCTAGAAGGTGTAAGTCAACTACCCTGGCCAGCAAGGTCTCCGGATCTGTCCCCCATTGAGCATGTTTGGGACTGGATGAAGCGTCGTCTCACGCGGTCTGCACGTCCAGCACGAACGCTGGTCCAACTGAGGCGCCAGGTGGAAATGGCATGGCAAGCCGTTTCACAGGACTACATCCAGCATCTCTACGATCGTCTCCAAGGGAGAATAGCAGCCTGCATTGCTGCGAAAGGTGGATATACACTGTACTAGTGCCGACATTGTGCATGCTCTGTTGCCTGTGTCTATGTGCCTGTGGTTCTGTCAGTGTGATCATGTGATGTATCTGACCCCAGGAACGTGTCAATAAAGTTTCCCCTTCCTGGGACAATGAATTCACGGTGTTCTTATTTCAATTTCCAGGAGTGTATATCATTAAAACATGTGATCAAGACTGAACTTTAGTCAAAATATAACAATTAATTGATCACTGCTTTCCAAAAATGTTTACCAAAAAAGAGGATAGCTCGCCTAACGTTTGCTATGATGATCCCACATGTGGAACCTGTCACTAAGACTTCTCCTCGCTCAGAAAAGGAACATCTCATGGGCTGCTGCTCCCTGTGCACTATCAAAGAGACTATTGCTGCAAGGCACTCCTCCCCCCATTTCTCCCATAAGCAATCACTGGCTTATGTTACCTCTGATTGGTCATACTAGATTAACCCATAGTTTTATTATACGTAACAAGCCCCCCCTCCCGTGTTATGGTTGCAGAGCCTTACAGACATTAGCCCACATACTGGTGGAATGTCTCTCCTTCTGGCTGTCCATGCTACTGCTGCTAGTGGGCTTGAGGGCCCTGCACCCTACCTCATTTGCCAGCCACTTTTGTCAGCCTGGTTTTACTATGTTTTAATTGCTCTTAGATGTGGTAGGTTAGCCCATTTTTTGTGTACCCTTTTTTTTTTTTAATGGCAGTATTCATGTGATAGTGAGTGTTGTTTTACTATTTAACATATCATGGGTGGGACAGCTCTAGTATGAATGGCCCCAATCAAATGCAGATTCTGTGGTGGATGTTCACCTGGCCCCACCCGTTCACTGACCTCATAATTTCTCTTATCTTGTTTTATTATTGCCAGTGCAACAGATGTCCATTACATTTTTAGTCTTCTGAATTTTATGATTAGAAAACTCCTGGCTAGAAGACATTCCTTATTCTGTAAATGTCTTTGGCTTTTAAGCAGATCGGTGGGAGGAGGGGGGGGGGGGGGGGGGGGTAGGAGCAGGTGGGGTTTCTCTCAGCACAGAGGTGCGCTGGGAGAGCCCTTGTCAGCTCTTTCAGTCTTTCAGGAGATTCATATACTTCTCATGTCTAGCATCAGTACTGCTTTCACCGTCTTGGTTTTATCATTCTTACATACTTTCATGTGTTGTTGTTGTTGTTGTGGTCTTCAGTCCTGAGACTGATTTGATGCAGCCCTCCATGCTACTCTATCCTGTGCAAGCTCTCCATCTCTCAGTACTTACTGCAACCTACATCCTTCTGAATCTCCTTAGTGTATTCGTCTCTTGGTCTTCCTCTATGATTTTTACCCTCCACGCTGCCCTCCAATGCTAAATTTGTGATCCCTTGATGCCTCAGAACATGTCCAACCAAGTGGTCCCTTCTTCTTGTAAAGCTGCGCCGCAAACTCCTCTTCTCCCCAATTCTATTCAATACCTCCTCATTAGTTATGTGATCTTCCCATCTAATCTTCAGCTTTCTTCTGTAGCACTACATTTTGAAAGCTTCTATTCTCTTCTTGTCCAAACTATTTATCATCCATGTTTCACTTCCATGCATGGCTACACTCCATACAAATACTTTCAGAAACGACTTCCTGACACCTAAATCTATACTCGATGTTAACAAATTTCTCTTCTTCAGAAATGCTTTCCTTGCCATTGCCAGTCTACACTTTATATTCTCTCTACTTCGACCATCATCAGTTATTTTGCTCCCCAAATAGCAAAACTCCTTTAGTACTTTAAGTGTCTCATTTCCTAATCTAATTCCCTCAGCATCACCCGACTTAATTCAACTAGCTTCCATTATCCTCATTTTGCTTTTGTTGATGTTCATCTTATATCCTCCTTTCAAGGCACTGTCCCAGGGTGTATACGATCCAGGACAACTGGGAGATCCAGGAAAAACCCGGGAATTTTTTCATCCGGGGTTTTATCATTCTTACATACTTTCATGTGTTGTTGTTGTTGTTGTGGTCTTCAGTCCTGAGACTGATTTGATGCAGCCCTCCATGCTACTCTATCCTGTGCAAGCTCTTCATCTCCCAGTACTTACTGCAACCTACATCCTTCTGAATCTCCTTAGTGTATTCGTCTCTTGGTCTTCCTCTATGATTTTTACCCTCCACGCTGCCCTCCAATGCTAAATTTGTGATCCCTTGATGCCTCAGAACATGTCCAACCAAGTGGTCCCTTCTTCTTGTAAAGCTGCGCCGCAAACTCCTCTTCTCCCCAATTCTATTCAATACCTCCTCATTAGTTATGTGATCTTCCCATCTAATCTTCAGCTTTCTTCTGTAGCACTACATTTTGAAAGCTTCTATTCTCTTCTTGTCCAAACTATTTATCATCCATGTTTCACTTCCATGCATGGCTACACTCCATACAAATACTTTCAGAAACGACTTCCTGACACTTAAATCTATACTCGATGTTAACAAATTTCTCTTCTTCAGAAATGCTTTCCTTGCCATTGCCAGTCTACACTTTATATTCTCTCTACTTCGACCATCATCAGTTATTTTGCTCCCCAAATAGCAAAACTCCTTTACTACTTTAAGTGTCTCATTTCCTAATCTAATTCCCTCAACATCACCCGACTTAATTCAACTAGCTTCCATTATCCTCATTTTGCTTTTGTTGATGTTCATCTTATATCCTCCTTTCAAGGCACTGTCCCAGGGTGTATACGATCCAGGACAACTGGGAGATCCAGGAAAAACCCGGGAATTTTTTCATCCGGAAGAAAACCGGGAAAATCCTGGGAATTTTTTAGAATTCCGGGAATTTTTCATTGTTTTTGTTTCCAGTTAAATTTTTGAAATTTTGACTGCTAAGAACCGGTACTCTAACAAACGATATTACTGTATCCAGCCACTGCAGAATAATCCTGCAGCAATAAAACATGAATGAGAGAAAGAATGAAAATAAAACTTAAATCGCAAAGCAAATGCACCATATACAGCAACAAAACAGTGCTCATACAAGCGTCTGCCTACAGCAAAGTGTGCCAAAGACTTTAGGAAGACTATGCAATGCTCTGTAACAACAAATGGCCTCCTGTTTACATTAGATTCGTTTTAGCAGTTACAAGTGGGATCATGTGCATGCGCAGTTGCTCCCGCTTCTGGGTACAGAAATGTGGCTGTTGGCTGTGTAAGCAGTTGCAGCAAGCAGCTAGATGTTACCGGGAAAAATTTTGCTGGAGCGCCCAAGCTGCCAGATTCATGCATGCGCAACATGCCCAGATCTGGGTGGTGGTGGTGGGGGGGTGGGGGCAAATTTCTATTCTTGAGGGAGAAAACCTTGTTTCACAAAGTGCCTAGTATCCAGCACACGTTAGTCTATCGATTATTTATATGACTTTGAAATGCATCCCTGTCAGTTTTTGAACATTTTTGAACACATTCTAAGTTTCTGAATGAATCGTAAGTTAATTTGTGAATGCATGCATAGTGTACATAATGTCTCTGTCAGGGGAATCCTCGTTGCATGTAGAAACAAACTTTCCTGCAGACATAAGGAGCTATACGACCAGAGCGGAGTAAGGTCGAACGGGCGAATGCCAACTGCTGTCTGATTGTGTGGTTGGTTGGGTTTGCGAATGATGAGCGTTGTTATAATTACTAGCGAAATCCATAGGTTCAGACTACAGGAGTGGAAATGAACGAATAACAGGTAAGAAAGATTACGTATTACGTCCTCAGTGTATCCAAGAAAATGAAATTTTGACAGAAAATTTTTGGCCAGATCACTATACTAGCAAGGGCCAGTTGTACGGTCCTCGGCTAGCAGCCGCTTTAAGTTCTACTCTGGAAGAAGTGCAGAAAATGCGTTGTACGAACATCTAACAATGTCTAACCGGGGAATAATTGCGGGATAAGTAAACTGGTGTTTCTGGAGAGTTAGTGAAATTAAACTGTGAATAAGCTTTGACATTGGCAGGACTAGTTACAGAATTAGTGGTATCAAGACTGTTTGTTAGAACGAGAAAGGAGAAGAAACGGGGACATCACACAAACTATGGAACAATATGACGATTCCAAGTTTGTATAAAAATTTTGTACTACTACTTTTCAATCTCATGTTTGAGAAACTGGAGCATATGAACGAAGCGTGAGACTATTTCCTAATGTAAAGCTTTTTGCTTGTAGTAAGTAGGCCTAATAGGCGTTTGATATTGGTTCAAATGTGTGTGAAATCTTATGGGACTTAACTGCTAAGGTCATCAGTCCCTAAGATTACATGCTACTTAACGTAAATTATCCTAAGGACAAACACACACACACACACACACACACACACACACACACACACACACACACACACACACACACACACGAGGGAGGACTCGAACCTTCGCCGGGACCAGCCGCACTGCCCATGACTGCAGCACCTTAGACCACTCGGTTAATCCCACACTGCTTGATATTAGTACTTTGTGAATTATATTCTGTCGTTACAAGAAAGAGCATTTGTGCCTAAACAGTCTCGTTTATTTGGTGTGTGTTACAATTGTTGCAGTATTAGAAAGGCCTATTTTTTTATCTATCAGACAGTGACAAAATAGACGTAATCAGATCGGGAAACCTCACCAGTCTTGGGTCCTATTTGTATTAGCAGCTTTTTCAGTATTAGACAACGACATTTCGGTTTTTCATGTAGCAAAATGTTTGACGAACTTTGATGAGGTTATAGATTCTTTCACAGAATGAGAAGCACGCCACGTAAAGCTGATTAGAGAGAAAAAAATTTTAGGAGCTAAGGATCGAAGAAATGTGTGTTGTCTTGCTTGTCTCATGTCTTTACTGGGTTTATGTATCCTATATTTAATTTATTGTCACACGAAGCAGCAAGTTGTTAACTGATAGGGAGTAAAGTGTGCAAATTTTCAGATTTTTTTTTTTTTTTTAAATGAGGGAAGAGGCACCTCAGGACATCTTAATTTCCACTGTCCAGAATATAGTTTGATGGCATTCATTACAAAATATACGCGTTTAAATTCCACAGAGTGAAATGCAATGACGTGGGATAGAAGAATACTGTGTGAAGAGGTGTGGCACTGCACTTTGGCACACATACAACCAAATAACATGTTTTACATTTCCTCGAACACATGTGTTTTATGCATCAGGCTCTTCAGGAAGATGTGCTAGAAAATGAACATATTTTTGAAAATTCGATTTTTTTTTTATTATTATTTTGACATCCTATCTCAAACGCTCGAGGGAGTGGCGGGGTATTGCCCCGGTTCAGAAATATCGTAGATCTGGGACTGATGCGCAGAGCAGTCTGAGTTATAGTGGGGAAGTGGGTAGTCTCCACGTGAATACAAAACAGATGTGAATTATAATACATTCACATAATTACAGAAGGCTAAAATGTTTTGTTAGTTGCAGATTTTATTTTATTTCCACCTTTCTGACAGACGAGCATTAATTGCCTTGCAGAACACTGAAGTTTTTTTGTCGGTTTGCTAAAGAAACTTTCATTTTTTAATCTCTTCCGCTGAGGCAAACAATATATTCTAAATGAAGTGTTTAATTCCACACACTGTTCGCTGCATTACAAGTGCACATTTTTATCTTCTAGCACATATAGCATTATATCATAATAAAGAACCACACATGAGATAACACAGCACTGGTACTCCAAGAAAATTTACGTACATTGAAAAGCTTAATATCAGGTCATGGCCTACTTTACTGGGAATCTGGTCATACGAATGTGCACTTTAAATGTGCACATTTTAGTATGTGTCACGAAATTCCGATGCTCTTGGAGTATCCTCTGACGTCTTGTTTCTTTTATGACATAACGTAAGATCCTTTAATGTTTCACACGTACGAACACACGGCCTCCCTACATCATCGTAGCTGTGCAAGCACAGTGGTGCCTGTCATGTGGCGCTCTCTGGCAACTGCAGAAACAAACCTATTTCTAGCAGGTCACGGAAAAATATTTCGAATGGTGGTTTGAAAAGCGTTACCATCAAAGTAAATTTCCGTTTACACAAATTGAACTATGTGCAAGAATGTATGATGCATTTCTTAAATTACAGAGCGTTTGACTCTGATTTAAAAATCAACTCTTTGGTGACGAGCCTTTAGATGAATCACACATTTATGTCGTCATTAAAAATTTTACTGCCGCATTTGTGTGATATATCTTAAATTGTAATACGCGCATAAAAGAACAACATTATATGCGAAAGCTTAGCTTCTCTTGCAGCATATTAATCTTCTAGACCAATATTATATGTCAACGCTTTGCTTTTCATGTAGCAACACTATGTATATTAATTTAAACCATTAACTTATTCTGTTTGTGTGTTCACACTACTTAACAGTGATGTTGCTATTGGCTGACTACATCACGTATCCTAGGCTCTGAATACCCGCTGTCATCGGCTGGCGAGATCATGTGACGTGACCTACGACTGGCTTACAAAAGCGCATCGCTATCTTAATTTCAATGCTTTGGAAAGTAAATGGCAATGTTTGGTGGAATTCGCGTTTATACTTTCGTAATACAAAAAAGTGCAGCGTACCTGTTGCTGCACACCACAGATCTTTCCAAAACGTGTTTTTTTTCCCTGTGTTTAGTTTTCTAAAGCTCCGGGAAATTCTACACCCGTGTATAAAACAATAACCATTCAAAGGACTGATAACTTATACAGTTCTGAGAGAAAATATACTGTCAGTTAACAGAGAAAAATTATGTTTTCACCCGGGAGAAAGTGTATTTTTAACTGGGAAATCCGGGAGAAATCTGGGAATTTTTTTTCCTTCTCCACGTATACATCCTGTGTCCATTCTGTTCAACTACTCTTCCAAGTCCTTTGCTGTCTCTGACAGAATTACAATGTCATCGGCAAACCTCAAAGTTTTTATTTCTTCTCCATGGATTTTAATACCTGCTTTAACATCGGAGAGAGGCTACAACCCTGTCTCACTCCCTTCCCAACTGCTGCTTCCCTTTCATGCCCCTCGACTCTTATAACTGCCACCTGGTTTCTGTACAAATTGTAAATAGCTTTTTGCTCCCTGTATTTTACCCCTGCCACCTTCAGAATTTGAAAGAGAGTATTCCAGTCAACATTGTCCAAAGCTTTCTCTAAGTCTACAAATATTAGAGACGTAGGTTTGCCTTTCCTTAACCTATCTTGTAAGATAAGTTGTAGGATCAGTATTGCCTCACGCATTCCAATATTTCTATGGAATCCAAGCTGATCTTCCCTGAGGTCAGCTTCTACCAGTTTTTCCATTCATCTGTAAAGAATTCGTGTTAGTATTTTGCAGCCATGACTTGTTAAGCTGATAATTCGGTAATTTTCACATCTGTCAGCACCCGCTTTCTTTGGGATTGGAATTATTATATTCTTCTTGAAGTCTGAGGGTATTTTGCCTGTCTCATACATCTTGCTCACCAGATGGTAGAGTTTTGTCAGGACTGGCTCTCCCAAGGCTGTCAGTAGTTCTAATGGAATGTTGTCTACTCCCAGGGCCTTGTTTCGACTCAGGTCTTTCAGTGCTCTGTCAAATTCTTCACACAGTATCCTGTCACCCATTTAATCTTCATCTACATCCAGTTCCATTTCCATAATATTGTCCTCAAGTACATCGCCCTTGTATAGACCCTCTATATACTCCTTCCACCTTTGTGCTTTCCCTTTTTTGCTTAGAACCGGGTTTCCATCTGAGCTCTTGGTATTCATGCAAGTGGTTCTCCTTTCTCCAAAGGTCTCTTTAATTTTCCTGTAGGCAGTATCTATCTTACCCCTAGTGAGATAAGTCTACATCCTTACATTTGTCCTCTAGCCACGCCTGCTTAGCCATTTTGCACTTCCTGTTGATCTCATTTTTGAGACTTTTGTATTCCTTTTCGCCTGCTTCATTTACTGCATTTTTATATTTTCTCCTTTCGTCATATAAGTTCAATATTTCTTCTGTTACCCAAGGATTTCTACTAGCCCTCGTCTTTTTACCTGCTTGGTCCTCTGCTGCCTTCACTACTTCATCCCTCAGAGCTACCCATTCTTCTTCTACTGTATTTCTTTCCCCCATTCCTGTCAGTTGTTCCCTTATGCTCCCCTGAAACTCTGTACAATCTCTGGTTCTTTCAGTTTATCCAGGTCCCATCTCCTTAAATTCCCACCTTTTTGCAGTTTCTTCAGTTTTAATCTACAGTTCATAACCAATAGATTGTGGTCAGAGTCCACATCTGCCCCTGGAAGTGTCTTACAATTTAAAACCTGGTTCCTAAATCTCTGTCTTACCATTATATAATCTATCTGAAACCTTGTAGTATCTCCAGGATTCATCCATGTATACAACCTTCTTTAATGATTCTTGAACCAAGTGTTAGCTATGATTAAGTTATGCTCTCTGCAAAATTCTACCAGTCGGCTTCCTCTTTCATTTCTTACCCCCAGTCCATATTCACTACTATGTTTCCTTCTCTCCCTTTTCCTACTCTTAAATTCCAGTCACCCATGACTATTAAATTTTTGTCTCCCTTCACTAAGTGAATAATTTCTTTTATCTCATCATACATTTCGTCAATTTCTTCATCATCTGCAGAGCTAGTTGGCATATAAACTTGTACTACTGTAGTAGGCATGGGCTTCATGTCTATCTTGGCCACAATAATGTGTTCACTATGCTGTTTGTAGTAGCTTACCTGCATTCCTATTTTTTATTCATTATTAAACCCACTCCTGCATTACCCATATTTGATTTTGTATTTATAACCCTGTATTCACCTGACCAAAAGTCTTGTTCCTCCTGCCACCGAACTTCACTAATTCCCACTATATCTAACTTTAATCTATCTATTTCCCTTTTTAAATTTTCTAACCTACCTGCCCGATTAAGGGATCTGACTTTCCACGCTCCGATCCGTAGAACGCCAGTTTTCTTTCTCCTGATAACGACGTCCTCTTGAGTAGTCCCTGCCCGGAGATCCAAATGGGGGACTATTTTACCTCCAGAATATTTTACCCAAGAGGACACCATCATCATTTAACCATACAGTAAAGCTGCATGCCCTCGGGAAAAATTACAGCTGTAGTTTCCGCTTGCTTTCAGCTGTTCACAGTACCAGCACAGCAAGGCCGTTTTGGTTAGTGTTACAAGGCCAGATCAGTCGATCATCCAGACTGTTGCCCCTGCAACTACTGAAAAGGCCGCTGCCCCTCTTCAGGAACCACATGTTTGTCTGGCCTCTCAACAGATACTCTTCCGTTGTGGTTGCACCTATGGTACGGCCATCTGTATCGTTGAGGTACACAAGCCTCTCCACCAACGGCAAGGTCCATGGTTCATACTTTCATAATCTGATCAAATATCTGGTAGATATCACTGACTCCAGATGAACTACCTCTTGACTGAAGGGCTACTGACATTGCCATTTAGATCCACCAACCAACGAAACAATCAACCAACCATCCTAACAATGCAGCCACTGGAATGAATTTCTGTACAGTTACATAATGTTTGAGGTACTGATAGGATTTGGAATGGTGTGGGTGCTCCAAGGCTGATGAACGTTTAATAATAATAATTATTATTATGAATCTACCGCAGTTACTGTTTGTAGCCCTGAACTTCCCCGTACAACATGAAAATTCAGTAAAATTACTTTGTGAAGTGAAACATACTGTCACTTTGACCTGCCTACAACTACTTTCAATAAAAGAGTCTAATACAGCTTTGATAGTGATGTATGAATAGTCTTTATTCCCAAAAAAACAATTATCATAAATTCTACTCAAATGGAATGGGTACAAATTGTAATACATGTCACAATAAAAAATACCTTATGCCATGCACCTCACTGTGATCTGCAAATTACAGTGTAAAGATGAAAATTCAAAGGTAAATTTGCCATTTCTTTATCTGGATTCATGCATGTGTTTGTATGTGACTTACTCTTTCTTTTATTCACTCCACTGAGCAACTCAATTAGGCTACAGCCACATGTGCATGTTTTTCATGTGTATTTTTTTGATATTTCACAATAATATCATAGACCACTGTTTGTTGAATGGGGTGTGGTGTGAATAAGCTGGGGTGCATTTGATCTGCATTTCTTTCTCTGCATTTTTATGATCTGTCTATGGGAAGTGGCCTTCCAGGAAGAACAGCGGAAAAGGATGACAACTAATCTGTTACATATACAGCAGTGCTGTGCATCAACCATTGATTTACCTAAATTCTGTTCATATGTGTTTGTTATGTTAATTACATTTGTGCTAATTACTGTGTTTCATATAGTGTAACACATTTACTGAAATTAACACTCTCCAGACATGCCTGCACTATGTGTCTCCACAGATATGACAAGCCCTCTGTAGAAGTGTCAGTATAACTGTGGAACAGTCTGTGTGCAAATATTACTTATGACGTAGCTGCGTAGAGGGACTGGGAACTTGGGTGCTTGCTGTTCAGTTTGCAGACAGGCTATACCACCCTTGCATTATTGTCATTGTATCATCTTGTTGTACCATACAAACCAACAAAATGAGCATCTGGATAGTAAAGTAATGATTATGATAATGTAGGGACACCAATGGCTGTACAACACTCAGGGCAAGGAGTAATAAAACAGAGATAAAAAGAATCATGGCAAGCAATTTCAGCAGCCATTTGGGGAAGAAAGTGGGATGGAATGGATGACAAGCAGACACAGGTCTTGGTGGGCACTGACAGTAAATATTTTGTTAGTATTTATAAATAGTGTACACTGAAATATGCTCATGAATAAAATGTCAACAATCCAATTTTTAGACTAAAAACTACTTGTCATTTGAGGATATTAACATAATGAACTTACCATGGTGCAGGTCCTTGAGGGAATAGAAGTAAGCAGCATAATGATCTCTGATAGTTTTGTCACAGTTAGTTTCTTTTGTCTCATGCGCAGGAATACTTCCCATTATACATGTAAGTGTGTCATCAATATTATAGCTGTCATGTCGTCTCACAAAATTATGAAGTGTATTACATGCCTGTATAATAGCATCCACCACGTCAACATTAACATCAACTGGACAGTGTAAAAATTATCCATTTATTAGACGAAATGCCAAATACAGATTCTACATTATGCCATGCTTGTGACAGCCTGTAGTTAAAGACTTTTTGTTTATTAGTCAGGTTTTTTGCAGTATATGGTCTCATTAAGTTGTCACTCATTGCAAAATCCTCATCAACCACAAACATGTAAGGGCTTTTCAGTCCACATGGATCATTTGGAAGTGATGTTGCACCTGGCACATTCAAAGTCTGATTGTAAACTTTTTTACCTAATTCAGTTGCTTTAAATACAAACGCCCCTATGTCTATGAATCTGAAACAGTAATTGCTGTCTGCATGGTCATTAGTACAACATAAAAATACTTTTTGTAATTATAATATTTAAATAATTGTCACAACAAGGAAGAAGAATAGGCCAAATGTGGATATAACTTGTGGAGGGGAAAAACTACAAGTGGTAGAGAACTTCAAGTACCTGGGAAGCATGATTGAAAATAAGGGGGGAAACGCATTGGAAATAAATGAAAAGTGCAGAAAAGCAGGGCAGTTCTTCAAATGCGTTAGGGGGCTTATTTGGAGCAAGGAGGTGCCACAGAAATCCAAGGGAATTATATACCGAACCTACTTTGTCCCCATATTGGCATACGGAAGTGATACATGGGTAATGCACAAAAGCGACAAAAGTAGAATACAAGCTAGTGAAATGAAGTTCCAGAGGAGCAGGTTGAGTGTAACAAGACGAGACAGATTGCGAAATGTGTATGTGAGGGAAAGACTAAAGGAGGAACCAGTACAGGACAGGATAGAAAAATCAAGACTGCAGTGGTATGGACACATAAAGAGAATGGATGAGGGAAGAATTCCAAAGAGGATGTTTGATCTGCAACTGGAGGGGAAGAGGCCCAGGGGAAGACCAAGAGATAGATGGGTGAAGGGAGTGAAGGAATGTGTGACGAGAAGAGGAGAGAACTGGATGAAGGTGGAAGAGGGGGAATGGTGGAAAGACAGAACACGATGGAGAGGCTTGTGTTCCCGACAGATCCAGCCAGTGGCTGGAAACTGTCCAAGATGATGATGATGATGATGATGAATATTTATTGTCTGAACTTCATGGTTTTACATTTCCTATGTGTTTTCCATCTATGGAGCCCATACAGTGAGGAAAGTTTGCTGTCTTCTCATACTAGTCACTGGTATTCTTCCACTCTTCTGTGGTCAGTGGTTTCATATGTTACTCTTTTAGCTTCTGCCTTATGAATGTGGTTGTCTGTCTAATAATGCCAGAAATTGTAGATCTGCTGAGAAGAAACTCAAAATGTAAAGAACATGTTGAATTCCCCATCCCAAGACATCTGTAAAATTTTATTTAATCTATCAGGAATAGTTTATGAAAGTCCACGGATTTTCTTTTTATTTATATATTGCACATAATGCTTTTGAGGAGATTCTTCCCATTTTGAAGTGTGTTTCCTGTGCACTATGGCATTTATTTATGATGTTTTCCATGTGTGAGGTGTTGCATTGTTCTGTTGTCTTTACTGTAATGTATAAAACCACATGCAAATTTTAATTAATTATTGACATTTATGTAGAGTTATTGGCAGAACTCTATATAATGATCAATCATTAATTAAACATTTCTGAGAGGTAGAAAGAGAGAGAGAGAGAGAGAGAGAGAGAGAGAGAGAGAGAGAGAGAGCGTGCTCTTGTCAATATGGTATCAATATGGTACTTGGCATGTCAGTGTCAGTCATTGTACTGACCATAAGTATTATAGCCTAGTGAAGGATGGAAAATGTGCAGCTCACTGCATTTGATCACCACCAGATCATGTGTACCCAAATCATGAGGCACTTTATGTTCAAAGATGTGCAAACATGAGGCTTTTCATATGCCACAGTGTCAAGAACTGAACTGTTCAGCACTTTAAATGTGGGGAAAACAGCTACTGCCATATCAACTACCAATTTCAACAATGTCAGTACCAATTAACACTTCCCATGACTACTGCAAACCCAGCTGACCTTGGCTGCATCACCACATTGCCTACCTGGACCTACCTGACTGGTTTCCACCTCCAGTATTCTTCCTGCCCCAACCCAGTGCATTCCACACGCTTTGTCACCCAGCTAGCATTCACCGAGAGATAGATGTCTATCCATCAGCAATATCCTTGCACATGTGTGACATCTGAATGCACCACGCACCATGTCACACACCCATGTCCAATCTATGCCAGATCATTTCAGTGAGTTTCACCATACATTTAAAGATATGTACATCCATGTAACCCTTCTATTTGAGGCCTGGCTCTAGCAAGTATTGAGTAATGAGGGAAACTTTAGAGCTCCTCTAAGATTTAGAACTGATGCTGGAGACTTGCAACTAAAACATCACCCTGAGACCACTAGAGTGAACGCCACTTACATAAGTAAAACAACGTGTAACGAACTTAGTTCATGCTGTGAAACAGTGATGTTATCGAGAATACTAGAGGAAATCAAAGATTCTCGTTATTACAGCATAATCTTCAATGAGACTAGAGACATAGCGCACATCGTCCAACTGAGCTTAGCTGCAAGATACGTTGATGGTGACTGCAAATTACACGAAATATTTTTGGGTTTCGTTGACATCCATAAAGACAATGATTGTAGTGGAAACATTGATGATGGACCTCAGGAGAGTCAAGATGAGGAGCGTAGCATTACTGGTGAAATATTATGTTCTATGATTTTAAGGAGAATGGAAAGTCTTTCTCTGTCACTGGAAAACTGTGTGAGTATAGGCTGTGATGGTTGCTCAGTTTTGAAGAGTCACCTAAAACACTCGCTGCAGTCACATTGTCAAATGAGATGGGTTGAGCAACGTGATGCTGTTATTCAATTTGCAGCCAATCTCAGAACAGTTTGCAAAGTTCTTAAAGAAATACAGTGTTGGAGGGATAGAACAACGGCTACCAAAGCCGATATTCTCCTTTGAGCTCTCTCTAACTGCGAGTTTTTCTCTCTCTAACTGCGAGTTCTTTATCACTCTGTTTACACTGAGTGACATTATGAACATAACACATCCAGTAAGCAAAATCTTACAAGACCCTAGATTGGATGTCGCGATGGCAAAAGCAAAGTTAGATTCGACGCTCAAGGTGTATGATGGCATGAGAGCTAACATTGATAGCCACTTTGCTTGTATTGTTGAAGAGGTGAAGGCAGTTACAGACGAGTTACACGTGGAGATGAGTGTTCCTGGTCTTATAGGCAGACAAAGACACAGTGAAAACAGCGATCATAATGATGATGCTATGACATATTGGAAAAGAATTACTTTTATTCCAGCTGGACCATATTATGACTGACATGAGAGAATGTTTTGCTGAATAAAATATTTGACATTTAAAATTCAGCATTCTTTTGCCCTCACAGCTACTGAAACATGATGGTAATGACCTGGTACATAAATTGAATCAGTGCTTAACTGAACTACCATTCTTTGAAGAAGAATCACTCTTTGAGATTAAAAAGAGACTAATACAAGCAAATGAGTATAAACATCCTTAATGATCATGATTCTGTATGCAATCGTTGTCTGTTTGTCGTAGATCTGACTAACCTACTTTGCAGACACTGCACAAAATATTTGCTTGTCTACCTGCATCTACTGTTGCAGTTGAAAGAAGTTTTTCAACATTGTGTCATACAAAGACATGGCTGAGGTCAACAATGAAGGAGGATCGACTTAATGACTTAGCTCTGTTGAACACTCACCCTGACATTGATTGTCCTATTGACGATGGAATTAACCAATTTTCCAGTAGGAATAGGTGCATAGAATTCATCATTTAAGGAAGAGAACCACAATTGTAACTTTTTATGTCATAAGATGGTCTTGTCTTCTATATGTGTATAATCAGTTTAAATTAAACTTAAATTAAACTTTCTACCCCCATGAACCACGGACCTTGCCGTCGGTGGGGAGGCTTGCATGCCTCAGCGGTACAGATGGCCGTACCGCAGGTGCAACCACAACAGAGGGGTATCTGTTGAGAGGCCAGACAAACATGTGGTTCCTGAAGAGGGGCAGCAGCCTTTTCAGTAGTTGCAGGGGCAACAGTCTAGATGATTGACTGATCTGGCCGTGCAACACTAACCAAAACGGCCTTGCTGTGCTGGTACTGTGAACGGCTGAAAGCAAGGGGAAATTACAGCCGTAATTTTTCCCAAGGGCATGCACCTTTACTGTATGGTTAAATGATGATGGCGTCTTCTTGGGTAAAATATTCTGGAGGTAAAATAGTCCCCCATTCGGATCTCCGGGTGGGGACTACTCAAGAGGACGTCGTTATCAGGAGAAAGAAAACTGGCGTTCTATGGAATGTCAGATCCCTTAATGGGGCAGGTAGGTTAGAAAATTTAAAAAGGGAAATGGATAGGTTAAAGTTAGATATAGTGGGAATTAGTGAAGTTTGGTGGCAGAAGGAACAAGACTTTTGGTCAGGTGAATACATGGTTATAAATACAAAATCAAATAGGGGTAATGCAGGAGTAGGTTTAATAATGAATAAAGAAATAGAAGTGCGGGTAAGCTACTACCAACAGCATAGTAATATTGTAGCCAAGATAGACACGAAGCCCATGCCTACTACAGTAGTACAAGTTTATATGCCAACTAGCTCTGCAGATGATGAAGAAATTGATGAAATGTATGATGAGATAAAAGAAATTATTCAGGTAGTGAAGGGAGATGAAAATTTAATAGTCATGGGTGACTGGAATTTAAGAGTAGGAAAAGGGAGAGAAAAACATAGTAGGTGAATATGGATTGTGGGTAAGAAATGAAAGAGGAAGCCGACTGGTAGAATTTTGCAGAGAGCATAACTTAATCATAGCTAACACTTAGTTCAAGAATCATGAATGAAGGTTGTATACATGGGTGAATCCTGGAGATACTACAAGGTTTCAGATAGATTATATAATACAAAATTGTTAAGGCTTTTGTGGCCACTTGTTGACAAACTGCCTTTTGGCTTCTGTCTCGGGTTCTTCGGCCGACGTTCATCTAATGACGCTTCTGACGTTTCGCCAGCACAAGTGGCTGGCATTGTCAAAGCTTCACCCTCCATTGCCGGTGGTGAACTGAAGCCGAGCTCACGCCCGCAGACTATATGCACCTGGTGCGCCAACATACGAGGGCTTCTCCGCAGTCATTTCCGGTATGGTTCTCCTCTTGCTACATGCGACTGTCGTTCGCTGCAGTACGGGAAGCCAGGATCCGTTTGCCTTAAGGCTTTCCTCTTTCTTGTTCAAACTATTCGCGTGTTTTTGTATTTCTACAGCTTCTCTGAACAAGCATGTGTGATAGTGCTTGTCTACAGCCAGAACTTCCATGTCGGCGAATTTTATTACGTGGTCGGTCTCATTCAGTGCGTGCTCTGCCACGGCCGATTTCTCCACCCGCCTCAACCTGCAATGTCGCTTATGCTCTTTGATCCTGGTGTTAATGGATCGTCCAGTCATTCCGACATAAACTTTTTCGCATGTGTATGGTATACGGTATATTCCCGACATTGCAAGTGGTTCTCTTTTCTCCTTCGCCGATCTAAGACAGGTTTGAAAATCGTCGTTACACCATGTTTGCACAATGTACGGCCGATTCTGTCCATCATTCTGGGAATGTATGGCAGAAAGGCCGTACCCGACATTTCTTTTTCTGGTTCCTTACTTCGCCGAGTGTTTGGCTCTGTTACACTTCTAATATAATTTGTGGAGTACCCATTGCTCGTCAGGACAGTTTCCAGGTGTTGCATTTCTCGTTTGAGGTGTTGCGGCTCACATATTCGTCCTGCACAAACTATCAAACCACCATCCAAGCCAGAAAAGAGGCATGATTAGTACGCTCGCAATGAGAGCAGGACGAATATGTGAGCCGCAACACCTCAAACGAGAAATGCAACACCTGGAAACTGTCCTGAGGAGCAATGGGTACTCCACAAATTATATTAGAAGTGTAACAGAGCCAAACACTCGGCGAAGTAAGGAACCAGAAAAAGAAATGTCGGGTAAGGCCTTTCTGCCATACATTCCCAGAGTGATGGACAGAATCGGCCGTACATTGTGCAAACTTGGCGTAAAGACGATTTTCAAACCGACAACGAAGATCAAAGAGTGTTTTAGATCGGCGAAGGAGAAAAGAGACCCACTTGCAATGTCAGGAATATACCGTATACCATACACTTGGGGAAAAGTTTATGTCGGAATGACTGGACGATCCATTAACACCAGGATCAAAGAGCATAAGCGACATTGCAGGTTGGGGCAGGTGGAGAAATCGGCCGTGGCAGAGCATGCACTGAATGACACCGACCACGTAATAAAATTCGCCGACATGGAAGTTCTGGCTGTAGACAAGCACTATCACATGCGCTTGTTCAGAGAAGCTGTAGAAATACAAAAACACGCAAATAGTTTGAACAAGAAAGAGGAAAGCCTTAAGGTAAACGGATCCTGGCTTCCCGTACTGCAGCGAACGACCATCGCATGTAGCAAGAGGAGAACCACACCGGAAATGACCGCGGAGAAGCCCTCGGACGTTGGCGCACCAGGTACATATAGTCTGCGCCAACGAGCTCGGCTCCAGTTCACCAACGGCAATGGAGGGTGAAGCTTTGACAATGCCAGCCACTCGTGCTGGCGAAACGTCAGAAAAATCATTAGATGAACGTCGGCTGAAGAACCCGAGACAGAAGCCAAAAGGCAGTTTGTCAACAAGTGGCGACAAAAGCCTTAACAATTTTGTATTATGCCTCTACGGGGTGGAGATTTGCAGATTGTACCGATGCCTTGACCAACGATGGAAGAAGAAAGCACGACTGATGTCCTCTCTTGCCTTTCTGTCACGGTGCCGAGATGAATGTGCTACATCGAAGTTCTTGAGATGTAAGCGCCTATTCACCACCGCCCAAGCACATCGTATCTACGACAGAAAGGAACGAGCTTTTCTTCGTGAACGAATACATACAACACGGAGAGATTTGGCAAGAACGGATCAGGAACTTCTGGACATTTTCTATCAACTAAGTAGCAGAATGCATCGAGACGACTGGGACAAGATCGACAGCATCACTCACAGGAGCATGCAGAACGAACTCGAATGCTGCACCGAGCGGCAGAAGAAAAAGTTTGAAAGATGCCGGAAGCAGACCGACAAGACGATTCCCGACATGTCACACACAGTGGTCAACCTCACTGAATGACAATTGACCGAAGAGGAAGTGTCTGTTCTTCAAAAAGGAGGGAATTTTGCTATCATCCCGAGAACTATACCTATGGAGGACATCATTGCCAACACCGAAGCAGCCATTCGGACCCTTCCTTGTGAAAGGGCAGAGGAAATACGCACTGAAACAGCCAGGATACTGCGCCGAGCAAAACTACCAGCTTGCAACCTGAAGAAAGAAGAGGTAGAAGCCATTAAGAATCTCAACGCCGACAAGAGTATATTGGTACTGCCTGACGATAAGGGGAATGTGACCGTCGTAATGAAGACCGAAGATTATGAGCAAAAGATCCGAGACCTATTAGATCCAACGACGTACCGAAAACTAAGCGCAGATCCGACGCAGCGTATCACATGGAATACGAATCGATTAATCAAGGCGTCTTCTCTGCCGGCGGACATACAGAGAAACCTGCGCAACACAGAAGCCCTACCACCTCGGCTGTATGGATTACCCAAGATTCATAAGAACAACGTTCCACTGAGATCGATCGTTTAGCACTCCTGGCTCACCGACATATAAATTGGCAAAACACTTGGCCTCTCTGCTCCAGCCACATATGGGGAAGATCGACACTTACATTACGGACTCAGGACATTTCATTGAGAGGCTGAAGAAACTGAAACTTGCACCAAATGACATCCTGGTCAGCTTTGATGTTGTTTCGTTATTTACGAAAGTGCCACTCAGTGACGCTCTCGAGCACATCAGTTCCATTTCCCCGCAAGACATCAGAAATCGCTTCCATGCATGTCTCACCACGAGCTATTTCACATGGAATGGCGATTTCTTCGAGCAGCTGGAAGGCGTCGCCATGGGTAGTCCTCTCATTCCAGTGGTGGCCAACTTCCTTCATGAAACAATTCGAAGCACAGGCACTGGACTTGGCAACTTGCAAACCTAAGGTGTGGTACAGGTACATCAATGATACTTTCATGGTGTGGAGCCATGGTGAAGAACAGCTCGGTGACTTCCTAAGACACTTGAACAGCCTCCATGCCAACATAACATTTACCATGGAAGTAGAAAAGGACAAAAAACTACCATTTCTAGATGTGCTGGTCACAAGGGACGGCGAGAAACCTGGGACACAGCGTGTATCGAAAACTGACACACACGGACCGATACCTGCACAAACTATCAAACTACCACCCGAGCCAGAAAAGAGGCATGATTAGTACGCTCGTAACAAGAGCAGGACAGATATGTGAGCCACAACACCTCAAACGAGAAATGCAACACCTGGAAACTGTCCTGAGGAGCAATGGGTACTCCACAAATTATATTAGAAGTGTAACAGAGCCAAACACTCGGCGAAATAAGGAAACAGAAAAAGAAATGTCGGGTAAGGCCTTTCTGCCATACATTTCCAGAGTGACGGACAGAATCGGCCGTACATTGTGCAGACATGGCGTAAAGACGATTTTCAAACCGACAAGGAAGATCAAAGAGTGTCTTAGACCGGCGAAGGAGAAAAGAGACCCACTTGCAATGTCGGGAATATACCGTATACCATACACTTGGGGAAAAGTTTATGTCGGAATGACTGGACGATCCATTAACACCAGGATCAAAGAGCATAAGCGACATTGCAGGTTGAGGCAGGTGGAGAAATCGGCCGTGGCAGAGCACGCACTGAATGAGACCGACCAAATAGTAAAATTCGCCGACACGGAAGTTCTGGCTGTAGAGAAGCACTATCACACGCGCTTGTTCAGAGAAGCTGTAGAAATACAAAAACACGCAAATAGTTTGAACAAGAAAGAGGAAAACCTTAAGGTAAATGGATCCTGGCTTCCCGCACTGCAGCGAACGACCGTCGCATGTAGCAAGAGGAGAACCGCACCAGAAATGGCCGCGGAGAAGCCGTTGGATGTTGGCGCGCCAGGTACATATAGTCTGTGGCTGCGAGCTCAGCTCCAGTTCACCACTGGCAATGGAGGGTGAAGCTTTGACAATGCCAGCCACTCGTGCTGGCGAAACGTCAGAAAAATCATTAGATGAACATCGGCCGAAGAACACGAGACAGAAGCCAAAAAGGCAGTTTGTCAGATTATATAATGGTAAGACAGAGAATTAGGAACCAGGTTTTAAATTGTAAGACACTTCCAGAGTAGATGTGGACTCTGACCACAATCTATGGGTTATGAACTGTAGATTAAAACTGAAGAAACTGCAAAAAGGTGGGAACGTAAGGAGATGGGACCTGGATAAACTGACCAAACCAGAGGTTGTACAGAGTTTCAGAGAGAGCATAAGGGAACAACTGACACGAATGGGGGAAAGAAATACAGTAGAAGAAGAATGGGTAGCTCTGAGAGATGAACTAGTGAAGGCAGCAGAGGATAAAGTAGGTAAAAAGATGAGGGCTAGTAGAAATCCTTGGGTAACAGAAGAAATATTGAATTTAATTGATGAAAGGAGAAAATATAAAAATGCAGTAAATGAAGCAGGCAAAAAGGAATACAAACGTCTCAAAAATGAGATCGACAGGTAGTGCAAAATGGCTAAGCAGGGATGGCTAGAGGACTAATGTAAGGATGTAGAGGCTTGTCTCACTAGGGGGAAGATAGATACTGCCTACAGGAAAATTAAAGAGACCTTTGGAGAAATGAGAGCCACTTGTATGAATATCAAGAGTTCAGATGGAAACCCAGTTCTAAGCAAAGAAGGGAAAGCAGAAAGGTGGAAGGAGTATATAGAGGGTCTATACAAGGCTGATGTACTTGAGGACGATATTATGGAAATGGAAGAGGATGTAGATGAAGATGAAATGGAAGATACGATACTGCGTGAAGAGTTTGACAGAGCACTGAAAGACCTGAGTCGAAACAAGGGCCCGGGAGTAGACAACATTCCATTGGAACTACTGACGGCCTTGGGAGAGCCAGTCCTCACAAAACTCTACCATCTGGTGAGCAAGATGTACGAGACAGGTGAAATACCCTCAGACTTCAAGAAGAATATAATAATTCCAATCCCAAAGAAAGCAGGTGTTGACAGATGTGAAAATTACCGAACTATCAGTTTAATAAGTCACAGCTGCAAAATACTAACACGATTTCTTTACAGACAAATGGAAAAACTGGTAGAAGCCGACATCGGGGGAGATCAGTTTGGATTCCGCAGAAATGTTGGAACACGTGAGGCAATACTGACCCTACGACTTTTCTTAGAAAATAGATTAAGGAAAGGCAAACCTACATTACTAGCATTTGTAGACTTAGAGAAAGCTTTTGACAATGTTGACTGGAATACTCGCTTTCAAATTCTAAAGGTGGCAGGGGATAAAATACAGGGAGCGAAAGGCTATGTACAATTTGTACAGAAACCAGATGGCAGTTATAAGAACCGAGAGGCATGAAAGAGAAGCAGTGGTGGGGAAGGGAGTGAGACAGGGCTGTAGCCTATCCCCAATGTTATTCAATCTGTATATTGAGCAAGCAGTGAAGGAAACAAAAGAAAAATTCGGAGTAGGTATTAAAATCCATGGAGAAGTAATAAAAACTTTGAGGTTCGCCGATGACATTGTAATTCTGTCAGAGACAGCAAAGGACTTGGAAGAGCAGTTGAACGGAATGGATAGTGTCTTGAAAGGAGGATATAAGATGAGCATCAACAAAAGCAAAACGAGGATAATGGAATGTAGTCAAATTAAGTCAGGTGATGCTGAGGGAATTAGATTAGGAAATGAGACACTTAAAGTAGTAAAGGAGTTTTGCTATTCGGGGAGCAAAATAACTGATGATGGTGGAAGTAGAGAGGATATAAAATGTAGACTGGCAATGCGAAGGAAAGTGTTTCTGAAGAAGAGAAATTTGTAACATCGAGTATAGACTTAAGTGTCAGGAAGTCGTTTCTGAAAGTATTTGTATAGTGTGTAGCCATGTATGGAAGTGAAACATGGACGATAAATAGTTTAGACAAGAAGAGAATAGAAGCTTTCGAAATGTGGTGCTACAGAAGAATGCTGAAGATTAGATGGGTAGATGACATAACTAATGAGGAGGTGTTGAATAGGACTGGGGAGAAGAGAAGTTTGTGGCACAACTTGACTAGAAGAAGGGATCGGTTGGAAGGACATGTTCTGAGGCATCAAGGGATCACCAATTTAGTATTGGAGGACAACGTGGAGGGTAAAAATCGTAGAGGGACACCAAGAGATGAATACACTAAGCAGATTCAGAAGGATGTAGGTTGCAGTAGGTACTGGGAGATGAAGAAGCTTGCACAGGATAGAGTAGCATGGAGAGCTGCATCAAACCAGTCTCAGGACTGAAGACCACAACAACAACAACAACAACATGTTTTCTGTTACCACCATTCTTATGCTGCTAAGCATGAGTATTGCACTACTGTTCTAATGCACACTAGTCCAATATTTTTCCAATGTATGAGTGCCATCTCAACTGTTCAGTCCCTGTGGACTTCTGCAAATAACCTGATCCCACTCTAGACCACCCAGATATGAAAATCCTACCATTCAGGAGTTAGAACAGATCATTACATAAACTTTCATGTTCTCATTTGCTACCTCCTGCTGTCTGTAATAGAATATAGGTGAAACAGTTATAGGCAGGTATAGTTAATAAATTACACAGACAATATGAGCTTCTAGGTTAAACACACACTCCAAAATCAGTACTTACCAATGACTGAAAGATTGGTAAAAGTGCTTAAACTCATGCAGCCATTATACAGTAGCAACACCAATAGCTGAGTGGTCAGCATGACAGAATGTCAATCCTAAGGAGCATGACAGAATGTCAATCCTAAGGGCCCGGGTTTGGAGATTTTCTCTGCTCAGGGACTGGGTGTTGTGTTGTCCTAATCATCATCATCTCTTCCCCATCAACGTGCAAGTTGCTGAAGTGGCATCAAATTGAAAGACTTGCACCCACTGATCTGTCTACCCGATGGGAGGCCCTAGTCACACGACAACAACTCCAAACTGGCATGTAAGAATTTAAATTACACCTTCCACTCATACTGAAGGATTTTAAAAATCCTTCGACTAAGTGCCACTCATCTGACAAAGGCACTTCCCTAAGGCCTTCCAGTTACAAAATGCCCACATCGTGCTTGCAGGTACCTGTGAAACCTTCTCTCCTCTCTCCAGAAGTGTCACACATTCCAACTGCCAACTACATTTCAAACATTCACCAGAGGACTGCATTCCACACATTTACTTAAGGTAAGGCTTAGAGGCTGTAGCACCACAAGCACATTTTCACTATTGAGCCCACATGTTTACTCCCTTATAAAACCTGATGTAATTACTTTTGCTGTTTATTACTCTGGCACAGAAAGGAGCTAATTAGACAGCCATAAAAATAGCTTTATCATCTCCCCAGATATTTAAAGCCACTGAGAAGCAACAACACATTTGAAATGCAAACTGAAACACTTTCTGAATTAAAATTCTTTCAGAGTATGGTAAAAAAAAACATTTTTTAACCATTTTTGTAGGATGTAACTAATAAATTAAACTTAGATTAAGTTAATTTAGCTATAAATAGATGTTTCTGATATAAATGTTCAGCATTTAGCCACTTGTTCACTCAGTAAGTTAAGTAATTTATATTAGTCATGTAGGAAACGTGACTCTACTCTTTAATTTTTAGGAAGAAGCTCTCAACAACTGATCTAAACTTTCTGATTATGTGATCAGATTCCTTTAAGAAATAGATCAATTTTTGACTCTGTTTTTATGACTGACTTTTGTTTCCAGGTTTTCAAATGAGCTAGTGTATGTGGGACTGAGTTATTATGGTCCATCTCTTGGAAGTAATGAGTACACAAGCTTCCTCTTGTCATCGCTGGTTGAGATACCCAGCTATTTGGCGTGCTGGGTTGTTATGGATCACTGGGGCCGCAGGTGGCCATTGTGCATCAGCATGATTGTTAGTGGAGTGAGTTGCATTGTTACAGTGCTCCTGCCCACAGGTTAGCATTTATCTAATAAACAAATTATTTATAATTAATTATCTTCAACAATTTTTTTGAGTTTTAGATACTAAATGGATATATTGTTGAGTTTCACAGTCATTTGAAGAACCGCAAAATCCAAGCACAAGGGGCTAAGTGCAGCTGATGAAATTGCCTACTTTTAAAAGTTTTTCTTTGTTTTACCATTTTAAAATATATTTCTCGGTGCCCACATGATTAGCTTTTTGTATTCTTCTGTAGAATATCCACAGGTCTGAGCTAGCAGTTTCCATTGGTAATGAGAGTCATGGTCAAAGGTACATGAACTGCCTTCAGCCTGGGATGTTCATTGCTGTATCTGACAGATCAGAAATTATTGACTTGCTTATCTGGAGTATATCTCTCCTCTCGATATCTTCTTTCTTCATTTAGTGGATTTTGACTCCTGTGCAACATGATCTTTGCTTGAGATGAAATTGTGCTTATCTATTTCCTATACACTACCAAATAACAGAAGTCACTCTTTGAAGATGTACATATATTCTTACAAGCCATACCGTCTCAGAACATGCCATCTAACAATTTTTGCTTTATAGATTTGTCAATCACATCAAGTATCACAAATTAACAATGTTATGAAAAGGGTAGACTACTCACCATAAAGAAGACACTCTGAGTTGCAGACAGACACAACAAAAAGGCTTACACACTGAGCTTTCGGCCAAAACCTTTTTCAGGTAAGAAAGGAAAACACACACATTCACACAAGCAGGCACAACTCATGCACACATGACCACTATCTCCAGCCACCTTCCCTACTTCAGTCTTTGCATGCTCATTCCATTTTGTATTGTTTTGCAGTGTGATGCCTGAGTATTTAAATGACGGACTGTGTCAAGCAGCACTACTAATGCTGTATTTGAATATTTTCCCTACTCATTTGAATTACATAAACTGTTGAATGGAATGAACAGAATAGGGACTGAGGGGAGAGATGGCATTATTTGAATAAATTTGTATCTAGATAATTATTTGAACAATTAGGTCATTCAAAAAAAATTATTTGTGGATAAAAGGACTATTCCTTTCTGTGAACACAAATAATTATTTGATATTTATTTTTCGTAACTTAAGTAAAGAATGCCGTAGAATACAACTCATCTTCTTTGGTTACTACATGATTAGAACTTTGCCTATATAACCGACATTTTTTTGTGTGGCTCAGTACAGTTTCTGTTTGATAAAGTCTTTATTAATGCACTTTACAGGAGAGTGCCTTGGTGCTTCAGTGGGTTAAATAGAAAAGGAAAAAGTGTGTAGATTCCAGAGTATGAAGCCAAAGGTTTGGAGTTTGAGCCCTGTTGATCCTAGGATTTTTCCTATCATTTCATGCTTCTTTTACCTCAGACAATGAAAAAATGACAATTTGAACCATGCTTCAGATTACATATTAAAGTATAGATCTCTCTATGGGCTGTGGTAGACAACCTCCAAGAAGCCAATGCACTGCATCCCCACCTCTAACAACATGAGGAAGCATTCTGTGTAATTAGGCAGAGATGAGAGTGCTGCCTGTAGAGATGTGAATGAGCAGTACCTTCCTCAGTTGTGTCAAGATTGCTAATGCTGTTGGGTATGGGTGTCTTCATGATATAATAGTACAGTTCTCTTGTTTTTGTACTGCTAAAAAATTAGTGAACAAAGTAAGGGCTCTGTGGTTGGTAATGACCAACATGAATAGATATTAAATCTAAAGTCTCTTAAAATGGCATAAGCCAAAGGGCACCGCAAAATTACACAAAAATATAATGATTTGTGGAATGATGTATGTCCGAAATGATCAGAAATAATGGAAAGTGTTCTAGGACTAACTCTTGAGTGAGCTTCATGTTACAAGATGGAGTAGTTTTCTGATCCAACATACATCAATACAGTCAACAGTTTTTGGATTGAAAAATTTCTTAAGTGTCACTGAGTTTGAGTACATAAACGAGCTCATAATATTGCAGTGCACTGGCCAACTTTTTATCAAATCAATGTCAACAGACAATTTGAAGACTTTTTTCACCTTTATACACCAAATACAGAAAATAGAGCTAATGTAGCACAGATTTTCCCATGATTTAAATACACATAGTTCACCTGTACTGCTGCTCATGATGAAGGGTGGACTCAGGTTCATAATGAAATACAGATTTATGATAGCCAAAGAAGTGCTGAAGACATCAGATGGTGAGTTTGGAATGAAGTTGTGGGAGAATAAGAGAATTTATTTTTTGATTTTGAATGGGCTTTGGAGGTGAAGCTGATGTGAAATCACTACGAAATCGTTTGTCAAAAGCTATGGTGGAATTGATTACTTCTGAATTTTTTGCTTAAGTACACTACTGGTCATTAAAATTGCTACACCACACCATGAAGATGACGTGCTACAGACACGAAATTTAACCAACAGGAAGAAGATGCTGTGATATGCAAATGATTAGCTTTTCAGAGCATTCACACAAAGTTGGCACTGGTAGTGACACCTACAACATGCTGACATACATAAACAGCAGTTGACCAGCGTTGCCTAGTGAAATGTTGTTGTGATGCCTTGTGTAAGGAGGAGATATGCGTACCATCACGTTTCAGACTTTGATAAAGGTCAGATTGTAGCCTATCGCAATTGCGGTTTATCGTATCGCGACATTGCTGCTCGCGTTGGTCGAGATCCAATGACTGTTAGCAGAATATGGTATCGGTCGGTTCAGGAGGATAATACACAATGCCGTGCTGGATCCCAATGGCCTTGTATCACTAGCAGTGGAGATGACAGGCATCTTATCCACATGGCTGTAACGGATCGTGCAGCCACGTCTCGATCCCTGAGTCAACAGATGCGGACGTTTGCAAGACAACAACCATCTGCAAGAACAGTTCAATGACATTTGCAGCAGCATGGACTATCAGCTCAGAGACCATGGCTGCAGTTACCCTTGACACTGCACCACAGACAGGAGCGCCTGCGATGGCGTACTCAACTACAAACCTGGGTGCACGAATGGCAAAATGTCATTTTTTTGCATGAATCCAGGTTCTGTTTACCGTATCATAATGGTCACATCCGTGTTCGGCGACATTGTAGTGAACGCACATTGGAAGCATGTATTCGTCATCACCATATTGGCGTATCACCCGGCATGATGGTATGGGGTGCCATTGGTTACACATCTTGGTCACCTCTTGTTCGCATTGAGGGCACTCTGAACAGTGGACTTAACATTTCAGATGTGTTACGACCCGTGGCTCTACCCTTTACTCGATCCCTGCGAAACCCTACATTTCAGCAGGATAATGCACGACTGCATGTTGCAGGTCCTGTACGGGCCTTTCTGGATACAGAAAATGTTTGACTGCTGCCCTGGCCAGCACATTCTCCAGATCTCTCACCAACTGAAAACGTCTGGTCAATGGTGGCCGAGCAACTGGCTTGTCACAATATGCCAGTCACTACTCTTGATGAACTGTGGTATCGTGTTGAAGCTGCATGGGCAGCTGTACCTGTACAAGCCATCCAAGCTCTGTTTGACTCAATGCCCAGGCGTATCAAGGTTGTTATTATGGCCAGAGGTGGTTGTTCTGGGTACTGATTTCTCAGGATCTATGCACCCAAATTGCGTGAAAATGTAATCACATGTCAGTTCTAGTATAATATATTTGCCCAATGAATACCCGTTTATCATCTGCATTTCTTCTTGATGTAGCAATTTTGATGGGCAGTAGGGTAGATCATGATTTGAAAGTCTTACATCATTATTCTGAAATAAGCGCAATTTTCAGAACATGTAACACATTGCTAAGTTCTGATGTGTAGAACATATTTTTTTAGTAAACTGTACTGGAAAATCTTTCAATATCAAATAAATTTTCTGCTGAGACAGTCAGAAAAAAGATGGAAATATTTTGAACACAAAGCAACAGAAAGTACATTTGTTTTATAAATGACAAAGAACTTGAGCTATCAATGTGTTTGGATTTTAAAGTTAATTATTGTTCACAACACTTTTTACTCGCACTTATAAACAAATTAATTTGAATAAATAACTTGATTTGTTATTTATGAATAACAAATAATAATTTTTATCTTTATTCATTGTTTGCCATTCTAATAAATTCTGCCCAAGTCTGATTGAGAGTGAACTGAAGAAAGATGAAAGTAATGAGGAGTAACGGAAATGAGATTAGTCAGAAATTGAAGGAAATGAGATAAGTCAAAAACTGAACATCAAAATTGGTGAGCAAGATGTAGATGAAGTGAAGGAATTCTGCTACCTTGGAAGCAAAATGATGCGTGACAGATGAAATGAGGAGGACATAAAAAGCAAACTAGAAAAGATGAAGAGAGAATTCTTGGACAAAAGAAGTCTACTAGTATCAAACATTGGCCTTAATTTGAGGAAGAAAATTTTGAGATTGTATGTTTAGAGCACAGCATTGTAGGGAAGTGAATCATGGACCATGAGAAAATCAGAAAAGAAGAGAATTGAAGGGATGAAATGTGGTGCTATAGAAGGATGTTGAAAATTAAATGAACTGAGAAGATAAAAAATGAGGATGTTCTGTGCAGAATCAGCAAGGAAAGGAACAAATGGAGAACACTGACAAGATGAAGGGACAGGGTGATAGGGCATACGTTAAGACATCATGTAATAACTTCCATGGTTCTAAAGCAGGGTGTATACGTTGCCAAGGAAAAAAAATTCCCTGATTTTTCCTGGTTAAAAACACACTTTCTCCCAGATGAAAATACACCTTTTCCATGATAAGTGACAGTATACTCTTCCTCGTAACTGTAAAACTTATCAATCCATTGAATTGTCATGGTTTTATACTTCAGTGTAGATTTTACCGGCACTTTAGAAATCAAAACTCAGGGGAAAAAAACATGTTTGGACAGATGTCTGATGTGCAACAACATCTACACTGCATGTTTTTGTATTACAAAAGTATAAATTTGAATTCCACTACACACCGCATGTTAGTCTCCGAGGCATTGAAATCGAAATTGTGATGCACTTTTGTCATCCTGTCACAGCTCATGTCACGTGATCTTGCCATCTGATAACAACGGATATTCAGAGCATAGGACATGTGATTTAGTCAGCCAATAGCAACATCACTGTTAAATAGTGTGAACACACAAATAGGAAAAGTTAATGGTTTAAATTAATATACACAGTGTTGCCACAAGAAAAGAAAAAAAGCTTTCACATATAATACTGGTCTCAAAGATTAATAAGCTGCAAGAGAAGCTAAGCTTTCAAATGTAATGTTGATGTTTTTTGCACATATTACACTTTAAGACACATCACACACACATGCCAGTAAAATTTTTAATGACGATATAAATGTCTGATCTTCTGGGTTTGAAATTATTCTACACTCCTGGAAATTGAAATAAGAACACCGTGAATTCATTGTCCCAGGAAGGGGAAACTTTATTGACACATTCCTGGAGTCAGATACATCACATGATCACACTGACAGAACCACAGGCACATAGACACAGGCAACAGAGCATGCACAATGTCGGCACTAGTACAGTGTATATCCACCTTTCGCAGCAATGCAGGCTGCTATTCTCCCATGGAGACGATCGTAGAGATGATGGATGTAGTCCTGTGGAACGGCTTGCCATGCCATTTCCACCTGGCGCCTCAGTTGGACCAGCGTTCGTGCTGGACGTGCAAACCGCGTGAGACGACGCTTCATCCAGTCCCAAACATGCTCAATGGGGGACAGATCCAGAGATCTTGCTGGCCAGGGTAGTTGACTTACACCTTCTAGAACACGTTGGGTGGCACGGGATACATGCGGACGTGCATTGTCCTGTTGGAACAGCAAGTTCCCTTGCCGGTCTAGGAATGGTAGAACGATGGGTTCGATGACGGTTTGGATGTACCGTGCACTATTCAGTGTCCCCTCGACGATCACCAGTGGTGTACGGCCAGTGTAGGAGATCGCTCCCCACACCATGATGCCGGGTGTTGGCCATGTGTGCCTCGGTTGTATGCAGTCCTGATTGTGGCGCTCACCTGCACGGCACCAAACACGCATACGACCATCATTGGCACCAAGGCAGAAGCGACTCTCATCGCTGAAGACGACACGTCTCCATTCGTCCCTCCATTCACGCCTGTCGCGACACCACTGGAGGCGGGCTGCACGATGTTGGGGTGTGAGCGGAAGACGGCCTAACGGTGTGTGGGACCGTAGCTCAGCTTCATGGAGACGGTTGCGAATGGTCCTCGCCGATACCCCAGGAGCAACAGTGTCCCTAATTTGCTGGGAAGTGGCGGTGCGGTCCCCTACGGCACGCATAGGATCCTACGGTCTTGGCGTGCATCCGTGCGTCGCTGCGGTCCGGTCCCAGGTCGACGGGCACGTGCACCTTCCGCCGACCACTGGCGACAACATCGATGTACTGTGGAGACCTCACGCCCCACGTGTTGAGCAATTCGGCGGTACGTCCACCCGGCCTCCCGCATGCCCACTATACGCCCTCGCTCAAAGTCCGTCAACTGCACATACGGTTCATGTCCACGCTGTCGCGGCATGCTACCAGTGTTAAAGACTGCGATGGAGCTCCGTATGCCACGGCAAACTGGCTGACACTGACGGCGGCGGTGCACAAATGCTGCGCAGCTAGCGCCATTCAACGGCCAACACCGCGGTTCCTGGTGTGTCCGCAGTGCCGTGCGTGTGATCATTGCTTGTACAGCCCTCTCGCAGTGTCCGGAGCAAGTATGGTGGGTCTGACACACTGGTGTCAATGTGTTCTTTTTTCCATTTCCAGGAGTGTAAATGGTCATCCTCAAAGAGTTGATTTTTAAATGAGAGTCAAATGCTCTGTGATTTAAGAAATTCATCATACATTCTCGCACGTAGTTCATCTTGAGTAAAAGGAAATTTACTTTGAAAGTAACGCTTTTCAAACAGCCATTATTTTCCGACTTGTTAGAAATAGGTTCATTTCAGTAGTTGCCAGAGAGTGTCTGATAACAGGCGTCACCGCACTTGCACAGCTACGATGAAGCAGGAAGCCTGTATGTCGATACATGCAAAACATTAAAAGATCTTACATTATGTTATAAAAGAAACAAGACATTACAGAATACTCCAAGAGCATAAGAATTTCATGAACCATATTAAATGCATAATTTGGCTTAAGTACATACCCGAATGTCCAGATTTGGATGCACATTTTCTTGGAGTACCAGTACTGTATTATCTCATGTTTGTGGCATAATGCCATTTGTGCTAGAAGATGAAAATGTGCACTTTAAATGCAGCAAACAGATGAAACTAGCCAATAGTGTGGAATTAAACACTTTGTTATAAATAAATTGACTGCCTCAGTGGAAAAGATTAATAAAAGCCAAATTTCTCTAGCAAACCAACAAAAATACCTTCATTCTTCTGCAAGGCAATTAATGCTTGACTGTCAGAAAGTTGGAAATAAAATAAAATCTGAAATTAATAACATATTTTAGCCTTCTGTAATTATGTGAATGTATTTTAATTCACTTGATGGCTCCCAGCCACAGAAATCCGTTTTGTTTTCATTTGACGTGAGAGCAATAAACGAAGGGAAACAGCAAGTTCATTAAATGCAGACTATTCAGAAAGATGTGTGCTACAAAATAAACATATTTTTTAAAAGTAAATTTTTAAAATTTTTGGCGTCATACCTCAAATGCTCGAAGGACGGGGAGTGAGAGGGCACCACTACCTAGTATTGGCCCAGTTCAGAGATAACATAGATCTGGGGCTGATGCACAAAGCAGTCTGAGTGGAGACTACCCACTTCCCCACTGGAACTCAGACTGCTTTGTGCATCAGCCCCAGATCTATGTTATCTCTGAACTGGGCCAATACTAGGTAGTGGTGCCCTCTCACTCCCCGTCCTTCGAGCATTTGAGGTATGACGTCAAAAATTTTAAAAATTTACTTTTCAAAAATATGTTTATTTTGTAACACACATCTTTCTGAAGAGTCTGATACGTTGTCATATGTGTTCAATGTGGTTTGGTCTTAAGTGTGACAAAGTACAGTGCCATGCTTCTTCACGCAGCATTCTTCTATTGCATCTTATTATATTTTGCTCTGTGGAATTCAAACATGTAATATTTTGTAATGGGTGCCATAAACTATATTCAGGACAGTGGAAATTATAATGTCCCATTTCCTGCTCCCAGTTGGCCAGTTTGACATCCTGCCCGTTATAAAAAGAATGTCGCAGTTAATATTGGACAGGATTATTTGTAACGGGGAGAACAAGAACTCTTCAGAAATTTTGCACTCTTTATTGCCTATTAGCTAATAACTTGCTGTTTTGTATGACATAAAATTAAATATAGATAAAAACAAAGATGAGGTGACTTACCGAACGAAAGCGCTGGCAGGTCGATAGACACACAAACCAACACAAACATACACACAAAATTCAAGCTTTCGCAACAAACTGTTGCCTCATCAGGAAAGAGAGAAGGAGAGGGGAAGACGAAAGAAAGTGGGTTTTAAGGGAGAGGGTAAGGAGTCATTCCAATCCCGGGAGCGGAAAGACTTACCTTAGGGGGAAAAAAGGACAGGTATACGCTCGCACACACGCACATATCCATCCACACATGTATACGCTCGCACACACGCACATATCCATCCACACATGTATGTGTTGATGGATATGTGCGTGTGTGCGAGTGTATACCTGTCCTTTTTTCCCCCTAAGGTAAGTCTTTCCGCTCCCGGGATTGGAATGACTCCTTACCCTCTCCCTTAAAACCCACTTCCTTTCGTCTTCCCCTCTCCTTCCCTCTTTCCTGATGAGGCAACAGTTTGTTGCGAAAGCTTGAATTTTGTGTGTATGTTTGTGTTTGTTTGTGTGTCTATCGACCTGCCAGCGCTTTCGTTCGGTAAGTCACCTCATCTTTGTTTTTATATATAATTTTTCCCTCGTGGAATGTTTCCTTCTATTATATTGATATCTAAAATTAAATATAGGATACATAAAACCAGTAGAGACAAGCAAGACAGTACACATTTCGTCAATCCTAAAGTCCTAGCATTTTTGTGTCTCTAATCTTGCTACAGCTTTACATGGCATGCTTTCCTTTCTGGGAAAGAATCTATTACCTCATCAAAGTCTGTCAAATGTTTTCCTACATGAAGAAACGATATGTATTATGTCACTGTCTGCTAGATAAAATGAAATAGGCCTGCCTAATATTACATTAGTTGTAACACACACCAAATAAATGAGATTGTTTTGGCACAAATGGTCATTTTTGTACCACAACAGAATATAATTCACGAAGTACCAATATCCAGTGGCTATTTGGCCTATAACAAGCAAAAAGTTTTATGTTAGGAAATAGCTTCACATTTCATTCATATGCTCCAGCTTCTGAAGCATGAAATTGAAAAGTAGTAGTACGAAATTATTATATAAATTTGGAATCATCCTATTCTTCCATAATTTGTGTGATGTCCCTGTTTCTTTTCCTTCCTCATTCTAACAAACAATGTTGTCACCTCTAATACTCTAACTATTCCTGCCAGTACCAAAACTTTTTCTCCTCCCACAATCACCAGTTTAGTTATCCTGCGTTTATTCTCTGGTGAGGGGTTATTACATGTTCATACAACATGTTTTCCACACTACTCCCAGACAAGAACTTAGCAGCTGCTAGCCAGCGACTGTACAACTGGTCCTTACTAGTGTAGCGGTCTGGCCAAAAATTTTGTCAAAATTTCATTTTCTTGGGTACACCGAGAAGATAATACGTAATCTTTGTTACCTGTTATTCCTGGTAGACATTTATTACCACTCTGGTAGTATGAATGTATGGATTTTGCTAATATTATAACAACACAGATCATTTGCAAACCCAGTCAACCACATAAACAGCGACTGGCATTGACCCATTCAGATTTATTCTGCTCAGTTGGTATAACCCCATCCCCTTTCGTCTGCAGGAAAGTTTATTTATAGATGTGACAAGGATTCCCCTGATAGAGGTATCACATACACTATGCACGCATTCAAAAATCAACTGATGATTCATTCAGAAATCAACTTCGAATTCATTCAAAAACCAATAAGGATGCGTTTCAAAATCATATGAGTAATCAATATACCAACATGTGCTGGATGCTAGGCGCTTTGTGAAACAAGGTCTTTTTCATCAAGAATATGAATTTAGCACCCCCCTTCCCCCGAGAAATGCCACCCGGGACAGATACACTGGTTTGCTCCACGCTCCTAGATCCAGGCCTGTTGCACATGCGCGTGAATCTGGCAGCTTAGGCGTGCCAGAAAAATTTTTCTGGGTAGCATCTGGCTTGCTTGCTGCTATTGCTTATAAAGCTAACTGCCACACTTCTGTAGCCAGAAACAGGAGAATGTACTACTCATATGTGACTCAACTGGGCATGCCCATGAGCTGGCTTGCAACACCTCAAATGAATCTAATGTAAGCCATTGTTATGTCACACTCATCGGAGGCAATTTTTTCTTATGAAGCATTGCATAGTCTTCCTAAAGCCTTTGACACATTTTGCTGTTGCCTGATGCTTGTATGAGCACTGTGTTTTGTTGTTGTATGTAGCACATTTCCTTTGCATCTTACGTTTTACTTTTTTTTTTTTTCTCTCTCGTTCGTGTTTTATTGCTGCAGTATTATTCTGCAGTACCGAGATACAGTAGTATCATTTGTTAGAGTGTTGGTTCTTAACAGTCAAAGTTACAAAAATTTAACTGAAAACTAAAACAATGAAAAATTCCTGGAATTATAAAAAATTCCCTTGATATTCCTGGTTTTCTCCCGGATGAAAAAATTCCCAGGTTTGTCCTGGATCTCCCAGTTGTCCCGGGTTGTATACAGCCTGTAAAGAGGACAGTAGAGGGTAAAAACTGTAGGGGAAGATAGAGATTGGAATGTAGGTCAAGTGTTTCTCTGAAATGAAGAGGTTGGTCCAGGATAAGGTGTCATGGCGAGCCATATCAAACCTGCCAGAAGAAGACTAAAGGCATCGCCCCCCCTCCCCCCCCCCCCACCTCATCCTTGAACACCTGCCTTTTTATTAATAAAAAAAAAGAAAAAAAAGAAACAATGGCAGGTAATTTTGCAGATCACTTTTACTACCTTCTTATAAACAGGTGTGGCCTGTGCTTTCGTCTAATATGTAACTTTGTTCAGTTCTAATGATTTTTATATGTTTCTCAAGGCCATCAACACCAGTATTTATATTATTTAGTTTTACAGTGGTGCAAGAAAGAGACTAGGGCATTATTTCGGTAAAAGCTGAAATTGACAATAGGAACCATTAAGGAATAAATGTACTGGGAAGGAAGTGTAAGAATTCCAAGATACATGAAGAGTTATCTGTAACATGCACAGCAATCCACTTTACAGGGTATTTATTTATTTACACGTCAAGTTCCATAGGATCAAATTGAGGAGCAAATCTCCAAGGTCATGGAACATGTCAGTACATGAAATTACAACATAAAAGTAATAACAGATAAAAGTAAATGTTCATGAACCTGAAAAAAGTCAATTCATAAGTTTAAGTAAACGCTATCAGCAATACAATAAGAATCAGCTTAATTTCTCAAGGAACTCCTTGACAGAATAGAAGGAGTGACCCATGAGGAAACTCTTCAGTTTCGATTTGAAGGCGCATGGATTACTGCTAAGATTTTTGAATTCGAGTGGTAGCTAATTGAAAATGGATGCAGCAGTATTCTGCACAACTTTTTGCACAAGAGTTAAGGAAGTCTGATCCATATACAGGTTTGATTTCTGCCGAGTATTAACCGAGTGAAAGCTGCTTATTCTTGGAAATAAACTAATATTGGTAACAAGAAATGACAATAAGGTATATACATACTGAGAGGCTAATGTCAAAATACCCAGACTCATGAACAGAGGTCGACAAGAGGTTCATGAATGCACACCATTTGTTGCCCGAATCGCCCGTTTCTGAGCCAAAAATATCCTTGTAGAATGGGAAGAGTTACCCCAAAATATAATACCATACGATATAAGAGAATGAAAATAAACAAAGTAGACTAATTTTCATGTCAAAGTACCGCTCACCTTTGATACTGTTCGAATAGTAAAAATGGCAGCATTAAGTCTTTGAACAAGATCCTGAATGTGGGCTTTCCACAACAGCTTACTAACTATCTGAACACCTAGAAATTTGAACTGTTCAGTTTCACTAATCATATGCCCGTTCTGTGAAATTAAAATGTCAGGTTTTGTTGAATTGTGTGTTAGAAACTGTAAAAACTGAGTCTTACTGTGATTTAACATTAGTTTATTTTCTACAAGCCATGAACGGAGGACATGTACTGCACTATTTAAAACCGAGCCAATGTTGCACACTGCATCCTTTACTATCAAGCTAGTGTCAGCAGCAAACAGAAATATTTTAGCGTTACCCATAATACTAGAGGGCATATCATTTATATAAATAAGGAACAGGAGCAGCCCCAGCACTAATCTCTGGGGCACCCCCCGCTTGACAGTACCCCACTCAGATCCCACATCACAGCCATTATCAACACTGTGAATAATGACCTTTTTGCTGCCTGTTGCTAAAGTAAGAGGCGAAGCAATTGTGAGCTACTCCCCGTATCCCGTAATGGTCCAACTTCTAGAGCAATATTTTGTGATCAACACAATCAAATGCCTTAGTTAAATCAAAAAATATGCCAAGTGTTCGAAACTTTTTGTTTAGCCCATCCAGTACCTCACAGAGAAAGAGAATATAGCATTTTCAGTTGTTAAACGACTTTTAAAGCTGAACTGTACATTTGATAGCAGATCATATGATATAAAATGATCAATTATCCTTACATACACAGCCTTTTCAATAACTTTTGCAAATACTGATGGCATAGAAATTGGTCTAAAATTATCTACATTATCCCTTTCTCCCTTCTTATAAAGCGGCTTTACTACTGAGTACTTTAATCGCTCAGGGAACTACCATTCCTAAAGGAAAAATTACAAATATGGCTAAATACAGGGTTAACATGTGCAGCACAGTACTTTAATATTCTGCTAGACACTCCATCATAACCATGAGAGTCCGTAGTCTTCAGTGATTTATTTATTGACTCAGTCTTCCTCTTGTCTGTATCACAGAGGAGTATTTCAGACATCAATCTCGGAAAGGCATTTGCCAAGAAAGTTAAATGATTTCCAGTAGAAACTAAATTTTTATTTAATTCGCCAGCAATGCTCAGTAAATGATTGTTAAATACTGGAGATATATGTGATTTATCAGTAACAGAAATATTTTTACTGTGAACTGACTTTATATCATCGACCTTGTGCTGCTGACCAGACACTTCCTTCACAACTGACCATATGGTTTTAATTTTATCCTGTGAATTAGCTATTCAATTTGCATACCACATACTCTTTGCCTTCCTAATAACATTTTAAGCACCTTACAATACTGTTTTTAATGGTCTACTGTAGCTTGATTGTGACTACTTCTAACATTTTGATATAATTCCCACTTTGTTCTACATGATATCATTATCCCACTAGTCAGCCACCCAGGCTGCCCATTACTGCTAGTACCCTTTTTAGAATGTTCTAATGGAAATCAACTCTCAAAGAGCATGAGAAATGTGTTATGGAAAGCATTGTATTTATCATCTATGGTATTGGCACTATAAACATCCTGCCACTCTGGTTCCTTAACAAGTTTTAAAAAACTCTCAATTGCTGTTGGATTAACTTTCCTACATAGTTTGTAATTAAATATGACATTGGTTTGAGTACAAAAGCCTTTTAGTGTTAAAATTTGTGCATCATGGTCTGAAAGGCCATTCATGCTTTTACTAACAGAATGCCCATCTAGTAATGAAGAATGAATAAAAATATTGTCTATGACAGTGCTACTGCTCCCCTGCACCCTAGTCGGAAAAAACACAGTTTGCATGAGATCATACGAATTTAGGAGATCTACCAACATCCTTTTTCTTGCACAATCATATACAAAATTAATATTGAAGTCACCACATATAACTACTTTCTGGTACTTCCTACAAAGTGAATCAAGAACCCTCTCTAGCTTGAGCAGAAATGCTCTGAAGTCATAGTTAGGGGACCTATAAATAACAACAATTAGAAGTTTAGTTTCACTAAATTCAACTAACACTGCACAACTTTCAAATATCTGTTCAGTGCAGTGTCGTGATACGTCTATGTACTCAAATGGAATACTGTTTTTTAAGTACAGAGCCACTCTCCCACCCCACAAGGAACTCCTTGAGAAACAGCCAGCTAATCTGTAGCATGGTAAAGGAAGCCTCTGAATTATCATATTATTTTAAGGGGTGCTCTGATATACCAATAATTTCAGAGTCAACATCTATTAGCAGTTCACCAACTTTATCTCTAATACCTCTTATATTTTGATGAAATATGCTAATTTCTTCTCTAGTTGGAAACATTACATCCTCTGAAGGTGAGCCCGTTGTTAGAGGGACTTCGTTTAAGCAGGTATACCTATCAGCTGACTTCAATCTAAAATAGGTGCAGCTCTAACACCAACTACTACTGTTTTATTTGCTGAATACATACTTTACTAATTTAAGTGCATTGTCCCAGATGCTAATTCTGTAAGACATCAAGAAGTGAAAAGTAGCCAACACCCTTGTCTTTGAGTCAACACAGTGCACAATTATTTTAAATGCAAAACAAACACGTTTGGCTTTCAAGAAGTAAATTGTGAAGCGTTCAACAACTGATGTAGCAACATATTATCAAAAGATCTTTCACATAAGCCATAGTTATTCTGATGATATTTAAATGTGGTTGGTGGCACCAAAGTTAGTGTTGATACACACATGGATGAGACAGGAACTGTAGTTGAGGTTAGCAAAGTAAAAGCATAAATGATGAAGTTCTTTCTCAATGTTCCTTTGCATAGAAAAATCTATAAGTATTACACAATTTAATTCTAACTTCACTGAAAATATGAATGAAATGTTCCTTTGCATAGAAAAATCTATAAGTATTACACAATTTAATTCTAACTTCACTGAAAATATGAATGAAATAGGTCTTAGTGTTTGTGGTGTTCAGAAACAACTGAAATTGTAAAAACTGCACAAAGCTCCAGGTGCCAGTGGAAACCCTGTAAGATTCTATACCACCAGTCCTCTGATTCTTTAAAGAACCAAACTCCCATGTATAAAACAGCTTCAGACACCTGATTGAAAATGAATTAATGTCCCACCACTGTTTAAATTTTGATTAATAATCAAAATTGGTGGCCGAAGGCATCCGGCATAAGAAGTCACCTTCATTCTGACAACTGCCCTGTTACAGAGGGTGAAGGAGTAGGCAGAGGCTCAGCGTACTCTCTTGTCCTTGGGGTGGGAAACTGCTCCTAAAGATGGAAGAATCTGCAGTGATCAGTGGCATGAGGATACAGAAGGCAATAGAAACCACTGCATTAAAGACACATTATGTGAATCCACAGGACAAGAGGCCTGTAATTGAAAAAGTGTCATGATGATCTCTCCACTGGCAAACGATTCCAGAATGTTCCCCCTTCAGATCTCCAGAAGGGTACTGCCAAGGTGGAGGTGACCATGAGAAAAAGATTGAATAACCAACGAAAGGACAATGTTCTACAAGTGGGGCGAGGAATGTCAAAAGCTTGAATGTGGTAGGTAAGCTAGAAAATCTGAAAATGGAAATGCAAAGGCTCAATCTAGATATAGTAGGGGTCAGTGAAGTGAAACGGACAGAAGATAAGGATTTCTGACCAGATGAGTATAGTGTAATATCAACGGCAGCAGAAAATGGTATAACGGTAGTAGGATTTGTTATGAATAAGAAGGCAGGGCAGAGAATGTGTTACTGTGAACAGTTCAGTGATAGGGTTTTTTTATCAGAATCAACAGCAAACCAACAATGGCATTGATAGTTCAGGTATACATGCCAATGTCCCAAGCTGAAGATGAGGTAGAGAAAGTATATGAAGATATTGAAAGGGCAATATAGTATATGAAGGGAGACAAAAATCTAATAGTCATGGGGGAATGGAATGCAGTTGTAGGGGAAGGAGTAGAAGAAAAGGTTACAGGAGAATAAGGGCTTGGGGCAAAGAATGAGAGAGGAAAAAACTGAGTTCTGTAATAAATTTCAGCTAGTAATAGTGAATACTCTGTTCAAGAACAACAAAAGGAGGAGCTATACTTGGAAAAGGCCAGGTGATATGGAAAGATTTCAGTTATGTTACACCATGGTGAGACAGAGATTCTGAAATCAGATACTGGATTGTAAGACATACTCAGGAGCAGATATAGACTCAGAGCACAATGTAATAGTGATGAAGAGTTGGCTGAAGTTTAAGAGATTAGTCAGGAAGGATCAGTATGCAAAGAAGTGGAATACAGAAGTACTAAGGAATGATGAGATACTCTTGAATTTCTCTAAGGCTATAGATGCAACAATAAAGAGTGGTTCAGTAGGCAGTACAGGTGAAGAGAAATGGACATCTCTAAAATGGGGAATGACAGAAGTTAGGAAGAAAAACATAGATACAAGGAAGGTAACTGTGAAGAAACTATGGGAAACAGAAGAAACACTTCACTTAATCAATGAAAGAAGAAAGAGGAACAGCAAATTCAGGAATACAGAAATACAAGTCAATGCAGAATGAAATAAATAGGAAGTGCAGGGGAGCTAAGACGAAATGGCTGCATGAGAACTGTGAAGAAATAAATGACTGTTGGAAGGACTGACTCAGCATATAGGAAAGTCAAAACAGCCTCCAGTGAATTTAAAAGTGAGGGTGTTAACATTAAAGGTGCAATGGGAATACCACTGTGTTAATTGCAGAGGACAGTGGATAGGTGGAAAAAGTACACTGAAGGCCTCTATGAGGGAGAAGACTTGTCTGATGTCATAGAAGAAGAAACAGGAGTTGATTTAGAAGAGATGGGGGATCCAATAATAGAATCAGAATTTATAAGAGCTTTGGAGGACTTAAAATCAAATAAGGCAGTAGGGATAGATAACATTCCATCAGAATTCCTAAAATCATTGGAAGAATTAGCAATAAAATGACTACTCATGTTGGTGTGTAAAATGTATGAGTGTGGCGACATACCATTTGACTTTCAGAATAATATGATCCATGTAATTCTGAAGCCTACAAGAACTGACAAGTGTGAGAATCATCACAAAATTAGCTGAACAGTTCATGCATCCAAGTTGCTGACAAGAATAATATACAGAAGAATGGAAAAGAAAATGGAGATGTGTTAGGTGACAATCAGTTTAGCCTTAGGAAAAGCAAAAGCATCAGAGAAGCAATTCTGATATTGCAGTTGATAATGGAAGCAAGACTACAGAAAGATCGAGACACATTTATAGGATCCGTCAACCTGGGAAAAGCCTTCAACAATTTAAAATGGTTCAGGATGTACAAAATTCTAAGAAAAATAGAGGTAAGCTATAGGCAGAGGCAGATAATATACAATACGTACCAAATCCAAGAGGGAATAATAAGAGTGGATGACCAAGCATGAAGAGCTCAGGTTATAAAGGGTGTAAGACAGGGAAGTAGTCTTTCACCCCTACTGTTCAATCTGTATATTTAAGAAACAACGATGGAAATAAAAGCGAGATTCAGGAGTGGGGCTAAAATTCAAGGTGAAAGGATATCAATGATATGATTCACTGATGACATTGTTATCCTGAGTGAAACTGAAGAAGAATTACAGGATGTGCTGAATGGGAACAGTCTAATGAGTACAGAATATGGACTGAGAGCAAATCAGAGAAGACGAAAGTAATGAGAAATACCAGAAATGAGAACAGGGAGAAACTTAACATCAGGATTGATGGTCATGAAGTAGAAGTTAAGGAATTCTACTACCTAGGCAGCAAAATAACCAACACTGGCAAAAAGGGCATTCCTGGCGAGGAGAAGTCTACTAGTATCAAACATAGGCTTTAATTTGAGGAAGAAATTTCTGAGAATGTATGTTTGGAACACAGCACTGTATGGTAGTAAAACATGGACTTTGGGAAAAATGGAACAGAAGAGATTGTATGGCAGTAAAACATGGACTTTGGGAAAAAAAGGAACACAAGAGAATCAAAGCATTTGAGATGTAATGCTACAGGCGAATGTTGAAAATTAGGTGGACTGATAAGATAAGGAACGAGAAGGTTCTGCGCAGAATCAGAGAGGAAAGGAATATGTGGAAAACACTGACAACAAAAAAGGACAGGATGACAGGACATCTGTTAAGGCATCTGGGAATGACTTCCATGGTAATAAAGGGAGTGTTGAGGGGCAAAAACTGTAGAGGAAGACAGTATATACTCAGTATATATTTGAGGACATAGGTTGCAAGCACTACTCTGAGATGAAGAGGTTAGCACTCTTCAGAAGAGGAATTCATGGCAGACCACATCAAACCAGTCAGAAGACTGATGACTAAAAAAAAAAAAAAAAAAAAAAAAAGGAAGAAGTGCCAAATCTTAGCTGTTATGCACATAAGTGACAAAAAAGTTTGGACAAGGTTTGGAAGTCGCTAAATGTTCTCACTGGATGAATATAGTATAAGTAATTTGTGCTCATTTTAACTAAAAGCTAGTTTTTCATGCATCTTAATATTTATGATGTTATATCCCCTGAACTACGTACCATACAATGATATAATTTTGTAGGTACATTCAGTGATATATGTAGATACCATCTTCAAAGTACATTGCAAGTAGAGTTAGTAGTTGTGTTGTTGTGGTCTTCAGTCCTGAGACTGGTTTGATGCAGCTCTCCATGCTACTCTATCCTGTGCAAGCTTCTTCATCTCCCAGTACCTACTGCAACCTACATCCTTTTGAATCTGCTTAGTGTATTCATCTCTTGGTCTCCCTCTATGATTTGTACCCTCCACACTGCCCTCCAATACTAAATTGGTGATCCCTTGATGCCTCAGAACATGTCCTACCAACCGTTCCCTTCTTCTAGTCAAGTTGTGCCACAAACTTCTCTTCTCCCCAATTCTATTCAATACCTCCTCATTAGTTATGTCATCTACCCATCTAATCTTCAGCATTCTTCTGTAGCACCACATTTCGAAAGCTTTTATTCTCTTCTTGTCCAAACTATTTATCATCCATGTTTCACTTCCATACATGGCTACACTCCATACAAATACTTTTAGAAAAGTTAGTAGTAATGAGCAGATAAAGTAAAATGTCATGCCCAATGTTGAAGTTTCACTGTCCACTATTTTAGGCAGACTCTAGTTTTTCACGCATCTAAATGTCTGTGACAACATATCTCCTGAAATTTTGTGTCACACAATCATATGATTTTGCAGGAACATTCAGTGGTGCATTTCGGATATTGTATGCATAATGTGTTGCAAATAGAGTGCTAGCAAAGAAGTAATAAGTTAAAACATAATGTCTGATGATGCTATAGTTTTACTGCATGAGCAGTGAAAATGTAGTTAGCTATAAACTTTTTTTATTTCATCATTTGTTGTGGGGGTTGTTGGTGAGAGAATGAGTCATAAAGGTTTGAATTATGTGCAAAATTTGGTGGAAGTCACTACGTGCTCTCATTATCAGATACTAAATGAAAGTCCAGGTATTTGTGGACTATAAGTCAATGCTGCCCCAAGACAAACACATGGTTTCTAACTATAATATTTGTCTTAAATGTGTTAAACTTTTAATACAAGTTTATACCTATTAATGAGTAGATTATTAAAGCATTTCAGATTTTAAATTTGGTCAATAATTATGTAGAACATTGAAAATCAACTTTTTGTCGCCCCTGGAAGCCATTAGATAGACATTAGATAGCCTATGCTGTGACTGGTTCATGCTTCAGGATAGTCACTTAGTAATATTTGTGGCTGTGTTAATCTCTCCTTTAGCCACAATATACCATAGAATGCATGAACAAAACCCCATGCCCAAGGATGGTAGAAAGAACAGATCACACTCATCTACAAGACGGGTAGCAGAAATCATGTAAAAAATCTGTTGTCCAATATCTGTGACATATATTTGTTGTAGAGTCTTAAAACATTTTCTGAGCTCAAATGTAATGAGGTATCTGAGACAAATTAACCACCTCAGTGCCAACCATAATGGGTTTAGAGAATGATGAGCATGTGAAATGAAACTTGTACTGTTCTCACATGACATGCTGAAAGTCATGGATTAAGGGAGTGAGGTAGGTGCAGTATTTCTTGATTTCCAAAAAGAATTTGGCTTGGTACCATACCTACACTTATTATCAAAAGTATGATCATAAGGGGTATCAAGTGAAATTTGTGACTGAATTGATTATTACTTGGTAGATAGGACACAGCATGTTATCTGGATGAAAGTCATCAACAGATGTGAAAGTAACTTCAGGTGTGCCCCAGGAAAGGGTGTTTGAATCCTTGCTGTTCGTGTTGTTGGTGGCATTTTGCAGAGGCTGCAGTTATGTGGAAAGAACTACTCACAGTCTGGAAAAATCTGCAGAAATATTCATTCAGATCTGGAACAGATTTCATAGTGCTTTAAAGATTGGCAACTTACCTTAATATTAAGAAGTGTAAAATTGTGCACTTTACACAACAAAACAAAATAGTTGTCTTTGGCTACAATATCAGTTAATCACATTTGAAGTAGGCCTTGGTGGATAATTTGTGGGGATATGAAATAGAAGGATTACATAGTCTGGTCATGGGTAAAGTGGATGACACATTTCAGTTCATTGGAAGAATGCTAGGGACATTCATTTTGTCTACAAAGCAAGATGGTTATGGAACACTTCAGCAACCCATCATAGGATATTAGTTAAGTGTGTGCGACCTGAGCCAGGATTCAACCATGGATATTGAATATACACAAAGGTGACAGCTCGAATGGTCACATATTTGTTTGACCCATGTGGGAGCATCAAGGTGATGCTGAAAAAACTGAAATGGCAAGTGCTTGAATACAGATGTACACTCATGCTCATAAATTAAGGATAATGCTGATATATGGTGAAACAACACTCTGGTGGGCCGTTTCTAGGTTTCAATCAACTCGATGTATGACACTCATGCCCATAAATTAAGGATAATGCCGATATATGGTGAAACAACACTCTGGTGGGCAGTTTCTAGGTTTCAATCAACTCGATGTATGACCATGTAGAGCATTTGACCTGCGGTCGTCGCACAGTGGCACTGGCAGCAGTCCACATACGCAGAGGTGCATTGGTGCATGTCAGAGTATGGTGCAGCGAGTAAGTGTGCAGACGTTTTCAGACATGCTAACAGTGATTGTGTGTTGAAAATAGTTCAAAGAAAACATATTGATGATGTTATGAGGGGTAGAATACTAGGGCGACTGGAGTCTGGTCAAACACAGCAGGTCATAGTGTTCGTGTGCCACAAAGGGTGATCTCAAAATTATGACAATGATTCCAGCAGGCAGGAAATGTGTCCAGGTGCTCCAGTACGGGACATCCACAGTGTACAACACCACAAGAAGACCGATATCTCACCATCAGATCCCGCAGCCGGCCACGGAGTACTGCAGATAGCCTTGCTCGGGACCTTACCCCAGCAACTGGAACAGTTGTCTCCAGACACATAGTCTACAGATGACTGAACAGACATGGTTTATTCACCCGGAGACCTGCAAGGTGCATTCCACTGACCCCTGTCACAGGAGAGCCTGTAAAGCCTGGTGTCAAGAACACAGTACATGGTCATTGGAACAGTGGTCCCAGGTTATGTTCACGGACGAGTCCAGGTATAGTCTGAACAGTGATTCTCACCGAGTTTTCATATGGCGTGAACCAGGAACCAGATACCAAACCCTTAATGTCCTTGAAGGGGACCTGTATGGAGGTCGTGGTTTGATGGTGTGGAGTGGGATTATGATTGGTGCACGTACACCCCTGCATGGCTTTGACAGAGGAACTGTAACAGGTCAGGTGTTTTGGGATGTCATTTTGCACCAGTAAGTCCATCTTTTCAGGGGTAAGTGGGTTCCACCTTCCTCCTGATGGATGATAATGCACAGCCCCACCGAGCTGCCATCATGGAGGAGTGCCTTGAAACAGAAGATATCAGGCAAATGGAGTGGCCTGCCTGTTCTCCAGACCTAAACCCCATCTAGCACATCAGGGTTGCTATCAGTCGACATATCGCTGCACGTCTTCACACCTCTAGGACACTTCAGGAGCTCCGACAGGCGCTGGTGCAAGAATGGGAGGCTGTACCCCAGCAGCTGCTCGACCACCTGATCCAGAGTATGCCAACCTGTTGTGTGGCCTGTGTACATGTGCATGGTATCATATCCAATATTGATGTCAGGGTACTTGCACAGGAAACAGTGGCGTTTTGTAGTACATGCGGTTTTCTCAACTTATCACCAATACTGCAGACTTACAGGTCTGTGTGGTGTGTGTTCCCTGTGTGCCTATGCTATTAGCACCAGTTTTATGTAGTGCCACATTGTGTGGCACCACATTCTGCAATTATCCTTAATTTATGAGCATGAGTGTAGATTATCCGATTGAAAGCCTGCTTAAAACATTTCAGGATGAAACTTTAAGTGATGAATTTAGGAGTTTACTACAACTTCGTACATATCCCTCCCTTAGGGGTTACAAAGAAAATATTAATTTAACTCTCACAGAGCTGTTCAAGCAATCATTCTTCCTACACACCATATGTGAATGGAATGGGAGAACCCCTAATAACTGGTAGAATGGGAGGCACCTTCTGCAATGTACTCCATGCTGGAATGGCTGTAGATGTTAATGCTGAAATGAGTGAGCTTCTTAATTAGTTTATTTATTTGTTAACTCCATTTTAACTAGTGATGCAATTGGACTCATAGGAGTTTAACGTATGGCATCCCATTAATTTTGTGACCGTTAATGTGTAGCGCTAGTACTGAGAAGTCATTTTTGTTAGTTCAAAACTCCAAAGTATAAATTTTTGTAAGATTAAGACTGAAAATGAAGATATAATAAAAGAAAAGAAATTCAAGCAAAATGAGGAACAGAAAGAATGAGTGCAATATTATGGACAAAAATGTAGGAACTTAAAATAAAAGAAATTAAATTGAAGACACAACATAAAAACCTTTAAAATCACAAGAAAAAAGGTTCCAAGCAGAAAAGAATGACAGAAAGAAAAATGAGAACAAATGAAAAAATGAATATGATGGTTAAAATGATGTAACAGAGCAATATAAGTAAAAATTACATTTAAACCAATTAACTGAATAAAAATAATGACCGAAATTATTTCAATAAAGATTTAAGAAGTAAAAGTTCCAAAGCACCTCATGAGATTTGAATCCACATCCTTTAACATGGGAGGACTGTATCTTAACCATTACACTGTGCAAGCAGTCTGTTAAATATTCCTCTTTCAAATCGTAAACAGTCTTGTAAAATTCCAAAACTTTTCAGTCTGTTAAATATTCCTCTTTCAAAGCTGTAAAGAATCATGCAAAATTCCAAATTTTTTTCATTGATTACTCACAGTCAAGAGCCCATCAGAGCCAATGGCTGCAGCATGTGATACCTTGGACCTTAACCTACATCACTGTATAGATGATTTAAAAAAGTCAACACCGCAGCTGGGGCCTCTCCTTATAACTGTGGGTGTGGCCACTGTCATAATTGATCAGTGGTTTGCTTAGTCAAATCTTGGTAGGTTCTTTAATGACACAATTCTAAAAGTTAGACATCGGTGTAGAACCTTATCAAGGTCATAATATATTCTGTATAATTCCGATGGGTAATGTCATGAGACTGCCAACTTTTTAAGCTGCTGCAATCTGGCAGTAGGTTTCCATTGAGCTGATTCCAGTATATGGATGACACTTTGTCAAATGGACATATGGAAGAGACATGCTGAATGTCTTACTCGTATGTTTCAATTCTATACACCAGAACATCAGTTTTACCAAGGAACTTGAGGTGGATGGACTGCTTCCCTTTCTGGATGTCCTGGTAAAAAAGATTAACAAAGATAGAACATTGGACCACAGTGTTTACCGGAAGAAGACCTTCTTCAACTTAACCTACACGGTACCACCAATTGGTGCAGAGGAACTGTGTGCTTAAAACATTGGTATATAGGGCTCACACCCTCTCCAGTCATGAAAGGCTATCAAGAACTTGAATATCTCAGTATGTTGTTCTGGAAGAATGGCTACACAGAGTGGCAAATTCAGAGAGTCCTAGGCTCTACACTCACTCTACAGCCTGTGGAACCAGAAGACAAACCTCAGGAACTGCTAGTCAATCGTGATAGTGGATACTTCCTTAGAAAGACCTCGGAACCTGCACTTAGTCTGATTAAGAAGAGAAAGAGAGATGGACATTGAGTATAGTAAGGCATTAGAAAACAGTAACAAAGGAAAACAGCTCTGGGTTAAGGGATGGAAGAAAAGTTGTCAGGCAGAATCGAACAATGGAAAGTCCAGAGTGGGATGTAACAATATTATGAAAGGACAGTTGCTACTCACCATATAGCAGAGTTGCTGGGTCACAGATAAATACAACATAAAGAGTGTCAGGAAGTGAGCTTTCAGTCAAGAAGGCCTTCATCAAAAGTAGACAACAGACACAGATGCAGTTTGGCCTCAGCAGCCAGAGACTATGATCTTGTGTTGTTGGCCGAAAGCTCACTCTCTAACAGTCTTTTTGTAGTGCCTATCTGTGACTCAGTATCTCCCCTATTTGGTGAGTAGCAACATCCTTTCCATAATATTGTCACATTCCATCTTGGATTTTCCATTTTTTGAGAAGAGTAAGGAGATATCCCACAAAAAATGACTTTGGGTGGCAGATGGAGCAACAGCAGGGATGCCAACACAAACAATCTGGGATGCAAACCAAGGATGGAGCAATGTGTCAGCAGGAGGAGGGGGTAGGAAATGCCAGGCATTGACGGCAGACAAAGCAGCAGGTTGGAGGGAGGCAGGGAAGAGATAAAGGGTCTTGCTGACCCCCAAGTAGACAGTTCATCTACGCACCTGATGATGACAGTGAGGTCACTTGTCAAAATATTGTGCCCATCAGACACTGACATATAAGCAGTGTATCAGTACTAATCAATCAGGGACAGTTTTATTCTCTGAAGATAACACTCCATGATTTAAACTAAAAGAAATTATTGTGATTTTCCAGAATGATTAGAAATTACTGGTGGGAGTATGCATTGGTACACACACAATCAAAAAAGTCTAACAAATTCACCAATTTGTAAATTATAAATAAAATATTGTATCAATACATAAAATAATAAACACATAGAATTTGTCCAAATAAATTAATTTTTAAATTAACAAATGGGTATATTTCAGCTCGATTTATGTAAATCAAATGCCACATAGATTAAATTGTGTGATTGAAATTTGTTGTAAAGTTAAGAATGTGAATTATTCAAATTGAGATGTAATAATATTTATGTATTAAATCTACAACTGCACATATTGCAACTCATCCATGGGCTGTGAAATTGCAGTTCACATGTAATGTGTTCTCTGCTCTTCAGCTAGTTGAGAAATTGGCAGTTGAGGATGTTAAGCATCTTTACACAACTGCACATGGAACATGTTTGGGTTCAGAGATTGTATACCCATTCACAGATTGATTTTAGTGTCATGAATCTGGTTTAGAGCACATTATTTTGCAGTAGTTGTACTTGTAGTCTTGACCATACAGTTCTGTGACAGAGCACACTGAACAGCTTTTATGTATTTGTTGCATTCTTGTGCAGAACAGCATAATTTTTATTTGCCTGGAGCAATGTGTCATGATTAGTTCCAAACTCCAGAGGTAGAGTAGTTATCATGTCATTACTGATTTTAATAAAGATAGCTGTTCCATTCGAGTACAACAAAACAGACAGCTCAGCACATTTTGAAATATTGTTAGTATGATTTTCTGCTATTTTGCAGATGCTGTAAATACTACTTTGGCACTCTACTTAATTTCAAAATTTGCCATTTCTGCCTCATTTTTAATAATATATCCGTTTGCTGGTGAGCTTTATCCAACACAGCTAAGAGGCATAGGGATTGGTACATCAGCATACATTGGTGGACTTGGGCTAATCATTATCCCTTTCATCACTTATCTGGTGAGTAGTAGTCTATAATTAGAAAAAAATTGTGTGCAATGCAGGCTTTAAATTTATGCTCAACATGCATGTTTTTAAACAGCTGAGATGTGAATGAGGTGATTCTTCTTTTTTTTTTCACTTGTACCCTACATTGTGCTGGCTGAACAAACAATTATTTAGATTCTACCAGAACGTTCCTACTATACATAATATGACTGTTACATTACTTAAATTTCTAGATTTTCAAAAAGATCTATCATCTTCTATAGCCTATAAATCTATTTCAACTTTTTAAGGCATTCCTACTCTGCCTGTTATACTGATGCCTCTTCTTTACTCTTCTTCTTGTTTCTTGTTTATCCCGGCGTCTTGAGATTTCTTGTGAAGAGACACAATACAGCACGTTCAGTAGTGGCATGTGACAATCAATGAAGTTACACAACAGTTAGTAATTTAAGTTTTGAAACTGCTGGTTTATTGGCATTTTTGGAAATAAAATCACTCTCGTACTCTCATGTGGTCAGCAAATTTCGTATAACAATTTGTATGTGTAATGGGACTTATTATGTCACAAATTGTTCTAATGAATTAATTAATCTGCATTACAGTATTGCTAAGCAATGTGATCAACAAGGTGATATGTGTCTCAATTAAAACAGAACCTCGATATTTTGAATAAACTTTCTGTTCTTTTTTGTCAAAATCAGCACTTGTATAAAAATTAATTTCCAACTTCATGCATTAAGTCCAAGCATTTGCAACTATTGTATGCAGTTCAGCGGAGAGCTCAATCACGCACTAGCATGTAACGTATTTCAAATCAAGCGCACAGGTTTCAGTTTTCCCTAATGGGCTAAACGACTCTATTGTAATAATGTGATGTGTCTATCTCATGTAAAGTCTAAATGAAACTGGATTTGTCTCAATTTGGGTCAAAATCACAAAAAACAAAATTCACCATGCAGGTTAGCGAACTGTACATGTGCACTTTTAGCACTCTAAGTGATAACTTGTCTCAGAGTAAAAGCTGCACATAAATTCACACTTTTTCATGCACACAAAATTCAAAACACCTTTATATTAAACTGATAAATTGTGGCCTGCAATTAACATTTCTTATTCTGAATAAACTTCAAGAACTTGTATTTCATAATCAATAAAATTTTATCACCTGAAAGAAACTATTAGTTTGCTAAAATGGATTCAGATTACAGTCAACTCTTGTCTAGATGATGACATCACTAATCGATACTTGCTTGGAATGAATGAAATACCAGTACTGAAAAATACTGTGCATTTAGTAATTTACTGACTTTTATAACAAATTTGATACCCCTTGCATTGCTACACTGTTACTGGAGTTTCAGTTTAACTACATTTATATATCACTATTATGTTGACAGTATTACAAAAAGGATAGACCGCTACTTACCATGTAGAGGAGGCTCTGAGTTTCAGGCAGGCACAATAAAGAGACTGTTAAACATGTAAGCTTTCAGACAAAAACTGCTTCTTCTGAAATATAAAACACACACACACACTCTCATGGCTTGTCTCCAGCCACCAGAGCCCAACTGAGTTGGTCCCCGCACCTGGAGATAGTAGCCATTTGTGTATGAGTTGTGCTTGTGTGTAAGAGTGTGTTCTATTAGGGAAGAAGGATTTTTTGTCCAAAAGCTTAAATGTTTAGCAGTCTTTTTATTGTACCCATCTGCAACCCAGAGCCTCCTGTATGAAATGAATATCAGTCTAACAATTTCATAAAGTGGTTGTTATTCCATCCTGCACTCTTCACTATTATGTCACATACATTACAGAGTCTGATACTGAAACTTTCGAGTGGGAAGAATGTGCATTACCACTTATATAAGACTCTCAATATCTTCTCTTCATTTCTTCCACAGGTAATGTATAAAATGTGTACTGTGTTGAAAATGGAACAAAATTTTTTAGAGGAGTTGTTTGTACACAATTTATACATAAATACTTATGATTAAAGTCAACTATATTTCATTTGTTATTTATTTTCATTCAGCTGGATCTCATTGTCAATCAAGCAAGGTCATAAAACATATCACAATCCATCAAGAACTTCTAAATGGAAATTGTAATAATAAAAAATTGAAACTCCAGTATAAAAATAACAATGAAAATGGTGATAGTGGCAGTTGTGATTGATGACAACATTAAACTCGCAGTGCAATAATTTGATTTATTTATGGAAATCTTAATTATGGGCAAAGAAACAGGACAGTTGTTGGCCATGGTTTGTTAATGGCATCCTACCCAGCACTGACATGTAATTATTTGACAAACATATGGGAATGCCAAATCTGTATACCTGAATCACGTAAATAAATATGAATAATTTTCTGTACAATTAAATCCATTTTAGTGAATTACAATTATCTAACGCAATCAAGTAGAGATGAAATACTCATACGCTGATGAGTCAAAACATGATGACCATTGCCCGCCATTATATTGAATGCCACCTGATGATGTTGCTGGCAGATGATATGGTAAAGAAGGTATATTAGTGAAGCAGAGGTGAGTGGGGAATCACTGTGGTGCCAATATGGGCTGCAAATGGATAAATCCACTGACATACGCAACATTGACAAAGGACAGATTCTAACGGCCTGGTGCCAAGGAGTAAGCACCACAGAAATGGTGAAGCTAGTCAGATTTTTGTGTGCTACTGTTGTGAACATCTATGGCAAGTGACTGAAGAACACTGAAACCAAAGATAGGTGACAAGGTGTTGGCCGTCCACACCTCATTGCACAACATCTAGGTCAGAGGCTTGTAGACGTGGCAAACTTTAAGACAGAACACATTGCTGGTGCAGGCACAAGTGTTTTGGGGAAAGCTGTTCAGTGCACATTGTTGAACATGGAGCAGCACAGCAGACAACCACTACAGAGGCAAACAAAAGTATTCAGACACAGGTCACATGTGTATCTAACAGTCAATTGTGACTGATGCAAACACAGAATGCATACCTGAGTATGTGCCAGAATGCAGGGAATATTTTGAAAGACATCGACTATGCAAATGTCACCGTATCCTCTACCTGAAACGATTAGTTCTGTGTTACCATCACAGGCGTGTGTTTCACTTGGGACAAAAGTAATCAGACACTGCCCCACTTGACAAGTTAACTGCAGTCTGAAGGCACAACTTGCGGGCAGCAAGCAGTCAGTGTACACAAGGCAGCTGTCTCATACTACAAGAAAGCACAGGCCTTGCCAAAAAAGACCAATGTAGCACCAAGCTCCGTAGAGGTAGGGAAATGACAGTGGAAGAGTGAAGGCTTATTGTGGAGCTGCATAGTGAGAGAAAATCACATGCAGAAATAGGTAAGGTCGTCAACCAAAGCCAAAAAACTATATTTTGTATTGTCCAGAAATGGAAAGAAGAAAAAACTCCTGTAAGTCGCCCACAATAAGGGTGTCCTCAGAAACTCACAAAGAGAGACCAGAGGAAGGTAGTTTGAATAGTGAAAAGTGACCTGTGGACAACGGCCCCTGCTGTAGCTGTAGAACTGGCAGAAGGCATTGGTACCGAAGTTAGTGTTAGAACAGTGCACAGATGCCTGAACAGTGCTGGTTATAAGGCCAGAGTGTCAAGGTGCAAACTGTTCATCAGTAAGTGTAAAGCAAAAAAGGAGATAGTTTTTGTAGAAGAATTTGTCAGCAAGGATGTGACCTTCTGGGACAAGATTCCGTGGAGTGATGAATGTAAATTTACTTTGAGCCACGTGGATGGTCACAGTTTAGTGTGGCATCAAGAAAACAAAAAGTGGGAGCCCAAAAACATGCAAGGAACCATCAAACATGGAGGTGGCAGTTTGATGGTGTGGGGATGCATGTCTTCCAAAGGTGTTGGCGAGCTTGTCTTTATTGAAGGCACCGTGGACAAATTTGCCTATCTCGATATACTCCAACAAAATTTGACGAAAAGTGCTGCGAAGTTGGATCTTTATTTCCAACAAGACAATGATCCTAAACACACAGCAGAAATTGTCAAACTGTGGGTACTATACAACATGCCTCATTGCCTCCTTATCCCACCAAAGTCTCTGGACCTCAATCCCATCGAAAACATCTGGAATGAACTGAAAATGGCACTACAGAAATGACATGTGAGCAGTTTGACACATTTGAGTGCATTGGTAGAAGAAGAATGAGTGAATATCAGTTCAGATATAACAAAAAAGGTTGTTTACTCCATGTCACAAAGACTGAGGGCTGTAATACAGAGAAAGGGACACATTACCAAATACTGACTGCTGAGGGTCTGAATCTTTTTGAACATTCAATATTTTGGTTTTCTTTCTTTTTTTTACATAAGGTGTGTTTTGTTGCTTGTTGTTCTGCATATGTTCTCATTGACATATGTATTACACATCTGTAAAGAATAAAATATATGTTTTGAGTTAAAAACACATTTAAAGTTTACTTATCTGATTACTCCCAGTGTCTGAATACTTTTGTCCGCCTCTGTATATGTTCCCATGTTGGCCCAACATCATCATCATCAGTTACTACTACAGTGGGCACAAGATCATCAAGACTGGACTGTGGATCAATCAAAGCACATGGGATGAATCATGTTTCATATTACATCAGGTCCATGGTTGTCTGGATATTGCCTCATCCAGGTGAACAGCTGCTCAAAACATGCACCATACCATGGACGCAGGATAGTCTGGGCAGTAATATGCTGTAGGGAACATTCACGTAGGATTCCATGGAACCTGTGGTAGTAACCGACAGCACCATCCCAACTGTGGACTATGTGGACATTATTGTGGAGTGCCTGCATTTTTTCCTGCTTGTTGTCTTTTGTGATGTTATCCAGTAGGAAAATGCTCCATGTCACAAGGCCAGCATTGTGCTACAGTGGTTTTATGAATATAATAGTGCACTCATTTTTATGTCTTGGCCACCAAATATTCTTTATCTAAACACGGAGAAATAATTTGGGATGTTATCAGGTGCCAGCTCTGCCCACCGAAAGCACAGTCCACAATTTATGAGAAATGAATGACCTGTGTGTAGGTATATAGTGCCATGTACCTCCAGAAACCTACCAAGGATTGTCAAAATCATGCCAAGCAGAATCACTGCTGTGTTGCATTCCAAAGATGGACCAATATGCCATTAAGCAATGGTTATAAAGCATTATTTCATTAGTTTAGGGTACTAGGATAATGGGAGGGGTAGAATGGAGAGAATGGGAGACCACTGTGGATAATTATTCATAGTCTCATAGATTTATAAACTGAATTCATGTGAGGAGGACAGAGGAAAGTTGTGATAAGCAAGAAACTGATTAGGAGTAGTGAATTAGGGATGTTCCAAAAATAAGCTTTGTCATCATTTTTGAAAGAGAAGATTGTGCACCAGTTAACACAAACAAATGCCATATGAATCCGTACCCATTGCTGAACCAGCAATGGAAAGGGCATCAGGGGGTGGAGGAATGACATATGCACAGAGTGCCAAAAAATAGAGAGTAGCAGCAGACCAGTGTGCCTGAGATTATTTGAATACACACCTCGATGGCAGATGGACATGTACTGACAACATGGTGCCAATGAAAGTGTGTGCTGTTATATCCAGTATGAATGGGCATGTGTCTGTTGTCCATGAATGACTACAGACCATAGATAGTGAAAAGGACATATCTCATTAAATGGTTGGTAGCTGGTGGTGCATATTCAGAGAAGGAAGGCAGATTGTGGAGGATGAAGGTCAAAGTGCATGTCCCTCCACATCCACACCCAATACTGAGATGTTTGACAATTCCTTGCATTGCAGGGCACCAAATTTTACCAGAGTTTTTTCTTCAAACTGATTGTGCGCTACAACAATTGTCTCAATGTTAGCGGTGACTATGCCGAAAAACAGTGCAAGGTGTATAGTTCATAATGTCATGGTGTATTTATTTCTGGCAATAAAGTTTCCACATGAACAACAATGACAAAACTTACTTTCAGAACTTGCCTTATATATTGAGGGCTTGGAGATTGCAGGACCAAGTTCTGTGCTGTGAAATTCATGGAAACTGGTGTCACATTGGCATGGGCATGGGTTTTGAAGCAGCCATTGAAGTCAAGGATATTCAGCTCAATTCATTGAGTAGTTAACATCATGCTTGGCTGCAGTTTCTTGGTACCCATCTTTGAGGATGGCCAGGTAGTTGTGTTCATGTCCACATAAAAATGCCATGGAGTAGCTGCAGCATAGGTGGTATATCACATACCTGCTACTACTGCTGCCTGTCGAAAAAATTGAGGCACCTAGGTGAGCAGGAAACTAAATGAAACTTCATGGGTTAAGAGAATGCATGATGTTGTTTCAGTGTTTGCAAAACTGAGTTTAGTTTACAAAGAACTTAGGAAATCGAGGATGGAATAATGACAATATGATGAAAAGGATAGATTGCTACTCACCATATAGTGGAGATGTTGAGTCACAGACAGGCATAACAAAAACACTGCTAAACAATCTTTCAGCCAACATACCTACTTCTGAATTAGACAACATACGCACACATTCATGCAAACTCATACACACAAGACCACTGTCTCTGGCTGCCAAGGCTAGTCTGCATTGAAAAATGTGGAATTTGTTATGGAACATTGTAGAATATTCCTACTTCAACCCCTAAAGTTTATCAAGTTCCAGTAGGTGGCGGTGCTATGTATAATCTTCAAAAATGAATCTGTAACGGAAGTGCTTTCGAAGCAGAGAGCTGTCATTGAGTTTCTCTCAGTGGAGAACGAGAGCATTACAGATATTCATAGATGCTTGCAGAATGCCTACAGATATGTGGCAGTGAACAAAAGCTTAACGATGAGTCTGTCATCATTGCAACAAGATAGCATTGACCGGTCCAGTCTCCCGGATGCTGTCTGGGCGGGCGCATACAGCTGTGACTCCTACAATGTTGGAATGTGTAGTGTAGGAACTCCAATTTGAGGTGACTGACAATTACAACCACACAACCACACCCATCACTGCTTGGCTGGATGTCTCTGTTGGTAGTGCTGACTCATTCATCCACCAGCTGGCGTACTCAAAGGTGAGTGCCTTCTGAGTTTCTTGTTGCCTAACAGAAAACAATAAAGAGCAATGAAGGGCCATATGTGTATAATTGCTTGTGATTTACAAGGCTGAGCATGACAATTATTTTTTGAACATCGTCACAGCTGGCAAAACATGTGATCATCACTTCGAACTGCAAACAAAATGGCGATCCAAGGAGTGGTGCTGTACCACCTCTCCTTCGAAGAAAACATTCAGAACCGCACCCATCAGTTGTGTAAGTCATGGTGCTGATCTTCTGAGACTTTGAAAGGGTTATTCTGTTTGATATCCTGCCTCATGATGCAATGAACAGCTTGAAAATATATTGTGCTACCTTCACGAAATTGAAGAATCAATGTCAGCATGTTGATACCATAAAAATGTAAATGAATTTCTCCTTCTCCGTGACAGCACAAAGTCTCACAAAATCTGGGCACCTGAGATGATCTGACACAACTTTTTTGGACTATTCTTCCTCACCCACCCTACAGACATGATCTTGCTGCTTCTGATTTCCAAATGTTTCATCCAATGAAGGATGCACTCCACAGGAAGCAGTACATGGAAGATGGGGAGGTTATTGATATAGCAAGACGTTGACTCTGACATTGACTAGTAGAGTGGTACCCTGCGGGCACACAGGCCCACATAGTAACGTAGTGAAAGGCCTTCACATGGATTGGAGGTTATGCTGAAATATAGTGTTTTATAGCCAAAAGATTGATTTGATTTGATTTGATTTTGGCAGGGAAGCTTTGGTCTAACCCACCACTGCCCGCACTGAAACCGAGTTTATTGTGCAGTATCGCTCCCTGTATATCTATTAAAGCCAACCAATGCCCTTAAATAGTAAAAGGAGTCCCTTTACCAGTTCTTTGTTAGACACAATTTCTTCAGGTCTAGTTGTTCTTAAAATTCTCTGTCTCTTGCACTCCAGTGCCGAGCATTTGAAGATTAGGTGCGATGCAGTTTCTTCACTCTCATCACAGATCCTACATTGAGGGTCTTATTCCATTATACCCATTGTGTTTTTTGAAATTCCCATGGCCAGTCATCAGTCCAACCATGAGTTTTAAGCCCAGGATTACAGAGCTTCTTTCAAAACACGGATTTGGCATAATTATCTTACCCTGTTTTTGTTTATAGACCTTGATTCAGTATTCTACGTGCCGTCTTCTGAGCCAGTTCTGTAGTTCTAGTTTGATCATAGCCTTGGTGATTGTCAGGACACAGTCCGGTCCAATGAATGGAATCTTTGCCCCAATCCTGGCCAATCTGTCAGCTTGTTCATTGCCACTGATCCCTGAGTGGCCAGGAACCCACACTAGGTTTACCCTATTGCTTCCCCCTAGCTCCACCAGAGCCCTGAGACATTCTGCAACAATCTTAGATCTTACCGCAGGAGCCACCAATGATTTCAGGGCTGTCTCACTGTCTGAACAGATGTAGATGCTATGGTCCTTGTAGCACCTATGCATATTCTCCTCCACACATGCCCTGATTTCAGTAATTTCAGCTGGAATACCGAGTCCAGTTTCCCTAGAGAGATGATGCCCTCCAGTCTTGGCTGAACCCTGTACACACTGGTTCCAGTGCCTTGGTCTGATTTTGACTCATCAGTGAACCAGACAATGTCCCCCATACAGTGTCCAACTGTTCTTACCCACTGCTCCCTCCTTCCAATTATTACATTGTAAGGCTTGTTGAAGTAGTTGGGAGTTCTTATATAGTGGCTGGCTCTTCTCCAGCCACTCCTATATTTACCTCTCTCACTGTTTTAGTATGTGATTTTGGACATCCCAATGAGATCCAGTTTTTACCAGTTTTGAGTCTGTATGTACCAGATGCTGCCTTCATTTTGACCCAAAGATGTAGTGGAAGCATGTCCAGCATGGCTTCCACTCCAGCCATTGGTGTGCTGCTAATTCCAACTGTTGTGGATAAGCAGGCCAGTCTCTGCACCTTAGCAAACCCCTTAGCTCCGGCCTGCTGTTCTACCTTCTTCCACCACACTACGGCCTCATAGGAGATCCTAGGTCTAACCAGCATGGTGTATATTCAGTGCATAACTCTGGGGCTTAGGCCCCAGTTTTTGCCACAAGCTCTTCTGGTACTCACTAGAATACCTTTCGCCTTGGAGCAGATGTTCTTAATGTGAGGGGTCCATGTTAGTTTCTAAACTAGGGTTACCCCTAGATATTTCACTATCCCCTTCACAGGTAGAGTTTCATTGAAAAGCTTTAGATTCCAACTTGAATGTTGGATATACTTCTTCATGAATGGTACCGCAACAGTCTTCGTAGGCTTAACACTTAGACCCTGTTTAGTACACCAGTCTTGCAGAATGTTCAGTGCACCTTGTGCCATATTCCTCACTGTGTCAGTAAATTTGCCAAGTATTGCTATGACAAGGCCATCTGCATATCCTTGGCAAAAGCATTGTCTGAAATTTAGTTTCTCAATGAGTTCATTCACCACTAGATTCCATAATAAAGGGGACCAAACTCCTCCTTGTGGACAACCTCTAGTGGTGTTAATTACCATCTTTTCATTCATCATGGTGGCCTCTACCTTCCTTCTACTAAGCATGACCCTAGTCCACCCACATGTAGTGGTTGCTAGGTCATGCACCTCTGCTGCCCTAACCATGGAATAGAAGGTTGTGTTACTAAACGCTCCCTTGATGTCCAGGAAGATGCAGAGGGCTATTTCTTGAAAGTGAAGTGCTTTCGCTACCCTCCCTTCGAGTTGATGGAGAGCTGTCTCACATGATTTGCCTGGTTGATATGCATGTTGGTTTTAATGTAGAGGAGCCCTAGTTAGCATCCTCTCCCCAACGTGTACATTAACCAGTTTTTCCAATATTTTAAGATTGAAGGAGGACAGACTGATTGGTCTCATATCCTTGGCTTTGGTATGATCAATTCTCCCTGGCTTTGGAATAAAGACAACCTTCACTGCCCTCCAGGCATTGGTAATGATTCCTACTGCTAGGCTAACCCTGAATAACCTGCATAGGACTCCTATAAGATTTTCTCCTGCTTGTTGCAGGAGAGCTGGAAAGTTACCATCTGGGCCAGGCAACTTGAACGATTGGAATGTTCTCACAGCCCATTGTATTTTACTGAAGTCGACACACTCCTTGGCTGGTTCCCAGTCCTCTCTTCGAGTGCCTGAGAACCATTGTCTCTTAGGGATCGCATTCTGGCCTATGTTATCTGCCAGAGCATATTGAGGAAAGTGAGTTTTGAGGAGCAGTTCCAGTGTCTCATGTGCTGTGTTTGTATATCCCACATATTCTTTCATCAACATACCTTCTGGATTAGCTGGTAATCTAGTGAGGATTTTGTGAAGTCTGGCTTGAGCAGCCATGCCCTTTGCTTGTCTAATTGCAAGGTTGTAGTTGACAAGGGCTTCATGATATTTTGCAGATTGTCCTTTACATCTCACAAGGTTAAACAGTCTTCGTACCTGTTTTCTTTGCATTTCCAAGTTATTGTTCTACCAAGGCACACTCCTATTTGTGCACTTCTTGGTGATTGAGCAGTTGTCCTGGTATGTCACTTTGGCAGAGGTTACAGCCTCAGCTATTTCCTCAAACTGTACTGGATTCCTTATCGAGGTTTTAATTTCCGGTAAGCTTAAGTCAAGGTACCTCCTACATGTACAAGGTACCTCCTACATGTCTCCCAGTCTGTTGTCCTGGAATTCCTATAGTCCATGGCCTGTCTGATCCCCATTTCAACCTTGAATTTAATATACATGTGGTCCGATGTGGATGGCTCTAATTCCACATGCCATTGTTTGACATAGCTGCCCATCATAACAAGAACCAAAGGTTATGTCAATTACTTCTTCCCTTCTGCTATTCCTGAATGTAGGTTTGTCACCCCTACTCAGGACCTCCAAGTTGTTAGACGAGAGAAATTGAAGAAGGTACTCACCTCTACTGTTGGTGTCCTTGCTGCACCACACTAGGTTGTAGGCATTGGCATCACATCCAACCAACAATTGGTCATCTTGCCAACGGCAAGCTTCTGTCAGTCTCCTCACCTCCAAAGAAGGAGGAGAGCTGTCTTTGTAAGGAAGGTACGCTGAGGCTAAAACAGTTTCCTTGTGATACCTTCCTCATGTTGCTGCATCCTGATGGTCACAATGTGCCTGGAACAGAAATCCATCATTGGCATGAAAGAAATTCCATTTCTCATGTAGATGCATGTTCTGGACTTTTTAGATTTCTAGCATAAATCAGCTGATCTCCAGTCCCTTTATATAAGTAGTGTTCTTGTATCAGGGCCATGTCGACTTCCTGTCTCCCCAGGCGATGGCTCAGGCAGCAGTGGCCCCTTTACTGTGCTGCAGATAAATCTGCAACACCTCAAGTCACCATCAAGCTGCCATCATTGCCTTTGAGGTCTTCGAATACCCTGACAGCGACCTGCAAGAATCCTAAAAACAATTTCAGGTCTTGCTCTTGCATCGCCTTCAGGGACTTCTCTCCGACCTCCACCACCAGGGTTTGTCCTTCCGGTACAGCCTTCTGGTTGATTACTTTCAATCCTATGTCGAGACGTTTGGGTTCTGGACAATTATTTTATGAAACAGAGTCTTTTCAGAGACATCCTTAAGGATCTTTGGTATCCATATTGATACATTTGCAGTTTTAAGAAGCTCAGCTGTCATCATGACCAGCAGCTTCGCATCATCCCACTAGGATATCATGGACACCTTGTCCCTGAGGCAATCCACTGTATGCATTCCCTTGCAGACAAAAATGAGGGCACTGTGATCTAGATAGACCCTCCTGAAATTGGGTCCTGGACTAGCGTCCCCCTTCCCCACCCAATCTTTTCAAAGAGGGCCATATGTATGAGCTCCTCCTGCTGGGAGGTGATGCCTACCAGTGGATAGCCTTCTTGGATAACTGCCATCTTAAAAACTGCAGTACTATTGGTCTGTTTCCCTATTTCTTGCATCAGATTTTTCTGGGCTCATTTATCCTGTCCTGAGAGCAGGGAGTCTTAGATTCCTCCCTTATCCTCTTGTTACCTGCCTTCAATGTAGTGGGGGTCTGCATATCCCCTTCAACCTGAGACAATTATTATTATTATTATTATTATTATTTATTTATTTATTTTTTTTTTTTTTTTTTTTTTGGGGGGGGGGGGGGGGTCTTGGCCTCAAGCCCTTTTAATTCCCTCCACTTCTGTTTGGGAAGCCATTCTTTTCCTTTCTTTTGTTTCTGTTCCCTGAGAAGTTTCCTCCTCTGGGCCCAAGACAAGGCTTTAATCTTGATCCAGTCCAATTTCTTGGTTACAGTTCCCACTTCTTGCTCAGGTCTAAACCATTATTCAGTAGTGAGAGTGCATTCCATTGGTCCTGACCCCAATGTTTGAGTGTCTGAGGTCTCAGTTTGTCCCTCAGTTTGTTTTAAACTATTTTCATCAGTTGTGTCCATCTGGGTCCCATGAGATTTGGAGATCTACACGGTCTACAACATGAAAACCCCGTGCAGTGTAAGGCTACTTACTCAGGGAGGTCGCCCGGTATCCCTGAGGCTCCATTTGCAACACATGTTCCCATGTGCCATGCACCCATCGGCACGGATCGCATCACACCTTGGTTGAGTTGGGGAAGGGAATTGGGTAAGCACTAGGAGTGGATAAGGAAGACAGGACATTGTGGAACACTTTTAGTGCAACCCATCAGCTAAGACCTTTCTGGCAGTAGGTCCTCTACCTTCAGCACAGCCCTCAGCTTCATACGGATATGCAAGCCTCTCCACCCACACGGACATTGCTTTGCCAAGGTGGTGTCCCCCAGAGAGGAAGCCAAAAGAGTGGGTAATAAAGTGGTGTATTTGAATCTTGAATAAAACCAACCTGATTTCAGAAAAAAATATATTGCATTATTTATTGAATGCCCCTCATAGTTAGAATGGCATAATTAAAATAGTTATGTGTACTTCAATACAAGAACTACATTCAGATAGAAATGTAATATGAGTAATATTACTTTCATTAATTTTTCCAAAACTGAATTATTTTTCATGTATTGGATTTATTTAAAAGAAACAAACAATGGATTTCCATGTTGGTGTATCAAAAATTTCAGGAAAAGATAGATTGCTACTCACTATAAAGATAACACGTTGAGTTGCGGACGGGCACAGTGAAAAGACAGTTACAAATTTAGTTCAAGGGCAAAACCTTCTTCAGAAAAGGAAACAATAGTGAGCAGGGTGTGCTTGCTTATGCGAATGAAAGTGTGTGTTTCCTACTCTGAAGAAGGCTTTGGCTTAAAGCTAAATGTGTAAATGTCTTTTCGTTGTGCCTGTCAGCAATTCAACATGTTATCTTTATGATGAGTAGTTATTTAAAGGAAAAAAAATTGGTTTACCTGGTGTCCTTAGTATACAAGTTATTGGCATTTAAATTGTTAATTAAAACTCACAAACTAACTTCATAAAATATTATTGAGAAGTAACTTTTTTGTTATGTAAAAGTCTTTCTTTAACGTATGCTTTATCTTTGTTTTTGTTGGCTGGTTGAAAGTGTGTGGTGGAAGTCAGTTCTTTTGTGTTGTACTGTGACTTACTGTGATGTGTTATTACTGTGGATATTTTTGGCATGATACCACGTAGATTTCAGAAATGAAAGTATTGAAAAAGCAATATAAACATTTAATTTAATTGGACAGATAAAAAATTTACCCACCAAGTGGCAGCAGGGGAAAACATATATAAAGGTGAAGTAAAGGTGCAAGCTTTCAGGACCAATGGCTCCTTTTTGAAGGGTTGAAGAGGAAAATGAATGAAGAAGAAGGACTAGGAAGATTGGGGAGAGTTTGGAAAAGTTGCCCAGAACCCCAAGTCAGGTTAGATTTACTGGATGGTATGAGAAGAAAAGACTGAGTGTTTGGGACTGCACCAGATGAGATTTGAAGACCTAAGACCATAAAGGTGGGAGATAGAGTAATAAGCAAGATAGGGATTACTGACAAATCATCATGCAAATGTTAACAGGAGTGAAAAGCTAAGTGCATTGTATCTGGTAGAGTTGAAGGGCAGGAAAAAATAGACAGGAAAGAAAATAAAAGATAAAGATAACTAAAAATGGTTAAGAAAGGAATAGTTACTGAGAATAAAATCTGAGACTGAAGAAATTGATGTAAATTAAGGCCAGGTAGGTGCCAGGAAGTAAGGAGATGTAGTCTGCGGGAAGAATCAGGCACCGAAGTCACAACTGTCATATTGCAGAATATGCTCTGCAACATGATATTGTTACCAGTATATAACCTCTGTCTATGTCCATTCATCCACACGGATATCTTGGTGGTAGTCATACCAATGTAAAAGGTCAAACATTGTTTATGTAACAGCTGGTACATGAAATATATCATTTCACATGTGGCTCTCTCTTTGATAGCATATGTTTTGCCAGTTCAGGGCTGGTATAGGCGGTGGTAGGAGTGTGCAAAGGGCAAGTCTTACAGCAGGAAGGGTGACAGGGGTAGGACGCATACAGTAGGGAAATGGGTGCAGGAGGAGCATAGACGGCTTGACCAGGATATTGCTGAAAGTGTGTGTGTGTTTCAGGGGGGTGAAGCTAGGTATTATAGGTATGGTGAGCACAGTGTTGAACGGAATGGAACTCATTTCAGTGCATTATTTTAGGAAGTCATATCCTTGGCAAAGTAGTTGTTAAATACATTCAAGACCAGGATAATATTGAGCAACAAGAGGTTGACTCTTAAGTTGTTTTTTCGGGGGTATCAGCAGTACCAAGATTGAATCGATCTGGTGGGATAATAACATCCAGTGAAAGCTGAGGAGAGAATGGTGATTTATTGTGATGTATTGCTGTAAAGAGTCTGCATGTGAACATATGTGTTTGCCTCAAATACCCGGGGTGTATGGGAGGTAGGATTTGACAAAAAAGGATGGTAACTGTCAAAATGTAAGTATGTTGTGTGTTAGTAGGTTTAATGTGAACAGCTTAATGTAGCTGACCTTCATCCTCACTGAGGATCAGCTACATGTGTTCACATTTAATCTACTAACTAAAGTACTTATTTATTCACAGTTGTCATTTTTTTGATGTCGAATATTTCCTTCCATACACAGACTCTTTACAGCAATACGCCACCATTCTCACCTCAGCATTCACTGGACATAGTTACCACACCAGCCTAGTTGAAAAACAGATTTCTTGGGCCATCACACCAATCCTGGTACTGCTGAGCCCTCCAGAAAGCAACTTAGGAGTACACCTCTTTTTACTCAGTATTATCCTTGTGTTGAATGTATTAATCAGCTACTTCTACAACGCTATGACTTGCTAAAATTGTGCCCTGAAATGAGGTCCTTCCTGTACATTTTGTACACCACACCTAGAATAGCTTTTTGCCTCCACCCTACCCTCACCCCCTGATCGCCACCCCTCTCCCACACCCGCGAGCCAGTCTCTGCAGACACTATGCTCCCTCCGCACCTATTTCCCCACCTTATGGCTCTACCCCTGTGAGTGTACCACTGAAGACTTGCCCTATGCACCCTCCTACCATCACCTATACCTATCAAAGGGAGATCCACCTGTGAAAGAACATGTCATGCATCAGCTGTTATGTAAACACCTGTTTGGCCTTGCACATTGGGATGACCACCACAAAGTTATCAGTTAGCAACACACAAACAATATCCTTTTGCAAAGCATGATACAATATTACAGTCACGACATTGGAGCCTGTTTCATCACATGTTCCATCGCAGTTCTTCCCTCGGACACCAGTTCCTCAGAACTCCGCAGGTGGGAACTGGGGTTACAACATATCCTTGGTTCTCACCACCCACTTGGCTTTAATTTACGTTAATTTCTTCAGTTTCAGCATTTCTTCTCAATAAATATTCCTTTCTTTAGTTTTTCATATCTTTTATTTTCTGACCTGTCTATTTTTTCCTGCCCTCCACCTCTATCACATACAATGCACTTAGCTTTCCACTCTTATTACTCTTATTAAATCTTGCATGATGTTTTGTCGGCCATCTCTGTCTTGGTTATTTCTCTATCTTCTGCCTCTTAGCCAGGTTTTCAAATTTCATCTGGTGCTGTCCCCAATAATCAATCTCTCCTCATCTCATCCGGTAAGTCTCCCCTGACTCAGGATTCTGGGCAACTTTTCCAAACCCTCACCATTTTATAACCAAATCTTCCCAGTCCTTTTCCTTCATCCCTCTTCCTGCTCATTCAATCCTTCTGTCAGAAGAAGGAGCCACTGGCTCCAAAATCTTGCACATTTACTTAACCTTAATATATATTATCTCCTGCTGCCACTTGGTGAGTAGATTTTTTTTTGTATCCAGTTACGTTATATTTTCAAAAATTGATTATTTTCGTCATTATAAACATATGATACTTATCATTTGAACTAACACATTCAATAGAATGAATTCAATATCTTTCTGCACTGTGCAGGAATAATCTACATCTAGATTCTATGCCATGTCTAATAAGATGTAATGCACAGCATCAAACTACACATATCAGTAATAATTATTTACATTCTCACTCAAAAATCCAAATTCTAATTGTCACTTCTTTTCTTCAGCTATTAAAGCAGCTGAAGGATGTTGAGTCAAATCAATTCACTGATGGGGAAGTGAGATTTGAAAGATACCTTATAATCTCCAATGTTGATATTTGAACAGAGAGAAACATAATGGAGGTCAGAACCCATAGGTTGAACGTTTGTTGGGATGGAGTTTGGACAACACTGTTCTTGAACTGGTAGTAAAAAATACCTCTTATGGCTAAAATTGTGCAGAGAGCTGAAGTTGTGGTTTCTATGGTTACAAGTTGGCAATGATCATCTGTATGATACCATGTCATATGGTCTACAGGTTGTTCCACTGATATGCAGCCATGTTGTTGTTGTGGTCTTCAGTCCTGAGACTGGTTTGATGCAGCTCTCCATGCTACTCTATCCTGTGCAAGCTTCTTCATCTCCCAGTACTTACTGCAACCTACATCCTTCTTAATCCGCTTAGTGTATTCATCTCTTGGTCTCCCTCTACGATTTTTACCCTCCACACTGCCCACCAATGCTAAATTTGTGATCCCCTGATGCCTCAGAACATGTCCTACCAGCCTGTCCCCTCTTCTTGTCAAGCTGTGCCCCAAACTCCTCTTCTCCCCAATTCTCTTCAATACCTCTTCTTTAGTTATGTGATCTACCCATCTAATCTTCAGCATTCTTCTGTAGCACCACATTTCAAAAGCTTCTATTCTCTTCTTGTCCAAACTATTTATTGTCCATGTTTCACTTCCATACATGGTACACTCCATACAAATACTTTCAGAAACGACTTCCTGACACTTAAATATATACTCGATGTTAACCAATTTCTCTTCTTCAGAAACGCTTTCCTTGCCATTGCCAGTCTACATTTTATATCGTCTCTACTTCGACCATCATCAGTTATTTTGCTCCCCAAATAGCAAAACTCCTTTACTACTTTAAGTGTCTCATTTCCTAATCTAATTCCCTCAGCATCACCCGACTTAATTCGACTACATTCCATTAGCCTCGTTTTGCTTTTGTTGATGTTCACCTTATATCCTCCTTTCAAGACACTGTCCATTCCGTTCAACTGCTCTTCCAGGTCCTTTGCTGCCTCTGACAGAATTACGATGTCATCGGCGAACCTCAAAGTTTTTATTTCTTCTCCATGGATTTTAATACCTACTCCGAATTTTTCTTTTGTTTTCTTTACTGCTTGCTCAATATACAGATTGAATGACATTGGGGATAGGCTACAACCCTGTCTCACTCCCTTCCCAACCACTGCTTCCATTTCATGCCCCTCTGCCATCTGGTTTCTGTACAAATTGTAAATAGCCTTTCACTACCTGTATTTTATCCCTGCCACCTTTAGAATTTGAAAGAGACTATTCCAGTCAACATTGTCAAAAGCTTGCTCTAAGTCTACAAATGCTAGAAACGTAGGTTTGCCTTTCCTTAATCTTTCTTCTAAGATAAGTCGTAAGGTCAGTATTGCCTCACGTGTTCCAACATTTCTACAGAATCCAAACTGATCTTCCCAGAGGTCGGCTTCCACCAGTTTTTCCATTCATCTGTAAAGAATCCGCATTAGTATTTTGCAGCTGTGACTTATTAAACTGATTGTTCGGTAATTTTCACATCCGTCAACACCTGCTTTCTTTGGGCTTGGAATTATTATATTCTTCTTGAAGTCTGAGGGTATTTCGCCTGTCTCATACATCTTGCTCACCAGATGGTAGAGTTTTGTCAGGACTGGCTCTCCCGAGGCCGTCAGTAGTTCTAATGGAATGTTGTCTACTCCCGGGGCCTTGTTTCAACTCAGATCTTTCAGTGCTCTGTCAAACTCTTCACGCAGTATCATATCTCCCATTTCATCTTCGTCTACATCCTCTTCCATTTCCATAATATTGTTCTCAAGTACATCACTCTTATATAGACCCTCTATGTACTCCTTCCACCTTTCTGCTTTCCCTTCTTTGCTTAGAATTAGGTTTCCATCTGAGCTGTTGAAATTCGGACAAGTGGTTCTCTTTTCTCCAAAGGTCTCTTTAATTTTCCTGTAGGCAGTATCTATCTTACCCTTAGTGAGATAAGCCTCTACATCCTTACATTTGTCCTGTAGCCATCCCTGCTTAACCATTTTGCACTTCCTGTTGATCTCATTTTTGAGACATTTGTATTCCTTTTTGCCTGCTTCATTTACTGCATTTTTATATTTTCTCCTTTCATCAATTAAATTCTATATTTCTTCTGTTACCCAAGGATTTCTACTAGCCCTCGTCTTTTTACCTACTTGGTCCTCTGCTGCCTTCACTACTTCATTCCCAGAGCTACCCATTCTTCTCCTACTGTATTTATTTCCCCCATTCCTGTCAATTGTTCCCTTATGCTCCCCTGAAACTCTGTACAACCTTAAATTCCCACCTTTTTGCAGTTTCTTCAATTTTAATCTACAGTTCATAACCAATAGATTGTGGTCAGAGTCCACATCTGCCCCTGGAAATGTCTTACAATTTAAAACCTGGTTCCTAAATCTCTATCTTACCATAATGTAATCTATCTGAAACTTTCCAGTATTTCCAGGATTCTTCCATGTATACAACTTTCTTTTATGATTCTTGAACCAAGTGTTAGCTATGATTAAGTTGTGCTCTGTGCAAAATTCTACCAGTCGGCTTCCTCTTTCATTTCTTACCCCCAATCCATATTCACCTACTATGTTTCCTTCTCTCCCTTTTCCTACTCTCGAATTCCAGTCACCCATGACTATTAAATTTTCGTCTCCTTTCATTACCTGAATAATTTCTTTTATCTCATCATACATTTCATTATCTCATCATACATTTCATCAATTTCTTCATCATCTGCAGAGCTAGTTGGCATATAAACTTGTGCTACTGTAGTAGGCATGGGCTTTGTGTCTATCTTGGCCACAATAATGCGTTCACTATGCTATTTGTAGTAGCTTACCTGCACTCCTAATTTTTTTTTCATTATTAAACCTACTCCTGCATTACCCTTATTTGATTTTGTATTTATAACCTTGTATATTTCATCAATTTCTTCTTCATCTGCAGAGCTAGTTGGCATATAAACTTGTGCTACTGTAGTAGGCATGGGCTTTGTGTCTATCTTGGCCACAATAATGCGTTCACTATGCTATTTGTAGTAGCTTACCTGCACTCCTAATTTTTTTTTCATTATTAAACCTACTCCTGCATTACCCTTATTTGATTTTGTATTTATAACCCTGTATTCACCTGACCAAAAGTCTTGTTCCTCCTGCCACTGAACTTCACAAATTCCACTATATCTAACTTTAACCTATCCAATTTTCTAACCTACCTGCCCGATTAAGGGATCTGACATTCCATGCTCCGATCCATAGAACGCCAGTTTTCTTTCTCCTGCTAACGACATCCTCTTGAGTAGTCCCCACCCAGAGATCTGAATGGGGGACTATTTTACCTCCGGAATACTTTACCCAAGCAAACGCCATCCTCATTTAACCATACAGTAAAGCTGCATGCCATCGGGAAAAATTACGGCTGTAGTTTCTCCTTGCTTTCAGCCGTTCACAGTACCAGCACAGCAAGGCCGTTTTGGTTAGTGTTGCAAGGCCAGATCAGTCAATCATCCAGACTGTTGCCCCTGCAACTACTGAAAAGGCTGCTGCCCCTCTTCAGGAACCACATGTTTGTCTGGCCTCTCAACAGATACTCTTCCGTTGTGGTTGCACCTACGGTATGGCCATCTGTACCGCTGAGGTACGCAAGCCTCCCCACCAATGGCAAGGTCCATGGTTCATGGGGGGGGGGGGGGGGGGGGGGGGGGGATTTACCCATTGGTGCAGCTAATGTCGTATCTAAAGTGGTGAGCAAAGTTGGGGGTAAATTGTTATTGAAATACGGCAGGTTTTCAATGGGTAAGATCTCAAAGGGTAGATCCATTTAGTCAGTTAATGTATCAGTGATATTGAAGGCTGTGGTTCCAGTCATTGTGGTGGGTAAATGGAAGATTGGTCCAAAAATTTTCTATCCTACTCTGCATAAGCAGAAACACAGCTTATGGTTACTTGCACTTATGGTAACAAGGAGACTGGTGGAATGAAATGGGTGGTTCTGGTGCTAAAAGCGGATATCATGAGGTAAATTAATAACCAGCACAAGTTCAAAGTGTAGCCAAATTGTCCAAGCATATACGACAATCCAGAAAAAAGTCCAAATTACAGAACGTTAATCAGGCAATGTCAAAATATCAAAATACTCTGGTATCCAGTGGCACATTTGTAAGGCTTCACTGACTTATGATAGAGTGGCTGGAATCACCGGGCTGCAGTATATTGGTAAAGAGTCATCAGAGGATGGCGCCCTCTCATTTGCTTGCCTCTGGGACCACGCCTTGTGCAGGCATGAGCAGCAGACTGGCTGGAATTGCCGGGCTGCAGTATATCGGTAAAGAGTCATCAGAGGATGGCACCCTCTCATTTGCTTGCTGGAGCGACCATGCCTTGTGCAGGCACGAGCAACAGCTGTCACCTGGAGCCCCAAGTATTTCTGATGAGTTCTATTTGTTGATAGTTGAGCAAGGCAGGGAATCCAAATCACTCTCAGACATTAAAGAAAATATCACACTGAGTGCCATTGATCAATATCCCTCATGTCTGTAGCTTCATCTGCTGTGTGCCACTGTAACATCCTTGCTCATACCAAGTAAAAATGATGACCACTAGGTTTATCACTGAATGTGACCGATGCAATGCTATGCTGTGGAAGAATTCCATTTTGTCCTTAATCACCTCCTTGTGACATTCTGTCCCATATTTCAGGGAGCAGAACAGGGTGAACTCACTCAACTGGGGGATGGTGTGTACCCAATGTGTAGGACAGATGGTGATTGGCCCATCTGGCAGTGCAGTAACTCATGCATGGAGAGCAGTGTGTTGGACTTCCTATCTAATGCTACCTTTCATGTTATAATCTCAAAGCTAAATGACCATGACTAATACCATGCACACATATTCATACTCGCACTCAGTGACAACCTTGTTACTGTTACAAGCCTATACAGAATTGACAATTACTTCCACATCAACCAAAAGTGCCCTCTTCACAAAATAATTTACATATCATACCACGCAACATTATTGTTTTTTTCTACCGAGGTATAAATATGGTTCCACAACTATTAACAGTGTTGGGAACAAAAATTTCACCAAAAATTTCTTCAACCTAGTACATAAAGAAAATGTTTCCCTTACACTTAGTTGAGAGCCTCTTTCATAAAAACAATACCCTCTACAGTTTGGTACTTCTTAAAACTTAAATATAAACATTCGTATGTGAACACATATCTATAATTTCTAAGAAAACACATAAAATTCATATATGCACTGCATTCTCAGTTATTTTGCAATCCAGCTTGACTTTAAGGTGCATGGGTAGGTCAGGATAACTGTAGGTGCATCCTGTTTACCTAGGTGTATCTTACTCTTCTTTTCCTTTTCCCCCTAGTACCTCCTCACCTCTTCTGAACGCGCTGCCAGAAATGGAGGCAGCAGGTCTGGCATTGATTTAAATAGGCAAATATGGCCTATGTGCATTACCATGATCCACACTGGGAGTTGTAATTTAACATTCATGTCATTTCTATTACTTGGTAACATGCAAAAATCTTAGGTCTTTCCCTTTGGCACATAAGAATTGGTTAGCATCACCCACTGTCTGACAGATACTTTGGTTGCCTTTTTACTCTGGGTAACTTTCTGTCATTCCAAGGCCTTATTGTTCATCTTTTTAACTTCGTTGCCAAATATTTTAACCTTTTTGAAACATTTCAAACTGATGATATGATGGTGGCTTTACAAGTCTGGTAAATTTCCATGAAAGAATTCAATGTTTTTGTTGCACCTTCATGGTTGGTAAGCTTGATTATTCCAATGATTGGAACATTAATCAGGCAAGATCAAAATACTCTGCTATCCAATGGCACACATGTAAGACGTCAGTGACTAGTGAAAGACTGGCTGGAATCACCGGGATGAAGTTTGCTTGGACACTGCACCATCATTGGAGGCCATTTACATTTGGATTAATGAATTCAAACATGATCAGACAACCAACAAAGAAAAGGCACTCTCCAGTCATCCAACTGAGATTACCACCTAGCAAACCATTGACAAAATTCATGAGATGGTAATGCAAGATCACTGAATAAAAATTCATGAGATTGCTGAGACTGTATGCATCTCAACTGAGTGACTGCATAATATCCTACATGGAGAATTAACTATTCAAAAACTGTATACCAGGTGGGTGCTGCAATTGCTCACAGTCAACCAAAAGCACATCTGGCACAACATTTCAGCACAATGTCTGGTGATGTTTAATCAGAGAGTGCAAGATTTTTTGCGCCAATTAGTGACTGTTGATGAAACCTGGATCCATCATTACACACTAGAGCCAAAACGGCAGTCAAAACAATCGACAAAAGATAATGAAAGAGCACCGAAGAAGGCAAAGACCATTTTGTCAGCTGGTAAGATGAAGGCCATTGTTTTTTTATTACCAAGGAATAATCGTCATAGATAACTGTAACTGGACCCTATTATGCTTCATTGTTGAATTGTTTGAAACTTGCTTTAGCTGAAAAAAGACGAAGATTGGCAAGCAAAAAAGTGATCTTTTACCAGGACAATGCACCATCCCGCACCATCCCACACTTTATCAACAACACTGAAGAAATTGCATGAATTGGGATCTGAATTTGTTCTCCATCCAGAATATTCACCAAATGTAGCCCAAAGTGACTTCTTCCTGTTCCCTAACTTGAAACTTTGACTTGCTGTGAAGAAATTTTCATCAAATGAGGAAGTGATAGTTGCAGTCAATGAGTATTTTGGAGTTTGGCAGAATCTATTTTTCTGATGGGATGAAAATGCTGGAGGATCGCTAAACCAAGTGTGTGTTTCCATCAAAGGTGACTATATCGAGAAGTAAGGTGAGTTGTTTATTAAATAAACATTTTTTCTTGCTTTTTTACCAGACTTACTAAACCAAGTTTTCCAGGAAAGAGTTTACATAGCTGAAAAAGAGATGGCTTCTTTTGACTGAAAACAACCTCATATAGGGCAGCCTGTACTCTTGTGGTGTTTTGAGTTATACGGTGCTACTATATGCGGGATAGGGAATCCCTGTTGTTGTGGTGACTTAACATATCAAATCAACATTTTTCCTATTCTTGGATGGGCTCTCTCAGTTTATATGTTTGCATGTGGCTGTAATGTGCTAGTCTTGAATTTTTTAAGGCACAGTTATCAACACAACTGCTTTATTAAACCTGACATAAAATTTATTTCTTGGTCCATTATCACTGTCTCTGGCATCCCGAGCTTTAGCATCCACTGATTAAACACCACTTGTGCTGCTACCTGCCTGCTGCTTGGGTATGGCTATTGTGGAAATGAAATATGAGAAGTGATAAATTATTTTTAGTATATAACAGTTCCCTGTTGGTGTTTGAGCAGATAGTCTGAGTATATCATGGTCAGTCCTGTGAAATAGTTTCCCTCCCTCTGGCAATTTTTTGATGGCTGAGTTTCACTCAGCATGCATGCAACACAATTTTTGAAGTAATGTTTGACATTTTGCTTGCATGTCTTCCACCATTAGTTTTGTGCAACTCTGCATCCTGTCACTCAGCAGCCACTGTATCCAGCTAAAATCAAATCATGAGTCTGACTGAATACATCATTCTGCAATTTTGCAGGTAGCACTATGCACAGACCACTGTCTTTCTATACAGCACCAAGTCTTCAGTGCTGAATTGTGTTTGCTTAATGAACTGCTGACATTCCGGGTAAGCACCTTGTTCTTCTTGCCATTTTCCTGTGTCTACCCTGGCACATTCCAAGGCATACATTTTTTGACCAAGTCCATCTGCATTTCCATATGATTTGTCTGGTCAATGTACTACTTGAAAGTCGAATTCACTCAGTCATAATGCCCGTCTATTTAAACAACTTGTCAAATCTTTGAGTCCCATTAGTCATTTCAGTGCGGTATGAATACAACGTCTGTTCAAAAAATTCCGGAGCAGTCGTAATTTCACTCAATGGTGTTTTGGAGCAAAATGCTGTTGGCATCCCTGCACACACCTGTGTTAAATGAGTAACTGCTGAAAGTTACATTGTTGTATATCTGTTAGTTGTTGGCCAGTACTGTATTCAGTAGAACATTGTGTTGCACAGTTTGGGAATTTCGGGATGGCAGAGTTAGAGGGGCAGAGAATCTGAATTAAATTTTGCATGAAACTGAAGAATACCTTGACAGAGACACACCAAATGCTGCAGGAAGCCTACAAGTGGTTCACACAGTATGAGAATGGCCAAATGGATGCCCTTTGATGTCTACTGATGATGCTCACGTCAGTAACATCAATGAAATAGGTGTGCTAATCTAAGAGAGAAGTTTGCAGAAGAATGTGACATTTCAGTTGGATCATGTCATCAAATTCTGACACAGCATCTTGGAATGCATCGCGTTGCTGCCAAGTTTGTCCCACAGCTTATGAGTCAAGATGAAAAAGACCTTCGCCTCACAATCTGTGAAGAGCTTTTGAATTGCACAAATGAGAACGAGATGTTCCGTAAGAGAATCATAACTGGTGATGAGACACAGGTCTATGGTTATGATGTTGAGACCAAGGTTCAGTCTTCACAACGGGTCAGGAAAAGTTCTCCAAGACCAAAAAAAGCTCGTTATGTCAGGTCAAATGTCAAAGCCATCGTGATAGTTTTCTTTGACTTTGGAGGATTAGTTCATCATGAATTTGTGCCACAGAGACAAACTGTTAATCAGTAGTACCATTGGGATGTATTGCAACATGATAAAATGTGAGAGTGGCCTGAAATGTGGTGAGACAATTCATGGCTTTAGCATCATGATAATAGCTGTTGCACAAAAATTGAAATTGCCTTGCTACCACATCCTCCTTATTCTCCAGACCTTGCCCCTGCAGACTTTTTTTTATTTCCAAAGTTGAAAACCCCATTGAAAGGACGAAGATTTGCAAACAATAGATGAGATAAAAGAAAATTTGCAGATGCCACTTTATGCGAGCCAGCAAGAGACATACCAAGACTGCTTCTAGAAGTGGAAACGGCACTGGGAGCAGTGTATCAATTGTAGAAGAGAGTATTTCGAAGGAGACTGTGCACAATAAGTAAAAGGTAAATGTAGGAAAATTTTGTGGACAAAGTTCGGAATTTTTTGAACAGAACTCGTAGTTATTACCCTGAGGTGTCATCTGTACAAATAACAGTGAAATAAGTATGCCGTAAATTAATGCTGTCATTCCCTTTGCCACAGTGAAATAATTTTTCTCTGCCTTATTAAGTTGTTTTGACGCATATGCTATTGGATGTACTTCTCTGACTACCTCCTGGCGTAAAATGCACCACATGCTAAAATTGCTGGTGTCACATGATAGAATAAATTGCTTTTGTTAGCTCGGGAAAACCAGTACTGGGACAATGGTCAATAAATATTTCTGTCTTACAAATGCTTCATTGAAATTTGACTCCCATTTTTAATAACTGTTTGAAGGGCCTTGCAATTTGAGCAAATTTCAGAATAAATTTTCTGTAGAAATTAGCCAAGTCTTAATATGACAGCAATTCCTTTTCTCTGGTGGTTTTGGGAAGCTTCTCACATCATCAACAGTTGCAGATCAGTGCATACACCACCCAGGCCAATAATGTGGCCCAAGTAACAGATCTCCTGTAAGACGAAATGACACTTTTCTAAGCTGTGTGTTCATCGTGCTGCACATAACCGTTCAAAGACTTCATGTAAGTGTACCATATGAAGCTAGATATCCCTCAAGAATGCAGTGAATTCATGTAAGTAGACCATGCATTTCTTTGGTTTTAGTCCCCATATGTCACTGTCTTACAGGTGCTGAGAATTTGCTGCCATGTTTTTCAGTCCAAATGGCATTGAACAATACTAATAATGACCAGACTCAACTACGAATATGGTTTTTGAGTGATCTTCCAGTGCTACTTATAACTGATTGTACCCACTTCATAGGTACAAAGTTGGAAAATGACATTGGCCTATATTATTTAAGGTCTCTGTTATATTAGGCACAGGGCAAATGTCAGTGACTGTCCTTTGGTTTAAATAATGCTAATTGCAGTAAAACCTATATGCTTCACTGCCATCAGATGATATTTTAGGCACAAATAGGACTGGTGCGCTCCGAGGGCTATTAATTTCTTCTACAGTCCAATCAACGAGTTGTTGATTTATACAGTTTTCAATTACAGGCTGTAAATGGTGCAGATCTCGGTGAGATTTCTTATACACAGGCGATTCATCTGAAGGGGAAATATGTCATTGAATTAGTGGTGTGGCAGGCAATGGTCCAGGAGGGTCCAGTAACTCCGCATATTGTTCCAACAGTCCTTCCATGCCCTCCTTATTATTTCCCTCTAGATGTGATGCTTTCCTCCTCACTACGATTAAACTGACAGATGTTTCAGCATCGCATAGACTGATGTGACATCCCTATTTAACTCCTCATGCAGTGCTTCTATGTTGGCTATCAGAGTACCACATGACAGCTTCACTTCTTCACAATCAAAGTTATCAGTGCTAACCGGCACAACTCGACTTTGTCAATTTCCCATACATATGATAAACTATATAAAGTAAAATATTGTGCTTTATCTAACTCTTCATTCTCTACCAAAGGCTCAACCATACACAAAAAGGTAACTGTCAGATCACCTCCTGTTTACCCAGAGTAATTTTCTGTGCCTTTGGGTATGATATCCATGAGTTGATATTAACGGACCTTGTACACAGTTTAGGTTGCCACCCCTGGTCCCTTGGGTGGTAAAACTGAGATGAAATAGTGCTCCAGCCTGCTCTTCTATATGCCATGCCAAGTCAACTTTAGCATGAAGCACAACCAGGAAATCTAAACACAGTGTAACTATGCAGCTAATCCCTCACAATCCCAGCATTGCCAAAACGAGTGAAATTAACATTACATTCTGTATCTTATAAAAATTTTCACAATTTCCTTCTCACATAGCTGATCGTAAAAAAGTCTGTCATTGAGTCTGCACAGAGGTATCCTGTGCTATCCCTTACTGGGAGCATTGTGCAGTGGCCACAATGTCACCTGGTCTGGTTAACAGAGGGGTGCAGACTGTGACAGACTTCCCTGTTTCTGTGAACCAATGCTCATACACTTCTGTGCCCAAATTGTTTACATTTTTGACATTGTTCTTCCTTACAATTACACTTAATATTACCTGAATATTGACATTTCTAACTCTTGATATCTGTGTTAAATTTTGCTTTCTTTTTCCATGGTTTAGTGGAACACCAGTTTCAGCTAGTGCTGCTGTAGTGTCTGCCACTTCATTCAATGTCTTTGGGAATTCCGTGTGTACCCTTAATGATATTTATGGACATAAATCCTACAAAAATGGACCAGGTGCTCACTGTTCAGCTTCCTTATTAGTGTTATCATGTTCAGTCAGCTCATATGGGTTAATATCAGCTTTTGGAATATGATCTACAAAACTCTGTACTGATTCTTCTTGTTTCTGAAATATCCCATTAAACTGCTCACAACAGTATCTTGATATAGTTTTTCTCTTTTATCTTTCAACTAACCCTTCTCTTAAGTTGCCTAATGATTATGCATCCCTTAATTTCTCATAGCAATTACATAAGCCTGGGTGTACCCTGATATTTTCAGTCTAGCTACAATTAATAACTGCTCATTATTCCAATTTCTTATCAACCTGGCATCTGTATCCAAATTATCAAAAAACACAGAGATCTCTTCCTCTGATTCTCTAAAAAATGGGCTTGCCAACAAAGCAGTTTTGTAAGTACAGGTACACAAGGATGTGACCATTCCCTCCTTCAATCCCGCAGGTTTTTGTATATATGCCTGTAACTGAGCTGCTAATCCAGCACACACTGAACAACATCCTGAGCCATAACTTCTTTAGGCAGCTTGCTCACTTACCATCACCCCAAGTATATAGCATACCCAAAATAACAAGGAAGAAGAAAGGATAGGAAATCCAACACTCATACCTGCCCCAGGATAACTCTGAAGTTGACAATGATTTATATTGCTGCATATGATGCCTCTTCTGCAGAACATGGCACTGGCAGCTGTCTTCTGTTGGTTGTTCCTCTTCATCTTCAGTAGCCTTCTGACACCAAATATAGTGGGGTGTCTAGGATGTCTTGGTGTGGGTGGTGATTCTCTACTGGAGACAGATGTGGGTAGAGTAAAAGATGGCAACTCATAGATGCAAGAAGCCCTTTATTGCTGTTTATATACATTTGTTCAGTTTTCGATGCTGCTAGTGGTGATCCCTTGTGAGTGCGGCAAATACACCGACATGGCATCTCCCTGTGTATTGGTCTCGCAGCCCAGTCCTGTCATTGGTGATGCAGACTGTGTGCTGCTGCTGCTGTGTTAATGGATGTCTCACATTATCAACCTTTAGATTTCCAGCCAGGCATCAATTGCTCTCACAAAGGATATGGCACACTGCACCTCACTGCAATGGCATAGGGCAAAGAAGTCCTTGGTTTGAACATCAGCAGATGCCAAGATGGCTGGGCCCTGCCACCGTAGACCTGTGAAGGTAATAGAGTGTGGAATGTCTGGATGGTCAGGTATTGTCAAAGGTTCAGGTCCAGTGAAAATGGTTATTGCCATGTCATTGGTAAGGCATTGTCTGGTGCAGCTTGGACACTATAGTATAGCTCAGGCTGGACCTCCGGGGGCAGGGGGGGGGGGGGGGGGGGGGACTAAATGGAGCTGTCCAGGGCTGACTATGCAGAAGAAGTCGAGACGTAGCATTTCTTTTTTACATGGAATATCTCGAACAGAGGCCATGCGACCTAGGCCACGCTGTTGCTACACATTGCTAAGTGAAATGGTAGAATTGTCTCACTCCTGCTGAATGCTGTGTTGCCAGGTCAATGACTGCAGCTGATTGTGATGGGTGCTAATGTCCTAAATACGATTCTTGGCTATGGTTATGGCCCTTGCCATTACACTGGGAGCAGAATGCACACTGTTAAACTTTTGCTAATTTAAGGACAATATTTTCTGGATTTATAACCATAATCATTGAAAATTGGCTGTTCAATGGTTGTGATTGTGATTGGTGAAAGTGTTCACTGTGTATTGTAGGCTGAAGAGTAGGGCATGTGTGGCATCTCATTTGTGTTCTTGTTTGCTGGTAGTGTCCTTGTTGCTCAGAGGAGAGGCAGACATACCACCAGGAGACTAAAACCATCATCACAAATTAAAATTGTTTGGTTGTTTAACAATCACAACTGTCTATCTGACTTAACATTTATATATATATATATATATATATATATATATATATATATATATATATATATATATATATATATATATATATATATATATATATATATATATATATATATAGAGGGAAACATTCCACTCGCACTCACGCACATATCCATCCACACATACAGACACAAGCAGACATATTTAAAAGACAAAGAGTTTGGGCAGAGATGTCAGTCGAGGCAGTCCTCAATCTCCGCTAATTTCAAGTTGCCGCCACTCATACCTCACCTGTCTTTCAACAACTTCTTTGCCTCTACACTTCTGCCTCGACTGACATCTCTGCCCAAACTCTTTGTCTTTTAAATATGTCTGCTTGTGTCTGTATGTGTGGATGCATAAGTGCGTGAGTGCGAGTGTATACCTGTCCTTTTTCCCCCTAAGGTAAGTCTTTCCGCTCCCGGGATTGGAATGACTCCTTACCCTCTCCCTTAAAACCCACTTTCGTCTTCCCCTCTCCTTCCCTCTTTCCGGATGAGGCAACAGTTTGTTGCGAAAGCTTGAATATAAAAAAACAAAGATGTAGTGACTTACCAAATGAAACTGCTGGCAGGTCGACAGACACACAAACAAACACAAACATACACACAAAATTCAAGCTTTCGCAACAAACTGTTGCCTCGTCAGGAAAGAGGGAAGGAGAGGGAAAGACGAAAGGATGTGGTTTTTAAGGGAGAGGGTAAGGAGTCATTCCAATCCCGGGAGCGGAAAGACTTACCTTAGGGGGAAAAAAGACGGGTATACACTCGCACACACACACATATCCATCAACACATGAAAGCTTGAATTTTGTGTGTATGTTTGTGTTTGTTTGTGTGTCTGTCGACCTGCCAGCACTTTCATTTGGTAAGTCACTACATCTTTGTTTTTAGATATATTTTTCCTACGTGGAATGTTTCCCTCTATTATAACTATATATATATATATATATATATATATATATATATATATATATATATATATATATATATATATATTAGAAGGAAACATTCCACATGGGAAAAATTATATATAAAAACAAAGATGAGGTGACTTACCGAACGAAAGCGCTGGCAGGTCGATAGACACACAAACAAACACAAACATACACACAAAATTCAAGCTTTCGCAACAAACTGTTGCCTCATCAGGAAAGAGGGAAGGAGAGGGGAAGACGAAAGGAAGTGGGTTTTAAGGGAGAGGGTAAGGAGTCATTCCAATCCCGGGAGCGGAAAGACTTACCTTAGGGGGAAAAAAGGACAGGTATACACTCGCACACACGCACATATCCATCCACACATACAGACACAAGCATTTGAAATATGTCTGCTTATGTCTGTATGTGTGGATGGATATGTGTGTGTGTGCGAGTGTATACCTGTCCTTTTTTCCCCCTAAGGTAAGTCTTTCCGCTCCCGGGATTGGAATGACTCCTTACCCTCTCCCTTAAAACCCACTTCCTTTCGTCTTCCCCTCTCCTTCCCTCTTTCCTGATGAGGCAACAGTTTGTTGCGAAAGCTTGAATTTTGTGTGTATGTTTGTGTTTGTTTGTGTGTCTATCGACCTGCCAGTGCTTTCGTTCGGTAAGTCACCTCATCTTTGTTTTATATATATATATATATATATACACTCCTGGAAATTGAAATAAGAACACCGTGAATTCATTGTCCCATGAAGGGGAAACTTTATTGACACATTCCTGGGGTCAGATACATCACATGATCACACTGAGAGAACCACAGGCACATAGACACAGGCAACAGAGCATGCTCAATGTTGGCACTAGTACAGTGTATATCCACCTTTCGCAGCAATGCAGGCTGCTATTCTCCCATGGAGATGATTGTAGAGATGCTGGATGTAGTCCTGTGGAACGGCTTGCCATGCCATTTCCACCTGGCGCCTCAGTTGGACCAGCGTTCGTGCTGGACGTGCAGACCGCATGAGACGACGCTTCATCCAGTCACAAACATGCTCAATGGGGGACAGATCCGGAGATCTTGCTGGCCAGGGTAGTTGACTTACACCTTCTAGAGCACGTTGGGTGGCGCGGGATACATGCGGACGTGCATTGTCCTGTTGGAACAGCAAGTTCCCTTGCCGGTCTAGGAATGGTAGAACGATGGGTTTGATGACGGTTTGGATGTACCGTGCAATATTCAGTGTCCCCTCGACGATCACCAGTGGTGTACGGCCAGTGTAGGAGATCGCTTCCCACACCATGATGCCGAGTGTTGGCCCTGTGTGCCTCGGTCGTATGCAGTCCTGATTGTGGCGCTCACCTGCACGGCGCCAAACACGCATACGACCATCATTGGCACCAAGGCAGAAGCGACTCTCATCGCTGAAGACGACACGTCTCCATTCGTCCCTCAATTCACGCCTGTCGCGACACCACTGGAGGCGGGCTGCACGATGTTGGGGCGTGAGCGGAAGACGGCCTAACGGTGTGCGGGACCGTAGCCCAGCTTCATGGAGACGGTTGCGAATGGTCCTCGCCGATACCCCAGGAGCAACAGTGTCCCTAATTTGCTGGGAAGTGGCGGTGCGGTCCCCTACGGCACTGCGTAGGATCCTACGGTCTTGGCGTGCATCCGTGCGTCGCTGCGGTCCGGTCCCAGGTCGACGGGCACGTGCACCTTCCGCCGACCACTGGCGACAACATCGATGTACTGTGGAGACCTCACGCCCCACGTGTTGAGCAATTCGGCGGTACGTCCACCCGGCCTCCCGCATGCCCACTATACGCCCTCGCTCAAAGTCCGTCAACTGCACATACGGTTCACGTCCACGCTGTCGCGGCATGCTACCAATGTTAAAGACTGCGATGGAGCTCCGTATGCCACGGCAAACTGGCTGACACTGACGGCGGCGGTGCACAAATGCTGCGCAGCTAGCGCCATTCGACGGCCAACACCGCGGTTCCCGGTGTGTCCGCTGTGCCGTGCGTGTGATCATTGCTTGTACAGCCCTCTCGCAGTGTCCGGAGCAAGTATGGTGGGTCTGACACACCGGTGTCATTGTGTTCTTTTTTCCATTTCCAGGAGTGTATATATATATATATATATATATATATATATATATATATATATATATATATATATATATATATATATATATATATCTAAAAACAAAGATGATGTGACTTACCAAATGAAAGTGCTGGCAGGTCGACAGACACACAAACAAACACAAACATACACACAAAATTCTAGCTTTCGCAACCAACGGTTGCCTCGTCAGGAAAGAGGGAAGGAGAGGGAAAGATGAAAGGATTTGGGTTTTAAGGGAGAGGGTAAGGAGTCATTCCAGTCCCGGGAGCGGAAAGACTTACCTTAGGGGGAAAAAAGGACGGGTATACACTCGCACACACACACATATCCATCCACACATATACAGACACAAGCAGACATATTTAAAGACAAAGAGTTTGGCCCAAACTCTTTGTCTTTAAATATGTCTGCTTGTGTCCGTATATGTGTGGATGGATATGTGTGTGTGTGCGAGTGTATACCCGTCCTTTTTTCCCCCTAAGGTAAGTCTTTCCGCTCCCGGGACTGGAATGACTCCTTACCCTCTCCCTTAAAACCCAAATCCTTTCATCTTTCCCTCTCCTTCCCTCTTTCCTGACGAGGCAACCGTTGGTTGCGAAAGCTAGAATTTTGTGTGTATGTTTGTGTTTGTTTGTGTGTCTGTCGACCTGCCAGCACTTTCATTTGGTAAGTCACATCATCTTTGTTTTTAGATATATATTTCCTACGTGGAATGTTTCCCTCTATTATATATATATATATATATATATATATATATATATATATATATATATATATATATATATATATATAGAGAGAGAGAGAGAGAGAGAGAGAGAGAGAGAGAGAGAGAGAGAGAGAGCATGTTTCTGGTACATTCTACAAATGTCAATGTGTATGCCCTTGGTCATCTAGCACACATCCAATCAGTTAACCAGTTCCATCCATATGTTCACAGGCATGTTTCCATCAATGTCTATCACAGCAGCAGTCATGTGTTCCTACAGTTCTTGCAGGATTGTTGGCATTGGTGGTATATAACTTTGTCTTTAAAGAAACCTCACAAAAAGAAATGTGAGTGAGAAACGCAGCAACCTAGTGGAACATCACCCAGACCAGTGCAGCCTATCTAGTAATGTGTTAGTTCTCTGTTAAGAAAGCCATAGACAATTGTGCTCAAGTGAAGTGGAGCACCATCCTGGTGAAATATGAATGTTGAGCAGTCAGCAGTGAGAAGTGGCAACTACAACAGCATTATATCCAGGTACATGGAAGCGTCACAGTCTGCTCCATGAAGAAAAAAAGGCCATACATCTTTGTCTTGGATATGGCATAGAAGACATTTACCTTTGTTGAGAACAAAATTTATGAACCCCCAATTTCAACAATGCTGCAAGTACTGCAGGCATGCATCACTGCTGATGTGACAGCCATGTATGGAAATATACTAGTGAATGCATGGACCAACTGGATTACCATTTGGATGTGTGCCAGATAATCAAGGGCAAATGCATTGAACATTTGCAGAATGTACCAGAAAGTTGGAGAGTGTATCTATCTTTTCTTGCATCACCCTTCTTTGTACATAATATACTTGTCAATAAATAGTGATTTGAAACCTGATGAATCATTTAGGCTAGCAGTGCATTGTTTTCTTCATTGATACTGTCAATAATTTTTGTGGCTCATGCTACTTTAGATATCCTATAACTGCACCATTTGTCTCCTCTACATGTACATTATCACACTAACACATTATTTTGTCCACTCCAGCAGTGTGTGGCAATTCTGGTCAGTTGGTCAAAAAAAATTCCCTCTCAAGATTGTTTAAAAAATTGGCTTTAATCCTTAATGGTGGAGAACCACTGACAATTTGCAACAATGTGCAGCTAGTTCCCAAAAGAAGGCCAAAACATCGAATTGGAAGGTTGCACAAGAATGACACAGTACCAATACCAAAGAAGATTTTTTTAAAGTGATTATTTACTCATACTGACTTTTGCATTCATTCAAGTGGTTTACCTTCTCATGCCATGATGAAGTGGTCCTAAAATACTGCTACTGAGTTATAGGGGAACAGTAAGTTGGGTTTCTAACTTAGTTTTTCACCAATAGCCTTCTTCTCTTGTGGAATCCCATTGAAAATGTATTTGGAGTGTGCCACATGCCTTTCTGTACAGTGTTTAAGGACTTTTTTTTTTTATTTGGAGCACTTCTTTCTCTTACATTCATTGAACTTACGTTCAAAAACTTATGTAAACAAATTTATGTTACCAGCAACAAATCTCCTAAATAAGTAAATATATTTCAATGTTAGTATGAGACTCCACTGCTTGTTCAGTAAAGGCCTACAAGGCATTTAATTTTTAGGAATAAATTTTCAGTGAACTTTAAGTTTGAAGGCAGTTGTAAATAGAGACTTTCTTTTGCTAGAAACACTGCATGTATCTGACTTGGAAAAATATATATTCATTAGGAGGAAACACCAATGAGAAATTATATATATCGAATGGTCAGTCCAGCAATTGTGTTAAAATGTAACATATATCTATCTTGTAATGAGGCTGGAGGGAATGTCATAACTTGTCATTACAGTGTTTGTGCCAAGTATAATTATGTAGATGCTATGTAACATTTCTTTGCTGTAATATTTCTAAAATTCTCTGTCACATAAGTCATAAACTGTGAAAAAAATTGGGTGCATACCAGATCACAGAGTAAAACTGGTATGCCTCAAAAAATAAATACTTGTCCTCAAATACCTTACCAGAGACTGTGACATCCAAGGAAAAACTTATGTGTGGGACAAAACACAAAAGTGTAAGTATTAATGCACAAAATAAGGGTTTTTGCTTAAGAGCACACTTCATAAATATATATGCATAGAGCTTTATCTGGCAATGTAAGCAAGAAGTATTGTAAGATATTTTGAAAAGCCATCAGCAATGCCTTTCTTTTGATTTGTAGAGAGAATGATATATTTGTGTGGATATTATTATTTTGTTGTTTGTGTCAGGGTTCAGAAAACTTAGTACTACCACTTGTAATTATGGGAGCTATATCAGTAATTGGAGGACTGTCTGGACTGCGACTTCCAGAGACATTACATCACCGACTGCCACAGACTGTTGAAGAAGGTGAAGAATTTGGGAAAGACTGGTCTTTCAAGGATTGTATTCGTTGCATACCTGAGAGGTGAGGTACAATATTTGCATGAAAAATGAATTAATATACTGCAAGCATATTGTATGAATTGATTCCATGTAATGTTAAAATATTTTAAGCTTCTTTAAATGCTTAGAAGAATTAGTTGTAAATTTCATTGGTGTTTATTCAGAGTAAATGTGGATGTGGTAGTTTGCATATCACAATTTCTGTTCCTGCTGATTATTTTTGTCCTTTCTGCTGTTTTGTAAATAACATTTCATCAGTCTCCCACTGATTTAACACTTTGAAGATCAGTCACTTGGAAGATTATTGGGCCTAGAAAACTGGCTATTTATACTGTTGTTTAATGCATTATGTAATTGATGTATCTTCAAGAGTAATACATACTGAAAAGAGACAAAGCTTTCAAATTTATTTTCATATTTACTTTACCTATATGATAGATTACAAATCTTAAAATAATGATGATAGAGTAAAAGCGTGAGGTGAGGTGTGGAATAGTTTTCCTCTTCAGCTTCTAAAATTTCTTGCTCACTCAATAAAAATGATGTATTTGTAGTAGAATTCCAGCAAAATGTCAAACCTAATGAGTACATGCACAAAATTATGTCAGTGTGATCATATTGGCTTACCCATTCACAAAAGCAGCTGTTACATTCAGTGATATTTCTTTTGAAATAATTATATAAATTGACAACAGAAGGCAGAACCAGTCTAGAAAAAGGTAGCACGATGTCCATACATTGTTCTCATATACAATGAGTCCAGTTTTTGGAGAGATTTATAGCTCGCATGTCGAGAAAATCACAATCCAATCTATACTCTCTCACAGTCTTTTTTACACAAGGTTATGGCCTGAGCTACAAAGTGTTAAGTCATTTTCTTAAAAGTATGAGATCCATTATCTTCTCTGCCAGCAGATCAACACCTCCTTTTATTTTCTTTATGTAATACCTTGTAATTTATTGTAATTATTATTGTATATATAATTCTCAACTGAACATTATTTTATTCACTCCAAATGTACGAAGAGAGAAAATTTTGGGGGGCAAAATTCCAAATCTGCCGAATAAACATTTAAAAACATACACTGCAAAGACACTAGCCTCCTCTTATCCTCACAACAGGTGAATCCTTCTCAACCTGGTGTGTGGGTGACCTCCCTCTCCTTTCCAACCTTTCCCAATCAGTCATTTCCATCCCTGCGAAAGGAACAGTAAATACCCCCAGCTAGGAATATCGTTTTCTACTTTTAAGTGTTTCTATCAACAGTGTTACTATCTACCTGGAATTTTATCCCAGCCATTTCATATTCTTGCAATTTAATAGTTTCCTCAATCGAAAGTTTCATTATTATTTCATGATTTTGTTAATAAAGTCCTTACCTTATGTAAAAGTCATTTCCCCCATAAACTAACCCAGATTAAACTACAGTTTGCAAAGAAGCCATGGATTACTCAAGGAATAAAATTACCTTGTAAGACATAAAGAGATATGTATATCTGTCAGGAAAAACAGCTCTGATGTTGACGCTATAGCTCATTACAAGACATTGGCAAAATATTGAAGATAGTAATACCGACTCCAAAGCAATGCATTATGAGAAAAAGTTACAGCAGTCATATCAGGTAATGAGGTAAAGATGATATGGTATATACTGAGGGGGATACAGGTAAAACCAGAGATGAAGAGCAGAAAGCATTAAGAGTAAATGATACATCAGAAACAGTTGTGAGCAGTGTTGCAAAAAATTTTGACAAGCATTTTATAACTCTTCTTGAAAAGACATGGTCATCAACTTCAGTTGATGCTACCATGGAATATCTCAGATCAGCCATTTATGGCAGATAACCTAAGTAGTATGAATGTGACCCTCACTACACCAGTAGAAGTAATGTCCACCATAAAATACTTTAAAAATGGTCATGATGAAACCCTAACAAAGTTCATTTAAAAGTGTTCTTCTGAGTTTAAACCAAATAACAAAAAGTCCTGTATGAAAAACAACAATATGGAAAGGATAGGTAGCTCACCACACAGAGTATGCATTGAGTCACAGATAGGACAGTGAAAACGAATGCTATAACTGCAGTTAGGCCTTAGTGCCTAGAGACAGTGCCCATGTGTGTGTGAGTTGTTATTGTTTGAGTGTGCATGAGTTTTATAGTGCTGAAGAAAGACTTTGTCCAAAAGCTGAAATATTTCCTGCATTAATTTTCATTTTGCCTGTCTGCAACTTAGCACCTCCTGTATGTAGTAAGTCAATTTGTTGTTGTCTTCCGAGTTTGGTAACATATTAAATTATTTCTGAATAAGAAAAGAGATACAGAAATACTGTCAAATTTTGGTTCAGTATCAATCTCTGTCTCATTTGTTTCTTTGTGATTTTCACTGAAACTTAGTTTTGCATTAGGGCAGTTGAATAGTTTGCTGAAATATTCTTGCCATCGCTTTAAGACTGGTTCAGTATCCATGGTCATGTTTCCATTTTTGTCACAGATGTACTGACTTCTTGCAGTGAACTCTTCCATTTTCACATGTTGGAAAGATTGCCTACTATCTGGGTTTTGGCTATCCAGTTCCACATTTTCAAGAATTTTTATTATGGATTTTCTGCTTTCAGTTTTCTGTATTCTTGATGTCTGGGGGGAGAGTAGAGAAGAGGAAAGGATTGCTGCTACAGAAGATCGGTGTAGTACTAGAGTGGGATCAGTGGATAGGTTAGATAGGTGGGAGACAGGGACCAGCAAAGGTTTAGGCCAGTGGTGTTACAGGAACAAAACATACGTTGGAGGGAGACTGTGCAGTTCAGAAAAGCTGGGGTTGGTAGGAAGTGGTAGGAACAGGTTGTTAAGCAGTCATTTAAGTGAAGCACATTATGTTGGATGGCATGTTCAGCAACTGTATGGTCCAGCTGTCTCCTGGTTACAGTTTGATTCTGGCCATTCATGTGGACAGACAGCTTGTTAGTTGTCATGCCAACGTAGAAAGCTGCGCAGCAGTTGAAATTTAGTTGGTTGATCAAATGACTGCTTTTACAGTTGGCCCTGCCTTTGATTGGGTAGGAGGTGCCTGTGATTGGAGTGGAGAAGATGTAGTGGGAGGATTTAAGGGACAGGCCTTGCATCTAGGTCTATTTCAGTGATGTGAGACATGAAGTAAAGTGTTGAGAGCAGGGGTGGAGGGGACTGTGGGAGGGGTGGGGAAGATATTCCTCATTTCAGTGCATGATGACAGGTGCTTGAATCCCTGGTAGGAAATGTGATTCAGCTGCTCCAATCCTGGGTTTATGAACTGTAGGTAGCATGTAGGAGTTAGGAGTGTGGGGAGTGCTGGGGCTCAGGACACAGACAGGTTCTGGGAATCAGTTCTAGGATGGACCTGAGAATTTGCGGATGCACTGGAGATCCTATTGGATTTCTGCAATTGCGTCATTATGGCAAGGTTTGTAGGTAGACACTTATCTGACAACTGGCCGAGTCCCTCTGCCAGCTAATCTCTGTAGTTCATAACCACAGTGGTTATAAAATGCCTGAAAACTTATCCCCACTTGCCAAAAAGGGGAACTGCAAGGATTACCTGGTGGAGGAACTCCACCAGCTGTCGGATACGTCCAACTACAAACCTTTAAATTGGCCTACATTGCATTCCTGAGTTATTTTGTTATGTTTGGACCAAATCCCAAGGAAGTTGGTCCACTTTATTAGTTTTCCTGTGGAAAAGTGTCCAGCACAATAACAGATTTACTTTAGAAGTTGGCAGCCTTGCAGCAGGCAACAAATGTGAGTTTCTGTGTTCTGGTAAAGACATGGGCAATTAGCTTAGTACAGATTACTCAGTAAATTCTTAAACATACAATAGACATACATATTGTACTATCACCTTGAAAATTTGTTTATGAAAAGGATAGATTGCTACTCACCATATAGTGGATATGTTGAATTGCAAACAGGCACAAGAAGAAGACTGCCGATCAAATAAGCTTTCAGCCAAAAAGCTCTCTCAAACACATGACCACTGTCTCTGGCTACTGAGACCAGACTCAGTGTGGCATCAGCAGCCAGAGACAGTGGTCACATGTGTGAGAGTTGCATTTGCATTGAATGAGCATGTGTTTGTTGTCTTTTAATTCAGAAGAAGGCATTTTGGCTAAAGCTTACTTGTTTAACAATCTTTTTGTTGTGCATGTCTGTGATTCAACATTTCCACTATATGGTGAGTATCAATCTATCCTTTTCATAATATTGTCATTATTCCATCCTGGATTTTTGATTGTTACTTAATTGTTTGTCCTTGTTCACATTGAAATCCCCATGTTACAGTACTGTAGCATACCACTCGAGCAGCCTGGTGCAAAACAAATTGGTGCAACCGGTTTCCATTTTATCAGTGTGTTGCTCAATTTGTTTTGGCACCTCTTGCAGAATGCTGTGATACTGTGATACTTGGATTTCAATGTGTACCAGGACTGCAGACATTCTTATGCAAACAAACAACAAATAACTATGAACTTTATTTTTTGGGACTATAATTAAAACTCTGATTACTCTTTGTACTTTAAGATGGGTTAATAATGGCTGCAGAAGAATGCCATTTCATTTGGAGAAAATGGTGGCTGCGATGGTCCATATCAGCAGTGCTTTGTGCTTGTAATATGGTGCCATTAGGAAAATAAACAATGAATAAAGAAATCAAACAATGGAAAATCCAGGATGGAATCTAACAATACAAGAGAAGGAAAGTTGCTACTCACCATATAGCGGAGATGCTGCACTGCAGTGTAGTTTCAGCTCTCTGAGACCGCAGACGTGTGTGCAAGTTGTGCTTGCGTGAGTTTGTGTGTGTGTGTGTGTGTGTGTGTGTGTGTGTGTGTGTGTGTTTGTGTGTGTCTTCTGCTGACAAAGTGTGGCATCGCAACTAGTGCGCGATCGCCCATTTGTCTATTAAAAGCTTTACTTCAGAATGTATGTGGGCTGCAATGTAAGCCGGTAGAGTATTACGGTCAGTAACGGACGAGTTGTGTCTTGCAGACTGACGTCACAACCATCTGTTGTAGCTGCGCGTGTGAAAGCAGTGGAGTAGCGCTGGCAGGCCACTTATATTATACGAAACTAAAAATCTTAATAACTAATAAAGGAATAACCTGAGGAACGTCATATTTGATGTACAACCTTCTGTTTTGAAAACAAACAATATGTCAAAGTCTGAGATCAAAAATAGTTGTATTTTGGAAGTTAGGAAAATTCCATAAAAAAAACGTAATTTTCTGACAGTCAAGAATTTAAATAAATACAGTGATGTAATAGTTCACCTTCAGTGACTATGTACGATGATCTGATAACACTTTCAGTGTTCATATATAAATCTGGAAAGTTTTTAGTTTCAGAAAACCTCTGTGACTTTTCTATAATAATTTCAAGAATTCTAAGTAAATATGTGTATTGTGTGTTAGGGTGCGTGTGAATGAGAATGCGTACGTGAGAGTATGTGGGACGTTAGGCATTATTAAAAATCATTCATATAATTCTCTACAGGAACTGGCAGGTGTTCCAACTCTGTAACGTGGGAACGAATCCACTAGTGGTTCCCCTACTAGTGAATGTCGGATGTCCAAGTATGTATGCTTATGTATAAGACAGCCAGAACATTCGCGACTACATAATAAATTTCCAGATGTAGAGTAAAGCTTATAGTTCATTTTGTTTTGTTTATTTAATTAGAGAGTTTTGTGTTACTTAATTTGATGACGTCAATGAGCCTAGAGAAGTGGTTGGTGCTTGCTAGATTTTGGCACGAGCCGTGCCCTAGAAGTGAGTTCTCATTGGTCGTAAGTACTGACAGCCAATAAGAAGCGAGACGGTTGGCTGCCTAGCGAGGGATATAGTTTTGAATAGTGGGAGAGTGAGGGGAGAGTCGCGAGCTAGCTTTGATTGGAGGCGGTTATGCTGGATGTGACTTTTCGCATTATGTGTAAGATGAAGTCTTGGGATGACTTCCGCGTTATGGTCCAGTGTTAATGGTATCTGGTAGTGACCAGAAACTGTTTATGAAAACTTCAGAGTGTTATGATAATTCGTTCTGACAAAAATTGCAAGTGAACTTTGAATTATATAGCATGGCGGTACTGAGTATTTTACGGCGAGCATAAACTTTTACTAAAGACAACCACTGAATATCGTGTGCAGAAGTAATTGGTCAATCATTGACTGTGTTACAAGTAACTGGTTTTGGAATTTGGGAAGGTAAAAGTTCTGGCTGTTTTAGGTATGGTGATAACTGTGAGCAGAAACTTTAGTAATTTTCGTCAATGTGGGCTGATGATCTTGCTTCACGGCAATAAAAATCTATTGAAGGTTTGAATTTGAACTTCACGTTTAAAGTACGAGTGACATCCCCTTTCCGAATCTCATTTCTTTAAAGTACATAGAAAATTTTCAGCAAATTTTACTTATAGCGGCCTCCGGCGTGTAGCTATGAGGTTACAGTTTCCTCAACACTGTTTTTCTGTGATCTCGTAAGTAACTGCAGTCAGGAGTTTACGTGCGAAGATCTACCGCTGTAAAGAGGTAGGTGAACAAAAATTATAAAAGAAATTGCATTGCAGCAGCAACGTATAATCCGTCGCAATTGGTGCATCGCATCACACGCGCATTAAAAAACCGTCGCAAAAGGCCTTAATGGCCGAAAGCTATGATTGTGTGAATCTTTTTATTGTACCTATCGCGACTCAGCACCTCCGCTATATGATGAGTAGCAAATTTCCTTCTCTCGTATTGTTACAATGAATAAAGAAAATTACTTATAGAAATGCTTTACAAAAAAATACTGAAACTGTTAAGAGGAATTGGGCAGTGTGCAGAGGTGTTATCTCAAAACACGAAATATGAGCTCTAATACAAATGAGGTGATATACTTTCAGAAAATAATTTTAAAATTAAAATGGAAAGGAAGATATCAAAAGAAAGTCATCAAAGAGGTAGGAAATGTCGAAGACTGTGTCTTCATGCTTTATTTTTCAAGAGAAATATTTCTTATTACATTTCCTCTTCGACGACTACAAAAATAAATAGCAAGAACAGAAGCGAATGCTTTGTTTGTATCAATGTTAGTATGGATTTCAATAAATCTGGTGACCTGTTGACTGTATTCTACGCCACTGTTATTCCGTTTGAACCTTCCAGAGAAGGGTTTCTGTTTTCAGTATCACTGAACTATCACAAAATATTAAAGACTGTGTCTACATGCTTTATTTTTCAAGAGAAGTGTTTCTTATCTCATTTCCTCTTCAAGAGCTACAAAATAAACATCAAGAATAGAAGTGAATGCTTCTTTTGTATCAATGTTAGTATGGATTTTAAAAATTTTTGGTGACCTGTTGACTGTGTTCTATGCAAATGTTATTCTGTTTGAACTTTCCAGAGAAGGGTTTCTGTTTTCAGTATCACTGAACTATCACAGTCCTTCCAGGTATTCATCAGTTTGCACTTTCTTACTGACATCTTATGGGATATTTAATGAATACTTGCAGTTGGGTAGTTTGTATGAATCTGTTTTTTGTTGCTGCTGCTTACAATACTACTACTACTACTACTAATAATAATAATAATAATAATAATAATAACAGCTGCTGCTGCTAATAATAATAATAATAATAACAGCTGGACTGTAATGAACACATTCACAATACAAGACAAAAATAATCTTCATGTAAATTTTACCTTCTTTTCTGGGGCTGAAAGTGAAATTATGTACTCGGGTGTAAAGGTATTCAACAAACACATATCTAACATAAAGAAATACATTTAGCATAAACAAAGATATTGATAACCCCCACTAGCTCAAAACAAAATTAAAAACATGCATTGTTAGCCACTATTTCTGCAAATTATCTGAATTTCTAGATGGAAGGATTGAGAAGTTCTGTTAGTTACATAGCAAACAGTAGTATTCATTGTAATGCTGCTTGCCAAGTGGTATTGATCTGTAATCAGCACTCAGCATTTAAAAAATTATTTTCTTTGAAAAATACCAGGTTAATCAAGTAAAAACTGAGCTACCAAAAGGAGAGAAATAACAGCTATTTAATATAACTCAGGAGGCAGCAATTTTTTTTCCAGTATAGCACCTTTATTTCTAATGGAATTGATTAAATTTACCTGGCATTAGCATGAATAGCTTTAAGTAGTAGAATGCTAGTTTATTGAATACAGTATACAGATTAACTTTATATCATTTGCCTACCTTTTGTTAATGTATACCTTGACTCGTTCCACATCTCTGAAACTTTTCCTTCTTGACAGTGTCTACAGAACACAATAAATGAATGCATGAATTTAATTTTTTTTTTCAAATAATTTTACCTCATGGCTTTGATAATATTTTACTATCAGCTAGCTCCCTGGTAATCATCATATATTGTAAATACATTTTTATTCCTATGGATGAGCACAAAAGTAAACTAAAGTAAACTAGGAGATCCATAAAAACATTATGATATTGCTTCTTATTTTTAGTTCTTAAATTTGTTTATGTATATTAGAATTTGCTTTTAAAATATATAGTGTGTGTTTTAGAGTCCTGCAAATAGTTGTACCTAGTATATCCAAGCATAGCCAAAAGCAAGAAGTCACAGTGGAGACACAAGAAGTGGTGACCAGTCATCTATAAATCTGTGGAAAAGTGCTTGGTAAGTAAACAGAATTTTATGTGATATTTTAAGAATTTTTTGGCAATATTTCTGTGGTCAGTAAGGTGGAAATTTTGAAAATGATACAGCTTTATTTAATAGGCTTTTATTTATAAAGTTAGAATATCGATAGTCTTATTGACTGAGTTGGTTGGTGTTGTGCTAGAGGCATTGAACTCTTATTTGGAAGGAACAGAAGATAAATACTTATATGAATATGCTGTTTTAGGTTCCCCATGATTCCACTAAATCACTTCATATAGAACCTGAGGCAGATCTCTCAAAAGAGCCACTGACAGTTTTCTTCCTGGCCTTGTCCAACTGAGATAGTGCTCCACCTCATAACAATGGAAATTTTTTTCACTTGAGTACTTGGATTGAAGCACTCAACAAGGAAACGCTAACGGAACAGACATATCAGGCCTACTTCAGTCCTGTGAAACAACTTCTGTAGGCAGTTACCAATGGCATATAATCTATTGTAATTGTCCCAATAAGACTTTTACTTGGCATTTTCATACTAACAAAACAAAGTTGAAAGTAAAGCATCAAGGCATTGCTGTTGAATTGGCTCCAACTGAAATCAAGTATGTCAATAAGGAGGGGAACACATTGAGGTGATACAACACACAATGTGACTCATGATACAACACAGAAGCAAGCCGCATCAGCAGAGTGCTTAGAAACATAGTGGAAGTGACCTAAAGGTTCACACCAGGATAACAGTGACATGACACCAACACGTATCTCTGTCATATTGGCTGGCACAACATGGGGTCCTGATTGCTCCACACAACTTGTCATACAATACACAGTGAGGGGAATTACAAGTCATGTCTCAAAAACAATTGTTTTATGTAGACAAGGCAAAGCTACATCCACCACTATAGGCAGTTTTCCTGTAAAGCTTTTACTATTCATATAAAAAAAAATCATAAGTCACTGTTTGCGATTCCTGCTTGTTCTTCACTATGCGCTCTTCCTTATTCAATTTTGAGGAAACTTTTTGGTAAAAAAATTGATTTTTGTTTGTCTTACAGTCTGACGTCACAGCTTTGGTAATGAACTGGTTTTATTTTAGTTATTGCTAATAGTTATTGGAATTACCTCACAAATAATTAAGCCATCAGGCATTTTTGAAAAGTTTCCAGTGAAGGATGTAGTCACTGACCAGTTTACATTTGATGGATTTTAGATCATAGATTGCTGCATACAAAATACAAGTAACATATCAAAATTGTTTTCAATGGTGGTAGGAGTGTGATACCTCTTTCCATTCTCAAAGAAAATACATGATATGTATTTGAAGTTTTCTGTGACAAGATTGGGAGCTATACACCACATGCGTCACAACTGCTGTCTCATGTGTGCAGTGTGGAGCTGCCTCATGTTTGTCATTTTCGTATGTTCCAGTACAAGCCAAAGTTGTAAATGAAAAAATAATTGACACTGGGAGCTATCAGCTGATGATGCTGAGTGGATGTTTTTTTCAGTTTGTGCACCCTGATTTCAGGAAACTTTGTGAAAGGTGCAAAAAAGCTCTGAAAGCTAAACTCCTGCTACTTCTGAATTAGTAGCTAGACGAAACTGAGAAGAACATATTGGGATTTTTCTTATCATCATAGGCTTCTTCTGTTTCTTCAAACACATTGTCTACCACTACAGAGAGTTCATTCTGACACCATCAATAGTGACTCATCTCACTTCAAATCCAGCAATGCCTTTTCTGAATACTAAATTGTATACTACTTTGTGAAACTGAACAGTTGTAGGAACGATACCCTAGGTTCATTAATTGGTGACCATTATTTCATTATTTACACACACACACACACACACACACACACACACACACACACACACCATATTGGATGAAACCATGCTAGGTGGTCTTACAAAAAATAAACTTTTTCATAGTTGCATTTTTTATGTAATTCCCACAGTTTCACCTACTTACCTTATTGTAATGAGTAGCTTCCCAGCAGAAGAAAAACATAGCAAGTGTCCTGCTTTGTCATAGTAGCTGATACTAGTTGCTCCATAAAGTGGAAACTGTGTAGACTCATTCTGTAGAATTTGTGGAATTCTGGTGCTGAGAGACCTCAACGAGAAACCACAGCCAAACTGCATTGTACAGGTGCACCCAGTACTTCTCTTTCTTTTTAAGTTTTTGACCTTTAAATAACGATAAAGCCACAAAAATGTCCACTTCATAAGAGCTCATGACTGCAATTGAAGATGAAACAGAAACATGGTTCGAATTGTCTTGTTACTTGTTGGATGGTGAGTCGCACTGCTTATCATATCATCCTAGTGGTAACATGGATGTCACACTAAAAAGGATCACATTGCATGATCCTTATTGCAACATGTCTTATTTGGTATCATAACGAGGGGCCCAGAAAAATGTAGACAGTCTTTGATAGTTAATATCTTTGGGAAAAAATGACACATTATTGCAGCTTTGCATGGTATTGTAGTCCATTGTTTTCTCAATAGATCTCGGTGAGTGTTTTCCAGCAGATGATAGAGCAGCAATGAATGAAGTAAGATTGTTGTTTGAGCAATGCAGGCCCATATTGAGGTGGCATTGGAAGTACAAAAATATGATGGAGGTACAGCGACAATGGTGCAATGTGTATGGAACTCAGTCACCAACATGTACAGCAGTTTATCATCTTAGGAATAATATTGAAGTATGGTACTGTTCAGGATGTGCATAAGGAAAGGTCTGGCTGACCAAAAACATCAACAAGTCCAGCTTTCAGTGCAGTTGTGTCGCAACATTTTACTAGGTCACCTTAAAAATCTGTGACGCAGCCTGCATGTGAAAGCAGTGGAAACTGATCAAGCTTACAGCGAATTCTGAAAGCTGCAAAGTGGAAAGTGTAAATTCCAAGATTGCCACACACTATGAATGAGGACATCCTGGATCAGAGGATGGAGTACTATGATGGTTTGAAGGCATGCTTCATGAGGATTAATGGTTTGCATGGATGGTTATCTGGTCTGACGAGAGGCAATTCAAATTGAACGTTACTATAAACCACCACAATTGCATGTTCTGTGCTCCTGAAAATTCTCACATTCAGGTGTATACAAACATGTTAATCTACAGGGTGTTAATGAGTGGTGTGGTCTGTCATTGCACTGCTTGATTGGTCCATTCTTCTTTGAAGGTACCATATGTGGTGAGGTGTATCATAATATGCTGCAAACATCAATTTTACCTGCCATCCAAGAGGTACTTGGAACTGAAAGATTTTATCTATAACAAGATGGCTCTCTGCTTCACTACCACAGAGATGTCAGAGCCTACATGCATCAAAATCTACCTGGATGATGGATAGGTTGAAGAGCAGCTGTTGAGTACCCACCATGGTCTCAAGACATTACACCTCTTGACTTCTACCTGTGGGGGTCCTTGATAAATAAAGTTTATCTACAGATGCCAGCTACACTGAACGAGCTACAAGAAACCATTGAGGCATCCTGTGTGGCTGTGATGCCAGCAACACTGATGCTGTGGTTCAATCAACTGTTTAGCAGCATGACTTGTTTGGCTGCTAATGGGGTGAACTTGAATACATAAATAGGCATGGGGCATTTAGGAGACGGAGGAGGAGGGATAGCAGCATATGGGTAAGGTGGGGGAAGATGTTGTAGTGCTACCTGTAGGAGATACAGGGATGTGGCTGGGACAAGAAGGTTGGGCTGCTAGGTGTAGCATCTAGACACGTCTGCTGGGGAGGGAGGGGGTGGAGAGAGAGCAGAGTAAAGTAAAGCTGAGAGGTGGGAGCAGCTATGGATAAAGGGACAGGTGGGAACAAGAGCTAATGCACATTAAGGCCAGAGGGGAGGGGAGGGGGAGTAACAGGAATGAAAGATACGTTGCAGGGACAGTTACTGCCTGTGCAGTTCAGAAAATCTATTGTCAGTGGTAAGAATCTAGATGGCACAGCCTGTGAAGCAGTCACTGAAGACAAGCACACTGTGTTGCACAGCATGCTGAGCATCTGGGTGGTTCAGTGATCTTTTGGCCAGTATGGCAGTGGGCATTCATGCAGTCAGACAGTTTCTTAGTGGACATGTCCTCAGAGAATGCCACACAGTGGTTGCAACTAAGTTAGTAGACCACATAACTAGATTCACACATGGTCCTGCCTTTGATGGAGTAGGAAATGTGTGTGAAAGGACTGGAGTAGACAGGAGTGAAAGGACATATGGGACACATCTTGCATTCAGGTCTATTGCAAGGGAATATGAGGCAAGGGGTTTGGGGTCAGAGGTGGAGTAGGGACCAACAAGGATATTGCATAGGTTAGGTAGATGACAGAATACCAGTGTGGGAGGGTTAGTGAACATGGTGGGGAGGATGTTTCTCATTTCAAGGCACAATGAGAAGAAACTGAAACCCTGCCGGAGAGTGTGATTAAGTTGCTCCAATCGTGGGTGGTACTGAGTCACGAGGGGGCACTCTTTGTGGCCTGTCAGTGGGTATGTGGGTTATTGACATGTGACTGAGGTGACAAAACGCAAAAGATCTGTTCCTGGAGTATATAGGGAGGGTAATTTTTGTCTGCAAAAGCCTCAGTGAGACCCTCAGTATATTGGGAGAGGTACTGCTTGTTATTGCATATGTGTCAATCACAGGTGGCTAGGCTGTACAGACAAGACTTTTTGATGTTGAACGGGTAGCAGCTGTGAAACAGAGGTACAGTTGGTGGTTGTTGCATCTGGGCATCTGGGGAGATTACATGAGGTAGGTAACAACATGTAAAGAGACTTGGAACTGAATTCTGGCTAGCTCATAGAATCTCGCAATTTGACTGCCCACCAAATTACCCATCTCTGGCTGCAAACCATCCTTTCACAATGACAATTCAAATTCCATCAGTCCATAGCCTCCATCAACTTAGTCCTGCAAAAGCATGTAACTCAGGCCCAAGTATCCTTGCACGACACAGTGACAACCTGGTCACCAAGGGATTCCTGTGTCACCAAAGGTGTCATAGGTCACATCACTGGTGCCCTGAAGGTGCTGCAGCTTTGAGCAGAAACCAGAAGCCTGTCGACCGTGTCCAACGCAGTCTCCAGGTGTTTACAGACAGCAACCAATTCAGGTTGTGTCTGCTCACATCATACTGTGTATAAATACTGAATAATACCCAAAAAATACAAGCAAATCAGTGACTTGAAGTACAAGCAGACCCCTCGTAAAACAGAAAAATACCCGACTGGCACTACTGATGTTGGAATGTACACAAAATGTAAACAAGGAGAAGAAACACTAAAATCTGCTCTGCAGAGTTCATACTACAGCCTAAGATCACAAGATCCACTAGCTCTTAAAACAGAAATAAATTTCTCTACTGAAAATGGGTGTATAAACAGTTTCTTTTTACTAGAAACTCTGCTTACACAAAAGATACTGCAGGAAATAAATACTCTAACTCTGAAGCACTGATTTAAACTATATGCTGTGAACTAATGCAAGATTTAAAAGGAGTGTGGCTCTTCAGGTGGCCATCGCCTCACATAGCTATATACAAATATTTACACTTCTACTTCAGAAGAAGGCCTTTTGGACAAAAGCTAATATGTATAGCAGTCTTATCATTGTGCCTGTCTGCAACTCAATGTCTCTCCTGTGTGATTAGCAATCTATCCTTTTCATAATATTGTTGTTATTTCATCCTGGACTTTTCATTATAAGAAAATACGACTTAACTCAACTGAGCTGTTACAAGTCCTTGGAAACATTTCTGCATTTAAAGGAGTTATCTTGTACCCATGGCAGCTGCAGTGTAACACGTGTTAAGTTCGGCTCACGAAATTTAGTTGAATTTGAAGGTGTTCTCGCAGGTGGTGTTGTCTAGTACAAGTGGAAATCATGTAAACAACAGTGTTCCGTGCAGTAGTGCTATTTTTTTTTTTCTGTGCTCCGCCAATATCTTCGAGAAAATGGTAAACAGAAGAGTCAACAGCAGTGCGTCCAGCAGCGGGGAAGCAGCAGGTGCGACGGGTCTGCTCTTGGCGAAGGTGCGGCCCCGGCTCCTGGTATAGTGGAGCTGGTCCGCTCTGAGGTCAACGCTGCACTTCGCGGTAAAAACAATCTCGATCTGATAGCAGGCACTATATCAGATACTGTAACGGCAGCAGTACTGGCCAAAATGCGTGAAACTGTTGAGGCCAATACTGCTGAAATTACAGCACTAAAAAAGTCTGTGTCTGAATACAAGAAAACGGCACGAGAGTTGGAAGTGAAACTATCTGCCGCAACTGACGAGCTAGAACAGTACCAAAGGCGAAATAGTCTACGACTGTTTAGTGTAGTAGAAAATAAGGAAGAAGACATAGACAACCTGCTTATACAGGTTGCGTGTGAAAAATTAGGCGTTGAAGTGACCAAGGCAGACATTGACAGGAGCCATCGGGTGGGACGAAAACTACCAGGTGCTACCAAACCTCGTCCAATAATAATTAAATTTGTCTCGTACCGAAAAAGGGCAGAGATCTTTACCCAGAAGAAGAAGTTAGCAAGGACAGGGCTTACAATAAGGGAAGATCTGACACACGAACAGCTAAAGATTTTAAACAGTGCCATATCCCATTTCGGTCTTCAGAATGTGTGGACTCAGGATGGCAGAGTAATCATTAAGACAGCAGCTGGAAAGAAGACAGTCACAAACATGACAGAACTGAATAGTATTAAGTGAAGCTACTCGAGCCAAAAGTGCAAACTTAACACCATTTGCAAATTGTAACAGCCCTATACTCAGATATAGTCTTGTAATTGTATTAATTTTTTAATTATACCCATATTTGTACCTTCAACTAATTGTTTTTGTAACTGTATTAACTTTTCACTATTTTTTTTTTTTTTGTGTCTGTAGCTCTAACCATTACTTAATTTTAGTTACTGCTAATACTTTTTTCATTTTCTCAGTTTATTCTCTTCCGTTCTGAAATAGTTCTATTGCAATTATTAGTCTCTCCTTTAGTTCATTGAGCACCCATCTCTTTGGTTTAAATTGTTCATAACAAAAATCACTATCAGTATCACTTTAGAAAATTTCAATCTAATTGTAGCTTCCTACGATAATCACTACCAGTATCACTTTAGTAAATTTCAATTTAATTCTAGCTTCCTACGATAATCTATTAATTATTAAGCTTACTTCTCTCTGCTGGCAGCATCGGCCTCTTAAATCACTCCCCTTTCCCTTATTTCCACCCTAAGCTGTTTCAAATACGCTAATTACATTTCTCCTCTTACGACAGAGGATACACAGTGACACACAGCCGTCACTATTTTGGTCATATTCTCCTTGCACTGAATACCACTAATCCATTTTCTATACTCCCGCAACCTCAGGAAATCTCTTGCAGTCGCCTTTCTTTCGGCACTCGCGGTGTCACAAACAGGGCGCGCAAAATCTCGGACACCCCTGTGTTATGTCACTTGGCGGAAGTAGCAGCCAGTGCCCCTCGTGGCAGGTAGTGCCTAACAAAGGGACAAACCAGTCTGCCACCCTACTCCAGGCTGCTCAGCGGAACGCATCAGAGCTTTTAGCAGCTCACTGCAACATCCAGTCTTTACTTGCACATTACGAAGAACTTAGCCTCCTCTTCAACCAACTAAACTACCATGTAATCCTCTTATCCAAAACGTGGTTGAAACCACACATATCCTCTGCATCTTTTCATCTCCCAGGGTACACATTTCTTAGGGCAGACAGATCAAAAAAGCGAGATGGCGGGGTCGGCGCGTATATACGAACAGATCTCAAAGCGAAAGTCTTATGTACGTCAAATCCTGCTGAAGAAAAAGAGGCTGAATTCATGTTCATTGAAATAAATATACAAAGTCGGAAATTCTTGACTGGCGTCGTGTACAAGCCACCAAAAATAAGCTCAATGAGTTCCTTCCAGTCGGAATTACATTCACTTCAGTGTCAATACAAACATGTCATCGTAATGGGTGACTTGAACATAGACCTGCTAAGAGACACTCCCTCCGCAATAAACCTAAGAATACTGTTTAGTTGCAATAGCATGAACATTCTTCCATTACAACCTACACACCATACGGCGCACAGTCATACTCTTATAGACGTAATCGCAATGAAACAGACTGACAAAGTAAGAGATGTTGGTCAAACATTGGCCCCTGGCCTCTCAGCACATGATGTAATATTCCTGGCCTACTCTGTGCAGCCCCCAAGGATCAAATCGCATTACATAACTTGTAGGAACATGAAATGTATTGACCTTGATGCTCTAACAGCCGATTGCTCAGAAATCTCATGGCATCAAATAATCAGAAAACCTACAATCGATGGCAAAATTAATGAACTTGGTGATAAACTCACTGCCCTCTATGACAAACATGCACCTGTGCGCACAATCCATGTAAGAAAATCTCCTGCTCCATGGCTGACAGCTGAATGATGTCAAATGATGACTAATAGGGATGCTGCCCACAGGCGTTTCAAGGCAGATCTGAAACCCAAGCGTTTCGAAGAATATAGAAAGCTACGGAACAGAGTGAAACAATGCATTCACAATGCTAAAATCAGGCACGCCCGCTCCCTTGTATGCAGCGATCTGACGCCCATGACTCTACGGAAGAATCTCCGTAGCTTGGGGGTCGGAAAGGCAAAATCGGAAACTACTTTTCATGTGTCAGCTAACGAATTAAATGAATTCTTCTCTGCACCTCTGAATACCAGCACGGCTGATAATTACCGTCCACAAGAATCCCCAAACAGGATAACTAACAACGATACCTTCCATCTAAAACATGTAACAACAAATACGGCAAGAAAAGCAATAATGAGAATCTCTTCTGATGCAATAGGCAACAACAGTATCGGTATAACCATGATTAAGAATGTTGCCGATATCTTAGTACCTGTCTTAACTGACATATTTAATTTTTCCCTCGTGAACGGAATATACCCCACTGCATGGAAAAGAAGCATAATTCGACCCATCCCTAAGATCGAAAACCCGCAACTGCCTAGTGATTACCGACCAATTAGCATACTGCCTGCTGTTTCCAAAGCATTTGAATATATTGTTCATGACCGAATCACTGAACACTTGCATGAATTCAGCCTATATGACAAATTTCAATCCGGTTTCCGTAAACATCACAGCACAAACACTGCTCTAATTAAAGTAACTGATGACCTGAAATATGCCATTGACAATCGAAAGGCAACAATATTGACGCTACTGGACTTCAGCAAAGCTTTTGACACTGTTAACTTTGACATATTGCTCAGAAAAATGAAACAGCTTAATTTCTCTGATAGTGCAATGAGATGGTTTGAAAGCTACTTAAAAGACAGACAGCAATGTGTTGTCTGCGTAAATGAAAAATCTTCCTGGAAACATGTTTCCTCGGGAGTGCCACAAGGATCAGTCTTAAGACCACTTTTGTTTTCTTTATATGTCAATGATATTTCGTCGGTTCTGTCCTCCTGTAAATATCATTTCTATGCCGACGACCTCCAGCTCTACCTAAGCGTCAGACCTGAAGATGTAAACACTGCAATCGGTGAGATGAATGATGATCTGTCTTCAGTAGTGACATGGGCGAAAAACCTGGGCCTTAAACTAAATGCAAAAAAGACGCAAGTAATCTTAATAGCCCATCAGAAATTAATAAGTTCAGATTTCCGCGAATGGCTACCTCCTATTCTGCTCGACGGTACTCCAATACCATGTCAGAAAACAGTGAAGAACTTGGGTGTAACTTTGGATGAGCATCTCAACTGGGTGGAGAATACAGTCACAGTGTGCCGAAAGACGTCTGCTTGTCTTTATGCTCTCAAAAAGTTTCGGAACATATTTCCACAGGACTTGAAACGCCAGCTTGTGCAAGTACTCGTTCTGCCGAACCTCCACTATTGTGATGTGATTCAAAAAGGCATGAGTAGTGAAAACAAAAGACGGCTAGAGCTAACCATGAATGCCTGTGTGCGTTACACCTGCAACATTCGCCGATATGATCGTGTTAGTGCTTCATACTCCGAGCTAGGGTGGCTGCGGCCGGACAAATTGCGTGACTACCACACTCTATGTCTACTTCACCGACTCCTCGTCACGCAAGTACCCCAGTACCTTGCTTCAGAGATTAAAACCCTGTCATGCCATCATAATCGAAACACGAGGTCACTCTTATTTGGTATCCTAACTGTGCCCACTCACAAAACAAAAACTTTTGCAAACTCTTTCTCAGTTGCCACTGTCCGCCTCTGGAACAAACTGCCCCTTACCTTGCGCAAAATTCAATCTCCTGCTGCTTTTAAGAAGGAGTTGAAGCATTTCCTACTATCGTCCTCATAAAGTTCTCCACAAAATCAATGTACAAGGGCAATCCTCTCATCTGTCAAATAGCAAAGCTAGCGTCTCCTATCTTGCTCCTGAGATGCCTTCCTCTTCATCTATCTCTATTAGCCACGCAATCTTCTTTTCCTTTATATTTCCTTAATTATGTTTCATCATGTCTCTCTATTCTTCTCCTCCCTTCACCATGAGTCTCCCTCATACTCCCTGCTGGCAGCACTCCTATCTAAAATCTGTCTCTTCAGTAATGTCTAATTATAACAGTACTTATGATCTAAGAATATAAACTCTATATGAATGTATTTTTCCAGGTGTACCTTTCTAATTGTTTATTTCACTTTTTGTACTAGATGTAGTTTAACATGCCTACTAAAACATATGAATGTAAAATAAGTAGAATGCCTGGTTAGATGTAAGAGAGGGCCTGATGGCCCTAATCTTGCCAGGTTAAATAAATAAATAAATAAATTATCTTAAAATATATGCAGTTTGTCTTCTTCAAAATGTTTCATCATTAGTTGTTTCATACGCCTGGTAAGAAAGCACATCACTGTTCATGTTCTCTCAGAATAAAACACGAACACCTCAAGTGAGACTAATCCCTAAGATGGTTGGAGGAAGGGGGGAGGGGGGGGGGACATTTAATAACAAATGCTTTTGAGATACGGCAAGTTCCAATGTATTTGTAGTTTTACAAATATAGATTTATATTTACAGATTTTACAAATACAAATATTACATATATTCATTACAGAGCATCATACAACACTTCTTTAACACATTTCTTGGCACACTTTAACTTCGTAGCAAACCGTACTGTGATAGGTCTGACTATTTCATACATTAAACATGTCACATTTCCAGCATATAAACTGTTGCACCACATTTACCATATGTAACACATTTACCAGTTGCTCATAAGAATTAAGACTGTCACTTTCCATTCACTCGTTCAGAGTACAACAGAGTAAACCATTCACAATTCATTCAACGTAGCTTGGTGTCAGGGCCGGTTCAAGGACATTGTTCTACAGAAGTGACTTTTCCCTCATATACTTACACCCATGTCAGTTTTTGCTACTAATTGTGATACTCACTGTATAAAGATATTGCACTTGGGTGCCCCTCCTGGCTCCGCCCCCCATGCAGCAGCTTGTGTTGCTTGGAACTTAAACCCACCCTGCTTGGCACACTTAATCATTCTGTGCCTGTATCGTAACTCTGACATCAACCCCACCCCGGCATGCTCACCCTCATACAAAATTCAGATAATAATTTCACATTTCGGTTTTTAGAACTGATCATAAGAAATTTAAATACATTTAAGCAGTGATACTGTCCTAATTCATGTATCACATGCTATACATGATCTTTTTTGTTTTTGTTTTAATGAACTGGTGCTCCTTAATTACTGTATCAAAGTTACTTTCATTTACAAAATCCACTCCAGGTGACACTAGCTCCCATCTACTTCTCAGCAACGCTCCCCTAGTATCTGATTCTGTAAGTTGGTGGCATATGCTGTCAATTAGTGCTCCCATCAGCAATGAGAGTCCCAAACATCTACCCACTGGATACATGATACTGTATCAAAGGTGCATTTCCATTATAAGTTGGCAACATCACTGTTTCCTTAAGTTTATTCAAGTATACTTGCTATAATGAGTAAGTAAAGCCACAATATTTGTGCAAACAACACCAACTTGTCTGCTAGATGGCATATGCAATCAGATGTTAATGTTGAAACTTCAACCTTCCTTTTTTAGGTGTTAAGACTAATTATGTGTAGGCTTATGGAGTTATCCAATAGTTGTTAATCACCAAAACAAATGATGGAGGCCAAGTTTGAGAGTAGTAGGGAGACTAGAGTAAGAGGGATTGACTTGATCAAGACCAGTAGACAAAGAAGAAATTTGGAATGGAACTAAACATTTACAGAGGAAGAATGATGCAAAGACAGGTGGGAATGGAGAAGCACCATTAATGTCCCAACCCACTCGGATGCTAGATAAAAGGAAATGAAAACAAACAAACAAATTGTTAGTTATCTGTACTACTAACTTAGAAATTACCAAATGAGCTAATATATAGAAGGCTTTTTATTTTGAAATGATCATTAAATCGAAACCCTTAGCTGCCGACAGGTGTTGTTGATATACACTCCTGGAAATTGAAATAAGAACACCGTGAATTCATTGTCCCAGGAAGGGGAAACTTTATTGACACATTCCTGGGGTCAGATACATCACATGATCACACTGACAGAACCACAGGCACATAGACACAGGCAACAGAGCATGCACAATGTCGGCACTAGTACAGTGTATATCCACCTTTCGCAGCAATGCAGGCTGCTATTCTCCCATGGAGACGATCGTAGAGATGCTGGATGTAGTCCTGTGGAACGGCTTGCCATGCCATTTCCACCTGGCACCTCAGTTGGACCAGCGTTCGTGCTGGACGTGCAGACCGCATGAGACGACGCTTCATCCAGTCCCAAACATGCTCAATGGGGGACAGATCCGGAGATCTTGCTGGCCAGGGTAGTTGACTTACACCTTCTAGAGCACGTTGGGTGGCACGGGATACATGCGGACGTGCATTGTCCTGTTGGAACAGCAAGTTCCCTTGCCGGTCTAGTAATGGTAGAACGATGGGTTCGATGACGGTTTGGATGTACCGTGCACTATTCAGTGTCCCCTCGACGATCACCAGTGGTGTACGGCCAGTGTAGGAGATCGCTCCCCACACCATGATGCCGGGTGTTGGCCCTGTGTGCCTCGGTCGTTGCAGTCCTGATTGTGGCGCTCACCTGCACGGCGCCAAACACGCATACGACCATCATTGGCACCAAGGCAGAAGCGACTCTCATCGCTGAAGACGACACGTCTCCATTCGTCCCTCCATTCACGCCTGTCGCGACACCACTGGAGGCGGGCTGCATGATGTTGGGGCGTGAGCGGAAGACGGCCTAACGGTGTGCGGGACCGTAGCCCAGCTTCAGGGAGACGGTTGCGAATGGTCCTCGCCGATACCCCAGGAGCAACAGTGTCCCTAATTTGCTGGGAAGTGGCGGTGCGGTCCCCTACGGCACTGCGTAGGATCCTACGGTCTTGGCGTGCATCCGTGCGTCGCTGCGGTCCGGTCCCAGGTCGACGGGCACGTGCACCTTCCGCCGACCACTGGCGGCAACATTGATGTACTGTGGAGACCTCACGCCCCACGTGTTGAGCAATTCGGCGGTACGTCCACCCGGCCTCCCGCATGCCCACTATACGCCCTCGCTCAAAGTCCGTCAATTGCACATACGGTTCACGTCCACACTGTCGTGGCATGCTACCAGTGTTAAAGACTGCGATGGAGCTCCGTATGCCACGGCAAACTGGCTGACACTGACGGCGGCGGTGCACAAATGCTGCGCAGCTAGCGCCATTCGACGGCCAACACCGCGGTTCCTGGTGTGTCCGCTGTGCCGTGCGTGTTATCATTGCTTGTACAGCCCTCTCACAGTGTCCGGAGCAAGTATGGTGGGTCTGACACACCGGTGTCAATGTGTTCTTTTTTCCATTTCCAGGAGTGTACATCGATGGGGACAGCTGAAAATGTGTGGCCCGCCCAGGACTCGAACCCGGGATCTCCCACTTACATGGCAGACGCTCTATCCATCTGAGCCACCGAGGGCACAGAGAATGGTGCGACTGCTGGGACTTATCCCTAGCACGCCCCTCGTGAGACCTACATTCCCAACTGTCCACAACATGCATTTTTTAGTGTTCCTAATAGATATTTGCCCATTCACTCATTACTCGCACCAGACTCAGCTGACGAGTCCCACAAGAGTTTGGGCAAAGCGTGCACATTCGCACAGAAGAAGGTCAATGGCCGGGTAGCCTTTAACTATATGAAGATGGTATCGGTTCCTGAAAGAACAGATACCACTTTTATTTTGTTTATTACCATCAATTTTGTGGGCCCCCTTTTTTCCCAGTTTTAAGGAACTTTTCTCTACATTACAGATGAAGAGTCAATAATAGTCACAAATGGAACTAGAATCACAAGACCTCTTATTAGATTACATTGTCAGTATCACCATACTCTTGTTCAATACTATACTAATGTGCAAACAAAGAGAGAGAGAGAGAGAGAGAGAGAGAGAGAGAGAGAGAGAGAGAGAGAGAGACAAAGTTTTTTCAGGCACATGTGCCTTAAGAAGCTTGCACCTGTCTGCTTGTGTTAAGTTTTATATTATTAATGTTCATCTTGAACAGAGTTGACCCTTGTAAAAAGTCCTGGAAGTTAGTGAATTTTTTTGTGTTGTGACACATAGCTATTCCGACCGGATGATCAGCTGCAGGTGAGTTGTTGCCTTTCCTAATTTTATTTATGGAGTTGTCTCCTTCTAATCGATACCATTCCACTCATGTTTATTTATGCGCCATCTTCAGTGTTATGCTTGAAACGAATTGCTGTTTCCTACTCTGTAGTATGATGTAATCTCTGTCTATAGTCACAGTGTTACTTTATCTTCAATCACTTGCAATGCTAGCCACTATGCAGATTACAGGTCACCATGCTTAATACTGTACAAACACTTTTTATAACTGCTTACTCTTAACTTATAGGTTTTTAGAACTGGAAGACATTGATTTTAAATAGTTTTACACATACTATTAAGCTTTACTGACAGCCATGTAACTCTATCAAATTGTACACATTAATTTTCACGAATTCAAGTTTCACACTTCAAGAGCCATTTTACAATACTGTTATCACCATCCCCATTTTTAACTAACTTCTTGTTAAAAATTATTTATTTCTCATGGTAAATGTTCCTTCTGTCACTGTTTAGTACAACTACTTCATAATTACAGATGAGAAGCAACAAGTTGTGGTTGTTCTGCAGTAACAATTTGCTTAGTTCACCAGTTTTTGCAGCTTATAAGGTCATCACATACCATAACTGACTATATTTCTCAAAGGGGAAACAGTTCTGGTGCTTGAAAAAGATATTACACATAGAGAGTATTGTGCAGACATAGATGGGACACTTACTTTAAATTTGTACTGGAAGAAACCTTTTCACATGCTACAATTGGAAGTAATCTATGTCCTGCATTTCACAGATGTTTGACCCCTTCCATGCCAATCAGAATGAATTCAAAAAGACTGGTCATGCAAAACCCAGCTTGTGCTTCTCTCATATGACATCCTGAAAGCAATGGATCAATGTAGCCAGGTAGATGCAGTATTTCTTTGACTCCTAAAAAGAATTTGTCTGAGTACCATGGCTATGCTTATTATTGAAAGTATAGTTCTCTCAACTTAGGATTTTGTGGTAGGGAGGATGCTGTATGTTATCTTTGGTGGAGCTTATCGACATATGTAGAAATTATTTCAAGGTGTACCACAGGGAAATGCATAGGGACCCTTTCTTTTCTTGTTGCATATTAATGACCCTCTGAACAATATTAAAAGAAGCCTCAGACTTTGCTTTGCTTTAAGTGTTCACAATTGTGCAGTTCACAAAACAAACAAAAAATGTATTATCCTATGTATGATGAGGACCCATTGCCCAGTATGTTTCTCATTACATTTTACTTTATTTAATAAGTAACACAAACTGAGTGAAAACAACCTGATTATAAGAGTGTTGTCTGTTGAAATGTATACTTGAATTGTATAAAGTATTATTAACATGACTGAAAGGAAATAATTATTAGTGATGTAGTATCTTATGACTACAATATCAAGTAGACATTGCTGGAATTAGTCAACTCATATAAATACCAGGATGCACAATTTATAGGTATTTATAGGTATATTAGCTGGAATACTCACAGGCTCAGTCATATGCGAAGCAGGCTCAGTCATATGTGAAGCACGTGGCAGACTTCAGTTCATTTGATAGAAAACTGGGGAAATGCAATCAGCCTACAAAGTAGATCACTTACAAAACCCTCATGCAACCCATCCTACACTATTGCTCAAGTGTGCGTCTCCCATACCAAATAGGACTAATGTATATAAAGAAGGGCAGCACACGTGGTCATAGCTTTATTTTGTGCATGGAAGAGAAATGGAGGCACTGAAATAACTAAATTGGCTAATGCTTGAAGGCAGATGCAAACTACTCCAAAAAAATGTATTTATAGCTCCAAGAAACAGTTTTGACTGAGAAACCTAGGAATATACTACAGCTCCCTACACATCATTCCCATAGGGAATAGACTAGTTGCAGTGAGTACAGAGATATTTAAGCAGTCATTCTTCACAACCTTCATACATGAATTGAATGAGAAGTAGCTCTAATAACTGATACAATGGGAATACCCTCTGCCATGTACTTCTCAGAGGTGTGTGGACTATACACACTATTGTCTCCCATGAACCATGCACTTTGACGAGGTGGGGTAGCCTGTGTGTGTCTCAGTGGTACAGATACCAGGGTATTTGTGGAGAGGCCAGACTAACCCAACCTATGGTTCCTGAAGAAGGGCAGCAGCCTTCCCAGTAGTTGTAGGAGCAACAGTCTGCGTGACTGACTGATATTGTCCTGCAACATTAGCCAACATGTTGTTGTTATGGCTGGCACTGTGAATGACTGGAAGCAAGGGGGAACTACAGCCATTATTTTTCCCAAGGGCATGCAGCTCTACTGTATGGTTAAATGAAATGCCATCCTCTTGCATAAAATATTCTGGTAATAAATAGTCCCCTATTTGGGTCCCCTTGTGGGGACTACACAGGAGGATGTCATCATCAGAAAACGAAAGCTGGTTTTTTATGGGTCGGAGCTTGGAATATTAGATCCCTTAATCAGATAGGCAGGTTAGACAATTTAAAAAGGGAAACTCATAAGTCTAAGTTCAATAGCATGGGATTAATGAAATGTGGTGGCCCGAAGAACAGGGCTTCTTCTGGTCAGGTGACTACAGGGATATACTTAAAGAATCAAATAGGGGTAATAGAGGAGTAGATCTAATAGTGAATAAGAAAACAGGAAGGTAGGTTATCTTCTGTGAACAACATAGTGTACACATTATCACAAACAGTGAAGACATGAAGTCAACACATAGGTGCATGTCATATCAGTGCAAGTTTATATACCAGCTAGCTCAGCAGATATGAATAGTTTCAAAGAGAAAAATGAAGAGAGAAAAGAATTTATTCAGATAGTTAAGGGAGATGAAAATTTAATTGTGGTGTGTGACTGGAATTCGATAGCAGGAAAAGGAAGACAAGGAAAAATAATAGGAAAACAAGCAATTTGGGAAAGCCATGAAGAGCGAAGTTGCCTAGAAGAATTTTGAAAAAGTGTGAGTAAATTTTTGCCAACATTTGGTTTAAGAATCATGGAAGAAGATTGTACACCTGGAAGAGACTTGGAGACATGAGAAACTTTCAAATAGGTTTCATAATAAGATGGAGATTCCAAAACCAGATATTGAACTGGAAATCATTTCCAGAAGCAGATGTGTGCTCTGAAATACATATAAAAACTGAAGAAACTGCAGAAAGGTCAGAAATTATGGAGATGGGACCTGGATAAAAGAATGGTTTTTATGAGTTTTGGACAGAGCATTAGGCAACAATTGATTGAAACAGGGGTACAGAACACTATAGAAGATCAGTGGGTAGCCTTAAGAGATGAAACAGTGAAGGCACCAGAGGATCAAATAGAAAAAGGACAAAGATCACTAGAAGTCCTTTGATAATGCATGAGGTATTGAATCTAATTTATGACAGAAGGAAATATAAAATGCAGATAATGAAGCAGGCAATATGGAATACAGACATCTAAAAAATGAGTTGAAGGAAGGGGAAACTGGCAAAGGAGGAATGGCTAGACAAGACAGACCAGGTTGTAGAGAATGCATAAATAGGGGAAACATGTTGGAAAATTATTAAAGAGACCTTTGCAGAAGAGAACAAGAATTGTGTGAGTATCAAGAGCACAGATAGAAAATCTGTGATAAACAAAGATGGAAAAGCTGAATGGTGGAAGGAACAGATGGAGGGGCTATACAAGGGAAATGAACTTGAAGACAATGTTGTAGAAAGGGAGGAGGAAGTAGATGAAGTTTAAATGGCAGATTTGATACTAGGGAAGAATTTGACAGGGCACTGGAAAACCTAAGTTGAATGAAGGCGTCTGGAGTGGACGACATTTCTGCAGAATTATTGTGATCCTTGGGAGAGCCAGCCATAACTAAACTATTCCATCTGGTGTGGAAGAAGTACAAGGCAGGTAAAATACTCTCCGACTTCAGGAAGAATTTAGTAATTCCAGTTCTGTGAAATACAAGTGCTGACAGATGTGAATATTATTAAACTATTAGTTTAAAATGAATGCTCGCAAAATACTGACAAAAATTATTTACAGAAAGAAAAAGGGAAACATTGGCAGAAGCTGACATGAGGGCAGATCAGTTTGGGTTCTGGAAAAATGTAGAAACATATGAGACAATACTGGCCCTGCAACTTATTTTAAATATAGATTTAAAAAAGGATATGAGACAATACTAGCCCTGCAACTTATTTTAAAGATAGAGTGAAGAAAGGCAAACCTATGTTCATTGCATTTGCAGACTTAGAGAAAGCTTTTGACAATCTTCTCTGGAATACATTCCTTGAAATTCAGAAGCCAGTTGGGATAAAGTACAGTGAGCGAAAGGTTATTTACAACTGGCACAGATGCTAAAAGTCAAAGATGTGAAAGAGAAGCAGGTTAAGAAGGGATTGAGGCAGGTTTGCAGCCTATCCCCAATGTTATCAAATCTGTACATTGCCTAAGCAGTAAAGAAAGCAAGGAGAAATTTGGAATGGTCATTAAAGTTCTGGAAGAAGAAAATAAAAACTGAGGTTTTCCGGTGACACTGAGTTCTGTCAGAGACAGCAAAGGACTTGAAAAAGCACTTAATAGGAATGGATAGTGTATTGTTATAAGATGAACATCAACAAAAGTTAAACAAAGCTAATTGAATGTACTCAAATAAAATAAGTGATGCTCAGACAATAATAGTATTAATGAGTTTAAATATTTTGGCAGCAAATTAATCCATGATGGCCACAGCAAAGAGAAATTAAATTGCAGATTGGCTATAAAACAAAAAGCTGTTTTGGAAAAGTGGGAGTTGTTAACATTAAATATATATTTAAGTCTTAGGAAGCCTCTTCAGAAGGTATTTGTCTAGAGTTGGGTTGGGTTGTTTGGGGGTTGAGACCAAACAGTGAGGTCATCAGTCTCATCGGATTAGGAAGGACAGGGAAGGAAGTCAGCTGTGCCCTTTTGAAGGAACCATCCCGGCATTTGCCTGGAGTGATTTAGGGAAATCACAGGAAACCTAAACCAGGATGGCCGGATAAATCACGGAAAACCTAAATCAGGGTGGCCAGATGCTGGATTGAACCATCGTCCTCCCGAATATGAGTGCAGTGTGCTAACCACTGCACCACCTCACTTGGTCATATTTGTCTAGAGTGTATCCTTTTGCTGAAGTGAGAAATGAACAATAAGCAGTTCAAACAAGAGGAGAATAGAAGCTTTTGAAATATAGTGCTATGGAAGAGCATCCAACATTCGATGGGTAGATTGAGTAACTAATGAGGAGGTACTGAACTGAATAGGAGGGGAAAAGATATCTAATCTAATCTACAGTTTGACTAAAAGAAGGGATCACGAGGCATCAAAGAATTGTCAGTTTGGTAATGTGGGAAGGGAGGGCCTGGGAGTTGAACTGTAGTGGGAGATGAAGGGATGTATGTTTCTGTAGTTATTCAGAGTTGAGGAGACTTGCACAATGTAGACTATCATGGAGAGTTTCATCAAACTAATCTTCAGACTGAATATCAATAACAGCAAGAGCAGCAGCAACAAAATACACTACTGAGCCAAACCACTAAGACCGCTGCCCACAATGAGACTGAATGCCACCTGATAATGTTGCGGGTAGTCATGTCGAGAAGAGATGTAACAGGTATCATTCTAGTGATTATACTGGCTACAATTGGAGAAATCTACAACATAAGCAATTTTAAGAAAGGGCATATTGTTTTGGCCAGCATCTGAGAACACGTATCTCAGAAATGGCAAAACTAGTCAGACGTTCACAAGCTACTGTCAACCACATCTATGGGAAGTGGTTTTTGGGCAGTGAAACCCCACATAAACACCAAGGTGTTGGATGTCCAAGCCTTATTGCAAAACATGGAGGTAGGTGGCTTGCTTGCTCTGTAAAGCACATAAATTCTGATGAGAACAGTGCTGGTCCAGGCAAAAATTTATCAGAGTACAACATTCAGCACACATTGTTGAAAGTGGACTCTGCAGCAGATGACCTGTAAGTGTTCCCATGATGATCCAATGTTCCCATGATGATCCAATGACATTGTCAGATAATATTGCAGTGAGCATGGGATCATTGACATTGTATGACGGATCAATGGAACTATCTTACCTGGTCATATGAATCATGTTTCTAGTTGCACTATGTTGATGGTCACATCTGGATATAAAGTCATCAAGGCGAACAGCAGATCAAAATGTGCACTGTATCTCAGATGCAGGCCAGTGGAGACAGTTTCATGCTATGGAAGACATTCACCTGAGCTTCCATGGAACAAGTGATAGTACTATAATAACCCATTGACTATATGAACATTTTGAGGAACCACCTGCATCCCTTCATGCTCGATGTCTTCTGTGGCAGCAGAAGCATTTCCCAGAATCATAACTGTTCATATCATAAACTCAAGGTCAGGATTGTGACACAGTGGTTTGAGGAGCACAATAAGTGAACTGATGTTGATGTTTTGGCCACCAAATTTGTCTGATCTGAACCTGATGGAACACATCTGGAACACTATTGGGTACCATCTCATTGCCCAAAAACCACCGACCCGTAAGGTACAAGAATTGTGTGACTTGTGTTTAGGCACCTGGTGCCACACACATTTACAGACATACCAATGATCTATCAAATTCGTATCTCTAAAAATCACTGCTGCGTGGTTTTCCTGCTTTTAAGCAGGTGTGATAGTGTGTATAGCTGGAGATGTAGAGTATGGATTTAGATGTATGTAGATGTAAATATTGCTTATAGTTTTCAATAGTGACTACAGAATATTAAAAAGTAACAAATTTATAAAAGAATAATTACTAAACATTTGGACACCCTAAATTCTTTACTGCAATTTTGTTACATTTGCATTTAATTATGCTGGTGAATAATTTCAAACTATGAAGTTCATTTTCAACCCAGGCCTATTAAAGCTGCACTAACACTGCTTGATTAGGCGACAGTCAATTTACACATAGGTAATACACACATAATGCGTAATCACAGGAATGTCAGACCCCATATGTGTTCACAAAGTGCACATTGTGAATCTGATCTGACATTCCATGTCACTTAGTATTATGTGTATATTACCCGTATGTGCCAATGGCCTTGCCGCAGCGGTAACACTGGTTCCCGTCAGATCACCAAAGTTAAGCACTGTCGGGCTGGGCTAGCACTTGAATGGGTGACCATCCAGTCTGCCGAGCGCTGTTGGCAAGCCTTTGTGAGGCAAACTGAGAAGCTACTTGATTGAGAAGTAGTGGCTCCTGTCTCATAAACTAACATACAGCCAGGTGAGCGGTGTGCCGACCACATGCCCCTCCATATCCGCATCCAGTGATGCCTGTGGGCTGAGGATGACAGAGTTTAGTTTAGTTTACTTTATTTCCTGTATCTGAATTGACTTACACCTTACCAAGCATTGTTATTTCAGCTTTAATACACCAGGCTTGAAAATGAACTATTTAGTTTGAAATTAGTCACCAGCATAATTAAACATGACAGTGATGGAATTAAATAAAGAATTTATGAAGTTGCTGGTCCTGTCCCAAATTCATGTTGGAAATTATAAATTTGGATACTCTTATCCATCTGTCACATATGTATTACATTTTTGGATAACTGTTCAACACACACAAATTGTTAGCACTACTGCACCATCATTGTCACAAGTCAAAAATTATATTCTCTTGATACTTTAATTGTGCTTGTTTATTATTAGAGGTTTTGGGATTATATATGTTTATCTGATATAGTATACACATTAGTATTCACTGTTTAATGAAAGCATTTTTTTCACACCACTATTCCAAGACAAAAAAATAAAAGATCTTTAAAATTGGTTAAATTCTGAAACTTAATGTTTTTTTCTGCACAATTTCAGGCCATCATCTATAGCAACATCATATGAAGATCTTGAACCACATGAAACTGTGGAACTACCCGTTATGCCACAAGAATTAGTGCAGCCTCCAAGTGAAGCAACACCACTGGAGCGAAGAGAAACTAGACGCTTCTCTAATAGGACTCCAAGACTAGTTCGTCAGTCAAGTGTTATGGAAACTCCAGTGGATTCATCAGGTGTTATGCAAATGACTTACTGGTTCTAGAATGTTATGACACGTGAACCCACCCTTATGTGTGTTCAGATTGACAGTTCCGTTTTGCATAACATTGTAAAAAAGTTGGGAAATTTGTTGTATAGGTTGACATTTCTTCTCTGAAAAAGAAACTGCTGCCCTGGATTTTTATATATGAAAATAATTTTTTTATATTTCTTTGACATGTATTTCTCCCACAAACATTGCTATTTGGTAAATAATGCTGACACAAAATAACTCAGCAAATATTCAAAATGTTTCTGTCTTTTTATGTATTCTGGAAAGAAAAATGATTATATATTGCTGCTAAATTAGTTCATTTGCGTGAGAATTGTTGCTATGTGAAAAACAATTCATAAATTCAGGTTTTTATTTAGAATTGTGAATACTGTACTAATAATACAAAGAACATGGAAATATTATATAAGGGCAGGCATAATGCCAATGGAGGGGTGTAGCAACTGTTGGAAAATTGCAGCAACTTTTGGAAAATTATAGCTAATTATTTACTTCAATCACAGTTGCTGTTTAATGAAGGTCATTACATTACTGATGGCTGAAGTATGTTATCAACTACAATATGGAAAAACATGGCTGACTGTAAATGACAAGCTTTCTAGCAGCATCACAAAATTCCATCTAGTTATGAAGAAAATCACAATCCATTTACTAGGTTAGTAGGTGGGAAGAGGCTTGCTGGGTTTTCATAGATAGCATAATTTTCCAATAGAATAAGGACAATCTTTTTCATTATTATATTTTAGATGCAATTGGCAATCATTTTGTATACAAAAAACTTACAGTAAGCAGTGTATATTTTAAAAGAATACTTGTTCAAATGAAATAGGTAAATGTTTGAATGTATGCATGTGGAAGTATACAATTTGTGTTACGGGCTACAGTAAGAATGTTCTGGATTATAAACAAGTGAATGAAATAGTGATGGGTAACTTCAATCAAACATATTATATGTTTTTGCTTCTTGCAGCTTTATACATTGACGTCAGACGTGAAAAAATAAAAATGAGTGTATATTCCATAAGCATACTTCTTCTCTTTTGCAATTATCAGGACAGACATGTGTAACTTTAAAAAAATGTAACATATGTATTGAAATAATACAGAAAGAACAGCGGTCCCAGCAACATGAAGATTTCTAGAGGTAAAATGCTGCTTAAAACATGGAAAAAGCAATGAAGTTTAAAGGTATCATTCTGGTAATAACATTGCACTTCCTTTCATATCTGTGGCAAATATTTTTGTGTGTGTCATACTGTGAGCAGCTGTTGGAACACAATCCACATTATTACGTAATTAATGATCTATGTTGATTGAAAAGTATTAATTTATGATTTTATGTGGACATTTTTAAAGATGTAGTCTTCTACGCTCGGAAGGATATATCCATGTTAAGTGTTGATACTGACATTGTTAATGTTTATGCACCAACATGGGTTGCCTTTTTTGATTTTCAGACAAGTAACACACAATAGGCATTACACATTTTTGTTTTACGTGTATTTTTATTATTAGATTACACATAATGATATTTTAAACCTGGCAACTATATAGCATAATGGTCAAAATTTTTCATTAACAGTGATTAGTAATAGAACAAAATAACAGAACACTTCCTTCACATCTCATTACTCAATTTAAATGCTGAATTTATCAAATTTTACATCTTATGTATAATGCAGTGTGCTCACTTCATGAACTCTCAACCACAGATGATACAACTTGCTGGCCTGTTATATGTGTGCACCCAAAGATACACACACCACAAAGTCATTGCATTGATACCATTAGATTTTAAATATGAATTTGTAGTACTCCCTTTCTACTTCAAGGAATGCTTAAAATTGTTTCCTCCCTGCTGTAAGATATGTGTCACAGCCATTGTTCAGTGTAATGACCCTTTCTTCAACTTATTATAAGCAATTAAATTAATTCTGTGTCTTAGTACAGCCTTCAGTAGAATGAGGATTAGTTTGGTATAGTTTTGTAAATCTTACCATTTAGATTTACCCAAATGCATAAGTCACAATAACTAAGATCAAAGGACTTGAGGGCCATAAATATCATATACCTATCTAATCATAAAAAGAAATCTATTAGCGATCAGGAAAGATACAGTAGTATAAACTGTAATATTGTCTTCATGAAAATACTTTTTCTCATCTGTTTGTTAAATAATGGAATGAATATTGTTGTCACATGAAAGTCAGAAGTTACATGTCTATTAATAAAGATATGGGCAGCTATTTGGCATGTTCTTATTGCAGTCAACCATCTCATTTTAAGACTTTGTTGAATGCCTACATTATATCCAGGAACTCATCATTACAGTACCACACATCTTTTGGGGATAACATCGTCTGGAATTTTGAAATCACATCTCATCAGTCATAAATGTTGTTCGTATAGTCACATTACCATTATACATATTTTCAGGTAACCAATTACAAAAAACAGTTCACCTAGTGAAATGTGCCTCCTTAAGTTATACCACGAAAACTATTGTATTGTGTGTCTAAAACATGTGAATTACACTGCTTCCATGGCTAATCCTACAGATGTGATGGTTGATTGTGACAGATGATGGAGAGATTTTTTCGGATTAACCTCTGATCATAAGCTAATATCACTTCTTCACCCAAAACATGCCTTTTTCATTCTCTCTACTCATCACAAAGTGAGGCCATTAGGGTACACTATTTCTTTAATTTTCAAATACAAACCTCTGTAGGAACCATTGGATCAGGAAAATGAAAGAAGAAATCCTCAAACACTTTTTGTTTTACATAATGCTCCTCCACCAAATGAATTTGCTCTTCCACACACTTCATTTTCCAACAGCAGCTTACTGCACTAAAAATAACAAAACAGCAAGCTTAAAAGTCTACAACCTACAGAGTTGTAATATGTGACCATCAGGAGAAACACTTGGCAGAAGGGCTCATTCTGTCTGAAGAACACTCTCACTTCTAATACCTTTCAAAATACCAGGTGTTTCATTTATCTGAAGACTGCTTGTGTGGCGCAGTAGATGCCAGGCAGTGACTGCTTCATTTCCTGGCGATCAGATGCTGTGTTGCCCATCTATTGCTGTGGTACGACATGACTACATTTAAAATGTAAGCAAATAAACTTTGTACTCACCCATGTCATGCAAGGAGATACTGGAATTGCCTACCATTATTTTCCATGACTTTCTGACATCTACTCAAGGAATTATTAATCACATGATGTAATTATCTCTGATATATTGAATTAAATGATTCACGGATATTATCCTTGCATTCCTGCATTGTGTGAAGATTTGTTGTGTACACTTTGTCCTTCAGTGCACCCTACAAATAAAAATCACACGGAGTTAAATCAGGACTTCAATCAAGCCAGATATTGTTACATTAAAAAATGGTTGCAAAATCTTTTGCAAATGTCTTTCACTTGTAACTGTGTCATAAAAAGAAATTGAACCTATTATTCTGTCACCACTAACTGTGTACCATACCCCTATTTTCTGATCATGAAGGGGTTCCTCATGAAGCACAACAGGACTATCTGCACTCCAATGTTGACAGTTTTGGGAATTAACACACCTGTGTAAATGTAACCAAGTGCTGTCTAAAAACAGAATGAGGTAAGGATCCATTTCATCATTATGCACTTGTTTTAAAACATTTCACAAAACCTAACCCTGTGTGTCCAGGTCACCATGTCAAAGTTCTTGTACTACTGATACTTTGTAAGAGACTTTTTAGGGGAATTTTCCAGGCAGTATGCAGTGCCACTGAAACGAGCTTCTGTGAGCACTGTACATTGTCATTTACGCTTCTTGTCTTGAACACTTCCCGTTTCATGAAATTTATTCACTAATTTGTGAAATGCATCACGACTCGGAACTCGAACACCTAGAAACTTCTGTTCAAAGAGTACGAGCGACATTGTATGCACATATGAATCCTAACTAAACACTTGTTGTGGAATTCAGTAATTCACTTTTGCCATTGTTGCATTCTGAATAGTAGCAAGAATAGGGGATGAGGACAAAATCTCATATATAATGGAAACTGATTAATAATTGTTGCTTGAATAATTAAAAAAACTGAAAGGGATAACTGAAAGAAATCGGAAGGTATACATAGCCTGAGTGAACTTTAACTGGCAATAATATCAACAGTCCTGTAAAGTCTATACATTTTTTGATTATTTTTCATCATTTAAATGTACATACATCTTTTTTCTGTTACCACTATTGTGTGTAGAGAGCTTGGTATTACAATACTGGTTCTGGATCGCCCCTCCTCTGCTCACACAAATTTTTCTTGTCTGCTTCGATCCTCTTGATGCAGGATTCTTGGCTCGGGTGAAATGATGAACATATGTGGTTATTAATAAACATCATCTTGCTAGTAACTTTTATAACACTTCTTTAATCTACAGTTAGAATACACATTTTTGAACAATATTAATGCAGCGAAACTCTTCATACATTCACCCACTAACACTTATAGAGACAAACAGGTGAAGATACAGAAATTAATCAATTCAAGAGCATATGTCTACTCTTTGAAAATATTATATTTGTCACAAAATATCTTATGCGTATAAGAAAAGAAAAGAACAAGAGAAATAAAATAAGAAGAAGAAGAAGAAAAAGAAAACAGGAGAAAAAATTGAAAAATACATCCAACTGGCTGAGGAAGTCAAGGACATGTGGCCTTCAGGCTAAAACCCACAAAAAAAGGGGTTCATAGTGTGGTCCTGTGTGACACATTTGACCAGCAGGTGCTGCTTACACAGCAGGCCTGCAATACTGTGGGCAGGTGGTCATCAGATTAATGGAACACCCTATATTGTGAAATCATTTCTCAAATTCATTATCTTTTCTTTCTTTGAACCTCGGTTGCCTTCTATATATTCAAAACATGAATTCTATGCCTATAATACTTAAACCTCTAAGATAATTCTAGTAATGCACAATGGACTTGCTTAGCGTATCAGAAGAGACCTGTGACCAACTTACTAGACACATAGCAGTGCGACACAAAAACCCTAATTGATAGATGTTCTTGTGAAAAAAAGTTGTATTCAGACTATGCTTACATTGTGGAAGCCACAAGGAGGGTCTCCTGAAAAGTGAAGTTGCCACATCATCATGGCACACCAGGGCTGCAGTATCACTGACACAGTGGAAGGTGCAGTATCACTGACATAGTGGAAGGACCAAAGCAGTGATGTCATGATTGCTCAACAACTATACCTCACATCCCAGCTCTGCTGAAGGGAAAGTGCTGCCATTTCAGATATAGTGGCAGATTAAGCTCGCATAAATACTGCTAATTTTAGACAAGCATCATCAATCACTGCCTTCCACCAGCTATGAGAGGAAGTTTACACCAATCAGTGCCCCAAAGCAGCTTATCAAGTTGCTGCTGCTAGACAGTCTTAATGAGCTGAAAGGCTGCCATCTACAGCTAAGTCCTAATGTTGCTGACTTGATGTCTTCCAGCTGGTGGCCCACCTGCTGGCTACCTTCCATTCATTGCAGGCCACCTACCTTTGGGGTCCACAGTTTGTACCTGGACCTCTTAGCCACCCAGCCGCCATCACCTGTGCAGACAAACTTTGCTGCTCTTCACTGTCCTGTGCAGGCAAGCTTTGCTGCTGTTCGTTACCCATTGTGAGCAAACTCTGTTGCCTGTTCACAGCCCTGTGTCGGCACACTCCTTGGCTGCCAGCACTACCATCTGCACTGGGGTCCATGGTTCGACTCTGTGCACCTTGACTCGTCCTGTACTGAGTTGCACATCTGCACAGATAATGACACTGACTTCGCAAAGACTGTATGAGTGACACAGTGGAAGGTGATGCACCAATATACTGTGAGACTGCTGACCACATAACCTCGCCACCTGCTGGCAGAGTTGACACTGCACATGGGCTATGATGGAGGCTGCTTGCTGATCTATGCAAGTTTCACAGACTGAAACGAGCCTGCACCTTGGGGTTGCTGACAACTCCTTAGCACCATCTCAACTGAAGTATTCTGGCATGAGATAAATGAATAACTGACTTTGCCACTGTTGTGACTGGACGTTGGACATCCTCCTGGTACCTATCCACCACACTGCTAAAACCACACCCAAAATGGAGAGTTGACAGCCTTCCTGACCACTAACAGCCCAGGTCCACCACCCACTGTAGAGGTCATTCACCTCTGACCTCTACAATGTGAAATTCTTTTAGGGCTCTGACTCTTATGTCTAATATACGTCACATAATTTGTTAACGCTTCCTATGTTCCTTCCAACTATCTCATTAGAGGACATGCACATGGTTTCCTCAGCTCTCTTTTTTACATTGAGTGGAGAAAACATTGATTGGTTTTTCTTTAACCTCTTCACTTTATCTTCATGGTTCATACTGGCACAAAAAAATTATTTCATTCATTTTTAAAGGAACTAAGTCTTGTAAAGTAATAATACCATTGTTTGTGACTCTTGCAATGTACTTGAAACTAATACTTGGGATAGAGAAAAGCATTGCCATGGATATCATGATTTTATCATTTGTGGACATAAAAATTGTTCAATATAAAGTGATTAGAGATTTATCTACTTTTGTGACTGATGACCATAATACTAAAACCATTCTTTCACATCTGTTATATATATAAAGCATAGTGTATGTGTGTACATCTTGGATCTCCTCCCAAACATCTGGATCAATTTCAATCAAATTGGACATAGAAACAGCAGGTCTCATGAGTATCAGCACTGTGTGGTTTATAACCACCTAACTCCTATAGGAGTGACAATATGGGCAAAAGCATTTTTTTCATTTTTTCCCCGGCCTAGCATATAGGCTGCCCTGCACAACAGACATTGTCTGGGAATAGTATCAGCTGCCAAATCATTTCCTCTTTGCAGGACAGCATACATGTCAGGGGCCATAAATGGTCTTCTGGGCCTCTGTATGTCTGGGTCAAATAAATGATTTTAAAGCTCCTGTTGTAGTCTGCCCTGCATGGCAGGCGTGTTATGAGTGTAGTATTGACCTGCTTTATTAAACGGAGTTGCATGGGGCTACACATGCCAATGAGGATGGCTGGGAAAGTTTGAGATGAATAGAGGAGGGGATGGAAAAAGCAAGGGGGAGGAGAGAGGGAGGGGAGGAGGGATGCTGCATGATGTAGGTGGAAAGTGTAGAAGGGTAGTGAGCAGGTCAAAAAGGAAGGAGGGAGGGGGAGGTGGTGATGGAAGAAAGGAGGGGAAGGAGGATATTGTCAGAGGAAGCCAGGAGGAAGATATGGTGAGAGGGGGAGGAGAAGACGTGTTCAATATATGTGTCAAATGCTTACACAGGTGAGGCTGCAGGGAAAAGGCTAGTTTTTTGTGTACAGAACAGACATTTCATGAAGTAATATACACTATCATAAGCACAGTATTTTCCAACTAACCAAATGAAGCCAAAGTTGAGTGACTGAATGAAAAAAGAAGAAAAACTACTGTGCGTATCTACTACCAGTAAAAGAAAGATATTGATTAATCCACAATATGGACGAAGACTTTTGTAAGTTCCTCACAATCACAAAAAGCAGGCTAGCATGAATGGGAGTGGGGAATAACCCAAGGAAACTGGAAAGAAATTTATCAAGGAGAGGAGGGAAACACACTAACAAATAGAGAAGTTGCAAGGAAACACAAAGAGCTCTCACAATGCATAATATAAACAAACAATCCATGGATGTTAGTATCATAAAAATCAAATGTGAAGGAGTAGAGGAAAGTAAATAAAGGCTCTCTTTCCAGCCAATTACATAAGAAATGCTGAGAATGAAAATTAATGTGTGGGTACAACTGATGCAACAAATGAAGCAGATGAAGTGCTATTCATTTAATAAATAAATAAATAATATATCCAATTTTGAGGTAAGCAAATTGCCAGAGAAAAAGCAATGATATTTTTTGTTTGAAAAAAAAGGCAGTTTTATGGACAATGGAGAAAATATGGGTACACAAAGAGGACAAAAGTGACAATTGAAGACAATGAGAAGGAAACAGAAAAGAATTATAAGTTAAGAATAATAGAAGGTGAACAAAAGAGGGAGATACATCATCTGATCAATTTTGCTCAAGGCTGAAAAAGTGACTATAACTGTGCTGTTTAAAATTATGTATTACTACTCAGTATAAACGAAATTGTGACTGGTTTGTATCTCCTCTGTGTTCCTGGTTTCATTAAAATTAATTTGCACATAAGCTGCCTCTTCCTGTTATCAGCTTCACCATGCTTAATTATTGTTAAGATGTGGCACTTTTGAATTGATCTGTTTGTATGCTCTTGTATCACTTTAAGTGGTACACTCTACAGACAATTATTTCTAAGATAAATTGATGTATATGTGTATGATAAATTGCTAAAAGTTTATGGAAATTTTATAAATTTCTTGTTGAGGACTCAATTTCTGCACTTAAAACAACAAAAACGGGACTATTTACTTTTTGACATCAGGTCAATTATAAAATGTGATTTCATGTTGCTCACTAAAACATATCTTCATTTTTAATAAGTTATGTTGTTCTATTTCAAAATGTAGTAGAGAGAAACCATTTTATCAGCATTTTCTATCAGTCATTTCTCTAAATTACAGTACATGAAACTACAGTAATAAATTTTACCAAGTTTTATATTTGGTCATTTCTGTAGAAATGCATTTATGTACTTTGTTACTTAAGGATATAATTATGTATGAGTTTGATCATCAATAGAAAACCAGCACCATGTAAATTTATTAATATTAAAATAAATGAATTGATTATGAACCCCATTGTCAAATAGTGAACAAGCAAACCTATTAAGATTAGGTCTTTCCACAAGAATCTTTTAGGTAAAAGTTGAAGGTACTCATAGTGGCTTTCTTGTGAAATGTAAAATGTCCAAGTAGCCTGTGCTCTGAAACTCTTTCCTTTGATATTTATTTGCAGTTTTTAGTGTGAGCTGCAACAACTACAATATCACCTGTATTACATTTTTTGTAAAGTGGAATAATTGCTTGAAACATGTCATACAGTTGGTTTAGAAAGAGGAACAGCCAGTACACTTTTATGCGTTTATTTCTGGTTGTGTTTAAAATGTCAAATGACAGATAAACATAAATTCACTTTGCACATCACTAGACGAGTCATATTTTTCATGTATTCATTCACATCATGTTCTATAAATGCCATCTGAAGGAGAGCCATTAGAGATGTGGCACAAGTCCAGCTAGAATGTACCACTGCTAGTTACTTCTGTAAAGTGTACTACCGAGAAACTGTAACTAGCACTAATCTATTCAGACAATTACGGCAATTATTTCTAGAGAAAAACAGCTACCTTCAAAAAGGCACTGCTCCTCTGCCTATACTACTGAGCTGCTATTTCCAACAAAGTATTTATGTGACTTTTTAGAGATCACTATTAGCTTTTCTATACTGGCAGAGTAAGAACTGACCTAATACAAATGTCATGAGTTATACAGAATTTACATCCTTGAGTCCAAGTATTCTGATACACTGTGGGAGTGGCTGATGAGGTATTATTTTACTTTATCCTTAAATATTTGGGGATTTTCAGTTTGCAGCCTGATGAACCAATAGCAATCTGTTATAGACTTTTACACCATAATATAAAAAACTATTCTGAATGCTAGAGAGCGATGCGTAGTCTCTATTGAAATTATTTCTGCTTCTAGTATTGTAGTTGTGAATAGCTGAGTTTGCTCTAAATTCACTCTTGTTATTAATCACACATACCATTAGGGAGTATATGTATAGGCAATCAAGTGTAAGAATCCTTATGTCCCTGAAGAGGTTCCTGCAAGATCTTCAGTATCAACTTCCAAAGCTCAATGTCAAGAACAAGACAGGGATTAGAAACATTATTTAAAAAAATAAATGATAAAGTCATTACATTGTCATCACAGTGAACACCAAACTCATTAGAACATTTGCAGTAAATTGGTGAATATTCACAAATTCAGTTCTTCTGGTGTCAATTGGAGTGACATAACTGGTATTTTTTACCATACAATACCTAACTGGTGCTACCTATTTGTGTTGCTCAGACATTCCCCCACAAAAGTAAATAGTAACAATGTCACAGCAATGCTGAACCCATTGCTTCATCTTCATGAGCAGTGGAAATCTGCACTTCGGTACTTCAAGACACCAATTAAGTCAACCCAACGGTGTTTGCTGTCTTTAAACTCTGCAAAGAAAGCATTGTTGTTAGACACAAAAAGCATCTCATCCATTTTCTCAACCCACCGCCTATAATATATCATTATGTTATTGAGCTCAATAAAATCAACACCCATGCAGAATTAATGACTAATTGTGACTGTTTTTAAAATCAGATGTCTTTCAGGTAACAATACTGCTAACAGAAATATGCTAGAAACTTTCTGTGCTTTTCAGGTTGATATACTGCATAACACACTTCAAATAGGACACTTAATTGGGGGGGGGGGGTCTGCAATGTTCCAAAATAATGTATCATAAGATACTACTTGCTTGACAATAATTAATATAATTTGTCTAAGAGCAGTATCTCTCACTCGACAAATCATGGCTGCATTAAGTTACCTTACAACTTTCCTTCTTCTTAAACCTGGTGTTCCCTAAGGCTATCCATTCCTTTTACAAAAGTCTCAACAATTTTCATCCTTCTTCATTTCTACTTCTCCATCCTTCCACTCTTAATATTTCTTCATATCCTTCTCTTTCCTGGTCAAAGTGTGCATATAAGTCTCCCATTATCATGGTCTTTTGTCAGGATAGTTGTCTCAGCATTTCCTCTTCAAAGTTCTACTCATTAGCAGAACATACAACTTGTGGTGCATGATCTACTTGCAGTGAACCACTGGATGCTCTCCACTTACATGATTGTAAGGTATTCTAAATAATTTTATGTGCAGAGTCAGTATTTTTTTATGCTATTTGATTCAAGCTATTGGTAAATAGCATTAGACAGCTTGACTAAAATTATATTTCCGTTATAATAAGAACTGCACAGTTTGGTGTTTTGACCTAGGGAAGCTTACTGTACACCTTTTTTACTTCTTTTCTTTCATCATTTTTTTATTCCTCCTTTTTGTCAACAATGACTGGAGAGAGTAATATTTTGTTATGTCTGTGATAATTAGAAATTAAGTTTGTCAGTACTTATTTGTGAAGTTGCTTCCTGTTGTCTGCACAATGTAATTGATAGTAGGTTTGATGAAAGAATCTTACTGAATTTTGTGATCACTGAAAACCAGCAAGTTGAGTAGAATGTATTTACTAAATAATTTGTTAATATTATTATGTTTTACACCAATAAGGAAATAAAATCTTCCAAGCTGAGTTCTCTATATACTTATATAAAATAAGTACAGTTACATCCATTTACCAAAATTTTTTATCCTATAAACAACATTAAGAAAAAATGGGTCTAAACACTAACACTGTACATTATGTTTTATAATCAGTTATCTCTGCAGCTCCAACCTGGAATTTCCATCCATTCTCTCTGGCTACACATAATGAAGTAAAATAGTTCCAACCTCCAGAGATTATAGTTAAAGCATCTTCTGATCAGTTTATGACACTGATGTAATTTTGGCTTCACACACACTGTCCAGCAGTCTCATAGATACTGAGAAGATTTTTTTTCTAGTTTTATAGTGTATGCAATATGTGTTTAACAACTCAATGTTTGTGTTTTATGCAGTGTTCCCTGTAAAGTCTGTAACACACATAACACTACTCTGTTCAGTCTGCTGAAGATCAAAATTACATAAACAAAAACTTTGTTTCAGTCATTAGAAGTGGAAAGATTACTTTTCTCATTTGTCTCACCAGGATGTTGACCATCTGTTTGTACTGACTGCTCTTCAGGAATTGTCAAAGCCATTTTATTACTGTAAGATTCATCTGCCCCTTGAAACATAACACCTTTCTCACTTTTTTCTATGACTATATCTGTCTGAGTTTCTGAGTTCTTGGCATCTGTTTTCTTATTAGATGCATCCTTGTCCATTAGAGCTTCTTCCATTAGTCTGTAAAAATGGTATATGAGAACATCAGTATACCTTAAAATACACATAACAAGAAACAGGAGTATTTTGCACTTGCAAATTCCTGTACAAAGAACTTAAAGCCTTGATTCTGTATAGTATTAGTTCTCATATAACAATTAGTATTCAGAATCAAGTATAGAGGAAGGCTGACATTTTAGCAGATTAGTGTTACGTCAGTGCAAATGAAAATATTTTAAATCCTTACAAATGTCCTTAATCAAGCTTTTCACAAATCAGGATTCAAGCAATGATTGTGTACTATTTTAAACTCATACATCGTCATTTGGAAGTACTGAAAAGATGATAAGATGATAATAGAAATGATGAGCCACATCTTGCCATAGAGATATAATTCCAAACAATTTGTATGCCAACGTATTACACCAAGATACTTCTTTGGTTCACACACCTGTGAGCATTGGATTATGGTGAAGCAATTGTTTGACTGATTGATCCATCCATCCATCACGCTAAACAATGGAAAATCCAGGATGGAATGTAACAATATTATGAAAAGGAAAGTTGCCACTCACCATACAGCGGAGATGCTGAATCACAGATAGGCACAACAAAAAGCTGCTGAGTCACAGATAGGCACAACAAAAAGGCTATCACAAATAAAGCTTTCGGCCAGTAAGGATTTTGTCAGAAATAGATCTCACACACACACACACACACACACACACACACACACACACACACAATCACACACACACACATACACTCACACAAATGCAACTCACACACAATCACTACATGAATGTGGCCAGCCTTATCGTTGTGCCTATCTGCAACTCAGCATCTCCACTATATGGTGAGTGGCAACTTTTCTTTTCATAATATCATCCATCATGTTACATACATCCCATCATGAACGGAGTCTTCAGATATATGATATGAGTAAAGATGTATGTTAACAATAGAGGAGACACTCTTAGAAGTTTAAACAGTATTGTAGTTGATCAGTATACAATTTAACACTATTATACCTTCGACAGCTAAACCTAACCTATTAAATTAGCAGGTAACTTGCAGTATTTCCTGTGTCTTTTCAATTATTTTGAAATTTTGATTGCAGCCTAGCTCTCTGATGTAGCCTTAACATTACTACCCCAAAGTGTGGACCACAATTGTGCTAACTCCATGTGATACAGCCAAAGTACCTCAAAGTTTCAAAATTTAGCTGCTTTTACACAATAATCGGTGGCAATAGGGACAATTGCTGTATCTTGAGGAATGGTAAACATCATTCCTCATGTAGTTTTGGTAAAATATACAACATTAAGCTGAAACTTTTTACATCAAACTCCACTCCAGATGGATCCACAGCATGTCAAATCAATGCACGCACTGCTTCAGAGTGAACTTCATTCAAGAATCTGCAGCAGTCTGCACACTTGTCCATTTTGTGGGTCATATTCCATGTATTGGGAGCATGGAGAGAAGACAGTGAGGAGTGAAAGAAAAGCATACCACATAACACAGTTAAGTAACAGACAGTGTCTGATCAAGGAACCAGAGCGGTGAGATGGAGCAGAAACTATATGCTATCTACTAAAAAAAATGGTGTGCAGGAGGGTGAGGTGGCACGTGAAGTACAATGGGATGAAGGGAAATGACTGCTACAATAAAGGTAATTAGTGGAAAGACCATGAAAAAAGGGAGTGAGAGAGCAAATTTGACAGTGAAAATCAAACGTGAAAAAATGAATGAGACTGCGACTGAAGTGTAGGGCATTGTGGGATGAATGATACAGAAGGCAGAAAGAAAACAGCAACATGAACCAGCTCAGGGAGTCAAGTGTTGAAGGCTTACCCCTGATGTCTATGCACTATCCAACTTGAATCTTGTAGCTGCCCCTCCCACATCATCCTCTCTGATGGATCCTCTATGCTTTGTCTGTAGGCCACAACTTTTCTTGTCACTTAATTCATCGTTTAGTAATATTGTGTCACAAAACCCATTTCTTTCTGATTTTGATTCAACATATCAGCACTACTTTCAAAGGAGCCTTAACTCTAGAGACTATATTCCTTTGTGGTACATTAGGGAATGCTCATCAGCAGCTCGTGCCTGTTGATAGGTAGAGGAGAAATAAAATGCCGTCCGTGAACTAAACAGGCCAGAGAAACATTAGCAAATACCACTAGGGCAGTGTATAAAATACATGCTTTCAAGCAAGGGAAAAAATCTCAAAAAGACTGGAAATAATGGAAGATGACGAAGCTATTCCTGTGGTCGCCATTGAATCATATGCATACTAATCTTCCATGCTCTCCCACATTGTGAAGAAAAATAATAAAAATTAAAGAGCAAAAAAGAGACCTTGGCATATGAAATATGCATAACAATCTTTCATGATATCATCTATAACAATGGTAATCTAATTTCCATGGATGGTACATACATTATTTTACTCTCCTTGCTAAATGAAGGGCACATCTCTTGGAATCCACATTACAGGGAAACTTTTCCTTTTCTGTTGCATTTTACAGGGCTCTTCTTTTTCATCATTCCCCACATCACTTAATAAAGATTAGTTAAAAAACAGTAAATTAGTTCCTTCATTTATGTTTCACAGATCCCATTGTGAAGGGGAACATTCACAGATGACCGAGCGTGGTGGCGCAGTGGTTAGCACACTGGACTCGCATTCGGGAGGACGACGGTTCAATCCCGTCTCCGGCCATCCTGATTTAGGTTTTCCATGATTTCCCTAAATCGCTTCAGGCAAATACCGGGATGGTTCCTTTGAAAGGGCACGGCCGATTTCGTTCCCCATCCTTCCCTCACCCGAGCTTGCGCTCCGTCTCTAATGACCTCGTTGTCGACGGGACGTTAAACACTAAGCTCCTCCTCCTCCATTCACAGATGTGAAACAATTTAATGTGTACGTAAGCATTGAAAAGCAGCTGCTAGAAATTAATCATTTTACTGTGTTAATGAAACAAAAATTACAGTGCTGTATATTATTTGTGATTAAATATGCAAATTTGACAAAGTGAAATCAGCATGAACACCTTTACTTCGGAAAAAAATATTGCCTCCTCAAATATATCTTCCTATTTACAGCTAAATATGTGGCTGCAACAGTGCCATTAATTTGAGGTAATCATATTAAGTATGTAATGTTAAGACAGAATAAGTTTATAGAACTTATTCAATATTACACAGTTGAAGTTGTCAAGAGGTCCAGGTTTTAACTATGTAGCAAAATACAGTTTTTCATGCCATGTAAACTCGTGCTTTGTAATGATTAAAACAGTTTTAAAAAACTGCTTGACAAAAGATACATTTTTAATTCCAAATCTACTACAAAATTGTTATTAAAATTTAGTTGGATAGCTAAAAAAATCTGAACACCAAGTGGAGGGAGTAAAAAACACACACACACACACACACACACACACACACACAAATACACACACACACACACACACACACACACAAAGGTTTAACTTATGCAAGCTTTCAGAGCCAGTGGCTCCTTCTTCCAGCAGAAGAGTTGAAGGGGAAGAAAGAGGAGAGAAGGAAAAGGGCTGGAGAGGTTTAGGGAAAGGGGTACAGTTGGAAAAAGTCACCCAGAACCTTGGGTCAGGGGAGCCTTACCGGACAGGATGAGAAGGAAACACTGTCATTAAGACTGTTATATAACAGCAACTACTTATTCCAGATGCTACAAACAACAACAACAACAACTACTACTACTACTACTAGTAGCACAGGTCCATACACATAGACGAGTAACAATCATTGTATTCATTATCACTATTTTTATATATACTTATTTACAATTAAAAACTCAATATACACGGACTTTAGTATGACAGTACATTCTGCATGAACAAATAAAATATTGAATACAATATTTTTTGTGAAACAGAAAGCTACCTGTACAAAATTTCATGTTGTTTGTTGTTGTGGTCTTCAGTCCTGAGACTGGTTTGATGCAGCTCTCCATGCTACTGTATCCTGTGCAAGCTTCTTCATCTCCCAGTACCTACTGCAGCCTACATCCTTCTGAATCTGCTTAGTGTATTCATCTCTTGGTCTCTCTTTATGATTTTTACCCTCCACCCTGCTCTCCAGTACTAAATTGGTGATCCCTTGATGCCTCAGAACATGTCCTACCAACCGATCCCTTCTTCTAGTCAAGTTGTGCCACAAACTCCTCTTCTCCCCAATTCTATTCAATACCTCTTCTTTAGTTATGTGATCTACCCATCTAATCTTCAGCATTCTTCTGTAGCACCACATTTCAAAAGCTTCTATTCTCTTGTTGTCCAAACTATTTATTGTCCATGTTTCACTTCCATACATGGCTACACTCCATACAAAAACTTTCAGAAACGACTTCCTGACACTTAAATCTATACTCGATGTTAACAAATTTCTCTTCTTCAGAAACGCTTTCCTTGCCATTGCCAGTCTACATTTTATATCCTCTCTACTTCAACCGTCATCAGTTATTTTGCTCCCCAAATACCAAAACGCCTTTACTACTTTGAGTGTCTCATTTCCTAATCTAATTCGCTCAGCGTCACCCGACTTAATTCGACTACATTCCATTATCCTCGTTTTGCTGTTGTTGATGTTCATCTTATATCCTCCTTTCAAGACACTATCCATTCTGTTCAACTGCTCTTCCAAGTCCCTTGCTGTCTCTGACAGAATTACAATGTCATCGGCGAACCTCAAAGTTTTTATTTCTCCTCCATGGATTTTAATACGTACTCCGAATTTTTCTTTTGTTTCCTTCACTGCTTGCTCAACATACAGATTGAATAACATCGGCGAGAGACTACAACCCTGTCTCACTCCCTTCCCAATCACTGCTTCCCTTTCATGTCCCTCGACTCTTATAACTGCCATCTGCTTTCTGTACAAATTGTAAATAGCCTTTCGCTCCCTGTATTTTACCCCTGCCACCGTTAGAATTTGAAAGAGAGTATTCCAGTCAACATTGTCAAAAGCTTTCTCCAAGTCTACAAATGCTAGAAATGTAGGTTTGTCTTTCCTTAATCTTTCTTCTAAGATGAGTCGTAGGGTCAGTATTGCCTCACGTGTTCTAACATTTCTACGGAATCCAAACTGATCTTCCCCGAGGTCGGCTTCTACCAGTTTTTCCATTCGTCTGTAAAGAATTCGCATTAGTATTTTGCAGCTGTGACTTATTAAACTGATAGTTCGGTAATTTTCACATCTTTCAACACCTGCTTTCTTTGGGGTTGGAATTATTATATTCTTCTTGAAGTCTTGAGGGTATTTCGCCTGTTTCATACATCTTGCTCCCAGATGGTAGAGTTTTGTCAGGACTGGCTCTCCCAAGGCCGTCAGTAGTTCTAATGGAATGTTGTCTTCTCCGGGGGCCTTGTTTCAACATAAGTCTTTCAGTGCTCTGTCAAACTCTTCATGCAATGTCGTATCTCCCATTTCATCTTCATCTATGTCCTCTTCCATTTCCATAATATTGTCCTCAAGTACATCACCCTTCTATAGACCCTCTATATACTCCTTCCACCTTTCTGCTTTCCCTTCTTTGCTTAGAACTGGGTTTCCATCTGAGCTCTTGATATTCATACAAGTGATTCTCCTTTCTCCAAAGGTCTCTTTAATTTTCCTGTAGGCAGTATCTATCTTACCCCTAGTGAGATAAGCCTCTACAACCTTACATTTGTCCTCTAGCCATCCCTGCTTAGCCATTTTGCACTTCCTGTCGATCTTGTTTTTGAGACGTTCATAAAATTCCATTAAGTTTCATATTTAAATGCTGGGAAAAGAAATACACAAATTATGAAAAAAATAGTAATGACTAGGATTGTTACAAGGTACTCCCCATCATGCATCATATTGTGGCTTATGGAGTAAGTATGTAGATATAGACAAATGTCCTAACAAACTAGTTACATCTTTCCACACTAACACTAAATAACTGCTATTTATCTACAAGAACAAGCTCCATTTTTATATAACCACACTGACTTATATCAAAGAATATCTGTTACCTACATTGTGCAGTATATAGAAGTAAAGAATAGATGCGTTTGAAATGTAGTGTAGCAGAAGAATGCTGAAGTATAGATGCGTAGACACGATAACTAATGGGGTCATCATAATCTACTGTGTCTAGCCTCTGGCTGAGTCCATTTAAAACATAAGCCTCTCCATCTATTTCAGTCCTCCTCCCATGCTTCTCTCTCCCAGAATTCTCTCTCCATCATGCACTCCTCCAGTCCAAAGATTCATGTCTCGCAATCTTCTTCCAAGTCTCTTGTCTCCTATCTTCATTTCTTGGGCCTGTCGTGGTATCCTGCCAATTCCCATTCTTTTAACACGCCTGTACTATCTTAATCTTACCTTTTTTGTGATCTCTTGCATGTACTTCTCTTTCATTATTTTTCCCCAACCATTTTCCTAATAAGTCCTGTTCTGCTTCTTTAAAAATTCAAATCGCAAGACTGTATCCTGCTCACCTGCCTTTTCTTCAGTACTCACATTTCTGATGCATGTTGAGTAGTGGAGCATAATTGCATTTTGGTGATACCTCCTTGCTCCAGACCAGGCTTCTCACACTCTTGAGGAAACCATGGGGTCGCCTTAATCTTTCACTGATTTCCTTTTGATTACTTTCTCTGTCTTCTATTATGCCCCACAGGTATTTCAAACTTTTCACTTTCTTTATTACTCGTCATCTAGTACTTATGTCCATTCCGTTTGACTCATTATTTCCCTCTCAGTCCTCTTCCTACTATGTCCCATATTCACTTTTTCAGAATATTCTCAAAAACCTTTACAGTATGGCACATCAAAGTGACTCCCCTATAATTCTGATATAGTTTCCCACAACCCTTCTCAAAAACTGGCACTATGATTCCTTTTTTCCAGTTTTCAGATGTTCTCCTTTCTTTCCATATTGTTCTCATAATCCAACAGACCCACTGTGCCCCAAACTGCTCTAATAATCTCCACAATTACTTCATCTAGTTCAGGTGCTTTTCCTCCTTCCATAGTCTTTATTGCTTCTGGACTTCTGTCCATGTTAAGTCCATCTCAACATTCTCATTGTCCTCTTTCATACTTCCACTGGGGTTTAGTAACTCTTTGAAATAGTCTTTCCACATCTTCTTGATTTTCTGTGTATTCTCAACTTTCTTTCCTTTTTCATTAATCATCCTGACATTTTCCATCATACCTCTCTCCTTAGCCTTTACCGTTTCATAAACGACCTTCTTACTCCCCTCACTGTCCTCACCCATCAATTTCCTCCTCTCTCTTTCTACCATGCTCTTAGCCACTTTATCCTTCTCAATGTATTCCTTTCTTGCTTCCTTACTCTACCATTCCACAAGGATGTTTCTAACTATAACTGCTAAAACATGGAGGTCACTTTCTATGGCTTCAGTAGGTATTACTTTGACGTCTATCACTGTTCCCCTTGTGTTGTGGTCACATACACATCTGATCAAAAGCATCCAGACAACTTTTAGCGGACATTAATAAGGGTACATCCACCCTTCATCTTTATGGCAGCTTGAACCATGCTGAGGTCTCTTTCAACGAGGTGCTCGAATGTGTTCTGGCATAATGCCAAGCACTGGCACGTCAGCCTGGAATGTTACAGCAGAGAAGGCTGTGAGACAACATCAGCCAATAGTATGCTGACAGACCCCTCTCTAGGGTGACACCAAGATAGGAGCAGCTTCTACACGAAGAGAATATGGAGTGCCACACCGCCTAGCTGCAGCCTGAGTTGTAGATGAGCCGTCCTCCGAAAGCTACAGCAGTGACTTATGAACTGTATTGTTTTGCTTGCACTGGAATGTATATACCAAAGGACATTGATTATTTGCATGTCACCATTTGCTTGTGACACACCTATGTGAATACACAAAGTTAAGTATTGTCAATTATCTTTTGTAATAAACTCCATTAATACGATTTGCTTAAATTGTTGTCTAGCAATCCAAGAAAGCAGCTTTCCTAGGCACCTTATATAGACAAGTGGGCAGAACACAACAGAATGTCTGTAGAAGAATGGCAGCCCATTCTTCCTCAAGAGCTGAAACCAGATAAGGAACTGATGCTGGACACTGGGATCTGGAGTAAAGTCAATGTTCCAACTCATCCCAAAGCTTTTCCATTGGGTTCAGGTCAGTATGCTCAGCAGGCCTAGCTACTTCAAGAATGATATTTTTTGTCTACAAACCATTGCCTTACAGATGCTTCTTTATGGCACTTCTCTGAACTCTTCCTCTAGTATATGCAGTACACAATGCTGTAAAATGTGTTCACACCCTTCTCCATTTAGTGGTTTCTTAAGAACAATAAGTGCACCACACCATTCTCATGTAAAATGCCCTGGTTTTATGGTACCATAAAACCACCTCCCCTGCATTTCACTATTTGCACCACACATGACAGTATTCACTAAATGGAAACCCTTCCATCAGATTTTCACAGGATACGGTATCTTTCGTTTCTCTGAATCACTTGTTTTCAACAATTATCCATTGCCCAATGGCATCACTCTACTCTTTACACCACCTCAAGAGTATGTGTGGCTTATGGGGAGCTGCTTGGCCACTGCATCCCATTCTTTCTTACACAATAAACACAGTCACCTTTCTAGCTGTACTGCTGGCAGCACTCTGGTACTCATGAGTGATTCCTTCCACTGATTTCATGTGATGTTTTACAACCACTGTTTGCAGTGCTTGATGGTTCCTATCTGGCCTTGGTTTAGCTGTGTTTGTTCTGTCACAATTCCAGATCACAATCACACCACCAACAGTTGACTAGGACAGCTTTCAAAGGGTTGAAATGTCCCTGATGGAATTTTACTGTGATAACATATAGCAACTAGCCACATTCAACGTCAATGAGCTCTCCTAACTGACCCATTCTGCTGTTACAGCCTCTCTAATGATAACACAATACTCCCTGCCTCCTTTTATACTGATGGGTCTGCCTATCATGACATCTAATGGTCAATTCTGCATTACGCAGGTATGTCCAGATGCTTTTGGTCAGATTGTATTATGTAATTTACCACAGATTTACTTCCCTGATGACTTTCCTTCTTCTTAAATCAATGTTGCCTACTTCTAGTCAATTTCTTTCACAGAAGTATAAAAATTTCCTTCCTTCCCCATTTCTCCTTCCCCACTCTTCCATTCCCATTATTTCCTCAATACCCTTCTCTTTTCTTGCCTACAAATGCATTTAGATCTCCTGTTATCATTATCTTTAGAGGTGCAGAAGAAGTTTCATCAAGGCCACTTAAGTATTTCAAACAGCAGCAACTAAAGCAAGGAAACTACTGTGGATTTCTCATCTTGAGAATAACTCGATACATGTTCTCGGAGTCTTTTGCGACAGCATACATGAATAAAACGTTCTCGGTTTTCCAGCCACGCCAATTCAAATAAAATGCTCGAGCTTTCGATGGCCATCTCCGCCATCGTCGTCAGGAGTTCACTGACTGCCGGGGCTGTTACGGTCTCTCGCTTATATAGGCATGATGACATCATCAGCAGCCAATCAGATCGATCCAATGTGGCGTGCGCGCATAAGTCGACCGGGGCAGCTTGTGGCAGCACCGGTGACGTCAGGTGGCGCCAAGGGGTGGCGCCACATTTGAAACTGCCACTCCCGCGTCGCGCATCTGTCTCTGCTTTCTTTCGATGTCCAACGCCCGTCCCCATACCCTGCTGAGTGTATATCGCTGGTCTCTGTTGAAATTGTTTCTGTTTAGGCGAATCTCGGCCGCTTCCTTTATAATGGAGTCCCAATATGTAGAGGCATGAGCCAGCACTTTTGTATTTTCAAACTATATCTTATGTCCATTTTCTAGGCAATGCTCCACTATGGCCGACATGTCAAGCTCCCTTTGTTTTATATGGCGCTTGTGCTCAGTACAACGCTCCGCAACCGTGCGAATTGTCTGTCCAATGTACATGCTGCCACATTCACAAGGTGCACCATACACACCGGACACTTGGAGAGCAATGTCGTCCTTAACAGGGCACAACATATCTCGTATCTCGGGTGCGGGCCGGAACACTGGTTTTAGCCCATGTTTCTGCAGCAGACGTCCTAACTTACTGCTAGTTGCTGCACTGTATTCCTGCCATATCGAAAGCTCAAGCATTTTATTTGAATTGACGCGGCTGGAAAACTGAGAACGTTTTATTCAATAACTTGATACGGCCACTCCCTTCAGAGTCCCTCCCACCTGGGCATTAACAGAATTGCACTGTGTGGAGGTCACTCAACTGCCTTTGATATGGAGTTGGATGATCCAAGAATAACCCTGTGGATACAGCCAACTGTGACTGCAGAAAACAATGCACAAGGAAAAACTTACTGATCTGTCAACTACACCCCTGCATCTTGCACTGAAGATCTTCTCCTTGTGACTCTGATAATAGCTGATGTTGCAAGATTTCGGGCAACAATAATGTAGCTTAATAATTTTTATCTCTTTTGTTTTTAATGGTAATTACTATTCTCTGTATTTGGTTCCGACTCAAATTAATAATGATCTTTTGTCGGTTAGTTGTCTCTGCATTTCCTCTTCTAAGTTCTCCTTCTCTTAGGCAGAACACACAACTTGTGGTGCATATACTTGCTCAATTTCCATATTCTTTCTTCATACTTTTAGTCTGACCTTCATCATCCTGTCTTATTCTCTTCATCTGTTGCTGTAATCCTGCTCTCTCATAATGTTTTAATGATTTCAAATTTGAATAAAGTGCACTAAAATCAAGATACAGTGATGGCAACACTGGCTATTAGCAGTGCAGAGTGTCAAGTTTCATCCCATACATATGTTAGTATACATGTTGTACTGGTCGAAGCAAAATCGTGTGTTTGTGGAGGAGCACTATTTTTATCACAGTGAACTTGTTACGTGTGTGTCCAATGTGTCTTTTGTAAGTAATTCAAGATTCAGTTGTGATATCCAATTCCTGCTAGTCGAACAATATTAAATTGGGTAATAAATTTCTGTGCAAATAACAGTGTATTGAACTGAAGGTCAACCAGCCCTCATCGTTCATTCAAAAATGTTCCAACAAGATGGCATGACATGCCACACATACAACAAGACACTGCAAGTTCTCTGTGAAGCATTTGGTAACTGCATAACTCCCAAACGCACATGTGTTAAATGGGCACCTCACTCACCTGATTTAACCATGTCAGACTTTTACTTATGGGGTTATTTGAAGGCGAGAGTGTACTCAAACCAGCCAAGAAGCTTGGAAACAGTTACAGGATCAAATTCATGACGAAAGTTTCAGAACTGCTTCATAAGTTACTAAACATATATTAAAAAACTGGGTGAAGTGTCTTTGAGTATTATGTAGCTGCAAGTGGCTGTCATTTGTCCGATATAGTATTTCATAAGTAAACTTGAATAAATGTTATACCCTGTGCATCATATTCAACTTTGTTTTGCAATTAGTTTGTGTTATTCAAATCTGAAATCACCAAAACATTGTAAAACACCTTGTAAATACTGCCTCTTCATGTCTTCCTTCTTCCTCATTCTCACTCCAGTGCAGGCTATACAGCATCTACTTCTAAATGCCCTAGTGGCCATTGCAATTGAGGATACTGTACTCAGCTGCATGTTGTGCCACAAGTGGTCAACGTTGATCTTGGCAACAGTCTTTCATTGGCCATTCATCTTGGCGGAGAGCTGGTTGGTAGTCAAATCTACATAAAAAGTTGTACAGTGTTTGCAGTAGAGTTAGTACATGACATGGCTGCTTTCACTTGTGGCACAGCCTCCAATGGTGTTGGTTAACACTGTGACATGATTGGCGTAGGAAGTGCTGGGTGGGTGGATTGGCCAGGTCTTGCAACTTGTCCCTCATTTCAGAGCATGATGAGAGATAGTCAAAGCCCTGGCAAAGGATTTATGAGGATTGTACCAACCGGCCCATGAAGAGGTTGGCATAGGACGGAGCCATCCTGGTTCCCATGGCCGTTCCCCTGTTTTGTTTGTAGGTCTGGCCTTCAAAAGTGAAGTAATTATGGGTGAGGATGAAGTTGGTAAGTGTGATAAGGAACGAGGTTTTTGGAAGATCTTCGGGTGGGCGTTGGGAGAGGTAGTGCTCAAGGGCAGAGAGACCATGGGTATGTGGGATGTTTGTGTAAAGGGATGTAGCATCTATGGTGACAAGAAAGGTTTCTGGTGGGAGAGGAGTGGGAATGGATTTGAGGTGTTCTAGGAAGTGGTTTGTGTTTTCGATGTAGGATGGGAGTCTGCGGGTGATAGGTTGGAGGTGTTGGCCTACCAGAGCTGAAATATGTTCTGTTGAGGCTTTTAAGCCTGCCACAGTGGGATGGCCAGGATGGTTCTCTTTCTGGATTTTGGGTAATAGGTAGAAGGTAGGGGTACGTGGCTCAGCTGGAGTGAGTAAGTCTATGGAAGCCTTTGTGGGGCCTTGTGAGGGACCTTGGATTTTTAGGATTTTCTGCAGCTCAGTCTGGATGTAGGGAATGGGATCCTGGGTAACAGCTTTGTAGGTTGAGGTGTCGGAGAGTTAACGCAGTCCTTCTGCCACATACTCCACACGGTCAAGTACGACAGTTGTGGAGCCTTTATCCGCCGGGAGGATGACAATAGAGCGGTCTATTTTCAGCTCCTTAATGGTACGGGATTCAGCTGGGGTGATGTTGGGGGTTGTCGGGATGTTCTTCAAGAAGGACTGGGAGGCAACACTGGATGTGAGGAATTCCTGAAATGTCTGCAAGAGATGGTTTTGGGGGAGGGGAGGAGGATCCCTTTGAGAAGGCAGTTGGAACTGTTCTAGACAGGGTTCAACACTGGGTCCAGTATTTGGGGGCTGTGTTTGGGTAGTGAAGTGATATTTCCAGTTGAGGTTCCGGGTGAATGAGAGGAGATCTTTAACCAGGGCAGTGTGGTTGAATTTAGGTGTGGGGCTAAAGGTTAAGCCTTTTGATAGAACAGATGTCTCTGGAGGAGAGAGGTATCTGGATGAGAGGTTTAGAACTGAATTGGGACTGGTGATATGTGGCATTTGACTGTGGTTATAGTTGAGATTTGGTCTGTGTGGGGTATGTGCTGGGATGGGGAGACTGAGTAGGGTGGCTAGGCTAGAGTTGTTGGCTATGAGGGGGGTTTGTTGAAGGTTCTGTTGTGGTTGGTGTTTGTGAGGGATAGGGAGATGGACCCCACTTCTTAGGTGTTGCACTAGCACTGTGGATAGTTTTTTCAGGGGATGTGTGGCATGGAACTCAAGTTTGCAGCTGTCTTCTAGGATGATGTTCCTGAGTGTGTTCTCCAAGCAAGGGTTTGAGAGGTGGAGGACTTTGAAGAGAGATAAGAGCTGTTGGGAGTGGTGGTTACATGAAGTAGTGTAGAGATTCAGGACAAGTTGGGTAAGGGCTAAGGATTGAAGTTTCTGGAAGTCCAGGAGAGACTGGTGGAAGGAGGAATTGCACTCAGAGATGGGAACTTTTAAGGTAAGTCCTTTAGGGGTAATTCCAAAGGTTAAGTAGGACCGGAGGAAAAGTATGTGGGATTGCAGTTTGGCTACGGTGAATGCATGTTTCCGGAATGAATGTAAATAATGTGGTATAGGATTAGGGTACATAGTGGGTAACTGGTGGGTAGGGAAATTAAATAACTTAAGTTAAAATAATAATCATAAGAAGGAATAAAACACCGAGGGAAGGACGAGAAAGAAAGAAATTGTGTTGGTAATGTTCAATAACAAAGGAAGGCCACTAAATAAGAAAAATACGGAAAAAGTTGACCAGACCAAGCAATTATGTCCAGATCAGGGGAAAAGAACACACGTTGTTCAAAAACAGAGATAGCGAGTGGCGAAAAAAAGATCGCGTGTGCCGCAAAAAAGATCGCGCGTGCCGTAAAAAAGTTTGCGGCTGGTGCAGAAATGTCCCAAAAAAATTTTCCTGTGGCAGAGAAAGATTGCCAATGGCACAAAAATATCGCCAGCAACACGAAATCGACGGAAATGGATGATACTGGTAGGTGTGGAAGAGATTGTTGGCAGTGATTGTTGGCTGAAAAACTGCGAATAACGAACGTTACAACTATGGAATGTTAAATAAATAAATCAATAATCAGAAAAAGAGAAGTGGACTATAAACGGAACACGATAATGGGAGGAAGATGAAACTAGCACAGTTGGTGATGAAAATATTTATTTATGTATATATAAAACACTGAAGAAGAGAAAGTGTTAAGATGACAGATGTAAGTGATAGCTAACAAAAGGGGCAAAACAATGAAGGATGTGGACCATATAGGTGATCTAAATGATTAATGGAAAATCTCATATAAAGATGTGAAACAGATACTAACAAAGAGATAAAGGGGCTGGCCAGTACTTACCTCAGCCCAGTACAGCCGATAGGTACACAAAAAACAGAACCAAAAATTTACGTTCCTAGCTTTCGGAACAAATGTTCCTTCATCAGGGAGGAGAGAGGGAAAAGAAAGGGAAGAAGGGAAAGTAGATTCAGTTACTCACAACCCAGGTTATGAAGCAACAGGGAACGGAAAACAGGGACGTTAGCAAGGATGGAGGCATGGTTGTCAGAGGGAAGCCAAAGATATTCTACTGTAAGTACTGTGCCAGCTTCAAACCAAAGAGGATGCATACAGAAGTAAAGAGGTATATAGTATAAAGATAAAAACAACTATGTAGGACGAAAAGATGCGTGAATGGCTAAAGAGGAAAGGGAAAGAGGAGAAGACTGAAGAGTAAATTGGAGTGAGGTTGTTTAACATAGGTTCAGTCCAGGGGGATGGCGGGATGAAAGGATGTGTTGGAGTACAAGTTCCCATCTCCGCAGTTCAGAGGGACTCCTTCTTATGATTACTATTTTAACTTAAGTTATTTAATTTCCCTACCCACCAGTTACCCACTATGTACCCTAATCCTATACCACATTATTTACATTCATTCCGGAAACATGCATTCACCGTAGCCAAACTGCAATCCCACATACTTTTCCTCTAGTCCTGCTTAACCTTTGGAATTACCCCTAAAGGACTTACCTTAAAAGTTCCCATCTCTGGGTGGAATTCCTCCTTCCACCAGTCTCCCCTGGACTTCCAGAACCTTCAATCCTTAGCCCTTACCCAACTTGTCCTGAATCTCTACACTACTTCATGTAACCACCACTCCCAACAGCTCCTATCTCTCTTCAAAGTCCTCCACCTCTCAAACCCTTGCTTGGAGAACACACTCAGGAACATCATCCTAGAAGCCAGCTGCAAACTTGAGTTCCATGCCACACATCACCTGAAAAAACTATCCACAGTGCTAGTGCAACACCTAAGAAGTGGGGTCCATCTCCCTATCCCTCACAAACACCAACCACAACAGGACCTTCAACAAACCCCCCTCATAGCCAACAAACCTAGCCTAGCCACCCTACTCAATCTCCCCATTCCAGCACATACCCCACACAGACCAAATCTCAACTATAACCACAGTCAAATGCCACATATCACCAGTCCCAATTCAGTTCTAAACCTCTCATCCAGATACCTCTCTCCTCCAGAGACATCTGTTCTACCAAAAGGCTTAACCTTTAGCCCCACACCTAAATTCAACCACACTGCCCTGGTTAAAGATCTCCTCTCATTCACCCGGAACCTCAACTGGAAATATCACTTCACTACCCAAACACAGCCCCCAAATACTGGACCCAGTGTTGAACCCTGTCTAGAACAGTTCCAACTGCCTTCTCAAAGGGATCCTCCTCCCCTCCCCCAAAACCATCTCTTGCAGACATTTCAGGAATTCCTCACATCCAGTGTTGCCTCCCAGTCCTTCTTGAAGAACATCCTGACAACCCCCAACATCACCCCAGCTGAATCCCGTACCATTAAGGAGCTGAAAATAGACCGCTCTATTGTCATCCTCCCGGCGGATAAAGGCTCCACAACTGTCGTACTTGACCATGTGGAGTATGTGGCAGAAGGACTGCGTCAACTCTCCGACACCTCAACCTACAAAGCTGTTACCCAGGATCCCATTCCCTACATCCAGACTGAGCTGCAGAAAATCCTAAAAATCCAAGGTCCCTCACAAGGCCACACAACGGCTTCCATAGACTTACTCACTCCAGCTGAGCCACGTACCCCTACCTTCTACCTATTACCCAAAATCCAGAAAGAGAACCATCCTGGCCATCCCATTGTGGCAGGCTTAAAAGGCACAACAGAACATATTTCAGCTCTGGTAGACCAACACCTCAAACCTATCACCCGCAGACTCCCATCCTACATCAAAGACACAAACCACTTCCTAGAACGCCTCAAATCCATTCCCACTCCTCTCCCACTGGAAACCTTTCTTGTCACCATAGATGCTACATCCCTTTACACAAACATCCCACATACCCATGGTCTCTCTGCCCTTGAGCACTACCTCTCCCAACGCCCACCCGAAGATCTTCCAAAAACCTCGTTCCTTATCACACTTACCAACTTCATCCTCACCCATAATTACTTCACTTTTGAAGGCCAGACCTACAAACAAATCATGGGAATGGCCATGGGAACCAGGATGGCTCCGTCCTATGCCAACCTCTTCATGGACCACATGGAGGAGGCTTTCCTGAAGACCCCACAGCTGCTTCCCCTGGTCTGGTATAGGTTTATAGACGACGTCTTTGTGGTCTGGACTCATGGTGAAGAAACACTCCTTAATTTCCTCCATAACCTCAACTCCTTTTCGAATCTGAATTTCACCTGGTCCTTCTCCAAAACCCAAGCCACCTTCCTGGATGTTGACCTTCATCTTGTTGAGGTTCACATCCACACCTCTGTCCATATCAAACCCACAAACAAACAACAGTACCTTCACTTTGATAGCTGCCATCCATTCCACATCAAACGCTCCCTTCCCTACAGCCTAGGTATTCGTGGCAAACGTATCTGCTCCAGTGACGAATCCCTCAACAATTACACCAATAACCTAACCAGTGCTTTCCTCTCCCGCAACTATCCTGCAGACCTTGTCCACAAACAGATCTCCCAAGCAATACATTCCTCCCCATCCAACAACAATGTTCCTATCCCCAGACCACACAGAAGCATCCCCCTTGTCACCCAATATTATCCTGGCCTCGAAAACATCAACAAATTACTCCGCCAGGGATATGACTTTCTCAAGTCAACCCCTGAAATGAGATCATCCCTTGACAAAATTCTCCCCACGCCACCCAGAGTTGCCTTTCGTCGCCCCCCCTAACCTCCGTAACATCCTTGTTAAACCCTAAAATATTCCCAGACTGCCTTCTCTACCCAGCGGTTTCTACCCCTGTAACCGACCCCGCTGCAAAACCTGCCCCATGCATCCCCCCCACAACCACCTACTCCAGCCCCGCTACTGGTAAAACATACACAATTCAAGGCAGGGCCACGTGTGAAACTACACATGTCATTTATCAACTGACATGCCTGCACTGCACAGCCTTTTACATCGGTATGACAACAACTAAACTGGCTGAGCGCATGAACGGACACAGACAAACAGTCCGCCTAGGAGATGTCCAATACCCAGTAGCGGAGCATGCCCTCCAGCATAATTCTAGGGACCTAGGAACCTGCTACACTGTATGTGCCATTTGGCTTCTCCCACCCAACACCAGTTCCTCTGAACTGCAGAGATGGGAACTTGCACTCCAACACATCCATTCATCCCGCCATCCCCCTGGACTGAACCTATGTTAAACAACCTCACTCCCATTTACTCTTCAGTCTTCTCCTCTTTCCCTTCCTCTTTAGCCATTCACGCATCTTTTCATCCTACATAGTTGTGTTTATCTTTATACTATATACCGTATTTACTCGAGTCTAAACCGCACTCGAATCTAAGCCGCACATGAAAAATGAGACTCAAAATCAAGGAAAAAAAATTTCCCGAATCTAAGCCGCACCTGTAATTTGAGACTCGAAATTCAAGGGGAGAGAAAAGTTTTAGGCAGCATCTCCAAATCGAAACAAAGTTGGTCCACTGTAATATGAGACAATTTAGGTTGAATGAATGACGATACAGCTACAGTAGTTTGGTTCGAGTCGTAAGCTTAGCAGTTAAGCTTTACCAGGTAGCCATTGCTATGCGTCAGGCGCTCCGTCCGTATTTATACAGGTACCCTTCCTTTTTCACGTGCATCGTCTGGTTTGAATTGATTGCTTATTTTTCTTTGATCTGATAAGCGCAGTTTTCTTTGTTATAGGTGTTTACGTCACTCTACGCTGAAAATGCATTACTGTACTGTGTCATGCATTGTTTGTCGTACTCTGATACTGCGTATTTACGGCCTGTCGCCGATCATGGCATGGCTTGCTTTTGAGTGCGCTACCACCGCTTACAAATAAAAAAAAAAAAAGAAAAAGAGAGAGAGAGGAATCATCTCATTAGCGAAACAATGGCAAGAGACTGCTACTTGTTGTTACTTACATTGCTGCTTTCTTTGATAATGATCAACAAGAACCAAATAATAGACTGCGTATGATAGAAGATGTTCTGAACGAGAGTTTAGCGAAAATTTTTCTCCGTTTGAAAATCTTTGCAGGCGCCTCTTTAGTACATTACATTCTGCACAGAAATTAGAGTCATCTTAGATTTAAAAATCTAGGCAATTGCCTCGATTCATTTCTGATTGTATCACTGTTTAGCATAAGAATAATACGAATATACACATGACATGATATGTATATTCTTCCGCGTTTGCTGTTGTCTCACCCTAGTTTTGCGGTTTATTATGCAGACAGGATTTAAATGAGATAGTAGAAAACACGAAACAATACATGGCAAAATGTTTATATTCGTATTATTCTTATGGTGACGAGAATACTGCATGTGATTCACAATTTATAAAAGTTCGTATTAGCAACCATCTCTTCTCACAGATAGGAAAAAATTCAGAACGTAGAGTTGGCCATATTGACAAACATCCTAAACATTCTTGCCAGTCGGGTTTTCGTAGTACATTGAAATGCTGCTACATTCAAAGATGAACAATACGGAATTAGTATTTACTTCGTTGGATAATGTATGAAAATGCAGTGGTCGAAACTCGGCACGGAGAAAAAAAGCTTGTCTTCCACCTTTTTTTTTTTTAATTTATTTACTGACACAGAGGTTTTGGCGCCAGTATTTATCTTTGTGCCTACAAACAGCACCCTACAAAGCATGCCTGTGTAGCGCTACATATATTCGACGGCAGAACTAAGTTGTGGCGGCACCCACCGACATTTTTAAGAACTTCCGCTTGCTTTGCACTCGATTCTAAGCCGCAGGCGGTTTTTTGGATTACAAAAACCGGAAAAAAAGTGCGGCTTAGATTCGAGTAAATACGGTACCTCTTTACTTCTGTATGCATCCTCTTTGGTTTGAAGCTGGCACAGTACTTACAGTAGAATATCTTTGGCTTCCCTCTGACAACCATGCCTCCATCCTTGCTACCCTCCCTGTTTTCCTTTCCCTGTTGCTTCATAACCTGGGTTGTGAGCAACTGAATCTACTTTCCCTTCTTCCCTTTCTTTCCCCTCTCTCCCCCTGATGAAGGAACATTTGTTCCGAAAGCTAGGAACGTAAATTTTTGGTTCTGTTTTTTGTGTATCTACCGCCTGTACTGAGCTGAGGTAAGTACTGTCCCGCCCCTCTATCTCTTTGTTAGTGTATATATATATATATATATATATATATATATATATATATATATATATATATATATATATATATATATATATATATATATTGGGAAACATTGGGAAACATTCCACATGGGAAAAATATATCTAAAAACAAAGATGATGTGACTTACCAAACGAAAGCACTGGCACGTCGATAGACACACAAACAAACACAAACATACACACAAAATTCAAGCTTTCGCAACAAACTGTTGCTTCATCAGGAAAGAGGGAAGGAGAGGGAAAGATGAAAGGATGTGGGTTTTAAGGGAGAGGGTAAGGAGTCATTCCAATCCTGGGAGCGGAAAGACTTACCTTAGGGGGAAAAAAGGACGGGTATACACTCACACACACACACACACACACACACACACACACACACACACACACACACACATATCCATCCACACATATATAGACACAAGCAGACATATTTAAAGACCAAATATAAAGCAGATTCATTTGCCATGAAGACCTAGGCTGTAGGGAAGGGACCGTCTGATGTGGAATGGGTGGCAGCTGTCATAATGGAGGTACTGTTGCTTGTTGGTGGGTTTGATGTGGACGGACGTGTGAAGCTGGCCATTGGACAGATGGAGGTCAACGTCAAGGATAGTGGCATGGGATTTGGAGTAGGACCAGGTGAATCTGATGGAACCAAAGGAGTTGAGGTTGGAGAGGAAATTCTGGAGTTCTTCTTCACTGTGAGTCCAGATCATGAAGATGTCATCAATAAATCTGTACCAAACTTTGGGTTGGCAGGCCTGGGTAACCAAGAAGGCTTCCTCTAAGCGACACATGAATAGGTTGGCGTATGAGGGGGCCATCCTGGTACCCATGGCTGTTCCCTTTAATTGTTGGTATGGCCATGGCCTTCAAAAGTGAAGAAGTTGTGGGTCAGGATGAAGCTGGCTAGGTAATGAGGAAAGAGGTTTTAGGTAAGGTGGCAGGTGATCGGCGTGAAAGGAAGTGCTCCATCGCAGCGAGGCCGTGGACGTGCGGAATATTTGTGTATAAGGAAGTGGCATCAACGGTTACAAGGATGGTTTCTGCGGGTAACAGATTGGGTAAGGATTCCAGGCGTTCGAGAAAGTGGTTGGTGTCTTTGATGAAGGATGGGAGACTGCATGTAATGTGTTGAAGGTGTTGATCTACATAGGCAGAGATACGTTCTGTGGGGGCTTGGTAACCAGCTACAATGGGGCGGCCGGGATTATTGGGTTTGTGAATTTTAGGAAGAAGGTAGAATGTAGGGGTGCAGGGTGTCAGTGGGGTCAGGAGGTTGATGGAGTCAGGTGAAAGGTTTTGTAGGGGGCCTAAGGTTCTGAGGATTCCTTGAAGCTCTGCCTGGACATCAGGAATGGGATTACCTTGGCAAACTTTGTATGTGGTGTTGTCTGAAAGCTGACGCAGTCCCTCAGCCACATACTCCCGACGATGAAGTACGACGGTGGTGGAACCCTTGTCCGCTGGAAAAATGACGATGGATCGGTCAACCTTCAGATCACGGATAGCCTGGGCTTCAGCAGTGGTGATGTTGGGAGTAGAATTAAGGTTTTTTAAGAAGGATTGAGAGGCAAGGCTGGAAGTCAGAAATTCCTGGAAGGTTTGGAGAGGGTGATTTTGAGGAAGAGGAGGTGGGTCCCGCTGTGACGGAGGACGGAACTGTTCCAGGCAGGGTTCAATTTGGATAGTGTCTTGGGGATTTGGATCATTAGGAGTAGGATTAGGATCATTTTTCTTCGGGGCAAAGTAATATTTCCAGCAGAGAGTACGAGTGTAGGACAGTGAATCTTTGACAAGTGCTGTTTGGTTGAATCTGGGAGTGGGGCTGAAGGTGAGGCCTTTGGATAGGACAGAGGTTACGGATTGGGAGAGAGGTTTGGAGAAAAGGTTAACTACTGAATTAGGGTGTTGTGGTTCCAGATTGTGATGATTGGAATTTTGAGGTTTTGGAGGGAGTGGAGCTGGAAGTGGGAGATTGAGTAGATGGGAGAGACTGGGTTTGTGTGCAATGAGAGGAGGTTGAGGTTTGTTGGAAAGGTTGTGAAGGGTGAGTGAGTTGCCTTTCCAGAGGTGGGAAACCAGGAGATTGGATAGTTTTCTGAGTTGGAGGGTGGCATGCTGTTCTAATTTGCGGTTGGCCTGTAGGAGGATGCTCTGAACAGCCGGTGTGGATGTGGGAGAGGAAAGACTAAGGACTTTTATTAAGGATAGCTTCATCCTGACCCACAACTTCTTCACTTTTGAAGGCCATGGCCATACCAACAATTAAAGGGAACAGCCATGGGTACCAGGATGCCCCCCCCCCCCCCCCCCCCCGTACGCCAACCTAATCATGGGTCACTTAGAGGTAGCCTTCTTGGTTACCCAGGCCTGCCAACCCAAAGTTTGGTACAGATTTATTGATGACATCTTCATGATCTGGACTCACAGTGAAGAAGAACTCCAGAATTTCCTCTCCAACCTCAACTCCTTTGGTTCCATCAGATTCACCTGGTCCTACTCCAAATCCCATGCCACTATCCTAGATGTTGACCTCCACCTGTCCAATGGCCAGCTTCACACGTCCGTCCACATCAAACCCACCAACAAGCAACAGTACCTCCATTATGACAGCTGCCACCCATTCCACATCAAACAGTCCCTTCCCTACAGCCTAGGTCTTCGTGGCAAACGAATCTGCTCCAGTCCGGAATCCCTGAACCATTACACCAACAATCTGAAAACACCTTTCGCATCCCACAACTACCCTCCCGATCTGGTACAGAAGCAAATAACCAGAGCCACTTCCTCATCTCCTCAAACCCAGAACCTCCCACAGAAGAACCACAAAAGTGCCCCACTTGTGACAGGATACTTTCCGGGGCTGGATCAGACTCTGAATGTGGCTCTCCAGCAGGGATGCGACTTCCTCAAATCCTGCCCTGCAATGAGATCCATCCTTCATGAAATCCTCCCCACTCCACCAAGAGTGTCTTTCCACCATCCACCTAACCTTCGTAACCTCTTAGTTCATCCCTATGAAATTCCCAAACCACCTTCCCTACCCTCTGGCTCCTACCCTTGTAACCGCCCCCGGTGTAAAACCTGTCCCATGCACCCTCTCACCACCACCTACTCCAGTCCTGTAATCCAGAAGGTGTACACGATCAAAGGCAGAGCCACGTGTGAAAGCACCCACATGATTTACCAACTGACCTGCCTACACTGTGAAGCTTTCTATGTGGGAATGACCAGCAACAAACTGTCCATTCGCATGAATGCACACAGGTAGACAGTGTTTGTTGGTAATGAGGATCACCCTGTGGCTAAACATGCCTTGGTGCACGGCCAGCACATCTTGGCACAGTGTTACACCGTCCGGGTTATTTACAAATGTCTGCTTGTGTCTGTGTATGCGTGGTTGGATATGGGTGTGTGTGCGAGTGTATACCTGTCCTTTTTTCCCCCTAAGGTAAGTCTTTCCGCTCCCGGGATTGGAATGACTTCTTACCCTCTCCCTTATAACCCACATCCTTTCGTCTTTCCCTCTCCTTCCCTCTTTTCTGAAGAGGCAACCGTTGGTTGTGAAAGCTTGAATTTTGTGTGTATGTTTGTGTTTGTTTCTGTGTCTATCAACATGCCAGTGCTTTCGCTTGGTAAGTCACATCATCTTTGTTATCATTCTGTACTATTTAATAAAAAACTTGATATTCATTGTGAAGGCATATGGAATGTTCTAGAAGATCGTGCATTGTCATCATTATCAAGAGAGTGTTGTCATTAACAAAATTACGTACAAATGCTGGATTGAATGTATAATAAAGAAATTGAAGGGATAAATATTTGGCGGAAAATATTAAAATGCTGTAGAAGTGTTGGCATAGGGGGCTGGCACCTCTATTTACCATAATTACAATCAAGTAATGAGTTAACACAAAGAACCTCATTATCTTGAGAAACAGCTTGAAAGTTATTAGCAAACAATATACTTTCATTTGTAATTTATTTTTATGTCTTCCTCTGCAATTAACAGTCCTTGTAATTACATTTCTAATTAACTCTCCAATTGTTTACATCTCACAGTTTTGCAATTTCAGAATTTGAGGCTTTATTTGTAACTTTCTCGTATGAAGTCGGATAAAGCACATGATTTGTAATACCATTACACGTTAATAACCAAATCCAAACTGTAATTAATTAAATAACTAAAATAAGACACTATTGTAATTAAAGGTCAGAATGATTTTCTTATGGAAAATTAAAGATATTACAAGAAAAGATTGTTATTCAAATATTGTATTTTATACCTTATTTGGCTGTAACATCAGTTTCTTTACCTTCTGTAAATTTTAATTCTAACATTGAAATTATAAAAAATTAACAATGGAATATTGTGTGATCAATTGTTAAAATTCTATATAAGGGAAAGCAGCAAGGCTGTGAGTCAGTTGTAGTTGTTGAGTCTGCTTGAGAGTATGTTTGTAAAACAGATCAGTGATGTCTGTGAAGTGCTTTGTTTAAATCTGTCGAGAATGCAGTTCTGTTGTCAATAAATAATGAGAAGTTGAAAACTTATTTTCTTTCATCAAAATGAACTCCAGGAAAAAGTTAAGTAATTTTAAGTAACAATTAAGAAGAATGTAGCATCGTTACAATAAGACCAGGATTTTCTTGTGTTCTCTGCCAGATCTTTAGCTAAGGTGTGACTGTGGTAGTTGTTGTATGCTTTACACACAGATCTTCTCACAGATGCATGAAACTCTACTAACCTTCGTTTGTTGTCATTTGTGTGCAACAGCCTCTGCTTACTCAGCATCCGTTGAATTTTGTTGTTAAACCATGGTGGGCCTTTCACATGCTTTACCCATTTACTAAGCACATAATCCTCCAGGGCACAATTTACAATATCCTTAAGCTTTGCCCATAATTCCTCTATATCCATCTTACTGGAACTGTCTAGCAGAAACTCTCTCCTAACCTTCTTGACTGATTTAACAACTTTCTTAATCATCATTGCTATAATGAGATCATGATTGCTAGTCCCCTTTCCCATACTGACATTGTCGATAAGGTCTGGCCTATTTGTAGCTACAAGGTCTAAGACATTTCCATTGTGTGTGGACTGCCGAGCTAGCTCCTCAAGACAATTTTCAGAAAACATGTTCAAAAGTATTTTGGATGATTGCCTGTCTGTACTCCCGCAATGAATCCATAGACATCTCAGTCTATACTCGGCAGGTTGAAGTCGCCTCCAACTAGTACTGTTGTTGTTGTTGTGGTCTTCAGTCCTGAGACTGGTTTGATGCAACTCTCCATGCTACTCCATCCTGTGCAAGCCTCTTCATCTCCCAGTACCTACTGCAGCCTACATCCTTCTGAATCTGCTTAGTGTATTCATCTCTTGGTCTCCCTCTATGATTTTTACCCTTCACGCTGCCCTCCAATGATAAATTTGTGATCCCTTGATGCGTCAAAACATGTCCTATCAACCGATCCCTTCTTCTAGTCAAGTTGTGCCACAAACTTCTCTTCTCCCCAATCCTATTCAATACCTCTTCATTAGTTACGTGATCTACCCACCTTATCTTCAGCATTCTTCTGTAGCACCACATTTCGAAAGCTTCTATTCTCTTCTTGTCCAAAATAGTTATCGTCCACGTTTCACTTCCATACATGGCTACACTCCATACAAATACTTTCAGAAACGACTTCCTGACACTTTTATCCTCGTTTTGCTTTTGTTGATGTTCATCTTATATCCTCCTTTCAAGACACTGTCCATTCCGTTCAACTTCTCTTCCACATCCTTTGCTGTCTCTGACAGAATTACAATGGCACTGGCAAACCTCAAAGTTTTTACTTCTTCTCCATGAATTTTAATACCTACTCCGAATTTTTCTTTTGTTTCCTTTACTGCTTGCTCAATATACAGATTGAATAACATCAGGGAGCGGCTACAACCCTGTCTCACTCCTTTCCCAACCACTGCTTCCCTTTCATGCCCCTCAACTCTTATAACTGCCATCTGGTTTCTGTACAAATTGTAAATAGCCTTTCACTCCCAGTATTTTACCCCTGCCACCTTCAGAATTTGAAAGAGAGTATTCCAGTTAACATTGTCAAAAGCTTTCTGTAAGTCTACAAATGCTAGAAACATAGGTTTGCCTTTTCTTAATCTGGCTTCTATGATAAGTCGTAAGGTTAGTATTGCCTCACGTGTTCCAACATTTCTACGGAATCCAAACTGATCTTCCCCGAGGTCTGCTTCTGCCAGTTTTTCCATTCGTCTGTAAAGAATTCGCGTTAGTATTTTACAGCTGTGGCTTATTAAACTGATTGTTCGGTAATTTTCACATCTGTCAACACCTGCTTTCTTTGGGATTGGAATTATTATATTCTTCTTGAAGTCTGAGGGTATTTCGCCTGTCTCATACATCTTGCTCACCAGATGGTAGAGTTTTGTCATGACTGGCTCTCCCAAGGCTGTCAGTAGTTCTAATGGAATGTTGTCTACTCCGGGGGCCTTGTTTCGACTCAGGTCTTTCAGTGCTCTGTCAAACTCTTCACGCAGTATCATATCTCCCATTTCATCTTCATCTACATCCTCTTCCATTTCCATAATATTGTCCGCAAGTACATCGCCCTTGTATAGACCCTCTATATACTCCTTCCACCTTTCTGCCTTCCCTTCTTTGCTTAGAACTGGGTTTCCATCTGAGCTGTTGATATTCATACAAGTGGTTCTCCTTTCTCCAAAGGTCTCTTTAATTTTCCTGTAGGCAGTATCTATCTTACCCATAGTGAGACAAGCCTCTATATCCTTACATTTGTCCTCTAGCCATCCCTGCTTAGCCATTTTGCACTTCCTGTCGATATCATTTTTGAGACGTTTGTATTCCTTTTTGCCTGCTTCATTCACTGCATTTTTATATTTTCTCCTTTCATCAATTAAATTCAATATTTCTTCTGTTACCCAAGGATTTCTATTAGCCCTCGCCTTTTTGCCTACTTGATCATCTGCTGCCTTCACTACTTCATCCCTCAGAGTTACCCATTCTTCTTCTACTGTATTTCTTTCCCCCATTCCTATCAATTGTTCCCTTATGCTCTCCCTGAAACTCTCTACAACCTCTGGTTCTTTCAGTTTATCCAGGTCCCATCTCCTTAAATTCCCACCTTTTTGCAGTTTCTTCAGTTTCAATCTGCAGTTTACAACCAATAGATTGTTGTCAGACTCCATATCTGCCCCTGGAAATGTCTTACAATTTAAAACCTGGTTCCTAAATCTCTGTCTTACCATTACCAGGTGCATTCAAGTTCTAAGGCCTCCGATTTTTTTCCTCCGGACTGGAAAGAGATAGAAACATGCGTATTGTTTTAAAATGAGGCTGCGTTCATTGTCAATACGTCCCAGAGATGACAGCACCATACGGCAGATGGAATTTTACCGCCAGTGGCGAGAATGAGAACTGTTTTAAATACTTAAAATGGCGACATTTTCCTTACTTGAACAGCGTGCAATCATTCGTTTTCTGAATTTGAGTGGTGTGAAACCAATTGAAATTCGTCGACAGCTGAAGGAGACATGTGGTGATGGAGTTATGGAAGCGTCGAAAGTCCATTCGTGGGTGCGACAGTTTAATGAAGGCAGAACATCGTGTGACAACAAACCGAAACAACCTTGGGCTCGCACAAGCCGGTCTGACGACATGAACGAGAAAGTGGAGAGAATTGTTTTGGGGGATCGCCGAATGACTGTTGAACAGATCGCCTCCAGAGTTGGCATTTCTGTGGGTTCTGTGTACATAATCCTGCATGATGATCTGAAAATGCAAAAAGTGTCATCCAGGTGGGTGCCACGAATGCTGACGGACGACCACATGGCTGTCCGTGTGGCATGTTGCCAAGCAATGTTGACGTGCAACGACAGCATGAATGGGACTTTCTTTTCGTCGGTTGTGACAATGGATGAGACGTGGATGCCATTTTTCAATCCAGAAATAAAGTGCCAGTCAGCTCAATGGAAGCACACAGATTCACCGCCACCAAAAAAATTTCGGGTAACTGCCAGTGCTGAAAAAATGATGGCGTCCATGTTCTGGGACAGCGAGGGCGTAATCCTTATGCATAGTGTTCCAAAGGGCACTACGGTAACACGTGCATCCTACAAAAATGTTTTGAAGAACAAATTCCTTCCTGCACCGCAACAAAAACGTCCGGGAAGGGCTGTGCGTGTGCTGTTTCACCAAGACAACGCACCCGCACATCGAGCTGACGTTACACAACAGTTTCTTCGTGATAACAACTTTGAAGTGATTCCTCATGCTCCCTACTCACCTGACCTGGCTCCTAGTGATTTTTGGCTTTTTCCAACAATGAAAGACACTCTCCGTGGCCGCACATTCACCAGCCGTGCTGCTATTGCCTCAGCGATTTTCCAGTGGTCAAAAAAGACTCCTAAAGAAGCCTACGCCACTGCCATGGAATCATGGCGTCAGCGTTGTGAAAAATGTGTACATCTGCAGGGCGATTACATCGAGAAGTAACGCCAGTTTCATCGATTTCGGGTGAGTAGTTAATAAGAAAAAAAATCGGAGGCCTTAGAACTTGAATGCACCTCGTATATAATCTATCTGACACCTTTTAGTATCTCCAGGATTCTTCCAGGTATACAACCTTCTTTTATGGTTCTTGAACCAAGTGTTAGCTATGATTAAGTTATGCTCTGTGCAAAATTCTACAAGGCGGCTTCCCCTTTCATTTCTTCCCCCCAATCCATATTCACCTATATGTTTCCTTCTCTCCCTTTTCCTACTGACGAATTCCAGTCACCCATGACTATTAAATTTTCGTCTCCCTTCACTACCTGAATAATTTCTTTTATCTCGTCATACATTTCTTCAATTTCTTCATCATCTGCAGAGCTAGTTGGCATATAAACTTGTACTACTGTAGTAGGCATGGGCTTTGTGTCTATCGTGGCCACAATAATGCGTTCACTATGCTGTTTGTAGTAGCTAACCCGCACTCCTATTTTTTTATTCATTATTAAACCTACTCCTGCATTACCCCTATTTGATTTTGTATTTATAACCCTGTAATCACCTGACCAAAAGTCTTGTTCCTCCTGCCGCCGAACTTCACTAATCCCCACTATATCTAACTTTAACCTATCCATTTCCATTTTTAAATTTTCTAACCTACCTGCCCGATTAAGGGACCTGACATTCCACGCCCCGATCCGTAGAATGCCAGTTTTCTTTCTCCTGATAATGACGTCCCCTTGAGTAGTCCCTGCCCGGAGATCCGAATGGGGGACTATTTTACCTCCGGAAAATTTTACCCAAGAGGACACCATCATCACTTCTCTCCCTTTTCCTACTGACGAATTCCAGTCACCCATGGCTATTAGATTTTTGTCTCCCTTCACTACCTGAATAATTTCTTTTATCTCATCATATATTTCTTCAATTTCTTCATCACCTGCAGTACTGTATGACCTGGGTATTTACAGACTTTCTTTGAATGTCTCTAGAACTGACAGCAGAATTGGGTGCCTGGTAGAAACATCCAACAATTAACTTGGTTTCACTTACTATACATAACCAGATGACTTCACTGTCACACTCAACTTTGATCTCAATGGAGACAATATTTTTGTCAACTGCAGTGAACTCTCCCTTCTATGGCCTCTAATCTGTCTTTCGAATATAAGTTCCATGAATCACTAAATATCACAGAGCTTTCCACTTCGGGTATCAGCCAGCTCTCAGTCACAAGAATAATCTGAGTGCGAGAACTTTCCTGGAGAGCGCTAAGTTCTGGAACTTTACTATGATTACTTTTGACAGTTTACTGGTAAAACTGTGACAATTGAAGTGTCTTCATTCTGAATGCCGTTTGACTTCCCTGGCCGCATATCAACTGGTGACTGTTCATAAGATCACCTTGAGCTCCATGGGCTGCGGGTCATCAGATAGAAGCCTGGTCTGAAGTTTCAGAAATCAGTTCCTCCCAAACCCTCCCGGCCTTCAGTCAGTTCACAAGGGAACATAGACGCTATTCCAGCAGTCCAACAAATATCTCAGCATCATACAGGTGATCATCATTCACAAATGCAACAGTCCATGTCACAACGTCAACAGGTGCCATGAAAAGGACATATTGCTTCTGTGTGTAACTCTCCTCCAAACCGTGTAACTCTCTTCCAAAACTCAATGAGGATGAAAAAAACATGGATGTGACACAGTGTGTCAGCAGTGATGATGTCTCCAAGCAATTTATACATTGAAGTGCATGTGTTTAACAGACCATTGAGAATGCAGGTGGACATGTGTGCAGCACCAGCATTGGTGAATTCTCAAACTTATGTGAGGTTGAGTTCTCCCTCTCTGGCTCCTTGTCACAGAGGCTGCTGAGTTATAACAAACAGATTTCCATTCCTGGATAGCTTTCTGCAATTGTAACTTACAAAACTGTGGTTTGTTCTTTAACATTCATAGTTGTTGCAATGCTTATAATGAAAATCTGTTTGGACCGGATGCTTTTAAACTTTTTTGATTCTCCCTCGATGACAACGTGCATTTGGTTTCTGATCAAGTTCCATACCAACAGTTAGACACCATCTGCGAATTTTCCTATTATTTTCAGCAGGACTGGGCTGTGCAACAGAATTTCAGGCTCATTTTATGATGAAACAGATACCTGCCCCGTTTTTTCTAGGGTGCCCAGTACCAGTAACTGTACATGATCAAGTAAAAGCACAATCATATTCAATTCCTTCATGTTATTTGACCTATTTCTCCCATTGAATGGTCAACACCACTGCTGATAGTTAAGAAACCTATGGGCAAATTACACCTCTCCAGTGATTTTTAAAAAATCAATTAATGTACAGTTAATCACTGATACCTATCCTTCACCACGCACTGACAAGCTGTTACCAAATTATCAGATGGCAATTATTTTTCAAAGATTGACTTAGCATTTGCATATTTACAGCTGCCGCTAGATGAGGAATCAAACGCCTTCTATTTATTAATACATCATTTGGGTTTTAGCAAAATGAGTGTTTGCCTCTTTTGGGGTGGCAAGTGCACCAGTTATTTTTCAACACTTTTCAGAGCAACTTGGTGCAACAGTTCCAGGCTGCATCAACTATTTAGATGACATGCTAGTGTCTGGTGCCCCTACAGAGGAACATTTGAGAAATCTTCATGCTCTATTTTCTGTTTTACAGTCTGGAGGGTTAAAGTGCAATTTGGACAAGACACAGTTTTTTCAGCCACCCATTATTTATTTAGGTTTTGAAGTGTCACATGCTGGCATTAAACCACTTGCCACCATATTAATTCTATTGCTGCATTGCCACACCCTACATGCATCAAGGAATTATAGGCATTTTCAGGCAAAACTGTGTACTACCAAAAATTCATACTGGACACTGCTACTGTGGCACAACCACTCCAAGTATTATTACATAAAGATGTTCCTTTCCAATGGTCCCAGGCTTGTGACTGGGCATTCAAGTTGTTGAAATCCAAGCTGCAGCCAGCCTCTTGTTTGGTTACTTTTCAGCCAGGCCTGCAACTTCTGTTAGCCATGGATGCATCTTAGTTCGACCTTGGCACCATCCTTCCTCATAAGGATGCAGACGGATCAGAACGCCCTACTACATATGCCTCTAAAACCTTAAACTCAGCATAAGATAATTATTCTCAGATAGAGAAAGAAGCTTTAGCAGTTGTGTGTGCTTTAAAAAAATCATGTTTTTGTATACAGATCTAAGTTAAACCCGATCACAGAATACAAACAACTGGTGTCTGTTTAACCCTTCGATACCCTTGCTGGACAAAGCCGCACATCATTTACAGTGGTGGGCTCTTTTCTTGACACTATACAATTATGAGTAACATTTTCAACCTACAGCACAACATGCAAATGCTGATGCCTTATCGCGTTTTCCGATTGGTCCAGATCCAGAGTTTGATAAAGAGGAATTGTTCTGTTTTCATTTGGACATGGAAGGTAAAAATGTTGTTGATGGTTTTCTTGTTACTAGCTCTAAAATCGCAGCCACAGTAGTCTCGGATCCTGTTTTAAGTAAAGTTTTTTCTTTTGTGTAACACAGCCGGACAAATCTACAGGCTGTGCTTCTGATCCTTTAAGAAATTATTTTGCATTACAAAACTGTCTTTCTGTTTGAGATGGAGCTCAGCTATTAGCTACAGAGGACGCCGCTCCCCCAGTTGTAGCCCCATCTGCCCTTTGGGTGAGGTTAAGTGTGTATTACATGTGGACCACTGAGGTGTGTCATGTACAAAAGTGTTAACATGCAGAGATGTTTTTTGGAGAGGCATTGATGGGGTTGCAGCCTGCCCACAGTGTGCCACGCATCAGGTGGCCCCTGCATGCATCTGGCCAGCTCTACAGCAGCCTTGGAAATTAATTCATGTAGATTTCGTGGGACCTATCCTGAATTTCTATTGGCTTGTTGTAACTGATGCTTATTTTAAATTTCTGTATGTGGTGCATTGTCTGTCCACTTCTGTGGCAACAACAACTTCAGCTTAGTCAAAAATTTTTAGAATGGACTTTCTTTCGTATATATTAGTTACAGGCAATGACCCCCAGTTCATATCTCATGAATTTGAAGATTTGTAAAGAAAAGTGGTGTCTGCCATTTCACTGCTGCTCCTTTCCACCCTCAATCAAACAGGGGAGCAGAACAAGTAGTACAAATATTTAGGACTCAGATGAAAAAAAATATGTTTCATGTGTGGAGGAGGAGGTGGAGATTTCTGTTTAACATCCCGTCGACAACAAGGTCATTAGAGACGGAGTAAAAGCTTGAGTTAGGGAAGGATGGGGAAGGAAAGCAGTTCCCTTTTGAAGGAACCATTCTGGCATTTGCCTTGTGCAATTTAGAGAAATCATGGAAAACCTAAATAAAGATGGCTGGATATGGGGTTGCACCATCATCCTCCCGAATGTGGTTTCGGATGTGACACTGAAAGTGGCTCTTGACTGATTCCTCAGTTCTTATAGGTTTACCCCTGTTGGAGATAAGTCTGGAAGAGTTATTGCACAGCCATCAGCCCCAGACCCCACTACATCTGCTTCAACCGACGCTTGTGCCACAAGACTTCCAATCTGGCATAGCTGTCTGGGCTTGCAGTTTTGGTTGCTGACCAAAACGGTTACTGGTGGTCATCGAGAGCCACTGTGAACAACGCCTCTGTATCATCTCACTGCTGAGGAGAGGGCGTTGTGACACTTTGACCAGCTATGACCCTGCATGGGCGGCTGCGTACTGTGAGTGGCTCCATTGTCTTTGAATCCTCCATTTTCCCACCTGTCTCCTACATTTCAGCTGGGACCCTCGATTTCTCCGCCACTCCTGCCAACACCTTCACAACTGTCTCCTCTGCTGTGGGTGCCCCCTTCAGCTGATGGGTGCCAAGACAGGACCCCCCTGGCTCCCGCACTATTGCAGCTGATGCCTCCACTGTTGCCCCTCCATTGTAGTTGGCACCATCTGTTCAGCTGCCTTCACCACAGCCTCCTTCACTGATGTTAGACTCCAGCATGGAAATGGAAGCTACGCCACTGTTGCCTACCCTATCACATAGTCTCTCACAGGGGTATGGGTGCCACACCTGTCCTCGATTGCACCACTTCATACCCTATGGACTGCTGGTAGTGTCTGCATGACTCAGCAACCAACATCAATGACAGAAGAAATGGACAAGAGTGCAGTACTAACTTCTTCACAAAGAAAGATGAGTGCTGTAACAACCAAATTTCTTGTGCACTGCTTTATTACTTGTATATGAAGTTTGCGCATGACTAGAGGCCACCTGGACTGCTAGTACGACAGCAATTAGAACTAATGACGATATAGGCAGGAGCTTAAGGCTCCACTGGTGATCTATGTGTATTCTGTTATATGTACTTTGTCTCTCATGTGTTTACGCTTTTTCATGTTAAAGTTACAGTCTCATTCAGTTATAAAAACTCTATTCATCTGTCTGAATTTTCCACATCAATTGAATATTTATATACATTATTTAAATAAAGAAGATTATAACAACTGTCAAAAAAGAGTAAATTTTCCTACACAGCACAGGTGGCCTGATCTCATAAATGCTCTCATACTACTTACTGTGTCATAACATGACAGCTCTTCACATTGAAAAGCAACATTTCAATACCACAATATTTTGTAACTATACTAATGTGTTTGATTATAATCTATCTTGTATATTTCACACAGCAGTAAAGAATCTTAAAAAAAAAGATACATACTTGAGTTCTTTCTTTATAGCTGCCACTTCATTACAGAGACAAGATTTATCAGATTCAAGTTGTGATATATATTTTTCCTTCATGCTTAATTCTGATGAAACACAGCTTAGTTGCTGAGACACATTTTCCTCCAGCTGTTGGAAATGAACTTGTGCTCTGAGTGCATCTTCTAAGGCAGCTTGCAATTGTGCATTTCCATCACGCTCAGCTGATAGTTGTGACTGCAGCTCGTGGGCTGATACCTGGGTTGAAATTATTTTTGGCTCCATGAGTTTTTTTATAATGGAATCAGTACTTACAGTTAATTTTATAAACTTTTTCTTTGCTGCATATTTATTCACATGTCATCTCTGTTCTGTCATCCACAAAGGAACTGCACTATATTCCTTGCCAATACTGAATGGAGTATTGTAATTGTTTAATTATGTAATTTTGTGATAATTTACTGAGTTTGTTTTGAATTTTATAAGTTGCAAATTCTCTTTACTTGTTTAGGCAATGCAGAGTATATGTATAGTAGAAAGTTATGTGAAATGGTTGATCCCCTCAGAAGATGGGCAAACTTATAAAATGTTTACAGATATTCATAGCATACATTTTGCCTCACACACTGAAGCTGGAAGAGGGAGGAAAAAGAAAAGTGTTAAAAGCACTGAATGTGAGCATACATTATTGAGGATCTAAAGCACAGAGAAAGAAGAAAGGACATGTCAAAAGGGTAGTGTAAGTGTCCAAAAAAGACATTAAAATAACATTGAAAAGTAATGCCACTTCACACTACAATGAAACTATGCAGTGTACTCTCTGTCAAAGAGAGCAAAGAATCTGCTTGAAGAAAGAGTTTGTGAGTAAGTTTCCCACTTTAGGTTGCCAATTTGGAATGCATGCCAGCATCACTCTAGTACTGGTGGGAATTGTTATCTACACAGCCACCATCAGCAAAAGTGGGCTGGACGCAGTGACCAGAAAAACTTCATCCTTATGTAGAAAGGATAAATTACTCAGACATGAAAGTGCTCAATACTCAACCTATAAACAACAAAAATCTTGTTCCTGAAAGACAAAAATTTAAGAGCAACTTGAAAGAATATCTGTTACAAAATTCATTCTACTTAGCGAAATTTAAGAGCAACTTGAAAGAATATCTGTTACAAAATTCATTCTACTTAATGAATTTTTTAGCATAAGTGAGTGCATGCATGTAGTTCTATTGTACAACTGGGATGCCTGATTATTGTACGCACAAATATAAATTATTTGGTGTCGTATAAGGTATCATTCATTTTCAAGTATTAAGATATTAATAACATGATTGTCTCATAGTGTATGCACAAATATTAATTCTGATGTCTTTTTGTATTATGTACCTTACTTATTTTCATGTATTATGATGTTCAAGTAGTTTATGTGGGTATCATAATGAACCTACTATACTTTACCCTACTGTACCTACTATTGTAAATTTTATAAATAATTCATGATAGTAAATGTTTTAGAAACATTGACTCATTCCAAATCCTAGCAGCTCTAATGCTATTGGGATCAATGGAATCTTAATAAAGGAAAATAAAACGTAAAGTGAAACCCCTATTTTACATTTTCATGTGGTCCAAACTTAAAAATGCAAAATTGAGGAAAATGTTAACCCCCCACCCCCAAATATGAGCAAAAACATGTAATTAGCATACAGAATTAAAAATCGCAATCCTCTCCAATGCTCTGTACAAAATCTGTCTAAGTGAGGAAAATTAAAAGTACAACACAATTTTTACACGATAATTTGTGGTAATGAATTTCATCAGTTCTTCAAAAATCACTGGTGCATAACAGCACGTAAAAACTTACCAAAAAAACTGAAACTGGTATCTGGGTACAATGTAATCGAGATATTTTCTGACATGCTACAACCACAAATTACACATTCAAAACCTGTGTTTTTGAGATATCATCCTATGTGCTCACGCAGAAAAAAAGCAAAAATTGATCAACATGTTGAATTAAACCAAAAAAATCACAGCAGCTAGGTGGTTAAACCATAAGCATAGATGCAGACATCTGCTTCATGACAAACTTTGTCACCATTGCTGTTATTGTTTAATGTTTTCTTCCAAGCTGCACTTCATATGGTCACCACTGTTAAAACTGTTAAAATGTTATTTTAGGGTAGATGAGAGAGACGTGAAAAATAGAATTTACTTCCCCAACTGACATTAAAAGCTTATTAGAAGTCAGCCCAGCGAATTCCTGTACACTGTGTAAAATGTAAATTTGAAAGAAAGCTCAGGTGCTCCAGTTTCGCTTCATGCCCTCTATCACTGCTGCCAAACTTTGCAATCCTCAGTGTGGTGTGTGTGTGTGTGTGTGTGTGTGTGTGTGTGTGTGTGTGTGTGTATGTGTTGAACACGAAAGTCTTTAAAATGTGCTATCGCAAAACCCTTGTTTTATTTCTGTGTGTCATCTCTATCGTAGCACATCATCTGCACAAAAAGTATATTCTCAGCACTTCACAAAATTCTTTCATCCCTACCTGCACCCCCGTTGTTCAAGGGCCACTCCCCCTCTCCATACATCCAGTATCTGAGATCATTTTATGTATGATAGTGTGGTGTGGCTGCGCTCGCTGTTGGGTGACTTAACAAGTCACCAGCTAATAAGAGTTCAATAGCCGGAAATGGATGACATTTCCTTGATTATTATCGAGCATATTCTTCGAGACTCAGTGTTTGAATTTAAAAGATGGATGATTGATATTGTTGCAGAGTACAGTACATAGGAAATACATGCAAAAAGATGACACTGAGTTATAAGTGGCACAGAAAAGGTGGTGGGTGGGTCCCTTCATCACATACTGGCTCAGTCCAGAACACTTTGCGACGACTGTCTTGTTTTTCCATTACTGCTGCAACCTAGCAGTAGTTGTATCATAATTGTGCTGTAAAGCTAAACGTTGCAAGTTGTGTTGGCAACACCAATTGTGGATTACATCAGCATTTCCTCTCTCATGTCTCCCCTCTCCACAACGGCCTAAAATATTCCCTTAACTCCACCACTACCCATGGTGTTAACCATCTGTCTTTTCTGTCAGTCATTCAGTCACATCAAATGTCAATAGGAAGAAAACAGGATGAGTCGAGTAAGAGCTCAGAATCAAGGTGGACCATACCAGGAAGAGATGTATAATCAGGGAATTTTTCGCATTAATCTTATGGGTTTTTTGCAGGGGCTACGAATTTATGGTGTAGAATCATGGAAAACATAAAACTGCAGAACATAAATCGAAGTTCCACTGTAGTTGGGATGTAGCATGCAGGCCAGACAGTTTCAATTGCTCATTGCTGATATTAACTCAGGTTAAGCGGGTTTAAACCATATACATGGCATGTATTATTCATGGTGAAATTCCTTACACTGAGAAATGCACAATTTTGCAATCAGTGATTTTATGTCTGCTAATATGTGCTGTATTCATTTACTACACCACGTACTTTACATACTGAGAAATCAAACAGTGGAGTAATGACAATATTATGTAAACCACCGTGGAGTGGAGATGTAGAGTCACATATAGGCACAACAAGAAGACTTGTAGCCAAAAGGCCTTCTTCCGAATTAGACAAAACACACACACACATTCATGCAAACATAACTCACACACACACTTGACCATTGTCTCTGGCCAAGGAAGTGGCACTAACCTCTGTGCCCCACTACATGAAGCACAGCTCACAGGATTGCTCTTTCTCTTTAATAAAAAGCAAAGTACTGTTTCAGAAGGTCTCACTGGACCCTATGTCATGATCTCTGATGGTGGAAAAGTTTCCCAGTTGAGACTAGTATCAGAGGTAATTTCACATTACATCACTCACAAGACAACAACTTCCTACAATGTAAAAACAACTGTTCTCACAGAACACTTTAATAACGCATTGGCAGACATTCCATCAATGTATGTTGATGCCAAACAGAAAAACTGAGAAACATTACTATCCATCATGACATTTGCATAAACACAGTGAAGTAATACACTATACGTTTCACACCATTCTTTCAGCTCCATTGTTGAAAACCTAAAATGACGATGGATACACTGTCCCTGTTTCAACCCAACAATACTCAGGCTGACTATGTGAAACACCTCGTCACCAGACAGAAGAAGCAAAACAACTTGCTTACAGATGGATCCTGACTACTCGGAGAAAGACAAAGTGCTATAACACTGAGCATGAGCCAGTGAGATACAGTCCGACGGACATGTTGTGAATTTTTACCCCTGTACAGAAAGAGGGGCTATCAGGACTGTATCAAATCCTTCTTTGCTTGTCGCACATCATATATGAAGTTGAGGATTATAACTCTTCATCAAGAAGACAAAAGCTCAAGAGTCATCGTTAGGACATCACATATGAAGTTGAGGATTATGACTCTTCATCAAGAAGACAAAAGCTCAGAATCATCATTAATGTCATAAGTATGATAGGGGTTTTTCATTTAAGGAAACTGAAGATTGGTTCCATGTTCATGAAGCTTCAATGGGAGGGGCTGCCTTCAATGCTCGTCACAGTGAAGAGTATGTGACAATAAGACCAAAATTCAATGATCTGTAAGCATTGCCATACAGACGACTGCCAACAAGATCTAATTCCAGTGTACTGTAATTGGCTCTAATGAGAATTTTGGAAAAAGCAGGGCCTATTCCTCCAGGAGAGGGAGCAATGCTGTGAGCCATGCTGCATGCAGTTGGGCATAGTGGTTAGCGTCACTGGTTGGCATACTGCAAGTTGACTGCTCAACAGTATTAGTCATCCATATTTATCATTTGTGGAAGGTTCTCAGAACTTCTCATGTTTGTATATTCTGGAATATTCAAAACCTGTATAAATAACATCAGTCTTCATCCAGGACTTCAGTTCTGTTCTGTTCTGGTGTTCGTAATTAATGTGCTTTCAGTACTACGTCTTGTACTGGGTGGTTACAATTAAACTTTCACTACTTGAGCCAGTGTAGACAGAAAACATTTAAACCAGGATGTATATGACCTGGGACAACCGTGAGATGGGGGAAAAACTTGACATTTTTTTCATCTGGGAGAAAACCAGGAAAATCCCAGGAATTTTTTAAAATTCCAGGAATTTTTTATTGTTTTAGTTTTCAGTTAAACTTTTGTAATGTTGACTGGTAAGAATCAATACTCTAACAAAGGATGTTACTGTATCCCGCTACTGTAGAATAACACTGCAGCAATAAAACATGAATGAGATCAAAAACGAAAATAAAGCTTAAATTGCAAAGGAAATGTGCCATATACAACAACAAATCACAGTGCTCATACAAGCGTCTGCCAACAGCAAAATCTGTCAAAGGTTTGAGTGAAATTATGCAATGCTTCATAACAACAAATTGCCTCTGATGAGCATGACATCACAAATGTTTACATTAGATTCATTTTAGCCATTACGAGCCAGCTCAAGCGACAGCGCAGTTGAGCCGTGTGTGAGTAGTACCTTCTCCCACTTCTGGCTACAGACATGTGGCTGCTGGTTGTGTAAGCAGTCACAGCATGCAGCTAGATGAAACTGGGAAAATTTTTATTTATTTATTTAGTTTTGGTCCTGTAACATCTTGTATATATATATAACAAATAAGATCAGTACAATGCTGTGGACTACAAATATCTACATTAATACAATGTTACATGTACAACTAGTACACTTTAATATACAAATAATTGCCATAAATTGTTTATTAATTTAACATTATAAAATTAAATTCTGTTTCATTATGAGAGGTATTCATTTACAGAGTAGAAACTGTGATCTATCATAAATGACTTCAGCTTTTTTTTGAACAAGCTGTCTTGCTTTACCAACTTGATGTTGTTAGGAATGTGGTTATACAATTGTGTGCCTCTAAGAAGGACACTCTTCTGGTAGGCTGATGTTCTGGCATATGAGACATGAATGTTATTGCCATTTCTTGTTGTGTAATTGTGCACAGAGCTTTCAGCTGATATGCATTGGAGGTTGTTAAATATTCTCTTACAAATACTATTGCTTCAAATATATATAGGCATGGAAGGTTCAGTATCTTTAGAGTAGGAAAAAGAGAGCGACATGAACCTTGCCTCTTTATGTTGCAGATGATTCTGATAGCTTGTTTCTGAGTTTTGACTACAGGGTGCATTCCCCCCAAAATATTATTCCATATCCGGATTGCTGACTGGAAATGTGCCTGTATTACTATTTCTCTATTACAGCTTGTGCTTAGTATCTGTACCATGTAACAGACTGATGATAGCTTGGTTGTAAGAGCTTTAATGTATGTATTCCACTTGAGATCACTCTGCAGATATATTCCTAGGAACTTAACATCATCAACTAATTTTACAATTTTGTTGTTTATTTTCAATGTGTGTTCATTTTTTGTGGGATATATGAAATTTCATGGCCACTGTTTTCCCAGTGTTAATTATAAGTTTATTTTTTTCAAACCAGTTTGTTAGCTCCAGCAATGATGCATCTGTAGTTAATTGAAGCTCTTTTTGGTCTGACCCTGTAATCAAAATACTGATATCATCTGCAAATAAAATTTTCTGTTTGCAATGAACAGTGTCATTCAGGTCATCAATATACAAAAGAAAGAGGATAGGAACTAATGTTGATTCTTGTGGCACATCATATTTTATGGTAGTTTTTTCTGATTTGTAAGTTGTTTTCTTGAAATGTTTTCAGTTATTGTGTCTTGTTTGAGAACAACTTTTTGTTGCCAGCTAGTAAGATATGATCTAATCCATTCATTTGGGATACCTCTAATTCCCTTTCTTTCCAACTTACGTAGTACGATATCATGATCTAAAATGTCAAATGCTTTGGATAGGTCCAAGAATATTCCAGTAGCCATTTCCTTTTCATCTACAGCTTTTAGAATGGAGTGCAAATATTCATAAACTGCTGTGGTTGTGGATCTAGTTTGCCTGAATCCATGCTGATGATTTGACAGCAATGAGTTTTTGTTAACAAACTCTAGCAACCTATTATAAAAGAGCTTCTCAGAGATTTTTGAGAAGACACTAAGGTGTGCTATAGGTCTGTAATTGTTAACATTGTGTGTGTGTGTGTGTGTGTGTGTGTGTGTGTGTGTGTGTGTGTGTGTGTGTGTGAATGGAATTAGCTTATACCCTGAATTAAAACATAGGCCACTTTCAAAAGCACGTAGTATAAGATATTTATTTATTTGAAGAATATAATGTGGACCAATAATTACTCTTAGAAAAAGCTATTTCTCAAGCTGCCTTCCATTAGGAATGTGTGTGCACTCAGTGACTGTGATATGACTTTCAAATAATAGAGTTTTATTAGGCAAAACTAGACTTTCGCTAGTGCCTATCAATTATCAATGCACTATTTCGTAGTATCAATACATGTCCTAGTATGTTAGTCCCCTGTTGTTCGGGCTTCTGTCACAGCTCATTCAAGACTACTGTATATCCAGTGTATATACAGAAGTCTTGAACGAACTGTGACAGAACCTCAAACAACAGGTGCTGATGTTCTAGGACATGTATTGATACTTGAAATAGTGCATTGATAATGGCTAGGCACTAGCCAAAATCTAGATCTGTCTAATATAACCTGAAAGAAAAGGTCAATGGAGTGGTCTGCTCTATCATTTTAAAGAAGCTACTTACTCTTTGATTTTGCTCTATCATTTTAAAGAAGCTACTTACTCTTTGATTTTCTAACTGTTTCATTTTTGTGAAAATGCTTTTATTGTTTAATATGTCCCACACAATACATTTCAATGTGATGAATACAATGCTTCTACAATCCTAAAAGTGTTTAATCCATGTGGATCTCACAGGGAGCGTGCAAGGGATAAGTCCCTGCAGACGCACTATCCTCTGTGCCCGCGGTGGCTCAGATGGATAGAGCGTCTGCCATGTAAGCAGGAGATCCCGGGTTCGAGTCCCGGTCAGGGCACACATTTTCAACATGTCCCCAATGAAGTACATAAATGCCTGTTTGCAGCTAGGGTGTCCATTTAATTATCATTTCATTTCTAGCAAAGCTGCATGGTCATCCACGGTAACTGTTCTTTCAGGAACAGATACTACCGTCATATATAGTTAATCCATACTTCCATACAAGTTCATTGCATTTCAGCTGCTGAGCATCAGGCATATCTTTTAGCTTCCTAGACACCTGAAGACTCATGATGATGGTGTTATTAGAATGCTGTATGGTGGAGAATCAAGCCTTTACATGTAGAACATGGCAGACTTTTAGCGAGCCTGGATTTGATTACAATATGCAAGCATATCCACTGCTAACAGGCACACATGTATGGATAGATGATGTTGTTGCACATACAAATATTATAAAACCTGCACAGCACCAAACTGCACATTCCTTATTTTCTTTCTTTTTTGAGTTGTATGTTTGTTACTCCTTTCCCAAAGAGACAGGGTGGATTTGGATGAAGCTTTATTCCAAAAAAAAGTCATTGTTCCCGTGGGGTGGTCAGCATGACTACTGTTCCTGTGGAATGGGTAATGTGACTAAAAAGTCATTCATAGAAGTTAAATATATACATCAAAGAGATAACTTTTATAATGGTGCAGAAACATGGATAGTGCATTTCAGAATTAACATTTCTTTATAAATAACTGGTAAATAGTGAGTAATTCTGTGGGGAATGGCTAGTGACATTATAAGTTATGCAGGGACAATGAAGTTTTCCCCTTCTGATTATTTTATTTCATGGGCCTGTAAGTGAGAAAAAGTTTACAAAAGTTTTGAAATTAAATTTGAAGATTTTTGGAAGTTGATAATTGCTCTCATCAAACACTGGATGAACACAGTCTGGGTAATCTTTATACTGTGAGTTACCCTGACTCTAGACCTACACACAGTTCCTAACTTTACTACCTGATTTATTGTGTTAAACCTTTAACAGAAGATTATATCTCTTAGTATGTAGATTATGACAGAATTTTAAATTTTTAAATTTGGCCCATGATCTGGAATGCATGGGTTGTGCAATGACCACTATTGGGTGGTGGGAGCCATTTTCATGTTTGTCAGGAGGTGTTCAACACTCGCCTGCAATGGCTGGGTTTGGAAAATGGCGAAGAAGACTGGATGATGTTTTGGAAGGCTACAGCAAAACCACTGGTCAAAATAACAATTCTTTAATATTCCATTAGACTTGGCTAATTATACATGCATGTCCTCATCCAGCACAAGGCCTAGCGTCACCCTGTGTTGTCTTTGTGTCAAAGTGGCACGCATAACATATGACCTGACAGTGTATAACCCATCTCATTGTATCCGCTCTACCAAATACTTAAACTTATCAACTCTTTTGATGCTTCTGTGTTGCATTTGCAAATATTTTTCTCTATTGTGTTTATGTTCAATGTATTGAATTTTTTCATGTGATATTAGTAATCTGGTTTTAGCTGCAGTTTTATGAAGTGTTTCTATCATTATCTTTGCATCTGTTTTGTCCTTAGAAATTACTGCAGTATTGTCAGCAAAAGCGAGACATTTCACCTCAGATCTTCCTCTTCCTTGTCATAGATGGATTACTTCAATGTTTTTCTCTTGTAGTTCGTTATCCCACTCTCTCATGACCTTGTCTAAGACCAGATTGAAGAGGATCAGTGAGAGCCCTTTTCCCTGCCGAACACCTGTGTTAATTGTGAAGGGTTCAGAAACTTCTCCTAGAAATTTAATTTGTGAAGTTGTGTTGTGAGTGTCTTTTTGACTAATTGTCTCGTGGTTCTGTTGACACCTGCTTCTTCCAGTGTTAGGAATACTGTCTGTCTACATAATCATATGCTTTTTTTGAAATCAATGAATGTAATGAACTGTGTTAAGGTTCCACATTGTTCTGATTCTGAGGATAGTTTTCAAGATAAAAATTTGCTTTGGCCATGATCTATTTTTTCTGAACCTTGCTTGGTACTCACCAATTGTGTGCTCTGTTTGATTTTGACATTACTTTGTAGGTGATTAGAAGTAGAGATATGCCTCGGTAACTGTTGGTGTCTGTCCTGTCACCCTTCTTATGTAGCATAGATAGATTACAGCTTATTTCCAGTCATCCGGTATTCTTTTTCTCTCCCAGCAATCTTCAATAACCTCATAAATGGTTTCAGCTGCCCGCTTCCCTTGCAGTTTTCACATCTCAGCTAATATGCTGTCTTCACCTGGTTCTTTGTTGTTTTTCAGCTGGCCATATAGTATAGTTCAATTTGATGCAGTGCTGGTGGTCCTGAAGGTGGGTTTTTCTTTTCGAGGCTGTGTGAAAATTAGTCATCACGTTGGTTCTTCACAGTCTAGAGGCTTTTCGAAGTATTTTGCTAGTAACTCACAATTGTCTATGTCATTGGTAATCAGTTTGCCTATTGAATCTTTGAAGTGTAGGCTCATCGGCTTGAAATCTGTTATTTCTTCTTTGAAAAATTTTGTAAAAGTCCCTAGTGTTGTTCTGTTTGAAATTTGTATCTCTTTCCTCTAATCATTTTTTATCATATTTACGTTTCTCTGTTTGAATAATTTTTGATGTCTCTTTTCTGATCTCTGTGAATTTGTTCCACTTTGTTTCCTTCTTGCAGGAGTTCCAATTTTTCCAAGCAGTTACTCTATCCTTTATTGCTTCATCACATACCTTATTCCACCACCTATGTTTCCTTCTTCTTTGTAGTTGTTCTAGTTCTTTCACCGTTTTGATCGCTGCTTCTCTGATTTAGTTTCCAGTTTATCATCTTTGTGTAAAGCTTTTTTAATGAATTTGCTCCTGTTCTCTGACAGGTTGGAGTTTGGTCTTTTAGGTTGAAATTTGGCTTTGATTTCTGTTACATGATTTCCCTATGGTTTTGTGTAGCTATTGCCACATGATCCAGTTGATATGAGCCTAAATGTGTATTAGGAGAAGACCAGGTCTTCTTTCTCCTTGGTAATTTCCTGAAAAAGGTTGACATCAGTTTTAAGGCAGAAGTTGATGACCCTTTCTCCATTCCTATTGTTGCATGAACCATGGACCTTGCCATTGGTGGGGAGGCTTGCATGCCTCAGTGATACAGATGGCCGTACCGTAGTTGAGAGGCCAGACAAACGTGTGGTTCCTGAAGAGGGGCAGCAGCCTTTTCAGTAGTTGCAGGGGCAACAGTCTGGATGATTGACTGACTTGGCCTTACAACATTAACCAAAACGGCCTTGCTGTGCTGGTACTGCGAATGGCTGAAAGCAAGGGGATACTACAGCCATAATTTTTCCCGAGGGCATGCAGCTTTACTGTATGGATAAATGATGATGGCGTCCTCTTGGGTAAAATATTCCGGAGGTAAAATAGTCCCCCATTTGGATCTCCGAGCAGGGACTACTCAGGAGGACGTTGTTATCAGGAAAAAGAAAACTGGCGTTCTACGGATCGGAGCGTGGAATGTCAGATCCCTTAACCGGGCAGGTAGATCAGAAAATTTAAAAAGGGAAATGGATAGGTTAAAGTTAGATATAGTGGGAATTAGTGAAGTTCAGTGGCTGGAGAAACAAGACTTTTGGTCAGGTGAATACTGGGTTATAAACACAAAATTAAAGAGGGGTAATGTAGGAGTAGGTTTAATAATGAATAAAAAAAATAGGAGTGCAAGTAAGCTACTACAAACAGAACAGTGAACGCATTATTGTGACCAAGATAGACACGAAGCCCATGCCTACTACAACAGTACAAGTTTATATGCCAATTAGATCTGCAGATGATGAAGAAATTGAAGAAATGTATGATGAAATAAAAGAAATTATTCAGGTAGTGAAGGGAGACGAAAATTTAATAGTCATGGGTGACTGGAATTCGAGAGTAGGAAAAGGGAGAGAAGGAAACGTATAAATGAGTATGGTGAATATGGATTGGGGCTAAGAAATGAAAGAGGAAGCCGCCTTGTAGAATTTTGCGCAGAGCATAACTTAATCATAGCTAATACTTGGTTCAAAAATCATGAAAGAAGGCTGTATACATGGAAGAATCCTGGAGATACTAGAAGGTATCAGATAGATTATATAATGGTAAGACACAGATTTAGGAACTAGGTTTTAAATTGTAAGACACTTCCAGGGGCAGATGTGGACTCTGACCACAATCTATTGGTTATGAACTGTAGATTAAAACTGAAGAAACTGCAGAAAGGTGGGAATTTAAGGAGATGGGACCTGGAAAACTGAAAGAACCAGAGGTTGTACAGAGTTTCAGGGAGAGCATAAGGGAACAATTGACAGGAATGGGGGAAAAAGTACAGTAGAAGAAGAATGCATAGCTCTGAGGGATGAAGTAGTGAGATCAAGTAGGTAAAAATTCGAGGGCTAGTAGGACTCCTTGGATTATAGAAGAAATATTGAATTTAATTGATGAAAGGAGAAAATATAAAAATGCAGTAAATGAAGCAGGCAAAAAGGAATACAAACGTCTCAAAAATGAGATCAACAGGAAGTGCAAAATGGCTAAGCAGGGATGGCTAGAGGACAAATGTAAGGATGTAGAGGCTTGTCTCACTAGGGGTAAGATAGATACTGCCTACAGGAAAATTAAAGAGAGCTTTGGAGAAAGGAGAACCACTTGCATGAATATCAACAGCTCAGATGGAAACCCAGTTCTAAGCAAAGAAGGGAAGGCAGAAAGGTGGAAGGAGTATATAGAGGGTCTATACAAGGGCGATGTACTTGAGGACAATATTATGGAAATGGAAGAGGATGTAGATGAAGATGAAATGAGAGATATGATACTGCGTGAAGAGTTTGACAGAGCACTGAAAGACCTGAGTCGAAACAAGGCCCCCGGAGTAGACAACGTTCCATTAGAACTACCGATGGCCTTGGGAGAGCCAGTCCTGACAAAACTCTACCATCTGGTGAGCAAGATGTATGAGACAGGCAAAATACCCTCAGACTTCAAGAAGAATATAATAATTCCAATCCCAAAGAAAGCAGGTGTTGACAGATGTGAAAATTACTGAACTATCAGTTTAATAAGTCACAGCTGCAAAATACTAACGCGAATTCTTTACAGACGAATGGAAAAACTGGTAGAAGCCGACCTCGGGAAAGATCAGTTTGGATTCCGTAGAAATATTGGAACACATGAGGCAATACTGATCTTATGACTTATCTTAGAAGAAAGATTAAGGAAAGGCAAACCTACATTTCTAACATTTGTAGACTTACAGAAAGCTTTTGACAATGTTGACTGGAATACTCTCTTTCAAATTCTAAAGGTGGCAGAGGTAAAATATAGGGAGCGAAAGGCTATTTACAATTTGTACAGAAACCAGATGGGTGGTTCATGGTGTGGATTCCTGTAGTCATGTCCTAGTTCATGAACCACGGGCAACGTATGAGTGACCAAGTAAGTGGTCCCGACAGTCGGGATACCAGTTACTTTGGAATAAGGTTGGGCATCTCGGACTTATTCTGAGTCGTGGTCACCTTTGTGCTCATACGGCAAAGACTACCAAATCCACTGGTTAGTCCCTCAGCCGTTAGGGGTAAAACTCAATGGGACTTGGGGCAAGTAAGGCTAGCAACCTGCTTCCCTAGTACTTTAAATATGACGCTGGCAACAATCAGAGCAAAATGCCTCGGACCTTTGGAGGTGACAGAGTCCCACCTCTAACTGACAAACCAGGGACTCCTAAGATATGACTTGGCAAACAAATGGTAATGAGATGGGGAGCTATTAATATCAATGGGGGCTACTCTGGGAAGAAGGTAGAGCTGGCAGAGACTGCAAGCAAGATGGGGCTGGACATTTTAGCTGTTAGTGACATTTGGGTCGAAATGACCACATCGGCCGCTGACAAGAAAAGGAATACTATCAAATCTGTCGCTGCACATTCGCTGTTAGATGGACCCGCAGTCTTCTGTGGTTGCAGATTGAACTTCAGCATCGATATTAACGATACATTTACCCATGGGAACGGATGGTTAACAGTCGCTATTGTACGTGGAGGTATAGGCGTACCAAATGTATCCGGACTGGAAAGCTTCGTCGATCGTGACGTTATAGCCTATCGAACATATCATGTGACTGAAAACGCAAATAAAGACTTCGGCAAATCTACCTATATGTCACCCTCACCCTTCTCCTTGTATACACGTAGTAGACGTAAGATATCTGTTAATGAAACTGTATTTATATGGATTAAAGGTAAAGGTACTTGTGAATATGTTAAATTTATTGGAGATTGTACAATGTATTTTCACAAATAAAGTGATCTGTAGCGTAGCTTAAAAACGGACAAGGGTACATCTAGAATCTGTCGACATAGAGTATGCAAGAGGAAGTGGGAGAAATCAGGGTCTACCTGTCAGGAGTCAAAGCAGGAATAGCACAATGGGGTGTAGGGCTTTACATCAGGAAAGAAATGGAGCCCAGTGTAGTTGCAATAAGGTATGTAAACAAACGACTGATGTGAATAGATTTGACAATGTCTAGCAAGAAAATTAGGATTGTGTCAGTATATTTGCATTGTGAAGGGACAGATCAAGATAAGATGGATAGTTTTTATGAGGCACTCGGTGATGTAGTTGTTAGAGTAAAGGACAAGGACAGTGTTCGGCTCATGGGTGATTTTAACACCAGGATTGGAAATCAAACAGAAGGGTATGAAAAGATTATGGGTAAATTTGGAGAGGATATGGAGGCCAACAGGAATGGGAAACAACTCTTGGATTTCTGTGCCAGTATGGGCTTAGTAATCACAAACTCCTTTTTTAAACATAAAAACATTCACCGGTATACTTGGGAAGGCAGGGGAACCAGATCTGTCATTGACTACATAATAACAGATCAGGAATTCAGGAAGGCTGTGAGGGACACACATGTATTCAGGGGATTCTTTTATGACACTGATCATTACTTAATCTGCAGTGAAATTGGGATTGTGAGGCCGAAAGTGCAGGAGGTCAGGTCCATATGTAGGAGGATAAGAGTGGAGAAACTTCAGGATAAGGAAATCAGGCACAAGTACATAATAGCGATTTCAGAAAGGTACCAGTTAGTTGAATGTAGTCAATTACAGTCATTGGAAAAGGAATGGACAAGGTACAGGGACGCAGTACTAGAAGTGGCTAAAGAATGTCTTGGAACAGTAGTGTGTAAAAGTAGGATGAAGCAAACAGCTTGGTGGAATCACACAGTCAAGGAAGCCTGTAAAAGGAAAAAGAAGGCGTATCAAAAATGGCTACATACTAGAACTCAGGTAGACAGAGAAAGTTATGTTGAAGAAAGAAACAAAGCCAAACAGATAATTGCAGCATCCAAGAAGAACTCTTGGGAAGACTTTGGAAACAGGTTGGAGACCATGGGTCAAGCTGCTGGAAAACCATTCTGGAGTGTAATTAGCACTCTTCGAAAGGGAGGTAAGAAGGAAATGACAAGTATTTTGGGCAGGTCAGAAAAACTGCTGGTGAATCCTGTGGATGCCTTGGGCAGATGGAGGGAATATTTTGAAGAGTTGCTCAATGTAGGTGAAAATATGATCAGTAATGTTTCAGATTTCGAGGTAGAATGGGACAGGAATGATGATAGAAACAGGATCACATTTGAGGAAGTGGAGAAAATGGTCAATAGAGTGCAGTGCAATAAAGCAGCTGGTGTGGATGAAATTAAATCGGAACTCATCAAATAAAGTGGAATGTCAGGTCTTAAATGGCTACACAGGATAATTGAATTGGCCTGGGAGTTGGGACAAGTTCCATCAGACTGGACAAAAGCAGTAATCACACCAATCTTTAAACATGGGAACAGAAAAGATTGTAACAACTACAGAGGTATCTCTTTAATCAGTGTTGTGGGTAAAATCTTCTCAGGTATTGTTGAAAGGAAAGTGCGAGTATTAGTTGAGGACCAATTGGATGAAAATCAATGTGGGTTTAGGCCTCTTAGAGGTTGTCAGGACCAGATCTTTAGCTTACAGCAAATAATGGAGAAGTGTTATGAGTGGAACAGGGAATTGTATCTATGCTTTGTAGATCTAGAAAAGGCATATGACCAGGTTCCTAGGAGGAAGTTATTGTCTGTTCTACGAGATTATGGAATAGGAGGCAAACTTTTGCAAGCAATTAAAGGTCTTTATATGGATAGTCAGGCAGTTGACGGTAAATTGAGTTCATGGTTCAGAATAGTTTCAGGGGTAAGACAAGGCTGCAACCTGTCTCCACTGTTGTTCATATTATTTATGGATCATATGTTAAAAACAACAGACTGGCTGGGTGAGATTAAGATATGTGAACACAAAATAAGCAGTCTTGCATATGCGGATGACTTAGTTGTGATGGCAGATTCGATTGAAAGTTTGAAAAGTAATATTTCATAGCTAGATCAGAAATGTAAGGACTATGGTATGAAGATTAGCATCTCCAAAACGAAAGTAATGTCAGTGGGAAAGAAATATAAATGGATTGAGTGCCAAATAGGAGGAACAAAGTTAGAACAGGTTGACGGTTTCAAGTGCTTAGGATGCATATTCTCACAGGATGGCAACATAGTGAAAGAACTGGAAGCAAGGTGTAGCAAAGCTAATGCAGTGAGCGCTCATCTATGATCTACTCTCTTCTGCAAGAAGGAAGTCAGTACCAAGACTAAGTTATCTGTGCACTGTTCAATCTTTCGATCAACTTTGTTGTATGGGGGCAAAAGCTGGGTGGATTCAAGTTACCTTATCAACAAGGTTGAGGTTACGGATATGAAAGTAGCTAGGATGATTGCAGGTACTAGTAGATGGGAACAATGGCAGGAGGGTGTCCACAATGAGGAAATCAAAGAAAAACTGGGAATGAACTCTATAGATGTAGCACTCAGAGCAAACAGGCTTAGATGGTGGGGTCATGTTTCACGCATGGGAGAAGCAAGGTTACCCAAGATACTCATGGGTTCAGCAGTAGATGGTAGGAGGAGTCGGGGCAGACCAAGGAGAAGGTACCTGGATTCGGTTAAGAATGATTTTGAAGTAATAGGTTTAACATCAGAAGAGGCACCAGTGTTAGCACTGAATAGGGGATCATGGAGGAATTTTATAAGGGGGGCTATGCTCCAGACTGAACGCTGAAAGGCATAATCAGTCTTAAATGATGATGATGATGATGATGATGATGACCAGATGGAAGTTATAAGAGTCGAGGGGTATGAAAGGGAAGCAGTGGTTGGGAAGGGAGTGAGACAGGGTTGTAGCCTCTCCCCGATGTTATTCAATCTGTATATTGAGCAAGCAGTAAAGGAAACAAAAGAAAAATTCAGAGTAGGTATTAAAATCCATGGAGAAGAAATAAAAACTTTGAGGTTCACCGATGACATTGTAATTCTATCAGAGACAGCAAAGGACTTGGAAGAGCAGTTGAACGGAATGGACAGTGTCTTGAAAGGAGGATATAAGATGAACATCAACAAAAGCAAAACGAGGATAATGGAATGTAGTCGAATTAAGTCGGGTGATGCTGAAGGAATTAGATTAGGAAATGAGAATTGGGGAGCAAAATAACTGATGATGGTCGAAGTAGAGAAGATATAAAATGTAGACTGGCAATGGCAAGGAAAGCGTTTCTGAAGAAGAGAAATTTGTTAACATCGAGTATAGATTTAAGTGTCAGGAAGTCGTTTCTGAAAGTATTTGTATGGAGTGTAGCCATGTATGGAAGTGAAACATGGACGATAAATAGTTTAGACAAGAAAAGAATAGGAGCTTTCGAAATGTGGTGCTGCAGAAGAATGCTGAAGATTAGATGGGTAGATCACATAACTAATGATGAAGTACTGAATAGAATTGGGGAGAAGAGGAGTATGTGGCACAACTTGACAAAAAGAAGATAACAGTTAGTGGGACATGTTCTGAGGCATCAAGGGATCACAAATTTAGCAGTGGAGGGCAGCTTGGAGGTAAAAATTGTCACAAATGTCTGCTTGTGTCTGTGTATGTGCGGATGGATATGTGTGTGTGTGCGACTGTATACTCGTCCTTTTTTCCCCCTAAGGTAAGTCTTTCCGCTCCCGGGATTGGAATGACTCCTTACCCTCTCCCTTAAAACCCACATCCTTTCGTCTTTCCCTCTCCTTCCCTCGTTCCTGACAAAGTAACCATTGGTTGCGAAAGCTAGAATTTCGTGTGTATGTTTGTGTTTGTTTGTGTTTCTATCGACCTGCCAGCACTTTCGTTCGGTAAGTCACTTCCTATGTTAACCTACACAAACAAAATCATGCACTCTACAGCCCTCCAAATCAAAAACCAGGCACTTCTTGACATGTGTGAACTTGATTACATTAATCTATTCTGCTGCCTCATCGCTATAACATAGTGCATAAGGAAAGGTATTTGCAGAAGAGAGGAGTCAGCTGTCAGCTGTAGCATTGGCATGGTCACATTCTCAGCCACATTGACAGGTGAAAACATCTTTGTTCTTTGGCTAAATGAATACATTACATCTTCATGACAAAGAACCCCTAACACAAATTTCATACTTACTATTCTTCAATGATGCATATAATATTTCATCATCTTCCATAACACAGCACAGTCATAACCTTAACTCACCATCACAATAGGATTGGATTGGATTGTTTTGGCGAGGAGACCAGACTGCGAGGTCATCGATCTCATCGGATTAGGGAAGGACGGGGAAGGAAGTCGACCATGCCCTTTCAAAGGAACCATCCCGGCATTTACCTGGAGCGATTTAGGGAAATCACGGAAAACCTAAATCAGGATGGTCAGACGCGGAATTGAACCATCGTCCCGAGTCCAGTGTGCTAGCCACTACGCCACCTCGCTCAGTTCACCATCACAAGAGCATCACCTCATAAGAAAGTACAGTTCATCATAAGAAACCTTAATACCTCAATTCACAGTAACCTCTCATCCCGAGAGACTAGTCCATTGGCTCCAATTCATAGAGTTCTCCGATATCGTGGACTGTAAGCCTGGATCACTATTTTGTTTCTGCTACTCTCTGTGCCCTTAGTACACCTCTGATACCTCATAGAAGTTTCCCCAATACATTCTCCCATAATGTCAAATCTCTAACCTGGACAGATATTATCATTGGACTTTCCGTTACACTGGTCACTGTCTCTCTAGGAGCCCAGGGCAGTTTAATGATGCTGTTGTGTCTAATGATCATCTCACATCCATTTGGTATCTCAGCATATTGCTGCTTTAAATCAGCATCACATGATCAAAGATAAGAAATCCTAACCATTCAGCATTGTTGTTATGTCATGTTTTAGTTTGTCAGAGCTGTACCACTGTTTATATCTACCTTAAATCTGGAAACTAAATGTGAGAGGGAGTCAAATGAAAACCTTAAAAGTGTAATTCAAAATCGCCATTTCATGCCATTGTTCTGTACGTTGGCAGTAATGTTACCAATGATGCAAGGAACGCCCTACAGGCAGCACCATACTACAGATAAGCAGAACACGGCCGCAATACCAGTTCAAAATGACTGCCCCATTTGTGACATGCACCAGGAAGAACAGCATTCTCTCTTATATTTTCTGACCAGTGAAGGTACAAAACATATTGAAATTCATCAGCAAATTAAGGTCCAGTATGGTGAAGCATGCCTACCACTGCAGCAAGTGTATGAGTGGAGTAGGAAGTTCAGAAATGGCATGACTTCTGTAACAGACACTCATCACTCGAGTCAGGCACACCACCTTGTGGCACCAGAGTCCACTGCAGCAGCTGAAGCTGTTGTGATGGAAAACTGTCATGTGATGGTTGATGAAATAGCTGCAGATATGAACATTACTCACAGCTCAGCACAACACATCATTCATGAAGTGCTTAAGTTTCTCAAAGTGTCGGCAAGATGGGTGCCACAAAAGCTCACTCTGAACTAAAAGAGCAGCACATTTATATCTCTGAAGAACTGCAGAAGATGATGGCTTCTTCATGAGAATCGTTACAAGGCATGAAGCCTGGGTACAGTACCAGCACCCCAAATAACAAGAGCAAGTAAGGAATGGCACCATTTCTCATTACCAAAACCCATGCAGTTGTAGATGCAGCTATCTGCATGGAAGTTTTTGCTGACTCTCCTTTGGGATGAATAAGGCATCATCTTGGAACACTACATGACTAGGAGAAACATCATCACAAGCTCATCATATAATAATATTTTAAAAAATCAGCTTCAGCCTGTTATGAGATCAAAGCAACGTGGACTTCTGACTGCAGGTGTCCTTTTGCAACATGAGAAAGCTCAAACTTATACTGCTTGTGCAACACTTTCAACCACTGATGACCCACAGTTCGACACTCTGCCATGTCTGCCATAGTCACCAGACCTCTGCCAAATGATTACCACATGTTTGGATAACTTAGAGAGACGATGGGAGGAATGATATTTCATTCTGATGAAGAGGTGCAGTAGGTCATGCACAAACAGCTGCGCACACGGCCAAATGAATACTTTTTCAGAGGAAACTGTGCATGTCCTATGCACTGAAGGAAGTGTGTTAAATACCAGGGAGATATGTTGAAAAATAATACAACTGTGTTCCACTTCAGTTTCATATCAAAAAATTTAAAAAAATATATAAGGATCCCCCCCCCCCATGTGGTATTCCCTAACTATTGCCCTTGTGATTGTCATACTCCAGACTGTCCTATTTTCTAGTACACACTTTACTAAATAATCAAAATATTGCACTAAAAGATATCACGGTTTCCTATTAAATTAAACACACTAAGTTTCTACTATTACAGTGGTACAGCATATGTTCAATGTATTGTAAGTCTCACCTAAAAGTTCATTCACTATATAACAAAAACACATAATTTACCTATTCCCAGTTTTCAATCTACTTCACAAAAGACATATCAGATACAGTAGTACAGACTACTAAATTCATACATCTACATCTACATCTACATCTATACTCCACGAGCCACCTTACGGTGTGTGGCGGAGGGTACTTATTGTACCACTATCTGATCCCCCCTTCCCTGTTCCATTCACGAATTGTGCGTGGGAAGAACGACTGCTTGTAAGTCTCCGTATTTGCTCTAATTTCTCGGATCTTTTCGTTGTGATCATTACGCGAGATATATGTGGGCGGTAGTAATATGTTGCCCATCTCTTCCCGGAATGTGCTCTCTCGTAATTTCGATAATAAACCTCTCCGTATTGCGTAACGCCTTTCCTGAAGTGTCCGCCACTGGAGCTTGTTCAGCATCTCCGTAACGCTCTCGCGCTGACTAAATGTCCCCATGACGAATCGCGCTGCTTTTCGCTGGATCATGTCTATCTCTTCTATTAATCCAACCTGGTAAGGGTCCCATACTGATGAGCAATACTCAAGAATCGGACGAACAAGCGTTTTGTAAGCTACTTCTTTCGTCGATGAGTCACATTTTCTTAGAATTCTTCCTATGAATCTCAACCTGGCGCCTGCTTTTCCCACTATTTGTTTTATGTGATCATTCCACTTCAGATCGCTCCGGATAGTAACTCCTAAGTATTTTACGGTCGTTACCGCTTCCAATGATTTACCACCTATGGCATAATCATACTGGAATGGATTTCTGCCCCTATGTATGCGCATTATATTACATTTATCTACGTTTAGGGAAAGCTGCCAGCTGTCGCACCATGCATTAATCCTCTGCAGGTCCTCCTGGAGTACGTACGAGTCTTCTGATGTTGCTACTCTCTTGTAGACAACCGTGTCATCTGCAAATAGCCTCACGGAGCTACCGATGTTGTCAACTAAGTCATTTATGTATATTGTAAACAATAAAGGTCCTATCACGCTTCCCTGCGGTACTCCCGAAATTACCTCTACATCTGCAGATTTTGAACCGTTAAGAATGACATGTTGTGTTCTTTCTTCTAGGAAATCCTGAATCCAATCACAAACCTGGTCCGATATTCCGTAAGCTCGTATTTTTTTCACTAAACGTAAGTGCGGAACCGTATCAAATGCCTTCCTGAAGTCCAGGAATACGGCATCAATCTGCTCGCCAGTGTCTACGGCACTGTGAATTTCTTGGGCAAATAGGGCGAGCTGAGTTTCACATGATCTCTGTTTGCGGAATCCATGTTGGTTATGATGAAGGAGATTTGTATTATCTAAGAACGTCATAATACGAGAACACAAAACATGTTCCATTATTCTACAACAGATTGACGTAAGCGAAATAGGCCTATAATTATTCGCATCTGATTTATGACCCTTCTTGAAAATGGGAACGACCTGCACTTTCTTCCAGTCGCTAGGTACTTTACGTTCTTCCAGCGATCTACGATAAATTGCTGATAGAAAGGGGGCAAGTTCTTTAGCATAATCACTGTAGAATCTTAAGGGTATCTCGTCTGGTCCGGATGCTTTTCTGCTACTAAGTGATAGCAGTTGTTTTTCAATTCCGATATCGTTTATTTCAATATTTTCCATTTTGGCGTCCGTGCGACGGCTGAAGTCAGGGACCGTGTTACGATTTTCCGCAGTGAAACAGTTTCAGAACACTGAATTCAGTATTTCTGCCTTTCTTCGGTCGTCCTCTGTTTCGGTGCCATCGTGGTCAACGAGTGACTGAATAGGGGATTTAGATCCGCTTACCGATTTTACATATGACCAAAACCTTTTAGGGTTCTTGTTTAGATTGTTTGCCAATGTTTTATGTTCGAATTCGTTGAATGCTTCTCTCATTGCTCTCTTTACGCTCTTTTTCGCTTCGTTCAGCTTTCCCTTATCAGCTATGATTCGACTACTCTTAAATCTATGATGAAGCTTTCTTTGTTTCCGTAGTACCTTTCGTACGTGATTGTTATACCACGGTGGATCTTTCCCCTCGCTTTGGACCTTAGTCGGTACGAACTTATCTAAGGCATACGGGACGATGTTTCTGAATTTTTTCCATTTTTGTTCCACATCCTCTTCCTCAGAAATGAACGTTTGATGGTGGTCACTCAGATATTCTGCGATTTGTGCCCTATCACTCTTGTTAAGCAAATATATTTTCCATCCTTTCTTGGCATTTCTTATTACACTTGTAGTCATTGATGCAACCACTGACTTATGATCACTGATACCCTCTTCTACATTCACGGAGTCGAAAAGTTCCGGTCTATTTGTTGCTATGAGGTCTAAAACGTTAGCTTCACGAGTTGGTTCTCTAACTATCTGCTCGAAGTAATTCTCGGACAAGGCAGTCAGGATAATGTCACAAGAGTCTCTGTCCCTGGCTCCAGTTCTGATTGTGTGACTATCCCATTCTATACCTGGTAGATTGAAGTCTCCCCCTATTACAATAGTATGATCACGAAACTTCTTCACGACATTCTGCAGGTTCTCTCTGAGGCGCTCAACTACTACAGTTGCTGATGCAGGTGGTCTATAGAAGCATCCGACTATCATATCTGACCCACCTTTGATACTTAACTTAACCCAGATTATTTCACATTCGCATTCGCTAATAACTTCACTGGATATTATTGAATTCTTTACTGCTATAAATACTCCTCCACCATTGGCGTTTATCCTATCCTTGCGGTGTATATTCCATTCTGTGTCTATTTCAAAAAATCCAGGCTTGTATTTACCTATTACTTACACTATCTTAAGCTTTCTTGGTACCCATGGCTCTCCTTGCCTTAAGTACATGCTGTCTCTGCTCTTTGTGGAGTAATTCTCTTTCTGATGGCATACCCAGAAAACTAAATCATGCAATCCAATGGATGAAGCTGGATGTACTTGTAAACTACACTGTGTGCATATCACAGATGCTGACAATTCAGCCCTTAGGTCTTTACCTAATATTACAACTGAGTCTATGCCTAATATGGTGAAAAACAGGACAGTAATAATGCAAGGATACAAAGATACAAGGATTCCTTGAGTGAAAATCCAGAATTGGAGCAGCTACTTAACTATAATGCTGCTGCTCAAATGAAGCCACAATTACAGTCACCATTTGCTTCTCTCACTGGAATGAAGTGGACCTACTTCTTCTCCATTGATCAACCAGTAGCCAAAAAATTCCTCTTCCGATTCCAGAATGTAGACAGAAGGTTGGGCAATAAGCATTACAGGATGGAGGGAGCTGTTTTTGTGTTCGTCAGGTGGCGTATGACTGCCACCTGGAGTGTCCTGGGTTTATAAGACAGCAAAGCAGACTGGAGGACATTAAGGGTGGCTGCAGAAAAACCGTCAGTGAACATAACAGTTCTTTGTTATTCCATTAGAGTGGAACAATTATATGTGTATATTCTGACACCATCCCATGTTGTCCCTGCATCAGAGCTGAATGCATAGCATACATCCCAGATGTGTATGTGGACAGCTGGAAGGCAGGCTGCTTACTTGGAGAATGCCAGCTCAGCAGATGGTGATGGGGCAGCAGGTGAGTGAAGCACTCGAGACAGCTCATCTATTAACAACAGGCAACCAGAGGTGTCTTCTACCATTGGGATAGATAACAGCATAACTCAGAGTCAAACTGTCTACCATTGCATTGAGAGCAGCAGCTGGGAGGCAGCATGGAACCAGTTGTCCATTTGTGCCTCAGACCATGAGGCAGTGGCTGGTTGCTCAGTGGGTGGTCAGATAGATGTCACATTTTTGCAGCCCGGCAGCAGTTATGCCATAAGCTCAGCATGATGTGGCACAGCATAGTCTAGCTGTACCAATGACTGTCTCAGTAGAATGTTGGCACATGACACAGCACTGCCGTATCGATGATCTGCTCTACTGGCCCAGGGGTTTAAATACAGCTGTCTGAAGCTGAGCACATGGAAAATTTGCCACTGCTGCATTCCTAGGTCATACAAAAGTTTCTTGAACAGGGGCTAGTGCTTGAGGCTCGGCTGTCATCATATAGGAACTCAAGCTCCAGCAAAAACTAATGAAAAACATCTAGACTCGTTGGAGCAGAAACTATTTACTGTTACTAAGGAGCTTTCATCTAGTTCAGAACGTTGATAGATGCCAGAGGATTAGAACTGGCAACATTATCCTTCTTCAAGAACATGTCTTGCCTCAACATAAGTGGAAAAGGGTGAGAGTAAATGACTCTGCTAGGATGGAGTTCATTGAACTCTGTAGCAAAGAGATATTACTAAGCCAATTGTGCGTGGTTGTAAATTCCTAAGGGACAAAACTGATGAGGTCATTGGTCCCTAGACTTACACATTACTTAAACTAACTTAATCTAACTTACGCTAAAAAAAACACACACACACCCATGCCCAAGGGAGAACTTGAACCTCCGGTGGGAGGGGTCCACGTAATCCATGACATGGCGCTTCTAAGCACGCAGCCACTCTGCGTGGCTCCTGGATGAGGAGAATTTCGTGGCACAGTAGAATTATTTACTATAATATCTTTGTATGACTCTATTTCTCTTTAGTTGAAATAAATGTTCTTGTACTTGTAATGGCAAGCAGTGATTATTATGTATTCAACTCAGAGCTATAACAAATAATGATGGCTGGTTAGCCAGCCAGCCGGGATAAGTTTATATGTAGTTTCCCAAATTCCACTAGGCACATATTGAGGTGGTACCTACATCCCACCTCAGATACATGCTATTTAGAAAACATTCTTACACTTTCAAATGGGATCTACTCTAGAAACAGACAAGTGGGGTATACAGATTCTGTCCTGGGTGATGAACCTGACACTAATGACCACAGTATAGTTTCTCTGAATGCATAATCATCATCACCATCACCACCACTTATTTACCCTGTGGTCGTGGCCTTGTAGATTAAGTGCTGCATCAACAATTGGTCATTGCTGCATTCTCTCCAGAGCTGCTTCCTTCCAACTGACTACATTAAAAGTTTCCATATCTTTCTTTATATTGTCTTCCCATGTGTTTCTTGGGCTACCCACAGATCACTTTGTTGTTGTATGGGCAATGAATGTTTACTTAGGAAGCTGGGTTTCTAGCATACAGATAACAGCATACATGACCTGCCCAGTCTAGTAGTCTATTCTTTTGATATTATAAAACATTGAGCTCGTTCATGATCTTATAAATTTCATGAGTCCTTTTTGTTCTTCGAGTATCTCCATCTCTCATTGGGCCCCACATTCTTCTCTTAAGATAGTGTAAGTAATAGGTAAATACAAGCCTGGATTGTTGTACATAATACAATCCGGGCTTTTATTTACATATTACTTACATTATCTTAAGCTTTCTCAGTACCCATGGCTTTCCTTGCCTTAACTACATGCTCTTTCTGGGCTGTCTGGCATAATTCTCTTTCTGATGGCATAACCAGTAAACTACATCATGCAATTCAGTGGACAGAGCTGGATGTACTGGTAAATTACACTGTGTGCATATCACAGATGCTAATGGTTCAGCCCTTGGGTCTTTACCTAATATTACAACTGAGCCTATACCGAACATAGTGAAAAACAGGACATTGGAGTACACCCCTGTTAGCTGAGTGGTCACTGCGGTGGAATGCCATGCCAAGGGGCCCGGGTTTGATTCCCAGCTGAGGCTGGAGATTTTCTCCACTCCGGGACTGGGTGTTGTGTTGTCCTCATCATCATTTCATCCCCATCTCCGATGCGCAAGTCGCCCAATGTGGCGTCGAGTGCAATAAGTACTTGCCCTCGGCGGCCAACTTCCCCAAATGGGGGACTCCCGGTCCACAATGCTGTAAGCTCATTTCATTTCACAGGACACTAGAACGCAAGGATACAAAGATACAAGGATTGTTGTTGTTGTTGTTGTTGTTGTTGTTGTCTTCAGTCCTGAGACTGGCTTGATGCAGCTCTCCATGCTACTCTATCCTGTGCAAGCTTCTTCATCTCCCAGTACCTACTGCAGCCTACATCCTTCTGAATCTACTTAGTGTATTCATCTCTTGGTCTCCCTCTACGATTTTTACCCTCCACACTGCCCTCCAATACTACTTCTCCCCAATTCTATTCAATACCTCCTCAATAGTTATGTGATCCACCCATCTAATCTTCAGTATTCTTCTGTAGCACCACATTTCGAAAGCTTCTATTCTCTTCTTGTCTACACTATTTATCGTCCATGTTTCACTTCCATACATGGCTACACTCCATACAAATACTTTCAGAAACGACTTCCTTACACTTAAATCTATACTCGATGTTAACAAATTTCTCTTCTTCAGAAACGCTTTCCTTGCCATTGCCAGTCTACATTTTATATCCTCTCTACTTCAACCGTCATCAGTTATTTTGCTCCCCAAATAGCAATACAAGGATCCCGCAAGCGAAAATCCAAAACTGGAGCTGCTACTTAAATATATTACTGCCACTCAATTGAAGCCACTACTGCAGTCTCCATCTGCTTCTCTCACTAGAATGAAGTGGACCTGCTTATTCTCTGTCAATCAATCAGTCTTCAAAAAATTCCACTTCTGATTCCAGAATGTAGTGGGCAGACTGTGCAATGACCGTTACTGGATGGAGGAAGCTGTTTTTGTGTTTGTCTGGCAGTGTATACTACCACCTGGAGTGTTCTACATTTATAAGATTTCATAGGAGACTGGAGGACATTGTGGGTGGCTGCAGCAAAACCATCAGTGAACACAACAATTCTTTGTTATTCCATTAGAGTAGAACAATTATATGTGCATGTCCTTGCACCAGCCCATGTTGTCTCTGCATCAGAGCAGAAAGCGTAGCATACACATGAGTGGTTTATGTGCACATCCGGAAGGCATGCTGCTTACTTGGAGAATGCCAACTCAGCAGATGCTGATGAGCTAGCAGGTGAGTGAAGCACTCGAGACAGCTCTACTATCAACAAGGGGCAGCCAGCAGTGTCTTCTAGCAGTGTGATGGGTGACAGCATTGCCCAGAGTCAACTGTCTATCACTGTATGGAGAGCAGCAGCTGGCAAGCATGAGGCAGTGGCAGGTTGATCAGTGGAGGTGAGATGGCAGTCAGTTTTTTGCAGCCCAGCAGCATTTATGTCATAAGCTCAGCATCATGTGGCACAGCATAGCCTGGCTGTACCAATTATGACTGTGTCAGTAGAATGTTGGCACAAGACACAGCACTGCTGTTTCGATGATCTGCTCTACTGGCCCAGGGGTTTAAATACTGCTGTCTGAGGCTGAGCACTTGGAAAATTTGCCACTGCTGCAGTCCTAGGTCACACAGACGTTTCTTGAACATGGGATAGTGTCAGATGCCTGGCTGTCATCATTTAGGAAGAGGATGAACTCAAGCTCCAGCAAAAACTAATGTAAAACATCTGGAATCATTGGAGCAAAGACTATTTACTGTTACTAAGGAGCTTTCATCAATTTCAGAACGTAGATAGAAGCCAGAAGATTAGAACTGGCAACATTGCCCTTCTCCGAGAAGATGTCTTGCCTCAACATAAGTGGAAAAGGGTGAGAGTAAATGACTTATGAATTTTCTGGGATGAAGTTCACAACTCTAGAGCAAAGAGATATTACCAAACCAATCCAAGTGGTTATACTATTGGAGATTGTCTAGGGTGTGGAGGATGTCATGGCACAGTGGAAGTGTTTATTATAATATCTCTGTATGACTCTATTTCTCTTTGGTTTAAATAGATGTCCTTGTACTTGTAATGACAAGCACTGATTATTACTTATTCAATTGGAAGCTACAACAAATAATGATGTCTGGTCAGCCAGCCAGCCGGGATAAGGTTTTTATGTTGTTTCCCACATCCCATTAGGTACGTATTGAGATGGTACCCACATCCCACCTCGATGCAAGCTATTTAGAAAACATTCTCACACTTTCACATGATATTTACTCTAGAGACAGACAAGTGGAGTATACAGAATCTGCCCCGGGTGATGAATCTGTCATTGATGACCATAGTAGTTTAGTTTCTCTGAATCCATAATCATCATCACCATCTCCTCCACTTACTTATCCAGTGGTCAGTGGGCTTGTAGAGTAAGTGTTGCATCAACAATCGGTCTCTGCTGCACTCTCTCCACAACTGTTTTCTTCCAACTGACTACATTCAATGTTTCCATATCTTTCTTTATATTGTCTTCCCATGTGTTTCTTGGACTACCCAGGGATCTTTTTGTTGTTATATGGGCAATGGACGTTTACTTATGAAGCTGGGTTTCTTGCATACAGATAACATGACCTGCTCATTCTAGTAGTCTGCTCTTTTAATATTATAAAACATTGGGCTAGTTCATAATCTCATAAATGGGCAGGTTCATAATCTCAAAAAATTTCATGATTCCTTCTTGTTCACCAAATATCTCCATCTCTCACTGGGCCCACATTCTTCTCTTAACCTTTCTTTCAAGAAGCTTTTGCATCTCTCTTTTAGTAAGTTTCCAGTTTTCTGCACCACAAAGGACATTGGAATGTATAATAACATTTTATATTTAATTTTTGCAGAAACTAGTATATCTTCAGACTTGAGCATATCCCTGATGTCATATAGGCACCTGGTGTCATTAGAAATTCTTTCATTTTCATCAGTAGGTATTTGGTTATAATAACTTCCCATTGACTTGAACTGATCATCAGACTTGAACTTGACTTCAATGAACTTGACTTCAACTGTTACGTGCTTTTGTGCATATTTAGCTATGCTTATGAATATAACAGAGGGAAACATTCCACGCAGGAAAAATATATCTAAAAACAAAGATGATGTGACGTACTATACAAAAGCGCTGGCAGGTCGATAGACACACAAACAAACACAATCATACACACAAGGATGTGGGTTTTAAGGGAGAGGGTAAGGAGTCATTCCAATCACGGGAGCGGAAAGACTTACCTTAGGGGGAAAAAAGGACAGGTATACACTCGCACACACACCCATATCTAACCACAAATGAGATCCATCCTTCATGAAATCCTCCCCACTTCACCAAGAGTGTCTTTCCGCCATCAACCTAACCTTCGTAACCTCTTAGTTCATCTCTATGAAATCCCCAAACCACCTTCCCTACCCTCTGGCTCCTACCCTTGTAACTGCCCCCGATGTAAAACCTGTCCCATGCACCCTCCCACCACCACCTACTCCAGTCCTGTAGCCCGGAAGGTGTACACGATCAAAGGCAGAGCCATGTATGAAAGCACCCATGTGATTTACCAACTGACCTGCCTACACTGTGAAGCTTTCTATGTGGAAATGACCAGCAACAAACTGTCCATTCGCATGAATGGACACAGGCAGACAGTGTTTGTTGGTAATGAGGATCACCCTGTGGCTAAACATGCCTTGGTGCACGGCCAGCACATCTTGGCACAGTGTTACACCGTCCGGGTTATCTGGATACTTCCCACTAACACCAACCTGTCAGAACTCTGGAGATGGGAACTTGCCCTTCAGTATATCCTCTCTTCTCGTTATCCGCCAGGCCTCAACCTCCGCTAATTTCAAGTTGCCACTGCTCATAACTCACCTGTCTTTCAACAATATCTTTGCCTCTGTACTTCTGTCACGACTGACATCTCTGCCGAATCTCTTTGCCTTTACAAATGTCTGCTTGTGTCTGTGTATGCGTGGTTGGATATGGGTGTGTGTCCAAGTGTATACCTGTCCTTTTTTCTCCCTAAGGTAAGTCTTTCCGCTCCCGGGATTGGAATGACTCCTTACCCTCTCCCTTAAAACCCACATCCTTTTGTCTTTCCCTCTCCTTCCCTCTTTCCTGATTTAGCTGTGCTTACTTACATGTGTTATATTTTTTTGTTTTTTGATGAGTAGTCCTACTTGACTTGTTGCTATAACAGCTCCCCAAGAGTTTGTTCACTCTGGCTCACTAACGCTATCTGACAAATACAAAACTGAAAATTACAGATAAGTCTCAGTGCTTCCTGTCTTCTCCAAAATAGTTGAAAAAGTCATCTACAACAAAATTATAAATTTTTGTCAATAAATATAATGTTTGAAAACTATGATAGATTTCAAACACATAAATCAACTAGCACTGCAACAGTGCAGTTAATTGCAATTAACTGCACTGTTCACGGCAACAGTGCAGTTAATTGCAATTAACTGCACTGTTGCAGTGCTAGTTGATTTACGTGTTTGGAATCTGTCATAGTTTTCAAACATTACAATACCTTGAGAAAGCTTTAGACAGAGTGTACTACTGCTTAAAACTTGGAATGGTGTTCACAAATCTAAAAATATTACAATAAAATATGTTGTGCCATAAGGATCGGTATATGGCCCTCTTCTGTTTTTGATTTAGGCAAATGACATGCAATATTATTCTCTAAGTTCCTAAGTAGTTCTGAATGCAGGTGATATGTCCATCATGCCTAAAAATCAATCATTTAAAAAACTACAGACCTATGGGAACGGGATGTGTGTAGAGGTATACTGAACAAACTGCCCCACAAATATCTGCACATAAATATATATTTTCACAGTAGTTCTACACATGTACACAGCAGGAGACATAAATGCACACTGTTAGAATAACATGGCAGCTCGAATGTCCAATTTCAGTCAATGATCATGTTGTTCATGGTTGCTATGACCACACAGCACCCCTCCTCCCCCTCCCCCACAGTACGGAGTACAACAAGTGAGTCTTGGCTGGAGACAATGTGGGCATTGATGCTGTTGGTGGTCGTACGAGATGGTAGGTGCACAACTGGGACCTCCACCTCGACCGGGGTGGGATGCAGAGGCGGAACGATGGCAGGCAGGTCCACCTCGAAGTCATTGAGCCAGCGAGGGCAGATGATGCGGCTGCTGGCCCGTGAGCAGGGGAGCGGAACGGTGGATGGCAGGGTGTAGTTGTGGCAAGCCCAGATGCTAACCGAGCCGTCCGGCAAGATGAAGGCATGGATTGTTGTTGGGTCGCACTCACGAGGGAGAGTGAGCATATGCGCAACACTGAAGTTTAGCTGATCATCGGGTGGCGAGGTCATGGTGTCTGTGAGTAGAATGTGAACTCGGTCGTCGAGAGTTACAATGGAAATGTCGTCCATGCGGTGTGGGGGGTATGTTGCAGAGCAGGGTGACTATGGGAGAGGGTGTCTCCGTAATCGCTGAGGTAGCTGCGAAACCCACACACGGGGTGGAGGTTGACATATCCGAGAAACCGGCGATTGGCGATGGGGCGGCATCGGGTGAAAAAATTGGCGTGGTGGCCCAAGGATAAACGTTGTTGGACTCCACAGCAGGAGAGAGACTGGTGAAAGAGTCATTAGAAGAATCTGACTGAGCCAGCAGGGGGGCATTGGGGTCCAGCAGGGGGGCATCGGGGTCCACAAATGCTGCTTTGAGTTGGTGTAACAAAACAGTTTGGAGAGAGTCTTTGACGATGATATCGAAAGTTGTAGCGAGCTGCTGGAGGAATTTAAAGAGGCTGAGATAAGGTGGTTGTAGTGGTTGTCGGACCGAATCATCTCTCAGCATCACATGGGAGAAGTGTTGAGAGCAGTTGGCACGTAAGTGTCCGGTGGGGAGTGGCTGATAGGTGGGTGCAGGCGCGCATGTTTGAAATGAGTGTGCATGCGATTTATGAAATCCGGGCAGGGGGGGAAATCTTTGGGTACCTGAGGCTGAATGAGTTCACCTGGTAGGACGGAGTTCTCCCCGAAAGCGAATTCTGAGATAGTTCCCTATAAGTCAGGCTTGAAAGCTGAGCGGAGGCCCAGGAGCACCCATGGAAGGGCTTCGGACCAGAGGTAGTCGTGGCCCTGAGGGCTGTTTTCAGTGAGTGGTGCCACCGTTCTACCAACCCATTGCTTTGTTGGTGGTAGCCTGCGGTATGAATTTTCTTTATGCCAGTAGATGTTACATAAAATGGTGAAGAGGGTCGACTCAAACTGCCGAACCTGATTGGTGGTGGTGGTGGTGGTCGGACAACCGAAACTAGTAATCAATGCGAATATGAAACCCTTGGCCACGGTCTCGACCGTGATTTTATGTAAACGAACTGCCTCTACTCAGAAGGACATGCAGTCGATTGTGGATAGAATGTATCTGTGGCCCCCCATCGGTGGAAGAGGACCAATAAGATCGATAAGTACATGGCGAAATCGTCCTGGGGGAATGTCGAACCTGCCCATTGGTGGGGTGACAGCCAATTTTGTTGTGTTGACAGGGGACGCAGCTATGTGCCCAGGTCTGACAGTCCCATTTTATATTTTTCCAAACGAAACGCTTGGAGACGAGCCATGTAGTGGCGTGGACACCAGGGTGAGCGAAGTTATGCAGCGCATCGAAGGCCTGCCGGCACAAGGGGGGGCGGGAGCGACAGACATAAGGTACCGGTAGAAGAGTAGCATCACACCTCATCCACAACACCAGGGAATTTAGCTTTGGTAAACACAAGGGATGTTTGAGAGTCCACAAGGAGAGCTTGAGATTCCTCGTCGGAGGCTTGTAGGGTGGCCAGGTTGGATAAGTCTATGATGCGTGAAATAGTATTGATCCACGAGAAAAAATCTAGGATGATGTTGTCCATGCCTTTGATGTAGCAAACGTCGGTTGTGAATTGGGAGACTAGATCAAAGTGGTGGAAATGCCGAGGGGGTGGGTCCTTGGGGGGGTTGCAGAATGCATCTGCGAGTGTTTGTGATCATTGAGGATGATGAACGAGCGACCCTCCACGTGAGGCAGAAGTGTTTGACAGCCTGGTAGACCACAAGGATTTCTCTATTGAAAGCGGAGTATTTCTTCTGAGCTGTTGATAGTTTTTTAGAGAAGAAATGAAGAGGGGAAACTGTGTCTGCCTTGCGTTGCTGTGGTACCACTCCCGCCGCGGTGTCAATGGCGTCCGCAGTTATGAACAACCTGGCCGAGGGGTCGAGGTGGACAAGTGTCAGTGCATGAGCTAAAGAAGTCTTTAGTGCATTGAAGGCCTCCAGAATAGGTGCAGTCCAGCGAACGGGTTTGAGTCCTGAATTCTGTTTACCCGACAGTGAGTCTGTCAGTGGGGCCTGCACGGAGGCAAAAGACGTTTGTAATTTATTGTGCCCAGGAAATATCAGAGTTCTTTGCAAGTACCAGGGGACAGCACTGACATGATGGCCTGCACACGAGATTTGGGAGGCTGCATTCCATCGGTGGAGACAGTGTAACCAAGAAAGTGACAGAAGGCTGGTGCAATTGGAATTTGTCTTTGTTGACCTCTATGCCATTGGATTTTGAGGTCTGGAGGACCACAGATAAATGATTTTTATGTTCCTCAGCCGACTTGCTGAAAATGAGTATTTCCTCCAGATATGCAAAGCAAAAACTTGAACTGTCATAAGATGGAGTCAACGAATCACTGCCACGTTTGCGCTGCATTTTTCAGGCCGAATGGCATGAAGTTGTAATGGAACAAACCAAGCGGCATGGTAATAGCTGTTTTAGGGATGTCTTCCGGTGCTATGGGAATCTGGTGGTAGGCACGTTTACAGTCAATAACACTGAAGATTGCAGCGCCCGATAACATATGAGTGAAATCATGTATGTTAGGCACGGGGTAATATCCATGAGGGTACGAGCATTTAGACATCTGTAATCACTGCACATTCGGAAAGAACCATTGTGTTTGAGGGTGAGGTCAATCGGTGAAGACAAGTTGCTGTCTGGCGGTTGCAGGATACCTGCCGCCAAAAGTTGGTTAATTTGCTGCCTGGCCGCATGGAACTTAATAGGGTTGAGGCGTCTAACCTTGTGCCTAATAGGAGGGCCAGCGGCGGTAACTATCTTGTGCGTCGTTCCGTCAGTGATGGAAGAAACTGAGAACTGCACACGAGACTGATCATTGCCCTGACGTGAAGTTTTTGGACAAGTAGGGCACGATGAGGTGAAGCCGTTAGCGCAAGTGGGAAAGGGCAACCCGAAAGTCACATGCCTAGTACGTGAGCGTGGCTTGTGTGGAGAGGGCGGCTGCACATGCAACAAGGAGCAGGTCAGAACGCGCGGTGAGTGTCTGCTGTCAACCTTGCACTTGATAACCGGTGCGGGCGAGAGTGGCGTTGGCATCGCGCATGGAACAGTGATGGCTGCCAAGTCACGTAACTGGCGCGTGAGAGAGGGGGAATGTTTATCAACACGCAGAGCGGCTGCTTGAGCAGTGTGCATGGTTGCGTTGTGCGCACGACTGTCATTAGAAGCACTGTTTGAAACACAGGGCACTGAACGTGGCGAGGGCATCGGTGGTGCTGAGTCTACCGGAAGCGAATCGTCACACACAATTAATGTGTTTGGACGAACCTGATGAGTGTCTGAGCTGGTGTAGGCATTAGAAGCTCGATTAGGTGGCAGAACTGTGGACTGTAGTTTTAGCAGCGAGTTACGAGCCGTGACAAGCTCGTTGTAGGTGTGTGCGATGTGTTTTTCAGCTCAGCGTTGTCCCAGCTGTTCCACTGAGTTGTATTCTAACAGTAGATTAGTTACACAGGTCGCAATGTCACCCACAAGGGCAGAACACTCGCGTACTAACTCACATGTCACGAGAGAAGCAGAGTGGAGAACATAAGTGCAGGAGCACAGTATCTGAGTGTTAGTGGACTGGTGTTGCACTGAACCCTGAAATTCATTCAGAGAGAGTTTGTAATGGGACAAAATATCCATACAGAGAATTGATTCATCAATGTTGGCAATGTAGAAAGTCCACTGAAAACACACAGAATGAGATAGGTGCACCGTAACTTTGACAGAGCCTGAGGTTTGTAATGTTGATGCGTTGACAGCTCGTAGAAGTGACCTCTTCAGTGAAAAGACGGGGAGAGCCATCGATGTAGGTATGATAGACACGTCAGCACCAGTGTCAACTAGGAAACTGAGCCGTGACAAAATGTCAGTCACGTACAAACGACTGCTCAGCAAGGTAGACGAGTGGATGGAGTGCAATGTATGAGGACGCCCGTGGGGTTCCCCACAAGGCTCAGTGTCTTTTAGATCCTGTGGTCGGTGTTTGCAAGGTAACCGGCACTTCTTAGCGTCCTCGCTGAAAACCTTCTGGTACAAGCAGTACGGATGAGCCGGATGTTGTGGTGGTGGTGGTGACTGCGGAAATGGAGGAGGCTTGTCCTCGTCAATTTGTTCTGGCATGTATACCGGTACATATGGCGTGTGGGTGATCCTGGAGTGCTCGGATGGTGGAGAGAGTGAGCGGATGCTGCCAGGTGATGTAGAAGGTGTGGAGGTAGAGCGAGCCCTGCCCTGCCAGCAGAAGGCCGGTAGGCAGGAGCAGTTGTGCCAACTAGCCGTGAGTGGTGAGCTGGCTGGCAATGAACACAGTTGGTCTACGATGTGGAGATGAGAGCCAATTGGCTCGAAGGAGTGTGTTGGAAAGCAAGTGGATCTGTAGGTCAGTAGGCAGCTTGGCAGACCACACCACCCACAAGGTGATGCCTGGCATGGTATGCTCACTCACAAGTAACCAAAGGTGGTGCCAGAGTTGTGATGGGGTTCGGTCCCCCAGGTGTTCCTCGTACAAGATCTTGATGATTAATTCTTGTGGTGAGAAGGCGAGTCGTTCAATGATCGTCTTCTTCACAAACTCATATTTCAGTGGAGGCAGTGGCAAGAGGAGTAGATCACAAGTTAAGTCTGAATGATTACGAAGGTGCGTGACGAGACACAGGAATTTAGAGTTGTCATTTGACACACGATGAAACTCGAAAAGATGATCAACAAGTCCAAATCATGACACTGGGTTGTCCTCGTATAAGGGTGGCAGCTTCGGCAGACGACTTGGAGGTGGGGACGAAGGCGGCTTTGGTTTCTCTTGGAAAACCATCAGGTCCATGATGGGAGAGGCTACACAGCAGGCTGGCATGGTAGGCACAGGTATGTTACTGGCAAAAATGTCTGTAGCAACTGTGGACATTGTCCTTGACGTGTCACGAAAACACCACGTGGTTGACACGGTCGGTACCGTGGGAACGGGCAGTTGCACGGTAGGCATTGAGGTTCCTTAAACTGGGTTGTAGGCTACAGCCACTGATTTGGATTGAGCCACCTCAGAAATAACACGGAAGGCTGGTGTGGCAGACATAGGCGGTGCTGTGGGAGAGGCGAGCAGCTGAGCGGCCGGAACCGGGGGCCCCTGCGAATGTGGAGGGGTGGCAGGAGGGAGTATGACAAAAGTTTGAGTTCTCCGCACATGCTGAAGACATGCCCCATGAGGTCAGACTATAAATGACCGGTGGAACCAGCAGAAAGTCACTTCGGTGTGGTAAGATGCCATTGGAAGGCAAAACACCGAATGATGCACTCGAACCAACGTGGTCAAAAACTTGAGCAATCGGTCTGGGGGGTGAGAATGGAGAATTGTGCCCATTAAAATGTCCTATATTAGTTTGCAAATGAGGCAAAACCAGACCAGGTTACCGTTGATAGTGTCCGGGTGTGTTTTGCGGTAATGGCAGCACTGCACACGGCACTACAATATCTGTCGTTGCGCCCCGTTGAGAGTCAAAGTACGTGTGCGAATGTAGATCGCTTTGAGCACCATACAATCGATCAGTAGGTACACAGTTCTGAATATTGTTCACTTCAAACTTCACATGTTGGCGAGCACAGTCCAGCGACACGAAACCCGAGTCCATTGTTTGTGTTAGCAATGTAGCACTCGACCATTGTAGAGTGACAAAGTTTGAGGTTAATGTGGCTGGAGATCACGAATTGCTGTGAATTAATGTAGAAATGGTCATTGGTGAAGGAACGAAAAGGTCCGGCGATCATTGTGGAGCTTCCAAATCTTCGAACAAAGAGTTGGGTGAGGCAGCCATGGTGGCATGCATATAACCTGTTGATGCTACAACACTCGGCGCGGTAGTTGCGGAAGACGTGCAAACTTCAGGGTCACCAGTATGGAAATGGGATGCGTGTACAGGTATACTGAACAAAGTGTCCCACAAATATCTGCACATAAATATATATTTCCACAGCAGTCATACACATGTACACAGCAAGAGACATAAATGCAGAGTGCTAGAATAACATGGCGGCTTGACTGTCCGATCTCAGTCAGAGATCATGTTGTTCATGGTCGATATGACCTATTGACACCACAGACCCATTGCAATACTGTGACAACTGGAATTTTCCAATATTTAAATGAAAGCCACCTAAATGAAAACATCAGTAGTACACATCTCATGAAGTTCAACAACAACAGACTCAATGAAAATAAACTGTACTTTGATAGTGAAATGGAAAAAAAATTTGTGTAAATTCCTTGGTTTAACCATTCAAAGCAGTCTGAAATGGGATGTGGATGATAGCTCTTTAGCATATAATTTATCTAAGCATATATTTGCAGTTAATGATAGCAAGTTTTCCAAAAATACTGTAGTTCTAAAGACAGCACACCACACTTTATTTTCCTCACACCTGAACTGTGGAATAGAAATTTGGGGGCAACAACCAAAGCAAATCTCTATAAGCTAGGAATTCTTCGAAAAAGTGCTATATGAATCTGTGGAGCTAAATACAAGGAATAATGCTGTGGGCTGTTTCCAGAACCTTGTACCAAGCAAGGTGATGGAGTTGTTAACGCACTGGACTTGTACTCTGGAGCGTGATGGTTCAAATCCATGTTCACCCATGCAGAGTTATATTTTCCATGATTTCCCTAAATCTCTCAAGGCAAATGCTGGGATGGTCCCTTTGAAAGGACATGGCATGGTATGTAGGCAGAATGGCACCAGGAAGATTATGCAGTGATACAATGATCCACAGTTAGTTGAAATGAAATGGTTCCTCATGCAGGAAATGTGAAAAATATGTAGTCAAAGGAATTCAGTGCATCAAGTTCAATTTTTGGTTATATTTTAAGTATGCAAAAATGTGTCTGAAATTTATAAATGACAATATTCAGTGGACATGCCTCAACTGTATAAGTGGCATAATATGCGATTAACATGCACGTTAAGTTCTAAAGGTGAAATTATTTGTGTTCTTCAAGGTAACACTGATGCTCTGAAAAAAGAAGTGATGCTGATAAAGCAGGAAAATATTGCATCAGAATGTGAAAACTTATTTGTGAAAAAACTCTGATGGTAAATAGATGTACATCAGCAAATGCGTAGAGTGATATAATTGATCAATCACAAAACAACCCAGTTACCATTACGGAAGAAAAAGAAACTGAAGATATGGAAGAACTAAACAAATATAAGTGGACCAGTATAACGTACACGAAAGACAAAAAGAAGCATCACAGTAAGACAGAAAATCAATTTTTTATCATAGATTACTCATTGTTAAAAAACATGTCACCAAAATCGACATTTGATGTCTGACCAGGCATCAGGATGCATCAGTTGCATGAACATTTAAACAACATCTTAAATTCAAGAGGAAGTGTAACAGATAAGCATAACAGGAACCCAAAAGTTGTTTTTATCCAAGAGCAAATAAATTCCCTTCAAAGCAACAGTGAAGAAGAAATTGTAAAATAGACAAGGAACCTTATCCAAATGTCCAGAAGCCTCTACATAAGTCCCAGAATAATAATCAGTGGCACTGTGTAAAGGATATTGGTGAGTGATAACTACGTGCAGTGAATAAATGGCAATATTAAAGAACAATGCAATAAACTAGGAGTCATTTTCATTGATCCCAATAAATATCTAAGTGCAAAGTGTCTTTCCAAAGATGGTCAACATCTTAATAGGTTAGGCTTAAAAAATTAAGCAATATGTCCACTGATCTCGCCAAGCTATAGAAAATAAGGGCTGGTAAGCAGTGATGGGGTGAAAAAACTTCTGTAGAAATAAGAAAGACAGAACCAAACGATTATCTGGCAATAAATGTGCTGCAGCGTATAAGTAATAGTCAAAGTAGAAATGTTATGTACTGGAACATAATTGGTTTAAACACTGACACTTCAAACAAACTCCAAAATAGACAAATTGGAAATCATTCTGTCAGAATGTGCAAATATTAGAGCTGTTTGTTTAAATGAGCATTGTTTTACTGAGAACACAATTAAAATTTTAAACAAAATTGGGAATTTCGGGTTGGGAAGCAGCTTTTGCAGAGAAAACAAGTTAGGTGGAGGTTGGTGTATGTTTCTGCATAGTGATAAAAATTATGAAACCAGAAATTGTTTTAATTATTTAAATGAATAATGTCTGTTTTACAGCTGTTGTGTAGAAATAGTGGACTTACCAGTAAATGTTATAGTAGTTTCAATATACAGAATCCCAGGGAGGTTAACAACAGAATTGTTGTTATCTAAGTTTATGCTAGAAGACCTCTGTAGAGAAAAAAAAAATCTAATAGCTGCTGATATCAATCACATGTGATAGTACTTATACTTCAAGATTCACTGACTTGGTAAAGAAATATTCATTCAAATTGATTTTCTTTGAAACTACCAAGGAATAAAGATGTGTGTAAATTTTATCTACATTTAGGTATTTCATATAATTATGCATTGTTCATTGAGCTGCCACAGGCAGAAATGTGAAAACCTTTAGCAAAGAAAACTCATTAATATTTAGTAATAAGCTAAAAGAGAAAAAATAGTCTTCTGATAATTGTAAGTCAAGTGAAGAAAAATTTTAAAAAATCCTAAATAGTTTTCTTGGTGTCTTTATGAAACATTTTCACCTAGACTCTGCAGCAGCAAAGTTACAAATAGATTACAGTGGATCCCTCAAAGAATAAAAATTCCAGTGAAAGGAAAAGGCAACTTTGCAGAGAATTAAAATATAATAAAGACGCTGATTTCATTCAACATGTTATATCCTGTAAATTATATTTAAAAGAATTGTTAAGGCAGCAAAACAATTGGCAAATAAGTGGCAAATTTTAAACCATAAAAATAAGACAAAGGTAGTGTGGCCAGTCATTCCATCTGAGTTAAGGCGTTAAAGCCTGTAACCAAGAAATTTCAAAAATTAATATTGAAGGAAACATTATTGTAAGTCTGACTCAAATATGAGTGTGCTTTAATGAATTCTTTATAAATGTAGCAAAGTCTGCTGTAAATGTAACAGATTATCACAACAAAGTAAATCCTTTTGGCCAAACACCTTACAAAAGTTTCTATGAAGGTTGTAGAAAATGAAATCCTAGCATTAAAAAACAAAAACTCTGCACATTGGGATGGCATACCCACCAAAGTTAATAAAGCAACACAACACAATGGAAAAATACCACAAATGCCGTGAACAGTTTCATTGAGAAAATAAGTACATCATTAGACAAGAGCAATAATGTGGCACCATTATTTTCTGTAAAACATGCACTGCTTATTTACAAACTTGAAAAGTACAGAATTAGAGGCAGTGGCTCAAATCCCACTTATCAAATAGAAATCAAAGAGTTAGCATCTATTTAAATGTGACTGAAAAAAAATCTCAGTGACTTCCACAAGACTCCATAATAGGCCCAGTCCTATTTCTCTTCTATGTAACTGGCGTACAATTATATATTAGCTCCCCATCAGTTCTGTTCGAAAATGATAGTTCTGCCTTAGTTGAAAATCAGGACTTGGAAAAAAATTCCTAAGTCTGTGATTGGTATCCTCAGTACCTTGCATGATGCAATTCAAAACCAGACACTCAAACTGTGAGCAATTAAGACTATTTACAACAACCAAGATATAGAAGAAGTTGCCTCAGTCAAATCCTTAGGATTAACTCTGGTTAAAAATTTGAGCTAGCAGGCACAAGTTGTGTACCTAGCAAACAACTTGAGTAGCTTTGCACTTGCAGTGCAAATATTATCTACTGCAACTGACATGGACACATGAAAATTAGTATATAAATCTACTTTGAATCCATTATTACGTAAGGTGGTGTTTCTTGAGGGTATCTCAATAAATATAGTGCAGATTTTAAAAGTACTAAAAAAAAAAATTCAAAAATATGTGCACTGTAAATCATAAAGAACCATGTCACCCATTATTTAGCAAAATTAAAAACATTATTGCAGAACAAAATCAGTCTCAAGTTTTTCTTCTGAAACACTTTTAAACCAGTTGCTGTAACAGCCCGCCACAATGAAATGGGAAAAATTTTTAAAAACATGAATTCTGCCATCCTTTTTTGTTCATTCACATGATACAAGAAACAAAGAAAATTTTATGTTTACCACCAACGGCCTCAAACTGTATGCCCAGGGGCAACAATACATTGGGATGAAAATTTATAATAAATTAAAAGAGAACAAGTTAATGCAGATGAATTTAAATCCACTTAAAGAAAGCTATATCAGGCACTGAAATGTTATTACTCAGTGGATGAATTCAAGCAGGTCACTGGAAATTTGAGAGGGATAAATTGTTTTACATATCCCAAAAAATATCATTATAGTGTTATGCATTATGTAACTTATATTCACCTAATGTGTAAAAGTGCTTTTGTAGAAGGAATTTCTTAAGCTGATATATAAGCTTCCCTGTGGTGATAGTCATAAGTATAGGGGGCATTTATTTTAGTCCTATTATTTATTAGTATAAAAACCATTATAATTTTTAACATGTCTCCTGTACACAAACCAAATGGATTGCAAATGTACGTCACGAGATGAATAAAATCAAAATTCCACACAATGTCACAAAGAAAAATTTTACTTTAGCAGCCACATAATAGTATTCTACAAAAAAGGTTCACAACATGCAGGATTAAAATCAGCCAATAAACTGCCCCCTATACTTATGACTATCACCACAGGGAAGCTTATATATCAGCTTAAGAAATTCCTTCTACAAAAGCACTTTTACACATTAGGTGAATATAAGTTACATGCACAATGAGAAGTGTTTTAAAAACATATGTAAATAACCGCAAAATGTTTATGAGTAATCTTACCAGATATTAATCAATTACATATTCAGCAGAATTTGTTGTGTATCAGGAACTGATGTTTTGTACATATGGAGTGAATCATTTGGTCGTGAATAAAATATTTTTACTGTTGTTATCATCACCATCAACATCTTGTGTGACAGCAAAAGTGCATTAGTTCATATCAAAATATATTTACATTCATTTGTATATGGACTTTTGTTTCATAGTCTACGTTCTAGAGTACTATCTTTTGGCACAGTCTAAACTGAATTTTTGAGATCAAAATATTGTTTAACTCATTTTATCCTTTTACTCCCGTTTTGCTTCTTAATATAAATACTTACCTGTTCAATTTCAGTTTTTTGGAAATCAGTATATGGCAGCCCATTATTTATGTTCTTCTCACTTTGGAGCTTCTGGATCTCAGCTAGTAAATAAGAACAGAAAGTCTTTATTAGGCAAATAAATAATGCTAAATCCAAGCAAGAAATCACAACATTAATTCATTCTCTGTGTTTTGTGGATCTCAACATGGAGAAGAGGTTTCAAGGATGTGAAACAAGTCAATATACATATGAACAAAGTGAAGAAGCTGTTACAAACCATTGATAACTAGCATTAGACTGTTATAAACTAATTTTCCTTTGTTGGGAAATCCAAGATGAGGTATAATATGTTACAGAAGTTAAATCACTACTTAGCAAATAGAAGAAGCAAAGAGAGAAAAATAAATAAAACAACATCATTTTTGCACAAAGCCATCCTTCAGAGCTAAACAAACACACACACTTAACTACTGGGATTTCCAAATCATGCCAGCTGATAGGGTTAAAAAGTGATCTTGACTTGGAGGGGTAATGGGAAGATGATACAAGCATAGAATGGGTATAGTAAGCCTTGGCCAAGTGGTGTGTCAAGTGTGTGATTTAAACACATGCATTGAAGTAACAACTGTCTGTTTATTCACAATTAACTCAGTACAGTTTTGGAGGACAAAGTTCTGCACATGAGTACAACTGAAATGGCCTTCTGTAATGATGCATAGCAGATGCCATTATGACGAAGCCCACGATCGTCAGTAGTGGTGATGAGCTATGGAAGCTGGGCCTTCTGGAGTGGCTGATACATGGACAGTGGCTGTGATTCTAGTGAAAGTTCACGATGACACTGTCTGAAGGGTAGCAGCCACAGAAACTGGCAATTTGGGGACTGAGTGGTAACCTAACTACCCATCACCAGAGGAATACAGGCATGGTGTCACGCAGAGGTGAAGAGGTGATTGTGACTACAGTACTAATGTTGTGATAAAAGGGAAAATGTTTTAGCATTTACTGTATTGAAGATCATTCAAGTAATGATTTAAAGCTCTATTCTGAAAAAATATACCATCTGTAACTAAAACTGTGTTGCAGACTTTATAATTTACAACAGGTTATGAACACAGAACAATGTGAAAAGAACAAAATACAGCTTTCTTGGCATAAAAATTGATTCAATCAATGTGTGCTGGCACAAGATTATGGAGATTATAGCATGAATATAGATAAATCTGGAGGGCCTGATGATTGGGCAAAATGGAAATGGCACGTCTATGGCGCTCTGTTCAGAGGAACTCGAAGACATTGTTATCTGATGTGCGAACCTGTTGTGTTGCCTCAGGATCCTACTACTGAACAGAAGGCAGCATATGCAGAATGGCAAAAGAATAACTTGAAAGTAGCAAGTCTAATAGCAAGTGTGCTAAGCAAACCAGTTGCTGAACTTATGTTGATGTGGAAAAATGATAAAGAAATATGGGTAAACTATGTGCCCAATTTGAATGTAGCAGCATACAACTTTTGAACTTGTTAACTGAAAACTTTTTTCGGGTCAAACACAACAAAGCAGAAGATATTAGCACACATGTGGCTAACCTGAGAAGTTATTTGCAGGTCTAAATGATGACTTAATGAAACGCGAAGAAAACATGTCATCTAGAAGAATATTAAATGGGTGAATACCAGTGGAAAGTCAGAGTTTGGACTTACAAATTGAAAAACTTTGTACCACTGAATTGTGTGAACAAAATGCAATGGACATTACTGCATTTATCATTTCTAACAAACAGAAGAAATGTCTAAAGAGCAAATAAAACAAAAATTTCTGTGCAATAAATGTAAACAACTAAGTCATTGGGCAACAGAGTGTCCACTGGACATACTGACTACAATAGCATACTGCAAGAAGAGAATGGATTCATCTAGTAGAAATTGTACTGACTTAAATAAATGGTATTGTGATAGCAGTGCTTTGAAGCATATCACTCTGACTAAACAATACTTCGTTTTGTACAGTGAATTTGATATTCCTGGATGGTTTCATTAGGAAAACAAGTTGCTAATATGCATGCTCTTGGTCAAGGAATAGTCTGCAACAAAATAAGATGAAATAATAGATGGTACAGTGCTAGAATGGAAAATGTTTTACATGTCCCCCATGAAAATGCTCATTTGTTCTCAGCCAGAGCAGCTGCATGTGACAGGAAAAGTGTTAGGACTGGGGAAAAGCCAGCAGCAACATCGTCATGACAGGCTAAGTGGAAAATGGTCTGTATGTGTTGAATAAGCATGCTGTTAGGCCACAAAAAGGTAATCAAGTGAACTTAGTGGCATCTTCTGAAACATTACAAATGCACCATGAAAGATTCAGTCACCAGAATAAACAAGAAGTCAAGAAAATCTTCAAGAAACTTAACATCAGTGTAGAAGGCTGTAAGGATGAACTTTGTGATGGTTGTCCATTAGGAAAGATGCAATGACTACCATTAAGACAATGAGCAAATCACTCCACAGTTACTGGAAAATTAATCCATGCATGTGTCAATGGACCAATGAGTACAGAGTAATTTAGAGGTGCTGGATATTGTGTACGTTTTGCAGGTGATTTAAGTAAATTTCGTTGAACTTTCTTTTTGAAGCACAAAAATGAAGTGTATGAAGTGCTTAAACAATTTTTTTAATGAAGCTCCATCCAAAGGTCATGCTGTTAAACTGGGGGACTGATGACCTTCGCTGTTTAGTCCCCCTTAAACATCCCAACAACCACCACCACCATGCTGTTAAACAGTTCAGATGTGAGATGGAGTAAGGAATTTAATAACAACAGAGGTAAGAAATTGCTCATAGATAAGGGAAGAGACTTACTGATTCCTGCACCCTATACTCCTAAACAAAATGATTTGGCCGAACGTGAAAAGAGAACAACTGTTGAAGCTGCAAGTTCAATGCTGAATGTGAGCAAACTATCAGGACGATTGTGGCCAGAAGATTGCAATACAGCAGTTTATATTTTAAATTGTATTGGAAGGTATCCAGTTGCAGACTAATTTCCTTATGAGGTGTGGTACAATTGACTAGTAGATAAACTTCAACACCTCAGAATTTTTTGTACAGGTTTCTAGGTTCACGTAAACCAACATTTTCATTCAAATTTTGATGATAAAACTGCTTTAGGTCAACGTGTTGGGTATGTTAATGACAAAGATGGATTTAGGGTCTGGATGCCTTCAAAAAAGAAAGTGGTCTTGAGTCATGATGTAAAATTTTTAATTTAAGTACCATATCAAATTTGATATTCCTTGGCATTCTGCTACCATAGGAAGTCAAAGTGAAGAAAAATTTAATGCACTTGATTCTGGAGGAAGTCAAGTATCAGACGACAATAATGTAGAATCAACAGAATTCCAGAAAGCCGAAACACCTGAAGAAAAATTTAATGCACTTGGTTCTGGAAGAAGTCAAGTATCAGATGACAATAATATAGAATCAACAGAATTCCAGAAAGCCAAAGCACCTTAATTTTCTGGTGAAGGTAAATTGGAGAGTAGAAAACAACAAAGAAAACCAGCTTCTATAGAAAGTGGCAAGTTCTTTCTTGATGCTAACAAAAGTTAGTGTTGTGGACATAAAGATCCAAACTGTTTTACTGAAATATTGCAGTCAAATGAAAAGGAAAAACGAATGCAGGCTATTAATGAAGAAATGGAAGCACCAAAGAGAAACAAAATATGGGTATTAGTTGGACATCTCACGAATACCAAACTATTGCCATATCACTGGGTTCTACATAAAAGAGTACAACAGCTGATGGAAGCACTCATTTCAAAGCCCAATTAGTTGCTAAAGGGTATATTCAGCAAGAAGGAATTGATTATGAAGATGTATTTAGTCCTGTTGCACAGTATGACACAATTCAAGTTTTGCTAGTGGTAGTTGCTTCAATGAATATGGTGTTGATACAATTTGATTTGAAGACAGCCTTTTTGAATGGAATACTTCAAGATGAAGCGTATTTGGAACAACCGAAAGGCTTCAAAAATATACACATCAAGTGTGTCTCTTGAAACGGAGTCTCTATGGACTCAGACAAGCACCATGCTGCTGGAACAAACATTTTATGGGAGTCATGAATAAAGCAGGTTTTAAAAACAGTGCTGCAGATCCTTGTTTGCTTTATCGTAAATGAAACAGAAATACAGTTTATGTAGCAATTTATGTTGATAAGGATCTAATTGTAGGCAATGAGAAAAATGAAATTACAGCTTTTCTGTATACTTTACAACGTGAATTTGATATAACAATGGTGACCTTTGACAATTTTCTCAGCATAAAAATAAAGCAAAATGAAGATTGAGTGATTACACTAAGTCAAGAAAAATACATGAAACAAATGTTGCAAATATTTTGAATGCCAGAATCCAACATGACTTCAACTCCCACTGGATATGAAGAAAATGATCAAAATGAATCAGTTTTGTCCTTTGTCCCCTATCGCGAGGCAACTGGATATCTTATGCATTTCTCAATAGCATCTCATCCAGATGTAACTTATGCAGTGAATAAAGTTGCTTGAGCTATGTAAAAACCAACCACTGAGGGCTGGAATCAAGTGAAAGGCAAATTCCAGTGTCTGAAAGGCACATTTAATTATGGCACTATCTATGATAGGGAAGAAAATTTGTGAATTTGCAGTGATGCTGATTTCACTGGCAACAAGCAGACAAGATGTTGAACAATCAGCATTGTAGCAAAGTACCCTGGTGGGGTAATATCATGGACAAGTCAGCTGCAGAAGGTTGTGGCTACATCTACAACTGAAGCAGAAATTATTTCAGCAAGTGAAGGAGCCAAAGAATTAATTTGGTTATTTCATTTATTAAATGAATTGGTTGAAATGCTGGGACAACCTCCAACACTTCATATTAACAACGCAAGTGCATTAAAATTAGCAAAAAACCGTGAATATCTTCATCAATCAAAACATATTGAGGTCTGACACTTTTATGCTCATGAACGATTCCTGAATGGTGAAATTATGTAGGAACATTTGATGGAAAGACTCAGTTGGCTGATCTCCTGACAAAGCCAATTGAGCAAGTTCACTTTAATTTGCTGTGTGCAGAGACTGGTGTGCACGAAGTCAAGTAGTAACTCGTTGGTTGTTTATTTGACTGATTTTTTATTTTCCTTTTTGAAGAAGTGTTGTGATAAAAGGAAAAATGTTTTAGCATTCACTGTAAAGTATTCTTCCTTGATATTTTCCAAAATATTCTTGTTTCTATATAATGTCTTTGAAGTTCATTCAAGTTATGAAGCAAAGTGAAAAAAAATATATATATATATCGTTCACAACTAAAACTGTGTTGTTCAGATTTTATAATTTATAACAACTGTGACCTGCAGGCCATGTATTGGCACAGCTTGTGCCCCCAGATACTGTGGGGCTGCAGGAGGCTTGGCACTAAATAACTCAGCTACTTTTCTGTTGACGACAACTTGCAGGGCTATAAGTTGCCCATGAACCATATCCATGAGTGTGGTGTCTGGATATGTAAGAACTCAGGCATGTACATGCTACACCCCTCACCCCTTGCGTGAGATGGTGTAACTATCAGAGAGAAGTGCAGTATCCAGGGGAGGAGGCACCAGGCAGTCATGAGAGTAAACTGGAACAAGACAACAAGAAAATCAGTCAGTCTACACAACATTGGATCCCAATTAAAGTAGCATGCAGTGTCCACACAGGGGAATAACGTGGCAGTGAAGAGTCGAGGAAGGCACAACCCAGGGCCAGAAGAACACACTACGGGATTGGAGGTGCCAGCAGGAATGGATGGTTGGGCGCACAGCTACGGAGGAGGTGGTGGTGGATTAGGAGGTGATAACTGCTGGAAACTGTGTCGCTAGGATCAGCATCGACAGAACCGGCAATTAGTGAACCGGCCACAAGAGGCAAGAGGGTGAGCAAGTGAGCAAGCATCAGCATCAACAGGGCTGGCAAATACTGGGGCGCCAGCTGCAACAGGCTACAAGAGGATTAGCCACAACAGGGCCAGTGATGAAAGGATTGGTCTCTGATGGCGTCATGAGCAAGAGATGGGACAGTATCATAGGAGTGTCTGGTGTAGAGTACTGTGAACCAGTATGGAGTGCCACACAGCATGAGAATGTAGCAACAAGCATGACGAGACATGGTCTAGGTTGCCACACACAGAAACTTCTGGATGTCCTGTCTAAATGCTGCAGAAAAAACTGGGGAGACTGAGTGAGCCGAATAAAGCACTGCAGGAGGCCCTGAGGTGCCTGATCCCTGAACTGATGGGCAAGAGACAACGGGAGCTCCAGTGATTGAGAACACACTGCCAGGGAAACAGAAAAACACATGGAAGTCGCTGACCAAGAACAGTATGTAAGATAATGCACATTGAAACAATTCATGAAAGGACCATTTGATTATGCAGCAAAGAGAGTATTAAACTTCCTGGCAGATTAAAACTGTGTGCCCGACCGAGACTCGAACTCGGGACCTTTGCCTTTCGCGGGCAAGTGCTCTATCAACTGAGCTACCGAAGCACGACTTACACCCGGTACTCACAGCTTTACTTCTGCCAGTACCTCATCTCCTACCTTCCAAACTTTACAGAAGCTCTCCTGCGAACCTTGCAGAACTAGCACTCCTGAAAGAAAGGATATTGCGGAGACATGGCTTAGCCACTGCCTGGGAGATGTTTCCAGAATGAGATTTTCACTCTGCAGTGGAGTGTGCGCTGATATGAAACTTCCTGGCAGATTAAAACTGTGTGCCCGACCGAGACTCGAACTCGGGACCTTTGCCTTTCGCGGGCAAGTGCTCTACCAACTGAGCTACCGGAGCACGACTCACGCCCGGTACTCACAGCTTTACTTCTACCAGTACCTCGTCTCCTACCTTCCAAACTTTACAGAAGCTCTCCTGCGTTCGCAGGAAAGGCAAAGGTCCCGAGTTCGAGAGCTTCTGTAAAGTTTGGAAGGTAGGAGACGAGGTACTGGTAGAAGTAAAGCTGTGAGTACCGGGCGTGAGTCGTGCTTCGGTAGCTCAGTTGGTAGAGCACTTGCCCGCGAAAGGCAAAGGTCCCGAGTTCGAGTCTCGGTCGGGCACACAGTTTTAATCTGCCAGAAAGTTTCATATCAGCACACACTCCGCTGCAGAGTGAAAATCTCATTCTGGAAAAGAGAGTATTGTCAAGAAGCTGCATCTGCTGAGAAACACAAACATGAATTTGCAAAGGAATCCCTACCAGAATTGAGAGAGCAACTGAACACAGGTACAGAATCCAAGAATTCAACAGTCCCTGTCTGATACACAGACGACACACTCATTCTATAGGAAGGCATTAATAGTCCTGGTCTGGTACACAGCTGGACACACTTGTAGGCTTCGAATGTAGACTGGCACAATGCAAAGACATGAGTGTGCTACCCCATCACTATCACTAGTATTTAAACAAGAAAGATGTGGTTGAAAAAACGTACAAACAATTGAGAACAAAATGAGGATCCAGCAAAATAAATGAAGACACATCAAGAAATGCTGAAACACGTGTGAAGATGTGGCATCACCAATCTTGTCCTGTCTGGGCACTGCCATCCACAGGAAGGAAGCCAGTCATGACTGCATTGCCCAGGCCGAATGTGACGTGCCATGGTGGCATCAGACTCAATATGGTGAAGGAGAGGCGGCTGGGTGATGGGCGAGACCAGGAATTGGTACAGCAGCTAGCAAACCATGAATACACACTGGAGTGAGTGAATCATTAGCAGCACTACACTGAGAATCCACATAAACTGAATCCACACGAACTACAAGTGTCACTTGTATCAAGAAAACCATTATCTTTGTCTCCAACTGTAGTATATAGGGGATGAAGAATGAGCACTCTACACGAAACCATCATCCTCATCACCAGCTACAGTATAGTAACCATGGCTGAGTGGTGTACCTAGGTAGTGATTGTTTTGCATGCATTGGAGTAACATTGTTTGTTTATTCATCATGAACCAACTCAGTACAGATTTGGTGGAAAAATGTGCATACAGGTACAACAGAAATGTCCTTGTGTAATGGCGAATAGTGGAGGCTACTATAATGAAGTCCAAAATCATCGGTAGTGGCAAAGAGCTGTGGAAGAAGGCCCTTCTGGAGAGGCTGATTGTAGGCCAGCAGCTGCAACACTGGTGATGGCATGAGATGGCACTGTATGACGGATACCAGCTGCAGCAGGAGTTGTGCTCCAAACCGCAGGCTCAACGGCAGCTGGTGGTTGGGCTGGACCTGGAGCTAACCTGTCTATTGAAGGTCTGAGCAGCCAGTGACCTAAGTACCCATTAGCGGTGGAATAAAGGTGCAGTGTCACGTGTACTTGTGACGCAAATGGGAATAGGTGCCAAAGACTGGAGCACTGTTTACCTCAATCTGCATGCCATGTATTGGTGCAGCTTGCACCCCTAGATGCTGTGGTAGCTGCAGGAGGCTTGGTAGTAAACATCTCAGCAACTCTTCTGCTAACAACAACTTGCAGGGGCTGTACATGGCCTGTGAAGCATATCCAAGAGTGTGGTGGCCGAATACTCAAGGGCCAGCCCTGCATATTCTCCAGTAGGTAGTGAATAGGAGAGAAAGCAGAGAGATGGTGATTGGTGGGAGATAGTGTCTGGGCAGGAACATACAGATGAGTGTTTATGGAAAATGAGAGAAAAAAGAGGAGTATAGGGAAATGGTGTTAATATGGTTTACTAAGAGACATACAGATACAAGTAAAGGTTTCATGGCTGAGATGCGTGGAGTGACAAGTAATAAAATATGAGGGTGAATGAGATACTAGTGTGGGGTCAGGCCAGTAAAACAGTTTTGGAACAGGAGGAAGGAGGAGGGAGGCAGAGAGAAGACCGATGGAGAAGGTCTATCAAAAATGGATGCCACAGACATTGAGGGAATAAGTGTTGAGGAGGAGAAGCCAAATGGCATAGGTAGTGAGACAGTCCCTTAAGATGTGCCATATGGTCACTGACTGGATGTCCCAGTTAACTTTTAGCCACAGGTTGGGAGTGGCCATTCAACTGGGAAAATACTTTGTTTATAGTTATACCTTTGCAGAGTGCTGTAAATGTTGCAGAAAAGTTTAGGAGGGGCTCTTTTAGCTGGACATCAGGTTTGTGTGGAGTGTTAGCTGTGCATAGAATGTTAGTGTATATAGGGACAGGCTAAATGACCTCTGTTTCTCGACAAGATTGAGAGATAAGAGTTGGTCTATCAAAGCATCAGGAATACCTTCACCATACCGAAACAGTGACTGTAGAGACTGCTTGTCAACTACAAATGAAGCAACCATGGGTGTTACACTTTGGTAGGAAATGACTGACAGCTGTTCAAAAACAACTATGTTAAACACTAAGAATCACCAGCAATACCTCCACTTCAACATCTCCCAACCAAAGAGTCCTCACATACAGCCTAGCCACCATGAATTAGATAGTTTCAGTAACAAGCAAACATCTTGCAGGCGTCTTCTAAACCTCATCCTGGTATACTCTAATGACCTACCTTAACCTACACCTAGCATTCCTTACACATCTGCTTAAAAATCACAACAGGCGTGCTCCCTCCACCACTCAGCACCATCCAGAATTTAGGGAAAACTATGCCACATTCTCTTTTCATGCCCTAAAAATGAGGAATGTCCTCCCCACAATCAAACTATTAAGTAGAAAAACATTATTCTGTCACTAACTCAATCTACACACTACCACTGTCAATCCTTGCGCCCCTCCTCCTCACACCTTCCAACACAATGAGTTAAATCCCTGTCGAAGACCCAGGTGTAAGATCAGTCCATGCAGCCATCCACCTCTCCTACTCCAAACAAGTCACTGACACTTCTTATTCTGTCAAAGGGCCATCCTGGAAGTAAGCACACCATACAACAATGGAAAGGAAACCTTGTTTGAAAAGAAGGCAACAGACTTCTAACTTCCATGCTGTTTCTGTCATAGAGCTGTTCCTGTAGCAAAGTTTGATGCATTGACAAACAATAAAAAATCATACACCAGACTTGATAAAATTAGTAGTGTAGCATACGCTAGATTTTTCTTACATTTTTCAAACTATTCTGTTGCTTCTGGAGGCCAGTTGATTTTCTTTTTGTAATTTTCCTTGCATTTCATATTGTTCTGTTGCTCCTGGAGTTCAGTTGATTTTCCTTTTGTCATTCATCTTACTTTCATTCAGACAGACATTTAAAAGAGCTTGTTGTAGATGTCAATGTCTGTTAAGAAATGCTTGCAATTGTTTCACAGTTTCCGAATTAGATGTCCTGATAACAGCTGTTATTCCTCAAAGTCTGGTTTGGTGCCTTCTAGCACAGTAATGTATTGCAAAAAAACATATTTTCTAAGTACGAGACATAGCTCTTCTCAGATTTATCCTCATGCAGTACTTATCAGGAAGTGTGGCTAGAAATGATTTTCTTCCAAATTAGATGCAATCAGTATGCCATCTACATAGGCAAAACAGAAAACTAAACCTTTAAGTATTTCGTTAATAAAACTCTGAAAAGTACAGAAGTGCTAGGTGTGTTCCTTAATCCAAATGACATAAAAGTAGATCCATATCTACATCTTCATACTTACTCTGCAATCACAGTATGGCATAGGGTAGTTAACACTGTACCACATGTGAGGGTTTCCTCCCCTTCAAACAGCATGAGTAGTGGGGGAAGAATGACCGCTAAAACACCTCTGTGCGTGCTGTAATAGATCTGGCCTTCTCTTCATGGTCCCCATGGGAGCAATACATATGGAGCTGAAGAACATGTCTAGAGCCTTCAATTAATACTTGTTCCTGAAACACTGTAAATAGGCTGTCACAGAATAATTGTTATCTATGTTCAAGTGCCTAGAAATTCAACCTCAGAAGTTAAGTCCCATAGTGCTCAGAGCCATTTGAACCATTTGAACCTAGCAATTCAGGTTTTTTTTCAGCATTTCTGTGACAGTCTCCCATGAATCAAACAAAACTATGACAATTCATAAAGAGAAAGATACTGAAGTCACTACAGATGCTGTGATCATTTGTGCTGTCCTTCTTCGTATGCAATGACAGGAAAAAATTGCAAACCCAAAAAAATTCATGTAGAGCAATGAAATTTTGGGAATACAATTGTCTAGGTAACATATTTAAGTGGTGACAATATTTTGAACAGGACAAATTGCTACTCACCATATAGCAGAAATGCTAAGGTGTAGATAGGCACAACAAAAAAACTGTCAAACAAGTAAGCTTTCAACCAAATAGGCCTTCATTGGAATTAGACACACACACACACACACACACACACACACACACACACACACACACACACATGCAAATGCAACTTACACACGCATGACCACAGTCTCTGGCTGCCTAAGCCAGACTCAAAAACACAATGAGATCAAAGAAAAATAAATAAAAAGATTGCAATGTGGGTTGCAGGTAAGTAGGTGGATACCTATGAAGAAGGGGGCTGGCAGATGTGACTAAATTGGGTGAAGTTAGTATTTGTAAACTGGAATAAGAGAGTAGAAGGAGTGGGGGATGGGGAGGGGTTGATAAGATGAGGTTCAAGTTCATGTGGCAAAGGAAGGTATGGACAAACGCACGAGGGAGACACAGGAAGAGTGCTCAATTTGAAGGTCTGGCAGGTAGGTGTACTGTGGGACATGTGATGCTGCACCAACAATTAGAACTGTCTTGCAGCCATCTGTTGTGTGCAGATGAGACAGTTGACAAAGGTGGCTTGTAAGTAGAGCTTGTGCTGTGGTTTGGAAGGCAACATGTGGAAAACAGGAAAGAAGAGAAAAAAAGGATGGACACTGAGTATAATGTGGCAGAAAATAGTAACAAAGGAAAACTGCACTAGGTTATGGGACGGAAGAGAAGCCGTTAGGAAAAATCAAACAACGGAAAATCCAGGATGAAATAATGACAATATTATGAAAAGGATAAATAGCTACCCACTGTATAGCAAAGATGATGAGTCTTAGGTAGGCACAACAAAAAGCCTGTCAAACAAGTAAGCTTTCAGCCAAAAAGACCTTTATCAGAATTAGACACACACACTCATGCAAACCCAACTCACCTAGGCAGCCAGTGACTGTGGTCGTGTGTGCGTATATGTGTTGCATTTGCATGAGTGCTTGTGTCTACTGCCAACGAAGACCTTCTTGGCCAAAAGCTTACTTGTTTGACAATCCTTTTGTTGTGCCTACCTGTGACTCAGCATCTCCACTATACAGTGAGTAGCAAATATATATTTTTCATAATATTGTCATTATTCCATCCTGGAATTTCTACTGTTTAACATATTTAAGTCATTAAAGTTGCAAGATCAGAGGTTAAATTAAGAGCAAAATAAACCATTGATACAGACCAAGTACAGGGTCAGTCGTCAGAGCTTTCCGCAGCACATCGAAAGAATCTTGTTGAGCACCACCCCAGATAAAATTAGCATCAGCTTTTAACAACTCTTGGAGTGGCCTGGCTTTGATACAAAAGTCTTTGATAAAACGGCGGTAATAAGAACATAATCCGAGGAAGCTTCTCACATCTCTAATACTTCTAGGAATAGAAAATTCTGTTATAGATCTCACCTTTTCTGGGTCTGGCCGCACTCCTTCATTTGACACAAGGTGTCAAATATTTTGTTCTCTTTTGCTCCAGAAAGACACTTTCTTGGATTAAGTTTCAGTCCGCCTTGTTGGAGACACTTAAGAACGGCCCTCAGTCTTTTTATGTGTTCATCAAATGTCTCTGAGGACACTATAATGTCATCTAAATAACAAAGACATATCGTCCACTTCAGGTGCCTTAGAAAATTATCCATCATTCATTCAAATGTTGCTAGTGCACTACACAAACCAAACAGCATTACCTTAAGCTCATACAGGCCCTCAGGGGTGATGAATGCAGTTTTCTCACGAACAGCCTCATCTACTTTGATTTGCCAGTATCCCGAGTACATGTCCATGGTTGAGAAAAACTTAGCCCCCTTCAGACAATCTAATGTATCATCAATTCGTGGAAGAGGGTAAATGTCCTTTTTAGTTGTCTTATTAAGCTTCCTGTAATCAACACAAAATCGCCAACTGCCACTCTTCTTCCTGACGAAAACCACTGGTGATGACCAAGGGCTCTGCGAAGGCTGAATTATGTCAATCTTCATCATTTTCTCTACCTTGTCACGAATTGTTTGACATTCCATTGCTGACACACGGTATGCTCTCTGGCTTATTGGTTGATGGTCTCCAGTGCTAATCCGGTGCTTCACCATTGATTTGTCTGATTTGCTCTTCACCTGTGGATTGAAGCATTCAGAGAACTCTTGAAGAATGGCAAGTAGCTTCTTCTGTTTCCTTAGTGAGATCTGGTGGTAGTCGAGCTAGAAGGTCTTCTTCTCTTGTAGTGGTAGCGCTAATTTTTCCCACAGACTCTGCATGGAAGGTTTCTATGATGCTCAGCTGTTCTGCAATTCATGGCTCAGTGTTTGCTATGCACATGTGTCTTGGAAGGATCTGCGGTTCTCTGCGACAGTTAACTATCCACAATTCACCGAATCCGTTCTTAAACAAAACGACAGAGGCTGGGATGACCAAGTTATTCTTCAGTGGTATGCTTCTCCTACATTCCACTACAAGATCCTTGGGTTGATGCACGGCATGACACACGAAAGTTACCTTTCTAGCACTGACCGCAGGAATGATCACTTCATCCAGCACACGTAGTCGCCATGCACTCGGATGCGAATCTTCCTGTTCACAGTATCTCATTTTGTCTAGCATAATCTTCGAGTGACCATAATCTATAATTGCTTGAAAAGCTTCCAAAAAGTCCCATCCTTGAATGACATCATGACTACATTCTTGTAAGTGATGAATTCTAAGGGCTGTGTATGGCCACTTATACCCTCAGAAATGACACATCTTCCTGTAGGGATGTTTTGTCGTCAACGAATACGGTTTTCTGCAACTGGTGATGGTACTTCTCCGAAATGACTGAATATGATGCTCCAGAGTCCACAAGAGCTTGGGCTGGTTGGCCATCCATGAGGATATCGATGTAGTTTCCTATCATTTTTGTAGTGATCTACAACGGAGGATTTTTCTCTTCGGCAGACTCACCTCCAAGGAAGGTCGCACCCTTTAGTTTTCCAGGTTGCTGTGGCCAGGTGATCGGCTGGAGCTTCTAAACGGCGATGGAGACCTTGATTAGCATGTTGGGGAGCGTCCTCTCCAGTGGCTAGCTTGCGGCAGTGGTGACCTACATCGTCCTGCACCCATATCTTCATGTTCATCATCGTTGTCCCAGAGTTGGCGTCAGCTAAGATTGGTCTGCTGTCTTCTGGCATGGGTGTCATCAAATATCCACCACCTTTCTCAACAATAGCACACCACAAATCCCGGTCATCCGCAGTGGAAACATACTGGTTGGTTATCCTGGGTCCTCCAGACATCAGTCTTCCTTGGTGCCCAAACAGGTTGCTCGTGCGGCATTCTACTAGGAATGTAACTTCACCTGGGTCTCGACTTTTTTACCGTTTTAAAGGGAAATGAAGGACGAGAGATTGGGTTCAATGTGTGTTCCACTTCCTCCATTATAACCTCTTGAAGCGTCTCGGTTTTTCGCTCGTCGTGCAATCCAAGTGCCTTCTGAACTTCCTCTCTCACTATCTGATGAAGAACACTTGTCAAATCAGTTCCTTTCTCCATCACAGACACCGATACGAAATTTGGAAGCCGTTCAAACTTCTTGCATGTAATTCTTTTTTGATGCATTGTCTCGATATACTGGCACCATTTTATGAAGTCGTCTGCTTTTGAAACCTCCTTCAGGAGTAGGGCTTGATACATGTCCTCAGCAACACCCTTCGTAAGATGTGAACCTTATCTTCCTCCTTCATTCAAGGATCCACTATTTTACACAGCTCCAAGATGTCTTGAATATAGGATGCTGTCGTTTCTCCTGGACGCTGTGCCCTGCACTTTAATTTATCGTCAACCTTGCACTTCTGTCATTGTGTGTTGCTGAAATACTTGTGCAGTTCTGCCTGGAATGTTTAATATTTCCCAGCTTGTGAACTTCTCCTCTTTGTTGTCACACCATTACTTGGCAGTACCCTCCAGATAGAAAAATATGTTAGCCAAACACACAGTGTCATCCCATTTGTTAAATTTGGCTATACGCTCATATACCTTCAGCCACTTGTTTGGATCTTGGCCTTTGTCACCAGAGAACCCGGAAGGATGTCTCATGTGGTGGCACACAGTTGCTGTCATCGTGACGTCCTCTTCTTCTTCTGTCTTCGATAGATTGTGGTCTGCTGAATATCGCTCAAACTCGGATTTCTCGCCATGTCATCGATAATGTGGGGTATCATAAGTTCCAATACCCGGCGCCTCCACCAGAATAATGTCACGTAGAGGAAGGTGTAAGCAGATGAATGACGAACACTAACTTCACTTAACAAAGGTTTATTCAGCACTTGCACATTCAAGAGCGTGGAGCAAACTGCCTCTGGCCAGAACACATATGGTATACATACAGGTATAGAACATTCCAGTACAATGATTGTTGCCATTTGTGGATACTTTTAGAATGTACTCGAAGCAAAGATAGAAATTAAAATGTTTCAGTTGAGGTGAGTTTTGAACTCACAACCCTCCATCTAGTATCATAGCCACTACACTACAGCGACAGCACTACTCGGCTTCCTCTGTGACAATATAATCATGTAACTTACAGTATACGACAACGTAAACAAATCCTAGTCCAAAATTCACACCAATGAAATGTTTTCTTTGTCCAGAAAACATGCAAAACAGTGTGAAACCTTCAATTGATAGCTTACAATAGGTATTAATGTACTTATTTATGGTGTGACTAATTATCTCTGTATTGACCGACCAAGTGCAACAGGCATGGAACACTATCCCACAAACTGACATGTGACACATGTCCAACACAATGCATGCACGTTTGCATGCTTGCATTCAGCATTCTGGCAGTTACACCGATTGTTAATGTACAGTTAATCCAGACGAGGTCACCAGGCTGGTAGACAACAGGGCACCTACACAACGACACACAGATGCCAGTGGGTATGGGATCAGTGCTGTTCTGGTGCAAATTTCAGATGGAAAAGAGAAGGTTATAGCCTATGCTTCTAGGACACTTACAAAAGCTGAGACAAACTACTCAACTACAGAAAGAGAATGTCTTTCTGTGATCTGGGCCTTGTACAGATTTCGACAGTATCTCTATAGAAGGCCATTTACAGTTGTTACAGACCATCATTCACTTTGTTGGTTGACACAGCTTAAGGATCCAACAGTCCGATTCACCAGGTGGGCACTGCGTCTTCAAGAGTATGACATTACCATAGTGTACATAAGTGGAAGGAAACACCAAGATGCCAACTGTCTCTCAAGAAACCCTGTGCAGGACCATCAAGACTTTGATGAAGATAGTGACTGTCTAGCTGCACTCCAGGATCTCTCTGCTGAGCAGAATAAGGACGCCAAGGTATCTCAAATTATGCTTGCCTTAAATCAGTCAGAGGATGTGAAAGTACAATTTCAGGTAGTTAATGGATTACTTTGCAAGAAAAACTTTGATCCATTTGGAAAGAGGTGGCTACCAGTGATTCCTAAACACATGCGCTTAGATGTTCTACAGAAATTCCATGACACATCTGAGGCTGGACATTTAGGATTTATTAAGACATATGATGGGATCTGCAAGAGATTTTTCTGACCAGGTTTATTTAGGAGTGTCAGTCACTATGTGTTGCACTGTCGAGAGTGCCAGAGGAAAAAGGCAGTTCCTCAGAAACCATCTGGCCGACTCATACCAATTCCACCAGCCAAAACACCTTTCCAGCATGTTGGGATTGACCTCCTCGGATGACTTTAAACGTCTGCTAGTGGCAATAGATGGATTATTGTTTGCACTGATTATCTGACACACTATGCCATTACAAAAGCCATGAAAACAGCCAAAGCATTTGAGGTAGCCAAATTCATTGTAGAAGACATTGTATTAAAACATGGTGTCCCAAGGTCGTTAATTACAGATCGAGGGAAAGTTTTTCAATCGAATCTTGTGACAGAGGTAAACCATCGGTGCAACATTACTCATCACATGATGACTGCCTACCATCCGCAAACTAACGGGCTTACTGAACGCCTTAATAAGACCTTGGCCGACATGCTATCAATGTTCGTCAATGTTGAGCAGAGCAACTGGGATAAAAACTACCTTTCGTGACCTTTGCCTACAACACCGCCAAACAAGACACCACAGGATTTACACCATTTTTCCTGGTGCATGGGCATGAGGTGACAACAACGATGGACACTGTATTTCCGTTACATCCTGATGATGTGGACGACATTGGCCATGTGTTAACCAGAGCTGAGGAAGCTCAGCAGTTAGCTCGACTCCACACACTACAGCCTCAAGAAAACAACTGCTGAAGGTATGACGCGAGACCACCGCCCTGTTGTCTACCAGCCTGGTGACCTCGTCTGGATCTTCACTCCTGTTCGGAAGGTTGGTCTTTCTCAGAAGCTCCTCAGGTGCTACTTTGGACTGTATAAGGTTGTAAGACAGTTGTCTGATGTTACTTATGAAGTTGAAGATTTCCACCCCGACCACAAGACGACGAAAGATTATAGATACAGTTCACATCCTTCGAATGAAGCCCTATAAGGAACCTGCAACCGAGGGGAAATTCAAAGCTCCAGCGACAGGCAACAAGCGGAAAGGTAATGAAGATCATAGTGGCAAGGGAAGTTCTAGGAAGATCCCGCAAGGGCGAACATCAGTCGTCAGGAGTCGGAGTATGCAGGACCAATGACTTGTTCCTGGACTAGGAGGACGTAACACCAAGACGCTGTTCTCTTAAGGAGGGAGCAATATCACAGAAGAAACCAAGTAGCTCAATCGCCGTAGTGTAGTGGTTATGATACCAGATTGTTGCATGGAGGATTGTGAGTTCAAAACTCACCTCAACTGAAACATTTTAATTTCTATCTTTGGTTTGAGTACATTCTATAAGTATCAACAAATGGCAAGAATCATTGTACTGGAATGTTCTGTAGCTGTATATATACCGTATGTGTTCTGGCCGGAGGCAGTTCACTCCGCGCTCTTGTACGTGCAAGTGCTGAATAAACTTTCGTTACGTGAAGTTAGTATTCGCCATTCATCTGCTTACACCTTCCTCTATGTGACAATATCAATAAAGCAAAGTTTGTGTTGTTAGTGTATTCTTGTACACTATCCATTTGATTCTCTAGTAAGTAGCCAAAATGAGAAGTTCGAAAATAAGATAAAAGTTTATATAGTGTAGGCTCAGTTCTATGTTTACTTTTTGTTTTGTCACATAACAATACATGTTAAGTCATTTTTGTTTCTCCAGAAATTTTGAATTACTATCCAAACTTTAGGCCTAAACTTTCTAAGAAATTAAGTGTATTAATTGCCTATGAAGTTATTCTTGTTTTAACTTAGACTAAAGCTAAAATTTGTTTGCCATGAGTGAAGAGCATATGACTTGCCATAGGATTCTTAGTTCCGGGGTGTGGTGTGAGGGTTGTTGCAGTTTCTTTCATGTGGGTAACTATAATGACGTGGCAATTGGGGAAATAAAAAAGGCTCATTGGTTGTGTAGGATTTGCTGTAGAGATAGGAAGATAGTGGAACAGGAGGGGAAGATTGTTGCCCTTCAGGCAGAACTGGAGAAAGTGAAACTAGATCTGGAAAGGTTAACGGGGGAGAAGGGAAAAGACCAGTAGGAAGTGACAACAGGTTACAGAAGAAATAGGAATAGGACATTCTCAGACAGTGTGGTTGTGGAAAACAGGTTTGATCTGTTGTCACAGCTGGAAACTGATGAGCCACAATTAGATGTAGGAGTAGACAGGACACAACAAGCTTTCAAAAAGTGTTTTAAAAGTAAGAAGTCAGAAAAAGTTGTGAAGAAGAAGAAGAGGAAGAAGAAGAAGAAGAAGAAAGTTTTGTTGTTAGGTAGTTCGTATGATAGAGGTGTTCACCAACTGTTGCAGGATGAACTAGGGTCAGGTTACCAGGTCACAAGTTTTTTTAAACCTAGTGCAAGTCTAGGTCAGGTGACAGAGGATGTAGGTTCACTTTGCAAGGACTTCACAAAGGAAGACACAATGGTAGTAGTGGGTGGGGCGGGCAACAGTATAGATAGGAACCTTAATCATTCAGTTGAGAGCGGCCTGGTAAAGATAGCTTTAGCAACGGGACATACTGGTGTTTGGCTTGTGTCTATTCTGAGGCACCATGACCAGCCTCATTTAAACTCTTCTGTTAGGAGAGTTAGTTTAGAGGTGGAAGGGCTGCTTCGACCAGGTATGGGGTCTCATATCAGTGTGGTTCCTGTTGACTCTATCAGCAGGTGGGGCTATACCAGGCATGGCCTTCACCTCAACAGGAAAGGGAAGGGAAAACTGACTAGGCTACTAGCAAATAATTTAAAGGGGGGTACTGTCACAAGTGGTAAAGTACCAGTGGTTACAAGTGACTGATCAGCAGTTTTTTTAGGGTAGGGAGGGCACAAACAAAAGATCTCCAGAGACAGGCTTAAAATGACATTCACATTGATAAAACAGACAGCCAGAAAGCAAATTTTAATGTACACAATTCATGCAGACAGCTTCTGATACAAACTAGAGATACTCAAAAATTGACAGGAAAATTAGGTTCATCCAGTTGTAATTCAGCCAGTGCACAAAATCAGTTATCCTTATTGCATCAGAATATCCTAGGACTAAGGGGTAAGCTTAATGAGTTGCTTATTTGTCTTTAAGAATTAGAGTTGAGCTAACCAGTTGATATAATCTACCTCTCTGAACATCATGTGGCCACTGGTATAGATATGTTAAATGGTACAGGATTCAAATTAGCTTCTTACTTCTGTAGAGAAAATATGGAGAAAGGAGGGGCTGCAATAAATTTTGCTCAGAGCAGCACTTTATGCTTGTGCAACAGAAGTAGTATTTCATAATAAGTCATTTTAATAGTAGGTATACACAGGTCACCTTCAGGAAATTTTAAGCTCTTCATAAAAAATCTGGAAGCTCTGTTACCCCATCTCATGGTAAAAAAACAAGGAAATTGTGGTTACTGGTGATTTTAACGTGGATTGATTGAAAAGCTCTGCCGGTGAACAATTATTGTAGTTGGCAACACTATCATTCAATTTAGTTCCTACCGTGAACTTTGCAACCAGGATACATAAATGCTCTGAGACTACTATTGATAATATCTTTGTAGACAAATCTAGGGAAAAAAGCCATACCACAAAACCAAAAGTAAATGGGCTATCTGATCATGACATGCAGCATCTTGTGTTAAATGTTGAAACTTGTCAGGATAAAAAATCCATTAAATCTGAGTACAGGAGGGTAGTAAACAAGTCAAAAATTGAGAAATTCAGGAAATTGCTCAAAGACATGAACTGGATAGATGTTTACAATACTTCTGACTCAAACGAAAAATAAAGTTACCTCCCCTTTTGAAAGTTGTTTTTCCCTAAAGGTAACTCAAATCACACACAAGTCAAAAAATAAACTGTGGGTTATACAAGAAATAAAGATATCATGTGGGACAAAAAGGAGACTCTATCTATTATCTAGGAAAAGCTCTGAAGTTAGAATTGTAATGCATTAAAAAGAATACTGCCAAATATTGAAGCAAGTAATCCAGGAATTGAAGCAGCTTTATTATGAGAAACAGGTAATTACATCCGGCAACAAAATAAAAACTGTATGGGATATAATGAAGACAGAGACAGTTGGTGACAAAAAGGAAGAGGAACAGATAGCTCTAAAAATAAATGAGACTTTGGTAACAAGTGCATGTAGTGTTCCAAACCTCTTAAACAAGTACTCCATTTCTGTTACTGACAGCTTGGGGTTATCAGATTCGGTGAACAGTGCAGTGGAGTATCAGACACCAGTTTTTAAAAATAACTTCAGTAAAATGGAAATGACTCTCACGTCCCCTAGATAAGTAGTATCCATCATAAAATCCTTAAAATCTAAGTATTCCAGTGGGTATGATAACATATCAACGAAATTACTCAAAAAGTGTTCATGTGAGTTGAGTTCTGTCTTCAGTTATTTGTGCAATCAATCTCTTATCAGCAGAACATTTTCAGACTGGCTAAAATATGCTGAAGTTAAGCCTCTTTACAAAATCTGGGATAAAGAGATACCATCAAATTATCGACCAATTTCATTTTTGCCGGCTTTCTCAAAAATATTTGAAAAGGTTGCTTCAAGTGTCTCCTTAAGCATCTGACTGCAAATAATATATTGTCCAAGTCACAGTTTGGATTTCTTAAGGGTTCTGATGCAGAGAAAGCTATTTACACTTACAGTGAGAATGTACTTAATTCATTAGATAATAAATTAGAGACAAATGGCATTTTTTGTGACATGTCAAAAGCCTCTGACTGTGTGAACCACAGCATTCTCTTAAGTAAATTAGAATATTATGGTGTCACCGGCAATGCTGCAAAATGGTTTCAGTCTTATCTATCTAACAGGAAACAAAAGGTATCATTGCAAAATACCTGCGTACTAAGCAGTCAGTCTTCATCTGATTGGGAATTAATTACATGTTGTGTTCCTCAAGGTTCCACCCTGGGTCCATTGCTTTTTCTTGTGTACATTAATGACTTCTTGTCTGATACTTTGCCTGATGCAAGTTTGTTTTGTTTGTAGATTACACAAACCTTGCAATAAGTAGCAAGTCAAGTATAAATTTAGAAATAGTTGATAATCAATTTTCACTGACATTAATAAATGGTTTAAAGCTAATTCACTGTCATTAAATTTTGAGAAGACCCACTATATGCCTGTAAGAGATTTGCTTCCAGCATGTGCATAACATATGAAGACATGCAGATCGAAGAGGTTGACAGTGTTAAATTTCTGGGATTACAACTCGATAATAAATTCAGTTGGGAAGGGCATACCACAGAATTTCGTAAGTGCCTAAACAAGTCTGTATTTGCAGTAAGAATGATGTCAGATGTAAGAGATGAATGAAAATACATACTTTGCTTACTTTCATTCTATTATATCATACAGGATGATATTCTGGGGTAACTTATCAAACCGAGCAACAGTCTTTATGGTGCAAAAGCATGGGATAAGAATCATTTGTGGTGTAAATTCAAGAACATCATGTAGAAACATGTTCAAGGTACTCTGTGTTCTAACCATTCCTTCTCAGTATATTTATTCCTTAATGAAATTTATTTCAAGTAATATATCTCTATTTCCAACCAATATCTTAATACATAGTATCAATACTAGGAATAAGAACAATCTACATAAGGACCTAAAATCACTTACCTTGGTCAAAAACGGGGTCCAATATTCAAGAACACACATTTTCAATAAATTGCCAGCAACCATTGAAAACTCAGTTTCAGATAAAGCATGGACTTTTTGATAGCCAACTCCTTCTAATCTATAGATGAATATCTTAACAGAGACTGTCAAGCCAGCTTAAGTAAAAATGTCTGTTATATTTGAGTTCTGACAGCACTTGGTCACAACAGTCAATATTTGGTATTTTGTGTTTGATAAATTTATTAATAGTGCATAACAATGTTTCATTCTGACAGCATGTTAATTCTGTAAATATTAGGTGTTTCAGTTTACTGCATTGTATTTAATTCACCTATTTTGACGATCTCCAGACAAATTATCAGGGTAGTAAGTACTATATTCAAATGTTTTATGTTTTTATGTTATACTTCCATGTTCCACACCCACGACAATCATCTCATTTTTTGGGTCTATGGAATGAAAACTGAATCTAATCTAATACGGTTGTGGATGATGCTCAAGTTTTTGTCCGATGATGTCCCCTGTGTACTTGACTGGAGACAAATCTGGTGACTGAGCAGGCCAAGCCAACATATCAACACTCAGTAGACCATGTTGGGGTACAAAAACAGTATTGTATGAGCATCTTCATGTTGGAAAAGACCCCCTGAAATGCTGTTCATGAATGGCAGCACAACAGGTCGATTTACCAGATTGACGTACAAATTTCCAGTTGAGGTGTGTGGGATAACCACAAGAGTGCTCCTGGTGTCGTACAAAATCACACCCCAGACCGTAACTTCAGGTGCAGGTCCAGTGTGTCAAGCATGCAGACAGGTCAGTTCAGGGCCCTCAGCTGGCCTCCTCCTAACCAACACATGGCCATCAATGGCACTGAGACAGAACCAGCTTTCATCAGAAAACACAAAAATACTCCACCCTGTCCTCCAACTAGCTCTTACTTAACACCACTGAAGTCAGAAATGGCGGCTGTTTGGGGTCTGTGGAATGCATGCAACAGGCTATCTGGCTCTGAGCTGTCCTTGAAGTAACTGATATCCTTAAAGTAACTGATATGTAACAGTTCATTGTGTCACTGTTGTGCCAACTGCTGCTCAAATTGCTGCTGCAGATGTTGTATGATGCACCAGATCCACAAACCAAACATAATGGTCTTCCCTCTCGGTAGAACCCTGTGGCCATCCTGATCCTGGTCTCCTTGCGACTGTACATTCTCGTGACCATTGCTGCCAGTAATTATGTACAGTGACTTCATTCCTGCCAAGTCTTTTTGCAGTATTACAGAAGGAACATGCAGCTTCTCATAGCTTCCTTACATGACCTCATTCAAACTCAGTGAGTTGTTGTTAGTGGCATCTTTGTTACCTTAAGGGCATTCTTGACTAATATCAACTCACCACACACAATCTCAAAGGTAACTAATCCTCATGATCATTACAGCATGTATTTAAAGCAAATCGATTTGCATCCTTATAGTGGTGTTACTAGTGCTACTCTTATGAAACTGGCGCAAAATTTGAATAAACATCATCTTTCAGATGTAGAAACATACCTATCAACTTTTGATAATGTTGAACAACTTCTTCTTGGTGACGCAATTTTTGTTTTCAATCAGTGTCATAAAAGCAAAATCACATACCCTACTTTTTTCAGAATCCAAGGTACATACACTGAAGAGCCAAAGAAATTTGTACACCTGCCTAATATTGTGTAGGGGCCCCCCGTGAGCATGCAGAAATGCCACAACATTATGTGACATGGACTCAACTAATGTCTGAAGTAGTGCTGGCAGAAACTGACACCATGAATACTGCAGGGCTGTCCATAAACCTGCAAAAGTATGAGGGGGTGGAGATCTCTTCTGAGCAGCATGTTGCAAGGCATCCCAGATATGCTATGGTCACCAGCGGAAGTGTTTAAACTCAGATGAGTGTTCCTGCAGCCACTCTGTAGCTATTCTGGATGGGTAGGTTGTTGCATTGTCCTGCTGGAGTTGCCCAAGTCTGTTGGACTGCACAATGCACATAATTGGATGCAGGAGATCAGACAGGATGCTTACACACGTCATCTGTCAGAGTCGTATCTAGACATATCAGGGGTCCCATATCACTCCAACTGCACATGACTCACACCATTACAGAGCCTCCACCAGCTTGAACAGTCCCCTGCTGACATGCAGGGTCCATGGATTCATGAGGTTGTCTCCATACCCGTACATGTTCATCCGCTCGATACAATTTGAAACAAGACTCATCCGACCAGGCAACATGTTTCCCAGTCATCAATAGTCCAAATGACAGTGTTGACAGGCCCAGGTGAGGTGTAAAGCTTTGTGTCGTGCAGTCATCATGCAGCCTTTGGCTCCAAAAGCCCATCTCAATGGTGTTTCATTGAATGGTTCGCATGCTGATATTTTTGATGGCCCATCGTTGAAATCTGCAGAAATTTGCAGTAGGATTGCACTTCTATCACATTAAATGATTCTCTTCCGTCATCGTTGGTCCTGTACTTGTAGGACCTTTTTCTGGCCGCAGCAATGTCGGAGATTTGATGTTTTACCAGAAACTGATTCAGGATAATCAACCAGAGAACTTGTTTAATGTCTTCATTTGTAGTGAATAGAGCCTGCATTTCACACAGTTATTGTGTTCAGAATTGTTCTGCTTGATTTTAAACATGTACCTTGGACCTTTAAAATGTATGATATGTAATGTTGGTTTCATAACTGCATACTTGACTTCCATGAACATGGTCCTGCACTGAACTCAGTCATTAAATAAATAGTGTTAAAGTCAGCATTTGACTGCATTTTTCCAATATCCTTCCAATACACTGAAGTTTACCATTTGTCTTACCTATGACTGAAATTATGTGGTCCTTCCAATTCATATCCCTACAAATTGTTACACACTAGTATTCAGATGAGTTGACTAATACCAATTGTGGTTCATGGTGTACTCATGCATTTTACGAAATTCATAATTCACAGACCAAATAGAATCATAATTGCCATTTTTTGTTTCTCTTCTTGCAAAGCTGGTATTGGATACTAAGTCTTTGAGAGGTCTATGTTTTAAAATATTTTCGTCTTGTGAAGGATTAAGCTAAAATCATTCGTTCATGGGATTGGATAGCAGTGTGGCAGGGTGCAGTTATTTAGATAGTAATAATCTCCATAAACATGCCTTGGGTCATCAAGTTTTGTAGCCATACATAGAGAACCTGCCCACAGTGATTTGGATGACTGAATAATGTTGTGGTTTAACATGAACTAGAATTCTTGCATGGAATATGCAGTTCGTGACATTCAAATCCATGAGACCTGCAGAAGACTAGAGAGCCAAAAGATGTAGAGATATAATGTTTAACTTCATGTTTGACTTGTTTTGGAGCACTACAGGATTTTGTTCTGGTCTTCAGCCACAAGACTGATTTGATGCAGCTCTCCAAGCTAGTCTATCCTGTAAAATCTTTTCATCTCTGAAATAACTACTGCAACCTGTATCCTTTTAAATTGCTTCATGCAATCAAGCCTTAGCCTCCCCCTATAATTTTACGCCCCCCTCAACCCACCCACCCACCCACCCACTCACCCACCCGCCCACCCCCCACTCACCCACCCCCACACGCCCGCCCGCCCACCCAGCCACCCACCCACCCACCCACCCACACACACACACACACACACACACACACACACACACACACACACACACACCATTACCAAGTGTACCAAGTGAACTATTTCTTGATGCTTCAGGATGTGTTCCATAAACCAATCCCTTCTTTTAGTCAAATTGTGCCGTTTCCTGATGACAACATCCTCCTCAGTACTCCCCACCCGGAGACCTGAATGGCCAACTATTTTACCTTCACAATATTTTACCGAAGCAGGTGCAGTCATCATTAAGCCATACAGTACAGCTACAGGTCTTTGAAAAATATAATTTCTGTAGTTTCCCCTTGCTTTCAGCTGTTCACAGTACTAACATAGCAAGACCATACTGATTAATGCTGCAAGGCCAGATCAGTCGATATCCAGAATATTGCCCTGCAAAAAAGGCTGCTGCTTCTCTTCAAGAACCATATATTAGTCTTGCCTCTTCTTAGAAATCTCTTCAGTGGGGTTGAGCATAAGGTACTGTATTCTTGAGGCTACTCCACCTTGCCAAGATCCACAGTTCATGAGGGTTAGGAGATATGAAAGGTATTAATTATATCACTTGCTTCAATACATAATATATTCCCTTCATTTTCTATAGAGTATTGTTATTAATTTCTCTTTTGTTCTTGAAATCAACTAGAAGGTGGATTCTTTGACAAAAAAGTGGTACTGGAGACCTATAACACCACCTGCAACAGATTTCCCCAATTTCTTCATTCACAAGGCTGAACACATTTTTCTGGCCTAAGGTATGCCCCCAAATGAAAATGGTAGTAGCAGTACTTCTCCTTTCAGTTATATCTCAAAGAGCTTCTACTCCTACTATGAGAACATTGTCATATCTGATTCCCATTCTATCTCAGCTGACATTCTTTTTTGTTGATTTGAAAACACATCTCATACAACTGGAAATAAAGATCTGTACCCAATGTCAAATTTTCTATTAGAGCTGACTGAACTTCATTAACTAATTGCTCTTCCATCAATCAATCAGACACGTGAGTCATTTTATAAACATCTTCAGAAAGAGACAAAATACAGGGTGATTCAAAAAGAATACCACAACTTTAAAAATGTGTATTTAATGAAAGAAACATAATACAACCTTCTGTTATACATCATTACAAAGAGTATTTAAAAAGGTTTTTTTTTCACTCAAAAACAAGTTCAGAGATGTTCAATATGGCCCCCTCCAGACACACGAACAATATCAACCCGATACTCCAACTCGTTCCATACTCTCTGTAGCATATCAGGCTTAACAGTTTGGATAGCTGCTGTTGTTTCTCGTTTCAAATCATCATTGGTGGCTGGGAGAGGTGGCTGAAACACCATATCCTTAACATACCCCCATAAGAAAAAATCGCAGGGGGTAAGATCAGGGCTTCTTGGAGGCCAGTGATGAAGTGCTCACTCACGGGCTGCCTGGTGGCCGATCCATCGCCTCGGGTAGTTGACGTTCAGGTAGTTACGGACAGATAAGTGCCAATGTGGTGGCGCTCCATCCTGCTGAAATATGAATTGTTGTGCTTCTTGTTCGAGCTGAGGGAACAGCCAATTCTCTAACATCTCCAGATACTGTAGTCCAGTTACAGTAGCACTTTCAAAGAAAAAGGGACCAAAAACTTCATTGGCTGAAATGGCACAGAAAACGTTCACCTTAGGCGAGTCACGTTCATACTGAGTTGTTTCCCGCGGATTCTCAGTGCCCCATATACAGACATTGTGACGGTTGACTTTCCCGTTAGTGTGGAAAGTTGCTTCATCACTAAACACAATCTTTGAAACGAAAGATTCATCTGTTTCCATTTGAGCAAGGATAAAATCACAGAAATCGATTCTTTTAATCTTATCAGCTGCAGACAGTGCTTGAACCAATTTCAGACAATAAGGTTTCATAACTAACCTTTTTCGTAGGACTCTCCATACAGTTGATTGTGGAATTTGCAGCTCTCTGCTAGCTCTGCGAGTCGATTTTCCTGGGCTGCAAACAAATGCTTGCTGGATGCGTGCTACATTTTCATCTCTCATTCTCGGCCGTCCAGAACTTTTCCCTTTGCACAAACACCCATTCTCTGTAAACTGTTTATACCAACGTTTAATACACCACCTATCAGGAGGTTTAACACCATACTTCGTTCGAAATGCATGCTGAACAACTGTCGTCGATTCACTTCTGCCGTACTCAATAACACAAAAAGCTTTCTGTTGAGCGATCGCCATCTTAGCATCAACTGACGCTGACGCCTAGTCAACAGCGCCTCAAGCGAACAAATGTACAACTAAATGAAACTTTATAGCTCCCTTAATTCGCCAACAGATAGTGCTTAGCTCTGCCTTTTGTCGTTGCAGAGTTTTAAATTCCTAAAGTTGTGGTATTCTTTTTGAATCACCCTGTATTTTAAATAAGGGTGGGAGGTTATGTAACCACATCATTTTGGGGATCTTTTAGCCTGTAATGCTCATTCATAACCTTTAATTTTTAACAACTGACTTGCTTTAGATTAGATTAGATTAATACTTGTTCCATAGATCATGAATACGACACTTCGTAATGATGTGGAACGTGTCAGGTTAATAAAAGGTGTCTATACAAGATATTACATTAGACAAAATATTACATGACACTTTTGGTTTTTTTTGGGGGGGGGGGGGGGCGTTGGGAAATTACCCACTTACTATATCCAAAAATTCATCTACTGAGTTGAAGGAGTTGCCATAAGAAATTCTTTTAATTTCCTTTTAAATACTATATGGCTATCTGTCACAATTTTGATGCTATTAGGTAAGTGACCAAAGACTTTTGTGGCAGCATAATTTACCCCCTTCTGAGCCAAAGTTAGATTTAACCTTGAGTAGTGAAGATCATCCTTTCTCCTAGTGTTGGACCCATGTACACTGCTATTACTTTTGAATTCGTTTGGATTGTTAATAACAAATTTCATAAGTGAATATATATATTGTGAGGCTACAGTGAAGATTTCTAGCTCCTTGAATAAGTGTCTGCAGGATGATCTTGGATGAGCTCCAGAAATTATTCCGATTACACGTTTTTGTGCAATGAACACTCTTTTACTCAATGATGAGTTACCTCAGAATATGATGCCATATGAAAGCAGAGAATGAAAATAGGCGTGGTAAGCTAATTTACTCAGATGTATATTGCCAAAATTTGCAATGACCCTAATAGCATAAGTAGCTGAACTCAAATGTTTCAGCAGATCCTCAGTGTCTTTTTTCCAGTTCAACCCCTCATCAATGCATATACCTAGAAATTTTGAATATTCTACCTTAGCTACCGATGTCTGGCCAAAGTCTATATTTATTAGTGGTGTCATTCCATTTACTGTGTGGAACTGAATATACTGTGTTTTGTCAAAGTTTAATGAGAGCCCATTTGCAGAGAACCACTTAATGATTTTCTGAAAAACATCGTTTACAATTTCACCAGTTAATTCTTGTCTGTCACGTGTGATAGCTATACTTGTATCATCAGCAAAAAGTACCAGGTTTACATCATCGTGAATATAGAATGGCAAGTCATTAATATATATTAAGAACAGCAGAGGGCCCAAGACCAAACCTTGCGGCACCCCATTCTTGATTGTTCCCCAGTTTGAGAAATCACCAGTTTTTTTGCATATTATGTGAACTGTTTACTTCAACTTTCTGCACTCTTCCAGTTAGGTATGATTTAAACCATTTGAGCACTGTTACATTCATACCACAGTACTTGAGCTTATCTAGAAGTATTTCATGACTTACACAATCAAAAGCCTTTGATAGATCACAAAAAATCCCAACGGGTGACTTCCGGTTAACCAGAGCATTTAATATTTCATTAGTGAAAGTATATATAGCATTTTCCGTTGAAAAACCCTTCTGGAAACCAAACTGACATTTTGTTAAAACCTTATTTTTACAAAGGTGTGAAACTACTCTACAATACATTACCTTTTCAAGAATTTTGGATAAGGCAGTCAGAAGAGACTGGGCAGTAGTTGTTGACATCAGACGTATCCCCTTTTTTATGCTGTGGTTTAACAATGGCATACTTCAGTCTATCTGGGAAAATACCCTGCTTCAGAGAGCTATTACATATGTGGCTAAGAATCCCACTTATTTCTTGGGAACAAGCTTTTATTATCCGGCTGGAAATGCCATCAATTCCATGTGAGCTTTTATTCTTGGGAGAGTTTATTATCTTCCTAATTTCAGAGGTAGAGGTGGGTGGAATTTCAATTGTATCAAATGGTGTGGGTAAGGCCTCTTCCATTAACTGCCTTGCTTCTTCTAATGAACATTTAGATCCTATTTTCTCTACAACATTTAAAAAATGATTATTCAAAATGTTTTCGACTTCCGGCTTGTTGTTTATCAAGTTTCCATTCGCTTTGATGGTGATGCCGTCATCCAGTACTCTTGGTTGTCCTGTCTCCCTCATAATAATATTCCAAATTGTTTTGATTTTGTTATCAGAGGTATTAATCTCAGACATGATGCACATGTTTCTATACTTTTTAATAAGCTTTCTTAATGTAGCACTGTAGTTTTTATAATATTTGGCTGTTTCTGGGTCATTACGCTTTCTTGTTGTTAGATACAGTTCCCTTTTGCGGTTATAAGATATTTTTATTCCTTTAGTAAGCCAAGATTTTTTGCATGGTTTCTTATAATTAGATTTAACTACTTTCTTGGGGAAACAGTTTTCAAATTCTCTTACAAGTGTATCATGAAATAAGTTATATTTTAAATTAGCATCGGGTTCCTTGTACACCTCATCCCAGTCTAACTGCTGAAGATTTTCTCTGAAATTTCTAATTGTTGAGTTATTAATTGAACACACAACTTTGGAGGGTAGTTTTGAATTACTGAATGGAGCTATGTCATATACTGTAACTAGCTGAGCATCATGATCAGAAGGCCCATTCTCAACAGGACAAGAATTAATGTTTTTAAACCTACCTTGGTCTATATAAGTGTTATCTATCAATGTGCTGCTGTCCTTTACTACCCGAGTAGGAAAATTAATGACAGATGTCAAATTGAAAGAACTGAGCAAGACTTCCAGGTCATTCTTCCTATTACACTCTTTCAGTGAATCAACATTAAAGTCCCCTAACTCCTGTTCATCAACTAATCATTTTATTTGGTACTCTTCACTCTTCTGTAACATTGTTAAGAGCCTTTCTCCAACTAATGATCATTTTGAGATTCAGATACGGCAACAAATTCCAAAAATGTTTTCAACAAATCATGGCTCTAGTTGTGAAGTAAATAATTAAATTTTGTAGTCTCGGTTGCAATGCTGGTGATGTGAATCTGTGCTTCAGCTCGGCAAAACCAAATATCGTTGCTTTCTACCCAAAATTACTAATCTTGCCAACTTCAGCTTTACCTAGAGCTGCAGCATTTACAATGACAGTATTGAACTGATCCCCGATGACCTGTGAAGACTTGTCTGGAGATGACGTTAACAGAAGTAGAATAACAATCTGACTATTATCCGCTATACTACCTGACAACCAGGGGTCATGGTCTGAGGTGGATCCCTTTTGTCGTCATCTGTGACATCCTTACAGCACAGTAGCATATCAATGATATTCCATGACCTGTTTTGTTGCCCTTCATGACAAGCCATCCAGGGCTTATATTTATCAAGATAATGTCAGCCCACACATGGCAAGAGTTTCTATTGCTTGTCTTCATGCTTGCCAAACCCTAACTGGCAGTTTTGAGCATTATGGGCACAGCCCTCCAACAAGCTCGGGATTTTGATGACCTGGCATGCCAATTGAACAGAATTTGGCACAATATCCTTCAGGAGGACATCCAACAATTCTACCAATTACTGCCGAACTGAATAACTGCTTGCATAAGCGCCCGAAGTGGGCCACCACATTATTGACTTTCTAAATTGGTGAAGCTTGTCCTCTTGAAGAAATCATCCAATCTTTCTGAAATTGTAATCATTTGCTTGTCCATACATGTACATCACATCTACTGATTTCCATCCCATTCAGATAATCCACTTGACAGGTATTGCAAGTCTAATCAGTCTTTGTTAAATTACTATCATCAGAGACAGAGTTGTGTGCATGTGAATTCCTCGAAAAAAGTTCTACTGTCCAAATATAAAATTGGCATTAAGATGAGTCAAATGCCTTTCTGAAAAACACAAGTTATATGATTTAAGAATGCTTCGCCATGGATCCACAGCTTTTAGAGTGTTTCAAGAAAGCAGTGTTACCAGCAGAAAACTATACTCATCCAAAACAAAAAACACCAGGAGGAACCTACATTATTACTGGCATTCCTGCAACAGTACCAGCCAGCACAAGGGGTTCTGACAAGCTCGCCTGACCACTCAACAATGCCACCATTATTCATTTCCTTTTTGGATGATAAGAAGGACTGGGCCAGTTATGAGAAATGTCTACATTGACACACCCATATCATGTACTAAGAGCACAAACTCAAAAATCTCTTTCTCTTGCATTATCAGTTCCCAAAATCTATCAGCTCTTATGGAAGCTCACTCTGCTTACTAATCTTGTAGCTCTAACTTCTGACAGAATTTGGGACATTTTATGTAGTCATTTCTGTGGGGAAACTCATGTTGTGGTTTCCTGCTTGCAGTTTCATTTTTGTTACAACAAACCAAATCTGTGCTATCACACATCGCTCAGAATTGTCTGAAAGATGACATTGTGATCCACATGTGATGGATGTCAAAAACATTATGCAATTGCTCCTATTCTAGACATGGTTGTCAAATTCACTCCTGACCTCAGAGGATTGGCACAACACTCTTAAGCTTTCCAACCCCTCAGCTGCAGAAGTCCTCCATATTGCTTCCACTTTTTAAATAGCGCACTTGACGGACATGAAACTACAAGAATGTCCTGATGTATGTGAAGTTGCTGGCATTCAACCACCATCACATGACCCTCCACAGTCCTAGTCATGTTTCTTCAGCTCGACAGTTTTCTGCCTTTACAACCAGAGAGCTTGATCCACTGTCAAGGGGACACCCTCCAAAGCTAACTGTGCAATTTGCTAACTGGTCTCATAGGTCCCAGCGTTGAATTGCCTATCTACTTCATAGAGATAGTTTCTGATACCACTGAAAAGCCTAGTGCCCTTACTGAACTGAAGTGTGTACATAAAGTGGAGAAAAGGGTCACATGGAGATAGTTTGCAAATGCAAACCACAAGACCATGACTTCAATATGCTGGTGTCCAATATCAAATGTTTGCATGCATCTTTTTCTTTAAGTTGAAATTATCAGGCAACAGGTGCATTTGATAGGCACAGCCTGCTTCCTCATTAATCTTGAAAAATACACAGTAATTGATTCAGTTGTCCACCAAACAAAAACTGTATGGAGCCAAATTTAGCATCAGGAGTGCCATACATGAAGGTTCAATGAATTTGAAAGTAAAATTTTATCTACCTACTTGATGAAAATCTAAGAAGATTTACTCTTACGTTAAATCAGTGAATAGATCAAAGCCAGCTATTCAAACTCTCTGTGACTACAATGGCATTAAATGGAGGATGACACAGAGAAGGTTAAAATATTTAAGTTTTTTTCCAAAATTGTTTCACTGAGGAAGGTCACTTTGTAGCTCCTCCTTTAAATCATCACACAAATGTCAAGTTTATGATTATGGGACAAGTGAGCAACAATTAAAGTCGTTCAACAGAGGAAGGGCCACTGAACCTCAGGAGATACCAATATGAGATACCAATATTATAGAGTACATGAAAAAAACTCACATAGGTTGCTGAAGGACTGAAGTATTTCTAATGATTGAAAAAAAGAGCAGGTCATTCCCATTTTCAAGAAGGGTCATTGAACAGACACACAATACTATAGGACTATATCTCTGACATCAGTTTGTTGTAGAATTTTGGAACATGTTTTACGCTCTCATATTACAGCATTTCTAGAGAACGAAAATCTCCTCTGTAGGATTCAACATGAGCACTGAAAATGAGAGCGTGAAACCCGACTCACTTTATTCATCCACCAGACCCAGAAAGCAGTAGATACTGGCACCCAGTTTGATGGAATGTTCCTTGACTTCTTGAAGGCATCATTCAATAGTTCCACACTGCCACCTAGTGAACAAAATATGAGCATATGAAATATCAGACCATCTGTGTGACTGTATGAAGAGTTTCTAGAAAATAGAACACAGCATGTCATTCTCAATGGAGAGAAATCATCAGAGATACAAGTAACTTTGAGCATACTCCAAGGGAGTGTTATAGGACCATTCCTTTTCACAATACTTATAAATGGCTTATTGTGCAACACTGGAAGTTCTGTGGGGCTTTTTGTGGATGATACTACTGTATACAGAAAAGTCATAATGTAAGAAAACTGTAGCAAATTGCAGGAAGAGCCACAGAGGACAAACACTTGGTACAGGGACTGGCAACTGATTCTCAAGATAAGTAATCACATAAATAGAGAAAAAGATACATTATTGTATGTTTACAAGATTGCAGAACAATTACTAGAAGCAGTCATATACATAGAATATTGAGGATAATGTGCACAGAGTGATTTAAATTGGAATGGCCACATAAAACTAATCACAGGCAATGCAAATGTCAGACTGAGATTCATTGGAAGACTCTCAGGAAATGTAGCCCACTCACAAAGGAGGTAACTTATAAAATCCTCATTTGACCAATACTTGAATACTGCACCAGATAGGATTGGTAGAGAAAACAGAGAAGATCCAAAGAAGAACAGCACATTTCATTATAGATTCATTTAGTAAATATGAAAACATCATGAACATTCGAGAGCATATGTTCCTACAAGAGTCAACCAATATATTGCTTCCTTCTATGTAAATCTCTTGTAAAGACCATAATAGTAAAATCAGAGAGATTCGAGCTCACATGGAGGCTTACCAGCAATCTTTCTTTCTCCACAACATTCACAACTGGAACAGGAAAAGGGGTTAACAGTGGTATCCAAAGTACACTTTTCCAAACACTGTAAGGTAGCTTGTGGGGTATAAGTGTAGATGTAGATGTAGATGTATACTGCAGACATCAACTCATAAGATTGTTACATATAACAAACATGCCATTCATGTATGCAGCATGGTCACAACACAAGTGACGTACCATCAAGTCCAACACTCCCTGGACTGAACAGGCTTCAAGACACCATAGCTGCAAACACATGTCGGCTGCACATCTTTCCACTCTATGTTTTCTCAATCTTGAATCCTCTCAGTTTCATGTATAACTCCATTCCCTTTAAAAATATTCAGGTCTGTCAAAAATATGCACCCGTTTTTGAATCCAGGTTGGGATACATCAATGACATCCTAACCTAAGCGTGTATTTAAATTGATTTTAAGGCTACAATCAATACTTAAGTCACTATCAATTCACATCCCATCCTACAGCATTACAAGCTGCATTCTAGTTTGGTAACTGGGCAATACTTTTCTAAATTGAGCTGGAAGATGCATACTTGCAAGTTCCGTAGGGTCTAGAGTGTCAACATATTGTTGTTCTGATTACATCTTTTGGATTATATCCCCTTAAGTACATTCCTTTCATATATCAACTCCAGCCATTTTTCAACACCATCTGAAATAACTAACAGCTGATATCCCATGCTGTGAAAACTACTGAGATAACATTATTGTCTCAGGCAAAACTCATCAATCTAACCAATCCTCACATCTCATTTTCTCATCACCAAGCTGCTACCTTCCACTGTAACCTACAAATACATGTTATTTTTAAAGACCATATTGAACAGATGCATCATGTTCTCAGCAAAGATGACAATACATTGACATAATGTCATCTCAGTGACACTGTTCGCATTAACTAACCTACCAAACTTTTTAAGCTACAATACTTTTTGGGGAAGTTTCCAGCACACACATCTCCGTTCAGCATCAGTGCTGTCCTATCTCACTGCACCACAGATGGCACAGACCACAGAACTTCACCAAGCTCTGTACGTGCACTTATTGATTGGGTGAAATTGAGTCATGTGATACTTTCTGCCATATCAGGCCTTTATACTGCTTGTGTAACGTAGGGAGTATTGTATATTTTCTAAGTTTCATGTTGAATCATGAGACAATATTCTGCGCTTATGACGGTACTTTTCAAGCCCAAAAGTGAGGGAAACTATAAACTTCCTTCTGAAGGAAACTGGAAAATATAAATGTAATTTTTGGTAAATAGTACTGAACTATTGCCAAATTATTGCTGTTTCTATTTTGTTTATGATCTATCACTTTGTGTAAAAGATTTAGAATCATTAGATACATCCTGAATGCAAGCAGCGGTAATGTCATCTTGTTTTAATATGCAATGTGTGTACTGTTGTGCCGCAATTAATTTACTTGGCACAGCTAGGTAAAATTGGGACACTATCCATAGCTAATACAAGATTTATTGGAAGAATGCAAGAATTATTGGAAGCAGGTCAGCTTGGGATGGCCAGGTGAAGTTATACAGCTGATACAACAAGTACTGTTTTCAAAGTGTTTACCACATGCTACAGCAAAGCAGAGGAACCAGGGGCTTAACAGTATTTATGCAGCAGAAAGTCAGAGCTGCTGTGGCATGGGTGACATGATTGCATTACGTCTAAGTCGTGGCTTTGTTGTGGCTTATGGGTTAGGAACTGATGCTTCATCAAAACAGGGATGGGTCAAGCCCATATAAACAATCTTCATTTTTAGACACAGGTATTGCAGCCAGCCTCCAGCTCTGATGAGCAATCCTACAATGTTCTATGAGTCTACATAGATCAGCTAGTCACCACCTCCAGAACCTGTCACTGCTAGCTGCGGCCCTGCTGTTCGCATTGAGGCAACTGCTGCCAACTAAGTGCCCACCAACCGGTGGGTCACTTGTGGGCCTACCTCAGCTGCTGCCAGCATCACCACTCCACTGCTAACCCACCTGTGGTGATGATTTACTGGCCTCCTGAGCTCTGTCAACCTGCTTCCACCAACCACCACAGGAAGCTTGCCACCCTGAGCTCTATAAGTGGTATCAGAAATGGTTATTGACACCTGCAGCCGGATCCAGGGTCCAGCCATAATGTGCAGTTCAGCAATACAGCTTTGGTAAGTGAGGTTTTTTTTATTTGTGTGACCTTTTTCTTCTGTTTTGTACACAGTCAAGGATAGATTGATGTGCATAGGAACTTGAAGGTACAATTTGTGAAACCTGAGTGACCTACAGATTTGTTGCAGTACTATTTATTCATAGCCTGTGAGAGGCCAGCATTATAATTTTGTGGGTCATGAACTGCTGTGTATGCCGGCAGTACCAGCTACGTGCAATACTTTCCGACATTATGGGAAAGAGGCACATCAATGCTCAGAGTCTCAATGGACTATGTTCCATCACAAGGATTACTCTAATTTTTTTCACTTATGCCTAAATGTTTGTGGTAGCTGTCCTTGCTTTGTTGATGTGCAGTGTACTTTATGTGTATTGTATTTTTGGTTCATAGAGGTTACACAAATGCTACAAACACAAGCAATGATGATGCAGGAACCAGCTGAATCTTTCGTGAAGCACATCACCAAACTATTGGAGAGGGACAACACATTACAAAGGCAGGTGGACACTTCAACAGCAGGTAACGCACGTGGACACAGTGAACTAAATAGGATGCTACATGCACAAGCTTCATTAAGTGGACCTGTTCCTTCTGTGGATCCCATTGCAGCTAGTCTACTGGCTCCTTTTTCTAGTAAAGTGAATGAGGATGTGTCTGCATTTACCAACAATCTGGAAGCTGTTGCTAGTCTGGATAATTGTTTGGACAAGGTACATCTGCACACGAGCAAGCTACGAGTGGTGAGTGAGGCAAAGATGTGTGTCATGGATCATGAGGGGTTGAATAAAGCACAAAAATTTGAACAACTCAAGAAGAGACTATTAGCGCTACCACAAGCAAAATAGTGCTATATTTTTTTTAAGGAGTAACTTAATGAGATGTCCCGGAAATGAAAAGAGTTGCTGGAAACATTCTTTGATATAATTAGGAAAATCAGTGTGCAAATGTATGAGTTAACACAGTCCCATGAGGCAGATAAATTATTCTGCAAGAGGCAGAACACAGAGTGCTAGATATGTTTTTGAGAGGACTTCCACCCAATACACCGAGGAGGGTATTGATGGAAAATCAATAGAATCTGACTGCTGCCATTAAGGTTGCTATGCAACTGGAGGATGTAGACGTGGTAACTTGGGTGCAGGGTAATCAGAGTATTTTTTTCTCAGATGTAAAGTGCTGTAAGTGTGAATCACATTCAGGAACTATGCCATCAACTGATATGCTACAAGTGCAGGATGGTGGTGCATCATGCGAGGGATTGTCAGAGTAAAAAGCAAAGAGAGTGACAGGGTGGTGGGGCATCGTGTTGAGGACTGTCAGAGTAAAAAGCAAAGAGGGTGGTAGGATGATGGGGAATCGTGCGTGGAACTGTTAGAGTAAAAAGCAAGGAGAGTGATATCATGATAAATCACTGGAATCAACACTGCTCAGTTTGCATATTGGATGAAAGTAATACACAATCCTTGGGCTGGATTTTCTGAAACAGCATCACAAAGAAGTTGATCTTTCACAGTGCACCACTGAACCCAGTGGGACACTGTTGCCTCTGGGGACAACCACTGCAAATAAAACATTGTCGCAAGGTTCATGGATTGTGAAAGTGGAAGCAAAATAAATGGCATACGTGTTCATTTAGGCTCAATTTGCATGACAGAGCACCGATAGGTATGGGAAAATTGCTCTGGGTGAGTGTGGGTACTGACATACTGAATGATATATTGTTTGTTGTAGAGCCATTTGAACACAGTGACAAATTTAATACATCACACTGTTTTGTCTCTTGAGTGTGGATAATTTTGGCTCTGATGAAGTGGCTCGGCCAAAAGGATTATTAATTGTCAATCTGCACATCCCAGATGTGGAAGATTTAGAAAGCATGCGTGGAGACCTTTGTCGCAAGCAAATCTTCAATACATCTGCATTACATGAAAAAGAACAGCATTTAAAATGGAAATATAGGATAGATATGTAAACACTGTCAATATGATTTGCAGATTTGTTCAGTCCTTGTGGTCCATTCTCTGTGATGCCCATGACGGCACAAAATCCTGTCGAGGGATAAATCCTGTTTACAAGAAGCCATACCATACACTTTGGTACTTGCAAATGGTAATGGAGGAATTCATAAATCAAGGATGGCATATGGAGGATAGAGATAGTCGACAGGAAGCACACATTGTCACTGTGCCTAAAAATCATCAGACAGGACGAACAAACACAGGTTTTGTTGCAATTCCCAATATCTGAACACAAGAACCGTGATGGAAGCATATTGTATTACAAATATGATTGAAAGATTTGGCAACCTGGGTCAATGTAAATACTTCTCCACAACAAATTTAAAGAGGGGTATCACCAGTTGGAAGTGGTTTCAAGAAGATCAGACAATGATCTAATTTACCATTCCATAGGGACACTACCAAACTCAGCAGATGGCATTTGAGCTTGAGAATGCACCAGATACAATCCAATGGCAATTCAATGGAGTGTTAAGGGGATTAAAACCACATCAGTGTATGGTCTGTTAAGATGATATTATTGTGTTTTCTAAAGGTCTTGAGCAGCTGATTTTAGTACGCTGAATGTTATATATTGAAAAGTGACACTGTGTGTCCACAAAGGTGAACTATTAAGGTCATGTGATTAGTTGAGATGGTGTGAACCTTGCCCCAAGTTTGATATGTGTTGTCCCTGATTTCTTACCACCACAAACTGTGAAAAAACTCCAATCATTATTAGATTTATGTAATTACCATAGGAAATTTGTCAAAGAGTTTGGTGAAATCACTGAACCATTAACTCTTTTGTTAAAAAAATGATATAAAATACCAGTGGACAACTGACTGTCAAACTGCATTTGAGCAACTGAAAGAGATGCTAACAACTAGCCTGGTACCCAAATTATGAGAAAAAATGTCTCCTGTTCTGTGTTGCATGCAACCAGGTGACAGGATGCATTCTAAGTCAAGATTTGAATGGCGTGGAACAACCAGTAACATATTCATTGAGGCTGTTAAATAAAGCTGAATGGAATTACTTAAAGCTAGTTTCACTGTTACCTATATGTTAGGAAAGTCAAAGTCATAACAGAGCATGCTGCATTAAAATGGTTATTACAGTTGAAGGATCCTTCATGCAGATTAACTTGTTGGGCATTAAAATTAAGTGAATTTAATTAAGCACAATAAGCTATTGTATAGGATGATAAAGTTCATGCCATGTATTTTGGTACCCACAGCACTGACAGTTGAAGTGTTGAAGGAAGCTCATGATCATGTATTATCAGATCATGGATGACGAAGAACAACTTATCACTGAATAGCTGAACAATAGTGGTAGAGGAAGGGGAGACAAGAAGTTGACCTGGGTGTGAGGAACTGCATACCATGGGCACAATGTGCCAATCTCAGTCATCAAGAAATACTGCAGCAAAGATTACCCGAGGCAGCCGAGCCATTTTAAACAGTGGGAATCAACATTTTGGGTTCATTCAACCTAACACTGGTGAGCAACTGCTACATTTTAACCATCACGGACCACTTTTCACATTATTTTGAAACAATTGTAATCCCAAATAAACAAGTACTTACCGTGGCACAGGCAGTGGTAAACAACTGGTTATTCAAGTTTGGCATTCCCAACACAAAATTACAGATCAGAACACTAACTTCAAGGCCAAGCTGATTAAGCAGCTGTGTCATCTATTGTGAATCTGGAAACTAATAACTAGTCCCTTCCACCCTTATTCAAATAGAAGAACAGAATGTGTTCATTGTGCTGTCAGCAAAATGTTAGGTTATTATGTGAACAGCAATTACAATGACTGGGATGTTTATCTGCCCTATGTCATAGCTGCATACAATCCTAAAGAGCATGAAAGCACTGGATTCTCACTATACGAAGTGGTATATGGTAGAAAGATTTCATTGGCTTTCAAAGTGTTTACAGCTAAAGTTGGGAAAAATGGGGACTCGATGAAGAAGCCTGGGAAGATATTGTGTGGGATGTGTGGAAACAAGTAAAGAAATTGAATATGAAAGTGCTTGATCAGCAAGAAAAAATGGGATAATGTGTTGTTAAACTACCCAAGTATAAACTCAGTCAGTGGGTTGTGCTGGTGAACCCCTAGACACCAAAGGGCAAAATGAGAAAAATTCTTACATGGTATCAAGGATTATCTCTAGTCATAGAAATGACATCACCTGTGAATATGAAGTTGCAGTCACTGACAAGAACCTCCACTGTTCAATCTTTTACGGGCACTTTAGAAATTTCACTGTAAATGCCATGCCATGCACCCTGCATGGGGAGCTAAAACTAAGTGCAAACTTGCATGACCTTGACTAATGAAAAACATCTATTCTTTGAATGTAGCATTTTTGGGCAGCCAAAATCTGACTGAAATAACTTTCACAGCAGTTAAAATGATCCTCACTTATCGCCTCAGTCATAGTCTTTCAAATAAAACATAAGGTGCTACAACATTTGATCACCAACATAAAACATTAATCACTGTTGTTTCAAATTGTTTCACAGATTAATGGACAAATGAATGAATCAATCAATAATGCAACAAATAAACTATTATTTCTCTGTGAAATGACAATATATGCAATTGGATCTTTGTAATTAACTTCTATTTCACTAACTCTAAAAATGCGTGTATCCATAGATTCTTCTCTACTGACTTACCTTCAAGGGCTACAATCTTTTTTTCAAGGGATGCAGTCTTGCTCTTCTCCTTTTCATGCAAGAAGGTAATGTGTTCTGCAGAAAGCTGTACTTGTGAGCTAAGTTTCTTTGTAGCCTCAACAGAACTTTGAAGTCTGTGGTAGTCTTCTTCTAATTTTTGCATTTGACTACAAATGCCAATTACAAACACATACAATGAGCCAATATAGTTTAAGCAACATTTATTTAAAACAGTGCACAACAGACAATAATTTTTGTGATGATTAATTTGGATTTGAATTAAGAACATATGACTGGTTTCAAAATGCTTAAATTTTGTTGTCACTGTTGTATGACAGACTAGCCAATTATTATTATTGTGACCCAGAATCCTTCTGATATATTTGACAACAGAATATCATTTGTTTAATGTGGCAATCTGCAGCATTGTATGTTCTTTAAAAGTATGGCCTTTTGGAAAAGTTGGGTAGTAACATAATAAAAGGAAAGGCAAGAATTCACTAACATCTGATAGCTAGGTTACACATAAACATAACAGACTAAATGTTCAGAAGGTTGTTCTAGCTGCTGCACCCAGAAAACATGGTCAGCTGCCAATGTAACTTTCTACGTGTGTACACCATCAGTGGGTACATTAATAATTAAGCTGCCAATTCTCTATGACAGATAGAATGGCCAGCAGAGTATTAGGACTGTTCATGTTTAGTTTTTTAACAGCCCTAGTAGGGTATACATGGGGTGTGAACAGCATTAGATGTTGAGCAACACTGATTGAAACATGCATTATCTAGATATGAGGACATTCAGATATGACTATGGCCTGATGTTGAACTGCACAGGAATACTCACAGTCAAGCTACCAGATGATGACAAGTGAGGATTGCACCAACTGCATCATTAAAACCTTCAAATCAGTGCCTACCATCCAACAACAAGTAAGAGATCCACTGCAACATTCTGTGTCATCCCACACCATGTTGTCAGCCGTTCTTGATTCGAATTCTGAAATATTTACTTCATCTTCTTTTGTGAAGGCATTTCAGAAGGCTGTGTTTAGTAACTCAGCTTTGGCAGCACTTTCTTCAACAGTATCTCTTTTGCTATTGCGCAGAGAAGGCATTGGTTGTTTCTTGCCGCTAACATACTTCACATACGACTAGAATCTCTTTGGATTTTCTGCCAGGTTTCAAGACAAAGTTTCATTGTGGAAGCTGTTATAAGCATCTCACATTGAAGTCCACGCTAAATTTTGAGCTTCTGTAAAAAATATCCAATCTTGGGGATTTTGCGTCTGTTTAAATTTGGCATGTTTTTTTTTTTTTTGTTGTTGTTGTTTCTGCAAGAGTGTTCTGTCCCATTTTGTGGACCAAGGAGCATCAGCTCCATTGTTTGTTAATTTATTTGGTATAAATCCCTCAATTGCTGTTGATACTATTTCTTTGAATTCAAGCCACATCTGGTTTACACTTATATTATTAATTTGGAAGGAGTGGAGATTGTCTCTCAGGAAGGTGTCAAGTGAATTTATATCTGCTTTTCTGAATAGGTATATTTTTAATTTGTTTTTGGAGGATTTGGGGGTTACAATATTCAATCTCACTGTGACAACCATGTGTTCACTAATCCCCATATCCGTTTTGATGCTCATTATTAACTCAGGATTATTTGTTGCTAAAAGGTAAGTGTGTTTTCACAAACATTTACTATTCGTGTGGGCTCATGAAATAACTACTCGAAATAATTTTCAGAGAATGCGTTTAGCACAATTTCGGATGATGTTTTATGTGTACCTCCAGCATTAAACATGTATTTTCACCAACATATCGAGGGTAAATTAAAGTCACCACCAACTATAATCAGCAACTGTATCATGTGAATTGGAAGATCGGTAAAAGTATCCAATTATTATTTTATTCTGGTTGCCAACAATGACCTCTGCCCATACTAACTCACAGGAACTATCTACTTCAATTTCACGGCAAGATAAACTACTTCTAACATGCCACCACCAACCATGTTTATCCTACCCTTTCAGAACACCATTAGGTTCTTCGCAAAAATTTCGGCTGAGCTTATATCTGGCATTAGCCAGATTTCAGTGCCTATAACGATTTGAGCATCAGTGCTTTCTATTAGCACTTGGAGCTCTGGTACTTTCGCAACACAGCTATGACAATTAACAACTATTATACTGATGGTTCCTGTATCTATGTTCTTCCTGTGTTCGGCTGCACCCTCTGTGACTGAAGCCCTTTTGTGTTTTCACAAGACCCTCTAACCTAAAACACCGCCCAGTCCACGCCACACAGCCCCTGCTACCCGTGTAGCGGCCTCCTGTGTACAGTAGACAGCTGACCTATTCAGCGGAAGTAGTGGCTCACCGATCCTTTCAACTACCTACATACAATCCACAATTACTTCTACTTTGCAGTTATATTTACAAATATACCTCCAGAAATGCTCAAGTACTCATAACACACCATCATATGCCAAAGTTTTATGGAGCACCTAAAGGTTACATCTTTATAATCTGGATCAACAGCAAGAACATCATCTATTCCTCCCTTCAGAATATTAACATATATCCCCAAATCACCTTCACTTGCATCTTCTCAAAACAATAAGCTGTCTTCCTGGCTGTCCATCTCCACTTTTCTGATGGATCCGTAAAAACCTCTCTTCATATCAAATAAACCACATATCAACAGTGCAACCAATCTCATGACTGTCACCTACCTTGTGTCACAAAGTCCTTTCCCTACAGTCTCAGAAACAATAGGCATTTATCTGCAATAAGTTAGAAACAGGAGCTTTCCACATAGTTGCTAGAGCCTTCTGGTCCTTCTGGTCTGATCTGACAGTAACAAACTCATCAACACTATGAACTAGCCACTGGTCAGTACTACCCTTACTACCCAATTATGAACCAAGTCTTAATTCAACCACATTTTGCCAGGGCTTTGTCTCCTTTCATTTAGCTCTGAAAATAGGGCTGTATCAAACCCAAAATCCTACCCTCATCTCCATGTTGGAGTTCTATTGTCACCTAACCAACATGATGTCCATCCTCAGTAGCTGAGTGGTCAGTGCAACAGAATGACAATCCTAAGCGCCCGGGTTTGATTCCCGGCTGGGTCAGAGATTTTCTCCACTCAGGGGCTGGGTGTTGTGTTGTCCTAACAATCATCCAGGCTGGAATTATGAAAGTGAAACACTGTACCAACACTTCCAGCAATGTGGTGATCCACAAATAGCAATGGAACTATTGTCCAGCTTGGACATGTCTCGGAGGCAGAAATGGGCACAAGCAGACAAAAATATGGACTTTACCCACTCGAGCAGGAAAGCATGGAGTCTTCTGAGAAAACTGGGAGGAAGTGCACCAGCATGCAGAAAAAATTCCAAAGTAACTCCAGACAAAATTGCTTTCCACATCATTACTACCTCAAGAGTGCCTGCTGACAAGAAACACACAAGACATATCAGATGACAGCTTCGTGACCTGAAAAAGATGGCATCTCCCTCATCCGAGTATACCCATCCCTTCACAGTTTCATACATTGACTCTGGACTAAAGGACCTCAAAGCTCTTAAGGCGGCTGGATTTGATGGTATCCATCCAGAATTCCTGATCCATATGGGAGGAAAAGCTAAGAAATGGCTGGCAGAATTCTTCACTGACATCCTGCTGACTGATCAACTTCCATTGGAGTTTAAAAAGGCGAAGATAATATCTGTTCTGAAACCTGGCAAACCCAGCGACATGGTAAAAAGCTACAAGCTTTTTGAAAGGCTGGTATATAACACAATAATCCTAGAGAACATTCGAGTTGATCAGCCAGGCTTCAGACCAGAGCGTAGCTGCTGCGACCAAGTACTGTCTCTCACATCCTTCATAGAGTCGGGATACCAAATGAAGCAGAAAACATCAGTGGCATTTGTTGATCTAACTGCTGCCTTCAACACTGTGTGAAGGGAAGGCCTTATCTACAAATTTCTCCACATCATACCCTGCAGAACAATGGCTCGACTGATTAACAGCATGCTAAGTGATTGAAAGTTCCAGGTAATCACCGGAAGCAACATAAGTAAGGAAAGGAAGGTGAACAATGGATTGCGTCAAGGATCAGTTCTCTCACCATTACTGTTCAACCTATATCTATCTGATCTACCTAACACTTCGTCTAGAAAATACTGCTATGCCAATGACCTGCCTCTAGCCATATGACACCAGGAAATGAAGACAACAGAAGCAATTCTAACCAATGACCTGTCTGCATTAGATAATTAGTTCAAAATCTGGAGACTCCAACCCAGTCTGAGTAAAACAGAAGTGTGTTGCTTCCATTTAAAAAATCAGTTGGTGAATGTAAAATTGGTTTCAGAGACAGAATTCTTCGTCATAACTGGAACCCAAAATATCTTGGTGTCATCCTGAACTGTACACTATGCTTCAAACAAAACCTTCTTAACTTAGCTCAAAAGTTGAGGACTCGAAACAACATCCTCCATAAGCTATGCGGAACTACCTGGGGATCTTCAGCAATCTCCCTGTGATCTTCAGCTCTGGGCTTGGTGTACTCAAGTGCACCTGTTTGGATGATCAGTGATCATACAAGGCTTGTTGACACCCAGCTGAATATGACAATGTGCATAATATCTGGCACAATCACATCTACTCGAGTTTATTGGCTTCCACTGTTAACCAGTATAATGCCTCCTCATCTAAGCAGATGTACTGCCCTTATGAGAGAATTCCACAAGATCTCCAGGAATTCTAACCTACCCATGCATAGCGACCTGCCACTTTTAAATCGTAAGAGACTGAAATCATGTCATCCAACTCTGTGCGATGCTGCTGACATGGTTACCAAGGATTTGAAACCTCCTGAAGAATGGAAAGGTCGGTGGGAAGCAGTGACAGATGTGCGCCTGCATAACATCTTCTCAGGATTCGACCTACCACGCAAGACCTGGACTACTCTCAACAGAATCCGTACCGTCCATGGCCGATGCAGGGATGCTCTCTCTAAGTGGAAGAAGCTGCCTAATCCAGCCTGTGACTGCAGGGCTCGATACCAGACTGTTCACCACATTGTCAGTGAATGCAGGATTCAAGCCTATCACGGTGCTGAAGAGGACTTCCTGCTAGCAAATCCAGATGCAGTGTGCTGGATTGAAGGACTGGATATTCAGTTGTAAAGACAAACTTAAGTTTCTTGTGTGTCAATATGTACATATGTATATGTAATTTAATTTATGATTTGTCTGTATTAGCCATATGCTAAAAAAATAAATAATAAAATCATCATCTCATCCCCATCGACGCACAAGTTTCCGAAGTGGCATCAAATCGAAAGACTTGCACCCAGCGAATGGTCTGCTGACGTGAGGCCCTAGTAATACATTTATTTACCAACATGATATCTGTTGCCACTACTGTTTCTATTCTGCAGCTCATGAGCCATTCTCCTGTGAATGACCCAGATATAATTCCTGTTACATGCAACCACCCACCACTCCTATAGCAATTCAGTCACAGGCTTTTCCTATCCCATGCAAAAGCTGTAACTTCATATACCAGCAGGGCAGCATTCTATGTGAGAATAACAACTTATCAGCTGTCCACCTGCACGAATAGCCACTGCCAAGTGTTGGCTAACAATAAACTTGCCCATACAAAGGCTAAACGTGCTGCACATCACAATACAGATGTTTCTGCCAGTGACTTCAGTTACCATGGCATTTGGATCCACCACTACAGCACCAGCTCCTTCCAACCACATAGGTGGGAACCACCTCTTCAGCATATCCTCTGCTCTTGTAACCACCTTTGTTTCAACTTTTGCTAGTCCTCATCCTCAGATACTCCTAAACAGTCAACCATGGGGGTGTACATATTGATATCTGTGTCTGTGAGAGAGTGTGTAGTTAGGCTAGGCAAAAAGAGGTAGTTCTCTTGAAAGCTGTGTTCTTAACATATTTTAAGGTGGTCCCTCAGATTTCCTATCTAAAGGCCTGGTGTCCATCAAATAGGTTTAAATGTCCTACATCATATCAATATGCTGAAATTACGGACTATGCAAATGAATGAACTAAATTTAATTGTGGACTGAAGTACTTCTTCCTGCATGACATTTACCCATTTTTTAATCTGCACAACTTCACACTACAAGCTTCAAATCATGTAGGATTTTAAGAGTGCAAAGTATACTAGTGTTAGATATGGACTACCAGTTTTTACTTTGTTTCAAAACTGAATACAACTCTAATTACTCTTTGGAGATTAGTCTATGTGTACACATATTTTTAAGTCACTGTTTAGCAAGAATTTGATGAATTTAACTGAACCTTATTTTGTGATCAACTTGTAAAATTAATGCTTCCTCAGATGCCTAAATTTTATCGACAATATAAACATGTGAAATGTTTCAGTATGACTTATCATTAGAGTAAATGAAGGTATTTTTATGAAAAACAAAAAAAATCAATTATTATTAAAATCAGATACAAAACAATACTTTACCTTCTTAATTCTCGTACTGAGTCAGTTAGCTTATTCTGACGAGTAACACAATTTTCTTGATATGCCAGCTGACACTTCAGTTGTCGATCTTGTTCATCTATAGTATGTTGGAGCTTCACATTCTCTAACTGACAAAACATTCAAATGAACATAGTGAAAGGCCTAAAAGTATGTTCTGTACAAATGTTGTACAGTAATTATAATGATACAAACTAAAACTGGAATGAGGGAGAAGTTTGCTAAACAGAGTACAGATAAATATATACGCTTTTCCCTTCTTTTAATCTTTCCTTGTAGCCTGTTGCTTGTATTAACTGCATATGGATAAATGTCTCAACATATGGTGACTATACTAAGAGCTGGGAAGAAAACCTTCAGTTACATCTAAGATAGGATAAAGGGAATCACCTAGGGAAAAATCGCAAAGTCTTGTTCACATATTCACGCTGTCTAACTATTGGTATCCATACTGTTATCATCTTGACAGATCACATTATGGGGAATAAATAAGAATGGGCATCCCACAAACTGACATGGTAGACAGAATGGTGAGACTACCTCTGCAGTCCTCTGGACTAAATATATTACTAGTAACACAAATACTAACTACTAAATGACAATACTGACGTAATGGGATTGCTAGAACATTGTCAGTAAGACAAGGGTGATGATCTTGATCCAAAGCTGATTTAGAAGAACTCAGGACTGGGATGAGACTGCTAAAGGCATGGCTCTGTTGAGGTTTAGTACTATGCAACATCTTGCCAAATGATTCAGACCATGACAGACCTGTGTATCACGGTTAGTCTTGTCGAAGGCCCTATTGCCATGTATGAGTTCTTGGAATGTTTGTATTCCAAGTTGAATGAAAGAATATTAAGAGCTGTGGACTGAAAAATCTACACTATCATTTCAGGCCATGGAACACATCCAGTTACTTCTGCATTGGCACATTGGTACAGGAACTTGGACAATATAAACCACTAAATGTATCATAGAAACCGAGTTTTTTCTTTTATAATAAACTGCAAATGTTTGGGTTCCAAAAATGGATTAGTGATCGTAAAATAACATCAGATAGGTTGTACTTGGGATAACAGACATGCAGTGAATAATCAAAGCCCAAATAGAACTGAATTCAGGTGTAGGTAGTACATTTGAAACAATATTGCAAATATTCCAAGAATCTTAAATAGAACAGCAAGGCTCATTTAATCATAATAATTATGACAACAGTAATACCAGTTTAATAATAATAATAATAAGCATAAGCATATTCCATGGTAACTGTTTATGAGTCATTGACGAAGATGTAGAAGACATCTACAACATGACCAGAAGATTCTGAATGACAGCAAATCCAACTAAAAGATGATAACTGAAGAGTTTAACACAGGTAAAATGTGATGCTTCTTGGGAAGTTTTGGAAATAATATCAGGAATGACATGGGACACTTATCAGCAGAAATTCCCAAGAGGAACAACATGTTTGTCTATAACACACACATGGACAAAAACATCTAAAATGAAATTGATCAAATTTTATCAAATAACAGAGAAATTGTACAGGAAGTGACAGTTCTTATGTTTCTTACTATTGTATGTGATCATGCATGTGTATGATGCAGAGAGAAAATAGGTACAAAGCTATAACGAAACAGATTCATCAGGCAGGAAAGTAGAACTGCAGACTACAATAATCTGCTTAAAAATGCCGAGATATACCAGATTAAAGTATGCAGCACAGTCATATTCTTAGAGAATGATGATTATTTAGAGATATGCAAAAATGGTATTTCTTTAACTATGCTACTGATACAGACAGGAAAATATGTTGCTGGTAGAGTAAAAAGGCCAAAGAAAACAGTCTCAAACAAGACAAGTCAACTGCTACAGACAAAGTTAGATTTTCTAATAAGCACGGCATAATATATAAACAATACTATTTGGAAATGTCTCCCAGCGAAAGTACAACAAGAATTTGATAAGAGAAATAACTGAAAACAATAGGTGTGTGAAGAAAGCAAAACAGAGAGTTAAACAATGGAAAGTCCATTAAGAATAATCTTTGCAAATTGTGATTTGGCTTCACAGCAGCTGTACAATATTTCAGAACAAATGAAAATTTGTTCTGGTCAGGCACTTGAACTTGGATTTGGATTTCCCGCTTATTGCAAGTGATCACTTTAACCACTGTGGCAATCTGATCGTATCTCCAGGAGTGGCCCAAATCTCCATTTGTCCCAGTGTCGACTCTCGCTTGTGCTTGCGCTATATTACCATGATGAGACACTTTTTTCTCTCGTCATTGCCTTGCTATGGCTTGAAATACTGTGGTGCAGTGTCTGAGACACTGCACTGTTGATCAACAGCCGCATTCACTTATGGATGAGCTGGATGAGCTTCGCAACTTGCATTTATGGTTCCACATCAGCTGTCCAATACTTCAGAACAAATGAAAATTTGTGCCAGACTGGGCCTCAAACCCAGATTTCCTGCCTTTCCCATGCAGCTGCCTTAACCACATTGGGTATCTGAGCATGTCTCCTGGATTGGCCCAAATCTCCAACTGTCCTGGTGTCTATTCTCCCTTGTACTGGCATTATATTATTGTAGGGTTGGCCCAGGCCATCTAGATCCTCCTCTACACCACCAGATTTTGTGAACTGAACACATGGAAGTTATCTTTGCAACACATTTTTTGCTCCCAAATTATCCTGGACTCAACCTACGGTAACCTACTGTCCCCACACCCTCCATCCAATAGTTTCCAGCTCCTCTGTCCTATTACTTCTTACCAATTCACATACCCTCACCCTCACTGTTTGCCACTCTCTGCTAATGTACCCGCAAGTCTTTTCCCTCCCTCTGCTCCTCTCCTTTTCCGCCCCTCCCCCTCCCCTCCTTCCCCAACAGCATCCGAACCCTGTGCTTGGTAGCCAGATCTGCTGTCATCTAATCCCTGCATGCTCTGCCAGACAGTGCTATCTTCTTTTTCCCCATCTGTATCCTGCTATCCCTACCTCTTCCCCTTTTCTTTTCTGAAGAAGACTTTGGCCGAAAGCTCAATGTGTATCAGTCTTTTCATTGTGACTGTCTGCAACTCACTATGTCACCTTTATAGTGAGTAGCAACCTATCCTTTTCGTAATGTTTTTAAAATAGAAAGTTATATGGCAACGGAATGGAAAATTGTGGTGGAATGTAAATAATTTAAGGAGTAAAAGTAACAACTCAATGAATAGTAGATGTGCATGCACACACATGCGTGCACCCATGTGTATGGCTATATTATGCTTGCAGAGTACACTATGCCTGCACTGCAACTCATCTGGGGTAAGAGGTTGTGTCCTGTGGAGTGAGTGAGCAGGGAAATGAGGTGGGGAGCAGGAAGGAGGGTTGGGGAAGGGTGGTTGAAGGCTGAGATGGAATGACTGCATGAGCATGGGATAGGAATGTAACAATGGTATCAACTAGGTGACCTGGTTCTGACAGCGAGGAGGCACGAGGTATGCATGGATTGATATCAGGAGGATTACAGGATCGAGGATGTATTACAAGTTTAGTATCCAGTGGTTATATTGATTCCCCACCCACCCTGAGTATCAATAGAGATAACACAGAGAATCCACATAAGGCACCAATGTGCACTTTTGCTGTGTTTCCATATGTTTCTGTCAGATCCAGGAACTAGGTAAGTTACATTACCTCAGGTACCTTCACTGCATGCTAGCACAGGAGAGTCAAAGTCAATTCTGCAGTACAGTTTTAATAATTTGGAGATATTGCTTTACAGACAGGCACAATAAAAAGACTGATAAACAAGTAAGTTTTAGGCCATAAGTCCTTATTCTGAAGTAGACAACACAAACGCATGCGCACACATGCGTGCGCATGCACGCATGCGTGCATATGCACGCACACACAAACACACACACACACACACACACACACACACACACACACACACACACACAAAACACCCACAAATTTATACAAACACAACTCATACATACACGACCACTGTCACTGGTGCGAACAACTGCACATGATTTGAGATACAATATGGGTGGTGGGGATAAGGTGGGGGCTGGGACAGAGAGGGAGTAGCATCATAAGGATGGAGGACAGTAAATTGCTGTTGTACAAGCACACAGATATGTGGGGGTGAGAGGGTAGCAAAGCTAGGTGCAGTTGGGAGATTAGACGGAGGGTGCAGGGGAGGGTGGGAGAAGTGGAGAAGGAGAGAAGTAAAAGGAGTGTGGGTGTGTTTGTGGAACGGAAATTGTGTAATGCTAGAGTGGGAACAGGAAAGGGGATGAAGGACAGTGACTAATGAAGGTTGAGGCCAGGGGGTTATGCGAATGTAAGATATATTGCAGGGAGAGTTCACATCTGTGTAATTCAGAAAAGCTGGAGTTGGTAGGAATAATTCAAATGACACAGGCTGTGAAGCAGTCACTGAGGAGAAGAACACTATGTTGGGCAGCATGCTCAGCAACAAGATGGTCCAGCTGTTTCTTGACCACAGCTTGTCAGTGGGCATTCATGCAGACAGACTGTTTGCTGTTTGTAATGCCCACGTAAAATGCAGCACAGTGGTTGCAGCTTAGCTTGTTGATCACATAACTGGTTCCACAGGTAGCCTTGCCTTTGATGGGATAGGTGATGCTTGAGACCAGACTGGAGTAGGTGGTGGTGGGAGGATGTATGAGATAGGTCTTGCATCTACGCCTATTACAGAGATATGAGCCATGTGCCAAGAAGTTGAGAGTAGGGGTTGTATAGGATGGACGAGGATATTGCGTAGGTTCAGTGGATGGAGGGAAACAATTGTGGGAGGGGTGGGAAGGATAGTGGGTCAGACACTCCTAATTTCAGGGCATGGCAGTAGCTACTCAGAACCCTTGTGGAGGGTGTGATTCAGTTCCTCCAGTCCTGGGTGATACTGAGGCACGAGGGGAAAGTTCCTCTGTGGGTGGACAGTGGGACTTTGGGAGTTGGTGGGTGACTGGAGAGACAAGGCATGAGAGATCTGTTCCTGTACAAGGGTGGTAGGGTAATTACCATCTGTCAGGGCCTCGGCGACACCCTCTGCATATTTTGAGAGGGACTGTTCATCACTACAGATGCGACGAGCTCAGGTGGCTAGGCTGTATGGAAGGGAGTTCTTAGTATGGAATGTGTCACAGCTGTCGATGTGGGGGTATTGTTGATGGTTGGTAGATTTGATATGGATGGAGGTACTGATGTACCCATCTTTGAGTTGGAGGTTAACATCAAGGACGGTGGTTTCTTGCGTAGAGGACGACCACGTGAAGCGAATGGGGGAAAAGGTGCTGAGGTTTTGGAGGAATGTGGACAGGGTGTTCTCACCCTCAATCCAGATCACGAAGATGTCATCAATGAATCTGAACCAGGTATGAGGTTTAGGATTCCTGGTGTTTGGGAAGGATTTCTCTAGATGGCCCATGAACAATTTGGCATAGGATGGTGCCATGCAGGTGCCATTGTCGTACCCCAGATTTGTTTGTAGGTGATGCCTTCAAAGGAGTACTAACTGTGGCTGAGAATATATTTGGTCATGGTGACCAGATAGGTCATAGTTTTGGAATCCATCGGGTGTTGGGAAAGGGAGTGTTCAGTAGTGGCAAGGCCATGGGCATTAGGGGTGTTAGTGTAAAGGAAGATGGCATCATTAGTGATGAGCGGGGCACCACTGTATTTGATATTGTACTCACCAGAATACTGAAACTTATCCCTATTATTACAGATTTTATGGTGGAGATTGTATTTTAAAATGTTTTTGGATGATAACCAGTTTTAATGTTTGATTTACAAAAACATTTCTCGATTTTGTTGGAAGTCTTTTCATTGTAACTTAAAGCCATGTACATTTTGTTGTTGCAGCTGCAAAGTGACTTCCACTTATTTGTTTTATTTGTTTCTTCTTTATCTTCTTATAAAATTTCACCATGTCATTGCTTCTGTACCCATTCACCATGGCAACATGCTTTAAAACACTCAGTTCTTTTTCTAATTCCTGATGGCTTAGCCACAATCTTAATAACCTGTAAACCACTGCATTAAAATATGACCACTGATATTGTGGTGGGTGGCATGACTGCTCATCAACAACATCTTTATAGCAAGAGCAGCAATCGAATGAAAACAAGACAGATGCGGAAAAATATACGTAAACTGTTCATTATTTCAAAAGTAATCACCGTAACTGTTGGTACATTTATCCCATAGTGAGACAAGATGATCATTGCTTTCATGGAAAAATGTTTAAGGTTGCCTACAGAAGTATGTCGTACTCAGACATGCACCTCTTTGTCAAAGCAAATCGATGGCCATGAAAGTCTCTCTTCAGGGCTATAAAAACACGGAAATTGCATGAGGAGAGATCGGAGCTGCAAGGAGGGTGTGTATGGGTTTCCCAGTGAAACTTCTGCAGTATAGTCAAAACAACCATAGCACCATGCGAGCATATGGAAACATTTTGTATTTCATACAGTATTTGCTAATTAGTTATTCTACTGTTGTCTATACAGCTTTGGTTCACAATAATAAATGTCTTCCACTTTGCTCCTATGCACGGATTGAAGTAGCTGTGGGCATCACCAATAACAAAGTGAAATGTCACATAAATAAAACGCTTTTGCAATGTTATGAGTTTAGCTCTGCTACAGGAAGAAATACTTTTATCACTCTATCACCTACCGTGCATTGTGAACAATTGCATAGTGATGTGTGCATGCCAAGTGATCTTTTTGTACACACTGTCAACAATAAATTCATGTTTACCTCACTCACTAGCATCCCCCTTCATTCCACAAGCCAACTGCACTGGAATCCCTACAGTGGTGATCCTGTAATGAAAAGCAGAATCTATTTTGTCAGAGTTAGTTTTGGAAATGGTGTCATTCCATGATCACCATCTTCTCAAACAGTTTGAACATAATGATGACTTTAAAACTACCACATATAACATTCTCTTCCATCCTGATCAGCCTACAATTTATGTGAAACATGAAAGTGATATTCTACCACATCTCACCATCTACAGCAACAATTATGAACTTGTGCAGGAAGAATGTTTAGTTCATTTTGACCTTTTTTGTGACTGTCTCAAAAAAACAAGACAGTATTCCAGCAACTAATTCAGGTCTCCACAACAACATCTTGTGTGCTTTTAGCAGTCCATCTGCATTGTGAATGATCCAGATGAATCCATTCATAATCCAATGAGGGGCCCAGCCAGCTGGGCCATGTGAGAAGACTCCCAGTTTTCCATCCACACCAAGCGTGGTCAACGGGATCTTGTCCACTGTTGCTCATGGACCAAATGTTCCAGCATATCCCCAACTTCTGTGGGGCATATACATGACCAGGTTCTCAACCCAAACTAGTCACTTTCCAACCCGAACATCCAGCAATGTGATTCAGGATCACCAGATTCATACATTCTGGAATCATCGATGATACCTCCAAGCTGGTGGCCCTACTAAGCTACAATAAAGGATCATGCCTACATTTTTAATGACATTATAGAAGCACATCTGGCCAAAGGCACATTTGACATTGCAAAGGCAGTGTTGCTCCACCAACTTTGCAAGACACCAGAGAAACAGCTACAACAAGTAATTTACAAGAAAAATTGGGCTGCAGGATACCATCTCAGCTGTGGAGACATCTCTGTGAATCGATCAACCCAATTCTCATGCCAGACCACAAGCTCTGGTTAATTAAATTACTGTCTCAGATAAAGTCAGTGATGGTTTCGGATGAACACCATGCTAGGGTGAACAAATTATTCTTGGCTTACAGACTTTCCATAATCCCACAACAACGTCAATACCTGGATATGAAGTAAAACAATGAATACCACAGCATATTCTTGGCACGACACATTGGCTGCTGCCACAAGGAGACACAGAGACCCAAGCATTTAGGTACACTCATGAGAGTGACGTCATGAGTGACCCTCACTGGGAATGGTGACCTTTTGTTGGCCATAGCTGCCAACCCACCACCAACAATTATACATCTTGTGGCAGCGAGGGGGCACAGCCACAGCTGTGTTGGTTTCACTCATGTTTTGGTGACCAGGCACACATCTACTCCAGCCATGGAACCACCCAAATGAATAACAATGCAGGCACACGAGTTCTGACTCATCCACTAATGACAGCAGTAGATTGTATGTGTTAGGCAATGCAACAAATCAACATTCCTTTATAGACTTTGGACAGGGCTACTCCGCTACAACCTCCTTCAAATCTTACATACATCTTCCTACAACTACTTAACAATCATTGAGCTTTGGAGTCGAGACTACAAGCTGTGATGTAGAATTGTGAAGAAAAAAATAGATAGGTTCAAGCTACATGTCAAGGGAGGGTGTGGCGAAGCAGGCTGGGATAATTTTACTTCCCCCTCTTGTTTTGGAATCTGCCTCCTTAAAATTCTCCTTTTCACTTTTAACTAATTGCCATTAACATATGTGATTATAATCTGCATTTTCATAAAAGAGAAAGATTGGCCCTCAGTTGTAAAGAATATAACACCAGGTCTAATTTTGTGCTTAGTTTCATTTATGTAATTGATTTTCTAATTTGTTATGACTATTACTAGTTAGTATCTTTCGTTATAGGGTGAAATTAGTAATTGTTTTGTAACCTGATAATAAACATTTGGAAGAAGTAGTGCTAGAATTCTTAAAATATTTATTTGGTTCTATTCGGTTAACAAAGCCAGCCCTTAATTAATTCCAAAGTAATTAACAGTTTTGTCAAAAGTATTGTTTGTATAATGATATCTGTTAATTTCATCATTTAAACAAATAATTGGCTTAACCCTTGTAGTAGAAGAAACCATTAAAAAGAACCAATTTTTTAGGTATTCAGTTAGTTTGATGAGTTAAGATTTAATTGAAATTTCTGTAAATTTAACTTCAAACGATGTGTAGTTTCAGCAGTTATTATTGTGAGGATATATAAGGGCCCGAATTTTGGTCCTGTGACAGTCAGTCCACGGCCGAGTTTCCAACAAGGAACCCTTACTGGTAGATCAACAACAATGGATCAACTTAACTGTGAAATAAGTGTAACACAATTAGGTCGTGTGTTAAAACAATGACAGTGTCTGTTCCACATGTACCTTTTTATTTTTCAAGAACTGTGAACTATGTGGTTAGCTTTTTACTGCTGTGTATTATTGGGGGATTGTGAACAATGAAAGTAAAGAACTGTGAAACGCAACTGTGCACCTGTTGGCTACATCATTTAAAGTAGTCAGTGTTGAACTTCATCCCCCATTTTTCAGTCAGTATCACAACACAGTACGTCGACACGGAGGACAATCAACAAAGAAAAAAAAAAGAAGGCGAATGTCACAAGGGTCGTGGATGCTATGCAATCTTTTCTAAGGCAGTTAAAGTGGGAACAGCACCACCACCTGCAAATTCCTGGCATGAATGAGACAGCAGTAACATTAATGTCGACAGACTGCACATACAGACAGAGGTTGTATGCTGCACTGCATGACTCACTGAAATACAGGTCAATACAGTGAACTTTTCTAACAGTGTGCATTCACCCACTGTGGATGCCCTTGTTCCCCATGCATCAGATGCAATATAGTGCACACTGTGTGAAATTAACACCACATGAGGTTCACTATCCCCTTGCATTGCCTCAAACCCACCTGGATTATTCTAGGTACACCCAGTACAGATGACACAAACGCCACTTGGACAGAAGGCAACATAGAAGAGAGAGATGACAACACACAACCTCATTCGTCACTACCACAAGCAACCCCTCCGTCACTGTAGCTCAAGAACTTTGACACTGAGCAACAATCTTGCAATGGTCATATCCAAGTGCAGTATTGGCTACCATCCATTTGGCCACACTTTAAAATATGTGTGCCGCCAATCATGCTGCCATGTTTCTTACCTTGTCACTGCAGCATGAGTGCATTGCCAAGAATGCTTATGCTGGTGCCAATGGTACAAAAGCACCCCTCTCTAGAGTTTCAGCTATGGGTCTACTGAAGTTCAAACATCAATGCATGGAGCCCATTTTGTGTGTTTGCCATTTCATAACATTTACAGACTATCATAGCAGTGAGGGCTCATCCTCTTTGGGATAGTCATTGTATTGAAGACTGACTGAATTTTAAACGTTGGTATATGAATTAATTTCAACATTCAAGTCTACTGTTAGCAATTGATGCTGCAACTACAGCAAACAAAGTTTTGTATTATATTTGCTGTTTGATATTAGATGTAGACTAAACTAACATGTGAATTCTCTGATCACAAACGGCGTCTGTTCCTTGCTCCTGTAACCAGTAAAGTCCACAAAGTGTGCAAAGGAAGTTACAACATATTGGTGATGAGAATGGGTTAGTGGAACAAGGACTCTGGATACCAGAGCAGGACTTTGTGTGTGTGTGTGTGTGTGTGTGTGTGTGTGTGTGTGTGTGTGTGTGAGTGAGTGAGCGTGTATTAAATTGAAATATGTAAGTTGTTATACTTAAGATGAGATAGTTAAGGAATTGTGGCATACCAAGGAGAGCAACATATAAGTGCTGAGCAGCGTCTAACAGCTCTTGTTCAGTTTCACTGTCAGCAAATAACAGAACTGCTGTTGGCAGTTTCTTGCCTTATACAAGTGCAAGCAGTCCAGCAGCAAAGGCATCAGAAGCTAAAGACAGAGTTCAGTTGATGCCTCTTCTCTTCCGATAGTTCGGTGAAAAGAATGAAACATGGAAAGAGTACATAGAACAGCAGCACCAACACTCTGACACCTACAAAATCACAGGTGATTCACATCATACGTTTTTCTTTTTGTGTGTAGGAGTTACACATACCGGGGGATTAGTGAAATTATTTCTCCTCAGTGAGCCTCAAACCTAGCCCTACGGAGCTATGGATTGTGGAATTGCAGGGCATGATTAGGGACTGTAAATTCGGTTGTGTCTGTGGTACAATTTATCAGGATGGAATGCTCCGTGATGCTATTATTCTGAATCTATCAGCTCAGAGACTGAGGGCCGAAATTCTAAACAGTTGCAACCCGAGCCTCAATGAAGTGCTTAAAGTTATAGATGCATGACAAGTTCAAGATTTAGCTGAGCAAGATTTCTGGCAATGAGTTTGAAGAAGAACAAGTGCTGTATCATTTGTGAGATACAGAGCCAAGCGAGTGTGCCGGGACTTACCCCAGTTCACTGCTAGTAGCGCCACATTACTTTAACGCATTTGCACGTAGTGCACAAGTATTGCACCATAATTAAGTATAAAATTAAAAGTAAAACTTTTATATTCAAACTTCGTCACTGTATACTTAAAGTAATTAAACCAATAGTTTTCAATAAAATACAGTTTCAAGAAAAAAAAAAGTGGAGCTAAATAATAAAGCTAGAAAGCCAGAATTTGGTCAGAATGTGCCTATGGAGGTCATAAATAAGTAGTGCAAGTTCCAAATAATAGAATTAAAATTACACCCACAACCCAAGTTTTTAAGAAAAATTGAAGGCATTACATATTAGAAATGTAAAAATTTCTATTGTGCCTCATGTCAACCTAAAAATAATAACTAAGAGACCACGTTAAGCTACCACTTATAGTTTTTGAGTAATTTAATGAAAACCAAATTTGTAACTAAAATGTAGTACATTTAGTACCTGTAATTTTAATGATAGAAAATTTTGGTTACAGCACATGATAAAACCTACTAAATAATAGAGCTATAACAAATTTTAGAATTGCGGTATTAATAACAGCCAATGCAACTTCTAATTAAATTATAGTTCAGAGGTAACAATCTACCATTAGTTCCACTATAGAAATTCTAGAAGGCAAAGTTTTTATTCAAGCGAACTGAAACTTTTTCTGTGATTTCAAACAACTTACACAAATGCATGTAAAAATTAAGAAGAATTAATTCATAACTTTGTTATTAAAGATTTTGTGTGCGAGAAAATGGTCGTTCAGAGGCTGATGCCATGTGCTTACGGCAGATGATGGCATAAGTTCCCTCGGCCATCTGCTGCGGCACATATATACAGCCCGAGAGGCAGGGAAAAGTTTCACTTCACACTCAGTCACTGTAAGATCCACGTCTGTTAAACGTCAGATTGCGCTCTGCCTCGGATGACATCAGAGATGGTCTGTGACAAAACGCATATTTTCTGCAATAACTGATAGTGAACTCGCGAGGACTGTACACTGCCTTGGATTGTTTAGATTTTGCTAAAGTAACTGTTAGTGTGCTGTCTGTGATAATTAAAAATCCACATGGCAAGTGGTGACTATTATTTCCACTTTTGTGGTGAGCATTTATTAAGAACATTTATTTGAGTATTAGAAGTGAGGGCGAAAGACAATTTGTTAGGAATGTACCATAGAGGTCAGTTGAACATACTAGAACTTTATACCTTCATTTATAATCATAGTCCTGATCCCGTTAAGTAGAAAGAGAATAGAAACATTTCTTTCAGTGGGCTGGACCAGAATGTGGCCATGAAAACTGGAAACTATGGTCAGTATGTTCTCCATTGGTTTCTGGCTAACCACAAATATAGTTGCCAGCTGTGCATGAGAAAGACAGCAAACTTCAACAACAAAAACAACCACCAACATAATTTTATCTGCCACCCCACAAGTTATCACTTTACTTGAGACATCCCAAGCCCCAGCCACAGCTATAGCCCTAGCAGTCGCAAATCAGCACTGTGGAAACAAGGCTGGATACACAACAACAAACATGTGCCACACCAGCACAACATTAATTTCACAGCTTCAGCTCTGCACAAAGCGAAGTTATGTGTGAAATGCTATGTCACCCATGAATGGAAGAATTGCTTCTTCAGACAAGCTAAAGGCAATTTCTGTCATTGTATGGGACATATGAAACCAGTCTGCTGAAAAAGATTAGAAAGCCCTCCTCTGTTTCCAGCAGGAATAATGCAAAGCAGGAACAGTTGGAAATAAACATCATTTCATGTTCAGAATCTGTGCCTCCTCCTGCTCACAATTTAGACAAGCAAAGATGCAGCAAAGACACGTGGGCGCATGCGCGCTCGCGCCCACCCACCCAGCCACCCACCCACCCACACACACACACACACATTCAAAGTGAATACCCCACACTTCAAACAGGCTCTCCCAATCTTGAAATTCACAAAAGTGCTCTAGTGCGCATGTGGAAACAGAAGAATTTTTCACAACATGAAATGGACAATTGAATCATAAATTGTTGAAATCAAATAAGTCAAAATTTTCAGTTTTCGTTTTTTCACTGAATAGCACTTTTAAGAGTACAGCCTATTCTTTGGTGTTGAAATCAAACACGTCATGCTCCCACAAATGGTAGAAAAGGTGGTGCACTTTACACTGTTTGTTGTTGAAACCAAATAAGTCACTGATTTATTCCTTTTTAACAGATGCTGCTCGTTCCCGTGCAGAATCTGTTTCTATCCAATACTACACATTGTTGATGAAATTATCCATCTCCTTTGTTGTGGCACTAACAGCCACATGTAATGTGCACTGAGCAGCAGTTGGTTGTATTACTATGGCTCCAAAAATGAAGAATATTTGTGCAGATAGAAATAAGATAAAGACAGCTTGTACCATATGACTACCTTATCAAAATTACAGAGGAGATTATGTTCCAGTAAAAGCAATTAAAGAATCTTGCAGGTAAATATCAATCTTTCTTGGAACAACCGTAGGAAACTGTATAGATGTAAATAGTATCAGTATTACCAGCAATACCAATCTCATGTTATTAATTTCCTTTCAGCTGCCGAATGAAACATTATGACTCCACTGATGTAATTCAATGTAATAATATTTTGGCAAGATTTCTTTATCTTCCTGCCAATTATGCCCAGGATTTACATCTGCAGCGCCTTATTGAAACAAAGGAAGTAAAGCTGAGGTGTCCTCAGAAATCTGATCCAGAATGTAGTGAAAACTGTAGGGATGCAACGTTTCTTTACCATATAATGCTTGGAAGTGAAAGGAAACTAGTTTGCAAGAATGTTTTTCTGAATAAACACGAAGTGACGAATTCATGCGGGTTTCGAATCTGTATATCGATGTATTAGTAACACATATTTTTCACTTAAGAAAAAGACGTGAGCCCATCATTTCAGGATTAATGGACAGCTTTCGAATGGCCTACTCAACATACCAAGTACCTATTTCCAGAATGAAGATGTAAGATATGAAGAAAGTCATTGAATATGTGCCTGCTGCAAAGAGATCATTCTATGAAGAAGTGCTTTCTTGGCCAGTGATTGACTAAAATTATAGTTAATGTACAGTTAATCATTACTGCTGTTAAAATAATTCAGTTTGTTCTATTTTGTCAGACCATGCTGATGTATTATGAAGTGTTGATAATACAATTAAGTCTTAAAAAAAAACAAAAGAATATTTTTGTAAATTGTTGAAACCAAATTAGTCAAAAAACTTTGAAATCATTAAATATCAAAATGATATACTCTAAGTTAATTATTTCTCTCTGAAAAAAAAAGCAGAGTGAAGTCACTTTCAGTTCTGAAAAATTCCAGTAACATAGCAGAATTACATATGGCAGTATTTAATTTTTTGTTTCTCCTGAAAAGTGTAAAAAAATGACTTGTTTGTTTCCAACAACTGACAAATCAATTGTATTCAGAGAAAACACCACAAACTGTGGATTACATAGCAAATTTGTAACCAGTCAGTGCCTCTGGAGCTTGTGTCACATTACTTAACCTAGATACATATGGAAAACTTGGCCAACCATCTTTGAAACATCAAGTCTGCATCTCATCACCTACAACAATGACAACATTTCATTTCAGTCCTTGGAACGAGCCACTTGACTGCAAAATACAAAAACATGACTAAGGTAGTACCTTTCACTGTAGTTTGCTAATGCATGGGTCCAAATATTTGCAGCATGGATGCGTTTGACTGCTCTGGATTAGACATAAGGACACTGTGCATGCCATCAACACAAAAGCTCCCCAACACCTCTGTGACAAGTACCAACGTATGTTCAACAGTACTCTGGGATGTGCAAAAGATTTTCAAGGCCACATTATGCCAAAAGCTAATGCATAACCCAGCTTTTGCCACACACACATTGTGCAACATGCATTACGGGACAACAACAGTACAGAAATTCAGAGACTAGAACCAAAACTGGATATTGCAGACACTTATCCTCAATTACCATTGGACGAAGAGACAAAGAAAACAAGGTGCTACCTTGTTTTAATTACCTTGACAACATAACCATCGCTGGACAAACACCAGAACACCACCCTAAAAATTTGGACTGTCTTCTTCAAGTTCTCACTGAGGTGGGCCTCAAATATAATATGCTGCATAATCCCCCCACCCAACACAGCAACTGAATGCTTAGGACATATCATCAACACCGGTGGCACACCAGAACTTGCCATCTCCTAAGACTTTACATGAGCTGTGAGCTGTTCTTGGAAAATTGATTTATTACATAAACCTCATTTCTAATGTGGTGCAAACTGACATGCCTCTGAACTGTCTCAGATATAACTGTTAACAGCTAATGTCTATTGTCAATGTGCAAGTGTCCTTGTCATCATCAGAACGGGACTTAGAATTGCCTCATTTATACACAGTATTTTCATTGTTGTTACAACTTTCAAACTTCAAACTATTGTTTACTAATATCTGGACCATATTATCAAAGTTACTTTGACAACTGACTTGCGCTATGGTTTAATAATAAATAAGTGAAGTGATGTACAATTTTGCAGTTGTGTTAAATGTACAAATTCGTACCTCAATATGTTCATCAGTGACATACAGGCCTAACTTTAGTGTAATTTCAACAAACGAGTTACATGAATAAGAGAAAAAAAGCAAAAAATATTATATCTGGGATTTTAGCATCCCATAAAAAGTCCATGAGAGCAATTTTTTTTTACCTTCAAATATGTAACACTGCTTACAACATGGTATGATTGGCAACCATGGTCAGGAGAGAGATGGATTTGGGGGGGATTCTAGGATGGGTCTAAGAATGTGAATTGGGAATGCTGGAGCTCTGGAATGGAATCGCTATGGCAGGGCTTGCACTAAGGCAGAAAGGTATTCAAAAATCTCCCGTATCATATGAAGCATGAGGTTTGGAATCCCAATCAGGTCAACAGATGCCTATAAAAATAGCCACCTGTGAAATGACACACCAGCTGTTATGTAAACACTGTTCAGCCTTTCACATCAACATGACTACCACCAAATTATCAGTTAGGATGAATGGACATAGGCAGAGGGTGTATACTGGCAACACACACTGTCCTGTTGCAGAGCATGCTCTACAGAATGACAGTTGTGATTTCTGTTCCTGTTTCACCACATCTACCATCTGGATTCTTCCCTCAGACACAAGTTTCTCAGAACTCCACAGGTGGGAGCTAGTACTACAACTAGATAGGTTGAGGAGGGTGAAGAGTGCAGAGTAATGGCAACTGGGAGGTGGCAATAAGGCAGCTAAGAGGAGGAGGTATTCATGCAGCTGTACTTTGCGTATATGCAATAGATTTGACCAACTGTCAGAGTTAAGTGGAGAGGAGCCTCTTGTAGCTGTAGGTGTTGGAAACATGCAGCAGTCCTCAGCAGTTAGGAAGCCTAACTACGTCAGTTGCAAAGTCTACGAGAAAGAAGAAGGTGCTGCTGCTAGGTAGCTCGCACGGTAGAGGTGTGGGCCAGTAGTTGCAGGAAATGTTGGGGGGTGAGTACCAGATCACTAGCATTGTGAAGCCTAGTGCAGGATTGGCTCAGGTGACTGAAAGCATAGGGGAGTTATGCAGGAATTTTACAAAAGAGGATCTGGTAGTGACTGTGGGTGGAACAGGGAATAATCTTGATAGGGATGGGAAATATGATGTAGGTGGTGACCTGGTAAAGATACCTACTCCAACTGGTGGCACTAATGTGCACTTCGTGCAACTGTTTCAGCGTCCTGATCAGCCTAATCTTACTGCTGCTGTTAGGCATGTTAACATGGGGATTGAGAAGGCACTGATAGCAGAAGGCATGGCTCACATTGCAGTGGTGCCTACTGAGTCTATCAATAGATCAGGTTTCAATAGGCATGGCCTGCACCTCAATAGGTATGGGAAGAGAAGGCTGGCAAAGCTTATAGGTGACAGTGTAGTGGGTGGCAATGGGATCACTCATGGAAAAATTCCTGTTGTAGTTGGTGTTAGAGCTGCACCTTTTTTTAGATTGAAGTCAGCTGATAGGTATACCTGCTTGAAGGTAGTCCCTCTAAGAAAGGAATCACCTTCAGAGGAGGTCAGGTATCGAAGTAGAGAAGGAATTAGTGGATTTCATCAAAATATACGAGTTATTATCTGAGATAACGTTAGTGACCTGCTTATAGATGTTGACTCTGATGTTATTGGTTTATCAGAGCACCACTCAAAGAGGCTTCCTTTACCAGGATACAGATTAGCTGGCTGTTTTTCAAGGAGTTTCTTGCGGAGTGAGAGAGTGGCCATGTATGTAAAAAACAGTATTCCATTTGAGTCCGAAGACGTATCACAGCACTGCACTGGTTTATAGGTCTCCTAACTCTGACTTCAGGGCATTTCTGCTCAAGTTAGAGAGGGTTCTTGGTTCACTTTATAAGAAGTACAAAAAATTAGTTATACGTGGTGACTTCAATATTAATTTTGTATATGGCTGTGCAAGAAAAAGGATGTTGGTAGATCTCCTAAACTCATATGATCTGATGCAGACTGTGTTAGTTCCAACCAGGGTGCAGGGGAACAGTAGCACAGCCATAGACAATATTTTTATTCATTCTTCATTACTAGAAGGGCATTCTGCTAGTAAAAGGGTGAATGGCCTTTCAGACCATTATGAACAAATTTTAAAACTAAAAGGCTTTTGTACTCGAATAAATGTCACATATAATTACGAACTATATAGAAAAACTAATCCAATGGCAATAGAGAGTTTTTTAAACCTCATTAAGGAGCAAGAGTGTCAGGATTTTTATAGTGCCAATAACATAGATGACAAATATAATGCTTTCTTTAACTCATTTCTCATGCTCTTTAAGAGTTGCTTTCCATTAGAATGTTCTAAATGGGGTACTAGCAGTAAAAGGCAGCCTGGGTAGTTGACTAGTGGGATAAGGATATCATGTAGAACAAGTGGGAATTATATCAAAATGTTAGAAGTAGTCACAATCAAGCTACAGCAACCAATTACAAATAGTATTGTAAGTGCTTATTAGGAAGGCAAAGAGTATGTGGTATGCAAACAGAATACCTAATTCACAGGATAAAATCAAAACCATATGGTCAGTTGTGAAGGAAGTATCTGGTCAGCAGCACAAGGTTGATGATACAAAATCAGTTCTTAGTACAAATATTTCTGTTACTGATAAGTCAGATATGTGTACATTAGTTAACAATCATTTTCTGGGCATTGCTGGTGAATTAAATAAAAACTTCAGTTTCTACAGGGAATCATATAACTCTCTTGGAAAATGCCTTTCCAAGATTGGTGTCTGAAACACTCCTCTGTGATACTGACAAGGGCGAAATTGAGTCAATAATGGAATCATTGAAGTCTAAGAACTCTCATGGTTATGATGGAGTGCCTAGCAGAATATTAAAGTACTGAACTGCACATGTTAGCCCTGTACTTAATCATATTTGTAATTTTTCCTTTAAGAATGGTCAGTTTCCTGAATGATGAAAGTATTCAGTAATAAAGCCGCTTTATAAAAAGGGAGAAAGGGAAGATGTAGACAATTTTAGACCTATTTCTATGCCACCAGTGTTTGGTAAAGTTATTGGAAAGTCTGTGCATGTAAGGATAATTGATCATTTTATATGACATAATTTGCTATCATATGTTTTAGAAGGAACGTAACAACTGAAAAAGCTATATTCTCTTTTGTCTGTGAGGTACTGGATGGATTAAACAAAAGGTTTTGAACGCTAGGCATATTTTTTTGATTTAACTAAGGTGTTTGATTGAGTTGATCACAAAATATTGCTCCAGAAGTTTCACCATTATAAAATACGGGGAACAGATCACAATTGGTTCACCTCTTACTTTAACAAGTCAGCAAAAGGTCATTATTCACAGTGTTGAGAATGGCTATGATGTGGGGTCTGAGTGGGGTACAGTCAAATAGGGGTTGCCCCAGGGATCAGTGTTGGAGCCACTCCTGTTCCTTATTTATATCAAATGACATGTCCTATAGTGTTACAGGTAATCCTAAAATATCTCTGTTTGCTGATGACACTAACTTGGCAGTACAGGATGTTGTGTGCAACACTGGCTCAGTTTCACATAGTGCAATTCATGACATAATATCATGGCTTGCGGGCAATAAACTAACACTAACCCACATAAGACTCAGTTTTAATAGTTTCTAACACACAACTGAACAAAACCCGACATTTTAATTTCACTGAATGGGCACATGATTAGTGAAACTTAACAGTTCAAATTTCTAGGTGTCCAGATAGTAAACAGTCGTGGAAAGCCCATGTTCAGGATCTTGTTCAAAGACTTAATGCTGCTATTTTTACTATTCAAATGATATCTGAAGTAAGTTATCGTTTGACACAAAAATAAGTCTACTTTGTTTATTTTCATTTTCTTATGTTGTATGGTATTATATTTTGGGGTAACTTTTCCCATTCTCAAAGGATATTTTTGGCTCAGAAATGGGCAGTTCAGGAAGTAAGTGGTGTCATCACTTCGCAAAACTTTTGTCAATCCCTCTTCACTAGTCTGGGTATTCTGACATTGGCCTCTCAAAATATATATATGTATATATATATTCTTTACTGTTAATTCTTGTTAACAATATCAGTTTAGTCCCAAGAGTTAGCTGCTTTCACTCAGTTAATACTAAGCAGAAATCCAACCTGCATTTGGATTGCACTTCCATAACTATTGTGCAGAAAGGTGTGCAGTATACTGCTGCATCCATTTTCAATAAACTACCACAAGAATTCAAAAATCTTTGCAGTAATCCACTTGCTTTCAAATCATGGGTCACTCCTTCTATTCTGTTGAGGAGTTCCTTGAAAAATTAAGCTGATTCCTATGTTATACTGTTGATTGTGTTTACTTAAACTTATGGCTTGACTTTTTTTTTTGTTCATAAACATTTCATTTTACTTGTTATTGCTTTTATGTTGTAATTTCATGTACTGACATGTTCCATGACCTTGGAGATTTGCCGTGCAAATGAAAAATAAATAAATAAAATAAAATAAAAGTTTCCCGGGTTCTCACCACAAACCTGGCCTTAGTTTACATTAATTTCTTCAGTCTTTCAGCATTTGTTCACAGTAACTGTTACTTTCTCCACTCCCTTTTAGTTTTCTACATCTTTCGTTTTCTTATCTGTCTATTTTTCACTGACCCCCTCCACCTCTATCACATACAATGGACTTAGCTTTTCACTCTTATTAACTTGTTCACAACATTTTGGCAGTAATCTCTGTCTTTCATAATACACTATCTTCCACTTTTAAGCTCTCAGGTTTTCAAATCTCATTTGGTGCAGTTCCCAAAAATCAGTCTCCTTTTCATCCCATCCATTAAGTCTCCCCTGGCCTGGAGTTCTGGCTGACTTTTCCAGACTCTATACCTTTTCTAAACCTCACCAGTTCTTTCCCTTCACCTCTCTTCTGTCCCTTACAATCCTTCTGCCAGAAGAAGGAGCCACTGGTTCCAAAAGTTGGCTAACTGTAACGCCTTCCACATGTGTATTCTTCTGCCACCACTTAGTGATTAGATTTTTTATATATCCAGTTACTTATATTTTCAAAATTTGATTATTTTCTTTCTAATTTGTTTGATTAAATTTAAGACTTAATAGCATTAAGCAGTATGCTGGTATTTGACTGTTAATGCTGTGTCTCACAATACTAATATCAGAGAAATTTGGGACTTTAAATTGTGAAGAACATTGTATTCTGTCTATTGACACACACATAGGAAATATTGACAACAATAATACTGAACCAAATTTAGTTGAACACCAGTATGGATTTACATAGAACAGAGGCACATGGGCAGCTGTCTTAATGTACTGACAGGTTATGACGAAAATGCTGGATATAAGGAAACCATTATTTACCCATTATTTCTTGCATTAATATAATCAGATAAATCCTTCAATAATATGAAATGGGGTATTTTAATGAAGATTATATCCAGTGTTGGTCTGGATTTCAGAGACAGAAGAACAGTATATGAATTTAAAACAATTCTCATTTATTATTCAGTCTCAGTTGCACACATTTTTAAATATATGACACATTTATATCTCTTTGGGCATCTTCAGATCTAAAACAATGTAAAAGCTAATTATGTGCTGTTGTAATTCACATTACATGCAGTCTGGGCGGAGAAGGAAATATGATAAATTTTCCAGATTACTTTTCATTTGACAGGGCCCACAGTGTAGTACATGCCACAATATGACACTTTGAATAGGAAATGTCCAGACTATCTGGAATAAGTTTAATATGCTTTATAACGACAGCTGTTTTGGATTTATTGCCATTCTCACATGACATCTAGTTTGATTTGATGTCCACATTGCATCTATAGGAAACTGTCATTGTCTGACTGGAAGAGATTATGTAACATGTAGTAATAATAAACATTTGAAACACATTTTTCACTTATTTGATAGTTCACTTAATACAAAGCATGATTTGGCATTTATTTGACTGGGGGGAGGGGGGGGGGGTGGAAGAAAAAAAAGGAGAAGAAGAAAAAAAAAACTGCCAAATAAATGTCAAATCATACTTTATAGTAAATTAACTATCAAATAAGTGACAAAATGTGTTCCACACATTTATAATTACTACATGTCACATAATCTCAATGAATTAGACAGCAAAAGTTTTATAGATATAATATGGACATCAAATCAAATGACATTACTTGATAGTGGCAATAAAGCCAAAACAGTGGTCATAATAAAGAATGTTAAACTTACCACAGCTAGCCTGAACGTTTCCTTTTCTTTCACATTACATAATGTCCAAAGTTGGTCCAGTTCATTAGCATTGCACACACATCAGTTCAATGAGAAAGAAAACTATATTGAAGTTGCTCATAACAAATGTTTTTACAATAAAATATCTTTCTTTCACACTTTAACTAAGTATTGTGAACATGAATCAGAACCTTTGGAATTAAATGGCTTGGCTAAAAATTCTATGACTGTGAAATTTAAAATTATAAGTGTGCCAATTTCTGCTCACACTGGCAAATCATTCATCAAGATAAAACAAGCAAGTTCTGTATAGCAAATACAGGGTGATTTTTTTTCCACTGTGTAGAAACTCTAGGGATTGATCGATGAGAGAATATGGGACAAAAGATGTCTACTGAACTTATATTTGGAAATCCATGGTTTCCATGATAGAGACCATTTATTCAATCATAAATTATTACAGAGACTGTGGTCCAATATGTGCAGCACCATGCAGCCACAGTTACAGTATGTGTTGCAAATGGTATCCATGTGTCTCAACGAGGCATGTATGCACTGTAGCATGTTCTGTCCCACACATTCATGTCAGCCAGGCTGCATCCAAACAGAGTCATAGGCAGCATTAATACAGTGCTCCAGTGTCTCCACATCTGGAATGGGCCTAGCATACACAGTACTTTTGAGATGGCCCCTTAACCATAAATCGCATGGGGTGAGATCCAGTGAACGAGCATGCCATGCAACTGGACTGCCTTGCCCGATCCAATGACCAGAGAAGACACAACTGAGATGCGAATGGACGTTCATGGCGAAGTGGGCTGGAGCACAATCATATAACAGCCACATAACCCTCCAAATCATCAATGGAACTTCTTCCAGCAGGGAGCCAAAGTCACCCGCAAGAAACATCGATAGTTCTGGCCTGTTAGGCGACGTGGAAGGAAGACTGGTCCCAAAATATGGTCACCAATTATCCAGGACCACACATTCCGGCTGCACCGATGCTGATGATTCGCTGTCACCATGCTGTGGGGGTTCTGCATTCTACCCCACAGATTACTGTAATGAAAGTTGAAGATACCACTCCGTGCAAAGTGGCCTTATCTGTGAATACGATGGATCACACAAATCCTGGAATTGTGGTTGTCTTGTGAAGAAACCAGAGACAAAATTGCTCCTGATTTGGAAAGTCTGTCACTAGTAAGACCTGCACACGTTGCAAGTGATAAGGGCAGAAACAACTGCCATGGAGAATGTTCCACACAGCCATCTGGTGCACCCTGCACAGGCAGGCCAACTGCCTGGTACTGATGTGGCAGCAGCCTTCCACAGTGTTCATCACATTTTCCTCCAAGTCAGGTATCCCAACATTTCGGGTGCGTTCTTCATGATTTCTTGCTCCCTGAAATGACCCTGTCTCAGACAAACAGCAAAACACTGTTGCAAACATTGAGTGCTGTGGTTGTTGTCAGCAGGGATAGATCTCCTGATACAACCTTGCTGCCCACTGCCCATTGCCATTTGCCTTTCCGTAAGTAAACACCATGACAACAAGCTCTCAATTTGAATATGGAACCATTATGTACATCACTGTATCACATTCACTACAAGGTGAGTCAGCAAGAGAAGTGAATTGGTCACAACATTACCAATTGCTATGGCAGGAGAGGGTGCTAGGGCACGACGTAAGAGGAAACCATGCATACTGTATCTGGGGCTGCATGGTACAATGTGTATTAGACTGCAGTCTTTGTAATGAAGTACAGTGGAATAAATGGTCTCTAGCATGAAAACCATGCAGTTCCAGACATAAAATCATCAGACCTTTTTTGTTCCGTATCCTCTCATCATTCAGTCCCTTGAATTTGTAAACGGTGGAAAAATCACACTGTATAAATAGCACTTATCTCACAATGGCGGCCGAATGGAACACAATCAAGCGAGCTAGTTTTGATCACAGATCTCACTATTAAGATGTAATGTTGACATTAAAATGAAGAAGAACAATACAATGAATTTCAATTATCATTACTTATACAAGAAGACTTAGACAATATGTCCGTACAGACACAAGCAAGAAAGAGACCCTAAAATCAGCTAACAAGAGAAGAATGCAACAAGTGACAAAAATGACAGACCATTCTCCCTTTTACTCATGGAGATAAAAATTAAATCAGTGTTGTTACAATTCAAGTCCAAACATTATGCGAGATCTTTGCTCATCATAAATACAGGGTGTCCATAAATATTTACCCTGATTTAAAAGATTAAATATTAATTATATTTATGATGGTAACGTTTGTTTTTTGTTACAGGCCTATCTGTGAAGTTTCTGTACAGCTGTGTCTCATTCACCACTTTCAACGCAAGGAGCACTGTGTGAGCTACATCGTAAAAATGGCTTGCCCCCCCTCCCTCGAAGAGAAAGCTCAGTGTGTTGTGTGGCTAGCAGAAACCAAATCTTTCCTTTATGGAAAGAAAGCACCAGATGTTAAGTTAATCAGAACATGGCTGGAAACCTTTCTAGCAAAGGTCACTTCAAAAACAGACAAGCAGCAGCAGAACATCAGTTTTGGAGGAGAATGTGCAGGCAGTTAAACTGCATTCATAAGGTTGCCACAGAAATCAATTAGACAAGCTTTGTGGGAGCTTTAAGTGCCAAAGAGTACAGTGCATAAAGTAGTTCACAAATGTCTTAAATTGTACGTATACAAGGTCCAAATTGTTGAGGCATTACAACCAAATGATCATCCAAAATGTGTATAATTTGCAATGGACATGTATTCCCATGAGACTATAGTTTATGTTTTTGGCTCAGTTAACCACCATAATGTCCAAATCTAGGCATCAGAAAATCCTCATGTCATACAAGAACACATTCGGGACAGTTCAAAGGTTAATGTGTGGTATGTGTTAAGGCATGATCAAGTGATGCCCCATTTTTCTTCTTTGAAAGCAGTGTAAGTGGATATGTTTACCTAGAATGGGTGCTGGTAAATTATGCCATTGCCCAGCTACAGGATATGCAAGACACTGTCATCTTTCAGCACAACAGCACTCCCCCTCATTGGGCTCTAGAAATCTGCATGAAACCTTCCCCAAAGGTGGATTGGCAGAGATGGCCCAATTATGGCCTCTGAGATCACTTGACACTATCCCCTAGATTTCTTTCTTTGGGGGTATGTGAAAAATGTGTGCAAAACAGTTCCTGGTATTGTGACACTGCCACAAAATATCAGAGATGCCTTTGGCATAATTACATCAGATATGTTGCAGAATGTGTTGCAAGAGGTTGAAGACGTCTTGATCTTCTGTATGTTACCAGGGGTGCCCTTTTTGAAGTGATGTATTACCTGTATTAAATGTTTATGTAAGGTTCAAAATTTAATGAGTAGAGGTATACATGGTATAAGGCATGTTTCATTTACTGTATTCAATCAAGAGCTACAATGTTTTCTTATCAGGCTAAACATTTATGAACAACCTGTATATAGTTTTTCTGTTCAACAAAATGTCATTGTCTATTAAAAATAGGTTTATACAGGCCAAGAAAGAAGGAGATCATTATGACGTTACACTGTCTGTTATTTTACAATAAGCAGAAAAGAACTGCACATTTGTAGAATGTATCTATGTAGTTGCATCAGCAACCTGTCATGCATGTGTCAGAACCTCTGATCAGAGTACTCATTCCCGAGTGTGATCAGTGTTTTACATTGGTTTCTGGTGGAGGTAGAGGGGGCGGGGGGTGAAAGAGGAGTGAAGTATGAGAGGGAGAATGGAGCAAGGGTGGCTGTAAGTGATGAGAGAAAGCAGTGAGGGGGAGATGTACGGTTGTGATGAGTTTAACAAGAGAGGATGCATGCTAAAATTATAAAAAGTACAATCATGTAAAAAGTTCCATTAAAGTATTGAAAGTGTAAAACAATGGATGCACACACTGTAAAAGGCATAAAATAAAAAAAGTATGAGGTGAAGGGGATTGGGAGAGGGGAAAGAAGGCAAGGAGGTGAGGGAAGGTGGGGAGGTAGTCATGTGTTTAACAAGAGAGGGTCTTCCACTACAATTGTTAAAAGAACCATTACATAAAATTAAAAGTGTAGACCAAAAGGTGTGTAAAATTGCAAAAGACATAAAACAGTAAATTATAAAACTGGAATAAAAAGTAACTAGAACTGAATTAATGTCTTAAAATATTTAAAGTGTGAAACATTGAAAGTATAAAACCATAAGGGTCTTACACTAATAAAGTAAAACCATATAAAATATTAAAAGTGTAGAACAATGATGTACAAATTGTAATAGATATAAACAGTAATTTATAAAAGTGGAATTATATATATTGACTAGAACTGAATTAAGTGTAATTAAATATTTAAAATGTACAACCCTGAAAGTATAAAACAATGAAGAGTATAAAAAATTAAATTACAAAAGTGAAACTATCTGCAGCACTTAAAGTTAAGAGGAACAGGATATGATAGTTATGGTTAACTGCATTTGCTTCTGTTTGGTGACCTCGTATGGTTTTACAGTATGTATAGAAACCAGTCCACATGACGGTCTGATGGTGTGTGGGCCAATGCCCCACTGCTGTCTCTTCTCGGTGAGCAGGGGCTGATGCCCAAACATGTGCTGCATCAAGCTGGATGATCGGAAGAGACCTCCAATTTCTCAAATGAAAACTGATAAATTCATTCTGCAGATTTGATGTGCTGCTGGGCTTTTGTGAACAGTGTGTCACCTCAATTTCTGCCAACTTTTTTAGGTGGTGTCCCTTAGGTTTGCTATGCAGCCCTTCCAAATGCAGATCATTGATTCAAACAGCTTGGAATCAAATTTATTCGATGTCAGAAGTTGTTCTCCAAACGCTGTTTTATCACTGTGGATTGAAATGTGTTCTTTGAAATGTACTTCAAACATCTTGTATGTCTGACCTGTGAAAGCTTTCGGACAGTTTCAACAGTTAATTTTATATATACTGCTGCCATGAATTCCAAGGCTTTAAATTCACTCGGTGCCTCAGTGTCAAGCAAATAACGTCACTAGTCTTAAACCCTATAAGCAAATTGGTGCTGCAGAAATATCTAGCAATTACTTTTGCAACACTCCTTTATAACTCACTGGCATGTACTTGATTTTCTTACTTTCTGTTCATCTGTTTAATTTTCTGTAATAACTTGCTTACTGTTGTAACTAGATAATCATTGCTTACAGCTAATTGTTTTATAGCAGTAGTTTCTTTATTCCTCTCTTGCTCCCTTAATGGCAGTTTTAATAACCTATTAATCATAGACTGAAAATATGCCATCCTAACTCTATCAGGATGCCAAGACTTCAATATCAATGTCTGCACAGGTAGGTTTTCTGTACACACCAAAACAGTATTTACTCATCTTATCTTGTAACTGTAATATTGAACTAACTATTCAACTTCAAACTTATTTTTTCTACTTATTGTAAAATAATAGACAGTACATAATTAACTTTTTCTGGTTTTGGATCTGAAAATGATTCATAGAGATCAAAATCTGTCATTTACTAAGCAGTGTGCAACTGAGACTGAAGAATAAGTGAGAATTGTTTTAAATGTCAGTATAGTTTCTGTTCTCTTGTGACAAATACTATATGTGGACTATGGTGAGTAAATCAATCGTATATGCCGGGCTGCTACCTTGTGACATTGCCACACTGTAACAGACACGTACAGTGGGTAGATGCAGCCCAGGCCCACTAGTAACATTACCCCAGGTTATCGGACATCAAAATAACTTGCCACGCCCTTTTTAATCAAGCTCATACACCCTTCACAGCATCAGGTGGCACCAGCTTTGACTAACCAAGCTGGGATATTTTTACTTTCCCTCTTGTTTTGCCATCTGCCTCAGGGGGGAGCAAGGGGGGGGGGGGGGGGGGTTGTGAATCAACAGTGAAAGTAAAAAACAATGAAACACAGCTGTGCAATTGTCGGCTATCATTTAAAGTAGTCGGCATTGAACTTCCACCACCCCCCCCCCCCTCCCCCTCCTGTTTTTCAGCCAGTATAACAACACAGAACATCTTCACTGAGGACCATCATTGAAGAAATAAAGCAGGTGAATGTCACACAGCCTTTCCAATACATGGCACAAAGATCGCAGTACACACTGCTGCAGTTGCGTGCACCATGTTCTTAAGTGGAATCAAGTGCCAACTAAATGCCATACCAGTCTTCATCATCTGGATGTATTCAGGCCACTGCCTGACAACTCTGCAGCTAGTGCACACTCAGGACTCAATGTTGACCGCATCTGCAGCCCATCAGAATCACTGACACTGACCCTCTCATCATCTCAGTCAATGCCAGTCCAGTCGACACAGACACTGGCGTGGCAACCTCCATCACCAATGCTGGTGCTACTGACCCTTTGCCCCAGCAGCAGGCTCAGCCACGTGGCCAGCTTTGTCTCTGCTGCCATCAATTCGGTGGCTGGTCTCACCACTCCCACTGGCACCACTGCCCCAGACGAGTCGCCCCTTCCTCAGGTTTCCATGGCTCCTTCTCCTCTTGCCTTGTCTTCTATGCTTCCAGTGCCAGTTGGACACACCCCCTCCAGGAACTCTTCCCCTTCATTCAGTACTGACAGTGCCACTCTCTCCATTGACTGCACTGATTGCCCGATGTTTCTCTGTGTCCCAGACCACCGCGACTTTTCACCTGCCACTTTTTTTTACCTGGATTGCACCTTTTTTCCCTTCATTTTCAGTATATTTGCCCCAATGCTGCCCCCCCCCCCCTTCCCTCCAGTCCCCTGGCCTTTCCCTCTCCAGATTGTGACACTCCATCAGTTCTCTTCGTTGGCTGCTTTTGTGAGTTCTTTGGCTGCTGCTAGTGTGGACGCCCATTCTTTGACTGTGTTTGCACACTCTGCCTAATACCCAAGTGTTATTCTAACTGTATTGGGCTCCAGTCTCCAATTTTCGTATGGTCTTCCAACCAGTGTTGCCTAGACATGGTGCGTCTTCCCCTAGTCCTTGCCCTGAGTTTCCCATTCCTGCTTACCCCTCCCGGGTGCCTCCGGTCATAGCATGCACACACACACAGTGGCTCCTCACAGCCATTGGGTTTTGCTTCTGTTGCTCATCGTGGTACCTCTAGGCCCTGTAAATTTCCTACAAACTCCAGGTTAGGCGGGGTTTGCTCTGTGAGCTGCCTATGGTGGCAATAAGCCTTTCCCATACCCCAACACTGCACATTTCCTTTTTATTCAGAATTGTTTCCTTGCCTCTAGGGCACTTCCTCTCTTTGGATACCATGTCCTCCCTAAGATGACTCCACCAGCTCTTCCTTAAGTGGAAGGGGATATTGTATACATTGGGCTGCTGCCTTGCAATGTGACCAGCTCTCTTACAGATGTTTCATATCATATCAGACATCAAGACAACTCAAAGGCTGTTTTTGACTAAGCCACACACAGCCTCCACAGCATCAGTTGGTGCCAGTCTCGATGATAAGCAGTGCGCAGATTGGAGTAAACAACACTGCAGTTGCAGGCACAATTATCCTAAGTGAAATCACATGCTCACTAAATGCTACATCAGAATTCATCCGCTGGCAAGTACTTAGGCTCCCGTCTGACCATTCTGCAGCCAGTGCATATTCCGGGCTCAATGCCGGCCACATCTGCTGCCCATCAAACGGAGTCATCTCTACCCTCACCGTGAGCACCTTCCATTTGACATTTGCTGGACTTCTGTCAACTGCTCTTTTATGTGACATTGTGCTGTACCTGTGTCTTAGCTGCATTCGAGGTCAAAGCTTTGTGTGTCTTTCATCTCAACCATCCACAATCCCACAGCCTCGTGGAACCCTTTCACTAATCCTCCTCGCCATCACCACCAACTACAGCTTTCATGGTCCTCATCATGGTCAGCAACTTCCAGGCAAATCTGGCAGTGACTTTTCAGTTTGTAATCAAGTGGTGTAGACACTCATCCCCAGAAACTGTGTACTGAGTTCTGTTTCTTAGTTAATAAACAAATAATTGTTATTGCTACTTGTGCATTTCAATTCCCTCGGCCACACACACTAAAATATGAATTTTCCAAAGAGTCATTATACACACATATGGTGAAGTACAAGTGGTTTACATAAAGAAGAAGTACAACTGAGATGTAACTTGTCACCAGTTTCGAACAACCTATATGTTGAGGAATACACTGAGGAATGTAAATAGTATATGGAAAGCATAAAAATTGATGAACTGCAGATCAAATTAAAAAATATGCAGACGACATACCTCTCTTTGATGAAAACAAATAGAAACTCTAAAAAAACCATCAGCAAGAATGATCAATCTCTTGAGAGAGAAGTATAATAGGAAAATTGATACAAAGAATACAACAGCCAACATATCACAACAGACATTAGAATTAATGACATACCATTCAGGCAAGTAAGTAGCTTTAACTAATTAGGAATTATAACTTCAGATGACAAACATTCAGCCAACATAAAGGGCTAAACTGCATAGACAAAAAGGCAGCCTATTACAAAAAAAATGTGCTACTTACATCAAGAAACCTAAATGCAAGACTACAAATAGACTTACCAAGAGCTTAATCAGGAACATGGCCTTTTATGCCTACAAAATGTGGATTATTGGTGCATGTGATAAGAGATATCCTGAAGCATTTGAAACTTGATGCTGGAGGAGGACAGAAAAGATCTCATACACAACAAAGATCACAAATGGAGAAATTTTTAGAAAAAAAGGTGTCTGCTACCAACAGTATGGAAAAGAAGAGATCAATCAATTGCCCAACTCTACCAACACAACAGTTTTGTAATTAATGTAATAAAAGGAATGATTCAAGGCAACAGAGAAAGGCTTAAATACTCCAGGCAGTCCAGGCAGATCAGATATGATCTCATATGAACCATGGACCTAGCTGTTGGTGGGGAGGCTTGCGTGCCTCAGCGATACAGATGGCCGTACTGTAGGTGCAATCACAACGGAGGGGTATCCGTTGAGAGGCCAGACAAACTTGTGGTTCCTGAAGAGGGGCAGCAGCCTTTTCAGTAGTTGCCGGGGCAACAATCTGGATGATTGACTGATCTGGCCTTGTAACACTAACCAAAATGGCCTTGCTGTGCTGGTAATGCGAACGGCTGAAACCAAGGGGAAACTACAGCCGTAATTTTTCCCAAGGGCATGCAGCTTTACTGTATGGTTAAATGATGATGGCGTCCTCTTGGGTAAAATATTTCAGAGGTAAAATAGTCCCCCATTCGGATCTCTGGGCGTGGACTACTCAAGAGGACGTCGTTATCAGGAGAAAGAAAACTGGCGTTCTACGGATCACAGCGTGGAATGTCAGGTCCCTTAATCAGGCAGGTAGTTAAGAAAATTTAAAAAGGGAAATGTATAGGTTAAAGTTAGATATAGTGAGAATTAGTGAAGTTCGGTGGCAGGTGGAACAAGACTTTTGGTAAGGCGAATAGAGAGTCATAAATACAAAATCAAATAGGGGTAATGCAGGAGTAGTTTTAATAATGAATAAAAATATAGAAGTGTGGGTAAGCTACTACAAACAGCATAGTGAACACATTATTGTGGCCAAGATAGACATGAAGCCCAAGCCTACTACAGTAGTACAAGTTTATATGCCAACTAGCTCTGCAGATGACGAAGAAATTGAAGAAATGTATGATGAAATAAAAGAAATTATTCAGATAGTGAAGGGAGACGAAAATTTAATAGTCATGGGTGACTGGAATTTGGTAGTATGAAAAGGGAGAGATGGAAACATAGTAGGTGAATATGGATTGGGGGCAAGAAATGAAAGAGGAAGCCGCCTGGTAGAATTTTGCACAGAGCACAACTTAATCATAGCTAACACTTGGTTCAAGAATCACAAGAGAAGTAGTCATGGGGGAGTGGAATTCGATAGTAGGAAAAGGAAGGGAAGAAAAAGAAATAGATGAATATGGACTGGGGATAAGGAATGAAAGAGCAAGCCGCCTGGTAGGATTTTGCACAGAATCATAGCTAACAATTGGTTTAAGAATCATAAAAGAAGGTTATATATGTGCAAGGGGCCTGGAGATACTGCAAGGTTTCAGATAGATTATATAATGGTAAGACAGAGATTTAGGAACCAGGTTTTAAATTGTAAGACATTTCCAGGGGCAGATGTGGACTCTGACCACAATCTATTGGTCATGAGCTGTAGATTAAAACTGAAGAAACTGCAAAAAGGTGGGATTTTAAGGAGATGGGACCTGGATAAACTGGCTAAACCAGAGGTTGTACAGAGTTTCAGGGAGAGCATAAGGGAATAATTGACAGGAATGTGGGAAAGAAATACAGTAGAAGAAGAATGGGTAGCTTTGAGGGATGAAGTAGTGAAGGCAGCAGAGGATCAAGTAGGTAAAAAGATGAGGGCTAGTAGAAATCATTGGGTAACAGAAGAAATATTGAATTTAACTGATGAAAGGAGAAAATATAAAAATGCAGTAAATGAAGTAGGCAAAAAGGAATACAAACGTCTCAAAAATGAGATCGATAGGAAGTGCAAAATGGCTAAGCAGGGATGGCTAGAGAACAAATGTAAGTATGTAGAGGCTTATCTCACTAGGGGTAAGATAGATACAGCCTACAGGAAAATTAAAGAGACCTTTGGAGAAAAGAGAACCACTTGTATGGATATCAAGAGCTCAGATGGAAACCCAGTTCTAAGCAAAGAAGGGAAAGCAGAAAGGTGGAAGGAGTATATAGAGGGTCTATACAAGGGCGAGGTACTTGAGGGCAATATTATGGAAATGGAAGAGGATGTAGATAAGATGAAATGGGAGATATGATACTGCGTGAAGAATTTGACAGAGCACTGAAAGACCTGAGTCGAAACAAGGCCCCGGGAGTAGACAACATTCCATTAGAACTACTGACGGCCTTGGGAGAGCCAGTCCTGACAAAACTCTACCATCTGGTGAGCAAGATGTATGAGACAGATGAAATACCCTCAGACTTCAAGAGGAATATAATAATTCCAATCCCAAAGAAAGCACGTGTTGACAGATGTGAAAATTACTGAACTATCAGTTTGATAAGTTACGGCTGCAAAATACTAAAGCAAATTCTTTACAGATGAATGGAAAAACTAGCAGAAGCCGACCTCGGGGAAGATCAGTTTGGATTCCGTGGAAATATTGGAAGACGTGAGGCAATACGACTTATCTTAGAAGCTAGATTAAGGAAAGGCAATCCTATGTTTCTAGCATTTGTAGACTTAGAGAAAGCTTTTGACAATGTTGACCAGAATACTCTCTTTCAAATTCTGAAGGTGGCAGGGATAAAATACAGGGAGCGAAAGGCTATTTACAATTTGTACAGAAACCAGATGGCAGTTATAAGAGTCGAAGGACATGAAAGGGAAGCAGTCGTTGGGAAGGGAGTGAGACAGGGTTGTAGCCTCTCCCCGATGTTATTCAATCTGTATATTAAGTAAGCAGTAAAGGAAACAAAAGAAAAATTCGGAGTAGGTATTAAAATCCATGGAGAAGAAATAAAAACTTTGAGGTTCGCCGATGACATTGTAATTCTGTCAGAGGCAGCAAAGGACTTGGAAGAGCAGTTGAACGGAATGGACAGTGTCTTGAAAAGAGGATATAAGATGAATATCAACAAAAGCAAAATGAGGATAATGGAATGTAGTCGAATGATATCGGGTCATGCCGTAGTCAAATTAAGTCGGTGATGCTGAGGGAATTAGATTAGGAAATGAGACACTTAAATTAGTCAAGGAGTTTTGCTATTTGGGGAGCAAAATAACTGATGATGGTCGAAGTACAAAGGATATAAAATGTAGACTGGCAATGGCAAGGAAAGCGTTTCTGAAGAAGAGAAATTTATTAACATCGAGTATAGATTTAAGTGTCAGGAAGTCGTTCCTGAAAGTATTTGTATGGAGTGTAGCCATGTATGGAAGTGAAACATGGACAATAAATAGTTTAGACAAGAAGAGAATAGAAGCTTTCGAAATGTGGTGCTACAGAAGAATGCTGAAGATTAGATAGGTAGATCACATAACTAATGAGGCGGTATTGAATAGGATTGAGGAGAAGAGGAGTTTGTGGCGCAACTTGACTAGAAGAAGGGATTGGTTGGTAGGACATGTTCTGAGGCATCAAGGGATCACCAATTTAGTACTGGAGGGCAGTGTGGAGGGTAAAAATCGTAGAGGGAGACCAAAAGAAGAATACACTAAGCAATTCAGAAGGATGTAGATTGCAGTAGGTACTGGGAGATGAAGAAGCTCGCACAGGATGGAATAGCATGGAGAGCTGCATCAAACCAGTCACACGACTGAAGACCACACAACAACAAGAGGAAACTAAGAGAATAACAGGAAACAGAGAGGAATGTAATATGAGGATTGCCCCTGACCATTTTTCAGATTGAAGTTTAAGAAGAAGACAGTATACAGATTAAATTTCATCATCTGGGTAAGCTGTCTTTTGTTAAGGAATATGCCCCTGGAAGTTCATTTTCTTCATAGGACCTATAGAACACAATGAATGAATGAGAGGTTGTCAGTTAATCTTGTTAGATTACGGGACTACAAGACATAGTGCACAAGAAACACCCACTTGTAAAATTTTGTGTTCTTACATCAGCTAAAATGCTCAAAATGATTCTAATGGTGAAAAAATCCAGTTGTGAGAACAGGACGGTGAGTGTTCAGAGGGGTCAAGTCTCACATAAGAGATTATCGGTCATTACAATTTATTATTATTAATGATAGACCTCTCTTTTTTACACAACTCAATTGTAAACTTTGTCATTTTCTTGTTTAATTTCTTCCAACTATTTCCTCCTATACTAGATCAACTGTGATACATTTGGAGAAGATTTATGGTATAAAAAAGCCAGAGTCACCTGTACTGCCCTGGCCTGGTCACGCAACGCATCTCTTTCTTGCAATGTAGTCTCCAGCTGTAGGCGGTGACGAGATGCTGCCTGCTGGAGGCTGCTGCGTTCTTCTTCCCACCTGTGTGCAGCAGCCATAGCTATTTCAAGTTGTGCCTGCATCTCCTCATTATTACGCTTCTCTGAATCCAGTGCCCTCTCTAACTCATGCTGAATTAATACTGCTTGGTGCAATGCTTCACGACCTTCTTCTACTTGCCCCTAAAAGAGAGAATGAGCTGTTTTGGTGGAGAAACTAGAAAAAATTGCATAAAAGTGTATTGGTGTGACTCATATTTTTGCTTGTAACTAATGTCAATAAAGAAAATCACTGATCCAAGTACCACTGGCTATAAGAAATTGTATTTGCATATTTAAGAGAACATGATAATCTACATCTACATCCATACTCTGCAAACCACTGTAATGTGCATGGCATAGAGTACTGCTCATTGCATCAAATATTAATGTTTCATCCACTTACTGAATGCATGAAGAATGATCGTTTAAATGCATGTGTGCACACTGTAATTAGTCTAAAGTTGTGTCTTGTGAGGTAACAGGCGAGTTGTGGCATCCTAGAAATATTCTACGTTCAGAATTGGCGAGGCCGCACAGGCCGCTCGGCAAGCCAGGGCCTGGCAGCAAGCACGTGGTGCCGAACGTTAGCTGGGGCCCAGGAACCACGTGGCTGGGAATTCCATGGAGAGGTGTGTGATGAAAGAGACTTGTATGCCGAGAGCGCCAAAGATGGTGGAGTTTGTGAAACCATCACGGCACACATTTCACTGTTCGTATAGAAATTGATAGTAGGCAGATGAATCATGATACCTCAAAAAGAAACATATACATTACCATTATATGCGCAACGATTCTGATGGTGTAATCAGATTTTCAATATCTTTATCAGTTTAAAGTTTAGTATCTGATGATAAATTATACAAGTAACACCAAGCAACGAATTTCGAAAATTTAAACGGTTCGTCCGATTTTGTCGCTTGACATATCTTTAGAAACCTATTAGTGTAAACCTAAATTGGTATAAATTACAGACATGTAGCTTAAATAGTAAATGAGTTATTGGAGGTCAAAGTGTCCAATTACTATCGATCACATCAGGCCATAAGTACTCCACAGCTACACAAAAAAATGGCAGCAGCATGCATATAAATATGTTTATTCATCTATGTCTTTGTTTATATCTGATATATACTATTCATGAAAAAATTGGTTAAATATTTACTGTGTTCCAGAAAGCACAGAGACACTAGGCTACTGGCCTACCTTTGTTGATATTCCTTTGATATATGTTTATTTAATTTGTTTATGTATTTAATAATGTGTGGTAGAGCATGTTTACGGTCCAGCCATAGGAACATTTAATTCATTTCAAGTTATTTAAATGTAAATCCAGTATTTCAAATGTGTTTCATTATGTCTGTGAGTGTGCATTGGCTTGAAGACAGGGTGGGAGCGCTCTAGCCAGTCACAGCACTCCGGAATGGGAAGACTGGATGGAAGTGGGAGAACAGTACAGGACAGGACACGGAGGGTCTGGGACAGTCGCACAGGACGCGACAGATGCATGATCGCAGCAGAGACTTGGAGAGTGTGGAGCAGTTTGCGCATTGTTGCAGCAGACAGAAATACTTCGTAGTGCCGACTTGTGCACTTGTGAGATTTCCATGGCTTCTACAGTGAAGATGTAGTGTGCGTTTAACAGTGAATATGCGAGCCATGTTGTTGTTCATAACTAATTACGTGCAGTAGGAATCTATTGTTTCCCTATTATTTAACGTATATTTTATTTAATTGCTGGACCATCGACACCAATAAGTGTTTTGCAGAAATATACCACATTCTCAAAAGTACTTCTACTATGGTACTCGTCATTTAAAGTCATTAAGATAGTACCTGCAGATTTTATTTAATTGCAATCTTTCATTTATAAATTTCTATGTTACATTCACAATTGCTGAGTGATAGGAACCTTTGACCATTCGATTCATGGGTATATTCATATTGTATGCTCTAGACTCAGCAGTATTTGGCTTGTAATGCGGCAACTATGTATCCCAGCCCCTAGACAACGGAACCAGCCAAAACTTTTAATATTTCAACACTGAGTCAGAGGGAAAGTAGTTGAGGGTCACCATCACACCATTGCATTTTAATGTTTTTGAAAGCCCACAGTCTGCAGTCCCTTCTGTAGTGTTACTTAGTGGGTTGTAATATATTCCCAGATTCTTCACTTATTACTTACTGGTTCTTGATACTTTGTAAGCAGGCTTTTGTGGGCTAGATGGAGGTGTACAAGCAGCTGAGGAGTAAGGACTTGGGAGTGGGCATCCAGGGCTGATGTTAAATGAGAACAGAAAATAAAGAGCATATATTGCAGTATATTAATACTTGGGGTGCATCTACAATATAAAGTTACCACGTGCAGGTCATCTAGGAGACCAAACAAATTAAAGATGTAGGCAGTAGGAGTAGGGTCGGTTCATGTTAAGTTCTGCTGGTGGCTGGTCATGCAGTGCAGAGACAGAGGCCATCTCCAAAGAAAGACATCTGTTCTCATTGAGGTCTGGATCACAAGAGAGTCAGGCAACTGTGTTCTGCTTTCCAGAACCCTCCAGTGTTCACACATGTGACCCATCTGCCACGCTTGATATTGGCTAAACCAATGGCACGAATCTACCACCAACTTCAGCAGAGGGCTGAAGTCATCTCTTGTCAGCAGCTTCAATGTGTTAGTTCTGAAAGGCAGGCAGCTTGAATAATGTAGGCACAGCTTAAGTTACTCTGGGAGAAAACTTGTAAAGACTTCTACTTCTACATCCATATCTACATCCACACTTATTCCGCAATAACTGTACAGTGCATGGTGTAGCTACTAGTCATTTTCTTTCCTGTTCCACTCACAAACTGAGTGAGGGGAAAAACAACTATCTATATGCCTCCAACAGAGCACTAATTTCTCATATCTTCTCTTCATGGCCCGTCTGTGAACTGTTCATTGGTGGCCGGCCGTTGTGGCCGAGCGCCTCTAGGTGCTTCAGTCTGGAAACGCGCAACCGCTATGGTCGCACGTTCGAATCCTGCCTCGGGCATGGATGTGTGTGATGTCCTTAGGTTAGTTAGGTTTAAGTAGTTCTAAGTTCTAGGGGACTGATGACCTCAGATGTTAAGTCCCATAGCACTCAGAGCCATTTGAACCATTTGTTCATTGGTGGCAACAGGATCATTCTGCAATCAGCTTCAAAGGGCAGTTCTCTAAATTTCCTCAATAGTGTTCCTTGAAAAGTACATCACCTTCCCTCCAGGCACTTCCATTTGAGTTCCCAAAGCATCTTCACAATACTTGTGTGTTGCTGAAATCTACCGGCAGCAAATATAGCAGTCTGCCTCTGAATTGATTCAATGCCTTCCTTTAATCTAACCTGGTGCCTTTGAAATAAATTTTTAAAACTAATTTGCTAAAATATTTCTTGACTGGCTGCCAGCCTGTACAGTGGCCTTCTTCAAGTGTCTGCAGATTCACAGTTTTCAGCATTTCAGTGATGCTCTATTGTGAGGCGAACAAATCTATAACCATTCATGCTGTCTTTCTTTTTGTACATTCAACATCCTTGTTTATATGTATTTATGAGGGAGGATCAGAAAATAACTCACTATAATTTTTTTCTCCCCTGGTACTGCATCTAAATGTTGAATTTCACAATGATATAGTTTGAAGTTTGCACTACCGAGGGTAATATTGTTCTCATGTGCAGCTGTAGCAAGAGTAACCTGAACTACATTACTAATATGGTGTGAATATTACTGTCAACTCATGAAGAGCAGTGAAGTGTAGTTCGATATTTGTGGGCCAAAGGGCATAAACTGAATGAAAGTCACAGGTATATGTGTGGCATGTATGGGGAAAACTGCATGGGCTGAAGCAACGTCTCCAGAGAATGTGCATTCTTCTAAGGGAGGCGTGTGAGCCTTAGCAACTCACCAACCTCTGGGCAACTGGTTAACAGCTGCACCCATGCAGAATGTTGGAGCCATTGAAGCAGCAATTCTGAGCGACCGGCACATGCAGCTGTGAACCTTATTGCAGCAGTCCAGTATTTCCTATGGTGCGGTGCATGATACTGTTCATGAGACAGTGAAATTCTGTAAAGTTTGTGCTAGCTGGGTGCCTACGAAACTGACAGGTAACCATAAGGAACACCAAATGATGACAAGCTTGGATCACTTAAAGCATTATGCTGCAGAAGGGCACAAATTTCTGAAAGGAATTGTCACTGGTGATGAGTTGTGGGGATAACATTACATGTCTGTATCCAAGCAGGCCTCTATGGAGTGGAAACAAGCTGGTTTCCTAACAGGAAAACAATTCAAAATGACTCAGTCTGCTAGGAAAGTGCTTCTGACAGTGTTCTAGGATATGCTTGGAGTTTTATTGGTGGACTTTGCTTAACAAGGAACTGCTGTGAATGCTGCAGCCTACATTAAAACTATGGTTAAGTAGCGCCATGCCCATCATGAAAAACGTCACAACATTAAAGCTGATGGTGTCAGACTTCTTCATGACAATGCTCACCTCCATGTTGCTGCCCCTATTTATGAGAAAATTGCCACATTTTGGTGGGAGGTGCTCCAGTATCCACCATACAGTCTGAACTTTCATCTGTTTGGTCCTATGAATAAATTCTTGGCTGGCCAACGCATTGCGACAGCTGTGGAAGTGAAATCAGTAGTCTGCATATGGCTATGCTCCAACCAAATGGACTTATATGAACAGGGCATACTAAATTCGTACTACAATTGCAGAAATGTGTTGAGAATGTTGTTGGCTATGTAGAAACGTAGTTAAAAGATGTCAATTCATTTGTGATTTTTTTCTACTAAACTTTTTGGTAATAAAATTGTTGTGCATTACTTTCCATCTTTCCTCATATATGGATCCCGTGCACTTCAGCAATATTCTAGGATGGGACACCTGTGAGTTTTGTAAGCAATCTCCTCTCATTTTACTTTCCCAGTACCTTAACAATGAACTGAAGTCTGCCTCTTGCTTTGCCTATGACAGAGTCTATGTATGTGTTCCATTTCATATGTCTAAAAATTCTTATACGGAGATATACACTATGTGATCAAAAGTATCCGGACACCTCCAAAAACGTACATTTTTCATATTAGGTACACTGTGCTGCCACCTACCTGCCAGGTACTCCATATCAGCGACCTCAGTAGTCATTAGACATCATCAGAGAGCAGAATGGGGCACTCCAAGGAACTCACGGACTTCAAAAGTGGTCAGGTGATAGGGTGTCACTTGTGTCATATGTCTGTATGTGAGATTTCCACACTCCTAAACACCCCTAGGTCCACTGTTTCTGATGTGATAGTGAAGTGGAAATGTGAAGGGACATGTACAGCTCAAAAGCATACAGGCTGACCTCGTCTGTTGACTGACAAACACCATGGACAGTTGAAGAGGGTCGTAATGTGTAATAGGCAGACACCTATCCAGACCATAACACAGGAATTCCAAACTGCATCAGGATCCACTGCAAGTATTATCAGGGGAGGAAACTTGGATTTCATGGTCAAGCCGATGCTCATAAGCCACACATCACGCTGGTAAATGCCAAATGACACCTCGCTTTGTGTAAGTAGTGTAAACATTGGACAACACCTGTGTAATAGGCAGACACCTATCCAGACCATAACACAGGAATTCCAAACTGCATCAGGATCCACTGCAAGTATTATCAGGGGAGGAAACTTGGATTTCATGGTCAAGCCGATGCTCATAAGCCACACATCATGCTGGTAAATGCCAAATGACACCTCGCTTTGTGTAAGGAGTGTAAACATTGGACAACTGAGCAGTGAAAAAATGTTGTGTGGAGTGATGAATCATGGTACACAATGTGGCAGTCCGATGGCAGGGTATGGGTATGGCAAATGCCCAGTGAACGTCATCTGCCAATGTTTGTAGTGCCAACAGTAAATTATGGAGGCAGTAGTGTTATGGTGTGGTCATGTTTCTCATGGAGGAGGCTTGCACCCCTTGTTTGTTTTGCATGGCACTATCACAGCACAGGCCTACATTGATGTTTCAAGCACCTTTTTGCTTCCCACTGTTAAAGAGCAATTCGGGGATGGCGATTGCATCTTTCAACACAATCGAGCACCTGTTCATAATGCACAGCCTGTGACGGAGTGGTTACACGACAATAACATCCCTGCAATGGACTGGGCTGCACAGAGTCCTGACCTGAACCCTACAGAACACCTTTGGGATGTTTTGGAACACTATCTTTGTGCCAGGTCTCACTGACTGACATCGATACCTCTCCTCAGTGCAGCACTCTGTGAAGAATGGGCTGCCATTCCCAAGAAACCTTTCAGTACCTGAGTGAACGTATGCCTGCAAGAGTGGAAGCTGTCATCAAGGCTAAGGGTGGGCCAACACCATACTGAATTCCAGCATTACCGGTGCAGGGCACCACAAACTTGTAAGTCATTTTCAGCCAGGTGTCCGGACACTTTTGATCACATAGTGTATGTATGAGTTGACTGATTCCAGTTCTGACTCGTTGATACTGTAGAAATATGATACTATGTTTTTGTATTTCATAAACTGCACAATTTTACGTTTATGAACATTTAAAACAAGTTGTCAATCTCTGCACTACTTTGAAATTTTCTCAAGATTTGACTGAATAACAGTGCAGTATTTTACAGACAGTACCTTATTATAGGTAACTTTATCGTATGTAAAATGTCTGAGGTTATTACTAAAAGGTCATTAACATACAAAATAAATAGCAAGGCTCCCAATACACATCAACGAGGCACAACTAAAGTAACTTTTAGATTTGTTGATGACACTTCATCCGAGATATGCTACACAAAATCCTTAGTGCAGTCACAAACTTCATTTGAGCTCAGGTTTTCTCTGAAGTTTATGGTTACATTTCGGAATGAGTCTGGTGGTTCACAAAAGAATTTGAAAACGAGATTGTTCCCACCATGGATGCTGAGTCTTAACCATACAATCTTGCAAGTAGCTTCAAAGTATGTCTCAGCAGAAACTGGTTTTCATATCTACCATGGCAAATACACCACCCCCATTCCTCCTTAGCCTATATTTTCCAAAAAAATACTAAGATTTATGCCTACAACGATATTGCTGTCAATTTCAGGTTTTAGTCAGCTTTCTGTACATGAGCTCCTTTGGTTGTTGAGACTGCTTCAGATTCTGACACTTATATTCAAATGCTTCATCAGTTGATCACTAGGACTTCACCAGTATTATTGTTGGGGGTAGGGAGCATTTCTTTCAATGAACTAATACTACAGGTTCTCCCACAGCTGTCATTATCTGGACTTTATGAAGAGTCAATCAATCTAAAATCCCAGTCTAAAATCTCACACAGTCAACCACTTGTTAGCACGCTCTGGTGTACAATAAACCCCTGAGCCATTCATGTGGATCCTACAGTTTTCAACCCAATCACACAAACCTAAGAAGTTGCAACATAGCCTATTGTAAAACCCTGAAAGTCTCTGGGTTTAACCTTCAACTCCACTCACAATCAGGAGCCCACAATCGGTGCTACAGATTGTGAGTGTCATTGAAATTATTTAAAACAGATAAGTATTAACTCAAAATTGCAGTAAACTATGTAATAATGATATGTTTGCTCCCAACTATGCATGTGGTGTAACTCATTTTTACAACCACAATGAAATAAAAGCAGGAAGCAAAATATTATGGAAATTATTTTCATTTATGTTGTAACCAATTTGTACATGAAACTGATCCAAGTAACAAAAACATGGCTTTAGTCATAAACATCTAACAACAACATAACTCAGCCTCTCATGGATCCCCTTGTAACAAGACACAGAACAAATGATGAGAACGGTACAACTGGAAGAACATAAAAGAGGGTCAGTCATCACTGCTCCGCGAGTTGCCAGCAGAAAGTGTGGTGAAGACAGTGCTGTGTGCACATGTCCCACAGGTGGCCTACAGCAGCCAGCCCACGCTGATACAGTTGAACACCAGTTCAAGCACGCACGCATGGCGAAACCACTTTTGGCGCACTCACACTTACATGTACCAGTAGCAGGCTACAGAACACCTCTCCTTTGTGTCAAGTGTGTGTCAACTAGGTACCAGAACATAGAGCCTGAACACATAGAGATGAGGCCACATCCGAGGGCGAAGGGCCTGCATGGCACCCAATGACAGCACCAGAGAGGAGGATGCCATCATCATATCTGCATCACAATCAGTAGGTAGATCCCACTGTGGAGGAGTCAGGACTGGAACCACCAGTGATGGTGGCTGAGGCAATGGTGCCGCAGGGGCCAGTGGAGGCAGCCTGACCGGAACAGCAGGCTGTGGCAACAGACCCAAGGCTGGAGACGGACCAGCACCCGGCACCACAAAGCTGGAACCCCATGGCACTGCACATGGAGGAGGCACCCAATGGAACATGGGTGCTTCCACAGCTTGTGACGATGGGCTCGAGGCAGTGGGTGGCAGAGCAGGCTGCAGTGACAGGATCTGCAACCAAGAACCTGTAGCTTCCAGCGGCGAGCTGGGGTCCAACTGACAAAAGTGGTGTGCCACTTGGCCATACAGACATCACAAAGACAGCATCTCTGATGGCAGACAACAGTAGCCAGTGTCCACTTGGCACAGTGCTCAAACCCTCGCACCCATACCAGTGATCCCAGCACGAAGTGGCCAGTAAAACCCAACCGTGGCAGTTGCAGCACAGGCAGCAGAAGATGGGGGGAGGGTGTGTGGCTGCCAGCAGTGGAGCATCTCAGCTGGGCTCTGCTTTCCCATAAGCATGATGTGATAGGTGCCCAGAAAACAGAATCCACAACAAACGTTTTCATTTGGGACTTGAATGTATGCACTAGTCATTGCACCTCATCATTCGATTGAGGGTGGAAGGGCAGAGCTGTAACATGATGAATGCAATGACTGGAACAAAACAAATGGAAGGTGTGAAACATGTACTGGGGCCCATTACCAAAAGCATATGAGCTGTGACTGCAGCTGATGTCGAAGCACACCGAAGAATGTAAGGAAAATGCATCCACAACCAAGAGCCAATAGGAATTCGATAAGGGACCTGTAAAGTCTACATGAATGCATTCCCATGGGGCATGGGGGAGGGGGTTGGTAGCAGGCCAGGGGGACAAGGATACCCTGGGAGCTGCCTGCTGTCAGACAAACTGCTCACAAGCTCCAACAAAATGGTCAATTTCATCATTAATACCCAGCCAAAAAACATGTCTCCTAGCTAGCAGGTTAGTGTGCAAAACTGCCCAATGGCCCTGGTGGAGAAGGAGCAGAACCTTGTGCCATAACGTGTTGGGAACGGCTACTCCAGGAGGAAGTTCTTACATGGACAACAGCAGAACACTGTCAAAAACAGAGAAGTGATATCATGAGGAAAAATAGTTGTACAGCGGTACGAAGCCTGACCCAGCATTTTATCTGGACAGCCCTGTTGAACAAACTGAACTATCTGGCAGAGAACCAGATTGGTAGCAACGGCATCTACATCTACATCCATACCCTGCAAGCCACCTGAGGGTGCGTGGCGGAGGGTACATTGAGTACCTCTATCTGTTCTCCCTTCTATTCCAGTCTCGTATTGTTCGTGGAAAGAAGGATTGTCGGTATGCATCTGTGTGGGCTCTAATCTCTCTGATTTTATCCTCATGGTGAGTCTTCCACTGGAGTTTATCTATCATCTCCGTAACGCTTTCGCGATTACTAAATGATCCTGTAACGAAGTGTGCTGCTCTCTGTTGGATCTTCTCTATCTCTTCCATCAACCCTATCTGGTACGGATCCCACACTGGTGAACAATATTCAAGCAGTGGGCAAACAAGAGTACTGTAACCTACTTCTTTTGTTTTCAGATTGCATTACCTTAGGATTCTTCCAATGAATCTCAGTCTGGCATCTGCTTTACCGACAATCAACTTTATATGATCATTCCATTTTAAATCACTCCTAATGCCTACTCCAAAATAATTTATGGAATTAACTGCTTCCAGTTGCTGACCTGCTGTATTGTAGCTAAATGATAAAGGATCTCTCTTTCTATGTATTCGCAGCACATTACACTTGTCTACATTGAGATTCAATTGCCATTCCCTGCACAATGCGTCAATTCGTTGCAGATCCTCCTGCATTTCAGTACAATTTCCCATTGTTACAACCTCTCGATATACTACAGCATCATCCACAAAAAGCCTCAGTGAACTTCAGATGTTATCCACAAGGTCATTTATGTATATTGTGAATAGCAACGGTCCAACAACACTCCCCTGCGGCACACCTGAAATCACTCTCACTTCGGAAGACCTCTCCATTGAGAATGACATGATGCACTCTGTTATCTAGGAACTCTTCAATCCAGTCACACATTGCTGTTATGTGCAATCATTTCAGTATCCAGAGGGAAGCAAAACAATTCTTCATGATCAAAGTAAGGACCAAGACCCACAGGAAGGTGGGACAAGGTGTCCGCATTGAAATGTTTAGACATAGGTCAAAAATAGATTTCATAATTGTAGCAAGACAAGAACAGCGCCCAGCATTGTAGGCAGTGTGCTACCTTGTCAGGCAAGGAAGTGTGAGCATAAAGCAAGGAGACCAAGGAATTATGGTCAGTACAAATGTGAAACTCAGAGCCATACAAAAAAATATGAAATGAGCCTCTTTTTCCACCTGAGAGTAGCACTGCTGGGCCAGAGTAGGAGACTTACAGGTAAAAGCAATGGATCATTCAAGCCACAGGCATACTAGTGCACTAGGACTGTGCCAAGGTTGTACTGTGAGGCATCAGTCACCAAACTATGTGCTGGTCCAGAGAGAACATAGCTAAACAAGTGGCCATGAGTAGTATGGATTTCAACACCTGATGTTTGCAATCCAGGCTCAAGCAAAAAGGTACATTCTTGTGTAACAAAGCATACAATGGGTGGGCCAATGTGGCCACCTCCAACAGGAATTTATGGTAATAGGGCCTTCTAGTGCACTTCCTTGTCCAGAGCTAAATAGATATTGCATTGTGCACCACAGAGTTTGCATAAGAGTGATTATGGGCATCACTAATGAATTGACACTTATGGCTAAGGCTGTGAAGTTTGGCTGCCCAGGTACTGTATGACTGGTTTGGTTTCTTGCGGCACCAGTAGAATTCAACTCCCACCACTATGACTTGCATTCGTTTGTGATTGTAGTTGGACACTGAACTGCACGTGTGATCAAAAGTAAGAGGTGCTGGTTATTGTAAAGGGGCATCCTGACACAGTAATTGATACATTTTAGATGGAATCCATGAGAGGTTGAAGACTTCGCACAAATTTGAGCCTGTCACACTGAAAGCCAAAAAATGCTGTAAAAGTCTTTTTTTGTATGCTTCCCCATCATCAGCTGAATAATCATGTGGAAGAAAAGTGGGCAGATGGACCAGTGGAATGGTACCCTGTTGACTGACTCTCTTTTATGTTATTCGTGTTGTACTGTTCATGTCAGTTGTTCAGTGTCTTGTTATGTGGGGCTCTATGAGTGGCTGAAGTATTGCAAAGACCAAACCTTCAGAAATGAAAGTAAGCTATTAACAACCAACAGTTTAACACATAAACAAGAAATAAATTACTAAAACATTTATTTGGAACATTTTAAGTTATGGTTGTGAATAGTGGACACAGTAGAAACAGGAAAAGAAAGAAACAGAGGCAGCAGCGATATGGAAATAGAGTAGAACCAAAAAACCATCATTGACTGATAGAAATATAATACCAAAATACTAAAAGAAATTAAAGAGAAATGACCATTGATTAACATGATACAGAGCAGAAATACTAAATTAACTGGACATCTATTTTCGCATAACAGCTTCAGAAAAAAAATACAAAAAATTAAAAGGAAAATCCTAGAGAAAAATCAAGAGGCTGACCCAGAACATCCACATTACATAGCATTATCAGTGAAATGAAATGAATGAAGCAACTACAACCAAATGGTAAAGATGGTGAGCGACCGAGTATGATGGCTACATTAACAAGGCACTGCCTTTGGTGTCTGATACTAATGAATTCTTACAAATATCTGGTTGCCATAACTTGTAGAGGTATGAAGTTGAACAATTACATAGATTCAATAGCAGATAAGGCAGGTGGCAGACTTTAAATATCATTTACCCCCTACCAAAACACTTCTCAAGTTTTTGGAAGTCATACCAAGTGTACTACCAGAGGACATTGATCATACAGTGTCTACAAGGAGAAATGGTCAGTATTCACAGGTATGACAGGAATAATCATTCAGAGCAAAAATGTGTAGTAAACATGGGCTCTAGAATGTATACTCTAAGAGCTATGAGCATGACTTCATCCTTCATACTATGAAACAAATCTCTTCTACTGCAAGCTCTTTGCTTTTCATATCTCGAGAGATGCTTGTATGGATCAAAACAAACAAAAAAGTCCACTAAAGGAGGCTCTAAAGTGCATACCTTAAGAACTATGAGCATTTGTTCATCTTTACTACTGTGAGACACATCTCTTCTATTGAACAATATTATAAAAGGGATGGTTGCTACTCAACATATAGTGGAGATGCTGAGTCACAGATATGCAAAACAAAAAGACTGTCACACAGTACGCTTTCAGCTAACAAGGCCTTTGTCAAAAATAGACAACACATACACAGACACTCAGTAAACGCAACTCACACACATATGACCACAGTCTCTGGCAGCTGAAGCCAGACTATGAACAGCAGCGCATGATGGGAGAGCAACCAGGTGGTGGTAAGGAAGAGGCAGGGGCAGGGAGGGATAGCCATACCCCAGATTTAATTGTATGTAACGCCCTCAAAGGGGGACAGTAAAGTAGATAGTAGGTAAGACTGGGGGACAGTAAGGTGCTGCTGTAAGAGTGCCCAGGGACAAGGTGGAAAGAGGGTAGGGCATCTAGGAGCAGTTGGGAGGTTAGACGGAGAGCAGTGGAGAGAGGGGGGAGGTAACAGAAAAGGAGATAAGTAAAAGGACCGGATGCGTTGATGGAATAGAGGGCTGTATAGTGCTGGAATGGCAACAGGGGAGGGGTTAGATGGGTAAGGACAATGATTAACAAAGGCTGAGGCCACAAGGGTTATGAGAACATAGCATATATTGCAGGGAGAGTTCTCACCTGCACAATTCAGAAAACCTGGTGTTGGTGGGAAGGATCTAGATGGCACAGGTTGTGAAGAAGTCACTGAAATGAAGAATGTTGCTTTGGGCAGTGTGCTCAACAACAGAGTGGTTCAGCTGTTTTTTGGCCACAGTTAGTTGGTGGCCATTCGTGTGGACAGATAGCCTGTTGGTTGTCATGCCCATGTAGAATTCAGTACAGTGGTTGCAGCTTAACTTGTTGATCACATGACTGGTTCACAGATAACCATGCCTTTAATGGGATAGATGATGTTTGTGACCGGATTGGAGTAGTTGGTAGTGGAAGATGTATGGCACTGGTCTTGCATGTAGGGATACGATCCGTGAGGCAAAGAGTTGTGTAGGGATGGATGAGAATATTGCATAGGTTTGGTGGGCAGTGGAATACCTCTGTGTGTGTGCACGGGGGTGGAGGTGGGGGACTTGGAATGGCACAATGAGAGGTAGTCAAAACCCTGGCAGAGAATGTAATTTAGTTGCTCCAGTTCTGAGTGGTACTGAGTCACGAGGGGAAAGCTCCTTTGTGACTGGACAGTAGGACTTTGAGAGTTGGTGGGTTACTGGAGAGATAAGGCACAGGAGATCTGTTTCTGTGCAAGGTTGTGAGGATAATCACCACCTGTGAAGGCCTCAGTATATTTCGAGCGGTTCTGCTCATCACTACAAATGCGATGACCACTGGTGGCTAGATTGTATGGAAGGGACTTCTCGGTACGGAATGGGTCGCACCTGTCGATGTGGGAGTATTGTTGATAGTTGGTAGGTTTGAAATGGACAGAAGTACTGATGTACCTACCTTTGAGGTGGAGGTTAACATCAAGGAAGGTGGATTGTTGAGTTGAGGATGACCAAGAGATGCAAATGGGGGAGGAGGTGTTGAGGTTTTAGAGGAATGTGGACAGGGTGTTCTCACTCTCAGTCCAGATCACAAAGATGTCATCAATGAACTGAACCAGGTGAAGGGTTTCGGATTCTGGGTGTTTAGGAAGGGTTCCTCTAGAATAGAGCGACAGAACGGTGCCATGTGGATGCCCATAGCCATACCCCAGATTTGTTTGTAGGTAATGCCTTCAAAGGAGAACTAATTTTGGGTAAAGATGTAATTGGTCATGGCAATTAGGGAGGAAGTTCTTGGTTTGTAAACAATCGGATGTTGGAAAAATTAAGTGTTCAGTAGTGGTAGGGCCATGGGCATTAGGGATGTTAGTGTAAAGGGAGATGGGATCACTAGTGATGAGCAGGGCACTGTGTGGTAAAGGAACAGGAACTGTGGAGAGTCGATAGAGGTAATGGTTGGTATCTTTTATAGATTGCAGATGTATTGGTCTATGAGAGCAGAGATTCTCTCAGTGGGGGCTCAGTAACCGGCCACAATGGGACGTCCTGAGTGGTTAGGGTCGTGGACTTTAGGTAGCATGTAGAAGGTAGGAGTGTGGGGAGTGGGTGGGGTGAGGAGAGAGATGGGCTCTGGGGAGAGGTTCTGGGATACGTCTAAGGACTTGAGGAGAGACTGTAGATCCTGCTGGATTTCTGGAACAGGGTCACTGTTGCACAGTTTGTAGGTGGATGAATCTGACAGCTGACAGAGTCCTTCTGCCAGGTGAAGCCTTTGTCAGCAGGCAGGATTATAAAGTTGGGACCATTTTTTAGATGGTGGACTGCGGTTCTTTCTTTGGATGTGAGGTTAGTTTACATGTTGAGGGATTTGGGAAATGATGGGGAGGCAAGGTTCGATGTTAAGAAATTCTGGAAAGTTAATAGGGGGTGATTTGGGGGCAGTGGGGGTGGATCACGGTTGGATGGCAGAGTAAGCTGAGTCAGGTAGGATTCAACATTGGTCTTTGGTTGAGCCTGATTGGTAGGTTTGTTGGCGAAAAAGTGTTTCCACTATAGGGACCAGGAGAAGGAGAGAAGGTCTTTAACAAGTCTTGCATGCCTGAATTTGGGAATGGGGCAAAAGGTGAGACCTTTGGAAAGGACTGATATTTCTGTGGGGCTTAGGCTTTTGGAGGAAAGGTTAATGACTGCGTTCCACGTCTGCTTAGGTTCTGGATTCTGTGTGTTGGTGGGAGGGAGTTTTGGTGGGTAGGGCAAATGTGGTAGATCTGCAAGACAGGGTTTGTCAGCTATGAAGGGACGTGGGAGAGGTTTCAAGGTTGTTGTAGAGGTGGTGGACATTGATAGTCTAAGGCAGGAGTAGGAAGTGAGTGGGATGGAGGGTATTTTGAGGTGGCGATAAGCATGTTCCTCTATTTCCTGGAGAGCAAGTGTTTCCATGTGTTTTATGGGATCTATAAGCCAAGCAACAACAAAGGAACAGTATGTGGGACTGGGTTCTGGCTAGAGATAAGGGAACTTTTCTGTATTGATGCAGATGGAAGGAGCAGGGATCCATGGTGGTGGAAAATCGCGAAAAAAATATGTAAATAAAGTAGAATTACAGCCGAAAAAATTTCAAAAAGTCTCCCAAATACGTGAAAAAATCATGAAATGGATTAAATACAGGGAAAAAAGAGTAATTCAGAGGGAGTATGTCAATAGTAAAAGAGGAAAACCAACTGAAATTGGCATGAGGCCACAAAGAGATCAAAGAAAAAATATTAAAAAGAAGTTTCACAGTGGGTTGCAGATCTGTGAGTAGATAAGTGTGAAGAAGAGGGATGGCAGATGCAACTGGATTAGGTGAAATTGCACCGCAAAAAGACTGTCACACAATAAGCTTTCAGTCAACAAGGCCTTTGTCAAAAATAAACAACAGACAGCAAAGTAACAGACAACAACTATTGAACAGGTGCTCATAGCTCTTTAGGTATGCATTTTAGAGCCCATGCTTACTAGACAATTTTTTTCTTGTTCTGGTACATAATACCTCCTCCCACAATATGGAAAAAAAGAGCTAGCAGTAGAAGAGATTTAAAGTTAAAATCTTCAGGGTTGTTAGGCCAGGTCATATTTCCTTCTAAAATAATCGATGTTTTGACCCATCTGCTGGGATCACCTTCAGAATGTTCTGGGTGTCCACTATTGCTGAAACATTTATCAATAGTGGATAACGAAACACCCTGAAGAAGATTCCAGCAGAGTGGTCGAAATGTCGATTATTTTAGAAGGAAATATGACACGGCCTAACAGCCCAGAAGATTTTAACTTTAGTGACAACAACCATGAAAGCCTGCAGACTTACACAGAAGAGATCTGTTTCACAGTACCACAGATGAAGATGAGCTCATAGTTCTTAAGGTATGTAGATGCAAACCGGAATAGAAAGTTGGAATAGGGGGGGGGAGGGGTTGATAAGATGAGATACAATATGGTGCGGCACAGGAAAGGTGCGCGAAAATACGGGAGAGTGATTCAGGGAGGTGATCAATTTGGAGGTATAGGATTAACAGTATTGGTGGAAGTAATTTGGAACATAAGATGCTGCATTAACAATCAGCATGATCTTCTAGCTTTCTGTTGTGCTCGGCCAAGACAGTTGATACAGTGTGGCTTGTAAGTAGAGAGTGCAGTGTGGTTTGTAAGGCAACAAGTGAAACACAGGAAAGGAGGGAAAGAAGGGCAGACATTGAATATAGTAATGCATTACAAAATAGTAACAAAGGAACACAGCAATGGGTAAGGATGGAAGAAAAGCAGTCACGCAAAATGGAACAATGGAAAATCCAGGATGGAATGTAACAATACCATGAAAAGGATAGTTGCTACTCACCATATAGTGGAGATGCTGAGTCTCAGACAGGCACAGTGAAAAGGTGTCACACAGTAAGCTTTCAGTCAACAAGGCCTTTTGTCAAAAATAGACAACAGACAACAAGATAATAGGCAACAACTAAGAAAAAACAGGTGCTCATAGCTCTTAAGGTGTGCATTTCAATCCCAATGTTTACTAGACAATTTTTTTCTTGTTCTAGTCCATACGACCTCCTCCCACAATATGGAAAACAAAGAGCTTGCAGAAGAAGAGATTTAAAGTTAAAATCTTCTGAGTTGTTAGACCGTTTCATATTTCCTTCTAAAATAATCAATGTTTCAACCCCTCTGCTAGGATCTTCTTCGGGATGTTTCAGATCCACTATTGCTGGGACAGTTAGCAATAGTGGACACCAAAACACCCTGAAGAAGATCCCAGCAGAGGGATCGAAACATCGATGTTTTTTAGAAGCAAATATGACGTGGCCTAATGACCCAGAAGATTTTAACTTTAGTGACAATGGCCACAAAAGCCTGCAGACTCACATAGAAGAGATTTGTTTCACAATACCAAAGATGAAGATTTGCTCATAGCTCTCAAGGTATGTATTTTAGAATCCATATTTACTAGATATTTTTGCTTTGATAGATCATACCTGTCATATATCTGAATACAGAGCATTCATCATGAGAATCCCTGTATAAATAGAAGGGCAGCATTATAAGTTCCAGGTTTGTTTGATCCATGCAACAGCATCACACAAATGTTTAGAAACCTGAATTAACACATGCCTGAAGGCTGGTGCCACTTATCCAGCTAAAACCTATTTACAAATTTTCAGCAACCAGCAGTAAGTGAAAGACCTAGAGATATTCTTACGCACCCCTACATATCACTCCCATATAGACTGTGAAGGCAAGATTAGACTAGTTTAAACAGTCATTCCCATGTGTCATACACAAAATGGAAAGAAACCCTAACATGTGGTGCAATACTAATTATCCTCTGCCATACACTTCACAGTGCTTTGCAGAATATGTATGTAGATATAAATACAGAAACTGTGTAAGTTATGAGCCCATCCTGTAGATGGTCCATGTCTGCAATACTATATGTTACATGCAACAGAGTTCTAAGAACAGAAATGGTGCAGACAATTACTCGCTTGTAGATATAAACATGTATGGGTCAGCTTGTGATACACTGCATGACACGAGGTGCCATCAATAATACAATCAACCATATTGTTGATTGGTTGGTTTGTGAGACTGAAGGGACCAGACTACTACGGCCATCGGTCCCTAACAACATTGTTCAAGAACGGAATATGCTGGTGTCAGCACACTATGCAGCATAAAGGTTACGAGAGTATTGATAGAGGCCAATGACAAGACACACTGGAAACACGCTGCCAACGCCCTTTCATCTTCGAGTATTTAGGATCGCTGCCAGGGACTGGAGGACCAGTTTAGCCAGTTAGTTCAAGCCTGTTATGCCAGTTAGTTCGAGTCTGTATGCCGTGGAGATTGTGTCACCAAGACGGAGCCACAGACTTAGCCTCTAGCACAGAGACAGGCAGCTTGTAGCAACATTACAGTGAAAATAGTGACTTCTACTTCAACAGCATTGAGGCTATGTGGACTATACAGAAGAGAGCTTGTACCACAGCACATGGAAACATGAGTTAAGTAGCTCTTTCTTTATGAATAAAGAACAAAGTTAATAATTACGTGCAGTTTGTGTTATAGAACGAGGATACTGGCCACTAACCAACATCCTCTACTTGCTTCCCATGGTAGAACTCTACAGAGATAACGAGATGACATAAAAGCAGCTAACAAGGATACAACACGAAGGCAGCCCTAGTTTTCAATTTTCATGGTAAATTGAATATCATTATGGATGTTACTGAGATAGTTTGAAAAATTACGTAATTTATGTGCACCATGAGATCCCACTACAAAGGTGTCATCAGTGTATCTCTAGAATACTGCAGTTTCAAAATTTAAGACCTAGTAAATTTTCTTCAAATTTCTCCATGAACAAATTGCATCAGTCATTGTATTCATTGTATGAATAAACCTGTAACCTCTTTCATAGTTGGCTTGTTTGGTATTGTAAATAGAAAATTAGATTTTGCTTTAAAATGGCTGTACCCAAAGATATGCGGAATTACCTTCAAGTCTTGAATTGGATAGACAGCACAAAAAAAGATACATGTGATTGGGCTCATGAGGAGGCTACAGTCCGATATGACTGGAAACCTTAATGACATGTGACATCATCACAAGAGGAAGCTGTTATTTGATGGTACATCCATCAATTAAAATGATGAGAACAGATCCAGATGACACTATGCTGATTGTTTTAGGTAAAGAATTGAACTTTGGACCTACCAATACCAGCACTCAATGGTACTATTTTAATTGCTGGCTGTCTCACTTTCTATGGATTCAGAAATAATGTAATAAATTGATCAGCTGTTATAAAAACTTGTCTACAAAAGACTAATTGATCTAGAATGAACCATTCACTCAGCCACAGAATGTGTGCTGATTTTACACTAAGAGTAAAACTATCTGACAGGCCAGTTTTTTTTTTTTTTTTTTTTTTTTTTTTTTTTTTTTTTTTTTACCTACTATCAGGTTTATTATTATGGAGACTCCAGTTTAGGCTTGTATTACAAGTGAACCAATAGGCCTTTTGCAAAATGAGTTCCACCAATATTTCTTTTTTTTTTTCTGTGTTAGGCTATATGCAGCAATTTAGTTTTAATGTTGAATATACATTATTTATTTTAGATTGCAGTAAGGATCATCCTGTTCTTGGTGTCTTGAACTGTTCACTTTAAAACAAGGCACATACACTCCTAGAAATGGAAAAAAGAACACATTGACACCGGTGTGTCAGACCCACCATACTTGCTCCGGACAGTGCGAGAGGGCTGTACAAGCAATGATCACACGCACGGCACAGCGGACACACCAGGAACCGCGGTGTTGGCCGTCGAATGGCGCTAGCTGCGCAGCATTTGTGCACCGCCGCCGTCAGTGTCAGCCAGTTTGCCGTGGCATACGGAGCTCCATCACAGTCTTTAACACTGGTAGCATGCCGCGACAGCGTGGACGTGAACCGTATGTGCAGTTGACAGACTTTGAGCGAGGGCGTATAGTGGGCATGCGGGAGGCCGGGTGGACGTACCGCTGAATTGCTCAACACGTGGGGTGTGAGGTCTCCACAGTACATCGATGTTGTCGCCAGTGGTCGGCGGAAGGTGCACGTGCCCGTCGACCTGGGACCGGACCGCAGCGACGCACGGATGCACGCCAAGACCGTAGGATCCTACGCAGTGCCATAGGGGACCGCACCGCCACTTCCCAGCAAATTAGGGACACTGTTGCTCCTGGGGTATCGGCGAGGACCATTCGCAACCGTCTCCATGAAGCTGGGCTACGGTCCCGCACACCGTTAGGCCGTCTTCCGCTCACGCCCCAACATCGTGCAGCCCGCCTCCAGTGGTGTCGCGACAGACGTGAATGGAGGGACGAATGGAGACGTGTCGTCTTCAGCGATGAGAGTCGCTTCTGCCTTGGTGCCAATGATGGTTGTATGCGTGTTTGGCGCCGTGCAGGTGAGCGCCACAATCAGGACTGCATACGACCGAGGCACACAGGGCCAACACCCGGCATCATGGTGTGGGGAGCGATCTCCTACACTGGCCGTACACCACTGGTGATCGTCGAGGGGACACTGAATAGTGCACGGTACATCCAAACCGTCATCAAACCCATCGTTCTACCATTCCTAGACCGGCAAGGGAACTTGCTGTTCCAACAGGATAATGCACGTCCGCATGTATCCCGTGCCACCCAACGTGCTCTAGAAGGTGTAAGTCAACTACCCTGGCCAGCAAGATCTCCGGATCTGTCCCCCATTGAGCATGTTTGGGACTGGATGAAGCGTCGTCTCACGCGGTCTGCACGTCCAGCACGAACGCTGGTCCAACTGAGGCGCCAGGTGGAAATGGCATGGCAAGCCCTTCCACAGGACTACATCCAGCATCTCTACGATCGTCTCCATGGGATAATAGCAGCCTGCATTGCTGCGAAAGGTGGATATACACTGTACTAGTGCCGACATTGTGCATGCTCTGTTGCCTGTGTCTATGTGCCTGTGGTTCTGTCAGTGTGATCATGTGATGTATCTGACCCCAGGAATGTGTCAATAAAGTTTCCCCTTCCTGGGACAATGAATTCACGGTGTTCTTATTTCAATTTCCAGGAGTGTATATAGGCAGTGGAAAACTCAAGTTACAGAATGTTTGAGTCACACAAAATAATCTTCTTATTGTTTTTTTTTTTTTTTTGGTTTTTTTTTTAGTAACTTTTCCTCAACTCAGGATATGCATATAAAAGAAATTGTGGGTTGGCTTTGAAGGCCTCTTTCATAGTTGTAAGAAGCTGCTAGCCTTGGACATTTGGGAAATGGAATTCCCATGACTGCTTTGTCTGTATACTACTGTTACCATCTGATTGTCTCCATTGTGTTAGTTACATTGTATCAAGATCTCTCTGAGACCATCATTGTCAGTGGGTGAACTTCCAATGTTTTTTAAATGCTATTTATTTCTTCCAAAGTTGGATGGCGGAGGGGGGGGGGGGGGGGGGGGTGCGAGGAGGGAGAGAGAGAGAGAGGAGTAGAGGACAGTAGGTTTCCTGTGTATCAGCAAGTGACACACTGTCTTGGCTTATTGTTGTTGTCAGTGAAGGGAGTTGAGCTGCTTCAAAGGAGAATGATGAAAATATGTCAGTAAGTTCAAGAAAAAAACAGTGTATCTGTCTAGGGCAACTGAATGATTTAAATTTGTGCACAGTATACAGAAATATTCACAATATTTACATGAATATGGTATTCCTCACAATTAAAAACCTTCACCTGAAACTGATAGAAAATATGGCAGATTTTCCCAGTATTGCAATCTCTACTCTTTTTAAAATAGTTTAAGCTTCAGATTCGGTTCCAAAAAACTTAATAGAAAACGAGTATTAATGGGGTCTGTGACCAGCTGCTGCAGCCTGACGTACCTTCCCTAGAAGAATGAGATAGTTACAACACAGGGCAACAAGATCTTCATTATAAACATGACCTGGTGCAGACAGAATCACACAATGAAGTACGGGTGGCAAGAAAACATGGTTGATTCTTTAGAAAATAGCTTTGACAACTATAATCAACACCAATGATACATTCAGCAAGTTTATGGATAGCATGGAGGCTTCAAAACACTTCCTGGAGCTGTGACGTGCATCATAATTTTACACGTCACAAATGAAGAAAGATATCTTGACAGCACACACTGTTATTCACACAGAAAGAAAGGAACCACAATGAAATGAGCTCTGCTCATTATAAAGAATGGTTCAAGGAAGTTCTCAGTTATTGCCCCAAAGATAAGCTATTGTTATAGATCAAGTACCAAATTATACGATGGTCAACTCTTAAACCAAAAATCCTAGTATGTCATGGCTGAAAGGTGAAATCATATCTTGGATAGCATCAAAGAATATTTCACTACCATCTATGCTGACAAATTTAGCAAACTGACTTAGGCAGATCTTATTTTCAAACATCAGTAAGGAAACTGTAACAAGAAACTAAACAACTTATACCAGATGTAAAACTTGGTTGGTTGCCAATGGTTAATTGCAAGCTTAATCAAGTAGAGCTCATATGGGCTTATGTAACGGTAAAAGTAGCAAAAATGAATACAGCTAACACATTAGGAAATGGTAGAAGTATGGAAGCTTTTAACATTTTATGCTGGGTAGCCTTACATGCTGTAGCTCCAGATCTCTGGAAAAAAGTGTATTAAACGTGCCAGGAAAACTGAAGATAAGTACTAGGAGAAAGACGAACTGCCCGAAAATATCCCTCATATCGAGCCACTCATAATCAACATAAATGACAGCAGTTCTGATTCATTGGAACATTGTATCTTTCAGGTGAAGAATATTGGTAGATATTATTACTTAAAAATATGTAAATAATGTAAACAGCTCTTGTAAACATTGTATAGTATGACATTTTTAAATGGAAGCAAACCATTTTTAAATCTGCCATTGGAGGTCCAAAGCCCTCATTAGAAGAGGGGATGGAAAACAGATTTTTTATATGACAAAACAAAATCAAAGTCTAAAAGTAAAAATAATGCTGCATTCCATCCGAGCCACAACTTTTGTACCTGATCTGGGCATAACCAGTGGTTTAAGGCCTAAATGGCACAAGCAGGTGCTTGGAATGCCAGACTGAGAGGGGTACCAAAGCAAATGCAAAATTTAAATGGGCGAAAAATAATTAGTATCAAGACTTCTGTAATGTGTGAAAGTAACAAAACTCCATGAAGCAAAAGCTTTCCAGTGAATAGAGGGGCTGTGAATGAATTGTTTTCCAATGACTTCAGTATGATACATTGAACTAGTTATAGTTAGTACAAATAGTTTAGAAATGCAAAGTTTTCAATTATGCCCCATCTAATTGGGCTAACTTTCACTCAAAGTGTACCTTAAAATAAAATAAAATACTGCTTACCAAATTATCTGTTATAAATTACTATACACTCATACCTGTTTAAAGAACTGTTCACACAAGGCATAGTTTAACAAGAAATAAAATAATAACAATTTTTTCACTAATATTTTTAAACATCTCTAGAATTACATCAAATACAAATGTAATAAAAATGTCAAAGCATTATTTATATTACAGAGAAATGTCTATATAGTACTTAATTTACAAAGAAAAAAAACAAATGGCTTGGAAATGGTCCAGGTGTCGTTTCCAGAACGAATCTCTCACTCTGAATTGGATGTGCATTATTTTGAAACTTCTTGAAAGATTAAAATTATTTGTCAGATTAAATTTTGAATCTGGAGATGCACACAGTTTTAATATGCAGAAAATTGTGAAACAGTGCACACTTCAGTTGCAAAATGAAAGATTCATTCTGGAAACAACAGCTAGGCTATGGCTAGCCTTTTCTCCACCATATGCAGACTTTAATGAGTGCTAGTCCAGCAAGGTATGCGGGAGAGTTTCCATGAAGTTTAGAAAGTATGAAGAGGCATTTGCAGAATTGAAGCTGTGTGCGTAGGTAGTGAGGGATGCCTGGGTAGCTAACTTTGTAAGAGCACTGTATACAAAAGTCATTCTGAATTTGAATCCAGTTTCAGCACACAATTGTTATCTACCAGGAAGATTTGAGAAGTTAATCTGTTGCAGAGAGAGCTGCACTACATAATTATCACCAGGATATTCAGTCAGTTGTACTCCCTGCTGACAAAGGAAGTCTACTCTTTTAATGTCATGTAATATTTACAACGATAAGATTTATAGTGACTGAGTTAATGTCACATACTAGAAGATCGGACAAGATAGTACTGACAATGTGATAAAGAATACTGCTGCACTGCTGAATGCCTCTCATTTCCATAAAGAGCCTGTGAGAAAATATAAATCACAGGTTGTAGTGACACAAACCTGTACTGACACTCCAACATTTATGAGAAGAATCGAATGAAACAACAAGTTTATTGTTACTAGTCACTGTTCATTTCCACGATGTGTTTTGAAGGCTTAAATCGCCATCATCAGGTGCATTTATTTGTATTAATATGGCATACATGTGTTGTGTTATAACTTTAGGGTAGCCTGTTGCACTGTCTCCATTGGTCACAGGAGGCTCCTTTCTCTGTTTGATATGTCACATATCATGCTTTGTAAAAACTGGGTGAACAGTGAAGCTGTTGTTTCATTTGATACCAATAACAGTCATCATGAAGCTTAACCTAAAACATTCACATGAGTAGAATGTTTCTGCCTGACTTATAGTGAGGAATATTGTATTTCTGACTTAGTATATTGCCAAACACTTAGCCTCAGTGTTAAGATGTTTTGTAGAAAAGTGTTATCATATACACAACTGTACATACTTTATTAGCAAGACAGATTTCACTCAGACTGAATGTCATATCTGTTAACAAACTACAGTATGGTATCATTATTCATCAATTTTCCATTTTCATAAAGAGGTTATAGCTTTGTTGAATTATGTACTTATCTCTAATTACTTTTTATTTAATAGTGCATTTTATGAACAGACTGATGCTGTTTTCATGGGCAGTCTCTTATTGCCCTTGATGGACAATTTGTTTACAGAGGAATTCAAGGAAAATGTCATGGTATCTGCAATATTCTGAACATATGTTGAAGACACATTTGCAGTGTGGCAAATGGCAAGGACAAATTAAATCAATGTTTAAACTATTTAACTTCAGTTGATAAAAACATTCAGTTTACCATGGAAATCAAATGGTGGGCTACCCTCCATTCTTGGATGTTTTGATTTACCATCATATTGATGGCACCTTGGATGTTACATTGCATCATAAGTCAACCCACATGGGTTTACATCTACAAATAGTTACTTTATACTTCCTGTTCTTAGAACTCTGATACATAGGGCGTAATGCTGACAAGGACAGTCTGGGGGATAAGCTCGCAATTTTTATATATATATATATATATATATATAAAAAAAAAAATAAAATAAAATAAAAAAAAAAAAAGGAGAGAGAGAGAGAGAGAGAGAGAGAGAGAGAGAGAGAGAGAGAGAGAGGGAGGGAGGGAGGGAGAGAGAGAGAGAGAGAGAGAGAGAGAGGGAGAGAGAGAGAGAGAGAGAGAGTTGTTGAAGCAAATGGACTCTCTCCACAACAGATAAAGAGTAAGACGGACCTACAGAATAATGAAGTGGAGATTTGTAACTCTCTTGTTTTCCTGCCGTCCACAGGAAGTCCTGCCCCCAAGAGAGGCCAAATACTCACCAACAAGTACAAAATCCAAGTGATTGTTTCTCCTCCATTATGGATGGCACTGCTTCTTGTTTCCATTATTGATTTTACATTTTGAAAGGCTGGGACTTACAACATCCGGTGCAAGTGTGGTCAGTCATGCAATGGCAGATGATGCAGGCAATTCATGAGGGATGCACAGAACATTGACAATACATACGGATCATACAGCCCCATACATTAACAGTCGGGGGAGTACCGAAAAGCTGGGGTTTACAACATCCTCTGCAAGTGTGGTCAGTCATACAATGGCAGATGATGCAAGCAATTCATGAGGGATGAACAGAACATTGACAATACATGCGGATCATACAGCCCCATACATTAACAGTTGGGGGAGTTCTGTGTTGACACCACCCTTTCCATGGTATATGAAAACATCAAAATTCTGTTGTTGATTTCATCCTTTTGGGGCTTGATTGTGAAAAAATTTGTACAGAAAAACCTAGCAACAGATTATATTAATCATGACTAGACAAGCCATCGAATATGGCCTTTGCATTGTATAGTTCTCAAAGTCATCTCTACAGTGATGCTTTCACTGACACAACAATATTTTATACTTTTAAAGTGTTTGACGATAGTTTCTGTTTTCGGTACAGATATAAGAAGGTCATACAAAATCTCAGCTGATCAGCAAATTAGGTCTGGTGCACAAGATTTTTGGCCACACATATTGTAGTGCAGCACTCAGGTTTACATGGGCAGACACTCAAGCTGTAGTTTCAGACATTGTCTCACTAAGAAGGTGAACAAAGGGTAATAAGAACAAAATGTCAGTGAAAGAAGTGGAGTTTCTATGACTGCATAGTCATAATCTAAAAGATCAATATTCATAAGGCTGCAAACAAACATGACGTGATAATATGCCGTGATAATTTAGCTGCCGGCCGGTGTGGCCAAGCGGTTCTAGGTGCTTCAGTCTGGAACCACGCGACCGCTATGGTCACAGGTTCGAATCCTGCCTCAAGCATGGATGTGTGTGATGTCCTTAGGTTAGTTAGGTTTAAGTAGTTCTAAGTTCTAGGGGACTGATGACCTCAGATGTTAAGTCGCATAGTGCTCAGAGCCAATAATTTAGCTCAACAAATTACTTTTAATAAAATTATTTAAACAAATTATTTGGCCTAATCTTTGTGTTAGAAGAAACTGTTAAAAAGAAGGAATTTTTTGATGTATTCAGTCAATTGAATGAGTTATGTTTTAATTGTAATTCCTATAACTTAAACACTGAACAAAGTATAGTTTCAGTTCTCATTATTATGAGGATATATAAAGGACTAATTTTTGGTCTCTACACAGTCAGTCCATGGCCACTTTTCAGAGGGAAATTATGTACTGTTTCAAGTAACAACAATGCATCAATTAACAGTGGAATTAGTGTAACGCAAATAGGCTGTTAATACAATAACAGTGTCTGTTCAATTTATTTGAGAAATAGTGTCACACTTACCATATTATTCTGCAAGAATTGTGAACTGTGTGGTTAGGTTTTTACTGCTCATAGGTATTCAAAAGCAAACTATTATAGCAGTATGCTGATGTTTGCCTGCAACCTATTAATGAGGCTTATCAAAATTTACCAATAGTGAACTGGCCATATAACTGTGTAATACTGGGAGGGTTGTAAACAGTGAAAGTAAAGAATTGTGAAATGCAACAGTGGAACTGTTGGCTGCTACATCATTTACAGTAGTCAGTATTGAAATTCCACCCCCACCCCACCCCCCACTTTTCAGCCAGTAACAATGCAGTACAGCAACACCAAGGATTATCAACGAAGAACCAAAGTAGGCGAATGTCACAATGTCTGCTAGTATTGTGAACAACATTTTTATTAAAAATAATATCTGATGTCTATCACTTGCAGTTTTTAGTTACATTTTTTTTTTTTATTTTACCTTTTGTTATAGCATTTCACAAATACTCTGATTTAGAGAGGTCTATAAAATTTTAACAAATCATCGGAAAATCAAAATACAGGATGTACATAAAGTCCGGGAACACTTTCAATTATTGCACAAGAACCAAACGTTATGCAGATATCATACATATGTCATTCTGAAGAGAAACCCATAAAGTTTTTTTCCTGTATACCACCACAGCATAGTTTGGTAATTTGCTGATAGTCAGCACTAGTCGCAAACATAGCGAGTTCAAGTGCAGAGCAAGCTTTCTGTGTGTTGGAGTTCGACAAAAACAAGTGTGCTACAACTGTTCAATGGATGTTTAGAACCAAGTACAGTAAGAAGCCACAACAAGGGCACATTAAAGATCTGGTGCATGTAACATCTCTACCACGTGATGTAGCAGAGCTCTGGGAGAGAGTACAGGCCACAGTCGATGATACCATGCTCGGATGGGTATGGCAAGAATTTGAGTACCATATTGACGTCTGCCGGGTCACTCGGGGTTCGCATATCGAACGTTTGTAAAAAAACTTTCACAGTTTCTCTTCAAAATGTGATATGTATGACATCTGTACAATGTTTAGTTCTTGTGCAATAAATAATTGAAAGTGTTCCCAGACTTTATGTACACCCTGTATTTTAGTTTTTAAGAGGTGTCTTGTGGAACTTCAACATATATTTTTTTCTGAAACCTTTGAAATAATTATGTGACACATTCACTCTTCACCTGTATGATTTGACATGAAATCATCCAGGTAGCAGACTTCAGCTTATTGGTAGAATACTAGGGAAATACAATCAGTCTATGGAGAAGATTGCTTACAAATCACTTGTGTAATGCATCCTAGAATATTGCTTGAGTGTGTGGGACCTGTATCAGATACCAAGGCCTACTGAATGTATACAGAGAAGGGCAGCACATACAGTCACAGGTTTGTTTGAATCAGAGGAGCTTGTGACAGAGACACTGAAGAAACTGAACTGACAGGTACCTGATCATAGACACAAACTATCTTGAGAAAAGTTAATTACAAAGTTTTAAGAACTGGCTTTGAATGGTCATTCTAGTAATGCACTAAAACCCCCTACCCTCCTATTTACATCTTTCCTGTATGGATCATGAAGACTAGATTAGATTAATTATAGCACACACAGAGGCATTTAAACATTATTCCTGCACTCCACACAGGAATGGAAATGGAAGAATCCTTAATAACAGACACACCCACACACACACATGCAAATACAACTCACCCACACATGACTGCACTGTGGCTTCAGCTGCCAGAGACTGCAGTCGGGTGTGAACCGTGTGCACGCGTGCGCGTAGGTGTGTGTATGTGTGTGTCTGTGTGTGTGTGTGTGTGTGTGTGTGTCTGTGTGTGTGTGTGCGTGTGTTTGTGTGTGTGTTGGTGGGTGGGTCGGTGGGTGCGTCTGTCTGTATGTCGTCTATTTTTGACAAAGGCCTTGTTGGTTGAAAGCTTATTTGTGACTATCTTTTTGCTGTGCCTATATGCGTCTCAGCTTCTCCACTATATAGTGAGTAACAACTTTCCTTTTCATAATATTGTCACATTTTGCTGAAAATAGATTATGCATATCACAGCATACAGTTCCCTATCTTTGGTGGGAGTCTAATGCACTATTTGATAACCTCAGTTATAAATGTGATTATCCTGTTTGTGAAACATACATATATTTAATGGTGTTTTGCTAAAAATTTCTAACGAAGACATCAGAAGGAAAAAATACAGGCTTGAATTTGAAGAACAACAGACACACAGTTAATCTGGAAGTCCACTTCAAAAGATGTTGATGCCAATCTTAATAATTACTATTTAAATAAAAATGAATTTTTAATACACCATATTTCTAAAACAGACTAAAAAGTATAAAATAATTTCTCCTATCCCCTAACAGATTCCTAATCCCATACAGACAACACTGAAAATTTTTGACTGTGATTATTATTGGCTATATACACAGGGTGGGGCAAATAAAAGTGGCCTGGAGAACAGAGTTCCAGGATACAAAGAAACACAGCAGAGTAAAGGAAATACGGTACTAACCTGGCTACAGCAGATGTTGAAAGTGACTACCATTCATCTCTTGGCACTTTTGGGCCCTGGTCAGCAAGTTGCTGAAGGTGGATCGAAGCTGGATTGCTGGGATTGCTGCAATCTCATCTGAAATGTTTTGCTGCAGTTCTTGAAGATTGTGAGGATTGTTCCAATACACCTTACATTTGAGGGCTCCCCACACAAAGTAATCACATACTGATAGATCGAAAGACCCAGATGGCCACTTAGGGCCATGACTAGATTGACCTCTGCTAAAAACTCCATCAGGCGTGAAGATTATGTAAATGTGCTCCGAGGTTTGACCATTTGTATGAGGAGTTGCTCTTTCCTGTAACTGTCTTTTCCTCCTCTGTTAATGCTGCCACAAATGGTTTCAAAATGTTGGCAATGTAATGTGCCAAATTAAGCATCAGATGAAAGAAGATGAGACCAATAATGTGGCATGCAACACTGCACACCAAAGTTATGCAGATTCTCCGCTGCCCAGAACCTATGAGTCTGTGGGTTGACATAATCACTCAGGTGAAACCAGGCTTCATCTGACATAAATAAGAGATTCATGTCCAAGTCATTCATTGTTATCTCAGTGAACAACCATTCACAAAACTGGACGCACTGCGGAGCGTCTCCATGATCAATGTGATACGCCAGTCTCTTGCATCATGCGTTGGGTTGATTTGATAGGACTCTGAAGGATTTTATGGTGAACTGCATTCACATTTTCTGGTGTATGGGCACATTTGAGAAAAATTTTTGACTTGTTTAAATCAGATCCTGTCTGATGCCATTTTCAGTCAGTCACTTATCTTTCCACAAGAAACATCTACTGCTCCACTGTGAGTACCATTGTCCAATTTGCACTGCTCCACTCAGACCGCTACAACTCGCACCACACTCTGAATCAGTGTGGATCACGGGGTGGACGTACATAGTATGCGCATCACAGGGTGTGGTTACATGCATATATTCATGACCAGTTGTATCCACTTCTCCGGGCACTTTTATTTGCCCCACCCTGTACTTGTATGATTTAAAATTAAAAACGTGGGTGCATGCAATGGTTAGCAGTAAGGAAGAATCAATTGTGTATTGCACGCACCCCATATTTTTCATTTTATATCTTACAAGTATTTTATAGCTATTAAAAATTCACAATCACAAACTTCAGGACTATCTATTTCTGATCAGGAATCTGTATGGGATTAGGAGAAATTATTTTATACTTCTTAGTCCAGTTTAAAAACATGGTACACTAAAAATTCATTTTTATTTAAATAATTATTTTATGCTTTTTGGTCTTGTATTTGTGAAATTTTTCAGTCAATTTCAGACACTTTGATAAGATTACAACAGAGATATGTGGTAAATTTAAAGTTTATTTCTGTTTCTCTTCACCTGGCTCTATCAGTATACCACTTTCTCCAATGTATAAGTTGCCACAAGACCATGAAGGCAAAATCCGAGAGATTTAAGCTCACACAGAGGCTTACCAGTGATCATTCCTCCTGAGGCCATTCAGGACTGGAACAGGGAAGGAAGGCAATGGGAATAGTACAAAATGTATCCTGCATCATACACCAGGCATTACTATCATCCAGTTCTGAGCAATGTTGATATTTTCAAGTTTCTAGCTCACCAGGATATGGCAGTGGCAAAAAACGTACCCTCCACCACATATTAGTCAAGAAAGTGAGTTAGTACTACTTAGTCAGCCAGTTATTAGCTGTATGTAAAATTTTGAGTCTCTAGCTCACCGGGAAGTTATTTTGAAATCAACTGCAAAATTTGTACTGAACAGACAGACAAAACGGCAACCTAATAAAAATATTGTAAAAATATGACACAAATATTCGTATGAGTTGGTTGTTAGAACCTCTGAATATGCAACAAAATCACTAAAGTACAGAGTTAACATGTCATCTTCAACTCGAACTTTCCACAGTATTTCAAAAACATCTAAAGTACCTACTCTCTTCAAAAAATTAGACACTGACAATGAAAACAACTACTACTCAGTATCCAAATTCAGAGTTTTGTCAGAAATAATTGATACAGTTTTCTATATTAGGCTACAAAGCTAGATTTCAAAACACTCATTACAATTACAAAATCAGCATGGACTTAGAAAATCCAAGTCTGCATCCACTGCTATGAATTACGAAGTTCTCTTTAAAACACTGGATGACAGAGAATATGCTACTCGTATTTTCCTAGATCTGTCAAAACCACATGACATAACTGACCATGACATTCTTATTCAAAAGCTATACCAAAAGGTGTCAAAAAGACGTTTCAACACAGTGTGTAAGATCCCACTTAGAAGTCAGTCAGCAAATGCTGATATTATGGCAAGATAACATCAAAGAAGTATTATTAAACTAACAACATATTTATCCAATAAATCACTAAATAAATATGTTGTACCACAGGGCTCTGTCTTATGACTCCTATCACATCTCCTTTACATTTTTAGTATCTGCACTGGTGTGACAATGCCGCTACACTATACTGCCAGTGTCAGCACTTCACGAGCTGGTAGTGGCTCGATAATGACTGGGGAACAGAACCCCATGAGAGGAAACGAAAACTCACCATGCAAGTCAATCTATGGGAAGCAGGAAATCTGAACCCTCATAGAGATGTGCATGAGGATAACTCAGCATGTGGCTGGTATGGAGGGCTGTTGACTGAGCACTAGACAACAACACTCGGCACAATGCAAAAGGGAAGGTCCGCAGCAGTTGAATGCAACATAAGCAGTGGTCTGCTCAGCTCACAACTGCCCACAGATAAACATCTCCATGAGTGGGTAAGCCCATACTATGCACCATGTGCACCCTCCATGGCAGGTGTCTGCACTATTTCATGGCACTACCCAGCCAGCCCCTGAGATCACATAGTGCTGAAAATGACCCGGCTTGGGCTGTGACCTCTGGTTTGGAAACCAGAGAGGCCACTGGAGAACATAGTAACAGATCAACCACTGAAGAAGGCAATTCAGGAAGGGCGGAAGGGCACAGAGCCTAAGACAAGATGGTGTTCTTCAGCAGCAGTGGAGGCATGGCAACCTCCATCATTGAGGGGGGGGAGGAGGAGGGGGAGCAGGAGGGGGCCGGGGAGTGGGAGGGGGAGAGGAGGAGAAAGAGGGAGGGGCAAGGACCAAAATCCATGGGCTGCAAATCAACAGGTGCTAGATTCAGCCTCACTGGAGGGCCTAGGCTGCAGGCAACGGGGAAGCACACCACTTCCAGTGGGAGCCCACACCTGGAATAATGTCATGACCAACCCTGTCACCTGGCGGACCAGTAGACCACAGTGATGATGTCCACCAGAGCACAGGCACAAGCGGTCTGCATGATGGGTCGGCTGCTCCCTACCAAAGTCCACTACAAACAATTGCCGACATTTGTGGCCTACAGTGACATTTGGCAGCCAACCCTGCCACCGCCTGAAGGAGCGAGGCAAAACAACAACCACGGGAGGAAAACATGGCATGCCATGGTGGTCTGTGGCATGTAACTCAGGGTGCAACAAATCACAGAGACCTCACAGCTGGTGCCCATGCAAATGTTCCACTGGACTGCACCCAATGACCGGCAGTGCCCAGTATGTAGCCATAAAACTTGACAATGCATCAGCATGGGAAGAGGCAGACACTGACTACTTCATTTGGGTCTTGAATATATGCATGAAGTGCTCCACCTCCAAGTTATAAGCCAGATGAAAGTTGGAAATCAGATGCCAAATACCATTATGAATGCAAAAATCTTTAATCTCCCATGCCTTAAACTACCTACCATTACCAGACACAACAATCCTGGGGGATCCCACAATGACAAAAATAACTGACAACACATGACCAGTGGCAGCTGACAATGTGGAGGACAGCTTGGGTACATACAGGAAGGTGGACATTGGATCGACCATGAACTATGACATGTTACATAAAAACGGACCCACGAAATTGACCTGCACCACATCCCAAGGGAGCTCCAGGGTCAGCCAAGGAGAAAACTGGCATGGTGGTGCAATCTGGTTCTGTGCACAAGCCCCACAAGCCCACACCAGACATCTGATGTCATACACGATCGCTGGCCAGTAGACAAATGCCTTCATATGAGTCATACCTCAGTACGATTCATATAACGACTGGGGCGAGCAAGAGCACAACACAAGAGAGATGACCACTCTACAAACATTGCTCCTATGTGAGAACTGTGAGGACCCCATAGACAACACTGAGTCAATCATGTAGGAGACAAAACATACAACAGGCTGGATCTATGCCCAAAGGGATGCCAACCTATCTGAACCAACGAAATTATTTCCCAGAAAAGTGGCATCAGCAGCTATGGGGATTGCAACCTCTCATGCTGTCAATGGAAAATCCGACAGGGTTTGCTGCAAGGCATTATCCAATGTGAACACAAGAGCCTCCTGCTGATCGAATTTTGGATTGGATCCCACTGAAAGCCAAGAGAGCACATCAGGAAGTTGTAGCAATAATTACTTAAAAAGAGGGCCCACCATTGCAGTTGGCTGTCAGTCCTACTGGTCCACTTGGAATGCAAACCAAAAATGGATACCAGTGGCTTGTAGTCAGCGATGAGGAGGAATCACCCCCCCAAACAAGAAAAAAAGAAACTTTTTAACTCCAAAAATAACAGATAGGCCTCCTGTTCCACTTGTGAATAATTATGCTATGTGGTAGAAAGTGTCTTCAGTGTGTAGGCAATGGGCTGTTAGGTGCCATCCAGATTCCAATGGGACAGAATGGCATCAATGCCATACTGGGACTTGTCACAGGTCAGGGTATGACACCTCCCTTACTTTATGAATGCATAAGATTTATTTACCGGTGCATTAATATAATTACTTATATATTTGCACCTGGAGTGGACATAAGTAAGGACAATGCATAACAAAGTATTTTTGTTGTACTTATCTTGTAATTTGCCTGAGTCGGGTAGCTGGTGATTCCTTCTAATTGAAACTCCAGGTCATACAATTTGCACAGGTTTATTTGTCGATGATAACATTTTTCCAAAGTCATTGCAGAATGCATCAAACTTCTTTGACAATCTAACAGCTGTCAGACTTACTTACTGACTGAAAAGACATGACTAAAAAGTGAACCCCTAGGCGAACTGATGCTGCACTGCCGTGTTTGCTTATATATATTCCAAACAATGACTGTTCATTATTTCAATTATTACACCACTGTGAAATTAATAGTTACAATTAAAAGTTACAAATATACAAAGGTTGACAATCAGATTACTTACAGCATAAAATATTAGTTCATTACAGATGAGTTTTAGGTTAGAAATTGTACAATTTAAGATTGAAAATTAAATATGACTTTTTTACAATAATGCGTTTCATTAATTTAATAAATACAAATCAATTATCGATCAGAAAATATTGCTAACATTTACATAATATATACACAAGTTGTTTAACCTCTTTAATGGCTCATAACTTTGAAATATACATCCAAAGGTAAGTAATGGAGTTCATTAATTATTTTAGTAATGGTATTAATTCTGGTGTACAAATTTGGATTTGAAATTATATATCACTTGAAATTACATGCATTTAAATTTGGTTCTTGCTTTTTGATCGATTTACAATAACATTTTCCAAACTGAACTTTCGATATCTAATTTCAGTTAATTAATGAAAGTAATAACGATGCTAACATTTATAACTACTTCTAATCAAATGAATTACATACTGATTATTATAGTTCTGAGTAAATGTTGATGGTTCATGGTGATTATTATTTAATTATTCATAAATTTTGTTTAAATATCATTCATAGTATTATATAGTACAATTACATAACAGGAAAAGATGCCATAGTCACATGATTTTTATTCTTTGTGTAACAGAAAGTACCGATACCCGGCTACAAATTCCGTGCATCGAATATTATAGTAATGCTGGGGAGGGGGGGAGTATGTTATAAGGGTTAAAAGTTTACCCAGTTTAAAAGAAGCCAAACAGAAAGCAGAGCACAAACACTGCTTGAGGGACTGGATAGCCCCTCGAAAGTCCACAGACATGACAAATTTAATGCCCTTTTGCTGAAACTGGTTACGAGGATAGGAGTTGTGCAGAGCCTGGGGAATGAACTGATAAGGGAATCGTCCAATGCGACACGTCGAAACCTACCCTAAAATTTTTCTCACAGGAAGAATACGTCAAAAAAATGAAAGGTCAAAATTTTAGCTGCTAAAAAAATGTTAAAGCTACTCCTTTTTGCTGCACAAGAACCGCTTATAAAAGTGCCCTTCCTGCCGAGTGCATGAATCAGTGTATAGGCAAACACAGCCATGACAAGAGAGTATGACACCACATATTGCAAAGTCGAAAGTGAACAGACGCAAATTTTAAGCACTTAACCCACATGAAAAATTTCTCAAATCATTCATTTTTTGAATAAGTGGCTTTCAATCAACAGCTAAACTGTTGTTACACAAGTGACTGGCAGAGGAAAGAAAATCAAAATTGTGTGTGATTACAAATAACTTCCATCCACCAGGACTTTAATTTGTTGAAACAAAATATTTTATAACAATTCCTGTAGCACAATTTTTACGGTAATTTTAGAAGAATGTATATTTTATCAACAATGAGACCATTGCTTGTTTATTTACTGTAGTCATTACATAAATGCTAAATGTCTACTGGAAGACAGATACAAACATTTTTCTTATACCAGGCACACATGATAAAAGAAAAATTAACGCACTCAGGCACTTCACAGTAATTATTAGATTTATTTAGACAGAATTGGAATGGAGTAGAAAATAGTCATGGCAGTTGTTCTGAATATTATGTTGCATACCAGGCACACTTGATGTAATTAGTAAAATGTGGTATCCAAACTGATAATGCAAAAATGACTGAAGTTTAACACTCTTGTTCTGCTGATAAACATGAAATGACAAAGAGCTATTGGAAATTATATTGTCCAACACTCTTCTGAAAAAATATTGATATTGTTGAAATGGAAAAATTTGGTTTATCGAGGCACTGAATCACACTATTACTTCTGGGTGGAATCCTAATTATATTAAGTACGAAACTTCCTGGCAGATTAAAACTGTGTGCCCGACCGAGACTCGAACTCGGGACCTTTGCCTTTCGCAGGCAAGTGCTCTACCATCTGAGCTACCGAAGAACGACTCACGCCCGGTACTCACAGCTTTACTTCTGCCAGTACCTCGTCTCCTACCGGGCGTGAGTCGTGCTTCGGTAGCTAAGATGGTACAGCACTTGCCTGCGAAAGGCAAATGTCCCAAGTTCAAGTCTCGGTCAGGCACACAGTTTTAATCTGCCAGGAAGTTTCATATCAGCGCACACTCTGCTGCAGAGTGAAAATCTCATTCTATATTAAGTACCATTTCGTTGTCATCCTAAAGACAGAGATATCATTATGTCCAGGACAAGAGCCCAACAATAGCAACTATTTTTTTCTGAAACTGGTAAGAAGACATTTTGTATGTAATACTAAAAATTATTCTCTCTAATTTTTCCAGATTTTACTTCATACGTTACAAAATTTTTGCAACTAAACACATCCTTTATTTAATTTTTGATACTAATTTTGCCTTGAGGTTCCTGAAGACAGATATGAAGCTATAGAAACAGTAATCCACTGATACTTACCACTGGCATTGTTGTACAAGAATGTGCCACAGCATTCATCAACAGCACACTTGAAATGATAAAGTGCGGTTTGCATGGTGTTCTTGCATGAAACCTAAATGATTGGCTTTATGCACAATATTTTAGGGGATAATAAAAAGCTTCGTCTTCATGTCAGCTACAAATTTCTCTACAACATTACCTTTTAATGACAACTCCTCTACGAGTTTACTTGAAGTAAACTGTAATTTTGCGACTTCTTTACCCGTATAATTTCGTGCCTCTGTTTAACCAGGTTGAAGAAGGCTGTAGATCAGTAATGTTCATCTCACTTGCAAATCCAGAGGGCCCGGCTCCCTAATTCTCCCTCAGTAAAGGCGCATTGAGTCTTATGAGAAGTTCTGTTTTTTTCGAATAGTTTTAATTTTGCACTTTTGTGAGTTTCATTTTGGTGCATATTTCGTACTTTGTATCAATGTTACGTCCATTTATACAATAAAGGTTAGTGTTTACTACACAATATCAGCTTTGCACATTGCTTAAATCTAAGCATTTTCTCCTTTCTTCATTTAACCAAAAAAATTACTTTCTTCTTTGTCACTGGAAGCTATTACTGTACATGTTTTCTTTGGGCTAGAAAGGAACTGCATTTTCATTCTAGACTTTTAATTGACATAACAGTCATCACATGAATATAGTTCATGGAATCATCAGAGTTATTTCAAATTTCTTCTTCTGTTTCCACAACTTATAACGAAAAACTGACATTCGAATGAATGTCCAGTAAATTAGCTAATAAATAACACATATGTAAGTCTTCAGGAGAAATAGGTGATTTCGATTGCATACCACAATATTTTATCTTTGCATTGTTGGAAACATTAACTGGATTCCATATTACTGTGTAACTCTGGAACCTGCACAAAGATAGATGCTATTAGCAAGTATATATGAAGAAAACACAAAGAAAATTATTGCCGTTTTATCCCCATTGTTAACACTTAGCGATACCAGAAAGGCAACTGCCAATTGTTTTGGGCACTAAGTGAGTTCCAAATAAAAGCAAATAACTACTGTGAACAATTTTGTCATAGGAACTACCAATGGAAACTGAAATTCACTTTATAAATTATAATCATGTTTTACCATATTATCTGTTTATCTATGTGCCATCAACCAAAGATATGTGCTTGCCATGTAGTGCATGCAGTGTCTGCTATAGCTACAGTAGACATGCACATTTCTCCAGATGCCTGGCAAGCTACAAATTTGGCAATTTTCACTACGAATTTGGAAATTTTCAATGTTTTTTAAATAAATACTTGCAGTGTATCTTAGCAACTAAAATTTTGACACTGTTTTCTTTCAGTGTACTCCTCTTGCATAAGAAATTTTAGGGCAGGTTTCGACATGTCGGATTGGACTGTTTGCTTGTGAGCACAAACCAAAATCATCTTTCAGGTTCTTGGGCACTGGCATGTTGATGACAGCTTTGATGTGGTCTTCTGTCAGGACAAGGCCACTTTTCCTAAGCAAGTCCCAAAAAATGCACCTTAGGTGAAAAAAAACTACACTTTTCCAGCTTTAAATGAAGGCCATTCTCCAGAAGGCTTTGGAAATTCAACTGAATGTTTGATAAATTCTCTCTTGGTAGGGCACATTACCCAGACATCATCATGGTAATTGATGCAACAGGGAATGCCATGAACTACCTGTTACAAATACTGTTGATAAATTCTTGGGGCAGGCAAGCGATTAAACTGGCAAAGCCCAAATGGAGTGCTGAGGACCAAGAAAGTCCAAAAGACTGCATCCAACAGCAACTGCAGGTTGGAATTGTCCAAGTCGATGTGGGAAAAATACTGACCTCCTGACAACTTTACCAACCATGGTGGAATTGGATACAAATCCATGACACATTGCATGTTGACCATCTGTTTAAAATTGCCACAAAGGCACAATGCACTGTCGGGCTTTGGATTTACCACCAAAGGGGTGGCCCACTGACTCAAGAGAATAGAAGAAGTGGTGCCTTGGTCCTGCCACTGCTGCTACTCAGCCTTTACCTTGCAAGGGAGTAGGGTGGTAGCGACAAAATTTAAGTACCTCTGATGGCATAAGAGAAACATGTGCCTCAGAATTTACAGCCAGGCCCAAAGTATTCTCAAACAGTGGGCCGTAGGCCACAGTACGGAGGCCAAACTACGAAAGTCAATGGAAAGAGACACTATAGTCCATTTAAAATTACCTGACAGCTGGCATTTGTCACTTGGTGCTACAGTGCTGCCACATCGGCTATCGCTCAGTTAAACATGACACGAAACCACAGTGGGTCACTTCACAAGTGCTGAAATGCTGTCCACATAACACAGAGCAATATTAGAAGCTGCTGCCTTTAGGTATTGCGGGAATGCAAGATGCTCTGTTCACAGCTGATTTTAAATGACCAATGACTGAATTGCGGCTGACAACGCATTTTGTAGGCCTGAATTTATACTCATGTACTAAACTAAGCAGCAATGGCCTTGCCGCAGTGGATTCACCGGTTCCCGTCAGATCACCGAAGTTAAGTGCTGTCAGACGTGGTCAAAACTTGGATGGGTGACCATCCAGGCCGCCATGCACTGTTGCCATTTTTCGGGATGCACTCAGCCTCATGATGCCAACTGAGGAGCTACTTGACGGAATAGTAGCGGCTCCGGTCAAAGAAAACCATCTAAACGACCAGGAGAGCGGTGTGCTGACCACACACCCTTCCTATCCGCATCCTCAGCTGAGGATGACACGGCGGTCAGATGGTCCCGATGGGCCACTTGTGGCCTGAATATGGAGTGCTTACTTAATAACCTAAGCACAACCTCTTGAAGTGCAATGTTTCTGAGAAAACAGCAGTCGGTAACCTGTGGCAAAACTATTGATCACCCTCACTTTGTTAATGGCAATTAAAGCTGACCTGTACCAGCTAACTCAAAACAGAAAAAAATTCAGTTTCAGTGCTAAAACTGAACTGCAGCTTCTCACTTTGTCTACGCGAGCTGATGCAATACTGACCAATGAGCAGTCTTAGTTGGAACTCATTTACAGGATATAGGCATCAACGGCAGATTACAAAAGAAAGTAGGGCGATAGGAAGAAAAGTATGAGCAAATAAAAAAGTCAATATGATGTTGAAAATGAGTGAACAAAAGATTAAAAATAAAAAATAAATAGATTGAAACCAACTAACTGAAAAGAATAATAATCAGAGCCATTTTGATAAAGATTTAAAAAAGAAAAAACAATGTCTCACAGCGATATTTGAACCCACATACTTTTGCACTATACACTTGACATTACCACTGCACTACAGTAGACCTTCTCAGGTCATTGATGCAAAGATCATTTTGCACCTTCAAAAAGTCTGCTTTTACACCATATTGTATGAAGTTTACAAACTGTACACCAATCTCTGTGATGATAACTGAATATGTGAAGCCAAATTGTGTCTTGTGCAAAAGAATCCAATAGTCTTTGGCTAAAATATGTAAAAAATCTGCATATTTCATTACCATGGTTTTGGGTGTGTTTGTGTTGTTTTGGGTGTGTTTATCATGTGTGATGAAACACTAAATAAATGGGCTGAATCCAGCCCAGACTCCAAACACGACAAGAAAAAAAAAACAGACAAGGAATTGGAAGTTAACTGATCATTTGCTGTGGTAGTTTAGCAACAGCAAGCAGTTCAAGCATGAAGCTGAGTGCTCAGATTGGAGGAAGACACCTCCAACACGTGAAGTGTCAACTACCAAGTAATCTTAATCAGACTATAAATGCAGTTTGTCAACAATATGGAAGTAAACAACACAAAGAACGTCTAGCCCAAAACTTTTTTGAGCCAAAGGTGAAATGACCACTAACAATTTAAGTTACCCTTCCACATTCTTATAACGTATACAGATGGAGAATTGCCCCCTCAAAGGACTGCAACAACCTTATGCAGTGGCCATTGCAACTCTGGGCATCCCAAGAGCCTGTACATATCTCAATTAATGAGGTCAACCATCACTCCGGTGTTGACTTGAAATGTAACCAGCCATGCCTCCACAAACAACGTCAGAAAAATACACAGGGGCAACCCTCAAGGGGCATCAGGGATGACTCACAATCAAGCAAAAACACAGGAGCTTCCAACAACTGACTCATGGCACGCCAACTGTCACAAACAGTTGTCAAATGGCCTTTCTGATGGAATACCACACACACGGCTTCCAAATGCTGGCAGTCACAACAAATGGGCAACACATAAGAATTGGGATAGAACTACTATCTCACCCAATGAGTGGAAAGAGAATGACACACAAGAGCCCAAAAACTACCGGATACAGAAATTACAATGCTGCAACCAAAGTGAACCTGATGTCCTTTGCACAGGCAAATGACAGGCAGCACCATGACGCCACTGTGCCAGAACCATCAGTGGCCTCCACACATGGTGACTCGGTGGAAGACATGGTTGGGTCAGGCAAGGTCAATTCTCTAGTCTGAAACTCAGGATCAGGCATTAAACGGACAACCACGTCTTGAATTGGTGAATGTGCATAAGAGGTAACATACTGAGACACTCAAAATAACACTTGCGTGACGGAGCCTGCAAATCAGTGATACAACTGCCCCATGCACTTGTGGTGTTGGTAAAAAGCTGCAACCATGTCACTCCATATGGGTTTGGTGTCCAATATACTGCATTATCAATTGGCAAAGGTCATCAGAGGGGAGTTTCTCAGGTCAGTAGAGGGCTTCAAATTTTAGACAACTTTGTATAAAGCCATACTGCAGGGCAGCAGGATTGGTGATGTGCCATACCTGTCAGTGCAGGGCGAGTAGTTCTCCCATTTTTCTGTAGACTCATTGAAACCAGCAAACAGTATCGGGGGCAGAGAAGAAAATTGCACAATGAGTGCCTGACCCATTGCCAAAGGGGCAAGGGTGTGAAGCAACTCTGCATTCTGATTCATCAGCACTTACATCTCCTCCTGATGCTGTTGTTCCATTTGCAGGTGCAATTGCTCTTGCCGGCAATGCAGATATGCTAGGTCCATGCTGTTCCAAATTAATACCAGGAAAAGGGAATCAAAAAATAGGGGCATTGCATGTGTAAGAGCATCCTTTGTTGACACACTAGTACCTGCCATGGCATGACAATTCCACTACTATACACTGTCAGGACGTGCACTTTACCGGCTAGCAGTGGTTTGATGATGACAGGGAACAGAACACAGTAAGAGGAAATGAAAACTCACATGTGAGCCAATCTATGGGAAGCAAAAAGTTCGAACCCTCAAACACACAAGACACACACACACACACACACACACATGTACACTGTATAGCTACATTGTGCTTCACTGATTTGTAGTTGCAGGATACTATGTTTCTGTACATACATGAAAAAAATTTTGCATCACATCAGTTCGGAAAGTTTCGGAACTTGTACAGAAAATTGGAATAGGGATCAACATAAATATCATTTCCGCCCTTTTTATTGCTCATGAATACCACACATTGCATGTTGTACCACCACACAGCAAGACCTTCAGAGGTGGCGGTCCAAATTGCTGTACACACTGATACCTCTAATACCCAGTAGCACATCTCTTGCATTGCTACATGCCTGTATTCATTGTGGCATACTATCCACAAGTTCATCAAGGCACTGTTGGTCCACATCGTCCCACTCCTCAATGGCAATTCAGCGTAGATCCCTCAGAGTGGTTGGTGGGTCATGTCGTCCATAAGAACCCTTTTCAATCTATACCAGGCATGTTTGATAGGGTTCATGTCTGGAGAACATGCTGGCCACTCTAGTCAAGCACTGTCATTATCCTGAAGGAAGTCATTCACAAGATGTGCACGATGGGGCGTGAACTGTCAGCCATAAAGACGAATGCCTTGCCAATATGCTGCTGATATGGTTGCACTGTCAGTCAGAGGATGACATTCACGTATCGTATAGCCATTATGGTGCCTTCCATGACCCTTCCTGGCACAAAGCAAAAATGCAGACACGATTGGACCTCGGTATGGACCGTCTACGCATGGTTGAACTACAGACAACACGAACCGTGTACCTCATTCCTCATGGAATGATGGGAAAATCAATTACAAATCTACTGAAACCAGTAGTTTGTACTTACTTCAACAACTAGAAGCCCATGCTGAATTGCTGCTGGTGGACAAGGTGTTTATAATTACAATGAAATCCCTATTTTACATTTTCATGCAGTCCAGACTTAAAAAACACAAAACTAAGGAAAATGCAGAATTGAGGAAAATGTGAATACCACCCCCCCCCCCCCCCCCGCCCCCCAAAAAAAAAAATAAAATAAAAAATAAAAAAATAAAAAAAAACCTAGCAAAAACACATGTAATTGGCATATATGATTAAAAATCGCAATCCTCTCCAATACTTTGTACAAAATCTGTCTATGTGAAGGAAATTAAATGTACAATACAATGTTTATACACTAATTTGGGATAACGAATTTAATTAATTCTTAAAAAAATCACAGACACGTAACAGCAAGTAAAAACTTATTAAAAAAATGAAACTGGTATCTGAGACGAGATAATTGAGCTATTTTCCAACAAGCTACGATCACAAATTATACACTCAAAACATGCATTTATGTTCACACCAAAAAAAAAAAAACTTATGAACATGATGAGTTAAACCAAAAATATCACAGCAGTTAAGTGGTTAAACCATAAGCATAAATGAAGACATCTGCTTAATGACAAACTTTGTCATCTTCACTGATAATGTTTTAAAGTTTTCTTACAAATTGCACTTCATGTGCTCATGTGCTCACCACCATTAAAGTGTCATTTTAGGCTTGATAAGCAGATTCAGAAGGATGTAGGTTGCAGTAGGTACTGGGAGATGAAAAAGCTTGCACAGGATAGAGTAGCATGGAGAGCTGCATCAAACCAGTCTCAGGACTGAAGACCACAACAACAACAACAAGAGAAACAGAGACCCAAAAAAATGAGTTTACTTTCCCAGTTGACATTACTAGCTTCTTAGAAGCCAGTTTAGTGAATTTCTGTACACTGTGTAAAACCTAAATTTGACAGAAAGCTCAGGTACTACAGTTTTCCTTCATGCTCTTTATGACTGCTGCCAGTCTTTACAATCTACAGTGTATGGTGCAAAGTGTATACATGAGTAGTGTATGTAGTTGTTGCAACTGCATTGTGTCAGATTTGAACACAAAAGTCTTTAAAACGTATTCTCACAAAACCCTTCTTCTATTTCCAGGTGACATCTCTGTCATAGCACTTCATTTGCATGAGAAGCATATTTTCAGGACTTCACAAAATGCTCTCACCACTACCTGCACTCCCGTCATTGAAGGGACACTCCCCCTCTCCATACATCCAGTATGCGAGCTCATTTTACATGTGTTAGTGTGGTGTGGTGGCTGTATTGGCTCTTGGGTGACTTAACAGGTCACCAGCCAATAAGAGTTCACTATCCAGAAATGGGTGACTTTTCCTCGATTATGAGTGAGCATATTCTTCAAGACTCAGTGTTTTAATTTAAGAGGTTGATGACTGATATTGTTGCTCAATACAGTACAATGGAAATTCACGCAAAAAGATGAGACTGAGTTTTAAGTGGCACAAGAAAAGGTGGTGGCTGGGGCCCTTTACCACGTATTGACTCAACTGTCTTGTTTTTCCATTACCGCTGGAATCTAGTAGTAGTTGTATCATAATTGCATGGTGAAGCTAAATGTTGCAAGTTTGTTGGCAACACTGATCATGTATTATGTCAGCATTTCCTCTCTCACATGTCCACAACAGCCCAAAACATTCCCTTAACTCTGCCACCACCCATGGTGTGAACCATCTGTCATTTGTGCCACTTATAACTTGTTCAGTCACATCAAATGTCAATAGGAAGAAAACAGGATGAAGTCAAGCAAGACATCGAGTAAGAACTTAGAATTGAGGTAAAGCATACAAGGAAGAAATGTAAAATCAGGAATTTTTAGCACTGATCTTATGGGTTTTGCACAGGGACTATGAATTTATGGTGTAGAATCATGAAAAATATAAAATCAGGGGACCTAAAATTAAAGTTTTACTGTAATACATTTTATATAGTCCCACTGAGAAACTTATTGAGGTATTCTTAGAGAAATCTAAATCATTACTGCACCATTTGGCAGACAGAGGAACACAGATGATAACCAGTGAAGTCAGGACTGGTGATCTAGGGGAAAAGTGTGGGCCTGGAAACTGAAAGGTTGTGGGATCAAATCCTGGTCAGACCATACGTTTTTCACTCGGTCTTTTAACTTACAAGATTAGCCAGGCATGGCGCATGGTTCAGATTACGTATTAAAATGTAGGACATCTTTCCCCAGTTGGATAACTGGGGTAGGTTAGGGAAACACAAGTCGACAAAGTGGCATCCAACTGAAAGACCTGCACCAGATCATTGAGCCATGTGTAATTGTCTTCATTATAATAGTCAAGATTTTAATATTAATTTTCTGAAAGACTAAGATAAAAGAAATGATTTGAAATGTTACTTAACAATTATAACATGAGTACTTTAGCCAATTTTCCCACCAGAATAACACAGGAAAGGTGTATCTGAGTACAGTGACATGGTATCATGGAAAACACAAGCTGCGACATTGTCGCGAATAAAACAGTGACCCATATATACAATAAGTTCCCTTTAATTTACGTCTATGGTCACAAAACTTTTCTTTAACAGATTACCGGTTTCAGTCTATAATGGCCGTCATCAGATCTGCAGCAAAAAATGGGAAAAACATAAATATACTCGCAGATTGTCTACAGCTTAAAAACAATACATAGGTCATAATGAAAAGTACTACTGACAAATACATGCATTTGTGCACTTTAAGTATGAAGAGGCATACCTGTTTTATAAAAACAAAGTCCTAATGTACTGCAGCCATAGTGGCATCGTCAAATGTTAAATGCAGAATCAGCACCAGCATCATCAAATATATATAAATAACATCATATGCACGAGTCATGTTGTCAGTAGCACTACTGTTCAAAACAAGCTGATATACAGTAGCCACAAGATGTTTGTGTTGTAAGTTCACCAGATGGCACTAATGTTGGCATATACATGTTTTTAATAATTAATTGAACAGTGAAAATAAAGGGGAATTCAATAGTTGAAGTCTGTAATGAGCTTATAACATATAACAGGCATTACAGTAACAATCTTACTTTTGTTGTGTTCTTTTTCATTGCTTTTTATTACTGCACTAATAAGACACCAAAGCAACCCTGGATCACAAAAGGAATCAAAATATCATGTGTAAGTAAAAGGAAGCTATTTGAAATGTTAAGTTAAAAAGAGGAGGACGACTGATTACATATTACAAGAAATGCCGTGCTGTCTTAAGGAAAATAATTAAAAATAAATGGTGCAATGTGTGATGTTAGTAATTCATTTTAGACTATAAATCTATTTGGACAACAGCCAAAAGAGTATCTAGAAAATGAGCAAGGAATGTGAAGACCTTGGAATTAAAGAAAATAACCGACAATAAATGACAGCAGTTGGGTAGAAAATGTAGTTAACAAAAACTTCCTTTAAGTAGCTCAGGAGACTGGCAAGGACAGTTCGGGTGATAAAGCATCAGAAGACATGCAAGCATCAACACCAGTCACATACAGACTAATCAGAATTACTCCATACTCTATCAAAGAACTTAAGAATGTAATTAGAGAGGAAATAAGACATTAAAAGCACTCACTGCATAGAAATCACTGAATTAAAACGAAAAATAAAATCTCCCAAAAATTATACCAGGGAGCTTGAGGGAAACATTACCAGAATGAAACACAGCCAAAAGTCAAACTTTGTTTACGATCTTATATGCATCAGCAAAAAAGGATAACACAGATACAAACCACAAAACTGAAATGATACCAAAAATGCATAAAGTGACAATTTCTAAGAGTCTGCCTATTACAAATACATTTGCGCATAGGGATATGATCACAAAAAAAAACTATAAGAAAAACATGGAACTTATTTTAGCTGACATCCATAAAATAAAGTGTAAATCACTTCTATATAGGATATTAGATTCTTATTAGCAGCTAGAAACAACAGTTAAACCAAATGCACCTTTAAAGGAGATCATAAAAAGGGTGGTAAACCTTAAAAAAAGGTATGTAAGTGGTAATAAGAGATACAGATGAGATTGCTAGACCCCTCCAAATCACAAAAAATCATGTAAGAGAAACATTCAAAATAAAATTAAAAACATACCTAACTGGTCACTCTTCCTACAAATTATCTGAATATCCAGATTCAGGGATTAAAAAGTTCTGTAAGCTACATGGTAAGTAGCAGTGTTAATTATAAAGCTGTATGAAAAGTAGTAATGTATTGTAAATAGGATTCAGTATTTACAGATATAAGAAAACATTATCTTTAAAAATACCACTGTAATCTAGTAAATATTAAGCTACCATACCAATAGCAGATAAATAGCAGCTATTTAATAAACTGAGAAGGCAGCAGCTTTTTTCAAAGTAGCAGCTTTTCTCAAAGTAGCAGCTTTCTTTCTAATTTACTTGATTAAATTTAGACACTATAAATGTGAAAGATATTGAATGAGTCAGTATTTTTACAATGTTAACAATACAGCTGCACACAATATGGTTAATTCATGAAAAAACTCACTGTAACAACATGGGACACTAGAAGAAATAAAAACATATTACATACATCAGAATTAACACTTATGTGTACACATTCAGATTAACAATATCAAAGTATTTGAGCAACAATATAACATTACAGCAACAAATAGTTTCATTTATGCTTACATTGCATGGATAACTCAGTGGTATAATAAAAGCTTGCTCCTATGAACTAAAAAATTCACTAACTGAATAGAACGACTTTTGTATTAGATATTCCTTCAGTTTGCTCTTGAACTTTGGTGTTTTAGGAGCAAGACGTTTGATGACACTGGGTAGAGCATTGTAAATTTTGATGCCTGTATAATTTACTCCTTTCTGTACAAGGGTATAGTTTGACTGGTTACTATGAAAGACCTCTTTTGACATTGTGTTGTGACCATGATATTAACTATTGGTTTTGAAAGAGAGTGGTTTTTGTTAATGAAACATACAAGGGAGTATAAGAACTGAGATATCATTGTAAATACCTGTAATTTCCTTAACAGATTCCCGCATGAATGCCTTGGTTGCATACCACTCATGATACATATAGCTCTCTTCTGAGCAATAAAAAACTTTTTTTGCCAAGGGCTGGTTGCCCCAAAAGATGATTCCATACACCAAAAGAGCATGGAAATACCCGAAAGAAGCAGCTCTCCTTATGTGTGGTTGATGCAATTATGCATAAGGCAAATGTTGCAGAATGTAGCCTTTTTTCAAGATCTAGGATATGGTTGGACCAATTTAGCTTGCAGTCTATGTACACACCCAGGAACTTAGACAAGTCAACTTGCTTTATTTGTTGTCCATTACATTCTACATTTATATCCCCCGGTTCTTTATGTGCTGTGTGAAACTGTACATAATGAGGTTTTTTTTATATTTAGAGAGAGTCCATTACAGTTAAACCATTTCAGAATGCATCAAATGCATTGTTTGCAGATGTTTCCCAGTTGTTCCCTGTTGCTTTGTCAACTAGAAGAGAAGCATTGTCAGCGAATAGTGATAGTTTTTTGTTAATACAGTATACAAATTAAGTTTTCTATGATTTCTTTGTCTTTTGTTAATGTTCCACATCCCTGAAGATTTTCCTTCTTGATGAGATCTACTGAATATGATGAATGAATATAATTATTCACCCTATGCTTAAACAGCATTATACACAACATCGTAATAAAAAAATTTATGCCTCAAATCATAATACGACACAGACAACCAATGAATTAAAAATGAAAACAAAAGAACTGCTGTAAATTTTGAAATGGGGAGGGAAGAAACAGGTACGTGAAAAATAAGTTTTTTTTCTCATTGGGATGAACAAATTAAAAATATCAAGTGTGACCAGCCAGTCACAGGGGACTACTAATAAGCAGATAAGAAAGGAGTAAGCAGAAATCACAGGAAAGAAAATAATCAAGGCAGTACACACTACAATAGATCAGTGGATGTCACAGGAAAAGGCATAAGACACAGGATAGAAAATGATCAGAGCAGTGCCAACTACAATTGAGCCGCTGTTTGGAATAATACAAAGAAAGAAAGACAGAAAGAAGGAATTTGTGGGAATAAAGTTTCTAACCCACAATTCAACAAGAACTGACATTTTAATCAGACAGAATGGGCATGTTATAAGCGAGACGGAACAGTTCAAGTTCCTAGGTGTACGGATAGATAGTAAGCTGTTGTGGAAAGCCCATGTTCAGGATCTTGTTCAGAAACTAAATGCCGCTTTATTTACCATTTATTTAGAACAGTATCTGAAATAAGTGACATTTCAACACGAAAAGTAGTATACTTCGCATATTTTCATACGCTTATGTCATATGGTATTATTTTTTGGGGTAATTCTTCTGATTCAAAAAGGGTATTTTTGGCTCAAAAACGGGCTATTCGAGCTATGTATGGTGTAAGTTCGAAAACCTCTTGTCGACCCCTATTCAATAGTCTGGGAATTTTGACATTGCCCTCACAGTATGTATTTTCTTTAATGTCGTTTGTTGTTAGCAATATTAGCTTATTCCCAAGAGTTAGCAACTTTCACTCAGTTAATACTAGGCAGAAATCAAATCTGCATGTGGAATGCACTTCCTTGACTCTTGTGCAGAAAGGAGTGCAGTATTCTGCTGCATCAATTTTCAATATGCTACCACAAGAACTCAAAAATCTTAGCAGTAGCCCAAACACTTTTAAGTCTAAACTGAAGAGTTTCCTCATGGCTCACTCCTTCTATTCTGTCGAGGAGCTCCTGGAAGAGCTAAAAAATTGAGCAAATTCCAGTGTTACATTCTTGATTTTCTTTATTTAAACTAACGACTTGTCACCTGAATATGTTTCTTATATTTCATTTTATCTGTTTCTACAATCGTGTTATAATTTCATGTATTGACTCGTTCCATGACCATGGAGACTTCTCCTAAATGTGGTCCCACGGAACAATAAATAAATAAATAAAAATAAAATAAAAGGTGTTATGGCGGAAAAAATTATTTGTGAAAGGGAAAATATCAAGATGGCTATCAGTGGACCTGTGAACCTGTCACATCTATCAATAATATTGTCTCAGTTACTGCACAATCACATGGCAGACAAGATCAACCCACTGATTTGATAGAAATAACAGTTTCAGAGGAGCAACATTTAAACTGAAAGTGAGTGGTACTGTAGATGCTCCTCATATACAGAAAACAATTCAAAACTCTGTAATGAAGATCTTTAACAAACATCTTCAGTCCAAATATAACAAAACAGAATATTTGACAACATAAGAAAATCAGGGATTGTTTGAAAACTGAGGATTTAAATATAATAATAATGCAAGACTTAGACGGTTTTTCTGTAATTTGCCTTTCTCTGGCTTGATGAGACCTTAATAAAATCTGTCTTCCTAGAAAATTTGTATTGGTTGACTACTGAAGGTCAGTATGAGGAATGCCCATATTCCCAAAGCATAACACAGAAGTTACAAGTATTCCTAATATGATCACACAAAGTAGAAAAAAAAGCAGAAATGGCAGCAATGAAAATTGCAAAATTAAATTTTACAACAGCCACAGTTCACGCACCGTAAACAAATCTTGCACAACATCAACAACTAAAACTACAGCAGGAGCAGCAGCATCAACACCATCAGGAACTATTCTAGCACATTACTACTTCACTACAGCTGCACTCCATCAGAAAATTCTGGGCTATTTCTGGAGAAAATGGAATGGATCCTAAATATGGAAGGATGTGAGGTTATAGTTTGTCATACCTTTAACAGTGGCTTTTTTAGTAATCCCATCAGACACACAGGTCAATGATTCAGGCATATCAATATGTGTAACATTACATACATTGAGCAAGGATGCCTGTGGCAGGATCAAGGCCAATATCAAAACATCAGTCGCACGAATAGAGATGATTCAAGAACATTTTTCCACACAAGTCAAATTATCATTTGGTGCCACTTCTCCCCCCTTTTCACTTGCTCGCTTTCATCCAAGCCAGTTTCCACTACTACTTGATACACACCGTAAACAAATCTTGCACAACATCAACAACAAAAACCACTAAAACTGCAGCAGGAGCAGCAGCATCAACGCCGTCAGGAACTACTCTAACACATTACTACTTCACTGCAGCAGCACTCACAGGCTCTGTTGCCCATACTGACATTGCAATCATTAAGTGAAGCTCATGAATTTAAATTTTAAATGGTTCAATTTTCATTCACTAGTCAATCTGATTGCTCTTCCCCGTACTTCTGAGGATTGTCTATGTTGTTATGTACAGACAGCTGACACCACAGTCCTTCATGATCAGACATATCTAGTACAGCATGTCCAAGACAAAAGCAACCCTGCCCTATAAGCAACGCAGTGTAATTTTACTGTTTTCCAATCTTCTAATCATGTGATGAGTGTGGTTAATTGTCAAAGCTTCAGCTTTTGCTTGAAAGTGCAGTGAACATCTCTTCTTTGTTCTCTGAATTATTTATATGAAATGTTCCATATTCATGAAACAAAAGGGGTGTTTTCATTTAGAGCTTACATCTGTACTGGTTTTTTTAAAAAGAGTTGCAAAATTTTTCTTGAACTCGTCCAAAACTCCAGTATTCCAGCAAAAAGTAGTATTCAGAAAATGATATCAAAATAGTTTAGCCATAAGCTTTCAGTTCAAGTTCCTGAAATTACTGTTAGCCCAAAAAAAAAAAAATGTAAGGCAGATTTCACAACAGACAGGTGGTAAACATACATCTTGTCATTCTGTACTTAAATGCTTAGACCAGAAACCTTACCAAGTTTAATGGGCTCAGGTATTACTTCTAGCTGATAAAGAAAAGGGGATTTAGTATTCTGACTGATTCCTTAAGAAGACTGATTCCTATATGTGGAGTTTGGTTAGCAAAATTCCACATATTAAAATGAATTGTATCTCCAACCTTCCCATTCAGCTTGTATGTGAAGCACTCAAACTATAATGACAAATGCCATTAAGATGAACAAACCCTTGCAATAATATTTTTATATGGTATTCAATAGGGAGAATGGTAAAAGCTTGAAAAAATGTAAGAGAGAAGTAACAATTATGAAATGAAACTGCAAATGGAAACTTAAACATTAGCCTCAAAAAATTTAAATTTAATACACTATAAAATCCAAAGTTCATCATTAAAATACTCAGAAAGATGCTGTATAAAAATAGTATTTACACGTTTAAGCTGGAGTTCATGTAATATCTCACGCAACTGTCTCTCCAGATTAAGAGCATCAGGTTCTTCAAGCATTTCAACCTCGCCTGTTAACTGCATTCTCCTCCTGCAGTGCAAATTGAGAAGAGTACTTGTTAAATTATTTCAACAATACTCAGATAGTTTGTATCTATTTACTTACTTTATTTTTTTAAATCTAGACACATATGAGATACAGATTAATTTACAACTGTATCCAATCTCTCCCAGTCCCACTTTGCCAATGACAGTCACTGAATCAGTATCTGTTCTAAAAAATGTGGACAGTTTACGAGAGTGAAAGTAACCAGAAATTGCATTAAACTGTCCTATCTAATAATTTAAGGAGAAAGACTGGATATATAAAATTCTGACCAAATTCTATGTAAATATTAAACTAAGGTATAGGCATAATCCATTTCAATTCAGGCAGACTAGGACAAAATCTTACCTTCATAGTCTCGGATGTTATTGAATTTAGCATATGTTGAAACTAAGGACTAAGTAAGGAACACGTATTTCTTTGTTTTCTCCAAAAAAAATTCTGCTCCGAGATACGGCCCTTCAAAGATGACACTGCGCATACCATTTTGAAGATGCAAATTTTGTAAAAAAATTTTAAAATATTGTACACATTTTGTTGGTTTTTTTTTATTTGAAAGATAATTGCTTTATGATATACAGGACATAAAAACCCCTCTGAGGCCTTTGATCATTTTTATGTTAATAATTGGCAACCAATGCTGTACAATCGTAATAAAGTCATGAGATGTTCAATTGACTCTTTTTATTACAACATGTTACGTGTTTCGGGATTACACCCATCTTCAGACATCTGTTACAAAAAAGTACAAAACATAAGTGAACAGCACATTCAACACGTCTCAATGTTAGAGAAAATGAAATCGGGTCATATGAGTTACATACCACACACTTCAACTCCTTCCTAACCAACCGGACATGCAGCCTTGACAACTCAAAGAAAGTGTCCAATAGCATATGATTATAACTGCAACACAAGAAGTCTTGAAGCAGAGCGTATACTGACGCTAAACAAGTCAACTAGCAGCGAAGCGTCCTCGGTAGGGGGCACTGCATGGTCATGTGCTCCAAGCGTTCACATGTAATTTAATAATAATGTACTCAGAATGTAGCACCTAACAGGGTGTAATTATGACTAGCAACTGGAATGGTACTTCTGTACACGTTAACACTAAGGCATTTTTTTTTTTTAATTTAAGAACTCCAAATTTTTACATTGCCATACTATACCTAAAGCCAGTAGTGGCACTAAGCACAACTCAAACCATATATCAATATAATATAAATAATTTGGGGGGAGAGGGTGGGTAGGGGGCGGGGAGGGGTGGGGGGAGGAGTTCCTTCATGAACAAACATTTCAACTTCCCAAATCTCTAAAAGAATACCACCAAATTAAGTATAACCAACAGTATCCATCATAAACTAAATCCCAGTGATCAGCTCACATATGCAAGTGTCTTAGGTGCCATCTATTAAAGCCAACAGCAACCACGTCAGCGGCAGCCATCCGCCTATCGAATTACAGCCAAGTAATATTCATGGGCCATGATTGCCCAAATAGAAGCCTTCAAACAACAACTTACACCCCTCTACCACATGGAGAAAAGTTTAATGGTGAGAGGAAGAAAATTTTCATAAAATCCCAAAACACACACGTGGGTTGTACGTCATACATTCCTTATATAAACGAGTGGCACGACAATTGCACGAGTCCTACCTATGCTATCTGGATAATGGAGAGCTCTGGATCTAAAAAAGAAACATGAAAATTGTTAAAACTTTGAAGTCTAAAATCAATAAAATAAACCATTGTGTCACCAAGGGCCACCCAAAGGGTACGGTGGTGAACAAATGCGTATATGCCAACCTATCTACCCATCTAACTTTCCCCATATGACATTGAACTAGCCAACCACTCAGCAAAAATCCTAGCCTATCATAACGGTACATACACAGAACACCACCAGCTCCTATAAAATACACTATCATAACTTCTTATCAAGGCTCACAGCTCCAAACTTAAAATAGTAACTGTTCAAACAATCCAAAAAGCCAGTTGTTCCCATCAGAAGCCTGTTCATTAAAAACTGGGTGGGCAGTGTGCTGTATCCGCGCATAGATCTCCAGATCTTCGAAATTATCTAAAATCTTCCCTTTTGGTTCTAAATGCAGAATCCTTAGACTATCTTCTATTGGGGCCAGCTTATGGCCAGTCTCCCTCATATGGCACCCTACCCCACTATTATTACTATAGTATGTTCTCTAAGCCTTGTGGCAAAATCCCTACCCGTCTGGCCAATGTATGTCCCAGCACATACTCCACATTTAATTTCATATACACCGGATTGCTGAAATTTATCTGATTTCCCGTCTTCCTGATGTCGCATTATTTCCCCCAACTTCTTCCTTGTATGGAAGCCTACATGAATGTCAGCTTTCCTGAAGGTTCTAGTTATTTTTTGGCAACATGGTCCAACATACTCCATTGACACAAACTTACTATATAATTTTTGGTGGCCCAGCTGCTGTGTCTTGCTAAGAATTTTAGCTCCAAACTCTCGTATAAATTTTTCTGAGTACCTGTTAGCCTGTCCTATCCTTACTTATCATTTCAATCTCCCTATCAGTGGCTTCTTTGCTCAAATTAACCCTTCTTCTATTTCCAGGTGACATCTCTGTCACAGCACTTCATTTGCATGAAAAGCATATTTTCAGCACTTCACAAAATGCTTTCATCTCTACTTGCACTCCTGTCATTGAAGGGACACTCCCCCACTCCATACATCCAGTATGCGAGCTCATTTTACACGTGTTAGTGTGGTGTGGTGGCTGTACTGGCTCTTGGGTGACTTAACAAGTCACCAGCCAATAAGAGTTCACTATCCAGAAATAGGTGACTTTTCCTCGATTATGACTGAGCATGTTCTTTGAGACTCAGTGTTTTAATTTAAGAGGTTGACGATTGATACTGTTGCTCAATACAGTACAATGGAAATTCATGCAAAAAGATGGGACTGAGTTATAAGCGGCACAAGAAAAGGTGGTGGCTGGGGCCCTTTACCACGTATTGACTCAACTGTCTTGTTTTTCCATTACCGCTGGAATCTAGCAGTAGTTGTACCATAATTGCGTGGTGAAGCTAAATGTTGCATGTTTGTTGACAACACTGATCGCGTATTATGTCAGTATTTCCTCTCTCACGTGTCCATAATAGCCCAAAATATTCCCTTAACTCTGCCATTAAATGGAAAACAATTAAATGACAAGGTCAGTTGTAACAACTCCGTAAACTCAACGACTTCATTATAAACCATCTTACCTTTCCTTGGCAAATTTTTGTGAAGAATCTCCAGTGTCTCATTGACTGGGATGTCCGTATACAAATTAACTACATCAAATGAGACTAACACAGCCTCTCGGGCACCCTAATATTTTGTAGAAGGCCAACAATCTCAAAACTATTACAAACACTAAAGGTCTCCTTAAAAGTATAATATTCTTTCAGTTTATCGTGTCAAAATCTATTCATATAGTAATCTGGGCTTGAACAAGCACTAATAATTGGACGGAGGGGTTTCTCAATTTTATGGAGCTTAATTTGAGCCCTCAACTGTGGCATTTTGGGATTCATCATGAAAAGCCTCTTTCTCTTTACAGCTGAGTCAAACAGGAAATGCGAGTCATTAATACATTTTTTAATATCTCGGCTAAACTGAGTTAGGGGCTTTTCACTGAAAAATCTTAGGGTCTTAGCAATGTAGTCACTATCCTTAATCAACACAACGGCGTTTCCTTTATCAGTTTTGACTACTAAGATCTTATTGTCCTCTAATTTTAAATTTAATTTCTTCACAGTATAAGAAAATGTACCTGGAAAATGTGGCATATATCTAGCTCGCATTAGTGCATTACAAGTTGCCACAGCTATATCGGCCTACAAAATTTTGGGAACTTTTGCTAAATCACATCCATTCTTAACCTCGGTAATCACCCTCTTGATGATTTTGCCATTAGTCTGTGAAGATATGTTATTGGACACTTTCTTTGAGTTGTCAAGGCTGCACATCTGGTTGGTTAGGAAGGAGTTGAAGCTTGTGGTATGTAACTCATATGACTCGATCTCATTTTCTGTAAAGTTGAGACGTGTTGAATGTGCTGTTCACTTATTTTTTGTACTTTTTTGTAACAGATGTCTGAAGATGGGTGTAATCCCGAAACGCGTAACATGTTCTAATAAAAGAGTCAATTGAACATCTCATGACTTCATTGAGATTGTACAGCATTGGCTGCCGATTATTAATTGCTTTACGATTACAAATAAATCCTTAATTTGGACTTATCTGTCAAAGTTCTTGTACTATAGCGGTCTGAACTATTTTTATAATTTATGGAAAAAAAATCTTGTTTCAAAAATGCCAGTCCATAAACTTTTTGTTTTTTTCTGTTGATTAGTACCATATAGTTCGACATTCCCTGAAAAGGAGAGCTTCCACTTTTAGGTTTTATAAACAATTGAAGTTTTTATTACCACATTATCACATAACAGGCTCATAAAAATCAAAACCTAACAGAATTTTAGTTTTGAAAGATGAGTAAGAGACTCATTTATCAAGCATTTTAAAAGTGGAAACAGACAAGAAAAGATGGCAATGTACATGTAAATACGAGTTTTGTTTACACTTTAGGTGGCAATTGTTAGCAAGGCTCTATTATGTATTGGATATTTCAGGATGGCGTACAACCTGCGTCCCGCTTTGGGATTCACAAGAAATGGCTATGAAGCTGCAACCCGTGGTGTACAATCGTCCGAAGCCGGCCAGCATAACAGTACTTCTAATTCAGAGGAGCATGGGTGTTCGACGGAGATTTCACAACCTGAGTTTGACGACGGATGGGAGGTGCCACTGTCGCGCATGCCAGAAAAAAACTTAAACTCGTCAGATATATCATAATGTTTCAATATGGAAAAGTTCTTTGCTAGTTCATCAAATTTCTCTTGAACCCCCATCTTCCCATACTCAAATCTACATCCATCGGCCTGTGTATACTCCGTCCGCCATTTACACATGCGACCGAAATACGGCCTAGTCAGAGTTGGGCGACGACATTCTATGGAAATAAAATTAATTATTCTGCAGCTGTAATTGTTTTGGAGGAACTGTGGTATTCACAACCTGAGTTTGACGACGGATGGGAGGTGCCACTGTCGCGCATGCCAGAAAAAAACTTAAACTCGTCAGATATATCATAATGTTTCAATATGGAAAAGTTCTTTGCTAGTTCATCAAATTTCTCTTGAACCCCCATCTTCCCATACTCAAATCTACATCCATCGGCCTGTGTATACTCCGTCCGCCATTTACACATGCGACCGAAATACGGCCTAGTCAGAGTTGGGCGACGACATTCTATGGAAATAAAATTAATTATTCTGCAGCTGTAATTGTTTTGGAGGAACTGTGGTATTATAAGCCTAATTTAGAAGAGCTGTTGGAACAATTTAGGGTTGCATATAGAGAGTATGTATTCATGCCAAATGGTATAAGGTGCGCCAACAGGTACTTTGACTTTCGTCAGGGTAGATATAGGCCTCTATGGTACATTTATTAGAGCCTCAATGAGTAAAACCTCACAAGTCATACCTCAGACGCACAGCCAACGGCCATCCTAGAAAATGGCCTCGGTCCAAAGCGGTAAGAAAGAAGCAGTTATATTTATACGGGGACACAAATATTGGCAAGTCCACGCTTATCGAAAAGGTCATTTCCAGGAAGCAACACGTATACATACCATTTTGTTCCGAATTCGGTTTTAATTATTGAGGCACTAATAAATGGTGCCAAAATGTATGTGAAAGGTCCAAAGACTTAAAGGTTTCAATTTATACAACTTCTTTGCATTGCCTTTTGTAGTGAAATTACCCAGTCAATGAACTAAAAATGTGTTCCACTGCTTCAGGATCTTCCTTTGATATAGAGTGATGCCTTCCTGTTGAACCAATAGGAACTGGAACACTTACAATCTTCAAAACATTGTGAACAGGAAGTGAGCACTGATGGCATTGTTGCTGTCCTTCAGCTGGGAGTTCTTAGCTTACGTAAAAACTCACGTTTTGATGCGGAAACGTGTAAAAAATGCGGAAAAATACTGAAAACCAGAATCACATGCAAGGAATGTAATAACTCGTATCATTTTCGATGTGCAAAAGTGGACTCATCTGTGAAAGAAAATAATGAATTTATAACATGCTGAAACTGTAGTCAGTGCTGCGTTCAGAACTCAAATAATTATCATAAAGCAAAAATTTGTGACTGTAGATGTGAATTATCTGTTCTAGTCGGCGATATGGTAAGTGAAATCCAGAGCCTAAAGGCTTAAGTTACTCTCTTAAATAAGAACGTGTGTGAATTTGAACAACAGCGCCTGATGAACGACTGCAGGCCTAAACTAAAAACCAAGGAAAGCTTTCCTGCCGTCAATACTCAAAACAGGTTTCAAATTCTCGAAGAAATAGTGGAACAAGAACAAGTTCAGTCCGTGCAAACTAAAAGTAATCCTTCAAGCAGCAAAAAAACTGTCAGTGATAAGTTCAGAAAACACGAAGTCCCAAACTCGTGTACAAAACGTGAAACTGAACGTAAACAAACCGTCCAAGGAAGTGGAATCTGTGAAATTACATGCAAGAAATCGTCCCTAGGGAAAACAGAAGAAACGACGACAATCAGAAACACAAGCAGGGCCAGATTCTATTATATGGAGACAGCCATGGACGTGAAATAGCGCAAAACATCGCAAACATGCAAGACAACTTTGCAGCTGTAGGCCACATCCAGCCTGGAGCCCCTCTTTCTGCTGTGGTGAAGCCGCGCATGCAGTAGTGTGACTCCTTCTCATCCAATGACTGTGTCGTTATTATGGGAGGTTCATTTGATGTAGCAAGAAATCAAGCAAATGATGCAATTAGACATATGAAAATGGTACTAGGTAAGTTAAATGACACTAAAACAGTTGTCAACATTCCACAGAGGCATGATCTTATGAAACAGTCTATTGTGAGCCGGGAAGTTCATAAAACAAATGACAGGATTAAAGATCTATGTAGTAAATTTCAGAATGTGTCTCTAGTAGATGTCAGCTATCTAGAAAGGGAGCTGCACACATCTCATGGTCTGCACATGAGCAAAAGAGGCAAAAAGATCATTAGTAGCAAAATTATTGAGGAAGTCAGGTGACATTGTTCACAAAGTGATCAAAAGAAGTCCATTGCCATGGGGTGGTACAACCCACCTCAACAAAATCTGCCACAACACCAGCCACCGCTGGCAAGCCAGGGAAACTTGTGAAGCCTGCTTGCCTCATTGCTAGTCCAAAATTATCCTCTAAGGTCCAGCAGGAAAAACTCAGCCTAAAAATCATACACCAGAATCTTGTTAGTCTTAGAAATAAGCATAATGATCTAGATGTAATTTCACGGATTGACAAACCCGATATATTAGTTGTAACTGAACATTGGTACAATGAAGCTCTGATTTGCATTAGCCAACCACTGTGTATGAAATTCTGCACAGCCTTCAGTAGAAAAGACAAGACTGGGGGAGGTGTAGCAATTTTCACTGTAAATGAAAGTAATTTTAATGTTATTGATGTGAGTGCCTTCTGCTTGGAAGGAGTCTCAGAATTTGCTGCAATAAACCTGAAATGGGGTAGAGATAACATAACAGATATCGGTGTTTACAGGCCACCTGCAGCAAATACAGATACCTTTTTTGTAAATCTTTCTGACTTGCTTGTATATACAGACACAACATTTTCTGGGCCAAATGGTCATGTAAATATTATAGTTACAGGGGATATAAATATAGATTTATTAACAAATGATGTCAGCACCAAAAAGTTACATCATCTGTGTGATGAATTTAACCTGATCCCACTCATTCGGGAACCCACTACAGAAATTGGCAATAGTAAAACATGTCTTGACAACATAATAACAAACATGAGCCACCTATCCCACAGTGCATCGGTTTTAAAACTAGCCATCTCAGATCACCATGCAGTACAACTTAAATTGGAACGCCATGAGGCCCCCACTGTCACCACAAAGCAACAGTTTGTAACTACAAGAATAATGTATAATGACAACATAAATAGACTAAACTGCATGCTAGCACAAATAAAATGGTTTGAAAATAATAACTTTTCATATGATAACTTTGCTGCTGACTTCTATTACTGCTTTGATACCACATGCCCAGTTGTAATCACAAAAATGAAACAAACAAAAAATATTAACAAAAATATTTGGGTAAATAGTAATGTCACTGAAGCGAGGGAAAAATTAAGACTACTCCACAGTGCAATGCTGAATAATAGAGAGATTCCTGAGCTAAAGGAAGCCTTCAAAATATATCAAGCACACTATAAGGACTTACTCACACAGACCAGGAGCAACTATGTTGCAAATAAGCTTCAAAACTCACACAACGTAACTACTGGCATCTGGGCAGTCATAAACAATTTTAGAACCAGCAATGACAAATCCTGTATGGACTTTACTATTAACCACAATGGCATGCTCATAAAAGACTAACTGGAAATTGCAAATATTTTTAATGAATATTTTTCTTCCGTAGGAGAAGCCATAAATGACAAACATAAAAACATGCACTACAGTTTTAAAGGCAATACATGTGACCATAGTATATATCTAGCCCCCACAAACTGTGCAGAAATAATGGGCATCATTAGCTCTCTAAAACCCTCTAATTCAGCTGGACATGATGGCCTAAATACTAATGTTTTAAAAAGGCTGTAGCCAAAATGTCTCTGTACCTCTGTCTGCAGCAGTCAACAATATAATAGAATCAGGCACCTTTCCAGACAGACTAAAAATAGCTCAGGTAACATCCATTTTTAAGAAAGGTGACAACAACAAAATAGAAAACTACAGACCAGTCTCAATCCTTCCTGTCTTTTCCAAAATAGTTGAGAAAGTTATATACAACAGGATTATAAACTTTCTTAACAAACACAACCTGATGTTCAAAAATCAAAATGGATTCATAAAAGGTAAATCAACTAGCACTGCAGCTGCTCAACTAATTGAAGAGGTGTTAGGGGGTATCGAAAGCAAGGAACATGTGGCAGGTGTATACCTAGACCTGGAAAAAGCCTTTGATTGTGTGAACGTTGACATCCTATTAGACAAGCTATGGAACATGGGCATTAGAGGCGCTGCTTATGACCTAATAAAGTGTTATATGAGCAATAGAAAGCAGTTTGTTCTACTTAAAACGGAAAGTGGTGTCTACAAATCAGAGATCACTTGCATAAAATATGGCGTGCCCCAGGGCTCGGTGTTGGGTCCTCTTCTGTTCTTGATCTATGTAAATAATATTAAATACTGTACTATAAATTCCAAAACTGTTCTGTATGCCAATGACACGTCCATTGTATGTAAAAAGGAATCATGTAATGAACTAGAGGCCGAGTGTAATAATGTGACAAAAGAAATTGTTCAGTTTTTTAATGAAAGCCACTTAAATGTAAGCACCAGTAAAACATGTTTGATGGAGTTTAACAAAAGTAGTTTGAATAATGAAATTAAATTATACATGGGCAACGAATTGGTAAAGAAAGAGTCCAGTGTAAAATTCCTTGGCGTAACAATCCAAAGCAACCTGAAATGGGACACACATATTGACTCTCTAGCAACTAAGTTGTCAAAAATATATTTGCAATCAGTACTATTAGCAAGTTCTGTAGAGACACCATAGTCCTAAAGACTGCATACCATGCTCTTTTCTCCTCTCACTTGAACTACGGTATTGAAATTTGGGGAGCAACAACCAAAGCTAATCTAGATAAGCTACTCATTCTTCAAAAAAGGGGTGTGAGAATAATCTGTGGAACAAAATATAGGGAATCTTGTCGCAACTTGTTTCCAAAAACAGAGGTGTTAACTGTTATAAACACATACATTCTAAAAGCCATATTGCCTGTGAAAAGACTGCTCCCAAACACTTATTCAGATTTCCACCAGTACAATACTAGAAATAAAGAAAGATTTTACACTGGCAGCCACAGAACAGCACTTTACGAAAAGGGGCCTCAGTATGCAGGTATAAAATTAGCTAATGCACTGCCTAGAGCAGTCATGGCTCTTCCTACAATTAAACTGAAACATCAGCTTAAGAAATTTTTAGTAAAACACCCTTTCTATACATTAGAAGAGTACCATACTTATATGAAGAACAACAAATGCTTTGTGAAATTATGTGAATAGATAAGTAAACACCTTATTGTAATTTTGTTGTAAATTAATGACTTATTCAGAAGAATGTGTCTTGTGTATTGTACAAATAACTGTAATCATTACTGTTTCCTTGTACATTTGCAGTGTACCATTCGATGTTGAATAAAGCTATTATTATTATTATTATTATTATTATTATTATTATTATTATTACCCTATATCCAGCAGTTGGTCCATGTGGTAGCCTAAAGTTCACTGCAATTTCATTTAACTCATAACTGGTGTCTTTTATGTCTGCAATCCACCAGTCACAATCATACACACACCACAAACATCCGCCTTCTCAGGTTGTGTATCTGAATATTATCCTGCTGTTTCTGAGGTGTTGGCTGAACGAACGAAATTTCTTCCTTCTTGGTCTTTAAAGGGCGTGCAATATAAGTTCACCCATCACTTTGAGTCCAAAAATGTGTCTTCTGAATTCCTTTCATCAGAGTTGTTTGTTTGGACCATTCTTCCTTTTTCTGCTCACAGAATTCTTCGATTTCCTCTTTGGACAAAAGAATGAAAGCTGTGGCTGTGTAAGATTTCATGACTCTTGTAAAATCTTCAGCATTCTGAATCACAGCTGTATTTGGTCGGGAAAGATTATGCTTTGTAGCATGGTGCTTCAGCAGGCGTCCTACACCATCACAAGGCCCTTTCCCGTGACCAGTAGCACTGTATACCCAGTCAGTTGGCACAAGCAACTTACTCAGTTCAAACAGCTGGTAACAATTTTTAAAATGACTAGGAGCACCATCAGAAATAATTATGATATTCTCTGCCCCTGTTTGCAGTTGAAGAATATTGTGCATTGCTAGCAAAGCATCTGCTGAGTCACATCCTGTGTCATCACTTATAACTGCAACACTTGTGGTCTTGTTTTGAAAATCAATGTGCGATTTGCAGGGGGGGATGGGGGGGATTTCCCCCCATCTGCATCAGAATATCCCCTCCTCTGGTTTTAGTTTATGCATCCCAACCTGAGATGTTTATTTCCCACGCACTGGAGTAAACCTTTACATATAATTTAAATTTGTGGAGCCGAACACTGAAAGTTTTTAATAAGTCTTACTATTAATATGTTTCAGTTTTCTACCATCAGAATAAGTACAACTTTCCACAAATGTGCCTCTACTTTTTGAATTCCCCTCGTATATCGGTACCCGTATGTAGATGTTTTTGCAAATGAGCTTTAGCTATAATGTACTTTTAAAGATACAACAAGGGATGGCTTTTTTGATAGTGCATACGCGTCAATAGTGAGTTTCAGCATTAACATCTATTTATAAATAGTTGTTTAACCATGTGTAACGCCATGGTCCAAGCTAGTAACATATGTAATTCTACTAACCCCCTAAGACATCCCCCCCACTGGTAAAAGCACAAATCGCACCCTGTTGAAAATATGTCACTTCTGTAAAACTTGAAACCTGGTCATTACTCCAATGATACCCTTGTACTTCTTATGGGAGATTTATAGACCAGTTCTCAGCAAAATCACAGTGAAGCACAAAACATAGTTCTTCAGCCTGTACACACCCTTTCACTTCTGCAGTATGTTGTTGTTACAATTTCTTCAGATGCTGGTGTGTTACTGCTTTCGCTAACCATTTACCAAGTCCATCAATGAAACTATCAAAGGTAACAGTTTTCTTAATTACTTTATTTTCCTCCCTTGTTGCATATGTAATTTCTGCAGAGTTTTCTGCTACGTCTTCCAGGCCAAGTGTCTGCAAAGACAGTCCTCCCTTTCCAGGGCAGTCACCACATTCTTGAAACAAACAAGTCTCTCGCTTTATGTCACAAACTACTAATGACTTCACGTGCCCAACCAAAGTGTCATATGTAAGTTCTTCAAAATTATCACACAAAGTTCAAAATTCACTCAGTATACACACAAACATACCTCTCTAGGTGGGTGTGTAACTGCCCACTTAGGTCGTAGTGCATAAAATTTTGATCTTCCGATATGTGAAGTTGTATAGTTACTCTTATAAATTGTAAAAGTTTCTGTAATACTGCAAGTCATGTACCTCTTCACTTCCACAACTTTTTGACTTTCAACTGTTACAGTTATAGTGTCTTTTTTGAAGGCACTCTGTCAAGAGCAGTCCCATTTATCTTCCAGATAAAATGACTGCACTATTTGAACTTGATCTGCTTCAACAGGATGACCATAATAGGGATCTGGTCTTCCAAACATTCCTTTTACAGACCTCACATTTCTTGATTTGTCTATCATGTACTCTGATACTGATGGAATATGGTTCAAAACAGTTTTCTTTGAAAATGTCTCTGGAATAATAGTTAAAACTTGCACCTTTTCACTGTAGGATTCACAATATTCAACAGCTGAATTGATATTTGTGGAAAATTCCTGGCAAGAGGAGCAAGAGTGCTTTGGTTCATTTTCTCCTGAAGATAGAATTCCTATTTTGAAGAGTGTGGTCAGTTTTGCTGTAGTGTATTCATCCACAGCTTTAGTAATTTCCCTGCACTTTCTTGATGCATAGAGCTTATGACTCGATTTCACTGACCACAGTTTCTTAACAGGACTAACACCTATCTCTATAGTTGGCCGATTCAGGGTATTTAATTCTTCCTCTATTGATGCAAAATCTGCATCATCTGCACCATGGGAGGCTTCACCTTGTTCAGATATTATCATTGTTGTTATTCTGTCAAACTTTGAAACAGAGTCTCCAAATGAGGTCACTTATTCCCAACCTGAACAAAGTCCGTTTTTTTGTCTTATATATCACTCTTTTATTGATATGCAAATAGTGAGCACACTTCACTCTCCTGTGGCCTCAGTCAGAAGACATTTCAAACAGTCCTTTTCGCAAAGCACACTGCAATTGTGTCAACTGGCAAATTCCTCATGAAAACACAGAATCCACTCAATGGCCTCAGGTTTCTTAGAAGCCTCTTCAGTAAACAAATTAGCACTGAACAATTACAATACAGAAACCTGCAATGAACAACCATGGCAAAGAAACTGACAAGACACCACAACGAAGTGTAAGAAATATCTATAACAATGAAAGTGAAAAGAAATAATTGAAACAAACAAAGTGATAAGAAACTGCAACAAAGACAATAGAAATAACCCTTGGAAGTTTAAAAAAAATGATTTTTTAAAATAAAACCTGTCCAACTTAAAAGTGGAAGCTCTCCTTTACAGAGAATGTAGTACTACATGGTACTAATCGACAGAAAGAATATAACTTTTCTGCACTGGCATTTTTGAAAAAAAAAATTCTATATATTATAAAAAAGAATTCAAATGGCGACAATAAAAGAACTTTGGCAGATATGTCCAAATGGAGGATACCACTGTAATGACAAAGCAATTATCTTTCAAATAAAAAACCTCTAACAAAAATCTAGAACTGTTAAAGGGATACAGCATTTTAAAAAAATTTTCGAAATTTGCATCTTTGAAATGGTGTTCGCAGTGTCATCTTTGGAGGCCTGTATCTTAGGACAGGAATTTTTTTGGAGAAAACAAAAAAATATGTGTTTCTTACTTACTACGGTGAATTTTAACATATGCTAAATTCAATAAAATCCAAGACTATGAAGGTAACCCCCTGCTTGGAGTGATACGGATTGTGCCTATACAGAAATCTGTATGCCGTAGCACCAAACACTTATTAATTCCCATGTTATAGCAGATAGCCACGTTTCAGCAAACAGTAATTCTGAAAGGTCTTCATCTCACTTGTGGCAGAAAGAAATATGTCATGGTCCACAGCAGCTGAGTCAGGTCACTTGCAGTAGAGGTTACATCATCTACAGCAGAAACCAGGTCATCTACAGTAGAAGCCAGGACATTTGCAGATGAAAGCAGGTCACCTCCAGCAGAAGACCTTACACCAGCAGCAGAGGACCCAACATTGGCAACAGAGGATACTACACCAGCAGCCAGAGGCACGACATCAGCCGTAATAGAAAAAAGACCCTTCACTCGCAACAAAAGATCCATCCTCACCAATAGCAGCTGCAGTGAGCATTACAATGCAGCAAAAAAATGCTTACAAGGTACAGAAAACCTGTTGTACTCAAGAATTTTTGGTTATCAGCCTCAAAACAGGGTCAGATATCACACAGCAAAGTGTAAGCACAACTGTAACTAGTCTCTAATTTAGAAGTTTTCATATTTTAATCTATAATATTCATAGTTTGAGAAGCATATCTTTTGAACCTGAAGTTGCAGTTAATAATTCCAATATTGACTGTATGTGTATTATGGCACACAGGTGTAAGGATTGTGAATTAGGTACTGTTAATAATATTAATCATGATAATTTGTCTAGTCAGTTCTGTACAAAGTATGCTAAAAGTGGGGAAGTTTGTATTTTTCTTAAACCTAATGTTGAATATAAACAGAGGTGTAAGGCAGAAGCACTGATTATTGAAAAGAATCTTTAAGCTGCTGCTGTTCAGTTTCATGGGTAGCTGGGTAACGTAATAACTGTAGCTGTATATAGATCAGCTAGTGGGGCCATAATCATTTTCATTAACAAATTAGTCTCTGCTGGACATTTTGTTTATTGAAAAAGCAATTACAGTCATCTGTGGTGACTTCAATAAAACCCTAGTAAAGTTTACTCTTATATAAAGAGCCCCACAAGAATAAAAAATAAAATGGAAATGTCTTGTAGACAAAATATTTTAAATTGTTGACTCCACACTGATAAAAATTATTAACACCGATCTAGGACTATCTGACCATAATAATCCTCATCCTTACAATTTCAGCTCTATCTGTGAAAGAAATTGATGAACTTCTTTCTTATACAAGTAATTTCTCATTGGAAAACTATGGTACTAAGTAATGAATCTGATTAGAAGTACTTTCACACTCAGGTAGTAACAATGCTTTCTGTTCAATATTTCTGACTAATTCTGAGATGCGTTCTCCAGAGAAATTGACCAGAGTCCATTCATATGGGATCAGTAAATCTAGTACCTTAATCATGTCAGGCATTAAAATTTCCTATACGACTCTAAAAAAGTTCAGGTCTCAAATGGAAAGACTGACAGTTTATAGAATGCATGAAGACCTGTAAGAAAATACACTGACAGGTAATTGCATATGCAAAACTACTTAAAAATGATAGCATAATAAGATTGTTGGGTAATAAATAAAAACCTGTATGGGAAATCGTACAAAAGAAACAGGGAAGAGAGATGAAGAACAGGTAATTACAGTTACAATTACTGATAATATTAATATTGGCAAAAAATTCCAACAATTTACATAAATGATTACTTTATAAATGTTTCCCAAATGCAAAGCTTAAATTTCATGAATCATAATAAACTTATGTATCATACACCTGCATGCAGCATGACATATAGTTCCTCCTAGTGAACATGAATTAGGAAACATGATTAAAAAGCCTATGATAAGGTAAGCAGGACGAGATTATGGGCTATACCCACTGACCATTGTGTACCACTAAATTTGTTGAATGCCATTAAAGCATTGTATGCTAACACTGAAATTAGTATAAAAGAAGAGTTATTGACTATAAATCTGGGACTAAAACAAGGGTGTGGGCTCTCACCAATGTTTTTTATATACATAAACAAAATTACAGAAAAATGGAATCCTAAGAACCTCAGGAAGATAGACCTGGGAAAGAACAAATTTCTTAACATTATTTTATTTGCAGACAACCAAGTTCTCCTAGCAAACAGTGAAAGTGTTTTACAAGAAAAGTGTTTAAATGGAATAACATTTTACAAGCTTACCATATGGTTATAACTGTAAATAAAGCAAAATTAATGGAAGTGGAAGGGAAACATATAAGAAGAGTCAAAATAGTGATAAACAATAAAATAACAGAACAGGTAAATTTATTCAAATACCTTGGAGGCAGATACATCAATACACAAATCTACTTCACTTGTTGATTAGATTAGATTAGATTAATACTTGTTCCATAGATCGTGAATACGGCACTTCGTAATGATGTGGAACGTGTCAGGTTAATAAAAGATGTCTGTACAAGATATTACATTACACAAAATATTGCATGACACTAATATTTAAGTTGGTTTTTTTTCCCTCCCTTAATTTATATCTAAAAATTCAGCCAATGAGTAGAAGGAGTTGTCATCTAGAAATTCTTTTAATATATTTTTAAATGTTGGTTGGCTATCTGTCAGGCTTTTGGTGCTATTTGGTAGGTGACCAAAGACTTTTGTGGCAACATAATTTACCCCTTTCTGTGCCAAAGTCAGATTTAACCCTGCATAGTGAAGATCATCCTTTCTCCTGGTGTTATAGCTATGCACACTGCTATTACTTTTGAACTGGGTTGGATTATTAACAACAAATTTCATAAGTGAATATATATACTGTGAGGATCCCTAGATCCTTAAATAGATGTCTGCAGGCTGACCGTGGGTGGGCTCCAGCAACTATGCCGATTACACGTTTTTGAGCAATGAATACTTTTCTACTCAACAATGAATTACCCCAGAATATGATGCCATATGAAAGCAGTGAATGAAAGTAGGCATAGTAAGCTAATTTACTGAGATTCTTATCACCAAAATTCGCAATAACCCTAATAGCATACGTAGCTGAACTCAGACGTTTCAGCAGACCATCAATGTGTTGGTTCCAGTTTAACCTCTCATCAATGGACACAGATACACAGAAATATACTGCTATAAATGGTTGTATATGGAGATATATTGGTAGAATTATGAGAAAACAGATAACACAAAGACTGCACAACATGGTAGCTAAGCCAGCTCTTATATATGGTAGTAAAAACAGAATCCTAAGAATAAGAGGTGAATGAAGAATTGAAGCAACTGAGATGAGGTTTCTGAGGTCACTTCTTGGACTGACACTAAGAGAGAGAGACTGCAGAGTGAAGATACAAGACAAAAACTAGATGTAAAAACAACAGCAGAAGAGATGAGACACTTACAAAAAAAAAAGAAAATAGTATGACCGCAACAAAAGGATGCCACCTGAGCATCTGCCATGGGAAGTGCTACATTTCAACCAATCTGGAAAAAGGGATACAGTATAGCCAATGAAGAGATGGAAACAATGTAATTTATCATTCACTGAGGGAATGTTCACCCACGGATTAAAAAATTCAATTTATTCAAGAGTGCTGACAGGCATAAAGCTGAAAATTATCGACCCAAATCACTCCACTCAGCATGTTCTGAGGTATTTGTGACATTAATGAAACCATAAATCACCAAATTCTTAAATGACTGCAAAGTACTGAATATAATCAATATGGCTTTTACAAAGGTCAAAGCACAGAAACAGCAATCATGGTTTATACAAATCAAATAATTAGAAACCTACAAAACAACTTCAGTGTTGTAAGGGTTAATTTACATCTTTCTGAAGCTTTTAATATTGTTAAGTCAAGCAATCTTTTTCGAAAAGCTGGACGCAATGGCGATAAAATAGATAGTAAACAAGTGTTTTCAAGTATACTTGCAAAATACACACATCAAAAAAAGTTTTGCATCACCCCAGTTCCCAGAACTTCTGAAGATAGACGACTGTGGATATAGTATCACAGACACAATCCCTTTGACTGTTCAGAGATGTCACTAAACCCACCCAAAGATGAAAACAACCACACATGAGCAGTGCCTAATATGACATAGGGGGTCCGGCAGCCGATCAGTTCCAGTCATTCCACTAGGAAGGAGGTACATGGCTCGTGTTGTCTGTAGTTCAACCACACATAGACAGTCAATACCACGGTTCAATTGTGCCCGCATTGTTACTTTGTACCAGGAAGGGCTCTCAACAAGGGTTATCCAGGTGTCTCAGAGTGAATCAAAGAGATGTTGTTCGGACATGGAGGAGATACAGAGGGACAGGAACTGTCAATGACATGCTTCGTTCAGGCTGCCCAAGGACTACTACTGCAGAGGATTTCCGCTACCTACAGATCATGGCTTGGAGAAACTCTAACAGCAATGCCACCATGTTGGATAATGCTTTTCGTGCAGCCACAGTTTGTCATGTTATGACTCAGATTGTGTGCAATAGGCTGCACGATGAGCAACTTCACTCCCGATGTCCATGGCAAGTTCCATCTTTGCAACGACACCATGCAGCGCAGTACAGATGGGCCCAGCAACATGCCGAATGGACTGCTCAGGCTTGGCATCAAGTTCTCTTCGCCGATGAGTGTCACATATGCCTTCAACCAGACACTCGTCGTAGACGAGTTTGGAGGCAACCCGGTCAGGCTGAACGCCTTAGACACACTGTTCAGCGAATGCAGTGAGGTGGAGGTTCTCTGCTGTTTTGGGGTGACATTATGTGGTGCCGACATACGCCACAGGTGGCCGTGGAAGATGCCATAATGGCTGTACAATACGTGAATGCCATCCTCCGACCGATAGTGCAACCATATCGGTAGCATATTGGCGAGGCATTCGTCTTCCCAGATCACAATCAGCACCACCATTGTGCACATCTTGTGAATGACTTCCTTCAGGATAATGACAGTGCTCGACTAGAGTGGCCAGCATGTTCTTCAGAAATGAAACCTATCAAACATGCCTGGGATAGATTGAAAAGGGATGTCTATGGACTATGTGACCCACCAACTACTCTGAGGGATCTACGCTGAATTGCCATTGAGGAGTGGCACAATCTGGACCAACAGTGCCTTGATGAACTTGTGGATAGTATGCCATGACGAATGTAGGCATGCATCAATGCAAGAGGACATGCTACTGGGTATTAGAGGTACCGGTGCGTACAGCAATTTGGACCACCACCTCTGAAGGGTGAAAATGTTGTTTATGTTGATCTCTATTCCAATTTTTTGTACAGGTTCCAGAACTCTTAGAACTGAGGTGATGCAAAACTTTTTTTTACGTGTGCAGATCACAGGCTGTGAAACTCACATCAGCTTATTCTAATCATAAAATCAGATTAGTATATGACCCAAAGAATGTTGAACTAGGTGTGCCAAGAGGTAGTTTGTCACACCTCCTTCTGTTCTTTACTTATATAATTGATGTGCAAACCTTAGAAACTGCAGCTAAGATCATGTTGTTTCCAAATGACACTTGCGTAATAGTGAATGTTGTTAGACGATCTCTATCTGCATCTGGTCAAGTCATTGCATGCATAATTCAGTACCAAGTGCCTGACCTGTTGCAAAAAAAAATTACATTCAATTTGGGAAAATGAATCAAACCCAAGATCTCCAACTCGTACTGGGTGGAAGAGGGTTACAAAGAGCATGATCTACAAATGTTTTAGAAATGTATGTTGATCAAAGCTTAAACTGGAAAGTCCATGTAACAGGAACTCTCCCAGAGACTCAGCTTGGCATGTTTTGCTTCAAGAATCATTTCTAAACTGTGCTCCTCAGAAGGTGCTAGAATGGCTTACCTTGGTTACCTCCTGTCCCTTATAGGTTTATGAAATAGCTTTTTTGTGATAAAACTGATAGTCAATTAAATAAAATTTTTACGTTACAGAGAAGGGCTGCTCGAATCTTGTCACACAACTCTACAAGGGCTTGCTGCAAGCCCCTATTTAAAAATTGTACATGCTTACAGTAGCCTCCCTATACATATACAAACGTGTTGATGACAAGATCTAGTCTTGGAGACTTGCAAATTAATAGCAATTGCTATAGTTATTACACATGTAACTGTTGGACCCTACATGTGTAGTGAGCAAAAATAACTCATACTCAAAGACGTTGGAGAAGAAAACATCTTTTAGAGAAGAGGTAAAAACATTTCTTCTTGAGAAGAGTTTCAACCATGTAAGTGAATATGTCAGTTTACAGAGGTACTTGGCCCCTATATATTGTTGAATACCATGTAATCTGTTAACACATGTACGACCTATCCTGTGTGTGTCTTTGCACAAGAATGTTGCTGCTGTTGGTCATCTGTTTTCTCTGCTTCAGATTCAGTGCACTACACCTCCTCAGAGAAAGGATGTGTTGCAAGAATAGTTGTGATGAATATAGTTTTAGCAGGTGTTCATGTGTGGTTGGCAGTATTTTTTTCCAGTAACATTAAATAATAGATTCACACATTTCTTTCAGAAGTGTGATAAAACAAAGTTTCCTGTTTGGTTTATCTAACTGATCATACTTCTTGTGCATGTTGTAAGCTCCTTCTAGATTAGGTACAGGTGGTTCTCTTTCCAAATCATACATGGTGCACAGTGACTAAACCAGTGTTAATGCACTGATATGGGAAGAGCCGGGTTCATTTCCCAACTGGGCTTCCTGACTTGGTCTTTCGCATGTTGCTGTAGGTGAATGCTGATATGGTTTCATTGATAAGTCATGACCATCTTCCTGCCCTGTTCTTGTCTAATCTTACCCTGCTTTGTATAGGCTTCATATATGCCTACACTAGCCTACTTCTGTAATGTAACTGACAGGTCCCATACTGTTGTGGCAAATGGATAAATAAATAATAAAAGTAGCTGACTGATGGGCTGTCAGATAACTGGAATGTATGATGAACTTCACAGCACTAACATGTCGCGCTTGCTCCAGTGCCCTCATGGTGACAAGATGATGTGAGGGGTTTCTGATTTACCTGTGATGATACAAAAGAAACAAATTGCTCTTTATTTCTGTGTGTGATCTCTAATGGTGTGTCTCTGATTAAGACATATGAAATATGACATAATGGACTCTAGTTTTCAGTGGGAATAGCGCTCAGAAACTGAACCACCCAAGTACACCATTGGCCCAGCTCAGGAGTTATATATAACACACACCCCACTGGGGAATGAAACATTACTGCTCCAAACAAACCCTAAACAGTAGTTATCCATTGGGGCCTTTTTGTCAAAGATGATAGTCCAGCAATGTATGCAGGGTAGCGTTTGTGGGGTTTGGAAAGTAGGAGTGGGTTGGTGACTGAATGAATGTTTCCACATGCCTGAAGAGCCTCCTTCTTGATTGGATGCATGGAACATGATGATGAACGAAGGTATCGCAGATGTTTGCTGAGTACATATGTAGGTCTCATAATGGGGTGTCATTGACTTATAGGTACTCACGACATGGCAACTAGAATTTTAACTTTGGACAAAATTCATGAGAAGCTACTGGGCAGCCAGTTCACAGATATGTGGACAGTGAACGGAACAGTTTCAACTATTCAAAATAGCAAGAAATCGTGTAACACTCGGGAAAGATTTTTTTGTTTCAATAACGAAATACCAGCAAACCGTCTGTCTGTTTAACTGATTGTGGGAGACTAGAAGTGTAAATCACGCAGTGTCAGCTTGTTTTTCATTGGGGATTAGAGGATAGTTTGTATTTGTTTTTACAGTGGCACTGTGATGTCAATTGTAAATAAAATCAAAAAATGTGATTACGATAGCAAAAATTTGCTCTCTAATGTTCAAAAATTAATGGATATGAAACACGATGGTAGTTAATGAAAACCTCGTAACTCTATTTAGTTAAATTTTGCCGGTGAAGCAAAACTGTCTCTTAAAAAAATAATATTTCGTGGTATAGAAAGTTGCAGCCTGTCCGAACTGTATAGTACAAGCCTTTTCATTGACAGATATGAGAAACCCATGCACTTTCAAATCTCTTTCGTTGCGGAGTTACTGGAATTACGAGATTTCGCGCGGTGTTACACGAGTTTAACAACTATCGTACAGCACATTTCACTAAAGTGGTTCTAGAAGCACTGGATGAAGGCAACTATGTATCTGGCATATTCCTTGACCTGTCAAAGGCCTTTGATACAGTTGACCACCAGAATCTATTACTTAAGTTAGAAGCACTAGGAGTAAGAGGGGTAATCAACAAATGGTTCCATTCATACCTTAAAAATAGAGTACAGTGGGTAGAGATCTCGCATGTCTCCAGTAGATCAAAGTTCATAGAAAAACACCTGTCAGATCCACAGCATATTAATATTGGGGTCCCTCAGGGAAGTGTGCTGGGTCCGGTGTTGTTCTTGATTTATATAAATGACTTTCCACAATATATCCGACATGGAGAGAAGATATTGTTTGCCGATGACAGCAATATTATAATCACCAGTGAGACATCAGCACAAATGTTGGAAAATTGTAATGAATCACTGAAAGATGTCTACAAATGGTCTACAGAGAATAAAGTGACCTTAAATATTAAGAAAACAAATAGCATACGCTTTAGAATAAACAGAAAAAACAGTCCCCTAAAGTTAAAGCTACATAACACCTCTGTAGACGAAGTGCCCACCACAAAATTCCTAGGGTTGCATATTGACAGCCAGCTTAGGTGGAGTGAACATGTTAAAAAACTCACAAAAAAGATATCTACAACGTGTTACGCACTTAGAGTTCTCTCCTCAGTATGCAGCGATGAATGTCTAAGAACTGTATATTTTAGCTATGTACATTCAGTCATAAGCTATGGGATAATTTTCTGGGGAAATAATGTACTCAACTTACAAACAGTTTTTAAAGTGCAGAAGAGAGCAGTGAGAATTATAACTAAAAGCAGTAAGTGGGCTCACTGCAGAGAACTATTCAAAATACTTGGTATTCTAACTGTTCCCTGTTTATTTATGTTCCACACTATAGTATATATAAAGAAAAATATAGTGAATTATAGTACAAACAGCATTTTACACAGCTATAGCACAAGAACAAGCCACTGCCTTCATCTAGATAGGAGAAACAAGCATAAGACCCAAAAAAGTTTCTTGTATCAGGGTGTAAAATTGTATAACAAGCTGCCACAGGAAATCAAAGAAATTAACAGCATGTACTGTTTCAGAAAAACTCTTAAACTGTATTTTCAGGAACACTGTTTTTACACAGTAAGTGAATATTTAAATGTTTGAATGTAATTTAAGTGACATAATGACATTGTATTGTATATTCTGTAAATGTATAACAAGCTGCACAGGACATCAAAGAAATTAACAACATGTACTGTTACAGAAAACCCTTAAACTATATTTTCAGGAACGCTGTTTCTAAACAATAAGTGAATATTTAATTGTTTGAATGTAATTTAAGTGATAAATGTCATTGTATTTGTATACTCTGTAAATGCATATAAAAGTGTCAATGTATCTGCAAAAATCACTGTATCCAAACTGACAACATCCATACATTGCAAAATGTCTACGGATGGCTAATCAAATAAATAAATAAATAAATACTCCTATATAAATAACGCTAGTCGATATAGCGCTACCGATACCATTACTCACTGTAAGAACTTAACTTTCCGTTTTCAATAGATCTAACTCGGAACATAGATTAAACAGCAACTCAACACGGTACAAAGTTCCATTCAATTCACCCTCTCCCTTTCCTTTGTTTTCACCAGTGGGGGCCTCAATATCCTGTTGCAGGCGGATTTACTGCCTTACAAAAAAGGTGACATGGCAAACAAGAAAAACATAATAATAACTTTCTTGTATGCGTCTATCAAGTTGCTAAACACGAGGTTTGTTTATACAGTTGTTTATATCTTTTAGTTTTGTAAAAAAATCATTTTGGCAAAGGGGAGCAGTTGGTACTCCCACGACGTGAAATATACAACTATCCAATCAGAGACAAGTCGAATTGTTGCAAAAAAAAAAAAAAAAATAGCTCCATTGCCAACAATACGTGCGCACTGTAGGAGACAGTAATTATAACGAAGTCGGTTAAGAGGTTTCATTCATCGCCCACTATTTCTTGCATAATTACATATTTGATTTCTGGGTGGGTACAGCTTACAGTTTCGTACTTCACCCTCCTCCAATAAAATTCGCAATCACTCCCACTTTTAACGTGCTGCAGCGTCTATGTTTTTACAGTGATAATAACAACAACGTCAGCTAATAGTATGTGTAGGTTTACATTATGCATTAATGTGTGTAGGTGCCCGGACAGCTGTGCGTGTTAGCTTGCGACGTCCATCTGGGTAAATACCTACGTCCTTTCTCAGATACATGTACACCAACATTTAGTGACTATTATCATACCGGAACATAAAACTACCCCGTATAACAATGCCGACCCCGTGGAGAAACGAGAACAGGCAAACAATAAGAAGAAAGAGTTGTGTGTGCAGTGACTGGGAGTGAGAAATGAATGAACATTGTATTATTAAATAAGTTGTTTACAAAGCTGTACGTTAGGGATAAATCGAATGAAGTAGCGCCTGTTTTTGAGACTGGTCGTATGTCCGGGAAGCACTGTTTCAAACAGACGCCTTGCATTCGGGTGGGTGAAGGCTACAATCTTCGTCTAGCCATCCCGATTTACTTTTTCCGTGGTCTCTCTAAATTACGACTACTTTGGCCAAATGCCGTAATGATTCCTAATTTAAGGCTACAGCCGCTTTCTTCCTAACCTTGTCACACAAGACATTTTTAATTATTCAAATGCCTGTATCTATGAATTACGTTATTTTTGTTGTTCTTAAAATGCCATACAATTGATCTACAAATGAATAAAATTATTGCTACTAAAAATAAAACGTATTAAAATGTTCTAATAAATTTTATAATAATTTGTTTACATTATTGCTTAGTACATCATTTCAGCATAACTTGCAACAAATTGCAACTCAGAAAAGTACATCACTTTGTCCGAAAATTTGAGATCACATGTCATGTAGTTAACGACGTAAGATAACAACAAACTCTCGTAACTTTGACGGCATAATTTACATAATATAAAATCGATGTGTGTACTGTCGTTGTCAATATTGCCTATAGCCAGTGCTTTTTTTCTAAAAAAAAAAAGTTTGAGGGTACTCCGACATTGGATATAATGCAGCGAAAATTACTTATACCTGAAGCATGGAATACCACCCGTCTGCATTTAGCCATGACGTCATCAACATGTCATCAACTGGCTGCCAGCGATTCAGTTGTCGAGAACGGTTGGCGCAGCTTCGAAATGCTTGAAACAATCAATGACATCGCTTTTCCCACCAAAAACTGCACTGGTGTCATTCGTATTGCAATTACCAACACGAAAAAGTGAAATAAAAAATTTATGTCCGTGAAATAAATCCCTGGCACTCTTCCAAATTCTCAACATCGTAAAAAAAATTAATTTGTCAACGAAAAAGTTTAGGCCAGGGGTACGCATCCCCCAGCGTTCCCCCAGAAAAGCAGCACTGCCCGTAGCACTAAGATTTTGAATACAGAAATATACCTGGGATGTAAATAGAAAGGGTAGTCTTTCTATTCTCTTTTTTTAAGGTCCCACATTTGGGCATAAAAACGTGTCAGATTTATTGTTAGCAGCAGATATGGCCAGCCTGTGAACGGGCGTCTTTGTCTGTCTTTAACTGCACGTTATCTTGAGAGAAACGTAGCTTCTAGAAGTCCTTGTTATTTTCTTGAATAGTAGTATTTTACTTTGTGAAAGTGAAGTGAGATATCTGGAAGCTGGTATACCTAAAAATGTAACGCTTTTATTTTGGGTTAAAACTAGCAAATAGCTGGTTTAATGAAATCTTTACATTACATAAATGGGCTATTTGTGGCACGTCACCTAGAGGTGCACTGCATTTAAAACTCTGCCTGTACCTGCGGGACCCTCCTATGTATATACAAAAGTGTCTAGTTGATCAGAGCTAACATAGAACTCTACAAGCCAAAAGCGTGGATCGCAGCTACAATACATGCAACTGTGGGTCTCCCCACACAAAATGAGGAAGAACAACTCATATTCAGAGACATGTGAGCCACATGGTTATCAGATGATACTTCATAAAGCATTGCCAGTATACAACAAGAGGTTAGAGGAGGAAACGGATTTTAGCGTATAATTAAAAACGTTTCTTGTGAAGAAGTTTCCTACAATTAAAGTGAATACGTGGGCACACAGAAACTTTATACGGTTACGAAATTGCTGACTATAGTTTTAAACTGATAACAGGTATATTATCTTTATTCTCCACCCCCTCTACCCGCTCCACCCCCCCTCCCTCCTATGTGAGTGTGGAAAAACTCAAATTCTTGTGGCACAACTTTTCTCCTCCCAAACACCGATTAGTGTCAAAGGGGTCGCCAGATTTGAAGCTAACTTGTTGTATTTGAAGTTTTTCGTATTTGTGCTTGCGTGTTATGAAAATGTGTAGTGTTAGTTATATATCACATTAATGATCTCTGCAAACCCCCTTTGTTCTGTGTACAGTGGTGGGATGTGCAACTTTGGTGTTTAAAGGTTTTGCAATGCGGCTATGAAAACATAAACCTTAAATTACGTGGTAAATATTTATGATGTTTACATTATATGATGCACGGATAAAATTTATGTATGAGTAAGCAAGTATTATTCAATTAGTGAAAGCTAAGATATGATTTCACTGCTGCTCATCTCATCCTAAAAATCGAGAAAAATAATGGAATACTGGCAGTATACTCGAATAATCAGATTCTAGTACTGGAAACTTTTAGTGCCCTTTTAAACACTTGCCCAGCGGATTTGAAAAAGAAAGTAACAGGGCCTCTGGTGGCATTACTTCAGGATGACTGTAGCTTTTAAAAAAGAAAATGAACTATATTATAGTGTCTTCTAATGAACTTGCATGAAGCGTAGCTCCAAAATTCAGTATAGGATAAATTTAATATGTCGTTGTTTTTAACTGATGTGGGCAACAAGTTTGAGAAAGATTAGCTTGTAAATGAGTCTTCAGGGCATCGTAAATAGCATCAAACATAAAACTTGGAAATTGTTCTTTTGAGACCGTGGCACAATCCTAAATATTGGAAAGATGTAACTGCCAGATGCCAAATATCGACGTGTCTCTTATAGTTTTATCTGAGTCAGGACTGCATCTCTAATGTATCACACTTCCGCAAGTATTCAAAATTAGCTTTCATTCTTTGAATGTGTTTCACGTATGCGTCGTCATTTACATGTGCAACATCCATTACTTTGTTTGATACCACTGTGTTATTTGTGTGTAAATTCCACTTCCAAATACAATATTTGTACTGAGCGCCGGATCTACGATATTTCCGAACCGGGGCAAATGCTTGGTAGTGGTGGCCGCTCCCTCCCAATCGAGCGTTTGCGATATGACGTGAAAAATTTAAAAAATCGATTTTTCAAAAGTATATTCATGCTGTAGGGCACTTCTTCCTGAAGAGGTTGATATATACAACACATATGATCGAGGAAATGTAAGACATGTTATTTGGTCTTAAATGCCAAAGTGCAATGCCACGCTTCACACAGCATTCGTCTATCGCACGATCCTTTATTACGCTCAGTGGAATTCAAACGTCTACATTTTGTAATGGAAGCAATCAAACCTATATTCAGGAAGTGGAAATTAAAATGTCCTGTGTTACCTGTGGTTTCACATCCTATCACCCTTAAAAAAATCTCTCAACTAATACTGGATGGGGTTATTTATGACCGGAGAATAAGTACTCTTAAGAAAATTTGCAGTCTTTATTGCCTATTAGCTAATAACTTCCTCTTTTCTGTGACATAAAATTAAATATAGGAAACATGAAACTAGTGAAGACAAGAGACAAGCAAGGCAGTACACATTTCTTCAATCCTTAGGCCCCAGCATTTTTTTTCCTCTTTAATCTCGTTAAGCTTTACACAGCGTGCCTTCATTTCTGCCAAAGAATCTATTACCTCATCAAAGTTCATTTAACGTTTTGCTACATGAAAAATCAGAATGTCATTGTCTGGTACTGAAAAAGCTGTTAATGCGAATAGTACCCAAGACTGGTATGATTTCTCGATTTGATTACGTCTGTTTTGTCACTGTCTGCTAAATAAAACGAAATAGGTCCTTCTAATATTGCAGCAGTTGTAACATACACCAAGTAAGCGAGACTGTTTTGGCACAAATGGACATTTTTATCCACTCGTTTACGTAAATAACACGACAGAACATAATTCACGAAGTACCAGTATCAAATGCCAATTAGGCCTACTACAAGTAAAAAGTTTTAAGGTGGGAAATAGTTTCACAGTTCATTCATACACACCAGTTTCTTAAGCATGTGATCGAAAATTAGTAGTAGAACGAAATTTTTATACAAATTTAGAATCATCATATTCCTCCATATAATTTGTGTGATGTCCCCGTTTCTTCTCCTTCCTCCTTCTAACAAACAATCTTGTCCATCACTAATTCTGTAACTGTTCCTGCCATTGTCAAAACTTTTTCTCCGGTTAAATTCACTAACCCCGCCAGAATCACGCGTTTAGTTATCCTGCGTTTATTCCCGGTTAGGCGTTATTACGCGTTTTCCGCGCTATTCCAAGGATAGAACTAAAGCTGCTGCTAACCCGGGATCGTGCAACCGGCCGTTAGTAGTGTGGCGACCTGGCAAAAATTTAGCATCAAAATTTCATTTTCTTGAATACGCTGAGAAGATAGTACGAAATCTTTATTATCTGTTATTCCTGTTAGTCGTTTATTTCCACTCTGGTAGCTCGAATCTATGGATTTCGCTTATAATTATAACAAAGCATATCATTCGCACCCCCTTAGATTCGGGTCTGTTTGCACTTAATCTTCTTCTTACTGTGTTCCCGGCTAAGTTCTGATACAATAACCTGGATTACAACGCCAGTGTCCTACAAATAATCTCTGCTGACGCCATATTGAAAACTGTGCCACAACAATTTTAAGAGAAGCGTATGGAACCAGCAGCTCATGGTGCCACTGTCGTATCGGCTGTCAAGTCACTTGCTGCGGCGACACTTCTGTTGGATGTGGAAACATGTCCAAAAGAACAGGCGCCACACATAGCACGCCCCCCCCCCCCCCACCTCCCCACACATGCACTCATACAAGGTGGTGCGACTACCAAAGATCCATTCTTTCAGTGCAGGTGAACACGGAGCTCGATCCCTTGTCTACTCCGAAATGGCGAGTGAGGGGTTCATGTGTAGTTGCTGCTGTGCTATTAGTGTGCAAGAGGGTGGGAATTTGGGTCGGATAACTGAGGTGGTTAAGGTGATCTCTCATGTTAAGTGGGAGGAGACCCGGGTTCGCTTTCCAGTCTGGTACAAATTTTCACCTGTTCTCATTGATTCATTTTAATGCCCAAATGCGACTAATGTCGTTGAAAACTTTTGAATAGTTTTTGTGGGGCCCCTGGATCACATTAACCATGAATATATAGAGTGGATTTGGGCAGTCGCTACAGATTCTCCTTAAGTGCACAGCTGCGTTCCGTCAGGTACTTAACACATATAAATTATAATTCAGTTTTAGATCTTGCCGACTTCAGGGCTACTAATGCTGACTTTCTAATGATAAGTTCCAGATTTATTTATCAGGATCCGCAAAACAATATCCGCACTCAGTGCTGATTAGCACATTCACCGACAACCAGAAACCACTGTTACTCACTACAGGACCACTAGTACCAGTTGTTGTTGTTGTGATCTTCAGTCCAGAGCTTGGTTTGATGCAGCTCTCGATGCTACTCTATCCTGTGCAAGCTTCTTCATCTCCCAGTACCTACTGAAACCTACATCCTTTTGAATCTGCTTAGTGTGTTCACGTCTTGGTCTCCCTCTACGATTTTTACCCTCCTCACTGACCTCAAATACTAAATTGGCGATCTCTTGATGCCTCAGAACATGTCCTCCCAACCAATCCCTTCTTCTAGTCAAGGTGTGCCACAAATTTCTCTTCTCCCTAATTCTATTCAATACCTATTCATTAGTTATGTGATACACCCATCTAATCTTCAGCATTCTTCTGTAGCACCACATTTCGAAAGCTTCTATTCTCTTCTTGTTCAAACTATTTATGTCCACGTTTCACTTTCATACATGGCCACACTCCATACAAATGCTTTCAGAAACGACTTCCTGACACTTAAATCTATACTCGATGTTAACAAATGTCTCTTCTTCAGAAACGCTTTCCTTACCATTGCCAGTCTCCATTTTATATCCTCTCTACTTCGACCGCCGAGCGGTTCTAGGCGCTTCAGTCTGGAACCGCGCGACCGCTACTGTCGTAGGTTCGAATCCTGCCTCGGGCATGGATGTGTGTGATGTCCTTAGGTTAGTCAGGTGTAAGTAGTACTACGTTCTAGGGGACTGATGACCTCAGGTGTTAAGTCCCATAGTGATCAGAGCCACTTGAACCAATCTACTTGGACCATCATCAGTTATTTTGCTCCCCAAACAGCACAACTCATTTACTACTTTAAACGTCTCATTTCCTAATCTAATTCCCGCAGCATCAGCCGATTTAATTCGACTACATTCCATTACCCTCGTTTTGCTTTTGTTGATGTTCATCTTATACCCTCCTTTCAAGACAGTGTCCATTCCGTTCAGCTGCTCTTCCTGGTGCGTTGCTGTCTCTGACAGAATTACAATGTCATCGGTGAACCTCGAAGTTTTCATTTCTTCTCCATGGATTTTAATTCCTACTCCGAATTTCTCTTTTGTTTCCTTTACTACTTGCTCAATATACAGATTGAATAACATCGGGGATAGGCTACAACCCTGTCTCACTCCCCTCCCAACCACTGCTTCCCTTTCAAGCCCCTCGACTCTTATAACTGCCATCTGGTTCCTGCACAAATTGTAAATAGCCTTTCGCTTCCTGTATTTATCCCTGCCACCTTCAGAATTTGAAAGAGAGTATTCCAGTCAACATTGTCAAAAGCTTTCCCTAAATCTACAAATGCTATAAACTTAGGTTTGCCACTAGCACCAGTAACTGGAATAAAATCGGGGCCACTCCCGATTCTCAATACCCTACACACCAACTACCCTACCTCCTAATATCGCGACGGAGCTTTAACTGAACACTTCTCTTCCCTGCTCTTCCTTCCCACGGAAGCCACCCGTCTAGCCCTCCCTTTTTTTCTCTTAACACGTCGCCGTGCCGTGAACGTTGTGGGAATTTCAGCCCGGTGACAGCTCCAAAGGCACAGGAATTGTGTTAGCCTGGCGGCGGCAGTGTGCGGCAACTCGTCCAGCCTCGGCCTCCTCATTAGACATGGTCGGTCACGTGCATCACACGTCGTAACAGACTGCGCGGGCTGCGCTGTCCGCTAGAAATTCACAAAAAAATTAAAATCTGGAGGTACATTCAATGGACTTCAAAATTGCGCATGAGGTAAGGAAATAATGAAATTTTACATATTGTGCGCATGCACTAAAGTACGAAGAATATATTATTAATACAAAAGGGAGAATTTTGTGCAACTGCGTGTTACATGTTTGGCTAAATTCAAACACAACAATATAAATACAATAAGAAAGCAATTTTTGTACCTGACAGCATTTTCTAACATTGCATGCGGAATTGGAGGGGTGCTGGGGTAGTCCGTACGGCTGTGGTGAGCACAGCGGGATGAAAGCAGAGCTCACCATCTGCAGCATCGTCGACAGGATTGACTGCGGACCTTTGGTACAGAACCGAGTGGAGGGTCTGAATCAGAGGCTGGGACGGTTCTGCGACCGTGTGGGCTGCAGATTTCTCGACTTGCGCTATAGGGTGATGGGGTTTCGGGTTCCGCTGGATAGGTCAGGAGTCCACTACACGCAGCAAGCGGCTACACGGGTAGCAGGGGTTGTGTGGCGTGGACTGGGCGGTTTTTTAGGTTAGATGGCCTCGGGCAAGTACAGAAAGGGCAACAGCCTCAAAGGGTGCGGGGCAAAGTCAGGACATGCGGGGACCAAGCAGCAATCGGTATTGTAATTGTAAACTGTCGAAGCTGCGCTGGTAAAGTACCGGAACTTCAAGCGCTGATAGAAAGCACCGAAGCTGAAATCGTTATAGGTACGGAAAGCTGGCTGAAGCCAGAGATAAATTCTGCCGAAATTTTTACAAAGGCACAGACGGTGTTTAGAAAGGATATATTGCATGCAACCGGTGGTGGCGTGTTTGTCGCTGTTAGTAGTAGTTTATCCTGTAGTGAAATAGAAGTGGATAGTTCCTCTGAATTATTATGGGTGGAGGTTCTACTCAACAACCGAGCTAGGGTTAATAATTGGCTCCTTTTACCGACCTCCCGACTCAGCAGCATTAGTGGCAGAACACCTCAGAGAAAATTTGGAATACATTTCACATAAATTTCCTCAGCATGTTATAGTTTTAGATGGAGATTTCAATTTACCAGATACAGACTGGGACTCTCAGATGTTTAGGACGGGTGGTAGGAACAGAGCATCGAGTGACATTATACTGAGATCACTATCCGAAAATTAGCTCGAGCAATTAAACAGAGAACCGACTCGTGGAGATAACATCTTGGACATACTGATAACAAACAGACCTGAACTTTTCGACTCTGTAAGTGCAGAACAGGGAATCAGAGATCATAAGGCCGTTGCAGCATCCCTGAATATGGAAGTAAATAGGAATATAAAAAAAGGGAGGAAGGTTTATCTGTTTAGCAAGAGTAATAGGAGGCAGATTTCAGACTACCTAACAGATCAAAACGAAAATTTCTGTTCCGACACTGGCAATGTTGAGTGTTTATGGAAAAAGTTCAAGACAATCGTAAAATGCGTTTTAGACAGGTACGTGCCGAGTAAAACTGTGAGGGACGGGAAAAACCCACCGTGGTTCAACAACAAAGTTAGGAAACTACTGCGAAAGCAAAGAGAGCTTCACTGCAAATTTAAACGTAGCCAAAACCTCTCAGGCAAACAGAAGCTAAACGATGTCAAAGTTAGCGTAAGGAGGGCTATGCGTGAAGCATTCAGTGAATTCGAAAGTAAAATTCTATGTACCGACTTGACAGAAAATCCTTGGAAGATCTGGTCTTACGTTAAATCAGTAAGTGGATCGAAACAGCATATCCAGACACTCTGGGATGATAATGGCATTGAAACAGAGGATGACAGGCGTAAAGCTGAAATACTAAGCACCTTTTTCCAAAGCTGTTTCACAGAGGAAGACCGCACTGCAGTTCCTTCTCTAAATACTCGCACGAACGAAAAAATGGCTGACATCGAAATAAGTGTCCAAGGAATAGAAAAGCAGCTGAAATCACTCAACAGAGGAAAGTCCACTGGACCTGACGGGATACCAATTCGATTCTACACAGAGCACGCGAAAGAATTTGCCCCCCCCCCCTTTCTAACAGCCGTGTACCGCAAGTCTCTAGAGGAACGGAAGGTTCCAAATAATTGGAAAAGAGCACAGGTAGTTCCAGTTTTCAAGAAGGGTCGTCAACCAGATGCGCAAAACTATAGGCCTATATCTCTGACATCGATCTGTTGTAGAATTTTAGAACATGTTTTTTGCTCGCGTATCATGTCATTTCTGGAAACCCAGAATCTTCTCTGCAGGAATCAACATGGATTCCGGAAACAGCGATCGTGTGAGACCCAACTCGCTTTATTTGTTCATGAGACCCAGAAAATATTAGATACAGGCTCCCCGGTAGATGCCATTTTCCTTGACTTCCGGAAGGCGTTCGATACAGTTCCGCACTGTCGCCTGATAAACAAAGAAAGAGCCTACGGAATATCAGACCAGCTGTGTGGCTGGATTGAAGAGTTTTTAGCAAACAGAACACAGCATGTTGTTATCAATGGGGAGACGTCTACAGACGTTAAAGTAACCTCTGACGTGCCGCAGGGGAGTGTTATGGAACCATTGCTTTTCACAATGTATATAAATGACCTAGTAGATAGTGTCGGAAGTTCCATGCGGCTTTTCGCGGATGATGCTGTAGTATACAGAGAAGTTGCTGCATTAGAAAATTGTAGCGAAATGCAGGAAGATCTGCAGCGGGTAGGCACTTGGTGCAGGGAGTGGCAACCGACCCTTAACATAGACAAATGTAATGTATTGCGAATACGTAGAAAGAAGGATCCTTTATTGACGGAACGATTTGAAGTGGAATGATCTTATAAAATTAATTGTTGGTAAGGCAAGTGCCAGGTTGAGATCCATTGGGAGAGTCCATCAACAAAGGAGGTGGTTTACAAAACACTCGTTCGACCTATACTTGAGTATTGCTCATCAGTGTGGGATCCGTGCCAGGTCGGGTTGACGGAGGAGATAGAGAAGATCCAAAGAAGAGCGGCGCGTTTCGTCACAGGGTTATTTGGTAAGCGTGATAGCGTTACGGAGATGTTTAGCAAACTCAAGTGGCAGACTCTGGAAGAGAGGCGCTCTGCATCGCGGTGTAGCTTGCTGTCCAGGTTAGAGAGAGTGCGTTCCTGGATGAGGTATCGAATGTATTGCTTCCCCCTACTTATACCTCCCGAGGAGATCACGAATGTAAAATTAGAGAGATTCGAGCGCGCACGGAGGCTTTCCGGCAGTCGTTCTTCCCGCGAACCATACGCGACTGGAACAGGAAAGGGAGGTAATGACAGTGTCACGTAAAGAGCCCTCCGCCACACACCGTTGGGTGGCTTGCGGAATATAAATGTAGATGTAGATGTAGATGGCCTAGTGGTCAGTGCACTGCCTTTCAAGCAGGCCATCCAGATTCGAACCCTGGCTCGGCACAAATTTTCAACTTGTCCCACTGATATAAATCAGTGCCCACTGGCAACTCTTTAATTCCCTTGTGTCTTGGCATTTGGCACTACTGGTTACCAATATGCGTTGTATTCGAAAACAGTACAAATAATTCGACCAAAGTAATCATGACTAAATTGAGGGTTAGCACTTTCTTCCAGCCACCCCCTTAATTGACCCTTGTTAAGGGAGAGGCCGGCTGCTCCCCGCGGAGGTTCGAGTCCTTCCTCGGGCATGGGTGTGTGTGTTTGTCCTTAGGATAATTTAGGTTAAGTAGTGTGTAAGCTTAGGGACTGATGACCTTAGCAGTTAAGTCCCATAAGATTTTACACAGATTTTTTAATGGAGAGGAGAACTGTCCATGGCAGAAAACGGTGGAAACCGTGATTTCGAATCAGCAGTCGGTTGCTGTCAAATGATATAACGCGACAATATGTGTTCTGTTGTACGTCACGCACCAAAGTGTCACTTCTAACCATCATCTACATCTACATCTACGTCTACATTTACATCCATACTCCGCAAGCCACCTGACGGTGTGTGGCGGAGGGTACCTTGAGTACCTCTATCGGTTCTCCCTTCTATTCCAGTCTCGTATTGTTCGTGGAAAGAAGGATTGTCGGTATGCCTCTGTGTGGACTCTAATCTCTCTGATTTTATCCTCGTGGTCTCTTCGCGAGATATACGTAGGAGGGAGGAATATACTGCTTGACTCCTCGGTGAAGGTATGTTCTCGAAACTTCAACAAAAGCCCGTACCGAGCTACTGAGCGTCTCTCCTGCAGAGTCTTCCACTGGAGTTTATCTATCATCTCCGTAACGCTTTCGCGATTATTAAATGATCCTGTAACGGAGCGCGCTGCTCTCCGTTGGATCTTCTCTATCTCTTCTATCAACCCTATCTGGTACGGATCCCACATTGCTGAGCAGTATTCAAGCAGTCGGTGAACAAGCGTGCTGAACCTACTTCCTTTGTTTTCGGATTGCATTTCCTTAGGATTCTTCCAATGAATCTCAGTCTGGCATCTGCTTTACCGACGATCAACTTTATATGATCATTCCATTTTAAATCACTCCTAATGCGTACTCCCAGATAATTTATGGAATTAACTGCTTCCAGTTGCTGACCTGCTATATTGTAGCTAAATGATAAGGGATCTTTCTTTCTATGTATTCGCAGCACATTACAATTGTCTACATTGAGATTCAATTGCCATTCCCTGCACCATGCGTCAATTCGCTGCAGATCCTCCTGCATTTCAGTACAATTTTCCATTGTCACGACCTCTCGATATACCACAGCATCATCCACTAAAAGCCTCAGTGAACTTCCGATGTCATCCACAAGGCCATTTATGTATATTGTGAATAACAACGGTCCTACGACACTCCCCTGCGGTACACCTGAAATCACTCTTACTTCGGAAGACTTCTCTCCATTGAGAATGACATGCTGCGTTCTGTTATCTAGGAACTCTTCAATCCCATCACACAATAGGTCTGATAGTCCATATGCTCTTACTTTGTTCATTAAACGACTATGGGGAACTGTATCGAACATCAGCCGGATGTACAGCAAAAATATGATTATTGGGACGTACTTTCAGAGGTGATTATAGAAGTCAGTCAAAAGGGTTGGCTAATGACGGGCGGGGAGGGGGGGGGGGAGGTTGGGGAAATGGAATATCGCTTAAGAAAAGGAGTTTTTGGTTGTTTTGTGTTCATGGTAAAAACGTGTCTACAGAATGTGTGTGCCCGGGAAAATAATACGATTTGACCCAGATGTCTGGCGATTTTGAAGTTTTTGCCTGGTGTCAGCAATTTAAGTGTTGGTAGGCATACCCATCATATTTAGGTTTCTTGATTATTGTAAGTGGTACTCGTACATTAATATACATCCAATGTACATTAATAAATAATAAGATGTCCATTTTAAGTTAAATGATATTTATGGTTTAGATAGTAAGCTATTTGCCGCTCTTATTCTTTTGTTAAAATGTGTTTGAAATACATTGCAACCTCTATTGCTACATAATTATTAAAAAAATGATTGAATCTGTTGAAGTAATATATTTGCTGATTTATGAAGCGTAATCCAGTGTAATATGATACGTACTTTAACATGTTTCATTAAGTTGTCGTGTATTAACTGTTGTAGAACGAGAGAAGATGGAGAAAAGGAAGCTGCAGACAACGGTGTGGCAAGCGTTTCCCTTCAAGCACCTTATCGAGCGGCGAAGACCCTGTATCGCGCCCCAGCTGGCCGCTGAACACCATCATGACGCCCATCGTATTCAAAGTAAACATTGTTAAAAGTGGTAATACCGCTGTTCGTTTATTCATTTTAATGGTTCCAAAAAGCTGTGAAATGGTTTGAGTAGCAGTAGCGTTTCTATCAGAGATGAGAAGGGGTATACACCGAGATGACAAAATTAGGAGGAGGAAATCGAGGTCATTGGAGACGAAGCGTAAGCTCGAATTAGGAAAGAGCGGGGAAGGAAGTCGACCGTGCCCTTTCAAAGGAACAGTCTGAAATCTGCCACAAGTGATTTACGGAAATCACGGCAAACCTAAATCTAGATAGCCAGACGCTGGTTTGAACTGTCGTCTTCCCGAATACGAGCCCAGTGTGCCCATACTTCGCTACCTCGCTCGGTAAGGTAACGGAAGTCATGGGATAGCGATATACAAATATACAGATGGCGGCAGTATCGCGGACACATGATTTATACGGACAGTGCATTGGCGAAACTGTCATTTGTACTCAGGTGATTCATGTGAAAAGGTGTCCGATGTGATAATGGCAGCACGACAGGAAAAAGCAGACTGTGATCGCGGACATTCCATTTCGAAAATCGTTAGGGAAATCAATATGTCGAGATCCACAGTGTCAAGAGTGTACCGAGAATACCAAATTTCAGGCATTACCTCCCACCACAGCCAACGCAGTGGCCAACGGCCTTCACTTAGCGACCGAGAGCAGCGGCGTTTGTGTAGATTTGTCAGTGCTAACAGACAAGCAACATCGCATGAAATTACCGCAGAAATGTCCGTCCCGGTAGGTGAGTGGTCAGCGCGACAGAATGTCAATCCTAAGGGCTCGTGTTCGATTCCCGGCTGGATCGGAGATTTTCTCCGATCCGGGACTGGATGATGTGTTGTCCTAATCATCATCATTTCATCCCCATCGACGCGAAAGAAGCCGAAGTGGCGTCAAATCGAAAGACTCGCACCCGGCGAACGGTCTACCCGACGGGAGGCCCCAGTCACACGACATTTACCACAGAAATCAATGTGGGACATACGATGAATATATTCGTTAGGGCAGTACGGCGAAATTTGGCGTTATTAGGCAATGGCAGCAGAAGACCGACTCGAGTGTCTTTGCTAACAGCACGAAATTGCCTGCGGCGCCCCTCCTGGGCTCGTGACCATATCTGTTGAACCCTAGACGACTGGAAAAAGCTTGGCCTGGTAAGATGAGTCCCGATTTCTGTTGGTAAGAGCTGACTGCTCGAGTATGGCGCAGACCCCGCGAAACCATGGTCCCAAGTTGTCAGCAAGGTACTGTGCAAACCGAGCGAGGTGGTGCAGTGGTTAGCACATTGGATTCGCATTCGGGAGGACGACGGCTCAATCCCGCGTCCGGCCATCCTGATTTAGGTTTTCCGTGATTTCGCTAGATCGCTTCAGGCAAATGTAGGGATGGTTCCCTTGAAAGGGCACGACCGACTTCCTTCCCCGTCCACCCCTAATCCGATGAGACCGATGACTTCGCTGTTTGGTCTCTTCCCCCAAACGACGCAACCCACAAGGTCCTGTGCAAGCTGTTGGTGGCTCCATAATGGTGTGGTCTGTGTTTACATGGAATAGACTGGACCATCAGATCCAATTGTACCGATCACTTATTTTAAATGGTTATATTCGGCTGCTTGGAGACCATCTGCAGCCATTCATGGACTTCGTGCTCCAAGGCAACGATGAAATTTTTGTGGATGATAACGCACCATATCACTGGGCCCCAACAATTTGCGATTGATTTGAAGAACATTCTTTCTATCATCAGCATGATACGTGTCATAATATTCGTGTGCCCTGCGTCGAATAGATTAGCACAGGTAATCTGTTACCAGTTGTGCGTTTAACGAAATGAATGGGGCTCACTTTCATTATCAGTTATTTGTCTAATGATAATGTTGGTACCCACGCAGAGAAAATTTCGCCTTCTAGAGTTCTGGAATCATTTCAGCCAGATTAGCTCGAATACTTGTTAGGTCATGCACTGAGTACTCAAACTGGACTGTAGCGAAGGTTGGTTATGATTAATTCAGTCCACAACTCCTTGACCTAGGATATGATTTCCTTTCAGTAACGCCCCCTGCAGTTCTAGTTATTCTACCCCCCCACCCATAAAAAAAAAAAAAAAAAAAAAAAAAAAAAAAAAAAAAAAAACGCTAAGCGCAAGTAGGACTCGCGCGCACTGAGGGTTCCGTACAAACTTAATATTATTTATATTGATAGTTCATCCATCCCGAGAATCGAGAATCTGGGCGATTTCTGCCTGTTATCGGTATCTCGGTATCTACACTCGCACGATATCCGTCCCGGGAATTCCAAGGCGGTTGAGAATGTTTTAAATTTAAATCTTTGTGTACTTTTGCATTCTCTATTGTAATTTTTCATCATTTGATTAATTTTGAATCTATGTTAACGTGCTATGCCAACTGACAATTGCAGATGCGCTGCGTCTAGTCTCATCCCTGTTGGCGATTCCTAGCAAGACCTGACGCTAGTCTTCGGAGAAGAAAACGGTACAGCCGACAAGTAAGGCTATTGTTGTCACGTAGATGACGAAATGTTCTGTGGAACGCTTTTATAGAAAAATGGAACCTCATGTCAAACTGTGGAAGTGCAATCCTGCAGTATTACTTTCGTTTGAAATATCAAAGATGCTGCACGTGTTGCTCGCATAGACTGCCAGCGTAGTTAAGTCAGGTCGCCTTAACGCCTATCACTGCTAGCTGGCAAAGGCATCGTTTTCACAGCGGAAGTGGAATTCATTTCATCGAAACTCAGCCAGTTAGCAAGAAATATTTGTAAATTTTGTGTATAAGCCTTCCTCGTGAATCGCTCTACCTACTACTGAAAACAGGATCAAAATAACTGCAGCAGTTCCTCAGAATTTTGAAAGATTGCGAATACAAAGTAAGGTTGTAATGGAAAAAATATTTTTTTTATATTTGATATAATCACAATTTAACAATTTTCGGAATTTTCCCTAAATTCCTTGATTCTAGGTTAACGTATTGGTGTGATGAGTGAACCTGCGAGTATCAAAATATTTGACATACATGGCTCTATCTTTTGTTCTGCACTGACGCAGGAGCTGAAACCTTTTACATCGCCAAGGGACCTTAGACCTTAGTATGTGATGCACATTTGAACTTGATACGTGTGCCTGATTCTGAGAAAATGGGGTACTAACAAGCGAACAGAGAGTGTTGGATGACAAATGACCAAAAAATTTTTTTGTCTTGTGATATAGTTACAAATTAACGATTTTAGGATTTTTTTTCCTTCAGGTGTACTGTGAAATCTTGATTCTTGCGAACTTTCATGATTGTAGCTCGAAACTATAGGTTTTGATGAATGTGCTTGCGAGTATAGAAATATGTGATGTAAATGGCCGTATATTTTGATGCATTGACTTAGAAGCTTAAGTGTTTTTCACTGCTAAGGTACCACAGACGTTAGTAAGTGACATAAATTTCAGCTTGATACGCCAAAATGTCCCTGAGAAATAGTGGTTTTAATAGACAAACTCGAATAACAAATGACAAAAAAATTTTTTTTTAGTGATATAATTACAAATTAACAGTTTTCGGATTTTTTCCTTTACCTGCACTGTGAAATCCTCCTTTTTACTAAATTTTATGGTTTTAGGTCAACGGGGAGTACCCGATATGTCTTGACGAGTGAGTTTGGTTGGTTCAAATGGCTCTGAGCACTATGGGACTTAACATCTATGGTCATCAGTCCCCCAGAACTTAGAACTACTTAAACCTAACTAACCTAAGGACATCACACAACACCCAGTCATCACGAGGCAGAGGAGTGAGTTTGGGAGTATCGAAAAAAGTGACACGAAGGTTGCATTTACTTAGAAGCTTAAGTGTTTTTCCCTGCTAAGGGACCATAGTCGTTAGTAAGTGACAAAAATTTCAACTTAACATGCCAAACCGTTCCTGAGAAAAAGGGGCCTGAACGGTGGGACGGACAGACAGGCAGACGACAAAGTGATTCTATGAGGGTCCCGTTTCTCCCGATTGGGTACGAAACCCTAAAAATAGCAGTATTTTATCTACTTCATAGGAAGCGATATGAACGGTGTAAATTACATGATCATTATTCCTGTAAAACCGTTAATTATAATTATCCAGGTCTTAAAGATACGAAATTGTATTTAGTCATCGATTGTTGTGGTTCTGTGATTCGCACACTTGCCTCACATTCGGAAGGAGAGAGGCGCCTCCATGATAAGGCATCAGACTCATCACTGGAAACAGTGGGCTTTAAATCCTCTCTGACCATCCTGTTTCCCTAAATCGAATAAGGCGAATGTCTGGGTGGTTCCTGTGAAGAGGATAAGGAAAATTTCCTTCCCCAACATTGCTCTGAACTAGCCTGTGATCCGTGTTTAATGATCTTGCTGTCAGTGGAACTTCAAACCCTCATCTTCAGACTCTATTTACCTTCCGAATCCTCGCATGCGCAGGATGTGTAAGTAGGCTGTTTAGGTTTTTATGTTGGTAACGCCACGAAGCGCTGTGTATGAAAATCACTGACTGTGCTGTGTTCAATCTGTGGCTGGTTGGACTCATTGTTGGAGTGTAGAGTTGGGCAGTTGGATGTGGTAGCAACCTTGGGATGTGAACAGCGCGTAGCGTTGGGCAGTTGGAGGTGAGCCGCCAGCAGTGGTGGATGTGGGGAGAGAGATGCCAGAGTTTTGAGCAGACGATCAGGACGCGTGTCCGTCAGAAAAAAATGAGATTTGTTTAATTGTATGTCACAAAATTATTTATATATTATGACTTTGGAACGCTATTAAGGTAAATACATTGTTTGTTCTCTATCAAAATCTTTCATTTGCTAACTATTCCTACCAGTAGTTAGTGCCTTCAGTAGTTAGAATCTTTTATTTAGCTGGCAGTATTGGCGCTCGCTGTAATGCAGTAGTTCGAGTAACGGAGATTTTGTGAGGTAAGTGATTCATGAAAGTTATAGTTTATTGTTAGTCAGGGCCATTCTTTTGTAGGGATTATTGAAAGTCAGATTGCGTTGCGCTAAAAAAAATATTGTGTGTCAGTTTAGTGATGAACAGAATATGTAAAGAGAGAACTGCCCGAGTACGTTCAGTTTTACTGAGCTGTCGTTGTATCAAATAACGTAGAAGTTTACCAGCACAGTAATTCATAATTTTTCTAAGGGGATGTTTCAGATGGCGAGTGGGTCAGCGAACGGCGTGTTTTGTAGACCCCAGCGCCTCGTGACCTCACGCTTCACGTGGGGCCGGAGTGACCGTCTACATCTACCCATATGTCTGCACTCCGCAGCCTACCTCACAGAGTGCCACCTCTTCCCCCTCCCTCACCCCCCCCCCCCAAAAAAAAATCTTGTTCCATTCTCGAATGCCGCGCTGGAACAATAATTGTTGGTAAAGCTCCGCATGAGCTCAGATTCCTCTGACTTTCTAATCGTGATCATTTCGCGAGACGTGCGTGGGAGAAAGTAATACGTCGTCCGAATCTTCGCGGAACGTGCTCTCTGGAAATGTCAACAGTAATCTCCTCCATGAGCCACAACGCCTCTCTTGTAACGCCTGCCACTGGACTTTGTTGAGCAGCTTTGTGACACTCTCACCCTTACTTAACCATCCAATGACGAAACAAGCCGCCCTTCGTAGGATCATCTCTGTCTGTCCCATTAATCCTACTCGGTAAGGGCCCCAGACTGACGAACAGTACTCAAGAATATGTCGAACGAGTGTTTTGTGAACTACTTCTTTTGCTAAAGATTCTCTCAATCGATCTCATTTTGGCATCTGCTTTCCCTACAGTTTGTTTTATGTGGTCATTCCACTTTAGTTCGTTCCCCTTGGTTACTCCTAGGTATTTTACGAAAGTTACAGTTTCCTCTGATTTAACGGCAATAGTATAAACGAACTTCGTCGTCTAATTACAAGAAATATGTTACATTTATTTACGTTCAGGGTCAGTTTCCAATCCCTGCGCGAATCATCGATCCTCCGCAGGTCTTCCTGCATTTCGCTACAGTTTTCTGGCCTTCCAACCTTCCTATAGACAACAGCATCGCCCGCAAATAGCCTTACGGAACCTCCTCCAGCGTTATCCGCTAGACCATTAATATAAACTGTACGAAGTAGCGGTGCATTAACACTCCATTGGGAACTCTCAAAATATCCTCACATTTGTCGAATTTGTATAGTTAAGAACGATGTGTTGAGTTCTGTCTGTGAGGGAGTCTTGTATCCAGTTACAAATCTGGTATAACACTCTGTAAGCTCGTAATTTGTGCACTGAATACCAGTAGGGATCTGTGTAGAATGCTTTCCGGAAATCAGGGTGAACGCTCTGGATCTCATGGACAAATGGAGCGAGCTGATTTTCACAAGATCGCTGTTTCCGGGATCCATGTCGATTCTTATAGAGGGGATTTTGGTTCTCCATAAACGTCACAATGCGTGAGCGGAAAACATGGTCCATAAGTCTACAACAGACTGACGTCAACTATACAGGGTGGTCCATTGATCGCGAGCGGGCCAAATATCTCACGAAATAAGCGTCAAACGAAAAAACTCCAAATAACGAAACTTGAAGGGGGAAACCAGATGGCGCTATGGTTGGCGCGCTAGATGGCGCTGCCATAGGTCAAACGGATATCAACTGCGTTTTTTTTAATAGGAACCCCCATTTTTTATTACACATTCGTGTAGTACGTAAAAATTATGAATATTTTAGTTGGACCACTTTTTTCGCTTTGTGATAGATGGCGCTGTAATGGTCACAAACATATGGCTCACAATTTTAGACGAACAGTTGGTAACAGGTAGGTTTTTTAAATTAAAATACAGAACGTAGGTACGTTTGAACATTTTATTTCGGTTGTTCCAATGTGATACATGTACCATTGTGAACTTATCATTTCTGAGAACGCATGCTGTTAGAGCGTGATTACCTGTAAATACCACATTAATGCAATAAATGCTCAAAATTATGTCCGTCAACCTCAATGCATTTGGTAATACGTGTAACGACATTCCTCTCAACAGCGAGTAGTTCGCCTTCCGTAATGTTCGCACATACATTGGCAATGCGCTGACGCGTGTTGTCAGGCGTTGTCGGTGAATCACGATATCAAATATCCTTCAACTTTCCCCACAGAAAGAAATACGGGGACGTCAGATCCGGTGAACGTGCGGCCATGGTATGGGTGCTTCGACGACCAATGCACCTGTCGTGAAATATGCTGTTTAATATCGCTTCAACGGCACGCGAGCTATGTGCCGAACATCCATCATGTTGGAAGTACATCGCCATTCTGTCATGCAGTGAAACATCTTGTAGTAACATCGGTAGAACATAACGTAGGAGCCGGCCGAAGTGGCCGTGCGGTTAAAGGCGCTGCAGTCTGGAACCGCAAGACCGCTACGGTCGTAGGTTCGAATGCTGCCTCGGGCATGGATGTTTGTGATGTCCTTAGGTTAGTTAGGTTTAACTAGTTCTAAGTTCTAGGGGACTAATGACCTCAGCAGTTGAGTCCCATAGTGCTCAGAGCCATAACGTAGGAAATCAGCATACATTGCACCATTTAGATTGCCATCGGTAAAATGGGGGCCAATTATCCTTCCTCCCATAATGCCGCACCATACATTAACTCGCCAAGGTCGCTGATGTTCCACTTGTCGCAGCCATCGTGGATTTTCCGTTGCCCTATAGTGCATATTATGCCGGTTTACGGTACCGCTGTTGGTGAATGACGCTTCATCGCTAAATAGAACGCGAGCAAAAAATCTGTCATCGTCCCGTTATTTCTCTTGTGCCCAGTGGCAGAACTGTACACGACGTTCAAAGTCGTCACCATGCAATTCCTGGTGCAAAGAAATATGGTACGTGTGCAATCGATGTTGATGTAGCATTCTCAACATCGATGTTTTTGACATTCCCGATTCTCGCGTAATTTGTCTGCTACTGATGTGCGGATTAGCCGCGACAGCAGTTAAAACACCTACTCGGGCATCATCATTTGTTGCAGGTCGTGGTTGACGTTTCACGTGTGGCTGAACACTTACTGTTTCCTTAAATAACGTAACTATCCGGCGAACGGTCCGGACACTTGGATGATGTCGTCCAGGATACCGAGCAGCATACATAGCACACGCCCGTTGGGCATTTTGATCACAATAGCCATACATCAACACGATATCGACCTTTTCCGCCATTGGTAAACGGTCCATTTTAACACGGGTAATGTATCACGAAGCAAATACCGTCCGCACTGGCAGAATGTTACGTGATACTACGTACTTATAAGCTTGTAACTATTACAGCGCCATCTGTCACAAAGCGAAAAAAGTGGTCCAACTAAAACATTCATATTTCTTTACGTACTACACGAATATGTAATAAAAAATGGGGGTTCCTATTTAAAAACACGCAGTTGATATCCGTTTGACCTATGGCAGCGCCGTCTAGCGGGCCAACCATAGCGCCATCTGGTTTCCGCCTTCAAACTAGACGAGTTTCGTTCTTTGGAGTTTTTTCGTTTGACGCTTATTTCGTGAGATATTTGGCCCGGTCACTAGCAAAGGATCATCCTGTATAGGCATATAATTATGTGCGTCGGTCCGACGACTTATCTTGGAAACGGGAATAACCTGCGATTTTTTTAATTTTCTATTCTGCGATCGCTTATCTTATCTGCCATTTCCACACTTGTGAGATGTCTGAAAGGAGGAGCTGTATTATGATCTTTCCTATAAATGTAGCGAATTATGTTTTGTTTTTGCTCTATGTCCAAAGTCTGCCCACATGCCCCACTAAGTTAGTCCTTTTGGAACACGATTCAGCTCCTTGGCACGATGGTTACCCGTAAGGTCTTTTGTAACTATCCACTCTCTGTTTTCCAGTGTAAGGTGTGTTTACAGGCAGTACTAGAAATGCGCACACATCCTCGGCGGTTACTCGTCAAATGTAGTGAGAAAAGTCACAGTAGCGGGAGAAGTAACTTGGTCATGGGTGTGATGGCCAAGAACTCGAGGGAACTGTGTTATAGCTGGGCTGAAAACCTAGTGAACCCAATGGAATTTGGGCTCGACCAGCCGTCTGGCGTGGCCACTTGCGTTCTGCATTCCTCTTCAGGGTACAGTTGGACGTGGTGCTCACTGTATGGATACCGAAGCTGATTTACATCGATGGATTGGCGTAGTGTGACATGACTGAGGTAGCACCACCTCCACATTGGTTCCCCCAGGGCGCTGGTCGTAAGTGAAAGTTTGCCGGTCAGTAGCTAGTTGCGCTCCTCCAATTGGAGGGTCCATCCCCTTTTTATGGGTAGTTTTCGCCTACATTAGTGACATTTGGGGGCGAGTAGCGATGGTGATGGAGTGACTGCACGATGTACTATACAAAGATTGAAGCAACCTTCAGTCGAATTGCTAAAGCATGCCTATACACAGGGTCGTATAGTAAATTACTCAGCCCTTTAATATCAAGAGTGCTGAATCAAAAAATACCCTACTTAGTGTGTATTTCTGATCTCTATTGAAGCGACTCCGTCATAGTTCGAACATTGACTCGCTTTTATAACTGAACCTCAGCAGGGAGTCTATGGGGCAAGATTCTCGTCCTTTCCAACAATTGTCTCGCTACTGTCTCAGCATCGCCTCAAATTGAGTGTAACTCCCGCGGCAGATCAATGGCTTCGCTCCTATCAGCATACAAAGCAAACGACGTTGAAATTTGGTTTGGGCGAGATGCAGGAGTTGGACAAAAATGTGGAAACACAGAGAGCATTGCAGATGCTAGCCAAGCCTGCAAGTTTCGCTGTTTGATTTGACCACGAAGAGCATCCATGCAATGTCCTCAATTGTTTCAAGTGTTAATTATGGTCAGAACAATCTTATGTGTAGTCGTGAGTGCTTTATGTCGGGCCTAGGTGAATTCCAACCTAGGCAAATTGTTGGTCCTCGTGTGGTGAGTGCTCCGTTAACCAAGGTAGTCGAAGTGTTTGGTGTTTGAAGAGGCATCGTATCGAAGATTTGTACCGTATACAGGGTGAGCGGGAAAAAAAAATGATGCCGCGCTGGGTAGTCGCTCGTTCTGAGGCGTCCTGCCACGGCTCGTGCGGCTTCCTCCCGTCGGAGGTTCGAGTGCTCCCTTGGGCAAGGGTGTGTGTGTTGTCCTTAGCGTAAGTTAGATTAAGTATTGTGTAAGCCTACGACGGATGACCTCAGCAGTTTGTCCCATAGGAACTTGCCTCCACCACCACCAAGAAACATCATCTGGTAAGTCAACAACGCGGACGGAAGTCATCGTGGCAGACGGTCGTTGAAGAGCACTGTCACGAAAAATGCGAGTAAGATAGAACTATAGAACTGAATGGTGCACTCGCGAACCCTGTAATTGTTGTGGTCTTCAGACCAAAGACAGTTTAATGCAACTCTCCATGCTATTCTATCCTGTGCAAGCCTCTTCATCTCCAAATAACTACTGCAACCCACATCCTTCTGAATCTGCTTAGTGTATTCATATTGTGGCCTCCCTCTACGATTTTTACCCTCCACGCTTCCCTCCAATATTAAATTGGTTATCCCTTGATGCTTCAGAACGTATCCTACCAACCGATCCCTTCTTCTAGTCAAGTTGTGCCACAAATTCCTCTTCTCCCCAGTTCTGTCCAGTACCTACTCATTAGTTACGTGATCTACTCATCTAGTCTTCAGCATTCTTCTGTACCACCACACCTGGAAAGCTTCTAATCTCTTCTTGTCTACACTGTTTATCGCAAGCACTATCAGCATAAAAACAACATCAAGGGAGATTTATACGTTGGGAATTGCAGGGCCAGCTGCAAATGACTGTAGCCGGAAAACGTGGTCTCGAAGCCATAAAACCTGGACTGTGGAACACTTGAACAAAGTCATTTGGCTGGATAGTCTTGTTTCACACAGTTTCCAACTTCTACATCTACATTTATACTCCGCAAGCCACCCAACGGTGTGTGGCGGAGGGCTCTTTACGTGCCACTGTCATTACCTCCCTTTCCTGCCAGTCGCGTATGGTTCGCGGGAAGAACGACTGCCGGAAAGCCTCCGTGCACGCTCGAATCTCTCTAATTTTCCATTCGTGATCTCCTCCGGAGGTATATGTAGGGGGCAGCAATATATTCGATACCTCATCCAGAAACGCACCCTCTAGAAACCTGGACAGCAAGCTACACCGCGATGCAGAGCGCCTCTCTGGCAGAATCTGCCACTTGAGTTTGCTAAACATCTCCGTAACGCTATCACGCTTACCAAATAACCCTGTGACGAAACACGCCGCTCTTCTTTGCATCTTCTCTATTTCCTCTGTCAACCCGACCTGGTACGGATCCCACACTGATGAGCAGTACTCAAGTATAGGTCGAAGGAGTGTTTTGTAAGGCACCTCCTTTGTTGATGGACTACATTTTTTAAGGACTCTCCCAATGAATCTCAACCTGGCACCCGCCTTACCAACAATTAATTTTATATGATCATTCAATTTCAAATCGTTCCGTACGCATACTCCCAGATATTTTACAGAAGTAACTGCTACCAGTGTTTGTTCCGTTATCATATAACCATACAATAAAGGATCCTTCTTTCTATGTATTCGCAATACATTACATTTGTCTATGTTAAGGGTCAGTTACCACTCCCTGCACCAAGTGCCTATCCGTTGCAGATCTTCCTGCATTTCGCTGTAATTTTCTAATGCTACAACTTCTCTGCGTACTACAGCATCATCCGGGAAAAGCCGCAAGGAACTTCCGACACTATCTATTAGGTCATTTATATATATTGTGAAAAGCAATGGTCCCATAACACTCCCCTGTGGCACGCCAGAGGTTACCTTAACTTCTGTAGATGTCTCTGCATTGAGAACAACATGCTGTGTTCTGTTTGCTAAAAACTTTTCAATCCAGCCGCACAGCTGGTCTGATATTCCGTAGGCTCTTACTTTGTTTGTCAGGCGAAAGTGCGGAACTTTATCGAACGCCTTCCGGAAGCCAAGGAAAATGGCATCTGCCGGGGAGCCTGTATCTAATATTTTCTGGGACTCATGAACAAATAAAGCGAGTTGGGTCTCATTTCCAATCATTTGGAACCTTCCGTTCCTCTAGAGACTTGCGGTACACGGCTGTTAGAAAGGGGGGGGGGGGGGGGCAAGTTCTTTCGCGTGCTCTGTGTAGAATCGAACTGGTATCCCGTCAGGTCCAGTGGACTTTCCTCTGGTGAGTGATTTCAGTTGCTTTTCTATTCCTTGGACACTTATTTCGATGTCAGTCATTTTTTCGTTTGTGCGATGATTTGGAGAAGGAACTGCAGTGTGGTCTTCCTCTGTGAAACAGCTTTGGAAAAAGGTGCTTAGTATTTCAGCTTTACGCCTGTCATCCTCTGTTTCAATGCCATTATCATCCCAGAGTGTCTGGATATGCTGTTTCGAAGCACTTACTGATTTAAGGTAAGACCAGAACTTCCAAGGATTTTCTGTCAAGTCGGTACATAGAACTTTACTTACGAATTCACTGAACGCTTCACGCATAGCCCTCCTTACGCTAACTTTGACATCGTTTAGCTTCTGTTTGTCTGAGAGGTTCTGGCTGCGACTACCGGTCGAGTTTACTTGCCAGGAGTGAAACATTGCGGGAATTCGGTGATGATTTGATTGCCTTATCGTGGTATCCCATGATCACCATTGGTACTCTGCGATGTCGCATTACTGCCACAGATTATGTGACCATTTCGGCTGGTCAGGTCCACTCCATGGCACAATGTTTGCTCACGAATGGTGGTACTGTCTTCCAAAGTGACTGAGCCCTTGTTCATACGCCAGGCATCGTCCAAGACTGTTTTGTAAGCACGATGATGAATTGTCGTATCTTCCCTGGCCACCTTAGTCAACAGATGCAATATTATTAAGTCTTTGTGGTCTACTTTGGAGAGAAGAGTGCGTGATAGCGATTCACCTTCACCATCGTCACCTAAACTTGAACAGTTTTGCGGGAAGAGGGGTGTAAGATTTCCTTAAAAAGCATGCAGGACCTTCATTTACACAATCCGAGACAGCTGGAAGATGTTTTGAATGCTAACACTTTTCCTACACCATATTAGGCATGAAGTGTGGTGTGTTTTTAGTGTTTTCATGTTTTTTTTATCCACTGCCCCTAATTGGCGTGAAAAGTGGCAGTATACACCGAACGGTAAAACGTGTAAGGTCCTCCACATGACTGTTTTTAAAAAGAACCGCTGAATTTCGGTTACACGACAAGTAGTACAAATTTAAAAGTTGTCGGTAACAGTGCGTATGATTTGTCTACATTAACTAGGAATATTGTACACTCATGGTACTCTAAGACCTACATCGTCTTAATAGGACGTAACACTGTTTTTCGAAATTGACTGGAAAACTGGGCCGGCCGGGGTGACCGAGGGGTTCTAGGCGCTACAGTCTGGAACCGCGCGACCGCTACTGTCGCAGGTTCGAATCCTGCCTCGGGCATGGATGTGTGTGCTGTCCTTAGGTTAGTTAGGTTTAAGTAGTTCTAAGTTCTAGGGGACTGATGACCTCAAAAGTCCCACAGTGCTCAGAGCCATTTCAACCATTTTTTGGAAAACTGGCCTCGACCATTATATCTGAAGGACGCGTCGTACCTTACTAGTAGTTTTGCCTCAATGTAGGAGAAATGCTGCTGTTTGCAATCTGTGGCTGTTGGTTTCTTATACACAAAGGACCGAGCCGATAGTTGCCGTCCGCTTGTCCGGCACATCCACACAACGTGCACGTGAGGACATGGTTTGTCTGCGACGACAATGCAAATCAAGATCTTTGAGCGCTGTCAGAATAGCACTACAAATGCTGCAGCGACAATCTCCCTCTTGTCCCTGTAGAAGGTCAACAATCTTAGGCACCCACCCAACAAGAAACCTTTCGATACTCCACAGAGTCCCGTCTCTGATGACCTCGTCATCGAGGGGACGTTGAATCATCGTATTTTTTCAACCCAACCACATTATCTTAAATACTGTTCTATAACATGTCGTGCTCCTGGCTACCAGCCATCATAGCAGGGCAACGTTAATCAAAAAATTAACTTCGCTAATCGTTAATCCGTTACTAAAATACACTCCTGGAAATGGAAAAAAGAACACATTGACACCGGTGTGTCAGACCCACCATACTTGCTCCGGACACTGCGAGAGGGCTGTACAAGCAATGATCACACGCACGGCACAGCGGACACACCAGGAACCGCGGTGTTGGCCGTCGAATGGCGCTAGCTGCGCAGCATTTGTGCACCGCCGCCGTCAGTGTCAGCCAGTTTGCCGTGGCATACGGAGCTCCATCGCAGTCTTTAACACTGGTAGCATGCCGCGACAGCGTGGACGTGAACCGTATGTGCAGTTGACGGACTTTGAGCGAGGGCGTATAGTGGGCATGCGGGAGGCCGGGTGGACGTACCGCCGAATTGCTCAACACGTGGGGCGTGAGGTCTCCACAGTACATCGATGTTGTCGCCAGTGGTCGGCGGAAGGTGCACGTGCCCGTCGACCTGGGAACGGACCGCAGCGACGCACGGATGCACGCCAAGACCGTAGGATCCTACGCAGTGCCGTAGGGGACCGCACCGCCACTTCCCAGCAAATTAGGGACACTGTTGCTCCTGGGGTATCGGCGAGGACCATTCGCAACCGTCTCCATGAAGCTGGGCTACGGTCCCGCACACCGTTAGGCCGTCTTCCGCTCACGCCCCAACATCGTGCAGCCCGCCTCCAGTGGTGTGGCGACAGGCGTGAATGGAGGGACGAATGGAGACGTGTCGTCTTCAGCGATGAGAGTCGCTTCTGCCTTGGTGCCAATGATGGTCGTAAGCGTGTTTGGCGCCGTGCAGGTGAGCGCCACAATCAGGACTGCATACGACCGAGGCACACAGGGCCAACACCCGGCATCATGGTGTGGGGAGCGATCTCCTACACTGGCCGTACACCACTGGTGATCGTCGAGGGGACACTGAATAGTGCACGGTACATCCAAACCGTCATCGAACCCATCGATCTACCATTCCTAGACCGGCAAGGGAACTTGCTGTTCCAACAGGACAATGCACGTCCGCATGTATCCCGTGCCACCCAACGTGCTCTAGAAGGTGTAAGTCAACTACCCTGGCCAGCAAGATCTCCGGATCTGTCCCCCATTGAGCATGTTTGGGACTGGATGAAGCGTCGTCTCACGCGGCCTGCACGTCCAGCACGAACGCTGGTCCAACTGAGGCGCCAGGTGGAAATGGCATGGCAAGCCGTTCCACAGGACTACATCCAGCATCTCTACGATCGTCTCCATGGGAGAATAGCAGCCTGCATTGCTGCGAAAGGTGGATATACACTGTACTAGTGCCGACATTGTGCATGCTCTGTTGCCTGTGTCTATGTGCCTGTGGTTCTGTCAGTGTGATCATGTGATGTATCTGACCCCAGGAATGTGTCAATAAAGTTTCCCCTTCCTGGGACAATGAATTCACGGTGTTCTTATTTCAATTTCCAGGAGTGTAGTTAACTACGTTAAGTGTTACTTACCAGGAGATTGATCGGAAGTTAAAGTTGCTCGTAAATCGTTTACTCGTAATAGTAAACTTCCTTTTGTGAGTGTAGTGAAATGAACAAGGGAATCGAACATATTGCCGTTGCTTAAATTAAAATATTTTGGTTGGGGACGTATAGGTAAGACTTCGACGATAGAGAAACAGTTTAGTTTTATAATTATTTACTTATCAGTATTAAATCACGGTAGACTCAAAATACGGGTGAATCATGTAGTATCTGACATAAGGTGCATATTTCCCTTCACGAACATCAACATGTTCAAAGCTCTCAACGAAGGGCGAGGTTCACTTATGGGACAACATGTTTTTGCCCACAGCAAAAAACCGTTCCACTGCAGCACTCGAAGGTATAGGGGTATTATATTTAATAAGCAATTTTACTAAAACCTTTTCCGCAAGAAACAGCGCATCGTTAAGGCTCGAATTGTTAGCTACAATTGTTGATGTTTTAGGCAAGCATAGACTTCAAACGAAAACTATTTGTTCCCTCGACCTGGATATAAAGGTAACGTAATTACTTAAATGCGCCCAAGGATTTCCATCAGTTGTAGAGCTGCAGTCTGATTCCACGATTTAGTTTCCACAGTCAATCCGCTAACAGAAAGTAGTACTTAACGCTAACTCAGAAAAAAAAACAATTACAGCTATAACACCTAGTTATTCTCGCTCTCGGTCGATTGTTAACATCAATCGTTCGCTGCTCGGTGTTGCCACACACTTAGATGACCCACACTTGTCAGTAAATGATTCCCGTGTGCGACGCTGCGTCATTTTTGTCGCAAATAGTAGGTACCCAATTATCGATTAACGGACGCAAAGGAAGTTGACTGGAAAGGAGAAAGGAAGCCAGGAGCAAGTGACTGAAGGGGACAAATCCGGCACAGGGCAAAGCACAATTTGAGGAGGTCCGAAAGACTACACAAGCAACTCTGAGAAGAGCAAAGAGGAAATACATAAGGGATATCATCATTGAAGCAGAAACAGACTTCAGAGGACAAAAGACTAGGGAAATGTTTCGGAAGGTGAAGTACCTCTTCAAAGGTCACCAGGCCAAGCAGAAATTTGTCAAAGATTCCCATGATAAGATCCTGACGAACGATAGGGACATAGCTGAGAGATAGAAAGAGTACTTTCGACAGCTGCTAAATTGTGATGAACCCGAACTGCAGTTTGATTTCCAGTACCCAATTACACCCGATGCAGACTATCCCCCACATACCCTGGATGAGATAAAGACCAGAATCAGACACCTTAAACAGAATAAGAGCCCAGGTGAAGATGGAATACAGGTTGAAATGATCCTGGCAGGAGGAGAGAAACTTGCAGAAAAAATACACCGACTGATACAGGCAATATGGACCAAGAAGAACTGCCAGAAGAATGGAAAACAGCTCTGATCTGTCCAATACATAAGAAGGGTGACAAACTGAAATGTGACAACTATCGACGAATCGCCCTGCTTAACGTCTGCTGTAAGATCCTGTCCAATTGCCTCATACATAGAATTCAGCCAGTGGCAGAATCGGTGATGGGGAGTACCAGGGAGGTTTTCGGCCAGGACAGTCAACAGTAGATCATATCTTCAGTCTCCGGCAGCTCACTGAGAAACTGGGTGAATATGGTAAAGATTTGCATATTTTGTTCGTTGATTTTAAGAAGGCCTATGATTGCATACATCGCAAGAGCCTGCTCAACTGTTTAAGGGAGTTTGGCATAGCAGTGAAACTCATCAATCTGATTAAGATCTGTCTGAACGAAACACGTGCAAAGGTGAAGATAAGAAATCGCGTAACTGAGGAGTTTGAAATTGTGACAGGACTCAGGCAAGGAGTGGGCTGTCCCCTATCCTGTTCAACTTTGCCCTCGAGAAGATCGTACGCGAGACCTTCCAAGAGAACGAATGGATTGAAATCGAAGGAAAGAGACTGGCATACTTAGCCTATGCAGACGACATCTGTTTACTCTCTAGGTCGGAAGAGGAGCTGGAGCAAATGACCAAAGCACTAAAGGAGGCTGCCAGCAAATTTGGGCTAAACATAAACGAAGCCAAGACAGAGTACCTCGTTATGACGCGTGGTCATTGTCAGACTGCTGATCATCTACAATCACTGCAGGTTGGGGACCAGTCCTACAAGAGAGTGCAAGAATTTAAATACCTATGGGCACTTTTCACTGAGAACTCGTCATGTCAAGCAGAGATCAATGCTAGAATACAAGCAGGAAACCGATCTTACCACAGCCTAGTACAACTGCTTCGGTCCAGATATCTTTCCAGACTGTTCAAGATTCGACTGTACAAAACCCTGATCCAGCCCGTTGTTCTATAAGGCTGTGAGACATGGAGTGTCCGGAAACAGGACTTCCATAAGCTCCTTGTTTTTGAGAGAAAAGTGCTTCGGAAGATCTTCGGTCCAGTTCTGGATGCAGGTACAAGGGAATGGAGGATCAGATACAACCAAGAGCTTGAGAAACTATACCAGCAGCCCAACATAGCAGGAACTGTCAAAGCCAAACAATTGCAGTGGGCCGGCCATGTGGCCCGGATGGAGGATCTCAGATGGCCTCGGAAGCTCCTGGACTTCACACCTACAGGAAAGAGACCGCCAGGGAGACCCAAGAAGCGGTGGAGGGATGGACTCCATGAAGATTTAAACCAAGTGTCAATAGATGTGAACGGATGGCGGATAGCAGCAATGGACAGAATACAGTGGAGGAGGAAACTTGTAGATGCGTGCGGTCCACTGGGCCTGATCACGTAGTAGTACAGGGTGATTCAAAAAGAATACCACAACTTTAGGAATTTAAAACTCTGCAACGACAAAAGGCAGAGCTAAGCACTATCTGTCGGCGAATTAAGGGAGCTATAAAGTTTCATTTAGTTGTACATTTGTTCGCTTGAGGCGCTGTTGACTAGACGTCAGCGTCAGTTGATGCTAAGTTGGCGATCGCTCAACAGAAAGCTTTTTGTGTTATTGAGTACGGCAGAAGTGAATCGACGACAGTTGTTCAGCGTGCATTTCGAACGAAGTATGGCGTTAAACCTGCTGATAGGTGGTGTATTAAACGTTGGTATAAACAGTTTACAGAGAATGGGTGTTTGTGCAAAGGGAAAAGTTCTGGACGGCCGAGAACGAGTGATGAAAATGTAGCACGCATCCAGCAAGCATTTGTTCGCAGCCCAGGAAAATCGACTCGCAGAGCTAGCAGAGAGTTGCAAATTCCACAATCAACTGTATGGAGAGTCCTACGAAAAAGGTTAGTTATGAAACCTTATCCCGAGGCGATGGATCGGCCGCCAGGCAGCCCGTGACAGAGCACTTCATCACTGGCCTCCAAGAAGCCTTGATCTTACCCCCTGCGATTTTTTCTTATGGGGGTATGTTAAGGATATGGTGTTTCGGCCACCTCTCCCAGCCACCATTGATGATTTGAAACGAGAAATAACAGCAGCTATCCAAACTGTTACGCCTGATATGCTACAGAGAGTGTGGAACGAGTTGGAGTATCGGGTTGATATTGCTCGTGTGTCTGGAGGGGGCCATATTGAACACCTCTGAACTTGTTTTTGAGTGAATAAAAACCTTTTTAAATACTCTTTGTAATGATGTATAACAGAAGGTTATATTATGTTTCTTTCATTAAATACACATTTTTTAAGTTGTGGTATTCTTTTTGAATCACCCTGTAGTAGTAGTAAAGGAAGTTGACGGAGCTTAAACGAGTCCGTTAACGTTTGTTACAATTAGCTTAAAAATTAATCCGTTGCTCGAAAAATTAACTTCGTTAACTAACGATTAACGGGTTAAGGGTCATGTGCGTAACTATGGCAACCACATGCGCACAAGCCGAACGCCTCTCATCGTTGCAAGCACGCTGGCGATGGTGTCTGTTGCGAACAGGCGCCGTCTAGTTCTCCTCAACAGTTAATGAGCCACCATACGCCACACAAACTGAAATACTTACCTCGGTACAAAGGCTGCATATCCTCTTGCATTTTAATGGGTGTTCCTCGTCCGCTGCAAAGGAAACGAATAAAGCACCTCCTCTCGTTTGACATCCACGTCTTGAGTACAACAGCCATCTTTCCGGATTTGCATTGGCGTATTTCAGAATGACTATCCCAGACGACTTGGTCTCAGCAAAATCGGTGATGGTCTCCAGTAGGTGAAGTCGAGGCCCTAATGCGAGAATCCTGCAGCACTATACACTACGCTAGATAGCTGGAACAGTGGTAGATCAGGAAACATTTATTGTGAACTGAGAAATCATTATTTCAACATAAACTGTAACCACTGTTTATTTTTGTTACATGTATTTGTATATGGCAAAATTTAATATACAGTGTTCATATTTAATAATAACAACAATAACAACAGCAGTCTTATCTTTATTGTTGCATGGAACGTACCGTGGAATAGCTGGTCCAATGGAGTTACGCTCCCTATGTACATATTTACATTGTCTACGTCCACCTAAGTAATTAATTTCCTAAAGTAAGGCTGGACAATTGATAGATTATAATTACTTGCCCCTCAGTCATTTTGCTATCAAAAGGACGCTAAAATAACAAACGAAGAAAGTTACAAAAGACGCTCTCTGTGTTGATATTATTTTAGATGTTGGCAAAACTACGTAGACGGTTGAAAGAGTTTATATCAATAGGGTTGCTTTCGTTATTTTCAGAAAGTAAGAAATTAAAGTCTGGGTTTCAATATTTCAGCGATACTCAGAAGGCCGTTCGAAAATACATACACTGAAAGCAAATGGGAAATTATGCAAAACAGACGCGACTATGTGAAAATTGTGTGGTCGTATTCCTGTAAAGTAAAAATAATCTCCAGTACCTATTATAATGCGTCATTTCTTTTCTGAATGCGGTGTGATCGTAAGAGTCTTCCTCACTCGCTTGATTTTTTAAAATGTTGGTAATGCGAAGGACCGCATAGTTTTTATTTCAAGTTATGCACTGTTTCCACGCGCTGATTCTCCTGTTATTTCTCCATATCTGTGTGACATTATTGTCATATAATGCTGTGCGACATCAATTCAGTTTTCGCCCACTATTTTGCCGCCACATCTGTGGGCGCTGGAAATGAGTACACGGAGAGGAAGCTTCGCACCCTCCTAGCGGTGCAAGTGGGCCCCGATCTCGGGTCTCGTTTGTCGGCAGAGGGTAGTCTGTGATTCTCTTTAGGTCAAGCATGTTTCCCTGGGGTATTCAGAAACTTACGCAGAAGCCAGCCTGCAGCCCGCCTTTATGAGAATATCGACAGCATCGCGCTGCGTGCTGGACAGTGAACCACGTTACCACCTGCTGGAGATAGAAGCAAGACATTTTATTTTTGCTCTTCTGCGTTACTTCAAAGGCTGAGACATCTTGGTGCCTAGCATGGGAGTGTCGGTTGCATTTAATTCAAAATGTCTGATTCATCCAATGAGATTGTGTCGCCTGACCTAGCACATGGGCCAACCAATTAAAGTATCACTGCTTCAGCCCAGTGCCAATCTCATGATGGTAAAATATACGTGTTGTACACAAAGAAGTGGGAAATTTGCTTTTCTTTCTCCCATATTCGGTAAATTTTGCCACATTTCTCGTCCTATACACTGGCAATAGCTTGGAGTCACCCCATTAGTCGTTGAATTTTTGAAAGGTTGGAAGTTGAGAAAGAGAAAGTAAGTTCTGGGGCATTCGAGGACAAACAGCGGATGAGTCAAGAGACCTGCAGATACGGACAGCTGGAGGAGATTTGAGCTGACTACCAGCTGGGGCTGCTGAGCATACTTTGCTGATCACCAGGAGATGTAAGTTCTCATACCCCGCCGTAGTGCAAACTGCAATCTGAGCAGCTCGTTTCTCTTATATTTATGGCAGGTAACTTGCGTTTCTTATTTAATTTCAACTTGTATCATGTTTCAATAATATCGTCTCTGTGACCTGCTCGGACAAGGATATCTGGGTCTTCATTCTTCATGCCGTCTTCCTTTCGATTTGTTACCTCCCACAGTGTTAGCATCACTTCGTAATTCAATTAATATTCAATCAATATTGTTTCTTTGACCACTTTTGATTAATCTTAAAAAAGTAAATAAAATTCTGATAAAGACAGACTTAACTTCTATTTCAAGATCCTAAAATTGTCATACAACTTTCCTGGTTAAGTGACCCATTAAAAAATTAATATAATCAGGTACACTACCAAGTTGTGCTTTGCTCTGTAACTGCTGTCCTTGCTTACAGTGGCCAAGTACAAGAATAATTTATTTATTACTTTGAGGAAGGAATGAGCATTGCATACATTCGGGTTACGTAGCACGACGCTGCTCAACAGCACTTAAAAGACTTCGAAGTATCAGTTATACTGTGGTTACTTCCACGTAATGACATTCCGTACTCCGCGCTCACTACATTTTAGTATCTCCTTCCAAACAATCTGAACGAATGGGCTCCCCAAGACATGGTGTGCTAGTTAATATGGGTACGATTTTTAGTTCTACAAAGTCTAATAAACAATGCAAGTTTCTCGGATATTTGATCATTATTGAAAAACTATTTTCGGTAGTGCAACGAAGTTAATATGGAGACAACCTGTGGTCAATTAGTTTTTATACCTAAGTCTCAATGTTGCTATTGTTAATGGGTTTCTTCGATTAACACTGTAACTTTACTTCTAGCGATTTCCTCTAGTCTAGAGGTCACAGTGCCGTAGTGTTTACCAGTTGAGTGAACCCATTCGTGGTTTTGTCCCTCACTTGGGCACAGGTCGTTTAGTGTTGTTTCATTTATCACTTTGTCAGTATAAGAGATGTGTGAGAAAAGTAATGAGACCAAAGTTTTTGTATTTTTCAAATAAGAATATTGTCATCCTGAAAGGAGTTGTCTTCGACAGCTTCACACCGGCAGAGTCGTTGTTCCCAGTTTTGGTAGCAGCGCTGAAAGGCTTCAACTGGTAAGGCTTTTAACATGTCCGTCACGTTCTTTTGAATGTCGTTTTAGGGCATTTTTTTAATATCAGGGGAGGAAAAAAGTCACAAGGACTCAGATCTTGTGAATAGGGAGGCTGTGGAACAACTTGAATGCCTTTTGAGAAAAAATTTCGTAATGGAAGTGATCGGGGCTGTGGAACAACAAGAATACCTTTTGAGGAAAAAAAAATCCGTAATGGAAGTGATCGGGGCTGTGGAACAACAAAAATACCTTTTGAGAAAAAAAAAATCCGTAATGGAAGTGATCGGGGCTGTGGAACAACAAAAATACCTTTTGAGAAAAAAAAAATCCGTAATGGAAGTGATCGGGGCTGTGGAACAACAAGAATACCTTTTGAGAAAAAAAAAAATCCGTAATGAAAGTGATCAGGGCTGTGGAACAAGAAGAATACCTTTTGATAAAAAAAAATCAGTAATGGAAGTGATCGGGGCTGTGGAACAACAGGAATACCTTTTGAGAAAAAAAATTCCGTAATGGAAGTGATCGGGGCTGTGGAACAACAAGAATACCTTTTGAGAAAAAAAATTCCGTAATGGAAGTGGTCGTGTGACGTGGAGCGTTGTCACGATGCAGCATCCACTTGTCTGCGATGCCCGATCTCAATAGATTCACCCTCGTCTCGAGTCTTTTACGGATATCTTTGCAAAATAGTTGTTGGCAGTTTGTATTGGAGGAGCAAATTCTGCATGCACGATACCTTTCTGCAATATTTACTTTTGTGATAAACTTGCACTGAACAGAGTCCAGTACATTTTTGAAACGGTTCATTCGAATAATATGGACCCAAGCAACCACCGGAGGAGCCACAAAATGTGACCACGTAATGTGATACGAGAGAGAGAGTAGTAGTAGTTGATGTGTTTGGTCAGACGGCGGCGACCTCGAGGCGCGCCTTCCTGGCGGCGAGCAGCGCGTGCGGCGACGGCGGCCCGCAGCCGGGCTCCGGCGAGACGCCGCGCTCGAACGTGAGCAGCACGGCCGGCCACTGGCGGCGGTCGCGCGCGTCCGCCGCGGCCACGACGCGCCTGCGCGCCAGCTGCAGCTGCTGCTGCTGCGCGAGGCGGCGCGCGCGCCGGAAGCTGAGCAGGCCGCGCAGCTCGCCGCTGAGGCCGCCGCCCGCGCCAGCGGGCGACGCGGTGCGCTTCGGCGTCGGCGCCGGAGAGGCCGGCGGCGCCGCGGACACCCACCACAACTCGCGGCGGCCGCGCGGGTCCACGCGCGTCACCAAGCGCCCGCCTGCCCCCAGCTCTCGGCCGATCTGCGGGAAGAGAGAGGGCCACTCAAAGATACGGAATCCTATGAGCTGGCGCTAGACGATTCGGAAGCCCACTCATGATACGCTACTGGCCATTAAAATTGCTACACCAAGAAGAAATGCAGATGATAAATGGATATTCATTGGACAAATATATTATACTAGAACTGACATGTGATTACATTTTCACGCAATTTGGGTGTATAAATCCAGAGAAATCAGTACCCAGAACAACCACCGCTGGCCGTAATAACGGCCTGGATACGCCTGGGCATTGAGTCAAACAGAGCTTGGATGGCGTGTACAGGTACAGCTCCCCATGCAGCTTCAACACGCTACGTCAGTTCGTCAAGAGTAGTGACTGGCGTATTGTGACGAGCCAGTTGCTCGGCCACCATTCACCAGGCGTTTTCAATTGGTGAGAGATCTGGAGAATGTGCTGGCCAGGGCAGCAGTCGAACATTTTCTGTATCCAGGAAGGCCCGTACAGGACCTGCAACATGCGGTCATGCGTTATCCTGCTGAAATGTAGGGTTTCGCAGGGAGCGAATGGAGGGTAGAGCCACGGGTCGTAACACATATGAAATGTAACGTCCACTGTTCAAAGTGCAGTCAATGCGAACAAGAGGTGACCGAGGCGTGTAACCCCATACTATCACGCTGGGTGATACGCCAGTATGGCGATGACGAATACGCGCTTCCAATGTGCGTTCACCAAACACGGATGCGACCATCGTGATGCTGTAAACAGAACCTGGATTCATCCGAAAAATTGACGTTTTGCCATTCGCGCACGCAGGTTCGTCGTTGAGAACACCATCGCAGGTGCTCCTGTCTGTGATGCAGCGTCAAGGGTAACCTCAGCCATGATCTCCGAGCTCATAGTCCATGCTCCTGCAAACGTCGTGGAACTGTTCGTGCAGATGGTTGTTGTCTTGCAAACGTCCCCATCTGTTGACTCAGGGATCGAGACGTGGCTGCACGATCCGTTACAGCCATGCGGATAAGATGCCTGTCATCTCGACTGCTAGTGATACGAGGCCGTTCGGATCCAGCACGGCGTTCTGTATTACCCTCCTGAACCCATAGATTCCATATTCTGCTAACAGTCATTGGATCTCGACCAACGCGAGCAGCAATGTCGCGATACGATAAACCGCAATCGCGATAGACTACAATCCGCCCTTTATCAAAGTCGTAAAAGTGGTGGTACGCATTTCTCCTGCTTACACGAGGCATCACAACGTTTCACCAGGCAATGCCGGTCAACTGCTGTTTCTGTTTGAGAAATCGGTTGGAAACTTTCCTCATGTCGGCAGGTTGTAGGTGTCGCCACCGGCGCCAACTTTGTGTGAATGCTCTGAAAAGCTAATCATTTGCATATCAAAGCATCTTCTTCCTGTCGGTTAAATTTCGCGTCTGTAGCGCGTCATCTCCGTGGTGTAGCAATTTTAATGGCCAGTAGTGTACATCGAGGTGACAAAAGTCGTGGGACACCTCCAAATGGCGTGTCGAATCTCCTTTTCCGAGGCGTAGTGCAGCAGCTCGACATGGCATGGACCCAACAACTCGTTGGAAGTCCCCTGCACAAATATTGAGTGGTGCTGCCTCAACAGCCGTCCATAATTGCGAAAATCTTGCCCGTGCAGGGTTTTGTTCGGGAACTGACCTCCCGACTGTGTTCTGTAAATGTCCGACAGGATTCATGTTGGACATTCTCGGGGGTCAATTGTCCAGAACGTTCTTAAAACCAATTGCGAACAATTCTGGCCCGGCGACATGGTGCATTGCCATCCATAAAAATTCCATTGTTATTCGGGAATATGAAGTCCACGAATGGCTGCAGATGGTCTCCAAGTAGCCGAACACAAACAACCATCGGTTCAGTTGGACCAGAGGACTCAATCCGTTCCATGTAAACACAAACCACACCGTTATGGAGCCACAAGCTCGGACACATTTTCACATTGAATCCCCTGAGTACCAATGACAGCTCCGCCAATGCTCTGCCCTTCTATACCTTGTGCACACGATACTACCACCATCTGTATACGTACCCATTGTTATCCCATGACTTTTGTCATTGTATTACAAGGTATTACAACGGTCACCCAGAAAGTAAGTCACTACTTTTTTTCTCAGTTCACAACAATGTTGCAAGTGTGAAATACTAGATACGAATCCAAAACGTTGTCAGTGAACATGCCGTGTCAAATTCTGATAAAGTCCCAAGCTTTCTATGGCCGCCTTCATCCTCGTTGTCAGAGATTAAGCCTGACCGTCGTGAAATTGCCGAAGCACCAACATTTATGCCCAAAGAACGGCACACGATTGACTGAATTACATCATGATGGCATCACAGAAATAGCGCCTACTGAGGTGGCACCCTCTTTGTCCATATATTATGTTTACACTGATTTCAGTGTTGGCTTTTCTTTTCTTCATTGTTATTTCATCCCTGACGTCCGACAAGGAAGAGACTTGGGCTGTCAATGGTAGAATATTCCGTTCTTAAGCCAAGAGCTGGTTCAAATGGCTCTGAGCACTATGGGACTTAGCTTCTGAGGTCGTCAGTCCCCTAGAACTTAGAACTACTTAAACCTAACTAACCTAAGGACATCACACACATCCATGCCCGAGGTAGGATTCGAACCTGCGACCGTAGCGGTCGCGCGGTTCCAGACTGTAGCGCCTAGAACCGCTCGACCACCCCGGCCTGCAAGCCAAGAGCTTTTGACAAATATAACAAAGATAGAAATGTTATTAAAGGAGCAACGTTACACAAGGTTTTAAAAACAATAAGTACAATGAATTTTGTAGGTGTCTACATAAAAAATACTTAGACTGTTTTCTTTTTTACATTAAAAATCAAAGGACTAACAGCTAAAAAAAGGAAATATATGCATTTTAAAAACATATTCCAGCAGGGTGAAATTCTTCTAGGAAAAACAATTGTGCTTTCACTTAAAATCTGAAGGACTTGCAAATGGAGAGAAGGACTTCAAGAGGAGAAAATATGTGCCATAGGGTCGATAGTTGTGGACAGAAAAATGTAGGGGTCCTTTAAGCAGGGAAAGTATGGAGGTGAAGGTAGTTGTTAGGATGGAGATTGAGCAGACAATAGGTGGTAAAGACCGTGGGTGAGAGGACAATGGTGTGTGGATAGGATAGTGGTATCAAGAGGAAAGGGATGAGGATACTTAGAGAAGAAAAAGGAGGGAGGAGCCCCCAAGTGGAGTGGGATAGGTGTGAAGAAAAGGCATAGCAGCATACCAGGGCTGGCGATAAGAGGAGAGACATTGGTCTATTTTTGGTATCTAGTTTGCAGATAGCATAGAAAATGTGGAGGTGTCCGATGTGGGTGGAGAGGGTTGGGAATTTGGTAAGATATAGAGGATCCATATGGGGGAAGATAAATGGATGTGGAAAGCGAGACGAAATTGATGGCGTGTGAGAAATTGAAGGGACTTATAGAACGTTGGTGAGGTGAAGATCCATGCAACATTTGAATATCAGAGGATGGGCCAGATCAGAGGTGAATTTAGAGAGAGTGTTGGGATTTCTGGAGTGTAGGGTAGAGGGCGAGGAAAGCGGTGTCATCGGCATACCGAAGGATGTGGAGTGACGGAGGTGATTTGGGTACATCAGCATTATAAATGAGGTGAAGGTGAGGAGAGTGGATGAAGCCTTGGGGCACTTGTCCAATGTGATAGAAGGTACAGGAATTGGTATTGTTAACCGTGACAAAGGATGGCGATTAGACAGAAAGGATGCAATAAGATGGACAAAGTTAATTGGAAGTACATATGTCTGGAGTTTAAAAAGAAGACCAGAATGCCAGCCACAGTCGTACACTTCCTCGAGGTCGAGGCAGACAAAGACAGCAGATTTGCGGGAGCTGAGCTGTTAAGGTAGCAGATGGGTGAGGCGCAGCAGCTGGATATCAGAGGAAAAACTGGGATGGAAGCCACAGTTGTTAATGGGAAAGAGGTAGTATTGGTTCAGGTGTTGATGGATGCGCTGGGAGAGGATAGGTTTGAATATGCTGCTAAACGCTGAGGTGAGGCAGATGGGGCAGTAGGAGGACATGTCAGCAGTTTGAGGAAAAGTAGGATTTTAGAAGTTTTCTTGTTTAAGGATAGTGGGGGGGGTTACAAACGTGACTAGAAACGAGAGGGGGCATTCTTTGAGGTGTCGACAGGTAACACAGCAGTAAGTAGGAAAAGTGTTGCACTTTTTGTGTTTTTGTGGAGTACTTGTTTTATGCCATGTGCTGTGATTGGTGTATTTAATTTTGTTTGTGGTAAGTTTTCAATGAATTGGAAGCTGTGAGCCATTGCCAGCACAGCGAAGTTTGTGTGAGACGACACAACAACACCCAGTCATCTAGAGGCAGGGAAAATCCCTGACGGCGGGTCAGGGAATCGAACCCGGGACCCCGTGCGCGGGAAGCGAGAACGCTACCGCAAGACCACGAGCTTAGGAGAGACACCCGTCAAAATTACAACAGCACAACTCCAGCAATTCGTCCAACTATTCTGCATAAAGTGGTAACTACAACTCTGCTGAACACCCCAAGCATACCGGTAAGGAGCATGAATTGTCGAATGAGATTTTCACTCTGCAGCTGAGTGTGCGCTGATATGAAACTTGCTGGCAGAATAAAACAGTGTGGCGGACCAAGCCTCGAACTTGGGACCTTCGCCTTTTGCGGGCAAGAGCTCTACCATTTGAGCTACTCAAGCATGACTGACGACCCGGCCTCACAGTTTCAGTTTTGCCAGTACCTCGTCGAGAAGAACTTCTGTGAAGTTTGGAAGGTAGGAGACGAGGTACAGGCGCAAACTGCCAGTAAGTTTCAGAATGAATTGTTGATTTCGGGATAATGACAAGTTCAAACCTGTCTCCTGGGGCAAGAAGTTGGTGGCGAAAATTATTAAGCTAGTTTTATGAAATGTAGTACTGCTGATAATAACACTTCTGGCCATTAAAATTGCTACACTACGAAGACGTGCTACAGACGCGAAATTTAACGAACAGGAAGATGATGCTGTGATATGCAAATGATTAACTTTTCAGAGCATTCACATAAGGATGGCGCCGGCGGCGACACCTACAACGTGCTGACACGAGGAAAGTTTCCAACAGATTTCTCATACACAAACAGCAGTTGACCGGCGTTGCCTGGTGAAACGTTGTTGTGATGCCTCGTCTAAGGAGGAGAAATGCGTACCATCACGTTTCCGACGTTGATAAAGGTCGGATTATAGCCTATCGCGATTGCGGTTTATCGTATCGCGACATTGCTGCTCGTGTTGGTCGAGATCCAATGACTGTTAGCAGAATATGGAAACTATGGGTTCAGGAGCGTAATACGGAACGCCGTGCTAGATCCCAATGGGCTCGTATCACTAGCAGTCGAGATGACAGGCATCTTGTCCGCATGGCTGTAACGGATCGTGCAGCCACGTCTCTATCCCTGAGTCAACAGATGGTGACGTTTGCAAGACAACAAACAACTGCACGAACAGTTCCACGACGTTTGCAGCAGCATGGACTATGAGCTCGGAGACCACGGCTGCGGCTACCCTTGACGCTGCATCACAGACAGGAGCACCTGCGATGGTGTTCTCAACGACGAACCTGTGTGCCCGAATGGCAAAACGTCATTTTTCGGATGAATCCAGGTTCTATTTACAGCATCACGATGGTCGCATCCGTGTTTGCCGACATCGCGGTGAACGCACATTGGAAGCGTGTATTCGTCATCGCCATACTAGCGTATCACCTGGCGTGATGGTATGGGGTGCCATTGGTTACACGTCTCGGTCACGTCTTGTTCGCATTGACGGTACTTTGGACAGTGGACGTTACATTTCATATGTGTTATGACCCGTGGCTCTACCCTTCATTCGATCCCTGCGAAACCCAACATTTTAGTAGGATAATGCACGACCGCATGTTGCAGGCCCTGTACGGGCCTTTCTGGATACAGAAAATGTTCGACTGCTGCCCTGGCCAGCACATTCTCCAGATCTCTCACCAATTGAAAACGTCTGGTCAGTGGTGGCCGAGCAACTGGCTCGTCACAATATGCTAGTCAGTACTGTTGACGAACTGTGGTATCGTACTGAAGCTGCATGGGCAGCTGTACCTGTACACGCCATCCAAGCTCTGTTTGACTCAATGCCCAGGCGTATCAAGGCCGTTATTACGGCCAGAGGTGGTTGTTCTGGGTACTGATTTCTCAGGATCTACGCATCCAAATTGCGTGAAAATGTAATCACATGTCAGTTCTAGTATAATATATTTGTCCAATGACTACCCGTTTATCATCTGCATTTCTTCTTGGTGTAGCAATTTTAATGGCCAGTAGTATAGTTGTAGTTCGCCGGTTAACGTTTCCCTAGTTACCCTTCGGAGCACCGTGTCGCGTAATTTATCACTAAGAGCCTGGACCGTGAGTGATTCTTTCCCGGATGCCACTGCGGCGCCAAGGACGAGACAGGAGGAGCGCTCCAGGCTGCGGCCGCTGTGGACTGAGGTCGTCGGCCGGTGGCGAGGGAGCGGCGACCGCTGTCTGTCGGCTCCGGATGTCATCCTCTCGCTCAGCTTTCATCGAGACACAGAACGTGTCGTTATACTCCACACGCACGCGTCAAGGTCAAACACGAGTAGGCTGCGTAACGGGACATACGCAAGCCGTTGTAATGGCCTCAACTACACTGAAGCGCCAAAGAAACTGGTATAGGCACGCGTATTCAAATACAGAGATATATAAACAGGCAGAATACGACGCTGCGGTATGAAACGACTATATAAAACGACAAGTGTCTGGCGCAGTTGTTAGATCGGTTATTGCTGCTACAATGGCAGCCTATCAAGATTTAAGTGAGTCTGAACGTGGTGTTACAGTCAGCGCACGAGCGATGGGACACAGCATCTCCGATGTAGCGATGAAGTGGGGATTTTCCCGTAAGAACTTTTAATAAGCGTACCGTGAATATCAGGAATCCGGTAAAACATCAAATCTCCAACATCGCTTCAGCTGAAAAATGATCCTGCAAGAACAGGACCAACGACGACCGAAGAGAACCGTTGAACGTGATAGAAGTGCAAGACTTCCGCAAATTGCTGCAGATTTCAATGTGGGGCCATCAGTAAGGGTCAGCACGCGAACCATTCAACGAAACATCATCGATATGGGCTTTCGGAACCGAGAACCCCACTCGTGTACTCTTGATGACTGCGCGACACAAAGCTTTACGCCTCGCCTGGGCCTGTCAACACCGACTGGAAACATGTTGCCTAGTCGGACGAGTCTCGTTTCAGATTGTATCGAGCGGGTGGACATGTATGGGTATAGAGACATCGTCAATATAAACTAAAGACTACGCCTTGTCGATTTAGTCACGTCCCTCTCTCCATTGTCATCCTGTTCAATTCTTCATACGGTTTTATCCCCATATCTTCTTTGATGTTATTAAAATACGTTGCTCTTTGCCTGCCTCTTGGTTTTTTTCCCTAAAACGTTTCCTTCAAATACATTCTTTAGGAACTGGTTGTGTCTCGTTATGTGCCCTATCATTTTTCATTTTCTTTTATGGAGACAACCTTATGAATCCATGGACCCTGCATGTCAGCAGAGGACTGTTCAAGCAGGTGGAGGCTCTGTAATGGTGTGGGGCGTGTGCAGTTGGAGTGATATGGGACCCCTGATACGTCTAGATACGACTCTGATTGGTGACACGTACGTAAGCATCCTGCCTGATCACCTGCATCCATTCATAACGGACTTGAGCAATTCCAGCAGGACAATGCGACACCCCACACGTCCAGAATTGCTACAGAATGATTCCAGGAACACTCTTCTGAGTTTAAACACTTCCGCTGGCCACCAAACGCCGGAGACATGAACATTATTGAGCATATCTGGGACACCTTGCAACGTGCTGTTCAGAAGAGATTTCCATCCCCTTGTACTCTTACGGATTTATGGACAGCCCTGCAGTATTCATAGTGTCAATTCCCAGCGGCACTATATCAGACATTAGTGGAGTCCATGCCACGTCGTGTTGCGGCACTTCCGCGTGCTCGCGTGGGCCCTACACGATATTAGGCAGGTGTACCAAAACTCATTGAGCCACACAAAATACAGTAAAATTGTGTGTAAAACTGGAGCTCGAAGCCAGACATTTGCCTATAGCGGGCAGGATTCTACCTAAGCACCCCTCAGGCACGTCTGCGGGGACTTCGTCTAAAAGCGCAATCAGCGACGGACAAACGTCCACCGTCGAATCTCGGTCTGTCGCAAGTCTGTGGGAAAGTTTCGGTGTTGAGGTTGCGTTCGCACTGCAACAAATGTCTTTGTACACACCTATTTCCGATGTCAAGAAAATGGTTCAAATGGCTCTGAGCACTATGGAACTTAACTTCTGAGGTCATCAGTCCCCTAGAACTTAGAACTACTTAAGCCTAACTAACCTAAGGACATCACACACACCCATGCCCGAGGCAGGATTCGAACCTGCGACGGCAGCGGTCGCGCGGTTCCTGACTGTAGCGCCTAGAACCGCTCAGCCACTCCGGCCGGCCTTTCCGAGGTCAGTTGCGGAGTATTCTACGCACTCAATTCTTCCCTGTCGTTGCACATTTCACGTTTACAGTCTTTTTCCCTCACTTTCTCTGTTTGCTTTCTTATTTAACTGCCTAACTTGGCTGCCTGTATTGTGCCGCACATCCTGCTAGTGTTGATACCGTACGGTTTCCGACATAAGCCTGTGACGAGGACAGCGAAGATCGATCGCCGAGCAGCGGTAAAGCTGCGCTACTTGCCGTTGGTTACCTGCAGTGCCTACCTAGGTGGACAGGCTGTCAGGCAGGCGAGCTTACACAAGGCGCCTGGGGCTTCCTCCGCCTCTCTATCCTGTTAGTGCAAACACGTAACTGAGTGCATGTTGCTGAAATAAGGTCGTTTCACACTTGTAACGGACCGTCGAAACATTCCACAATGCATTTGAAAAGGCGGCATTCCACACACCGTCAACGAAACGGAGCGCGATACGGAGAATGTTTTGATGTTAACGATGCTGGGGGCAACTGTGTCGTCGCCTGCAAACATCGGAAGATAACCTATTTTCGCCGCGCTCACTCCTGTTGTAACACTGCATTTCGTGGCTTTTTTTTTTCTCAGTCTTTGTTTTATTAATTTGCCTTGTTTTCAAGACACAATGCAAATGCTCTATCACGACTTGGATCTTTTTTCCATTGAGCTTTCTCCCACAAAAGAGGCCGGCTATCTGTAAGCTGACGGTTATTTAGGTTTTACAATATGCTGAACGGAGAACGAGCCTACACTATGTAGGAATAAGACCATACATCGATGAAACAATTTTCATTAAATAACCTTTCCTTTAAAAAAGACACCTCTTTTGCAGGGGAGAAATACAGTTGTCTTTGACGTAAGCAAAACAGGCTCTTTGTATTGCTTATTGTTTGATGCGTTTGTATGTATACGGGGTGTAACAAAATGTACGGCACAAATTGCAGGACACATACGTCACACGTAGATGAAGAGATTATGTTATACGAACATGGGTGTAGAAACGCTTTGTTTCCGTGTTACAACTCACTTTCTACAACTCAAATCATGGGAAGCACACACGAACAGAACGCACCAGCCTACTGCATGAAGCTCTTTCTCACAGATGTTCAATATGCCATCTGTGGGCACTGATACATTCATTAGCCCGCCGTCGTAGCGAATCTTGGTTGCGCTGATGTATTCCTGGAGTACTGCGTATGATTTCGCAGCCTTCCATAATACGGGAACAAAGACTCTTGTACTGGGGTCCTATACACAAGAGCTTTCAAATTCCCCTACAAATAAAAGTCCAGAGGATTTAGGTCCGGGGAGCGAGACGCCAGACAATTGGTTCTATCTCTACCCACCCGGCATCGGATCTGTTATTTAGAAGCCGACGGACATTAACACAATATTGAGAAGGTGCTCCATCGTGCATGAAGTACATCTTTCGTCTCACAGCTAAAGGCACATCTGCTTAGACATCAGGTAGAACATTCTTTACGAAATAATGCTATGTTTGTCCGTTGAGCCTGGGTGAAAGAAAGTGCGACCCTCCTAAAGTCACCTACAATGCCGCCCAAACATTGACAGAAAATCTTTGTTGATGACTGGCGTCACCAAGAGCGCATGTTCCCCGTGACTCTAACGTTCTGGTCTTGCGTGTTTGCCATGGTTTATGAGTTGGAGAAAATGAGTTGTAACATGAAAACAAAGTGTTTCCAGACACATGTTGATATAATATTATTTCTTCATCTACGTGTGATAAACGTGTCCTGCAATTTGTGCCGTACATATTTTTTACACCCTGTACGGTTCTTTAATAGATAAATGTCAGAGTTTTTGAAATGTTTGAAGGACACTTTTCCTCTTATTCCATTTTTCAGCAGTTTACGATACAAAATTTACGAAGAAAAGCAGTTGCGAAGTTAACTTTTCGCATTAACAAGGTTTATCGTTGCCAATTCCTTAATTCTAACTCTATATTTCGACTTTGTATCACGGATTGTGTCTCGTAAAGACACTTCCGCCGTTCGATACTGGACTAAGCGAAATTACATTTTCCATTACGTCTAGCGTGAATAAACCATCATTCGACGGCCACTTTGTCTGCCGTTCCGTTCCGAGCGTTCAGGATAATGCAGCAGGTAAACATACAACAGAACAATGTCGACATTAACGTTTATTTGGGTAAAACGCTACTTCGGCTTTCGGGCTTACGAACTGGCGGACAGGCTAGCAGAGGAAGCGATTAGTAAATGCAGTCACGAGTATGATAAGGTCCAGATCTTAGACTTTATTGAGAAACTGTAGACAAAGTTACCTGCTATCGTGTATTGTGACAACAATGGAGTACGAAGGAGGTGGTATTACGGTATGTGTGTTTTTTTTTTTTTTTTTTTTTTTTTTTTTTTTTTTTTTTTTTTTTTTTTTTTTTGTCGTGAGGTAGTGGCCCTCTTATTGCGCCTAATAAAACTTTATATCCAGAAGGATAAGAACACATTTTACAACATTATGTACTGCGTATTAATGTCCACAAAATAGCTGTCCGGATACTTTTGACCAGATAATATATGTCGATTGACGCTTTCTGCTGTCTTCTCAATGCAATTGTGCATGAAATTTAAAAGTATGCCACTAATTACCGACGGGCAGTATAAAATGAAATAAGGCGTGCAATTGCCTTCTGGTTTTACGCAAATGTAGACTGTTACGTTAGTTGTTGAATCACATTTCATTAACTGCTATGTATTAGATTGTTCCTGATGTCTGCATGTCATATGTGAAGCATTAAAGGAACTTTTGTTTATCAAAGCACACATAAGGAAAATAAGATCGATAAAGTACGATTAATAGAGTGTAAAATACACATATTACCTATCACATAGACTACTGGATAAAATTTTATGTATAGATTGTTGGAGGGGAGATAGTTTAATCGAGGGAATCAACGGTTTTCATTTATTGGATTACTGCATCAAAGGCTCATATAATAACAGTGATACATCAGCGATGTAATTACAGCTACCTTCAACGTAAGCCACGAAGAATTATCATGTCTTTCGAAAATACTCAATTCTGCCTTATTCAGCACAACAGATATATAATTTTTGTTTACTTTCATTGATGTTTATTGTGCTGTTCCTTTTTAATGAAAATAAATGCAAGAATTTGTACCTCTGCACTCTGTTTCCTCGTGACAGAAACCAGTAACGAGTTTATCGTAATGCGGGAGCTTCGAGTGCTTCAGCAGTTTTTAACCAAAAATAGCTGCCATTTTGCACTGTGGATCTCTTGGATCCCACAAACACGTGTGATACCTATATCCTTCTGTTTGCAACATTACGTTCTCTTTTGAGAACTCCATCGCTCATGCCGTTGGCGTTCAATAACAAAAGTAATCAACGAAACTGTAAAAACCGTCAAACTTGCGCTTAAGTTTGTCTTTATTAAACCGTCAAACTTGCACTTAAGTTTGTCTTTATGAACTGATGACTAGTTTCGGGCCTTTTCAGTCCACTTTCAAATCATCCACATGTGTCATACATCAATATCCATTACGTGTGAATGCTGGCCACATAGCATGTGTGTGTGGCTGATTGAAACATATTTACAAAACGATCGTGATGTGGTGCATACAGTACATTTCGACTGCTATAAACCCCATTTTACTTTTCATAAATAAATCGAATGGCACATTAAAAGGAATATGATTCGTCTGAAATATCAACTTTTCTGTCTTATGTCATCAGTCTTCAAACTGGTTTGATGTGATCCTCTATGACCTCACCCGTGTGCAAATATCTTTATCTCAGAGTAGCTTCTGCACCCAATGTCCTCAAATCTTTGTTGGATACATTGCGATCTCTGTCTTGCCCTACTGTTTTTAGGCTTCCGTGCCTCAGTCGGTAAAAAGGCAGCTCTTACAGGATCACTTCGTTGTCCAGCCGCCCGTCTGTCTGTCTGTCCTACTGTTGAGATGCCTTTATCTGAGGAACGGGCAGACGTGTCAAGTTGAAATTTATGTAATACACTAAGTTCAATGTTCTCCTGGCGGTGTAAAACAGTTACACTTCTAAGTCAATTTAATCAAAAGACACGGTCGTTTATGTCACATATTTTGAGACTCGCAAACTCACTCATCAAAACCTATAGCTTACTTCCCGTTGAGCTAAAAATCATGAACTTTGGCGAGAATCAAGGCTTCACAGTACAAGTTTGTTGTTCGACTTCAAACTTAAAATTAAAACATTCTCGAAAGGCATGGACTTCCCGTGACCGACACCTCGTCTATATCAATGTCGATAACAGACAAAAATCATCGAGATTCTCGGTTCCCCGAGTGGATGAATTGTCTATATGCATAATTAAGTTTGTATGGAACCCTCAGAGCGTTCTAGTTAGTCCCAGATGACTGAGTGGATATCCTATCATCTCGTCCCTTCTGTCTTTCCTCACCGAGTATGCAGAGAAACTCCTCTCCTTATCGGCATCCTCAGGTAGCACCACATCTCAAACGCTTCGAGCCTCTTACGATTTTCCTACAGTCTGTACTTCACTTCCATACTCTGCTGTGCTCTGGGTGTCTATTCTCACAAATATCTTCCTCAAATTTAAGTCTGCACATTATAGAAGTTTACATATTTGAACGATTAATGGCAGTAAAGGTAACAATAGAAAAATTCGGAGTAGGAATTAAAATCCATGGAGAAGAAATAAAAACTCTGAGGTTCGCCGATGACATTGTAATTCTGTCAGAGACAGCAAAGGACCTGGAAGAGCAGCTGATCGGAATGGACAGTGTATTGGAAGGAGGATATAAGATGAACATCAACAAAAGTAAAACGAGGATAATGGAATGTAGTCGAATTAAATCGGGTGATGCTGCGGGAATTAGATTAAGAAATGAGACGCTTAAAGAAGTAAATGAGTTTTGCTATTTGGGGAGCAAAATAACTGATGATGGTCGAAGTAGAGAGGATATAAAATGTAGACTGGCAATGGCAAGGAAAGCGTTTCTGAAGAAGAGAAATTTGTCAACATCGATTATAGATGTCAGGAAGTCGTTTCTCAAAGTATTTGTATGGAGTGTAGCCAAGTATGGAAGTGAAACGTGGACGATAAATAGTTTAGACAAGAAGAGAATAGAAGCTTTCGAAATGTGGTGCAGCAGAAGAATGCTGAAGATTAGATGGGTAGATCACATAACTAATGAGGAGGTATTGAATAGAAACCGAGCGAGGTGGCGCAGTGGCTAGCACACTGGACTCGCATTCGGGAGGACGACGGTTCAATCCCGCGTCCGGCCATCCTGATTTAGGTTTTCCGTGATTTCCCTAAATCACTCCAGGCAAATGTCGGGATGGTTCGTTTGAAAGGGCACGGCCGACTTCCTTCTCCGTCCGTACCTAATCCGATGAGACCGATGACCTCGCTGTTTGGTCTCTTCCTCCAAACCAACCAACCTACCAACCTATTGAATAGAATTGGGGAGAAGAGAAATTTGTGGCACAACTTGACTAGAAGAATGGATGGGTTGGTAGGACATATTCTGAGGCACCAAGGGATCGCCAATTTAGTATTGGAGGGCAGCGTGGAGGGTAAAAATCGTAGAGGGAGACCAAGAGATGAATACACTAAACAGATTCAGAAGGATGTAGGTTGCAGTAGGTACTGGGAGATGAAGAAGCTTGCACAGGATAGAGTAGCATGGAAAGCTGCATCAAACCAGTCTCTGGACTGAAGACCACAACAACAACAACAACAACAACGATTAATGCATTCTTTGCCTGTGATAGTCTCATATCTATATCCACATCTTGCGTTATTTTGCTTTCAAGGTAACACAATTCCTTCATTTCGTCTACTTCGTGGTCTCCAATTTTGATGCCAAATATGTCAATAAACTCATTTGTACTACTTATCACTGAAATCCTTTAACCCCCCCCCCCCCCCAATTTTAATCCCACTCCTGAGCCTTTCTTTTACTTTCGTCATTGCTTCTTCGACGTAGTTGAACATTAGGGGGGAGAGACTGCATTCTACTTCGCGCCCTTCGTAGTCCAAGCACTTCTCGCATGATCTTTCATTCTCATACCCACCTAGCTGCCTCTATCTTTGAAATGTAGCAGTCTGGAGACACTGCTTTGTAATATATATATTATATACCTTCTTAGTCGAAAAGAAAGTAACTGTACGAGAGATATTTTTGGAATATGAATCAATGCTTGTAATACTGAGATCCGATTGTATTCCATTTTGCTGTAATGATACACTATTTAATAAGCTACAGTAATTACGTCTCTTACATTATGGGTCGTTATAACGTAATTTTGCCTCACATATACTGTGTATGTAAAGGCTAAATAGTGTTAACGGAAAGCAATATAAAATAAAGGAAGGGATATCGTCCCACAACATCTGCACAGCAGAAATGTGTGGGAATAAATTACGAAGCGCAAAGATTACCTCATTAAGGCAGATCTAATCCGCGGTTTTACATGATGGGTTTGAGTAGGAGAAAAGCTGATGACAATAACCACTTAATCTGTAAAAAGTTCAGTAACTGAGAATGTTAGTAAGTACTGAAGAACTGCGGATCTCATAATTGAATGAGATAAATGTCTGGCGCTGGGTCTTGTGACGCATTTGATCATAACCGTTAGTAACTTGGCAACGTTGTCGCAATACTAGTTTAAAACACAGCTAAATTGCAGCCAAATATATGAAGGAGAAACGTAAAATATTTCTAGCAATTCTAAGGTGAAATGACAACGTAATGACAGTATCACCAGTGATAGCAAAGGAAACAGAGAGCGAACCACGTTCTGAGAAATGAAGAAGCCACGTGAAAGCTGGCATTACGTCTATTTGTGGCCCAGAAATGCTCTACGGCTTACTGGAAACAAGTACATTCGCATCAAGCAGGACTCATTGCTGACTCTGTTATCTCTTCCCCTCCCATCTCTCCCTCCACTCTGCCTTCGCATCGCGGCCGACGAGATAGTCGGCCTCGCTTTCGACCCACCTACGTCACTGGAATTTACAGTGGCTCCTGACGTCATCTGGCCAGTCACATGAGCGACTGAAACGTAGCGGCAGCCGTAATGGCCGTGCCGTGTTGTCTCCGTATGTTGCCAAGGTTTCATCGACTGAGGATAAAGAGTGCTTTTGCGTGATAGTGTGCACTGCGGGTGCGCGTGGAATACAGGGAAACGTAAAAAGGCCGAGAACAGCGTCGGGTCTCTGCTAGTAATAACAGCAACGTACAAATCGATCTTAAGCTCTGCGAAACACGGCGCGGTTATACTAGGCATCTAACAGGCGAGATACAAACTGTTCCTAAATGGTCATACTTCCAAACTGAGGCATTACTCAACGCCAGACGTGAATCTTGCGCAGTAAAAATGGTCACGCGGTTATGCACCGGAAGTCCAGCTGGTCACATACAATGAGAGAGGTGTGCTAGAGGACACGCAAGTTACTAAATATCAATACCGAGCAAAGTGGTGCAATGGAAGGTATTGATTTAAAAAACGCATCCGGTTATACCAATTTAGGTTTTTCACGAGTTTACAGAATCATAATCAGACGAATGTCCTTACCACGACCTTCACCCATTACCTCTCCCAACTTTGCTCAGATAAATTGGTGACCCAGCGCTAATGATACACAGCGTCGGACAAAAATATGAAAAAAAACACAACTTATTATCATGAAACTTCCTGGCAGATTAAAACTGTGTGCCAGACCGAGACTCGAACTCGGGACCTTTGCCTTTCGCGGGCAAGTGCTCTACCAACTGAGCTACCCAAGCACGACTCACGACCCGTACTCATAGCTTAAATCCGCCAGTATCTCGTGTCCTACCTTCCAAACTTCACATAAGCTCTCCTGCACACCTTGCAGAACTAGCACTCCTGGAAGAAAGGATATTGCGGAGACATGGCTTAGCCACAGCCTGGGGGATGTTTCCAGAATGAGATTTTCACTCTGCAGCGGAGTGTGCGCTGATATAAAAGCTGTGAGGACGGGTGGTGAGTCGTGCTTGGGTAGCTCAGTTGGTAGAGCACTTGCTCGCGAAAGGCAAAGGTCCCGAGTTCGAGTCTCGGTCCGGCACAGAGTTTTGATCTGCCAGGAAGTTTCTTAGTTCAATACAATCGCCGGTGTCTTGCTGCAGCTCAGATGCATCTGCTGAAGTAATATTACTAAAATACTCGTATAAATCATAATATTAATCCCCATAATTTCGGAAATATTACAGACCCACAAACTCTAAAACTAGTTTTAGAATCATCAACAAAATTCCTTTAAGACGAAATATTTAACATACAAATATGCAATAATTTTAAATTTATTAAAAATTTCAGTTATTTATTTTTCCGAAGATGGCAAACAGGTTTGTACAAATAATGGTGTACTCAAGTATGGTTGCTACCACATTGATATACATTCAAATAAATTTAATATCCTACAGTTAAACTCTTTAACTTAATACTAACATAAATTAAAAGAGTGATAGTCTTCAGGCAACTTATTTCTATTTAAAAAAAATTGCATGTTTATACTTCATTTTGTGACCTCACATCCCTGAAACTGGTGGGAAGGGGGATGTTTTTAGGTAGATTTTAGACAGACAGTTATCATCACTGCGGAGTGAATTTGTGTTGAGGTGGTTTCTCCAAATTCTTTGATTTCTGAGACTGACATCGAAATATAGGTTGGCAGCAGTGTTTACACATGAAAATGTCAATTTCTACTGTGGTCTTCTTTTGTCAGTTGCTTACGAAATAAATATTGGCTATGAAGACATTTTTTATTTGTCAATATTTGTGACACGTACTTAGAAAAACCTAATGGTACACGTGATCTTTGGCACGAGAAACCTGGAATTGACTGCAGCTATTAAAAATCATCATATGACATTGACGAAATCCACAAGCTGGATTTGTGGAATGATTGAGCAGGGACTCAGACTTTATTTTTATCGAACCTAAGGTAGGCAACGTCAGATGATGGAGATCTTCGCGCAAGAAGGAGCAGTTTTTACGTCAGACTTCACTGTTTTCCGTTCCACGTTTACATAGCACACATTTCACTGCACAAATACGATTTCACAGCATTTAGCGCTCCATCATTCATTACGACTGAAACAGGTATCAGCACACCTACAACAGAGGGGAACAGAAGTCTGTTACTTCACACAAGCTTTCCTGCACACCTTGCAGAACTAGCGCTCCTGGAAGAAAGGATATTGCGGAGACTTGGCTTAGCCACAGCCTGGGGGATGTTTCCAGAATGAGATTTTCATTCTGCAGCGGAGTGTGCGCTGTTATGAAATCTGTGAGGACGGGTGGTGAGTCGTGCTTGGCTAACTCAGTTGGTAGAGCACTTGCCCGCGAAAGGCAAAGGTCCCGAGTTCGAGTCTCGGTCCGGCAGGAAGTTTCATATCCGCGCACACTACACTGTAGAGTGAAAATCTCATTCTGGAACACATTATCATGTCTAATACGGTGTAGGAAACCTGTTGGCATTCAAAACAGCTTCCAGTCATCTCGTAACGGATACATTCAGGGCATGTACGGTGTTCAAGGGAATCTTATACCATTCTTCCTACGAAATAGTAGTGAATTCAGATAACGACAATGGAGGTCGATAGCAGTCACGCACCCGTCTTTCCAAAGTAGACCACAAAGGCTTAATAATACTGAGACCTAGTGAGTGGTGGCGAGGAGAGATGCGACGATACGTCTTCGTGGTCACAAAAGCAGTCCTGGACGATGCGAGCTGTGTGAACAGACAGGGGCCCTGTCGTCTTAGAGAACACCATGACAAGTGAGGAAGAAACACTGTACCACGGGATGGACCTGATCAGCCAAAATGTTCACTTAATCTTTTGCGGTAACGTGACCTTGCAAAGTAGCCATGGGGCCCATGGGTTACTTCGATGTGGCTGCCCATACCATCATCGAATCGCTGCCATATTTCACTCTTGGGACGTAGACTCGACCACATGTTGGAAAGAGTGCGAAACAAGACTCGCTCTGCCAAATGACGTTCTTCCATTGCTCCATAGTTGAGGTTTTATGGCTTTGGCACCGCGCTTTCATGTTACGGGCGTTTGCATCAGTGAGGAGTGGTTTTCAAATTCCAGCTCGCCCAGCAATTCGAAGCTTGTAGAGCTCCTTTAGTGTTGTTTTGGTACTAATGAGGCTCGCGAGTGCGATGTCCAATTCTGCAGTGACTTTTTCAGCTGTCATCCTCTTGTAATATCTCTTTATATTCGATGAATTATTCAGATACAATTCTACCCTTGAATGACGTTTACTAATTTTCTATCTTCATACTCGCAGAATCCATGCGAAAAGTAGCTCATACAATAGCTATGCCATGAGCGCATAAGTATTCTTTGTAGTACTCTCTCTGGTGGTTGCTAGAAAAAAAGAAAGGGAGCTTCCGAGATTGTCTTCGTGCCGATTAGCCTGAGCTCGGTTTGGAAGAACTGTAATCTAATTATTGAGATTTATCACAGAAGATAACTGATACGAACTATACGATTAAAAGGAAATATATATAGATTGCTCCTTTAAATAAAAGGTGTGTATTTGAAATTTGAGAATTAATTATATTTATCGATATATTGCGTAGTTGTTGATCAGAAGGGAACTTCCGAAAGACGGGATACGAACCTGCATTTAATAATTTAAGAGCTCCATTACTTCTTCGGAAGGTTAAACTTCATCAAAGCCAAATATCCGCTTGATATGAGGTTTCCCGACTGATTATACAACGCTCCCAAAATTACGAGGCATTTTATTTGTACAGATTAGCAGACTGCCGCAAAGCACGAGCCTGCAGAGAAGAAGAATCATCGCCTGATTTCATTCTAACAAGTAAAATTTCTGAATCATTTTTAGTGACTGAGCTATGACTGTGTTTCCTATCATGAATGATTGATTGCTCGAACGAATTGAGAGCTACAGAATTACGTAGAATAGAAAAGATAGGAGGAAAAAAATTACACTCTCATTTTTCGTCACAATGGTCTTCAGTAACCGTCCATCACGATCACTCAACACACCCTTCCGTCCGTGTTGTGACTTAGTGACAGATTTTTTTCCCCACATTTCCCTGCACACGGTATAAATCTTCGACGCGGTACCTCTTGAAACACCAAACACTTTAGCTCCCTTGGTTACGGAAGCCCTCACTATACGGCCACCAACAATATTGGCCTGCGTTCGGATTCACTAAGCTCAAACAGAACGCTCTCACGATTGCACAGAACACTGTTCTGAACACGACTGGCACTTGCAACGTGTAGAGGACGCTGCACAGGTACCGTTCATATTCAAATATAGGTATGACTAGAATTTGCATCTATGTTCAACCATGCATTTTTTGCAGTGTTTCCATAGTTTTCTCGAGCTCCTGCAGGTGCCTGCGTGGCGTTAAGATTTAGACCTCCAGTTTCCGAAATAACTGTTGGAACTTTGATTACTCGAATATGCAACCATCGCTTAAGAAAGACCAATACAACAACCCATACCTTCAATTTACCTGCTTCTATAAAAGTCCAGGATGAGCACGATTGGGGATTTGCGCTAACTTGTTCCTGATCAGCAGTTGAGGACGGCATAACGCGACGTGTTGATCCATTGTTAAAGACCTCCCGTCGACGAACCGGCCATTGGAGATGGAATGCAGGTTCGGATAGGTCCAGGATAGAGAATGAAGCCGCCCGTGACTTTTCAGAGGAACTTTTCCGGCACTGGCTCTACGGGATGAATGAATCCGGATGACTGAAGTAGGATTCCGCTCGGCGGAAGGTAATCTAATCAAAATATCTAGTTCCATTTTGCTAACGATGTTATTACACTCAGTTTTGTTTATAACTGTGGGACATCAAAAACACAAATTCTTACATTAGAAAAAAAAAAACAATTCAAATACAAAAATGCGAATTATGCTATGAATTGCAGTTATCACTGGTACCAAGTATTTAAACAATTAAAGCATCTAATAAAAATTTCCGTAATGGAGCTTTTGAGATGCGTTTCTATTTTGTAAGAAAATAACGGCGCGGCAACATTGAAAACTGATGCAATTTATCACCTATTTTTAAAAATTTTATATACTAAACTGTCTAAAAATTCCGGAATGAATTTTCAGTCTGCAACGGATTGTGCGCTGATTTGAAACTGCCTGGCAGATTAAAACCGTTATATCAGCGCATAGCTCTAACGAGGGACCGTTTGCCTTTTGCGGCCAAGTGCTCTACCGTCTGAGCTATCCAAGCGTGACCCGCCGTCACAGCTCTACTTCCAACATAACCTCGACTCCTAGCTTCCAAGCTCTAGAGAAGTTCTCCTGCGTGACTTGCGGGGATAGCACTCTCTGGAATAAAGGATATTGCGGATACAGGTTAAACATAGCATAGGAGATAGTTTCCAGAATGAATTCTCGCACTGTAACGGAGTGTATGCCGATTTGAAAATTTCTGGCAGACTAAAAGTGTATGAGAGACGGGGCCTGGAACCTAGGACCTTTTACCTATCGCGGGCAAGCGTTTCGCCGACTGAGCTATCCAAGCGCGATCCGCAACCTGGCATCACAGTACACTCCGCCACAGAGCGAAAATTCATTCTGAAAACAGTCACGTAGGCTATGGCTAACCCGTGGCTCCGTAATACCCTTTCTTCCAGAAGCGTAGACCCGCAAGGTATACAGGCGATTTTGTGAATTTTGGAAGGTAGGAGATGAGGTACTGCTGGAAGTAAAGCTATAAGGGCGGATCGTATGCAGTGCTTGAATAGCTGGGTCAGTAGAGCACCTGCTTGCAAAAGGGAAAGGGTCCCAGGTTCGAACTCTGGTGCGGCACTCAGTTTTAATGTGTCAGGTACTTTCATGTTTAAAAATGTTTCGCACCAACCTTATGACTTGCACAGTTTGTGGAATTTTCTTTCATTGCAAACTCCTTTCTCATTTTGAATACAGAAAATTGCTAATGGTTCAAATGGCTCTGAGCACTATGGGACTCAACTGCTGTGGTGATAAGTCCCCTAGAACTTAGAACTACTTAAACCTAACTAACCTAAGGACATCACACACATCCATGCCCGAGGCAGGATTCGAACCTGCGACCGTAGCGGTCGTGCGATTCCAGACTGTAGCGCCTTTAACCGCTCGGCCACTCCGGCCGGCAATTGCTAATGTGTGATGCATTCTCATTGCAGTTGAGCAGAGTGCATTTTGTCTCCAAACGTGAACTGGGTAGCTCGGCCTGTGTTCAGTGGCCATTCCGTCAACGTGACTCAAACGCCGTTCCAGTCAAAGACCGCGTGTAGTTCGTGAGCGCGGGTTATCGCTCTCCCAATTGGCGTGAACGGTAGCGACTTCATTACAACACTCGACCGCTGGGCCATGGTGGGACAAAAAACATTGAAGATCTGCCTCGTATTGGCTGCACGAGATCGAGACAGCACCTCATAACATGTAAGTATCCCGAAAAGCATTTAACAGAATCGCGCGCTGCCTATTTGGAGGCGACTGCAAGGGCCGTGTCTACACAGACAATACGCAACTGAGTTCGCACGATTACTTTGCCCTCTACTCGTCCATAGGGAACAAAATAGTACAACCCTCCTAGCATCGTGACGCGCGAAGAAGGTGGACAAGGAAACACCAGGCATAGAACCCGGATCAGTGACACTGAGTTGTCTTCGCCGACGAATACAGGACGTGTCTGTTGCCTGAAGATCGTCGTATAATACTGTGGAGGTGGCCAGATGCCAGTGCCCGTCCCATGCTTTCAGTCCCACAGGTTCAGCAGGGAGATGGATCCCTCATATTTTGGGCCGGCGTACTGCGTGGTGTCCGCCTCCGTAGCTCAGGTTGTGGCGAGACCCCGGCTGATTGGAGGTTTGGGCCTCCCTGATATTTGGGCATCCCTGATCTTCGGACCGAGGCTTCCGCTTTTAAGGTGTCTTCGCGTCCCCCAGTAACTTACAGCTTCCTTTTTGTCTGTCTCCGACCTACGAGCTCAACTCCTCCAGTAGATGTTGGTAGGATAAATATCAAATTAAGGCACAGCCGAAAATTTTTGATTGGTGTTACTTATTTAGGGGTTGATATTCTTTCCCAGTCGCATCTCTCTGTAATAATACTGTTATGTTGCTGGACGTTTCCAAAGCAAAATCATGTTCCCACCAATGTTCGACTTTTTCGCATTAGCCTTAGCGAAACAGACCGATGCAGTCATTGCCGTGAAATGGATATATTACATCATAGGTTGGTCGCCTGCGGACGCAGACATTGCAGTTGGCTCTACCGTTAATTGGCTTTTCTTGCCACGACGACAGAAGCGGTAGTCTCCGATGAGATACTCCTGCATCCCGATTCAGCCTTCTTTCCTAGTACGAAGAACAATACAGTTATGGGGCTTGTAGGGCATTATGTTCATTACGTGATGGAGAGCGGGTATGACCCAGACCATTGTGCCTTTTGCCAGTATGTGGTTAGAACTCATTGGGTGTGGCAAAGGAATATGCTGTTTCTGCTATTTAATCCTCAGGGAGTTGGATGATGTGCAGAATTCATTTCTGTTCGTATTTTTCATTCCTGCTATCTAGCTTCTGTTCAACTGGCGCGTTAGATCGTCAAAATCCGGAGATTGTTGGAGGGTCCTGCCCATAATGCTCCAAACGTTCTCAATTGGTGAGAGATCCAGTGAGCTTGCTGATCAAGGGATATTTTGGCAACCACGAAGACCATCAGCAGAAAGTCTCGCCATGTGCAGGCGGGCATTTATTGCTCAAATGCAAGGCCAGGATGGCTCGCCATGAAGGACAACAAAACGGGGCGTAGAATGTCGTCGCCGTCCCTCTGTGCTGTAAGGGGGCCGTAGATGACAACCAAAGAGGTCCTGCTATGAAATGAAACGACACCCCAGACCCTGGCTGTCGAGCTGTGTGGTAGACGACGATCTGCTTGGTAACCCACTGCTGTCCGGGACGTTTCGAGACACGTCTTCGCTAGTCATCCGGGCTCAGATCGAAGCAGGACTCGTCAATGAAGACAGTTCTACTCCAGTCAATGAGATTCCAGGCCGAAGACGTGTCTGGAGACGCCCCATATAGCGGCGGGATACCATCCTTAGTTTCACCCGCCATAGGGCCCGACAACCAGGAGTGGTGATCTAGGGTGCCATTTCATTTCAAAGCAGGACCTCTTTGGTTGTCATCCGCAGCACCCTTACGGCACAGCGCTACTGTTGTTGTCACGAAAACTTGCCATACAGGACCATGTGTTGGGTTCTATTGCTTAAGAAGTCTTTGAGCAATTCATGTATCTAAGTACATGCTTCGTTTGCTCGTACCTTCGTTAACAGTCTGCAGTGGAGCACCGTATCAAACGATTTCCCGAAATCTCGCAATATCGAATCTACTTGTTGCCGTTGATCCATTGTTATCAGGATATTGTGTGGGAAATGGGTAAGGTGAGTTTCGCACGAGCGATGCTTTCTAACTACATCTACATCTACATCTACTTGGATACTCTGCAAATCACATTTAAGTGCCTGGCACGGGGTTCATTGAACCACGTTCACAATTCTCTGTTATTCCAATCTCGCATAGCGCGCGGGAAGAACGAACATCTGATATGTCGACAGAAGTTTATCTGTCCAAAGGAAATTTATAATGTTCGACGTCAGAATATGCTCAACAACTCTGCAGCAAACCAACGTTAGCGATATTGGTCAGTAATTTTGCGGATCCTTTCTTTCTCCCTTCTTCTATAGGCCTGTCACCTGCGCTGTTTTCTAGTTGCTGAAGTACACTACTGGCCATTAAAATTGCTACACCAAGGAGAAATGCAGATGATAAACGGGTATTCATTGGACAAATATATTATACTAGAACTGACATGTGATTACATTTTCACGCAATTTGGGTGCATAGATCCTGAGAAATCGTACCCAGAACAACCACCTCTGGCCGTAATAACGGCCTTGATACGCCTAGGCATTGAGTCAAACAGAGCTTGGATGGCGTGTACGGGTACAGCTGCCCATGCAGCTTCAACACGATACCACAGTTCATCAAGAGTAGTGACTGGAGTATTGTGACGAGCCAATTGCTCGGCCACCATTGACCAGACGTTTTCAATTGGTAAGAGATCTGGAGAATGTGCTGGCTAGGGCAGCAGTCGAACATTGTCTGTATCCAGAAGGGCCCGTACAGGACCTGCAAAATGCGGTCGTGCATTATCCTGCTGAAATGAAGGGTTTCACAGGGATCGAATGAAGGGTAGAGCCACGGGTCGTAACACATCTGAAACGTAACGTCCACTGTTCAAAGTGCAGTCAATGAACAAGAGGTGACCGACACGTGTAACCAATTGCACCCCATACCATCACGCCGAGTGATACGCCAGTATGGCGATGACGAATACACGCTTACAATGTGCGTTCACCGCGATGTCGGTAAACACGGATGCGACGATCATGATGCTGTAAACAGAACCTGGATTCATCCGAAAAAATGACGTTTTGCCATTCGTGCACCCAGGTTCGTCGTCGAGAACAACATCGCAGGCGCTCCTGTCTGTGTTGCAGCGTCAAGGGTAACCGCAGCCACGGTCTCCGAGTCCATGCTGCTGCAAACATCGTCGAACTGTTCGTGCAGATGTTTGTTGTCTTGCAAACGTCCCCATCTGTTGACTCAGGGATCGAGACGTGGCTGCACGATCCGTTACAGCCATGCGGATAAGATGCCTGTCATCTCGACTGCTAGTGATACGAGGCCGTTGGGATCCAGCACGGCGTTCCGTATTACCCTCCCGAACCCACCGATTCCGTATTCTGCTAACAGTCATTGGATCTCGACCAACGCGAGCAGCAATGTCGCGATACGATAAACCGCAATCGCGATAGGCTATAATCCGACCTTTATCAAAGCCGGAAACGTGATGGTACGCATTTCTCCTCCTTACACGACGCATCACAACAACGTTTCACCAGGCAACGCCGGTCAACTGCTGTTTGTGTATGTCAGCACGTTGTAGGTGTCGCCACCGGCGCCAACCTTGTGTGAATGCTCTGAAAAGCTAACCATTTACATATCACAGCATCTTCTTCTTGTCGGTTAAATTTCGCGTCTGTAGCACGTCACTTTCGTGGTGTAGCAATTTTAATGGTCAGTAGTGTATGTTCAATAACGAAGCTTATGTTTACTGTTGGTGTCTCAGGGTGCAGCTGGGTCAAATTACGACTTGGTCGCGGTCCATTGGAGAAGCAGGTACGTTAAGGAGTAGCTGCTCGCGACGCCTCGGTCGTGGCGCAGAGACGTGACCCGGCGGCGCCGTGGACTCCGGAGGCGCCGCCCCCGCGCTGCTGATCCCTCCGACCCCGAGGAGTGGTCGCGGCGGGGACGTGCTGGCCGCGGCCCGCCACGGGCTTATCTCGGGCCCTCTCGCCTTACCGGCCGCCGCCCACCGCCCGCCGAACCCGCAGGCCGCCACAAACAGCTTCCGGTGACGGCCTGAGCCGTGCGGCCCGTGGTCTACACGGCGCACTAATGGCCTGTTTTCGCTAGAGTTACACTCGGGCTTGTAAAAGTAACGCCGACATTTTAAACCGTATTTCGACACAACTGTTCGTACGTAAAGACTAGATCGTTGCACAGTTGAAACCAATATACAAGAATGTAAATAGAAACAGTGAAAATGTTTCATATGGTTCTGAGCACTGTGGGACTTAACATCTGAGGTCATGTCCCCTAGAACTTAGAACTACTTAAACCTAAGTAACCTAAGGACATCACACACATCCATGCCCGAGGCAGGATTCGAACCTGCGACCGTAGCGGTCGCGTGGTTCCAGATTGAAGTGCCTAGAACTGCTCGGCCACAACGGCCGGCTAGAAACAGTGAACTGAATCTAGGATTCGATTTGTACAGGGTGTCCTACATAAAACCGGTATGCCTCACATACTGGTTAATCATCTCTAGTCAAATTGCTTGTGAAGTGGCAACACTGTCTCGAAAGGTGGCTACACTGCATTTTATCGCAGTTTTGAGTGCAGCCGTGTGTTCGTGCGTCAGATGTTGTGAGAAGCTCATATTGTTGTTACAGTAAAGGGGCAGTTTGTGTTAGAACAGGGAATTGATATTGCGTAGTGTTAAATAAAGACAGGCTCCATCAAGGAATGAAAGGAAATATTTCAAGCGACGTATCCTGGTAGGAAACTCCCTACGGCCAGCACTATTCAAGATCTGTACAAGAAATGGAGGGCTGTAGGATCTGTTCAGAATGTGCAGAGGAATAGGCGACCGACAAAGAGCACCGCTTAAACTAAGAATTCGCATGGACATTACGAGAGGTCCCCACATGTCGGTTAGAAGGCTAATGCAGCATGTTGGTATATCCCGTATACAAAAATATATTAAACTAAAAGCCTATCGTGTGAGTGTGGTGTGTGGGTTGAAATTTGAGGATCCGGAAAAAGATTTCACTATTGTAACCTACTGTTAACATCAATTGCTAATGGTCGCTTGGACCTCTTTCTGTACTTCATGTCAGATGACGTCTTGTTTCCTTTGTCAGGTTATGTAAACTCCCAGAATTGCAGATACTGGTCGCAGGACAACTCTTATATTCTGCATGAAGAACCCCTCCACTGAGAGAAGATAGGCGTTTGGTGTCCATCGTCCGGCATCCCTATTATTGGTCCTATATTTTTCAATTACATCTTAAACAATGACACATCTAGAGATCTTTGACTCTTTCTACGCACAATTAACGGATGGAGAGATGCTTTGTGTAGTATTGAAACAAAATGGAGCAACCGCTCATGCGTCTAACCAAAGGATGGCCCACATCACCAATGTGTTCCCTGAAGACAGACTTAACCAGTAGAGGCCCCTGGTACCCGAGGTCCCCAGACTTAACATTGGGTGCTTTTTATGTACGGGGCACACTAAAAGGCAAAGTGTATGCTGACAATCCTCGCACACTAGACGATGTTACGCGGAACGTTACTAGAGAAATTAACTACATCACGCCTTCAGGATTACAGCGTGTTGCTGGTAACGCCATCACATGACGTCAGCGATGCCCGGATGCCCATGACCACCACTTACAGCATCTATTATAATTAGGTAACTACATGTTTTTAACATTACTATTACCTGTTATTTTTTAGTTAGTTCATTGATACTTGAACCTCAGGCGTCAAACGTCCCAGTTTTATGTGGGAAACTCTGTAGTAGGATTTTGGAACACATACTGTTTTCGAACACTACCTCGAAGAAAACGATCTGTTGACACATAACCTACACGGATTCAGAAAATTTCTTCCATGTGAAACAAAACTTGCTCTTTATCCAACGCAAAGCTATGAGAGCTAGCGACAGGGGGATTTTATGTTGATTACATATTTCTGTATCTCCAGAAGGCGTTTGACACAATTTCTCACAAGCAACTGCTAATTAATTCGTGTGCTTATGCAGTATCGTCCCAGTTGTGCGACAGGATTCGTCAGGGTCACAGTTTGTAGTAAGTGACCTGAAATCATCAAGTGAAATCGAAGTATTATCTGGGGTACCCAAAGGATAGGCTCTCTGCTGTTCTTAATTTACAGTATACACTGAGATAAGAGAAGTGATGGGACAGCAATATGGACATACACAGATGGCGATGGTATCGCGTATACACTGTGTGAAAGGACAGTGCATTGGCGGAGCTGTCAATTGGACTCAGGTGATTCATGTCAAAAGGTTTCCGAAGTAATTATTGCCGCGCGACGGGAATTAAAAGACTCTGAACGCGGAATGGTAGTTGGAGCTAGGCACATGGAGTAAGTAGGCTGTTCAGGTCTTTATGTTGGTAACGCCACGTAGCGCTGTGTATGAAAATCACTGACTTTGCTGTGTGCAGTCTCTGGCTGGTTGGACTCATTGTTGGAATATTCTCTTGCGTAGTGTTGGGCAGTGGGGTGTGAACAGCGCGTAGCGTTGGGCAGTCGGAGGTGAGCCGCCAGCAATGGTGGATGTGGGGAGAGAGATGTCAGAGTTTTGAGAGGTTACTATAAGTGGACGATCTGGACGTGTGTCCACCAGAAAAAGGAAATTTTAAAGATGGTTGTCATGAATTGATAGATATATATGATGACTTTTGAACATTATTAAGGTAAATACATTGTTTGTTCTCTATCAAAATCTTTCATTTGCTAACTATGCCTATCAGTAGTTAGTGCCTTCAGTAGTTAGAATCTTTTATTTAGCTGGCAGTATTGGCGCTCGCTGTATTTCAGTAGTTCGAGTAACGAAGATTTTTGTGGGGTAAGTGATTTATGAAAGGTATAGGTTATTGTTAGTCAGGGCCATTCTTTTGTAGGGACTATTGAAAGTCAGGTTGCGTTGCGCTAAAAATATTGTGTGTCAGTTTATTGATGATCAGAATAAGTAAAGAGAGAAATGTCTGAGTACGTTCAGTTTTACTCAGCTGTCTCTATCAAATAACTTAGAAGTTTACCAGGACAGTAATTCATAATTTTCCAAAGGGGACGTTTCAGTGGGAGATTCAGTATCGGAAATCGTTAGGGAATTCAATATTCCGAGATCTACAGTGTCAAGAGTCTGCCGAGAATACCAAATTTCTGCATTACCTCTCACCACAGACAACGCAGTGGCCATCGGCATTCACTTAACGACTGAGAGCAGCGGCGTTTGCGTACAGTTGTCACTGACAACAGACAAATAACACTGCGTGAAATAACCGCAGAAATCAATGCGGGACGTACGACGAACATATCCGTTAGGACAGTGCGGCGAAATTTGGAATTAATGGGCTGTGGCAGCAGACGAACTATGCGAGTGCCTTTGCTAACAGCACGAGGTCGCCTGCAGGACCTCTCCTGGGCTCGTGACCATGTCGGATGGATCCTGGACGACTGGAAAACCGTGTCCTGATCATATGAATCCCGAATGCAATTGGTAAGAGCTGATGGTAGGGTTCGAGTGTGGCGCAAACCTCACGAAGCCATGGACCCAAATCGTGAAGCTGGTGGTGGCTCCATAATTGTGTGGGCTGTGTTTACACGGAATGGACTGGGTTCCTTGGTCCGACTGAACCGATCATCGACTGTAAATTGTTGTGTTCGCCTACTTGGAGACCAGTTGCAGCCATTCATGGACTTCTTTCTCCCAAACAGTGATGTCATGCCACCTAGCCACACCGGTTCGCGATTGGTTTGAATAACATTCTGCACAATTCGAGTGAATGATTTGAGCACACAGATCGCCCGAAATGAATACCATCGAACGTTATTAGGACATAATCGAGACGTCAGCTCGTACACATCATTCTGCACCGGCAACACTATCGCAATTATTGACGGCTATAGGAGCAGCGTGGCTCAATATTTCTTCAGCGGACTTTCAACGACGTGTTGACTCCGTGACACTTTGGGTTGCTGCGCTACGCCGGGCAAAATAATGTCCGACATGATATTAGGAGGTAACCCATCACCTTTGGCATTTCGGCGTATATTGTCCGCAGCTCGTGGTCGTGCGGTAGCGTTCTCGCTTCCCGCGCCCGGGTTCCCGGGTTCGATTCCCGGCGGGACAGGGATTTTCTCTGCCTCGTGATGGCTGGCTGTTGTGTGATGTCCTTAGGTTAGTTAGTTTTAAGTAGTTCTAAGTCCTAGGGGACTGATGACCACAGATGTTAAGTCCCATAGTGCTCAGAGCCATTTCAGTGTATATACGATTAAGGAGACATCAGATTGTCTGCATGCGACCCTGTCGTGTGTAGTCTAGTAATGTCATTAGACAATCAAAATGGTTTAGAGAAGTTATTTGCATGGTGCGATTAGTAACCACTGATGCTAAACAATCCGTTACTTTCGGTTACGCAAGAAATAACACGATTCAGCTAAATACCTAAGGATTGAAAATGAAAACAATTTAAATTGCAACCATCACAAAGAAAATGTTGTGCGAAAGGCGAACCGGAGACTGTGTTTTATTCGAAGATAACTTACAAGATGCTACAAACCTACAAATTGACTACACTACACTTGTATGCTGGAGTATTGCTGCGCGGTTTCGGATCTTTAGCACATAGGATTGACAGAGGACATCGTAAAAATTCACACAGGAGCAGTTCGTTTTGCATTATCATGAAATAAGGGAGAAAATGGTTCTGAGCACTATGGTACTTAACATCTGAGGTCGTCAGTCCCCTAGAACTTAGAACTACTTAAAGCTGACTAACTAACCACACACATCCATGCCCGAGGCAGGATTCGAACCTGCGACCGTAGCGGTCGCACGGTTCCTGACTGAAGCGCCTAGAATCGCTCGGTCACACCGACCGGCTAAGGGGGAAAGTATCATGGATGTGATAAGCGAATTTGACTTATGCTTCTACACACCGAAGCTATATTGTGTCGTCGTAAATGAGTCTACATGACTAGCAATAACGCACTGATGATGGCTGCGATGTTAGCTGAAATACAGATAATGTTACGACCGACGCTGACATGCTGTCTGTTTAGTATTTAATGTGTTTTATTAGACTATCATCGGCTGTAGTTGGCATGTCCTTGTAGACAACGTTTTTCAGTTTTACCCACAGAAAAAAAGTCTACAGGCGTCAAATCCGGGGAACATGCCGGCTAAGATACAGGTTCTCCGCGTCCAGTCCAACGATTTGTAAACAATTCATGAGGACATGCTGTAGTACTTCGTGCACTGTGGGCTGGACAGCCATCATGATTGTACCACAGGTTCCTCCTAGTCTGTAGAGGAACGTCTTGTAGCATCCGTGGAAGACGGTCTGTCAGGGGGCTGCGATACCTCCGCGCGTTCATTGTTCCGTCTATGGAAAACGGGCTTATGAGCTGATGGTTCACGATCGCACACCACACTTTACACTTCGTGGACTCTGATGTTCTTTCTGATGAAGACAACGGGGACTGCCTACAGACCAATAGCGCATGTTTCGTTGGTTTACTTGGCCATTATTAGTAAAAGTGGCTTCATCACTAAACGAGATACGGGATACAGCCTGTCGCAACGCCCGTGTAGCAGTTAACACGATTCTCATAATCGTTTCCATGCAGCTCTTGATGGAGAGGGATGTGATATGGATGGATCCTATGTCAGTGGAGAATGTGTAGGACAGTTGCCTGACTCATATCACGATTCCAGAATGAAATTTTCACTCTGCAGCGGAGCGTGCGCTGATATGAAACTTCCTGGCAGATTAAAACTGTGTGCCGGACCGAGATTCGAACTTGGTAGAGCAATTACCCGCGAAAGGCAAAGGTCCCGAGTTCGAGTCTCGGTCCGGCACACAGTTTTAAACTGCCAGGAAGTTTCATATCCCGATTGTGCAGGAGCAAACGTGCGGATCAACTGCAACAGCAGTAAGTACATTAATCTCTCCCTCTTCTGTCGTCCCTTGTTTTCTTCTGCTACGTTGCCTAGGTGTTACACTACCACTTTCACGTAACTGGTTGAAGAAGTTGATAAATAATTACCAAGATGGTTGAGGCCTGTTGGGATATCTTGCCGCGTACACCGTATAAGAACGAACTGCATCCTTCCTACACTCTCCACACACCATGAGGATGTCGACTTTTCTGCACTGGTAAATCCCATCGTCCGCTCACGACCTACTGCTTGGACAGTCACACGCTAACTGATCAGCAAGTCGCAATGCACTCAAGGAACACACAAGCAAACTGTAAGCAAACATAACAACATCGTACATAGTAACTACGCAGCTTGAATGACACAAACAAGAGTCGGTATGGAGACTTTTCAAAATACGATACTCGTAATCGACTCGCACTAAAATCCTGCAGCAACACCACTGACATTCTAATTTACCCTACTTTTAGTTTGTTAATGCGACAGGCATTGCTTCGTTTAAAAAAGTGTATGTTAGCAAAAAAAAACACACTTTCTAAGTGTAACTACCATTTGTTGATTGGCTTGCGGTACGAGCCCCTGACTACCAATCCATTCTGTGAAAGCCGCGCATCACTAGCACCTTCCATTTACGCAATATTTACAAGTTTGAGGTGATTCGCCCTGTATACTCAGCACTACTTTATTTGCTTAAAAAATTACAAAAGTATTGACACGAGTAGGTGTCGATACTTTTGGAGTACTCATATGAGCAGTACTGCGGGACGACTTGAGTACTATTCATCTGAGTAAGTATTGATACTTTGATGGTATCGGAACTCCTTACGAATGATGGCGAAGCAGCGTGGAATGACTTGTCCATATCTCGTTCGGGCCCAGCTCGACTCGATGGCCTGCCGGGTTGGAGCCACTGCTGCTGCTGCAGTAACAAATTCCGCACTATGTATACGCCAACTCGGCTACAAATTTAATTGTGTATTCTTACTACGGTGCTTGTGATGCCCCACTGTCCGAGGCTACTACGGGCACATCAACATTACGATAATTAGAGATTAACAACCTTTTCAGGCTAGCAAATGTGGTCCTACATGTGATAATTAATTCTGACTTTAATTTGATTATCGATTTTCTGAATGTTGCGAGAACGGTTATTAGATGCTAAACAGACAGTATTGGTGCCACAATAAAGAGGAATTGTTCATAATTTTTACTGGTCGTAACTGAAACTAATTAAAAAGTTAGTAATTTTCGCCAGGATGGCGTTTTTCGTTTGTAAGGGAGTCGTTAGTGCTACGTTTGAATGCTCCTTCGCACTTGGATACACCAGAGATGCGCCAGTTGAAGCGCTCCTGGTAATTAGAAGAAGTGAACGTCTGGCACCTTAGAACTAAGTACCCCGTCCAAAACTGTGCAAATGAGCGCAATCAACTTGGCAGTGAAAAGCAGAGCCTTCTGTGAAGTCGGATAATCCCCACAGCAAGATCTCTGCCCCACTGGGCACAAGTTCTTATGCCACTAAGATGCCTTACCATGGTTGGTAAAGTCTCCAACCACATGGTCCTAGCATTTAGGAGCAATGCTGAGACAGTTTAACTGAGTGCTATAAGCACCAGAAGGTCGTCAGAAGATCGACAGTTAGAAAAACTAGCCGGCCGTTGCGGCCGAGCGGTACTAGGCGCTTCAGTCAGGAACCGCGCTGCTGCTACGGTCGAAGGTTCGAATCCTGCCTCGGGCATGGATGTGTGTGATGCCCTTAGGTTAGGTAGGTTTAAGTAGTTCTAAGTCTAGGGGACTGATGACCTCAGATGTTAAGTCCCATAGTGCTCAGAGCCATTTGAACCATTTTTTCAGAGAAACAACTAATGATCTTCGATAATAATAGAAGCTGAAGAAATTTTTTAAAACGTGCTACAGCCAGAACTTAAACGCGGGTCTCTTGCTTACTAGCTGATGTGCTAACCATTACACTACTGTCGGAGTATGGCTAACACAGCTTAACGGATTGGCCTTCATAACACAAACTTCAGTTCATGCTTTCAGCCCATTTTCCCCTTCTCAAATCGTTTGTATCGCCGAGGCTCTCCGGTACTGGAGTAGTAACAATAATATTGACAATTTAAGAAGGGGAAAATTGGCTCGAGGCGTAAAGTGAAGTTTGTGTTAGGGAGGTCACTGGACTAGGGCAGTCCTTGTAGCTGTGTCAGCCATACTGTGACAGTGGTATAATGGTTAGCACATCAGCCTAGTAAGGGAGAGACCCGCGTTCAAGTCTGGGCTGTAGCACAAATTCTAATTCATTTCTTCAGTTTCTATCATTATCGAAGATAAAGTTGAGAGTCATGTCTCAAGGACAATGTAATTCCTAGATCAATTAATGCTCTTGTTGCGACAATCAGATGATCCAGAATTAAGTGGGCAACTCATAATTGCGACCACATACCGACCAGCGACTCCATCAAGCTGCCGGGTTTACTTCTTCATTTTATGTCCTCTGATTACTTACGTGTGTACTTTTTCTCGGTTGACCAAGTATTGTATCTCAGTTCAGCAATAATCTTACGTCCTGACACTTTTTCACCCTTTTATTTACCATGTTCAATCGCGTGAGCTTTATTATTAGTATATTTGTGCATCTTTATCAGAATATAAACATTTTATTGAGTCCATCGTCTACTCTTGTTTAACCAGTGTTGGGCTGCCCTCTTTCGTCTTTAACATCACGCTTGATGAACACCACTGTGATTGTGCAGTAGGGGATGAATTCGATGTTTTAGTCACTGTCAGGGAAGGAGTAAGGTGGTGGGTGCTCGTTCCCAATGCCTGCAGCTGGGAACGTAGATTAATCTTCACATGCACTGTATACATACGAAGGTCACTCCAAAAGAAACGCACAACATTGTTTCAACATCAAACTTTTTCTGCTAATCGAAAAAGTTCGGCGCCGGAAATATAAATTTTTAAAACTTTTCTCCAGCCACGGCCAGGCAGTAGAGGCCAGCTCAGCCAATGCGCTAATCAAGTAAGCCACTGGGCAGTATCGTGCTGGCAGGGTTTGAGACACTGGCCAAGTCGCACAAAACCGCTAATGCCATGACACAGTGTGATCGGAAGTGAACTTGCATTTTCTAACTCAGAGCTATTGTGTGCTACTGAGCAACTCACACGCTGTAAATTCTACCAGGCCTAGCAACCATTGCTCGGGGCAAAGCGAGTCAGGGAAAGCTGAAGGACAAATATATGACAAACCTACTCGTCTGCCCCCTCCCCCAGCAGTAGGACTACGTCAGAACCATAAAGGTATAAATAATCGAGCTTAGCAGGTCAAGGCATTCAATTGTGCCACTATTTTCTCTGAGACTTGAACTGGAGAGAATGATGCGCTTTTTGTTTCAGAGAAACCATGGCTAACGCTTGGTGATGAAATCTGCTGGCTGCCAGCCACTGATTAACTCGTCAACTTGCCTCTGAGGTGTCTGGCTGATAGACTGCAAGCTGTGATCTGGCTGGAGGAGTCGTGCCCTTACGGCTTCCTAGCCACCTAGACGCCATTGGACATCATTCAAGTCCACCGCTGGGGAGAGGGGGGGGGGGGGAGGGAGTAGTGGAAAGCATTGCTCCTCGTCATCGGACATGGCTACCGCATCCAAGTGCACGACATGGGACAACGAGTACATGCGGGGGTGCATAGCTGGCAAAACTCCGGAGGGCCTGGGTGGACTGGACTTGTTCCCGCCCACTGACAACTCGTATGGCGAGGAGTCAGGGGCCGCTCGCGTCCCACGACAATGGACATCACCAGTGTCATGAGGGCGTCAGCACACCTTGTTCTATTTCTTTGCTATTTATGGATGCCATACGTAGATTCTTCCCACTTACGTAGGTTGGAGCTTAAATAGTGGCAACACTGCTGTGTAGACACTATGCAATGGAATCTACTATTGTCGCTGATAGCACACGTTGTTGACATACCTACCTTACCTCCAAGCAAATGGACTCCCCCATCCCACATCACTGGCGTGCGCACAGTCAAGGGAAACACAGTCACTTGTGAGCGAGCGGTCTAACGTCACGGTGTCACTATGGTTTCGAAACAGGAACAAGGGAGTTGGTTCAAGATTGAATTTGCCAGAGGTCGTACAGCACGACAGTGTCATCATCGTCTTCAAGAGGCGTTTGGAGAATCGGCATTGCCGTACAGAACAGTGGTACGTTGGGTAAAAGCCTTCAACGAAGGTCGGCAAACTGTGGCAGACACACATTGGGCAGGTCGTCCTAGCATCTCTGAAGAAGAAGTGCATGCTGTTACCGCGTTAGTGGACAGTGATCGACGCCATACGATTCGTGAGCTCGCTCATGAAACCGGATTAGCGCATACGACTGTGCTTCGCTTCCCCAAGGAACGTCCGGGCATGCGAAAAATTGCATCACTATGGGTGACATTGGGCACACAACCACACTGATCTCCCAAGCAGCGGCAGTCCGAACACTTCACTAACTACTGAAAAGTACAGCATATTCATAGTATTATTTTGGCTGACAAACGCTTAACAATTAATGAACTGTCAATCCGAGTGGGAGTAAGAGAAGCAAGTGCGTGGGGAATATTGAGAAAGTCAAAGTTGGAAAAGCTTTTCGCCAGGTAGATTCTTAGAATGTTGAATAGATCACAAATTTTGAGTGGAAAACACTGAAACACTCACGCTACGGCCCTGACCTGGCACCGTGTGGTTATGGCTACTTCAGTAAACTGAAGGAATCTCTTCAGCGAACAAGATTTGGAGATGATTATGAGATTGTAAAAGCTGCTAAATAATAGCTCAAACGTGTTGGTCCTGACTTTTATGATGCAGGCACGAGGGTGAGTCAGATGAAAACCTTAAATATTTTTTTAAATATTATTTACTGTGCAGAAGTGGTACAAAACTTTTCAACATAATCTCCCCCACGCTCAATGAAAGTCCTCCAGCGCTTACAAAGTGCATAAATTTCTTTAGAAAAAAATCTTTTGCTAGTCCGTGCAACCACTCATACACCGCGTGGCGTACCTCTTCATCAGAACGGAACTTCTTTCCTCCCATTGCGTCTTTCAGTAATCCAGACATATGGAAATCACTTTGGGAAGGTCTGGTGAGTATGGTGGATGAGGAAGAGACTCAAAATGCAGGTCTGTGATTGTCGCAACTGTTGTACTGGCAGTGTGGGGCCTTGCATTTTCATGTTGCAAAAGGACACCTGCTGACAGCAATACATGTCGCTTTGATTTGATCACAGGCCGCAGATGATTTTTTTAGGAGATCTGTGTAAGATGCACTGGTGACAGTGGTCCCTCTAGGCATGCAATGCTCCGAAATGACGCCTTTTTCGTCCCAAAAGAGAGTCAGGATAACCTTCCCTGCTGATGGTTCTGTTCGAAACTTCTTTGGTTTTGGTGATGAGGAATGGCGACATTCCTTGCTCGCTCTCTTCGTTTCCGGTTGGTGGAAGTGATCCCACGTTTCTTCCTCAGTAACGATTCTTGCAAGAAAGTCATCACCTTCTCTTTCAAAGCGCCGAAGAAGTTCTTGACAAGCATCAACACGTCGTTCTCTCATTTGAGGAGTCAGCTGCCGTGGCACCCATCTTGCAGACACTCTGTGAAACTGGAGCACATAATGCACAATGTGGTGTGCTGACCCATGACTAATCTGTAAACATACTGCAATGTCATTCAGTGTCACCCGGCGGTTCCCCTTCACTATGGCTTCAACTGCACAATGTTCTGTGGAGTCACAACTCGTTGTGTCTAACATGGACGAGGAGCATCCTCCACTGAAGTCACACCATTTACGAACTTCCTACTCCATTCGTAGACTTGCTGCTGTGACAAACATGCATCACCGTACTGAACTTTCATTCGCCGATGAATTTCAATGGGTTTCACACCTTCACTTCGCAAAAACCGAATAAAAGAACGCTGTTCTCCCCTGGTGCGAGCCGCAAGTGGGGCGGCCATCTTTATACTGATACTGCGACGGTATGTGTGCATCTGCACTATGCTGCCACCTACAGGCCATTCTGCACGCTGTTTGTAGCACGCTTACCGACTTACAGGATAACGAAGCGGAAGTACGATTCGTTATTACAATTTAATGATTTCATTTGACTGACCCTCGTATACAGGTGTTAGTTCCACGACGGCGTAAGGCAGTTCGAAGATATGGAGGCTGTGTGGAAAAATGACATTTTGTTTTTAAAGAAGGAATCAACATACCGTACAAATGTCAAAGTACGGAAAATAAATCGGGTTTTTATAGGAACTTTGATCTTTTGGAGCGACCTGCTTACAATAAGTAAAATTTTATATATATACTAAGATGGTATCTGTACCTTCGGTTGGCCAAGTGGCCGGTGAGCGTTAACTATATATATATATATATATATATATATATATATATATATATATATATATATATATATATATATATATATATATACTAAGATGATATCTGCTCTTTCGGATGTGTCTGAAAGAACAGATACCATCGGTGACAATGCAGCTCGTTAGAATGAAATTACAATGAAATGAACACACTTAGCTGCTTACAGGCGTTGACATACGTCAGCAGGGACAGATGAAAATGTGAGCCCCGACCGGGACACGAACCCGGGATCTCTTGCTTACATGGCAGACGCTATACCTATTTTTTTTTTTTTAATCTCATTTTGTTCGCTTTCGTTCGTTGCATCTGCTCGGGGCGGACGTCGTAAGACATCCGTTTAAGTTCGTTGTTGATCGATTAACTCAGTTTTTTTTTTATTACAGAGGGCAGCTAACCTTCTCACCGAACACGCTGAGCTACCGTGCCGGCGTCCATCTGAGCCACCGAGGACACATCCGAAAGAACAGATGTCATCTTAGTACATATATATAGTTAAGGCTCACCGGCCACTTGACCATCTTCTTCTTCTGTGCGAATGCACAAACAGTGCCCGAACTCTTACGGGAATCGGCAACACGCCGCGAGTAATGAGTATAATGGGTGGGGGCACTACGAATGTAGTGCGGGACAATACGTTGAGAATGTGGATTTCGCAGGAGGCGTGCCAGAGATAAATCCCCGCAGTCGCGCTATCCTCTGTGTCCTCGGTGGCTCAGATGGATTGAGCGTCTGCCGTGTAAGCAGTAGATCCCGGGTTCGACTCCCGCTCGGGGCACACATTTTCATCTATCCCCGTTGATGTATGTCAACGCCTGTAAGCCGCTAAGGGTGTTCATTTCATTGTAAGTACAATTTTGTTATTTGCTATCCTTCTTGGTGTCTGGCCAGTAGCGTAGCTGTGCAGCTGAGGGCGTCAGGCACTGCGAAAAGCTCACCGCGGGGTCCCCGGCCGTCGCCTTGTCTGCAGGGGGCGGCGGCCTGCGGACGGAGGCGGGCGGCGCCGTCTTGCGGAGCCCGCAGCCGCGCACCATGGCCGGCTCCTCCGCCTCCACCGACACGCTGAGGATGTCCTCGCGCTGGCTGCCGCCGGAGTAGAGCGACACCTCGATCCTGCCGCCGTGCCTCTTGCCGGCGGCCGCAGGCTCCTCCTCTGCCTCCTCCTCGGGCTCGCTAGCAGAGCTCTCCCTGGACGGCGCCACGCCACACCACTCTTCCGCGTCCTCCACCTGCAGATTTCGCTTCATTTAATTTATTGCATATCTAAAGACCTACAAGTCTAGTAGTTTAAAAACAGTTCGTACATTTTACACTACTGTCCATTAAAATTGCTACACCAAGAAGAAATGCAGATGATAAACGGAAATTCATTGGACAAATATATTATACTAGAACTGACATGTGATTACATTTTCACGCAATTTGGGTGCATAGATCCTGAGAAATCAGTACCCAGAACAACCACCTCTGGCCGTAATAACGGCCTTGATGCCCCTGGCCATTGAGTCAAACAGAGCTTGGATGGCGTGTACAGGTACAGCTGCCCATGCAGCTTCAACACGATACCACAATTCATCAAGAGTAGTGACTGGCGTATTGTGACGAGCCAGTTGCTCGGCCCCATTGACCAGACGTTTTCGATTGGTGAGAGATCTGGAGAATGAGCTGGCCAGGGCAGCAGTCGAACATTTTCTGTATCCAGAAAGGACCGTACAGGACATGCAACATGCGGTCGTGCATTATCCTGCTGCAATATTGGGTTTCACAGGGATCGAATGAAGGGCAGAGCCACGGGTCGTAACACATCTGACATGTAACGTCCACTATTCAAAGCGCTGTCAATGCGAACAAGAGGTGACCGAGACGTGTAACCAATGGCACCCCCATACCATCACGCCGGGTGATATGTCAGTCCGGCGATGACTAATACACGCTTCCAATGTGCGTTCGTCGAGTACACCATCGCAGGCGCTCCTGTCTGTGATGCAGCGTCAAGGGTAACCGCAGCTACGGTCTCCGAGCTATTAGTCCATGCTGCTGCAAACGTCGTCGAACTGTTCGTGCAGACGGTTGTTGTCTTGCAAACGTTCCCAGCTGTTCACTCAGGGATCGAGACGTGGCTGCACGATCCGTTACAGTCATGCGGATAAAATGACTGTCATCTCGACTGCTAGTGATACGAGGCCGTTGGGATCCAGCACGGCGTACCGTATTACCCTCTTGAACCCACCGATTCCGTATTCTGCTAACAGTCATTGGATCTCGACCAACGCGAGCAGCAATGTCACGATACGATAAACCGTAATCGCGATAGGCTTCAATCCGACCTTTATCAAAGTTGGAAACGTGATGGTACGCATTTCTCCTCCTTACACGAGGAATCACAACATTTCACTAGGCAACACCGGTCAACTGCTGTTTGTGTATGAGAAATCGGTTGGAAACTTTCCTCGTGTCAGCACGTTGTAGGTGTCGCCACCGGCGCCAACCTTGTGTGAATGCTCTGAAAAGCTAATCATTTGCATATCACAGCATCTTCTTCCTGTCGGTTAAATTTCGCGTCTGTAGCACGTCATCTTCGTGGTGTAGCAATTTTAATGGCCAGTAGTGTATAACTGCTCATTTGATGAGACGTTGTTCCACAATATTAGCAAAAACGTTTTGAGCTATACAATCAAGACTAATTACAATGAATTATAAAAAGAATTAAATCAGATAAGGAGACGGAGGGGTAAAATAATAAATGTTTGTAATTTAGAGTAAAATTGTGAAAAGATAGGAAAGGGACGATCTACAGATTTTCATTCACTGTGAAAACGAAATTTGACATACAGATTATGGTTCATGTTGTTGCTGTTCCTGGTGGGAGGGCCTTGGCAGAAACATTAAGCCTGTTTTGTTATATTACTAAATGAAATACATCATGAATAATGCTCTATGTATCTGTTTCTACTGTCTAAGGACTAGTAGTACTTAGTACACATTTCATGTGCTTGTGTAGGGTGTACCCACTGCTCTATTTGTGTTGCTATATTTAGATGTAGTTCTACATTTTGTACGTGTGCTATTCTGTTGTTTGTTTGTGTGTGTGATGCTGCTTTCCTTAATGCCGTAGGCGGCAGGGGAGCTTCGGAGCTTGAACTTCGAAACTCTCCTCCCCATGTGGCATATTCTTTAGATGTAATCACTGTCTCATTGTTTGTGTTAGTCATTATCCTTTATATTATCTAGTTATCACATTTAAAGTGCAGGTCCGCGTGGTAAATGGGGTGATTGCTACGCACAGGGGTCCAGATTCGTTTCCCGGCTGGGCTGGTGATTTTCTCTACTTGGGGACTGGATGTTGTATTGTCCTCACTTTCTTAACGTCAAAGTTGACATTACTATCGAGATGGCTGCATCGACATGGCCCAAAAGCCAACAAATTTTTTAAAAAAACCTAAGTGCAGTTTAGATGTGTGAACCAGTCAACTGACATCTATTTTAGGTGTTACACTCCTTATGTTATGAATCTACTTGTGTCTGATGTTATCGATCTGTATCGTTTTCTGCCGGCCGGTGTGGCCGAGCGGTTCTAGGCGCTACAGTCTGGAACCGCTACGGTCGCAGGTTCGAATCCTGCCTCAGGCATGGATGTGTGTGATCTCCTTAGGTTAGTTAGGTGTAAGTAGTTCTGAGTTCTAGGGGCCTGATGACCTCAGATGTTAAGTCCCATAGTTCAAATGTTCAAATGTGTGTGAAATCCTATAGGACTTAACTGCTAAGGTTATCAGTCCCTAAGCTTACACACTACTTAACCTAAATTATCCTAAGGACAAACACATACACCCATGCCCGCGGGAGGACTCGAACCTCCGCCGGGGTAGTCCCATAGTGCTTAGAGCCATTTGAACCATTTTTTGTATCGTTTTCTGTATTTGCTTCTACACTGGTGTTTGTGTCTGTGTCTGAGTTTTGTCCTCCCAACGACCATGCTGTGTTTGTCGTGTACCTGTTCGATATCTCCTGTACGGATTTTCTTTTCTGTAGATGTCGTGCAGTCGTCTTGAAGCCTTGTCAGTGGTATTACCAAGAACACATTCATTTGTCTGGGTCTCATAACATTTATTTGATGTCATCATATTCTGTTACAGGTCTTACGTATGTGACGGTGTTGCAGTGTAATGTTGTGTCTTCAGGGGACCCACAAGTCTCACACGTGTATGTAGCACTCTGGCTGTGGCCCCCTTGAATCAGATGTGCTGGGTACAGGCCGTGGCTGGTCACTCAATGAACTGTGCCACAGTTCTGATCTGCATGCTTCAGCTTCAGTCGTTCCCATACTTTGGGGAAGAAGGAGAAAATGCGACAGCCTCCGCCAGTCGTCTCCCGCTACCATTGTCAACGTGTCAAGGCATCAGCAGTTTTGTTGGTGCATTTCTACAATGTTGTCCCCATTAATTTCACGAATATTGTTATCTCTGCCCGCCTTTAGCCAGTCTGGCACTCCTCTGTGACGGATAGTGACATCCAGTGCTGTTTTTCTGGGGGAACGCTGTGGGACGCGTACCCATAAACTTTTTCGTCGACAAAGAAATTTCTTTACGATGTTGAGAACTTGGAAGAGTGGGAAAATCGATGTCATTGAGTGTTGCAAGCATTTCGAAGCTGCGACAACCGTTCTCAACAACTCAATCGCTGGCAGCCAGTTCGACAAGCATGCAGTGCCCTCGCCCGCTAATAGTGGTCGATGGTAGTGCTAAACGGATATGCGTACGCTCAAAGCGCATGCTTCATTTGAGGTGACGTAAACTGAAGTGTTCGATACCACATTCTCTTGTATGTGTTTTTCGGTATCGCCTGACTTTTGGAGCAAGCTCACCTGAAGAGTCAGATACCATTTTTTTTAGTTTTTTTTTAGTATTTTTTTTGTTCGTCATGTTGATGACGTCATGGCTGAAAGCAGACGGGTGGTATCCCGTGCTTCAGTTATAACTAATTTTCGCTGCATTATATCCCATGTCGGAGTACCCTCAAACTTTTTTTTAGAAGAAAAGCATTGATGATATCAATGCAGCAAGTCCCCAAAACTACACGAAAAGACTTCTACTGACGATATCAGTAGAATAAGTCCCGAGAACCACAGACAGAGCTTCTACTGAACTGGTACCGAAAGCATCCAACATTCTGAGTACTATGCTCCTCTTTCCTCACTTCATATGGTGAGCCCATGCACTTGCTGGAAAGCATACTATAGCTTCAAAGAGAGCAGTGTGATACACTTGTAGCGTTCAAATGTGTGTGAAATCTTATGGGACTTAACTGCTAAGGTCATCAGTCCCTAAGCTTACACACTACTTAACCTAAATTATCCTAAGGACAAACACACACACTCATGCCCGAGGGAGGACTGGAACCTCCGCCGGGACCAGCCGCACAGTCCACGACTGCGGCGCCCTAGACCGCTCGGCTAATCCCGCGCGACACTTGTAGCGTCCTCAGAGGTAGTCTGTGTCGTGTGATGTTTAGACTTGCAAGCTTGCGCGTTAATTCGTTCACCTGTAGAGTTGGAGGGGCCGGCCCGACGCCGCAGCTGTGGCCGCCCCCGCCGGGCGCACTCTCCTCCAGGCTGGCGCTGCGCGGGGTCGCGGCCGCGGCCGCGGGGGGTTCCCCTGCCGGCTGTGGGGGCGGCTCGCGAGACAGGCCGGAGGGCGGCAGCAGCGGCTCCGTGTGGTGGCGTGGCCTGCGCGGGCAGGCGGGCCGCGGCCGCGCGATGCTCGGGCAGGGCGCCCGCGGGCACCCGCCCCCACCGCCGCCCCCGCCGCCGCCCGCGGCCGCCGCTTGGCCCACGGCAGGCCGCTGGATGAGCAGCACGCGGTTGGGCTGCCTGCCGCACGCCTCCCTAGTCTCGACTCGCTGCTCCGCCAGCAGCACCACGCCGGCCGCAGCGCCCGAAGTGTTCCCTGCGAGCACACAAAGCATCGCAGCTACTCTACCTGGCAGTGCAACTTAGGCCACAACTTCCCTTACCGTGAAAATTTTTTGGAAATATACGGTAAAATACGGTATTGTAGTGCCTGTTGCATTCCGAATTACAATCCAGTGTTCCTTTGGACGTGCATAAATGTCCGATGTAACATTACACCGTAATTCGGAATAACACAGACACTGCAATATCGTATTTACACTAAGTGATCAAAAGTATCCAGACAACCCCAAAAACATACATTTTTCATAGTAGGTGCACTGTGCTGCCACCTACTGCCAGGTACTCCACATCAGCTACCCCAGTAGTCATTACACATCGGGAGAGAGCAGAATGGGGCGCTCCGCCGAACTCACGGACTGCGAAGGTGGTCAAGTGACTGGGTGTCACTTGTGTCATACGTCATACGTCTGTACGCGAGATTTCCACACTCCTAAACATCCCTAGGTCTCCTGTTTCCGATGTGATAGTGAAGTGGAAACGTGAAGGGCACGTACAGCACAAAAGTGCACAGGCTGACATCGTATGTTGACTGACAGAGACCGCGCGACTGCTACGGTCGCAGGTTCGAATCCTGCCTCGGGCATGGATGTGTGTGATGTCCTTAGGTTTAAGTAGTTCTAAGTTCTAGGGGACTGATGACCTCAGATGTTAAGTCCCATAGTGCTCAGAGCCATTTGAAGCATTTGATTTGACTGACAGAGACTACCGACAGTTGAAGAGGGTCGTAAGGTGTAATAGGCAGACGGCTATCCAGACCATCACACAGGAATTCCAGACTGCATCAGGATCCACTGCAACTGCTATGACAGTTAGGCGGGAGGTGACAAAACTTGGATTTCATGGTCGAGCGGCTGCTCATAAGCCACACATCATGCCGGTAAATGTCAAACGACGCCTCGCTTGGTGCAAGGAGCGTAAACATTGGATGATTGAACAGTGGAAAAACGTTGTGTGGGACGAATCACAGTACACAATCTGGCGATCTGATGGCAGGGTGTCGGTATGGCGAATGCCCGGTGAACGGCATCTTCCATCGTGTGTAGTGCTAACAGTAAAGTTTGGGGCAGTGGTGTTATAGTGTCGTCGTCTTTTTCATGGACGGTGCTCGCACCCCTTGTTGTTTTGCGTGGCACTACCACAGCACAGGCCTACATTTATGTTTTAAGCACCTTCTTGCTTCCTACTGTTGAAGAGCACTTCGGGAATGGCGACTGCATTTTTCAGCACGATGGAGCACCTGTTCATAACGCACGGCCTGTGGCGGAGTGGTTACACGACAATAACACCCCTGTAATGGACAGGCTTGAATGGAGTCCTGACCTGAATCCTGTAGGACACCTTTGGGATGTTTTGGAACGCCGACCTCGTGCCAAGCCTCACCGACCGACATCGATACCTCTCCTCAGTGCAGCACTCCGTGAAGAATTGGCTGCCATTCCCCAAGAAACCTTCCAGCACCTTAGTGAACGTATGGCTGAGAGAGCGGAAGCTGTCATCCAGGCTAAGGGTGGGCCAACATCATATTGAATTCCAGCATTACCGATGGAGGGCGCCGCGAACTTGTAGGTCATTTTCAGCCAGGTGTCCGGATACTTTTGATCAGATAGTGTATCTGTCGACACCGGGCAAGCGACTTTCACTTAAGGGGCTCCGGAACGCCCTATACTTGCAATGTTAAAATAACGCTTATAAATTACATCTTTCCTCACAAAGTATTTGAGGTAGGAAGTTGAACTTTTTACAGATTATTTATTGGAATATGAGCTACAACTTAACACATGGATTTTACAAAATTTTAGTTCAGTTATTAAAGATGATTTTTTTTCAATTGTAATGAAAATTCACAACATTTTTTTGCAATTTTTTATTTATATATCCAAAAATATACAGTTTTTTGGAAAAAGGCTGTGTTAAATTATGCAGAAGGTACTGTGTAACATTTACTGAAAGTTTGAAACAAATATGTTTGGAAGATCCTTAGAAAACATGTAATTAGTATGAGAAAATAAAAGTTTTGGGAATCGAGCGACAAAGATTGGATTAACTTTTTAGCGCATTCCAGGTCCATAGGATGGATTATCTTCATCCTCTGCAAACTCCTCCTCCAGCTTCCTCTTGTTCCTCCTCCTGTTTACTCTTGCTTGTATTTCTAGACTCTTTACAGCCCTGTCTGCAGCCCGAAGGCATTCCTTGTCTAAAGCAAGCATCGCTCGTTGTTGTGTTCGTAGATTTTGCTACCATTTTCTTCAGTTGCAGTTACTGAAACACTGTTCCAAAAGGTGGTCATGTATGAACACTTATCACATTTCAGTTGTATTTCACTAGCAAGTCCTACGTGCTTTATTATGGAGAGTTCCAGACCAACTTCACTACAATGAATACATCTTACACAGTTTGAAAAAATTCCTTTGAGAACCGACATATCAAATATTTCATTCACATTCGATTCGCCCATAAAACATTCATAGTTTTCACTCATTGAACCAAGCTTCTTCTGTGAAGTATTTTCTTTCCCACTTTGACTGCTATGGGCAGGTGTACTTGAGAGGTTAGGTTCACTCACTTGGTTATCGTCTTTATTGTTTAAAGTAATAACACATACCTTTGGCTTTCCAACATTTCTCCTTTTCTTAAAAGCCTTCAGAGGATTTCTAATAACTTTACTTTTACTCATTATTATACTTCAACAAAACAGAGAATCAAGAAACAGAATTAATTACGAATATTTTCGAGATAACGACAGAGTAAATAAACATGAAACAATCGACAATCACACCAGCGATATATATTGAACCATCACAGGTTAGCCACAACACATACTTTATCTCACATCACTAAAATGTACCCGATGAACACGGACGTTAATAATAACACCATTTGACAGCAGTTTAACAGCGCCACAGTGGGTCACGCCCATGTAGAACACATTTCAAAAAAAATTTAAAAATAGTTGTAGTCTTCGGAATTGAATAAATTATATATCTATTAAAAGGTAATAGTCTGCAGATTCAGAAAACGCAAAAAAGTAAAAATTGAACTTTTCATGATTTTGAGCCTTTCCGGAGCCCCTTAAAATGTCTCCCCTGTACAGGAATATCCATAATGGATGTACGAGCACAGGTTGCTGACATATGGAAGTTTGAGTCTGGCTGGGATTCGTGCACGGACAGCCTAATGGTAACGCGGGAGATCCGGGTTCGAGACCCGGTCTGGCACAAATTCTCATCGTCGACATGCCATTATACAGCTGATGCTTGTCCCTCTCCGAAATTGCGAATACATTTCACACACACGGAAAAATATTTTCCGAAGTAATTTGTCTAAAAGTAAGAAGAAAAGTAGGTTGGAGAAATACTTGACGCACTTTTGAATAGTGTGAGACGTCATGTACGGAAAATGAAGCGTGACAAAAGTTTCTGTAATCTATTTTATTTCTTATTTTTAGACATATCATTTCACGAACTATTTTAATGTTTTTTTCAGTTTTTAAATTTTCTAGTTTTGCTCAGAAAACATGAAATGTGATATACTTAAATATCGATCGGTATTCTATTATTACTAACAAGGGAACCTCCCCATCGCACCCCCCTCAGATTTAGTTATAAGTTGGCACAGTGGATAGGCCTTGATAAACTGAACACTGATCAATTGAGAAAACAGGAAGAAGTTGTGTGGAACTGTGAAAAAATAAGCAAAATATACAAACTGAGTAGTCCATGGGCGACATAGGCAACATCATGGACATTCTGAGCTCAGGAGCGCCGTGGTCCAGTAGTAGCGTGAGCAGCTGCAGAACGATAGGTCCTTGGTTCAAGTCTTCCCTCGAGTGAAAATTTTACATTCTTTATTTATGCATAGTTATTATCTGTCCGTTCGTTCATTGATGTCTCTGTTCATTGTAATAAGTTTAGTGTTTAGCGACCGCATCGCAAAACCGTGCGATTCGTAGACGAAAGGACGTGCCTCTCCAATGGGAACCGAAAACATTTGATCGCAAGGTCATAGGGCAACCGATTCCTCCACAGGAAAACACATCTGATATATTCTATACGACACTGGTGACGGCATGTGCGTCACATGACAGGAATATGTTGTCGACCCACCTAACTTGTACACTTGGTGAATGGGTAAAAAGATTCTTCTACCTTGCCCGATTTAGGTTTTCTTGTGGATGTGATAATCACTCCCAAAAAAGTGATGAAAACATAAGAGCTTGTCACATAAACTGAAAACAAAAAATTAAACTTGTCACTCGATGGAAGATTTGAACCAAGCACCTTTCGTTCCGCAGCTACTCACCTTACCACGAGACCACGGCGCTCCGCCGATCCCAGTGTCCTTGATGTTGCTTATCTTCCCATGAACTACTCAGTTTGTATATTTTGCTTATTTTTTCACAGTTCCACACAACTTCTTCCTGTTTTCTCAATTGATCTGTGTTCAGTTTTTCAAGGCCTATCCACTGTGCCAACTTATAACTAAATCTGAGGGGGGTGCGATGGGGAGGTTCCCTTGTAAGAGATACAGATAAAGAGAAAGCAGAAAAGTTTCATTTCATGCTGTAAATTGATAGTTACTTAATTTTTCCAACATTTTTCCAACATTTCACAATTTCTACTCCAATGTAACTGCTTATGTGCAAAATAGCCAGGCCCGGAGAAAACTTTTTCACATTTCATATACATAGCTAGCAGCTATATTAAATAACTAGCTGGAGTACCCCGCTTTGCTCATGAAGTTGATATGAGATTGTGTGGTAGTTGAAATAAAGGCATACACTTTAAAACATGAGAGATAAAAAAATTATTACACTATTTACAATACTTGTTAAAGTACAAGACGTAAAAATATTTATTCAAGGCATATTCTAACTACTTACAGTACTTGTTTATAAAGAACATTTTTCATTTTGTTATACGTCATGTATATGCACAAATTTTTCGAATTTCGTACTCGAGAGCAAGCTACGTATAGCTGTCCGCGAGAGAAGCAGAAGTCTTTGAGGTTGATGCCGCAATATTTTAAAGCTTGTCCTTGCGCTTTTTTAATTGCAAAACTAGGCTAATTTGACTGGAAATTGCAGTCTTTTGAATTTGAATGCCAGTTCAGTAAAGATCAATGGTATTCTCGGGGTAAATAGCGTGGGTACTTTGAACTTTCCAGTCATAAGTTGAGCTTCGATGATGTTGTTCGATTGTTGTTTGACGATCACCCTTGTTCCATTACATAGTTTTGGCGAGTTGAGATCTATGAGTAGTATGATCAGACATCCAATTTTAAGTCAAAGGCAGTGTAATAGCATTCCTGGTAATTGCAAAGGGTTTAGAAATTGTGTAGGGAAATTCACACTTTCTTCAGCGATTACCACTGTTTCGATTGATTTGTATATTTTCTCTTCACCGAGAATTTTCTTTTGAAAATGTTGATATCGTCGACAATATTATTTTTAGTTGCCAAAAGTGTCGTTTCAAATAGCGAGTCCGAATTGGTATAGTTGTGCACAATGTCTGGATAAATTTGGTCGATGAGTTCTTTTTCAGCAGTGGCTATGTTGCAGACATCACTGTTGAGTTTAATGAAGCCAGTCATCTGGTCAGTAGGATATGTGCCTTCGCCTATCTGTAAAAGTCAAAAATGGTTCAAATGGCTCTGAGCACTATGGGACTTAACTTCTAAGGTCATCAGTCCCCTAGAACTTAGAACTACTTAAACCTAACTAACCTAAGGACATCACACACATCCATGCCCGAGGCAGGATTCGAATCTACGACCGTAGCGGTCGCGCAGTTCCTGACTGTAGCGCCTAGAACCGCTCGGCCACCCCGGCCGGCTGTAAAAGTCGTTGAGCAAAATGTGCTGTTGTGCGTCTTTCGATAGCTCAACTCTCATATTTTTTATCTGTCACAGTACTTGTATGTGTGGCCAGAAATATGATGTTTTTAAGCATGCATTGATCTCGTCTGCTTGTGATGACTTGGGGATAACAGGAAGTGTTTGTCGAAAATCTTGTGAGAGAACGAGTGGAGCTCCTCCCATCGCTTCAGAGTTTCCTCGCAAGCCTTGTAATGCTCTGTCCTTGGCTTCGAATGATTTTTTATGTGCCATTGTGCATCCCCCCCCCCCCCCAGGCGATAATTTGAACTTGTTTTGGAAGTTCACCACGTCCAGATGTTCTTGAAATTTTACATCCCAGGAGTTATATTCTTCGCCTATATTCAACGGTAGTCGTAGGGCGGAATGGGCACTTCGTCCTCCTTCCGTAAGTGTGGCTGTAACGCTGGATGACGCCAGTGTAAGTGCGATGTGTCGTTTAGCACGTACTTCCGCCAGCAGTAGATTGTTAGAAACGTTTTCCCCGGTGCCGCCTGGTGAGTCCCAGTAAATAATTCCTCAAGTTTTGTTGTTGGTACGGTCCATGATAACGTTGTAATTTCCTTATGATTGTCATTCACTGAGGAGTCGTTTGTTGTGAGTAATGTATTGAAATAATTCGTTAATGTTGTAGCTTTTTTCCTTTGCAATTTCGAAGATTAGCACGCTGATAGCATCTCTTCGTGTTGCTTGCATCTGAAGTTGTACCAAGGTCTGGTTGTTTACTGCTAAACATTTATCTTCGAGGTGAATGAGTTTTTCATTGAAGGTGTCGTCGCTGAATTCGATTGTCAGTTCAGGATGAGCTTGTCGGTTTAGTGCAGTATGTCATCACTCATACTCCCTTTGAAGGAGTTCCATAGCTGTTTTGGATTCGATGGATTACATGTTGTTAGAATTAAGGCGAGTAAGTCTCTCATTTGTTCAGCTGAGGCTGTGAGCGAGGCTTTGTGTAGTGTTAATTTCCAGTGGTTTCCCTTTTTCAGTAGTCCTAAGCGGTGGCATGCTTCTCTGTACGTCTGGCATAGGTAACCGTCAACAGTCTTGAGGTCTGTGAAACTTGTTGGTCCCGTATTTCGTGTACCAACATGCGGAAACAGAAACTTTCGCCACATTTCGGATGTACGCTGTGTACTTGGCGTAGTGCGCCATTTTGCATGATTTTTGGATGATCTACTGGAATTCCTTGTTTTTATCGCTGAAAGATTTCTCTTGTTGTGTTCCACTTATAATAGGTAGGGACGTCGACATTAAGTAATGTTTTTTGCGAATGGATCCGTTTGGCACAGTTGGTAAAAAGCTGTTAATGCTGTGATCTGGGGTGGTTCGCTTGCAGTTTTTCTGGCGGTGTCTTTTGTGAAGTAAACTCTCTGTCCATTCTCCAAACGTACTGCTAGATGATGTTCAGTTGGTTCGCGTTAGCGTCTGGGAAAACCGAAAATCCGCCACGCTGCTTCTTTAATGTATCTTCCCAGTTAGTACATGAGGATCACGTCGTTTCTGTTTTGTTATACGCTGTCTATTGTTATTCGTAATACTGCCATGTCATAGGCTTTGTTCACATACTTACAGACAAATTTGTTGGATTTCACTGAATTGCGGTATTCTACGTTTATGTGCGCTTGGAACATTTTGGAAAGTAGTGTGCTATATGGTACCACCCTCTAATTATCTATTTCCAGTTCGTCGCTGCCTCGCATTATTATTTTTTCTGGGAAACAACCGATTTTGGGTGATTGTCTTCTGTATTTGGGATGGCCACCAACTCCGGTTTGTGTGTCGTCCATGTGTGGTTTTCGGTATTTTTGCTGTACTTTTTCCATCACTCACAAACGGTGAATTGGGGTTTAATCGCCCGCATGGTCCGTGAATCATGTTTCTCTCTACTATGTCGTACAGTTCCGGATCTTCTTGTGGATTGGGAAATTCAGTTTGGATGATTTTGTCGATATCCGTGCAGCGAATTCTGTCGTGTAGCCATATGAGATTGTGTGAGTGACGTAGTCCTCGTTTTTGCTATTCGATTGCGTATATCCAGCATATAACGGTTCCAAAGATGTGGTACTTTGTGATGACTTCAATAAATCTCATTTGTTTTTGTCGGAAAACTCGTGCTACTATGACGTGTCGATGCATGGGGGCTTGTCCGTATCTTAGTGTTCTTTGATTTCTGGCCACGGTGAGTTGCATGTGAATGTTATGAACAGGTCAGGTCATCCATATTTTCTTATGTAGGTCATGTCATCTTGAGTGCATTCGTCCTTGTGTCTCGGACTTCCTATGTATGATGAGCGTAAGATTACCATCGTTCCAACGCCGGCAATGTTTCCGTCATTTATGACTGCGTCTTGAAGATGGATGTATTCTTCCGTGTGTAGCTTCTTATGATTCAGTCTTATGTAAAGCATCCATTCCGTTTCTATTTTTGCATACGTATCTATCAGGAATTGTTGGAATAAACGGCGAGTGTTGAAAATATGATTGTATGTTTCATTGTCTCGGACCATCTTGGAAGTGACTTACTATTTGTTTGATTCAGCGCCTGTTTCAAGTTGGATTCGTTTCACATTAATATGATATCCGTCCTCTTCGTGCAGAAATGTTAACGAATAATGGAGGGCATCACATGAACAGCGAGTCTCTGCAATGCGTTGTAGTGCTTCTCTTCGTTGTACATTTATGTCACGGCTTGCATTTTCATTGTCCACAATTACGATAGCGACTTCGTTTATCTGGGATGCATAAATCGACGTTCGTGTTCTCCAGGTGATGTTTCGTCGGCTCGAATTATAACTTTATGTCATCAGAAATCATTGGGTCTTGTGCTGTTTTGAAAATGTGAATCAGTTGATTGTATTTGTGTAAGATCCTCTCTACACCTCGGACTACTTCTCGTCTCTGTCGACCGATATCTGTGCATCGTTGATTAATTTCCGTTTCTTCATTTCCGATTAAATGTACATGCAGAAATTTATTGTCTTCGTCGGGTAGTAGTAGTAATGATCCCATGTTGTCACAGATTTATCCTTGGATGGTAAAAACGCAATCGATTTCATCTCAGTGTTGATCGAAGGGACACCGAAAGAAGTCACTTGGAAACAGGCGTTGTACGCTTTTATGTTTTGAAGAGTGTCTTGATTCTTGGGTTTCCCAGGTTATGTAGTGTAAAAATTCCTGCGGAGTTAGTTCCAGTGGTAGTAATCGAATTCTTCAAAAATTTAAAAATGGTTCAAATAGCTCTGAGCACTATGGGACTCAACTGCTGAGGTCATTAGTCCCCTAGAACTTAGAACTAGTTAAACCTAACTAACCTAAGGACATCACAAACATCCATGCCCGAGGCAGGATTCGAACCTGCGACCGTAGCGGTCTTGCGGTTCCAGACTGCAGCGCCTTTAACCGCACGGCCACTTCGGCCGGCTCGAATTCTTCCATTCATGTAAGAGAATCCTGGAGTTTCTCTACTGATTTTTTCACATTGCAAAATTAGCAGGTATTATCCATTTTTCCGGTTACGACGTGTTTGTTATATTCTTTTGTGGGGCCGCAGTGGAATGCTTCATTTGTTAGTCTGTGATATTTACTTGTCCTCGCTTGCGCTTCTCATAGAGTGATATTTCTATCATGGTTGGCTTAAATTCACAGTCTTTCATTATAAGATTGCGTCGCAATTCTTGATTCTTCAATCAGTTTGTTTCGTTGTTCTTTGGTTTCCTCATGGTACTCATTGTTGTTCCCTGGGAACTCTAACACGATTCGCGCATCGCCTTTTTGCTTCAGAACTGGCAACATCTCCTCCTCTTTTACGTTTGGTCATTGTGTTAAATATAAATCAAAAGCTACCAAAAGCTTACAGACTTACATGTAACCATTACAACAAAAGAAGTATTTCCGTTAATGCCAAATTAAGATATTACAAAACAGTAGTCCTACCCGAAGCCTTCTATGCCTCAGAAATGACAGTAATCAGGGGAAGAACGAAAATCAAGGAAATGGAAAAGCAATGAGGAAAATTCTGAGAAAGATCTATGGGCTAGTGCAGAGACAGGGGATCTGGATAAAAAGACCGCCAAAGGACAGTACAAACAGACAGAGACAATTACAAACAACATTAGAAACAGAAGTGCTAAATTCTATGTGCACATTTATAGGATGAACGAAAATAGGCTAATCAAGAAGATTTTTAACATAATAATGAGTAATACGATGAAAACTAACTGGTTAAAGGAAACCATGGAAGACCTCAAGAAACTAAATAACTTCACAGCAGAAATAACGAACAAAGAAAAATACAGAGAAAAAATCAGGAAACAGAAATTCGAGGAAAGACCAAAAGAGAAGAAACCAGGAAAGAAGTGGACAGAAGAGAGGAAGAAGAAACACAGTGAATATATGAGAGGTTTTTGGGAAGAGAAAAGAAAGAGACCAAAAAAATGCCATAAAAATTGATTGGGTTTTAACGCTCTCCTAAACGGAGTTTTAACGATAATAATAATAATAAATCAAAACAACTTTTACTAACAAATACACTAAGTACACTTTACACATTTTTCAAACTTTATTTTCGGTTTATAATCACTCACTGTATCACTGACTACTCACACTTCACTGTTTGTTTTTAATCACTCACTACACTACTTTTTCGGTTCTTCCCTTCGTCACTGATAAGGAACTAAAGTTCGAACACGCGACAGATCTTGTTTCATATACCCTTACCAACGGGCAGGGCGAATTCCAGAACATACCAAAACGGCTTCGAATGGTCCACAATGTTCCAGAACATTTCACAACACTCGAGAGTGTTCTGGAAGGCTCCACAATGATATGGGCTGTTTCGGCATGTTCCAGAGAATTCTGGAATCTTCCCAAATGTTCCAGACTGTTCCAGAACATTACATAACATCCTGGATCTTTGTGGAACATCCCAGAACATTCTGGAATATTGTGGAATGCTCTCAAATGTTCTAGAATATTCTAGAAATTTCTAGAGGGCGAAACTTCCCAGACCTTTTATCTTCAAAAACACGTCCTCCAGGTAAAAACGGGAACCTTCTTCATGGGTGGAGGATGGAGGGCTACCACACCATACAACTCCCTTGATCGTACCCGGACTTATTTCTGAGTTTTAGTGGCATGCACATTGAGAGGTGGCATGCCACTCTCTCACTTTAACAACAGTCAGTCAGATTAATATTCATATTTTTGGTAATGATCTCAGTTTTCCCCAGTAATACATTTGGCATGTGTGTTTTATGAGTTTCTACATGAGGAAATTGTGGGCAGAATGTTCATATAACGATGCATGTGTAGCCTGTAGAGAACTTGAACGCGAGCGGCTGTAATGCAGGTGAGGGATAAAGATAGATTGTGGGCCATAAATGCCATGTCCATCAATCTGGCTGTGCGAGTGATTCTGGGAGCAGCGCTCTGTGAATTGTACCTTCAGAGGGACTTTGGGCCATGTTACTCCCCTCTTCCCACTTAGGGTCAGAGCAGGAGGGCACCAGTCAGCAAAACATTGTTGACACCCACATACGTAGGGAGAAATGATCATCACCATAAAATAAGAGAAATCAGAGCTCGAATGAAAAGAGTTAGGTGTTCCTTTTTTCCACGTGCCATTCGAGAGTGGAATGGGAGAGAAGTAGTATGAAAATGGTTCTATGAACCCTGTGCCAGGCACTTAAGTGTGAATTCCAGAGAAACCATGTAGATGTAGATGTAGATGTACCTGGGTCAGGCGACACACTGTCGCAAAGGCAACCAATTTGCGGAAAGTGGGTGAAGAGAGCCATTTAAGAGAGAGTTCTGTAATCTGAGCTTTTGTGTAAATGGCGAGATGGTCATAAAACTCCAAGCATTCTCATGTTAGAAGCTGGGACGATAAGGGCAGAGCGGCTGGTGCTCGTGTTTAGTTGAGACAAGACTGTTACTTCCCCATTGCCAGGAAGTCGCCAGATTCTTTTAGCAAGCGGCAAAAACGTATATCTCATGGGAATGTCTGTCTGGGAAGCTTAACAGCCTTCTTTCAGAAATTGGAAATGGTCCTCCTGGAAAGCTTAGATCTCTCCATAAATAAGGGACTGTGGTCCCGACTATGTAGAAGTTTCTTGCCCAGACATGGACTTGCTTACCTTGAGAATGACACCTCCATAGTCTAAAATCTTCTTTTTTCAGACAAGAGAGATGAGTTGCTGATTGGCAGCTCGCAGAATTTTTTATTTTCTTTTATTTATTTATTTTTGCTAATTCGGCTCCCATACCAAGGCCTGGTGGAAAATGATTTTGCTTCTTTATCTTCTGATCCTTCACTGGTGGAGGAAGAGCCAGTGGCAGTGTCCAGCTGTACCGACAGTGGAACTGCATATCAGCTCGGACACATCGTGTGTCACGAGGGTGGACACATCACATACGTGCAGAGTCGGGCATCTGATGTTTGACCCTCCGGCGGAGGTTCGAGTCCTCCCTCGGAGTGGGTGTGTGTGTTGTTCTTAGCATAATTTAGTTTAAGTAGTGCGTAAGTCTAGGGACCGATGATCTCAGCAGTTTGGTCCCTCAGGAATTCACACACATTTGAACATTTTCTGACGTTTGACAATTCCGGCATGCACAGTCGTGCCTGTGAGTCAAATTGGTTTGGCCAGACCAGCGAATGAGTGCACCTCACACTGAAACCTGCTGGGATTTCAAGGCTCCGATAGGAAAGTTTCCCACGTTCTAATAATGAGAACGCCAGTCTGTGTAGTTTACAAATTTTCGCGGACGCGTCAGAACATTACAGCTGTTGCAGCAAGCCGGTCGTCGCCCACAGCGTGCAGTTTTCTGCTGCCGCCTGAGTCAAGGTGAAACGGTAAAGTACTCTGCACTGGCACAGGGTTGTTGAACGATATTCACAGCTCCCTGTTCTCCGGTGAGCCATAGTTTGTGGTGTGCTTGGTAGTAGTTGACGCTGCTTGAATAGAATTGGGCCTCACAGTGGATTTATGTAAACAAGGTCAGATTGCGATGTAAGAGCGATTAATTCAGGGCAGAAATTGCGTAGTTCCCACCAAAATGAATGCGTTGCCAATCAAGCACCATCCCTTTTCTGATTTATGTTTGCTCTTTATCAGCTCATTGTAATTATAAAAGAATTAATAAATACTTGTAATTATTTTTGTAAACTTAAATACGCCACTGTTCTCATTCATACTCCCTGAACTATTTACAATTTTTATTTTATTGTGGTGATGCGTCGATACACCAGCAATTCAAAATTCAATCACATTATATTAGTTAATTTGATTATTAACTGGGGTTTTGAAAGTGACCGCAGACATAGGCAACAAAAGTGGCGTGAGTGAATCCATTAATTTCATATATAAAAATTAAAGTTGTAGCTCAGGATTTGAAGGTTATTGAGAAGATAATACTTTATTTTAAGATAATAACGTTTAGCATCATTTGGACATATATTTATGACTAAAGCAAGTGACGACTTACAACATTGTACACTTGCTTTTATGATATACATTATCGTTAATTACAGTTTTCTTAATTACCCCGAGAGTTTCAACGAATTACATCTTGTCCTGTAAAGGCAGATCTAACGCTGGGGTATTTGATACCGCATTTTTCCATTTACAACTCTTCACTTGGCTACGAAAATTCGGACAGTAATCCATTCTTTAATGTCTAGGCTCTCTTGCTTTCACTCCACTCAAACATTTGACGAAAAATACGAGATCCTCATTGAGCCGTGGCAGGCTCATGCTATGCTCTGGATTAAACCTTCGTTGCGATTCCGTGTTTAGTCTCCCGCGGTTATCACCATTATGCTGTTATCCTCTCCTTCCACGGGTGGCAGCAACGGTGTGTATCGATATTCGCGCCTTGGACTATCTTTGACCTGGCGCTTATAGTTTCCGGCTGGACGGTGTACGACAAGTCGGTCGGTTGGCGTGGAGCAGCGAGGAATTCTCCGTGGGACGTAGTTTGGCCGTTCGCTGGCCGTCTCTACTCGGTGTCGGAGTGTGTGGAGCTGTTCCCATTGCTCCGACCCTGAACAAGAAAGTTGAGTTTTGATTTAATCTACCAGCAAGTCAAGACTGTTCACATTGTGTCGTTTGGAGTTCGTTGTCGGGTGCTGGGATATTCCCGCGAACCACAACAAGGTTTTCAAGTTGCAAAATTCTAGCCACCCTTCGGTGGAGTTTCACTGTATTTGGTTATTTGAATTGAAGTGCACCAGCGGAATCTTCTGCCTTGTGGCAGTTAACGTTCCGGTTACCTGCCCTGGCCGTTGATGTAAATTCAGGCAGTGTAGTTTCCTGATCGTGTTGTTACTGTCCAGCACGGTGCGTAGTTTGACAGCTCCAAGTGTATGATTGGTTGTGGGCGCCAATATCTTCTACGTTGTTCCGTTGAACTCTCTGTTGTGCCCTAGTCGGGTGAAGTGGAAGTTATCTTGTCGGTGGGTCCGTTGCCTGTCGGTCGGTTGGATTGTCGTCGGATCGTGAATGGTTGGCCCAACTGACTGTCTCACCTAAGCGAGCGTTAGCGTTTGAATTCCAGGCTGAACCTCGAACATCTGAGCAGCCTTGGGTGTACTGCCTTTTTTTTATTTGTTCTTGTTGTTTGTACTTGTATGGCTTCTAGCCGATTTTTTTTTTAAATTAAGGTTGTTTTGCCCTTAAGGCGTAAGATTCTTTAGGCCTTCAGCCTAATTTAAACAACTGTTTCACGTAGGAACTTTGGCATTTTAAAGGTTTTAATGTTGTTGAATTTTAAGTGTTGGGCCTTCAGCCGATTTTGAGTTTGAGTTGTTTTGCTCTTTAGGCCTTCAGCCTAGTTCAAAGAACTGTTTCACGTAAGGCCTTTGGCATTTTAAAAATTTTAATGTTCTTGAATTTTAAGTGCTAGGCCTTCAGCCGATTTTGAGTTTGAGTTGTTTTGCTCTTAAGGCCTTCAGCCTAAATGAAAGCACTGTTTCACGTAAGACCTTTGGCATTAAAAAAAAGTAATGTTATGGAGGTTTAAGTGTTTGGCCTTGAGCCGATTTGAATTTAACGTGTTTGGTCTTGAAGTGTCTCATTCTTTGGGCCTTCAGCCTAACTAAGGAACTGTTTTAAGATAAGGCTTTGCCTTTTAAATTTCTATTTTGGTTGAGTTTTGCCTAATTAAGAACTGTTTTACCTAAGGCTTCTTTTTAATGTTGTTTAGCCTTAAGTGTTGGACTTTCAGCCGACTTTGAATTCAAATTGTTTGCTCTGAAAATCTCAGATTCTTTGGGCCATCAGCCTAAATAAAGAACTGTTGTAAGATGAGGATTGCCTTTTAATTTTCTGATTATGCTTGCATTTTAAGTTATTGGCCTTCAGCCGTTTTTAAATTAAACTGGCTTTCAGCCAGTAATTAAGTCGCAAAGATTAAAGCTGTGTGTAAAAAAAAAAATAAAAAATAAAAAAAAAATTGTGCTCTTGTAATGTTTGATCAAATAATGAAGTTGTATGTCCGAGTGTAACTGACAGCCCCTTATTTTGGCCCCTTTCCACAATTTAAACTACCTGTCCTGTACTGCGGGTTAAGCCGGGGCATGTCACTCATCCGATCGGTTTCGTGGAAGTTGCAGATCAAACGCGAAAGACATTCTGCTGTAAGTTGTGACTGATAGAGACCAGTATGTTATAGTGGACTGCGATTGTTCCACATGCACAGAAGTAACATCGAATATGTCCCAGGAAAGCGCAATAGAATCCCTAATGTTTTCAATATGCAGGGCGATCAGAAATAGTCTGAAAAGCTTATGAGGGTATTGCAGAATAGGCTGTGCTGACAAATAATTGTTTTAAATAATTGTATACATTGCGCCGCTACCGACTTAAGTAGCAGTGAAGTCAGGCAATCAGGCAGTTCTGCGCGAGTTGAAGCGGATCGGCAGAGACGTATCGCCAAACGTTTACTTCGTTTGGTTTCCTAAAACGGAACAAGAGAGGGATACTAAAATTGGGCGTGGGACGTTAGTAAGGATCGAACGTGAGCCAAAGGCTAAGCAGTTCGAGCGCTGTTGTCTGCGATATGGGCGCAACTGGCGCTGTATCTGCTGTATCTGGCGGGCCGCTTGAATCTGAGTGCGCAACGGCCTCATCGGCTAATTTCAATGCTGATTAACTTTTAGCATAAGATTACAGCTCTTAATGAGTATATTGTGACAGCATTATATATTTTTTTAATTCGGCCAATAATTACGCGAAATACTGAAAATCGAGTTTTATTGCCCCTATGCCGTACTGGTGCCGGATTCCGGGTATCGACTTCCGGGATAGTGATGAAGGTTTCTCGGGTCTTCAGCCGGGTGGTAGCGTTGATATCTCGCGACGTTTCGGGAAGTGTCATACTACCCATCTTCGCCAGAAGACCCGAGAAACCTTCATCAATAGTTTACGCCGGGAAAGCTTACAGTCACATATTCCGGGATAGTGTTCCAATAATACAGATAGCATTTATGCCCCACAGCAAGGTTCCTTTTGGCCTCGAAGTTGACTTTTTCGAGCCGCGCATTTAACGGTGTTCGCAGCACGGCCGGTGCGGCGCGCCGACTGACCTGTGACGTGGGCTACGGTGTGCTTGGGACGGGCGCTCTTGGCGTCCGCGATGGCGGCCTGCTCGTCGGCCGTGAGGAACATCTTGATGCCGACGGGCCGCGACCTCCTGGGCGGGCGCGCGCCCTGCAGGCAGCGGGAGGCGGCGGCCGCCTCTGTGGCCGTCCCCGAAGCTGCCCCCGCGCCCGCCCCCACGCCCACGCCCACGGAGACGGCGGCGTCCTCGTCGCTGTCGGCGCCCTGCGCCATGGTCTGGCGGCCGCGCGAGATGCGGCAGGAGCGCAGCTTGCGGTAGCCGGAGCAGGCCGCCGCCCACCGCTGCAGCCGTGCCGCCAGCCGCTCCGCCTCGCTGGGCCAACCCTCGGACAGACCCATACCTGGGGCCGGCGCCGCCCGCCCCCGCCTATATACGCCGCGAGCTCTTAATCCGTCCGCAGCCCCCCGCGCGGGTCTGCCCGCCGTGGAGCCCCCGCCGCTCTGGGAGGTACCAGAGACGGCGATGTCCGGCTTCCCGCGTTGCGTCAGCCAGGATCGGCCGCGCTTGTATAACGCCCGGAGAAGCCACACAACCAGCCGCCCCCCACACTCTGCCGTCGCCTCACCTCGTTACCGCCACCTACATCGCACTCTGGAGCTACTCCCCCCACTTGCACCTTTATTTTCGAGTCGTCGGGCTTCACACTGGTTTGACGCGACTCGACACGGATTCTCCTCCTACGTCAACCTCTTCATCTCAGTGTAACACTTACACCTCACATCCACAATTACTCGTTTGATACACGATGATTCCGTTGTTGTTGTTGCTCTTGTTGTGGTCTTCAGTCCTGAGACTGGTTTGATGCAGCTCTCCATGCTACTCTGTCCTATGCAAGCTTCTTCATCTCCCAGTACCTACTGCCACCTACATCCTCCTGAATCTGCTTAGTGTATTCACCTCTAGGTCTCCCTCTACGATTTTTACCCTCCACGCTGCCCTCCAGTATTAAATTGGTGATCCCTTGATGCCTCAGAACATGTCCTACCAACCGATACCTTCGTCTAGTCAAGTTGTGCCACAAACTTCTCTTCTCCCCAGTCCTACTCAATACCTCCTCATTAGTTATCTGATCTACCCATCTAATCTTCAGCATTCTTCTGTAGCACCACATTTCGAAAGCTTCTATTCTCTTCTTGTCCAAACTAGTTATCGTCCATGTTTCACTTCCATACATGGCTACGCTCCATACAAATACTTTCAGAAACGACTCCCTGACACTTAAATCTATACTCGATGTTAACAAATTTCTCTTCTTCAGAAACGCTTTCCTTGCCATTGCCAGTCTACATTTTATATCCTCTCTACTTCGACCATCATCAGTTATTTTGCTCCCCAAATAGCAAAACTCCTTTACTACTTTAAGTGTCTCATTTCCTAATCTAATTCCCTCAGCATCACCCGACTTAATTAGACTACATTCCATTATCCTCGCTTTGCTTTTATTGGTGTTCATCTTATATCCTCCTTTCAACACACTGTCCATTCCTTTCAACTGCTCTTCCAAATCATTTGCTGTCTCTGACAGAATTACAATGTCATCGGCGAACCTCAAAGTTTTTATTTCTTCTCCGTGGATTTTAATTCCTATTCCGAATTTTTCTTTTGTTTCCTTGCGAGATGCCGGGGCTAGTAGTGTATTTAACACTAAATTCTTCTAGAATCTTCATATATAAATGATGCTCTAAGCCCCCCAATTCTAACGCCGACTTTTGCTGTTGCACGTGGATTAAAAAGAAATGCGAACTGGCTGTAATCGACCCTGCAAGTGGAGTAGAAAAGAGTTTGGCAGCTGCAATAATTTAATTTGATACATAGGTTAAATAAAGGAAAGTTTCATTAACGCAGTGAGAAATGAAAGGGTTGCTCTACCGATTAACAGAATGAAAGTTCTGTCCAAAATAACAATATGATTTATTATGACTAAACTCAAAATAATAAACAGAACACATGAAACATTTAGAATACATCAAATTGGCTCAAACTGGATACTCAAATAAATGCTGTGAAGGTGAAGTTGTCCCTAAACTAGATTGTGACATTTATGACGAAGTGGTATGTGGAGCCAATTCCTTGCAACTCAAATCTTAAGAGAAACACACAGCCAACGCGATATTAATTGCTCCTACAGTAGTGAGAACTCAGACAATGAACACCCAAGACAGAACAAAATTAGAAAAAAGACGAACAGGCGCCCTCTGCTGAGCTCTGATTATCACCTAGGGAAATCCCTAATCTGCCGCTGATGCGGACATACATTACCAAGCTGTCTTCTTAACTGCAAGAACACGATCTGGCGTACCGGAGGCGATGGCTGGTTGCTTCGACGTCCCGTCGTGGTGATAATGTCGCGAGTATAGCCTGAAACAAATTATCCTGGTCTGGTTGTTCCAGACTAAAGACTTCCTAGCAATACAAATGCGCCTCTGAGGGAGACGAAGAAGGCTCACCACACAATCACTGACGGTACAGTGATTGATTTTAACAAGCGAAGTCACACAGTAACTCCGATACAGTCAACTTTAGCCAAAACTGCTCAAGACAGACAATATAGGCCACTTGTACGCAGAACGCTCAATTGCCAACTGTACTCGGAAAGTTACGTTGAAGTCGAAACTTCAGCAACTTCGTCAAACAGTTACAATTAAATAAAAGTATGTTAGACAGCCAACGGAAGGCAAGCTGTCCAGAGCAGCGAGAGCTCAGTCTTGTAACCTACCCCGGCCGAAAGGCGAGAGCCGACTCTCTCAAGAGCACCCGTACAAGCCGAACACAGAACATTCCCGCCCCCACGACAGTGGCCGTGGTTAAACGTTCCAACCAGCAGCTCGAAAACCGGCGGAAAATTCCACTCTATTGGCGAAGCACTACCATTCCACCAATGGAGATTCTTGGCGCCAATTTCTGCGCCGATTTTGCTACGTCACAGAGCTATGCCCTGAGCAAGCCAATCAGAGTTACGATTTTGCAGAAAACGCGGGAATTTGCCCGCCAAGAAACTGCCGCCGTCGGGTGAGGCACTTTCTGCTTACATCCCCCTGCAACTCACCCCAGCTGCAAGGGTGGCTTTGAAGCAGCCACTGAATTACAAGGTAGTTCCAGTAGTTAACACTCTTTGTCTGTGTTCGTTGATGTTTATAGGAGGACCTTTGAAGCTCCCGTCTCTTCAGAGTGGGGTGATTCCGAAGACCTGCACCATAAAGGCTTTGGCTATTCACTCAGAACCATTTAACTTCCTCAGCATTTTGCAACCATCAAAGGAAGCCATCTCGTTGTCCCACAAAGCACTGGTGGAACAGTGGGGCCTCCCAGCTCAGTGAATACAGCCAGTGAATAAACACATCCCATGCTGCCGGTACTTTGCATCACCACTAGGTGGCATCTCTCGCCTGTAGCAGTGCATAGTTACCCGACTTGTTGCGTGACTGCACCACCGCCGCCCTGGCACAGCACCCCGCCAGCCAGCCACGAGTCATTCCACAGTCAGCTACCATGATGTGTAGAATGGGATGGGCTACATGCCGTAGCATTCCATAGACACAAAACATGATTATGAAGGTGGTGTCAAGTCAGAGAATTATAGTACTGCAGTAACTGAGTTTTTTCTAGCGCCGCACATCTGCTCGGAGTTGGTATGGGAGAATGCATGTATTAATTGATTTACAGTATGTGTTACATGATCTTTGCTCTTTGTTTTTAACAACAGTTTTTAACAACAGTCAGCGATGTTTTTGAATCATATAATGATATGTAATTAAGATATATAGTTGCCAATACATGCACCTCCCACACCAACAGCTGAGCTTTTCCCTTAAAATAAATGAAGTAAAGAGTACATCTTCTTCTGCAGCGAGTCAGTGCAGACTGTGTCTATTTCCCACCATTTCACAAGTTGGGAAATGGGGGAAGGGAGAGGGGAAGTGGGAGAGAAGGGGAGTCTTACAACACCCTCTGGTTGTGGTATTTTGAACTACAGCACCAAAATTTGAAATTCCTACCATTTTCAGTTTCCCACTATTTTTTGTAATTACCACCATTTTTGTAATTTCCGTCAGTTTTTTAATTTTTCGCCATTTTGAATATCATTAGTTTGCCAAACTCAATTAATTTGCATATAAATTTAAGTAAATTTAATTTCAATTCAATTGTGATGTTGTCACGCCTACCACCACTGGGAGGGGCAGGGAAGTGGATAAATTTGGCAACAATGCAGAGTGCACCAGAATGCAGTTTGTTCCCCTACTTGGATGAGCCTCGCTGCCTGAGCCTGGCTGTGGCTCGAGAGCTACAGGGCTGCCGGGCTAGTAGTGCCAGCCCAATGCCCACAAGGACCATGGGCTAATGTCGCAAGACCCTGAGGCTGAGGTGGGATGGTGGGGCAGCGAGCAACCAGTCAGCCTGAGGATGACCAATAGACTGCGGCGAGGTAGCAGTCCACAGACCGTCTCTTTGGCTGCTACTTCAACTCTGTGTGGTCCAAGGTTCGACACCAAACCGCGCTCGTAGGGTGTAGGCACCAATTAGGCTCTGGCAATACTACGAATGTAATGCCCTGTTGTTAATAACATAGTTGGATACAGCCGCCGGTGTCTTGCTGCAACTCAGGTGCATCAGCTGAAGTGATGCTACTAAAATATAAATCATAATATTAATCCCCATAATTTCGGAAATATTACAGACTCATAAACTCTAAGAGCAGTTTTAGAGTCATCAAGAAAATTCCTTTAAGATGAGATACTTAGCTTACAAACTCTCAATCATCTTAAATTTCTTAAAAATTTCAGTAATTTAATTTGCCAAGATTGCAAACACATTTGTACAAATAATAGTGCACACAAGTACAGTTGCTACCACATTGATATACACTTAAACAAATTTAATATCCAACAGAAAAACTCTTTTAACTTAATACTAACATTAATTAAAAGAGTGCTAATCTTCAGGCAACTTAATTCTATTTTAAAAAAAATTCATTTTATACTTCATTTTGTGACCTCACATCCCTTAAACTGGTGGGGAGGAGTATGTTTTTAAGTAGATTCTAGACAGACAGTAATTGTCACTGCAGAGTGAATTCGTGTTGATGTGGTTTCTGCAAAATCTTTAATTTCTGAGACTGACATCGAAATGCAGGTTGGCAACAGTGTTACACATGTCCCATGTCAGTTTCTACTGTGGCCTTCTTTTGTCAGTTGCTTATGAAATAAATATTGGCTTTGAAGAAGTATTTTGATTTATCAATATTTACGTTACACATACATAGAAAAGCCTGATGGTACGAGTAAACTTTGGTACGAGATCCCTGGAATTGACTGCAGCCATTAAAATTCATCGTATGACATTGATGAAATCCACAAACTGGATTTGTGGAATGATTGAGTAGGGACTTCGACTTTGTTTTTATCGAACCTAAGATAGGCAACGCCAGATATTGGAGATTTTTGCGCAATAAGAAGAATTTTTTATGTCGGATTGCGCAGTTTTCCGTTCCGTGTTTACATAGCACACAACATTTCACTGCGCAGACACGATCTCACAGCGTTTAGCGCTCCATCATCCGTTACGACTGAAACAGATATCAGCCCACCTGCAACTGAGGGGAACAAAAGTCTGTTTCTGCATTTTCAAAGTCACCATGCAGGTCTGTTTCAGACGCACAACACTACACTGTTAGGAAAGGCAAGGATGTGAATGAACGTGAGATCATTATAGCTATTGCATCTAACGTATGGCCAACCACTTGTCTGGAGTATTCATGAACCGACTGTGATGTGGATGATAAACGAAGTTGGCAACACTAAAAAAGACAAACTCCATAGTTTAATTTACAGGAGAGGTATCTGTATCTTGCATTGTGCGAACAGGTGCTGACAAGGACAAGGTCTATCCCCTATTTTGTAAAGTTGTGTTATTGAAAAGGTGTCCGCAGCTCGTGGCCTTGCGGTAGCGTTCTCGCTTCCCGCGCACGGGGTCCCGGGTTCGATTCCCGGTGGGGTCAGGGATTTTCTCTACCTTGAGATGACTGGGTGTTGTGTGTCTTTCATCATCATTTCATCATCATTGACTCGCAAGTCGCCGAAGTGGCGTCAGCTAAAAAGGACTTGCAATTCCGGCGGCCGAACACCCTGTTGGGGTCTCCCAGCCGACAATGCCGTACGACCATTTCATTTCATTGAAAAGGTGGCCAGGAATGGGAATACGATGTCAGATAGAGTGGAGTAAATGAGCAGGTGCAACTGGATCGTTAAAACAAGTATCTTAGAACTCAATGCTGAGATTTTGCCGATGATCTCGCAATACTGTGTGGAGACAAAGCAATGATAACTAGAAAAAAACCAATGTTTTATAAAGAATTACGGAAAAAACAACTTCAAATATCTTACACAAAACAGAATTTGCGGCCAATACAAAAGATGCTCCACGTTTCATAAAGACAGATTACGAAAAATTAAGTGCAAATAAATTTAAATAACTTGGCGAGGAAACGTAGAAGAGCAATCGTGATGGGGAGTCTAATGAACTCGGAGTAAGGAAAGTGGAAATGACCTTTTAGTTGACTAAAGATGAGTGCAATAAGGGAATTATGTGCTTTCAAGCAAAGTTATAGCGCTATGTGACAATAATAAAACCAGATTGTTTATACACAGCCAAATGCCTGAATCTGGCTGAGACAAGAGACGTAGAAAACATATAAAAAAGAGAGGAGTATCTTAAAAAATGTTGGATCCAGTAAAGCACAAGAATGAATATAGGAACAGCAGTAATAAAGACCTGTAAAAAAACTGAGCAACTAAATGTAACGATGAGGAAACGTAGAAAGATATTTTATGCCCATCTGGTTCAGATACATGAAAACGGAATACACACGAGAAGTTTTGAACATATCAACCGATGAAAATCTGGAGAGCGATACGTTTCGAAAGAACGCTTTAGATTCCCATCTCAAGGGAACCCCCACCTTTCTCCTCCCCCCTCTCCTCCCTGACTTGCCCTTCCCCACCCCTCCCTCAGAAAAAAAACTGGAGCAAACAACAACACCCTAATCGAATAAAAAATTACTGGAGAAACCGAAAGTTAAATCAGAATTAGTTATTTATGTGGGTCATAGAAGGCTCATATTGAGTGAAGAAGAAGCGATTTAACTGGACTGAGCGTTTTTTTTTTTTTTTTTTTTTTTTTTTTTTTTTTTTTTTTTCAAAATAGAATTCAGAAAATGGTTCGAATGGCTCTAAGCACTATGGCTATGGGACTTAACATCTGAGGTCATCAGTCCCCTAGACTTAGAACTACTTAAACCTAACTAACCTAAGGACATCACACACACCCATGCCCGAGGCAGGATTCGAACCTGCTACCGTAGCAGCAGCGCGGTTCCGGACTGAAGCGCCTAGAACCACTAGCCCACAGCGGCCGGCCTCCAAAATAGAATTATTTCCTATCATATTACGACGCCAAAATATTATTAAAACCTGATATGCTCGAATACATTCAAATTCAGTCCACCAGCTCGCGAGTCATCGAAAAGGCCACATCTGGATCGAATCTGGATCGAATCCTTGCCCTGGATTGAACGATAGTCAGCCGGGTTTAGAGTGAGGTTTAAAAGTTACGCCACGTTCGACAAGATAAATATCGCACTGACAGTCTGAGATACAGAATTCATAAACAGTTAAAACAGAAAAGACGCAGAACAAAGTTCATACACTTCTCAGACAAATGGCGCCCACAACATTCCTCCTCTACGATAACTAACGATTTATGGCGACGGAAAAAGTGATCTGGTCACAGAAGTAAAATAAATGCTAAATCATGGTTAACCAGTTGTTCATCATTACCAGAAACCTGTTACAGGGAAGAGAAAGAGCTGCCAGTCCTTACTAGAGGCATTCGCTGAAACGATTCAGGGAAATTACGGAAGATCTACATCAAAATGGCCGGGATCTGTATGCTTTCCGCATCCGTGAATGGGAATCCGCAGTAGCACACCTTTCGAATGTCACACTCACAATCAAAGAAACGACACTAATATGGCCATTTTGATGGTATCATTTAATAACCCTTAAAACTTTAGATAAGATTGTAATCATTTTTATGGACAAAGAAAAAGAATAGAAGAACTGGGTTATGCCCTAACACAATGCTAATTAATTATGGAAATGAATAAAACAGCAACCTTCCGATTATGTGGCTTTCGAATTAGTCGCGCGTAGTTCGGCGATTTAAAGAGAGACCTATGCCTGATGAGTTATGTCATAATTAGAACGAATATTTTGGTTTAGATTACAGATTTCTGGTTGTAAAGACGTAGATAAGCAAAACATACGCTAGTGTCTGTAAAACGATGGCTATGGACGGGGATTTGAGCAGCTGAGTGAACAAAGTGTGCTCGATAGAGAAGAGCGCGAAGACGAGGAACCCTTATTACGCACACCGACGCACTAAAATGCGTTGATCTATTATTAGAGTATGTGGGGGAAAATTCGTTTGACCATACGAATATTTTGACTCTCCGGAAAATGAGAACCGACTTTAAGGAAAAAAGAGGATGCAAAACAGAAAAATGAACGTTTATTTCCGGAAAGTGAACTAAAATCAAGTGATAGGAAATATAGTGTATGTCGAGTGTAATTTTGTAAATAAGGTTTCAATTTACGGCGTGGCCTTGGTTTCACTGAGTACCCCGATTCTATCATAAGCAGTTCATCCATTCGATGCAATGGTCATCTAAATCCTGCCTGCTTTCAAATATAGAGAAACAAACACCTGCTCTTGCTTCACTGCTTCTCGGTCACTACTCTGCAGTTCACACTTAAGTGCCTGGCAGTCGGCTCTTCGAACCACCTTCAGAATATTTTTTGTAGCATTCCACTGTCTGACAGTGCATGGGAAAAATGAACACTTAAATCTTTCTGTATGAGCTCTGATTTCTCCGATATTATTATTATGATCACTTCTTCCTACCAGAGGAGAAAGTTGGTGACTGAAATTTTGTGAAAATTACACGTTAGAGCTGATATTCTGGGACCTCCATCTTATATCATTTCTGATGCTAGTTGGCCCCACGTGACTTCCTTTCTTTACTAAAGCTTCCACCTTTGTAGCCGATATCACTAACACGAGCAAGTCCTCTGTAGGTCGATCCGCATTTTGTCAGTTCTAATCCACGTGGAGGGAGAAAATTTCATCGTCATTATTCGGGGGAGAAGAGAAGGAAGGGGGAAAATTTCTTTATCATAGGACTATAAATCAATGTCTTGGGGTTAAAGCATAAAACTCTCGGCAATGTCTGATGATACGACAGTAGATCAGCTCCCTGGCTTAAATGCAAAACTCTCGGCAGTGTCTGACTGAAAGATGGTACGTAACACTTTTGATGATGACGTATCCATCAAACAGGGAAGGCACGATCGTCGGCGTCTAGCTGCTGCTCAGAAGCAGTAGGCACAGAGTTTTACCATCTCCTTTCTCTCCCAACGCCACCAACAACAACACAAACACAAACCACGCTTAACACGCTTCCTCCCCAACAGTTACCAGTGTGACATACCGAATGCAAGGCTCCCCAAATGGTATCCCTTTAAGAGCGATGCAACAACCACTGATCCGCGCAAAAAGTAACTTTATTAACTCCATCTTCTCAGGTTCTTTTTTTTCTGCAATTCATTCCTAATCGCCTTTAAATTCATTAAGGTTCTTCCGTTTAAAATTTCGATGACTTTCTTTGGATCCTCGGACATCGTGAATAAATTCTCTTACTTCTTAGTTCTCTGTTTCATTACCAAATACGAAGTCAGAATTGCTTCTCTGGCGCCTTTACGTAATGTGAAACCGAATGACTGTCAGTTTCGTTAATCTGTATTATTATTCTGTTTACAAGTAAATTAAAGAACTTTTAAGTGTGGTCTGCTAAATGTATCAGCGTTATTTCTCACATTTATCTGCTCGTCCCTCCTGTGGCCTCCCCGGTTGCAACGTGCAAATTATGCCTTCACCAGGAATCGAATCCCACCCCATGAACCATGGACCTTGCCGTTGGTGGGGAGGCTTGCGTGCCTCAGCGATACAGATAGCCGTACCGTAGATGCAACCACAACGGAGGGGTATCTGTTGAGAGGCCAGACAAACGTGTGGTTCCTGAAGAGGGGCAGCAGCCTTTTCAGTAGTTGCAGGGGCGACAGTCTGGATGATTGACTGATCTGGCCTTGTAACATAACCAAACCGGCCTTGCTGTGCTGGTACTGCGAACGGCTGAAAGCAAGGGGAAACTACTGCCGTAATTTTTCCCGAGGGCAGGAGCTTTACTGTATAGTTAAATGATGATGGCGTCCTCTTGGGTAAAATATTCCGGAGGTAAAATAGTCCCCCATTCGGATCTCCGGGCGGGGACTACTCAAGAGGACGTCGTTATCAGGAGAAAGAAAACTGGCGTTCTACGGATCGGTGCGTGGAATGTCAGATCCCTTAATCGGGAAGGTAGGTTAGAAAATTTAAAAGGGAAATGGATAGTTTAATGTTAGATATAGTGGTAATTACTGAAGTTTGGTGGCAGGAGGACAAGACTTTCGGTCAGGCGAATACAGGGTTATAAATACAAAATCAAATACGAGTAGGAGTAGGTTTAATAATGAATAAAAAAAATAGGAGTGCGGGTAAGCTACTACAAACAGCATAGTGAACGCATTATTGTGGCCAAGATAGACACGAAGCCCACGCCTACTACAGTAGTACAAGTTTATATGCCAACTAGCTCTGCAGATGACGAAGAAATTGAAGAAATGTGGATGATAAAATAAACGAAATTATTTAAATAGTGAAGCGAGACGAAAATTTAATAGTCATGGGTGACTGGAATTCGGTAGTAGGAAAAGGGAGAGAAGGAAACGTAGTGGGTGAATATGGATTGTGGGTAAGAAATGAAAGAGGAAGCCGTCTGGTAGAATTTTGCACGGAGCACAACTTAATCATAGCTAACACTTGGTTCAAGAATCATAAAAGAAGGTTGTTTACATGGAAGAAGCCTGGAGATACTGACAGGTTTCAGATAGATTATATAATGGTAAGACAGAGATTTAGGAACCAGTTTTTAAATTGCAAGACACTTCCAGGGGCAGATGTGGACTCTGACCACAGTCTATTGGTTATGAACTGTAGATTAAAACTGAAGAAACTGCAAAAAGGTGGGAATTTAAGGAGATGGGACATGGATAAACTGAAAGAGCCAGAGGTTGTACAGAGTTTCAAGCAGAGCATAAGGGAACAATTGACAGGAATGGGGGGAAGAAATACAGTAAAAGAAGAATGGGTAGCTTTGAGGGATGAAGTAGTGAAGGCAGCAGAGGATGAAGTAGGTAAAAAGACGAGGGCTAGTAGAAATCCTTGGGTAACAGAACAAATATTGAACTTAATTGATGAAAGGAGAAAATATAAAAATGCAGTAAATGAAGTAGGCAAAAAGGAATACAAACGCCTCAAAAATAAGATCAACAGGAAGTGCAAATTGGCTAAGCAGGGAGGGCTAGAGCACAAATGTAAGGATGTAGAGGCTTGTCTCACCAGGGGTAAGATAGATACAGCCTACAGCAAAATTAAAGAGACCTTCAGAGAAAAGAGAACCACTTGCATGAATATCAAGAGCTCAGATGGAAACCCAGTTCTAAGCAAAGAAGGGAAAGCAGAAAGGTGGAAGGAGTATATAGAGGGTCTATAAAAGGGCGATGTACTTGAGGACAATATTATGGAAACGGAAGAGGATGTAGATGAAGATGAAATGGGAGATATGATACTGCGTGAAGAGTTTGACAGAGCACTGAAAGACCTGAGTCGAAACAAGGCCCCGGGAGTAAACAACATTCCATTAGAACTACTGACAGCCTTGGGAGAGCCAGTCCTAGCAAAACTCTACCAGCTGGTGAGCAAGATATATGAGACAGGCGAAATACGCTCAGACTTCAAGAAGAATATAATAATTCCAATCCCAAAGAAAGCAGGTGTTGACAGATGTGAAAAATACCGAACTATCAGTTTAATAAGTCACGGCTGCAAAATACTAACACGTATTCTTTACAGACGAATGGAAAAACTAGGAGAAGCCGACCTCGGGGAAGATCAGTTTGGATTCCGTAGAAATATTGGAACACGTGAGGCAATACTGACCCTACGACTTATAATGGAAGATAGATTAAGGAAAGGCAAACCTATGTTTCTAGCATTTGTAGACTTATAGAAAGCTTTGGACAATGTTGACTGGAATACTCTCTTTCAAATTCTGAAGGTGGCAGGGGTAAAATACAGGAAGCGAATAGCTATTTAAAATTTGTACAGAAACCAGATGGCAGTTATAAGAGTCGAGGGGCATGGAAGGGAAGCAGTGGTTGGGAAGGGAGTGAGACAGGGCTGTAGCCTCTCCCCGATGTTATTCAATCTGTATATTGAGCAAGCAGTAAAGGAAACAAAAGAAAAATTCGGAGTAGGTCTTAAAATCCATGGAGAAGAAATAAAAACTTTGAGGTTTACCGATGATATTGTAATTCTGTCAGAGACAGCAAAGGACTTGGAAGAGCTGTTGAACGGAATGGATAGTGTCTTTAAAGGAGGATATAAGATGAACATCAACAAAAGCAAAACGAGGATAATGGAATGTAGTCGAATTAAGTCGGATGATGCATGAGGGAATTAGATTAGGAAATGAGACACTTTAAGTAGTAAAGGAGTTTTGCTATTTGGGGATAAAAATAACTGATGATGGTCGAAGTAGAGAGGATATAGAATGTAGATTGGCAATGCAAGGAAAGCGTTTCTGAAGAAGAGAAATTTGTTAACATCGAGTATTGATTTAAGTGTCAGGAAGTCGTTTCTGAAATTATTTGTATGGAGTGTAGCCATGTATGGAAGTGAAACATGGACGATAAATAGTTTGGACAAGAAGGGAATAGAGGCTTTTGAAATGTGGTGCTACAGAAGAATGCTGAAGATCAGATGGGTAGATCACATAACTAATGAGGAGGTATTGAATATAATAGGGGAGTAGAGGAGTTTGTGGCATAACTTGACAAGAAGAAGGGACCGATTGGTAGGACATGTTCTGAGGCATCGAGGGATCACAAATTTAGTACTGGAGGGCAGCGTGGAGGGTAAAAATCGTAGAGGGAGACCAAGAAGTGAATGCACTAAGCAGATTCAGAAGGATGTAGGTTGCAGTAGTTACTAGGAGATGAAGAAGCTTGCACAGGATAGAGTAGCATGGAGAGCTGCATCAAACCAGTCTCAGGACTGAAGACCACAACAACAGGAATCGAATCGGCGACCTCCGGGTCGAGCGCCACCGCATCACTGCGATTAGCCATCCGTGCCTCAGGGACAGTTGTGGGTCTGTACTACTTCACACAAGAACATTCTCGGACTTTCTCTTGGCTTATTCAGCTTACTGCTGCCATACATTAGCAGCGAAGAATATCAGATAGGTGCCTACATGAGTAAATGGACCACAGATACTAAATGCTATCGGCTCATACCAGGAAATCTTATCTCTCCGATAACGCTGACAACATTCCAAATCGATAAAGTGACCGTTTTATATCTCGCGAGTAAATTCCATTTACGTCGCAGCGTTTTCTATTTTCTTACTGTTCTGGAAGATGAGTTACTGCTTCCGTGTTTTTAGGTACGTTCCGCTAAGTGCATCACACTCCCGAATCAATTTGTATAGCCAATGAGCACGTAACTAACAGAAACAGTAGGAAGAGTTGTAGGTTTGTAGCAGTAACCGTCAAATTGGCCGTGGTAAGAAAATGGAAGCGTTCCCTTACTTGCAAACTGAAACTGTCCGGCTTTTAGAGGATAGTGAAACGAACTAGGGGAGATGGAAGTGGTAGTTAAAACCACTTTTATGTTTGATATTACCAAATTTTTTGCCGACTAATTTATGGGGCAACCTAGTAAATCGCAGCATTGAGAATCAAAGTAATGAGATGTTGTGTTTAATGTCCCATTGACGAAGAGGTCTGTAGAGAAGGAAAGAACATGGGCGGGAAGGCAACCGGACGAGTCCTCTTCAAAGGAAGCAACCTGGCATTCACCTTAGGCGATTTAATGGGAGCACATGAAATAAAATTTGTCTAGTCGGGCAGGAATTCGAATTCTTATCCGTTGGAATGTGAGTCCTGTACTTTAACCGTTACTTCACCTCGATGAGTGGAGATCGACCGCTGCTTGGTGTTATCTTATTTTCTAGTACTTAACTCGAATGGATTACAACTTATAAGGGGAAAGTATCAAGCAAGACCACAGCTTCGATTCTACATTATATATCACATGACTTTGAGAGCTGGGTATCGGTTTGGAGGAAGGCGAAGACGAAAGGCTTCCAGTAGGATCAAGGCCGGCTGATGGGTTCTTCACGTATTGTAATCTATGCCTGCATCCACATCTACACCCTGAAAACCGCTGTGAAGTGCGTGGCAGAGGCTAGTTCCCGTTATACCAGTTATTATGGTTTCTTCTTGAACCTGGAGCGTGGGAAGAATGATTGCTTAAACGCCCTTGTCCATGCTGTAATTAGTATAATCCTTTCTTGACGATACCTACACGATGGATCCCTAAGGGGCTGTAGCATATTTCTAGATTCACTACCTAAAGTTGGTTGTCGAAACATTCTATGTAGGCTTTCGCGGAATACCTTCAAGCGGTTGCTAGTTCCGTTCTATCAGTATCTCAGTGACTCTCTCTCACGGGTCACACGAACCTGTGACCACCAATGCAGCCCTTCTCTGTATACGATCAGTATCTCCTATTAGTCGTACTTCGTATGGGTCCCATGCAATTGACCGATATTCTGACATTAGTCGTACGAGTGTTTTGGAAGTAGTCCCCTTTGCAGACTGGCTGGATTTCTCTAGCGTTCTGCTAATGAACCGAGGATTTCCACTTGCTCTATCAATGACTAAGCTAATGTGACCGTTCCATTTCATATCCGTACAGACTTTTACACGCGGATATTTACACGAGTTGACTGATTCCAGTTGTGCTCTGTTGATACTGTAGTCATGGAATAACACCTTTTTCCGCTTTGTGAGGTGAGCAGCTTTTCATCTCTGAATATTTACAGCAAGTTGCCAATCTTCGCACCATTTTGAAAAATGGTTCGAATGGCTCTGAGCACTATGGGACTTAACATCTATGGTCATCAGTTCCCTAGAACTTAGAACTACTTAAACCTAACTAACACAGCACACAACACCCAGTCATCACGAGGCAGGGAAAATCCCTGACTCCGCCGGGAATCGAACCCGGGAACCCGGGCGCGGGAAGCGAGAACGCTACCGCACGACCACGAGCTGCGGACACACCATTTTGAAATATTATCAAGATGTGACTGAATAATTGTGCGGCATTTTTCAGACAGTAATTCATTGTAGATAACTGCGCCATCTGCGAAAACTCTGACATTATAATTAATAAGTCGTTAATATATAACATGAACAACAAGGGTTCCATAATCATCCCTGGGGCACGCCAGAAGTTGCTTCTACATCTGCTGATGATTCTCTATCCAAGACAACACGTCGTATCCTCCATACCAGGAAATCCAACCAAAAATTTCGCTTAATACCTCACAGGACCGTATTTTCAAGTTGGAAGTGCAATGTGAACAGCAACTTGTATCTGAACTGATTGAAGACTTGCTGATGACACTGCGATAAAAAGCTAACTGCCAGAGGAAAAGAGACTGTAATTCACTTTGCCATCGACTATGATGTCGTTTGAGTCGGACCACAAGTGCATACTAAACAAGGATGGTAAATGAATTGGACGTGTCTTTTTCCAAGGATCTATGCTGGCATTCGAAACTGTCTCTGAAGAATGACTTGACTGACTACTTAGGTACTATACGAGATGACAATGATTTCTAACAGAACGTTTCAGTTACTTTTAAAGTAACGTCCTGTTTTTATGGCGATTTAAGAATAGTTATAATCCATTTTGCAGAAGAATTTTGTAGGTCTTTTATTGCTGGCGCTAATGAAATACAACAAATTGAGTACCAGAAATTAACAGATCACTTTTTTATTTCGTGTGATCGAGTTAAGGAAACAATCAACAAGGCGAGTGTTGGTCAAAACATCACAGAGCTCCGCTAAGGGTGGTTCAACTGAAACTGATTCGTCTTACGTTGGCCGAATATTTTTTCTTTGTTCATTAGGGAACCGTATCTCAATCGTAAAAAAACAAAACACTTACAGGATCGCTTTACTGTCTGTCTGACCTTCTGTTAAGACCCTTTTTTCTCTGGTACGGGTAGATTTATCATGTTGAAATTCACGGTGGTAAAAAAAAAAAAAAATAATTAAGCTTGTAAGTCAATACAACCAAAAGATGCGGCCATTTATATCACATATTTCGACACTCGCAAAATCACTCATCAAAGCTTTTGGGGCACTTTCCGATGACGTAGAATCATCAGATTTGGCAAGAAACAAGGTTTCACATTACAAGTAAGGGGAAAAAATCCTAAAATTGTCAGTTTGTAATTGTATCAGAAGAAAAAAGTTTTTTTGGCGTTTGTTAGGCGGCTGCCAATATGTCCGTCTGTTAAGATCCCTTCTTTTCACGAATTACAACAACAAATGCGAAATTACACAAAAAAATTTAATCTTAAAGATCCTCGAAAGTCTTGGAATTCCCGTGATCGATATCTTGCTTCTCGATATCGATAACATAAAAAGCGCCTAGATTCTTGATCCCTGGGACGGATGAAGTATGTATACACATAATTACGTTGTCAGGAAACTCTCAGAGCGTGAGCCCTACTCGTATTTGGCAGTTTATTTATTTATTTATTTTTCTAGTGTCATTTGGGTGTCATCTGAGCCAAATCTTCTACTTCGTGGAACCAGACTCTGCATCCAAAATACATAGATAACGATGCAAAAATCTCTCACGTTTGTTGCTACTGCTAGAAGCTCGCTGAAAAACAAACCTGTAGAACAGTGTACATCTTCTGTACAAAGGTTATAAGAGTGTGATCCAAACACAAGTAGTTTTTATCTATAGTTAATTCAGTGAGTGCTCCGGTCCACTAGTACGAGCCCCTTTTATTATCCATAACACAAGACAACTGCCCCACTCTCTTACTGTGGGACCTGAATTTAACTTGGAATTCTAATAACAGAGCAAACCGATTTCTTAATGCGCATAAGTTACTACCAAACCCGACTGCCGTCTTAAGAGGACTGTAATGTGTCAACAGTGTCATAATCTTTCTTTCAGTGTCAGAATCAGTTTTCTGGAGGATAACTTCATTTAACTCAGGATTTTCGTAGCGAGCACTGAGTGCATTCCACACAGAGTCGTATGCCACGTATATTGAGACGGACTCCTCGATTTGGTGCCTTGACTGCTCCACATTGAATTAGAACAATCTACATGAAGATGTAAAATCACTTACTTTGGTCCAGAAAGGTGTCCAGTATTCAGGAACATACATTTTCAGTGACTTACTGATCATCTGAAACGTTTAGCTACTAATAAAGTAAGATTTAAGAGGAACGTTAAACATTTATTGGTGATCAACTTAATTTACTCTATTGATGAATTACTCAACAGAACAAATTAATGCAGACATTATTTAAAGCATCTCACACTGTGATTTATATGTAATTTCTGCTTCTGCAGCTCTTTAGTGCAGTAATGACATGTATTCAGAGTGTAGAAAAACTGTGTCACGAAATTTGAACCCTGGATAGCAGATGCCAATAGTAACCAGAATTACTAATGTTGAGTAGGTCGATAACGCACAATTTTTAAGCTACGGAAACTTGGCGCCATGCGCTCCGATTGGCTGCAGGACTGCCCTGTTGCCGGTTGCTCTGGACAACGCATAACCGCAAATGCTTTGCCTGCCCGAGATCGCGATGTATCCATGATGGCCCGCACGCTCGGTGGTAGCGCGCCAGACTTCCACTCTGGGGGCGAATCCGCCGGGGTCCCGACTCATCCATTGTAGTTTCGTGATAAGGCGTACCGGGAACAAACCCGTCAACAGTTGTCAGCTCGGGTACAGAAAGTCTTTTACAAATTTTTAGTAGCTAGGACATCGTTTACTTAAAGCAGGTGCTCGAACTGGCGACACTGGTGTGATACAAGCTTGGTAATGTCGAACTGTGTTTTGTCGAACTCCTGGTAATGCCCTGGCAGCATGTTGAATGCGATCCATTATCTTCTCTTCGTTTCTAGGTGGTTCACGTCCTTGCAGAATACCCACAGGAAAAGTCCGATGGCGTGAGGTCTGGTGATCGTGGGGGCCGTGTCCTACAAACACCTTTGCCAATTACCCGGCCGTTGAAGAGTTCCTTTAAATATCCGCGCACAGCACGACTGTTATGTGCGAGCGCCCTATCGTGCCGCAACCACTTATGTCGCCATATGTCCAGGGGAACATGTTCCAGCAGGCTAGGTAGAGTTTCTTGCAAAAACTGAAGGTAATTTGCCCCGATAAGTCTAGAAGGTAGATGGACAGGCCCAGTCATGTAGTCACCGACAATGCCTGCCTAAATGTTGAGCGAAAATCGTTCCTGGTGTCCGTGGACGTACGTGACGTGAGGATTTCCCCTTGCCTAGTAATGAACGTTTCGAGTGTCGTAAAGGCCATCCCGATGGAAGGTGCAGTCGTCGGTAAACAACACAATGGCGGGGAAGTCGGGATCTCCTGCAACACGTTGCAGAAACCACCGGTAAAATCCTATCCTGTGTTCATAGATCGCCACAGGATGTAGGTCTTGGACAGGGTGGAAACTAAATGGATGCTCGCCGTCATCCCTCAAAACCTCTCAGACTAACTGATGAGTGACCCCCAGTGCCCAACCTCTCGAGTACTTGTCGCAGGTGCTTCCTCGAAGCGCTCGAGAATAGTCACTTTAAATGCAGCATCCCGTCGTGTTCGAGGTTTTCCAGCATCGCCATGACATCCCGCTAACGAGCTTGTTTCGCCAAGTCGCCGGAGAACTGCTATAAACATTTTCGGGTGTGGGTGGCGTCTTGCTGGGTACCATTTCTCATACAACTACGAGGTTCATGCGCATTACCATCGGCTATTCCATAAACAAAAACCACATCTCGTTATTCTACAAACGAATACTGTGCCGCCACGCTTACTCCATGACTAAATCTCTGGTGACGTGTGTGTGCTCCGAAGCGAAGCCTACGTGTGAATGCTTCTGAAGTGAGGTGGAGACAAACAGCAAGACCTAATCGACACGTGTGCGTATCTCGTTATGGCAGTGATGGGGTGAGGAACGTTTGTATGTGTGAACCGACAACCATAGCGCTGCCCTTCAACCGACGAACGGCAACAGGGCAATCCCACGGCGAATCGGACATCGTGGCGCCGATGCGTTGTCGACCTATACAACTTTAGTAATTTTAGTTCCTACTGGCATTAGCTATCCAGGATTAAAATTTTGTGACACAATTTTTCTCCACCCTGTATAAACAAGTATTGCATTTTTTTTACTAGCTACTTAAAAAGTGTAGCAATTATCTTATGCATACATATGTACTCATCTGTGATATTTTTTATATTAATTCGCAAATTAAAATATGTTTAAAAATGTCAACATACACGCAGTGTCTCCAAACAAACCGAAAATAGTTGTGGCCGAGCGGTTCTAGGCGCTTCAGTCTGAAACCGTGCGACCGCTACGGTCGCAGGTCCCAATCCTACCTCGGGCATGGATGTGTGTGATGTCCTTAGATTAGTTAGGTTTAAGTAGTTCTAAGTTCTAGGGGACTGATGACCTCAGATGTTAAGTCCCATGGTGCTCAGAGCCATTTGAACAATTTGAACCGAAAATACGATGACTCGTCCCAAATTGTGTTTATTTTGATCTGTACCGACGATGCTGCACACGTTAAGTTTTTACCCATTTGCCACTAGTTATAAACATGCCACTGCTTCAGTAGCTGCAGCCACTATTACCAAAATTCTTTAACATTCAATGTGGTTGCTGTTCTAAGAGTCATGCTAATCCTATCGTTTGTTGCTTGACTTGTGGTTGCCAAATGCAAGATACTTGTGATTCTCTTACACATTACTCTGTAATGAAGTGGAACAGTTTTTGTGCCTCAGTTCTATACTAAATTCATTAAATAACTGATTTTATTCTTCCTTTTCGTTCTCCTACTGTCTTGTACTGCTAGTACCCGAGGCAAATAATCGGATTGTACGTGGCAATTTTATCGTTGTTACTAAGACAGTTCTCATTGCTTATTTAATGAATGTAAGCCGTTTCTAAAGTGTAGAAATTCCAAAAGCAGATGTGAAATGTGAAAGGGAGTTTCTTATGAAAGTCATGGCCAGTAACATTTTCCGTCAAGTGCTGTCGCTATTGTGTTACCCACGTCGGAAATTAGAGACAAACCGACGGTGGCAACAAAACTGGTCGCGTGTTACGAGAACACCTCCAAGTGCCGAAAGCTATATAGAGCCTGTGTAGCAATAATTTCCTGCGGCTTAAATGTGTTCACAGCACAGTATGCAACACACGTCCACAAGTCTGTTTAATGTTCGTGATAAACAACAGGCAATGACACAGATTATGTGGTCTCCGCAAATATAGCGGTGTCTTATCACGCCTGTACCGAAGTCGTCTGGAAAGAACCTAAAATGAGTGTGCACGAGATTGCACGAAGTGGGAGGCAAAAGAGGAAAACTAGAAAACGATAATATGAACGTTTGTGGGAAGATAGTTACTGGCACTGGATAACTGTGAAACTTCCGTTTAAGTTTTGTTATCGTATAACTCCAATTAGTATTAAACCATCAGTGATACAAATATCGAAGTGATGTTACCTGCTTAACGAAATTGAGCAACACTGTAAGACTGTCTGTTCATCATTTTTATGCGGTATAAGCAGGTGCGAGAGTAACTGTTTTCTCCACTAATTGTTAATTCTATGTAAATAGTTCAACAGCTTTTTCAGAAACGCTCGATATAGTTATAGGGTCGTGATCACTCATTAAAAAGCAACAAAAAATAAAACAAAAATAAGTTTGCTGCGCCCTTACAAACATGTCGCTTAATAAATTAAAAAATTCTCCATCGTTATTAACTTCCTTCCTCTGTCACAGGTCACGCAGTAGCAGCTCGATGTTCAGAAATCGATACCATGATCTCAATAAATTTTCACCACTTGGAAACACACAGTGTCTATTGTACGTCGTTTAGAACGACATTTTAATAAAATAAATTCCATTACTGCCACCGTGGAAGACATTCTCTCGCCAACCCTTCCTACAACTGACCTGCTCCCTTGATTTCTCACTTCCTTCGATTTTACATTAATATATACGTATCTCTGGACACGATGTTTAATAATAAATATTTCATATAGAACTTTACATATATAGAAATATTATAAACTTTTGTATCACACGTGTCTACTTTAACAAAGGAAATAAAGACGCGACTTACGCTAACGAAACATTCGTCACAGAATCCATTTTATGCGCATTTTTATGCTTTTTTATTGTATTACTGAGAAGTAAATGGAGGAAGACCACGGAATTTGCCTTGACGAGTGAGAAAAATCACCTCGCTGGCATGTCAGACCAAGGGTCGACAGTCGAGGCCGGGGTCATTTCCTTAACTCGCTAGCCCGCGCGATAAGCGACACGGATAAGATAGCATTCAAGATCATTTACAAGCGAATAAGTGAATTTCAATTCACCGAACATCAGACAAGGATAGAACACCCTCTGAACACGCACTACAGATTTCTGAAAAATTCCACGTTATAGCTGTGGGAGGGCGACAGACGCACGATGGCGACATGGCAGTCGATACCGCGACGAAGGATATTCAGCGTGGCGTCCCTTTGGGAAGCTGTGTGCACGACGGCTGTGCTCTTCGTTCACTTACGACCGGAAACGCTCGAGGACAGATATATTGGAGGACAAGTTTGTCATTGCTAAGTCGTACGTGAAACAAGTATCCACCACTGTTTCTGACTGATCATCAAACAGTCCAAGCAGTTACTGACACCCAAAACAAAGACTTAATGAAATTACATCGGAACGAGAGAAGAACTACCGGGAAGGCAATAGTGATTGTTCAGCAATTCGCTAGAGATTATATTTATATGTTTTTGTTGGTTTTTTAAAATTTAAAAACAGAGAGACAATTTTATGAAACCGTTGGGGTTTTCGTGGGCAGCGCGTTCTAGGCTCCGGGCTTTTAAGAGAGGTCGCAGCACTGGTCAGAAGCACAGGCAATGTCAGGGCCGGGGTATTTGTAGAGCTAGGTTAGTTTCCGCCCCACTCCCCCCCCCCCCCCCCCCCCCCGCCCCTGCCCAACCCTCCATGAACCATGGACCTTGCCGTTGGTGGGGAGGCTTGTGTGCCTCAGTGATACAGATCTACATCTACATCTACATTTATACTCCGCAAGCCACCCAACGGTGTGTGGCGGAGGGTACTTTACGTGCCACTGTCATTACCTCCCATTCCTGTTCCAGTCGCGTATGGTTCGCGGGAAGAACGACTGTCTGAAAGCCTCCGTGCGCGCTCTAGGTGCAACCACAACGGAGGGGTATCTGTTGAGAGGCCAGACAAACTAGTGGTTCCTCAAGAGGGGCAGCAGCCTTTTCAGTAGTTGCAGGGGCAACAGTCTGGATGATTGACTGATCTGGCCTTGTAACACTAACCAAAACGGCCTTGCTCTGATGGTACTTCGAACGGTTGAAAGCAAGGGGAAACTACAGCCGTAATTTTTCCCGAGGGCTTGCAGCTTTACTGTATGGTTAAATGATGATGGCATCCTCTTGGGTAAAATATTCCGGAGGTAAAATAGTCCCCCCTTCGGATCTCCGGGCGGGGACTGCTCAAGAGGACGTCATTATCAGGAAAAAGAAAACTGGCGCTCTACGGATCGGAGCGTGGAATGTCAAATCCCTTAATCGGGCAGGTAGGTTAGAAAATTAAAAAGGGAAATGGATAGGTTAAAGTTAGATATAGTGGGAATTAGTGAAGCTCGGTGGCAGGAGGAACAAGACTTTAGGTCAGGTGAATACAGGGTTATAAATACAAAATCAAATAGGGATAATGCAGGAGTAGGTTTAATAATGAATAAAAAAATAGGAGTGTGGGTAAGCTACTACAAATAGCATAGTGAACGCATTATTGTGGCTAAGATAGACACGAAGCCCACGCCTACTACAGTAGTACAAGTTTATATGCCAACTAGCTCTGCAGATGTGAAGAAATTGATGAAATGTATGATAAGATAAAAAAAAATTATTCAGATAGTGAAGGGAGACGAAGATTTAATAGTCATGGGCGACTGGAATTCGAGAGTAGGAAAAGGGAGAGAAGGAAACATAGTAGGTGAATATCGATTTGGGTTAAGAAATGAAAGAGGAAGCCGCCTGGTAGAGTTTTGCACAGAGCATAACTTAATCATAGCTAACACTTGGTTCAAGAATCATGAAAGAAGGTTGTATACATGGAAGAATCCTGGAGATACTAGAAGGTATCAGACGGATTATATAATGGTAAGACAGAGATTTAGGAACCAGGTTTTAAATTGTAAGACACTTCCAGGGGCAGATGTGGACTCTGACCACAATCTATTGGTTATGAACTGTAGATTAAAACTGAAGAAACTGCAAAAAGGTGGGAATTTAAGGAGATGGGACCTGGATAAACTGAAAGAACCAGAGATTGTACAGAGTTTCAGGGAGAGCATAAGGGAACAATTGACAGGAATGGGGGGAAAGAAGTACAGTAGAAGAAGAATGGGTAGCTCTGAGGGATGAAGTAGTGAATGCAGTAGAGGATCAAGTAGGTAAAAAGACGAAGGCTAGTAGAAATCCTTGGGTAACAGAAGAAATATTGAATTTAATTGATGAAAGGAGAAAATATAAAAATGAAGTAAATGAAGCAGGCAAAAAGAAATACAAACGTCTCAAAAATGAGATCGACAGGAAGTGCAAAATGGCTAAGCAGGGATGGTTAGAGGACAAATGTAAGGATGTAGAGGCTTGTCTCACTAGGGGTAAGATAGATACTGCCTACAGGAAAATTAAAAAGACCTTTGGAGAAAAGAGAACCACTTGCATGAATATCAAGAGCTCAGATGGAAACCCAGTTCTAAGCAAAGAAGGGAAAGCAGAAAGGTGGAAGGAGTATATAGAGGGTCTATACAAGGGCGATGTACTTGAGGACAATATTATGGAAATGGAAGAGGATGTAGATGAAGATGAAGTGGGAGATATGATACTGCGTGAAGAGTTTGACAGAGCACTGAAAGACCTGAGTCGAAACAAGGCCCCGGGAGTAGACAACATTCCATTGGAACTACTGACGTCCTTGGGAGAGCCAGTCCTGACAAAACTCTACCATCTGGAGAGCAAGATGTATGAGAGAGGCGAAATACTCTCACAATTCCTAACAAAGTGGATGGTGACAGGTGTGAATATTACTGAATTATAAGTTTAAGAAGTCGCGGTTGCAAAATACTAACACGAATTCTTTACAGACGAATGGAAAAACTGGTAAAGTCGACCTCGGGGAAGATCAGTTTGGATTCCGTAGAAATATTGGAACACGTGAGGCAATACTGACCTTACGACTTATCTTAGAAGAAAGATTAGGGAAAGGCAAACCTACGTTTCTAGCATTTGTAGACTTAGAGTAAGCTTTTGACAATGTTGACTGGAATACTGTCTTTCAAATTCTGAATGGCTCTGAGCACTATGGGACTCAACATCTTAGGTCATAAGTCCCCTATAACTTAGAACTACTTAAACCTAACTAACCTAAGGACATCACACACACCCATGCCTGAGGCAGGATACGAACCTGCGACCGTAGCAGCCCCGCGGTTCCGGACTGCAGCGCCAGAACCGTCAAATTCTGAAGGTGGCAGGGGTAAAATAAAGGGAGCGAAAGGCTATTTACAATTTGTACAGAAACCAGATGGCAGTTATAAGAGTCGAGGGGGATGGAAGGGAAGCAGTGGTTGGGAAGGGAGTGAGACAGGGTTGTAGCCTCTCCCCGATGTTATTCAATCTGTATATTGAGCAAGCAGTAAAAGAAACAAAACAAAAATTCGGAGTAGGTCTTAAAATCCAGGGAGAAGAAATAAAAATTTTAAGGTTCGCCGATGACATTGTAATTCTGTCAGAGACAGCAAAGGACTTGGAAGAGCAGTTGAAAGGAATGGACAGTGTCTTGAAAGGAAGATATAAAATGAACATCAACAAAAGCAAAACGAGGGTAATGGAATGTTGTTGAATTAAGTCGGGTGATGGTGAGGGAATTAGATTAGGAAATGAGACACTTAAAGTAGTCAAGGAGTTTTGCTATTTGGGGAGCAAAATAACTGATGATGGTAGAAGTAGAGAAGATATAAAATGTAGACTGGCAATGGCAAGGAAAGCGTTTCTGAAGAAGAGGAATTTGTTAACATCGAGTATAGATTTAAGTGTCAGGAAGTCGTTTCTTAAAGTATTTGTATGGAGTGTAGCCATGAATGGAAGTGAAATATGGACGATAAATAGTTTGGACAAGAAGAGAATAGAAGCTTTCGAAATGTGGTGCTACAGAAGAATGCTGAAGATTAGATGGGTAGATCATATAACTAATGATGAAGTATTGAATAGACAAAAAGTATTGAATTGACAAAAAGAGGGACCGGTTAGTAGGACATGTTCTGAGGCATCAAGGGATCACAAATTTAGTATTGGACGGCAGCGTGGAGGGTGAAAACCGTAGAAGGAGACCAAGAGATGAATACACTAAGCAGATTCAGAAGGATGTAGGTTGCAGTAGTACTGGGAGATGAAGAAGCTTGCACAGGATAGGGTAGCATGGAGAGCTGCATCAAACCAGTCTCAGGACTGAAGACCCCAAAAACAACAACAGGTTAGTTTCAGCCAGTCCCTAGCGAGTAGCAGAAGGGTTGAAATGTTCCCAGTTATTGTACGGCAACCAGTTTCGGTGATTCAGTGCACCATCTGGAGGCCTTAGCAGATGTTGTGGAGAGAGGGGGGAGGGGACGCCATCCGTATACATGATGCATCAATGGCCAACATCTATAACTGGTTTTCGCAGACTAACTGTAACCGTGACGTTGTTTCTTCAATCATCAACGTCGCGGTTACAGGTAGTCTGCGAAAACCAGTTATAGATGTTGGCCATTGATGTATCGTGCATGCGGATGGTGTTAACACTCTAAGCATCTGTTAAGGCCTGAAGTGTAGCACCGAAATTGGTTGCCATACAATAAATGGCATCATAAGGACGGTTGTAAGTGTTCCATTTTATTACACAAGTGAACGGCCGAAGTCCCCCAGACCTCCAGTCACAAGGATGGAAATATAAAAACCTGATCCGTTTTCGCCGTGTCACATTCCTTTTCAAAATTCTTCAGTGTTCGACGTTTCGATCCCCCTGATGGGATCTTCTTCACGGTTCCAATGGTGTCCCTGGACGGCTGAACGTTGTCGAAAGACAGTGTGGCGTTGACTCATAAAAGGCTATTTTACTGCTCTTTTCTGGCGAAGAGGAGTTATTGTGTAAAAACCTTCAGGCTGCCATTACTGAGTCGTCGCCATGGGTACATTCTGAAAGCAGACGTTGAAAGGCGGAGGGGGGAGAATCCAAAATATCATACGGAGAACCTGGCAGAAGGTGGCAGCAATATGAAAAACGTATGTTTTTGGAGGTGTCCGGATACTTTTGATCACATAGTGGATGTATTAGGAAACATCCGAGGCAGCACAACAATAATATTTTGGATTTACCCCCCTTTCAATATTTGCTGTCAGTATCTGTCCAAAGATTACGGCCCACCACTACAGCCTGAAGGTTTTTACTAGATAATTCCTCTTCTCTATAAAAGCGCAGAAAAATTGCCTTTGATAAGTGAACGCGTCACTGTCTTTCGACAGTTTTCAAGCATCCAGGGGCGCCTTTGGTATCCTGATGAATATCCCAGTTGAGGGACTGAAACAATGAGCATTTTGTGATTTTTTACGTATGTCATTCATTACTGAGCACAGACAACGGTTTTAACAGTAATTTGTAGTTATTTCCGAAAGTAGGGTTTTCTCATTGGGTCGACAATGTCCCCAGGAGCACATAAAGTGGTACATTATTGTGGAAGAGTCATAATCAAAATAATACATATTTTGCGAGAGTTAATACTTATAAGTAGGAATTTAGAATCAGTTTTTATTATTACAAGATAGTGTTAAGTAATCATATTTGTTAGGCAAAGAACGTCAAATGTAACATCATTATGTATGAAGCTTTGCAAAGAATTTATCTTGCAAATTTACTTTATATCTGGGACACGTTTTGACAATTTTATTTTCACAAAGCACGCGTCTTCTGCTGACATGACGAATGAGAATAATATGTTGACCATGTCGGGTGGCAGTAGGTTCGTTATCAACCCTCTGGGAGTATATGGATTAAACTATCTATATTACTAACCAACTAACTCGGTTCATGGGCCGGCCGCTGTAGTCGAGCGGTTCTAGGCCCTTCAGTCTGGAACTACGCGGCTGCTACGGTCGCAGGTTCCAATCCTACCTCGGGCATGGATGTGTGTCATGCCCTTAGGTTAGCTAGGTTTAAGTAGTTCTAAGTCTAGGGGACTGATGACCCAAGATATTAACTCCCTTAGTGCTTCGAGCCATTTGAACTATTTTTTAACCGGTCCATGGTTTATGGTTCATATTTACAGTTGAGCGTTGGCTATGTAACGGCTTCCACGGCAACAAAAATTCGATTTTCAATATTCCATATAACTTGTGATACAATTCAAAAATTTTAAGTGCTGCCGTAATCTACTCATTAAGAGGTATAACCTTTTCAACAAACTTTATGAATAATTTCAGACCTTTACGAAAATTTTCTTACTGACACGCCTCACAAAATGATGAAAGGAAGAAAGTTAATACCTTACTACATTTTCGCTGTCCAAGCGGTAACATTTCAGCGCCAGACATGACGTTTTATTACTTCTTTACTACAGGTTCTATTCGCAACACAGTTTGCAGACAGTATCCGCGTAAGTCACTTAATGTATCTGCATAATTATATCATTGTCGGACTCACAGTTCAGGAAATATGACGTCAAAAATATTTGCATGTGCGAAAAGTTAATTTGTGCCTAAATAGGCGCACAGTAAAACTTCATCAGGCATGACGTTTCAGTTTAATAGTTGTTTACTACTCTCTCTATACACAACACATTTTACAGACAATATCCGCACGTATTCCTGAATGTACCTACAAAATTACATCACTGCATGACACATAGTTCAGGAAATATGACATCATAAAGATTGAGATGCATGAATAACTAGCTTTTGCTTAAAAATGGATCGCAAATTACCCAGACTATATGCATCCAGTGTTTCGTAATGCTACTTTAAGCATAATTTCAAAAGTTTTCCAAACTTTTTCTCGCTTCCACGCTTAGACTTACGAACACATAACTCATTTGCAAAGTAATCAGGCTTTTGAAGTTGTGTTACTCATGGGAGTTCAATTCTTCAAAGAATCGGAGGTTTGATGGTATAAAAATAATCGCAGGAAAAGTAGATGCCTGACAGATTCAGTGAAAGTATCTTCAGGAAGTGTAGTCCACCCACTACATAGTTTGCGGCGCTACCACTCGTGTTGGTAATAATGTATTATACTGTCGCCTGAAATATGACTGATTCGGAGTGCGGTTGTCGAGGCGGTTGGTTACAACCAACACTTTCAGTTCAATTAACAAATCAACTACACTCAATCTTCTGCAAGCAGGGAAATAAATAACAGTGAAGTGGCAACCTTGCAACATGACAAGTCATATTGTCGGATGATTTGTGTTGGTCGAGCGCCGCGTTTGGATCGCACGCACACGGCTAGCGCGGGAAGGCGGTTGTGCGGGGACTGCGTCGCCGGCCGCTCAGCGGGTCACTTCCGTTCGAGATTAGATTAGATTAGATGTACTGTCCGTTCCAGTTCATACATAGTGAGGAGATCCTCTGGGATGTGAAACATTTCAGAAAGCAAGAATACACGATAAATATTTACAGAACAAGAACAGATAATGCTAATGGACCTTCCACAGATCCCAAATGAAACTGCCCTTGTGGGTGTTGAATCGGTCAAAAAAAATCGTAAGCCTATTTACATTTAAAAGGATATAAAACTTGTCAGCAAGTACTTAGGTGCATATGATAATTCTTAGGCTATTGTAACCACTCATCATCAAATAAAAAAATAAAAAAAAAACATTTTACAGCACTTATTTGCAGTGATCGCATTACTGCACAAAATTTGTACAGAAATCAGATTGTACACAACATTAACATTATCTGATATTATTAATAACATACACACATGGATCGGTTCTGCTAAGAAATTCATCGATGGAGTAGAAGGAGTTGGCTGCCTACAAATCCTTTACACTCTCCTCAAACTGAACTTTATTATTAGTTTAATTTTGTATGGCTGCTGGTATGTTGTTGAAAATGTGCATTGCTGAATAGCCGACACCTTTCTCAACGAAAGTAAGTGACTTTAAATCATTGTCAAAGTTATTCTTGTTTCCTGTATTGATTCCATAAACTGAAGTGTTGGTTTCAAAACACATGTATTTTTAATGACAAACTTTATTAAGGAATAAATACATTGAGAAGCAGTAGTCAGTATCCCCAGACCCTTAAACACGACGTTCTTGAGTTCACACTGCAAACAATTTGTGCTGCACCTATCTGGGCTCAGAAAACTTTAGCTTGGCTTGATGAGTTACCCCAGAAAATAATCCCACAAGACATTATGGAATGAAAGTAAGCATATTACGCTAGATTTTTTATTTCTATATCACCTATGTCTGACAACCTTCGCATAGCAAATAGAGATTTGTTTAGGTGCTTCAGCAGTTGTGTGGTATACTTCTCCCATTTAAATTTATTATAAAGCTCTAATTCCAATAATTTAACAATGTCAACTTCTTATCTTTGGTAGTGTTCATATTTTAGGAATATACTGGCACAAAAACTTTTACAAATTTTTAACTGCTTGTACTATGTTCTTTCAGGGTTTACTGACAGAGAATTGGCTAGGAGCCATTTATTAACTTCTATGAAAATTTCATTAACCCACCTTTCTATGAACATACTTGATTTACTAGACTGAAGCGCCAAAGAAACTGGTCTAGGAATTCATATTCAAATACAGAGATTTGTAAATGGGTAGAACACGGCGCTGCGATCGGCAACGCCTGTGTAAGACAAAAAGTGTCTTTCGCGGTTTACAGATCGCTTACTGCTGCTACAATGACAGGTTATCAAGATTTAAGTCAGTTTCAATGTGGTGTTATAGTCGGCGCACGAGCGATGGGACACATCATCTCCGAGGTAGCGATAAAGTGGGGATTTTCCCGTAAGACCTTTTCATAAGTGTACCATAAATATCAGGAACCTGGTAAAACATCAAATCTCCGATGTAGCTGCAGCCGGAAAATGATCCTGCAAGAACGGGACCAACGACGACTGAAGAGAATCGTTCAACGAGACATAAGTGCAACCCTACTGCAAATTGCTGCACATTTCAAAGCTGGGCCATCAACAAGTGTCAGCGTGCGAATCATTCAACGAAACATCATCAATATAGGATTTCGGGGCCGAAGGCGCACTCGTGTACTCGTGTACCGTGAATATCAGGAATCCGGTAAAACATCAAATTCCGATATCGATGCTGCCGAAAAATAATCCTGCAAGAACGGGACCAAAGACGACTGAAGAGAATCGTTCAACGTGAAAAGTGCAACCGTTCCGCAAATCGCTGCAGATTTCACTGCTGAGCCGTCAACAAGTGTCAGCGTGCGAACCATTCAGCATCATCGATATGGACTTTCGGAGCCGAAGACCCACTCGTGTACCCTTGATGACTGCACGACTCAAAGCTTTACGCCTCGCCTGGGACCGTCAACACCGACACTGGACTGTTGAGGACTGGAAACATGTTGCCTGATGATCGAACGAGTCTCGTTTAAAATTGTTTGGAGCGGATGGACGCGTACTGGTACGGAGATAACCTCATGAATCCATGGACCCTGCATGTCAGCAGGGGATTGTTCAAGCTGGTGGAGGCTCTGTAATGGTGTGGGGCGCGTGCATCAGGAGTGATATGGGACCTGTGATACGTCTAAATACGACTCTGGAAGGTGACACGTACAATTGCATCCAATCTGATCACCTGCATCCATTCATGTCATTTGTGCATTGCGACGGACTTGGGCAATTCCAGCAGGATAATGCGACACCCCACACGTCCAGAATTGCTAGAATGGCTCTGGGAACACTCTTCTGAGTTTAAACTCTTCCGTTGGCCACCAGACTCCCCAGACATGAACACTATTGAGCATATCTGGAATGCCTTGCAACGTGGTGGTCAGGAGAGATCTCCACCCCCTCTTACTCTTACGGATTTATGGACAGCCCTGCAGGATTCACAGTGTCAGTTCCCTCCAACACCCTACTTCAGATAGTCGAGTCCATGCCACGTTGTGTTGCGGCGCTTCTGCGAGATCGCGGGGACCCTACTCGATTTTAGGCAGGTGTACCAGTTTCTTTGGCTCTTCATTGTATTTATTGCAATGTTTGTATCATCTGCAAACAAAACAAACTTGGCATCTGGTAATGCTACCGATGAATGGCCATTGACATACACAAGAAAAAGTAAGGGCTGTAAGATGGAAACTTGGAGGACGCCACATGTTATTGATTCCCAGTCGGATGATGCCTGATAGCTTAATACACGTCTGTTTCCTATTGACAATCTTTGTCTTCTGTCAGAGATATAGAATTTGAATTAATTTGTAGCATTTATTGTTACACCGTAATATCCTAATTTACTTGGTATTGTGATTTATTCAGTCAATTGCTTTTGACACATCACAAAATATACCAGTAGCCTGTAACTTATTGTCCAATGAATTAAGTACATTCTCACTGAATGTGTAGCTAGCCTTCTGAATGTCCGTAGCTCGTGGTCTAGTGGCTAGCGTTGCTGTCTCTGTATCACGGGGTCCCACGTTCGATTCCCGGCCTGGTTGGGGATTTTCTCTGCCCGGGAACTGGGTGTTTGTGTTGTCTTCATCATTTCATCATCATCATTCCTGACAGTGGCTAGATTGGACTGTGTAAGAAATTAGATTGTTTAGAATCTATGCCTCCCTGGTGTGTGAATATCTTTTGTGTTGCTCTGGTCAACCACGGACGCTATGATTTATTGTGTTCCGTGTATTGAGCTTTATGTGTGTAATTCATGTACCTTGTTTAATGTATTAATAAATTGTTCCAATCAGAAACCGCCCGTAAATTACTCTGCTAACAGGTTAAGGGCCCAGAATTACAAACCGGCGTAATATTGTAAAAAAAATTACGAGATCACCGGCTCGGGAAAATTGGCAACAACGCGCCGTAGTGTAGAACGACGTAATAGCTAAAATCATGGTGCCAGTAAATACCAGTTCGTTGCCTACGATCGAAAAACTGATGCGAAGAGAAAACTACAGTACCTGGCAGTTCGCTATGCGAACATATTTAGAACACGAACAATTGTGGGGATGCGTCAGTGGCGAAGTACAAGATGCAACTAAAGCTTGTACAGCAAGAGCCAAAATTATACTCTCCGTCCATCCGTCGATATATGTTCACTTGCAAGATTCATCTACAGCAAAAGAAGCGTGTGACAAGCTAAAGCAAGTCTACGAAGATACTGGTCTCTTCAGAAGGATAGGGTTATTAAAAGCGTTACTAGACTGGAGAATTGTTCGTCAGTAGAAGTTAAAGAAGAATGGATTGGGTGCATTCTGCTTGCAGGATTACCATACGAATATAAGCCTATGGTTATGAGCTTGGAAAATTCAAACTTGCCGATCACAGGAGACTCAATAAAAAATAAATTACTGCAAGAAATAAACGATGAAGCTTGTAATAAACAATCGATTAGCGATGCTGCTCTGCGAGTCAACAAGAAAAAGAGCGATGTAATATTCAAAAAGGGTCCCAGGTGTTATAACTGCAACAAATACGGGCATCCGGCTAAAAACTGTCGCAGCAAGAAGAAAAACGACGAAAAAACTTCGTCCAAGACAGCCAACTACCAGACGTTTCTCATAGCAGCAGCTGCAGGTAAAGATACATGGACAGAATGGTACGTAGACTCAGGTTCAAATAACGTTCCTTTGATTTACAGATGGGTAATAGTTCACATTTTTATAGCTGCTCATTGCCTTTCGTGTTTGATGTGCTCTTTTTGCAACGTTATACCACTTGTGTGAAAAACTAATGTTATTAACTATCTTGCTCCAATTTCTTTTAATGCTGTCACAATCAAATTCCTTGGGGAGGAGGTAATTGATGAACAAAGCGTTGGATATCGAAGAGTTAATTAGCATTGATTTTGCTGAGGTGGTCTCATGCATCTCATGAAAAGCGGAATTGAAAGTAAAATTAAGCCAACTGATAGATTTATCTCAGTTATTCTTAACTGGCTATGATAAATAATAAGTGCTGATTTAAGGTCAGTTTAACATGTCCAGAAAATGACGTTGCGGATAGTATAGAATGGCGGTGATACGCGATGTGATACTATCAAAACATAATTTCCTAAATTCTCTAAAACTGAAGGCAGACGCATAATCACTGACTAATATCTTGGAGGAGGGGGGAGGGGCGGACAAAGTAAGACAATATTTTATCAAGACGCTGAACTATCGAACCTGTAGTCATACCTCTACTGTGGACAAGCCACACACACTGGGTAAAAGTATCCATCACAACAAAAATATACTCACTGCCAATCTTAGTACATGGAAGCAGCCCTAAGTAATCCCAAAACAACCGGCTTCTCTTCCCGATCACAGTGCAACGAACCATGGCGAGAACTGGAATTGGCTTAGCAGACTGACATCCCTGGGCTAACTGTGTGATTTGGGGAAAGAATCTTTAATTCCCCATTGCAGCGGGCACAATGACGTAGGAGACCTTTGTTAAGATGGTACACAGCTACTTGCTTTCCAGTAAGGAACTGACCCTCAATACACCCGAGCATTTTTGATCCTAATGCTGGTATTCACTCAAATTCCCAAAACATAATGGAGTCTCGGTTAATACGGCTGCACTACATTGAAGATTATCATCTGACTGCGTTACCTCAAAGGACCCCTGATCCCCACTAAACATACAACTTAACACATCAGCGCCGCGCGGGGTAGCCGCGAGGTCTGAGGTGCCATGCCACCGTCCGCGCGTCTTTCCCCCGTCGGAGGTTCGAGTCCTCCCTCGGGCGTGGGTGTGTGTGTTGTCCCTAGCGTAAGTTAGTTTAAGCTAGATTACGTAGTGTGTAAGTCTAGGGACCGATGACCTCAGCAGTTTGGTTCCATAGGAACTTACCACAGAATTACCAACACATCAGCTACCTGGTTGGCAGAACCCTTCACGTGCTTTATGGCAAATCAGAAAGCTGAAATTCGAACTACTCTACGTGCTATCCTGCCAGTCTTACAGGGCCTAGCCAGTACCCAACTTGGCACATGATAGTGTGTTTCTAATAAGAACTGCCTATACTCCAAATAGAACTGCCGCCGACAGAGCCCTTGAGCATACACGACCAGCTAACGATCTCCATCAAATTCTTTTAACAGGATGGCAGCGACTTCAGAAGTGGAGGCATCGGTCTGGAGAACAAACTGACGCTGAAAATCTGGAATGTCTAACATAGTGGCATTACTGAGAGCCTGCTTCATTGCATCAAAAGCTGATTGGTTTAAGAGGATGACTAGAATGAGCATCCCGAAAGAGTTAACCATTCCAAGTAACAGTGCAACTTCCTGCTTATCCTGCGGGGGGGGGGGGGGGGGTGGAAATTTATAAATGGCTTTGGTACACTCGTTATCGATTTTAACGCTATTGACTGAAGCTAAATGACCCAGAAAAGACATCTTGTCAGCGCTAAAATAACCTTAGTAGGCTTCATTGTTACTCTTGGTTCCCAAAAGTGGGACAACACCTGCCTAAGATCTCAAAGATGTTCACCAAAGGTCTTGCTGTAAAGAATCACATCATAAAAGTAATTATATATACAATGAAGCTCCAGTTTTCCATTGATGGAATCTAGCAGACATGATAGGGCTGCTGCACATGTAGTCAATCTGAAGGGAACTCTGTTCGCCGGCCGGAGTGGCCAACCGGTTCTAGGCGCTTCAGTCTGGAACCGCGCGACTGCTACGGTCGCAGGTTCGAATCCTGCCTCGGGCATGGATGTGTGTGATGTCCTTAGGTTATTTAGTTTTAAGTAGTTCTAAGTTCGAGGGGACTGATGACCTCAGATGTTAAGTCCCATAGTGCTCAGAGCCATTTGAACCATTTTGAACTCTGTTCAATTCAAACAAGTTCCAATATGCGCAGAAAACAGTCAGATGTTTAGGTTCTTCAGCAAGAGGTCTCTGGTGGTAGACTTGATTCAGGTCCAAAACCGCGACATACCGTGCTGCAACAAACCAAATAAAGCATGTGTGAAGGTCAGACAGGGGCACCGTTGCCTTTGGGAACCATAAACAATGACGAGGAATATGGAGAGGTAAGTAGGCCTAATGACACGCTCCGTGATCAATTTATCAATAAATTGCCTTACCTAATGCATTTTTGAGGGCGATAATCGTTAAGGAGAGTGACGCACGAGAACGTGGTGCGTGAGTTGGACCTGACACTTGACTTCGTTAGTTACAGCTAAGTGTTTGGTCAAAACATCCAGAAATTCGCTTAAGAAACTTGCTAACTGTTGAGCATTATCTTCCCCCAAATATCGGACAACACAATGGATATCATTCGAGTGAATACTAGCAACGGAAAGAAGTTGACCATGACTAGATAACTGATAGTCATTATCTGCATGAAATTTGAAAGCAAATTTGTTTTCGGACTTTTCTAAGACACAACCCACTTTGCCTATGAAATTGTGCCCTAATAGTAGAAAGTCAGAATACAAAAATTTGGCGATAAACATTTTAATAGGCCATGAGAATTGCAGAATTTTAAATGAACTTGTGTCTCCCTCAACAAAAAAATGGTTCAAATGGCTCTGAGCACTATGGGACTCAACTGCTGAGGTCATTAGTCCCCTAGAACTTAGAACTAGTTAAACCTAACTAACCTAAGGACATCACAAACATCCATGCCCGAGGCAGGATTCGAACCTGGGACCGTAGCGGTCTTGCGGTTCCAGACTGCAGCGCCTTTAACCGCACGGCCACTTCGGCCGGCTCCCTCAACAAAGGAAATGACTGGCCATTAGTAATCCTAACCCGTTTATCCAGTGGTGTTACAGTGGGAAATTTGCAAATCTTACCGTCCTTCAGATATCATGCATAATTTAATAAGGAAACAGTGCTGACAGAATCCAAGGGTCTGCATGCCAGTTTCTGGTTAAGGACAGCACAGATAAAAGGAAGGGACGACTGAATGATTCCACTTTACTGCGCTCCTTGGGTGGCCAACCTGTTCGCCTTCATCAATATGCTTCCGGAAACTTCATCTGCGATTACCTGTTTCGCACCTAATCTGATAATCCCAAGCGGAGTGACCCGATTTATTCCACCTAAAATAGTTTCCATGATCTAGACCACGTTGGCTACTCTCGTGATATTGAGGGGAAGAGATTCCATGGTAGTTACTGTTTTGCTCAGTGATCTCCCTTTTCTGACCAGCAAAAGTAATGCTGTCTACATTCCGTGCAACTTGATCGAAGTCAAGGAAACTGCCGCGTTTTTAAGCAAAAACCATTGCATCCTTTCAAGCAGATTACCAATGACCTGATATTCTCTGACGAAGATGGTGACGATGTTTGGCTTGTGCGGCGCTCAACTGCGCGGACATCAGCGCCCGTACAAAGTCCCAATTTTTTCACAGTAGAATTTTTTGTTTCACAATCCAGTCTAGCCACTGCCACGAACGATGAGTATGAAATGATGAGGACAACACAAACGCCCAGTCCCCGGACAGAGAAAAATCCCTAACCCGGTCGGGAATCGAACCCAGGACCCTGTGATCCAGAGGTAGCAACGCTAGCCACTAGACCACGAGCTGCTGGCGTTTTTTCTCTGAGCTCAACAAATGAAGCTAATTGAGCCCATTAAATATTGTCAATATAATTCACAAATCTTGTGTTAATATTGTACCCAAAAAAGCGTTTGTTAATTAATTCATTTTTCAGCCTTTCTGTTAACCCTTGATGAACAATCCTACCATGCAACTAGCCAACGTACCCCTTCTCGAATAACTTGATAAATAATACTACCTAACAGACCATTAGTTGAAGGATGCAAGATCTGAAGAACTACAAGATCGGGAATTTGCGGAGCGTTTGCCTTCTGTTGTAATTTAATTGACAAATACAAAAATTCTACATTTGTTCACAAGTCTCCATTGATAATTTAGTAATCCTTTGTATAATAGCCATAACAGGGTTAGGTATGCGATCAAAATGCTCCCCTATTTCCATAGCACCATCATTTCGCTAAATACACTTAGACTCGCTATCATCCTCTACCCTTATCTGATCATCAGAGTATTCCTTCCAACTGCAATAGATCAGTGCGATGTTGGAGTTCCCTAAACTCCTGCTGCAACTTTCAGTTTAAATGCCGTGCTTTACATCAGTATTCAGTTCATGTAAATCCTGTACCTGATAACTAAGTGATCGAGGTAGCTCGCACTCAAAATAACTGGGATCCTAAAGCGGATCGATTCTGTGTTGCTCGCTGGCCAGGGACTCGAGACCAACAATGATGGCTTGACATACCTCGCCGAGGATAGCTGGGCTCAGCTGCAGCGGGCAGTCCAACGTGCCACGGAGATGCAGCGCCAACTCACGAACTCTACCTTCAAACACCTCGTTCCGCATTCGCAATTCATATTCTAACTTGTCTTCCTTCAGACGCCCAATCCTAACCAAGTGTCTTACGATCATGATAGAGAACAGGATTAACTGAAAAAAAAGAAACAAGTTAACAGTACGCAGCATGCAAGAAAAGCATTTTATGGTATGACGACTCATCACCACAATACACTCTGCTACCACTGAAAATGATAACAAGAGGGGAGCTGGGAGTGGTGAGATGCCAGGTCCAAAAAACATAACATGTCACCGGGAAGAGATACACATTAGAACTACAATTATCCGATCTCTAACTATGCGGATCACCAGTTATCCGGATCGCTTTGAGGATAAACTAAATTTGTAATGCGTGACCGAAATGACTGGTTTTGTCCGATAGTTGTTACAGTATACAGTACACTGTACGTTTCTTTATAATTCTAAACTCAATCCACAGCGAATGTATTAAAAAGCAAAATCGTCCAGTGAACGATGAATACAATATGCAAATCGTTGTACACGCCATACACGCATTGTTGTGTTAATGGTGCCCGTCATTCAGTGCAGCCACCATCTGTCTGTCTTGTGACCTTAACCTGTTCACTGATTCGACTTCTGTGTCTTTTGTTTTGTGCGTGTGTTTTAATTTATTGTGCTGCCTATGTCTTCTAGAAGGAAAAGTGTTATCTCATCGTTGGCAGACAAAAGTTCTTGAACTGTTATTAGACAAAGGCGTGAGTGGTAAGCAGTTAGTCGAGATGTTTAGCGTGGGAACATCAAGAATTTCAGCCATAAAAAAACAAGACCTCGGTTTTAAACTTCGAATCTGTCCTTGAGAATGAAGATGGGAGTTCGTAGAGAAAAGCAATGAAAACAGCAAGAAACAAAGAAATTCAAGAGGCTGTATTTAAGCGGTTTTTGCAGCAACAAGCAAAGGGAAACCCTCTTTCAGGGCCGATGGTTTGCGAAGAAGTAAAACTTTCAGCCGAGAAAATCGACAAGCGAGCAGCAGTATGGCTGGCTATGGAATTTTAAGGCAAGGCATAGTAGTCGTGAGTTGGATCTGGGTAGTGAAGAACTATCAGCAGACCCAAAAGCAGCAGAAAATTTTATTGAAAGAGTCAAAAGTGAAGTAGAACCTTATAACACTGAATTTTTATACAATGCAGATGAGAAAAACCATATTTGCAGTCTTGCCTGAAACAACTTCGGGTTGTCAAATGGAAATTAGTGCACCTGCTTGTAAAGCCAGTGTTAACCATGCTGAAAAATGTTAACTTCTTGGGAAACCACAAAATACCCCTTCTGTTGATAGGAAAATCGAAAAACCCCCAGTCTTTCAAAAATGTTAAAAAGCTTCCCATCTTTTTTAAGAATCATCCAAAGGCCTAGATGACCGCTACTTTGTTTTGCAAATGGTACGATTCAGTTTTCATATCTAAAGTAAAAAAACACCAATAGGCCATAGGGAAAACAAGGCAGTAAGATGATGTTAATTTTGGACAATACACCAACTCACCCTACAGAAAGTCTTCTTGTCAGATAAGATGGACATTTCAAAACACTCTTCCAGCTACCAAACGTAACGAGTATGCTGCAGCCAGTGGACCATTCAGTTAACGAAACAATAAAGCGACATTACAGAAGACAACTGTTGAGGAAGCTTTTGATAGAAGATGGAAATGAAGAAGGCGGTGTCGGTCTTCACCAAATATTGAATTTGAAAGACTACTCATATATGGTGGCGGAATCATGGAATGCCGTGAAGACAACTACAAGATGGAAATGAAGAAGGCGTTGTCGGTCTTCACCAAATATTGAATTTGAAAGACTACTCTTATATGGTGGCGGAATCATGGAATGCCGTGAAGACAACTACAATAAAAACACTTCGGAATAAATTCAAAACCATTTCACCGAAGATAAGGTACAGAAGGACGAAGATAGAAAGAAGAAGCGTAAATAGAAGAGGTAGAAAGAGAAGCGGCACTGGGCGAAATACCACTTCTAAGTAGGCTGTTTAGGTTTTCTTATTGGTAACGCCACGTAGCGCTCTGTATGAAAATCACTGGCTGTGCTGTGTGCAGTCTGTGGCTAGTTTGCATTGTTGTCTGCCATTGTAGTGTTGGGCAGCTGGATGTGAACAGCGCGTAGCGTTGCGCAGTTGGAGGTGAGCCGCCAGCAATGGTGGATGTGGGGAGAGAGATGGCGGAGTTTTGAAACTTGTAAGACTGAATGTCATGAACTGCTATATATATTAAGACTATTAAGGTAAATACATTGTTTGTTCCAATGAGTCTAACTTTTGAAGCTGTTGCTGTGTTTGTCTCTGGTGTTGTTCCATTGTGTCTAACTTTTGAAGATTTTGTTCCATTGTGTCTAACTGTTGCTGTGTTTGTCTCTGATTTTGTTTCATTTGCTGCATTAATTGCAATAATAATGTATTAGTGTCTCGAATGTGTTTCTCTATGCTTTTTGGCAGTGCATTTTCACCGGCAACATTCACGTTTTGACAAGCAGAAAATGTGTCTTAACTCATTTGAGAAAACGGTGAGGACCCAAAACCTGAGTCTACAGTATTTGCAATATTGTGTTCTGTCATTTCGGATTCCTCAGGCGAGCTGTTGCCGACCGATCGATCGATAATGTTTCCCTGTTCACTAATTGTTTCACTGCCTACACCATTATTTGCAGCCCGCTCCATTTCCCTATGCACAATTACCAAGTTACTACTTTGAACATTAGTTAATTCATCACTCTGCGGCGCTAACACACTGCTTTCGTCTTCACTGTCATTTCTCAGTTTACTTTGAAGCCTAGTATTACGTTTTTCACACGCCATTATTGTCACAATATTTCACACGACAACACAGAAAAGCACAATTTGAAGAGCAAAATAACAAAACACATTAACATAGCATTGAAAATAATATCTAGTTAATTGCAAGCGCAGCTGCGAAATACTTGGTGCAAATCTACATGCATGCCACAACTGTGTACAACAATGAAAAACTACAACTACAAAGGAAATTCTCTCTATAATTACGCGCTAGCGATAAACAAAAGCTACACTAATTACACAAGCTACAAGAAAAATCAGAAGATTCCAGTGAGGTATCCTCGGCTAAGGGTCGACATATGAAACGTCCCCTTAGAAAAATTATACAAGACTGTGCTTAAACTGACACACAATATTTTTTTTTTTAGCGCAACGCAATCTGACTTTCAAAAATCTCTACAAAAGAATGGCCCTGACTAACATTAACCTATACCTTTCACAAATCACTTACCTCACAAAAATCTTCGTTACTCGAACTACTGCAATACAGCGAGCGCCACTACTGCCAGCTAAATAAAAGATTCTAACTACTGAAGGCACTAACTACTGATAGGCATAGTTAGCAAATGAAAGATTTTGATAGAGAACAAACAACGTATTTACCTTAATAGTCATAGTATATATAGCAGTTCATGACATTCAGTCTTACAAATTTCAAAACTCTGCCATCTCTCTCCCCACATCCACCACTGCTGGCGGCTCACCTCCAACTGCGCAACGCTACGAGCTGTTCACATCCAGCTGCCCAACACTACAATGGCAGACAACAATGCAAACTAGCCACAGACTGCACACAGCACAGCCAGTGATTTTCATACAGAGCGCTACGTGGCGTTACCAATAAGAAAACCTAAACAGCCTACTTACACACTTAGCAAATAAGAAAGATTGTCTTGAACATTCCTGGACGTTCCGATTACAGCGCAGAGAATATAGGCCAGCGGCTTGCCCGTGGGTCTTCGGGTCCTGGATACCAAATTCTCATGACGATGAAATCGTTCGAAGTGTGAGAGAAGAAACTGAAGGCCAGGAGGATAGTGTTGTCACTGAACCAGATGCGGAACTACCACCCGGTGAGCCGTTGGCGTGTCTCGACGCTGTGCTACCATTGATGGAGCGGCAGCCTAAAAGTGTGACCATATGCAACTGATCACCGTCAAGCGGATGCGAGACTTGGCTGTACGAAAACGATTCAAGACAGCAAAAAACTGACTCTGGCCGATATGTTCAAGACCTGACATTGTATGTAAATGCAGTACCGTTCAAAATGTCAACGACGTCGTTAAATTAATATCGCAGTAGTATGTGTGCACAAATTTAGCTTTTTTAAAAGAATTATCTGGATAATTGATTTTCTGGACTGGATCCGGTCCCGAGTCATGTCGATAATTGGAGTTCTACTGTATTAATTTTATGTAACAAGTTAGACACACGTTTATCATTCATGTTTTTAAAATGTAAAATTTGAGAAACTCAGATGAATGTACACTCCTGGAAATGGAAAAAAGAACACATTGACACCGGTGTGTCAGACCCACCATACTTGCTCCGGACACTGCGAGAGGGCTGTACAAGCAATGATCACACGCACGGCACAGCGGACACACCAGGAACCGCGGTGTTGGCCGTCGAATGGCGCTAGCTGCGCAGCATTTGTGCACCGCCGCCGTCAGTGTCAGCCAGTTTGCCGTGGCATACGGAGCTCCATCGCAGTCTTTAACACTGGTAGCATGCCGCGACAGCGTGGACGTGAACCGTATGTGCAGTTGACGGACTTTGAGTGAGGGCGTATAGTGGGAATGCGGGAGGCCGGGTGGACGTACCGCCGAATTGCTCAACACGTGGGGCGTGAGGCCTCCACAGTACATCGATGTTGTCGCCAGTGGTCGGCGGAAGGTGCACGTGCCCGTCGACCTGGGACCGGACCGCAGCGACGCACGGATGCACGCCAAGACCGTAGGATCCTACGCAGTGCCGTAGGGGACCGCACCGCCACTTCCCAGCAAATTAGGGACACTGTTGCTCCTGGGGTATCGGCGAGGACCATTCGCAACCGTCTCCATGAAGCTGGGCTACGGTCCCGCACACCGTTAGGCCGTCTTCCGCTCACGCCCCAACATCGTGCAGCCCACCTCCAGTGCTGTCGCGACAGGCGTGAATGAAGGGACGAATGGAGACGTGTCGTCTTCAGCGATGAGAGTCGCTTCTGCCTTGGTGCCAATGATGGTCGTATGCGTGTTTGGCGCCGTGCAGGTGAGCGACACAATCAGGACTGCATACGACCGAGGCACACAGGGCCAACACCCGGCATCATGGTGTGGGGAGCGATCTCCTACACTGGCCGTACACCACTGGTGATCGTCGAGGGGACACTGAATAGTGCACGGTACATCCAAACCGTCATCGAACCCATCGTTCTACCATTCCTAGACCGGCAAGGGAACTTGCTGTTCCAACAGGACAATGCACGTCCGCATGTATCCCGTGCCACCCAACGTGCTCTAGAAGGTGTAAGTCAGCTACCCTGGCCAGCAAGATCTCCAGATCTGTCCCCCATTGAGCATGTTTGGGACTGGATGAAGCGTCGTCTCACGCGGTCTGCACGTCCAGCACGAACGCTGGTCCAACTGAGGCGCCAGGTGGAAATGGCATGGCAAGCCGTTCCACAGGACTACATCCAGCATCTCTACGATCGTCTCCATGGGAGAATAGCAGCCTGCATTGCTGCGAAAGGTGGATATACACTGTACTAGTGCCGACATTGTGCATGCTCTGTTGCCTGTGTCTATGTGCCTGTGGTTCTGTCAGTGTGATCATGTGATGTATCTGACCCCAGGAATGTGTCAATAAAGTTTCCCCTTCCTGGGACAATGAATTCACGGTGTTCTTATTTCAATTTCCAGGAGTGTACTTATTTAAAACAATGTAGGAACATCGCCAATAAACATTTAGTATTTCAAATTTGATTAATATTGACTTGAAACTACAAACTCTGAAACTGTGTAAGCTTCGCCACACTCAGATCGTTTCTTCTCAAAATAAATTCAGTAGAGCACACTATGAATTCAGTTATTATTAGAATGGACAGAAAAAATTTCAGTTAACAAATGTTCCCAAATAATACATTGGACATCAATAAACATTTAGTTAACACACCAGTTAAAACCTGTAAGAACACACGATCACAGCAGATAATGAGCAACTATGAATTGTGTGAAATGTAACCTTTACATAAGTAACAGGAACATTATTTGAACTCTCATAAATACATAGTGGTTGTCCCATTAAAGAGCCCGAGATTAGGAATAAATAGCCAAACATAAAATCAGGTAGAAAGCAAATCTCCGCCAAGAGAGAATGTTTCAATGCCTGTGTGGTTCGATTTTAAGTTGCGATAGCTTAGGCTAATTTTATAAAAGATTATATAGACAAAATTTAAGCGACAGTACCCACATTGCTCAAACTAAAATAACAGGTAGTAAACTAAATTAACAGGTAGTAATGATAATGTGTGTGAAAGCTTATGGGACTTAACTGCTAAGGTCATCAGTCCCTAAGCTTACACACTACTTAACCTAAATTATCCTAAGGACGAACACACACACCCATGCCCGAGGGAGGACTCGAACCTCCGCCAGGATCAGCCGCACAGTCCATGACTGCAGCGCCTTTGATCGCTCGGCTAATCCCGCGCGGCAACAGGTAGTAAAACTGAACGTATTTTAATTCTGGGTATAGTATGAATTACACATAATCAGCTCATATAATAATTATAAATTACCAACATGCCTCAATCCTGATAGGCAAGAACTAGACAACTTGTATTGAATACCTGTGGCTTAAACAATTTTAGCAAAGTTAGCCAATTTTAAACGCTTTAAATGAAGTCTTCTTAACACAAGCCTAGAACAAAGTAACATTGTAACTTTAACATGGATGGAAATTAAAAATTTTATGTGAAGTTGAGAAAGTAGACACTTAGAAATTTTGTGAGAACTGGAAATTTATATTACGAGACAGAAGGAACCAAACAGCCTCCTCAAAGAGCAGAATGAGTTTGCAACAGATGCATGTTTTAATATTCACGACGATCTACTCAGCTGAGGTAGTAGCTGTGCCCTACATAGCACATGCGCCAACTGTTGATGGGGCCTGCCTACAGCCTAGTGCTGCACTGAGCCACACGGGCTGTGTCCTATTTTCCTAGCACCTGGCCGGCAAATGTAAATACCTCGCAGCCGGAAGCAGAGTGACAGCGAGTTGCAGCAGAAAGCCATTCTTGTCCGTGTCGTCGCTTATGGGCGGTAATGTAAACATCTAGCAGCAAAAAGTACAGAGCCATCAGCTGTCGGAAATTCGCAGCATAAGGACTGCTCCTTTGTTACTTTTGTTATTAAGGCCTTATTCTGTTTTAAATATGGGCTTACTGATTTAATGACCTTCTAACGTTACGTGTATGTAGGCCAGTTAATCGGCCTCCGAGAATTGGTATGATGTGAACTGGTTCGAATGGCTGAACTTTCACTTTTCAAAAAATGGCTCTGAGCACTATGGGACTCAACTTCTGAGGTCATCAGTCCCCTAAGACTTAGAACTACTTAAACCTAACTAACCTAAGGACATCTTACACATCCATGCCCGAGGCAGGATTCGAACCTGCGACCGATACAGACTGAAGCGCCTAGAACCGCTCGGCCACAGCAGCCGGCCTTTAACTTGTTGAGGGCACTTTTACGTTAGACTTCGAAGAAGGAGGACACTTTATGTTGAGATCTGGTGAAAGGTAGACCCGTCTGTGATGACGTGAGTTATTCGGTCATGCAGGTGATTGATTCTGGGAGGTGAACGGCCGCTACAATATTCTTTTTCCGGCTGCATTACGGAATAGAGAACAGACAAAGTATGAGTCTCTACTCGTTATCTAACGCGTGTTAATTTGTAAATCATCGTTTTGAACGCTGAACTGTCTTAAGCCGGTTTATATTTCGTGTATTACGAAATGGACTTAGTTTTCCCGCGTCTGGGATTGCTGTTTAGCTTGGGAGTTCTGCTACCACTCTCGTAACGGTCTCAAGCCAACCTTACTGCGTTTGATAAGCTTATTTTCTGTCTGTATCATACCTAATTATCATAGGACCATTTTCCGATTATTTGAGATATAATTTATGAATGAACATCATTCATTATAATTCTCTGGTGTGATCTATATCAATTACAGGCCTTACAATAAACCCTCTTTATTAATTATTCATTCACCTTTATTTAATATGTCCATTTATTTTATTAACTCGCAATTGTAGCCAGTGCATAGACTATTTGACTGCAGGATCACAGCTACAGATTATTGTTTGCAGTGAGTTAGCTGCTGAGCACGAAAGCAGATGTGCGGGGCTCGACCTTATGATTACATCGAACTATTCCTTTTAAACAGAGCTGTGCATAGACCAAGTAAGTACCTAATGTGCGAGCAACATCTGGTAAAGACGCAGCCAATTTGCTCGTGTGGGATGCTGTTTGGATACCAACTAATTAGCAGCAGAAAGCCGTTAGCTAACGTCGCAGCCGGTAATGTATTTTTATACGTATCTTATGTATAACTGGTTGAAATATTGTTTTAATAATTGTCATACTTTATGGTTTTCGAAAGTTAAAATTGTCTTATAGATGATGTGCTCATTTAGTGCGAAGGGTAAAGAAAGAAAGGTACACTTTGTTGTATCTAAGTAATTCCCTAACTTTTCGTAACATGTTTAGTTTGACACCGCATGAACATTATTTTACTGATCCACATGCATTTTAATAGCACTTTAATTAGTTCACAAGAAGGCGTAGTTCAAGTCTTTTTACCTGCTTAAAGGCCGCAATTGTTATTATTTGCCGGTCGTAGTGGCCGAGCGGTTCTAGGCGCTACAGTCTGGAACCGCGCATCCGCTACGGTCGCAGGTTCGAATCCTGCCTCGGACATGGATGTGTGTGATGTCCTTAGGTTAGTTAGGTTTAAGTAGTTCTAAGTTCTAGGGGACTGATGACCTCAGAAGATAAGTCCCATAGTGCTCAGAGCCATTTGTTATTATTTGTGTAGCATCTGAATATGGCAAAAGTGGCTGGAATGTAACACACACAGTTTAAAGAACACAGCGACACAGTAGATGGCACCGAATAACTGTTCGTACAGTCTACACACTACGGTGCTGACGAAACAAGCCCAACAACCACCGTGAGTACGGTGTACTAATCCCGCTCTTGCCCGTGAATTCTTTAGACACAAACAGCAAAATTCCAGGACTGTCTTCCACCGAATCCGAACGATGTGCTTCTCGGGCATGTAAGTTGCTAGTATAGAGAGCCAAGCATCTGCTGAAACTTCGGCAAATGCTCGTAACATCCACGTCCCTCGTGCCTAACAGTACTCGTCCTTGAAGGCCATCCTGCAGTTAACGGTAGTAAACGACTGGGAGCGGGCTTACGCGCAGCAACAGTAAAATACTAGGGCCCGTGTTGCCCGGCAGCCTCGTCCAGCGGCCAAGTCCCGTTCAAGGTCACCCGCCTAGCGTGCAACAAAGAGCGGCACGGTCACCAAAACAAAAAGTGAATAGATTTTCTTAACAAAGAAAGGGAAGGAGATAAGGATAACAGATAAGGAAAGGACAGAACACACTTTATTGTCTATAATAAATCATACAATCACCGTTGATCTTTATTTTACAATTGCCATTGCCGACTTTCGCCCATATAAAGAGGTATTCATCAGCATTTAACTTCTTCTTCCTTCTCGTAGTCAAAACAAATGGCATGCTTGGAACAAGAGTACCAAAAGGTTGTTTAGCCAAGAGTCCTGTAGTCTCAGCTATACTCCATGTTTTCCAAGCCAAAATGTTAGCATCTGTAAATGCTTCAAGGCCACCATAATCTGCGTGATTGCCCCATACAACAGCAAGTGTCAACCAGGTACTACCTCCAAACACTGCTTGTACATCACAGGTAAAGTTCAGATGGAGTCCACGAAATACATTTGGACCTCCAATTAATTGCTGTTTATTAAACTGCCCAGCCAAGTCAATATCAGTCGCCTTCGAACTGCGATACACTGGTACACTGCGCCGCCAGCGACGACGGTAACCACGTCGCAGAGCCATTGCTGTGGCACGTTAACACAAGTTGGCTTGCTACGTTCACTTGTGTTAACGTGCCACAGCAATGCCTCTGCGACCCGTCGCTGGCGGAGAAGGAGGTCTGTCCCGTGGTGCTGCTGATGGAGTTAACTGTGGACCAATGGCAGATGGTGCCAACCAATCCGCATCCCGACGTTTGTCTTACGAACCACAGAAAAACTGGAGGTAGGACGTCCATCCAATGGCACAGATGGGTGCAGCACTGGCGCTACAGATGATGCAGAACGCTGTACAACTGATGCAGATGAGATGTCCGTGACTGCCTTCACTGCAAGCGGAAAATTCCACGGTAGAGTCATAGGAAGATCCAGGATATGGCAAGGGTTACTCAGTGGCTACAGACTGGGTTCCAGGCAGGGTGTCCGAAAAATTAAAGTCTAGAGCAGGATCATTATAATTACGGGCACGAAATTTGTTTTGGTACCGTCACTGCGTGCCCAATACGCCATGAATGGTAGAAGGAGCACGAACATATGTCGGAGTGGTGACGACAAATTGCCATTTGTGATTCTTGTTATAGACACGGTAAAAAACTTTGTCCTTCGTGCTGAACTTCGCTCCGAAATTAGTGCCGGAAACAGAGCAGCGAGGGTGAACTTCACGCAGCAGAATGTGGCGGCGCCAACTGTGTAAGACTGAAGTGTCGTGAGCAGGCGTAATGCGAGAGATAATCAGAAACAACAACAGAGGTCCTTCTCTCCAGTTTTAAGCATGAAGTTTGGACATCTGAGCCCTAAAACTGTAAGCGAAATATTTCGCTTTATCATTCGATTGAGGAGAAAATAGTGCCATTCAGATATGTTCAGTTCCACATTGTTGGCAAAAAATTTGAAATTCTGACGAAGATAGCGGCGGGGCATTGTCCATACCAACTGTTGTGAAAAACCTTCCAGCGCTAGTAGTTGAATGCATTGGAATTGCAAAATATTTGTTGTACGCATCGACGATAATGAGCCAGCTTGTATTCCAGAAAGGACAAACAAAATCAATGTGAATGCGTTGACAAGGACCATCAGGTCAAAGACAACTGAAAAATTCCTGGCGCGCGCTGCTTGGTTATCCGACGCATGCGCAGCACCGGGTTGTCACACTTTCAATCTGTTTATGAAGCCCGAGCCACGAACAATGCTGACGTACCGTCTGCTTAGTTATAATAAACAGTTCACCAGTGTCCTCTATATAATAATGTCAAAACAATTGTTGCAAAGATGTGGGAATCAATACTCGTATTTGTTTATTAGGTTCAAATGGTTCAAATGCACTTTTGGAGCATAGCATTGTGCGATAGTGAATCGTGGACAGTGAGAAAACCAAAACAGAGAAGAATAGAAGTGTTTGAGATATGGTGATATAGAAGAGCGTCACAAATCAGGTGAACTGATAAGATAAGGAATGAGGAGGTTCTCCGCAGAATCGGCGAAGGAAGGAACATAGCCGGCCGGTGTGGCCGAGCGGTTCTAGGCGTTTCAGTCTGGAACCGCGCGACTGCTACGGTCGCAGGTTCGAATCCTGCCTCGGGCATGGATGTGTGTGATGTCCTTAGGTTAGTTAGGTTTAAGTAGTTCTAAGTTCTAGGGGACTGATGACCTCAGATGTTAAGTCCCATACTGCTCAGAGCCATTTGAACCATTTTTGAAGGAACATATCGAAAACACTGAGAAGAAGAAGGGACACGATTATAGGAAATGTGTTAAGGCATAAGGGATTAATCTCCATGGCCCTAGAGGGAACTGTAGAGAATGGTTCAAATGGCTCTGAGCACTATGGGACTTAACTGCTGTGGTCATCAGTCCCCTAGAACTTAGAACTACTTAAACCTAACCAACCCAAGGACATCACACACATCCATGCCCGAGGCAGGATTCGAACCTGCGACCGTAGCGGTCACGCGGTTCCAGACTGTAGCGCCCAGAACCGCACGGCCACTCCGACCGGCAACTGTAGAGAATAAAAAGTGTGGGGGAAGGCAGACATTAGAATGCATCCAGCAAATAATTGAGGACGTAGGGTGCAAATGCTACTCCAAAGTGAAGAGGTAGGCGCAAGAGAGGAATTTGTGAATTCGTGGCCAGTCGCATCAAACCAGTCAAAAGACGAATGGCTGAAAAAAAAAAATTTAAAAAAAGCGAGACAGATTTTCTGCCTTTGGTTTGCACGCTGTGCCGTAGGGAGATAAAGAATTTTATATTAATTCTTATTGATAACTGGATACAAGCTGTGACCAATGTTGCAGCTTCTGTGGTGTACGATCAGATACTTCTTTTGCTGGATGAAAGAGAGCAGTCAGAAGCTTATGATAAGTCACAAGAAAAAATTTTTGACCACAGATATACTGATGAAATTTTGTGACACCGTAAGTTATAGCTGCAGCTTGCTTTTCTAGCTGACCGAAGTTGACTTGGGCCTTGTTCAGCGTTTTGAACACTAATGCTAGGGGGCTTTCTGTGTTGTCAACCTTGTCTACATATACGTTGTTGCCGTTCTCAGTATAGGCTCTCTAACTACAATGTTGGCAACCAGAAAGTGATTAGCAAAAATGTGAGCCTGTAATTAAAGTTCACTGTGCCCACTGTGATGGAGAAATAAAGTGATTGATCACTGAAGTTCATTACGCTGAGGATTTAGGATGATGACTGGGATTCATAGAAAATGCAGTTTACTGTAATAATTTTCACTATATTCTGAAAACGATAAAGCGTAAAGTTTCAGACAAATGTTTACCCATGCAATGCTACTACCAGCTATTGTACTATCGGAGCCGTTCAGAGTCTATTGCGCGGATCCTATTATCCCTAGATAACAAAACTGTTAAATAATCGTTATCGATGTAAATGTTCAAAGTGAATGTTCGCCAAAATTTGATGTTAATACTCATCAAATACTAATTTTATTAAATTAAGACACCCAATATCAATAATACTTTTCATTATCCTTCGAACTTTCTTAGTTGGATTAATAACAGGAACAATAATGGAAAGCTATTGATATCACGTATTTTATTCTTAACATTTATTGGTGGGATATTAGTTCTATTTATTTATATTACAAGAATTGCATCAAACGAAATATTTCAACCTAAATCAATTACCATAATTATCACCTTAACAATATGGGTCTTTTTATATCAACATTAATTATCCTAGACATAACAATATTTATAGTGTAAGATGTGTATATTTCTATTGTCTATTGTCAAACCACAATTTATGAAAGATGTTTATATTTTATCAATAGGATTAAGTAGGAATTATTAATATTTGTCATGTTGGAAATAATTGTGGTAGCAGGGAATGTCTGCACCAAAGTATTGTTGGCAAGAGAGACCGCAAATTGATATAATTTTAAAAAGGGCGGGAGAGACCGCGTGTGGATACATTTTAAGAAAAGAGCGGGAAAGACCGCGCATTGATACATTTTGTAATGGTAGCAGGGATTGTCTGCACCAGAAAGCATTGTTGGCAGGAGAGACCGCACTTTAGCGTTCGTAGGAAGTCAGTAGTAAGCGAGACGTGAAGCGAGTTGGTAGCAGGTCTGAAGCGAGAGGTTGAGAGGAGTAGTGTGCCTGCCAGCCACCAGCTATGATTTACAAGAGATTATAGACGGATGTACAGAGACATCAGCTAACTATTATCATAAGAGGAACTAATATTATTGAATTAATTTTTTGAGAAACTCAGGACTACTGAAGGTATGTTTGCGCATTGCTAGTTGTAAGGTTATTGTAAAAAGTAAGTCCCATTTGAACATTTGTAAAATTATTTCATTCAGAATATAATTAATTTTTGCCGGCAATATTGCATTACTGATTATAATCCATCTCAAAGACTATCAACGTAAAACTTTGCAAAATTTTATTGTTGTCAAGAAACAGTTTAACTAAAGAATAACGTCAGCTTTGGTAATAAATACAGCCACTTATTATGACAGCCCACCAGCAGCTAATAGAGTGTAGTAAAACCTAGTAAGTATATTCATGTCGCAGTTCGATGTAGCAGTCAGATGGCGATTCAGTAACTGTAAAAATGGTAAGGAACAGTTTTGGGTTATTGCAGGTAACGACTGAGGGCCATGACGACGACACATTCTATGTTTCGTCGAAATAATCAGAAAATAACTTTTAATAAGCAGCATTTAAATTTGTATGCAAAGATTGAGAAAGAGAATTAATTTCGAAGGGAAGATTTCATTTGTTATTATTAAGCAAGAGATAGAAATCCAAAGGGAAGTTTCATAGGTTATTGTAAGATGGGAAAGTTGCGTAACAAAAAAAAAAAAAAAGATATAGAGGAGACGGGAAGGTTTCAATAGACACTCCAAAAATACCGAAACTATAAATATTGATAATTCAATCAATTACCAAGAAATAACAATATCCTTAGAAAAATTATATAATAGACCAACATTCATTATTACAATAATAATAATAATTTATTTATTTTGGTTTATGGTGTGGGTTCCTGTTGTCATGTCCTAGTTCATGAACCACGGGCAACGATGAGTGGCCAAGTAAGTGGTCCCGACAGTCGGGATACCAGTTACTTTGGAATAAGGCTGGGCATCTCGGACATATTCTGAGTCGTGGGCACCTTTGTGCTCAGACGGCAAAAACTACCAAACCCATCAGTTAGTCCCTCAACCTTAAGGGGTAAATCCCAATGGGACCCGGGGCAAGTAAGGCTAGCAACCTGCTTCCCTGGTACTTTAAATATGATGCTGGCAACAATCAGAGCAAAATGCCTCGGACCTTTGGAGGTGACGGAGTCCCACCTCTAATTGACAAACCAGGGACTCCTAAGATACGATTCGGCAAACGAATGGTAACGAGATGGGGAGCTATTAATATCAATGAGGGTTACTCTGGGAAGAAGGTAGAGTTGGCAGAGGCTGCAAATAAGATGGGGTTGGACGTTTTAGCTGTTAACGACATTCGGGTAAGGGGTGAGAAAGAAGAGGAAGTGGGAGAATACAAGGTCTACCTGTTAGGAGTCAAAGCAGGAATAGCACAGTGGGGTGTAGGGCTTTACATCAGGAAAGAAATGGAACCCAGCGTAGTTGCAATAAGGTATGTAAACGAACTACTGATGTGGATAGATTTGACAGTGTCTAGCAAGAAAATTAGGATTGTGTCAGTATATTCGCAATGTGAAGGGACAGATCAAGATAAGATGGATAGTTTTTATGATGCACTCAGTGATGTAGTTGTTAGAGTAAAGGACAAGGACAGTGTTCTGCTCATGGGTGATTTTAGTGCCAAGATTGTAAATCGAACAGAAGGGTACGAAAAGGTTATGGGTAAATTTGGAGAGGATATGGAGGCCAACAGGAATGGGAAACAACTCTTGGATTTCTGTGGCAGTATGGGCTTAGTAATCACAAACTCCTTTTTTAAACATAAGAACATTCACTGGGATACTTGGGAAGGCAGGGGAACCAGATCTGTCATTGACTATATAATAACAGATCAGGAATTCAGGAAGGCTGTGAGGGACACACGCATATTCAGGGGATTTTTTGATGACACTGATCACTATTTAATCTGCAGTGAAACTGGTATTGTGAGGACGAAAGTGCAGGAGGTCAGGTCCATATGTAGGAGGATAAGAGTGGAGAAACTTCAGGATAAGGAAATCAGGCACAAGTACATAACAGTGATCTCAGAAAGGTACCAGTTAGTTGAATGTAGTCAGTTACAGTCATTGGAAAAGGAATGGACAAGGTACTGGGACACAGTACTAGAAGTGGCTAAAGAATGTCTTGGAACAGTAGTGTGTAAAGGTAGGATGAAGCAAACAGCTTGGTAGAATGACACAGTCAAGGCAGCCTTTAAAAGCAAAAGAAAGCGAATCAAAAATGGCTACGTATTAGAACTCAGGTAGACAGAGAAAGTTATGTTGAAGAAAGAAATAAAGCCAAACAGATAACTGTAGCATCCAAGAATAAATCTTGGGATGCCTTTGGAAACAGGTTGGAGACTTTGGGTCAAGCTGCTGGAAGACAATTCTGGAGTGTAATTAGCAGTCTTCGAAAGGGAGGTAAGAAGGAAATGACAAGTATTTTGGACAGGTCAGGAAAACTGCTGGTGAATCCTGTTGATGCCTTGCGCAGATGGAGGGAATATTTTGAAGAGTTGCTCAATGTAGGTGGAAATACGATCAGTAATGTTTCAGATTTCGGTGTACAATGGGACAGGAATGATGATGGAAATAGGATCACATTTGAGGAAGTGGAGAAAATGGTCAATAGATTGCAGTGCAATAAAGCGGCTGGGGTGGATGAAATTAAGTCGGAACTCATCAAATACAGTGGAATGTCAGGTCTTAAATGGCTACACAGGATAATTGAAATGGCGTGGGAGTCGGGACAGGTTCCATCAGACTGGACGAAATCAGTAATCACACAAATCTTTAAACATGGAAACAGAGAAGATTGTAATAACTACAGAGGTTTTGAGAAGAATTGTCCACCTGTTAGACGATCCAAAAGCTCATCAACTGGTGGAAGCAGGAAGGAATCAATCATTGTTTGAGCGTTAACTGTAGCTTCGAAGTCGGCACAAAATATGACCTTCCCTTTAGCTTTTCTTGTGGTCACAACGGGAGGTGTCCATCGGCTTGCAGGAACTGGTTTCAAAACTCCAGATCGTTCTAATCTGCTGAGTTCAGAAGCAGAGTCATTGCGAATGATGCTGGGTACTAAACGATCGCTGTAAAACATTGGTTTTGGGTTGTTCTTGAGCGTAATATGTGCGTGAATATTCTTCGCCATGTCCCAGCGTGCTGTTCAACAAATGTCCATGTTTTCAAGTTGCGTATCAAATGTTCAAATGTGTGTGAAATCTTATGGGACTTAACTGCTAAGGTCATCAGTCCCTAAGCTTACACACTACTTAACCCAAAATATCCACAACCATGCCCGAGGGAGGACTCGAACCTCCTCCGGGATCAGCCACACAGTCCAAAGTTGCGTATCCATAGTATTCAAATTATGCTTAGTATCTAAATCAAATAAATGAAAAGCATCCGTGCCAAAGGTATTGTAACTAGAATGCAACAGAACCGCTGTGATCGACAGTGATGCAGTCGTATTTCTATATTTTGTTTGCAAAGTGCACTTTCCAAGAAGAGAGATACTTTCGCCATTGTAGACTATGTGGTGCAGACTTGATTTTTGTAGTTCTGGGTGTCCCACTTGCTCATAAGTGTTTTGATTAAAGACTTTGACTGAAGCACCAGTGTCTGACTGAAATGGTACAGATTGATTGTAAATCTGCAGGGAGATGAACAGTTTGTTGTTTTGTTCCTTTGAATGTGGCTATGTGTTCTGCATTGTGGAATACTGATGTCTTTGTCTGAGTTGGTAATGACGAAGCGTTTAGATGTGCACCTACTAGAGGAGAGCAGGTTAGAATGAACCAAGTTTTGCAAAGTGCATTTCGCCGTGCGATTCCATCGGTTTCGTCTACAGTTCCTGAGTGGATAGTTAAGAGGAGCCAGTACAGATTCGGAATGAAAGATCACATTTATTTCCATTTCTCAAGTCGAGATTTTTGTGGAACAGAATTTACTTTCAGTTTATTTTGAATCTACTTTTGCTGTGAGTGTCCTGATTTATGGCGGTGTCGGTATTCCGCGTGGCGGAGAAAGCAGATTTTGCGGTCATGCGTTACATGAAAATATCTTCACAGAATGGGGTTTGGGGCTCTAACTGAGGGAACAACTTCCTACACAATCTAAAATTATACACTCCTGCCAATGAAAAGAAAAAAAAGAGTGCTGTGTTTACCCTATATGTCATATGCTGCAAAATGTTGCTCGAGTGTTATGCATCAACTAAAAACGACTTGCAATACGGCGAACGAACTCCCCCGAATGGGGCCTTCCGTCCAACAATGCCATACGATCAATTCCATTTCCATAAGAGCGGAAGTTGGAAGGAGCATCTAGCCGCAGGTATTCTGCGCTTCTGCCGTTGTGCATTGTTGGGTTTACTGCGCATTCGGCAGTCTCCTAATAGTGGGGAGCAAAGAGATAATTTGTTGGCCCTGAACCTGAATAAATGCAGTGACTAAGTGCTCTCCAGAAGTTGCCGCTACCTATTGCTGTTGTGGTCTTCAGTCCCGAGACTGGTTTCATGCAGCCCTCCATGCTACTCCATCCTGTGCAAGTTTCTTCATCTCCTAGTACCTACTGCAACCTACATCCTTCTGAATCTGCTTAGCGTAATCATCTCTTGGTCTCCCTCTACGATTTTTACGCTCCACGCTGCCGTCCAATACTAAATTGGTGATCCCTTGATGCCTCAGAACATCTCATACCAACCGATCCCTTCTTCTTGTCAAGTTGTGCCACAAACTCCTCTTCTCCCCAATTCTGTTCAATACCTCCTCATTAGTTATGTGATCTACCCATCTAATCTTCAGCATTCTTCTGTAGCACCACATTTCGAAAGCTTCTATTCTCTTCTTGTCCAAACTATTTATCCTCTATGTTTCACTTCCGTACATGGCTACACTCCATACAAATACTTTCAGAAACGACTTCCTGACACTTAAATCTATACTCGATGTTAACAAATTTCTCTTCTTCAGAAACGCTTTCCTTGCGATTGCCAGTCTACATTTTACATCCTCTCTACTTCGACCATCATCAGTTAATTTGCTCCCCAAATAGCAAAACTCCTTTACTACTTTAAGTGTCTCATTTCCTGATCTAATTCCCACAGCATCACCCGATTTAATTCAACTACATTCCATTATCCTCGTTTTGCTTTTGTTGATATTCGTCTTATATCCTCCTTTCAAGACACTGTCCATTCCGTTCAGCTGCTCTTCCAGGTCCTTTGCTGTCTCTGACAGAATTGCAGTGTCATCGGCGAATCTCAGTGTTTTTATTTCTTCTCCATGGATTTTAATACCTACTCCGAATTTTTCTTTTGTTTCCTTTACTACTTGCTCAATATACTGATTGAATAACATCGGGGATAGGCCAAAACCCTGTCTCACTCCCTTCCCAACCACCTGGTTTCTGTGCAAATTGTACAGAAACACAAGTTAAAAACCCTATCAAATATATTCTACACGAAAAGTTTTTCGGATTTCCGACAGCTACCACACTTAAAGCACCAGATCCGTCGCCAATAGATGTCTAATGTGTTGGTAATTGAGGTTGCCAAGAAACATAATCAGATATGTACGAAAAGGTAAACTACTTTATGTCCTTTTTTTACACTTAATAGTTGGGCATCTTCTATCCTACTCTGCGTAGTTAGAGCACAGTTTATGATAACTCACACTGGTTGTAACGTAGAGACCAGTGGAACGAACAGGTATTTCTAAGATAGTGAAGATCACCAATGAACCAACAGCAAAAAAGAAGAAGAAGACCGAGAAGCTGCTTAGCTACTACGTCGTCTTCAGCGTAAACAACAATGTACGGGGCAAATCACAAACAAGGTCAAAACTCTACTTTTAAATGGCATCACTGACTAGCGAGAGTGTGGCTAGCAAGAGCCGGGCTGCGGTCATTAGTGAAAAACACTCTTCATCATCCGTCGCCGCCTCACGTGTTGGCCGAGACTATCACCTGGAGCTTGAGTACCTCCGACGTGTTCTCCCTACTGATACTCAGGCTATGTGGGGCGTCCGAATCGCCGTCGGATACTAAATCTACATCAACATCGACATCCATACTCCGCAAGCGAACGAACGGTGTGTGGCGGAGGGTACCTTGAGAACCTCTATCGGTTCTCCCTTCTATTCCAGTCTCGTATAGTTCGTGAAAAGAAAGTTTGTCGGTATGCCTCTGTGTGGACTCTAATCTCTCTGGTTTTATCCTCATGATCTCTTCTCGAGATATACGTAGGAGGGAGCAATATACTGCTTGCCTCCTCGGTGAAGGTATGTTCTCGAAACTTCAACAAAAGCCCATATCGAACTACTGAGCGTCTCTCTTGCAGAGTCTTCCACTGGAGTTTATCTATCATCTTCGTAACGCTTTCGCGATTACTAAATGATCCTGTAACGAAGCGCGCTGCTCTCCGTTGGATCTTCTCTATCTCCTCCATCAACCCCATCTGGTATGGATCCCACACCGGTGAGCAATATTCAAGCAGTGGGCGAACAAGTGTACTGTAACCCACTTCCTTTGTTTTCAGACTGCATTTCTTTAGGATTCTCCCAATGAAATTCAGTCTGGCATCTGCCTTACCGACGATTAATTTTATATGGTCATTCCATTTTAAATCACTCCTAATGCCTACTCCCAGGTAATTAATGGAATTAACTGCTTCCAGTTGCTGACCTGCTATATTGTAGCTGCATGATAAAGGATCTTTCTTTCTATGTATTCGTGCGACCATAATGACGTCGGAAACCTTTTCACATGAATCACCTGAGTACAAATGACAGCACCGCCAATTCACTACCCTACAAACCTTGTGTACGCGATACTACCGTCATCTGTATAGGCGCATACCGCTATCTGATGACTTCTGTCACATCAGTGTGGTCCTGAATGCTGATATAAGCAGATAAGTCACTGTCAACCAAAAATGCTTCGTAGCATTGTGCTACGTCGATGTATTTTATCACTGCAGTCTTTCACACTAAGGTTGCTGCAAGTCTGGAGATAATCTGGGGAGAACCTCTGAGTGCCCCTGCTTAAAAAGAACGCTAGCCAATCAAGAGTCGCTGGCAGTGAGGTGATGTGGATACGTCGTCCTCTGGTGGTGTGAATTCGTGGTGCGCGCTATCGTAGAAAGCGAGCGAGGACGAGAGAGCTCGACGGCTGCGCGCTGTGTTATTAAGAACGCAACAGGAGTACACTAGATACCATTGCATTTTATTTTTGTGGGACAGTAGAAATAGGAAATGAAATTGTATTTAAGCAGACGGGTCAGCAAGAAATCGTAACTCTAGAGAGAGAAATGTTGTAGTCACCTCTCATGGACCCGAAAGATGTTCCTTCTTGCACCCCTTCATGTAAATATAGCCTTGAAGAAAAATGTTGTCGAATGTATGCACTGAGAAGGACATGTCTTAAAGTACTTCAGAGACAAATTTCCTACAGCTTACTCATTTTCAAAAGCAAGGGGCATTCTGTGATAATACACTAGTGAAATAAACTTTTTTGCCAAGATCGCCGCCGGCCGCTGTGGCCGAGCTGTTCTAGGCGGTTCAGTCCGGAACCGCGCTGCTGCTACGGTCGCAGGTTCGAATCCTGCCTCGGGCATGGATGTGTGTGATGTCCTTAGGTTAATTAAGTTTAAGTAGTTCTAAGTCTAGGGGACTGACGACCTCAGATGTTATCCCACAGTGCTTAGAGCCATTTGAACCAATTTGAGAGCCAAGATCGCCAATAATAACCTTTATTTTCGATAATCAGTTTCAGTATTCAAAATTACTATCTTCAGATCTCGATAATAAGTTATCTGTCGTCGAGATATGAGGATGGTAAGTTCGATTACTGAAACTGGTTATCGAGAATAAAGGTTATGTTATTAGGGAGTCATTCATGGACTCTTAGAAAATAAAAGGGATAAAAGCTTTAGTCACTTGGCCACGGTACTTCTGCAACAATATCATCATCATCAGCCATTTTCTCCACTGACACCTAGACTTTTCGCTCTTAATGCTTGAACTGGCAGTGATGAACACGGAGAAAGATGCTACCAGGATATTTCTTTAAGGCAACGAAGGTTTCAGTGCCGTCAAAGTGAAGCATTGCCTGCAGATTACTGGTGGTCTGTGCATAGGGATGCCCCAGAACGCAATTGCAAGAAGCAAGCAAATGAAAACGCTCTCGTAAAGCCAACAAATGATCCCCTCCAGACTTAACCAGCTGCCTGGTATTCTTCCGTCAGCTTAGAACTCTTACAATGTAACCATCATTAAATAATCCCAAACGGTCTTCCAATGTTCTTGGCATATGTAACCCAATGTATCATTTGCTCTTAATCCATTAAAATAAGATTCTCCCCTTCACTGTATATCACAGATTGTAAAGCCAAAAAGTTTTTTGGTCAAATTCATTTCTCTCAACCCAAAATTAGTAAAGACTCATAAAGTGAAGTACACACTGAAAAAAAAAATTTAAGCCTTGTTGAGGAGACTGGGGCAGGTTGGCCCACTTTCTTTGCTTGATTTTTTTTCAGCTTGTATTTTAAATGTTTCCATTGACGTTTTCATCTAGAAACATTGGTACATTGCTTCTGTACCTTCAAAGCTAAGTAATTTAGGCTCCTGACTTCTTGTCTCTTCATGAAAAATATTTTGTACAGTAATACCAACTGAGCCAACCTCCCCCCACACATGTGCAGGTTGATCCGGAAGATGGGAGTATGGTAAGCTGGCCCATATTATTTTATAATTTAATTTAGTTATGACATTGGTTGTTGTTGTGGTGGTTCTTCCGTCCAAAGACTGGTTTGATGCAGCTCTCCATTGCTACTCTATCCTGTGCAAGCCTCTTCTTCTCCGAATACCTAGTGCAACCTACGTCCTTCTGAATCTGCTTACTGTATTCATCTCTTGGTCTCGCTCTATGATTTTACCCCCCCCCCCCCCCATCCCAAGCGCTAAATTGATCATCCCCTGATGACTCAGAATGTGTCCTACCTATAGTCAGGTTGTACCACAAATTTCTCTTCTCCCCAATTCTATTCAGTACCTCCTTCTTAGTTACATACTCTACCCATCTAATCTTCAGCATTTTTCTGTAGCACCACATTTGAAAAGCTTCTACTCTCTTCTTGTCTAAAATGTTTACCGTCCATGCTTTACTTCCATACATGGCTACAATCCATGCAAATACTTCCAGAAAGGACTTCGTGACACTTATATCTATACTCGATATTAACAAATTTCTCTTCTTCTGAAACACTTATCTCGCCATTGCCAATCTACATTTCATTTCCTCCCCACTTCGACCATCATCAGTTATTTTGCTCCCCAAATAGCAAAACTCATCTATTACTTTAAGTGTCTCATTTCCTAATCTAATTACCTCAGCATCGCCTGACTTAATTTGACTACATTCCATTATCCTCGTTTAGCTTTTTTTCACCTAACATCCTCTTTTCAAGACACTGTCCATTCCGTTCAACTGCTTTACTAAGTCCTTTGCTATCTCTGACAGAATTACAATGTCATCGGCAAACCTCAATTTCTTTTATTTTTTTTCTCCCTGAACTTTAATTCCTACTCCAGATTTTTCTTATGTTTCCTTTACTACTTGCTCAATATACAGATTGAATAACACTGGGGACAGGCTACAACCCTGTCTGACCCTTCTCAACCACCGCTTCCCTTTCTGCCCCTCAACTCTTGTAACTGCCATCTGGCTTCTGTATATATTGCAAAGAGCCTTTCGCTCCCTTTATTTTACCATTGCCACCTTCGGAACTTGAAAGAGAGTATTCCAGTCAACATTGTCAAAAGCTTTCTCTAAGACTACAAGTGCTATAAACGTAGGTTTGCATTTACTTAACCTATCTTCTATGAGAAGTCGTAGGGTCAGTATTGCTTCGCGTGTTCCTACAGTTTTCCGGAATCCAAACTGATCTTTCCTGTGGTCTGCTTCTACCAGTTTTTCCATTCGTCTGTAAAGAATTCATGTTAGTATTTTGCAACCGCGTCTTCTTAAACTTATAATTCAGTAATATTCACACATGTCACCACCTGCTTTGTTAGGAATTGGAATTATTGTATTCTTCTAGTAGTCTGAGCGTATTTCGCCTGTCCCATACATCTTGCACACCAGACGGAAGAGTTTTGTCACGGCTAGCTCTCCTAAGGGTACCAGTAATTCTGACTGAGTGCCGTCTACTCCCAGGGGCCTTGTTTTGACTTCAAGCTTTCAGTGCTCTGTCAAATTCTTCACGCAATATCATATCTTCTATCTCCTCTTCATCTACGTCCTCTTCCATTTCCATAGTTTTGCCCTCATGTACATCTGCTTTATATAGACCGTCTATATACTCCTTCCACCTTTCTGCTTTCCCTTCTTTGCTTAGGACTGGTTTTCCATCTGAGCTCTTGATATTCATACAGGTGGTTCTCTTTTCTCCAAAGACCTCTTTAATTTTCCTGTCGGCAGCATCTGGCTCACCCCTAGTGATAAATTCTTCTACATTCTTGCATTTGTCCTCTGACCATTCCTACTTAGCCATTGTGTTCTTCCTGTCGAACTCATTTTTTAGACGTTTGTGTTGCCTTTTGCCTGCTTCATTTATTGCATTTTTATATTTTCTCCTTCCATCTATTAAATTCAATATCTCTTGTGTTACCCGACGATTTCTATAGCCCTCCTCTTTTTAAATACTTGATCCTCGGTTATTTAACTGAAAATACATCGACTTTAATACTCACAGTTTATTTTAATACAATTTCCTACAGTTTTATGACAAAAGATACACTCATAAATTGTGTTATCGTTGTTATAATAACAGTTTGATAAAAACATATGTCCAAAATTTCTATCGTCTGATTGCCCGATAGTTCGTATCTTCAATCTAAAAAAAACTTTTACTTCTTTTTTAACGAATGACATATGTGCCCAACGCTTACAACTTCTGCATTGAACCCATTATGAAACGTCCCCTTAGAACATTTATACACGACTGTGCTTAAACTGACACACAATATTTTTTCAGCACAACGCAATCTGACTTTCAATAATCCCTACAAAAGAATGGCCCTGACTAACATTAACCTATACATTTCACAAATCACTTACCTCACAAAAATCTTCGTTACTCGAACTACTGCAATACAGCGAACGCCACTACTGCCAGCTAAATAAAAGATTCAAACTATGGAAGGCACTAACTACTGATAGGCACAGATAGCAAATGAAAGATTTTAATAGAGAACTAACAATGTATTTACCGTAATAGCCATAATATATATATAGCAGTTCATGACATCCAGTCTTACAAATTTCAAAACTCCGCCATCTCTCTCCCCACATCCACCAGTGCTGGCGGCTCACCTCCAACTGTGCAACGCTACACGCTGTTAACATCCAGCTGCCCAACACTACAATGGCAGATATTCCAACAACAATGCGAACTAGCCACAGACTGCACACAGCACAGCCAGTGATTTTCATACAGAGCACTGCGTGGCGTTACCAATAAGAAAACCTAAACAGCCTACTTACATAGCCCCCATGCTCCCCACAAAAAATTTTGCAAATTGTTTTGGGCAGTGGCCAATAATGATTTGATAAAATTTTTCATAATTACAATAACAAAGAAATCAAATGCACACACTTATTGATACAATGTCGGTCAAAAGCTAAAATTTTCTCACAGTCCATAAAGACAGTCCTGATCATTCATCACAGTAAAATTGCAGTGTTTTTCTCAAAGTCTGAGCAGTAAAAGAAAATGCACACGGAAGTAGTGGATATCCATGCAGTCTTGAAGAAGTAGTGTTGTCCTTCCATTGGAAAGACAGTGCTGACTCTCGACATGCAGACAGGTAATGAGCCACCACAGAGGAACACCACAGCAGAGTCATTCGACGTTTTGAAGAATATTGGTAGGTAGGTCATCACAGAATAGACCCACTATAGTCCTGGTAGAGATTACAGTATTGGTGGGCCATCAAAGATGCAGACCCACTATAGTCCTTGTAGAAATAATGGTATTGGTGGGCCATCAAAGATGCAGACACACTGTAGTCCTTGTAGAAATAATAGTATTAGTGGCTCATCAAAGATGCAGACCCACTGTAATCCTTGTAAAGATAGCCAACAGCCATCTGTTGTGACTGTGCAGGTGCACAATCACCATTGAAGAGTCTTGCGGATAATATAGCAAGTCCATAACCACCACTTGTGCACTCACAAAGTTTTTGGAATTGTCTTTAGAACCAGCGATGCTGTTATCCAGTCCCTTGCTGAATTATTAACACATGTGCAAACACTAACAGTCCCCACTTCTCACATATTGTCCGTGTACTATGACCGACAGAAATGTGTGCAGTGAAATGTAACTTACAAGTTAATAATATGATGAACTGGTGTCAATTATAAATTTATAACATCAGAATACAATTACAAAGGTACAAAATACATCATTAAAGAACATAACAATACAGATAACATTTGTAGTACAGGCTTTACAAAAGAATCGAAATAACATATACGTCAGTGTTACAGGAATTATGACATGAGTACATACATAAAAGATCAGAATAACTTTCGAAACATCAACTTCACACATGAGCAACAAAACAGAAAAGATAAATAATGTCTAAACATCTTTACAAAGTAAATAATACAGTATTAGAAAAATTCTACAAGGTAACTCATATCAGCTAAACACATAAAGACAGGAAAAACACAAATATACAGGAGTACACAAACACATAGCAGAATAACACAAGAGGAAAGGGCAGGGTTTGTTTTCAGTGTAACATTTGGTACTGCAGTCCAACCTTAAACTTCATTCCATAGATCTTTCGTCTTATTTCAACATTTGTTTCCACCAAAAAAATACGATCCAAGCATGCTTTCTGTATTTATATGTTCACATATTTCTTACCTCATTATTTATTTTCCATTATCTTACCTCATCATTTATTTCCGAGAAAATCCTATGTAAACCTGTTGTCCCTAAACCCTACTTTTTTGCTCATATCCTCTTTCAAAATACTTTTTTGGCCAAACCATTTTCTTATAGCTTCTCAATGCATTTCTTCCAATTCATCACAACTCGTTCTCTCATATAGCCTGCCCCATCTTAAGCTAACTTAAATCTACTGAGCTCAGATGCTAAACTAAGGGACGAGGCAATGCAGCAACACAAAACAATTAACACAAACAGCAATGACAAAAAAATGGAAATTGTCAAAGTAAGCTACAGTAAATCTAAATTACCAAGCAATGCAACACAACTAATACGAGCCAATTTGCAGCAACAAGAAAAAGTAGTAATCAGTAGTAAAACTAGCTTAACAGAGTAATACAAAGTGAAATTTAGTAGCACTATGCCTGGCAAACAGCAGCAGCAAATGCAATAACTTATACCTAAATATGACAAAGCTCAATGAGAAAAAGTATTACACTAAAGACGGCCATGTCTAATACCTATGTCACATCTTAATACTAGAGTGATGCATCACGATAAGTTACTGTAGCAGACAAGTTACCAAATCGTTTAAAAAATTATTTATGCAGTTCCTGTGAAGGGGAATGTCTATTTATGTGCCCTCGTTTTCTTGGAAGTAGATCATAAATTTATAATTGACTGGATCTGTAGGCATAAAATAACTATATTAGTACATCTATTAAATTTTATTTTAACCAATGCTGCAGTGCAGCTAGACACTAGATATTAAAGAAAATGAGCAAATATGTACAAAGGAAGACATGAAACATCATTCTTTAGCCATATGGCATTTCATAAGGTAGTAAAAAAAATCTCTCAACTAGAAAGACAGTAGTCATAATCAGGTGTATAGACATAAAATATTTCTCGTCATTTCATTAGACATTTCAGTAAATATCATAAATTAAGAGCTCCACAGTGTTATCATATGTTTTCAAGTTTGAGCGTGTCGTATTTGCGATGCTTTCTACAAAGGAATGTCAATAGCGAGGATAATGGCCTCCCTTTTTTTTTCTACCTGTGCCTCTGAAAAGGCACACACTAATGGCTTTTTCTCCAGGTGTCTGACACAGCTGGGTGCCCACGACGCATTATGTGCAGATGGTCACTTAACTTTCCTACGGAAATATTTACGACAGCAGTTTCCGCTACAGTGACAGTCTCATATAAAAATATTTCATAGGTCAAGAATTTGCGTTACAAATCTGTAGAAACAAAATCCTATTGATATAACAGAGTCCAAAAAATTTTCGTCGGCATTGTAATACATTCACGCATTTACATGCATTTCATAACTCTTAAAGTACGATTCTTGGTTTCCAACAACCTTTTTCACAAACCAGAGTCCCTAACCACTACTCATTATTCCTTACCTTATTCGTCGACACTTCTTCAATATTTCATCATAACAGATACGTAGCATACACAAATAACTCATATAGCATCAGCTTATTGATCATAAACATACCGCAACAGCATAATACACATATTCATCGTAATAATAACACATAACACCTCAGCAACTCTCAAAATCGTCGTAGCTTCCTCCAATAATTTCAAAATCTAAAAAAAATTCTCTGCTCATGTCAAAAGTGTCATCTGCCTCAAACGTACTTTAAAAATCGTGATCCCATACCAAATATATCATTCAAAGCTCTCATAATATCACAATGGGTCGGAAAAAATATGAACAGTTCACAAAGTACAGACAAATTCAATTTCATAAGTGTGAAGTTACCCAACTGTGTAATTGCGTAAACATGTGTCACTGATGTAGTAAAAAAAATGTTTATCTCTCAGTTAAATGATCAGATAGCTGTGTAATTTGTGTGTTAGAGAAATATGGTACCGATGAGTAAAGTTGTATAAGCAAATACCATATTAGCTAGGGCTCCTTGTGCTTGCCAAACACATGGTACACAAAGTAAATGTGTACCCCCCTGAGGATTAATGTAATTATACCCTCAGGTGTTACAGATTACAGCAATGGAATGAAATGCATCACGGAAAACTTTCTTTGTAATTCAAAAATCTTTAAAAATAAATGTTTTAAGTACAAAATTAATCACTGAAATGCGTGTCCTGTAGCGCTAAATGTGCGTCTTGCTGTAAGATAATTCTGTTGAAGTGTCGTAGTTATCGTCCTCTGTAAGCAAAGTTCTGCTGAAGTCAATGTACTTACCTCATAATAAACAAAGTGAATTGCTTTGCGTATAGATATCTTAGTTATTACTCTTATTGCCGTGATGAAGGAAATACTGTGCTGTAACGTATTGTTGTGCTACGGAAAAGGCTGTCTCATTGTAGCTATACCACAGAAGTTACTACTAAAACATAGTTTACTTTCCAGAATAATTCAGAAAAACTGTGCAGATATAAAACAGATACACCGCAAAAGCAACATTGTAAATTGTCACTCATTAGTAGCGTCGTGATAAAATCGTGATAAACTAACCACTGTGTCATCTGGTATCTCATAGAAAGTACTTTAAATCCAGAATGTATTTTCAAGTAAACCAAAATGTTGCATTAAAAACTCATTAGCAGCACTGGTAAATGTTCTAAGTATGTAAGCCTTACAGTCATTACGTAATCGTGCAACTAACAAGCAAGAATATACACACACAATAACACTGTGACGTCTGTTCACTATAACAATGCATTCGCAACTTCTGTTTAAATAAGTTCTCTTGGTTCTTGATTTGATAGTTAACTGTAAAACATAGTTGCATGTTAACAGGTTCTACGTCTGACGAAGCGTATTAGTAACGTGAAGTGAATAATTTTATAGCAAAGACTAAGTTAAAAAGCACATTATCTCTCAATAAACGGTTTTATGTGTGAAATGTGGTGGAAACCTTTACTCTTCCTAGTACGCAGAGTTTCAACTTCAACGCAATTATCGTGCGGTATACGTCGGTAAAGAATACTGGAATTTTTCTCAAGGTTAGCTTATGTTATTTTTCTCAAGCCCAGCCGGCATACGTGGCTGCCTGCGGTGCGAGTCATTGTCTGTTTCTTCGTTGGCGCGTGTCGTTACTGGGATTAGGAGACCTAACTTCTACAAATTCACCTTGACGAGAGGGCCCTGCTCTGTTTGAATCCCGCCAGTTCTGATGGAATTCAGGTCTGTCGTTTTGTCGGTAGTTTACATAGTTCCTTGTTTGTCGGTCATGTGGTGGAGAATTTCTCCCGGAATCGTAACTGTGTGCTGAACTGTTGCATCTGAAGTTATTCTGTCTCCCTTGATAATAATTGTTTTGGTTTCCATATTGTCTGTTTCTATGGTTATCTCTGTCATATTCATAATTACGGAAGTGCGATCTTTCTCTGTAACTATTACTCTGCCAGTGGTTGTCATATGGGTGGTGTCTGTTTTTGTCACGATTTGCGTTGAAAGAATAGCCTTGTCGTGTATTATTTCCGTCATCGCGGAATTGTGACGGATGTGATCTGTAATTGTTGTGCTCCTGTTTTCGCGTTCCGCGATTGTCAGTGTCAATTTCCAGTTTTTGTAACAGTCCCTGAAAAGCTTCAATGTCGTCTTTGCAACGTCCTGCTAAAATAATATGTCGTAAATGTTCAGGCAGTTTGAATAAGCAAATGCGGATGAGTTCTGAGGGGCTGTATGAGTTTGACAGGTACTGATTCTTGTGCAACATGTCTTCAAAATATTTCACAAGACTGAAATTCAGATTGTTCGAAATGTTTCATCATTATGATGCTATGTTTTACTCGGTCTTGTGTAGCTTGAGACCAATATGCTGAGAGGAAGGCATGATAAAAATCTCCTTCACTGTGACAATCGTGAATGACTGATCGCATTCTTACATCTGGTTCATTCTCGAAGTAGCCACACATAAATTCTAACCTGTGCTCCAATGACCAGTTGGGAGGAAAACAATGAGAGAATTGATGGAGCCACGCTTGTGGATGAGTGTCGTTGGCAGAATTCTTAAATGTTTTGAATTTAAGTGTAGTGATGAACAGCTTATAGTCAAAATCATCGTGTCGGCGAGTAGAATATCGGTCATTGTTATGTCGTGTCGGCGGTTCCATCTCAAAATTCGGTGCACCTTGCCAATTTCTTTCATAATTTCCAAAGTGCCCTGTGTTATTATTTAGTGGCTGTTCCGTATTTCTATTGTCCCCCTTCCCGTACTGGAGCGCGAGTGTCCTCTGAAATATGAAATTTTTGTGTTACTTGTGCCAACTGATCTTGTACTTCCCGGATTTCTCTTTTGTATTGCGTATTAATTTGATTCTGATTTTGTTTGAATTTCTTAATTTGTTCATACTCTTCTGTGTCAGTGATAGCTACAGGTCTTGTGTCATTCAGATCATCATCTACCTTTGCAGATAAGTTAGTGAACTGATCCGAAAGTTCGGCTACTTTCTCCGATAGTGTACTTATTTCCTCAGTGTGTTTTTCTGAACCAAGTTTCAGAGTGTCCATATATGTCGAAATCGTATCTACTGTGTCCTTTAAGTTTTCTTGAGTTTTTGCAAGTTGCGTAACCGAATCAGTAGATGCAACTGAGTCAATTTTAGCTTGAAAGGTGTCGTGATTTTCATGAACAATAGTTTGCAGTTCTTTTATGGCTGCTTCGTGATTCTGTAATGCATTTTCATGACGCGAAAAAATAGGTCGGAAATGCTCACAAATTTGTGTTTTTACGTCATTACAGACTTTTTGACATTTAGATTCGATGTTATGTAACTCAGTAGTTAAATCTTCACGTGTTTGTTCAAGCGTGTTGTCTAACTTGTGAAGATTTTGTTCCATTGTGTCTAACTTTTGAAGCCTTTGTCCCATTTGTTGCATTAACTGTAATAACAGTGCACTGGTGTCTGAAACATGTTCCTCAGTGCTTTTCGGCAGTAAATTTGCACCGGCAACATTCACATTTTGACAAGCAGAAAATGTGTCTTGACTTATTTGAGAAAACGGTGAGGACCCAAAACCTGAATCTACAGTATTTGCGAAATTGTGTCCTGTCATTTCGGATTCCTGAGGCGAGCTATTGCCGACCGATCGATCGGTAATGCTTCCCTGTTCACTAATTGTTTCAGTGCCTACACCATTATTTGCAGCCCGCTCCATTTCCCTATGCACAGTTACCAAATTACTACTTTGAACATTAGTTAATCCATTACATGGTGGCACTAACACACTGCTGTCGTCTTCACTGTCATTTCTCAGTTTACTTTGGAGCCTAGTATTACGTTTTTCACACGCCATTATTGTCACAATATTTCACACGACAACACAGAAAAACACAATTTGAAGAGCAAAAATAAGAGAACACATTAACATAGCGCTGAAAATAATATCTAGTTAATTGCAAGCGCACTGCGAAATACTTGGTGCAAATTTACATGCGTGCCACAACTGTTTTACTGTACAACGATGAAAGACTGCAACTACAAAGGAGATTCTCTCTACAATTACGCGCTAGCAATAAACTAAAGCTACACTAATTACACAAACTACAAGAAAAAATCAGAAGATTCCAGTGAGGTATCCTCGGCTAAGGGTCGACATATGAAACGTCCCCTTAGATCATTTATACACGACTGTGCTTAAACTGACACACAATATTTTTTTAGCGCAACGCAATCTGACTTTCAATAATCCCTACAAAAGAATGGCCCTGACTAACATTAACCTATACCTTTCACAAATCACTTACCTCACAAAAATCTTCGTTACTCGAACTACTGCAATACAGCGAGCGCCACTACTGCCAGCTAAATAAAAGATTCAAACTACGGAAGGCACTAACTACTGATAGGCATAGATAGCAAATGAAAGATTTTAATAGAGAACTAACAATGTATTTACCGTAATAGTCATAATATATATATATATATATAGCAGTTCATGACATCCAGTCTTACAAATTTCAAAACTCCGCCATCTCTCTCCCCACATCCACCACTGCTGGTGGCTCACCTCCAACTGTGCAACGCTACACGCTGTTATCATCCAGCTGCCCAACACTACAATGGCAGATATTCCAACAACAATGCGAACTAGCCACAGACTGCACACAGCACAGCCAGTGATTTTCATACAGAGCGCTACGTGGCGTTACCAATAAGAAAACCAAAACAGCCTACTTACACTATTTATCACCTGAACTTCTTCTTCTTCTTCCTGAAACGTTTCTGCTTATGTAGGTCCTTCACAGAGCCTTTTCCTAGCGTCTCTTGTCTTCCACAGTCTATCATTTAGCGTCTCTTTCCATTGTAGGTCGCCGGTTCACATCATCCTTCAGTGGTCTCTCCAGCTAGTTCGTGGTCTTCTAATTGTTCTTCGTCCAGATTCTGCCCATTCTACAGCTCTTCTCAGAAGTCTTCCTGGACCCATTCTTTTAATGTGGCCAAAACATTTAAGCCTATTATTCTCCGCAGTTTCTTTTTGGGGCTTGCCCTGCAGGGTGTTTCGTATTGTTTCATTCCTTATCTGTCCCTCCTCGTCTTATCCAGACTCTCTTGTAGAAAGCGCATCCCTGTTATTTGTGTTCTTCTCATACCTTCCTTTGCCCAAGTCCAACATTCTGATCCATAGGTCAGAACTGGCAAATAATATGACTTGCATATCGTGATCTTTGCTTTGGCAGATATTTCTCAATTTCTAATTATGTCCACTACACGATAATGAAATCTCGAACAATTTTCTATTCTCTCCGAAAGTTCACCTTGATGATTCCTTTCTTGGTTAATTTACTTCCTACATACTTGAAACCACCAACGTATTTAATAATTTTTTTTCATTCCAACTTACGTCCTTCATTTTTTTCCATTTTTCCTGCTGATTTTCTTTACTTCACTTTTTGTTAAGTCTATTTCCATGCCTTTTTCTTCAGCTACTCTGTGCCTTTCTTCCCAATTCATCACATCATCTGCATAAGCTATGGTTGCCATATCATCTGTTGTTGACCCTTGGCGATATTTCGTTATAATGTTGTCCACAACTATATTAAAAAGCACTGGTGAGAGTACACTTCCTTGTACAACCCCTCTGTCCGTTATAATGTTATGAACCATTCTGATGTTTTGCCGTCTATTACAACATAATTCCGGAATTTTTTTGTACATCTTTCTGATCCCCAGTTGCGTTCCTTTTGACAGTTTCGGTATATTCAGACCTTTCCATATCTCTTCTCTTCTAACAGCGTCATAATCCTTTTTATATCTATGAATGCGAATACGATGTCTTTCCCAAATTCGTGTTCTTTTCCACAACATGTCTGGCTGTAAATATGGCATATATCGTCGATCTTCCAGATCGAAATGCTTATTGTTCTTCGCTTAATATTGTGGTCCTATCTTAGTCTTGATTTTCTATAAAATTATCTTTTTATAATCTTCATGCAATGACACAGTAATACTATTCTTCTGTAATTCTCACAGAGCACTTTGTTACTCTTATTAAAGATAGGTACGATAATTGCCTTTGTCCAATCATCAAGAATCTTTCCATACGTCCATACTATCCTCATTATTCTATATAGCAACAAAATTTCGACAGATCCTGTGGCTGTGATTGTTTCTACCTGGACTACCGTGGAAAAATAGTTTAAGACACCTAAAACCACAGTAAATCCTCATTCTCATCTTCTTCTTGATAAACCTTCTTGGGAATGCCTAATTTCTTTGTGCGCTTCATTTTAGGAGTTTTGTCATATGATATAGCCTGACCACGGCGCCATTTCACGCATATTATCAATATTGCTCTTTAAAGTGTTTTTTTTTTCACTGTGGAGGCTTCTTGTTCGCGTTGTAATGCACCTTTCACTGAAATGTCTGTAATTATTGCTGAAGTACACTAATGCTCATAAATTAAGGATAATGCTGATACATGGTGAAACAACGCTCTGGTGGGCGGTTTGCGGGTTTAAATCACCTAGGGGTATGAGCATGCGGTGCATTTGACCTGCGGTCGTCGCACGGTGGCGCTGGCAGCAGTCCACATACGCAGAGGTGTGCTGGTAAATGGAAATGAGCGTTTGACGTCATGGGCCGGGAGGCCCCTTGCGGGGCAGGTCCGGCCGCCTTGGTGCTGGTGTTATTACATTCGACGCCACATTGGGCGACCTGCGCGCCGGATGGGGATGAAATGATGATGAAGACAACAGAACACCCAGTCCCTGAGCGGAGAAAATCTCCGACCCAGCCGGGAACCGAACCCGGGCCCGTAGGACAGCAATCCGTAACGCTGACCACTAAGCTATCGGGGCGGCCGGTGTGTTGGTGCATGTCAGATTATGGTAATGGAAATGGAAATGTCGTGTGGCTAGGGCCTCCGTCGGGTAGACCGTTCGCCTGGTGCAGGTCTTTCGATTTGACGCTACTTCGGCGACCTGTGCGTCGATTGGGATGAAATGATGATGATTAGGACAACACAACACCCAGTCCCTGAGCGGAGAAAATCTCCGACCCAGCCGGGAATCGAACTCGGGCCCTTAGGATTGACAGTCTGTCACGCTGACCACTCAGCTACCGGGGCGGACTCAGATTATGGTGCAGCGAGTAAGTGTGCAGACGTTTACAGACGTGCTAATGGTGATTGTGTGTTGAATATGGCTCAAAGAACACATATTGATGACCTTATGAGGGGTAGAATAATAGGATGACTGGAGGCTAGCACAGATCCTCCATGTGCCACAAAGTTTGATCTCAATATTATGGCAACGATTCCAACAGACAGGAAACGTGTCCAGGTGCTAAAGTACGGGACGTCCACAGTGTTCAACACCACAAGAAGACCGATATCTCACCATCAGTGTCCGCAGACGGCCACGGATTACTGCAGGGAGCCTTGCTCGGGACCTTAATGCAGCCACTGGGACAGTTATCTCCAGACACATAGTCTACAGACGACTGAACAGATATGGTTTATTCGCACAGAGACCTGCAAGGTGCATTCCACTGACCCCTAGTCACAGTAGAGCCCGTAAAGCCTGGTGTCAATAACACAGTACGTGGTCATTGGAACAGTGGTCCCAGATTATGTTCACGGACGAGTCGAGGTATAGTCTGAACAGTAATTATCGTCGGGTTTTCATCTGGCGTGAACCAGGAACCAGATACCAACCCCTTAATGTCCTCGAAAGGGACCTTTACGGAGGTCGTGGTTTGATGGTGTGGGGAGGGATTATGATTGGTGCACGTACACCCCTGCATGTTTTTGACAGAGGAACTTTAACAGGTCAGATGTATCGGGACGTCATTTTGCACCACTATGTCCGCCTTTTCAGGGGTGCAGTGGGTCCTACCTTCCTCCTGATGGGTGATAACGCACGGCCCCACCGAACTGCGATCGTGGAGGAGTACCTTGAAACAGAAGATGTCAGGCGAATGGAGTGGCCTGCCTGTTCTCCAGACCTAAACGCCATCGAGCACGTCTGGAATGCTCTCGGTCGACATATCACTGCACGTCTTCAAAGCCCTACGACACTTCAGGAGCTCCGACAGGCACTGGTGCAAGAATGGGAGGCTCTACCCCAGCAGCTGCTCGACCACCGGATCCAGAGTGTGCCAACCCGTTGTGCGGTTTGTGTACGTGTGCATGGTGATCATATCCCATATTGATGCCGGGGTTCATGCACAGGAAACAGTGGCGTTTTGTAGCACAAGTGTTTCGGAACTGTTTACTCAACTTATCATCAATACCGTCGACTTACAGATCTGTGTCGTGTGTGTTCCCTATGTGCCTATGCTATTAGCGCCAGATTTGTGTAATGCCACGTTGTGTGCAATTATCCGTAATTTATGAGCAGGAGTGTTGTTGCTCGTAGATGTCTTTTTTCTTGGTTGCGATTTCTCAAATGGCTTGACATCTTCAGGCGTTGGGAAGCACAGTTGGTCAGGTAATGCGACGTTTAACTTAACAGGCATTGTTACTAAGAGCGTAGGTCTACCATTGTGTTCTTGAGCAGCTGGAATGCCAGCTTCAGCAGTTAAACCACAGCCAACAACATTAGGATCAGGCTTATCTGTTATGTACGAAGGCAGAGAGACAGTATTGATGAAAATGTCCCTGTTTAAGGGGGAGATACCTGTCATCTCGAACCCACCCAGCATATTTTTGGGCGTAAATGCGTTTGGTAGTGCAGGTTTCACAATGCCTAGGAGGTCGTATATTGTCTTTGGTTGTTTGTTTGCTATCACCCATGCGTAGTACCTTGACTTTACAAACTTCTTAAAGGGGAGGTAACAACTTCTGTCCAAGGGCTGTAGCGTGTGGCTATGGTGAGCTGGAAAAAACAAACGCGTGACAACATTTTCCTTGCAAAAATCTAAGACTTCGGCGGATAAATGGGAACTTGGTTGTCAGTACCAAGCAATGATGATACTTGGAACATGGAAGATGTGACACGAAAGGGTGCATGTATTTCAAGAAGCTAGTTCCTGTCATCCAACCTAAGGGATGGGCATTGTCTTCGCTCCAAGCAGGACTGTCTGTGATAAAATGAAACCTGAAGTTAACTCTAAGGAATATTAAAAATGAAGGCACGCTATTCCCAACTGCACTAATATCTAAGGCCACAAAAATCCTCTTTGAGCAAACCGCGCTCCTTCTCCCGCCTCCAGTGACAATTCTGTCATGCCTTTCGACTGTAGTGATTCCAGTGAGCGCCGAGTGTCGTTTCAGAAATTCTGAAAACCAATCAGATCTCGCCATTGGAAATTTGGTCCAAGATTTGAGTATTTTACGTTGACAGCATCTGCACACGTGTAGGCAAAGAGCCTAACTTGTTTTGGTGGAAGACTAAAGCCTATATCACTAGCGTTAGCAAGGTCTTTTTCAGGCAGGTTTTCTGTTCCAGTTCAAAAATTTGGAATCCTTGAGTCCGCAGCTCGTGGTCTTGTGGTAGCGTTCTCGCATCCCGCGCGCGGGGTCCCGGGTTCGATTCCCGGTGGGGTCAGGGATTTTCCCTGCCTCGAGGTGACTGGGTATTTTTGTGTTGCCTTCATCATCAGTCATCCCCATTACGATCGGAGGAAGGCAATGGCAAACCACCTCCGCTACGACCTTGCCTAGCCGCTCCTCGGAGTATGGGACCTCATCATCATAATCCTTGAATAAATAAAACTTTCAGAAAGTTATTAGCGAATATACTTTTACATACTACTGCTATTGGTGTTATTTAAACAGCGAAAATGTTAAGTGCAACCCAACAAAACAAAGTAAAATGTTTCCTGAGATCTTTTTGCGAAGCCAAATCTATGTCACGTATAAAATAAATAACAGGCCAGAAGGGCTTTAGTCACAAAATATTTAACAGGAATGTGTGAAGGCGAGCCTCTAAGGGCTGCTCATACCTGTACAGCCCCCGTTGCAACCTGTCGCTGTACAGGTATGAGCAGCCCATAGAAGCTCGCCTTCACACATTCCTGTTAAATATTTTGTGACTAAAGCCCTTCTGGCCTGTTATTTAATTTACACGTGAACTGTAAGTACTGTCTCTGTCTTGTATTGTTGGACAGTACTTACACTTTTTTATATAAAAAATTTTTTTCTCCCCATAAATTTATAATTATGTTATAGACAGACCACTCTAAATGTCTAAATTCTGATGAAGGCATTCTTACAAGTGTTGAAACCTGGTTGTTGTTGTTGTGGTCTTCAGTCCTAAGACTGGTTTGATGCAGCTCTCCATGCTAATCTATCCTGTGCAAGTTTCTTCATCTCCCAGTACCTACTGCAACCTACATCCTTCTGAATCTGCTTAGTGTATTCATCCCTTGGTCTCCCTCTACGATTTTTACCCTCCACGCTGCCCTCCAATCCTACATTTGTGATCCCTTGATGCCTCAGGACATGTCCTACCAACCGATCCCTTCTTCTAGTCAAGTTGTGCCACAAACTTCTCTTCTCCCCAATCCTATTCAATACCTCCTCATTAGTTACGTGATCTACCCACCTAATCTTCAACATTCTTCTGTAGCACCACATTTCGAAAGCTTCTATTCTCTTCTTGTCCAAACTATTTATTGTCCATGTTTCACTTCCATACATGGCTACACTCCATACAAATACTTTCAGAAACGACTTCCTGACACTTAACTCTGTACTCGATGTTAACAAATTTCTGTTCTTCAGAAACGCGTTCCTTGCCATTGCCACTCTACATTTTATATTCTCTCTACTTCGACCATCATCAGTTATTTTGCTCCCCAAATAGCAAAACTCCTTTACTACTTTAAGTGTCTCATTTCGTAATCTAATTGCCTCAGCATCGCCCGACTTAATTCGACTACATTCCATTATCCTTGTTTTGCTTTTGTTGATGTTCATCTTATATCCTCCTTTCAAGACACTGTCCATTCCATTCAACTGCTCTTCGAAGTCCTTTGCAGCCTCTGACAGAATTACAATGTCATCGGCGAACCTCAAAGTTTTCATTTCTTCTCCATGGATTTTAATACCTACTCCAAATTTTTCTTTTGTTTCCTTTGCTGCTTGCTCGATATACAGATTGAATAACATCGGGGACAGGCTACAACCCTGTCTCACTCCCTTCCCAACCACTGCTCCCCTTTCATGCCCCTCGACTCTTATAACTGCCATCTGGTTTCTCCACAAATTGTAAATAGCCTTTCGCTCCCTGTATTTCACCCCTGCCACCTTCAGAATTTGAAAGAGAGTATTCCAGTCAACATTGTCAAAAGCTTTCTCTAAGTCTACAAATGCTAGAAACGTAGGTTTGCCTTTCCTTAATCTTTCTTCTAAGATAAGTCGTAAGGTCAGTATTGCCTCACGTGTTCCAACATTTCTACGGAATCGAAAGTGATCTTCCCCGAGGTCGGCTTCTACCAGTATTTCCAATCGTCCGTAAAGAATTCGTGTTAGTATTTTGCAATTGTGACTTATTAAACTGATAGTTCGGTAATTTTCACATCTGTCAACACATGCTTTCTTTGATATTGGAATTATTATATTCTTCTTGAAGTCTGAGGGTATTTCGCCTGTCTCGTAC